>NC_091080.1:15000-2515000 GCF_032405125.1 Capricornis sumatraensis | reverse complement strand
GCTGTCCCACGTGCCACCGTGGTGTGAGTCGATCCTCGGCGTGAAAGATGAGCCAGTGCAGGGCAAAGAGGTTCCTCTGGAATGGACTGAGACATCTGGGGGACTCTTGGAATGGTGGTACGACCATGGAGTTCCTCTCGCCTTTCCTGTTGAGAGTGCCTCCTCTTGAGATGCGACGGGAACGCCGGGAATTCTTTCCCGTTGAAAGCAGGGAAAGGATCCCTCATCTCGAGCTACGAGGGGGAAACGGGGCTCCTCTGGATGTGGGCGGGACCATCGTGCTTCCTCTCTAGTGGAGACGGGTATGGCGGTGAACTTCTAGAGTTGCAGCAAGGGTGTGAAAGACCCTTTCGAAGTTCCAGAGGTTAGGTGTCATTAGTCTCCAGAGGCCTCATCGGAAATAGGCCTCATCTCGCCTGGAAGGGAGAACTTCCTGGATTTTCTCGAGTTGCGGCCGGTGTTCTCGAGTTACGACGGGGACCTCAGGGACCCGCCCTGGTGGCCTCAGGAAAGGCCAGTCCCTAGGCGAGTTGCTAGGGGGCCTCTCGGGATTCCTCTCCCGTTGATACCGGGGCCAAAAACCTTGTGTGGAGTCAGGGCCGGAACCGAGGATTCCTCTCAGGGGCTGACATGGAACTTTGGGTACTTCTGGAGTCTCCCCAGGGGAGTCAGGCCTCGTCTCGAGTGGGGGCATGCACGTGCGCTTTCCTTCCAGGCTGAGGCAGCAATGTCACGCTTCCCGTCGCGTGGATCAAAGGATCTGTGGTTTTCCCTCGAGGCTTTCCCTCGAGGCTTTCCCACAGGGCTGTCCCACGTGCCACCGTGGTGTGAGTCGATCCTCGGCGTGAAAGATGAGCCAGTGCAGGGCAAAGAGGTTCCTCTGGAATGGACTGAGACATCTGGGGGACTCTTGGAATGGTGGTACGACCATGGAGTTCCTCTCGCCTTTCCTGTTGAGAGTGCCTCCTCTTGAGATGCGACGGGAACGCCGGGAATTCTTTCCCGTTGAAACCAGGGAAAGGATCCCTCATCTCGAGCTACGAGGGGGAAACGGGGCTCCTCTGGATGTGGGCGGGACCATCGTGCTTCCTCTCGAGTGGAGACGGGTATGGCGGTGAACTTCTTGAGTTGCAGCAAGGGTGTGAAAGACCCTTTCGAAGTTCCAGAGGTTTGGTGTCAATAGTCTCCAGAGGCCTCATCGGAAATAGGCCTCATCTCGCCTGGAAGGGAGAACTTCCTGGATTTTCTCGAGTTGCGGCAGGTGTTCTCGAGTTACGACGGGGACCTCAGGGACCCGCCCTGGTGGCCTCAGGAGAGGCCAGTCCCCATGCGAGTTGCTAGGGGGTCTCTCGGGATTCCTCTCCCGTTGATACCGGGGCCAAAAAGCTTGTGTGGAGTCAGGGCCGGAACCGAGGATTCTTCTCAGGGGCTGACATGTATCTTTGGGTACTTCTGGAGTCTCCCCAGGGGAGTCAGGCCTCGTCTCGAGTGGGGAATGCATGTGCGCTTTCCTTCCAGGCTGTAGCAGCAATGTCACGCTTCCCGTCGCGTGGATCAAAGGATCTGTGGTTTTCCCTCGAGGCTTTCCCTCGAGGCTTTCCCACAGGGCTGTCCCACGTGCCACCGTGTTGTGAGTCGATCCTCGGAGTGAAAGATGAGCCAGTGCAGGGCAAAGAGATTCCTCTGAAATGGACTGAGACATCTGGGGGACTCTTGGAATGGTGGTACGACCATGGAGTTCCTCTCGCCTTTCCTGTTGAGAGTGTCTCCTCTTGAGATGCGACGGGAACGCCGGGAATTCTTTCCCGTTGAAAGCAGGGAAAGGATCCCTCATCTCGAGCTACGAGGGGGAAACGGGGCTCCTCTCGATGTGGGCGGGACCATCGTGCTTCCTCTCTAGTGGAGACGGGTATGGCGGTGAACTTCTTGAGTTGCAGCAAGGCTGTGAAAGACCCTTTCGAAGTTCCAGAGGTTAGGTGTCATTAGTCTCCAGACGCCTCATCGGAAATAGGCCTCATCTCGCCTGGAAGGGAGAACTTCCTGGATTTTCTCGAGTTGCGGCAGGTGTTCTCGAGTTACGACGGGGACCTCAGGGACCCGCCCTGGTGGCCTCAGGAGAAGCCAGTCCCTATGCGAGTTGCTAGGGGGCCTCTCGGGATTCCTCTCCCGTCGATACCGGGGCCAAAAACCTTGTGTGGAGTCAGGGCCGGAACCGAGGATTCCTCTCAGGGGCTGACATGGATCTTTGGGTACTTCTGGAGTCTCCCCAGGGGAGTCAGGCCTCGTCTCGAGTGGGGGCATGCACGTGCACTTTCCTTCCAGGCTGTAGCAGCAATGTCACGCTTCCCGTCGCGTGGATCAAATGATGTGTGGTTTTCCCTCGAGGCTTTCCCACAGGGCTGTCCCACGTGCCACCGTGGTGTGAGTCGATCCTCGGCGTGAAAGATGAGCCAGTGCAGGGCAAAGAGGTTCCTCTGGAATGGACTGAGACATCTGGGGGACTCTTGGAATGGTGGTACGACCATGGAGATCCTCTCGCCTTTCCTGTTGAGAGTGCCTCCTCTTGAGATGCGACGGGAACGCCGGGAATTCTTTCCCGTTGAAAGCAGGGAAAGGTTCCCTCATCTCGAGCACCGAGGGGAAAACGGGGCTCCTCTGGATGTGGGCGGGACCATCGTGCTTCCTCTCGAGTGGAGACGGGTATGGCGGAGAACTTCTTGAGTTGCAGCAAGGGTGTGAAAGACCCTTTCAAAGTTCCAGAGGTTAGGTGTCATTAGTCTCCAGACGCCTCATCGGAAATAGGCCTCATCTCGCCTGGAAGGGAGAACTTCCTGGATTTTCTCGAGTTGCGGCAGGTGTTCTTAAGTTACGACGGGGAACTCAGGGACCCGCCCTGGTGGCCTCAGGAGAGGCCAGTCCCCATGCGAGTTGCTAGGGGGCCTCTCGGGATTCCTCTCCCGTCGATACCGGGGCCAAAAAGCTTGTGTGGAGTCAGGGCCGGAACCGAGGATTCCTCTCAGGGGCTGACATGGATCTTTGGGTACTTCTGGAGTCTCCCCAGGGGAGTCAGGCCTCGTCTCGAGTGGGGGCATGCGCGTGCGCTTTCCTTCCAGGCTTTAGCAGCAATGTCACGCTTCCCGTCGCTTGGATCAAAGGATCTGTGGTTTTCCCTCGAGGCTTTCCCTCGAGGCTTTCCCACAGGGCTGTCCCACGTGCCACCGTGGTGTGAGTCGATCCTCGGCGTGAAAGATGAGCCAGTGCAGGGCAAAGAGGTTCCTCTGGAATGGACTGAGACATCTGGGGGACTCTTGGAATGGTGGTACGACCATGGAGTTCCTCTCGCCTTTCCTGTTGAGAGTGCCTCCTCTTGAGATGCGACGGGAACGCCGGGAATTCTTTCCCGTTGAAAGCAGGGAAAGGATCCCTCATCTCGAGCTACGAGGGGGAAACGGGGCTCCTCTGGATGTGGGCGGGACCATCGTGCTTCCTCTCGAGTGGAAACGGGTATGGCGGTGAACTTCTTGAGTTGCAGCAAGGGTGTGAAAGACCCTTTCGAAGTTCCAGAGGTTAGGTGTCATTAGTCTCCAGACGCCTCATCGGAAATAGGCCTCATCTCGCCTGGAAGGGAGAACTTCCTGGATTTTCTCGAGTTGCGGCAGGTGTTCTGAGTTTCGACGGGGACCTCAGGGACCCGCCCTGGTGGCCTCAGGAGAGGCCAGTCCCCATGCGAGTTGCTAGGGGGCCTCTCGGGATTCCTCTCCCGTCGATACCGGGGCCAAAAAGCTTGTGTGGAGTCAGGGCCGGATCCGAGGATTCCTCTCAGGGGCTGACATGGATCTTTGGGTACTTCTGGAGTCTCCCCAGTGGAGTCAGGCCTCGTCTCGAATGGAGGCATGCACGTGCGCTTTCCTTTCAGGCTGTAGCAGCAATGTCACGCCTCCCGTCACGTGGATCAAAGGATCTGTGGTTTTCCCTCGAGGCTTTCCCTCGAGGCTTTCCCACAGGGCTGTCCCACGTGCCACCGTGGTGTGAGTCGATCCTCGGCGTGAAAGATGAGCCAGTGCAGGGCAAAGAGGTTCCTCTGGAATGGACTGAGACATCTGGGGGACTCTTGGAATGGTGGTACGACCATGGAGTTCCTCTCGCCTTTCCTGTTGAGAGTGCCTCCTCTTGAGATGCGACGGGAACGCCGGGAATTCTTTCCCGTTGAAAGCAGGGAAAGGATCCCTCATCTCGAGCTACGAGGGGGAAACGGGGCTCCTCTGGATGTGGGCGGGACCATCGTGCTTCCTCTCTAGTGGAGACGGGTATGGCGGTGAACTTCTAGAGTTGCAGCAAGGGTGTGAAAGACCCTTTCGAAGTTCCAGAGGTTAGGTGTCATTAGTCTCCAGAGGCCTCATCGGAAATAGGCCTCATCTCGCCTGGAAGGGAGAACTTCCTGGATTTTCTCGAGTTGCGGCCGGTGTTCTCGAGTTACGACGGGGACCTCAGGGACCCGCCCTGGTGGCCTCAGGAAAGGCCAGTCCCTAGGCGAGTTGCTAGGGGGCCTCTCGGGATTCCTCTCCCGTTGATACCGGGGCCAAAAACCTTGTGTGGAGTCAGGGCCGGAACCGAGGATTCCTCTCAGGGGCTGACATGGAACTTTGGGTACTTCTGGAGTCTCCCCAGGGGAGTCAGGCCTCGTCTCGAGTGGGGGCATGCACGTGCGCTTTCCTTCCAGGCTGTAGCAGCAATGTCACGCTTCCCGTCGCGTGGATCAAAGGATCTGTGGTTTTCCCTCGAGGCTTTCCCTCGAGGCTTTCCCACAGGGCTCTCCCACGTGCCACCGTGGTGTGAGTCGATCCTCGGCGTGAAAGATGAGCCAGTGCAGGGCAAAGAGGTTCCTCTGGAATGGACTGAGACATCTGGGGGACTCTTGGAATGGTGGTACGACCATGGAGTTCCTCTCGCCTTTCCTGTTGAGAGTGCCTCCTCTTGAGATGCGACGGGAACGCCGGGAATTCTTTCCCGTTTAAACCAGGGAAAGGATCCCTCATCTCGAGCTACGAGGGGGAAACGGGGCTCCTCTGGATGTGGGCGGGACCATCGTGCTTCCTCTCGAGTGGAGACGGGTATGGCGGTGAACTTCTTGAGTTGCAGCAAGGGTGTGAAAGACCCTTTCGAAGTTCCAGAGGTTTGGTGTCAATAGTCTCCAGAGGCCTCATCGGAAATAGGCCTCATCTCGCCTGGAAGGGAGAACTTCCTGGATTTTCTCGAGTTGCGGCAGGTGTTCTCGAGTTACGACGGGGACCTCAGGGACCCGCCCTGGAGGCCTCAGGAGAGGCCAGTCCCCATGCGAGTTGCTAGGGGGTCTCTCGGGATTCCTCTCCCGTCGATACCGGGGCCAAAAAGCTTGTGTGGAGTCAGGGCCGGAACCGAGGATTCTTCTCAGGGGCTGACATGTATCTTTGGGTACTTCTGGAGTCTCCCCAGGGGAGTCAGGCCTCGTCTCGAGTGGGGAATGCATGTGCGCTTTCCTTCCAGGCTGTAGCAGCAATGTCACGCTTCCCGTCGCGTCGATCAAAGGATCTGTGGTTTTCCCTCGAGGCTTTCCCTCGAGGCTTTCCCACAGGGCTGTCCCACGTGCCACCGTGTTGTGAGTCGATCCTCGGAGTGAAAGATGAGCCAGTGCAGGGCAAAGAGATTCCTCTGAAATGGACTGAGACATCTGGGGGACTCTTGGAATGGTGGTACGACCATGGAGTTCCTCTCGCCTTTCCTGTTGAGAGTGCCTCCTCTTGAGATGCGACGGGAACGCCGGGAATTCTTTCCCGTTGAAAGCAGGGAAAGGATCCCTCATCTCGAGCTACGAGGGGGAAACGGGGCTCCTCTCGATGTGGGCGGGACCATCGTGCTTCCTCTCGAGTGGAGACGGTTATGGCGGTGAACTTCTTGAGTTGCACGAAGGGTGTGAAAGACCCTTTCGAAGTTCCAGAGGTTTGGTGTCATTAGTCTCCAGAGGCCTCATCGGAAATAGGCCTCATCTCGCCTGGAAGGGAGAACTTCCTGGATTTTCTCGAGTTGCGGCAGGTGTTCTCGAGTTACGACGGGGACCTCAGGGACCCGCCCTGGTGGCCTCAGGAGAGGCCAGTCCCCATGCGAGTTGCTAGGGGGCCTCTCGGGATTCCTCTCCCGTCGATACCGGGGCCAAAAACCTTGTGTGGAGTCAGGGCCGGAACCGAGGATTCCTCTCAGGGGCTGACATGGATCTTTGGGTACTTCTGGAGTCTCCCCAGGGGAGTCAGACCTCGTCTCGAGTGGGGGCATGCACGTGCGCTTTCCTTCCAGGCTGTAGTAGCAATGTCACGCTTCCCGTCGCGTGGATCAAAGGATCTGTGGTTTTCCCTCGAGGCTTTCCCTCGAGGCTTTCCCACAGGGCTGTCCCACGTGCCACCGTGGTGTGAGTCGATCCTCGGCGTGAAAGATGAGCCAGTGCAGGGCAAAGAGGTTCCTCTGGAATGGACTGAGACATCTGGGGGACTTTTGGAATGGTGGTACGACCATGGAGATCCTCTCGCCTTTCCTGTTGAGAGTGCCTCCTCTTGAGATGCGACGGGAACGCCGGGAATTCTTTCCCGTTGAAAGCAGGCAAAGGTTCCCTCATCTCGAGCACCGAGGGGAAAACGGGGCTCCTCTGGATGTGGGCGGGACCATCGTGCTTCCTCTCGAGTGGAGACGGGTATGGCGGAGAACTTCTTGAGTTGCAGCAAGGGTGTGAAAGACCCTTTCAAAGTTCCAGAGGTTAGGTGTCATTAGTCTCCAGACGCCTCATCGGAAATAGGCCTCATCTCGCCTGGAAGGGAGAACTTCCTGGATTTTCTCGAGTTGCGGCAGGTGTTCTTAAGTTACGACGGGGAACTCAGGGACCCGCCCTGGTGGCCTCAGGAGAGGCCAGTCCCCATGTGAGTTGCTAGGGGGCCTCTCGGGATTCCTCTCCCGTCGATACCGGGGCCAAAAAGCTTGTGTGGAGTCAGGGCCGGAACCGAGGATTCCTCTCAGGGGCTGACATGGATCTTTGGGTACTTCTGGAGTCTCCCCAGGGGAGTCAGGCCTCGTCTCGAGTGGGGGCATGCGCGTGCGCTTTCCTTCCAGGCTTTAGCAGCAATGTCACGCTTCCCGTCGCTTGGATCAAAGGATCTGTGGTTTTCCCTCGAGGCTTTCCCTCGAGGCTTTCCCACAGGGCTGTCCCACGTACAACCGTGGTGTGAGTCGATCCTCGGCGTGAAAGATGAGCCAGTGCAGGGCAAAGAGGTTCCTCTGGAATGGACTGAGACATCTGGGGGACTCTTGGAATGGTGGTACGACCATGGAGTTCCTCTCGCCTTTCCTGTTGAGAGTGCCTCCTCTTGAGATGCGACGGGAACGCCGGGAATTCTTTCCCGTTGAAAGCAGGGAAAGGATCCCTCATCTCGAGCTACGAGGGGGAAACGGGGCTCCTCTCGATGTGGGCGGGACCATCGTGCTTCCTCTCGAGTGGAGACGGGTATGGCGGTGAACTTCTTGAGTTGCACGAAGGGTGTGAAAGACCCTTTCGAAGTTCCAGAGGTTTGGTGTCATTAGTCTCCAGAGGCCTCATCGGAAATAGGCCTCATCTCGCCTGGAAGGGAGAACTTCCTGGATTTTCTCGAGTTGCGGCAGGTGTTCTCGAGTTACGACGGGGACCTCAGGGACCCGCCCTGGTGGCCTCAGGAGAGGCCAGTCCCCATGCGACTTGCTAGGGGGCCTCTCGGGATTCCTCTCCCGTCGATACCGGGGCCAAAAACCTTGTGTGGAGTCAGGGCCGGAACCGAGGATTCCTCTCAGGGGCTGACATGGATCTTTGGGTACTTCTGGAGTCTCCCCAGTGGAGTCAGACCTCGTCTCGAGTGGGGGCATGCACGTGCGCTTTCCTTCCAGGCTGTAGTAGCAATGTCACGCTTCCCGTCGCGTGGATCAAAGGATCTGTGGTTTTCCCTCGAGGCTTTCCCTCGAGGCTTTCCCACAGGGCAGTCCCACGTGCCACCGTGGTGTGAGTCGATCCTCGGCGTGAAAGATGAGCCAGTGCAGGGCAAAGAGGTTCCTCTGGAATGGACTGAGACATCTGGGGGACTCTTGGAATGGTGGTACGAACATGGAGATCCTCTCGCCTTTCCTGTTGAGAGTGCCTCCTCTTGAGATGCGACGGGAACGCCGGGAATTCTTTCCCGTTGAAAGCAGGCAAAGGTTCCCTCATCTCGAGCACCGAGGGGAAAACGGGGCTCCTCTGGATGTGGGCGGGACCATCGTGCTTCCTCTCGAGTGGAGACGGGTATGGCGGAGAACTTCTTGAGTTGCAGCAAGGGTGTGAAAGACCCTTTCAAAGTTCCAGAGGTTAGGTGTCATTAGTCTCCAGACGCCTCATCGGAAATAGGCCTCATCTCGCCTGGAAGGGAGAACTTCCTTGATTTTCTCGAGTTGCGGCAGGTGTTCTTAAGTTACGACGGGGAACTCAGGGACCCGCCCTGGTGGCCTCAGGAGAGGCCAGTCCCCATGTGAGTTGCTAGGGGGCCTCTCGGGATTCCTCTCCCGTCGATACCGGGGCCAAAAAGCTTGTGTGGAGTCAGGGCCGGAACCGAGGATTCCTCTCAGGGGCTGACATGGATCTTTGGGTACTTCTGGAGTCTCCCCAGGGGAGTCAGGCCTCGTCTCGAGTGGGGGCATGCGCGTGCGCTTTCCTTCCAGGCTTTAGCAGCAATGTCACGCTTCCTGTCGCTTGGATCAAAGGATCTGTGGTTTTCCCTCGAGGCTTTCCCTCGAGGCTTTCCCACAGGGCTGTCCCACGTGCCACCGTGGTGTGAGTCGATCCTCGGCGTGAAAGATGAGCCAGTGCAGGGCAAAGAGGTTCCTCTGGAATGGACTGAGACATCTGGGGGACTCTTGGAATGGTGGTACGACCATGGAGTTCCTCTCGCCTTTCCTGTTGAGAGTGCCTCCTCTTGAGATGCGACGGGAACGCCGGGAATTCTTTCCCGTTGAAAGCAGGGAAAGGATCCCTCATCTCGAGCTACGAGGGGGAAACGGGGCTCCTCTCGATGTGGGCGGGACCATCGTGCTTCCTCTCGAGTGGAGACGGGTATGGCGGTGAACTTCTTGAGTTGCACGAAGGGTGTGAAAGACCCTTTCGAAGTTCCAGAGGTTTGGTGTCATTAGTCTCCAGAGGCCTCATCGGAAATAGGCCTCATCTCGCCTGGAAGGGAGAACTTCCTGGATTTTCTCGAGTTGCGGCAGGTGTTCTCGAGTTACGACGGGGACCTCAGGGACCCGCCCTGGTGGCCTCAGGAGAGGCCAGTCCCCATGCGAGTTGCTAGGGGGCCTCTCGGGATTCCTCTCCCGTCGATACCGGGGCCAAAAACCTTGTGTGGAGTCAGGGCCGGAACCGAGGATTCCTCTCAGGGGCTGACATGGATCTTTGGGTACTTCTGGAGTCTCCCCAGTGGAGTCAGACCTCGTCTCGAGTGGGGGCATGCACGTGCGCTTTCCTTCCAGGCTGTAGTAGCAATGTCACGCTTCCCGTCGCGTGGATCAAAGGATCTGTGGTTTTCCCTCGAGGCTTTCCCTCGAGGCTTTCCCACAGGGCTGTCCCACGTGCCACCGTGGTGTGAGTCGATCCTCGGCGTGAAAGATGAGCCAGTGCAGGGAAAAGAGGTTCCTCTGGAATGGACTGAGACATCTGGGGGACTCTTGGAATGGTGGTACGACCATGGAGATCCTCTCGCCTTTCCTGTTGAGAGTGCCTCCTCTTGAGATGCGACGGGAACGCCGGGAATTCTTTCCCGTTGAAAGCAGGCAAAGGTTCCCTCATCTCGAGCACCGAGGGGAAAACGGGGCTCCTCTGGATGTGGGCGGGACCATCGTGCTTCCTCTCGAGTGGAGACGGGTATGGCGGAGAACTTCTTGAGTTGCAGCAAGGGTGTGAAAGACCCTTTCAAAGTTCCAGAGGTTAGGTGTCATTAGTCTCCAGACGCCTCATCGGAAATAGGCCTCATCTCGCCTGGAAGGGAGAACTTCCTGGATTTTCTCGAGTTGCGGCAGGTGTTCTTAAGTTACGACGGGGAACTCAGGGACCCGCCCTGGTGGCCTCAGGAGAGGCCAGTCCCCATGCGAGTTGCTAGGGGGCCTCTCGGGATTCCTCTCCCGTCGATACCGGGGCCAAAAAGCTTGTGTGGAGTCAGGGCCGGAACCGAGGATTCCTCTCAGGGGCTGACATGGATCTTTGGGTACTTCTGGAGTCTCCCCAGGGGAGTCAGGCCTCGTCTCGAGTGGGGGCATGCGCGTGCGCTTTCCTTCCAGGCTTTAGCAGCAATGTCACGCTTCCCGTCGCTTGGATCAAAGGATCTGTGGTTTTCCCTCGAGGCTTTCCCTCGAGGCTTTCCCACAGGGCTGTCCCACGTGCCACCGTGGTGTGAGTCGATCCTCGGCGTGAAAGATGAGCCAGTGCAGGGCAAAGAGGTTCCTCTGGAATGGACTGAGACATCTGGGGGACTCTTGGAATGGTGGTACGACCATGGAGTTCCTCTCGCCTTTCCTGTTGAGAGTGCCTCCTCTTGAGATGCGACGGGAACGCCGGGAATTCTTTCCCGTTGAAAGCAGGGAAAGGATCCCACATCTCGAGCTACGAGGGGGAAACGGGGCTCCTCTGGATGTGGGCGGGACCATCGTGCTTCCTTTCGAGTGGAGACGGGTATGGCGGTGAACTTCTTGAGTTGCAGCAAGGGTGTGAAAGACCCTTTCGAAGTTCCAGAGGTTAGGTGTCATTAGTCTCCAGACGCCTCATCGGAAATAGGCCTCATCTCGCCTGGAAGGGAGAACTTCCTGGATTTTCTCGAGTTGCGGCAGGTGTTCTGAGTTTCGACGGGGACCTCAGGGACCCGCCCTGGTGGCCTCAGGAGAGGCCAGTCCCCATGCGAGTTGCTAGGGGGCCTCTCGGGATTCCTCTCCCGTCGATACCGGGGCCAAAAAGCTTGTGTGGAGTCAGGGCCGGAACCGAGGATTCCTCTCAGGGGCTGACATGGATCTTTGGGTACTTCTGGAGTCTCCCCAGTGGAGTCAGGCCTCGTCTCGAATGGAGGCATGCACGTGCGCTTTCCTTTCAGGCTGTAGCAGCGATGTCACGCTTCCCGTCACGTGGATCAAAGGATCTGTGGTTTTCCCTCGAGGCTTTCCCTCGAGGCTTTCCCACAGGGCTGTCCCACGTGCCACCGTGGTGTGAGTCGATCCTCGGCGTGAAAGATGAGCCAGTGCAGGGCAAAGAGGTTCCTCTGGAATGGACTGAGACATCTGGGGGACTCTTGGAATGGTGGTACGACCATGGAGTTCCTCTCGCCTTTCCTGTTGAGAGTGCCTCCTCTTGAGATGCGACGGGAACGCCGGGAATTCTTTCCCGTTGAAAGCAGGGAAAGGATCCCTCATCTCGAGCTACGAGGGGGAAACGGGGCTCCTCTGGATGTGGGCGGGACCATCGTGCTTCCTCTCTAGTGGAAACGGGTATGGCGGTGAACTTCTAGAGTTGCAGCAAGGGTGTGAAAGACCCTTTCGAAGTTCCAGAGGTTAGGTGTCATTAGTCTCCAGAGGCCTCATCGGAAATAGGCCTCATCTCGCCTGGAAGGGAGAACTTCCTGGATTTTCTCGAGTTGCGGCAGGTGTTCTCGAGTTACGACGGGGACCTCAGGGACCCGCCCTGGTGGCCTCAGGAAAGGCCAGTCCCTAGGCGAGCTGCTAGGGGGCCTCTCGGGATTCCTCTCCCGTTGATACCGGGGCCAAAAACCTTGTGTGGAGTCAGGGCCGGAACCGAGGATTCCTCTCAGGGGCTGACATGGAACTTTGGGTACTTCTGGAGTCTGCCCAGGGGAGTCAGGCCTCGTCTCGAGTGGGGGCATGCACGTGCGCTTTCCTTCCAGGCTGTAGCAGCAATGTCACGCTTCCCGTCGCGTGGATCAAAGGATCTGTGGTTTTCCCTCGAGGCTTTCCCTCGAGGCTTTCCCACAGGGCTGTCCCACGTGCCACCGTGGTGTGAGTCGATCCTCGGCGTGAAAGATGAGCCAGTGCAGGGCAAAGAGGTTCCTCTGGAATGGACTGAGACATCTGGGGGACTCTTGGAATGGTGGTACGACCATGGAGTTCCTCTCGCCTTTCCTGTTGAGAGTGCCTCCTCTTGAGACGCGACGGGAACGCCGGGAATTCTTTCCCGTTGAAAGCAGGGAAAGGATCCCTCATCTCGAGCTACGAGGGGGAAACGGGGCTCCTCTGGATGTGGGCGGGACCATCGTGCTTCCTCTCTAGTGGAGACGGGTATGGTGGTGAACTTCTTGAGTTGCAGCAAGGCTGTGAAAGACCCTTTCGAAGTTCCAGAGGTTAGGTGTCATTAGTCTCCAGACGCCTCATCGGAAATAGGCCTCATCTCGCCTGGAAGGGAGAACTTCCTGGATTTTCTCGAGTTGCGGCAGGTGTTCTCGACTTACGACGGGGACCTCAGGGACCCGCCCTGGTGGCCTCAGGACAGGCCAGTCCCTATGCGAGTTGCTAGGGGGCCTCTCGGGATTCCTCTCCCGTCGATACCGGGGCCAAAACCCTTGTGTGGAGTCAGGGCCGGAACCGAGGATTCCTCTCAGGGGCTGACATGGATCTTTGGGTACTTCTGGAGTCTCCCCAGTGGAGTCAGGCCTCGTCTCGAGTGGGGGCATGCACGTGCGCTTTCCTTTCAGGCTGTAGCAGCAATGTCACGCTTCCCGTCACGTGGATCAAAGGATCTGTGGTTTTCCCTCGAGGCTTTCCCACAGGGCTGTCCCACGTGCCACCGTGGTGTGATTCGATCCTCGGCGTGAAAGATGAGCCAATGGAGGGCAAAGAGGTTCCTCTGGAATGGACTGAGACATCTGGGGGACTCTTGGAATGGTGGTACGACCATGGAGTTCCTCTCGCCTTTCCTGTTGAGAGTGCCTCCTCTTGAGATGCGACGGGAACGCCGGGAATTCTTTCCCGTTGAAAGCAGGGAAAGGATCCCTCATCTCGAGCTCCGAGGGGGAAACGGGGCTCCTCTGGATGTGGGCGGGACCATCGTGCTTCCTCTCTAGTGGAGACGGGTATGGCGGTGAACTTCTTGAGTTGCAGCAAGGGTGTGAAAGACCCTTTCGAAGTTCCAGAGGTTAGGTGTCATTAGTCTCCAGACGCCTCATCGGAAATAGGCCTCATCTCGCCTGGAAGGGAGAACTTCCTGGATTTTCTCGAGTTGCGGCAGATGTTCTCGAGTTACGACGGGGACCTCAGGGACCCGCCCTGGTGGCCTCAGGAGAGGCCAGTCCCTAGGCGTGTTGCTAGGGGGCCTCTCGGGATTCCTCTCCCGTTGATACCGGGGCGAAAAACCTTGTGTGGAGTCAGGGCCGGAACCGAGGATTCCTCTCAGGGGCTGACATGGATCTTTGGGTACTTCTGGAGTCTCCCCAGGGGAGTCAGGCCTCGTCTCGAGTGGGGGCATGCACGTGCGCTTTCCTTCCAGGCTGTAGCAGCAATGTAACGCTTCCCGTCGCGTGGATCAAAGGATCTGTGGTTTTCCCTCGAGGCTTTCCCTCGAGGCTTTACCACAGGGCTGTCCCACGTGCCACCGTGGTGTGATTCGATCCTCGGCGTGAAAGATGAGCCAATGGAGGGCAAAGAGGTTCCTCTGGAATGGACTGAGACATCTGGGGGACTCTTGGAATGGTGGTACGACCATGGAGTTCCTCTCGCCTTTCCTGTTGAGAGTGCCTCCTCTTGATATGCGACGGGAACGCCGGGAATTCTTTCCCGTTGAAAGCAGGGAAAGGATCCCTCATCTCGAGCTACGAGGGGGAAACGGGGCTCCTCTGGATGTGGGCGGGACCATCGTGCTTCCTCTTGAGTGGAGACGGGTATGGTGGTGAACTTCTTGAGTTGCAGCAAGGCTGTGAAAGACCCTTTCGAAGTTCCAGAGGTAAGGTGTCATTAGTCTCCAGACGCCTCATCGGAAATAGGCCTCATCTCGCCTGGAAGGGAGAACTTCCTGGATTTTCTCGAGTTGCGGCAGGTGTTTTCGAGTTACGACGGGGACCTCAGGGACCCGCCCTGGTGGCCTCAGGAGAGGCCAGTCCCTATGCGAGTTGCTAGGGGGCCTCTCGGGATTCCTCTCCCGTCGATACCGGGGCCAAAACCCTTTGGTGGAGTCAGGGCCGGAACCGAGGATTCCTCTCAGGGGCTGACATGTATCTTTGGGTACTTCTGGAGTCTCCCCAGGGGAGTCAGGCCTCGTCTCGAGTGGGGGCATGCGCGTGCGCTTTCCTTCCAGGCTTTAGCAGCAATGTCACGCTTCCTGTCGCTTGGATCAAAGGATCTGTGGTTTTCCCTCGAGGCTTTCCCTCGAGGCTTTCCCACAGGGCTGTCCCACGTGCCACCGTGGTGTGAGTCGATCCTCGGCGTGAAAGATGAGCCAGTGCAGGGCAAAGAGGTTCCTCTGGAATGGACTGAGACATCTGGGGGACTCTTGGAATGGTGGTACGACCATGGAGTTCCTCTCGCCTTTCCTGTTGAGAGTGCCTCCTCTTGAGATGCGACGGGAACGCCGGGAATACTTTCCCGTTGAAAGCAGGGAAAGGATCCCTCATCTCGAGCTACGAGGGGGAAACGGGGCTCCTCTCGATGTGGGCGGGACCATCGTGCTTCCTCTCGAGTGGAGACGGGTATGGCGGTGAACTTCTTGAGTTGCACGAAGGGTGTGAAAGACCCTTTCGAAGTTCCAGAGGTTTGGTGTCATTAGTCTCCAGAGGCCTCATCGGAAATAGGCCTCATCTCGCCTGGAAGGGAGAACTTCCTGGATTTTCTCGAGTTGCGGCAGGTGTTCTCGAGTTACGACGGGGACCTCAGGGACCCGCCCTGGTGGCCTCAGGAGAGGCCAGTCCCCATGCGAGTTGCTAGGGGGCCTCTCGGGATTCCTCTCCCGTCGATACCGGGGCCAAAAACCTTGTGTGGAGTCAGGGCCGGAACCGAGGATTCCTCTCAGGGGCTGACATGGATCTTTGGGTACTTCTGGAGTCTCCCCAGTGGAGTCAGACCTCGTCTCGAGTGGGGGCATGCACGTGCGCTTTCCTTCCAGGCTGTAGTAGCAATGTCACGCTTCCCGTCGCGTGGATCAAAGGATCTGTGGTTTTCCCTCGAGGCTTTCCCTCGAGGCTTTGCCACAGGGCTGTCCCACGTGCCACCGTGGTGTGAGTCGATCCTCGGCGTGAAAGATGAGCCAGTGCAGGGAAAAGAGGTTCCTCTGGAATGGACTGAGACATCTGGGGGACTCTTGGAATGGTGGTACGACCATGGAGATCCTCTCGCCTTTCCTGTTGAGAGTGCCTCCTCTTGAGATGCGACGGGAACGCCGGGAATTCTTTCCCGTTGAAAGCAGGCAAAGGTTCCCTCATCTCGAGCACCGAGGGGAAAACGGGGCTCCTCTGGATGTGGGCGGGACCATCGTGCTTCCTCTCGAGTGGAGACGGGTATGGCGGAGAACTTCTTGAGTTGCAGCAAGGGTGTGAAAGACCCTTTCAAAGTTCCAGAGGTTAGGTGTCATTAGTCTCCAGACGCCTCATCGGAAATAGGCCTCATCTCGCCTGGAAGGGAGAACTTCCTGGATTTTCTCGAGTTGCGGCAGGTGTTCTTAAGTTACGACGGGGAACTCAGGGACCCGCCCTGGTGGCCTCAGGAGAGGCCAGTCCCCATGCGAGTTGCTAGGGGGCCTCTCGGGATTCCTCTCCCGTCGATACCGGGGCCAAAAAGCTTGTGTGGAGTCAGGGCCGGAACCGAGGATTCCTCTCAGGGGCTGACATGGATCTTTGGGTACTTCTGGAGTCTCCCCAGGGGAGTCAGGCCTCGTCTCGAGTGGGGGCATGCGCGTGCGCTTTCCTTCCAGGCTTTAGCAGCAATGTCACGCTTCCCGTCGCTTGGATCAAAGGATCTGTGGTTTTCCCTCGAGGCTTTCCCTCGAGGCTTTCCCACAGGGCTGTCCCACGTGCCACCGTGGTGTGAGTCGATCCTCGGCGTGAAAGATGAGCCAGTGCAGGGCAAAGAGGTTCCTCTGGAATGGACTGAGACATCTGGGGGACTCTTGGAATGGTGGTACGACCATGGAGTTCCTCTCGCCTTTCCTGTTGAGAGTGCCTCCTCTTGAGATGCGACGGGAACGCCGGGAATTCTTTCCCGTTGAAAGCAGGGAAAGGATCCCACATCTCGAGCTACGAGGGGGAAACGGGGCTCCTCTGGATGTGGGCGGGACCATCGTGCTTCCTTTCGAGTGGAGACGGGTATGGCGGTGAACTTCTTGAGTTGCAGCAAGGGTGTGAAAGACCCTTTCGAAGTTCCAGAGGTTAGGTGTCATTAGTCTCCAGACGCCTCATCGGAAATAGGCCTCATCTCGCCTGGAAGGGAGAACTTCCTGGATTTTCTCGAGTTGCGGCAGGTGTTCTGAGTTTCGACGGGGACCTCAGGGACCCGCCCTGGTGGCCTCAGGAGAGGCCAGTCCCCATGCGAGTTGCTAGGGGGCCTCTCGGGATTCCTCTCCCGTCGATACCGGGGCCAAAAAGCTTGTGTGGAGTCAGGGCCGGAACCGAGGATTCCTCTCAGGGGCTGACATGGATCTTTGGGTACTTCTGGAGTCTCCCCAGTGGAGTCAGGCCTCGTCTCGAATGGAGGCATGCACGTGCGCTTTCCTTTCAGGCTGTAGCAGCAATGTCACGCTTCCCGTCACGTGGATCAAAGGATCTGTGGTTTTCCCTCGAGGCTTTCCCTCGAGGCTTTCCCACAGGGCTGTCCCACGTGCCACCGTGGTGTGAGTCGATCCTCGGCGTGAAAGATGAGCCAGTGCAGGGCAAAGAGGTTCCTCTGGAATGGACTGAGACATCTGGGGGACTCTTGGAATGGTGGTACGACCATGGAGTTCCTCTCGCCTTTCCTGTTGAGAGTGCCTCCTCTTGAGATGCGACGGGAACGCCGGGAATTCTTTCCCGTTGAAAGCAGGGAAAGGATCCCTCATCTCGAGCTACGAGGGGGAAACGGGGCTCCTCTGGATGTGGGCGGGACCATCGTGCTTCCTCTCTAGTGGAAACGGGTATGGCGGTGAACTTCTAGAGTTGCAGCAAGGGTGTGAAAGACCCTTTCGAAGTTCCAGAGGTTAGGTGTCATTAGTCTCCAGAGGCCTCATCGGAAATAGGCCTCATCTCGCCTGGAAGGGAGAACTTCCTGGATTTTCTCGAGTTGCGGCAGGTGTTCTCGAGTTACGACGGGGACCTCAGGGACCCGCCCTGGTGGCCTCAGGAAAGGCCAGTCCCTAGGCGAGCTGCTAGGGGGCCTCTCGGGATTCCTCTCCCGTTGATACCGGGGCCAAAAACCTTGTGTGGAGTCAGGGCCGGAACCGAGGATTCCTCTCAGGGGCTGACATGGAACTTTGGGTACTTCTGGAGTCTGCCCAGGGGAGTCAGGCCTCGTCTCGAGTGGGGGCATGCACGTGCGCTTTCCTTCCAGGCTGTAGCAGCAATGTCACGCTTCCCGTCGCGTGGATCAAAGGATCTGTGGTTTTCCCTCGAGGCTTTCCCTCGAGGCTTTCCCACAGGGCTGTCCCACGTGCCACCGTGGTGTGAGTCGATCCTCGGCGTGAAAGATGAGCCAGTGCAGGGCAAAGAGGTTCCTCTGGAATGGACTGAGACATCTGGGGGACTCTTGGAATGGTGGTACGACCATGGAGTTCCTCTCGCCTTTCCTGTTGAGAGTGCCTCCTCTTGAGACGCGACGGGAACGCCGGGAATTCTTTCCCGTTGAAAGCAGGGAAAGGATCCCTCATCTCGAGCTACGAGGGGGAAACGGGGCTCCTCTGGATGTGGGCGGGACCATCGTGCTTCCTCTCTAGTGGAGACGGGTATGGTGGTGAACTTCTTGAGTTGCAGCAAGGCTGTGAAAGACCCTTTCGAAGTTCCAGAGGTTAGGTGTCATTAGTCTCCAGACGCCTCATCGGAAATAGGCCTCATCTCGCCTGGAAGGGAGAACTTCCTGGATTTTCTCGAGTTGCGGCAGGTGTTCTCGACTTACGACGGGGACCTCAGGGACCCGCCCTGGTGGCCTCAGGACAGGCCAGTCCCTATGCGAGTTGCTAGGGGGCCTCTCGGGATTCCTCTCCCGTCGATACCGGGGCCAAAAACCTTGTGTGGAGTCAGGGCCGGAACCGAGGATTCCTCTCAGGGGCTGACATGGATCTTTGGGTACTTCTGGAGTCTCCCCAGGGGAGTCAGGCCTCGTCTCGAGTGGGGGCATGCACGTGCACTTTCCTTCCAGGCTGTAGCAGCAATGTCACGCTTCCCGTGGCGTGGATCAAAGGATCTGTGGTTTTCCCTCGAGGCTTTCCCACAGGGCTGTCCCACGTGCCACCGTGGTGTGAGTCGATCCTCGGCGTGAAAGATGAGCCAGTGCAGGGCAAAGAGGTTCCTCTGGAATGGACTGAGACATCTGGGGGACTCTTGGAATGGTGGTACGACCATGGAGTTCCTCTCGCCTTTCCTGTTGAGAGTGCCTCCTCTTGAGATGCGACGGGAACGCCGGGAATTCTTTCCCGTTGAAAGCAGGGAAAGGATCCCTCATCTCGAGCTACGAGGGGGAAACGGGGCTCCTCTGGATGTGGGCGGGACCATCGTGCTTCCTCTCGAGTGGAGACGGGTATGGCGTTGAACTTCTTGAGTTGCAGCAAGGGTGTGAAAGACCCTTTCGAAGTTCCAGAGGTTAGGTGTCATTAGTCTCCAGACGCCTCATCGGAAATAGGCCTCATCTCGCCTGGAAGGGAGAACTTCCTGGATTTTCTCGAGTTGCGGCAGGTGTTCTCGAGTTACGACGGGGACCTCAGGGACCCGCCCTGGTGGCCTCAGGAGAGGCCAGTCCCCATGCGAGTTGTTAGGGGGCCTCTCGGGATTCCTCTCCCGTCGATACTGGGGCCAAAAACCTTGTGTGGAGTCAGGGCCGGAACCGAGGATTCCTCTCAGGGGCTGACATGGATCTTTGGGTACTTCTGGAGTCTCCCCAGGGGAGTCAGGCCTCGTCTCGAGTGGGGGCATGCGCGTGCGCTTTCCTTCCAGGCTTTAGCAGCAATGTCACGCTTCCCGTCGCGTGGATCAAAGGATCTGTGGTTTTCCCTCGAGGCTTTCCCTCGAGGCTTTCCCACAGGGCTGTCCCAAGTGCCACCGTGGTGTGAGTCGATCCTCGGCGTGAAAGATGAGCCAGTGCAGGGCAAAGAGGTTCCTCTGGAATGGACTGAGACATCTGGGGGACTCTTGGAATGGTGGTACGACCATGGAGTTCCTCTCGCCTTTCCTGTTGAGAGTGCCTCCTCTTGAGATGCGACGGGAACGCCGGGAATTCTTTCCCGTTGAAAGCAGGGAAAGGATCCCTCATCTCGAGCTACGAGGGGGAAACGGGGCTCCTCTGGATGTGGGCGGGACCATCGTGCTTCCTCTCGAGTGGAGACGGGTATGGCGGTGAACTTCTTCAGTTGCTGCAAGGGTGTGAAAGACCCTTTCGAAGTTCCAGAGGTTAGGTGTCATTAGTCTCCAGACGCCTCATCGGAAATAGGCCTCATCTCGCCTGGAAGGGAGAACTTCCTGGATTTTCTCGAGTTGCGGCAGGTGTTCTCGAGTTTCGACGGGGACCTCAGGGACCCGCCCTGGTAACCTCAGGAGAGGCCAGTCCCCATGCGAGTTGCTAGGGGGCCTCTCGGGATTCCTCTCCCGTCGATACCGGGGCCAAAAAGCTTGTGTGGAGTCAGGGCCGGAACCGAGGATTCCTCTCAGGGGCTGACATGGATCTTTGGGTACTTCTGGAGTCTCCCCAGGGGAGTCAGGCCTCGTCTCGAGTGGGGGCATGCACGTGCGCTTTCCTTCCAGGCTGTTGCAGCAATGTCACGCTTCCCGTCGCGTGGATCAAAGGATCTGTGGTTTTCCCTCGAGGCTTTCCCTCGAGGCTTTCCCACAGGGCTGTCCCACGTGCCACCGTGGTGTGAGTCGATCCTCGGCGTGAAAGATGAGCCAGTGCAGGGCAAAGAGGTTCCTCTGGAATGGACTGAGTCATCTGGGGGACTCTTGGAATGGTGGTACGACCATGGAGTTCCTCTCGCCTTTCCTGTTGAGAGTGCCTCCTCTTGAGATGCGACGGGAACGCCGGGAATACTTTCCCGTTGAAAGCAGGGAAAGGATCCCTCATCTCGAGCTACGAGGGGGAAACGGGGCTCCTCTGGATGTGGGCGGGACCATCGTGCTTCCTCTCGAGTGGAGGCGGGTATGGCGGTGAACTTCTTGAGTTGCAGCAAGGGTGTGAAAGACCCTTTCGAAGTTCCAGAGGTTTGGTGTCATTTGTCTCCAGAGGCCTCATCGGAAATAGGCCTCATCTCGCCTGGAAGGGAGAACTTCCTGGATTTTCTCGAGTTGCGGCAGGTGTTCTCAAATTACGACGGGGACCTCAGGGACCCGCCCTGATGGCCTCCGGAGGGGCCAGTCCCCATGCGAGTTGCTAGGGGGCCTCTCGGGATTCCTCTCCCGTCGATACTGGGGCCAAAAACCTTGTGTGGAGTCAGGGCCGGAACCGAGGATTCCTCTCAGGGGCTGACATGGATCTTTGGGTACTTCTGGAGTCTCCCCAGTGGAGTCAGGCCTCGTCTCGAGTGGGGGCATGCACGTGCGCTTTCCTTTCAGGCTGTAGCAGCAATGTCACGCTTCCCGTCACGTGGATCAAAGGATCTGTGGTTTTCCCTCGAGGCTTTCCCACAGGGCTGTCCCACGTGCCACCGTGGTGTGATTCGATCCTCGGCGTGAAAGATGAGCCAATGGAGGGCAAAGAGGTTCCTCTGGAATGGACTGAGACATCTGGGGGACTCTTGGAATGGTGGTACGACCATGGAGTTCCTCTCGCCTTTCCTGTTGAGAGTGCCTCCTCTTGAGATGCGACGGGAACGCCGGGAATTCTTTCCCGTTGAAAGCAGGGAAAGGATCCCTCATCTCGAGCTCCGAGGGGGAAACGGGGCTCCTCTGGATGTGGGCGGGACCATCGTGCTTCCTCTCTAGTGGAGACGGGTATGGCGGTGAACTTCTTGAGTTGCAGCAAGGGTGTGAAAGACCCTTTCGAAGTTCCAGAGGTTAGGTGTCATTAGTCTCCAGACGCCTCATCGGAAATAGGCCTCATCTCGCCTGGAAGGGAGAACTTCCTGGATTTTCTCGAGTTGCGGCAGATGTTCTCGAGTTACGACGGGGACCTCAGGGACCCGCCCTGGTGGCCTCAGGAGAGGCCAGTCCCTAGGCGTGTTGCTAGGGGGCCTCTCGGGATTCCTCTCCCGTTGATACCGGGGCGAAAAACCTTGTGTGGAGTCAGGGCCGGAACCGAGGATTCCTCTCAGGGGCTGACATGGATCTTTGGGTACTTCTGGAGTCTCCCCAGGGGAGTCAGGCCTCGTCTCGAGTGGGGGCATGCACGTGCGCTTTCCTTCCAGGCTGTAGCAGCAATGTCACGCTTCCCGTCGCGTGGATCAAAGGATCTGTGGTTTTCCCTCGAGGCTTTCCCTCGAGGCTTTCCCACAGGGCTGTCCCACGTGCCACCGTGGTGTGAGTCGATCCTCGGCGTGAAAGATGAGCCAATGGAGGGCAAAGAGGTTCCTCTGGAATGGACTGAGACATCTGGGGGACTCTTGGAATGGTGGTACGACCATGGAGTTCCTCTCGCCTTTCCTGTTGAGAGTGCCTCCTCTTGAGATGCGACGGGAACGCCGGGAATTCTTTCCCGTTGAAAGCAGGGAAAGGATCCCTCATCTCGAGCTACGAGGGGGAAACGGGGCTCCTCTGGATGTGGGCGGGACCATCGTGCTTCCTCTTGAGTGGAGACGGGTATGGTGGTGAACTTCTTGAGTTGCAGCAAGGCTGTGAAAGACCCTTTCGAAGTTCCAGAGGTAAGGTGTCATTAGTCTCCAGACGCCTCATCGGAAATAGGCCTCATCTCGCCTGGAAGGGAGAACTTCCTGGATTTTCTCGAGTTGCGGCAGGTGTTTTCGAGTTACGACGGGGACCTCAGGGACCCGCCCTGGTGGCCTCAGGAGAGGCCAGTCCCTATGCGAGTTGCTAGGGGGCCTCTCGGGATTCCTCTCCCGTCGATACCGGGGCCAAAAACCTTGTGTGGAGTCAGGGCCGGAACCGAGGATTCCTCTCAGGGGCTGACATGGATCTTTGGGTACTTCTGGAGTCTCCCCAGGGGAGTCAGGCCTCGTCTCGAGTGGGGGCATGGACGTGCACTTTCCTTCCAGGCTGTAGCAGCAATGTCACGCTTCCCGTCGCGTGGATCAAATGATGTGTGGTTTTCCCTAGAGGCTTTCCCACAGGGCTGTCCCACGTGCCACCGTGGTGTGAGTCGATCCTCGGCGTGAAAGATGAGCCAGTGCAGGGCAAAGAGGTTCCTCTGGAATGGACTGAGACATCTGGGGGACTCTTGGAATGGTGGTACGACCATGGAGTTCCTCTCGCCTTTCCTGTTGAGAGTGCCTCCTCTTGAGATGCGACGGGAACGCCGGGAATTCTTTCCGGTTGAAAGCAGGGAAAGGATCCCTCATCTCGAGCTACGAGGGGGAAACGGGGCTCCTCTGGATGTGGGCGGGACCATAGTGCTTCCTCTCTAGTGGAGACGGGTATGGCGGTGAACTTCTTGAGTTGCAGCAAGGGTGTGAAAGACCATTTCGAAGTTCCAGAGGTTAGGTGTCATTAGTCTCCAGACGCCTCATCGGAAATAGGCCTCATCTCGCCTGGAAGGGAGAACTTCCTGGATTTTCTCGAGTTGCGGCAGGTGTTCTCGAGTTACGACGGGGACCTCAGGGACCCGCCCTGGTGGCCTCAGGAGAGGCCAGTCCCTAGGCGTGTTGCTAGGGGGCCTCTCGGGATTCCTCTCCCGTTGATACCGGGGCGAAAAACCTTGTGTGGAGTCAGGGCCGGAACCGAGGATTCCTCTCAGGGGCTGACATGGATCTTTGGGTACTTCTGGAGTCTCCCCAGGGGAGTCAGGCCTCGTCTCGAGTGGGGGCATGCACGTGCGCTTTCCTTCCAGGCTGTAGCAGCAATGTCACGCTTCCCGTCGCGTGGATCAAAGGATCTGTGGTTTTCCCTCGAGGCTTTCCCTCGAGGCTTTCCCACAGGGCTGTCCCACGTGCCACCGTGGTGTGAGTCGATCCTCGGCGTGAAAGATGAGCCAGTGCAGGGCAAAGAGTTTCCTCTGGAATGGACTGAGACATCTGGGGGACTCTTGGAATGGTGGTACGACCATGGAGTTCCTCTCGCCTTTCCTGTTGAGAGTGCCTCCTCTTGAGATGCGACGGGAACGCCGGGAATTCTTTCCCGTTGAAAGCAGGGAAAGGATCCCTCATCTCGAGCTACGAGGGGGAAACGGGGCTCCTCTGGATGTGGGCGGGACCATCGTGCTTCCTCTCTAGTGGAGACGGGTATGGTGGTGAACTTCTTGAGTTGCAGCAAGGCTGTGAAAGACCCTTTTGAAGTTCCAGAGGTATGGTGTCATTAGTCTCCAGACGCCTCATCGGAAATAGGCCTCATCTCGCCTGGAAGGGAGAACTTCCTGGATTTTCTCGAGTTGCGGCAGGTGTTCCCGAGTTACGACGGGGACCTCAGGGACCCGCCCTGGTGGCCTCAGGAGAGGCCAGTCCCTATGCGAGTTGCTAGGGGGCCTCTCGGGATTCCTCTCCCGTCGATACCGGGGCCAAAAACCTTGTGTGGAGTCAGGGCCGGAACCGAGGATTCCTCTCAGGGGCTGACATGGATCTTTGGGTACTTCTGGAGTCTCCCCAGGGGAGTCAGGCCTCGTCTCGAGTGGGGGCATGCACGTGCACTTTCCTTCCAGGCTGTAGCAGCAATGTCACGCTTCCCGTCGCGTGGATCAAATGATGTGTGGTTTTCCCTAGAGGCTTTCTCACAGGGCTGTCCCACGTGCCACTGTGGTGTGAGTCGATCCTCGGCGTGAAAGATGACCCAGTGCAGGGCAAAGAGGTTCCTCTGGAATGGACTGAGACATCTGGGGGACTCTTGGAATGGTGGTACGACCATGGAGTTCCTCTCGCCTTTCCTGTTGAGAGTGCCTCCTCTTGAGATGCGACGGGAACGCCGGGAATTTTTTCCCATTGAAAGCAGGGAAAGGATCCCTCATCTCGAGCTACGAGGGGGAAACGGGGCTCCTCTGGATGTGGGCGGGACCATCGTGCTTTCTCTCGAGTGGAGACGGGTATGGCGGTGAACTTCTTGAGTTGCAACAAGGGTGTGAAAGACCCTTTCGAAGTTCCAGAGGTTAGGTGTCATTAGTCTCCAGACGCCTCATCGGAAATAGGCCTCATCTCGCCTGGAAGGGAGAACTTCCTTGATTTTCTCGAGTTGCGGCAGGTGTTCTCGAGTTACGACGGGGACCTCAGGGACCCGCCTTGTTGGCCTCAGGAGAGGCCAGTCCCTATGCATGTTGCTAGGGGGCCCCTCGGGATTCCTCTCCCATCGATACCGGGGCCAAAAACTTTGTGTGGAGTCAGGGCCGGAACCGAGGATTCCTCTCAGGGACTGATATGGATCTTTGGGTACTTCTGGAGTCTCGCCAGGGGAGACAGGCCTCGTCTCGTGTGGGGGCATGCACGTGCACTTTCCTTCCAGGCTGTAGCAGCAATGTCACGCTTCCCGTAGCGTGGATCAAAGGATCTGCGGTTTTCCCTCGAGGCTTTCCCTCGAGGCTTTCCCACAGGGCTGTCCCACGTGACACCGTGGTGTGAGTCGATTCTCGGCGTGAAAAATGAGCCAGTGCAGGGCAAAGAGGTTCCTCTGGAATGGACTGAGACATCTGGGGGACTCTTGGAATGGTGGTACGACCATGGAGTTCCTCTCGCCTTTCCTGTTGAGAGTGCCTCCTCTTGAGATGCGACGGGAACGCCGGGAATTCTTTCCCGTTGAAAGCAGGGAAAGGATCCCTCATCTCGAGCTACGAGGGGGAAACGGGGCTCCTCTGGATGTGGGCGGGACCATCGTGCTTCCTCTCGAGTGGAGACGGGTATGGCGGTGAACTTCTTGAGTTGCAGCAAGGGTGTGAAAGACCCTTTCGAAGTTCCAGAGGTTAGGTGTCATTAGTCTCCAGACGCCTCATCGGAAATAGGCCTCATCTCGCCTGGAAGGGAGAACTTCCTGGATTTTCTCGAGTTGCGGCAGATGTTCTCGAGTTACGACGGGGACCTCAGGGACCCGCCCTGGTGGCCTCAGGAGAGGCCAGTCCCTAGGCGTGTTGCTAGGGGGCCTCTCGGGATTCCTCTCCCGTTGATACCGGGGCGAAAAACCTTGTGTGGAGTCAGGGCCGGAACCGAGGATTCCTCTCAGGGGCTGACATGGATCTTTGGGTACTTCTGGAGTCTCCCCAGGGGAGTCAGGCCTCGTCTCGAGTGGGGGCATGGACGTGCACTTTCCTTCCAGGCTGTAGCAGCAATGTCACGCTTCCCGTCGCGTGGATCAAATGATGTGTGGTTTTCCCTCGAGGCTTTCCCACAGGGCTGTCCCACGTGCCACCGTGGTGTGAGTCGATCCTCGGCGTGAAAGATGAGCCAGTGCAGGGCAAAGAGGTTCCTCTGGAATGGACTGAGACATCTGGGGGACTCTTGGAATGGTGGTACGACCATGGAGTTCCTCTCGCCTTTCCTGTTGAGAGTGCCTCCTCTTGAGATGCGACGGGAACGCCGGGAATTCTTTCCCGTTGAAAGCAGGGAAAGGATCCCTCATCTCGAGCTACGAGGGGGAAACGGGGCTCCTCTGGATGTGGGCGGGACCATCGTGCTTCCTCTCTAGTGGAGACGGGTATGGTGGTGAACTTCTTGAGTTGCAGCAAGGCTGTGAAAGACCCTTTTGAAGTTCCAGAGGTATGGTGTCATTAGTCTCCAGACGCCTCATCGGAAATAGGCCTCATCTCGCCTGGAAGGGAGAACTTCCTGGATTTTCTCGAGTTGCGGCAGGTGTTCCCGAGTTACGACGGGGACCTCAGGGACCCGCCCTGGTGGCCTCAGGAGAGGCCAGTCCCTATGCGAGTTGCTAGGGGGCCTCTCGGGATTCCTCTCCCGTCGATACCGGGGCCAAAAACCTTGTGTGGAGTCAGGGCCGGAACCGAGGATTCCTCTCAGGGGCTGACATGTATCTTTGGGTACTTCTGGAGTCTCCCCAGGGGAGTCAGGCCTCGTCTCGAGTGGGGGCATGCACGTGCACTTTCCTTCCAGGCTGTAGCAGCAATGTCACGCTTCCCGTCGCGTGGATCAAATGATGTGTGGTTTTCCCTAGAGGCTTTCTCACAGGGCTGTCCCACGTGCCACTGTGGTGTGAGTCGATCCTCGGCGTGAAAGATGACCCAGTGCAGGGCAAAGAGGTTCCTCTGGAATGGACTGAGACATCTGGGGGACTCTTGGAATGGTGGTACGACCATGGAGTTCCTCTCGCCTTTCCTGTTGAGAGTGCCTCCTCTTGAGATGCGACGGGAACGCCGGGAATTTTTTCCCATTGAAAGCAGGGAAAGGATCCCTCATCTCGAGCTACGAGGGGGAAACGGGGCTCCTCTGGATGTGGGCGGGACCATCGTGCTTTCCCCCGAGTGGAGACAGTTATGGCGGTGAACTTCTTGAGTTGCAACAAGGGTGTGAAAGACCCTTTCGAAGTTCCAGAGGTTAGGTGTCATTAGTCTCCAGACGCCTCATGGGAAATAGGCCTCATCTCGCCTGGAAGGGAGAACTTCCTTGATTTTCTCGAGTTGCGGCAGGTGTTCTCGAGTTACGACGGGGACCTCAGGGACCCGCCTTGTTGGCCTCAGGAGAGGCCAGTCCCTATGCATGTTGCTAGGGGGCCCCTCGGGATTCCTCTCCCATCGATACCGGGGCCAAAAACTTTGTGTGGAGTCAGGGCCGGAACCGAGGATTCCTCTCAGGGACTGATATGGATCTTTGGGTACTTCTGGAGTCTCGCCAGGGGAGACAGGCCTCGTCTCTTGTGGGGGCATGCACGTGCACTTTCCTTCCAGGCTGTAGCAGCAATGTCACGCTTCCCGTAGCGTGGATCAAAGGATCTGCGGTTTTCCCTCGAGGCTTTCCCACAGGGCTGTCCCACGTGACACCGTGGTGTGAGTCGATTCTCGGCGTGAAAAATGAGCCAGTGCAGGGCAAAGAGGTTCCTCTGGAATGGACTGAGACATCTGGGGGACTCTTGGAATGGTGGTACGACCATGGAGTTCCTCTCGCCTTTCCTGTTGAGAGTGCCTCCTCTTGAGATGCGACGGGAACGCCGGGAATTCTTTCCCGTTGAAAGCAGGGAAAGGATCCCTCATCTCGAGCTACGAGGGGGAAACGGGGCTCCTCTGGATGTGGGCGGGACCATCGTGCTTCCTCTCGAGTGGAGACGGGTATGGCGGTGAACTTCTTGAGTTGCAGCAAGGGTGTGAAAGACCCTTTCGAAGTTCCAGAGGTTAGGTGTCATTAGTCTCCAGACGCCTCATCGGAAATAGGCCTCATCTCGCCTGGAAGGGAGAACTTCCTGGATTTTCTCGAGTTGCGGCAGGTGTTGTCGAGTTACGACGGGGACCTCAGGGACCCGCCCTGGTGGCCTCATGAGAGGCCAGTCCCCATGCGAGTTGCTAAGGGGCCTCTCGGGATTCCTCTCCCGTCGATACCGGGGCCAAAAACCTTGTGTGCAGTCAGGGCCGGAACCGAGGATTCCTCTCAGGGGCAGACATGGATCTTTGGGTACTTCTGGAGTCTCCCCAGGGGAGTCAGGCCTCGTCTCGAGTGGGGGCATGCACGTGCGCTTTCCTTCCAGTCTGTAGCAGCAATGTCACGCTTCCCGTGGCGTGGATCAAAGGATCTGTGGTTTTCCCTCGAGGCTTTCCCACAGGGCTGTCCCACGTGCCACCGTGGTGTGAGTCGATCCTCGGCGTGAAAGATGAGCCAGTGCAGGGCAAAGAGGTTCCTCTGGAATGGACTGAGACATCTGGGGGACTCTTGGAATGGTGGTACGACCATGGAGTTCCTCTCGCCTTTCCTGTTGAGAGTGCCTCCTCTTGAGATGCGACGGGAACGCCGGGAATTCTTTCCCGTTGAAACCAGGGAAAGGATCCCTCAACTCGAGCTACGAGGGGGAAACGGGGCTCCTCTGGATGTGGGCGGGACCATCGTGCTTCCTCTCGAGTGGAGACGGGTATGGCGGTGAACTGCTTGAGTTGCAGCAAGGGTGTGAAAGACCCTTTCGAAGTTCCAGAGGTTTGGTGTCATTAGTCTCCAGAGGCCTCATCGGAAATAGGCCTCATCTCGCCTGCAAGGGAGAACTTCCTGGATTTTCTCGAGTTGCGGCAGGTGTTCTCGAGTTACGACGGGGACCTCAGGGACCCGCCCTGGTGGCCTCCGGAGAGGCCAGTCCCCATGCGAGTTGCTAGGGGGCCTCTCGGGATTCCTCTCCCGTCGATACCGGGGCCAAAAACCTTGTGTGGAGTCAGGGCCGGAACCGAGGATGCCTCTCAGGGGCTGACATGGATCTTTGGGTACTTCTGGAGTCTCCCCAGGGGAGTCAGGCCTCGTCTCGAGTGGGGGCATGCACGTGCGCTTTCCTTCCAGGCTGTAGCAGCAATGTCACGCTTCCCGTCGCGTGGATCAAAGGATCTGTGGTTTTCCCTCGAGGCTTTCCCTCGAGGCTTTCCCACAGGGCTGTCCCACGTGGCACCGTGGTGTGAGTCGATCCTCGGCGTGAAAGATGAGCCAGTGCAGGGCAAAGAGGTTCCTCTGGAATGGACTGAGACATCTGGGGGACTCTTGGAATGGTGGTACGACCATGGAGTTCCTCTCGCCTTTCCTGTTGAGAGTGCCTCCTCTTGAGATGCGACGGGAACGCCGGGAATTCTTTCCCGTTGAAAGCAGGGAAAGGATCCCTCATCTCGAGCTCCGAGGGGGAAACGGGGCTCCTCTGTATGTGGGCGGGACCATCGTGCTTCCTCTCGAGTGGAGACGGGTATGGCGGTGAACTTCTTGAGTTGCAGCAAGGGTGTGAAAGACCCTTTCGAAGTTCCAGAGGTTTGGTGTCATTAGTCTCCAGAGGCCTCATCGGAAATAGGCCTCATCTCGCCTGGAAGGGAGAACTTCCTGGATTTTCTCGAGTTGCCGCGGGTGTTCTCGAGTTACGACGGGGACCTCAGGGACCCGCCCTGGTGGCCTCAGGAGAGGCCAGTCCCCATGCGAGTTGCTAGGGGGTCTCTCGGGATTCCTCTCCCGTCGATACCGGGGCCAAAAAGCTTGTGTGGAGTCAGGGCCGGAACCGAGGATTCCTCTCAGGGGCTGACATGGATCTTTGGGTACTTCTGGAGTCTCCCCAGTGGAGTCAGGCCTCGTCTCGAGCGGGGGCATGCTCGTGCGCTTTCCTTCCAGGCTGTAGCAGCAATGTCACGCTTCCCGTCGCGTGGATCAAAGGATCTGTGGTTTTCCCTCGAGGCTTTGTCTCGAGGCTTTCCCACAGGGCTGTCCCACGTGCCACCGTGTTGTGAGTCGATCCTCGGCGTGAAAGATGAGCCAGTGCAGGGCAAAGAGGTTCCTCTGGAATGGACTGAGTCATCTGGGGGACTCTTGGAATGGTGGTACGACCATGGAGTTCCTCTCGCCTTTCCTGTTGAGAGTGCCTCCTCTTGAGATGCGACGGGAACGCCGGGAATACTTTCCCGTTGAAAGCAGGGAAAGGATCCCTCATCTCGAGCTACGAGGGGGAAACGGGGCTCCTCTGGATGTGGGCGGGACCATCGTGCTTCCTCTCGAGTGGAGGCGGGTATGGCGGTGAACTTCTTGAGTTGCAGCAAGGGTGTGAAAGACCCTTTCGAAGTTCCAGAGGTTTGGTGTCATTAGTCTCCAGAGGCCTCATCGGAAATAGGCCTCATCTCGCCTGGAAGGGAGAACTTCCTGGATTTTCTCGAGTTGCGGCAGGTGTTCTCAAATTACGACGGGGACCTCAGGGACCCGCCCTGATGGCCTCCGGAGAGGCCAGTCCCCATGCGAGTTGCTAGGGGGCCTCTCGGGATTCCTCTCCCGTCGATACTGGGGCCAAAAACCTTGTGTGGAGTCAGGGCCGGAACCGAGGATTCCTCTCAGGGGCTGACATGGATCTTTGGGTACTTCTGGAGTCTCCCCAGTGGAGTCAGGCCTCGTCTCGAGTGGGGGCATGCACGTGCGCTTTCCTTTCAGGCTGTAGCAGCAATGTCACGCTTCCCGTCACGTGGATCAAAGGATCTGTGGTTTTCCCTCGAGGCTTTCCCACAGGGCTGTCCCACGTGCCACCGTGGTGTGATTCGATCCTCGGCGTGAAAGATGAGCCAATGGAGGGCAAAGAGGTTCCTCTGGAATGGACTGAGACATCTGGGGGACTCTTGGAATGGTGGTACGACCATGGAGTTCCTCTCGCCTTTCCTGTTGAGAGTGCCTCCTCTTGAGATGCGACGGGAACGCCGGGAATTCTTTCCCGTTGAAAGCAGGGAAAGGATCCCTCATCTCGAGCTCCGAGGGGGAAACGGGGCTCCTCTGGATGTGGGCGGGACCATCGTGCTTCCTCTCTAGTGGAGACGGGTATGGCGGTGAACTTCTTGAGTTGCAGCAAGGGTGTGAAAGACCCTTTCGAAGTTCCAGAGGTTAGGTGTCATTAGTCTCCAGACGCCTCATCGGAAATAGGCCTCATCTCGCCTGGAAGGGAGAACTTCCTGGATTTTCTCGAGTTGCGGCAGATGTTCTCGAGTTACGACGGGGACCTCAGGGACCCGCCCTGGTGGCCTCAGGAGAGGCCAGTCCCTAGGCGTGTTGCTAGGGGGCCTCTCGGGATTCCCCTCCCGTTGATACCGGGGCGAAAAACCTTGTGTGGAGTCAGGGCCGGAACCGAGGATTCCTCTCAGGGGCTGACATGGATCTTTGGGTACTTCTGGAGTCTCCCCAGGGGAGTCAGGCCTCGTCTCGAGTGGGGGCATGCACGTGCGCTTTCCTTCCAGGCTGTAGCAGCAATGTCACGCTTCCCGTCGCGTGGATCAAAGGATCTGTGGTTTTCCCTCGAGGCTTTCCCTCGAGGCTTTCCCACAGGGCTGTCCCACGTGCCACCGTGGTGTGATTCGATCCTCGGCGTGAAAGATGAGCCAATGGAGGGCAAAGAGGTTCCTCTGGAATGGACTGAGACATCTGGGGGACTCTTGGAATGGTGGTACGACCATGGAGTTCCTCTCGCCTTTCCTGTTGAGAGTGCCTCCTCTTGAGATGCGACGGGAACGCCGGGAATTCTTTCCCGTTGAAAGCAGGGAAAGGATCCCTCATCTCGAGCTACGAGGGGGAAACGGGGCTCCTCTGGATGTGGGCGGGACCATCGTGCTTCCTCTTGAGTGGAGACGGGTATGGCGGTGAACTTCTTGAGTTGCAGCAAGGCTGTGAAAGACCCTTTCGAAGTTCCAGAGGTAAGGTGTCATTAGTCTCCAGACGCCTCATCGGAAATAGGCCTCATCTCGCCTGGAAGGGAGAACTTCCTGGATTTTCTCGAGTTGCGGCAGGTGTTTTCGAGTTACGACGGGGACCTCAGGGACCCGCCCTGGTGGCCTCAGGAGAGGCCAGTCCCTATGCGAGTTGCTAGGGGGCCTCTCGGGATTCCTCTCCCGTCGATACCGGGGCCAAAAACCTTGTGTGGAGTCAGGGCCGGAACCGAGGATTCCTCTCAGGGGCTGACATGGATCTTTGGGTACTTCTGGAGTCTCCCCAGGGGAGTCAGGCCTCGTCTCGAGTGGGGGCATGGACGTGCACTTTCCTTCCAGGCTGTAGCAGCAATGTCACGCTTCCCGTCGCGTGGATCAAATGATGTGTGGTTTTCCCTAGAGGCTTTCCCACAGGGCTGTCCCACGTGCCACCGTGGTGTGAGTCGATCCTCGGCGTGAAAGATGAGCCAGTGCAGGGCAAAGAGGTTCCTCTGGAATGGACTGAGACATCTGGGGGACTCTTGGAATGGTGGTACGACCATGGAGTTCCTCTCGCCTTTCCTGTTGAGAGTGCCTCCTCTTGAGATGCGACGGGAACGCCGGGAATTTTTTCCCGTTGAAAGCAGGGAAAGGATCCCTCATCTCGAGCTACGAGGGGGAAACGGGGCTCCTCTGGATGTGGGCGGGACCATCGTGCTTTCTCTCGAGTGGAGACGGGTATGGCGGTGAACTTCTTGAGTTGCAACAAGGGTGTGAAAGACCCTTTCGAAGTTCCAGAGGTTAGGTGTCATTAGTCTCCAGACGCCTCATCGGAAATAGGCCTCATCTCGCCTGGAAGGGAGAACTTCCTGGATTTTCTCGAGTTGCGGCAGGTGTTCTCGAATTACGACGGGGACCTCAGGGACCCGCCCTGGTGGCCTCCGGAGAGGCCAGTCCCCATGCGAGTTGCTAGGGGGCCTCTCGGGATTCCTCTCCCGTCGATACCGGGGCCAAAAACCTTGTGTGGAGTCAGGGCCGGAACCGAGGATTCCTCTCAGGGGCTGACATGGATCTTTGGGTACTTCTGGAGTCTCCCCAGTGGAGTCAGGCCTCGTCTCGAGTGGGGGCATGCACGTGCGCTTTCCTTTCAGGCTGGAGCAGCAATGTCACGCTTCCCGTCACGTGGATCAAAGGATCTGTGGTTTTCCCTCGAGGCTTTCCCTCGAGGCTTTCCCACAGGGCTGTCCCACGTGCCACCGTGGTGTGAGTCGATCCTCGGCGTGAAAGATGAGCCAATGCAGGGCAAAGAGGTTCCTCTGGAATGGACTGAGACATCTGGGGGACTCTTGGAATGGTGGTACGACCATGGAGTTCCTCTCGCCTTTCCTGTTGAGAGTGCCTCCTCTTGAGATGCGACGGGAACGCCGGGAATTCTTTCCGGTTGAAAGCAGGGAAAGGATCCCTCATCTCGAGCTACGAGGGGGAAACGGGGCTCCTCTGGATGTGGGCGGGACCATAGTGCTTCCTCTCTAGTGGAGACGGGTATGGCGGTGAACTTCTTGAGTTGCAGCAAGGGTGTGAAAGACCATTTCGAAGTTCCAGAGGTTAGGTGTCATTAGTCTCCAGACGCCTCATCGGAAATAGGCCTCATCTCGCCTGGAAGGGAGAACTTCCTGGATTTTCTCGAGTTGCGGCAGGTGTTCTCGAGTTACGACGGGGACCTCAGGGACCCGCCCTGGTGGCCTCAGGAGAGGCCAGTCCCTAGGCGTGTTGCTAGGGGGCCTCTCGGGATTCCTCTCCCGTTGATACCGGGGCGAAAAACCTTGTGTGGAGTCAGGGCCGGAACCGAGGATTCCTCTCAGGGGCTGACATGGATCTTTGGGTACTTCTGGAGTCTCCCCAGGGGAGTCAGGCCTCGTCTCGAGTGGGGGCATGCACGTGCGCTTTCCTTCCAGGCTGTAGCAGCAATGTCACGCTTCCCGTCGCGTGGATCAAAGGATCTGTGGTTTTCCCTCGAGGCTTTCCCTCGAGGCTTTCCCACAGGGCTGTCCCACGTGCCACCATGGTGTGAGTCGATCCTCGGCGTGAAAGATGAGCCAGTGCAGGGCAAAGAGGTTCCTCTGGAATGGACTGAGACATCTGGGGGACTCTTGGAATGGTGGTACGACCATGGAGTTCCTCTCGCCTTTCCTGTTGAGAGTGCCTCCTCTTGAGATGCGACGGGAACGCCGGGAATTCTTTCCCGTTGAAAGCAGGGAAAGGATCCCTCATCTCGAGCTACGAGGGGGAAACGGGGCTCCTCTGGATGTGGGCGGGACCATCGTGCTTCCTCTCTAGTGGAGACGGGTATGGTGGTGAACTTCTTGAGTTGCAGCAAGGCTGTGAAAGACCCTTTTGAAGTTCCAGAGGTATGGTGTCATTAGTCTCCAGACGCCTCATCGGAAATAGGCCTCATCTCGCCTGGAAGGGAGAACTTCCTGGATTTTCTCGAGTTGCGGCAGGTGTTCCCGAGTTACGACGGGGACCTCAGGGACCCGCCCTGGTGGCCTCAGGAGAGGCCAGTCCCTATGCGAGTTGCTAGGGGGCCTCTCGGGATTCCTCTCCCGTCGATACCGGGGCCAAAAACCTTGTGTGGAGTCAGGGCCGGAACCGAGGATTCCTCTCAGGGGCTGACATGGATCTTTGGGTACTTCTGGAGTCTCCCCAGGGGAGTCAGGCCTCGTCTCGAGTGGGGGCATGCACGTGCACTTTCCTTCCAGGCTGTAGCAGCAATGTCACGCTTCCCGTCGCGTGGATCAAATGATGTGTGGTTTTCCCTAGAGGCTTTCTCACAGGGCTGTCCCACGTGCCACTGTGGTGTGAGTCGATCCTCGGCGTGAAAGATGACCCAGTGCAGGGCAAAGAGGTTCCTCTGGAATGGACTGAGACATCTGGGGGACTCTTGGAATGGTGGTACGACCATGGAGTTCCTCTCGCCTTTCCTGTTGAGAGTGCCTCCTCTTGAGATGCGACGGGAACGCCGGGAATTTTTTCCCATTGAAAGCAGGGAAAGGATCCCTCATCTCGAGCTACGAGGGGGAAACGGGGCTCCTCTGGATGTGGGCGGGACCATCGTGCTTCCTCTCGAGTGGAGACGGGTATGGCGGTGAACTTCTTGAGTTGCAACAAGGGTGTGAAAGACCCTTTCGAAGTTCCAGAGGTTAGGTGTCATTAGTCTCCAGACGCCTCATCGGAAATAGGCCTCATCTCGCCTGGAAGGGAGAACTTCCTTGATTTTCTCGAGTTGCGGCAGGTGTTCTCGAGTTACGACGGGGACCTCAGGGACCCGCCTTGTTGGCCTCAGGAGAGGCCAGTCCCTATGCATGTTGCTAGGGGGCCCCTCGGGATTCCTCTCCCATCGATACCGGGGCCAAAAACTTTGTGTGGAGTCAGGGCCGGAACCGAGGATTCCTCTCAGGGACTGATATGGATCTTTGGGTACTTCTGGAGTCTCGCCAGGGGAGACAGGCCTCGTCTCGTGTGGGGGCATGCACGTGCACTTTCCTTCCAGGCTGTAGCAGCAATGTCACGCTTCCCGTAGCGTGGATCAAAGGATCTGCGGTTTTCCCTCGAGGCTTTCCCTCGAGGCTTTCCCACAGGGCTGTCCCACGTGACACCGTGGTGTGAGTCGATTCTCGGCGTGAAAAATGAGCCAGTGCAGGGCAAAGAGGTTCCTCTGGAATGGACTGAGACATCTGGGGGACTCTTGGAATGGTGGTACGACCATGGAGTTCCTCTCGCCTTTCCTGTTGAGAGTGCCTCCTCTTGAGATGCGACGGGAACGCCGGGAATTCTTTCCCGTTGAAAGCAGGGAAAGGATCCCTCATCTCGAGCTACGAGGGGGAAACGGGGCTCCTCTGGATGTGGGCGGGACCATCGTGCTTCCTCTCGAGTGGAGACGGGTATGGCGGTGAACTTCTTGAGTTGCAGCAAGGGTGTGAAAGACCCTTTCGAAGTTCCAGAGGTTAGGTGTCATTAGTCTCCAGACGCCTCATCGGAAATAGGCCTCATCTCGCCTGGAAGGGAGAACTTCCTGGATTTTCTCGAGTTGCGGCAGGTGTTGTCGAGTTACGACGGGGACCTCAGGGACCCGCCCTGGTGGCCTCATGAGAGGCCAGTCCCCATGCGAGTTGCTAAGGGGCCTCTCGGGATTCCTCTCCCGTCGATACCGGGGCCAAAAATCTTGTGTGCAGTCAGGGCCGGAACCGAGGATTCCTCTCAGGGGCAGACATGGATCTTTGGGTACTTCTGGAGTCTCCCCAGGGGAGTCAGGCCTCGTCTCGAGTGGGGGCATGCACGTGCGCTTTCCTTCCAGTCTGTAGCAGCAATGTCACGCTTCCCGTGGCGTGGATCAAAGGATCTGTGGTTTTCCCTAGAGGCTTTCCCACAGGGCTGTCCCACGTGCCACCGTGGTGTGAGTCGATCCTCGGCGTGAAAGATGAGCCAGTGCAGGGCAAAGAGGTTCCTCTGGAATGGACTGAGACATCTGGGGGACTCTTGGAATGGTGGTACGACCATGGAGTTCCTCTCGCCTTTCCTGTTGAGAGTGCCTCCTCTTGAGATGCGACGGTAACGCCGGGAATTCTTTCCTGTTGAAACCAGGGAAAGGATCCCTCATCTCGAGCTACGAGGGGGAAACGGGGCTCCTCTGGATGTGGGCGGGACCATCGTGCTTCCTCTCGAGTGGAGACGGGTATGGCGGTGAACTGCTTGAGTTGCAGCAAGGGTGTGAAAGACCCTTTCGAAGTTCCAGAGGTTTGGTGTCATTAGTCTCCAGAGGCCTCATCGGAAATAGGCCTCATCTCGCCTGGAAGGGAGAACTTCCTGGATTTTCTCGAGTTGCGGCAGGTGTTCTCGAGTTACGACGGGGACCTCAGGGACCCGCCCTGGTGGCCTCCGGAGAGGCCAGTCCCCATGCGAGTTGCTAGGGGGCCTCTCGGGATTCCTCTCCCGTCGATACCGGGGCCAAAAACCTTGTGTGGAGTCAGGGCCGGAACCGAGGATGCCTCTCAGGGGCTGACATGGATCTTTGGGTACTTCTGGAGTCTCCCCAGGGGAGTCAGGCCTCGTCTCGAGTGGGGGCATGCACGTGCGCTTTCCTTCCAGGCTGTAGCAGCAATGTCACGCTTCCCGTCGCGTGGATCAAAGGATCTGTGGTTTTCCCTCGAGGCTTTCCCTCGAGGCTTTCCCACAGGGCTGTCCCACGTGGCACCGTGGTGTGAGTCGATCCTCGGCGTGAAAGATGAGCCAGTGCAGGGCAAAGAGGTTCCTCTGGAATGGACTGAGACATCTGGGGGACTCTTGGAATGGTGGTACGACCATGGAGTTCCTCTCGCCTTTCCTGTTGAGAGTGCCTCCTCTTGAGATGCGACGGGAACGCCGGGAATTCTTTCCCGTTGAAAGCAGGGAAAGGATCCCTCATCTCGAGCTCCGAGGGGGAAACGGGGCTCCTCTGGATGTGGGCGGGACCATCGTGCTTCCTCTCGAGTGGAGACGGGTATGGAGGTGAACTTCTTGAGTTGCAGCAAGGGTGTGAAAGACCCTTTCGAAGTTCCAGAGGTTTGGTGTCATTAGTCTCCAGAGGCCTCATCGGAAATAGGCCTCATCTCGCCTGGAAGGGAGAACTTCCTGGATTTTCTCGAGTTGCGGCAGGTGTTCTCGAGTTACGACGGGGACCTCAGGGACCCGCCCTGGTGGCCTCAGGAGAGGCCAGTCCCCATGCGAGTTGCTAGGGGGCCTCTCGGGATTCCTCTCCCGTCGATACCGGGGCCAAAAACCTTGTGTGGAGTCAGGGCCGGAACCGAGGATTCCTCTCAGGGGCTGACATGGATCATTGGGTACTTCTGGAGTCTCCCCAGGGGAGTCAGGCCTCGTCTCGAGTAGGGGCATGCACGTGCGCTTTCCTTCCAGGCTGTAGCAGCAATGTCACGCTTCCCGTCGCGTGGATCAAAGGATCTGTGGTTTTCCCTCGAGGCTTTCCCTCGAGGCTTTCCCAAAGGGCTGTCCCACGTGCCACCGTGGTGTGAGTCGATCCTCGGCGTGAAAGATGAGCCAGTGCAGGGCAAAGAGGTTCCTCTGGAATGGACTGAGACATCTGGGGGTCTCTTGGAATGGTGGTACGACCATGGAGTTCCTCTCGCCTTTCCTGTTGAGAGTGCCTCCTCTTGAGATGCGACGGGAACGCAGGGAATTCTTTCCCGTTGAAAGCAGGGAAAGGATCCCTCATCTCGAGCTACGAGGGGGAAACGGGGCTCCTTTGGATGTTGTCGGGACCATCGTGCTTCCTCTCGAGTGGAGACGGGTATGGCGGTGAACTTCTTGAGTTGCAGCAAGGGTGTGAAAGACCCTTTCGAAGTTCCAGAGGTTAGGTGTCATTAGTCTCCAGACGCCTCATCGGAAATAGGCCTCATCTCGCCTGGAAGGGAGAACTTCCTGGATTTTCTCGAGTTGCGGCAGGTGTTCTCGAGTTACGACGGGGACCTCAGGGACCGGCCCTGGTGGCCTCAGGAGAGGCCAGTCCCCATGCGAGTTGCTAGGGGCCCTCTCGGGATTCCTCTCCCGTCGATACCGGGGCCAAAAACCTTGTGTGGAGTCAGGGCCGGAACCGAGGATTCCTCTCAGGGGCTGATATGGATCTTTGGATACTTCTGGAGTCTCGCCAGGGGAGACAGGCCTCGTTTCGTGAGGGGGCATGCACGTGCACTTTCCTTCCAGGCTGTAGCAGCAATGTCACGCTTCCCGTCGCGTGGATCAAAGGATCTGTGGTTTTCCCTCGAGGCTTTCCCTCGAGGCTTTCCCACAGGGCTGTCCCACGTGCCACCGTGGTGTGAGTCGATCCTCGGCGTGAAAGATGAGCCAGTGCAGGGCAAAGAGGTTCCTCTGGAATGGACTGAGACATCTGGGGGACTCTTGGAATGGTGGTACGACCATGGAGTTCCTCTCGCCTTTCCTGTTGAGAGTGCCTCCTCTTGAGATGCGACGGGAACGCCGGGAATTCTTTCCCGTTGAAAGCAGGGAAAGGATCCCTCATCTCGAGCTACGAGGGGGAAACGGGGCTCCTCTGGATGTGGGCGGGACCATCGTGCTTCCTCTCTAGTGGAGACGGGTATGGTGGTGAACTTCTTGAGTTGCAGCAAGGCTGTGAAAGACCCTTTTGAAGTTCCAGAGGTATGGTGTCATTAGTCTCCAGACGCCTCATCGGAAATAGGCCTCATCTCGCCTGGAAGGGAGAACTTCCTGGATTTTCTCGAGTTGCGGCAGGTGTTCCCGAGTTACGACGGGGACCTCAGGGACCCGCCCTGGTGGCCTCAGGAGAGGCCAGTCCCTATGCGAGTTGCTAGGGGGCCTCTCGGGATTCCTCTCCCGTCGATACCGGGGCCAAAAACCTTGTGTGGAGTCAGGGCCGGAACCGAGGATTCCTCTCAGGGGCTGACATGGATCTTTGGGTACTTCTGGAGTCTCCCCAGGGGAGTCAGGCCTCGTCTCGAGTGGGGGCATGCACGTGCGCTTTCCTTCCAGGCTGTAGCAGCAATGTCACGCTTCCCGTCGCGTGGATCAAATGATGTGTGGTTTTCCCTAGAGGCTTTCTCACAGGGCTGTCCCACGTGCCACTGTGGTGTGAGTCGATCCTCGGCGTGAAAGATGACCCAGTGCAGGGCAAAGAGGTTCCTCTGGAATGGACTGAGACATCTGGGGGACTCTTGGAATGGTGGTACGACCATGGAGTTCCTCTCGCCTTTCCTGTTGAGAGTGCCTCCTCTTGAGATGCGACGGGAACGCCGGGAATTTTTTCCCATTGAAAGCAGGGAAAGGATCTCTCATCTCGAGCTACGAGGGGGAAACGGGGCTCCTCTGGATGTGGGCGGGACCATCGTGCTTTCTCTCGAGTGGAGACGGGTATGGCGGTGAACTTCTTGAGTTGCAACAAGGGTGTGAAAGACCCTTTCGAAGTTCCAGAGGTTAGGTGTCATTAGTCTCCAGACGCCTCATCGGAAATAGGCCTCATCTCGCCTGGAAGGGAGAACTTCCTTGATTTTCTCGAGTTGCGGCAGGTGTTCTCGAGTTACGACGGGGACCTCAGGGACCCGCCTTGTTGGCCTCAGGAGAGGCCAGTCCCTATGCATGTTGCTAGGGGGCCCCTCGGGATTCCTCTCCCATCGATACCGGGGCCAAAAACTTTGTGTGGAGTCAGGGCCGGAACCGAGGATTCCTCTCAGGGACTGATATGGATCTTTGGGTACTTCTGGAGTCTCGCCAGGGGAGACAGGCCTCGTCTCGTGTGGGGGCATGCACGTGCACTTTCCTTCCAGGCTGTAGCAGCAATGTCACGCTTCCCGTAGCGTGGATCAAAGGATCTGCGGTTTTCCCTCGAGGCTTTCCCTCGAGGCTTTCCCACAGGGCTGTCCCACGTGACACCGTGGTGTGAGTCGATCCTCGGCGTGAAAGATGAGCCAGTGCAGGGCAAAGAGGTTCCTCTGGAATGGACTGAGACATCTGGGGGTCTCTTGGAATGGTGGTACGACCATGGAGTTCCTCTCGCCTTTCCTGTTGAGAGTGCCTCCTCTTGAGATGCGACGGGAACGCAGGGAATTCTTTCCCGTTGAAAGCAGGGAAAGGATCCCTCATCTCGAGCTACGAGGGGGAAACGGGGCTCCTTTGGATGTTGTCGGGACCATCGTGCTTCCTCTCGAGTGGAGACGGGTATGGCGGTGAACTTCTTGAGTTGCAGCAAGGGTGTGAAAGACCCTTTCGAAGTTCCAGAGGTTAGGTGTCATTAGTCTCCAGACGCCTCATCGGAAATAGGCCTCATCTCGCCTGGAAGGGAGAACTTCCTGGATTTTCTCGAGTTGCGGCAGGTGTTCTCGAGTTACGACGGGGACCTCAGGGACCGGCCCTGGTGGCCTCAGGAGAGGCCAGTCCCCATGCGAGTTGCTAGGGGCCCTCTCGGGATTCCTCTCCCGTCGATACCGGGGCCAAAAACCTTGTGTGGAGTCAGGGCCGGAACCGAGGATTCCTCTCAGGGGCTGATATGGATCTTTGGATACTTCTGGAGTCTCGCCAGGGGAGACAGGCCTCGTTTCGTGAGGGGGCATGCACGTGCACTTTCCTTCCAGGCTGTAGCAGCAATGTCACGCTTCCCGTCGCGTGGATCAAAGGATCTGTGGTTTTCCCTCGAGGCTTTCCCTCGAGGCTTTCCCACAGGGCTGTCCCACGTGCCACCGTGGTGTGAGTCGATCCTCGGCGTGAAAGATGAGCCAGTGCAGGGCAAAGAGGTTCCTCTGGAATGGACTGAGACATCTGGGGGACTCTTGGAATGGTGGTACGACCATGGAGTTCCTCTCGCCTTTCCTGTTGAGAGTGCCTCCTCTTGAGATGCGACGGGAACGCCGGGAATTCTTTCCCGTTGAAAGCAGGGAAAGGATCCCTCATCTCGAGCTACGAGGGGGAAACGGGGCTCCTCTGGATGTGGGCGGGACCATCGTGCTTCCTCTCTAGTGGAGACGGGTATGGTGGTGAACTTCTTGAGTTGCAGCAAGGCTGTGAAAGACCCTTTTGAAGTTCCAGAGGTATGGTGTCATTAGTCTCCAGACGCCTCATCGGAAATAGGCCTCATCTCGCCTGGAAGGGAGAACTTCCTGGATTTTCTCGAGTTGCGGCAGGTGTTCCCGAGTTACGACGGGGACCTCAGGGACCCGCCCTGGTGGCCTCAGGAGAGGCCAGTCCCTATGCGAGTTGCTAGGGGGCCTCTCGGGATTCCTCTCCCGTCGATACCGGGGCCAAAAACCTTGTGTGGAGTCAGGGCCGGAACCGAGGATTCCTCTCAGGGGCTGACATGGATCTTTGGGTACTTCTGGAGTCTCCCCAGGGGAGTCAGGCCTCGTCTCGAGTGGGGGCATGCACGTGCGCTTTCCTTCCAGGCTGTAGCAGCAATGTCACGCTTCCCGTCGCGTGGATCAAATGATGTGTGGTTTTCCCTAGAGGCTTTCTCACAGGGCTGTCCCACGTGCCACTGTGGTGTGAGTCGATCCTCGGCGTGAAAGATGACCCAGTGCAGGGCAAAGAGGTTCCTCTGGAATGGACTGAGACATCTGGGGGACTCTTGGAATGGTGGTACGACCATGGAGTTCCTCTCGCCTTTCCTGTTGAGAGTGCCTCCTCTTGAGATGCGACGGGAACGCCGGGAATTTTTTCCCATTGAAAGCAGGGAAAGGATCTCTCATCTCGAGCTACGAGGGGGAAACGGGGCTCCTCTGGATGTGGGCGGGACCATCGTGCTTTCTCTCGAGTGGAGACGGGTATGGCGGTGAACTTCTTGAGTTGCAACAAGGGTGTGAAAGACCCTTTCGAAGTTCCAGAGGTTAGGTGTCATTAGTCTCCAGACGCCTCATCGGAAATAGGCCTCATCTCGCCTGGAAGGGAGAACTTCCTTGATTTTCTCGAGTTGCGGCAGGTGTTCTCGAGTTACGACGGGGACCTCAGGGACCCGCCTTGTTGGCCTCAGGAGAGGCCAGTCCCTATGCATGTTGCTAGGGGGCCCCTCGGGATTCCTCTCCCATCGATACCGGGGCCAAAAACTTTGTGTGGAGTCAGGGCCGGAACCGAGGATTCCTCTCAGGGACTGATATGGATCTTTGGGTACTTCTGGAGTCTCGCCAGGGGAGACAGGCCTCGTCTCGTGTGGGGGCATGCACGTGCACTTTCCTTCCAGGCTGTAGCAGCAATGTCACGCTTCCCGTAGCGTGGATCAAAGGATCTGCGGTTTTCCCTCGAGGCTTTCCCTCGAGGCTTTCCCACAGGGCTGTCCCACGTGACACCGTGGTGTGAGTCGATCCTCGGCGTGAAAAATGAGCCAGTGCAGGGCAAAGAGGTTCCTCTGGAATGGACTGAGACATCTGGGGGACTCTTGGAATGGTGGTACGACCATGGAGTTCCTCTCGCCTTTCCTGTTGAGAGTGCCTCCTCTTGAGATGCGACGGGAACACCGGGAATTCTTTCCCGTTGAAAGCAGGGAAAGGATCCCTCATCTCGAGCTACGAGGGGGAAACGGGGCTCCTCTGGATGTGGGCGGGACCATCGTGCTTCCTCTCGAGTGGAGACGGGTATGGCGGTGAACTTCTTGAGTTGCAGCAAGGGTGTGAAAGACCCTTTCGAAGTTCCAGAGGTTAGGTGTCATTAGTCTCCAGACGCCTCATCGGAAATAGGCCTCATCTCGCCTGGAAGGGAGAACTTCCTGGATTTTCTCGAGTTGCGGCAGGTGTTGTCGAGTTACGACGGAGACCTCAGGGACCCGCCCTGGTGGCCTCATGAGAGGCCAGTCCCCATGCGAGTTGCTAAGGGGCCTCTCGGGATTCCTCTCCCGTCGATACCGGGGCCAAAAACCTTGTGTGCAGTCAGGGCCGGAACCGAGGATTCCTCTCAGGGGCAGACATGGATCTTTGGGTACTTCTGGAGTCTCCCCAGGGGAGTCAGGCCTCGTCTCGAGTGGGGGCATGCACGTGCGCTTTCCTTCCAGTCTGTAGCAGCAATGTCACGCTTCCCGTGGCGTGGATCAAAGGATCTGTGGTTTTCCCTCGAGGCTTTCCCACAGGGCTGTCCCACGTGCCACCGTGGTGTGAGTCGATCCTCGGCGTGAAAGATGAGCCAGTGCAGGGCAAAGAGGTTCCTCTGGAATGGACTGAGACATCTGGGGGACTCTTGGAATGGTGGTACGACCATGGAGTTCCTCTCGCCTTTCCTGTTGAGAGTGCCTCCTCTTGAGATGCGACGGGAACGCCGGGAATTCTTTCCCGTTGAAAGCAGGGAAAGGATCCCTCATCTCGAGCTACGAGGGGGAAACGGGGCTCCTCTGGATGTGGGCGGGACCATCGTGCTTCCTCTCGAGTGGAGACGGGTATGGCGGTGAACTGCTTGAGTTGCAGCAAGGGTGTGAAAGACCCTTTCGAAGTTCCAGAGGTTTGGTGTCATTAGTCTCCAGACGCCTCATCGGAAATAGGCCTCATCTCGCCTGGAAGGGAGAACTTCCTGGATTTTCTCGAGTTGCGGCAGGTGTTCTCGAGTTACGACGGGGACCTCAGGGACCCGCCCTGGTGGCCTCCGGAGAGGCCAGTCCCCATGCGAGTTGCTAGGGGGCCTCTCGGGATTCCTCTCCCGTCGATACCGGGGCCAAAAAGCTTGTGTGGAGTCAGGGCCGGAACCGAGGATTCCTCTCAGGGGCTGACATGGATCTTTGGGTACTTCTGGAGTCTCCCCAGTGGAGTCAGGCCTCGTCTCGAGTGGGGGCATGCTCGTGCGCTTTCCTTCCAGGCTGTAGCAGCAATGTCACGCTTCCCGTCGCGTGGATCAAAGGATCTGTGGTTTTCCCTCGAGGCTTTCCCTCGAGGCTTTCCCACAGGGCTGTCCCACGTGCCACCGTGTTGTGAGTCGATCCTCGGCGTGAAAGATGAGCCAGTGCAGGGCAAAGAGGTTCCTCTGGAATGGACTGAGACATCTGGGGGACTCTTGGAATGGTGGTACGACCATGGAGTTCCTCTCGCCTTTCCTGTTGAGAGTGCCTCCTCTTGAGATGCGACGGGAACGCCGGGAATTCTTTCCCGTTGAAAGCAGGGAAAGGATCCCTCATCTCGAGCTACGAGGGGGAAACGGGGCTCCTCTGGATGTGGGCGGGACCATCGTGCTTCCTCTCGAGTGGAGACGGGTATGGCGGTGAACTTCTTGATTGCAGCAAGGGTGTGAAAGACCCTTTCGAAGTTCCAGAGGTTTGGTGTCATTAGTCTCCAGAGGCCTCATCGGAAATAGGCCTCATCTCGCCTGGAAGGGAGAACTTCCTGGATTTTCTCGAGTTGCGGCAGGTGTTCTCGAGTTACGACGGGGACCTCAGGGACCCGCCCTGGTGGCCTCAGGAGAGGCCAGTCCCCATGCGAGTTGCTAGGGGGCCTCTCGGGATTCCTCTCCCGTCGATACCGGGGCCAAAAACCTTGTGTGGAGTCAGGGCCGGAACCGAGGATTCCTCTCAGGGGCTGACATGGATCATTGGGTACTTCTGGAGTCTCCCCAGGGGAGTCAGGCCTCGTCTCGAGTAGGGGCATGCACGTGCGCTTTCCTTCCAGGCTGTAGCAGCAATGTCACGCTTCCCGTTGCGTGGATCAAAGGATCTGTGGTTTTCCCTCGAGGCTTTCCCTCGAGGCTTTCCCACAGGGCTGTCCCACGTGCCACCATGGTGTGAGTCGATCCTCGGCGTGAAAGATGAGCCAGTGCAGGGCAAAGAGGTTCCTCTGGAATGGACTGAGACATCTGGGGGACTCTTGGAATGGTGGTACGACCATGGAGTTCCTCTCGCCTTTCCTGTTGAGAGTGCCTCCTCTTGAGATGCGACGGGAACGCAGGGAATTCTTTCCCGTTGAAAGCAGGGAAAGGATCCCTCATCTCGAGCTACGAGGGGGAAACGGGGCTCCTTTGGATGTTGTCGGGACCATCGTGCTTCCTCTCGAGTGGAGACGGGTATGGCGGTGAACTTCTTGAGTTGCAGCAAGGGTGTGAAAGACCCTTTCGAAGTTCCAGAGGTTAGGTGTCATTAGTCTCCAGACGCCTCATCGGAAATAGGCCTCATCTCGCCTGGAAGGGAGAACTTCCTGGATTTTCTCGAGTTGCGGCAGGTGTTCTCGAGTTACGACGGGGACCTCAGGGACCGGCCCTGGTGGCCTCAGGAGAGGCCAGTCCCCATGCGAGTTGCTAGGGGCCCTCTCGGGATTCCTCTCCCGTCGATACCGGGGCCAAAAACCTTGTGTGGAGTCAGGGCCGGAACCGAGGATTCCTCTCAGGGGCTGATATGGATCTTTGGATACTTCTGGAGTCTCGCCAGGGGAGACAGGCCTCGTTTCGTGAGGGGGCATGCACGTGCACTTTCCTTCCAGGCTGTAGCAGCAATGTCACGCTTCCCGTCGCGTGGATCAAAGGATCTGTGGTTTTCCCTCGAGGCTTTCCCTCGAGGCTTTCCCACAGGGCTGTCCCACGTGCCACCGTGGTGTGAGTCGATCCTCGGCGTGAAAGATGAGCCAGTGCAGGGCAAAGAGGTTCCTCTGGAATGGACTGAGACATCTGGGGGACTCTTGGAATGGTGGTACGACCATGGAGTTCCTCTCGCCTTTCCTGTTGAGAGTGCCTCCTCTTGAGATGCGACGGGAACGCCGGGAATTCTTTCCCGTTGAAAGCAGGGAAAGGATCCCTCATCTCGAGCTACGAGGGGGAAACGGGGCTCTTCTGGATGTGGGCGGGACCATCGTGCTTCCTCTCGAGTGGAGACGGGTATGGCGGTGAACTTCTTGAGTCGCAGCAAGGGTGTGAAAGACCCTTTCGAAGTTCCAGAGGTTAGGTGTCATTAGTCTCCAGACGCCTCATCGGAAATAAACCTCATCTCGCCTGGAAGGGAGAACTTCCTGGATTTTCTCGAGTTGCGGCAGGTGTTCTCGAGTTACGACGGGGACCTCAGGGACCCGCCCTGGTGGCCTCAGGAGAGGCCAGTCCCCATGCGAGTTGCTAGGGGGCCTCTCGGGATTCCTCTCCCGTCGATACCGGGGCCAAAAACCTTGTGTGGAGTCAGGGCCGGAACCGAGGATTCCTCTCAGGGGCTGACATGGATCTTTGGGTACTTCTGGAGTCTCCCCAGTGGAGTCAGGCCTCGTCTCGAGTGGGGGCATGCACGTGCGCTTTCCTTTCAGGCTGTAGCAGCAATGTCACGCTTCCCGTCGCGTGGATCAAAGGATCTGTGGTTTTCCCTCGAGGCTTTCCCTCGAGGCTTTCCCACAGGGCTGTCCCACGTGCCACCGTGGTGTGAGTCGATCCTCGGCGTGAAAGATGAGCCAGTGCAGGGCAAAGAGGTTCCTCTGGAATGGACTGAGACATCTGGGGGACTCTTGGAATGGTGGTACGACCATGGAGTTCCTCTCGCCTTTCCTGTTGAGAGTGCCTCCTCTTGAGATGCGACGGGAACGCAGGGAATTCTTTCCCGTTGAAAGCAGGGAAAGGATCCCTCATCTCGAGCTACGAGGGGGAAACGGGGCTCCTTTGGATGTGGTCGGGTCCATCGTGCTTCCTCTCGAGTGGAGACGGGTATGGTGGTGAACTTCTTGAGTTGCAGCAAGGGTGTGAAAGACCCTTTCGAAGTTCCAGAGGTTAGGTGTCATTAGTCTCCAGACGCCTCATCGGAAATAGGCCTCATCTCGCCTGGAAGGGAGAACTTCCTGGATTTTCTCGAGTTGCGGCAGGTGTTCTCGAGTTACGACGGGGACCTCAGGTACTGGCCCTGGTGTCCTCAGGAGAGGCCAGTCCCCATGCGAGTTGCTAGGGGGCCTCTCGGGATTCCTCTCCCGTCGATACCGGGGCCAAAAAGCTTGTGTGGAGTCAGGGCCGGAACCGAGGATTCCTCTCAGGGGCTGACATGGATCTTTGGGTACTTCTGGAGTCTCCCCAGTGGAGTCAGGCCTCGTCTCGAGTGGGGGCATGCTCGTGCGCTTTCCTTCCAGGCTGTAGCAGCAATGTCACGCTTCCCGTCGCGTGGATCAAAGGATCTGTGGTTTTCCCTCGAGGCTTTCCCTCGAGGCTTTCCCACAGGGCTGTCCCACGTGCCACCGTGTTGTGAGTCGATCCTCGGCGTGAAAGATGAGCCAGTGCAGGGCAAAGAGGTTCCTCTGGAATGGACTGAGACATCTGGGGGACTCTTGGAATGGTGGTACGACCATGGAGTTCCTCTCGCCTTTCCTGTTGAGAGTGCCTCCTCTTGAGATGCGACGGGAACGCCGGGAATTCTTTCCCGTTGAAAGCAGGGAAAGGATCCCTCATCTCGAGCTACGAGGGGGAAACGGGGCTCCTCTGGATGTGGGCGGGACCATCGTGCTTCCTCTCGAGTGGAGACGGGTATGGCGGTGAACTTCTTGATTGCAGCAAGGGTGTGAAAGACCCTTTCGAAGTTCCAGAGGTTTGGTGTCATTAGTCTCCAGAGGCCTCATCGGAAATAGGCCTCATCTCGCCTGGAAGGGAGAACTTCCTGGATTTTCTCGAGTTGCGGCAGGTGTTCTCGAGTTACGACGGGGACCTCAGGGACCCGCCCTGGTGGCCTCAGGAGAGGCCAGTCCCCATGCGAGTTGCTAGGGGGCCTCTCGGGATTCCTCTCCCGTCGATACCGGGGCCAAAAACCTTGTGTGGAGTCAGGGCCGGAACCGAGGATTCCTCTCAGGGGCTGACATGGATCATTGGGTACTTCTGGAGTCTCCCCAGGGGAGTCAGGCCTCGTCTCGAGTAGGGGCATGCACGTGCGCTTTCCTTCCAGGCTGTAGCAGCAATGTCACGCTTCCCGTTGCGTGGATCAAAGGATCTGTGGTTTTCCCTCGAGGCTTTCCCTCGAGGCTTTCCCACAGGGCTGTCCCACGTGCCACCATGGTGTGAGTCGATCCTCGGCGTGAAAGATGAGCCAGTGCAGGGCAAAGAGGTTCCTCTGGAATGGACTGAGACATCTGGGGGACTCTTGGAATGGTGGTACGACCATGGAGTTCCTCTCGCCTTTCCTGTTGAGAGTGCCTCCTCTTGAGATGCGACGGGAACGCAGGGAATTCTTTCCCGTTGAAAGCAGGGAAAGGATCCCTCATCTCGAGCTACGAGGGGGAAACGGGGCTCCTTTGGATGTTGTCGGGACCATCGTGCTTCCTCTCGAGTGGAGACGGGTATGGCGGTGAACTTCTTGAGTTGCAGCAAGGGTGTGAAAGACCCTTTCGAAGTTCCAGAGGTTAGGTGTCATTAGTCTCCAGACGCCTCATCGGAAATAGGCCTCATCTCGCCTGGAAGGGAGAACTTCCTGGATTTTCTCGAGTTGCGGCAGGTGTTCTCGAGTTACGACGGGGACCTCAGGGACCGGCCCTGGTGGCCTCAGGAGAGGCCAGTCCCCATGCGAGTTGCTAGGGGCCCTCTCGGGATTCCTCTCCCGTCGATACCGGGGCCAAAAACCTTGTGTGGAGTCAGGGCCGGAACCGAGGATTCCTCTCAGGGGCTGATATGGATCTTTGGATACTTCTGGAGTCTCGCCAGGGGAGACAGGCCTCGTTTCGTGAGGGGGCATGCACGTGCACTTTCCTTCCAGGCTGTAGCAGCAATGTCACGCTTCCCGTCGCGTGGATCAAAGGATCTGTGGTTTTCCCTCGAGGCTTTCCCTCGAGGCTTTCCCACAGGGCTGTCCCACGTGCCACCGTGGTGTGAGTCGATCCTCGGCGTGAAAGATGAGCCAGTGCAGGGCAAAGAGGTTCCTCTGGAATGGACTGAGACATCTGGGGGACTCTTGGAATGGTGGTACGACCATGGAGTTCCTCTCGCCTTTCCTGTTGAGAGTGCCTCCTCTTGAGATGCGACGGGAACGCCGGGAATTCTTTCCCGTTGAAAGCAGGGAAAGGATCCCTCATCTCGAGCTACGAGGGGGAAACGGGGCTCTTCTGGATGTGGGCGGGACCATCGTGCTTCCTCTCGAGTGGAGACGGGTATGGCGGTGAACTTCTTGAGTCGCAGCAAGGGTGTGAAAGACCCTTTCGAAGTTCCAGAGGTTAGGTGTCATTAGTCTCCAGACGCCTCATCGGAAATAAACCTCATCTCGCCTGGAAGGGAGAACTTCCTGGATTTTCTCGAGTTGCGGCAGGTGTTCTCGAGTTACGACGGGGACCTCAGGGACCCGCCCTGGTGGCCTCAGGAGAGGCCAGTCCCCATGCGAGTTGCTAGGGGGCCTCTCGGGATTCCTCTCCCGTCGATACCGGGGCCAAAAACCTTGTGTGGAGTCAGGGCCGGAACCGAGGATTCCTCTCAGGGGCTGACATGGATCTTTGGGTACTTCTGGAGTCTCCCCAGTGGAGTCAGGCCTCGTCTCGAGTGGGGGCATGCACGTGCGCTTTCCTTTCAGGCTGTAGCAGCAATGTCACGCTTCCCGTCGCGTGGATCAAAGGATCTGTGGTTTTCCCTCGAGGCTTTCCCTCGAGGCTTTCCCACAGGGCTGTCCCACGTGCCACCGTGGTGTGAGTCGATCCTCGGCGTGAAAGATGAGCCAGTGCAGGGCAAAGAGGTTCCTCTGGAATGGACTGAGACATCTGGGGGACTCTTGGAATGGTGGTACGACCATGGAGTTCCTCTCGCCTTTCCTGTTGAGAGTGCCTCCTCTTGAGATGCGACGGGAACGCAGGGAATTCTTTCCCGTTGAAAGCAGGGAAAGGATCCCTCATCTCGAGCTACGAGGGGGAAACGGGGCTCCTTTGGATGTGGTCGGGTCCATCGTGCTTCCTCTCGAGTGGAGACGGGTATGGTGGTGAACTTCTTGAGTTGCAGCAAGGGTGTGAAAGACCCTTTCGAAGTTCCAGAGGTTAGGTGTCATTAGTCTCCAGACGCCTCATCGGAAATAGGCCTCATCTCGCCTGGAAGGGAGAACTTCCTGGATTTTCTCGAGTTGCGGCAGGTGTTCTCGAGTTACGACGGGGACCTCAGGTACTGGCCCTGGTGTCCTCAGGAGAGGCCAGTCCCCATGCGAGTTGCTAGGGGGCCTCTCGGGATTCCTCTCCCGTCGATACCGGGGCCAAAAACCTTGTGTGGAGTCAGGGCCGGAACCGAGGATTCCTCTCAGGGGCTGACATGGATCTTTGGGTACTTCTGGAGTCTCCCCAGTGGAGTCAGGCCTCGTCTCGAGTGGGGGCATGCTCGTGCGCTTTCCTTCCAGGCTGTAGCAGCAATGTCACGCTTCCCGTCGCGTGGATCAAAGGATCTGTGGTTTTCCCTCGAGGCTTTCCCTCGAGGCTTTCCCACAGGGCTGTCCCACGTGCCACCGTGTTGTGAGTCGATCCTCGGCGTGAAAGATGAGCCAGTGCAGGGCAAAGAGGTTCCTCTGGAATGGACTGAGACATCTGGGGGACTCTTGGAATGGTGGTACGACCATGGAGTTCCTCTCGCCTTTCCTGTTGAGAGTGCCTCCTCTTGAGATGCGACGGGAACGCCGGGAATTCTTTCCCGTTGAAAGCAGGGAAAGGATCCCTCATCTCGAGCTACGAGGGGGAAACGGGGCTCCTCTGGATGTGGGCGGGACCATCGTGCTTCCTCTCGAGTGGAGACGGGTATGGCGGTGAACTTCTTGATTGCAGCAAGGGTGTGAAAGACCCTTTCGAAGTTCCAGAGGTTTGGTGTCATTAGTCTCCAGAGGCCTCATCGGAAATAGGCCTCATCTCGCCTGGAAGGGAGAACTTCCTGGATTTTCTCGAGTTGCGGCAGGTGTTCTCGAGTTACGACGGGGACCTCAGGGACCCGCCCTGGTGGCCTCAGGAGAGGCCAGTCCCCATGCGAGTTGCTAGGGGGCCTCTCGGGATTCCTCTCCCGTCGATACCGGGGCCAAAAACCTTGTGTGGAGTCAGGGCCGGAACCGAGGATTCCTCTCAGGGGCTGACATGGATCATTGGGTACTTCTGGAGTCTCCCCAGGGGAGTCAGGCCTCGTCTCGAGTAGGGGCATGCACGTGCGCTTTCCTTCCAGGCTGTAGCAGCAATGTCACGCTTCCCGTCGCGTGGATCAAAGGATCTGTGGTTTTCCCTCGAGGCTTTCGCTCGAGGCTTTCCCACAGGGCTGTCCCACGTGCCACCGTGGTGTGAGTCGATCCTCGGCGTGAAAGATGAGCCAGTGCAGGGCAAAGAGGTTCCTCTGGAATGGACTGAGACATCTGGGGGACTCTTGGAATGGTGGTACCACCATGGAGTTCCTCTCGCCTTTCCTGTTGAGAGTGCCTCCTCTTGAGATGCGACTGGAACGCCGGGAATTCTTTCCCGTTGAAAGCAGGGAAAGGATCCCTCATCTCGAGCTCCGAGGGGGAAACGGGGCTCCTCTGGATGTGGGCGGGACCATCGTGCTTCCTCTCGAGTGGAGACGGGTATGGCGGTGAACTTCTTGAGTTGCAGCAAGGGTGTGAAAGACCCTTTCGAAGTTCCAGAGGTTAGGTGTCATTAGTCTCCAGACGCCTCATCGGAAATAGGCCTCATCTCGCCTGGAAGGGAGAACTTCCTGGATTTTCTCGAGTTGCGGCAGGTGTTGTCGAGTTACGACGGGGACCTCAGGGACCCGCCCTGGTGGCCTCATGAGAGGCCAGTCCCCATGCGAGTTGCTAAGGGGCCTCTCGGGATTCCTCTCCCGTCGATACCGGGGCCAAAAACCTTGTGTGCAGTCAGGGCCGGAACCGAGGATTCCTCTCAGGGGCAGACATGGATCTTTGGGTATTTCTGGAGTCTCCCCAGGGGAGTCAGGCCTCGTCTCGAGTGGGGGCATGCACGTGCGCTTTCCTTCCAGTCTGTAGCAGCAATGTCACGCTTCCCGTGGCGTGGATCAAAGGATCTGTGGTTTTCCCTCGAGGCTTTCCCACAGGGCTGTCCCACGTGCCACCGTGGTGTGAGTCGATCCTCGGCGTGAAAGATGAGCCAGTGCAGGGCAAAGAGGTTCCTCTGGAATGGACTGAGACATCTGGGGGACTCTTGGAATGGTGGTACGACCATGGAGTTCCTCTCGCCTTTCCTGTTGAGAGTGCCTCCTCTTGAGATGCGACGGGAACGCCGGGAATTCTTTCCCGTTGAAACCAGGGAAAGGATCCCTCATCTCGAGCTACGAGGGGGAAACGGGGCTCCTCTGGATGTGGGCGGGACCATCGTGCTTCCTCTCGAGTGGAGACGGGTATGGCGGTGAACTGCTTGAGTTGCAGCAAGGGTGTGAAAGACCCTTTCGAAGTTCCAGAGGTTTGGTGTCATTAGTCTCCAGAGGCCTCATCGGAAATAGGCCTCATCTCGCCTGGAAGGGAGAACTTCCTGGATTTTCTCGAGTTGCGGCAGGTGTTCTCGAGTTACGACGGGGACCTCAGGGACCCGCCCTGGTGGCCTCCGGAGAGGCCAGTCCCCATGCGAGTTGCTAGGGGGCCTCTCGGGATTCCTCTCCCGTCGATACCGGGGCCAAAAAGCTTGTGTGGAGTCAGGGCCGGAACCGAGGATTCCTCTCAGGGGCTGACATGGATCTTTGGGTACTTCTGGAGTCTCCCCAGTGGAGTCAGGCCTCGTCTCGAGTGGGGGCATGCTCGTGCGCTTTCCTTCCAGGCTGTAGCAGCAATGTCACGCTTCCCGTCGCGTGGATCAAAGGATCTGTGGTTTTCCCTCGAGGCTTTCCCTCGAGGCTTTCCCACAGGGCTGTCCCACGTGCCACCGTGTTGTGAGTCGATCCTCGGCGTGAAAGATGAGCCAGTGCAGGGCAAAGAGGTTCCTCTGGAATGGACTGAGACATCTGGGGGACTCTTGGAATGGTGGTACGACCATGGAGTTCCTCTCGCCTTTCCTGTTGAGAGTGCCTCCTCTTGAGATGCGACGGGAACGCCGGGAATTCTTTCCCGTTGAAAGCAGGGAAAGGATCCCTCATCTCGAGCTACGAGGGGGAAACGGGGCTCCTCTGGATGTGGGCGGGACCATCGTGCTTCCTCTCGAGTGGAGACGGGTATGGCGGTGAACTTCTTGATTGCAGCAAGGGTGTGAAAGACCCTTTCGAAGTTCCAGAGGTTTGGTGTCATTAGTCTCCAGAGGCCTCATCGGAAATAGGCCTCATCTCGCCTGGAAGGGAGAACTTCCTGGATTTTCTCGAGTTGCGGCAGGTGTTCTCGAGTTACGACGGGGACCTCAGGGACCCGCCCTGGTGGCCTCAGGAGAGGCCAGTCCCCATGCGAGTTGCTAGGGGGCCTCTCGGGATTCCTCTCCCGTCGATACCGGGGCCAAAAACCTTGTGTGGAGTCAGGGCCGGAACCGAGGATTCCTCTCAGGGGCTGACATGGATCTTTGGGTACTTCTGGAGTCTCCCCAGTGGAGTCAGGCCTCGTCTCGAGTGGGGGCATGCACGTGCGCTTTCCTTTCAGGCTGTAGCAGCAATGTCACGCTTCCCGTCGCGTGGATCAAAGGATCTGTGGTTTTCCCTCGAGGCTTTCCCTCGAGGCTTTCCCACAGGGCTGTCCCACGTGCCACCGTGGTGTGAGTCGATCCTCGGCTTGAAAGATGAGCCAGTGCAGGGCAAAGAGGTTCCTCTGGAATGGACTGAGACATCTGGGGGACTCTTGGAATGGTGGTACGACCATGGAGTTCCTCTCGCCTTTCCTGTTGAGAGTGCCTCCTCTTGAGATGCGACGGGAACGCAGGGAATTCTTTCCCGTTGAAAGCAGGGAAAGGATCCCTCATCTCGAGCTACGAGGGGGAAACGGGGCTCCTTTGGATGTGGTCGGGTCCATCGTGCTTCCTCTCGAGTGGAGACGGGTATGGTGGTGAACTTCTTGAGTTGCAGCAAGGGTGTGAAAGACCCTTTCGAAGTTCCAGAGGTTAGGTGTCATTAGTCTCCAGACGCCTCATCGGAAATAGGCCTCATCTCGCCTGGAAGGGAGAACTTCCTGGATTTTCTCGAGTTGCGGCAGGTGTTCTCGAGTTACGACGGGGACCTCAGGTACTGGCCCTGGTGTCCTCAGGAGAGGCCAGTCCCCATGCGAGTTGCTAGGGGGCCTCTCGGGATTCCTCTCCCGTCGATACCGGGGCCAAAAAGCTTGTGTGGAGTCAGGGCCGGAACCGAGGATTCCTCTCAGGGGCTGACATGGATCTTTGGGTACTTCTGGAGTCTCCCCAGTGGAGTCAGGCCTCGTCTCGAGTGGGGGCATGCTCGTGCGCTTTCCTTCCAGGCTGTAGCAGCAATGTCACGCTTCCCGTCGCGTGGATCAAAGGATCTGTGGTTTTCCCTCGAGGCTTTCCCTCGAGGCTTTCCCACAGGGCTGTCCCACGTGCCACCGTGTTGTGAGTCGATCCTCGGCGTGAAAGATGAGCCAGTGCAGGGCAAAGAGGTTCCTCTGGAATGGACTGAGACATCTGGGGGACTCTTGGAATGGTGGTACGACCATGGAGTTCCTCTCGCCTTTCCTGTTGAGAGTGCCTCCTCTTGAGATGCGACGGGAACGCCGGGAATTCTTTCCCGTTGAAAGCAGGGAAAGGATCCCTCATCTCGAGCTACGAGGGGGAAACGGGGCTCCTCTGGATGTGGGCGGGACCATCGTGCTTCCTCTCGAGTGGAGACGGGTATGGCGGTGAACTTCTTGATTGCAGCAAGGGTGTGAAAGACCCTTTCGAAGTTCCAGAGGTTTGGTGTCATTAGTCTCCAGAGGCCTCATCGGAAATAGGCCTCATCTCGCCTGGAAGGGAGAACTTCCTGGATTTTCTCGAGTTGCGGCAGGTGTTCTCGAGTTACGACGGGGACCTCAGGGACCCGCCCTGGTGGCCTCAGGAGAGGCCAGTCCCCATGCGAGTTGCTAGGGGGCCTCTCGGGATTCCTCTCCCGTCGATACCGGGGCCAAAAACCTTGTGTGGAGTCAGGGCCGGAACCGAGGATTCCTCTCAGGGGCTGACATGGATCATTGGGTACTTCTGGAGTCTCCCCAGGGGAGTCAGGCCTCGTCTCGAGTGGGGGCATGCACGTGCGCTTTCCTTCCAGTCTGTAGCAGCAATGTCACGCTTCCCGTGGCGTGGATCAAAGGATCTGTGGTTTTCCCTCGAGGCTTTCCCACAGGGCTGTCCCACGTGCCACCGTGGTGTGAGTCGATCCTCGGCGTGAAAGATGAGCCAGTGCAGGGCAAAGAGGTTCCTCTGGAATGGACTGAGACATCTGGGGGACTCTTGGAATGGTGGTACGACCATGGAGTTCCTCTCGCCTTTCCTGTTGAGAGTGCCTCCTCTTGAGATGCGACGGGAACGCCGGGAATTCTTTCCCGTTGAAACCAGGGAAAGGATCCCTCATCTCGAGCTACGAGGGGGAAACGGGGCTCCTCTGGATGTGGGCGGGACCATCGTGCTTCCTCTCGAGTGGAGACGGGTATGGCGGTGAACTGCTTGAGTTGCAGCAAGGGTGTGAAAGACCCTTTCGAAGTTCCAGAGGTTTGGTGTCATTAGTCTCCAGAGGCCTCATCGGAAATAGGCCTCATCTCGCCTGGAAGGGAGAACTTCCTGGATTTTCTCGAGTTGCGGCAGGTGTTCTCGAGTTACGACGGGGACCTCAGGGACCCGCCCTGGTGGCCTCCGGAGAGGCCAGTCCCCATGCGAGTTGCTAGGGGGCCTCTCGGGATTCCTCTCCCGTCGATACCGGGGCCAAAAAGCTTGTGTGGAGTCAGGGCCGGAACCGAGGATTCCTCTCAGGGGCTGACATGGATCTTTGGGTACTTCTGGAGTCTCCCCAGTGGAGTCAGGCCTCGTCTCGAGTGGGGGCATGCTCGTGCGCTTTCCTTCCAGGCTGTAGCAGCAATGTCACGCTTCCCGTCGCGTGGATCAAAGGATCTGTGGTTTTCCCTCGAGGCTTTCCCTCGAGGCTTTCCCACAGGGCTGTCCCACGTGCCACCGTGTTGTGAGTCGATCCTCGGCGTGAAAGATGAGCCAGTGCAGGGCAAAGAGGTTCCTCTGGAATGGACTGAGACATCTGGGGGACTCTTGGAATGGTGGTACGACCATGGAGTTCCTCTCGCCTTTCCTGTTGAGAGTGCCTCCTCTTGAGATGCGACGGGAACGCCGGGAATTCTTTCCCGTTGAAAGCAGGGAAAGGATCCCTCATCTCGAGCTACGAGGGGGAAACGGGGCTCCTCTGGATGTGGGCGGGACCATCGTGCTTCCTCTCGAGTGGAGACGGGTATGGCGGTGAACTTCTTGATTGCAGCAAGGGTGTGAAAGACCCTTTCGAAGTTCCAGAGGTTTGGTGTCATTAGTCTCCAGAGGCCTCATCGGAAATAGGCCTCATCTCGCCTGGAAGGGAGAACTTCCTGGATTTTCTCGAGTTGCGGCAGGTGTTCTCGAGTTACGACGGGGACCTCAGGGACCCGCCCTGGTGGCCTCAGGAGAGGCCAGTCCCCATGCGAGTTGCTAGGGGGCCTCTCGGGATTCCTCTCCCGTCGATACCGGGGCCAAAAACCTTGTGTGGAGTCAGGGCCGGAACCGAGGATTCCTCTCAGGGGCTGACATGGATCTTTGGGTACTTCTGGAGTCTCCCCAGTGGAGTCAGGCCTCGTCTCGAGTGGGGGCATGCACGTGCGCTTTCCTTTCAGGCTGTAGCAGCAATGTCACGCTTCCCGTCGCGTGGATCAAAGGATCTGTGGTTTTCCCTCGAGGCTTTCCCTCGAGGCTTTCCCACAGGGCTGTCCCACGTGCCACCGTGGTGTGAGTCGATCCTCGGCGTGAAAGATGAGCCAGTGCAGGGCAAAGAGGTTCCTCTGGAATGGACTGAGACATCTGGGGGACTCTTGGAATGGTGGTACGACCATGGAGTTCCTCTCGCCTTTCCTGTTGAGAGTGCCTCCTCTTGAGATGCGACGGGAACGCAGGGAATTCTTTCCCGTTGAAAGCAGGGAAAGGATCCCTCATCTCGAGCTACGAGGGGGAAACGGGGCTCCTTTGGATGTGGTCGGGTCCATCGTGCTTCCTCTCGAGTGGAGACGGGTATGGTGGTGAACTTCTTGAGTTGCAGCAAGGGTGTGAAAGACCCTTTCGAAGTTCCAGAGGTTAGGTGTCATTAGTCTCCAGACGCCTCATCGGAAATAGGCCTCATCTCGCCTGGAAGGGAGAACTTCCTGGATTTTCTCGAGTTGCGGCAGGTGTTCTCGAGTTACGACGGGGACCTCAGGTACTGGCCCTGGTGTCCTCAGGAGAGGCCAGTCCCATGCGAGTTGCTAGGGGGCCTCTCGGGATTCCTCTCCCGTCGATACCGGGGCCAAAAAGCTTGTGTGGAGTCAGGGCCGGAACCGAGGATTCCTCTCAGGGGCTGACATGGATCTTTGGGTACTTCTGGAGTCTCCCCAGTGGAGTCAGGCCTCGTCTCGAGTGGGGGCATGCTCGTGCGCTTTCCTTCCAGGCTGTAGCAGCAATGTCACGCTTCCCGTCGCGTGGATCAAAGGATCTGTGGTTTTCCCTCGAGGCTTTCCCTCGAGGCTTTCCCACAGGGCTGTCCCACGTGCCACCGTGTTGTGAGTCGATCCTCGGCGTGAAAGATGAGCCAGTGCAGGGCAAAGAGGTTCCTCTGGAATGGACTGAGACATCTGGGGGACTCTTGGAATGGTGGTACGACCATGGAGTTCCTCTCGCCTTTCCTGTTGAGAGTGCCTCCTCTTGAGATGCGACGGGAACGCCGGGAATTCTTTCCCGTTGAAAGCAGGGAAAGGATCCCTCATCTCGAGCTACGAGGGGGAAACGGGGCTCCTCTGGATGTGGGCGGGACCATCGTGCTTCCTCTCGAGTGGAGACGGGTATGGCGGTGAACTTCTTGATTGCAGCAAGGGTGTGAAAGACCCTTTCGAAGTTCCAGAGGTTTGGTGTCATTAGTCTCCAGAGGCCTCATCGGAAATAGGCCTCATCTCGCCTGGAAGGGAGAACTTCCTGGATTTTCTCGAGTTGCGGCAGGTGTTCTCGAGTTACGACGGGGACCTCAGGGACCCGCCCTGGTGGCCTCAGGAGAGGCCAGTCCCCATGCGAGTTGCTAGGGGGCCTCTCGGGATTCCTCTCCCGTCGATACCGGGGCCAAAAACCTTGTGTGGAGTCAGGGCCGGAACCGAGGATTCCTCTCAGGGGCTGACATGGATCATTGGGTACTTCTGGAGTCTCCCCAGGGGAGTCAGGCCTCGTCTCGAGTAGGGGCATGCACGTGCGCTTTCCTTCCAGGCTGTAGCAGCAATGTCACGCTTCCCGTCGCGTGGATCAAAGGATCTGTGGTTTTCCCTCGAGGCTTTCGCTCGAGGCTTTCCCACAGGGCTGTCCCACGTGCCACCGTGGTGTGAGTCGATCCTCGGCGTGAAAGATGAGCCAGTGCAGGGCAAAGAGGTTCCTCTGGAATGGACTGAGACATCTGGGGGACTCTTGGAATGGTGGTACCACCATGGAGTTCCTCTCGCCTTTCCTGTTGAGAGTGCCTCCTCTTGAGATGCGACTGGAACGCCGGGAATTCTTTCCCGTTGAAAGCAGGGAAAGGATCCCTCATCTCGAGCTCCGAGGGGGAAACGGGGCTCCTCTGGATGTGGGCGGGACCATCGTGCTTCCTCTCGAGTGGAGACGGGTATGGCGGTGAACTTCTTGAGTTGCAGCAAGGGTGTGAAAGACCCTTTCGAAGTTCCAGAGGTTAGGTGTCATTAGTCTCCAGACGCCTCATCGGAAATAGGCCTCATCTCGCCTGGAAGGGAGAACTTCCTGGATTTTCTCGAGTTGCGGCAGGTGTTGTCGAGTTACGACGGGGACCTCAGGGACCCGCCCTGGTGGCCTCATGAGAGGCCAGTCCCCATGCGAGTTGCTAAGGGGCCTCTCGGGATTCCTCTCCCGTCGATACCGGGGCCAAAAACCTTGTGTGCAGTCAGGGCCGGAACCGAGGATTCCTCTCAGGGGCAGACATGGATCTTTGGGTATTTCTGGAGTCTCCCCAGGGGAGTCAGGCCTCGTCTCGAGTGGGGGCATGCACGTGCGCTTTCCTTCCAGTCTGTAGCAGCAATGTCACGCTTCCCGTGGCGTGGATCAAAGGATCTGTGGTTTTCCCTCGAGGCTTTCCCACAGGGCTGTCCCACGTGCCACCGTGGTGTGAGTCGATCCTCGGCGTGAAAGATGAGCCAGTGCAGGGCAAAGAGGTTCCTCTGGAATGGACTGAGACATCTGGGGGACTCTTGGAATGGTGGTACGACCATGGAGTTCCTCTCGCCTTTCCTGTTGAGAGTGCCTCCTCTTGAGATGCGACGGGAACGCCGGGAATTCTTTCCCGTTGAAACCAGGGAAAGGATCCCTCATCTCGAGCTACGAGGGGGAAACGGGGCTCCTCTGGATGTGGGCGGGACCATCGTGCTTCCTCTCGAGTGGAGACGGGTATGGCGGTGAACTGCTTGAGTTGCAGCAAGGGTGTGAAAGACCCTTTCGAAGTTCCAGAGGTTTGGTGTCATTAGTCTCCAGAGGCCTCATCGGAAATAGGCCTCATCTCGCCTGGAAGGGAGAACTTCCTGGATTTTCTCGAGTTGCGGCAGGTGTTCTCGAGTTACGACGGGGACCTCAGGGACCCGCCCTGGTGGCCTCCGGAGAGGCCAGTCCCCATGCGAGTTGCTAGGGGGCCTCTCGGGATTCCTCTCCCGTCGATACCGGGGCCAAAAAGCTTGTGTGGAGTCAGGGCCGGAACCGAGGATTCCTCTCAGGGGCTGACATGGATCTTTGGGTACTTCTGGAGTCTCCCCAGTGGAGTCAGGCCTCGTCTCGAGTGGGGGCATGCTCGTGCGCTTTCCTTCCAGGCTGTAGCAGCAATGTCACGCTTCCCGTCGCGTGGATCAAAGGATCTGTGGTTTTCCCTCGAGGCTTTCCCTCGAGGCTTTCCCACAGGGCTGTCCCACGTGCCACCGTGTTGTGAGTCGATCCTCGGCGTGAAAGATGAGCCAGTGCAGGGCAAAGAGGTTCCTCTGGAATGGACTGAGACATCTGGGGGACTCTTGGAATGGTGGTACGACCATGGAGTTCCTCTCGCCTTTCCTGTTGAGAGTGCCTCCTCTTGAGATGCGACGGGAACGCCGGGAATTCTTTCCCGTTGAAAGCAGGGAAAGGATCCCTCATCTCGAGCTACGAGGGGGAAACGGGGCTCCTCTGGATGTGGGCGGGACCATCGTGCTTCCTCTCGAGTGGAGACGGGTATGGCGGTGAACTTCTTGATTGCAGCAAGGGTGTGAAAGACCCTTTCGAAGTTCCAGAGGTTTGGTGTCATTAGTCTCCAGAGGCCTCATCGGAAATAGGCCTCATCTCGCCTGGAAGGGAGAACTTCCTGGATTTTCTCGAGTTGCGGCAGGTGTTCTCGAGTTACGACGGGGACCTCAGGGACCCGCCCTGGTGGCCTCAGGAGAGGCCAGTCCCCATGCGAGTTGCTAGGGGGCCTCTCGGGATTCCTCTCCCGTCGATACCGGGGCCAAAAACCTTGTGTGGAGTCAGGGCCGGAACCGAGGATTCCTCTCAGGGGCTGACATGGATCATTGGGTACTTCTGGAGTCTCCCCAGGGGAGTCAGGCCTCGTCTCGAGTAGGGGCATGCACGTGCGCTTTCCTTCCAGGCTGTAGCAGCAATGTCACGCTTCCCGTCGCGTGGATCAAAGGATCTGTGGTTTTCCCTCGAGGCTTTCCCTCGAGGCTTTCCCACAGGGCTGTCCCACGTGCCACCATGGTGTGAGTCGATCCTCGGCGTGAAAGATGAGCCAGTGCAGGGCAAAGAGGTTCCTCTGGAATGGACTGAGACATCTGGGGGACTCTTGGAATGGTGGTACGACCATGGAGTTCCTCTCGCCTTTCCTGTTGAGAGTGCCTCCTCTTGAGATGCGACGGGAACGCCGGGAATTCTTTCCCGTTGAAAGCAGGGAAAGGATCCCACATCTCGAGCTACGAGGGGGAAACGGGGCTCCTCTGGATGTGGGCGGGACCATCGTGCTTCCTCTCGAGTGGAGACGGGTATGGCGGTGAACTTCTTGATTGCAGCAAGGGTGTGAAAGACCCTTTCGAAGTTCCAGAGGTTTGGTGTCATTAGTCTCCAGAGGCCTCATCGGAAATAGGCCTCATCTCGCCTGGAAGGGAGAACTTCCTGGATTTTCTCGAGTTGCGGCAGGTGTTCTCGAGTTACGACGGGGACCTCAGGGACCCGCCCTGGTGGCCTCAGGAGAGGCCAGTCCCCATGCGAGTTGCTAGGGGGCCTCTCGGGATTCCTCTCCCGTCGATACCGGGGCCAAAAACCTTGTGTGCAGTCAGGGCCGGAACCGAGGATTCCTCTCAGGGGCTGACATGGATCATTGGGTACTTCTGGAGTCTCCCCAGGGGAGTCAGGCCTCGTCTCGAGTAGGGGCATGCACGTGCGCTTTCCTTCCAGGCTGTAGCAGCAATGTCACGCTTCCCGTCGCGTGGATCAAAGGATCTGTGGTTTTCCCTCGAGGCTTTCCCTCGAGGCTTTCCCACAGGGCTGTCCCACGTGCCACCATGGTGTGAGTCGATCCTCGGCGTGAAAGATGAGCCAGTGCAGGGCAAAGAGTTTCCTCTGGAATGGACTGAGACATCTGGGGGACTCTTGGAATGGTGGTACGACCATGGAGTTCCTCTCGCCTTTCCTGTTGAGAGTGCCTCCTCTTGAAATGCGACGGGAACGCAGGGAATTCTTTCCCGTTGAAAGCAGGGAAAGGATCCCTCATCTCGAGCTACGAGGGGGAAACGGGGCTCCTTTGGATGTTGTCGGGACCATCGTGCTTCCTCTCGAGTGGAGACGGGTATGGCGGTGAACTTCTTGAGTTGCAGCAAGGGTGTGAAAGACCCTTTCGAAGTTCCAGAGGTTAGGTGTCATTAGTCTCCAGACGCCTCATCGGAAATAGGCCTCATCTCGCCTGGAAGGGAGAACTTCCTGGATTTTCTCGAGTTGCGTCAGGTGTTCTCGAGTTACGACGGGGACCTCAGGGACCGGCCCTGGTGGCCTCAGGAGAGGCCAGTCCCCATGCGAGTTGCTAGGGGCCCTCTCGGGATTCCTCTCCCGTCGATACCGGGGCCAAAAACCTTGTGTGGAGTCAGGGCCGGAACCGAGGATTCCTCTCAGGGGCTGATATGGATCTTTGGATACTTCTGGAGTCTCGCCAGGGGAGACAGGCCTCGTTTCGTGAGGGGGCATGCACGTGCACTTTCCTTCCAGGCTGTAGCAGCAATGTCACGCTTCCCGTCGCGTGGATCAAAGGATCTGTGGTTTTCCCTCGAGGCTTTCCCTCGAGGCTTTCCCACAGGGCTGTCCCACGTGCCACCGTGGTGTGAGTCGATCCTCGGCGTGAAAGATGAGCCAGTGCAGGGCAAAGAGGTTCCTCTGGAATGGACTGAGACATCTGGGGGACTCTTGGAATTGTGGTACGACCATGGAGTTCCTCTCGCCTTTCCTGTTGAGAGTGCCTCCTCTTGAGATGCGACGGGAACGCAGGGAATTCTTTCCCGTTGAAAGCAGGGAAAGGATCCCTCATCTCGAGCTACGAGGGGGAAACGGGGCTCCTTTGGATGTGGTCGGGTCCATCGTGCTTCCTCTCGAGTGGAGACGGGTATGGTGGTGAACTTCTTGAGTTGCAGCAAGGGTGTGAAACACCCTTTCGAAGTTCCAGAGGTTAGGTGTCATTAGTCTCCAGACGCCTCATCGGAAATAGGCCTCATCTCGCCTGGAAGGGAGAACTTCCTGGATTTTCTCGAGTTGCGGCAGGTGTTCTCGAGTTACGACGGGGACCTCAGGTACTGGCCCTGGTGTCCTCAGGAGAGGCCAGTCCCCATGCGAGTTGCTAGGGGGCCTCTCGGGATTCCTCTCCCGTCGATACCGGGGCCAAAAAGCTTGTGTGGAGTCAGGGCCGGAACCGAGGATTCCTCTCAGGGGCTGACATGGATCTTTGGGTACTTCTGGAGTCTCCCCAGTGGAGTCAGGCCTCGTCTCGAGTGGGGGCATGCTCGTGCGCTTTCCTTCCAGGCTGTAGCAGCAATGTCACGCTTCCCGTCGCGTGGATCAAAGGATCTGTGGTTTTCCCTCGAGGCTTTCCCTCGAGGCTTTCCCACAGGGCTGTCCCACGTGCCACCGTGTTGTGAGTCGATCCTCGGCGTGAAAGATGAGCCAGTGCAGGGCAAAGAGGTTCCTCTGGAATGGACTGAGACATCTGGGGGACTCTTGGAATGGTGGTACGACCATGGAGTTCCTCTCGCCTTTCCTGTTGAGAGTGCCTCCTCTTGAGATGCGACGGGAACGCCGGGAATTCTTTCCCGTTGAAAGCAGGGAAAGGATCCCTCATCTCGAGCTACGAGGGGGAAACGGGGCTCCTCTGGATGTGGGCGGGACCATCGTGCTTCCTCTCGAGTGGAGACGGGTATGGCGGTGAACTTCTTGATTGCAGCAAGGGTGTGAAAGACCCTTTCGAAGTTCCAGAGGTTTGGTGTCATTAGTCTCCAGAGGCCTCATCGGAAATAGGCCTCATCTCGCCTGGAAGGGAGAACTTCCTGGATTTTCTCGAGTTGCGGCAGGTGTTCTCGAGTTACGACGGGGACCTCAGGGACCCGCCCTGGTGGCCTCAGGAGAGGCCAGTCCCCATGCGAGTTGCTAGGGGGCCTCTCGGGATTCCTCTCCCGTCGATACCGGGGCCAAAAAGCTTGTGTGGAGTCAGGGCCGGAACCGAGGATTCCTCTCAGGGGCTGACATGGATCATTGGGTACTTCTGGAGTCTCCCCAGGGGAGTCAGGCCTCGTCTCGAGTAGGGGCATGCACGTGCGCTTTCCTTCCAGGCTGTAGCAGCAATGTCACGCTTCCCGTCGCGTGGATCAAAGGATCTGTGGTTTTCCCTCGAGGCTTTCCCTCGAGGCTTTCCCACAGGGCTGTCCCACGTGCCACCGTGGTGTGAGTCGATCCTCGGCGTGAAAGATGAGCCAGTGCAGGGCAAAGAGGTTCCTCTGGAATGGACTGAGACATCTGGGGGACTCTTGGAATGGTGGTACGACCATGGAGTTCCTCTCGCCTTTCCTGTTGAGAGTGCCTCCTCTTGAGATGCGACTGGAACGCCGGGAATTCTTTCCCGTTGAAAGCAGGGAAAGGATCCCTCATCTCGAGCTCCGAGGGGGAAACGGGGCTCCTCTGGATGTGGGCGGGACCATCGTGCTTCCTCTCGAGTGGAGACGGGTATGGCGGTGAACTTCTTGAGTTGCAGCAAGGGTGTGAAAGACCCTTTCGAAGTTCCAGAGGTTAGGTGTCATTAGTCTCCAGACGCCTCATCGGAAATAGGCCTCATCTCGCCTGGAAGGGAGAACTTCCTGGATTTTCTCGAGTTGCGGCAGGTGTTGTCGAGTTACGACGGGGACCTCAGGGACCCGCCCTGGTGGCCTCATGAGAGGCCAGTCCCCATGCGAGTTGCTAAGGGGCCTCTCGGGATTCCTCTCCCGTCGATACCGGGGCCAAAAACCTTGTGTGCAGTCAGGGCCGGAACCGAGGATTCCTCTCAGGGGCAGACATGGATCTTTGGGTACTTCTGGAGTCTCCCCAGGGGAGTCAGGCCTCGTCTCGAGTGGGGGCATGCACGTGCGCTTTCCTTCCAGGCTGTAGCAGCAATGTCACGCTTCCCGTGGCGTGGATCAAAGGATCTGTGGTTTTCCCTCGAGGCTTTCCCACAGGGCTGTCCCACGTGCCACCGTGGTGTGAGTCGATCCTCGGCGTGAAAGATGAGCCAGTGCAGGGCAAAGAGTTTCCTCTGGAATGGACTGAGACATCTGGGGGACTCTTGGAATGGTGGTACGACCATGGAGTTCCTCTCGCCTTTCCTGTTGAGAGTGCCTCCTCTTGAGATGCGCCGGGAACGCCGGGAATTCTTTCCCGTTGAAAGCAGGGAAAGGATCCCTCATCTCGAGCTACGAGGGGGAAACGGGGCTCCTCTGGATGTGGGCGGGACCATCGTGCTTCCTCTCGAGTGGAGACGGGTATGGCGGTGAACTGCTTGAGTTGCAGCAAGGGTGTGAAAGACCCTTTCGAAGTTCCAGAGGTTTGGTGTCATTAGTCTCCAGAGGCCTCATCGGAAATAGGCCTCATCTCGCCTGGAAGGGAGAACTTCCTGGATTTTCTCGAGTTGCGGCAGGTGTTCTCGAGTTACGACGGGGACCTCAGGGACCCGCCCTGGTGGCCTCCGGAGAGGCCAGTCCCCATGCGAGTTGCTAGGGGGCCTCTCGGGATTCCTCTCCCGTCGATACCGGGGCCAAAAACCTTGTGTGGAGTCAGGGCCGGAACCGAGGATGCCTCTCAGAGGCTGACATGGATCTTTGGGTACTTCTGGAGTCTCCCCAGGGGAGTCAGGCCTCGTCTCGAGTGGGGGCATGCACGTGCACTTTCCTTCCAGGCTGTAGCAGCAATGTCACGCTTCCCGTCGCGTGGATCAAAGGATCTGTGGTTTTCCCTCGAGGCTTTCCCTCGAGGCTTTCCCACAGGGCTGTCCCACGTGGCACCGTGGTGTGAGTCGATCCTCGGCGTGAAAGATGAGCCAGTGCAGGGCAAAGAGGTTCCTCTGGAATGGACTGAGACATCTGGGGGACTCTTGGAATGGTGGTACGACCATGGAGTTCCTCTCGCCTTTCCTGTTGAGAGTGCCTCCTCTTGAGATGCGACGGGAACGCCGGGAATTCTTTCCCGTTGAAAGCAGGGAAAGGATCCCTCATCTCGAGCTCCGAGGGGGAAACGGGGCTCCTCTGGATGTGGGCGGGACCATCGCGCTTCCTCTCGAGTGGAGACGGGTATGGCGGTGAACTTCTTGAGTTGCAGCAAGGGTGTGAAAGACCCTTTCGAAGTTCCAGAGGTTTGGTGTCATTAGTCTCCAGAGTCCTCATCGGAAATAGGCCTCATCTCGCCTGGAAGGGAGAACTTCCTGGATTTTCTCGAGTTGCGGCAGGTGTTCTCGAGTTACGACGGGGACCTCAGGGACCCGCCCTGGTGGCCTCAGGAGAGGCCAGTCCCCATGCGAGTTGCTAGGGGGTCTCTCGGGATTCCTCTCCCGTCGATACCGGGGCCAAAAAGCTTGTGTGGAGTCAGGGCCGGAACCGAGGATTCCTCTCAGGGGCTGACATGGATCTTTGGGTACTTCTGGAGTCTCCCCAGTGGAGTCAGGCCTCGTCTCGAGTGGGGGCATGCTCGTGCGCTTTCCTTCCAGGCTGTAGCAGCAATGTCACGCTTCCCGTCGCGTGGATCAAAGGATCTGTGGTTTTCCCTCGAGGCTTTCCCTCGAGGCTTTCCCACAGGGCTGTCCCACGTGCCACCGTGTTGTGAGTCGATCCTCGGCGTGAAACATGAGCCAGTGCAGGGCAAAGAGGTTCCTCTGGAATGGACTGAGACATCTGGGGGACTCTTGGAATGGTGGTACGACCATGGAGTTCCTCTCGCCTTTCCTGTTGAGAGTGCCTCCTCTTGAGATGCGACGGGAACGCCGGGAATTCTTTCCCGTTGAAAGCAGGGAAAGGATCCCTCATCTCGAGCTACGAGGGGGAAACGGGGCTCCTCTGGATGTGGGCGGGACCATCGTGCTTCCTCTCGAGTGGAGACGGGTATGGCGGTGAACTTCTTGAGTTGCAGCAAGGGTGTGAAAGACCCTTTCGAAGTTCCAGAGGTTTGGTGTCATTAGTCTCCAGACGCCTCATCGGAAATAGGCCTCATCTCGCCTGGAAGGGAGAACTTCCTGGATTTTCTCGAGTTGCGGCAGGTGTTCTCGAGTTACGACAGGGACCTCAGGGACCCGCCCTGGTGGCCTCAGGAGAGGCCAGTCCCCATGCGAGTTGCTAGGGGGCCTCTCGGGATTCCTCTCCCGTGGATACCGGGGCCAAAAACCTTGTGTGGAGTCAGGGCCGGAACCGAGGATTCCTCTCAGGGGCTGACATGGATCATTGGGTACTTCTGGAGTCTCCCCAGGGGAGTCAGGCCTCGTCTCGAGTAGGGGCATGCACGTGCGCTTTCCTTCCAGGCTGTAGCAGCAATGTCACGCTTCCCGTCGCGTGGATCAAAGGATCTGTGGTTTTCCCTCGAGGCTTTCCCTCGAGGCTTTCCCACAGGGCTGTCCCACGTGCCACCGTGGTGTGAGTCGATCCTCGGCGTGAAAGATGAGCCAGTGCAGGGCAAAGAGGTTCCTCTGGAATGGACTGAGACATCTGGGGGACTCTTGGAATGGTGGTACGACCATGGAGTTCCTCTCGCCTTTCCTGTTGAGAGTGCCTCCTCTTGAGATGCGACGGGAACGCAGGGAATTCTTTCCCGTTGAAAGCAGGGAAAGGATCCCTCATCTCGAGCTACGAGGGGGAAACGGGGCTCCTTTGGATGTTGTCGGGACCATCGTGCTTCCTCTCGAGTGGAGACGGGTATGGTGGTGAACTTCTTGAGTTGCAGCAAGGGTGTGAAAGACCCTTTCGAAGTTCCAGAGGTTAGGTGTCATTAGTCTCCAGATGCCTCATCGGAAATAGGCCTCATCTCGCCTGGAAGGGAGAACTTCCTGGATTTTCTCGAGTTGCGGCAGGTGTTCTCGAGTTACGACGGGGACCTCAGGGACCGGCCCTGGTGGCCTCAGGAGAGGCCAGTCCCCATGCGAGTTGCTAGGGGCCCTCTCGGGATTCCTCTCCCGTCGACACCGGGGCCAAAAACCTTGTGTGGAGTCAGGGCCGGAACCGAGGATTCCTCTCAGGGGCTGATATGGATCTTTGGATACTTCTGGAGTCTCGCCAGGGGAGACAGGCCTCGTTTCGTGAGGGGGCATGCACGTGCACTTTCCTTCCAGGCTGTAGCAGCAATGTCACGCTTCCCGTCGCGTGGATCAAAGGATCTGTGGTTTTCCCTCGAGGCTTTCCCTCGAGGCTTTCCCACAGGGCTGTCCCACGTGCCACCGTGGTGTGAGTCGATCCTCGGCGTGAAAGATGAGCCAGTGCAGGGCAAAGAGGTTCCTCTGGAATGGACTGAGACATCTGGGGGACTCTTGGAATGGTGGTACGACCATGGAGTTCCTCTCGCCTTTCCTGTTGAGAGTGCCTCCTCTTGAGATGCGACGGGAACGCCGGGAATTCTTTCCCGTTGAAAGCAGGGAAAGGATCCCTCATCTCGAGCTACGAGGGGGAAACGGGGCTCTTCTGGATGTGGGCGGGACCATCGTGCTTCCTCTCGAGTGGAGACGGGTATGGCGGTGAACTTCTTGAGTCGCAGCAAGGGTGTGAAAGACCCTTTCGAAGTTCCAGAGGTTAGGTGTCATTAGTCTCCAGACGCCTCATCGGAAATAAGCCTCATCTCGCCTGGAAGGGAGAACTTCCTGGATTTTCTCGAGTTGCGGCAGGTGTTCTCGAGTTACGACGGGGACCTCAGGGACCCGCCCTGGTGGCCTCAGGAGAGGCCAGTCCCCATGCGAGTTGCTAGGGGGCCTCTCGGGATTCCTCTCCCGTCGATACCGGGGCCAAAAACCTTGTGTGGAGTCAGGGCCGGAACCGAGGATTCCTCTCAGGGGCTGACATGGATCTTTGGGTACTTCTGGAGTCTCCCCAGTGGAGTCAGGCCTCGTCTCGAGTGGGGCCATGCACGTGCGCTTTCCTTCCAGGCTGTAGCAGCAATGTCACGCTTCCCGTCGCGTGGATCAAAGGATCTGTGGTTTTCCCTCGAGGCTTTCCCTCGAGGCTTTCCCACAGGGCTGTCCCACGTGCCACCGTGGTGTGAGTCGATCCTCGGCGTGAAAGATGAGCCAGTGCAGGGCAAAGAGGTTCCTCTGGAATGGACTGAGACATCTGGGGGACTCTTGGAATGGTGGTACGACCATGGAGTTCTTCTCGCCTTTCCTGTTGAGAGTGCCTCCTCTTGAGATGCGACGGGAACGCAGGGAATTCTTTCCCGTTGAAAGCAGGGAAAGGATCCCTCATCTCGAGCTACGAGGGGGAAACGGGGCTCCTTTGGATGTGGTCGGGTCCATCGTGCTTCCTCTCGAGTGGAGACGGGTATGGTGGTGAACTTCTTGAGTTGCAGCAAGGGTGTGAAAGACCCTTTCGAAGTTCCAGAGGTTAGGTGTCATTAGTCTCCAGACGCCTCATCGGAAATAGGCCTCATCTCGCCTGGAAGGGAGAACTTCCTGGATTTTCTCGAGTTGCGGCAGGTGTTCTCGAGTTACGACGGGGACCTCAGGGACCCGCCCTGGTGGCCTCAGGAGAGGCCAGTCCCCTTGCGAGTTGCTAGGGGGCCTCTCGGGATTCCTCTCCCGTCGATACCGGGGCCAAAAACCTTGTGTGGAGTCAGGGCCGGAACCGAGGATTCCTCTCAGGGGCTGATATGGATCTTTGGATACTTCTGGAGTCTCGCCAGGGGAGACAGGCCTCGTTTCGTGAGGGGGCATGCACGTGCACTTTCCTTCCAGGCTGTAGCAGCAATGTCACGCTTCCCGTCGCGTGGATCAAAGGATCTGTGGTTTTCCCTCGAGGCTTTCGCTCGAGGCTTTCCCACAGGGCTGTCCCACGTGCCACCGTGGTGTGAGTCGATCCTCGGCGTGAAAGATGAGCCAGTGCAGGGCAAAGAGGTTCCTCTGGAATGGACTGAGACATCTGGGGGACTCTTGGAATGGTGGTACGACCATGGAGTTCCTCTCGCCTTTCCTGTTGAGAGTGCATCCTCTTGAGATGCGACTGGAACGCCGGGAATTCTTTCCCGTTGAAAGCAGGGAAAGGATCCCTCATCTCGAGCTCCGAGGGGGAAACGGGGCTCCTCTGGATGTGGGCGGGACCATCGTGCTTCCTCTCGAGTGGAGACGGGTATGGCGGTGAACTTCTTGAGTTGCAGCAAGGGTGTGAAAGACCCTTTCGAAGTTCCAGAGGTTTGGTGTCATTAGTCTCCAGAGGCCTCATCGGAAATAGGCCTCATCTCGCCTGGAAGGGAGAACTTCCTGGATTTTCTCGAGTTGCGGCAGGTGTTCTCGAGTTACGACGGGGACCTCAGGGACCCGCCCTGGTGGCCTCAGGAGAGGCCAGTCCCTATGCGAGTTGCTAGGGGGCCTCTCGGGATTCCTCTCCCGTCGATACCGGGGCCAAAAACCTTGTGTGGAGTCAGGGCCGGAGCCGAGGATTCCTCTCAGGGGCTGACATGGATCTTTGGGTACTTCTGGAGTCTCCCCAGGGGAGTCAGGCCTCGTCTCGAGTGGGGGCATGCACGTGCACTTTCCTTCCAGGCTGTAGCAGCAATGTCACGCTTCCCGTCGCGTGGATCAAATGATGTGTGGTTTTCCCTAGAGGCTTTCCCACAGGGCTGTCCCACGTGCCACCGTGGTGTGAGTCGATCCTCGGCGTGAAAGATGAGCCAGTGCAGGGCAAAGAGGTTCCTCTGGAATGGACTGAGACATCTGGGGGACTCTTGGAATGGTGGTACGACCATGGAGTTCCTCTCGCCTTTCCTGTTGAGAGTGCCTCCTCTTGAGATGCGACGGGAACGCCGGGAATTCTTTCCCGTTGAAAGCAGGGAAAGGATCCCTCATCTCGAGCTCCGAGGGGGAAACGGGGCTCCTTTGGATGTGGTCGGGACCATCGTGCTTCCTCTCTAGTGGAGACGGGTATGGTGGTGAACTTCTTGAGTTGCAGCAAGGGTGTGAAAGACCCTTTCGAAATTCCAGAGGTTAGGTGTCATTAGTCTCCAGACGCCTCATCGGAAATAGGCCTCATCTCGCCTGGAAGGGAGAACTTCCTGGATTTTCTCGAGTTGCGGCAGGTGTTCTCGAGTTACGACGGGGACCTCAGGGACCCGCCCTCGTGGCCTCAGGAGAGGCCAGTCCCCATGCGAGTTGCTAGGGGGCCTCTCGGGATTCCTCTCCCGTCGATACCGGGGCCAAAAACCTTGTGTGGAGTCAGGGCCGGAACCGAGGATTCCTCTCAGGGGCTGACATGGATCTTTGGGTACTCCTGGAGTCTCCCCAGGGGAGTCAGGCCTCGTCTCGAGTAGGGGCATGCTCGTGCGCTCTCCTTCCAGGCTGTAGCAGCAATGTCACGCTTCCCGTCGCGTGGATCTAAGGATCTGTGGTTTTCCCTCGAGGCTTTCCCTCGAGGCTTTCCCACAGGGCTGTCCCACGTGCCACCGTGGTGAGAGTCGATCCTCGGCGTGAAAGATGAGCCAGTGCAGGGCAAAGAGGTTCCTCTGGAATGGACTGAGACATCTGAGGGACTCTTGGAATGGTGGTACGACCATGGAGTTCCTCTCGCCTTTCCTGTTGAGAGTGCCTCCTCTTGAGATGCGACGGGAACGCCGGGAATTCTTTCCCGTTGAAAGCAGGGAAAGGATCCCTCATCTCGAGCTCCGAGGGGGAAACGGGGCTCCTCTGGATGTGGGCGGGACCATCGTGCTTCCTCTCGAGTGGAGACGGGTATGGCGGTGAACTTCTTGAGTTGCAGCAAGGGTGTGAAAGACCCTTTCGAAGTTCCAGAGGTTTGGTGTCATTAGTCTCCAGAGGCCTCATCGGAAATAGGCCTCATCTCGCCTGGAAGGGAGAACTTCCTGGATTTTCTCGAGTTGCGGCAGGTGTTCTCGAGTTATGACGGGGACCTCAGGGACCCACCCTGGTGGCCTCAGGAGAGGCCAGTCCCCATGCGAGTTGCTAGGGGGTCTCTCGGGATTCCTCTCCCGTCGATACCGGGGCCAAAAAGCTTGTGTGGAGTCAGGGCCGGAACCGAGGATTCCTCTCAGGGGCTGACATGGATCTTTGGGTACTTCTGGAGTCTCCCCAGGGGAGTCAGGCCTCGTCTCGAGTGGGGGCATGCTCGTGCGCTTTCCTTCCAGGCTGTAGCAGCAATGTCACGCTTCCCGTCGCGTGGATCAAAGGATCTGTGGTTTTCCCTCGAGGCTTTCCCTCGAGGCTTTCCCACAGGGCTGTCCCACGTGCCACCGTGGTGTGAGTCGATCCTCGGCGTGAAAGATGAGCCAGTGCAGGGCAAAGAGGTTCCTCTGGAATGGACTGAGACATCTGGGGGACTCTTGGAATGGTGGTACGACCATGGAGTTCCTCTCGCCTTTCCTGTTGAGAGTGCCTCCTCTTGAGATGCGACGGGAACGCAGGGAATTCTTTCCCGTTGAAAGCAGGGAAAGGATCCCTCATCTCGAGCTACGAGGGGGAAACGGGGCTCCTCTGGATGTGGGCGGGACCATCGTGCTTCCTCTCGAGTGGAGACGGGTATGGCGGTGAACTTCTTGAGTTGCAGCAAGGGTGTGAAAGACCCTTTCGAAGTTCCAGAGGTTTGGTGTCATTAGTCTCCAGAGGCCTCATCGGAAATAGGCCTCATCTCGCCTGGAAGGGAGAACTTCCTGGATTTTCTCGAGTTGCGGCAGGTGTTCTCGAGTTACGACGGGGACCTCAGGGACCCGCCCTGGTGGCCTCAGGAGAGGCCAGTCCCCATGCGAGTTGCTAGGGGGCCTCTCGGGATTCCTCTCCCGTCGATACCGGGGCCAAAAACCTTGTGTGGAGTCAGGGCCGGAACCGAGGATTCCTCTCAGGGGCTGACATGGATCTTTGGGTACTTCTGGAGTCTCCCCAGGGGAGTCAGGCCTCGTCTCGAGTGGGGGCATGCTCGTGCGCTTTCCTTCCAGGCTGTAGCAGCAATGTCACGCTTCCCGTCGCGTGGATCAAAGGATCTGTGGTTTTCCCTCGAGGCTTTCCCTCGAGGCTTTCCCACAGGGCTGTCCCACGTGCCACCGTGGTGTGAGTCGATCCTCGGCGTGAAAGATGAGCCAGTGCAGGGCAAAGAGGTTCCTCTGGAATGGACTGAGACATCTGGGGGACTCTTGGAATGGTGGTACGACCATGGAGTTCCTCTCGCCTTTCCTGTTGAGAGTGCCTCCTCTTGAGATGCGACGGGAACGCCGGGAATTCTTTCCCGTTGAAAGCAGGGAAAGGATCCCTCATCTCGAGCTCCGAGGGGGAAACGGGGCTCCTCTGGATGTGGGCGGGACCATCGTGCTTCCTCTCGAGTGGAGACGGGTATGGCGGTGAACTTCTTGAGTTGCAGCAAGGGTGTGAAAGACCCTTTCGAAGTTCCAGAGGTTTGGTGTCATTAGTCTCCAGAGGCCTCATCGGAAATAGGCCTCATCTCGCCTGGAAGGGAGAACTTCCTGGATTTTCTCGAGTTGCGGCAGGTGTTCTCGAGTTACGACGGGGACCTCAGGGACCCGCCCTGGTGGCCTCAGGAGAGGCCAGTCCCCATGCGAGTTGCTAGGGGGCCTCTCGGGATTCCTCTCCCATCGATACCGGGGCCAAAAACCTTGTGTGGAGTCAGGGCCGGAACCGAGGATTCCTCTCAGGGGCTGACATGGATCTTTGGGTACTTCTGGAGTCTCCCCAGGGGAGTCAGGCCTCGTCTCGAGTGGGGGCATGCTCGTGCGCTTTCTTTCCAGGCTGTAGCAGCAATGTCACGCTTCCCGTCGCGTGGATCAAAGGATCTGTGGTTTTCCCTCGAGGCTTTCCCTCGAGGCTTTCCCACAGGGCTGTCCCACGTGCCACCGTGATGTGAGTCGATCCTCGGCGTGAAAGATGAGCCAGTGCAGGGCAAAGAGGTTCCTCTGGAATGGACTGAGACATCTGGGGGACTCTTGGAATGGTGGTACGACCATGGAGTTCCTCTCGCCTTTCCTGTTGAGAGTGCCTCCTCTTGAGATGCGACGGGAACGCCGGGAATTCTTTCCCGTTGAAAGCAGGGAAAGGATCCCTCATCTCGAGCTCCGAGGGGGAAACGGGGCTCCTCTGGATGTGGGCGGGACCATCGTGCTTCCTCTCGAGTGGAGACGGGTATGGCGGTGAACTTCTTGAGTTGCAGCAAGGGTGTGAAAGACCCTTTCGAAGTTCCAGAGGTTTGGTGTCATTAGTCTCCAGAGGCCTCATCGGAAATAGGCCTCATCTCGCCTGGAAGGGAGAACTTCCTGGATTTTCTCGAGTTGCGGCAGGTGTTCTCGAGTTACGACGGGGACCTCAGGGACCCGCCCTGGTGGCCTCAGGAGAGGCCAGTCCCCATGCGAGTTGCTAGGGGGCCTCTCGGGATTCCTCTCCCGTCGATACCGGGGCCAAAAACCTTGTGTGGAGTCAGGGCCGGAACCGAGGATTCCTCTCAGGGGCTGACATGGATCATTGGGTACTTCGGGAGTCTCCCCAGGGGAGTCAGGCCTCGTCTCGAGTAGGGGCATGCACGTGCGCTTTCCTTCCAGGCTGTAGCAGCAATGTCACGCTTCCCGTCGCGTGGATCAAAGGATCTGTGGTTTTCCCTCGAGGCTTTCCCTCGAGGCTTTCCCACAGGGCTGTCCCACGTGCCACCGTGGTGTGAGTCGATCCTCGGCGTGAAAGATGAGCCAGTGCAGGGCAAAGAGGTTCCTCTGGAATGGACTGAGACATCTGGGGGACTCTTGGAATGGTGGTACGACCATGGAGTTCCTCTCGCCTTTCCTGTTGAGAGTGCCTCCTCTTGAGATGCGACGGGAACGCAGGGAATTATTTCCCGTTGAAAGCAGGGAAAGGATCCCTCATCTCGAGCTACGAGGGGGAAACGGGGCTCTTCTGGATGTGGGCGGGACCATCGTGCTTCCTCTCGAGTGGAGACGGGTATGGCGGTGAACGTCTTGAGTCGCAGCAAGGGTGTGAAAGACCCTTTCGAAGTTCCAGAGGTTTGGTGTCATTAGTCTCCAGACTCCTCATCGGAAATAAGCCTCATCTCGCCTGGAAGGGAGAACTTCCTGGATTTTCTCGAGTTGCGGCAGGTGTTCTCGAGTTACGACGGGGACCTCAGGGACCCGCCCTGGTGGCCTCAGGAGAGGCCAGTCCCCATGCGAGTTGCTAGGGGGCCTCTCGGGATTCCTCTCCCGTCGATACCGGGGCCAAAAACCTTGTGTGGAGTCAGGGCCGGAACCGAGGATTCCTCTCAGGGGCTGACATGGATCTTTGGGTACTTCTGGAGTCTCCCCAGTGGAGTCAGGCCTCGTCTCGAGTGGGGGCATGCACGTGCGCTTTCCTTCCAGGCTGTAGCAGCAATGTCACGCTTCCCGTCGCGTGGATCAAAGGATCTGTGGTTTTCCCTCGAGGCTTTCCCTCGAGGCTTTCCCACAGGGCTGTCCCACGTGGCACCGTGGTGTGAGTCGATCCTCGGCGTGAAAGATGAGCCAGTGCAGGGCAAAGAGGTTCCTCTGGAATGGACTGAGACATCTGGGGGACTCTTGGAATGGTGATACGACCATGGAGTTCCTCTCGCCTTTCCTGTTGAGAGTGCCTCCTCTTGAGATGCGACGGGAACGCAGGGAATTCTTTCCCGTTGAAAGCAGGGAAAGGATCTCTCATCTCGAGCTACGAGGGGGAAACGGGGCTCCTTTGGATGTGGTCGGGACCATCGTGCTTCCTCTCGAGTGGAGACGGGTATGGTGGTGAACTTCTTGAGTTGCAGCAAGGGTGTGAAAGACCCTTTCGAAGTTCCAGAGGTTAGGTGTCATTAGTCTCCAGACGCCTCATCGGAAATAGGCCTCATCTCGCCTGGAAGGGAGAACTTCCTGGATTTTCTCGAGTTGCGGCAGGTGTTCTCGAGTTACGACGGGGACCTCAGGGACCGGCCCTGGTGGCCTCAGGAGACGCCAGTCCCCATGCGAGTTGCTAGGGGGCCTCTCGGGATTCCTCTCCCGTCGATACCGGGGCCAAAAACCTTGTGTGGAGTCAGGGCCGGAACCGAGGATTCCTCTCAGGGGCTGATATGGATCTTTGGATACTTCTGGAGTCTCGCCAGGGGAGACAGGCCTCGTTTCGTGAGGGGGCATGCACGTGCACTTTCCTTCCAGGCTGTAGCAGCAATGTCACGCTTCCCGTCGCGTGGATCAAAGGATCTGTGGTTTTCCCTCGAGGCTTTCGCTCGAGGCTTTCCCACAGGGCTGTCCCACGTGCCACCGTGGTGTGAGTCGATCCTCGGCGTGAAAGATGAGCCAGTGCAGGGCAAAGAGGTTTCTCTGGAATGGACTGAGACATCTGGGGGACTCTTGGAATGGTGGTACGACCATGGAGTTCCTCTCGCCTTTCCTGTTGAGAGTGCCTCCTCTTGAGATGCGACTGGAACGCCGGGAATTCTTTCCCGTTGAAAGCAGGGAAAGGATCCCTCATCTCGAGCTCCGAGGGGGAAACGGGGCTCCTCTGGATGTGGGCGGGACCATCGTGCTTCCTCTCGAGTGGAGACGGGTATGGCGGTGAACTTCTTGAGTTGCAGCAAGGGTGTGAAAGACCCTTTCGAAGTTCCAGAGGTTTGGTGTCATTAGTCTCCAGAGGCCTCATCGGAAATAGGCCTCATCTCGCCTGGAAGGGAGAACTTCCTGGATTTTCTCGAGTTGCGGCAGGTGTTCTCGAGTTACGACGGGGACCTCAGGGACCCGCCCTGGTGGCCTCAGGAGAGGCCAGTCCCCATGCGAGTTGCTAGGGGGTCTCTCGGGATTCCTCTCCCGTCGATACCGGGGCCAAAACCCTTTGGTGGAGTCAGGGCCGGAACCGAGGATTCCTCTCAGGGGCTGACATGGATCTTTGGGTACTTCTGGAGTCTCCCCAGGGGAGTCAGGCCTCGTCTCGAGTGGGGGCATGCACGTGCGCTTTCCTTCCAGGCTGTAGCAGCAATCTCACACTTCCCGTGGCGTGGATCAAAGGATCTGTGGTTTTCCCTCGAGGCTTTCCCTCGAGGCTTTCCCACAGGGCTGTCCCACGTGCCACCGTGGTGTGAGTGGATCCTCGGCGTGAAACATGAGCCAGTGCAGGGCAAAGAGCTTCCTCTGGAATGGACTGAGACATCTCGGGGACTCTTGGAATGGTGGTACGACCATGGAGTTCCTCTCGCCTTTCCTGTTGAGAGTGCCTCCTCTTGAGATGCGACGGGAACGCCGGGAATTCTTTTCCGTTGAAAGCAGGGAAAGGATCCCTCATCTCGAGCTACGAGGTGGAAACGGGGCTCCTCTGGATGTGGGCGGGACCATCGTGCTTCCTCTCGAGTGGAGACGGGTATGGCGGTGAACTTCTTGAGTTGCAGCAAGGGTGTGAAAGACCCTTTCGAAGTTCCAGAGTTTAGGTGTCATAAGTCTCCAGACGCCTCATCGGAAATAGGCCTCATCTCGCCTGGAAGGGAGAATTTCCTGGATTTTCTCGAGTTGCGGCAGGTGTTCTCGAGTTACGACGGGGACTTCAGGGACCCGCCCTGGTGGCCTCAGGATACGCCAGTCCACATGCGAGTTGCTAGGGGGCCTCTCGGGATTCCTCTCCCGTCGATACCGTGGCCAAAAACCTTGTGTGGAGTCAGGGCCGGAACCGAGGATTCCTCTCAGGGTCTGATATGGATCTTTGGGTACATCTGGATTCTCGCCAAGGGAGACAGGCCTCGTCTCGAGTCGGGGCATGCACGTGCACTTTCCTTCCAGGCTGTAGCAGCAATGTCACGCTTCCCGTCGCGTGGATCAAAGGATCTGTGGTTTTCCCTCGAGGCTTTCCCTCGAGGCTTTCCCACAGGGCTGTCCCACGTGCCACCGTGGTGTGAGTCGATCCTCGGCGTGAAAGATGAGCCAGTGCAGGGCAAAGAGGTTCCTCTGGAATGAACTGAGACATCTGGGGGACTCTTGGAATGGTGGTACGACCATGGAGTTCCTCTCGCCTTTCCTGTTGAGAGTGCCTCCTCTTGAGATGCGACGGGAACGCCGGGAATTCTTTCCCGTTGAAAGCAGGGAAAGGATCCCTCATCTCGAGCTACGAGGGGGAAACGGGGCTCCTCTGGATGTGGGCGGGACCATCGTGCTTCCTCTCGAGTGGAGACGGGTATGGCGGTGAACTTCTTGAGTTGCAGCAAGGGTGTGAAAGACCCTTTCGAAGTTCCAGAGGTTAGGTGTCATTAGTCTCCAGACGCCTCATCGGAAATAGGCCTCATCTCGCCTGGAAGGGAGAACTTCCTGGATTTTCTCGAGTTGCGGCAGGTGTTCTCGAGTTACGACTGGGACCTCAGGGACCCGCCCTGGTGGCCTTAGGAGAGGGCAGTCCCCATGCGAGTTGCTAGGAGGCCTCTCGGGATTCCTCTCCCGTCGATACCGGGGCCAAAAACATTTGGTGGATTCAGGGCCGGAACCGAGGATTCCTCTCAGGGGCTGACATGGATCTTTGAGTACTTCTGGAGTCTCCCCAGGGGAGTCAGGCCTCGTCTCGACTGGGGGCATGCACATGCGCTTTCCTTCCAGGCTGTAGCAGCAATGTCACGCTTCCCGTCGCGTGGATCAAAGGATCTGTGGTTTTCCCTCGAGGCTTTCCCTTGAGGCTTTCCCACAGGGCTGTCCCACGTGCCACCATAGTGTGAGTCGATCCTCGGCGTGAAAGATGAGCCAGTGCAGGGCAAAGAGGTTCCTCTGGAATGGACTGAGACATCTGGGGGACTCTTGGAATGGTGGTACGACCATGGAGTTCCTCTCGCCTTTCCTGTTGAGAGTGCCTCCTCTTGAGATGCGACGGGAACGCCGGGAATTCTTTCCCGTTGAAAGCATAGAAAGGTTCCCTCATCTCGAGCTACGAGGGGGAAACGGTGCTCCTCTGGATGTGGGCGGGACCATCGTGCATCCTCTCGAGTGGACACGGGTATGGCGGTGAACTTCTTGAGTTGCAGCAAGGGTGTGAAAGACCCTTTCGAAGTTCCAGAGGTTAGGTGTCATTAGTCTCCAGACGCCTCATCGGAAATAGGCCTCATCTCGCCTGGAAGGGAGAACTTCCTGGATTTCTCGAGTTGCGGCAGGTGTTCTCGAGTTACGACGGGGACCTCAGGGACCCGCCCTGGGGGCCTCAGGAGAGGCCAGTCCCCATGCGAGTTGCTAGGGGGCCTCTCGGGATTCCTCTCCCGTCGATACCGGGGCCAAAAACCTTGTGTGGAGTCAGGGCCGGAACCGAGGATTCCTCTCAGGGGCTGATATGGATCTTTGGGTACATCTGGAGTCTCGCCAGGGGAGACAGGCCTCGTCTCGAGTCGGGTCATGCACGTGCACTTTCCTTCCAGGCTGTAGCAGCAATGTCACGCTTCCCGTTGCATGGATCAAAGGATCTGTGGTTTTCCCTCGAGGCTTTCCCTCGAGGCTTTCCCACAGGGCTATCCCACGTGCCACCGTGGTGTGAGTGGATCCTCGGCGTGAAAGATGAGCCAGTGCAGGGCAAAGAGGTTCCTCTGGAATGGACTGAGACATCTGGGGGACTCTTGGAATGGTGGTACGACCATGGAGTTCCTCTCGCCTTTCCTGTTGAGAGTGCCTCCTCTTGAGATGCGACGGGAACGCCGGGAATTCTTTCCCGTTGAAAGCAGGGAAAGGATCCCTCATCTCGAGCTACGAGGGGGAAACGGGGCTCCTCTGGATGTGGGCGGGACCATCGTGCTTCCTCTCGAGTGGAGACGGGTATGGCGGTGAACTTCTTGAGTTGCAGCAAGGGTGTGAAAGACCCTTTCGAAGTTCCAGAGGTTTGGTGTCATTAGTCTCCAGAGGCCTCATCGGAAATAGGCCTCATCTCGCCTGGAAGGGAGAACTTCCTGGATTTTCTCGAGTTGCGGCAGGTGTTCTCGAGTTACGACGGGGACCTCAGGGACCCGCCCTGGTGGCCTCAGGAGAGGCCAGTCCCCATGCGAGTTGCTAGGGGGCCTCTCGGGATTCCTCTCCCGTCGATACCGGGGCCAAAAACCTTGTGTGGAGTCAGGGCCGGAACCGAGGATTCCTCTCAGGGGCTGACATGGATCTTTGGGTACTTCTGGAGTCTCCCCAGGGGAGTCAGGCCTCGTCTCGAGTGGGGGCATGCTCGTGCGCTTTCCTTCCAGGCTGTAGCAGCAATGTCACGCTTCCCGTCGCGTGGATCAAAGGATCTGTGGTTTTCCCTCGAGGCTTTCCCTCGAGGCTTTCCCACAGGGCTGTCCCACGTGCCACCGTGGTGTGAGTCGATCCTCGGCGTGAAAGATGAGCCAGTGCAGGGCAAAGAGGTTCCTCTGGAATGGACTGAGACATCTGGGGGACTCTTGGAATGGTGGTACGACCATGGAGTTCCTCTCGCCTTTCCTGTTGAGAGTGCCTCCTCTTGAGATGCGACGGGAACGCCGGGAATTCTTTCCCGTTGAAAGCAGGGAAAGGATCCCTCATCTCGAGCTCCGAGGGGGAAACGGGGCTCCTCTGGATGTGGGCGGGACCATCGTGCTTCCTCTCGAGTGGAGACGGGTATGGCGGTGAACTTCTTGAGTTGCAGCAAGGGTGTGAAAGACCCTTTCGAAGTTCCAGAGGTTTGGTGTCATTAGTCTCCAGAGGCCTCATCGGAAATAGGCCTCATCTCGCCTGGAAGGGAGAACTTCCTGGATTTTCTCGAGTTGCGGCAGGTGTTCTCGAGTTACGACGGGGACCTCAGGGACCCGCCCTGGTGGCCTCAGGAGAGGCCAGTCCCCATGCGAGTTGCTAGGGGGCCTCTCGGGATTCCTCTCCCATCGATACCGGGGCCAAAAACCTTGTGTGGAGTCAGGGCCGGAACCGAGGATTCCTCTCAGGGGCTGACATGGATCTTTGGGTACTTCTGGAGTCTCCCCAGGGGAGTCAGGCCTCGTCTCGAGTGGGGGCATGCTCGTGCGCTTTCTTTCCAGGCTGTAGCAGCAATGTCACGCTTCCCGTCGCGTGGATCAAAGGATCTGTGGTTTTCCCTCGAGGCTTTCCCTCGAGGCTTTCCCACAGGGCTGTCCCACGTGCCACCGTGATGTGAGTCGATCCTCGGCGTGAAAGATGAGCCAGTGCAGGGCAAAGAGGTTCCTGTGGAATGGACTGAGACATCTGGGGGACTCTTGGAATGGTGGTACGACCATGGAGTTCCTCTCGCCTTTCCTGTTGAGAGTGCCTCCTCTTGAGATGCGACGGGAACGCCGGGAATTCTTTCCCGTTGAAAGCAGGGAAAGGATCCCTCATCTCGAGCTCCGAGGGGGAAACGGGGCTCCTCTGGATGTGGGCGGGACCATCGTGCTTCCTCTCGAGTGGAGACGGGTATGGCGGTGAACTTCTTGAGTTGCAGCAAGGGTGTGAAAGACCCTTTCGAAGTTCCAGAGGTTTGGTGTCATTAGTCTCCAGAGGCCTCATCGGAAATAGGCCTCATCTCGCCTGGAAGGGAGAACTTCCTGGATTTTCTCGAGTTGCGGCAGGTGTTCTCGAGTTACGACGGGGACCTCAGGGACCCGCCCTGGTGGCCTCAGGAGAGGCCAGTCCCCATGCGAGTTGCTAGGGGGCCTCTCGGGATTCCTCTCCCGTCGATACCGGGGCCAAAAACCTTGTGTGGAGTCAGGGCCGGAACCGAGGATTCCTCTCAGGGGCTGACATGGATCATTGGGTACTTCGGGAGTCTCCCCAGGGGAGTCAGGCCTCGTCTCGAGTAGGGGCATGCACGTGCGCTTTCCTTCCAGGCTGTAGCAGCAATGTCACGCTTCCCGTCGCGTGGATCAAAGGATCTGTGGTTTTCCCTCGAGGCTTTCCCTCGAGGCTTTCCCACAGGGCTGTCCCACGTGCCACCGTGGTGTGAGTCGATCCTCGGCGTGAAAGATGAGCCAGTGCAGGGCAAAGAGGTTCCTCTGGAATGGACTGAGACATCTGGGGGACTCTTGGAATGGTGGTACGACCATGGAGTTCCTCTCGCCTTTCCTGTTGAGAGTGCCTCCTCTTGAGATGCGACGGGAACGCAGGGAATTATTTCCCGTTGAAAGCAGGGAAAGGATCCCTCATCTCGAGCTACGAGGGGGAAACGGGGCTCTTCTGGATGTGGGCGGGACCATCGTGCTTCCTCTCGAGTGGAGACGGGTATGGCGGTGAACGTCTTGAGTCGCAGCAAGGGTGTGAAAGACCCTTTCGAAGTTCCAGAGGTTAGGTGTCATTAGTCTCCAGACTCCTCATCGGAAATAAGCCTCATCTCGCCTGGAAGGGAGAACTTCCTGGATTTTCTCGAGTTGCGGCAGGTGTTCTCGAGTTACGACGGGGACCTCAGGGACCCGCCCTGGTGGCCTCAGGAGAGGCCAGTCCCCATGCGAGTTGCTAGGGGGCCTCTCGGGATTCCTCTCCCGTCGATACCGGGGCCAAAAACCTTGTGTGGAGTCAGGGCCGGAACCGAGGATTCCTCTCAGGGGCTGACATGGATCTTTGGGTACTTCTGGAGTCTCCCCAGTGGAGTCAGGCCTCGTCTCGAGTGGGGGCATGCACGTGCGCTTTCCTTCCAGGCTGTAGCAGCAATGTCACGCTTCCCGTCGCGTGGATCAAAGGATCTGTGGTTTTCCCTCGAGGCTTTCCCTCGAGGCTTTCCCACAGGGCTGTCCCACGTGGCACCGTGGTGTGAGTCGATCCTCGGCGTGAAAGATGAGCCAGTGCAGGGCAAAGAGGTTCCTCTGGAATGGACTGAGACATCTGGGGGACTCTTGGAATGGTGATACGACCATGGAGTTCCTCTCGCCTTTCCTGTTGAGAGTGCCTCCTCTTGAGATGCGACGGGAACGCAGGGAATTCTTTCCCGTTGAAAGCAGGGAAAGGATCTCTCATCTCGAGCTACGAGGGGGAAACGGGGCTCCTTTGGATGTGGTCGGGACCATCGTGCTTCCTCTCGAGTGGAGACGGGTATGGTGGTGAACTTCTTGAGTTGCAGCAAGGGTGTGAAAGACCCTTTCGAAGTTCCAGAGGTTAGGTGTCATTAGTCTCCAGACGCCTCATCGGAAATAGGCCTCATCTCGCCTGGAAGGGAGAACTTCCTGGATTTTCTCGAGTTGCGGCAGGTGTTCTCGAGTTACGACGGGGACCTCAGGGACCGGCCCTGGTGGCCTCAGGAGACGCCAGTCCCCATGCGAGTTGCTAGGGGGCCTCTCGGGATTCCTCTCCCGTCGATACCGGGGCCAAAAACCTTGTGTGGAGTCAGGGCCGGAACCGAGGATTCCTCTCAGGGGCTGATATGGATCTTTGGATACTTCTGGAGTCTCGCCAGGGGAGACAGGCCTCGTTTCGTGAGGGGGCATGCACGTGCACTTTCCTTCCAGGCTGTAGCAGCAATGTCACGCTTCCCGTCGCGTGGATCAAAGGATCTGTGGTTTTCCCTCGAGGCTTTCGCTCGAGGCTTTCCCACAGGGCTGTCCCACGTGCCACCGTGGTGTGAGTCGATCCTCGGCGTGAAAGATGAGCCAGTGCAGGGCAAAGAGGTTTCTCTGGAATGGACTGAGACATCTGGGGGACTCTTGGAATGGTGGTACGACCATGGAGTTCCTCTCGCCTTTCCTGTTGAGAGTGCCTCCTCTTGAGATGCGACTGGAACGCCGGGAATTCTTTCCCGTTGAAAGCAGGGAAAGGATCCCTCATCTCGAGCTCCGAGGGGGAAACGGGGCTCCTCTGGATGTGGGCGGGACCATCGTGCTTCCTCTCGAGTGGAGACGGGTATGGCGGTGAACTTCTTGAGTTGCAGCAAGGGTGTGAAAGACCCTTTCGAAGTTCCAGAGGTTTGGTGTCATTAGTCTCCAGAGGCCTCATCGGAAATAGGCCTCATCTCGCCTGGAAGGGAGAACTTCCTGGATTTTCTCGAGTTGCGGCAGGTGTTCTCGAGTTACGACGGGGACCTCAGGGACCCGCCCTGGTGGCCTCAGGAGAGGCCAGTCCCCATGCGAGTTGCTAGGGGGTCTCTCGGGATTCCTCTCCCGTCGATACCGGGGCCAAAACCCTTTGGTGGAGTCAGGGCCGGAACCGAGGATTCCTCTCAGGGGCTGACATGGATCTTTGGGTACTTCTGGAGTCTCCCCAGGGGAGTCAGGCCTCGTCTCGAGTGGGGGCATGCACGTGCGCTTTCCTTCCAGGCTGTAGCAGCAATCTCACACTTCCCGTGGCGTGGATCAAAGGATCTGTGGTTTTCCCTCGAGGCTTTCCCTCGAGGCTTTCCCACAGGGCTGTCCCACGTGCCACCGTGGTGTGAGTGGATCCTCGGCGTGAAACATGAGCCAGTGCAGGGCAAAGAGCTTCCTCTGGAATGGACTGAGACATCTCGGGGACTCTTGGAATGGTGGTACGACCATGGAGTTCCTCTCGCCTTTCCTGTTGAGAGTGCCTCCTCTTGAGATGCGACGGGAACGCCGGGAATTCTTTTCCGTTGAAAGCAGGGAAAGGATCCCTCATCTCGAGCTACGAGGTGGAAACGGGGCTCCTCTGGATGTGGGCGGGACCATCGTGCTTCCTCTCGAGTGGAGACGGGTATGGCGGTGAACTTCTTGAGTTGCAGCAAGGGTGTGAAAGACCCTTTCGAAGTTCCAGAGTTTAGGTGTCATAAGTCTCCAGACGCCTCATCGGAAATAGGCCTCATCTCGCCTGGAAGGGAGAATTTCCTGGATTTTCTCGAGTTGCGGCAGGTGTTCTCGAGTTACGACGGGGACTTCAGGGACCCGCCCTGGTGGCCTCAGGATACGCCAGTCCACATGCGAGTTGCTAGGGGGCCTCTCGGGATTCCTCTCCCGTCGATACCGTGGCCAAAAACCTTGTGTGGAGTCAGGGCCGGAACCGAGGATTCCTCTCAGGGTCTGATATGGATCTTTGGGTACATCTGGATTCTCGCCAAGGGAGACAGGCCTCGTCTCGAGTCGGGGCATGCACGTGCACTTTCCTTCCAGGCTGTAGCAGCAATGTCACGCTTCCCGTCGCGTGGATCAAAGGATCTGTGGTTTTCCCTCGAGGCTTTCCCTCGAGGCTTTCCCACAGGGCTGTCCCACGTGCCACCGTGGTGTGAGTCGATCCTCGGCGTGAAAGATGAGCCAGTGCAGGGCAAAGAGGTTCCTCTGGAATGAACTGAGACATCTGGGGGACTCTTGGAATGGTGGTACGACCATGGAGTTCCTCTCGCCTTTCCTGTTGAGAGTGCCTCCTCTTGAGATGCGACGGGAACGCCGGGAATTCTTTCCCGTTGAAAGCAGGGAAAGGATCCCTCATCTCGAGCTACGAGGGGGAAACGGGGCTCCTCTGGATGTGGGCGGGACCATCGTGCTTCCTCTCGAGTGGAGACGGGTATGGCGGTGAACTTCTTGAGTTGCAGCAAGGGTGTGAAAGACCCTTTCGAAGTTCCAGAGGTTAGGTGTCATTAGTCTCCAGACGCCTCATCGGAAATAGGCCTCATCTCGCCTGGAAGGGAGAACTTCCTGGATTTTCTCGAGTTGCGGCAGGTGTTCTCGAGTTACGACTGGGACCTCAGGGACCCGCCCTGGTGGCCTTAGGAGAGGGCAGTCCCCATGCGAGTTGCTAGGAGGCCTCTCGGGATTCCTCTCCCGTCGATACCGGGGCCAAAAACATTTGGTGGATTCAGGGCCGGAACCGAGGATTCCTCTCAGGGGCTGACATGGATCTTTGAGTACTTCTGGAGTCTCCCCAGGGGAGTCAGGCCTCGTCTCGACTGGGGGCATGCACATGCGCTTTCCTTCCAGGCTGTAGCAGCAATGTCACGCTTCCCGTCGCGTGGATCAAAGGATCTGTGGTTTTCCCTCGAGGCTTTCCCTTGAGGCTTTCCCACAGGGCTGTCCCACGTGCCACCATAGTGTGAGTCGATCCTCGGCGTGAAAGATGAGCCAGTGCAGGGCAAAGAGGTTCCTCTGGAATGGACTGAGACATCTGGGGGACTCTTGGAATGGTGGTACGACCATGGAGTTCCTCTCGCCTTTCCTGTTGAGAGTGCCTCCTCTTGAGATGCGACGGGAACGCCGGGAATTCTTTCCCGTTGAAAGCATAGAAAGGTTCCCTCATCTCGAGCTACGAGGGGGAAACGGTGCTCCTCTGGATGTGGGCGGGACCATCGTGCATCCTCTCGAGTGGACACGGGTATGGCGGTGAACTTCTTGAGTTGCAGCAAGGGTGTGAAAGACCCTTTCGAAGTTCCAGAGGTTAGGTGTCATTAGTCTCCAGACGCCTCATCGGAAATAGGCCTCATCTCGCCTGGAAGGGAGAACTTCCTGGATTTCTCGAGTTGCGGCAGGTGTTCTCGAGTTACGACGGGGACCTCAGGGACCCGCCCTGGGGGCCTCAGGAGAGGCCAGTCCCCATGCGAGTTGCTAGGGGGCCTCTCGGGATTCCTCTCCCGTCGATACCGGGGCCAAAAACCTTGTGTGGAGTCAGGGCCGGAACCGAGGATTCCTCTCAGGGGCTGATATGGATCTTTGGGTACATCTGGAGTCTCGCCAGGGGAGACAGGCCTCGTCTCGAGTCGGGTCATGCACGTGCACTTTCCTTCCAGGCTGTAGCAGCAATGTCACGCTTCCCGTTGCATGGATCAAAGGATCTGTGGTTTTCCCTCGAGGCTTTCCCTCGAGGCTTTCCCACAGGGCTATCCCACGTGCCACCGTGGTGTGAGTGGATCCTCGGCGTGAAAGATGAGCCAGTGCAGGGCAAAGAGGTTCCTCTGGAATGGACTGAGACATCTGGGGGACTCTTGGAATGGTGGTACGACCATGGAGTTCCTCTCGCCTTTCCTGTTGAGAGTGCCTCCTCTTGAGATGCGACGGGAACGCCGGGAATTCTTTCCCGTTGAAAGCAGGGAAAGGATCCCTCATCTCGAGCTACGAGGGGGAAACGGGGCTCCTCTGGATGTGGGCGGGACCATCGTGCTTCCTCTCGAGTGGAGACGGGTATGGCGGTGAACTTCTTGAGTTGCAGCAAGGGTGTGAAAGACCCTTTCGAAGTTCCAGAGGTTAGGTGTCATTAGTCTGCAGACGCCTCATCGGAAATAGGCCTCATCTCGCCTGGAAGGGAGAATTTCCTGGATTTTCTCGAGTTGCGGCAGGTGTTCTCGAGTTACGACGGGGACCTCAGGGACCCGCCCTGGTGGCCTCAGGAGACGCCAGTCCCCATTCGAGTTGCTAGGGGGCCTCTCGGGATTCCTCTCCTGTCGATACCGGGGCCAAAAACCTTGTGTGGAGTCAGGGCCGGAACCGAGGATTCCTCTCAGGGTCTGATATGGATCTTTGGGTACATCTGGAGTCTCGCCAGGGGAGACAGGCCTCGTCTCGAGTCGGGGCATGCACGTGCACTTTCCTTCCAGGCTGTAGCAGCAATGTCACGCTTCCCGTCGCGTGGATCAAAGGATCTGTGGTTTTCCCTCGAGGCTTTCCCTCGAGGCTTTCCCACAGGGCTGTCCCACGTGCCACCGTGGTGTGAGTCGATCCTCGGCGTGAAAGATGAGCCAGTGCAGGGCAAAGAGGTTCCTCTGGAATGGACTGAGACATCTGGGGGACTCTTGGAATGGTGGTACGACCATGGAGTTCCTCTCGCCTTTCCTGTTGAGAGTGCCTCCTCTTGAGATGCGACGGGAACGCCGGGAATTCTTTCCCGTTGAAAGCAGGGAAAGGATCCCTCATCTCGAGCTACGAGGGGGAAACGGGGCTCCTCTGGATGTGGGCGGGACCATCGTGCTTCCTCTCGAGTGGAGACGGGTATGGCGGTGAACTTCTTGAGTTGCAGCAAGGGTGTGAAAGACCCTTTCGAAGTTCCAGAGTTTAGGTGTCATTAGTCTCCAGACGCCTCATCGGAAATAGGCCTCATCTCGCCTGGAAGGGAGAACTTCCTGGATTTTCTCGAGTTGCGGCAGGTGTTCTCGAGTTACGACTGGGACCTCAGGGACCCGCCCTGGTGGCCTTAGGAGAGGGCAGTCCCCATGCGAGTTGCTAGGAGGCCTCTCGGGATTCCTCTCCCGTCGATACCGGGGCCAAAAACATTTGGTGGAGTCAGGGCCGGAACCGAGGATTCCTCTCAGGGGCTGACATGGATCTTTGAGTACTTCTGGAGTCTCCCCAGGGGAGTCAGGCCTCGTCTCGAGTGGGGGCATGCACATGCGCTTTCCTTCCAGGCTGTAGCAGCAATGTCACGCTTCCCGTCGCGTGGATCAAAGGATCTGTGGTTTTCCCTCGAGGCTTTCCCTTGAGGCTTTCCCACAGGGCTGTCCCACGTGCCACCATGGTGTGAGTCGATCCTCGGCGTGAAAGATGAGCCAGTGCAGGGCAAAGAGGTTCCTCTGGAATGGACTGAGACATCTGGGGGACTCTTGGAATGGTGGTACGACCATGGAGTTCCTCTCGCCTTTCCTGTTGAGAGTGCCTCCTCTTGAGATGCGACGGGAACGCCGGGAATTCTTTCCCGTTGAAAGCATAGAAAGGTTCCCTCATCTCGAGCTACGAGGGGGAAACGGTGCTCCTCTGGATGTGGGCGGGACCATCGTGCTTCCTCTCGAGTGGACACGGGTATGGCGGTGAACTTCTTGAGTTGCAGCAAGGGTGTGAAAGACCCTTTCGAAGTTCCAGAGGTTAGGTGTCATTAGTCTCCAGACGCCTCATCGGAAATAGGCCTCATCTCGCCTGGAAGGGAGAACTTCCTGGATTTCTCGAGTTGCGGCAGGTGTTCTCGAGTTAGGACGGGGACCTCAGGGACCCGCCCTGGTGGCCTCAGGAGACGCCATTCCCCAAGCGAGTTGCTAGGGGGCCTCTCGGGATTCCTCTCCCTTCGATACCGGGGCCAAAAACCTTGTGTGGAGTCAGGGCCGGAACCGAGGATTCCTCTCAGGGGCTGATATGGATCTTTGGGTACATCTGGAGTCTCGCCAGGGGAGACAGGCCTCGTCTCGAGTCGGGTCATGCACGTGCACTTTCCTTCCAGGCTGTAGCAGCAATGTCACGCTTCCCGTCGCATGGATCAAAGGATCTGTGGTTTTCCCTCGAGGCTTTCCCTCGAGGCTTTCCCACAGGGCTATCCCACGTGCCACCGTGGTGTGAGTGGATCCTCGGCGTGAAAGATGAGCCAGTGCAGGGCAAAGAGGTTCCTCTGGAATGGACTGAGACATCTGGGGGACTCTTGGAATGGTGGTACGACCATGGAGTTCCTCTCGCCTTTCCTGTTGAGAGTGCCTCCTCTTGAGATGCGACGGGAACGCCGGGAATTCTTTCCCGTTGAAAGCAGGGAAAGGATCCCTCATCTCGAGCTACGAGGGGGAAACGGGGCTCCTCTGGATGTGGGCGGGACCATCGTGCTTCCTCTCGAGTGGAGACGGGTATGGCGGTGAACTTCGTGAGTTGCAGCAAGGGTGTGAAAGACCCTTTCGAAGTTCCAGAGGTTAGGTGTCATTAGTCTCCAGACGCCTCATCGGAAATAGGCCTCATCTCGCCTGGAAGGGAGAACTTCCTGGATTTTCTCGAGTTGCGGCAGTTGTTCTCGAGTTACGACGGGGACCTCAGGGACCCGCCCTGGTGGCCTCAGGAGACGCCATTCCCCAAGGGAGTTGCTAGGGGGCCTCTCGGGATTCCTCTCCCGTCGATACCGGGGCCAAAAACCTTGTGTGGAGTCAGGGCCGGAACCGAGGATTCCTCTCAGGGGCTGATATGGATCTTTGGGTACATCTGGAGTCTCGCCAGGGGAGACAGGCCTCGTCTCGAGTCGGGGCATGCACGTGCACTTTCCTTCCAGGCTGTAGCAGCAATGTCACGCTTCCCGTCGCATGGATCAAAGGATCTGTGGTTTTCCCTCGAGGCTTTCCCTCGAGGCTTTCCCACAGGGCTGTCCCACGTGCCACCGTGGTGTGAGTGGATCCTCGGCGTGAAAGATGAGCCAGTGCAGGGCAAAGAGGTTCCTCTGGAATGGACTGAGACATCTGGGGGACTCTTGGAATGGTGGTACGGCCATGGAGTTCCTCTCGCCTTTCCTGTTGAGAGTGCCTCCTCTTGAGATGCGACGGGAACACCGGGAATTCTTTCCCGTTGAAAGCAGGGAAAGGATCCCTCATCTCGAGCTACGAGGGGGAAACGGGGCTCCTCTGGATGTGGGCGGGACCATCGTGCTTCCTCTCGAGTAGAGACGGGTACGGCGGTGAACTTCTTGAGTTGCAGCAAGGGTGTGAAAGACCCTTTCGAAGTTCCAGAGGTTAGGTGTCATTAGTCTCCAGACGCCTCATCGGAAATAGGCCTCATCTCGCCTGGAAGGGAGAACTTCCTGGATTTCTCGAGTTGCGGCAGGTGTTCTCGAGTTACGACGGGGACCTCAGGGACCCGCCCTGGTGGCCTCAGGAGAGGCCAGTCACCATGCGAGTTGCTAGGGGGCCTCTCGGGATTACTCTTCCGTCGATACCGGGGCCAAAACCCTTTGGTGGAGTCAGGGCCGGAACCGAGGATTCCTCTCAGGGGCTGACATGTATCTTTGGGTACTTCTGGAGTCTCCCCAGGGGAGTCAGGCCTCGTCTCGAGTGGGGGCATGCACGTGCGCTTTCCTTCCAGGCTGTAGCAGCAATGTCACGCTTCCCGTCGCGTGGATCAAACGACCTGTGGTTTTCCCTCGAGGCTTTCCCTCGAGGCTTTCACACAGGGCTGTCCCACGTGCCACCGTGGTGTGAGTCGATCCTCGGCGTGAAAGATGAGCCAGTGCAGGGCAAAGAGGTTCCTCTGGAATGGACTGAGACATCTGGGGGACTCTTGGAATGGTGGTACGACCATGGAGTTCCTCTCGCCTTTCCTGTTGAGAGTGCCTCCTCTTGAGATGCGACGGGAACGCCGGGAATTCTTTCCCGTTGAAAGCAGGGAAAGGATCCCTCATCTCGAGCTACGAGGGGGAAACGGGGCTCCTCTGGATGTGGGCGGGACCATCGTGCTTCCTCTCGAGTGAAGACGGGTATGGCGGTGAACTTCTTGAGTTGCAGCAAGGGTGTGAAAGACCCTTTCGAAGTTCCAGAGGTTAGGTGTCATTAGTCTCCAGACGCCTCATCGGAAATAGGCCTCATCTCGCCTGGAAGGGAGAATTTCCTGGATTTTCTCGAGTTGCGGCAGGTGTTCTCGAGTTACGACGGGGACCTCAGGGACCCGCCCTGGTGGCCTCAGGAGACGCCAGTCCCCATTCGAGTTGCTAGGGGGCCTCTCGGGATTCCTCTCCCGTCAATACCGTGGCCAAAAACCTTGTGTGGAGTCAGGGCCGGAACCGAGGATTCCTCTCAGGGTCTGATATGGATCTTTGGGTACATCTGGAGTCTCGCCAGGGGAGACAGGCCTCGTCTCGAGTCGGGGCATGCACGTGCACTTTCCTTCCAGGCTGTAGCAGCAATGTCACGCTTCCCGTCGCGTGGATCAAAGGATCTGTGGTTTTCCCTCGAGGCTTTCCCTCGAGGCTTTCCCACAGGGCTGTCCCACGTGCCACCGTGGTGTGAGTCGATCCTCGGCGTGAAAGATGAGCCAGTGCAGGGCAAAGAGGTTCCTCTGGAATGGACTGAGACATCTGGGGGACTCTTGGAATGGTGGTACGACCATGGAGTTCCTCTCGCCTTTCCTGTTGAGAGTGCCTCCTCTTGAGATGCGACGGGAACGCCGGGAATTCTTTCCCGTTGAAAGCAGGGAAAGGATCCCTCATCTCGAGCTACGAGGGGGAAACGGGGCTCCTCTGGATGTGGGCGGGACCATCGTGCTTCCTCTCGAGTGGAGACGGGTATGGCGGTGAACTTCTTGAGTTGCAGCAAGGGTGTGAAAGACCCTTTCGAAGTTCCAGAGTTTAGGTGTCATTAGTCTCCAGACGCCTCATCGGAAATAGGCCTCATCTCGCCTGGAAGGGAGAACTTCCTGGATTTTCTCGAGTTGCGGCAGGTGTTCTCGAGTTACGACTGGGACCTCAGGGACCCGCCCTGGTGGCCTTAGGAGAGGGCAGTCCCCATGCGAGTTGCTAGGAGGCCTCTCGGGATTCCTCTCCCGTCGATACCGGGGCCAAAAACATTTGGTGGAGTCAGGGCCGGAACCGAGGATTCCTCTCAGGGGCTGACATGGATCTTTGAGTACTTCTGGAGTCTCCCCAGGGGAATCAGGCCTCGTCTCGAGTGGGGGCATGCACATGCGCTTTCCTTCCAGGCTGTAGCAGCAATGTCACGCTTCCCGTCGCGTGGATCAAAGGATCTGTGGTTTTCCCTCGAGGCTTTCCCTTGAGGCTTTCCCACAGGGCTGTCCCACGTGCCACCATGGTGTGAGTCGATCCTCGGCGTGAAAGATGAGCCAGTGCAGGGCAAAGAGGTTCCTCTGGAATGGACTGAGACATCTGGGGGACTCTTGGAATGGTGGTACGACCATGGAGTTCCTCTCGCCTTTCCTGTTGAGAGTGCCTCCTCTTGAGATGCGACGGGAACGCCGGGAATTCTTTCCCGTTGAAAGCAGGGAAAGGATCCCTCATCTCGAGCTACGAGGGGGAAACGGGGCTCCTCTGGATGTGGGCGGGACCATCGTGCTTCCTCTCAGGTGGAGACGGGTATGGCGGTGAACTTCGTGAGTTGCAGCAAGGGTGTGAAAGACCCTTTCGAAGTTCCAGAGGTTAGGTGTCATTAGTCTCCAGACGCCTCATCGGAAATAGGCCTCATCTCGCCTGGAAGGGAGAACTTCCTGGATTTCTCGAGTTGCGGCAGGTGTTCTCGAGTTACGACGGGGACCTCAGGGACCCGCCCTGGTGGCCTCAGGAGAGGCCAGTCACCATGCGAGTTGCTAGGGGGCCTCTCGGGATTACTCTTCCGTCGATACCGGGGCCAAAACCCTTTGGTGGAGTCAGGGCCGGAACCGAGGATTCCTCTCAGGGGCTGACATGTATCTTTGGGTACTTCTGGAGTCTCCCCAGGGGAGTCAGGCCTCGTCTCGAGTGGGGGCATGCACGTGCGCTTTCCTTCCAGGCTGTAGCAGCAATGTCACGCTTCCCGTCGCGTGGATCAAACGACCTGTGGTTTTCCCTCGAGGCTTTCCCTCGAGGCTTTCACACAGGGCTGTCCCACGTGCCACCGTGGTGTGAGTCGATCCTCGGCGTGAAAGATGAGCCAGTGCAGGGCAAAGAGGTTCCTCTGGAATGGACTGAGACATCTGGGGGACTCTTGGAATGGTGGTACGACCATGGAGTTCCTCTCGCCTTTCCTGTTGAGAGTGCCTCCTCTTGAGATGCGACGGGAACGCCGGGAATTCTTTCCCGTTGAAAGCAGGGAAAGGATCCCTCATCTCGAGCTACGAGGGGGAAACGGGGCTCCTCTGGATGTGGGCGGGACCATCGTGCTTCCTCTCGAGTGGACACGGGTATGGCGGTGAACTTCTTGAGTTGCAGCAAGGGTGTGAAAGACCCTTTCGAAGTTCCAGAGGTTAGGTGTCTTTAGTCTCCAGACGCCTCATCGGAAATAGGCCTCATCTCGCCTGGAAGGGAGAACTTCCTGGATTTTCTCGAGTTGCGGCAGGTGTTCTCGATTTACGACGGGGACCTCAGGGTCCCTCCCTGGTGGCCTCAGGAGAGGCCAGTCCCCATGCGAGTTGCTAGGGGGCCTTTCGGGATTCCTCTCCCGTCGATACCGGGGCCAAAAACCTTTGGTGGAGTCAGGGCCGGAACCGAGGATTCCTCTCAGGGGCTGACATGGATCTTTGAGTACTTCTGGAGTCTCCCCAGGGGAGTCAGGCCTCGTCTCGACTGGGGGCATGCACGTGCGCTTTCCTTCCAGGCTGTAGCAGCAATGTCACGCTTCCCGTGGCCTGGATCAAAGGATCTGTGGTTTTCCCTCGAGGCTTTCCATCGAGGCTTTCCCACAGGGCTGTCCCACGTGCCACCATGGTGTGAGTCGATCCTCGGCGTGATAGATGAGCCAGTGCAGGGCAAAGAGTTTCCTCTGGAATGGACTGAGACATCTGGGGGACTCTTGGAATGGTGGTACGACCATGGAGTTCCTCTCGCCTTTCCTGCTGAGAGTGCCTCCTCTTGAGATGCGACGGGAACGCCGGGAATTCTTTCCCGTTGAAAGCAGGGAAAGGATCCCTCATCTCGAGCTACGAGGGGGAAACGGTGCTCCTCTGGATGTGGGCGGGACCATCGTGCTTCCTCTTGAGTGGACACGGGTATGGCGGTGAACTTTTGAGTTGCAGCAAGGGTGTGAAAGACCCTTTCGAAGTTCCAGAGTTTAGGTGTCATTAGTCTCCAGACGCCTCATCGGAAATAGGCCTCATCTCGCCTGAAAGGGAGAACTTCCTGGATTTCTCGAGTTGCGGCAGGTGTTCTCGAGTTACGATGGGGACCTCAGGGACCCGCCCTGGTGGCCTCAGGAGAGGCCAGTCCCCATGCGAGTTGCTAGGGGGCCTCTCGGGATTACTCTTCCGTTGATACCGGGGCCAAAACCCTTTGGTGGAGTCAGGGCCGGAACCGAGGATTCCTCTCAGGGGCTGACATCGATCTTTGGGTACTTCTGGAGTCTCCCCAGGGGAGTCAGGCCTCGTCTCGAGTGGGGGCATGCACGTGCGCTTTCCTTCCAGGCTGTAGCAGCAATGTCACGCTTCCCATCGCGTGGATCAAAGGATCTGTGGTTTTCCCTCGAGGCTTTCCCTCTAGGCTTTCCCACAGGGCTGTCCCACGTGCCACCGTGGTGTGAGTCAATCCTCGGCGTGAAAGATGAGCCAGTGCAGGGCAAAGAGGTTCCTCTGGAATGCACTGAGACATCTGGGGGACTCTTGGAATGGTGGTACGACCATGGAGTTCCTCTCGCCTTTCCTGTTGAGAGTGCCTCCTCTTGAGATGCGACGGGAACGCCGGGATTTCTTTCCCGTTGAAAGCAGGGAAAGGATCCCTCATCTCGAGCTACGAGGGGGAAACGGTGCTCCTCTGGATGTGGGCGGGACCATCGTGCTTCCTCTTGAGTGGACACGGGTATGGCGGTGAAATTCTTGAGTTGCAGCAAGGGTGTGAAAGACCCTTTCGAAGTTCCAGAGGTTAGGTGTCATTAGTCTCCAGACGCCTCATTGGAAATAGGCCTCATCTCGCCTGGAAGGGAGAATTTCCTGGATTTTCTCGAGTTGCGGCAGGTGTTCTCGAGTTACGACGGGGACCTCAGGAACCCGCCCTGGTGGCCTCAGTAGACGCCAGTCCCCATGTGAGTTGCTAGGGGGCCTCTCGGGATTCCTCTCCCGTCGATACCGGGGCCAAAAACCTTGTGTGGAGTCAGGGCCGGAACCGAGGATTCCTCTCAGGGGCTGCTATGGATCTTTGGGTACATCTGGAGTCTCGCCAGGGGAGACAGGCCTCGTCTCGAGTCGGGGCATGCACGTGCACTTTCCTTCCAGGCTGTAGCAGCAATGTCACGCTTCCCGTCGCGTGGATCAAAGGATCTGTGGTTTTCCCTCGAGGCTTTCCCTCGAGGCTTTCCCACAGGGCTGTCCCACGTGCCACCGTGGTGTGAGTCGATCCTCGGCGTGAAAGATGAGCCAGTGCAGGGCAAAGAGGTTCCTCTTGAATGGACTGAGACATCTGGGGGACTCTTGGAATGGTGGTACGACCATGGAGTTCCTCTCGCCTTTCCTGTTGAGAGTGCCTCCTCTTGAGATGCGACGGGAACGCCGGGAATTCTTTCCCGTTGAAAGCAGGGAAAGGATCCCTCATCTCGAGCTACGAGGGGGAAACGGTGCTCCTCTGGATGTGGGCGGGACCATCGTGCTTCCTCTCGAGTGGACACGGGTATGGCGGTGAACTTCTTGAGTCGCAGCAAGGGTGTGAAAGACCCTTTCGAAGTTCCAGAGGTTAGGTGTCATTAGTCTCCAGACGCCTCATCGGAAATAGGCCTCATCTCGTCTGGAAGGGAGAACTTCCTGGATTTTCTCGAGTTGCGGCAGGTGTTCTCGAGTTACGACGGGGACCTCAGGGACCCGCCCTGGTGGCCTCAGGAGAGGCCAGTCCCCATGCGAGTTGCTAGGGGGCCTCTCGGGATTCCTCTCCCGTCGATACCGGGGCCAAAAACCTTGTGTGGAGTCAGGGCCGGAACAGGGGATTCCTCTCAGTGGCTGATATGGATCTTTGGGTACATCTGGAGTCTCGCCAGGGGAGACAGGCCTCGTCTCGAGTCGGGGCATGCACGTGCACTTTCCTTCCAGGCTGTAGCAGCAATGTCACGCTTCCCGTCGCGTGGATTAAAGGATCTGTGGTTTTCCCTCGAGGCTTTCCTTCGAGGCTTTCCCACAGGGCTGTCCCACGTGCCACCGTGGTGTGAGTCGATCCTCGGCGTGAAAGATGAGCCAGTGCAGGGCAAAGAGGTTCCTCTGGAATGGACTGAGACATCTGGGGGACTCTTGGAATGGTGGTACGACCATGGAGTTCCTCTCGCCTTTCCTGTTGAGAGTGCCTCCTCTTGAGATGCGACGGGAACGCCGGGAATTCTTTCCCGTTGAAAGCAGGGAAAGGATCCCTCATCTCGAGCTACGAGGGGGAACCGGGGCTCCTCTGGATGTGGGCGGGACCATCGTGCTTCCTCTCGAGTGGAGACGGGTATGGCGGTGAACTTCTTGAGTCGCAGCAAGGGTGTGAAAGACCCTATCGAAGTTCCAGAGGTTAGGTGTCATTAGTCTCCAGACGCCTCATCGGAAATAGGCCTCATCTCGCCTGGAAGGGAGAACTTCCTGGATTTTCTCGAGTTGCGGCAGGTGTTCTCGAGTTACGACGGGGACCTCAGGGACCCGCCCTGGTGGCCTCAGGAGAGGCCAGTCCCCATGCGAGTTGCTAGGGGGCCTCTCGGGTTTCCTCTCCCGTCGATACCGGGGCCAAAAACCTTGTGTGGAGTCAGGGCCGGAACCGAGGATTCCTCTCAGGGGCTGACATGGATCTTTGGGTACTTCTGGAGTCTCCCCAGTGGAGTCAGGCCTCGTCTCGAGTGGGGGCATGCACGTGCGCTTTCCTTACAGGCTGTAGCAGCAATGTCACGCTTCTCGTCGCGTGGATCAAAGGATCTGTGGTTTTCCCTCGAGGCTTTCCCACAGGGCTGTCGCACGTGCCACCGTGGTGTGAGTCGATCCTCGGCGTGAAAGATGAGCCAGTGCAGGGCAAAGAGGTTCCTCTGGAATGGACTGAGACATCTGGGGGACTCTTGGAATGGTGGTACGACCATGGAGTTCCTCTCGCCTTTCCTGTTGAGAGTGCCTCCTCTTGAGATGCGACGGGAACGCCTGGAATTCTTTCCCGTTGAAAGCAGGGAAAGGATCCCTCATCTCGAGCTACAAGGGGGAAACGGTGCTCCTCTGGATGTGGGCGGGACCATCGTGCTTCCTCTCGAGTGGACACGGGTATGGCGGTGAACTTCTTGAGTCGCAGCAAGGGTGTGAAAGACCCTTTCGAAGTTCCAGAGGTTAGGTATCATTAGTCTCCAGACGCCTCATCGGAAATAGGGCTCATCTCGCCTGGAAGGGAGAACTTCCTGGATTTTCTCGAGTTGCGGCAGGTGTTCTCGAGTTACGACGGGGACCTCAGGGACCCGCCCTGGTGGCCTCAGGAGAGGCCAGTCCCCATGCGAGTTGCTAGGGGGCCTCTCGGGATTCCTCTCCCGTCGATACCGGGGCCAAAAACATTTGGTGCAGTCAGGGCCGGAACCGAGGATTCCTCTCATGGGCTGACATGGATCTTTGAGTACTTCTGGAGTCTCCCCAGGGGAGTCAGGCCTCGTCTCGACTGGGGGCATGCACGTGCGCTTTCCTTCCAGGCTGTAGCAGCAATGTCACGCTTCCCGTGGCGTGGATCAAAGGATCTGTGGTTTTCCCTCGAGGCTTTCCATCGAGGCTTTCTCACAGGGCTGTCCCACGTGCCACCGTGGTGTGAGTCGATCTTCGGCGTGAAAGATGAGCCAGTGCAGGGCAAAGAGGTTCCTCTGGAATGGACTGAGACATCTGGGGGACTCTTGGAATGGTGGTACGACCATGGAGTTCCTCTCGCCTTTCCTGCTGAGAGTGCCTCCTCTTGAGATGCGATGGGAACGCCGGGAATTCTTTCCCGTTGAAAGCAGGGAAAGGATCCCTCATCTCGAGCTACGAGGGGGAAACGGTGCTCCTCTGGATGTGGGCGGGACCATCGTGCTTCCTCTTGAGTGGACACGGGTATGGCGGTGAACTTCTTGAGTTGCAGCAAGGGTGTGAAAGACCCTTTCGAAGTTCCAGAATTTAGGTGTCATTAGTCTCCAGACGCCTCATCGGAAATAGGCCTCATCTCGCCTGGAAGGGAGAACTTCCTGGATTTTCTCGAGTTGCGGCAGGTGTTCTCGAGTTACGACGGGGACCTCAGGGACCCGCCCTGGTGGCCTCAGGAGAGGCCAGTCCCCATGCGAGGTGCTAGGGGGCCTCTCGGGATTCCTCTCCCGTCGATACCGGAGCCAAAAACCTTGTGTGAAGTCAGGGCCGGAACCGAGGATTCCTCTCAGGGGCTGACATGGATCTTTGGGTACTTGTGGAGTCTCCCCAGGGGAGTCAGGCCTCGTCTCGAGTGGGGGCATGCACGTGCGCTTTCCTTCCAGGCTGTAGCAGCAATGTCACGCTTCCCGTCACGTTGATCAAAGGATCTGTGGTTTTCCCTCCAGGCTTTCCCTCGAGGCTTTCCCACAGGGCTGTCCCACGTGCCACCGTGGTGTGAGTCGATCCTCGGCGTGAAAGATGAGCCAGTGCAGGGCAAAGAGGTTCCTCTGGAATGGACTGAGACATCTGGTGGACTCTTGGAATGGTGGTACGACCATGGAGTTCCTCTCGCCTTTCCTGTTGAGAGTGCCTCCTATTGAGATGCGACGGGAACGCCGGGAATTCTTTCCCGTTGAAAGCAGGGAAAGGATCCCTCATCTCGAGCTACGAGGGGGAAACGGGGCTCCTCTGGATGTGGGCGGGACCATCGTGCTTCCTCTCGAGTGGAGACGGTTATGGCGGTGAACTTCTTGAGTTGCAGCAAGGATGTGAAAGACCCTTTCGAAGTTCCAGAGGTTAGGTGTCATTAGTCTCCAGACGCTTCATCGGAAATAGGCCTCATCTCGCGTGGAAGGGAGAACTTCCTGGATTTTCTCGAGTTGCGGCAGGTGTTCTCGAGTTACGACGGGGACCTCAGGGACCCGCCCTGGTGGCCTCAGGAGAGGCCAGTCCCCATGCGAGTTGCTAGGGGGCCTATCGGGATTCCTCTCCCGTCGATACTGGGGCCAAAAACCTTGTGTGGCGTCAGGGCCGGAACCGAGGATTCCTCTCAGGGGCTGACATGGATCTTTGGGTACTTCTGGAGTCTCCCCAGGGGAGTCAGGCCTCGTCTTGAGTGGGGGCATGCACGTGAGCTTTCCTTCCAGGCTGTAGCAGCAATGTCAATCTTCCCGTCGCGTGGATCAAAGGATCTGTGGTTTTCCCTCGAAGCTTTCCCTAGAGGCTTTCCCACAGGGCTGTCCCACGTGCCACCGTGGTGTGAGTCGATCTTCGGCGTGAAAGATGAGCCAGTGCAGGGCAAAGAGGTTCCTCTGGAATGGACTGAGACATCTGGGGGACTCTTGGAATGGTGGTACGACCATGGAGTTCCTCTCGCCTTTCCTGTTGAGAGTGCCTCCTCTTGAGATGCGACGGAAACGCCGCGAATTCTTTCCCGTTGAAAGCAGGGAAAGGATCCCTCATCTCGAGCTCCGAGGGGGAAACGGGGCTCCTCTGGATGTGGGCGGGACCATCGTGCTTCCTCTCGAGTGGAGACGGGTATGGCGGTAAACTTCTTGAGTTGCAGCAAGGGTGTGAAAGACCCTTTCGAAGTTCCAGAGGTTAGGTGTCATTAGTCTCCAGACGCCTCATCGGAAATAGGCCTCATCTCGCCTGGAAGGGAGAACTTCCTGGATTTTCTCGAGTTGCGGCAGGTGTTCTCGAGTTACGACGGTGACCTCAGGGACCCGCCCTGGTGGCCTCAGGAGAGGCCAGTCCACATGCGAGTTGCTAGGGGGCCTCTCGGGATTCCTCTCCCGTCGATACCGGGTCCAAAAACCTTGTGTGGAGTCAGTGCCGGAACCGAGGATTCCTCTCAGGTGCTGACATGGATCTCTGGGTATTTCTGGAGTCTCCCCAGGGGAGTCAGGCCTCGTCTCGTGTGGGGGCATGCACTTGCGCTTTCCTTCCAGGCTGTAGCAGCAATGTCACGCTTCCCGTGGCGTGGATCAAAGGATCTGTGGTTTTCCCTTGAGTCTTTCCCTCGAGGCTTTCCCACAGGGCTGTCCCACGTGCCACCGTGGTGTGAGTCGATCCTCGGCCTGAAAGATGAGCCAGTGCAGGGCAAAGAGGTTCCTCTGGAATGGACTGAGACATCTGGGGGACTCTTGGAATGGTGGTACGACCATGGAGTTCCTCTCGCCTTTCCTGTTGAGAGTGCCTCCTCTTGAGATGCGACGGGAACGCCGGGAATTCTTTCCCGTTGAAAGCAGGGAAAGGATCCCTCATCTCGAGCTACGAGGGGGAAACGGGACTCCTCTGGATGTGGGCGGGACCATCGTGCTTCCTCCCGAGTTGAGACGGGTATGGCGGTGAACTTCTTGAGTTGCAGCAAGGGTGTGAAAGACCCTTTCGAAGTTCCAGAAGTTAGGTGTCATTTATCTCCAGACGCCTCATCGGAAATAGGCCTCATCTCGCCTGGAAGGGAGAACTTCCTGGATTTTCTCGAGTTGCGGCAGGTGTTCTCGAGTTACGACGGGGACCTCAGGGACCCGCCCTGGTGGCCTCAGGAGAGGCCAGTCCCCATGCGAGTTGCTAGGGGGCCTCTCGGGATTCCTCTCCCGTCGATACCGGGCCCAAAAACATTTTTTGGAGTCAGGGCCGGAACCGAGGATTCCTCTCAGGGGCTGACATGGACCTTTGGGTACTTCTGGAGTGTCCCCAAGGGAGTCAGGCCTCGTCTCGAGTCGGGGCATGCACGTGCGCTTTCCTTCCAGGCTGTAGCAGCAATGTCACGCTTCCCGTCGCGTGCATCAAAGGATCTGTGGTTTTCCCTCGAGGCTTTCCCTCGAGGCTTTCCCACAGGGCTGTCCCACGTGCCACCGTGGTGTGAGTCGATCCTCGGCGTGAAAGATGAGCCAGTGCAGGGCAAAGAGGTTCCTCTGGAATGGACTGAGACATCTGGGGGACTCGTGGAATGGTGGTACGACCATGGAGTTCCTCTCGCCTTTCCTGTTGAGAGTGCCTCCTCTTGAGATGCGACGGGAACGCCGGGAATTCTTTCCCGTTGAAAGCAGGGAAAGGATCCCTCATCTCGAGCTACGAGGGGGAAACGGGGCTACTCTCGATGTGGGCGGGACCATCGTGCTTCCTCTCGAGTGGAGACGGGTATGGCGGTGAACTTCTTGAGTTGCAGCAAGGGTGTGAAAGACCCTTTCGAAGTTCCAGAGGTTAGGTGTCATTAGTCTCCAGACGCCTCATCGGAAATAGGCCTCATCTCGCCTGGAAGGGAGAACTTCCTGGATTTTCTCGAGTTGCGGCAGGTTATCCCGAGTTACGACGGGGACCTCAGGGACCCGCCCTGGTGGCCTCAGGAGAGGCCAGTCCCCATGCGAGTTGCTAGGGGGACTCTCGGGATTCCTCTCCCGTCGATACCGGTGCCTAAAACCTTGTGTGGAGTCAGGGCCGGAACCGAGGATTCCTCTCAGGGGCTGATATGGATCTTTGGGTACTTCTGGAGTCTCGCCAGGGGACACAGGCCTCGTCTCGAGTGGGGGCATGCACGTGCGCTTTCCTTCCAGGCTGTAGCAGCAATGTCACGCTTCCCGTAGCGTGGATCAAAGGGTCTGTTGTTTTCCCTCGAGGCTTTCCATCGAGGCTTTCCCACAGGGCTGTCCCACGTGCCACCATGGTGTGAGTCGATCCTCGGCGTGATAGATGAGCCAGTGCAGGGCAAAGAGGTTCCTCTGGAATGGACTGAGACATCTGGGGGACTCTTGGAATGGTGGTACGACCATGGAGTTCCTCTCGTCTTTCCTGCTGAGAGTGCCTCCTCTTGAGATGCGGCGGGAACGCCGGGAATTCTTTCCCGTTGAAAGCATGGAAAGGTTCCCTCATTTCGAGCTACGAGGGGGAAACGGTGCTCCTCTGGATGTGGGCGGGACCATCGTGCTTCCTCTCGAGTGGACACGGGTATGGCGGTGAACTTCTTGAGTCGCAGCAAGGGTGTGAAAGACCCTTTCGAAGTTCCAGAGGTTAGGTGTCATTAGTCTCCAGACGCCTCATCGGAAATAGGCCTCATCTCGCCTGGAAGGGAGAACTTCCTGGATTTTCTCGAGTTGCGGCAGGTGTTCTCGAGTTACGACGGGGACCTCAGGGACCCTCCCTGGTGGCCTCAGGAGAGGCCAGTCCCCATGCGAGTTGCTAGGGGGCCTTTCGGGATTCCTCTCCCGTCGATACCGGGGCCAAAAACCTTTGGTGGAGTCAGGGCCGGAACCGAGGATTCCTCTCAGGGGCTGACATGGATCTTTGAGTACTTCTGGAGTCTCCCCAGGGGAGTCAGGCCTCGTCTCGACTGGGGGCATGCGCGTGCGCTTTCCTTCCAGGCTGTAGCAGCAATGTCACGCTTCCCGTGGCCTGGATCAAAGGATCTGTGGTTTTCCCTCGAGGCTTTCCCTCGAGGCTTTCCCACAGGGCTGTCCCACGTGCCACCATGGTGTGAGTCGATCCTCGGCGTGATAGATGAGCCAGTGCAGGGCAAAGAGTTTCCTCTGGAATGGACTGAGACATCTGGGGGACTCTTGGAATGGTGGTACGACCATGGAGTTCCTCTCGCCTTTCCTGCTGAGAGTGCCTCCTCTTGAGATGCGACGGGAACGCCGGGAATTCTTTCCCGTTGAAAGCAGGGAAAGGATCCCTCATCTCGAGCTACGAGGGGGAAACGGTGCTCCTCTGGATGTGGGCGGGACCATCGTGCTTCCTCTTGAGTGGACACGGGTATGGCGGTGAACTTTTGAGTTGCAGCAAGGGTGTGAAAGACCCTTTCGAAGTTCCAGAGTTTAGGTGTCATTAGTCTCCAGACGCCTCATCGGAAATAGGGCTCATCTCGCCTGAAAGGGAGAACTTCCTGGATTTCTCGAGTTGCGGCAGGTGTTCTCGAGTTACGATGGGGACCTCAGGGACCCGCCCTGGTGGCCTCAGGAGAGGCCAGTCCCCATGCGAGTTGCTAGGGGGCCTCTCGGGATTACTCTTCCGTTGATACCGGGGCCAAAACCCTTTGGTGGAGTCAGGGCCGGAACCGAGGATTCCTCTCAGGGGCTGACATCGATCTTTGGGTACTTCTGGAGTCTCCCCAGGGGAGTCAGGCCTCGTCTCGAGTGGGGGCATGCACGTGCGCTTTCCTTCCAGGCTGTAGCAGCAATGTCACGCTTCCCATCGCGTGGATCAAAGGATCTGTGGTTTTCCCTCGAGGCTTTCCCTCGAGGCTTTCCCACAGGGCTGTCCCACGTGCCACCGTGGTGTGAGTCAATCCTCGGCGTGAAAGATGAGCCAGTGCAGGGCAAAGAGGTTCCTCTGGAATGCACTGAGACATCTGGGGGACTCTTGGAATGGTGGTACGACCATGGAGTTCCTCTCGCCTTTCCTGTTGAGAGTGCCTCCTCTTGAGATGCGACGGGAACGCCGGGATTTCTTTCCCGTTGAAAGCAGGGAAAGGATCCCTCATCTCGAGCTACGAGGGGGAAACGGTGCTCCTCTGGATGTGGGCGGGACCATCGTGCTTCCTCTTGAGTGGACACGGGTATGGCGGTGAAATTCTTGAGTTGCAGCAAGGGTGTGAAAGACCCTTTCGAAGTTCCAGAGGTTAGGTGTCATTAGTCTCCAGACGCCTCATTGGAAATAGGCCTCATCTCGCCTGGAAGGGAGAATTTCCTGGATTTTCTCGAGTTCCGGCAGGTGTTCTCGAGTTACGACGGGGACCTCAGGAACCCGCCCTGGTGGCCTCAGTAGACGCCAGTCCCCATGTGAGTTGCTAGGGGGCCTCTCGGGATTCCTCTCCCGTCGATACCGGGGCCAAAAACCTTGTGTGGAGTCAGGGCCGGAACCGAGGATTCCTCTCAGGGGCTGCTATGGATCTTTGGGTACATCTGGAGTCTCGCCAGGGGAGACAGGCCTCGTCTCGAGTCGGGGCATGCACGTGCACTTTCCTTCCAGGCTGTAGCAGCAATGTCACGCTTCCCGTCGCGTGGATCAAAGGATCTGTGGTTTTCCCTCGAGGCTTTCCCTCGAGGCTTTCCCACAGGGCTGTCCCACGTGCCACCGTGGTGTGAGTCGATCCTCGGCGTGAAAGATGAGCCAGTGCAGGGCAAAGAGGTTCCTCTTGAATGGACTGAGACATCTGGGGGACTCTTGGAATGGTGGTACGACCATGGAGTTCCTCTCGCCTTTCCTGTTGAGAGTGCCTCCACTTGAGATGCGACGGGAACGCCGGGAATTCTTTCCCGTTGAAGGCAGGGAAAGGATCCCTCATCTCGAGCTACGAGGGGGAAACGGTGCTCCTCTGGATGTGGGCGGGACCATCGTGCTTCCTCTCGAGTGGACACGGGTATGGCGGTGAACTTCTTGAGTCGCAGCAAGGGTGTGAAAGACCCTTTCGAAGTTCCAGAAGTTAGGTGTCATTAGTCTCCAGACGCCTCATCGGAAATAGGCCTCATCTCGTCTGGAAGGGAGAACTTCCTGGATTTTCTCGAGTTGCGGCAGGTGTTCTCGAGTTACGACGGGGACCTCAGGGACCCGCCCTGGTGGCCTCAGGAGAGGCCAGTCCCCATGCGAGTTGCTAGGGGGCCTCTCGGGATTCCTCTCCCGTCGATACCGGGGCCAAAAACCTTGTGTGGAGTCAGGGCCGGAACAGGGGATTCCTCTCAGTGGCTGATATGGATCTTTGGGTACATCTGGAGTCTCGCCAGGGGAGACAGGCCTCGTCTCGAGTCGGGGCATGCACGTGCACTTTCCTTCCAGGCTGTAGCATCAATGTCACGCTTCTCGTCGCGTGGATCAAAGGATCTGTGGTTTTCCCTCGAAGCTTTCCCTAGAGGCTTTCCCACAGGGCTGTCCCACGTGCCACCGTGGTGTGAGTCGATCTTCGGCGTGAAAGATGAGCCAGTGCAGGGCAAAGAGGTTCCTCTGGAATGGACTGAGACATCTGGGGGACTCTTGGAATGGTGGTACGACCATGGAGTTCCTCTCGCCTTTCCTGTTGAGAGTGCCTCCTCTTGAGATGCGACGGAAACGCCGCGAATTCTTTCCCGTTGAAAGCAGGGAAAGGATCCCTCATCTCGAGCTCCGAGGGGGAAACGGGGCTCCTCTGGATGTGGGCGGGACCATCGTGCTTCCTCTCGAGTGGAGACGGGTATGGCGGTAAACTTCTTGAGTTGCAGCAAGGGTGTGAAAGACCCTTTCGAAGTTCCAGAGGTTAGGTGTCATTAGTCTCCAGACGCCTCATCGGAAATAGGCCTCATCTCGCCTGGAAGGGAGAACTTCCTGGATTTTCTCGAGTTGCGGCAGGTGTTCTCGAGTTACGACGGGGACCTCAGGGACCCGCCCTGGTGGCCTCAGGAGAGGCCAGTCCCCATGCGAGTTGCTAGGGGGCCTCTCGGGATTCCTCTCCCGTCGATACCGGGTCCAAAAACCTTGTGTGGAGTCAGGGCCGGAACCGAGGATTCCTCTCAGGTGCTGACATGGATCTTTGGGTATTTCTGGAGTCTCCCCAGGGGAGTCAGGCCTCGTCTCGTGTGGGGGCATGCACTTGCGCTTTCCTTCCAGGCTGTAGCAGCAATGTCACGCTTCCCGTGGCGTGGATCAAAGGATCTGTGGTTTTCCCTTGAGTCTTTCCCTCGAGGCTTTCCCACAGGGCTGTCCCACGTGCCACCGTGGTGTGAGTCGATCCTCGGCCTGAAAGATGAGCCAGTGCAGGGCAAAGAGGTTCCTCTGGAATGGACTGAGACATCTGGGGGACTCTTGGAATGGTGGTACGACCATGGAGTTCCTCTCGCCTTTCCTGTTGAGAGTGCCTCCTCTTGAGATGCGACGGGAACGCCGGGAATTCTTTCCCGTTGAAAGCAGGGAAAGGATCCCTCATCTCGAGCTACGAGGGGGAAACGGGACTCCTCTGGATGTGGGCGGGACCATCGTGCTTCCTCCCGAGTTGAGACGGGTATGGCGGTGAACTTCTTGAGTTGCAGCAAGGGTGTGAAAGACCCTTTCGAAGTTCCAGAAGTTAGGTGTCATTTATCTCCAGACGCCTCATCGGAAATAGGCCTCATCTCGCCTGGAAGGGAGAACTTCCTGGATTTTCTCGAGTTGCGGCAGGTGTTCTCGAGTTACGACGGGGACCTCAGGGACCCGCCCTGGTGGCCTCAGGAGAGGCCAGTCCCCATGCGAGTTGCTAGGGGGCCTCTCGGGATTCCTCTCCCGTCGATACCGGGCCCAAAAACATTTTTTGGAGTCAGGGCCGGAACCGAGGATTCCTCTCAGGGGCTGACATGGACCTTTGGGTACTTCTGGAGTGTCCCCAAGGGAGTCAGGCCTCGTCTCGAGTCGGGGCATGCACGTGCGCTTTCCTTCCAGGCTGTAGCAGCAATGTCACGCTTCCCGTCGCGTGCATCAAAGGATCTGTGGTTTTCCCTCGAGGCTTTCCCTCGAGGCTTTCCCACAGGGCTGTCCCACGTGCCACCGTGGTGTGAGTCGATCCTCGGCGTGAAAGATGAGCCAGTGCAGGGCAAAGAGGTTCCTCTGGAATGGACTGAGACATCTGGGGGACTCTTGGAATGGTGGTACGACCATGGAGTTCCTCTCGCCTTTCCTGTTGAGAGTGCCTCCTCTTGAGATGCGACGGGAACGCCGGGAATTCTTTCCCGTTGAAAGCAGGGAAAGGATCCCCCATTTCGAGCTCCGAGGGGAAAACGGGGCTCCTCTGGATGTGGGCGGGACCATCGTGCTTCCTCTCGAGTGGAGACGGGTATGGCGGTGAACTTCTTGAGTTGCAGCAAGGGTGTGAAAGACCCTTTCGAAATTCCAGAGGTTAGGTGTCATTAGTCTCCAGACGCCTCATCGGAAATAGGCCTCATCTCGCCTGGAAGGGAGAACTTCCTGGATTTTCTTGAGTTGCGGCAGGTGTTCCCGAGTTACGACGGGAACCTCAGGGACCCGCCCTGGTGGCCTCAGGAGAGGCCAGTCCCCATGCGAGTTGCTAGGGGGCCTCTCGGGATTCCTCTCCCGTCGATACCGGGGCCAAAAACCTTGTGTGGAGTCAGGGCCGGAACCGAGGATTCCTCTCAGGGGCTGACATGGATCTTTGGGTACTTCTGGAGTCTCGCCAGGGGAGACAGGCCTCGTCTCGAGTGGGGGCATGCACGTGCGCTTTCCTTCCAGGCTGTAGCAGCAATGTCACGCTTCCCGTCGCGTGGATCAAAGGGTCTGTGGTTTTCCCTCGAGGCTTTCCCTCGAGGCTTTCCCACAGGGCTGTCCCACGTGCCACCGTGGTGTGAGTCGATCCTCGGCGTGAAAGATGAGCCAGTGCAGGGCAAAGAGGTTCCTCTGGAATGGACTGAGACATCTGGGGGACTCGTGGAATGGTGGTACGACCATGGAGTTCCTCTCGGCTTTCCTGTGGAGAGTGCCTCCTCTTGAGATGCGACGGGATCGCCGGGAATTCTTTCCCGTTGAAAGCAGGGAAAGGATCCCTCATCTCGAGCTCCGAGGGGGAAACGGGGCTCCTCTGGATGTGGGCGGGACCATCGTGCTTCCTCTCGAGTGGAGACGGGTATGGCGGTGAACTTCTTGAGTTGCAGCAAGGGTGTGAAAGACCCTTTCGAAGTTCCAGAGGTTAGGTGTCATTAGTCTCCAGACGCCTCATCGGAAATAGGCCTCATCTCGCCTGGAAGGGAGAACTTCCTGGATTTTCTCGAGTTGTGGCAGGTGTTCTCGAGTTACGACGGGGACCTCAGGCACCCGCCCTGGTGGCCTTAGGAGAGGCCAGTCCCCATGCGAGTTGCTAGGGGGCCTCTCGGGATTCCTCTCCCGTCGATACCGGGCCCAAAAACATTTTTTGGAGTCAGGGCCGGAACCGAGGATTCCTCTTAGGGGCTGACATGGATCTTTGGGTACTTCTGGAGTGTCCCCAAGGGAGTCAGGCCTCGTCTCGAGTCGGGGCATGCACGTGCGCTTTCCTTCCAGGCTGTAGCAGCAATGTCACGCTTCCCGTCGCGTGGATCAAAGGATCTGTGGTTTTCCCTCGAGGCTTTCCCTCGAGGCTTTCCCACAGGGCTGTCCCACGTGCCACCGTGGTGTGATTCGATCCTCGGCATGAAAGATGAGCCAGTGCAGGGCAAAGAGGTTCCTCTGGAATGGACTGAGACATCTGGGGGACTCTTGGAATGGTGGTACGACCATGGAGTTCCTCTCGCCTTTCCTGTTGAGAGTGCTTCCTCTTGAGATGCGACGGGAACGCCGGGAATTCGTTCCCGTTGAAAGCAGGGAAAGGATCCCTCATCTCGAGCTCCGAGGGGGAAACGGGGCTCCTCTGGATGTGGGCGGGACCATCGTGCTTCCTCTCGAGTGGAGACGGGTATGGCGGTGAACTTCTTGAGTTGCAGCAAGGGTGTGAAAGACCCTTTCGAAGTTCCAGAGGTTAGGTGTCATTAGTCTCCAGAGGCCTCATCGGAAATAGGCCTCATCTCCCCTGGAAGGGAGAATTTCCTGGATTTTCTCGAGATGCGGCAGGTGTTCTCGAGTTACGACGGGGACCTCAGGGACCCGCCCTGGTGGCCTCAGGAGAGGCCAGTCCCCATGCGAGTTGCTAGGGGGCCTCTCGGGATTCCTCTCCCGTCGATACCGGGGCCAAAAACCTTGTGTGGAGTCAGGGCCGGAACCGAGGATTCCTCTAAGGGGCTGACATTGACCTTTGGGTACTTCTGGAGTCTCCCCAGGGGAGTCGGGCCTCGTCTCGAGTGGGGGCATGCACGTGCGCTTTCATTCCAGGCTGTAGCAGCAATGTCACGCTTCCCGTCGCGTGGATCAAAGGATCTGTGGTTTTCCCTCGAGGCTTTCCCTCGAGGCTGTCCCACAGGGCTGTCCCACGTGCCATCGTGGTGTGAGTCGATCCTTGGCGTGAAAGATGAGCCAGTGCAGGGCAAAGAGGTTCCTCTGGAATGGACTGAGACATCTGGGGGACTCTTGGAATGGTGGTACGACCAGGGAGTTCCTCTCGCCTTTCCTGTTGAGAGTGCCTCCTCGAGATGCGACGGGAACGACGGGAATTCTTTCCCGTTGAAAGCAGGGAAAGGATATCTCATCTCGAGCTCCGAGGGGGAAACGGGGCTCCTCTGGATGTGGGCGGGACCATCGTGCTTCCTCTCGAGTGGAGACGGGTATGGCGGTGAACTTCTTGAGTTGCAGCAAGGGTGTGAAAGACCCTTTCGAAGTTCCAGAGGTTAGGTGTCATTAGTCTCCAGACGCCTCATCGGAAATAGGCCTCATCTCGCCTGGAAGGGAGAACTTCCTGGATTTTCTCGAGTTGCGGCAGGTGTTCTCGAGTTACGACGGGGACCTCAGGGACCCGCCCTGGTGGCCTCAGTAGAGGCCAGTCCCCATGCGAGTTGCTAGGGGGCCTCTCGGGATTCCTCTCCCGTCGATACCGGGGCCAAAAACCTTGTGTGGAGTCAGGGCCGGAACCGAGGTTTCCTCTCTGGGGCTTACATGGATCTTTGGGTACTTCTGGAGTCTCCCCAGGGGAGTCAGGCCTCGTCTCGAGTGGGGACAGCTACGTGAGCTTTCCTTCCAGGCTGTAGCAGCAATGTCACTCTTCCCGTGGCCTGGATCAAAGGATCTGTGATTTTCCCACGAGGCTTTCCCTCGAGGCTTTCCCACAGGTCTGTCCAACGTTCCACCGTGGTGTGAGTCGATCCTCAGCGTGAAAGATGAGCCAGTGCAGGGCAAAGAGGTTCCTCTGGAATGGACTGAGACATCTGGGGGACTCTTGGAATGGTGGTACGACCAGGGAGTTCCTCTCGCCTTTCCTGTTGAGAGTGCCTCCTCGAGATGCGACGGGAACGACGGGAATTCTTTCCCGTTGAAAGCAGGGAAAGGATATCTCATCTCGAGCTCCGAGGGGGAAACGGGGCTCCTCTGGATGTGGGCGGGACCATCGTGCTTCCTCTCGAGTGGAGACGGGTATGGCGGTGAACTTCTTGAGTTGCAGCAAGGGTGTGAAAGACCCTTTCGAAGTTCCAGAGGTTAGGTGTCATTAGTCTCCAAACGCCTCATCGGAAATAGGATTCTTCTCGCCTGGAATGAAGAACTTCCTGGATTTTCTCGAGTTGGGACAGGTGTTCTCGAGTTACGACGGGGACCTCAGGGACCCGCCCTGGTGGCCTCAGGAGAGGCCAGTCCCCATGCGAATTTCTAGGGGGCCTCTCGGGATTCCTCTCCCGTCGATACCGGGGCCAAAAACCTTGTGTGGAGTCAGGGCCGGAATCGAGGATTCCTCTCAGGGGCTGACATGGATCTTTGCGTACTTGTGGAGTCTCCCCAGGGGAGTCAGGCCTCGTCTCGAGTGGGGGCATGCACGTGCGCTTTACTTCCAGGCTGTAGCAGGAATGTCACGCTTCCCGTCGCGTGGATCAAAGGATCTGTGGTTTTCCCTCGAGGCTTTCCCTCGAGGCTTTCCCACAGGGCTGTCCCACGTGCCACCGTGGTGTGAGTCGATCCTCGGCGTGAAAGATGAGCCAGTGCAGGGCAAAGAGGTTCCTCTGGAATGGACTGAGACATCTGGGGGACTCTTGGAATGGTGGTACGACCATGGAGTTCCTCTCGCCTTTCCTGTTGAGAGTGCCTCCTCTTGAGATGCGACGGGAACGCCGGGAATTCTTTCCCGTTGAAAGCAGGGAAAGGATCCCTCATCTCGAGCTACGAGGGGGAAACGGGGCTCCTCTGGATGTGGGCGGGACCATCGTGCTTCCTCTCGAGTGGAGACGGGTATGGCAGAGAACTTCTTGAGTTGCAGCAAGGGAGTGAAAGACCCTTTCGAAGTTCCAGAGGTTAGGTGTCATTAGTCTCCAGACGCCTCATCGGAAATAGGCCTCATCTCGCCTGGAAGGGAGAACTTCCTGGATTTTCTCGAGTTGCGACAGGTGTTCTCGAGTTATGACGGGGACCTCAAGGACCAGCCCTGGTGGCCTCAGGAGAGGCCAATCCCCATGCGAGTTGCTAGGGGGACTCTGGGATTCCTCTCCCGTCGATACCGGGTCCAAAAACGTTGTGTGGAGTCAGGGCCGGAACCGAGGATTCCTCTCAGGGGCTGACATGGATCTTTGGGTACTTCTGGAGTCTCCCCAGGGGAGTCAGGCCTCGTCTCGAGTGGGGACAGGTAAGTGCGCTTTCCTTCCAGGCTGTAGCAGGAATGTCACGCTTCCCGTGGCGTGGATCAAAGGATCTGTGGTTTTCCCACGAGGCTTTCCCTCGAGGCTTTCCCACAGGTCTGTCCCACGTGCCACCGTGGTGTGAGCTGATACTCGGCGTGAAAGATGAGCCAGTGCAGGGCAAAGAGGTTCCTCTGGAATGGACTGAGACATCTGGGGGACTCTTGGAATGGTGGTACCACCATGGAGTTCCTCTCGCCTTTCCTGTTGAGAGTGCCTCCTCTTTAGATGCGACGGGAACGCCGGGAATTCTTTCCCGTTGAAAGCAGGGAAAGGATCCCTCATCTCGAGCTACGAGGGGGAAACGGGGCTCCTCTGGATGTGGGCGGGACCATCGTGCTTCCTCGCGAGTGGAGACGGGTATGGCGGTGAACTTCTTGAGTTGCAGCAAGGGTGTGAAAGACCCTTTCGAAGTTCCAGAGTTTAGGTGTCATTAGTCTCCAAACGCCTCATCGGAAATAGGATTCTTCTCGCCTGGAAGGGAGAACTTCCTGGATTTTCTCGAGTTGCGACAGGTGTTCTCGAGTTACGACGGAGACCTCAGGGACCCGCCCTGGAGGCCTCAGGAGAGGCCAGTCCCCATGCGAGTTGCTAGGGGGCCTCTCGGGATTCCTCTCCCGTCGATACCGGGGCCAAAAACCTTGTGTGGAGTCAGGGCCGGAACCGAGGATTCCTCTCAGGGGCTGACATGGATCTTTGGGTACTTCTGGAGTCTCCCCATGGGAGTCAGGCCCCGTCTCGAGTGGGGGCATGCACGTGCGCTTTCCTTCCAGGCTGTAGCAGCAATGTCACGCTTCCCGTCGCGTGGATCAAAGGATCTGTGGTTTTCCCTCGAGGCTTTGCCTCGAGGCTTTCCCACAGGGCTGTCCCACGTGCCACCGTGGTGTGAGTCGATCCTCGGCGTGAAAGATGAGCCAGTGCAGGGCAAAGAGGTTCCTCTGGAATGGACTGAGACATCTGGGGGACTCTTGGAATGGTGGTACGACCATGGAGTTCCTCTCGCCTTTCCTGTTGAGAGTGCCTCCTCTTGAGATGCGACGGGAATGCCGGGAATTCTTTCCCGTTGAAAGCAGGGAAAGGATCCCTCATCTCGAGCTACGAGGGGGAAACGGGGCTCCTCTGGATGTGGGCGGGACCATCGTGCTTCCTCTCGAGTGGACACGGGTATGGCGGTGAACTTCTTGAGTTGCAGCAAGGGTGTGAAAGACCCTTTCGAAGTTCCAGAGTTTAGGTGTCGTTAGTCTCCAGACGCCTCATCGGAAATAGGCCTCATCTCGCCTGGAAGGGAGAACTTCCTGGATTTTCTCGAGTTGTGGCAGGTGTTCTCGAGTTACGACGGGGACCTCAGGGACCCGCCCTGGTGGCCTCAGGAGAGGCCAGTCCCCATGGGAGTTGCTAGGGCGCCTCTCGGGATTCCTCTCCCGTCGATACCGGGGCCAGAAACCTTGTGTGGAGTCAGGGCCGGAATCGAGGATTCCTCTCAGGGGCTGACATGGATCTTTGGGTACTTCTGGAGTCTCCCCAGGGCCGTCAGGCCTCGTCTCGAGTTGGGGCATGTACGTGCGCTTTCCTTCCAGGCTGTAGCAGCAATGTCACGCTTCCCGTGGCCTGGATCAAAGGATCTGTGGTTTTCCCTCGAGGCTTTCCCTCGAGGCTTTCACACAGGGCTGTCCCACGTGCCACCGTGGTGTGAGTCGATCGTCGGCGTGAAAGATGAGCCAGTGCAGGGCAAAGAGGTTCCTCTGAAATGGACTGAGACATCTGGGGGACTCGTGGAATGGTGGTACGACCATGGAGTTCCTCTCGCCTTTCCTGTTGAGAGTGCCTCCTCTTGAGATGCGACGGGAATGCCGGGAATTCTTTCCCGTTGAACGCAGGGAAAGGATCCCTCATCTCGAGCTACGAGGGGGAAACGGGGCTCCTCTGGATGTGGGCGGGACCATCGTGCTTCCTCGCGAGTGGAGACGGGTATGGCGATGAACTTCTTGAGTCGCAGCAAGGGTGTGAAAGACCCTTTCGAAGTTCCAGAGTTTAGGTGTCATTAGTCTCCAAACGCCTCATCGGAAATAGGATTCTTCTCGCCTGGAAGGGAGAACTTCCTGGATTTTCTCGAGTTGCGACAGGTGTTCTCGAGTTACGACGGAGACCTCAGGGACCCGCCCTGGTGGCCTCAGGAGAGGCCAGTCCCCATGCGAGTTGCTAGGGGGCCTCTCGGGATTCCTCTCCCGTCGATACCGGGGCCAAAAACCTTGTGTGGAGTCAGGGCCGGAACCGAGGATTCCTCTCAGGGGCTGACATGGATCTTTGGGTACTTCTGGAGTCTCCCCAGGGGAGTCAGGCCTCGTCTCGTGTGGGGGCATGCACGTGCGCTTTCCTTCCAGGCTGTAGCAGCAATGTCACGCTTCCCGTCTGCGTGGATCAAAGGATCTGTGGTTTTCACTCGAGGCTTTGCCTCGAGGCTTTCCCACAGGGCTGTCCCACGTGCCACCGTGGTGTGAGTCGATCCTCGGCGTGAAAGATGAGCCAGTGCAGGGCAAAGAGGTTCCTCTGGAATGGACTGAGACATCTGGGGGACTCTTGGAATCGTGGTACGACCATGGAGTTCCTCTCGCCTTTCCTGTTGAGAGTGCCTCCTCTTGAGATGCGACGGGAATGCCGGGAATACTTTCCCGTTGAAAGCAGGGAAAGGATCCCTCATCTCGAGCTACGAGGGGGAAACGGGGCTCCTCTGGATGTGGGCGGGACCATCGTGCTTCCTCTCGAGTGGAGAAGGGTATGGCGGTGAACTTCTTGAGTTGCAGCAAGGGTGTGAAAGACCCTTTCGACGTTCCAGAGGTTAGGTGTCATTAGTCTCCAGACGCCTCATCGGAAATAGGCATCATCTCGCCTGGAAGGGAGAACTTCCTGGATTTTCTCGAGTTGCGGCAGGTGTTCTCGAGTTACGACGGAGACCTCAGGGACCCGCCCTGGTGGCCTCAGGAGAGGCCAGTCCCCATGCGAGTTGTTAGGGGGCCTCTCGGGATTCCTCTCCCGTCGATACCGGGGCCAAAAACCTTGTGTGGAGTCAGGGCCGGAACCGAGGATTCCTCTCAGGGGCTGACATGGATCTTTGGGTACTTCTGGAGTCTCCCCAGGGGAGTCAGGCCCCGTCTCGAGTGGGGGCATGCACGTGCGCTTTCCTTCCAGGCTGTAGCAGCAATGTCACGCTTCCCGTCGCGTGGATCAAAGGATCTGTGTTTTTCCCTCGAGGCTTTCCCTCGAGGCTTTCCCACAGGGCTGTCCCACGTGCGACCGTGGTGTGAGTCGATCCTCGGCGTGAAAGATGAGCCAGTGCAGGGCAAAGAGGTTCCTCTGCAATGGACTGAGACATCTGGGGGACTCTTGGAATGGTGGTACGACCATGGAGTTCCTCTCGCCTTTCCTGTTGAGAGTGCCTCCTCTTGAGATGCGACGGGAACGCCGGGAATTCTTTCCCGTTGAAAGCAGGGAAAGGATCCCTCATCTCGAGCTCCGAGGGGGAAACGGGGCACCTCTGGATGTGGGCGGGACCATCGTGCTTCCTCTCGAGTGGAGACGGGTATGGCGGTGAACTTCTTGAGTTGCAGCAAGGGTGTGAAAGACCCTTTCGAAGTTCCAGAGGTTAGGTGTCATTAGTCTCCAGAGGCCTCATCGGAAATAGGCCTCATCTCGCCTGGAAGGGAGAACTTCCTGGATTTTCTCGAGTTGCGGCAGGTGTTCTCGAGTTACGACGGGGACCTCAGGGACCCGCCCTGGTGGCCTCAGGAGAGGCCAGTCCCCATGGGAGTTGCTAGGGGGCCTCTCGGGATTCATCTCCCGTCGATACCGGGGCCAAAAAGCTTGTGTGGAGTCAGGGCCGGAACCGAGGATTCCTCTCAGGGGCTGACATGGATCTTTGGGTACTTCTGGAGTATCCCCAGGGGAGTCAGGCCTCGTCTCGAGTGGGGGCATGCACGTGCGCTTTCCTTCCAGGCTGTAGCAGCAATGTCACGCTTCCCGTCGCGTGGATCAAAGGATCTGTGGTTTTCCCTCGAGGCTTTCCCTCGAGGCTTTCCCACAGGGCTGTCCCACGTGCCACCGTGTTGTGAGTCGATCCTCGGCGTGAAAGATGAGCCAGTGCAGGGCAAAGAGGTTCCTCTGGAATGGACTGAGACATCTGGGGGACTCTTGGAATGGTGGTACGACCATGGAGTTCCTCTCGCCTTTCCTGTTGAGAGTGCCTCCTCTTGAGATGCGACGGGAACGCCGGGAATACTTTCCCGTTGAAACCAGGGAAAGGATCCCTCATCTCTAGCTACGAGGGGGAAATGGGGCTCCTCTGAATGTGGGCAGGACCATCGTGCTTCCTCTCGAGTGGAGACGGGTATGGCGGTGAACTTCTTGAGTTGCAGCAAGGGTGTGAAAGACCCTTTCGAAGTTCCAGAGGTTTGGTGTCATTAGTCTCCAGAGGCCTCATCGGAAATAGGCCTCATCTCGCCTGGAAGGGAGAACTTCCTGGATTTTCTCGAGTTGCGGCAGGTGTTCTCGAGTTACGACGGGGACCTCAGGGACCCGCCCTGGTGGCCTCCAGAGAGGCCAGTCCCCATGCGAGTTGCTAGGGGGCCTTCGGGATTCCTCTCCCGTCGATACCGGCGCCAAAAACCTTGTGTGGAGTCAGGGCCGGAACCGAGGATTCCTCTCAGGGGCTGACATGGATCTTTGGGTACTTCTGGAGTCTCCCCAGGGTAGTCAGGCCTCGTCTCGAGTGGGGGCATGCACGTGCGCTTTCCTTTCAGGCTATAGCAGCAATGTCATGCTTTCCGTCGCCTGGATCAAAGGATCTGTGGTTTTCCCTCGAGGCTTTCCCTTGAGCCTTTCCCACAGGGCTGTCCCACGTGCCACCGTGGTGTGAGTCGATCCTCGGCGTGAAAGATGAGCCAGTGCAGGGCATAGAGGTTGCTCTGGAATGGACTGAGACATCTGGGGGACTCTTCGAATGGTGGTACGACCATGGAGTTCCTCTCGCCTTTCCTGTTGAGAGTGCCTCCTCTTGAGATGCGAAGGGAACGCCGGGAATTCTTTCCCGTTGAAAGCAGGGAAAGGATCCCTCATCTCGAGCTACGAGGGTGAAACGGGGCTCCTCTGGATGTGGGCGGGACCATCGTGCTTCCTCTCGAGTGGAGACGGGTATGGCGGTGAACTTCTTGAGTTGCAGCAAGGGTGTGAAAGACCCTTTCGAAGTTCCAGAGGTTAGGTGTCATTAGTCTCCAGACGCCTCATCGGAAATAGGCCTCATCTCGCCTGGAAGGGAGAACTTCCTGGATTTTCTCGAGTTGCGGCAGGTGTTCTCGAGTTACGACGGGGACCTCAGGGACCCGCCCTGGTGGCCTCAGGAGAGGCCAGTCCCCATGCGAGTTGCTAGGGGGCCTCTCGGGATTCCTCTCCCGTCGATACCGGGGCCAAAAACCTTGTGTGGAGTCAGGGCCGGAACCGAGGATTCCTCTCAGGGGCTGACATGGATCTTTGGGTACTTCTGGAGTCTCCCCAGGGGAGTCAGGCCTCGTCTCGAGTGGGGGCATGCACGTGCGCTTTCCTTCCAGGCTGTAGCAGCAATGTCACGCTTCCCGTCGCGTGGATCAAAGGATCTGTGGTTTTCCCTCGAGGCTTTCCCTCGAGGCTTTCCCACAGGGCTGTCCCATGTGCCACCGTGGTGTGAGTCGATCCTCGGCGAGAAAGATGAGCCAGTGCAGGGCAAAGAGGTTCCTCTGGAATGGACTGAGACATCTGGGGGACTCTTGGAATGGTGGTACGACCATGGAGTTCCTCTCGCCTTTCCTGTTGAGAGTGCCTCCGCTTGAGATGCGACGGGAACGCCGGGAATTCTTTCCCGTTGAAAGCAGGGAAAGGATCCCTCATCTCGAGCTACGAGGGGGAAACGGGGCTCCTCTGGATGTGGGCGGGACCATCGTGCTTCCTCGCGAGTGGAGACGGGTATGGCGGTGAACTTCTTGAGTTGCAGCAAGGGTGTGAAAGACCCTTTCGAAGTTCCAGAGTTTAGGTGTCATTAGTCTCCAAACGCCTCATCGGAAATAGGATTCTTCTCGCCTGGAAGGGAGAAATTCCTGGATTTTCTCGAGTTGCGACAGGTGTTCTCGAGTTACGACGGAGACCTCAGGGACCCGCCCTGGTGGCCTCAGGAGAGGCCAGTCCCCATGCGAGTTGCTAGGGGGCCTCTCGGGATTCCTCTCCCGTCGATAACGGGGCCAAAAACCTTGTGTGGAGTCAGGGCCGGAACCGAGGATTCCTCTCAGGGACTGACATGGATCTTTGGGTACTTCTGGAGTCTCCCCAGGGGAGTCAGGCCCCGTCTCGAGTGGGGGCATGCACGTGCGCTTTCCTTCCAGGCTGTAGCAGCAATGTCACGCTTCCCGTCGCGTGGATCAAAGGATCTGTGGTTTTCCCTCGAGGCTTTGCCTCGAGGCTTTCCCACAGGGCTGTCCCACGTGCCACCGTGGTGTGAGTCGATCCTCGGCGTGAAAGATGAGCCAGGCAGGGCAAAGAGGTTCCTCTGGAATGGACTGAGACATCTGGGGGACTCTTGGAATGGTGGTACGACCATGGAGTTCCTCTCGCCTTTCCTGTTGAGAGTGCCTCCTCTTGAGATGCGACGGGAATGCCGGGAATTCTTTCCCGTTGAAAGCAGGGAAAGGATCCCTCATCTCGAGCTACGAGGGGGAAACGGGGCTCCTCTGGATGTGGGCGGGACCATCGTGCTTCCTCTCAAGTGGACACGGGTATGGCGGTGAACTTCTTGAGTAGCAGCAAGGGTGTGAAAGACCCTTTCGAAGTTCCAGAGGTTAGGTGTCGTTAGTCTCCAGACGCCTCATCGGAAATAGGCCTCATCTCGCCTGGAAGGGAGAACTTCCTGGATTTTCTCGAGTTGTGGCAGGTGTTCTCGAGGTACGACGGGGACCTCAGGGACCCGCCCTGGTGGCCTCAGTAACGGCCAGTCCCCATGGGAGTTGCTAGGGGACCTCTCGGGATTACTCTCCCGTCGATACCGGGGCCAAAAACCTTGTGTGGAGTCAGGGCCGGAATCGAGGATTCCTCTCAGGGGCTGACATGGATCTTTGGGTACTTGTGGAGTCTCCCCAGGGGAGTCAGGCCTCGTCTCGAGTGGGGGCATGCACGTGCGCTTTCCTTCCAGGCTGTAGCAGGAATGTCACGCTTCCCGTCGCGTGGATCAAAGGATCTGTGGTTTTCCCTCGAGGCTTTCCCTCGAGGCTTTCCCACAGGGCTGTCCCATGTGCCACCGTGGTGTGAGTCGATCCTCCGCGTGAAAGATGAGCCAGTGCAGGGCAAAGAGGTTCCTCTGGAATGGACTGAGACATCTGGGGGACTCTTGGAATGGTGGTACGACCATGGAGTTCCTCTCGCCTTTCCTGTTGAGAGTGCCTCCTCTTGAGATGCGACGGGAATGCCGGGAATTCTTTCCCGTTGAAAGCAGGGAAAGGATCCCTCATCTCGAGCTCCGAGGGGGAAACGGGGCTCCTCTGGATGTGGGCGGGACCATCGTGCTTTCTCTCGTGTGGAGACGGGTATGGCGGTAAACTTCTTGAGTTGCAGCAAGGGTGTGAAAGACCCTTTCGAAGTTCCAGAGGTTAGGTGTCATTAGTCTCCAGACGCCTCATTGGAAATAGGCCTCATCTCGCCTGGAAGGGAGAACTTCCCGGATTTTCTCGAGGTGCGGCCGGTGTTCTCGAGTTACGACGGGGACCTCAGGGACCCGCCCTGGTGGCCTCAGGAGAGGCCAGTCCCCATGCAAGTTGCTAGGGGGCCTCTCGGGATTCCTCTCCTGTCGATACCGGGGCCAAAAACCTTGTGTGGAGTCAGGGCTTGAACCGAGGATTCCTCTCAGGAGCTGACATGGATCTTTGGGTACTTCTGGAGTCCCACCAGGGGAGTCAGGCCTCTTCTCGATTGGGGGCATGCACGTGTGCTTTCCTTCCAGGCTGTAGCAGCAATGTCACGCTTCCCGTCGCGTGGATCAAAGGATCTGTGGTTTTCCCTCGAGGCTTTCCCACAGGGCTGTCCCACGTGCCACCGTGGTGTGAGTCGATCCTCGGCGTGAAAGATGAGCCAGTGCAGGACAAAGAGGTTCCTCTGGAATGGACTGAGACATCTGGGGGACTCTTGGAATGGTGGTACGACCATGGAGTTCCTCTCGCCTTTCCTGTTGAGAGTGCCTCCTCTTGAGATGCGACGGGAACGCCGGGAATTCTTTCCCGTTGAAAGCAGGGAAAGGATCCCTCATCTCGAGCTCCGAGGGGGAAATGGGGCTCCTCTGGATGTGGGCGGGACCATCGTGCTTCCTCCCGAGTGGACACAGGTATGGCGGTGAACTTCTTGAGTTGCAGCAAGGGTGTGAAAGACCCTTTCGAAGTTCCAGAGTTTAGGTGTCATTAGTCTGCAGACGCCTCATCGGAAATAGGCCTCATCTCGCCTGGAAGGGAGAACTTCCTGGATTTTCTCGAGTTGCGGCAGGTGTTCTCGAGTTACGACGGGGACCTCAGGGACCCGCCCTGGTGGCCTCAGGAGAGGCCAGTCCCCATGCGAGTTGCTACGGGGCCTCTCGGGATTCCTCTCCCGTCGATACCGGGGCCAAAAGCCTTGTGTGGAGTCAGGGCCGGAACCGAGCATTCCTCTCAGGGGTGACATGGATCTTTGGGTACTTCTGGAGTCTCCCCAGGGGAGTCAGGCCTCGTCTCGAGTGGGGGCATGCACGTGCGCTTTCCTTCCAGGCTGTAGCAGCAATGTCACGCTTCCCGTCGCGTGGATCAAAGGATCTGTGGTTTTCCCTCGAGGCTTTCCCTCGAGGCTTTCCCACAGGGCTGTCCCACGTGCCACCGTGGTGTGAGTCGATCCTCGGCGTGAAAGATGAGCCAGTGCAGGTCAAAGAGGTTCCTCTGGAATGGACTGAGACATCTGGGGGACTCTTGGAATGGTGGTACGACCATGGAGTTCCTCTCGCCTTTCCTGTTGAGAGTGCCTCCTCTTTGGATGCGACGGGAACGCCGGGAATTCTTTCCCGTTGAAAGCAGGGAAAGGATCCCTCATCTAGAGCTACGAGGGGGAAACGGGGCTCCTCTGGATGTGGGCGGGACCATCATGCTTCCTCTCGAGTGGACACGGGTATGGCGGTGAACTTCTTGAGTTGCAGCAAGGGTGTGAAAGACCCTTTCGAAATTCCAGAGGTTAGGTGTCATTAGTCTCCAGACGCCTCATCGGAAATAGGCCTCATCTCGCCTGGAAGGGAGAACTTCCTGGATATTCTCGATTCGCGGCAGGTGTTCTCGAGTTATGACGGGGACCTCAGGGACCCGCCCTGGTGGCCTCAGGAGAGGCCAGTCCCCATGCGAGTTGCTAGGGGGCCTCTCGGGATTCCTCTCCCGTCGATACCGAGGCCAAAAACCTTGTGTGGAGTCAGGGCCGGAACCGAGGATTCCTCTCAGGGGTGACATGGATCTTTGGGTACTTCTGGAGTCTCCCCAGGGGAGTCAGGCCTCGTCTCGAGTGGGGGCATGCACGTGCGCTTTCCTTCCAGGCTGTAGCAGCAATGTCACGCTTCCCGTCGCGTGCATCAAAGGATCTGTGGTTTTCCCTCGAGGCTTTCCCTCGAGGCTTTCCCACAGGGCTGTCCCACGTGCCACCGTGTTGTGAGTCGATCCTCGGCGTGAAAGATGAGCCAGTGCAGGGCAAAGAGGTTCCTCTGGAATGGACTGAGACATCTGGGGGACTCTTGGAATGGTGGTACGACCATGGAGTTCCTCTCGCCTTTCCTGTTGAGAGTGCCTCCTCTTGAGATGCGACGGGAACGCCGGGAATTCTTTCCCGTTGAAAGCAGGGAAAGGATCCCTCATCTCGAGCTACGAGGGTGAAACGGGGCTCCTCTGGATGTGGGCGGGACCATCGTGCTTCCTCTCGAGTGGACACGGGTATGGCGCTGAACTTCTTGAGTTGCAGCAAGGGTGTGAAAGACCCTTTCGAAGTTCCAGAGGTTAGGTGTCATTAGTCTCCAGACGCCTCATCGGAAATAGGCCTCATCTCGCCTGGAAGGGAGAACTTCCTGGATTTTCTCGATTTGCGGCAGGTGTTCTCGAGTTACGACGGGGACCTCAGGGACCCGCCCTGGTGGCCTCAGGAGAGGCCAGTCCACATGCGAGTTGCTAGGGGGCCTCTCGGGATTCCTCTCCCGTCGATACCGGGGCCAAAAACCTTGTGTGGAGTCAAGGCCGGAACCGAGGATTCCTCTCAGGGGCTGACATGGATCTTTGGGTACTTCTGGAGTCTCCCCAGGGGAGTCAGGCCTCGTCTCCAGTGGGGGCATGCACGTGCGCTTTCCTTCCAGGCTGTAGCAGCAATGTCACACTTCCCGTCGCGTGGATCAAAGGATCTGTGGTTTTCCCTCGAGGCTTTCCCTCGAGGCTTTCCCACAGGGCTGTCCCACGTGCCACCGTGGTGTGAGTCGATCCTCGGCGTGGAAGATGAGCCAGTGCAGGGCAAAGAGGTTCCTCTGGAATGGACTGAGACATCTGGGGGACTCTTGGAATGGTGGTACGACCCTGGAGTTCCTCTCGCCTTTCCTGTTGAGAGTGCCTCCTCTTGAGATGCGACGGGAACGCCGGGAATTCTTTCCCGTTGAAAGCAGGGAAAGGATCCCACATCTCGAGCTCCGAGGGGGAACCGGGGCTCCTCTGGATGTGGGCGGGACCATCGTGCTTCCTCTCGAGTGGAGACGGGTATGGCGGTGAACTTCTTGAGTTGCAGCAAGGGTGTGAAAGACCCTTTCGAAGTTCCAGAGTTTAGGTGTCATTAGTCTCCAGACGCCTCATCGGAAATACGCCTCATCTCGCCTGGAAGGGAGAACTTCCTGGATTTTCTCGAGTTGCGGCAGGTGTTCTCGAGTTATGACGGGGACCTCAGGGACACGCCCTGGTGGCCTCAGGAGAGGCCAGTCCCCATGCGAGTTGCTAGGGGGCCTCTCGGGATTCCTCTCCCGTCGATACCGGGGCCAAAAACCTTGTGTGGAGTCAGGGCCGGAACCGAGGATTCCTCTCAGGGGTGATATGGATCTTTGGGTACTTCTGAAGTCTCCCCAGGGGAGTCAGGCCTCGTCTCGAGTGGGGGCATGCACGTGCGCTTTCCTTCCAGGCTGTAGCAGCAATGTCACGCTTCCCGTCGCGTGCATCAAAGGATCTGTGGTTTTCCCTCGAGGCTTTCCCTCGAGGCTTTCCCGCAGGGCTGTCCCACGTTCCACCGTGGTGTGAGTCGATCCTCGGCGTGAAAGATGAGCCAGGGCAGGGCAAAGAGGTTCCTCTGGAATGGACTGAGACATCTGGGGGACTCTTGGAATGGTGGTACGACCATGGAGTTCCTCTCGCCTTTCCTGTTGAGAGTGCCTCCTCTTGAGATGCGACGGGAATGCCGGGAATTCTTTCCCGTTGAAAGCAGGGAAGGGATCCCTCATCTCAAGCTACGAGGGGGAAACGTGGCTCCTCTGTATGTGGGCGGGACCATCGTGCTTTCTCTCGTGTGGAGACGGGTATGGCGGTAAACTTCTTGAGTTGCAGCAAGGGTGTGAAAGACCCTTTCGAAGTTCCAGAGGTTAGGTGTCATTAGTCTCCAGACGCCTCATCAGAAATAGGCCTCATCTCGCCTGGAAGGGAGAACTTCCTGGATTTTCTCGAGTTGCGGCAGGTGTTCTCGAGTTACGATGGGGACCTCAGGGACCCGCCCTGGTGGCCTCAGGAGAGGCCAGTCCCCATGCGAGTTGCTAGGGGGCCTCTCGGGATTCCTCTCCCGTCGATACCGGCGCCAAAAACCTTGTGTGGAGTCAGGGCCAGAACCGAGGATTCCTCTCAGGGGCTGACATGGATCTTTGGGTACTTCTGGAGTCTCCCCAGGGGAGTCAGGCCTCGTCTCGAGTGGGGGCATGCACGTGCGCTTTCCTTCCAGGCTGTAGCAGCAATGTCACGCTTCCCGTCGCGTGGATCAAAGGATCTGTGGTTTTCCCTCGAGGCTTTCCCTCGAGGCTTTCCCACAGGGCTGTCCCACGTGCCACCGTGGTGTGAGTCGATCCTCGGCGTGAAAGATGAGCCAGTGCAGGGCAAAGAGGTTCCTCTGGAATGGACTGAGACATCTGGGGGACTCTTGGAATGGTGGTACGACCATGGAGTTCCTCTCGCCTTTCCTGTTGAGAGTGACTCCTCTTGAGTTGTGACGGGAACGCCGGGAATTCTTTCCCGTTGAAAGCAGGGAAAGGATCCCTCATCTCGAGCTACGAGGGGGAAACGGGGCTCCTCGGGATATGGGCGGGACCATCGTGCTTCCTCTCGAGTGGACACGGGTATGTCGGTGAACTTCTTGAGTTGCAGCAAGGGTGTGAAAGACCCTTTCGAAGTTCCAGAGGTTAGGTGTCATTAGTCTCCAGACGCCTCATCAGAAATAGGCCTCATCTAGCCTGGAAGGGAGAACTTCCTGGATTTTCTCGAGGTGCGGCAGGTGTTCTCGAGTTACGACTGGTACCACAGGGACCCGCCCTGATGGCCTCAGGAGAGGCCAGTCCCCATGCGTGTTGCTAGGGGGCCTCTCGGGATTCCTCTCCCGTCGATACTGGGGCCAAATACCTTGTGTGGAGTCAGGGCCGGAACCGAGGATTCCTCTCAGGGGCTGACATGGATCTTTGGGTACTTCTGGAGTCTCCCCAGGGGAGTCAGGCCTCGTCTCGAGTGGGGGCATGCACGTGCGCTTTCCTTCCAGGCTGTAGCAGCAATGTCACGCTTCCCGTCGCGTGGATCAAAGGATCTGTGGTTTTCCCTCGAGGCTTTCCCTCGAGGCTTTCCCACAGGGCTGTCCCACGTGCCACCGTGGTGTGAGTCGATTCTCGGCGTGAAAGATGAGCCAGTGCAGGGCAAAGAGGTTCCTCTGGAATGGACTGAGACATCTGGGGGACTCTTGGAATGGTGGTACGACCATGGAGTTCCTCTCGCCTTTCCTGTTGAGAGTGCCTCCTCTTGAGATGCGACGGGAACGCCGGGAATTCTTTCCCGTTGAAAGCAGGGAAAGAATCCCTCATCTCGAGCTACGAGGGTGAAACGGGGCTCCTCTGGATGTGGGCGGGACCATCGTGCTTCCTCTCGAGTGGACACGGGTATGGCGCTGAACTTCTTGAGTTGCAGCAAGGGTGTGAAAGACCCTTTCGAAGTTCCAGAGGTTAGGTGTCATTAGTCTCCAGACGCCTCATCGGAAATAGGCCTCATCTCGCCTGGAAGGGAGAACTTCCTGGATTTTCTCGACTTGCGGCAGGTGTTCTCGAGTTACGACGGGGACCTCAGGGACCCGCCCTGGTGGCCTCAGGAGAGGCCAGTCCCCATGCGAGTTGCTAGGGGGCCTCTCGGGATTCCTCTCCCGTCGATACCGGGGCCAAAAACCTTGTGTGGAGTCAAGGCCGGAACCGAGGATTCCTCTCAGGGGCTGACATGGATCTTTGGGTACTTCTGGAGTCTCCCCAGGGGAGTCAGGCCTCGTCTCCAGTGGGGGCATGCACGTGCGCTTTCCTTCCAGGCTGTAGCAGCAATGTCACACTTCCCGTCGCGTGGATCAAAGGATCTGTGGTTTTCCCTCGAGGCTTTCTCTCGAGGCTTTCCCACAGGGCTGTCCCACGTGCCACCGTGGTGTGAGTCGATCCTCGGCGTGGAAGATGAGCCAGTGCAGGGCAAAGAGGTTCCTCTGGAATGGACTGAGACATCTGGGGGACTCTTGGAATGGTGGTACGACCCTGGAGTTCCTCTCGCCTTTCCTGTTGAGAGTGCCTCCTCTTGAGATGCTACGGGAACGCCGGGAATTCTTTCCCGTTGAAAGCAGGGAAAGGATCCCACATCTCGAGCTCCGAGGGGGAACCGGGGCTCCTCTGGATGTGGGCGGGACCATCGTGCTTCCTCTCGAGTGGAGACGGGTATGGCGGTGAACTTCTTGAGTTGCAGCAAGGGTGTGAAAGACCCTTTCGAAGTTCCAGAGTTTAGGTGTCATTAGTCTCCAGACGCCTCATCGGAAATACGCCTCATCTCGCCTGGAAGGGAGAACTTCCTGGATTTTCTCGAGTTGCGGCAGGTGTTCTCGAGTTATGACGGGGACCTCAGGGACACGCCCTGGTGGCCTCAGGAGAGGCCAGTCCCCATGCGAGTTGCTAGGGGGCCTCTCGGGATTCCTCTCCCGTCGATACCGGGGCCAAAAACCTTGTGTGGAGTCAGGGCCGGAACCGAGGATTCCTCTCAGGGGTGATATGGATCTTTGGGTACTTCTGAAGTCTCCCCAGGGGAGTCAGGCCTCGTCTCGAGTGGGGGCATGCACGTGCGCTTTCCTTCCAGGCTGTAGCAGCAATGTCACGCTTCCCGTCGCGTGCATCAAAGGATCTGTGGTTTTCCCTCGAGGCTTTCCCTCGAGGCTTTCCCGCAGGGCTGTCCCACGTTCCACCGTGGTGTGAGTCGATCCTCGGCGTGAAAGATGAGCCAGGGCAGGGCAAAGAGGTTCCTCTGGAATGGACTGAGACATCTGGGGGACTCTTGGAATGGTGGTACGACCATGGAGTTCCTCTCGCCTTTCCTGTTGAGAGTGCCTCCTCTTGAGATGCGACGGGAACGCCGGGAATTCTTTCCCGTTGAAAGCAGGGAAAGGATCCCTCATCTCGAGCTACGAGGGGGAAACGGGGCTCCTCTGGATGTGGGTGGGACCATCGTGCTTCCGCTCGAGTGGAGACGGGTATGGCGGTGAACTTCTTGAGTTGCAGCAAGGGTGTGAAAGACCCTTTCGAAGTTCCAGAGGTTACGTGTCAGTCTCCAGATGCCTCATCGGAAATAGACCTCATCTCGCCTGGAAGGGAGAACTTCCTGGATTTTCTCGAGGTGCGGCAGGTGTTCTCGAGTTACGACGGGTACCAAAGGGACCCGCCCTGATGGCCTCAGGAGAGGCCAGTCCCCATGCGAGTTGCTAGGGGGCCTCTCGGGATTCCTCTCCCGTCGATACTAGGGCCAAAAACCTTGTGTGGAGTCAGGGCCGGAACCGAGGATTCCTCACAGGGGTGACATGGATATTTGGGTACTTCTGGAGTCTCCCCAGGGGAGTCAGGCCTCGTCTCGAGTGGGGGCATGCACGTGCGCTTTCCTTCCAGGCTGTAGCAGCAATGTCACGCTTCCCGTCGCGTGCATCAAAGGATCTGTGGTTTTCCCTCGAGGCTTTCCCTCGAGGCTTTCCCACAGGGCTGTCCCACGTGCCACCGTGGTGTGAGTCGATCCTCGGCGTGAAAGATGAGCCAGTGCAGGGCAAAGAGGTTCCTCTGGAATGGACTGAGACATCTGGGGGACTCTTGGAATGGTGGTACGACCATGGAGTTCCTCTCGCCTTTCCTGTTGAGAGTGCCTCCTCTTTGGATGCGACGGGAACGCCGGGAATTCTTTCCCGTTGAAAGCAGGGAAAGGATCCCTCATCTCGAGCTACGAGGGGGAAACGGGGCTCCTCTGGATGTGGGCGGGACCATCATGCTTCCTCTCGAGTGGACACGGGTATGGCGGTGAACTTCTTGAGTTGCAGCAAGGGTGTGAAAGACCCTTTCGAAATTCCAGAGGTTAGGTGTCATTAGTCTCCAGACGCCTCATCGGAAATAGGCCTCATCTCGCCTGGAAGGGAGAACTTCCTGGATATTCTCGATTCGCGGCAGGTGTTCTCGAGTTATGACGGGGACCTCAGGGACCCGCCCTGGTGGCCTCAGGAGAGGCCAGTCCCCATGCGAGTTGCTAGGGGGCCTCTCGGGATTCCTCTCCCGTCGATACCGGGGCCAAAAACCTTGTGTGGAGTCAGGGCCGGAACCGAGGATTCCTCTCAGGGGTGACATGGATCTTTGGGTACTTCTGGAGTCTCCCCAGGGGAGTCAGGCCTCGTCTCGAGTGGGGGCATGCACGTGCGCTTTCCTTCCAGGCTGTAGCAGCAATGTCACGCTTCCCGTCACGTGCATCAAAGGATCTGTGGTTTTCCCTCGAGGCTTTCCCTCGAGGCTTTCCCACAGGGCTGTCCCACGTGCCACCGTGGTGTGAGTCGATCCTCGGCGTGAAAGATGAGCCAGTGCAGGGCAAAGAGGTTCCTCTGGAATGGACTGAGACATCTGGGGGACTCTTGGAATGGTGGTACGACCATGGAGTTCCTCTCGCCTTTCCTGTTGAGAGTGCCTCCTCTTGAGATGCGACGGGAACGCCGGGAATTCTTTCCCGTTGAAAGCAGGGAAAGGATCCCTCATCTCGAGCTACGAGGGTGAAACGGGGCTCCTCTGGATGTGGGCGGGACCATCGTGCTTCCTCTCGAGTGGACACGGGTATGGCGCTGAACTTCTTGAGTTGCAGCAAGGGTGTGAAAGACCCTTTCGAAGTTCCAGAGGTTAGGTGTCATTAGTCTCCAGACGCCTCATCGGAAATAGGCCTCATCTCGCCTGGAAGGGAGAACTTCCTGGATTTTCTCGATTTGCGGCAGGTGTTCTCGAGTTACGACGGGGACCTCAGGGACCCGCCCTGGTGGCCTCAGGAGAGGCCAGTCCCCATGCGAGTTGCTAGGGGGCCTCTCGGGATTCCTCTCCCGTCGATACCGGGGCCAAAAACCTTGTGTGGAGTCAAGGCCGGAACCGAGGATTCCTCTCAGGGGCTGACATGGATCTTTGGGTACTTCTGGAGTCTCCCCAGGGGAGTCAGGCCTCGTCTCCAGTGGGGGCATGCACGTGCGCTTTCCTTCCAGGCTGTAGCAGCAATGTCACACTTCCCGTCGCGTGGATCAAAGGATCTGTGGTTTTCCCTCGAGGCTTTCTCTCGAGGCTTTCCCACAGGGCTGTCCCACGTGCCACCGTGGTGTGAGTCGATCCTCGGCGTGGAAGATGAGCCAGTGCAGGGCAAAGAGGTTCCTCTGGAATGGACTGAGACATCTGGGGGACTCTTGGAATGGTGGTACGACCCTGGAGTTCCTCTCGCCTTTCCTGTTGAGAGTGCCTCCTCTTGAGATGCTACGGGAACGCCGGGAATTCTTTCCCGTTGAAAGCAGGGAAAGGATCCCACATCTCGAGCTCCGAGGGGGAACCGGGGCTCCTCTGGATGTGGGCGGGACCATCGTGCTTCCTCTCGAGTGGAGACGGGTATGGCGGTGAACTTCTTGAGTTGCAGCAAGGGTGTGAAAGACCCTTTCGAAGTTCCAGAGTTTAGGTGTCATTAGTCTCCAGACGCCTCATCGGAAATACGCCTCATCTCGCCTGGAAGGGAGAACTTCCTGGATTTTCTCGAGTTGCGGCAGGTGTTCTCGAGTTATGACGGGGACCTCAGGGACACGCCCTGGTGGCCTCAGGAGAGGCCAGTCCCCATGCGAGTTGCTAGGGGGCCTCTCGGGATTCCTCTCCCGTCGATACCGGGGCCAAAAACCTTGTGTGGAGTCAGGGCCGGAACCGAGGATTCCTCTCAGGGGTGATATGGATCTTTGGGTACTTCTGAAGTCTCCCCAGGGGAGTCAGGCCTCGTCTCGAGTGGGGGCATGCACGTGCGCTTTCCTTCCAGGCTGTAGCAGCAATGTCACGCTTCCCGTCGCGTGCATCAAAGGATCTGTGGTTTTCCCTCGAGGCTTTCCCTCGAGGCTTTCCCGCAGGGCTGTCCCACGTTCCACCGTGGTGTGAGTCGATCCTCGGCGTGAAAGATGAGCCAGGGCAGGGCAAAGAGGTTCCTCTGGAATGGACTGAGACATCTGGGGGACTCTTGGAATGGTGGTACGACCATGGAGTTCCTCTCGCCTTTCCTGTTGAGAGTGCCTCCTCTTGAGATGCGACGGGAACGCCGGGAATTCTTTCCCGTTGAAAGCAGGGAAAGGATCCCTCATCTCGAGCTACGAGGGGGAAACGGGGCTCCTCTGGATGTGGGTGGGACCATCGTGCTTCCGCTCGAGTGGAGACGGGTATGGCGGTGAACTTCTTGAGTTGCAGCAAGGGTGTGAAAGACCCTTTCGAAGTTCCAGAGGTTACGTGTCAGTCTCCAGATGCCTCATCGGAAATAGACCTCATCTCGCCTGGAAGGGAGAACTTCCTGGATTTTCTCGAGGTGCGGCAGGTGTTCTCGAGTTACGACGGGTACCAAAGGGACCCGCCCTGATGGCCTCAGGAGAGGCTAGTCCCCATGCGAGTTGCTAGGGGGCCTCTCGGGATTCCTCTCCCGTCGATACTAGGGCCAAAAACCTTGTGTGGAGTCAGGGCCGGAACCGAGGATTCCTCACAGGGGTGACATGGATATTTGGGTACTTCTGGAGTCTCCCCAGGGGAGTCAGGCCTCGTCTCGAGTGGGGGCATGCACGTGCGCTTTCCTTCCAGGCTGTAGCAGCAATGTCACGCTTCCCGTCGCGTGCATCAAAGGATCTGTGGTTTTCCCTGGAGGCTTTCCCTCGAGGCTTTCCCGCAGGGCTGTCCCACGTGCCACCGTGGTGTGAGTCGATCCTCGGCGTCAAAGATGAGCCAGTGCAGGGCAAAGAGGTTCCTCTGGAATGGACTGAGACATCTGGGGGACTCTTGGAATGGTGGTACGACCATGGAGTTCCTCTCGCCTTTCCTGTTGAGAGTGCCTCCTCTTGAGATGCGACGGGAACGCCGGGAATTCTTTCCCGTTGAAAGCAGGGAAAGGATCCCTCATCTCGAGCTCCGAGGGGGAAACGGGGCTCCTCTGGATGTGGGCGGGACCATCGTGCTTCCTCTCGAGTGGAGACGGGTATGGCGGTGAACTTCTTGAGTTGCAGCAAGGGTGTGAAAGACCCTTTCGAAATTCCAGAGGTTAGGTGTCATTAGTCTCCAGACGCCTCATCGGAAATAGGCCTCATCTCGCCTGGAAGGGAGAACTTCCTGGATATTCTCGATTCGCGGCAGGTGTTCTCGAGTTATGACGGGGACCTCAGGGACCCGCCCTGGTGGCCTCAGGAGAGGCCAGTCCCCATGCGAGTTGCTAGGGGGCCTCTCGGGATTCCTCTCCCGTCGATACCGGGGCCAAAAACCTTGTGTGGAGTCAGGGCCGGAACCGAGGATTCCTCTCAGGGGTGACATGGATCTTTGGGTACTTCTGGCGTCTCCCCAGGGGAGTCAGGCCTCGTCTCGAGTGGGGGCATGCACGTGCGCTTTCCTTCCAGGCTGTAGCAGCAATGTCACGCTTCCCGTCACGTGCATCAAAGGATCTGTGGTTTTCCCTCGAGGCTTTCCCTCGAGGCTTTCCCACAGGGCTGTCCCACGTGCCACCGTGGTGTGAGTCGATCCTCGGCGTGAAAGATGAGCCAGTGCAGGGCAAAGAGGTTCCTCTGGAATGGACTGAGACATCTGGGGGACTCTTGGAATGGTGGTACGACCATGGAGTTCCTCTCGCCTTTCCTGTTGAGAGTGCCTCCTCTTGAGATGCGACGGGAACGCCGGGAATTCTTTCCCGTTGAAAGCAGGGAAAGGATCCCTCATCTCGAGCTACGAGGGTGAAACGGGGCTCCTCTGGATGTGGGCGGGACCATCGTGCTTCCTCTCGAGTGGACACGGGTATGGCGCTGAACTTCTTGAGTTGCAGCAAGGGTGTGAAAGACCCTTTCGAAGTTCCAGAGGTTAGGTGTCATTAGTCTCCAGACGCCTCATCGGAAATAGGCCTCATCTCGCCTGGAAGGGAGAACTTCCTGGATTTTCTCGATTTGCGGCAGGTGTTCTCGAGTTACGACGGGGACCTCAGGGACCCGCCCTGGTGGCCTCAGGAGAGGCCAGTCCCCATGCGAGTTGCTAGGGGGCCTCTCGGGATTCCTCTCCCGTCGATACCGGGGCCAAAAACCTTGTGTGGAGTCAAGGCCGGAACCGAGGATTCCTCTCAGGGGCTGACATGGATCTTTGGGTACTTCTGGAGTCTCCCCAGGGGAGTCAGGCCTCGTCTCCAGTGGGGGCATGCACGTGCGCTTTCCTTCCAGGCTGTAGCAGCAATGTCACACTTCCCGTCGCGTGGATCAAAGGATCTGTGGTTTTCCCTCGAGGCTTTCTCTCGAGGCTTTCCCACAGGGCAGTCCCACGTGCCACCGTGGTGTGAGTCGATCCTCGGCGTGGAAGATGAGCCAGTGCAGGGCAAAGAGGTTCCTCTGGAATGGACTGAGACATCTGGGGGACTCTTGGAATGGTGGTACGACCCTGGAGTTCCTCTCGCCTTTCCTGTTGAGAGTGCCTCCTCTTGAGATGCTACGGGAACGCCGGGAATTCTTTCCCGTTGAAAGCAGGGAAAGGATCCCACATCTGGAGCTCCGAGGGGGAACCGGGGCTCCTCTGGATGTGGGCGGGACCATCGTGCTTCCTCTCGAGTGGAGACGGGTATGGCGGTGAACTTCTTGAGTTGCAGCAAGGGTGTGAAAGACCCTTTCGAAGTTCCAGAGTTTAGGTGTCATTAGTCTCCAGACGCCTCATCGGAAATACGCCTCATCTCGCCTGGAAGGGAGAACTTCCTGGATTTTCTCGAGTTGCGGCAGGTGTTCTCGAGTTATGACGGGGACCTCAGGGACACGCCCTGGTGGCCTCAGGAGAGGCCAGTCCCCATGCGAGTTGCTAGGGGGCCTCTCGGGATTCCTCTCCCGTCGATACCGGGGCCAAAAACCTTGTGTGGAGTCAGGGCCGGAACCGAGGATTCCTCTCAGGGGTGATATGGATCTTTGGGTACTTCTGAAGTCTCCCCAGGGGAGTCAGGCCTCGTCTCGAGTGGGGGCATGCACGTGCGCTTTCCTTCCAGGCTGTAGCAGCAATGTCACGCTTCCCGTCGCGTGCATCAAAGGATCTGTGGTTTTCCCTCGAGGCTTTCCCTCGAGGCTTTCCCGCAGGGCTGTCCCACGTTCCACCGTGGTGTGAGTCGATCCTCGGCGTGAAAGATGAGCCAGGGCAGGGCAAAGAGGTTCCTCTGGAATGGACTGAGACATCTGGGGGACTCTTGGAATGGTGGTACGACCATGGAGTTCCTCTCGCCTTTCCTGTTGAGAGTGCCTCCTCTTGAGATGCGACGGGAACGCCGGGAATTCTTTCCCGTTGAAAGCAGGGAAAGGATCCCTCATCTCGAGCTACGAGGGGGAAACGGGGCTCCTCTGGATGTGGGTGGGACCATCGTGCTTCCGCTCGAGTGGAGACGGGTATGGCGGTGAACTTCTTGAGTTGCAGCAAGGGTGTGAAAGACCCTTTCGAAGTTCCAGAGGTTACGTGTCAGTCTCCAGATGCCTCATCGGAAATAGACCTCATCTCGCCTGGAAGGGAGAACTTCCTGGATTTTCTCGAGGTGCGGCAGGTGTTCTCGAGTTACGACGGGTACCAAAGGGACCCGCCCTGATGGCCTCAGGAGAGGCCAGTCCCCATGCGAGTTGCTAGGGGGCCTCTCGGGATTCCTCTCCCGTCGATACTAGGGCCAAAAACCTTGTGTGGAGTCAGGGCCGGAACCGAGGATTCCTCACAGGGGTGACATGGATATTTGGGTACTTCTGGAGTCTCCCCAGGGGAGTCAGGCCTCGTCTCGAGTGGGGGCATGCACGTGCGCTTTCCTTCCAGGCTGTAGCAGCAATGTCACGCTTCCCGTCGCGTGCATCAAAGGATCTGTGGTTTTCCCTCGAGGCTTTCCCTCGAGGCTTTCCCGCAGGGCTGTCCCACGTGCCACCGTGGTGTGAGTCGATCCTCGGCGTCAAAGATGAGCCAGTGCAGGGCAAAGAGGTTCCTCTGGAATGGACTGAGACATCTGGGGGACTCTTGGAATGGTGGTACGACCATGGAGTTCCTCTCGCCTTTCCTGTTGAGAGTGCCTCCTCTTGAGATGCGACGGGAACGCCGGGAATTCTTTCCCGTTGAAAGCAGGGAAAGGATCCCTCATCTCGAGCTCCGAGGGGGAAACGGGGCTCCTCTGGATGTGGGCGGGACCATCGTGCTTCCTCTCGAGTGGAGACGGGTATGGCGGTGAACTTCTTGAGTTGCAGCAAGGGTGTGAAAGACCCTTTCGAAGTTCCAGAGGTTAGGTGTCATTAGTCTCCAGACGCCTCATCGGAAATAGGCCTCATCTCGCCTGGAAGGGAGAACTTCCTGGATTTTCTCGAGTTGCGGCAGGTGTTCTCGAGTTACGACGGGGATCTCAGGGACCCGCCCTGGTGGCCTCAAGAACAGCCAATCCCCATGCGAGTTGCTAGGGGGCCTCTCGGGATTCCTCTCCCGTCGATACCGGGGCCAAAAACCTTGTGTGGAGTCAGGGCCGGAACCGAGGATTCCTCTCAGGGGCTGACATGGATCTTTGGGTACTTCTGGAGTCTCCCCAGGGGAGTCAGGCCTCGTCTCGAGTGGGGGCATGCACGTGTGCTTTCCTTCCAGGCTGTAGCAGCAATGTCACGCTTCCCGTCGCGTGGATCAAAGGATCTGTGGTTTTCCCTCGAGGCTTTCCCTCGAGGCTTTCCCACAGGGCTGTCCCACGTGCCACCGTGGTGTGAGTCGATCCTCGGCATGAAAGATGAGCCAGTGCAGGGCAAAGAGGTTCCTCTGGAATGGACTCAGACATCTGGGGGACTCTTGGAATGGTGGTACGACCATGGAGTTCCTCTCGCCTTTCCTGTTGAGAGTGCCTCCTCTTGAGATGCGACGGGAATGCCGGGAATTCTTTCCCGTTGAAAGCAGGGAAAGGATCCCTCATCTCTAGCTACGAGGGGGAAACGGGGCTCCTCTGGATGTGGGCGGGACCATCGTGCTTCCTCTCGAGTGGAGACGGGCAAGGAGGTGAACTTCTTGAGTAGCAGCAAGGGTGTGAAAGACCCTTTCGAAGTTCCAGAGGTTGGGTGTCATTAGTCTCCAGACGCCTCATCGGAAATAGGCCTCATCTCGCCTGGAAGGGAGAACTTCCTGGATTTTCTCGAGTTGCGGCAGGTGTTCTCGAGTTACGACGGGGACCTCAGGGACCCGCCCTGGTGGCCTCAGGAGAGGCCAGTCCCCATGCGAGGTGCTAGGGGGCCTCTCGGGATTCCTCTCCCGTCGATACCGGGGCCAAAAACCTTGTGTGCAGTCAGGGCCGGAAACGAGGATTCCTCTCAGGGGCTGACATGGATCTTTGGGTACTTCTGGAGTCTCCCCAGGGTATTCAGGCCTCGTCTCGAGTGGGGGCATGCACGTGCGCTTTCCTTCCAGGCTGTAGCAGCAATGTCACGCTTCCCGTCGCGTGGATTAAAGGATCTGTGGTTTTCCCTCGAGGCTTTCCCTCGAGGCTTTCCCACATGGCTGTGCCACGTGCCACCGTGGTGTGAGTCGATCCTCGGCGTGAAAGATGAGCCAGTGCAGGGCAAAGAGGTTCCTCTGGAATGGACTGAGACATCTGGGGGACTCTTGGAATGGTGGTACGACCATGGAGTTCCTCTCGCCTTTCCTGTTGAGAGTGCCTCCTCTTGAGATGCGACGGGAATGACGGGAATACTTTCCCGTTGAAAGCAGGGAAAGGATCCCTCATCTCGAGCTACGAGGGGGAAACGGGGCTCCTCTGGATGTGGGCGGGACCATCGTGCTTCCTCTCGAGTGGAGACGGGTATGGCGGTGAACTTCTTGAGTTGCAGCAAGTGTGTGAAAGACCCTTTCGAAGTTCCAGAGGTTAGGTGTCATTAGTCTCCAGACGCCTCATCGGAAATAGGCCTCATCTCGCCTGCAAGGGAGAACTTCCTTGATTTTCTCGAGTTGCGGTAGGTGTTCTCGAGTTACAACGGGGACCTCAGGGACCCGCCCTGGTTGCCTCAAGAGGCCAGTCCCCATGCGATTTGCTACGGGGCCTCTCGGGATTCCTCTCCCGTCGATACCGGGGCCAAAAACCTTGTGTGGAGTCAGGGCCGTAACCGAGGATTCCTCTCAGGGGCTGACATGGATCTTTGGGTACTTCTGGAGTCTCCCCAGGGGAGTCAGGCCTCGTCTCGAGTGGGGGCATGCACGTGCGCTTTCCTTCCAGGCTGTAGCAGCAATGTCACGCTTCCCGTGGCGTGGATCAAAGGATCTGTGGTTTTCCCTCGAGGCTTTCCCACAGGGCTGTCCCACGTGCCACCGTGGTTTGAGTCGATCCTCGGCGTGAAAGATGAGCCAGTGCAGGGCAAAGAGGTTCCTCTGGAATGGACTGAGACATCTGGGGGACTCTTGGAATGGTGGTACGACCATGGAGTTCCTCTCGCCTTTCCTGTTGAGAGTGCCTCCTCTTGAGATGCGACGGGAACGCCGGGAATTCTTTCCCGTTGAAAGCAGGGAAAGGATCTCTCATCTCGAGCTACGAGGGGGAAACGGGGCTCCTCTGGATGTGGGCGGGACCATCGTGCTTCCTCTCGAGTGGACACGGGTATGGCGGTGAACTTCTTGAGTTGCAGCAAGGTTGTGAAAGACCCTTTCGAAGTTCCAGAGGTTAGGTGTCATTAGTCTCCAGACGCCTCATCGGAAATAGGCCTCATTTCGCCTGGAAGGGAGAACTTCCTGGATTTTCTCGAGTTGCGGCAGGTGTTCTCGAGTTACGACGGGGACCTCAGGGACGCGCTCTGGTGGCCTCAGGAGAGGCCAGTCCCCATGCGAGGTGCTAGGGGGCCTATCGGGATTCCTCTCCCGTCGATACCGGGGCCAAAAACCTTGTGTGCAGTCAGGGCCGGAACCGAGGATTCCTCTCAGGGGCTGACATGGATCTTTGGGTACTTCTGGAGTCTCCCCAGGGGAGTCAGGCCTCGTCACGAGTGGGGGCATGCACGTGCGCTTTCCTTCCAGGCTGTAGCAGCAATGTCACGCTTCCCGTGGCGTGGATCAAAGAATCTGTGGTTTTCCCTCGAGGCTTTCCCACAGGGCTGTCCCACGTGCCACCGTGGTGTGAGTCGATCCTCGGCGTGAAAGATGAGCCAGTGCAGGGCAAAGAGGTTCCTCTGGAATGGACTGAAACATCTGGGGGACTCTTGGAATGGTGGTACGACCATGGAGTTCCTCTCGCCTTTCCTGTTGAGAGTGCCTCCTCTTGAGATGCGACGGGAACGCCGGGAATTCTTTCCCGTTGAAAGCAGGGAAAGGATCCCTCATCTCGAGCTACGAGGGGGAAACGGGGCTCCTCTGGATGTGGGCGGGACCATCGTGCTTCCTCTCGAGTGGAGACGCATATGGCGGTGAACTTCTTGAGTTGCAGCAAGGGTGTGAAAGACCCTTTCGAAGTTCCAGAGCTTAGGTGTCATTAGTCTCCAGACGCCTCATCGGAAATAGGCCTCATCTCGCCTGGAAGGGAGAACTTCCTGGATTTTCTCGAGTTGCGGCAGGTGTTCTCGAGTTACGACGGGGACCTCAGGGACCCGCCCTGGTGGCCTCAGGAGAGGCCAGTCCCCATGGGAGTTGCTAGGGGGCCTCTCGGGATTCCTCTCCCGTCGATACCGGGGCCAAAAACCTTGTGTGGAGTCAGGGGCGGAACCGAGGATTCCTCTCAGGGGCTGACATGGATCTTTGGGTATTTCTGGAGTCTCCCCAAGGGAGTCAGGGCTCGTCTCGAGTTGGGGCATGCACGTGCGCTTTCCTTCCAGGCTGTAGCAGCAATGTCACTCTTCCCGTCGCATGGATCAAAGGATCTGTGGTTTTCCCTCGAGGCTTTCCCTCGAGGCTTTCCCACAGGGCTGTCCCACATGCCACCGTGGTGTGAGTCGATCCTCGGCATGAAAGATGAGCCAGTGCAGGGCAAAGAGGTTCCTCTGGAATGGACTGAGACATCTGGGGGACTCGTGGAATGGTGGTACGACCATGGAGTTCCTCTCGCCTTTCCTGTTGAGAGTGCCACCTCTTGAGATGCGACGGGAACGCCGGGAATTCTTTCCCGTTGAAAGCAGGGAAAGGATCCCTCATTTCGAGCCACGAGGGGGAAACGGGGCTCCTCTGGATGTGGGCGGGACCATCGTGCTTCCTCTCGAGTGGAGACGGGTATGGCGGTGAACTTCTTGAGTTGCAGCAAGGGTGTGAAAGACCCTTTCGAAGTCCCAGAGGTTAGGTGTCATTAGTCTCCAGACGCCTCATCGGAAATAGGCCTCATCTCGCCTGGAAGGGAGAACTTCCTGGATTTTCTCGAGTTGCGGCAGGTGTTCTCGAGTTACAACGGGGACCTCAGGGACCCGCCCTGGTGGCCTCAGGAGAGGCCAGTCCCCATGCGAGTTGCTAGGGGGCCTCTCGGGATTCCTCTCCCGTCGATACCGGGGTCAAAAACCTTGTGTGGAGTCAGGGCCGGAACCGAGGATTCCTCTCAGGGGCTGACATGGATCTTTGGGTACTTCTGGAGTCTCCCCAGGGGAGTCAGGCCTCGTCTCGAGTCGGGGCATGCACGTGCGCTTTACTTCCAGGCTGTAGCAGCAATGTCACGCTTCCCGTGGCGTGGATCAAAGGATCTGTGGTTTTCCCTCGAGGCTTTCCCACAGGGCTGTCCCACGTGCCACCGTGGTGTGAGTCGATCCTCGGCGTGAAAGATGAGCCAGTGCAGTGCAAAGAGGTTCCTCTGGAATGGACTGAGACATCTGGGGGACTCTTGGAATGGTGGTACGACCATGGAGTTCCTCTCGCCTTTCCTGTTGAGAGTGCCTCCTCTTGAGATGCGACGGGAACGCCGGGAATTCTTTCCCGTTGAAAGCAGGGAAAGGATCCCTCATCTCGAGCTACGAGGGGGAAACGGGGCTCTTCTGGATGTGGGCGGGACCATCGTGCTCCCCCTCGAGTGGAGATGGGTATGGCGGTGAACTTCTTGAGTTGCAGCAAGGGTGTGAAAGACCCTTTCGAATTTCCAGAGGTTAGGTGTCATTAGTCTCCAGACGACTCATCGGAAATAGGCCTCATCTCGCCTGGAAGGGAGAACTTCCTGGATTTTCTCGAGTTTCGGCAGGTGTTCTCGAGTTACGACGGGGACCTCAGGGACCCGCCCTGGTGGCCTCAGGAGAGGCCAGTACCCATGCGAGGTGCTAGGGGGCCTCTCGGGATTCCTCTCCCGTCGATACCGGGGCCAAAAACCTTGTGTGGAGTCAGGGCCGGAACCGAGGATTCCTCTCAGGGGCTGACATGGATCTTTGGGTACTTCTGGAGTCTCCCCAGGGGAGTCAGGCCTCGTCTCGAGTCGGGGCATGCACGTGCGCTTTCCTTCCAGGCTGTAGCAGCAATGTCACGCTTCCCGTGGCGTGGATCAAAGGATCTGTGGTTTTCCCTCGAGGCTTTCCCTCGAGGCTTTCCCTCAGGGCTGCCCCACGTGCCACCATGGTGTGAGTCGATCCTCGGCGTGAAAGATGAGCCAGTGCAGGGCAAAGAGGTTCCTCTGGAATGGACTGAGACATCTGGGGGACTCCTGGAATGGTGGTACGACCATGGAGTTCCTCTCGCCTTTCCTGTTGAGAGTGCCTCCTCTTGAGATGCGACGGGAACGCCGGGAATTCTTTCCCGTCTAAAGCAGGGAAAGGTTCCCTCATCTCGAGATACGAGGGGGAAACGGGGCTCCTCTGGATGTGGGCGGGACCATCGTGCTTCCTCTCGAGTGGAGACGGGTATGGCGGTGAACTTCTTGAGTTGCAGCAAGGGTGTGAAAGACCCTTTCGAAGTTCCAGAGGTTAGGTGTCATTAGTCTCCAGACGACTCATCGGAAATAGGCCTCATCTCGCCTGAAAGGGAGAACTTCCTGGATTTTTTCGAGTTGCGGCAGGTGTTCTCGAGTTACGACGGGGACCTCAGGGACCCGCCCTGGTGGCCTCAGGAGAGGCCAGTCCCCATGCGAGGTGCTAGGGGGCCTCTCGGGATTCCTCTCCCGTCGATACCGGGGCCAAAAACCTTGTGTGGAGTCAGGGCCGGAACCGAGGATTCCTCTCAGGGGCTGACATGGATCTTTGGGTACTTCTGGAGTCTCCCCAGGGGAGTTAGGACTCTTCTCGAGTGGGGGCATGCTCGTGCGCTTTCCTTCCCGGCTGTAGCAGCAATGTCACGCTTCCCGTCGCGTGGATCAAAGGATCTGTGGTTTTCCCTCGAGGCTTTCCCACAGGGCTGTCCCACGTGCCACCGTGGTGTGAGTCGATCCTCGGCGTGAAAGATGAGCCAGTGCAGGGCAAAGAGGTTCCTCTGGAATGGACTGAGACATCTGGGGGACTCTTGGAATGGTGGTACGACCATGGAGTTCCTCTCGCCTTTCCTGTTGAGAGTGCCTCCTCTTGAGATGCGACGGGAACGCCGGGAATTCTTTCCCGTTGAAAGCAGGGAAAGGATCCCTCATCTCGAGCTACGAGGGGGAAACGGGGCTCCTCTGGATGTGGGCGGGACCATCGTGCTTCCTCTCGAGAGGAGACGGGTATGGCGGTGAACTTCTTGAGTTGCAGCAAGGGTGTGAAAGACTCTTTCGAAGTTCTAGAGGTTAGGTGTCATTAGTCTCCAGACGCCTCATCGGAAATAGGCCTCATCTCGCCTGGAAGGGAGAACTTCCTGGATTTTCTCGAGTTGGGGCAGGTGTTCTCGAGTTACGACGGGGACCTCAGGGACCCGCCCTGGTGGCCTCAGTAGAGGCCAGTCCCCATGCGAGTTGCTAGGGGGCCTCTCGGGATTCCTCTCCCGTCGATACCGGGGCCAAAAACCTTGTGTGAAGTCAGGGCCGGAACCGAGGATTCCTCTCAGGGGCTGACATGGATCTTTGGGTACTTCTGGAGTCTCCCCAGGGGAGTCAGGCCTCGTCTCGAGTGGGGGCATGCACGTGCGCTTTCCTTCCAGGCTGTAGCAGCAATGTCACGCTTCCCTTCGCGTGGATCAAAGGATCTGTGGTTTTCCCTCGAGGCTTTCCCTCGAGGCTTTCCCTCAGGGCTGTCCCACGTGCCACCGTGGTGTGAGTCGATCCTCGGCATGAAAGATGAGCCAGTGCAGGGCAAAGAGTTTCCTCTGGAATGGACTGAGACATCTGGGGGACTCTTGGAATGGTGGTACGACCATGGAGTTCCTCTCGCCTTTCCTGTTGAGAGTGCCTCCTCTTGAGATGCGACGGGAATGACGGGAATACTTTCCCGTTGAAAGCAGGGAAAGGATCCCTCATCTCGAGCTACGAGGGGGAAACGGGGCCCCTCTGGATGTGGGCGGGACCATCGTGCTTCCTCTCGAGTGGAGACGGGTATGGCGGTGAACTTCTTGAGTTGCAGCAAGTGTGTGAAAGACCCTTTCGAAGTTCCAGAGGTTAGGTGTCATTAGTCTCCAGACGCCTTATCGGAAATAGGCCTCATCTCGCCTGGAAGGGAGAACTTCCTGGATTTTCTCGAGTTGCGGCAGGTGTTCTCGAGTTACGACGGGGACCTCAGGGACCCGCCCTGGTGGCCTCAGGAAAGGCCAGTCCCCATGCGAGTTGCTAGGGGGCCTCTCGGGATTCCTCTCCCGTCGATACCGGGGCCAAAAACCTTGTGTGGAGTCAGGGCCGGAACCGAGGATTCCTCTCAGGGGCTGACATGGATCTTTGGGTACTTCTGGAGTCTCCCCAGGGGAGTCAGGCCTCGTCTCGAGTGGGGGCATGCACGTGCGCTTTCCTTCCAGGCTGTAGCAGCAATGTCACGCTTCCCGAAGCGTGGATCATAGGATCTGTGGTTTTCCCTCGAGGCTTTCCCTCGAGGCTTTCCCACAGGGCTGTCCCACGTGCCACCGTGGTGTGAGTGGATCCTCGGCGTGAAAGATGAGCCAGTGCAGGGCAAAGAGGTTCCTCTGGAATGGACTGAGATATCTGGGGGACTCTTGGAATGGTGGTACGACCATGGAGTTCCTCTCGCCTTTCCTGTTGAGAGTGCCTCCTCTTGAGATGGGACGGGAACGCCGGGAATTCTTTCCCGTTGAAAGCAGGCAAAGGATCCCTCATCTCGAGCTACGAGGGGGAAACGGGGCTCCTCTGGATGTGGGCGGGACCATCGTGCTTCCTCTCGAGTGGAGACGGGTATGGCGGTGAACTTCTTGAGTTGCAGCAAGGGTGTGAAAGACCCTTTCGAAGTTCCAGAGGTTAGGTGTCATTAGTCTCCAGACGACTCATCGGAAATAGGCCTCATCTCGCCTGGAAGGGAGAACTTCCTGGATTTTCTCGAGTTGCGGCAGGTGTTCTCGAGTTACGACGGGGACCTCAGGGACCCGCCCTGGTGGCCTCAGGAGTGGCCAGTCACCATGCGAGTTGCTAGGGGGCCTCTCGGGATTCCTCTCCCGTCGATACCGGGGCCAAAAACCTTGTGTGGAGTCAGGGCCAGAACCGAGGATTCCTCTCAGGGGCTGATATGGATCTTTGGGTACTTCTGGAGTCTCGCCAGGGGAGACAGGCCTCGTCTCGTGAGGGGGCATGCACGTGCACTTTCCTCCCAGGCTGTAGCAGCAATGTCACGCTTCCCGTCGCGTGGATCATAGGATCTGTGGTTTTCCCTCGAGGCTTTCCCTCGAGGCTTTCCCACAGGGCTGTCCCACGTGCCACCGTGTTGTGAGTCGATCCTCGGCGTGAAAGATGAGCCAGTGCAGGGCAAAGAGCTTCCTCTGGAATGTACTGAGACATCTGGGGGACTCTTGGAATGGTGGTACCACCATGGAGTTCCTCTCGCCTTTCCTGTTGAGAGTGCCTCCTCTTGAGATGCGATGGGAACGCCGGGAATTCTTTCCCGTTGAAAGCAGGCAAAGGATCCCTCATCTCGAGCTACGAGGGGGAAACGGGGCTCCTCTGGATGTGGGCGGGACCATCCTGCTTCCTCTCGAGTGGAGACGGGTATGGAAGTGAACTTCTTGAGTTGCAGCAAGGGTGTGAAAGACCCTTTCGAAATTCCAGAGTTTAGGTTTCATTATTCTCCAGACGCCTCATCGGAAATAGGATTCTTCTCGCCTGGAAGGGAGAACTTCCTGGATTTTCTCGAGATGCGGCAGGTGTTCTCGAGTTTCGACGGGGACCTCAGGGACCCGCCCTGGTGGCCTCAGGAGAGGCCAGTCCACATGCGAGTTGCTAGGGGGCCTCTCGGAATTCCTCTCCCGTCGATACCGGGGCCAAAAACCTTGTGTGGAGTCAGGGCCGGAAACGAGGATTCCTCTCAGGGGCTGACATGGATCTTTGGGTACTTCTGGAGTCTCCGCAGGGGAGTCAGGCCTCGTCTCGAGTGGGGGCATGCACGTGCGCTATCCTTCCAAGCTGTAGCAGCAATGTCACGCTTCTCGACCCATGGATCAAAGGATCTGTGGTTTTCCCTCCAGGCTTTCCCACAGGGCTGTCCCACGTGCCACCGTGGTGTGAGTCGATCTTCGGCGTGAAAGATGAGCCAGTGCAGGGCAAAGAGGTTCCTCTGGAATGGACTGATACATCTGGGGGACTCTTGGAATTGTGGTACGATCATGGAGTTCCTCTCGCCTTTCCTGTTGAGAGTGCCTCCTCTTGAGATGCGACGGGAACGCCTGGAATTCTTTCCCGTTGAAAGCAGGGAAAGGATCCCTCATCTCGAGCTACGAGGGGGAAACGGGGCTCCTCTGGGTGTGGGCGGGACCATCGTGCTTCCTCTCGAGTGGAGACGGGTATGGCGGTGAACTTCTTGAGTTGCAGCAAGGGTGTGAAATACCCTTTCGAAGTTCCAGAGGTCAGGTGTCATTAGTCTCCAGAAGCCTCATCGGAAATAGGCCTCATCTCGCCTGGAAGGGAGAACTTCTTGGATTTTCTCGAGTTGCAGCAGGTGTTCTCGAGTTACGACGTGGACCTCAGGGACCCTCCCTGGTGGCCTCAGGAAAGGCCAGTCCCCATGCGAGTTGCTAGGGGGCCTCTCGGGATTCCTCTCCCGTCGATACCGGTGCCAAATACCTTGTGTGGAGTCAGGGCCGGAACCGAGGATTCCTCTCAGGGGCTGACATGGATCTTTGGGTACTTCTGGAGTCTCCCCAGGGGAGTCAGGCCTCGTCTCGAGTGGGGGCATGCACGTGTGCTTTCCTTCCAGGCTGTAGCAGCAATGTCATGCTTCCCGTCACGTGGATCAAAGGATCTGTGATTTTCCCTCGAGGCTTTCCCTCGAGGCTTTCCCACAGGGCTGTCCCACGTGCCTCCGTGGTGTGAGTCGATCCTCTGCGTGAAAGATGAGCCAGTGCAGGGCAAAGCGCTTCCTCTGGAATGGACTGAGACATCTGGGGGACTCTTGGAATGGTGGTACGACCATGGAGTTCCTCTCGCCTTTCCTGTTGAGAGTGCCTCCACTTGAGATGCGACGGGAACGCCGGGAATTCTTTTCCGTTGAAAGCAGGCAAAGGATCCCTCATCTCGAGCTACGAGGGGGAAACGGGGCTCCTCTGGATGTGGGCGGGACCATCCTGCTTCCTCTCTAGTGGAGACGGGTATGGAAGTGAACTTCTTGAGTTGCAGCAAGGGTGTGAAAGACCCTTTCGAAGTTCCAGAGGTAAGGTGTCATTAGTCTCCAGAAGCCTCATCGGAAATAGGCCTCATCTCGCCTGGAAGGGAGAACTTCCTGGATTTTCTCGAGATGCGGCAGGTGTTCTCGAGTTACGACGGGGACCTCAGGGACCCGCCCTGGTGGCCTCAGGAGAGGCCAGTCCACATGCGAGTTGCTAGGGGGCCTCGCGGGATTCCTCTCCCGTCGATACCGGGGCCAAAAACCTTGTGTGGAGTCAGGGCCGGAAACGAGGATTCCTCTCAGGGGCTGACATGGATCTTTGGGTACTTCTGGAGTCTCCGCAGGGGAGTCAGGCCTCGTCTCGAGTGGGGGCATGCACGTGCGTTTTCTTTCCAGGCTGTAGCAGCAATGTCACGCTTCCCTTCGCGTGGATCAAAGGATCTGTGGTTTTCCCTCGAGGCTTTCCCACAGGGCTGTCCCACGTGCCACCGTGGTGTGAGTCGATCCTCGGCGTGAAAGATGAGCCAGTGCAGGGCAAAGAGGTTCCTCTGGAATGGACTGAGTCATCTGGGGGACTCTTGGAATGGTGGTACGACCATGGAGTTCCTCTCGCCTTTCCTGTTGAGAGTGCCTCCACTTGAGATGCGACGGGAACTCCGGGAATTCTTTCCCGTTGAAAGCAGGCAAAGGATCCCTCATCTCGAGCTACGAGGGGGAAACGGGGCTCCTCTGGATGTGGGCGGGACCATCGTGCTTCCTCTCGAGTGGAGACGGGTATGGCAGTGAACTTCTTGAGTTGCAGCAAGGGTGTGAAAGACCCTTTCGAAGTTCCAGAGGTTAGGTGTCATTAGTCTCCAGACGCCTCATCGGAAATAGGCCTCATCTCGCCTGGAAGGGAGAACTTCCTGGATTTTCTCGAGTTGCGGCAGGTGTTCTCGAGTTACGACGGGGACCTCAGGGACCCGCCCTGGTGGCCTCAGGAAAGGCCAGTCCCCATGCGAGTTGCTAGGGGGCCTCTCGGGATTCCTCTCCCGTCGATACCGGGGCCAAAAACCTTGTGTGGAGTCAGGGCCGGAACCGAGGATTCCTCTCAGGGGCTGACATGGATCTTTGGGTACTTCTGGAGTCTCCCCAGCGGAGTCAGGCCTCGTCTCGAGTGGGGGCATGCACGTGCGCTTTCCTTCCAGGCTGTAGCAGCAATGTCACGCTTCCCGAAGCGTGGATCATAGGATCTGTGGTTTTCCCTCGAGGCTTTCCCTCGAGGCTTTCCCACAGGGCTGTCCCACGTGCCACCGTGGTGTGAGTGGATCCTCGGCGTGAAAGATGAGCCAGTGCAGGGCAAAGAGGTTCCTCTGGAATGGACTGAGATATCTGGGGGACTCTTGGAATGGTGGTACGACCATGGAGTTCCTCTCGCCTTTCCTGTTGAGAGTGCCTCCTCTTGAGATGCGACGGGAACGCCGGGAATTCTTTCCCGTTGAAAGCAGGCAAAGGATCCCTCATCTCGAGCTACGAGGGGGAAACGGGGCTCCTCTGGATGTGGGCGGGACCATCGTGCTTCCTCTCGAGTGGAGACGGGTATGGCGGTGAACTTCTTGAGTTGCAGCAAGGGTGTGAAAGACCCTTTCGAAGTTCCAGAGGTTAGGTGTCATTAGTCTCCAGACGCCTCATCGGAAATAGGCCTCATCTCGCCTGGAAGGGAGAACTTCCTGGATTTTCTCGAGTTGCGGCAGGTGTTCTCGAGTTACGACGGGGACCTCAGGGACCCGCCCTGGTGGCCTCAGGAGTGGCCAGTCACCATGCGAGTTGCTAGGGGGCCTCTCGGGATTCCTCTCCCGTCGATACCGGGGCCAAAAACCTTGTGTGGAGTCAGGGCCAGAACCGAGGATTCCTCTCAGGGGCTGATATGGATCTTTGGGTACTTCTGGAGTCTCGCCAGGGGAGACAGGCCTCGTCTCGTGAGGGGGCATGCACGTGCACTTTCCTTCCAGGCTGTAGCAGCAATGTCACGCTTCCCGTCGCGTGGATCATAGGATCTGTGGTTTTCCCTCGAGGCTTTCCCTCGAGGCTTTCCCACAGGGCTGTCCCACGTGCCACCGTGGTGTGAGTCGATCCTCGGCGTGAAAGATGAGCCAGTGCAGGGCAAAGAGCTTCCTCTAGAATGTACTGAGACATCTGGGGGACTCTTGGAATGGTGGTACCACCATGGAGTTCCTCTCGCCTTTCCTGTTGAGAGTGCCTCCTCTTGAGATGCGATGGGAACGCCGGGAATTCTTTCCCGTTGAAAGCAGGCAAAGGATCCCTCATCTCGAGCTACGAGGGGGAAACGGGGCTCCTCTGGATGTGGGCGGGACCATCCTGCTTCCTCTCGAGTGGAGACGGGTATGGAAGTGAACTTCTTGAGTTGCAGCAAGGGTGTGAAAGACCCTTTCGAAATTCCAGAGTTTAGGTTTCATTATTCTCCAGACGCCTCATCGGAAATAGGATTCTTCTCGCCTGGAAGGGAGAACTTCCTGGATTTTCTCGAGATGCGGCAGGTGTTCTCGAGTTACGACGGGGACCTCAGGGACCCGCCCTGGTGGCCTCAGGAGAGGCCAGTCCACATGCGAGTTGCTAGGGGGCCTCTCGGAATTCCTCTCCCGTCGATACCGGGGCCAAAAACCTTGTGTGGAGTCAGGGCCGGAAACGAGGATTCCTCTCAGGGGCTGACATGGATCTTTGGGTACTTCTGGAGTCTCCCCAGGGGAGTCAGGCCTCGTCTCGAGTGGGGGCATGCACGTGCGCTATCCTTCCAAGCTGTAGCAGCAATGTCACGCTTCTCGACCCATGGATCAAAGGATCTGTGGTTTTCCCTCCAGGCTTTCCCACAGGGCTGTCCCACGTGCCACCGTGGTGTGAGTCGATCTTCGGCGTGAAAGATGAGCCAGTGCAGGGCAAAGAGGTTCCTCTGGAATGGACTGATACATCTGGGGGACTCTTGGAATTGTGGTACGATCATGGAGTTCCTCTCGCCTTTCCTGTTGAGAGTGCCTCCTCTTGAGATGCGACGGGAACGCCTGGAATTCTTTCCCGTTGCAAGCAGGGAAAGGATCCCTCATCTCGAGCTACGAGGGGGAAACGGGGCTCCTCTGGGTGTGGGCGGGACCATCGTGCTTCCTCTCGAGTGGAGACGGGTATGGCGGTGAACTTCTTGAGTTGCAGCAAGGGTGTGAAATACCCTTTCGAAGTTCCAGAGGTTAGGTGTCATTAGTCTCCAGAAGCCTCATCGGAAATAGGCCTCATCTCGCCTGGAAGGGAGAACTTCTTGGATTTTCTCGAGTTGCAGCAGGTGTTCTCGAGTTACGACGTGGACCTCAGGGACCCTCCCTGGTGGCCTCAGGAAAGGCCAGTCCCCATGCGAGTTGCTAGGGGGCCTCTCGGGATTCCTCTCCCGTCGATACCGGTGCCAAATACCTTGTGTGGAGTCAGGGCCGGAACCGAGGATTCCTCTCAGGGGCTGACATGGATCTTTGGGTACTTCTGGAGTCTCCCCAGGGGAGTCAGGCCTCGTCTCGAGTGGGGGCATGCACGTGTGCTTTCCTTCCAGGCTGTAGCAGCAATGTCATGCTTCCCGTCACGTGGATCAAAGGATCTGTGATTTTCCCTCGAGGCTTTCCCTCGAGGCTTTCCCACAGGGCTGTCCCACGTGCCTCCGTGGTGTGAGTCGATCCTCTGCGTGAAAGATGAGCCAGTGCAGGGCAAAGAGCTTCCTCTGGAATGGACTGAGACATCTGGGGGACTCTTGGAATGGTGGTACGACCATGGAGTTCCTCTCGCCTTTCCTGTTGAGAGTGCCTCCTCTTGAGATGCGACGGGAACGCCGGGAATTCTTTCCCGTTGAAAGCAGGCAAAGGATCCCTCATCTCGAGCTACGAGGGGGAAACGGGGCTCCTCTGGATGTGGGCGGGACCATCCTGCTTCCTCTCTAGTGGAGACGGGTATGGAAGTGAACTTCTTGAGTTGCAGCAAGGGTGTGAAAGACCCTTTCGAAGTTCCAGAGGTTAGGTGTCATTAGTCTCCAGACGCCTCATCGGAAATAGGCCTCATCTCGCCTGGAAGGGAGAACTTCCTGGATTTTCTCGAGATGCGGCAGGTGTTCTCGAGTTACGACGGGGACCTCAGGGACCCGCCCTGGTGGCCTCAGGAGAGGCCAGTCCACATGCGAGTTGCTAGGGGGCCTCGCGGGATTCCTCTCCCGTCGATACCGGGGCCAAAAACCTTGTGTGGAGTCAGGGCCGGAAACGAGGATTCCTCTCAGGGGCTGACATGGATCTTTGGGTACTTCTGGAGTCTCCGCAGGGGAGTCAGGCCTCGTCTCGAGTGGGGGCATGCACGTGCGTTTTCTTTCCAGGCTGTAGCAGCAATGTCACGCTTCCCTTCGCGTGGATCAAAGGATCTGTGGTTTTCCCTCGAGGCTTTCCCACAGGGCTGTCCCACGTGCCACCGTGGTGTGAGTCGATCCTCGGCGTGAAAGATGAGCCAGTGCAGGGCAAAGAGGTTCCTCTGGAATGGACTGAGACATCTGGGGGACTCTTGGAATGGTGGTACGACCATGGAGTTCCTCTCGCCTTTCCTGTTGAGAGTGCCTCCTCTTGAGATGCGACGGGAACTCCGGGAATTCTTTCCCGTTGAAAGCAGGCAAAGGATCCCTCATCTCGAGCTACGAGGGGGAAACGGGGCTCCTCTGGATGTGGGCGGGACCATCGTGCTTCCTATCGAGTGGAGACGGGTATGGCAGTGAACTTCTTGAGTTGCAGCAAGGGTGTGAAAGACCCTTTCGAAGTTCCAGAGGTTAGGTGTCATTAGTCTCCAGACGCCTCATCGGAAATAGGCCTCATCTCGCCTGGAAGGGAGAACTTCCTGGATTTTCTCGAGTTGCGGCAGGTGTTCTCGAGTTACGACGGGGACCTCAGGGACCCGCCCTGGTGGCCTCAGGAGTGGCCACTCACCATGCGAGTTGCTAGGGGGCCTCTCGGGATTCCTCTCCCGTCGATACCGGGGCCAAAAACCTTGTGTGGAGTCAGGGCCAGAACCGAGGATTCCTCTCAGGGGCTGATATGGATCTTTGGGTACTTCTGGAGTCTCGCCAGGGGAGACAGGCCTCGTCTCGTGAGGGGGCATGCACGTGCACTTTCCTTCCAGGCTGTAGCAGCAATGTCACGCTTCCCGTCGCGTGGATCAAAGGATCTGTGGTTTTCCCTCGAGGCTTTCCCTCGAGGCTTTCCACAGGGCTGTCCCACGTGCCACCGTGGTGTGAGTCGATCCTCGGCGTGAAAGATGCGCCAGTGCAGGGCAAAGAGTTTCCTCTGGAATGGACTGAGACATCTGGGGGACTCTTGGAATGGTGGTACGACCATGGAGTTCCTCTCGCCTTTCCTGTTGAGAGTGCCTCCTCTTGAGATGCGACGGGAACGCCGGGAATTTTTTCCCGTTGAAAGCAGGAAAAGGATCCCTCATCTCGAGCTACGAGGGGGAAACGGGGCTCCTCTGGATGTGGGCGGGACCATCGTGCTTCCTCTCGAGTGGAGACGGGTATGGCGGTGAACTTCTTGAGTTGCAGCAAGGGTGTGAAAGACCCTTTCGAAGTTCCAGAGGTTAGGTGTCATTAGTCTCCAGACGCCTCATCGGAAATAGGCCTCATCTCGCCTGGAAGGGAGAACTTCCTGGATTTTCTCGAGTTGCGGCAGGTGTTCTCGAGTTACGACGGGGACCTCTGGGACCCGCCCTGGTGGCCTCAGGAGAGGCCAGTCCCTATGCGAGTTGCTAGGGGGCCTCTCGGGATTCCTCTCCCGTCGATACCGGGGCCAAAAACCTTGTGTGGAGTCAGGGCCGGAACCGAGGATTCCTCTCAGGGGCTGACATGGATCTTTGGGTACTTCTGGAGTCTCCCCAGGGGAGTCAGGCCTCGTCTCGAGTGGGGGCATGCACGTGCGCTTTCCTTCCAGGCTGTAGCAGCAATGTCACGCTTCCCGTCGCGTGGATTATAGGATCTGTGGTTTTCCCTCGAGGCTTTCCCTCGAGGCTTTCCCACAGGGCTGTCCCACGTGCCACCGTGGTGTGAGTCGATCCTCGGCGTGAAAGATGAGCCAGTGCAGGGCAAAGAGCTTCCTCTGGAATGGACTGAGACATCTGGGGGACTCTTGGAATGGTGGTACGACCATGGAGTTCCTCTCGCCTTTCCTGTTGAGAGTGCCTCCTCTTGAGATGCGACGGGAACGCCGGGAATTCTTTCCCGTTGAAAGCAGGCAAAGGATCCCTCATCTCGAGCTACGAGGGGGAAACGGGGCTCCTCTTGATGTGGGCGGGACCATCCTGCTTCCTCTCGAGTGGAGACGGGTATGGAAGTGAACTTCTTGAGTTGCAGCAAGGGTGTGAAAGACCCTTTCGAAGTTCCAGAGGTTAGGTGTCATTAGTCTCCAGACGCCTCATCGGAAATAGGCCTCATCTCGCCTGGAAGGGAGAACTTCCTGGATTTTCTCGAGATGCGGCAGGTGTTCTCGAGTTACGACGGGGACCTCAGGGACCCGCCCTGGTGGCCTCAGGAGAGGCCAGTCCACATGCGAGTTGCTAGGGGGCCTCGCGGGATTCCTCTCCCGTCGATACCGGGGCCAAAAACCTTGTGTGGAGTCAGAGCCGGAAACGAGGATTCCTCTCAGGGGCTGACATGGATCTTTGGGTACTTCTGGAGTCTCCGCAGGGGAGTCAGGCCTCGTCTCGAGTGGGGGCATGCACGTGCGTTTTCTTTCCAGGCTGTAGCAGCAATGTCACGCTTCCCGTCGCGTGGATCAAAGGATCTGTGGTTTTCCCTCGAGGCTTTCCCACAGGGCTGTCCCACGTTCCACCGTGGTGTGAGTCTATCCTCGGCGTGAAAGATGAGCCAGTGCAGGGCAAAGAGGTTCCTCTGGAATGGACTGAGACATCTGGGGGACTCTTGGAATGGTGGTACGACCATGGAGTTCCTCTCGCCTTTCCTGTTGAGAGTGCCTCCTCTTGAGATGCGACGGGAATGCCGGGAATTCTTTCCCGTTGAAAGCAGGGAAAGGATCCCTCATCTCGAGCTCCGAGGGGGAAACGGTGCTCCTCTGGATGTGGGCGGGACCATCGTGCTTCCTCTCTAGTGGAGACGGGTATTGCCGGGGTCCAGCCCCGGTGGATCCAGGGAATTCGAAGGGTGGACGGCGTTGGCGTGGAAAGACTTGTTTATTTATTAATATAAGATTAGATTAAGAAACTGTAGTGCAGTAGGAAGATTAAGTGGAGAAAGAGGGCTGAATAGCTTGGTTTACGCGGAAGACCAATAAAATTCCAGACAAGGAATTTGCACCATCTACGTTGGGCCACCGGTGCCCGCTTGAATATCTAAGGGTGCCTCGCCTTAAGCTCCCTTTCTCGCGGATCTTAATAACCAGGGCAAATAAGTAGACCTGGCGAGCCTCCGCGCCCCAGATGGAAATTCAGCCTGAAATTAAAGTAAAGAGCAGAGGGAAGAAAAGGGAGAGAAAAAGAGAGAGAGAGAGAGACACGGGGGGAGCCATATTCCCAAGACACCAGGCCGAGACTAGTCCGAGAAACTGGTCTGAGAATCTGGTCCCGTCCTTTATTGTTCAGAAGGCCTTTTATACTTTTGATAAAACATGGAGATCAATGGTAACACAAAGTTATGCAGCGTTAGCAGTCCAGACTCTTATCAAAACCAGGCTTTTCTCTCTGCATACCTAATTGTATACACAAGTCTTAGGTAATTTTCATCATCTTCCAACCAAAAGGGCCAATTAACATTTTACAGCCTTTTTTCTGATAAGGGTTTGTCAACCACAAGACTTATTTGTGTTGATCTTCCCAAGGTCTGGTGCCACTCTCGGAAAGCACTAAAGAAAGTTACATTCTTAGACAGCAAGGATACAGCAACTTATAACAAGTAGAGGGAGTGCAGTGATTTATAGCAAAAGAGAAGCAATTAACTCAAAAGTCTAGTGTTGCTAACATCAAAACTACTATGTATCTTTTTCTACATCCTGCTTACATTAACATCCTTCCAGGTGCCTAAAAGATAAAGAATAAGGAGGTCTGGCAGCAATCCTTGAGTCAACAGTGAAAACCCTCTACCAATATAATTTTTAACTCTTTAGAAAAGGCTCTGTATCTTTAAGATGCTTTTAAGCTTTGTGCCTCCCGCGGTTGGGGGGCTGTAAGCAATTCACAAGCTGTAAGCTTTGTGCCTCTCGTGGTTGGGGGGCTGTAAGCAATTCACAAGCTGTAAGAGGTCTGGGGAACCTGTTAGGCAGACTAGAGAGCTATCAGAGGGGTTTAACTGAAACATCCCTTTCAAATGCAGAAGACTAAAACCCTGAATTGACTTTTTTCCAGAGAATATCAGAAAAGTGGAAAAGCAGAGCACAAAAGCCGGCAGATTTTTGCTGGGGTACATGCTTAGGAATATCCAGAGGGGTCCCTGAAGTCTGAGCATGCCTTGCGTATGTCAGCTTCCTTCCTCATGACCTTGTCACGGGCGGGATTCCTCACACTGGCTTCCGGCAACTCCCCCTTCTTTATTAGTTTTTTAAAAAAATTAGGTGCAGTTCAGTCGCGAGATTCCGAATGCTCTGCCGAAGAGTCCTGACAACACAAGGAAGCACGATTACAAGGAGCAGGATTATGGCACCCACAGCAGCATAGCTAGAGACAGTAGTCAGAAGAGTTTTTCCAGAAATGAAGTCAGAGAAGGTGTGGAAAAAGTCATTGGCTTCTCCTGCGGCGGTAAAATCTAATCGGGAGTGTTCCAAGGTCTGAATCTGATTATGAAGTTTCCCTAAATCTAAACTAATATCTGAGCTGTTCCAGACACCTAAAATATGATTTTTGACCCTCTCCCATTTAAAATCTGTCTCATTTACTTTCAGGGATGTAACACATATCCACCGGTAATCGGCATGACATGAAAGAGCCAATTTCATTTTCAGACTCTGTAATTCATTCCCAATATGCATTACTGCTTCTTCTAAGGCATCAATCCTTATTTCTAGCTTCCTATCTATAATTTCCTGGGTTGCCAGCGTTAGAGAAACATTTTTGGATACGGTGTCAACATATTGGGCAGTATACACTTGTTGAGACAATGATAATGCCGCCACAGTAACAGAAGTAATTGCGGTTATCAAAGCTGATATTCCCAAAACAAGTAAGCCCACAAACCGTCGTGTTCGCATTAAATCTTGTAGCTGTTGCAGTACAGCTAGGCCATGGTTATCATACCAATACGTGGCTACAGTTACAGGTACCATGAGATAGGGCAGACGTTTTAAAACCATGAAAGAGCAAACTTTATATTGAGGAGTTAAACAGGATGAAAGCATACATTGTTCACAAGACACTACATGGGGTCCACCTGTATAATTCAATTGTATGTTAAGTCTTTCAGAATCATTAGTGAAAAGAAAAACATAAGGAGAGGGTAGACAAGCTAAAATAGAGTAAATAGAGGTATTTTTTGGTCGGATTAAAATAATAGGGGCGGTAGCCGCAAGGGCTCTCCAAATTTCTGGCTGCCAAAAGGTTTTACCTCTAGTTATATAAGACAGCATAGGGGGAACAAATTGGTTATGATGCCGTCTGGTGGCAACTAACGGCCAAGAAATTGAATATTCTTTCCAATTATCCAATCTATTGATAAAGTCATCGTCAGACTCAGGGTCTTGACCTGGATTTGGGTTGCTCCAGTCCTGAATCGCACAATTTCTTCCTCCCGGCATATTGTAATCTACTCTCGAATTATAAATACAAGATTTCCAAATCGGATATCCTGAATGATCATCTATAGTTTTCCAAATAACATCTGAGGGAGCAACATCATCACAATTTGGATATTCTGATGGAGTTTTGAGAGACAAAGACTTATAGGGGCCAAGGACCCCAGGCATACGGGCTCGTAATATCCAAGCAGACCGATCCCCTATAGATGCAAATTTAGAGGTTGGGGAATCTGTCATAACTGCTTTTGTGGAGGCTCCAATGCATCCTGTCTTGGTAAAGAAGTCTCCTGTAAGGCCAGGAGGAAAATTAAAGCAGACAGGAAAATCATCTGCTAGTCCTTTAAAGGTATAATTGAAATTAATAGGGTATTGGTCTTTTGTATAGGAAGTATAAGATCCTCCCAAAAGGCGAGGCTGGTCTGTACTAACTCGTATGGGGTCACTGTTCCAAGTAACAACTTGGAAAGTTGGAGGATCCGGGAGAAACGCCCAATATTTGGTTGGAATGGGAGCAGCGCTTACCTGGCAAGAGAGCAAGGCAAGCATGGCAATAAACACCTTTTCAGGAGAGACTGACGATCCCTGTAGGGTAGCTATCCCCTGTGCCTGGCGACAGAGAGCTTTAATCTGTCCCCAGGTGGGCAAGGAGGCTTGTTGGGTTGACTGAGCTGGGCGTCCTAATGGATTCCTGCGAGGCAAAAAATCAGGGGGTGCAATATCCTGTATCTGAAGTCGTGACATCTGTCCAGTGGGTGGCTCCGATCCGCGCCTATCCGGGATCTCCAATGTCAGCTGTCCTGGGGTCAGCGGCGTTTCCCGTGCTGGCGGAGGGAGCGGGGGAAGAGGGAGTTTCTTCCTTTTTAGAGATCGCGGTGGCGGGGGATTCTGGTATCCGGGGAGCTGAGACATGGCGAATTAGTCTGTCTGGAACCCAAATCGGAGCGTCCGCGTCCTGTGGAAAAACACAAGCATACCCTCGCCCATTGGTTAATAAGGGGTCAGGACCTTTCCATTGTCCGGAAAGAAGGTCCCTCCATTTTACTAATGGTTTTGCATTCAATTGCTCTGGGCACCAATGGCGAAGCATTGCAGTGTTTCCGGATGAATCAGCATTTAAGTTATTTATTACGAAAAGAGCATGTTGCAAAATCTGATGGGGGGAACTATATTTAAATTCCCCTTCTTTTAGTTTTTGAATATGGATTTTCAGTGTTTGATGTGCTCTTTCCACAATGGCTTGTCCTTGTGGGTTATAAGGGATGCCGGTGTTATGTTTAATTTGAAATCTTGTACAGAATTGCTGAAAAGATTTAGAAGTGTAAGCAGGAGCATTATCAGTTTTTAAAGCTTTTGGCAAGCCCAGATAGGAAAAGCATGTAAAAAGATGTTGTATTACATCTTTAACTGCTTCCCCTGTACGAGCAGTGGCAATAATAACATGAGAGAAGGTATCTACAGTTACATGAACAAAAGACAGTTTTCCAAATGAAGAGACATGGGTTACATCCATTTGCCAGAGTGCATTAGGTTTGAGACCGCGAGGGTTAACTCCCAGAGGCAAAGCATTCACGGTAGTAGGACAATGTGAACAAGAACGAACAATCTCTCGGGCAGATTCTCGAGGAATTTGAAACTGGTATCGTAAGGCAGTGGCATTTTGGTGATGAAGTGAGTGAGAAGCTCGAGCTTCTTCAAAAACAGAAGCCACTGAAATCCTGGTTAACGAATCTGCCAATTCATTGAGAGCATTTAAAGGGCCAGGCAGGCCGGAATGAGCCCGAATGTGGCCGATAAAGAACGCCCGATTTCTTTTCCATATTTGCTGCTGCAGTTTAGTTAACAAATGGAAGATAGCAGTTTTGTTTTCAGGCAAAACTGCAGTCTCAATGTGTGGAAACAGCCTGACCACATACTGAGAGTCAGAATAAAGGTTAAATTCTTTCTCTGCAAACATAACAAAGGCCTCAATAACAGCTGTGATTTCAGCCCTTTGAGCTGAAGTTTCTTGTGTTTCCAAAAGTTTTTGATGATCTCTTGTGACTATAGAGGCTCTACCGTTAGCCGATCCATCAGTAAAGACTACCTGAGCATCTGAAATAGGGAACTGTTTACACCGGACAGGAAAAATAACTGGATGGTTAGACATAAAATTTAGTAAAACATGCGAGGGTAAATGATGCAAAATTTGACCACAGTAATTCCCTATGGCAATCTGCCAGTCTTCATCAAACATTAAAAGAGCATCAAGCTGCTCCTTATTATATGGAATTACAATCTCTGATGGCTCTTTACCAAACAATTCAATGCTCCGCTTCCTTCCTTTTAGCATTAATGTGGCAATTAAACCAGGATAAGAAGCCACGACTTTTTTAGCTTGGGTAGGAAGATGGATCCATTCTAAAGGGCCGCGTTGCCACAGAACTCCCGTAGGCGCCGTTGGAGTAGCTAGGCAAAGGAACTGCCACGTCATCGTCAAATCAATTCTTTTTACATAGCTATTTGATAAGGCTGCTTCTACTTTGCCTAGGGCTTCTTGAGCCTCAGCTGTTAATTGTCTTTTTGAGGTTGGATCAGGATCCCCGCGTAAAGTGTTAAAAAGAGGTTTTAATTCGGCAGTGGTTAATTTTAAATATGGTCTAATCCAATTAATATCACCTAAGAGTTTTTGATAATCATTTAAAGTAATAAGATGGTCTTTTCTCAATTGCAGCGGGGTATGAGTCACCGTTTCCGAATTTATGACTCTTCCTAAGTAAGTTATGGGCGGATTGATTTGAATTTTTTCTGGGGCAATTTTTAGGCCTCTGTCTGTCAATGCCTGGGTCAGGTCTTGGAGCACAGTCTGCAGGTGAACTCTATCAGGATGAGCTATTAAAATATCATCCATATAGTGAATCATATACACGTGTTCATATTTAGCCCTAGTATCTTCTAGAGCGGCATTAACAAATTTTTGGCATAAAGTAGGGCTATTTTTCATTCCCTGAGGCAGAACCTTCCACTGAAACCGTAAATAAGGCTGTTTAAGATTTTCTGATGGCAGACTAAAGGCAAATCGCTTTTTATCCTCAGGATTTAAGGGAATAGTGAAAAAACAATCTTGTAAATCAATAACAATTATATTATATCCCTCTGGAACGGCTACTGGGGAAGGGAGCCCAGGCTGTAAGGCCCCCATGTCCTCCATGGTGGCATTAATAGCTCTCAAATCCTGTAAAAGTCGCCATTTACCAGATTTTTTCTTAATGACAAAAATAGGAGTGTTCCAGGGGCTATTGGAGGGCTCAATATGTCCCAATTCTAATTGTTCAAAGATTAATGCTTTAGCTGCCAATAATTTTTCCTTATGCAGAGGCCACTGTTCTACCCACACCGGATCTTGAGATTTTCATGTGATGGGGTCGGCAGCAAAAACAATGGCCTCAATTATAAATTTGGATATCCCAATCCAGCACGTAGCTTGCGAGGAGTTGGGCAAATTGGCTCAATTATTCCTGTCTGTTGTTTACCCAATCCTTTTGATGGATCATAGCCCATCTGCAACATCTGAGAGGTCACTTTATCATCAGGGCTAAAAAGTAACACTCCCATTTGAGATAGCACGTCCCTCCCCCACAGGGTAAGGGGGAGCGAAGGAACGACATAAGGTTGGAAAGTTCCACGGGTATCCTCAAATTGCCAATCTAAAATTTTTGCACTTTTGGCTATTGTGGGGGCTCTTCCTATCCCCACCAAGTTATTTTCAGTAGTATGCGTGGGCCAGGAGCTGGGCCAGTCTTTTCCTGAAATGCAAGAAACATCTGCTCCTGTGTCTAATAACCCCACAATAGACTTGCCATTAATCAGGATAGTCTTCATAGGACGTTTCTGAGTAATTTCTGTTATCCAAAAAACCATATCACTAGACCCAAATCCTTTATCCTGCCTTTCATTTTGAGTAGCTGTGCGCCCAATTGCAGTGTGGTAAGGCAAAAGCAAAAGTTGGGCTATTCTTTGTCCCTGATGTATTTGGAAAGTTTTAGTTGGGGGTGAAATCATTATCTGGATTTCTCCTGTATAATCTGAGTCAATTACTCCAGGGATGATTGTGAGACCTTGCATAGCTAAGGAACTTCTGCCTAGTATAATTCCTACTAAACCTGTTGGTAATGGGCCTTTAACTCCTGTAGGTATTTTTACAGTGGGGCTATCTGGTGTTAATATTGCTGAGGTGGTGGAACTGAGGTCCAGTCCTGCGCTGCCTGGGGTTGCTCTGATGAGTTCTGCGATGGGACGAAGGGAATGAATGGGTTCAGTGAGGCTGCCCCAATTGTTGTCGGGGCCTGAGGCTGGCCCCTCAATCCGTTTCCCGACTGCTGGTTGGGGCCCAAAAAGGCTCCATTTCTATGGAATTGTGACCTACATTCTTTTGCCCAGTGATATCCTTTTTGACAACGAGGGCAGAGAGATCTAGGGAGATTAGTAGGCACAGCCGGGGAGGGAGAATTCGGCAGAGAAGAACCGGCTGCTTTTTGGGGACAAGCTCGCATAAGGTGCCCTTCCCGTCCGCAAGAGAAGCAGGCCTTGGATAAACCAATATTCTGGCCTGGACTACTGGAATGACTCTTTGACGGGTTATTTCTATTTGTAAAAAAGGACTGTACTGCCTGCTGGTAAGAATTTCCCTTTATGGCTGCAGCTATGGCAACGCCCTGCATCATCGCTGGTCCTACATCTGCACATTGCCTGATATAATCTATTATTTCCCCAGTTTTTTTAATAGGACGTAAAATGGCCTGGCAGGTAGAATTAGCATTTTCAAATGCCAGTTGTTTTATCAATATACTAGCTGCCTCAGTGTTGGAAATTACTCTGTTGACTGCCTCTGCAAGTCTTGATATAAAGTCTTCATATGGCTCTTCTGGTTTTTGTTTAACATTTGAGAAGGAAGAGGTAGATTCTTTCCCTTCAGGCAACAAACGCCAAGCCCCAAGGGCGCAGGCGGTTACTTGATCTAAAGTGGTTTTATCTAATCCCATTTGATCTCTAAGTGTTCCAAAATCATTAGTCCCTGCCAACATATTTTTTATAATATATCTTGGGCCATATTTTTGGTTAGCATCAGCCTGTTTTTGGGCTAGATCTTCATATTCAGTTCTCCAAAGTACATATTGACCTCCAGACAGACAAGCTTTAGCGACTGTCTTCCAGTCATGGGGTGTCATCCATCTGCCCGCTAAAGCTTCCACCAATGATACAGTGTACGGGGCTTTAGGCCCATACAAAGCACAAGCCTGTTTGAGTTCTTTAATCATTTTCATTGGAATGGGTTCCCAGTGGGGGGCTGTTCTCCCACCACTTCCACCAAATATTATGGGGAAACAAGCCTCAAGGTGGGGATCAAGTTCATCATCTGGGCTAGAGAAAACTCTTCTTTGGGGAGCTTCTAGTGGAGGCCCCTCACCCTTATAGGGAGGGGGGGGCAAGGGGTGTCCTATGTCACTTTCTTCGTACTTTGGGAATTTTTTATCCGTTCTGTGTTTAGGTCTTACGGATGTTTTATCTGGGGAATCTGGCCTTAAACTCTCAGGTGCATATAATCTGATGGGGGACATTTGTCTTGAGCCTCTGGAAGCAGAAGGCTTAATTAAGGAAATTTCTCTTGAATTTGTGGAAGCAGGTGGTCTGGTTGGGGAAGTTTTTATTAAGCTCTTTGGAGCAGATAATCTAATTGGAGAAGTTTCTCTTAAACTCCTTGGAGCATCTTTATTTAATAAAGACCAGTCCTCATCAGAATGATCTTGACTTACTTCCTCTTCCAAATCTTCCTCATCTGAAAGCTGCTCTTTTTTGTCATCTCTATCTATTACCTTTTCTTGGGCAGTCATTGCAGCTATCATTTGACTCAACTGCCGATAGTTAGGTGTAGCCTCCTTTTCATCACTCTCCTCTTCGATAGATACCTTTTTCTCTGCACTTTCCTCTTTAAGATGTACCTTTTCAGATTCAGGGGCAGGGTCTAGAGCGTCCCTAATTATATTCCATAAGGAAAAGGCGTCAGTAGGCACCTTTTGTGAGCCATGTTCAGCATGGTAAGTTTTTAGTTGTTTTCCTACTCTCTCCCAGGTGTCTAAGTTAACAGTGCCTTCTTCTGGAAACCAGGGACACTGTTCTTGTACAAAGGAAAAAAATGAATGAATATTGGATTTTTTAACTTTAATTCCTCGTTTAGTTAGTAACTGCAAGATTACTCCTGTAAAAAGCTGTCTTTCTTTTGATTCACTGTTACCCATGTCAGAAAATTAAGTCTTATAGAAAAGTCTACCTCAACAAAAAGGTTTTACCTTTGGCGAGGGGGGTTTTGTTTTCAACCCTAAGATAGCAGGTTTCTTTTCAACCTCTAGAGCACCAGGTTTCTCTTAAACCCTTGAACACTTCCCACTCCTCCTCACCCTGTCTATCCTACAGGGGGGTCCGCGGCACCCTGAGTGGGGTCCTAGCCGTCCCGAACACTCAACACTGGGGGAGTACCCGAAAGTACTCCGGGGGGAGTGATTAAGTCACTCCGGGGGGGAGCAACAGAGAGTGCTCCGGGGGGAGCAACAGAGAGTGCTCCGGGGGGAGCTACAGAGAGTGCTCCGGGGGGAGCTTTTGCTCCGAGGAACCTACCTTCGAATAGCCTGTTCCGGGCGCCACTTGCCGGGGTCCAGCCCCGGTGGATCCAGGGAATTCGAAGGGTGGACGGCGTTGGCGTGGAAAGACTTGTTTATTTATTAATATAAGATTAGATTAAGAAACTGTAGTGCAGTAGGAAGATTAAGTGGAGAAAGAGGGCTGAATAGCTTGGTTTACGCGGAAGACCAATAAAATTCCAGACAAGGAATTTGCACCATCTACGTTGGGCCACCGGTGCCCGCTTGAATATCTAAGGGTGCCTCGCCTTAAGCTCCCTTTCTCGCGGATCTTAATAACCAGGGCAAATAAGTAGACCTGGCGAGCCTCCGCGCCCCAGATGGAAATTCAGCCTGAAATTAAAGTAAAGAGCAGAGGGAAGAAAAGGGAGAGAAAAAGAGAGAGAGAGAGAGACAGGGGGGGAGCCAGATTCCCAAGAAACCAGGCCGAGACTAGTCCGAGAAACTGGTCTGAGAATCTGGTCCCGTCCTTTATTGTTCAGAAGGCCTTTTATACTTTTGATAAAACATGGAGATCAATGGGTAACACAAAGTTATGCAGCGTTAGCAGTCCAGACTCTTATCAAAACCAGGCTTTTCTCTCTGCATACCTAATTGTATACACAAGTCTTAGGTAATTTACATCATCTTCCAACCAAAAGGGCCAATTAACATTTTACAGCCTTTTTTCTGATAAGGGTTTGTCAACCACAAGACTTATTTGTGTTGATCTTCCCAAGGTCTGGTGCCACTCTCGGAAAGCACTAAAGAAAGTTACATTCTTAGACAGCAAGGATACAGCAACTTATAACAAGTAGAGGGAGTGCAGTGATTTATAGCAAAAGAGAAGCAATTAACTCAAAAGTCTAGTGTTGCTAACATCAAAACTACTATGTATCTTTTTCTACATCCTGCTTACATTAACATCCTTCCAGGTGCCTAAAAGATAAAGAATAAGGAGGTCTGGCAGCAATCCTTGAGTCAACAGTGAAAACCCTCTACCAATATAATTTTTAACTCTTTAGAAAAGGCTCTGTATCTTTAAGATGCTTTTAAGCTTTGTGCCTTCCGCGGTTGGGGGGCTGTAAGCAATTCACAAGCTGTAAGCTTTGTGCCTCTCGCGGTTGGGGGGCTGTAAGCAATTCACAAGCTGTAAGAGGTCTGGGGAACCTGTTAGGCAGACTAGAGAGCTATCAGAGGGGTTTAACTGAAACATCCCTTTCAAATGCAGAAGACTAAAACCCTGAATTGACTTTTTTCCAGAGAATATCAGAAAAGTGGAAAAGCAGAGCACAAAAGCCAGCAGATTTTTGCTGGGGTACATGCTTAGGACTATCCAGAGGGGTCCCTGAAGTCTGAGCACGCCTTGCGTATGTCAGCTTCCTTCCTCATGACCTTGTCACGGGCGGGATTCCTCACACTGGCTTCCGGCAGGGTATGGTGGTGAACTTCTTGAGTTGCAGCAAGGCTGTGAAAGACCCTTTCGAAGTTCCAGAGGTAAGGTGTCATTAGTCTCCAGACGCATCATCGGAAATAGGCCTCATCTCGCCTGGAAGGGAGAACTTCCTGGATTTTCTCGAGTTGCGGCAGGTGTTCTCGAGTTAAGACGGGGACCTCAGGGACCCGCCCTGGTGGCCTCAGGAGAGGCCAGTCCCTATGCGAGTTGCTAGGGGGCCTCTCGGGATTCCTCTCCCGTCGATACCGGGGCCAAAAACCTTGTGTGGAGTCAGGGCCGGAACCGAGGATTCCTCTCAGGGGCTGACATGGATCTTTGGGTACTTCTGGAGTCTCCCCAGGGGAGTCAGGCCTCGTCTCGAGTGGGGGCATGCACGTGCACTTTCTTTCCAGGCTGTAGCAGCAATGTCACGCTACCTGTCGCGTGGATCAAATGATCTGTGGTTTTCCCTCGAGGCTTTCCCACAGGGCTGTCCCACGTGCCACCGTGGTGTGAGTCGATCCTCGGCGTGAAAGATGAGCCAGTGCAGGGCAAAGAGGTTCCTCTGGAATGGACTGAGACATCTGGGGGACTCTTGGAATGGTGGTACGACCATGGAGTTCCTCTCGCCTTTCCTGTTGAGAGTGCCTCCTCTTGAGATGCGACGGGAACGCCGGGAATATTTTCCCGTTGAAAGCAGGGAAAGGATCCCTCATCTCGAGCTACGAGGGGGAAACGGGGCTCCTCTGGATGTGGGCGGGACCATCGTGCTTCCTCTCGAGTGGAGACGGGTATGGCGGTGAACTTCTTGAGTTGCAGCAAGGGTGTGAAAGACCCTTTCGAAGTTCCAGAGGTTAGGTGTCATTAGTCTCCAGACGCCTCATCGGAAATAGGCCTCATCTCGCCTGGAAGGGAGAACTTCCTTGATTTTCTCGAGTTGCGGCAGGTGTTCTCGAGTTACGACGGGGACCTCAGGGACCCGCCCTGTTGGCCTCAGGAGAGGCCAGTCCCTATGCGTGTTGCTAGGGGGCCCCTCGGGATTCCTCTCCCGTCGATACCGGGGCCAAAAACCTTGTGTGGAGACAGGGCTGGAACCGAGGATTCCTCTCAGGGACTGATATGGATCTTTGGGTACTTCTGGAGTCTCGCCAGGGGAGACAGGCCTCGTCTCGTGTGGGGGCATGCACGTGCACTTTCCTTCCAGGCTGTAGCAGCAATGTCACGCTTCACGTCGCGTGGATCAAAGGATCTGCGGTTTTCCCTCGAGGCTTTCCCTCGAGGCTTTCCCACAGGGCTGTCCCACGTGACACCGTGGTGTGAGTCGATTCTCGGCGTGAAAAATGAGCCAGTGCAGGGCAAAGAGGTTCCTCTGGAATGGACTGAGACATCTGGGGGACTCTTGGAATGGTGGTACGACCATGGAGTTCCTCTCGCCTTTCCTGTTGAGAGTGCCTCCTCTTGAGATGCGACGGGAACGCCGGGAATTCTTTCCCGTTGAAAGCAGGGAAAGGATCCCTCATCTCGAGCTACGAGGGGGAAACGGGGCTCCTCTGGATGTGGGCGGGACCATCGTGCTTCCTCTCGAGTGGAGACGGGTATGGCGGTGAACTTCTTGAGTTGCAGCAAGGGTGTGAAAGACCCTTTCGAAGTTCCAGAGGTTAGGTGTCATTAGTCTCCAGACGCCTCATCGGAAATAGGCCTCATCTCGCCTGGAAGGGAGAACTTCCTGGATTTTCTCGAGTTGCGGCAGGTGTTCTCGAGTTACGACGGGGACCTCAGGGACCCGCCCTGGTGGCCTCAGGAGAGGCCAGTCCCCATGCGAGTTGCTAGGGGGCCTCTCGGGATTCCTCTCCCGTCGATACCGGGGCCAAAAAGCTTGTGTGGAGTCAGGGCCGGAACCGAGGATTCCTCTCAGGGGCTGACATGGATCTTTGGGTACTTCTGGAGTCTCCCCAGGGGAGTCAGGCCTCGTCTCGAGTGGGGGCATGCACGTGCGCTTTCCTTCCAGGCTGTAGCAGCAATGTCACGCTTCCCGTCGCGTGGATCAAAGGATCTGTGGTTTTCCCTCGAGGCTTTCCCTCGAGGCTTTCCCACAGGGCTGTCCCACGTTCCACCGTGGTGTGAGTCGATCCTCGGCGTGAAAGATGAGCCAGTGCAGGGCAAAGAGGTTCCTCTGGAATGGACTGAGACATCTGGGGGACTCTTGGAATGGTGGTACGACCATGGAGTTCCTCTCGCCTTTCCTGTTGAGAGTGCCTCCTCTTGAGATGCGACGGGAACGCCGGGAATACTTTCCCGTTGAAAGCAGGGAAAGGATCCCTCATCTCGAGCTACGAGGGGGAAACGGGGCTCCTCTGGATGTGGGCGGGACCATCGTGCTTCCTCTCGAGTGGAGACGGGTATGGCGGTGAACTTCTTGAGTTGCAGCAAGGGTGTGAAAGACCCTTTCGAAGTTCCAGAGGTTAGGTGTCATTAGTCTCCAGAGGCCTCATCGGAAATAGGCCTCATCTCGCCTGGAAGGGAGAACTTCCTGGATTTTCTCGAGTTGCGGCAGGTGTTCTCGAGTTACGACGGGGACCTCAGGGACCCGCCCTGGTGGCCTCAGGAGAGGCCAGTCCCCATGCGAGTTGCTAGGGGGCCTCTCGGGATTCCTCTCCCGTCGATACCGGGGCCAAAAACCTTGTGTGCAGTCAGGGCCGGAACCGAGGATTCCTCTCAGGGGCTGACATGGATCTTTGGGTACTTCTGGAGTCTCCCCAGGGGAGTCAGGCCTCGTCTCGAGTGGGGGCATGCACGTGCGCTTTCCTTCCAGCCTGTAGCAGCAATGTCACGCTTCCCGTCGCGTGGATCAAAGGATCTGTGGTTTTCCCTCGAGGCTTTCCCTCGAGGCTTTCCCACAGGGCTGTCCCACGTGCCACCGTGGTGTGAGTCGATCCTCGGCGTGAAAGATGAGCCAGTGCAGGGCAAAGAGGTTCCTCTGGAATGGACTGAGACATCTGGGGGACTCTTGGAATGGTGGTACGACCATGGAGTTCCTCTCGCCTTTCCTGTTGAGAGTGCCTCCTCTTGAGATGCGACGGGAACGCCGGGAATTCTTTCCCGTTGAAAGCAGGGAAAGGATCCCTCATCTGGAGCACCGAGGGGAAAACGGGGCTCCTCTGGATGTGGGCGGGACCATCGTGCTTCCTCTCGAGTGGAGACGGGTATGGCGGTGAACTTCTTGAGTTGCAGCAAGGGTGTGAAAGACCCTTTCGAAGTTCCAGAGGTTTGGTGTCATTAGTCTCCAGAGGCCTCATCGGAAATAGGCCTCATCTCGCCTGGAAGGGAGAACATCCTGGATTTTCTCGAGTTGCGGCAGGTGTTCTCGAGTTACGACGGGGACCTCAGGGACCCGCCCTGGTGGCCTCCGGAGAGGCCAGTCCCCATGCGAGTTGCTAGGGGGACTCTCGGGATTCCTCTCCCGTCGATACCGGGGCCAAAAACCTTGTGTGGAGTCAGGGCCGGAACCGAGGATTCCTCTCAGGGGCTGACATGGATCTTTGGGTACTTCTGGAGTCTCCCCAGTGGAGTCAGGCCTCGTCTCGAGTGGGGGCATGCACGTGCGCTTTCCTTCCAGGCTGTAGCAGCAATGTCACGCTTCCCGTCGCGTGGATCAAAGGATCTGTGGTTTTCCCTCGAGGCTTTCCCTCGAGGCTTTCCCACAGGGCTGTCCCACGTGCCACCGTGGTGTGAGTCGATCCTCGGCGTGAAAGATGAGCCAGTGCAGGGCAAAGAGGTTCCTCTGGAATGGACTGAGACATCTGGGGGACGCTTGGAATGGTGGTACGACCATGGAGTTCCTCTCGCCTTTCCTGTTGAGAGTGCCTCCTCTTGAGATGCGACGGGAACGCCGGGAATTCTTTCCCGTTGAAAGCAGGAAAAGGATCCCTCATCTCGAGCTACGAGGGGGAAACGGGGCTCCTCTGGATGTGGGCGGGACCATCGTGCTTCCTCTCGAGTGGAGACGGGTATGGCGGTGAACTTCTTGAGTTGCAGCAAGGGTGTGAAAGACCCTTTCGAAGTTCCAGAGGTTAGGTGTCATTAGTCTCCAGACGCCTCATCGGAAATAGGCCTCATCTCGCCTGGAAGGGAGAACTTCCTGGATTTTCTCGAGTTGCGGCAGGTGTTCTCGAGTTACGACGGGGACCTCAGGGACCCGCCCTGGTGGCCTCAGGAGAGGCCAGTCCCCATGCGAGTTGCTAGGGGGCCTCTCGGGATTCCTCTCCCGTCGATACCGGGGCCAAAAACCTTGTGTCGAGTCAGGGCCGGAACCGAGGATTCCTCTCAGGGGCTGACATGGATCTTTGGGTACTTCTGGAGTCTCCCCAGGGGAGTCAGGCCTCGTCTCGAGTGGGGGCATGCACGTGCACTTTCCTTCCAGGCTGTAGCAGCAATGTCACGCTTCCCGTCGCGTGGATCAAAGGATCTGTGGTTTTCCCTCGAGGCTTTCCCACAGGGCTGTCCCACGTGCCACCGTGGTGTGAGTCGATCCTCGGCGTGAAAGATGAGCCAGTGCAGGGCAAAGAGGTTCCTCTGGAATGGACTGAGACATCTGGGGGACTCTTGGAATGGTGGTACGACCATGGAGTTCCTCTCGCCTTTCCTGTTGAGAGTGCCTCCTCTTGAGATGCGACGGGAACGCCGGGAATTCTTTCCCGTTGAAAGCAGGGAAAGGATCCCTCATCTCGAGCTACGAGGGGGAAACGGGGCTCCTCTGGATGTGGGCGGGACCATCGTGCTTCCTCTCGAGTGGAGACGGGTACGGCGGTGATCTTCTTGAGTTGCAGCAAGGGTGTGAAAGACACTTTCGAAGTTCCAGAGGTTAGGTGTCATTAGTCTCCAGACGCCTCATCGGAAATAGGCCTCATCTCGCCTGGAAGGGAGAACTTCCTGGATTTTCTCGAGTTGCGGCAGGTGTTCTCGAGTTACGACAGGGACCTCAGGGACCCGCCCTGGTGGCCTCAGGAGAGGTCAGTCCCCATGCGAGTTGCTAGGGGGCCTCTCGGGATTCCTCTCCCGTCGATACCGGGGCCAAAAAGCTTGTGTGGAGTCAGGGCCGGAACCGAGGATTCCTCTCAGGGGCTGACATGGATCTTTGGGTACTTCTGGAGTCTCCCCAGGGGAGTCAGGCCTCGTCTCAAGTGGGGGCATGCACGTGCGCTTTCCTTCCAGGCTGTAGCAGCAATGTCACGCTTCCCGTCGCGTGGATCAAAGGATCTGTGGTTTTCCCTCGAGGCTTTCCCTCGAGGCTTTCCCACAGGGCTGTCCCACGTGCCACCGTGTTGTGAGTCGATCCTCGGCGTGAAAGATGAGCCAGTGCAGGGCAAAGAGGTTCCTCTGGAATGGACTGAGACATCTGGGGGACTCTTGGAATGGTGGTACGACCATGGAGTTCCTCTCGCCTTTCCTGTTGAGAGTGCCTCCTCTTGAGATGCGACGGGAACGCCGGGAATTCTTTCCCGTTGAAAGCAGGGAAAGGATCCCTCATCTCGAGCTACGAGGGGGAAACGGGGCTCCTCTGGATGTGGGCGGGACCATCGTGCTTCCTCTCGAGTGGAGACGGGTATGGCGGTGAACTTCTTGAGTTGCAGCAAGGGTGTGAAAGACCCTTTCGAAGTTCCAGAGGTTAGGTGTCATTAGTCTCCAGACGCCTCATCGGAAATAGGCCTCATCTCGCCTGGAAGGGAGAACTTCCTGGATTTTCTCGAGTTGCGGCAGGTGTTCTCGAGTTACGACGGGGACCTCAGGGACCCGCCCTGGTGGCCTCAGGAGAGGCCAGTCCCCATGTGAGTTGCTAGGGGGCCTCTCGGGATTCCTCTCCCGTCGATACCGGGGCCAAAAACCTTGTGTGGAGTCAGGGCCGGAACCGAGGATTCCTCTCAGGGGCTGACATGGATCTTTGGGTACTTCTGGAGTCTCCCCAGGGGAGTCAGGCCTCGTCTCGAGTGGGGGCATGCACGTGCACTTTCCTTCCAGGCTGTAGCAGCAATGTCACGCTTCCCGTCGCGTGGATCAAAGGATCTGTGGTTTTCCCTCGAGGCTTTCCCACAGGGCTGTCCCACGTGCCACCGTGGTGTGAGTCGATCCTCGGCGTGAAAGATGAGCCAGTGCAGGGCAAAGAGGTTCCTCTGGAATGGACTGAGACATCTGGGGGACTCTTGGAATGGTGGTACGACCATGGAGTTCCTCTCGCCTTTCCTGTTGAGAGTGCCTCCTCTTGAGTTGCGACGGGAACGCCGGGAATTCTTTCCCGTTGAAAGCAGGGAAAGGATCCCTCATCTCGAGCTACGAGGGGGAAACGGGGCTCCTCTGGATGTGGGCGGGACCATCGTGCTTCCTCTCTAGTGGAGACGGGTATGGCGGTGAACTTCTTGAGTTGCAGCAAGGGTGTGAAAGACCCTTTCGAAGTTCCAGAGGTTAGGTGTCATTAGTCTCCAGACGCCTCATCGGAAATAGGCCTCATCTCGCCTGGAAGGGAGAACTTCCTGGATTTTCTCGAGTTGCGGCAGGTGTTCTCGAGTTACGACGGGGATCTCAGGGACCCGCCCTGGTGGCCTCAGGAGAGGCCAGTCCCCATGCGAGTTGTTAGGGGGCCTCTCGGGATTCCTCTCCCGTCGATACCGGGGCCAAAAACCTTGTATGGAGTCAGGGCCAGAACCGAGGATTCCTCTCAGGGGCTGACATGGATCTTTGGGTAATTCTGGAGTCTCCCCAGGGGAGTCAGGCCTCGTCTCGAGTGGGGGCATGCACGTGCGCTTTCCTTCCAGGCTGTAGCAGCAATATCACGCTTCCCGTCGCGTGGATCAAAGGATCTGTGGTTTTCCCTCGAGGCTTTCCCTCGAGGCTTTCCCACAGGGCTGTCCCACGTGCCACCGTGGTGTGAGTCGATCCTCGGCATGAAAGATGAGCCAGTGCAGGGCAAAGAGGTTCCTCTGGAATGGACTGAGACATCTGGGGGACTCTTGGAATGGTGGTACGACCATGGAGTTCCTCTCGCCTTTCCTGTTGAGAGTGCCTCCTCTTGAGATGCGACGGGAACGCCCGGAATACTTTCCCGTTGAAAGCAGGGAAAGGATCCCTCATCTCGAGCTACGAGGGGGAAACGGGGCTCCTCTCGATGTGGGCGGGACCATCGTGCTTCCTCTCGAGTGGAGACGGGTATGGCGGTGAACTTCTTGAGTTGCAGCAAGGGTGTGAAAGACCCTTTCGAAGTTCCAGAGGTTTGGTGTCATTAGTCTCCAGAGGCCTCATCGGAAATAGGCCTCATCTCGCCTGGAAGGGAGAACTTCCTGGATTTTCTCGAGTTGCGGCAGGTGTTCTCGAGTTACGACGGGGACCTCAGGGACCCGCCCTGGTGGCCTCAGGAGAGGACAGTCCCCATGCGAGTTGCTAGGGGGCCTCTCGGGATTCCTCTCCCATTGATACCGGGGCCAAAAAGCTTGTGTGGAGTCAGGGCCGGAACCGAGGATTCCTCTCAGGGGCTGACATGGATCTTTGGGTACTTCTGGAGTCTCCCCAGGGGAGTCAGGCCTCGTCTCGAGTGGGGGCATGCACGTGCGCTTTCCTTCCAGGCTGTAGCAGCAATGTCACGCTTCCCGTCGCGTGGATCAAAGGATCTGTGGTTTTCCCTCGAGGCTTTCCCTCGAGGCTTTCCCACAGGGCTGTCCCACGTGCCACCGTGTTGTGAGTCATTCCTCGGCGTGAAAGATGAGCCAGTGCAGGGCAAAGAGGTTCCTCTGGAATGGACTGAGACATCTGGGGGACTCTTGGAATGGTGGTACGACCATGGAGTTCCTCTCGCCTTTCCTGTTGAGAGTGCCTCCTCTTGAGATGCGACGGGAACGCCGGGAATTCTTTCCCGTTGAAACCAGGGAAAGGATCCCTCATCTCGAGCTACGAGGGGGAAACGGGGCTCCTCTGGATGTGGGCGGGACCATCGTGCTTCCTCTCGAGTGGAGACGGGTATGGCGGTGAACTTCTTGAGTTGCAGCAAGGGTGTGAAAGACCCTTTCGAAGTTCCAGAGTTTTGGTGTCATTAGTCTCCAGAGGCCTCATCGGAAATAGGCCTCATCTCGCCTGGAAGGGAGAACTTCCTGGATTTTCTCGAGTTGCGGCAGGTGTTCTCGAATTACGACGGGGACCTCAGGGACCCGCTCTGGTGGCCTCCGGAGAGGCCAGTCCCCATGCGAGTTGCTAGGGGGCCTCTCGGGATTCCTCTCCCGTCGATACCGGGGCCAAAAACCTTGTGTGGAGTCAGGGCCGGAACCGAGGATTCCTCTCAGGGGCTGACATGGATCTTTGGGTACTTCTGGAGTCACCCCAGTGGAGTCAGGCCTCGTCTCGAGTAGGGGCATGCACGTGCGCTTTCCTTTCAGGCTGTAGCAGCAATGTCACGCTTCCCGTCGTGTGGATCAAAGGATCTGTGGTTTTCCCTCGAGGCTTTCCCTCGAGGCTTTCCCACAGGGCTGTCCCACGTGCCACCGTGGTGTGAGTCGATCCTCGGCGTGAAAGATGAGCCAGTGCAGGGCAAAGAGGTTCCTCTGGAATGGACTGAGTCATCTGGGGGACTCTCGGAATGGTGGTACGACCATGGAGTTCCTCTCGCCTTTCCTGTTGAGAGTGCCTCCTCTTGAGATGCGACGGGAACGCCGGGAATTCTTTCCCGTTGAAAGCAGGGAAAGGATCCCTCATCTCGAGCTACGAGGGGGAAACGGGGCTCCTCTGGATGTGGGCGGGACCATCGTGCTTCCTCTCTAGTGGAGACGGGTATGGCGGTGAACTTCTTGAGTTGCAGCAAGGGTGTGAAAGACCCTTTCGAAGTTCCAGAGGTTAGGTGTCATTAGTCTCCAGAGGCCTCATCGGAAATAGGCCTCATCTCGCCTGGAAGGGAGAACTTCCTGGATTTTCTCGAGTTGCGGCAGGTGTTCTCGAGTTACGACGGGGACCTCAGGGACCCGCCCTGGTGGCCTCAGGAGAGGCCAGTCCCTAGGCGAGTTGCTAGGGGGCCTCTCGGGATTCCTCTCCCGTTGATACCGGGGCCAAAAACCTTGTGTGGAGTCAAGGCCGGAACCGAGGATTCCTCTCAGGGGCTGACATGGATCTTTGGGTACTTGTGGAGTCTCCCCAGGGGAGTCAGGCCTCGTCTCGAGTGGGGGCATGCACGTGCGCTTTCCTTCCAGGCTGTAGCAGCAATGTCACGCTTCCCGTCGCGTGGATCAAAGGATCTGTGGTTTTCCCTCGAGGCTTTCCCTCGAGCCATTCCCACAGGGCTGTCCCACGTGCCACCGTGGTGTGAGTCGATCCTCGGCGTGAAAGATGAGCCAGTGCAGGGCAAAGAGGTTCCTCTGGAATGGACTGAGACATCTGGGGGACTCTTGGAATGGTGGTACGACCATGGAGTTCCTCTCGCCTTTCCTGTTGAGAGTGCCTCCTCTTGAGATGCGACGGGAACGCCGGGAATTCTTTCCCGTTGAAAGCAGGGAAAGGATCCCTCATCTCGAGCTAAGAGGGGGAAACGGGGCTCCTCTGGATGTGGGCGGGACCATCGTGTTTCCTCTCTAGTGGAGACGGGTATGGTGGTGAACTTCTTGAGTTGCAGCAAGGCTGTGAAAGACCCTTTCGAAGTTCCAGAGGTTAGGTGTCATTAGTCTCCAGACGCCTCATCGGAAATAGGCCTCATCTCGCCTGGAAGGGAGAACTTCCTGGATTTTCTCGAGTTGCGGCAGGTGTTCTCGAGTTACGACGGGGACCTCAGGGACCCGCCGTGGTGGCCTCAGGAGAGGCCAGTCCCTATGCGAGTTGCTAGGGGGCCTCTCGGGATTCCTCTCCCGTCGATACCGGGGCCAAAAACCTTGTGTGGAGTCAGGGCCGGAACCGAGGATTCCTCTCAGGGGCTGACATGGATCTTTGGGTACTTCTGGAGTCTCCCCAGGGGAGTCAGGCCTCGTCTCGAGTGGGGGCATGCACGTGCACTTTCCTTCCAGGCTGTAGCAGCAATGTCACGCTTCCCGTCGCGTGGATCAAAGGATCTGTGGTTTTCCCTCGAGGCTTTCCCACAGGGCTGTCCCACGTGCCACCGTGGTGTGAGTCGATCCTCGGCGTGAAAGATGAGCCAGTGCAGGGCAAAGAGGTTCCTCTGGAATGGACTGAGACATCTGGGGGACTCTTGGAATGGTGGTACGACCATGGAGTTCCTCTCGCCTTTCCTGTTGAGAGTGCCTTCTCTTGAGATGCGACTGAACGCCGTGAATTTTTTGCCGTTGAAAGCAGGGAAAGGATCCCTCATCTCGAGCTACGAGGGGGAAACGGGGCTCCTCTAGATGTGGGCGGGACCATCGTGCTTCCTCTCGAGTGGAGACGGATATGGCGGTGAACTTCTTGAGTTGCAGCAAGCGTGTGAAAGACCCTTTCGAAGTTCCAGAGGTTAGGTGTCATTAGTCTCCAGAGGCCTCATCGGAAATAGGCCTCATCTCGCCTGGAAGGGAGAACTTCCTGGATTTTCTCGAGTTGCGGCAGGTGTTCTCGAGTTACGACGGGGACCTCAGGGACCCGCCCTGGTGGCCTCAGGAGAGGCCAGTCCCCATGCGAGTTGCTAGGGGGCCTCTCGGGATTCCTCTCCCGTCGATACCGGCGCCAAAAACCTTGTGTGGAGTCAAGGCCGGAACCGAGGATTCCTCTCAGGGGCTGACATGGATCTTTGGGTACTTGTGGAGTCTCCCCAGGGGAGTCAGGCCTCGTCTCGAGTGGGGGCATGCACGTGCGCATTCCTTCCAGGCTGTAGCAGCAATGTCACGCTTCCCGTCGCGTGGATCAAAGGATCTGTGGTTTTCCCTCGAGGCTTTCCCTCGAGTCATTCCCACAGGGCTGTCCCACGTGCCACCGTGGTGTGAGTCGATCCTCGGCGTGAAAGATGAGCCAGTGCAGGGCAAAGAGGTTCCTCTGGAATGGACTGAGACATCTGGGGGACTCTTGGAATGGTGGTACGACCATGGAGTTCCTCTCGCCTTTCCTGTTGAGAGTGCCTCCTCTTGAGATGCGACGGGAACGCCGGGAATTCTTTCCCGTTGAAAGCAGGGAAAGGATCCCTCATCTCGAGCTAAGAGGGGGAAACGGGGCTCCTCTGGATGTGGGCGGGACCATCGTGCTTCCTCTCGAGTGGAGACGGGTATGGTGGTGAACTTCTTGAGTTGCAGCAAGGCTGTGAAAGACCCTTTCGAAGTTCCAGAGGTTAGGTGTCATTAGTCTCCAGACGCCTCATCGGAAATAGGCCTCATCTCGCCTGGAAGGGAGAACTTCCTGGATTTTCTCGAGTTGCGGCAGGTGTTCTCGAGTTACGACGGGGACCTCAGGGACCCGCCGTGGTGGCCTCAGGAGAGGCCAGTCCCTATGCGAGTTGCTAGGGGGCCTCTCGGGATTCCTCTCCCGTCGATACCGGGGCCAAAAACCTTGTGTGGAGTCAGGGCCGGAACCGAGGATTCCTCTCAGGGGCTGACATGGATCTTTGGGTACTTCTGGAGTCTCCCCAGGGGAGTCAGGCCTCGTCTCGAGTGGGGGCATGCACGTGCGCTTTCCTTCCAGGCTGTAGCAGCAATGTCACGCTTCCCGTCGCGTGGATCAAAGGATCTGTGGTTTTCCCTCGAGGCTTTCCCACAGGGCTGTCCCACGTGCCACCGTGGTGTGAGTCGATCCTCGGCGTGAAAGATGAGCCAGTGCAGGGCAAAGAGGTTCCTCTGGAATGGACTGAGACATCTGGGGGACTCTTGGAATGGTGGTACGACCATGGAGTTCCTCTCGCCTTTCCTGTTGAGAGTGCCTCCTCTTGAGATGCGACGGGAACGCCGGGAATTCTTTCCCGTTGAAAGCAGGGAAAGGATCGCTCATCTCGAGCTACGAGGGGGAAACGGGGCTCCTCTGGATGTGGGCGGGACCATCGTGCTTCCTCTCGAGTGGAGACGGGTACGGCGGTGAACTTCTTGAGTTGCAGCAAGGGTGTGAACGACCCTTTCGAAGTTCCAGAGGTTAGGTGTCATTAGTCTCCAGACGCCTCATCGGAAATAGGCCTCATCTCGCCTGGAAGGGAGAACTTCCTGGATTTTCTCGAGTTGCGGCAGGTGTTCTCGAGTTACGACGGGGACCTCAGGGACCCGCCCTGGTGGCCTCAGGAGAGGCCAGTCCCCATGCGAGTGCTAGGGGGCCTCTCGGGATTCCTCTCCCGTTGATACCGGGGCCAAAAAGCTTGTGTGGAGTCAAGGCCGGAACCGATGATTCCTCTCAGGGGCTGACATGGATCTTTGGGTACTTCTGGAGTCTCCCCAGGGGAGTCAGGCCTCGTCTCGAGTGGGGGCATGCACGTGCGCTTTCCTTCCAGGCTGTAGCAGCAATGTCACGCTTCCCGTCGCGTGGATCAAAGGATCTGTGGTTTTCCCTCGAGGCTTTCCCTCGAGGCTTTCCCACAGGGCTGTCCCACGTGCCACCGTGTTGTGAGTCGATCCTCGGCGTGAAAGATGAGCCAGTGCAGGGCAAAGAGGTTCCTCTGGAATGGACTGAGACATCTGGGGGACTCTTGGAATGGTGGTACGACCATGGAGTTCCTCTCGCCTTTCCTGTTGAGAGTGCCTCCTCTTGAGATGCGACGGGAACGCCGGGAATTCTTTCCTGTTGAAAGCAGGGAAAGGATCCCTCATCTCGAGCTACGAGGGGGAAACGGGGCTCCTCTGGATGTGGGCGGGACCATCGTGCTTCCTCTCTAGTGGAGACGGGTATGGCGGTGAACTTCTTGAGTTGCAGCAAGGGTGTGAAAGACCCTTTCGAAGTTCCAGAGGTTTGGTGTCATTAGTCTCCAGAGGCCTCATCGGAAATAGGCCTCATCTCGCCTGGAAGGGAGAACTTCCTGGATTTTCTCGAGTTGCGGCAGGTGTTCTCGAATTACGACGGGGACCTCAGGGACCCGCCCTGGTGGCCTCCGGAGAGGCCAGTCCTCATGCGAGTTGCTAGGGGGCCTCTCGGGATTCCTCTCCCGTCGATACCGGGGCCAAAAACCTTGTGTGGAGTCAGGGCCGGAACCGAGGATTCCTCTCAGGGGCTGACATGGATCTTTGGGTACTTCTGGAGTCTCCCCAGTGGAGTCAGACCTCGTCTCGAGTGGGGGCATGCACGTGCGCTTTCCTTCCAGGCTGTAGCAGCAATGTCACGCTTCCCGTCGCGTGGATCAAAGGATCTGTGGTTTTCCCTCGAGGCTTTCCCTCGAGGCTTTCCCACAGGGCTGTCCCACGTGCCACCGTGTTGTGAGTCGATCCTCGGCGTGAAAGATGAGCCAGTGCAGGGCAAAGAGGTTCCTCTGAAATGGACTGAGACATCTTGGGGACTCTTGGAATGGTGGTACGACCATGGAGTTCCTCTCGCCTTTCCTGTTGAGAGTGCCTCCTCTCGAGATGCGACGGGAACGCCGGGAATTCTTTCCCATTGAAAGCAGGGAAAGGATCCCTCATCTCGAGCTACGAGGGGGAAACGGGGCTCCTCTGGATGTGGGCGGGACCATCGTGCTTCCTCTCGAGTGGAGACGGGTATGGCGGTGAACTTCTTGAGTTGCACCAAGGGTGTGAAAGACCCTTTCGAAGTTCAAGAGGTTTGGTGTCATTAGTCTCCAGAGGCCTCATCGGAAATAGGCCTCATCTCGCCTGGAAGGGAGAACTTCCTGGATTTTCTCGAGTTGCGGCAGGTGTTCTCGAGTTACGACGGGGACCTCAGGGACCCGCCCTGGTGGCCTCAGGAGAGGCCAGTCCCTAGGCGAGTTGCTAGGGTGCCTCTCGGGATTCCTCTCCCGTCGATACCGGGGCCAAAAACCTTGTGTGGAGTCAGGGCCGGAACCGAGGATTCCTCTCAGGGGCTGACATGGATCTTTGGGTACTTCTGGAGTCTCCCCAGGGGAGTCAGGCCTCGTCTCGAGTGGGGGCATGCACGTGCACTTTCCTTCCAGGCTGTAGCAGCAATGTCACGCTTCCCGTCGCGTGGATCAAAGGATCTGTGGTTTTCCCTCGAGGCTTTCCCACAGGGCTGTCCCACGTGCCACCGTGGTGTGAGTCGATCCTCGGCGTGAAAGATGAGCCAGTGCAGGGCAAAGAGGTTCCTCTGGAATGGACTGAGACATCTGGGGGACTCTTGGAATGGTGGTACGACCATGGAGTTCCTCTCGCCTTTCCTGTTGAGAGTGCCTCCTCTTGAGATGCGACGGGAACGCCGGGAATTCTTTCCCGTTGAAAGCAGGGAAAGGATCGCTCATCTCGAGCTACGAGGGGGAAACGGGGCTCCTCTGGATGTGGGCGGGACCATCGTGCTTCCTCTCGAGTGGAGACGGGTACGGCGGTGAACTTCTTGAGTTGCAGCAAGGGTGTGAAAGACCCTTTCGAAGTTCCAGAGGTTAGGTGTCATTAGTCTCCAGACGCCTCATCGGAAATAGGCCTCATCTCGCCTGGAAGGGAGAACTTCCTGGATTTTCTCGAGTTGCGGCAGGTGTTCTCGAGTTACGACGGGGACCTCAGGGACCCGCCCTGGTGGCCTCAGGAGAGGCCAGTCCCCATGCGAGTGCTAGGGGGCCTCTCGGGATTCCTCTCCCGTTGATACCGGGGCCAAAAAGCTTGTGTGGAGTCAAGGCCGGAACCGATGATTCCTCTCAGGGGCTGACATGGATCTTTGGGTACTTCTGGAGTCTCCCCAGGGGAGTCAGGCCTCGTCTCGAGTGGGGGCATGCACGTGCGCTTTCCTTCCAGGCTGTAGCAGCAATGTCACGCTTCCCGTCGCGTGGATCAAAGGATCTGTGGTTTTCCCTCGAGGCTTTCCCTCGAGGCTTTCCCACAGGGCTGTCCCACGTGCCACCGTGTTGTGAGTCGATCCTCGGCGTGAAAGATGAGCCAGTGCAGGGCAAAGAGGTTACTCTGGAATGGACTGAGACATCTGGGGGACTCTTGGAATGGTGGTACGACCATGGAGTTCCTCTCGCCTTTCCTGTTGAGAGTGCCTCCTCTTGAGATGCGACGGGAACGCCGGGAATTCTTTCCTGTTGAAAGCAGGGAAAGGATCCCTCATCTCGAGCTACGAGGGGGAAACGGGGCTCCTCTGGATGTGGGCGGGACCATCGTGCTTCCTCTCTAGTGGAGACGGGTATGGCGGTGAACTTCTTGAGTTGCAGCAAGGGTGTGAAAGACCCTTTCGAAGTTCCAGAGGTTTGGTGTCATTAGTCTCCAGAGGCCTCATCGGAAATAGGCCTCATCTCGCCTGGAAGGGAGAACTTCCTGGATTTTCTCGAGTTGCGGCAGGTGTTCTCGAATTACGACGGGGACCTCAGGGACCCGCCCTGGTGGCCTCCGGAGAGGCCAGTCCTCATGCGAGTTGCTAGGGGGCCTCTCGGGATTCCTCTCCCGTCGATACCGGGGCCAAAAACCTTGTGTGGAGTCAGGGCCTGAACCGAGGATTCCTCTCAGGGGCTGACATGGATCTTTGGGTACTTCTGGAGTCTCCCCAGGGGAGTCAGGCCTCGTCTCGAGTGGGGGCATGCACGTGCGCTTTCCTTCCAGGCTGTAGCAGCAATGTCACGCTTCCCGTCGCGTGGATCAAAGGATCTGTGGTTTTTCCTCGAGGCTTTCCCTCGAGGCTTTCCCACAGGGCTGTCCCACGTGCCACCGTGTTGTGAGTCGATCCTCGGCGTGAAAGATGAGCCAGTGCAGGGCAAAGAGGTTCCTCTGGAATGGACTGAGACATCTGGGGGACTCTTGGAATGGTGGTACGACCATGGAGTTCCTCCCGCCTTTCCTGTTGAGAGTGCCTCCTCTTGAGATGCGACGGGAACGCCGGGAATTCTTTCCCGTTGAAACCAGGGAAAGGATCCCTCATCTCGAGCTACGAGGGGGAAACGGGGCTCCTCTGGATGTGGGCGGGACCATCGTGCTTCCTCTCGAGTGGAGACGGGTACGGCGGTGAACTTCTTGAGTTGCAGCAAGGGTGTGAAAGACCCTTTCGAAGTTCCAGAGGTTAGGTGTCATTAGTCTCCAGACGCCTCATCGGAAATAGGCCTCATCTCGCCTGGAGGGGAGAACTTCCTGGATTTTCTCGAGTTGCGGCAGGTGTTCTCGAGTTACGACGGGGACCTCAGGGACCCGCCCTGGTGGCCTCAGGAGAGGCCAGTCCCCATGTGAGTTGCTAGGGGGCCTCTCGGGATTCCTCTCCCGTCGATACCGGGGCCAAAAACCTTGTGTGGAGTCAGGGCCGGAACCGAGGATTCCTCTCAGGGGCTGACATGGATCTTTGGGTACTTCTGGAGTCTCCCCAGTGGAGTCAGACCTCGTCTCGAGTGGGGGCATGCACGTGCGCTTTCCTTCCAGGCTGTAGCAGCAATGTCACGCTTCCCGTCGCGTGGATCAAAGGATCTGTGGTTTTCCCTCGAGGCTTTCCCTCGAGGCTTTCCCACAGGGCTGTCCCACGTGCCACCGTGGTGTGAGTCGATCCTCGGCGTGAAAGATGAGCCAGTGCAGGGCAAAGAGGTTCCTCTGGAATGGACTGAGACATCTGGGGGACTCTTGGAATGGTGGTACGACCATGGAGATCCTCTCGCCTTTCCTGATGAGAGTGCCTCCTCTTGAGATGCGACGGGAACGCCGGGAATTCTTTCCCGTTGAAAGCAGGGAAAGGATCCCTCATCTCGAGCACCGAGGGGAAAACGGGGCTCCTCTGGATGTGGGCGGGACCATCGTGCTTCCTCTCGAGTGGAGACGGGTATGGCGGAGAACTTCTTGAGTTGCAGCAAGGGTGTGAAAGACCCTTTCAAAGTTCCAGAGGTTAGGTGTCATTAGTCTCCAGACGCCTCATCGGAAATAGGCCTCATCTCGCCTGGAAGGGAGAACTTCCTGGATTTTCTCGAGTTGCGGCAGGTGTTCTTAAGTTACGACGGGGACCTCAGGGACCCGCCCTGGTGGCCTCAGGAGAGGCCAGTCCCCATGCGAGTTGCTAGGGGGCCTCTCGGGATTCCTCTCCCTTCGATACCGGGGCCAAAAACCTTGAGTGGAGTCAGGGCCGGAACCGAGGATTCCTCTCAGGGGCTGACATGGATCTTTGGGTACTTCTGGAGTCTCCCCAGGGGAGTCAGGCCTCGTCTCGAGTGGGGGCATGCACGTGCGCTTTCCTTCCAGGCTGTAGCAGCAATGTCACGCTTCCCGTCACGTGGATCAAAGGATCTGTGGTTTTCCCTCGAGGCTTTCCCTCGAGGCTTTCCCACAGGGCTGTCCCACGTGCCACCGTGGTGTGAGTCGATCCTCGGCGTGAAAGATGAGCCAGTGCAGGGCAAAGAGTTTCCTCTGGAATGGACTGAGACATCTGGGGGACTCTTGGAATGGTGGTACGACCATGGAGTTCCTCTCGCCTTTCCTGTTGAGAGTGCCTCCTCTTGAGATGCGACGGGAACGCCGGGAATTTTTTGCCGTTGAAAGCAGGGAAAGGATCCCTCATCTCGAGCTACGAGGGGGAAACGTGGCTCCTCTGGATGTGGGCGGGACCATCGTGCATCCTCTCGAGTGGAGACGGGTATGGCGGTGAACTTCTTGAGTTGCAGCAAGGGTGTGAAAGACCCTTTCGAAGTTCCAGAGGTTAGGTGTCATTAGTCTCCAGAGGCCTCATCGGAAATAGGCCTCATCTCGCCTGGAAGGGAGAACTTCCTGGATTTTCTCGAGTTGCGGCAGGTGTTCTCGAGTTACGACGGGGACCTCAGGGACCCGCCCTGGTGGCCTCAGGAGAGGCCAGTCCCCATGCGAGTTGCTAGGGGGCCTCTCGGGATTCCTCTCCCGTCGATACCGGGGCCAAAAACCTTGTGTGGAGTCAGGGCCGGAACCGAGGATTCCTCTCAGGGGCTGACATGGATCTTTGGGTACTTCTGGAGTCTCCCCAGGGGAGTCAGGCCTCGTCTCGAGTGGGGGCATGCACGTGCACTTTCCTTCCAGGCTGTAGCAGCAATGTCTCGCTTCCCGTCGCGTGGATCAAAGGATCTGTGGTTTTCCCTCGAGGCTTTCCCACAGGGCTGTCCCACGTGCCACCGTGGTGTGAGTCGATCCTCGGCGTGAAAGATGAGCCAGTGCAGGGCAAAGAGGTTCCTCTGGAATGGACTGAGACATCTGGGGGACTCTTGGAATGGTGGTACGACCATGGAGTTCCTCTCGCCTTTCCTGTTGAGAGTGCCTCCTCTTGAGATGCGACGGGAACGCCGGGAATTCTTTCCCGTTGAAAGCAGGGAAAGGATCCCTCATCTCGAGCACCGAGGGGAAAACGGGGCTCCTCCGGATGTGGGCGGGACCATCGTGCTTCCTCTCGAGTGGAGACGGGTATGGCGGTGAACTTCTTGAGTTGCAGCAAGGGTGTGAAAGACCCTTTCGAAGTTCCAGAGGTTTGGTGTCATTAGTCTCCAGAGGCCTCATCGGAAATAGGCCTCATCTCGCCTGGAAGGGAGAACTTCCTGGATTTTCTCGAGTTGCGGCAGGTGTTCTCGAGTTACGACGGGGACCTCAGGGACCCGCCCTGGTGGCCTCCGGAGAGGCCAGTCCCCATGCGAGTTGCTAGGGGGCCTCTCGGGATTCCTCTCCCGTCGATACCGGGGCCAAAATCCTTGTGTGGAGTCAGGGCCGGAACCGAGGATTCCTCTCAGGGGCTGACATGGATCTTTGGGTACTTCTGGAGTCTCCCCAGTGGAGTCAGGCCTCGTCTCGAGTGGGGGCATGCACGTGCGCTTTCCTTCCAGGCTGTAGCAGCAATGTCACGCTTCCCATCGCGTGGATCAAAGGATCTGTGTTTTTCCCTCGAGGCTTTCCCTCGAGGCTTTCCCACAGGGCTGTCCCACGTGCCACCGTGGTGTGAGTCGATCCTCGGCGTGAAAGATGAGCCAGTGCAGGGCAAAGAGCTTCCTCTGGAATGGACTGAGACATCTGGGGGACTCTTGGAATGGTGGTACGACCATGGAGTTCCTCTCGCCTTTCCTGTTGAGAGTGCCTCCTCTTGAGATGCGACGGGAACGCCGGGAATTCTTTCCCGTTGAAAGCAGGGAAAGGATCCCTCATCTCGAGCTACGAGGGGGAAACGGGGCTCCTCTGGATGTGGGCGGGACCATCGTGCTTCCTCTCGAGTGGAGACGGGTATGGCGGTGAACTTCTTGAGTTGCAGCAAGGGTGTGAAAGACCCTTTCGAAGTTCCAGAGGTTAGGTGTCATTAGTCTCCAGACGCCTCATCGGAAATAGGCCTCATCTCGCCTGCAAGGGAGAACTTCCTGGATTTTCTCGAGTTGCGGCAGGTGTTCTCGAGTTACGACGGGGACCTCAGGGACCCGCCCTGGTGGCCTCAGGAGAGGCCAGTCCCCATGCGAGTTGCTAGGGGGCCTCTCGGGATTCCTCTCCCGTCGATACCGGGGCCAAAAACCTTGTGTGGAGTCAGGGCCGGAACCGAGGATTCCTCTCAGGGGCTGACATGGATCTTTGGGTACTTCTGGAGTCTCCCCAGGGGAGTCAGGCCTCGTCTCGAGTGGGGGCATGCACGTGCACTTTCCTTCCAGGCTGTAGCAGCAATGTCTCGCTTCCCGTCGCGTGGATCAAAGGATCTGTGGTTTTCCCTCGAGGCTTTCCCACAGGGCTGTCCCACGTGCCACCGTGGTGTGAGTCGATCCTCGGCGTGAAAGATGAGCCAGTGCAGGGCAAAGAGGTTCCTCTGGAATGGACTGAGACATCTGGGGGACTCTTGGAATGGTGGTACGACCATGGAGTTCCTCTCGCCTTTCCTGTTGAGAGTGCCTCCTCTTGAGATGCGACGGGAACGCCGGGAATTCTTTCCCGTTGAAAGCAGGGAAAGGATCCCTCATCTCGAGCTACGAGGGGGAAACGGGGCTCCTCTGGATGTGGGCGGGACCATCGTGCTTCCTCTCGAGTGGAGACGGGTATGGCGGTGAACTTCTTGAGTTGCAGCAAGGGTGTGAAAGACCCTTTCGAAGTTCCAGAGGTTAGGTGTCATTAGTCTCCAGACGCCTCATCGGAAATAGGCCTCATCTCGCCTGGAAGGGAGAACTTCCTGGATTTTCTCGAGTTGCGGCAGGTGTTCTCGAGTTACGACGGGGACCTCAGGGACCCGCCCTGGTGGCCTCAGGAGAGGTCAGTCCCCATGCGAGTTGCTAGGGGGCCTCTCGGGATTCCTCTCCCGCCGTTACTGGGGCCAAAAAGCTTGTGTGGAGTCAGGGCCGGAACCGAGGATTCCTCTCAGGGGCTGACATGGATCTTTGGGTACTTCTGGAGTCTCCCCAGGGGAGTCAGGCCTCGTCTCAAGTGGGGGCATGCACGTGCGCTTTCCTTCCAGGCTGTAGCAGCAATGTCACGCTTCCCGTCGCGTGGATCAAAGGATCTGTGGTTTTCCCTCGAGGCTTTCCCTCGAGGCTTTCCCACAGGGCTTCCCACGTGCCACCGTGGTGTGAGTCGATCCTCGGCGTGAAAGATGAGCCAGTGCAGGGCAAAGAGGTTCCTCTGGAATGGACTGAGACATCTGGGGGACTCTTGGAATGGTGGTACGACCATGGAGTTCCTCTCGCCTTTCCTGTTGAGAGTGCCTCCTCTTGAGATGCGACGGGAACGCCGGGAATTCTTTCCCGTTGAAAGCAGGGAAAGGATCCCTCATCTCGAGCTAAGAGGGGGAAACGGGGCTCCTCTGGATGTGGGCGGGACCATCGTGCTTCCTCTCGAGTGGAGACGGGTATGGCGGTGAACTTCTTGAGTTGCAGCAAGGGTGTGAAAGACCCTTTCGAAGTTCCAGAGGTTTGGTGTCATTAGTCTCCAGAGGCCTCATCGGAAATAGGCCTCATCTCGCCTGGAAGGGAGAACTTCCTGGATTTTCTCGAGTTGCGGCAGGTGTTCTCGAGTTACGACGGGGACCTCAGGGACCCGCCCTGGTGGCCTCAGGAGAGGCCAGTCCCCATGCGAGTTGCTAGGGGGCCTCTCGGGATTCCTCTCCCGTCGATACCGGGGCCAAAAAGCTTGTGTGGAGTCAGGGCCGGAACCGAGGATTCCTCTCAGGGGCTGACATGGATCTTTGGGTACTTCTGGAGTCTCCCCAGGGGAGTCAGGCCTCGTCTCGAGTGGGGGCATGCACGTGCGCTTTCCTTCCAGGCTGTAGCAGCAATGTCACGCTTCCCGTCGCGTGGATCAAAGGATCTGTGGTTTTCCCTCGAGGCTTTCCCTCGAGGCTTTCCCACAGGGCTGTCCCACGTGCCACCGTGTTGTGAGTCGATCCTCGGCGTGAAAGATGAGCCAGTGCAGGGCAAAGAGGTTCCTCTGGAATGGACTGAGACATCTGGGGGACTCTTGGAATGGTGGTACGACCATGGAGTTCCTCTCGCCTTTCCTGTTGAGAGTGCCTCCTCTTGAGATGCGACGGGAACGCCGGGAATTCTTTCCCGTTGAAACCAGGGAAAGGATCCCGCATCTCGAGCTACGAGGGGGAAACGGGGCTCCTCTGGATGTGGGCGGGACCATCGTGCTTCCTCTCGAGTGGAGACGGGTATGGCGGGGAACTTCTTGAGTTGCAGCAAGGGTGTGAAAGACCCTTTCGAAGTTCCAGAGGTTTGGTGTCATTAGTCTCCAGAGGCCTCATCGGAAATAGGCCTCATCTCGCATGGAAGGGAGAACTTCCTGGATTTTCTCGAGTTGCGGCAGGTGTTCTCGAATTACGACGGGGACCTCAGGGACCCGCCCTGGTGGCCTCCGGAGAGGCCAGTCCCCATGCGAGTTGCTAGGGGGCCTCTCGGGATTCCTCTCCCGTCGATACCGGGGCCAAAAACATTGTGTGGAGTCAGGGCCGGAACCGAGGATTCCTCTCAGGGGCTGACATGGATCTTTGGGTACTTCTGGAGTCACCCCAGTGGAGTCAGGCCTCGTCTCGAGTAGGGGCATGCACGTGCGCTTTCTTTTCAGGCTGTAGCAGCAATGTCACGCTTCCCGTCACGTGGATCAAAGGATCTGTGGTTTTCCCTCGAGGCTTTCCCTCGAGGCTTTCCCACAGGGCTGTCCCACGTGCCACCGTGGTGTGAGTCGATCCTCGGCGTGAAAGATGAGCCAGTGCAGGGCAAAGAGGTTCCTCTGGAATGGACTGAGACATCTGGGGGACTCTTGGAATGGTGGTACGACCATGGAGTTCCTCTCGCCTTTCCTGTTGAGAGTGCCTCCTCTTGAGATGCGACGGGAACGCCGGGAATTCTTTCCCGTTGAAAGCAGGGAAAGGATCCCTCATCTCGAGCTACGAGGGGGAAACGGGGCTCCTCTGGATGTGGGCGGGACCATCGTGCTTCCTCTCTAGTGGAGACGGGTATGGCGGTGAAATTCTTGAGTTGCAGCAAGGGTGTGAAAGACCCTTTCGAAGTTCCAGAGGTTAGGTGTCATTAGTCTCCAGAGGCCTCATCGGAAATAGGCCTCATCTCGCCTGGAAGGGAGAACTTCCTGGATTTTCTCGAGTTGCGGCAGGTGTTCTCGAGTTACGACGGGGACCTCAGGGACCCGCCCTGGTGGCCTCAGGAGAGGCCAGTCCCTAGGCGAGTTGCTAGGGGGCCTCTCGGGATTCCTCTCCCGTTGATACCGGGGCCAAAAACCTTGTGTGGAGTCAAGGCCGGAACCGAGGATTCCTCTCAGGGGCTGACATGGATCTTTGGGTACTTGTGGAGTCTCCCCAGGGGAGTCAGGCCTCGTCTCGAGTGGGGGCATGCACGTGCACTTTCCTTCCAGGCTGTAGCAGCAATGTCACGCTTCCCGTCGCGTGGATCAAAGGATCTGTGGTTTTCCCTCGAGGCTTTCCCTCGAGCCTTTCCCACAGGGCTGTCCCACGTGCCACCGTGGTGTGAGTCGATCCTCGGCGTGAAAGATGAGCCAGTGCAGGGCAAAGAGGTTCCTCTGGAATGGACTGAGACATCTGGGGGACTCTTGGAATGGTGGTACGACCATGGAGTTCCTCTCGCCTTTCCTGTTGAGAGTGCCTCCTCTTGAGATGCGACGGGAACGCCTGGAATTCTTTCCCGTTGAAAGCAGGGAAAGGATCCCTCATCTCGAGCTACGAGGGGGAAACGGGGCTCCTCTGGTTGTGGGCGGGACCATCGTGCTTCCTCTCGAGTGGAGACGGGTATGGCGGTGAACTTCTTGAGTTGCAGCAAGGGTGTGAAAGACCCTTTCGAAGTTCCAGAGGTTAGGTGTCATTAGTCTCCAGACGCCTCATCGGAAATAGGCCTCATCTCGCCTGGAAGGGAGAACTTCCTGGATTTTCTCGAGTTGCGGCAGGTGTTCTCGAGTTACGACGGGGACCTCAGGGACCCGCCCTGGTGGCCTCAGGAGAGGCCAGTCCCCATGCGAGTTGCTAGGGGGCCTCTCGGGATTCCTCTCCCGTCGATACCGGGGTCAAAAACCTTGTGTGGATTCAGTGCCGGAACCGAGGATTCCTCTCAGGGGCTGACATGGATCTTTGGGTACTTCTGGAGTCTCCCCAGGGGAGTCAGGCCTCGTCTCGAGTGGGGGCATGCACGTGCACTTTCCTTCCAGGCTGTAGCAGCAATGTCACGCTTCCCGTCGCGTGGATCAAAGGATCTGTGGTTTTCCCTCGAGGCTTTCCCACAGGGCTGTCCCACGTGCCACCGTGTTGTGAGTCGATCCTCGGCGTGAAAGATGAGCCAGTGCAGGGCAAAGAGGTTCCTCTGGAATGGACTGAGACATCTGGGGGACTCTTGGAATGGTGGTACGACCATGGAGTTCCTCTCGCCTTTCCTGTTGAGAGTGCCTCCTCTTGAGATGCGATGGGAACGCCGGGAATTCTTTCCCGTTGAAAGCAGGAAAAGGATCCCTCATCTCGAGCTACGAGGGGGAAACGGGGCTCCTCTGGATGTGGGCGGGACCATCGTGCTTCCTCTCGAGTGGAGACGGGTATGGCGGTGAACTTCTTGAGTTGCAGCAAGGGTGTGAAAGACCCTTTCGAAGTTCCAGAGGTTAGGTGTCATTAGTCTCCAGACGCCTCATCGGAAATAGGCCTCATCTCGCCTGGAAGGGAGAACTTCCTGGATTTTCTCGAGTTGCGGCAGGTGTTCTCGAGTTACGACGGGGACCTCAGGGACCCGCCCTGGTGGCCTCAGGAGAGGCCAGTCCCTAGGCGAGTTGCTAGGGGGCCTCTCGGGATTCCTCTCCCGTTGATACCGGGGCCAAAAACCTTGTGTGGAGTCAAGGCCGGAACCGAGGATTCCTCTCAGGGGCTGACATGGATCTATGGGTACTTGTGGAGTCTCCCCAGGGGAGTCAGGCCTCGTCTCGAGTGGGTGCATGCACGTGTGCTTTCCTTCCAGGCTGTAGCAGCAATGTCACGCTTCCCGTCGCGTGGATCAAAGGATCTGTGGTTTTCCCTCGAGGCTTTCCCTCGAGCCTTTCCCACAGGGCTGTCCCACGTGCCACCGTGGTGTGAGTCGATCCTCGGCGTGAAAGATGAGCCCGTGCAGGGCAAAGAGGTTCCTCTGGAATGGACTGAGACATCTGGGGGACTCTTGGAATGGTGGTACGACCATGGAGTTCCTCTCGCCTTTCCTGTTGAGAGTGCCTCCTCTTGAGATGCGACGGGAACGCCGGGAATTCTTTCCCGTTGAAAGCAGGGAAAGGATCCCTCATCTCGAGCTAAGAGGGGGAAACGGGGCTCCTCTGGATGTGGGCGGGACCATCGTGCTTCCTCTCTAGTGGAGACGGGTATGGTGGTGAACTTCTTGAGTTGCAGCAAGGGTGTGAAAGACCCTTTCGAAGTTCCAGAGGTTAGGTGTCATTAGTCTCCAGACGCCTCATCGGAAATAGGCCTCATCTCGCCTGGAAGGGAGAACTTCCTGGATTTTCTCGAGTTGCGGCAGGTGTTCTCGAGTTACGACGGGGACCTCAGGGACCCGCCCTGGTGGCCTCAGGAGAGGCCAGTCCCTATGCGAGTTGCTAGGGGGCCTCTCGGGATTCCTCTCCCGTCGATACCGGGGCCAAAATCCTTGTGTGGAGTCAGGGCCGGAACCGAGGATTCCTCTCAGGGGCTGACATGGATCTTTGGGTACTTCTGGAGTCTCCCCAGGGGAGTCAGGCCTCGTCTCGAGTGGGGGCATGCACGTTCACTTTCCTTCCAGGCTGTAGCAGCAATGTCCCGCTTCCCGTCGCGTGGATCAAATGATGTGTGGTTTTCCCTCGAGGCTTTCCCACAGGGCTGTCCCACGTGCCACCGTGGTGTGAGTCGATCCTCGGCGTGAAAGATGAGCCAGTGCAGGGCAAAGAGGTTCCTCTGGAATGGACTGAGACATCTGGGGGACTCTTGGAATGGTGGTACGACCATGGAGTTCCTCTCGCCTTTCCTGTTGAGAGTGCCTCCTCTTGAGATGCGACGGGAACGCCGGGAATTCTTTCCCGTTGAAAGCAGGGAAAGGATCCCTCACCTCGAGCTACGAGGGGGAAACGGGGCTCCTCTGGATGTGGGCGGGACCATCGTGCTTCCTCTCGAGTGGACACGGGTATGGCGGTGAACTTCTTGAGTTGCAGCAAGGGTGTGAAAGACCCTTTCGAAGTTCCAGAGGTTAGGTGTCATTAGTCTCCAGACGCCTCATCGGAAATAGGCCTCATCTCGCCTGGAAGGGAGAACTTCCTGGATTTTCTCGAGTTGCGGCAGGTGTTCTCGAGTTACGACGGGGACCTCAGGGACCCGCCCTGGTGGACTCAGGAGAGGCCAGTCCCTAGGCGAGTTGCTAGGGGGCCTCTCGGGATTCCTCTCCCGTTGATACCGGGGCCAAAAAGCTTGTGTGGAGTCAGGGCCGGAACCGAGGATTCCTCTCAGGGGCTGACATGGATCTTTGGGTACTTCTGGAGTCTCCCCAGGGGAGTCAGGCCTCGTCTCGAGTGGGGGCATGCACGTGCGCTTTCCTTCCAGGCTGTAGCAGCAATGTCACGCTTCCCGTCGCGTGGATCAAAGGATCTGTGGTTTTCCCTCGAGGCTTTCCCTCGAGGCTTTCCCACAGGGCTGTCCCACGTGCCACCGTGGTGTGAGTCAATCCTGGGCGTGAAAGATGAGCCAGTGCAGGGCAAAGAGGTTCCTCTGGAATGGACTGAGACATCTGGGGGACTCTTGGAATGGTGGTACGACCATGGAGTTCCTCTCGCCTTTCCTGTTGAGAGTGCCTCCTCTTGAGATGCGACGGGAACGCCGGGAATTCTTTCCCGTTGAAAGCAGGGAAAGGATCCCTCATCTCGAGCTACGAGGGGGAAACGGGGCTCCTCTGGATGTGGGCGGGACCATCGTGCTTCCTCTCTAGTGGAGACGGGTATGGTGGTGAACTTCTTGAGTTGCAGCAAGGCTGTGAAAGACCCTTTCGAAGTTCCAGAGGTAAGGTGTCATTAGTCTCCAGACGCCTCATCGGAAATAGGCCTCATTTCGCCTGGAAGGGAGAACTTCCTGGATTTTCTCCAGTTGCGGCAGGTGTTCTCGAGTTACGACGGGGACCTCAGGGACCCGCCCTGGTGGCCTCAGGAGAGGCCAGTCCCTATGCGAGTTGCTAGGGGGCCTCTCGGGATTTCTCTCCCGTCGATACCGGGGCCAAAAACCTTGTGTGGAGTCAGGGCCGGAACCGAGGATTCCTCTCAGGGACTGATATGGATCTTTGGGTACTTCTGGAGTCTCGCCAGGGGAAACAGGCCTCGTCTCGTGTGGGGGCATGCACGTGCACTTTCCTTCCAGGCTGTAGCAGCAATGTCACGCTTCCCGTCGCGTGGATCAAAGGATCTGCGGTTTTCGCTCAAGGCTTTCCCTCGAGGCTTTCCCACAGGGCTGTCCCACGTGACACCGTGGTGTGAGTCGATTCTCGGCATGAAAAATGAGCCAGTGCAGGGCAAAGAGGTTCCTCTGGAATGGACTGAGACATCTGGGGGACTCTTGGAATGGTGGTACGACCATGGAGTTCCTCTCGCCTTTCCTGTTGAGAGTGCCTCCTCTTGAGATGCGACGGGAACGCCGGGAATTTTTTGCCGTTGAAAGCAGGGAAAGGATCCCTCATCTCGAGCTACGAGGGGTAAACGGGGCTCCTCTGGATGTGGGCGGGACCATCGTGCTTCCTCTCGAGTGGAGAAGCGTATGGCGGTGAACTTCTTGAGTTGCAGCAAGGGTGTGAAAGACCCTTTCGAAGTTCCAGAGGTTAGGTGTCATTAGTCTCCAGAGGCCTCATCGGAAATAGGCCTCATCTCGCCTGGAAGGGAGAACTTCCTGGATTTTCTCGAGTTGCGGCAGGTGTTCTCGAGTTACGACGGGGACCTCAGGGACCCGCCCTGGTGGCCTCAGGAGAGGCCAGTCCCCATGCGAGTTGCTAGGGGGCCTCTCGGGATTCCTCTCCCGTCGATACCGGGGCCAAAAACCTTGTGTGGAGTCAGGGCCGGAACCGAGGATTCCTCTCAGGGGCTGACATGGATCTTTGGGTACTTCTGGAGTCTCCCCAGTGGAGTCAGGCCTCGTCTCGAGTGGGGGCATGCACGTGCGCTTTCCTTCCAGGCTGTAGCAGCAATGTCACGCTTCCCGTCGCGTGGATCAAAGGATCTGTGGTTTTCCCTCGAGGCTTTCCATCGAGGCTTTCCCACAGGGCTGTCCCACGTGCCACCGTGGTGTGAGTCGATCCTCGGCGTGAAAGATGAGCCAGTGCAGGGCAAAGAGCTTCCTCTGGAATGGACTGAGACATCTGGGGGACTCTTGGAATGGTGGTATGACCATGGAGTTCCTCTCGCCTTTCCTGTTGAGAGTGCCTCCTCTTGAGATGCGACGGGAACGCCGGGAATTCTTTCCCGTTGAAAGCAGGGAAAGGATCCCTCATCTCGAGCTACGAGGGGGAAACGGGGCTCCTCTGGATGTGGGCGGGACCATCGTGCTTCCTCTCGAGTGGAGACGGGTATGGCGGTGAACTTCTTGAGTTGCAGCAAGGGTGTGAAAGACCCTTTCGAAGTTCCAGAGTTTAGGTGTCATTAGTCTCCAGACGCCTCATCGGAAATAGGCCTCATCTCGCCTGGAAGGGAGAACTTCCTGGATTTTCTCGAGTTGCGGCAGGTGTTCTCGAGTTACGACGGGGACCTCAGGGACCCGCCCTGGTGGCCTCAGGAGAGGGCAGTCCCCAAGCGAGTTGCTAGGGGGCCTCTCGGGATTCCTCTCCCGTCGATACCGGGGCCAAAAACCTTGTGTGGAGTCAGGGCCGGAACCGAGGATTCCTCTCAGGGGCTGACATGGATCTTTGGGTACTTCTGGAGTCTCCCCAGGGGAGTCAGGCCTCGTCTCGAGTGGGGGCATGCACGTGCACTTTCCTTCCAGGCTGTAGCAGCAATGTCACGCTTCCCGTCGCGTGGATCAAAGGATCTGTGGTTTTCCCTCGAGGCTTTCCCACAGGGCTGTCCCACGTGCCACCGTGGTGTGAGTCGATCCTCGGCGTGAAAGATGAGCCAGTGCAGGGCAAAGAGGTTCCTCTGGAATGGACTGAGACATCTGGGGGACTCTTGGAATGGTGGTACGACCATGGAGTTCCTCTCGCCTTTCCTGTTGAGAGTGCCTCCTCTTGAGATGCGACGGGAACGCCGGGAATTCTTACCCGTTGAAAGCAGGGAAAGGATCCCTCATCTCGAGGTACGAGGGGGAAACGGGGCTCCTCTGGATGTGGGCGGGACCATCGTGCTTCCTCTCGAGTGGAGACGGGTATGGCGGTGAACTTCTTGAGTTGCAGCAAGGGTGTGAAAGACCCTTTCGAAGTTCCAGAGGTTTGGTGTCATTAGTCTCCAGAGGCCTCATCGGAAATAGGCCTCATCTCGCCTGGAAGGGAGAACTTCCTGGATTTTCTCGAGTTGCGGCAGGTGTTCTCGAGTTACGACGGGGACCTCAGGGACCCACCCTGGTGGCCTCAGGAGAGGCCAGTCCCCATGCGAGTTGCTAGGGGGCCTCTCGGGATTCCTCTCCCATCGATACCGGGGCCAAAAAGCTTGTGTGGAGTCAGGGCCGGAACCGAGGATTCCTCTCAGGGGCTGACATGGATCTTTGGGTACTTCTGGAGTCTCCCCAGGGGAATCAGGCCTCGTCTCGAGTGGGGGCATGCACGTGCGCTTTCCTTCCAGGCTGTAGCAGCAATGTCACGCTTCCCGTCGCGTGGATCAAAGGATCTGTGGTTTTCCCTCGAGGCTTTCCCTCGAGGCTTTCCCACAGGGCTGTCCCACGTGCCACCGTGGTGTGAGTCGATCCGCGGCATGAAAGATGAGCCAGTGCAGGGCAAAGAGGTTCCTCTGGAATGGACTGAGACATCTGGGGGACTCTTGGAATGGTGGTACGACCATGGAGTTCCTCTCGCCTTTCCTGTTGAGAGTGCCTCCTCTTGAGATGCGACGGGAACGCCGGGAATTCTTTCCCGTTGAAACCAGGGAAAGGATCCCGCATCTCGAGCTACGAGGGGGAAACGGGGCTCCTCTGGATGTGGGCGGGACCATCGTGCTTCCTCTCGAGTGGAGACGGGTATGGCGGTGAACTTCTTGAGTTGCAGCAAGGGTGTGAAAGACCCTTTCGAAGTTCCAGAGGTTTGGTGTCATTAGTCTCCAGAGGCCTCATCGGAAATAGGCCTCATCTCGCCTGGAAGGGAGAACTTCCTGGATTTTCTCGAGTTGCGGCAGGTGTTCTCGAATTACGACAGGGACCTCAGGGACCCGCCCTGGTGGCCTCCGGAGAGGCCAGTCCCCATGCGAGTTGCTAGGGGGCCTCTCGGGATTCCTCTCCCGTCGATACCGGGGCCAAAAACCTTGTGTGGAGTCAGGGCCGGAACCGAGGATTCCTCTCAGGGGCTGACATGGATCTTTGGGTACTTCTGGAGTCACCCCAGTGGAGTCAGGCCTCGTCTCGAGTAGGGGCATGCACGTGCGCTTTCCTTTCAGGCTGTAGCAGCAATGTCACGCTTCCCGTCACGTGGATCAAAGGATCTGTGGTTTTCCCTCGAGGCTTTCCCTCGAGGCATTCCCACAGGGCTGTCCCACGTGCCACCGTGGTGTGAGTCGATCCTCGGCGTGAAAGATGAGCCAGTGCAGGGCAAAGAGGTTCCTCTGGAATGGACTGAGACATCTGGGGGACTCTTGGAATGGTGGTACGACCATGGAGTTCCTCTCGCCTTTCCTGTTGAGAGTGCCTCCTCTTGAGATGCGACGGGAACGCCGGGAATTCTATCCCGTTGAAAGCAGGGAAAGGATCCCTCATCTCGAGCTACGAGGGGGAAACGGGGCTCCTCTGGATGTGGGCGGGACCATCGTGCTTCCTCTCGAGTGGAGACGGGTATGGCGGTGAACTTCTTGAGTTGCAGCAAGGGTGTGAAAGACCCTTTCGAAGTTCCAGAGGTTAGGTGTCATTAGTCTCCAGAGGCCTCATCGGAAATAGGCCTCATCTCGCCTGGAAGGGAGAACTTCCTGGATTTTCTCGAGTTGCGGCAGGTGTTCTCGAGTTACGACGGGGACCTCAGGGACCCGCCCTGGTGGCCTCAGGAGAGGCCAGTCCCTAGGCGAGTTGCTAGGGGGCCTCTCGGGATTCCTCTCCCGTTGATACCGGGGCCAAAAACCTTGTGTGGAGTCAAGGCCGGAACCGAGGATTCCTCTCAGGGGCTGACATGGATCTTTGGGTACTTCTGGAGTATCCCCAGGGGAGTCAGGCCTCGTCTCGAGTGGGGGCATGCACGTGCGCTTTCCTTCCAGGCTGTAGCAGCAATGTCACGCTTCCCGTCGCGTGGATCAAAGGATCTGTGGTTTTCCCTCGAGGCTTTCCCTCGAGGCTTTCCCACAGGGCTGTCCCACGTGCCACCGTGGTGTGAGTCGATCCTCGGCGTGAAAGATGAGCCAGTGCAGGGCAAAGAGGTTCCTCTGGAATGGACTGAGACATCTGGGGGACTCTTGGAATGGTGGTACGACCATGGAGTTCCTCTCGCCTTTCCTGTTGAGAGTGCCTCCTCTTGAGATGCGACGGGAACGCCGGGAATTCTTTCCCGTTGAAAGCAGGGAAAGGATCCCTCATCTCGAGCTACGAGGGGGAAACGGGGCTCCTCTGGATGTGGGCGGGACCATCGTGCTTCCTCTCTAGTGGAGACGGGTATGGTGGTGAACTTCTTGAGTTGCAGCAAGGGTGTGAAAGACCCTTTCGAAGTTCCAGAGGTTAGGTGTCATTAGTCTCCAGACGCCTCATCGGAAATAGGCCTCATCTCGCCTGGAAGGGAGAACTTCCTGGATTTTCTCGAGTTGCGGCAGGTGTTCTCGAGTTACGACGGGGACCTCAGGGACCCGCCCTGGTGGCCTCAGGAAAGGCCAGTCCCTATGCGAGTTGCTAGGGGGCCTCTCGGGATTCCTCTCCCGTCGATACCGGGGCCAAAAACCTTGTGTGGAGTCAGGGCCGGAACCGAGGATTCCTCTCAGGGACTGATATGGATCTTTGGGTACTTCTGGAGTCTCGCCAGGGGAGACAGGCCTCGTCTCGTGTGGGGGCATGCACGTGCACTTTCCTTCCAGGCTGTAGCAGCAATGTCACGCTTCCCGTCGCGTGGATCAAAGGATCTGCGGTTTTCGCTCAAGGCTTTCCCTCGAGGCTTTCCCACAGGGCTGTCCCACGTGACACCGTGGTGTGAGTCGATTCTCGGTATGAAAAATGAGCCAGTGCAGGGCAAAGAGGTTCCTCTGGAATGGACTGAGACATCTGGGTGACTCTTGGAATGGTGGTACGACCATGGAGTTCCTCTCGCCTTTCCTGTTGAGAGTGCCTCCTCTTGAGATGCGACGGGAACGCCGGGAATTTTTTGCCGTTGAAAGCAGGGAAAGGATCCCTCATCTCGAGCTACGAGGGGTAAACGGGGCTCCTCTGGCTGTGGGCGGGACCATCGTGCATCCTCTCGAGTGGAGACGGGAATGGCGGTGAACTTCTTGAGTTGCAGCAAGGGTGTGAAAGACCCTTTCGAAGTTCCAGAGGTTAGGTGTCATTAGTCTCCAGACGCCTCATCGGAAATAGGCCTCATCTCGCCTGGAAGGGAGAACTTCCTGGATTTTCTCGAGTTGCGGCAGGTGTTCTCGAGTTACGACGGGGACCTCAGGGACCCGCCCTGGTGGCCTCAGGAGAGGCCAGTCCCCATGCGAGTTGCTAGGGGGCCTCTCGGGATTCCTCTCCCGTCGATACCGGGGCCAAAAACTTTGTGTGGAGTCAGGGCCGGAACCGAGGATTCCTCTCAGGGGCTGACATGGATCTTTGGGTACTTCTGGAGTCTCCCCAGGGGAGTCAGGCCTCGTCTCGAGTGGGGGCATGCACGTGCACTTTCCTTCCAGGCTGTAGCAGCAATGTCACGCTTCCCGTCGCGTGGATCAAAGGATCTGTGGTTTTCCCTCGAGGCTTTCCCACAGGGCTGTCCCACGTGCCACCGTGGTGTGAATCGATCCTCGGCGTGAAAGATGAGCCAGTGCAGGGCAAAGAGGTTCCTCTGGAATGGACTGAGACATCTGGGGGACTCTTGGAATGGTGGTACGACCATGGAGTTCCTCTCGCCTTTCCTGTTGAGAGTGCCTCCTCTTGAGATGCGACGGGAACGCCGGGAATTCTTACCCGTTGAAAGCAGGGAAAGGATCCCTCATCTCGAGGTACGAGGGGGAAACGGGGCTCCTCTGGATGTGGGCGGGACCATCGTGCTTCCTCTCGAGTGGAGACGGGTATGGCGGTGAACTTCTTGAGTTGCAGCAAGGGTGTGAAAGACCCTTTCGAAGTTCCAGAGGTTTGGTGTCATTAGTCTCCAGAGGCCTCATCGGAAATAGGCCTCATCTCGCCTGGAAGGGAGAACTTCCTGGATTTTCTCGAGTTGCGGCAGGTGTTCTCGAGTTACGACGGGGACCTCAGGGACCCGCCCTGGTGGCCTCAGGAGAGGCCAGTCCCCATGCGAGTTGCTAGGGGGCCTCTCGGGATTCCTCTCCCGTCGATACCGGGGCCAAAAAGCTTGTGTGGAGTCAGGGCCGGAACCGAGGATTCCTCTCAGGGGCTGACATGGATCTTTGGGTACTTCTGGAGTCTCCCCAGGGGAGTCAGGCCTCGTCTCGAGTGGGGGCATGCACGTGCGCTTTCCTTCCAGGCTGTAGCAGCAATGTCACGCTTCCCGTCGCGTGGATCAAAGGATCTGTGGTTTTCCCTCGAGGCTTTCCCTCGAGGCTTTCCCACAGGGCTGTCCCACGTGCCACCGTGGTGTGAGTCGATCCTCGGCGTGAAAGATGAGCCAGTGCAGGGCAAAGAGGTTCCTCTGGAATGGACTGAGACATCTGGGGGACTCTTGGAATGGTGGTACGACCATGGAGTTCCTCTCGCCTTTCCTGTTGAGAGTGCCTCCTCTTGAGATGCGACGGGAACGCCGGGAATTCTTTCCCGTTGAAACCAGGGAAAGGATCCCTCATCTCGAGCTACGAGGGGGAAACGGGGCTCCTCTGGATGTGGGCGGGACCATCGTGCTTCCTCTCGAGTGGAGACGGGTATGGCGGTGAACTTCTTGAGTTGCAGCAAGGGTGTGAAAGACCCTTTCGAAGTTCCAGAGGTTTGGTGTCATTAGTCTCCAGAGGCCTCATCGGAAATAGGCCTCATCTCGCCTGGAAGGGAGAACTTCCTGGATTTTCTCGAGTTGCGGCAGGTGTTCTCGAATTACGACGGGGACCTCAGGGACCCGCCCTGGTGGCCTCCGGAGAGGCCAGTCCCCATGCGAGTTGCTAGGGGGCCTCTCGGGATTCCTCTCCCGTCGATACCGGGGCCAAAAACCTTGTGTGAAGTCAGGGCCGGAACCGAGGATTCCTCTCAGGGGCTGACATGGATCTTTGGGTACTTCTGGAGTCTCCCCAGGGGAGTCAGGCCTCGTCTCGAGTGGGGGCATGCACGTGCACTTTCCTTCCAGGCTGTAGCAGCAATGTCACGCTTCCCGTCGCGTGGATCAAAGGATCTGTGGTTTTCCCTCGAGGCTTTCCCTCGAGCCTTTCCCACAGGGCTGTCCCACGTGCCACCGTGGTGTGAGTCGATCCTCGGCGTGAAAGATGAGCCAGTGCAGGGCAAAGAGGTTCCTCTGGAATGGACTGAGACATCTGGGGGACTCTTGGAATGGTGGTACGACCATGGAGTTCCTCTCGCCTTTCCTGTTGAGAGTGCCTCCTCTTGAGATGCGACGGGAACGCCGGGAATTCTTTCCCGTTGAAAGCAGGGAAAGGATCCCTCATCTCGAGCTAAGAGGGGGAAACGGGGCTCCTCTGGATGTGGGCGGGACCATCGTGCTTCCTCTCTATTGGAGACGGGTATGGTGGTGAACTTCTTGAGTTGCAGCAAGGGTGTGAAAGACCCTTTCGAAGTTCCAGAGGTTAGGTGTCATTAGTCTCCAGACGCCTCATCGGAAATAGGCCTCATCTCGCCTGGAAGGGAGAACTTCCTGGATTTTCTCGAGTTGCGGCAGGTGTTCTCGAGTTACGACGGGGACCTCAGGGACCCGCCCTGGTGGCCTCAGGAGAGGCCAGTCCCTATGCGAGTTGCTAGGGGGCCTCTCGGGATTCCTCTCCCGTCGATACCGGGGCCAAAATCCTTGTGTGGAGTCAGGGCCGGAACCGAGGATTCCTCTCAGGGGCTGACATGGATCTTTGGGTACTTCTGGAGTCTCCCCAGGGGAGTCAGGCCTCGTCTCGAGTGGGGGCATGCACGTTCACTTTCCTTCCAGGCTGTAGCAGCAATTTCACGCTTCCCGTCGCGTGGATCAAATGATGTGTGGTTTTCCCTCGAGGCTTTCCCACAGGGCTGTCCCACGTGCCACCGTGGTGTGAGTCGATCCTCGGCGTGAAAGATGAGCCAGTGCAGGGCAAAGAGGTTCCTCTGGAATGGACTGAGACATCTGGGGGACTCTTGGAATGGTGGTACGACCATGGAGTTCCTCTCGCCTTTCCTGTTGAGAGTGCCTCCTCTTGAGATGCGACGGGAACGCCGGGAATTTTTTGCCGTTGAAAGCAGGGAAAGGATCCCTCATCTCGAGCTACGAGGGGGAAACGGGGCTCCTCTGGATGTGGGCGGGACCATCGTGCTTCCTCTCGAGTGGAGACGGGTATGGCGGTGAACTTCTTGAGTTGCAGCAAGGGTGTGAAAGACCCTTTCGAAGTTCCAGAGGTTAGGTGTCATTAGTCTCCAGAGGCCTCATCGGAAATAGGCCTCATCTCGCCTGGAAGGGAGAACTTCCTGGACTTTCTCGAGTTGCGGCAGGTGTTCTCGAGTTACGACGGGGACCTCAGGGACCCGCCCTGGTGGCCTCAGGAGAGGCCAGTCCCCATGCGAGTTGCTAGGGGGCCTCTCGGGATTCCTCTCCCGTCGATACCGGGGCCAAAAAGCTTGTGTGGAGTCAGGGCCGGAACCGAGGATTCCTCTCAGGGGCTGACATGGATCTTTGGGTACTTCTGGAGTCTCCCCAGTGGAGTCAGGCCTCGTCTCGAGTGGGGGCATGCACGTGCGCTTTCCTTCCAGGCTGTAGCAGCAATGTCACGCTTCCCGTCGCTTGGATCAAAGGATCTGTGGTTTTCCCTCGAGGCTTTCCCTCGAGGCTTTCCCACAGGGCTGTCCCACGTGCCACCGTGGTGTGAGTCGATCCTCGGCGTGAAAGATGAGCCAGTGCAGGGCAAAGAGCTTCCTCTGGAATGGACTGAGACATCTGGGGGACTCTTGGAATGGTTGTACGACCATGGAGTTCCTCTCGCCTTTCCTGTTGAGAGTGCCTCCTCTTGAGATGCGACGGGAACGCCGGGAATTCTTTCCCGTTGAAAGCAGGGAAAGGATCCCTCATCTCGAGCTACGAGGGGGAAACGGGGCTCCTTTGGATGTGGTCGGGACCATCGTGCTTCCTCTCGAGTGGAGACGGGTATGGTGGTGAACTTCTTGAGTTGCAGCAAGGGTGTGAAAGACCCTTTCGAAGTTCCAGAGGTTAGGTGTCATTAGTCTCCAGACGCCTCATCGGAAATAGGCCTCATCTCGCCTGGAAGGGAGAACTTCCTGGATTTTCTCGAGTTGCGGCAGGTGTTCTCGAGTTACGACGGGGACCTCAGGGACCGGCCCTGGTGGCCTCCGGAGAGGCCAGTCCCCATGCGAGTTGCTAGGGGGCCTCTCGGGATTCCTCTCCCGTCGATACCGGGGCCAAAAAGCTTGTGTGGAGTCAGGGCCGGAACCGAGGATTCCTCTCAGGGGCTGACATGGATCTTTGGGTACTTCTGGAGTCTCCCCAGGGGAGTCAGGCCTCGTCTCGAGTGGGGGCATGCACGTGCGCTTTCCTTCCAGGCTGTAGCAGCAATGTCACGCTTCCCGTCGCGTGGATCAAAGGATCTGTGGTTTTCCCTCGAGGCTTTCCCTCGAGGCTTTCCCACAGGGCTGTCCCACGTGCCACCGTGTTGTGAGTCGATCCTCGGCGTGAAAGATGAGCCAGTGCAGGGCAAAGAGGTTCCTCTGGAATGGACTGAGACATCTGGGGGACTCTTGGAATGGTGGTACGACCATGGAGTTCCTCTCGCCTTTCCTGTTTAGAGTGCCTCCTCTTGAGATGCGACGGGAACGCCGGGAATTCTTTCCCGTTGAAACCAGGGAAAGGATCCCTCATCTCGAGCTACGAGGGGGAAACGGGGCTCATTTGGATGTGGGCGGGACCACCGTGCTTCCTCTCGAGTTGAGACGGGTATGGCGGTGAACTTCTTGAGTTGCAGCAAGGGTGTGAAAGACCCTTTCGAAGTTCCAGAGGTTTGGTGTCATTAGTCTCCAGAGGCCTCATCGGAAATAGGCCTCATCTCGCCTGGAAGGGAGAACTTCCTGGATTTTCTCGAGTTGCGGCAGGTGTTCTCGAGTTACGACGGGGATCTCAGGGACCCGCCCTGGTGGCCTCCGGAGAGGCCAGTCCCCATGCGAGTTGCTAGGGGGCCTCTCGGGATTCCTCTCCCGTCGATACCGGGGCCAAAAACCTTGTGTGGAGTCAGGGCCGGAACCGAGGATTCCTCTCAGGGGCTGACATGGATCTTTGGGTACTTCTGGAGTCTCCCCAGTGGAGTCAGGCCTCGTCTCGAGTGGGGGCATGCACGTGCGCTTTCCTTCCAGGCTGTAGCAGCAATGTCACGCTTCCCGTCGCTTGGATCAAAGGATCTGTGGTTTTCCCTCGAGGCTTTCCCTCGAGGCTTTCCCACAGGGCTGTCCCACGTGCCACCGTGGTGTGAGTCGATCCTCGGCGTGAAAGATGAGCCAGTGCAGGGCAAAGAGGTTCCTCTGGAATGGACTGAGACATCTGGGGGACTCTTGGAATGGTGGTACGACCATGGAGTTCCTCTCGCCTTTCCTGTTGAGAGTGCCTCCTCTTGAGATGCGACGGGAACGCCGGGAATTCTTTCCCGTTTAAAGCAGGGAAAGGATCCCTCATCTCGAGCTACGAGGGGGAAACGGGGCTCCTCTGGATGTGGGCGGGACCATCGTGCTTCCTCTCTAGTGGAGACGGGTATGGTGGTGAACTTCTTGAGTTGCAGCAAGGCTGTGAAAGACCCTTTCGAAGTTCAAGAGGTAAGGTGTCATTAGTCTCCAGACGCCTCATCGGAAATAGGCCTCATTTCGCCTGGAAGGGAGAACTTCCTGGATTTTCTCGAGTTGCGGCAGGTGTTCTCGAGTTACGACGGGGACCTCAGTGACCCGCCCTGGTGGCCTCAGGAGAGGCCAGTCCCTATGCGAGTTGCTAGGGGGCCTCTCGGGATTCCTCTCCCGTCGATACCGGGGCCAAAAACCTTGTGTGGAGTCAGGGCCGGAACCGAGGATTCCTCTCAGGGGCTGACATGGATCTTTGGGTACTTCTGGAGTCTCCCCAGGGGAGTCAGGCCTCGTCTCGAGTGGGGGCATGCACGTGCACTTTCCTTCCAGGCTGTAGCAGCAATGTCACGCTTCCCGTCGCGTGGATCAAATGATGTGTGGTTTTCCCTCGAGGCTTTCCCACAGGGCTGTCCCACGTGCCACCGTGGTGTGAGTCGATCCTCGGCGTGAAAGATGAGCCAGTGCAGGGCAAAGAGGTTCCTCTGGAATGGACTGAGACATCTGGGGGACTCTTGGAATGGTGGTACGACCATGGAGTTCCTCTCGCCTTTCCTGTTGAGAGTGCCTCCTCTTGAGATGCGACGGGAACGCCGGGAATTTTTTGCCGTTGAAAGCAGGGAAAGGATCCCTCATCTCGAGCTACGAGGGGGAAACGGGGCTCTTCTGGATGTGGGCGGGACCATCGTGCTTTCTCTCGAGTGGAGACGGGTATGGCGGTGAACTTCTTGAGTTCCAGCAAGGGTGTGAAAGACCCTTTCGAAGTTCCAGAGGTTAGGTGTCATTAGTCTCCAGACGCCTCATCGGAAATAGGCCTCATCTCGCCTGGAAGGGAGAACTTCCTTGATTTCCTCGAGTTGCGGCAGTTGTTCTCGAGTTACGACGGGGACCTCAGGGACCCGCCCTGTTGGCCTCAGGAGAGGCCAGTCCCTATGCGTGTTGCTAGGGGGCCCCTCGGGATTCCTCTCCCGTCGATACCGGGGCCAAAAACCTTGTGTGGAGTCAGGGCCGGAACCGAGGATTCCTCTCAGGGGCTGACATGGATCTTTGGGTACTTCTGGAGTCTCCCCAGGGGAGTCAGGCCTCGTCTCGAGTGGGGGCATGCGCGTGCACTTTCCTTCCAGGCTTTAGCAGCAATGTCACGCTTCCCGTCGCTTGGATCAAAGGATCTGTGGTTTTCCCTCGAGGCTTTCCCACAGGGCTGTCCCACGTGCCACCGTGGTGTGAGTCGATCCTCGGCGTGAAAGATGAGCCAGTGCAGGGCAAAGAGGTTCCTCTGGAATGGACTGAGACATCTGGGGGACTCTTGGAATGGTGGTACGACCATGGAGTTCCTCTCGCCTTTCCTGTTGAGAGTGCCTCCTCTTGAGATGCGACGGGAACGCCGGGAATTTTTTGCCGTTGAAAGCAGGGAAAGGATCCCTCATCTCGAGCTACGAGGGGGAAACGGGGCTCCTCTGGATGTGGGCGGGACCATCGTGCTTCCTCTCGAGTGGAGACGGGTATGGCGGTGAACTTCTTGAGTTGCAGCAAGGGTGTGAAAGACCCTTTCGAAGTTCCAGAGGTTAGGTGTCATTAGTCTCCAGAGGCCTCATCGGAAATAGGCCTCATCTCGCCTGGAAGGGAGAACTTCCTGGACTTTCTCGAGTTGCGGCAGGCGTTCTCGAGTTACGACGGGGACCTCAGGGACCCGCCCTGGTGGCCTCAGGAGAGGCCAGTCCCCATGCGAGTTGCTAGGGGGCCTCTCGGGATTCCTCTCCCGTCGATACCGGGGCCAAAAAGCTTGTGTGGAGTCAGGGCCGGAACCGAGGATTCCTCTCAGGGGCTGACATGGATCTTTGGGTACTTCTGGAGTCTCCCCAGTGGAGTCAGGCCTCGTCTCGAGTGGGGGCATGCACGTGCGCTTTCCTTCCAGGCTGTAGCAGCAATGTCACGCTTCCCGTCGCTTGGATCAAAGGATCTGTGGTTTTCCCTCGAGGCTTTCCCTCGAGGCTTTCCCACAGGGCTGTCCCACGTGCCACCGTGGTGTGAGTCGATCCTCGGCGTGAAAGATGAGCCAGTGCAGGGCAAAGAGGTTCCTCTGGAATGGACTGAGACATCTGGGGGACTCTTGGAATGGTGGTACGACCATGGAGTTCCTCTCGCCTTTCCTGTTGAGAGTGCCTCCTCTTGAGATGCGACGGGAACGCCGGGAATTCTTTCCCGTTGAAAGCAGGGAAAGGATCCCTCATCTCGAGCTACGAGGGGGAAACGGGGCTCCTTTGGATGTGGTCGGGACCATCGTGCTTCCTCTCGAGTGGAGACGGGTATGGTGGTGAACTTCTTGAGTTGCAGCAAGGGTGTGAAAGACCCTTTCGAAGTTCCAGAGGTTAGGTGTCATTAGTCTCCAGACGCCTCATCGGAAATAGGCCTCATCTCGCCTGGAAGGGAGAACTTCCTGGATTTTCTCGAGTTGCGGCAGGTGTTCTCGAGTTACGACGGGGACCTCAGGGACCGGCCCTGGTGGCCTCCGGAGAGGCCAGTCCCCATGCGAGTTGCTAGGGGGCCTCTCGGGATTCCTCTCCCGTCGATACCGGGGCCAAAAAGCTTGTGTGGAGTCAGGGCCGGAACCGAGGATTCCTCTCAGGGGCTGACATGGATCTTTGGGTACTTCTGGAGTCTCCCCAGGGGAGTCAGGCCTCGTCTCGAGTGGGGGCATGCACGTGCGCTTTCCTTCCAGGCTGTAGCAGCAATGTCACGCTTCCCGTCGCGTGGATCAAAGGATCTGTGGTTTTCCCTCGAGGCTTTCCCTCGAGGCTTTCCCACAGGGCTGTCCCACGTGCCACCGTGTTGTGAGTCGATCCTCGGCGTGAAAGATGAGCCAGTGCAGGGCAAAGAGGTTCCTCTGGAATGGACTGAGACATCTGGGGGACTCTTGGAATGGTGGTACGACCATGGAGTTCCTCTCGCCTTTCCTGTTTAGAGTGCCTCCTCTTGAGATGCGACGGGAACGCCGGGAATTCTTTCCCGTTGAAACCAGGGAAAGGATCCCTCATCTCGAGCTACGAGGGGGAAACGGGGCTCATTTGGATGTGGGCGGGACCACCGTGCTTCCTCTCGAGTTGAGACGGGTATGGCGGTGAACTTCTTGAGTTGCAGCAAGGGTGTGAAAGACCCTTTCGAAGTTCCAGAGGTTTGGTGTCATTAGTCTCCAGAGGCCTCATCGGAAATAGGCCTCATCTCGCCTGGAAGGGAGAACTTCCTGGATTTTCTCGAGTTGCGGCAGGTGTTCTCGAGTTACGACGGGGACCTCAGGGACCCGCCCTGGTGGCCTCCGGAGAGGCCAGTCCCCATGCGAGTTGCTAGGGGGCCTCTCGGGATTCCTCTCCCGTCGATACCGGGGCCAAAAACCTTGTGTGGAGTCAGGGCCGGAACCGAGGATTCCTCTCAGGGGCTGACATGGATCTTTGGGTACTTCTGGAGTCTCCCCAGTGGAGTCAGGCCTCGTCTCGAGTGGGGGCATGCACGTGCGCTTTCCTTCCAGGCTGTAGCAGCAATGTCACGCTTCCCGTCGCTTGGATCAAAGGATCTGTGGTTTTCCCTCGAGGCTTTCCCTCGAGGCTTTCCCACAGGGCTGTCCCAAGTGCCACCGTGGTGTGAGTCGATCCTCGGCGTGAAAGATGAGCCAGTGCAGGGCAAAGAGCTTCCTCTGGAATGGACTGAGACATCTGGGGGACTCTTGGAATGGTGGTACGACCATGGAGTTCCTCTCGCCTTTCCTGTTGAGAGTGCCTCCTCTTGAGATGCGACGGGAACGCCGGGAATTCTTTCCCGTTTAAAGCAGGGAAAGGATCCCTCATCTCGAGCTACGAGGGGGAAACGGGGCTCCTCTGGATGTGGGCGGGACCATCGTGCTTCCTCTCTAGTGGAGACGGGTATGGTGGTGAACTTCTTGAGTTGCAGCAAGGCTGTGAAAGACCCTTTCGAAGTTCAAGAGGTAAGGTGTCATTAGTCTCCAGACGCCTCATCGGAAATAGGCCTCATTTCGCCTGGAAGGGAGAACTTCCTGGATTTTCTCGAGTTGCGGCAGGTGTTCTCGAGTTACGACGGGGACCTCAGTGACCCGCCCTGGTGGCCTCAGGAGAGGCCAGTCCCTATGCGAGTTGCTAGGGGGCCTCTCGGGATTCCTCTCCCGTCGATACCGGGGCCAAAAACCTTGTGTGGAGTCAGGGCCGGAACCGAGGATTCCTCTCAGGGGCTGACATGGATCTTTGGGTACTTCTGGAGTCTCCCCAGGGGAGTCAGGCCTCGTCTCGAGTGGGGGCATGCGCGTGCACTTTCCTTCCAGGCTTTAGCAGCAATGTCACGCTTCCCGTCGCTTGGATCAAAGGATCTGTGGTTTTCCCTCGAGGCTTTCCCACAGGGCTGTCCCACGTGCCACCGTGGTGTGAGTCGATCCTCGGCGTGAAAGATGAGCCAGTGCAGGGCAAAGAGGTTCCTCTGGAATGGACTGAGACATCTGGGGGACTCTTGGAATGGTGGTACGACCATGGAGTTCCTCTCGCCTTTCCTGTTGAGAGTGCCTCCTCTTGAGATGCGACGGGAACGCCGGGAATTTTTTGCCGTTGAAAGCAGGGAAAGGATCCCTCATCTCGAGCTACGAGGGGGAAACGGGGCTCCTCTGGATGTGGGCGGGACCATCGTGCTTCCTCTCGAGTGGAGACGGGTATGGCGGTGAACTTCTTGAGTTGCAGCAAGGGTGTGAAAGACCCTTTCGAAGTTCCAGAGGTTAGGTGTCATTAGTCTCCAGAGGCCTCATCGGAAATAGGCCTCATCTCGCCTGGAAGGGAGAACTTCCTGGACTTTCTCGAGTTGCGGCAGGTGTTCTCGAGTTACGACGGGGACCTCAGGGACCCGCCCTGGTGGCCTCAGGAGAGGCCAGTCCCCATGCGAGTTGCTAGGGGGCCTCTCGGGATTCCTCTCCCGTCGATACCGGGGCCAAAAAGCTTGTGTGGAGTCAGGGCCGGAACCGAGGATTCCTCTCAGGGGCTGACATGGATCTTTGGGTACTTCTGGAGTCTCCCCAGTGGAGTCAGGCCTCGTCTCGAGTGGGGGCATGCACGTGCGCTTTCCTTCCAGGCTGTAGCAGCAATGTCACGCTTCCCGTCGCTTGGATCAAAGGATCTGTGGTTTTCCCTCGAGGCTTTCCCTCGAGGCTTTCCCACAGGGCTGTCCCAAGTGCCACCGTGGTGTGAGTCGATCCTCGGCGTGAAAGATGAGCCAGTGCAGGGCAAAGAGCTTCCTCTGGAATGGACTGAGACATCTGGGGGACTCTTGGAATGGTTGTACGACCATGGAGTTCCTCTCGCCTTTCCTGTTGAGAGTGCCTCCTCTTGAGATGCGACGGGAACGCCGGGAATTCTTTCCCGTTGAAAGCAGGGAAAGGATCCCTCATCTCGAGCTACGAGGGGGAAACGGGGCTCCTTTGGATGTGGTCGGGACCATCGTGCTTCCTCTCGAGTGGAGACGGGTATGGTGGTGAACTTCTTGAGTTGCAGCAAGGGTGTGAAAGACCCTTTCGAAGTTCCAGAGGTTAGGTGTCATTAGTCTCCAGACGCCTCATCGGAAATAGGCCTCATCTCGCCTGGAAGGGAGAACTTCCTGGATTTTCTCGAGTTGCGGCAGGTGTTCTCGAGTTACGACGGGGACCTCAGGGACCGGCCCTGGTGGCCTCCGGAGAGGCCAGTCCCCATGCGAGTTGCTAGGGGGCCTCTCGGGATTCCTCTCCCGTCGATACCGGGGCCAAAAAGCTTGTGTGGAGTCAGGGCCGGAACCGAGGATTCCTCTCAGGGGCTGACATGGATCTTTGGGTACTTCTGGAGTCTCCCCAGGGGAGTCAGGCCTCGTCTCGAGTGGGGGCATGCACGTGCGCTTTCCTTCCAGGCTGTAGCAGCAATGTCACGCTTCCCGTCGCTTGGATCAAAGGATCTGTGGTTTTCCCTCGAGGCTTTCCCACAGGGCTGACCCACGTGCCACCGTGGTGTGAGTCGATCCTCGGCGTGAAAGATGAGCCAGTGCAGGGCAAAGAGGTTCCTCTGGAATGGACTGAGACATCTGGGGGACTCTTGGAATGGTGGTACGACCATGGAGTTCCTCTCGCCTTTCCTGTTGAGAGTGCCTCCTCTTGAGATGCGACGGGAACGCCGGGAATTTTTTGCCGTTGAAAGCAGGGAAAGGATCCCTCATCTCGAGCTACGAGGGGGAAACGGGGCTCCTCTGGATGTGGGCGGGACCATCGTGCTTCCTCTCGAGTGGAGACGGGTATGGCGGTGAACTTCTTGAGTTGCAGCAAGGGTGTGAAAGACCCTTTCGAAGTTCCAGAGGTTAGGTGTCATTAGTCTCCAGAGGCCTCATCGGAAATAGGCCTCATCTCGCCTGGAAGGGAGAACTTCCTGGACTTTCTCGAGTTGCGGCAGGTGTTCTCGAGTTACGACGGGGACCTCAGGGACCCGCCCTGGTGGCCTCAGGAGAGGCCAGTCCCCATGCGAGTTGCTAGGGGGCCTCTCGGGATTCCTCTCCCGTCGATACCGGGGCCAAAAAGCTTGTGTGGAGTCAGGGCCGGAACCGAGGATTCCTCTCAGGGGCTGACATGGATCTTTGGGTACTTCTGGAGTCTCCCCAGTGGAGTCAGGCCTCGTCTCGAGTGGGGGCATGCACGTGCGCTTTCCTTCCAGGCTGTAGCAGCAATGTCACGCTTCCCGTCGCTTGGATCAAAGGATCTGTGGTTTTCCCTCGAGGCTTTCCCTCGAGGCTTTCCCACAGGGCTGTCCCAAGTGCCACCGTGGTGTGAGTCGATCCTCGGCGTGAAAGATGAGCCAGTGCAGGGCAAAGAGCTTCCTCTGGAATGGACTGAGACATCTGGGGGACTCTTGGAATGGTTGTACGACCATGGAGTTCCTCTCGCCTTTCCTGTTGAGAGTGCCTCCTCTTGAGATGCGACGGGAACGCCGGGAATTCTTTCCCGTTGAAAGCAGGGAAAGGATCCCTCATCTCGAGCTACGAGGGGGAAACGGGGCTCCTTTGGATGTGGTCGGGACCATCGTGCTTCCTCTCGAGTGGAGACGGGTATGGTGGTGAACTTCTTGAGTTGCAGCAAGGGTGTGAAAGACCCTTTCGAAGTTCCAGAGGTTAGGTGTCATTAGTCTCCAGACGCCTCATCGGAAATAGGCCTCATCTCGCCTGGAAGGGAGAACTTCCTGGATTTTCTCGAGTTGCGGCAGGTGTTCTCGAGTTACGACGGGGACCTCAGGGACCGGCCCTGGTGGCCTCCGGAGAGGCCAGTCCCCATGCGAGTTGCTAGGGGGCCTCTCGGGATTCCTCTCCCGTCGATACCGGGGCCAAAAAGCTTGTGTGGAGTCAGGGCCGGAACCGAGGATTCCTCTCAGGGGCTGACATGGATCTTTGGGTACTTCTGGAGTCTCCCCAGGGGAGTCAGGCCTCGTCTCGAGTGGGGGCATGCACGTGCGCTTTCCTTCCAGGCTGTAGCAGCAATGTCACGCTTCCCGTCGTGTGGATCAAAGGATCTGTGGTTTTCCCTCGAGGCTTTCCCTCGAGGCTTTCCCACAGGGCTGTCCCACGTGCCACCGTGTTGTGAGTCGATCCTCGGCGTGAAAGATGAGCCAGTGCAGGGCAAAGAGGTTCCTCTGGAATGGACTGAGACATCTGGGGGACTCTTGGAATGGTGGTACGACCATGGAGTTCCTCTCGCCTTTCCTGTTTAGAGTGCCTCCTCTTGAGATGCGACGGGAACGCCGGGAATTCTTTCCCGTTGAAACCAGGGAAAGGATCCCTCATCTCGAGCTACGAGGGGGAAACGGGGCTCATTTGGATGTGGGCGGGACCACCGTGCTTCCTCTCAAGTTGAGACGGGTATGGCGGTGAACTTCTTGAGTTGCAGCAAGGGTGTGAAAGACCCTTTCGAAGTTCCAGAGGTTTGGTGTCATTAGTCTCCAGAGGCCTCATCGGAAATAGGCCTCATCTCGCCTGGAAGGGAGAACTTCCTGGATTTTCTCGAGTTGCGGCAGGTGTTCTCGAGTTACGACGGGGACCTCAGGGACCCGCCCTGGTGGCCTCCGGAGAGGCCAGTCCCCATGCGAGTTGCTAGGGGGCCTCTCGGGATTCCTCTCCCGTCGATACCGGGGCCAAAAACCTTGTGTGGAGTCAGGGCCGGAACCGAGGATTCCTCTCAGGGGCTGACATGGATCTTTGGGTACTTCTGGAGTCTCCCCAGTGGAGTCAGGCCTCGTCTCGAGTGGGGGCATGCACGTGCGCTTTCCTTCCAGGCTGTAGCAGCAATGTCACGCTTCCCGTCGCTTGGATCAAAGGATCTGTGGTTTTCCCTCGAGGCTTTCCCTCGAGGCTTTCCCACAGGGCTGTCCCACGTGCCACCGTGGTGTGAGTCGATCCTCGGCGTGAAAGATGAGCCAGTGCAGGGCAAAGAGCTTCCTCTGGAATGGACTGAGACATCTGGGGGACTCTTGGAATGGTGGTACGACCATGGAGTTCCTCTCGCCTTTCCTGTTGAGAGTGCCTCCTCTTGAGATGCGACGGGAACGCAGGGAATTCTTTCCCGTTGAAAGCAGGGAAGGGATCCCTCATCTCGAGCTACGAGGGGGAAACGGGGCTCCTTTGGATGTGGTCGGGACCATCGTGCTTCCTCTCGAGTGGAAACGGGTATGGTGGTGAACTTCTTGAGTTGCAGCAAGGGTGTGAAAGACCCTTTCGAAGTTCCAGAGGTTAGGTGTCATTAGTCTCCAGACGCCTCATCGGAAATAGGCCTCATCTCGCCTGGAAGGGAGAACTTCCTGGATTTTCTCGAGTTGCGGCAGGTGTTCTCGAGTTACGACGGGGACCTCAGGGACCGGCACTGGTGGCCTCAGGAGAGGCCAGTCCCCATGCGAGTTGCTAGGGGGCCTCTCGGGATTCCTCTCCCGTCGATACCGGGGCCAAAAAGCTTGTGTGGAGTCAGGGCCGGAACCGAGGATTCCTCTCAGGGGCTGACATGGATCTTTGGGTACTTCTGGAGTCTCCCCAGGGGAGTCAGGCCTCGTCTCGAGTGGGGGCATGCACGTGCGCTTTCCTTCCAGGCTGTAGCAGCAATGTCACGCTTCCCGTCGCGTGGATCAAAGGATCTGTGGTTTTCCCTCGAGGCTTTCCCTCGAGGCTTTCCCACAGGGCTGTCCCACATGCCACCGTGTTGTGAGTCGATCCTCGGCGTGAAAGATGAGCCAGTGCAGGGCAAAGAGGTTCCTCTGGAATGGACTGAGACATCTGGGGGACTCTTGGAATGGTGGTACGACCATGGAGTTCCTCTCGCCTTTCCTGTTTAGAGTGCCTCCTCTTGAGATGCGACGGGAACGCTGGGAATTCTTTCCCGTTGAAACCAGGGAAAGGATCCCTCATCTCGAGCTACGAGGGGGAAACGGGGCTCCTCTGGATGTGGGCGGGACCATCGTGCTTCCTCTCGAGTGGAGACGGGTATGGCGGTGAACTTCTTGAGTTGCAGCAAGGGTGTGAAAGACCCTTTCGAAGTTCCAGAGGTTTGGTGTCATTAGTCTCCAGAGGCCTCATCGGAAATAGTCCTCATCTCGCCTGGAAGGGAGAACTCCCTGGATTTTCTCGAGTTGAGGCAAGTGTTCTCGAGTTACGACGGGGACCTCAGGGACCCGCCCTGGTGGCCTCAGGAGAGGCCAGTCCCCATGCGAGTTGCTAGGGGGTCTCTCGGGATTCCTCTCCCGTCGATACCGGGGCCAAAAAGCTTGTGTGGAGTCAGGGCGGGAACCGAGGATTCTTCTCAGGGGCTGACATGGATCTTTGGGTACTTCTGGAGTCGCCCCAGGGGAGTCAGGCCTCGTCTCGAGTGGGGGCATGCATGTGCGCTTTCCTTCCAGGCTGTAGCAGCAATGTCATGCTTCCCGTCGCGTGGATCAAAGGATCTGTGGTTTTCCCTCGAGGCTTTCCCTCGAGGCTTTCCCACAGGGCTATCCCACGTGCCACCGTGTTGTGAGTCGATCCTCGGCGTGAAAGATGAGCCAGTGCAGGGCAAAGAAGTTTCTCTGAAATGGACTGAGACATCTGGGGGACTCTTGGAATGGTGGTACGACCATGGAGTTCCTCTCGCCTTTCCTGTTGAGAGTGCCTCCTCTTGAGATGCGACGGGAACGCCGGGAATTCTTTCCCGTTGAAAGCAGGGAAAGGATCCCTCATCTCGAGCTACGAGGGGGAAACGGGGCTCCTCTGGATGTGGGCGGGACCATCGTGCTTCCTCTCGAGTGGAGACGGGTATGGCGGTGAACTTCTTGAGTTGCACCAAGGGTGTGAAAGACCCTTTCGAAGTTCCAGAGGTTTGGTGTCATTAGTCTCCAGAGGCCTCATCGGAAATAGGCCTCATCTCGCCTGGAAGGGAGAACTTCCTGGATTTTCTCGAGTTGCGGCAGGTGTTCTCGAGTTACGACGGGGACCTCAGGGACCCGCCCTGGTGGCCTCCGGAGAGGCCAGTCCCCATGCGAGTTGCTAGGGGGCCTCTCGGGATTCCTCTCCCGTCGATACCGGGGCCAAAAAGCTTGTGTGGAGTCAGGGCCGGAACCGAGGATTCCTCTCAGGGGCTGACATGGATCTTTGGGTACTTCTGGAGTCTCCCCAGGGGAGTCAGGCCTCGTCTCGAGTGGGGGCATGCACGTGCGCTTTCCTTCCAGGCTGTAGCAGCAATGTCACGCTTCCCGTCGCGTGGATCAAAGGATCTGTGGTTTTCCCTCGAGGCTTTCCCTCGAGGCTTTCCCACAGGGCTGTCCCACGTGCCACCGTGTTGTGAGTCGATCCTCGGCGTGAAAGATGAGCCAGTGCAGGGCAAAGAGGTTCCTCTGGAATGGACTGAGACATCTGGGGGACTCTTGGAATGGTGGTACGACCATGGAGTTCCTCTCGCCTTTCCTGTTTAGAGTGCCTCCTCTTGAGATGCGACGGGAACGCCGGGAATTCTTTCCCGTTGAAACCAGGGAAAGGATCCCTCATCTCGAGCTACGAGGGGGAAACGGGGCTCCTTTGGATGTGGTCGGGACCATCGTGCTTCCTCTCGAGTGGAAACGGGTATGGTGGTGAACTTCTTGAGTTGCAGCAAGGGTGTGAAAGACCCTTTCGAAGTTCCAGAGGTTAGGTGTCATTAGTCTCCAGACGCCTCATCGGAAATAGGCCTCATCTCGCCTGGAAGGGAGAACTTCCTGGATTTTCTCGAGTTGCGGCAGGTGTTCTCGAGTTACGACGGGGACCTCAGGGACCGGCACTGGTGGCCTCAGGAGAGGCCAGTCCCCATGCGAGTTGCTAGGGGGCCTCTCGGGATTCCTCTCCCGTCGATACCGGGGCCAAAAAGCTTGTGTGGAGTCAGGGCCGGAACCGAGGATTCCTCTCAGGGGCTGACATGGATCTTTGGGTACTTCTGGAGTCTCCCCAGGGGAGTCAGGCCTCGTCTCGAGTGGGGGCATGCACGTGCGCTTTCCTTCCAGGCTGTAGCAGCAATGTCACGCTTCCCGTCGCGTGGATCAAAGGATCTGTGGTTTTCCCTCGAGGCTTTCCCTCGAGGCTTTCCCAAAGGGCTGTCCCACGTGCCACCGTGTTGTGAGTCGATCCTCGGCGTGAAAGATGAGCCAGTGCAGGGCAAAGAGGTTCCTCTGGAATGGACTGAGACATCTGGGGGACTCTTGGAATGGTGGTACGACCATGGAGTTCCTCTCGCCTTTCCTGTTTAGAGTGCCTCCTCTTGATATGCGACGGGAACGCTGGGAATTCTTTCCCGTTGAAACCAGGGAAAGGATCCCTCATCTCGAGCTACGAGGGGGAAACGGGGCTCCTCTGGATGTGGGCGGGACCATCGTGCTTCCTCTCGAGTGGAGACGGGTATGGCGGTGAACTTCTTGAGTTGCAGCAAGGGTGTGAAAGACCCTTTCGAAGTTCCAGAGGTTTGGTGTCATTAGTCTCCAGAGGCCTCATCGGAAATAGGCCTCATCTCGCCTGGAAGGGAGAACTCCCTGGATTTTCTCGAGTTGAGGCAAGTGTTCTCGAGTTACGACGGGGACCTCAGGGACCCGCCCTGGTGGCCTCAGGAGAGGCCAGTCCTCATGCGAGTTGCTAGGGGGTCTCTCGGGATTCCTCTCCCGTCGATACCGGGGCCAAAAAGCTTGTGTGGAGTCAGGGCGGGAACCGAGGATTCTTCTCAGGGGCTGACATGGATCTTTGGGTACTTCTGGAGTCGCCCCAGGGGAGTCAGGCCTCGTCTCGAGTGGGGGCATGCATGTGCGCTTTCCTTCCAGGCTGTAGCAGCAATGTCATGCTTCCCGTCGCGTGGATCAAAGGATCTGTGGTTTTCCCTCGAGGCTTTCCCTCGAGGCTTTCCCACAGGGCTATCCCACGTGCCACCGTGTTGTGAGTCGATCCTCGGCGTGAAAGATGAGCCAGTGCAGGGCAAAGAGGTTTCTCTGAAATGGACTGAGACATCTGGGGGACTCTTGGAATGGTGGTACGACCATGGAGTTCCTCTCGCCTTTCCTGTTGAGAGTGCCTCCTCTTGAGATGCGACGGGAACGCCGGGAATTCTTTCCCGTTGAAAGCAGGGAAAGGATCCCTCATCTCGAGCTACGAGGGGGAAACGGGGCTCCTCTGGATGTGGGCGGGACCATCGTGCTTCCTCTCGAGTGGAGACGGGTATGGCGGTGAACTTCTTGAGTTGCACCAAGGGTGTGAAAGACCCTTTCGAAGTTCCAGAGGTTTGGTGTCATTAGTCTCCAGAGGCCTCATCGGAAATAGGCCTCATCTCGCCTGGAAGGGAGAACTTCCTGGATTTTCTCGAGTTGCGGCAGGTGTTCTCGAGTTACGACGGGGACCTCAGGGACCCGCCCTGGTGGCCTCAGGAGAGGCCAGTCCCCATGCGAGTTGCTAGGGGGCCTCTCGGGATTCCTCTCCCGTCGATACCGGGGCCAAAAACCTTGTGTGGAGTCAGGGCCGGAACCGAGGATTCCTCTCAGGGGCTGACATGGATCTTTGGGTACTTCTGGAGTCTCCCCAGTGGAGTCAGACCTCGTCTCGAGTGGGGGCATGCACGTGCGCTTTCCTTCCAGGCTGTAGCAGCAATGTCACGCTTCCCGTCGCGTGGATCAAAGGATCTGTGGTTTTCCCTCGAGGCTTTCCCTCGAGGCTTTCCCACAGGGCTGTCCCACGTGCCACCGTGGTGTGAGTCGATCCTCGGCGTGAAAGATGAGCCAGTGCAGGGCAAAGAGGTTCCTCAGGAATGGACTGAGACATCTGGGGGACTCTTGGAATGGTGGTACGACCATGGAGTTCCTCTCGCCTTTCCTGTTGAGAGTGCCTCCTCTTGAGATGCGACGGGAACGCCGGGAATTCTTTCCCGTTGAAAGCAGGGAAAGGATCCCTCATCTCGAGCACCGAGGGGAAAACGGGGCTCCTCTGGATGTGGGCGGGACCATCGTGCTTCCTCTCGAGTGGAGACGGGTATGGCGGAGAACTTCTTGAGTTGCAGCAAGGGTGTGAAAGACCCTTTCAAAGTTCCAGAGGTTAGGTGTCATTAGTCTCCAGACGCCTCATCGGAAATAGGCCTCATCTCGCCTGGAAGGGAGAACTTCCTGGATTTTCTCGAGTTGCGGCAGGTGTTCTAAAGTTACGACGGGGAACTCAGGGACCCGCCCTGGTGGCCTCAGGAGAGGCCAGTCCCCATGCGAGTTGCTAGGGGGCCTCTCGGGATTTCTCTCCCGTCGATACCGGGGCCAAAAACCTTGAGTGGAGTCAGGGCCGGAACCGAGGATTCCTCTCAGGGGCTGACATGGATCTTTGGGTACTTCTGGAGTCTCCCCAGGGGAGTCAGGCCTCGTCTCGAGTGGGGGCATGCACGTGCGCTTTCCTTCCAGGCTGTAGCAGCAATGTCACGCTTCCCGTCACGTGCATCAAAGGATCTGTGGTTTTCCCTCGAGGCTTTCCCTCGAGGCTTTCCCACAGGGCTGTCCCACGTGCCACCGTGGTGTGAGTCGATCCTCGGCGTGAAAGATGAGCCAGTGCAGGGCAAAGAGTTTCCTCTGGAATGGACTGAGACATCTGGGGGACTCTTGGAATGGTGGTACGACCATGGAGTTCCTCTCGCCTTTCCTGTTGAGAGTGCCTCCTCTTGAGATGCGACGGGAACGCCGGGAATTCTTTCCCGTTGAAAGCAGGGAAAGGATCCTTCATCTCGAGCTACGAGGGGGAAACGGGGTTCCTCTGGATGTGGGCGGGACCATCGTGCTTCCTCTCGAGTGGAGACGGGTATGGCGGTGAACTTCTTGAGTTGCAGCAAGGGTGTGAAAGACCCTTTCGAAGTTCCAGAGGTTAGGTGTCATTAGTCTCCAGACGCCTCATCGGAAATAGGCCTCATCTCGCCTGGAAGGGAGAACTTCCTGGATTTTCTCGAGTTGCGGCAGGTGTTCTCGAGTTACGACGGGGACCTCAGGGACCCGCCCTGGTGGCCCCAGGAGAGGCCAGTCCCCATGCGAGTTGCTAGGGGGCCTCTCGGGATTCCTCTCCCGTCGATACCGGGGCCAAAAACCTTGTGTGGAGTCAGGGCCGGAACCGAGGATTCCTCTCAGGGGCTGACATGGATCTTTGGGTACTTCTGGAGTCTCCCCAGGGGAGTCAGGCCTCGTCTCGAGTGGAGGCATGCACGTGCACTTTCCTTCCAGGCTGTAGCAGCAATGTCACGCTTCCCGTCGCGTGGATCAAAGGATCTGTGGTTTTCCCTCGAGGCTTTCCCACAGGGCTGTCCCACGTGCCACCGTGGTGTGAGTCGATCCTCGGCGTGAAAGATGAGCCAGTGCAGGGCAAAGAGGTTCCTCTGGAATAGACTGAGACATCTGGGGGACTCTTGGAATGGTGGTACGACCATGGAGTTCCTCTCGCCTTTCCTGTTGAGAGTGCCTCCTCTTGAGATGCGACGGGAACGCCGGGAATTCTTTCCCGTTGAAAGCAGGGAAAGGATCCCTCATCTCGAGCTACGAGGGGGAAACGGGGCTCCTCTGGATGTGGGCGGGACCATCGTGCTTCCTCTCGAGTGGAGACGGGTATGGCGGTGAACTTCGTGAGTTGCAGCAAGGGTGTGAAAGACCCTTTCGAAGTTCCAGAGGTTTGGTGTCATTAGTCTCCAGAGGCCTCATCGGAAATAGGCCTCATCTCGCCTGGAAGGGAGAACTTCCTGGATTTTCTCGAGTTGCGGCAGGTGTTCTCGAGTTACGACGGGGACCTCAGGGACCCGCCCTGATGGCCTCAGGAGAGGCCAGTCCCCATGCGAGTTGCTAGGGGGCCTCTCGGGATTCCTCTCCCGTCGATACCGGGGCCAAAAACCTTGTGTGGAGTCAGGGCCGGAACCGAGGATTCCTCTCAGGGGCTGACATGGATCTTTGGGTACTTCTGGAGTCTCCCCAGTGGAGTCAGACCTCGTCTCGAGTGGGGGCATGCACGTGCGCTTTCCTTCCATGCTGTAGCAGCAATGTCACGCTTCCCGTCGCGTGGATCAAAGGATCTGTGGTTTTCCCTCGAGGCTTTCCCTCGAGGCTTTCCCACAGGGCTGTCCCACGTGCCACCGTGGTGTGAGTCGATCCTCGGCGTGAAAGATGAGCCAGTGCAGGGCAAAGAGCTTCCTCTGGAATGGACTGAGACATCTGGGGGACTCTTGGAATGGTGGTACGACCATGGAGATCCTCTCGCCTTTCCTGTTGAGAGTGCCTCCTCTTGAGATGCGACGGGAACGCCGGGAATTCTTTCCCGTTGAAAGCAGGGAAAGGATCCCTCATCTCGAGCACCGAGGGGAAAACGGGACTCCTCTGGATGTGGGCGGGACCATCGTGCTTCCTCTCGACTGGAGACGGGTATGGTGGTGAACTTCTTGAGTTGCAGCAAGGCTGTGAAAGACCCTTTCGATGTTCCAGAGGTAAGGTTTCATTAGTCTCCAGACGCCTCATCGGAAATAGGCCTCATTTCGCCTGGAAGGGAGAACTTCCTGGATTTTCTCGAGTTGAGGCAGGTGTTCTCGTGTTACGACGGGGACCTCAGGGACCCGCCCTGGTGGCCTCAGGAGAGGCCAGTCCCTATGCGAGTTGCTAGGGGGCCTCTCGGGATTCCTCTCCCGTCGATACCGGGGCCAAAAACCTTGTGTGGAGTCAGGGCCGGAACCGAGGATTCCTCTCAGGGGCTGACATGGATCTTTGGGTACTTCTGGAGTCTCCCCAGGGGAGTCAGGCCTCGTCTCGAGTGGGGGCATGCACGTGCACTTTCCTTCCAGGCTGTAGCAGCAATGTCACGCTTCCCGTCGCGTGGATCAAAGGATCTGCGGTTTTTGCTCGAGGCTTTCCCTCGAGGCTTTCCCACAGGGCTGTCCCACGTGACACCGTGGTGTGAGTCGATTCTCGGCGTGAAAAATGAGCCAGTGCAGGGCAAAGAGGTTCCTCTGGAATGGACTGAGACATCTGGGGGACTCTTGGAATGGTGGTACGACCATGGAGTTCCTCTCGCCTTTCCTGTTGAGAGTGCCTCCTCTTGAGATGCGACGGGAACGCCGGGAATTCTTTCCCGTTGAAAGCAGGGAAAGGATCCCTCATCTCGAGCTACGAGGGGGAAACGGGGCTCCTCTGGATGTGGGCGAGACCATCGTGCTTCCTCTTGAGTGGACACGGGTATGGCGGTGAACTTCTTGAGTTGCAGCAAGGGTGTGAAAGACCCTTTCGAAGTTCCAGAGGTTAGGTGTCATTAGTCTCCAGACGCCTCATCGGAAATAGGCCTCATCTCGCCTGGAAGGGAGAACTTCCTGGATTTTCTAAATTTGCGGCAGGTGTTCTCGAGTTACGACGGGGACCTCAGGGACCCGCCCTGGTGGCATCAGGAGAGGCCAGTCCCCATGCGAGTTGTTAGGGGCCCTCTCGGGATTCCTCTCCCGTCGATACCGGGGCCAAAAACCTTGTGTGGAGTCAGGGCCGGAACCGAGGATTCCTCTCAGGGGCTGACATGGATCTTTGGGTACTTCTGGAGTCTCCCCAGGGGAGTCAGGCCTCGTCTCGAGTGGGGGCATGCGCGTGCGCTTTCCTTCCAGGCTTTAGCAGCAATGTCACGCTTCCCGTCGCTTGGATCAAAGGATCTGTGGTTTTCCCTCGAGGCTTTCCCACAGGGCTGTCCCACGTGCCACCGTGGTGTGAGTCGATCCTCGGCGTGAAAGACGAGCCAGTGCAGGGCAAAGAGGTTCCTATGGAATGGACTGAGACATCTGGGGGACTCTTGGAATGGTGGTACGACCATGGAGTTCCTCTCGCCTTTCCTGTTGAGAGTGCCTCCTCTTGAGATGCGACGGGAACGCTGGGAATTCTTTCCCGTTGAAAGCAGGGAAAGGATCCCTCATCTCGAGCTACGAGGGGGAAACGGGGCTCCTCTGGATGTGGGCGGGACCATCGTGCTTCCTCTCGAGTGGAGACGGGTATGGCGGTGAACTTCTTGAGTTGCAGCAAGGGTGTGAAAGACCCTTTCGAAGTTCCAGAGGTTAGGTGTCATTAGACTCCAGACGCCTCATCGGAAAAAGGCCTCATCTCGCCTGGAAGGGAGAACTTCCTGGATTTTCTCGAGTTGCGGCAGGTGTTCTCGAGTTTCGACGGGGACCTCAGGAACCCGCCCTGGTGGCCTCAGGAGAGGCCAGTCCTCATGCGAGTTGCTAGGGGGCCTCTCGGGATTCCTCTCCCGTCGATACCGGGGCCAAAAAGCTTGTGTGGAGTCAGGGCCGGAACCGAGGATTCCTCTCAGGGGCTGACATGGATCTTTGGGTACTTCTGGAGTCTCCCCAGTGGAGTCAGGCCTCGTCTCGAGTGGGGGCATGCACGTGCGCTTTCCTTTCAGGCTGTAGCAGCAATGTCACGCTTCCCGTCGCGTGGATCAAATGATGTGTGGTTTTCCCTCGAGGCTTTCCCACAGGGCTGTCCCACGTGCCACCGTGGTGTGAGTCGATCCTCGGCGTGAAAGATGAGCCAGTGCAGGGCAAAGAGCTTCCTCTGGAATGGACTGAGACATCTGGGGGACTCTTGGAATGGTGGTACGACCATGGAGTTCCTAGCGCCTTTCCTGTTGAGAGTGCCTCCTCTTGAGATGCGACGGGAACGCAGGGAATTCTTTCCCGTTGAAAGCAGGGAAAGAATCCCTCATCTCGAGCTACGAGGGGGAAACGGGGCTCCTTTGGATGTGGTCGGGACCATCGTGCTTCCTCTCGAGTGGAGACGGGTATGGTGGTGAACTTCTTGAGTTGCAGCAAGGGTGTGAAAGACCCTTTCGAAGTTCCAGAGGTTAGGTGTCATTAGACTCCAGACGCCTCATCGGAAATAAGCCTCATCTCGCCTGGAAGGGAGAACTTCCTGGATTTTCTCGAGTTGTGGCAGGTGTTCTCGAGTAACGACGGGGACCTCAGGGACCGGCCCTGGTGGCCTCAGGAGAGGCCAGTCCCCATGCGAGTTGCTAGGGGGCCTCTCGGGATTCCTCTCCCGTCGATACCGGGGCCAAAAAGCTTGTGTGGAGTCAGGGCCGGAACCGAGGATTCCTCTCAGGGGCTGACATGGATCTTTGGGTACTTCTGAAGTCTCCCCAGGGGAGTCAGGCCTCGTCTCGAGTGGGGGCATGCACGAGCGCTTTCCTTCCAGGCTGTAGCAGCAATGTCACGCTTCCCGTCGCGTGGATCAAAGGATCTGTGGTTTTCCCTCGAGACTTTCCCTGGAGGCTTTCCCACAGGGCTGTCCCACGTGCCACCGTGGTGTGAGTCGATCCTCGGCGTGAAAGATGAGCCAGTGCAGGGCAAAGAGGTTCCTCCTGAATGGACTGAGACATCTGGGGGACTCTTGGAATGGTGGTACGACCATGGAATTCCTCTCGCCTTTCCTGTTGAGAGTGCCTCCTCTTGAGATGCGACGGGAACGCCGGGAATTCTTTCCCGTTGAAACCAGGGAAAGGATCCCTCATCTCGAGCTACGAGGGGGAAACGGGGCTCCTCTGGATGTGGGCGGGACCATCGTGCTTCCTTTCGAGTGGAGACGGGTATGGCGGTGAACTTCTTGAGTTGCAGCAAGGGTGTGAAAGACCCTTTCGAAGTTCCAGAGGTTTGGTGTCAATAGTCTCCAGAGGCCTCATCGGAAATAGGCCTCATCTCGCCTGGAAGGGAGAACTTCCTGGATTTTCTCGAGTTGCGGCAGGTGTTCTCGAGTTACGACGGGGACCTCAGGGACCCGCCCTGGTGGCCTCAGGAGAGGCCAGTCCCTAGGCGAGTTGCTAGGGGGCCTCTCGGGATTCCTCTCCCGTTGATACCGGGGCCAAAAACCTTGTGTGGAGTCAGGGCCGGAACCGAGGATTCCTCTCAGGGGCTGACATGGATCTTTGGGTACTTCTGGAGTCTCCCCAGGGGAGTCAGGCCTCGTCTCGAGTGGGGGCATGCACGTGCACTTTCCTTCCAGGCTGTAGCAGCAATGTCACGCTTCCCGTCGCGTGGATCAAAGGATCTGTGGTTTTCCCTCGAGGCTTTCCCTCGAGGCTTTCCCACAGGGCTGTCCCACGTGCCACCGTGGTGTGAGTCAATCCTGGGCGTGAAAGATGAGCCAGTGCAGGGCAAAGAGGTTCCTCTGGAATGGGCTGAGACATCTGGGGGACTCTTGGAATGGTGTTACGACCATGGAGTTCCTCTCGCCTTTCCTGTTGAGAGTGCCTCCTCTTGAGATGCGACGGGAACGCCGGGAATTCTTTCCCGTTTAAAGCAGGGAAAGGATCCCTCATCTCGAGCTACGAGGGGGAAACGGGGCTCCTCTGGATGTGGGCGGGACCATCGTGCTTCCTCTCTAGTGGAGACGGGTATGGCGGTGAACTTCTTGAGTTGCAGCAAGGGTGTGAAAGACCCTTTCGAAGTTCCAGAGGTTAGGTGTCATTAGTCTCCAGAGGCCTCATCGGAAATAGGCCTCATCTCGCCTGGAAGGGAGAACTTCCTGGATTTTCTCGAGTTGCGGCAGGTGTTCTCGAGTTACGACGGGGACCTCAGGGACCCGCCCTGGTGGCCTCAGGAAAGGCCAGTCCCTAGGCGAGTTGCTAGGGGGCCTCTCGGGATTCCTCTCCCGTTGATACCGGGGCCAAAAACCTTGTGTGGAGTCAGGGCCGGAACCGAGGATTCCTCTCAGGGGCTGACATGGATCTTTGGGTACTTCTGGAGTCTCCCCAGGGGAGTCAGGCCTCGTCTCGAGTGGGGGCATGCACGTGCGCTTTCCTTCCAGGCTGTAGCAGCAATGTCACGCTTCCCGTCACGTGGATCAAAGGATCTGTGGTTTTCCCTCGAGGCTTTCCCTCGAGGCTTTCCCACAGGGCTGTCCCACGTGCCACCGTGGCGTGAGTCGATCCTCGGCGTGAAAGATGAGCCAGTGCAGGGCAAAGAGATTCCTCTGGAATGGACTGAGACATCTGGGGGACTCTTGGAATGGTGGTACGACCATGGAGTTCCTCTCGCCTTTCCTGTTGAGAGTGCCTCCTCTTGATATGCGACGGGAACGCCGGGAATTCTTTCCCGTTGAAAGCAGGGAAAGGATCCCTCATCTCGAGCTACGAGGGGGAAACGGGGCTCCTCTGGATGTGGGCGGGACCATCGTGCTTCCTCTCGAGTGGAGACGGGTATGGCGGTGAACTTCTTGAGTTGCAGCAAGGGTGTGAAAGACCCTTTCGAAGTTCCAGAGGTTAGGTGTCATTAGTCTCCAGACGCCTCATCGGAAATAGGCCTCATCTCGCCTGGAAGGGAGAACTTCCTGGATTTTCTCGAGTTGCGGCAGGTGTTCTCGAGTTACGACGGGGACCTCAGGGACCCGCCCTGGTGGCCTCAGGAGAGGCCAGTCCCTAGGCGAGTTGCTAGGGGGCCTCTCGGGATTCCTCTCCCGTTGATACCGGGGCCAAAAACCTTGTGTGGAGTCAGGGCCGGAACCGAGGATTCCTCTCAGGGGCTGACATGGATCTTTGGGTACTTCTGGAGTCTCCCCAGGGGAGTCAGGCCTCGTCTCGAGTGGGGGCATGCACGTGCACTTTCCTTCCAGGCTGTAGCAGCAATGTCACGCTTCCCGTCGCGTGGATCAAAGGATCTGTGGTTTTCCCTCGAGGCTTTCCCTCGAGGCTTTCCCACAGGGCTGTCCCACGTGCCACCGTGGTGTGAGTCAATCCTGGGCGTGAAAGATGAGCCAGTGCAGGGCAAAGAGGTTCCTCTGGAATGGGCTGAGACATCTGGGGGACTCTTGGAATGGTGGTACGACCATGGAGTTCCTCTCGACTTTCCTGTTGAGAGTGCCTCCTCTTGAGATGCGACGGGAACGCCGGGAATTCTTTCCCGTTTAAAGCAGGGAAAGGATCCCTCATCTCGAGCTACGAGGGGGAAACGGGGCTCCTCTGGATGTGGGCGGGACCATCGTGCTTCCTCTCTAGTGGAGACGGGTATGGCGGTGAACTTCTTGAGTTGCAGCAAGGGTGTGAAAGACCCTTTCGAAGTTCCAGAGGTTAGGTGTCATTAGTCTCCAGAGGCCTCATCGGAAATAGGCCTCATCTCGCCTGGAAGGGAGAACTTCCTGGATTTTCTCGAGTTGCGGCAGGTGTTCTCGAGTTACGACGGGGACCTCAGGGACCCGCCCTGGTGGCCTCAGGAAAGGCCAGTCCCTAGGCGAGTTGCTAGGGGGCCTCTCGGGATTCCTCTCCCGTTGATACCGGGGCCAAAAACCTTGTGTGGAGTCAGGGCCGGAACCGGGGATTCCTCTCAGGGGCTGACATGGATCTTTGGGTACTTCTGGAGTCTCCCCAGGGGAGTCAGGCCTCGTCTCGAGTGGGGTCATGCACGTGCGCTTTCCTTCCAGGCTGTAGCAGCAATGTCACGCTTCCCGTCGCGTGGATCAAAGGATCTGTGGTTTTCCCTCGAGGCTTTCCCTCGAGGCTTTCCCACAGGGCTGTCCCACGTGCCACCGTGGTGTGAGTCGATCCTCGGCGTGAAAGATGAGCCAGTGCAGGGCAAAGAGGTTCCTCTGGAATGGACTGAGACATCTGGGGGACTCTTGGAATGGTGGTACGACCATGGAGTTCCTCTCGCCTTTCCTGTTGAGAGTGCCTCCTCTTGAGATGCGACGGGAACACCGGGAATTCTTTCCCGTTGAAAGCAGGGAAAGGATCCCTCATCTCGAGCTACGAGGGGGAAACGGGGCTCCTCTGGATGTGGGCGGGACCATCGTGCTTCCTCTCTAGTGGAGACGGGTATGGTGGTGAACTTCTTGAGTTGCAGCAAGGCTGTGAAAGACCCTTTCGAAGTTCCAGAGGTTAGGTGTCATTAGTCTCCAGACGCCTCATCGGAAATAGGCCTCATCTCGCCTGGAAGGGAGAACTTCCTGGATTTTCTCGAGTTGCGGCAGGTGTTCTTAAGTTACGACGGGGAACTCAGGGACCCGCCCTGGTGGCCTCAGGAGAGGCCAGTCCCCATGCGAGTTGCTAGGGGGCCTCTCGGGATTCCTCTCCCGTCGATACCGGGGCCAAAAACCTTGAGTGGAGTCAGGGCCGGAACCGAGGATTCCTCTCAGGGGCTGACATGGATCTTTGGGTACTTCTGGAGTCTCCCCAGGGGAGTCAGGCCTCGTCTCGAGTGGGGGCATGCACGTGCGCTTTCCTTCCAGGCTGTAGCAGCAATGTCACGCTTCCCGTCACGTGGATCAAAGGATCTGCGGTTTTCCCTCGAGGCTTTCCCTGGAGGCTTTCCCACAGGGCTGTCCCACGTGCCACCGTGGTGTGAGTCGATCCTCGGCGTGAAAGCTGAGCCAGTGCAGGGCAAAGAGCTTCCTCTGGAATGGACTGAGACATCTGGGGGACTCTTGGAATGGTGGTACGACCATGGAGTTCCTCTCGCCTTTCCTGTTGAGAGTGCTTCCTCTTGAGATGCGAGAGGAACGCAGGGAATTCTTTCCCGTTGAAACCAGGGAAAGGATCCCTCATCTCGAGCTACGAGGGGGAAACGGGGCTCCTCTGGATGTGGTCGGGACCATCGTGCTTCCTCTCGAGTGGAGACGGGTATGGTGGTGAACTTCTTGAGTTGCAGCAAGGGTGTGAAAGACCCTTTCGAAGTTCCAGAGGTTAGGTGTCATTAGTCTCCAGACGCCTCATCGGAAATAAGCCTCATCTCGCCTGGAAGGGAGAACTTCCTGGATTTTCTCGAGTTGCGGCAGGTGTTCTCGAGTTTCGACGGGGACCTCAGGGACCCGCCCTGGTGGCCTCAGGAGAGGCCAGTCCCCATGCGATTTGCTAGGGGGCCTCTCGGGATTCCTCTCCCGTCGATACCGGGGCCAAAAAGCTTGTGTGGAGTCAGGGCCGGAACCGAGGATTCCTCTCAGGGGCTGACATGGATCTTTGGGTACTTCTGGAGTCTCCCCAGTGGAGTCAGGCCTCGTCTCGAGTGGGGGCATGCACGTGCGCTTTCCTTTCAGGCTGAAGCAGCAATGTCACGCTTCCCGTCACGTGGATCAAAGGATCTGTGGTTTTCCCTCGAGGCTTTCCCTCGTGGCTTTCCCACAGGGCTGTCCCACGTGCCACCGTGGTGTGAGTCGATCCTCGGCGTGAAAGATGAGCCAGTGCAGGGCAAAGAGGTTCCTCTGGAATGGACTGAGACATCTGGGGGACTCTTGGAATGGTGGTACGACCATGGAGTTCCTCTCGCCTTTCCTGTTTAGAGTGCCTCCTCTTGAGATGCGACGGGAACGCCGGGAATTCTTTCCCGTTGAAAGCAGGGAAAGGATCCCTCATCTCGAGCTACGAGGGGGAAACGGGGCTCCTCTGGATGTGGGCGGGACCATCGTGCTTCCTCTCTAGTGGAGACGGGTATGGCGGTGAACTTCTTGAGTTGCAGCAAGGGTGTGAAAGACCCTTTCGAAGTTCCAGAGGTTAGATGTCATTAGTCTCCAGAGGCCTCATCGGAAATAGGCCTCATCTCGCCTGGAAGGGAGAACTTCCTGGATTTTCTCGAGTTGCGGCAGGTGTTCTCGAGTTACGACGGGGACCTCAGGGACCCGCCCTGGTGGCCTCAGGAAAGGCCAGTCCCTAGGCGAGTTGCTAGGGGGCCTCTCGGGATTCCTCTCCCGTTGATACCGGGGCCAAAAACCTTGTGTGGAGTCAGGGCCGGAACCGAGGATTCCTCTCATGGGCTGACATGGATCTTTGGGTACTTCTGGAGTCTCCCCAGGGGAGTCAGGCCTCGTCTCGAGTGGGGGCATGCACGTGCGCTTTCCTTCCAGGCTGTAGCAGCAATGTCACGCTTCCCGTCGCGTGGATCAAAGGATCTGTGGTTTTCCCTCGGGGCTTTCCCTCGAGGCTTTCCCACAGGGCTGTCCCACGTGCCACCGTGGTGTGAGTCGATCCTCGGCGTGAAAGATGAGCCAGTGCAGGGCAAAGAGGTTCCTCTGGAATGGACTGAGACATCTGGGGGACTCTTGGAATGGTGGTACGACCATGGAGTTCCTCTCGCCTTTCCTGTTGAGAGTGCCTCCTCTTGAGATGCGACGGGAACGCCGGGAATTCTTTCCCGTTGAAAGCAGGGAAAGGATCCCTCATCTCGAGCTACGAGGGGGAAACGGGGCTCCTCTGGATGTGGGCGGGACCATCGTGCTTCCTCTCTAGTGGAGACGGGTATGGTGGTGGACTTCTTGAGTTGCAGCAAGGCTGTGAAAGACCCTTTCGAAGTTCCAGAGGTTAGGTGTCATTAGTCTCCAGACGCCTCATCGGAAATAGGCCTCATCTCGCCTGGAAGGGAGAACCTCCTGGATTTTCTCGAGTTGCGGCAGGTGTTCTTAAGTTACGACGGGGAACTCAGGGACCCGCCCTGGTGGCCTCAGGAGAGGCCAGTCCCCATGCGAGTTGCTAGGGGGCCTCTCGGGATTCCTCTCCCGTCGATACCGGGGCCAAAAACCTTGTGTGGAGTCAGGGCCGGAACCGAGGATTCCTCTCAGGGGCTGACATGGATCTTTGGGTACTTCTGGAGTCTCCCCAGGGGAGTCAGGCCTCGTCTCGTGTGGGGGCATGCACGTGCGCTTTCCTTCTAGGCTGTAGCAGCAATGTCACGCTTCCCGTCACGTGGATCAAAGGATCTGTGGTTTTCCTTCGAGGCTTTCCCTCGAGGCTTTCCCACAGGGCTGTCCCACGTGCCACCGTGGTGTGAGTCGATCCTCGGCGTGAAAGATGAGCCAGTGCAGGGCAAAGAGCTTCCTCTGGAATGGACTGAGACATCTGGGGGACTCTTGGAATGGTGGTACGACCATGGAGTTCCTCTCGCCTTTCCTGTTGAGAGTGCTTCCTCTTGAGATGCGACGGGAACGCAGGGAATTCTTTCCCGTTGAAAGCAGGGAAAGGATCCCTCATCTCGAGCTACGAGGGGGAAACGGGGCTCCTTTGGATGTGGTGGGGACCATCGTGCTTCCTCTCGAGTGGAGACGGGTATGGTGGTGAACTTCTTGAGTTGCAGCAAGGGTGTGAAAGACCCTTTCGAAGTTCCAGAGGTTAGGTGTCATTAGTCTCCAGACGCCTCATCGGAAATAAGCCTCATCTCGCCTGGAAGGGAGAACTTCCTGGATTTTCTCGAGTTGCGGCAGGTGTTCTCGAGTAACGACGGGGACCTCAGGGACCGGCCCTGGTGGCCTCAGGAGAGGCCAGTCCCCATGCGAGTTGCTAGGGGGCCTCTCGGGATTCCTCTCCCGTCGATACCGGGGCCAAGAAGCTTGTGTGGAGTCAGGGCCGGAACCGAGGATTCCTCTCAGGGGCTGACATGGATCTTTGGGTACTTCTGGAGTCTCCCCAGGGGAGTCAGGCCTCGTCTCGAGTGGGGGCATGCACGTGCGCTTTCCTTCCAGGCTGTAGCAGCAATGTCACGCTTCCCGTCGCGTGGATCAAAGGATCTGTGGTTTTCCCTCGAGGCTTTCCCTCGAGGCTTTCCCACAGGGCTGTCCCACGTGCCACCGTGGTGTGAGTCGATCCTCGGCGTGAAAGATGAGCCAGTGCAGGGCAAAGAGGTTCCTCTGGAATGGACTGAGACATCTGGGGGACTCTTGGAATGGTGGTACGACCATGGAGTTCCTCTCGCCTTTCCTGTTGAGAGTGCCTCCTCTTGAGATGCGACGGGAACGCCGGGAATTCTTTCCCGTTGAAACCAGGGAAAGGATCCCTCATCTCGAGCTACGAGGGGGAAACGGGGCTCCTCTGGATGTGGGCGGGACCATCGTGCTTCCTCTCGAGTGGAGACGGGTATGGCGGTGAACTTCTTGAGTTGCAGCAAGGGTGTGAAAGACCCTTTCGAAGTTCCAGAGGTTTGGTGTCAATAGTCTCCAGAGGGCTCATCGGAAATAGGCCTCATCTCGCCTGGAAGGGAGAACTTCCTGGATTTTCTCGAGTTGCGGCAGGTGTTCTCGAGTTACGACGGGGACCTCAGGGACCCGCCCTGGTGGCCTCAGGAGAGGCCAGTCCCCATGCGAGTTGCTAGGGGGTCTCTCGGGATTCCTCTCCCGTCGATACCGGGGCCAAAAAGCTTGTGTGGAGTCAGGGCCGGAACCGAGGATTCTTCTCAGGGGCTGACATGGATCTTTGGGTACTTCTGGAGTCTCCCCAGGGGAGTCAGGCCTCGTCTCGAGTGGGGGCATGCATGTGCGCTTTCCTTCCAGGCTGTAGCAGCAATGTCACGCTTCCCGTCGCGTGGATCAAAGGATCTGTGGTATTCCCTCGAGGCTTTCCCTCGAGGCTTTCCCACAGGGCTGTCCCACGTGCCACCGTGTTGTGAGTCGATCCTCGGCGTGAAAGATGAGCCAGTGCAGGGCAAAGAGGTTCCTCTGAAATGGACTGAGACATCTGGGGGACTCTTGGAATGGTGGTACGACCATGGAGTTCCTCTCGCCTTTCCTGTTGAGAGTGCCTCCTCTTGAGATGCGACGGGAACGCCGGGAATTCTTTCCCGTTGAAAGCAGGGAAAGGATTCCTCATCTCGAGCTACGAGGGGGAAACGGGGCTCCTCTGGATGTGGGCGGGACCATCGTGCTTCCTCTCTAGTGGAGACGGGTATGGCGGTGAACTTCTTGAGTTGCACCAAGGGTGTGAAAGACCCTTTCGAAGTTCCAGAGGTTTGGTGTCATTAGTCTCCAGAGGCCTCATCGGAAATAGGCCTCATCTCGCCTGGAAGGGAGAACTTCCTGGATTTTCTCGAGTTGCGGCAGGTGTTCTCGAGTTACGACGGGGACCTCAGGGACCCGCCCTGGTGGCCTCAGGAGAGGCCAGTCCCCATGCGAGTTGCTAGGGGGCCTCTCGGGATTCCTCTTCCGTCGATAGCGGGGCCAAAAACCTTGTGTGGAGTCAGGGCCGGAACCGAGGGTTCCTCTCAGGGGCTGACATGGATCTTTGGGTACTTCTGGAGTCTCCCCAGTGGAGTCAGACCTCGTCTCGAGTGGGGGCATGCACGTGCGCTTTCCTTCCAGGCTGTAGTAGCAATGTCACGCTTCCCGTCGCGTGGATCAAAGGATCTGTGGTTTTCCCTCGAGGCTTTCCCTCGAGGCTTTCCCACAGGGCTGTCCCACGTGCCACCGTGGTGTGAGTCGATCCTCGGCGTGAAAGATGAGCCAGTGCAGGGCAAAGAGGTTCCTCTGGAATGGACTGAGACATCTGGGGGACTCTTGGAATGGTGGTACGACCATGGAGTTCCTCTCGCCTTTCCTGTTGAGAGTGCCTCCTCTTGAGATGCGACGGGAACGCCGGGAATTCTTTCCCGTTGAAAGCAGGGAAAGGATCCCTCATCTCGAGCTACGAGGGGGAAACGGGGCTCCTCTGGATGTGGGCGGGACCATCGTGCTTCCTCTCTAGTGGAGACGGGTATGGCGGTGAACTTCTTGAGTTGCAGCAAGGGTGTGAAAGACCCTTTCGAAGTTCCAGAGGTTAGGTGTCATTAGTCTCCAGAGGCCTCATCGGAAATAGGCCTCATCTCGCCTGGAAGGGAGAACTTCCTGGATTTTCTCGAGTTGCGGCAGGTGTTCTCGAGTTACGACGGGGACCTCAGGGACCCGCCCTGGTGGCCTCAGGAGAGGCAAGTCCCTAGGCGAGTTGCTAGGGGGCCTCTCGGGATTCCTCTCCCGTTGATACCGGGGCCAAAAACCTTGTGTGGAGTCAGGGGCGGAACCGAGGATTCCTCTCAGGGGCTGACATGGATCTTTGGGTACTTCTGGAGTCTCCCCAGGGGAGTCGGGCCTCGTCTCGAGTGGGGGCATGCACGTGCGCTTTCCTTCCAGGCTGTAGCAGCAATGTCACGCTTCCCGTCGCGTGGATCAAAGGATCTGTGGTTTTCCCTCGAGGCTTTCCCTCGAGGCTTTCCCACAGGGCTGTCCCACGTGCCACCGTGGTGTGAGTCCATCCTGGGCGTGAAAGATGAGCCAGTGCAGGGCAAAGAGGTTCCTCTGGAATGGACTGAGACACCTGGGGGACTCTTGGAATGGTGGTACGACCATGGAGTTCCTCTCGCCTTTCCTGTTGAGAGTGCCTCCTCTTGAGATGCGACGGGAACGCCGGGAATTCTTTCCCGTTTAAAGCAGGGAAAGGATCCCTCATCTCGAGCTACGAGGGGGAAACGGGGCTCCTCTGGATGTGGGCGGGACCATCGTGCTTCCTCTCTAGTGGAGACGGGTATGGTGGTGAACTTCTTGAGTTGCAGCAAGGCTGTGAAAGACCCTTTCGAAGTTCCAGAGGTAAGGTGTCATTAGTCTCCAGACGCCTCATCGGAAATAGGCCTCATCTCGCCTGGAAGGGAGAACTTCCTGGATTTTCTCGAGTTGCGGCAGGTGTTCTCGAGTTACGACGGGGACCTCAGGGACCCGCCCTGGTGGCCTCAGGAGAGGCCAGTCCCTATGCGAGTTGCTAGGGGGCCTCTCGGGATTCCTCTCCCGTCGATACCGGGGCCAAAAACCTTGTGTGGAGTCAGGGCCGGAACCGAGGATTCCTCTCAGGGGCTGACATGGATCTTTGGGTACTTCTGGAGTCTCCCCAGGAGAGTCAGGCCTCGTCTCGAGTGGGGGCATGCACGTGCACTTTCCTTCCAGGCTGTAGCAGCAATGTCACGCTTCCCGTCGCGTGGATCAAATGATGTGTGGTTTTCCCTCGAGGCTTTCCCACAGGGCTGTCCCACGTGCCACCGTGGTGTGAGTCGATCCTCGGCGTGAAAGATGAGCCAGTGCAGGGCAAAGAGGTTCCTCTGGAATGGACTGAGACATCTGGGGGACTCTTGGAATGGTGGTACGACCATGGAGTTCCTCTCGCCTTTCCTGTTGAGAGTGCCTCCTCTTGAGATGCGACGGGAACGCCGGGAATTCTTTCCCGTTGAAAGCAGGGAAAGGATCCCTCATCTCGAGCTACGAGGGGGAAACGGGGCTCCTCTGGATGTGGGCGGGACCATCGTGCTTCCTCTTGAGTGGACACGGGTATGGCGGTTAACTTCTTGAGTTGCAGCAAGGTTGTGAAAGACCCTTTCGAAGTTCCAGAGGTTAGGTGTCATTAGTCTCCAGACGCCTCATCGGAAATAGGCCTCATCTCGCCTGGAAGGGAGAACTTCCTGGATTTTCTCGAGTTGTGGCAGGTGTTCTCGAGTTACGACGGGGACCTCAGGGACCCGCCCTGGTGGCCTCAGGAAAGGCCAGTCCCTAGGCGAGTTGCTAGGGGGCCTCTCGGGATTCCTCTCCCGTTGATACCGGGGCCAAAAACCTTGTGTGGAGTCAGGGCCGGAACCGAGGATTCCTCTCAGAGGCTGACATGGATCTTTGGGTACTTCTGGAGTCTCCCCAGGGGAGTCAGGCCTCGTCTCGAGTGGGGGCATGCACGTGCGCTTTCCTTCCAGGCTGTAGCAGCAATGTCACGCTTCCCGTCGCGTGGATCAAAGGATCTGTGGTTTTCCCTCGAGGCTTTCCCTCGAGGCTTTCCCACAGGGCTGTCCCACGTGCCACCGTGGTGTGAGTCGATCCTCGGCGTGAAAGATGAGCCAGTGCAGGGCAAAGAGGTTCCTCTGGAATGGACTGAGACATCTGGGGGACTCTTGGAATGGTGGTACGACCATGGAGTTCCTCTCGCCTTTCCTGTTGAGAGTGCCTCCTCTTGAGATGCGACGGGAACGCCGGGAATTCTTTCCCGTTGAAAGCAGGGAAAGGATCCCTCATCTCGAGCTACGAGGGGGAAACGGGGCTCCTCTGGATGTGGGCGGGACCATCGTGCTTCCTCTCTAGTGGAGACGGGTATGGTGGTGAACTTCTTGAGTTGCAGCAAGGCTGTGAAAGACCCTTTCGAAGTTCCAGAGGTTAGGTGTCATTAGTCTCCAGACGCCTCATCGGAAATAGGCCTCATCTCGCCTGGAAGGGAGAACTTCCTGGATTTTCTCGAGTTGCGGCAGGTGTTCTTAAGTTACGACGGGGAACTCAGGGACCCGCCCTGGTGGCCTCAGGAGAGGCCAGTCCCCATGCGAGTTGCTAGGGGGCCTCTCGGGATTCCTCTCCCGTCGATACCGGGGCCAAAAACCTTGAGTGGAGTCAGGGCCGGAACCGAGGATTCCTCTCAGGGGCTGACATGGATCTTTGGGTACTTCTGGGGTCTCCCCAGGGGAGTCAGGCCTCGTCTCGAGTGGGGGCATGCACGTGCGCTTTCCTTCCAGGCTGTAGCAGCAATGTCACGCTTCCCGTCACGTGGATCAAAGGATCTGTGGTTTTCCCTCGAGGCTTTCCCTCGAGGCTTTCCCACAGGGCTGTCCCACGTGCCACCGTGGTGTGAGTCGATCCTCGGCGTGAAAGATGAGCCAGTGCAGGGCAAAGAGGTTCCTCTGGAATGGACTGAGACATCTGGGGGACTCTTGGAATGGTGGTACGACCATGGAGTTCCTCTCGCCTTTCCTGTTGAGAGTGCCTCCTCTTGATATGCGACGGGAACGCCGGGAATTCTTTCCCGTTGAAAGCAGGGAAAGGATCCCTCATCTCGAGCTACGAGGGGGAAACGGGGCTCCTCTCGATGTGGGCGGGACCATCGTGCTTCCTCTCGAGTGGAGACGGGTATGGCGGTGAACTTCTTGAGTTGCAGCAAGGGTGTGAAAGACCCTTTCGAAGTTCCAGAGGTTAGGTGTCATTAGTCTCCAGACGCCTCATCGGAAATAGGCCTCATCTCGCCTGGAAGGGAGAACTTCCTGGATTTTCTCGAGTTGCGGCAGGTGTTCTCGAGTTACGACGGGGACCTCAGGGACCCGCCCTGGTGGCCTCAGGAGAGGCCAGTCCCCATGCGAGTTGCTAGGGGGCCTCTCGGGATTCCTCTCCCGTCGATACCGGGGCCAAAAACCTTGTGTGGAGTCAGGGCCGGAACCGAGGATTCCTCTCAGGGGCTGACATGGATCTTTGGGTACTTCTGGAGTCTCCCCAGGGGAGTCAGGCCTCGTCTCGATTGGGGCCTGCACGTGCACTTTCCTTCCAGGCTGTAGCAGCAATGTCACGCTTCCCGTCGCGTGGATCAAATGATGTGTGGTTTTCCCTAGAGGCTTTCCCACAGGGCTGTCCCACGTGCCACCGTGGTGTGAGTCGATCCTCGGCGTGAAAGATGAGCCAGTGCAGGGCAAAGAGGTTCCTCTGGAATGGACTGAGACATCTGGGGGACTCTTGGAATGGTGGTACGACCATGGAGTTCCTCTCGCCTTTCCTGTTGAGAGTGCCTCCTCTTGAGATGCGACGGGAACGCCGGGAATTTTTTCCCGTTGAAAGCAGGGAAAGGATCCCTCATCTCGAGCTACGAGGGGGAAACGGGGCTCCTCTGGATGTGGGCGGGACCATCGTGCTTTCTCTCGAGTGGAGACGGGTATGGCGGTGAACTTCTTGAGTTGCAACAAGGGTGTGAAAGACCCTTTCGAAGTTCCAGAGGTTAGGTGTCATTAGTCTCCAGACGCCTCATCGGAAATAGGCCTCATCTCGCCTGGAAGGGAGAACTTCCTGGATTTTCTCGAGTTGCAGCAGGTGTTCTCGAGTTACGACGGGGACCTCAGGGACCCGCCTTGTTGGCCTCAGGAGAGGCCAGTCCCTATGCGTGTTGCTAGGGGGCCCCTCGGGATTCCTCTCCCGTCGATACCGGGGCCAAAAACCTTGTGTGGAGTCAGGGCCGGAACCGAGGATTCCTCTCAGGGACTGATATGGATCTTTGGGTACTTCTGGAGTCTCGCCAGGGGAGACAGGCCTCGTCTCGTGTGGGGGCATGCACGTGCACTTTCCTTCGAGGCTGTAGCAGCAATGTCACGCTTCCCGTAGCGTGGATCAAAGGATCTGCGGTTTTCCATCGAGGCTTTCCCTCGAGGCTTTCCCACAGGGCTGTCCCACGTGACACCGTGGTGTGAGTCGATTCTCGGCGTGAAAAATGAGCCAGTGCAGGGCAAAGAGGTTCCTATGGAATGGACTGAGACATCTGGGGGACTCTTGGAATGGTGGTACGACCATGGAGTTCCTCTCGCCTTTCCTGTTGAGAGTGCCTCCTCTTGAGATGCGACGGGAACGCCGGGAATTCTTTCCCGTTGAAAGCAGGGAAAGGATCCCTCATCTCGAGCTACGAGGGGGAAACGGGGCTCCTCTGGATGTGGGCGGGACCATCGTGCTTCCTCTCGAGTGGAGACGGGTATGGCGGTGAACTTCTTGAGTTGCAGCAAGGGTGTGAAAGACCCTTTCGAAGTTCCAGAGTTTAGGTGTCATTAGTCTCCAGACGCCTCATCGGAAATAGGCCTCATCTCGCCTGGAAGGGAGAACTTCCTGGATTTTCTCGAGTTGCGGCAGGTGTTGTCGAGTTACGACGGGGACCTCAGGGACCCGCCCTGGTGGCCTCAGGAGAGGCCAGTCCCCATGCGAGTTGCTAAGGGGCCTCTCGGGATTCCTCTCCCGTCGATACCGGGGCCAAAAACCTTGTGTGCAGTCAGGGCCGGAACCGAGGATTCCTCTCAGGGGCAGACATGGATCTTTGGGTACTTCTGGAGTCTCCCCAGGGGAGTCAGGCCTCGTCTCGAGTGGGGGCATGCACGTGCGCTTTCCTTCCAGGCTGTAGCAGCAATGTCACGCTTCCCGTCGCGTGGATCAAAGGATCTGTGGTTTTCCCTCGAGGCTTTCCCACAGGGCTGCCCACGTGCCACCGTGGTGTGAGTCGATCCTCGGCGTGAAAGATGAGCCAGTGCAGGGCAAAGAGGTTCCTCTGGAATGGACTGAGACATCTGGGGGACTCTTGGAATGGTGGTACGACCATGGAGTTCCTCTCGCCTTTCCTGTTGAGAGTGCCTCCTCTTGAGATGCGACGGGAACGCAGGGAATTCTTTCCCGTTGAAAGCATGGAAAGGATCCCTCATCTCGAGCTACGAGGGGGAAACGGGGCTCCTTTGGATGTGGTCGGGACCATCTTGCTTCCTCTCGAGTGGAGACGGGTATGGTGGTGAACTTCTTGAGTTGCAGCAAGGGTGTGAAAGACCCTTTCGAAGTTCCAGAGGTTAGGTGTCATTAGTCTCCAGACGCCTCATCGGAAATAGGCCTCATCTCGCCTGGAAGGGAGAACTTCCTGGATTTTCTCGAGTTGCGGCAGGTGTTCTCGAGTTACGACGGGGACCTCAGGGACCGGCCCTGGTGGCCTCAGGAGAGGCCAGTCCCCATGCGAGCTGCTAGGGGGCCTCTCGGTATTCCTCTCCCGTCGATACCGGGGCCAAAAAGCTTGTGTGGAGTCAGGGCCGGAACCGAGGATTCCTCTCAGGGGCTGACATGGATCTTTGGGTACTTCTGGAGTCTCCCCAGGGGAGTCAGGCCTCGTCTCGAGTGGGGGCATGCACGTGCGCTTTCCTTCCAGGCTGTAGCAGCAATGTCACGTTTCCCGTCGCGTGCATCAAAGGATCTGTGGTTTTCCCTCGAGGCTTTCCCTCGAGGCTTTCCCACAGGGCTGTCCCACGTGCCACCGTGTTGTGAGTCGATCCTCGGCGTGAAAGATGAGCCAGTGCAGGGCAAAGAGCTTCCTCTGGAATGGACTGAGACATCTGGGGGACTCTTGGAATGGTGGTACCACCATGGAGTTCCTCTCGCCTTTCCTGTTGAGAGTGCCTCCTCTTGAGATGCGACGGGAACGCCGGGAATTCTTTCCCGTTGAAAGCAGGGAAAGGATCCCTCATCTCGAGCTCCGAGGGGGAAACGGGGCTCCTTTGGATGTGGTCGGGACCATCGTGCTTCCTCTCGAGTGGAGACGGGTATGGTGGTGAACTTCTTGAGTTGCAGCAAGGGTGTGAAAGACCCTTTCGAAATTCCAGAGGTTAGGTGTCATTAGTCTCCAGACGCCTCATCGGAAATAGGCCTCATCTCGCCTGGAAGGGAGAACTTCCTGGATTTTCTGGAGTTGCGGCAGGTGTTCTCGAGTTACGACGGGGACCTCAGGGACCGGCCCTCGTGGCCTCAGGAGAGGCCAGTCCCCATGCGAGTTGCTAGGGGGCCTCTCGGGATTCCTCTCCCGTCGATACCGGGGCCAAAAACATTCTGTGGAGTCAGGGCCGGAACCGAGGATTCCTCTCAGGGGCTGATATGGATCTTTGGATACTTCTGGAGTCTCGCCAGGGGAGACAGGCCTCGTTTCGTGAGGGGGCATGCACGTGCACTTTCCTTCCAGGCTTTAGCAGCAATGTCACGCTTCCCGTGGCGTGGATCAAAGGATCTGTGGTTTTCCCTCGAGGCTTTCCCTCGAGGCTTTCCCACAGGGCTGTCCCACGTGCCACCGTGGTGTGAGTCGATCCTCGGCGTGAAAGATGAGCCAGTGCAGGGCAAAGAGGTTCCTCTGGAATGGACTGAGACATCTGGGGGACTCTTGGAATGGTGGTACGACCATGGAGTTCCTCTCGCCTTTCCTGTTGAGACTGCCTCCTCTTGAGATGCGACGGGAACGCCGGGAATTCTTTCCCGTTTAAAGCAGGGAAAGGATCCCTCATCTCGAGCTACGAGGGGGAAACGGGGCTCCTCTGGATGTGGGTGGGACCATCGTGCTTTCTCTCGAGTGGAGACGGGTATGGCGGTGAACTTCTTGAGTCGCAGCAAGGGTGTGAAAGACCCTTTCGAAGTTCCAGAGGTTAGGTGTCATTAGTCTCCAGATGCCTCATCGGAAATAGGCCTCATCTCGCCTGGAAGGGAGAACTTCCTGGATTTTCTCGAGTTGCGACAGGTGTTCTCGAGTTACGACAGGGACCTCAGGGACCCGCCCTGGTGGCCTCAGGAGAGGCCAGTCCCCATGCGAGTTGCTAGGGGGCCTCTCGGGATTCCTCTCCCGTCGATACCGGGGCCAAAAACCTTGTGTGGAGTCAGGGCCGGAACCGAGGATGCCTCTCATGGGCTGACATGGATCTTTGGGTACTTCTGGAGTCTCCCCAGGGGAGTCAGGCCTCGTCTCGAGTGGGGGCATGCACGTGCGCTTTCCTTCCAGGCTGTAGCAGCAATGTCACGCTTCCCGTCGCGTGGATCAAAGGATCTGTGGTTTTCCCTCGAGGCTTTCCCTCGAGGCTTTCCCACAGGGCTGTCCCACGTGGCACCGTGGTGTGAGTCGATCCTCGGCGTTAAAGATGAGCCAGTGCAGGGCAAAGAGGTTCCTCTGGAATGGACTGAGACATCTGGGGGACTCTTGGAATGGTGGTACCACCATGGAGTTCCTCTCGCCTTTCCTGTTGAGAGTGCCTCCTCTTGAGATGCGACGGGAACGCCGGGAATTCTTTCCCGTTGAAAGCAGGGAAAGGATCCCTCATCTCGAGCTACGAGGGGGAAACGGGGCTCCTCTGGATGTGGGCGGGACCATCGTGCTTCCTCTCAAGTGGAGACGGGTATGGCGGTGAACTTCTTGAGTTGCAGCAAGGGTGTGAAAGACCCTTTCGAAGTTCCAGAGGTTTGGTGTCATTAGTCTCCAGAGGCCTCATCGGAAATAGGCCTCATCTCGCCTGGAAGGGAGAACTTCCTGGATTTTCTCGAGTTGCGGCAGGTGTTCTCGAGTTACGACGGGGACCTCAGGGACCCGCCCTGGTGGCCTCAGGAGAGGCCAGTCCCCATGCGAGTTGCTAGGGGGTCTCTCGGGATTCCTCTCCCATCGATACCGGGGCCAAAAAGCTTGTGTGGAGTCAGGGCCGGAACCGAGGATTCCTCTCAGGGGCTGACATGGATCTTTGGGTACTTCTGGAGTCTCCCCAGGGGAGTCAGGCCTCGTCTCGAGTGGGGGCATGCTCGTGCGCTTTCCTTCCAGGCTGTAGCAGCAATGTCACGCTTCCCGTCGCGTGGATCAAAGGATCTGTGGTTTTCCCTCGAGGCTTTCCCTCGAGGCTTTCCCACAGGGCTGTCCCACGTGCCACCGTGTTGTGAGTCGATCCTCGGCGTGAAAGATGAGCCAGTGCAGGGCAAAGAGGTTCCTCTGGAATGGACTGAGACATCTGGGGGACTCTTGGAATGGTGGTACGACCATGGAGTTCCTCTCGCCTTTCCTGTTGAGAGTGCCTCCTCTTGAGATGCGACGGGAACGCCGGGAATTCTTTCCCGTTGCAAGAAGGGAAAGGATCCCTCATCTCGAGCTACGAGGGGGAAACGGGGCTCCTCTGGATGTGGGCGGGACCATCGTGCTTCCTCTCTAGTGGAGACGGGTATGGTGGTGAACTTCTTGAGTTGCAGCAAGGGTGTGAAAGACCCTTTCGAAGTTCCAGAGGTTTGGTGTCATTAGTCTCCAGAGGCCTCATCGGAAATAGGCCTCATCTCGCCTGGAAGGGAGAACTTCCTGGATTTTCTCGAGTTGCGGCAGGTGTTCTCGAGTTACGACGGGGACCTCAGGGACCCGCCCTGGTGGCCTCAGGAGAGGCCAGTCCCCATGCGAGTTGCTAGGGGGCCTCTCGGGATTCCTCTCCCGTCGATACCGGGGCCAAAAACCTTGTGTGGAGTCAGGGCCGGAACCGAGGATTCCTCTCAGGGCTGACATGGATCATTGGGTACTTCTGGAGTCTCCCCAGGGGAGTCAGGCCTCGTCTCGTGTAGGGGCATGCACGTGCGCTTTCCTTCCAGGCTGTAGCAGCAATGTCACGCTTCCCGTCCCGTGGATCAAAGGATCTGTGGTTTTCCCTCGAGGCTTTCCCTCGAGGCTTTCCCACAGGGCTGTCCCACGTGCCACCGTGTTGTGAGTCGATCCTCGGCGTGAAAGATGAGCCAGTGCAGGGCAAAGAGGTTCCTCTGGAATGGACTGAGACATCTGGGGGACTCTTGGAATGGTGGTACGACCATGGAGTTCCTCTCGCCTTTCCTGTTGAGAGTGCCTCCTCTTGAGATGCGACGGGAACGCCGGTAATTCTTTCCCGTTGCAAGAAGGGAAAGGATCCCTCATCTCGAGCTACGAGGGGGAAACGGGGCTCCTCTGGATGTGGGCGGGACCATCGTGCTTCCTCTCTAGTGGAGACGGGTATGGCGGTGAACTTCTTGAGTTGCAGCAAGGGTGTGAAAGACCCTTTCGAAGTTCCAGAGGTTTGGTGTCATTAGTCTCCAGAGGCCTCATCGGAAATAGGCCTCATCTCGCCTGGAAGGGAGAACTTCCTGGATTTTCTCGAGTTGCGGCAGGTGTTCTCGAGTTACGACGGGGACCTCAGGGACCGGCCCTGGTGGCCTCAGGAGAGGCCAGTCCCCATGCGAGTTGCTAGGGGGTCTCTCGGGATTCCTCTCCCGTCGATACCGGGGCCAAAAAGCTTGTGTGGAGTCAGGGCCGGAACCGAGGATTCCTCTCAGGGCCTGACATGGATCTTTGGGTACTTCTGGAGTCTCCCCAGGGGAGTCAGGCCTCGTCTCGAGTGGGGGCATGCTCGTGCGCTTTCCTTCCAGGCTGTAGCAGCAATGTCACGCTTCCCGTCGCGTGGATCAAAGGATCTGTGGTTTTCCCTCGAGGCTTTCCCTCGAGGCTTTCCCACAGGGCTGTCCCACGTGCCACCGTGTTGTGAGTCGATCCTCGGCGTGAAAGATGAGCCAGTGCAGGGCAAAGAGGTTCCTCTGGAATGGACTGAGACATCTGGGGGACTCTTGGAATGGTGGTACGACCATGGAGTTCCTCTCGCCTTTCCTGTTGAGAGTGCCTCCTCTTGAGATGCGACGGGAACGCCGGGAATTCTTTCCCGTTGAAAGCAGGGAAAGGATCCCTCATCTCGAGCTACGAGGGGGAAACGGGGCTCCTCTGGATGTGGGCGGGACCATCGTGCTTCCTCTCGAGTGGAGACGGGTATGGCGGTGAACTTCGTGAGTTGCAGCAAGGGTGTGAAAGACCCTTTCGAAGTTCCAGAGGTTTGGTGTCATTAGTCTCCAGAGGCCTCATCGGAAATAGGCCTCATCTCGCCTGGAAGGGAGAACTTCCTGGATTTTCTCGAGTTGCGGCAGGTGTTCTCGAGTTACGACGGGGACCTCAGGGACCCGCCCTGGTGGCCTCAGGAGAGGCCAGTCCCCATGCGAGTTGCTAGGGGGCCTCTCGGGATTACTCTCCCGTCGATACCGGGGCCAAAAGCCTTTTGTGGAGTCAGGGCCGGAACCGAGGATTCCTCTCAGGGGCTGACATGGATCTTTGGGTACTCCTGGAGTCTCCCCAGGGGAGTCAGGCCTCGTCTCGAGTGGGGGCATGCACGTGCGCTTTCCTTCCAGGCTGTAGCAGCAATGTCACGCTTCCCGTCGCGTGGATCAAAGGATCTGTGGTTTTCCCTCGAGGCTTTCCCTCGAGGCTTTCCCACAGGGCTGTCCCACGTGCCACCGTGGTGAGAGTCGATCCTCGGAGTGAAAGATGAGCCAGTGCAGGGCAAAGAGGTTCCTCTGGAATGGACTGAGACATCTGGGGGACTCTTGGAATGGTGGTACGACCATGGAGTTCCTCTCGCCTTTCCTGTTGAGAGTGCCTCCTCTTGAGATTCGACGGGAACGCCGGGAATTCTTTCCCGTTGAAAGCAGGGAAAGGATCCCTCATCTCGAGCTACGAGGGGGAAACGGGGCTCTTCTGGATGTGGGCGGGACCATCGTGCTTCCTCTCGAGTGGAGACGGGTATGGCGGTGAACTTCTTGAGTCGCAGCAAGGGTGTGAAAGACCCTTTCGAAGTTCCAGAGGTTAGGTCTCATTAGTCTCCAGACGCCTCATCGGAAATAAGCCTCATCTCGCCTGGAAGGGAGAACTTCCTGGATTTTCTCGAGTTGCGGCAGGTGTTCTCGAGTTACGACGGGGACCTCAGGGACCCGCCCTGGTGGCCTCAGGAGAGGCCAGTCCCCATGCGAGTTGCTAGGGGGCCTCTCGGGATTCCTCTCCCGTCGATACCGGGGCCAAAAACCTTGTGTGGAGTCAGGGCCGGAACCGAGGATTCCTCTCAGGGGCTGACATGGATCTTTGGGTACTTCTGGAGTCTCCCCAGTGGAGTCAGGCCTCGTCTCGAGTGGGGGCATGCACGTGCGCTTTCCTTCCAGGCTGTAGCAGCAATGTCACGCTTCCCGTCGCGTGGATCAAAGGATCTGTGGTTTTCCCTCGAGGCTTTCCCTCGAGGCTTTCCCACAGGGCTGTCCCACGTGCCACCGTGGTGTGAGTCGATCCTCGGCGTGAAAGATGAGCCAGTGCAGGGCAAAGAGGTTCCTCTGGAATGGACTGAGACATCTGGGGGACTCTTGGAATGGTGGTACGACCATGGAGTTCCTCTCGCCTTTCCTGTTGAGAGTGCCTCCTCTTGAGATGCGACGGGAACGCCGGGAATTCTTTCCCGTTGAAAGCAGGGAAAGGATCCCTCATCTCGAGCTACGAGGGGGAAACGGGGCTCCTTTGGATGTGGTCGGGACCATCGTGCTTCCTCTCGAGTGGAGACGGGTATGGTGGTGAACTTCTTGAGTTGCAGCAAGGGTGTGAAAGACCCTTTCGAAGTTCCAGGGGTTAGGTGTCATTAGTCTCCAGACTCCTCATCGGAAATAACTTCCTGGATTTTCTCGAGTTGCGGCAGGTGTTCTCGAGTTACGACGGGGACCACAGGGACCGGCCCTGGTGGCCTCAGGAGAGGCCAGTCCCCATGCGAGTTGCTAGGGGGCCTCTCGGGATTCCTCTCCCGTCGATACCGGGGCCAAAAAGCTTGTGTGGAGTCAGGGCCGGAACCGAGGATTCCTCTCAGGGGCTGACATGGATCTTTGGGTACTTCTGGAGTCTCCCCAGGGGAGTCAGGCCTCGTCTCGAGTGGGGGCATGCTCGTGCGCTTTCCTTCCAGGCTGTAGCAGCAATGTCACGCTTCCCGTCGCGTGGATCAAAGGATCTGTGGTTTTCCCTCGAGGCTTTCCCTCGAGGCTTTCCCACAGGGCTGTCCCACGTGCCACCGTGTTGTGAGTCGATCCTCGGCGTGAAAGATGAGCCAGTGCAGGGCAAAGAGGTTCCTCTGGAATGGACTGAGACATCTGGGGGACTCTTGGAATGGTGGTACGACCATGGAGTTCCTCTCGCCTTTCCTGTTGAGAGTGCCTCCTCTTGAGATGCGACGGGAACGCCGGGAATTCTTTCCCGTTGCAAGCAGGGAAAGGATCCCTCATCTCGAGCTACGAGGGGGAAACGGGGCTCCTCTGGATGTGGGCGGGACCATCGTGCTTCCTCTCTAGTGGAGACGGGTATGGCGGTGAACTTCTTGAGTTGCAGCAAGGGTGTGAAAGACCCTTTCGAAGTTCCAGAGGTTTGGTGTCATTAGTCTCCAGAGGCCTCATCGGAAATAGGCCTCATCTCGCCTGGAAGGGAGAACTTCCTGGATTTTCTCGAGTTGCGGCAGGTGTTCTCGAGTTACGACGGGGACCTCAGGGACCCGCCCTGGTGGCCTCAGGAGAGGCCAGTCCCCATGCGAGTTGCTAGGGGGCCTCTCGGGATTCCTCTCCCGTCGATACCGGGGCCAAAAACCTTGTGTGGAGTCAGGGCCGGAACCGAGGATTCCTCTCAGGGCTGACATGGATCATTGGGTACTTCTGGAGTCTCCCCAGGGGAGTCAGGCCTCGTCTCGAGTAGGGGCATGCACGTGCGCTTTCCTTCCAGGCTGTAGCAGCAATGTCACGCTTCCCGTCGCGTGGATCAAAGGATCTGTGGTTTTCCCTCGAGGCTTTCCCTCGAGGCTTTCCCACAGGGCTGTCCCACGTGCCACCGTGGTGTGAGTCGATCCTCGGCGTGAAAGATGAGCCAGTGCAGGGCAAAGAGGTTCCTCTGGAATGGACTGAGACATCTGGGGGACTCTTGGAATGGTGGTACGACCATGGAGTTCCTCTCGCCTTTCCTGTTGAGAGTGCCTCCTCTTGAGATTCGACGGGAACGCCGGGAATTCTTTCCCGTTGAAAGCAGGGAAAGGATCCCTCATCTCGAGCTACGAGGGGGAAACGGGGCTCTTCTGGATGTGGGCGGGACCATCGTGCTTCCTCTCGAGTGGAGACGGGTATGGCGGTGAACTTCTTGAGTCGCAGCAAGGGTGTGAAAGACCCTTTCGAAGTTCCAGAGGTTAGGTCTCATTAGTCTCCAGACGCCTCATCGGAAATAAGCCTCATCTCGCCTGGAAGGGAGAACTTCCTGGATTTTCTCGAGTTGCGGCAGGTGTTCTCGAGTTACGACGGGGACCTCAGGGACCGGCCCTGGTGGCCTCAGGAGAGGCCAGTCCCCATGCGAGTTGCTAGGGGGCCTCTCGGGATTCCTCTCCCGTCGATACCGGGGCCAAAAACCTTGTGTGGAGTCAGGGCCGGAACCGAGGATTCCTCTCAGGGGCTGATATGGATCTTTGGATACTTCTGGAGTCTCGCCAGGGGAGACAGGCCTCGTTTCGTGAGGGGGCATGCACGTGCACTTTCCTTCCAGGCTGTAGCAGCAATGTCACGCTTCCCGTCGCGTGGATCAAAGGATCTGTGGTTTTCCCTCGAGGCTTTCGCTCGAGGCTTTCCCACAGGGCTGTCCCACGTGCCACCGTGGTGTGAGTCGATCCTCGGCGTGAAAGATGAGCCAGTGCAGGGCAAAGAGGTTCCTCTGGAATGGACTGAGACATCTGGGGGACTCTTGGAATGGTGGTACGACCATGGAGTTCCTCTCGCCTTTCCTGTTGAGAGTGCCTCCTCTTGAGATGCGACTGGAACGCCGGGAATTCTTTCCCGTTGAAAGCAGGGAAAGGATCCCTCATCTCGAGCTCCGAGGGGGAAACGGGGCTCCTCTGGATGTGGGCGGGACCATCGTTCTTCCTCTCGAGTGGAGACGGGTATGGCGGTGAAGTTCTTGAGTTGCAGCAAGGGTGTGAAAGACCCTTTCGAAGTTCCAGAGGTTTGGTGTCATTAGTCTCCAGAGGCCTCATCGGAAATAGGCCTCATCTCGCCTGGAAGGGAGAACTTCCTGGATTTTCTCGAGTTGCGGCAGGTGTTCTCGAGTTACGACGGGGACCTCAGGGACCCGCCCTGGTGGCCTCAGGAGAGGCCAGTCCCCATGCGAGTTGCTAGGGGGTCTCTCGGGATTCCTCTCCCGTCGATACCGGGGCCAAAAAGCTTGTGTGGAGTCAGGGCCGGAACCGAGGATTCCTCTCAGGGGCTGACATGGATCTTTGGGTACTTCTGGAGTCTCCCCAGGGGAGTCAGGCCTCGTCTCGAGTGGGGGCATGCTCGTGCGCTTTCCTTCCAGGCTGTAGCAGCAATGTCACGCTTCCCGTCGCGTGGATCAAAGGATCTGTGGTTTTCCCTCGAGGCTTTCCCTCGAGGCTTTCCCACAGGGCTGTCCCACGTGCCACCGTGTTGTGAGTCGATCCTCGGCGTGAAAGATGAGCCAGTGCAGGGCAAAGAGGTTCCTCTGGAATGGACTGAGACATCTGGGGGACTCTTGGAATGGTGGTACGACCATGGAGTTCCTCTCGCCTTTCCTGTTGAGAGTGCCTCCTCTTGAGATGCGACGGGAACGCCGGGAATTCTTTCCCGTTGCAAGCAGGGAAAGGATCCCTCATCTCGAGCTACGAGGGGGAAACGGGGCTCCTCTGGATGTGGGCGGGACCATCGTGCTTCCTCTCTAGTGGAGACGGGTATGGCGGTGAACTTCTTGAGTTGCAGCAAGGGTGTGAAAGACCCTTTCGAAGTTCCAGAGGTTTGGTGTCATTAGTCTCCAGAGGCCTCATCGGAAATAGGCCTCATCTCGCCTGGAAGGGAGAACTTCCTGGATTTTCTCGAGTTGCGGCAGGTGTTCTCGAGTTACGACGGGGACCTCAGGGACCCGCCCTGGTGGCCTCAGGAGAGGCCAGTCCCCATGCGAGTTGCTAGGGGGCCTCTCGGGATTCCTCTCCCGTCGATACCGGGGCCAAAAACCTTGTGTGGAGTCAGGGCCGGAACCGAGGATTCCTCTCAGGGCTGACATGGATCATTGGGTACTTCTGGAGTCTCCCCAGGGGAGTCAGGCCTCGTCTCGAGTAGGGGCATGCACGTGCGCTTTCCTTCCAGGCTGTAGCAGCAATGTCACGCTTCCCGTCGCGTGGATCAAAGGATCTGTGGTTTTCCCTCGAGGCTTTCCCTCGAGGCTTTCCCACAGGGCTGTCCCACGTGCCACCGTGGTGTGAGTCGATCCTCGGCGTGAAAGATGAGCCAGTGCAGGGCAAAGAGGTTCCTCTGGAATGGACTGAGACATCTGGGGGACTCTTGGAATGGTGGTACGACCATGGAGTTCCTCTCGCCTTTCCTGTTGAGAGTGCCTCCTCTTGAGATTCGACGGGAACGCCGGGAATTCTTTCCCGTTGAAAGCAGGGAAAGGATCCCTCATCTCGAGCTACGAGGGGGAAACGGGGCTCTTCTGGATGTGGGCGGGACCATCGTGCTTCCTCTCGAGTGGAGACGGGTATGGCGGTGAACTTCTTGAGTCGCAGCAAGGGTGTGAAAGACCCTTTCGAAGTTCCAGAGGTTAGGTCTCATTAGTCTCCAGACGCCTCATCGGAAATAAGCCTCATCTCGCCTGGAAGGGAGAACTTCCTGGATTTTCTCGAGTTGCGGCAGGTGTTCTCGAGTTACGACGGGGACCTCAGGGACCGGCCCTGGTGGCCTCAGGAGAGGCCAGTCCCCATGCGAGTTGCTAGGGGGCCTCTCGGGATTCCTCTCCCGTCGATACCGGGGCCAAAAACCTTGTGTGGAGTCAGGGCCGGAACCGAGGATTCCTCTCAGGGGCTGATATGGATCTTTGGATACTTCTGGAGTCTCGCCAGGGGAGACAGGCCTCGTTTCGTGAGGGGGCATGCACGTGCACTTTCCTTCCAGGCTGTAGCAGCAATGTCACGCTTCCCGTCGCGTGGATCAAAGGATCTGTGGTTTTCCCTCGAGGCTTTCGCTCGAGGCTTTCCCACAGGGCTGTCCCACGTGCCACGGTGGTGTGAGTCGATCCTCGGCGTGAAAGATGAGCCAGTGCAGGGCAAAGAGGTTCCTCTGGAATGGACTGAGACATCTGGGGGACTCTTGGAATGGTGGTACGACCATGGAGTTCCTCTCGCCTTTCCTGTTGAGAGTGCCTCCTCTTGAGATGCGACTGGAACGCCGGGAATTCTTTCCCGTTGAAAGCAGGGAAAGGATCCCTCATCTCGAGCTCCGAGGGGGAAACGGGGCTCCTCTGGATGTGGGCGGGACCATCGTGCTTCCTCTCGAGTGGAGACGGGTATGGCGGTGAAGTTCTTGAGTTGCAGCAAGGGTGTGAAAGACCCTTTCGAAGTTCCAGAGGTTTGGTGTCATTAGTCTCCAGAGGCCTCATCGGAAATAGGCCTCATCTCGCCTGGAAGGGAGAACTTCCTGGATTTTCTCGAGTTGCGGCAGGTGTTCTCGAGTTACGACGGGGACCTCAGGGACCCGCCCTGGTGGCCTCAGGAGAGGCCAGTCCCCATGCGAGTTGCTAGGGGGTCTCTCGGGATTCCTCTCCCGTCGATACCGGGGCCAAAAAGCTTGTGTGGAGTCAGGGCCGGAACCGAGGATTCCTCTCAGGGGCTGACATGGATCTTTGGGTACTTCTGGAGTCTCCCCAGGGGAGTCAGGCCTCGTCTCGAGTGGGGGCATGCTCGTGCGCTTTCCTTCCAGGCTGTAGCAGCAATGTCACACTTCCCGTCGCGTGGATCAAAGGATCTGTGGTTTTCCCTCGAGGCTTTCCCTCGAGGCTTTCCCACAGGGCTGTCCCACGTGCCACCGTGTTGTGAGTCGATCCTCGGCGTGAAAGATGAGCCAGTGCAGGGCAAAGAGGTTCCTCTGGAATGGACTGAGACATCTGGGGGACTCTTGGAATGGTGGTACGACCATGGAGTTCCTCTCGCCTTTCCTGTTGAGAGTGCCTCCTCTTGAGATGCGACGGGAACGCCGGGAATTCTTTCCCGTTGAAAGCAGGGAAAGGATCCCTCATCTCGAGCTACGAGGGGGAAACGGGGCTCCTCTGGATGTGGGCGGGACCATCGTGCTTCCTCTCGAGTGGAGGCGGTTATGGCGGTGAACTTCTTGAGTTGCAGCAAGGGTGTGAAAGACCCTTTCGAAGTTCCAGAGGTTTGGTGTCATTAGTCTCCAGAGGCCTCATCGGAAATAGGCCTCATCTCGCCTGGAAGGGAGAACTTCCTGGATTTTCTCGAGTTGCGGCAGGTGTTCTCGAGTTACGACGGGGACCTCAGGGACCCGCCCTGGTGGCCTCAGGAGAGGCCAGTCCCCATGCGAGTTGCTAGGGGGCCTCTCGGGATTCCTCTCCCGTCGATACCGGGGCCAAAAACCTTGTGTGGAGTCAGGGCCGGAACCGAGGATTCCTCTCAGGGGCTGACATGGATCTTTGGGTACTCCTGGAGTCTCCCCAGGGGAGTCAGGCCTCGTCTCGAGTAGGGGCATGCACGTGTGCTTTCCTTCCAGGCTGTAGCAGCAATGTCACGCTTCCCGTCGCGTGGATCAAAGGATCTGTGGTTTTCCCTCGAGGCTTTCCCTCGAGGCTTTCCCACAGGGCTGTCCCACGTGCCACCGTGTTGTGAGTCGATCCTCGGAGTGAAAGATGAGCCAGTGCAGGGCAAAGAGGTTCCTCTGGAATGGACTGAGACATCTGGGGGACTCTTGGAATGGTGGTACGACCATGGAGTTCCTCTCGCCTTTCCTGTTGAGAGTGCCTCCTCTTGAGATTCGACGGGAACGCCGGGAATTCTTTCCCGTTGAAAGCAGGGAAAGGATCCCTCATCTCGAGCTACGAGGGGGAAACGGGGCTCTTCTGGATGTGGGCGGGACCATCGTGCTTCCTCTCGAGTGGAGACGGGTATGGCGGTGAACTTCTTGAGTCGCAGCAAGGGTGTGAAAGACCCTTTCGAAGTTCCAGAGGTTAGGTCTCATTAGTCTCCAGACGCCTCAACGGAAATAAGCCTCATCTCGCCTGGAAGGGAGAACTTCCTGGATTTTCTCGAGTTGCGGCAGGTGTTCTCGAGTTACGACGGGGACCTCAGGGACCCGCCCTGGTGGCCTCAGGAGAGGCCAGTCCCCATGCGAGTTGCTAGGGGGCCTCTCGGGATTCCTCTCCCGTCGATACCGGGGCCAAAAAACTTGTGTGGAGTCAGGGCCGGAACCGAGGATTCCTCTCAGGGGCTGGCATGGATCTTTGGGTACTTCTGAAGTCTCCCCAGTGGAGTCAGGCCTCGTCTCGAGTGGGGGCATGCACGTGCGCTTTCCTTCCAGGCTGTAGCAGCAATGTCACGCTTCCCGTCGCGTGGATCAAAGGATCTGTGGTTTTCCCTCGAGGCTTTCCCTCGAGGCTTTCCCACAGGGCTGTCCCACGTGCCACCGTGGTGTGAGTCGATCCTCGGCGTGAAAGATGAGCCAGTGCAGGGCAAAGAGGTTCCTCTGGAATGGACTGAGACATCTGGGGGACTCTTGGAATGGTGGTACGACCATGGAGTTCCTCTCGCCTTTCCTGTTGAGAGTGCCTCCTCTTGAGATGCGACGGGAACGCCGGGAATTCTTTCCCGTTGAAAGCAGGGAAAGGATCCCTCATCTCGAGCTCCGAGGGGGAAACGGGGCTCCTCTGGATGTGGGCGGGACCATCGTGCTTCCTCTCGAGTGGAGACGGGTATGGCGGTGAACTTCTTGAGTTGCAGCAAGGGTGTGAAAGACCCTTTCGAAGTTCCAGAGGTTTGGTGTCATTAGTCTCCAGAGGCCTCATCGGAAATAGGCCTCATCTCGCCTGGAAGGGAGAACTTCCTGGATTTTCTCGAGTTGCGGCAGGTGTTCTCGAGTTACGACGGGGACCTCAGGGACCCGCCCTGGTGGCCTCAGGAGAGGCCAGTCCCCATGCGAGTTGCTAGGGGGTCTCTCGGGATTCCTCTCCCGTCGATACCGGGGCCAAAAAGCTTGTGTGGAGTCAGGGCCGGAACCGAGGATTCCTCTCAGGGGCTGACATGTATCTTTGGGTACTTCTGGAGTCTCCCCAGGGGAGTCAAGCCTCGTCTCGAGTGGGGGCATGCTCGTGCGCTTTCCTTCCAGGCTGTAGCAGCAATGTCACGCTTCCCGTCGCGTGGATCAAAGGATCTGTGGTTTTCCCTCGAGGCTTTCCCTCGAGGCTTTCCCACAGGGCTGTCCCACGTGCCACCGTGTTGTGAGTCGATCCTCGGCGTGAAAGATGAGCCAGTGCAGGGCAAAGAGGTTCCTCTGGAATGGACTGAGACATCTGGGGGACTCTTGGAATGGTGGTACGACCATGGAGTTCCTCTCGCCTTTCCTGTTGAGAGTGCCTCCTCTTGAGATGCGACGGGAACGCCGGGAATTCTTTCCCGTTGAAAGCAGGGAAAGGATCCCTCATCTCGAGCTACGAGGGGGAAACGGGGCTCCTCTGGATGTGGGCGGGACCATCGTGCTTCCTCTCGAGTGGAGACGGGTATGGCGGTGAACTTCTGGAGTTGCAGCAAGGGTGTGAAAGACCCTTTCGAAGTTCCAGATGTTTGGTGTCATTAGTCTCCAGAGGCCTCATCGGAAATAGGCCTCATCTCGCCTGGAAGGGAGAACTTCCTGGATTTTCTCGAGTTGCGGCAGGTGTTCTCGAGTTACGACGGGGACCTCAGGGACCCGCCCTGGTGGCCTCAGGAGAGGCCAGTCCCCATGCGAGTTGCTAGGGGGCCTCTCGGGATTCCTCTCCCGTCGATACCGGGGCCAAAAACCTTGTGTGGAGTCAGGGCCGGAACCGAGGATTCCTCTCAGGGGCTGACATGGATCTTTGGGTACTCCTGGAGTCTCCCCAGGGGAGTCAGGCCTCGTCTCGAGTAGGGGCATGCACGTGCGCTTTCCTTCCAGGCTGTAGCAGCAATGTCACGCTTCCCGTCGCGTGGATCAAAGGATCTGTGGTTTTCCCTCGAGGCTTTCCCTCGAGGCTTTCCCACAGGGCTGTCCCACGTGCCACCGTGGTGAGAGTCGATCCTCGGCGTGAAAGATGAGCCAGTGCAGGGCAAAGAGGTTCCTCTGGAATGGACTGAGACATCTGGGGGACTCTTGGAATGATGGTACGACCATGGAGTTCCTCTCGCCTTTCCTGTTGAGAGTGCCTCCTCTTGAGATGCGACGGGAACGCAGGGAATTCTTTCCCGTTGAAAGCAGGGAAAGGATCCCTCATCTCGAGCTACGAGGGGGAAACGGGGCTCCTTTGGATGTTGTCGGGACCATCGTGCTTCCTCTCGAGTGGAGACGGGTATGGTGGTGAACTTCTTGAGTTGCAGCAAGGGTGTGAAAGACCCTTTCGAAGTTCCAGAGGTTAGGTGTCATTAGTCTCCAGACGCCTCATCAGAAATAGGCCTCATCTCGCCTGGAAGGGAGAACTTCCTGGATTTTCTCGAGTTGCGGCAGGTGTTCTCGAGTTACGACGGGGACCTCAGGGACCGGCCCTGGTGGCCTCAGGAGAGGCCAGTCCCCATGCGAGTTGCTAGGGGGCCTCTCGGGATTCCTCTCCCGTCGATACCGGGGCCAAAAACCTTGTGTGGAGTCAGGGCCGGAACCGAGGATTCCTCTCAGGGGCTGATATGGATCTTTGGATACTTCTGGAGTCTCGCCAGGGGAGACAGGCCTCGTTTCGTGAGGGGGCATGCACGTGCACTTTCCTTCCAGGCTGTAGCAGCAATGTCACGCTTCCCGTCGCGTGGATCAAAGGATCTGTGGTTTTCCCTCGAGGCTTTCCCTCGAGGCTTTCCCAAAGGGCTGTCCCACGTGCCACCGTGGTGTGAGTCGATCCTCGGCGTGAAAGATGAGCCAGTGCAGGGAAAGAGGTTCCTCTGGAATGGACTGAGACATCTGGGGGACTCTTGGAATGGTGGTACGACCATGGAGTTCCTCTCGCCTTTCCTGTTGAGAGTGCCTCCTCTTGAGATGCGACGGGAACGCCGGGAATTCTTTCCCGTTGAAAGCAGGGAAATGATCCCTCATCTCGAGCTACGAGGGGGAAACGGGGCTCTTCTGGATGTGGGCGGGACCATCGTGCTTCCTCTCGAGTGGAGACGGGTATGGCGGTGAACTTCTTGAGTCGCAGCAAGGGTGTGAAAGACCCTTTCGAAGTTCCAGAGGTTAGGTGTCATTAGTCTCCAGACGCCTCATCGGAAATAAGCCTCATCTCGCCTGGAAGGGAGAACTTCCTGGATTTTCTCGAGTTGCGGCAGGTGTTCTCGAGTTACGACGGGGACCTCAGGGACCCGCCCTGGTGGCCTCAGGAGAGGCCAGTCCCCATGCGAGTTGCTAGGGGGCCTCTCGGGATTCCTCTCCCGACGATACCGGGGCCAAAAACCTTGTGTGGAGTCAGGGCCGGAACCGAGGATTCCTCTCAGGGGCTGACATGGATCTTTGGGTACTTCTGGAGTCTCCCCAGTGGAGTCAGGCCTCGTCTCGAGTGGGGGCATGCACGTGCGCTTTCCTTCCAGGCTGTAGCAGCAATGTCACGCTTCCCGTCGCGTGGATCAAAGGATCTGTGGTTTTCCCACGAGGCTTTCCCTCGAGGCTTTCCCACAGGGCTGTCCCACGTGCCACCGTGGTGTGAGTCGATCCTCGGCATGAAAGATGATCCAGTGCAGGGCAAAGAGGTTCCTCTGGAATGGACTGAGACATCTGGGGGACTCTTGGAATGGTGGTACGACCATGGAGTTCCTCTCGCCTTTCCTGTTGAGAGTGCCTCCTCTTGAGATGCGACGGGAACGCCGGGAATTCTTTCCCGTTGAAAGCAGGGAAAGGATCCCTCATCTCGAGCTACGAGGGGGAAACGGGGCTCCTCTGGATGTGGGCGGGACCATCGTGCTTCCTCTCGAGTGGAGACGGGTATGGCGGTGAACTTCTTGAGTTGCAGCAAGGGTGTGAAAGACCCTTTCGAAGTTCCAGAGGTTTGGTGTCATTAGTCTCCAGAGGCCTCATCGGAAATAGGCCTCATCTCGCCTGGAAGGGAGAACTTCCTGGATTTTCTCGAGTTGCGGCAGGTGTTCTCGAGATACGACGGGGACCTCAGGGACCCGCCCTGGTGGCCTCAGGAGAGGCCAGTCCCCATGCGAGTTGGTAGGGGGCCTCTCGGGATTCCTCTCCCGTCGATACCGGGGCCAAAAACCTTGTGTGGAGTCAGGGCCGGAACCGAGGATTCCTCTCAGGGGCTGACATGGATCTTTGGGTACTCCTGGAGTCTCCCCAGGTGAGTCAGGCCTCGTCTCGAGTAGGGGCATGCACGTGCGCTTTCCTTCCAGGCTGTAGCAGCAATGTCACGCTTCCCGTCGCGTGGATCAAAGGATCTGTGGTTTTCCCTCGAGGCTTTCCCTCGAGGCTTTCCCACAGGGCTGTCCCACGTGCCACCGTGGTGAGAGTCGATCCTCGGCGTGAAAGATGAGCCAGTGCAGAGCAAAGAGGATCCTCTGGAATGGACTGAGACATCTGGGGGACTCTTGGAATGGTGGTACGACCATGGAGTTCCTCTCGCCTTTCCTGTTGAGAGTGCCTCCTCTTGAGATGCGACGGGAACGCAGGGAATTCTTTCCCGTTGAAAGCAGGGAAAGGATCCCTCATCTCGAGCTAAGAGGGGGAAACGGGGCTCCTTTGGATGTTGTCGGGACCATCGTGCTTCCTCTCGAGTGGAGACGGGTATGGTGGTGAACTTCTTGAGTTGCAGCAAGGGTGTGAAAGACCCTTTCGAAGTTCCAGAGGTTAGGTGTCATTAGTCTCCAGACGCCTCATCGGAAATAGGCCTCATCTCGCCTGGAAGGGAGAACTTCCTGGATTTTCTCGAGTTGCGGCAGGTGTTCTCGAGTTACGACGGGGACCTCAGGGACCGGCCCTGGTGGCCTCAGGAGAGGCCAGTCCCCATGCGAGTTGCTAGGGGGCCTCTCGGGATTCCTCTCCCGTCGATACCGAGGCCAAAAACCTTGTGTGGAGTCAGGGCCGGAACCGAGGATTCCTCTCAGGGGCTGATATGGATCTTTGGATACTTCTGGAGTCTCGCCAGGGGAGACAGGCCTCGTTTCGTGAGGGGGCATGCACGTGCACTTTCCTTCCAGGCTGTAGCAGCAATGTCACGCTTCCCGTCGCGTGGATCAAAGGATCTGTGGTTTTCCCTCGAGGCTTTCCCTCGAGGCTTTCCCACAGGGCTGTCCCACGTGCCACCGTGGTGTGAGTCGATCCTCGGCGTGAAAGATGAGCCAGTGCAGGGCAAAGAGGTTCCTCTGGAATGGACTGAGACATCTGGGGGACTCTTGGAATGGTGGTACGACCATGGAGTTCCTCTCGCCTTTCCTGTTGAGAGTGCCTCCTCTTGAGATGCGACGGGAACGCCGGGAATTCTTTCCCGTTGAAAGCAGGGAAAGGATCCCTCATCTCTTGCTACGAGGGGGAAACGGGGCTCTTCTGGATGTGGGCGGGACCATCGTGCTTCCTCTCGAGTGGAGACGGGTATGGCGGTGAACTTCTTGAATCGCAGCAAGGGTGTGAAAGACCCTTTCGAAGTTCCAGAGGTTAGGTGTCATTAGTCTCCAGACGCCTCATCGGAAATAAGCCTCATCTCGCCTGGAAGGGAGAACTTCCTGGATTTTCTCGAGTTGCGGCAGGTGTTCTCGAGTTACGACGGGGACCTCAGGGACCCGCCCTGGTGGCCTCAGGAGAGGCCAGTCCCCATGCGAGTTGCTAGGGGGCCTCTCGGGATTCCTCTCCCGTCGATACCGGGGCCAAAAACCTTGTGTGGAGTCAGGGCCGGAACCGAGGATTCCTCTCAGGGGCTGACATGGATCTTTGGGTACTTCTGGAGTCTCCCCAGTGGAGTCAGGCCTCGTCTCGAGTGGGGGCATGCACGTGCGCTTTCCTTCCAGGCTGTAGCAGCAATGTCACGCTTCCCGTCGCGTGGATCAAAGGATCTGTGGTTTTCCCTCGAGGCTTTCCTCGAGGCTTTCCCACAGGGCTGTCCCACGTGCCACCGTGGTGTGAGTCGATCCTCGGCATGAAAGATGAGCCAGTGCAGGGAAAAGAGGTTCCTCTGGAATGGACTGAGACATCTGGGGGACTCTTGGAATGGTGGTACGACCATGGAGTTCCTCTCGCCTTTCCTGTTGAGAGTGCCTCCTCTTGAGATGCGACGGGAACGCCGGGAATTCTTTCCCGTTGAAAGCAGGGAAAGGATCCCTCATCTCGAGCTACGAGGGGGAAACGGGGCTCCTCTGGATGTGGGCGGGACCATCGTGCTTCCTCTCGAGTGGAGACGGGTATGGCGGTGAACTTCTTGAGTCGCAGCAAGGGTGTGAAAGACCCTTTCGAAGTTCCAGAGGTTTGGTGTCATTAGTCTCCAGAGGCCTCATCGGAAATAGGCCTCATCTCGCCTGGAAGGGAGAACTTCCTGGATTTTCTCGAGTTGCGGCAGGTGTTCTCGAATTACAACGGGGACCTCAGGGACCCGCCCTGGTGGCCTCAGGAGAGGCCAGTCCCCATGCGAGTTGCTAGGGGGCCTCTCGGGATTCCTCTCCCGTCGATACCGGGGCCAAAAACCTTGTGTGGAGTCAGGGCCGGAACCGAGGATTCCTCTCAGGGGCTGACATGGATCTTTGGGTACTTCTGGAGTCTCCCCAGTGGAGTCAGGCCTCGTCTCGAGTGGGGGCATGCACGTGCGCTTTCCTTTCAGGCTGTAGCAGCAATGTCACGCTTCCCGTCACGTGGATCAAAGGATCTGTGGTTTTCCCTCGAGGCTTTCCCTCGAGGCTTTCCCACAGGGCTGTCCCACTTGCCACCGTGGTGTGAGTCGATCCTCGGCATGAAAGATGAGCCAATGCAGGGCAAAGAGGTTCCTCTGGAATGGACTGAGACATCTGGGGGACTCTTGGAATGGTGGTACGACCATGGAGTTCCTCTCGCCTTTCCTGTTGAGAGTGCCTCCTCTTGAGATGCGACGGGAACGCCGGGAATTCTTTCCCGTTGAAAGCAGGGAAAGGATCCCTCCTCTCGAGCTACGAGGTGGAAACGGAGCTCCTCTGGATGTGGGCGGGACCATCCTGCTTCCTCTCGAGTGGAGACGGGTATGGCGGTGAACTTCCTTAGTTGCAGCAAGGGTGTGAAAGACCCTTTCGAAGTTCCAGAGGTTAGGTGTCATTAGTCTCCAGACGCCTCATCGGAAATAGGCCTCATCTCGCCTGGAAGGGAGAACTTCCTGGATTTTCTCGAGTTGCGGCAGGTGTTCTCGAATTACGACGGGGACCTCAGGGACCCGCCCTGGTGGCCTCCGAAGAGGCCAGTCCCCATGCGAGTTGCTAGGGGGCCTCTCGGGATTCCTCTCCCGTCGATACCGGGGCCAAAAACCTTGTGTGGAGTCAGGGCCGGAACCGAGGATTCCTCTCAGGGGCTGACATGGATCTTTGGGTACTTCTGGAGTCTCCCCAGTGGAGTCAGGCCTCGTCTCGAGTGGGGGCATGCACGTGCGCTTTCCTTTCAGGCTGTAGCAGCAATGTCACGCTTCCCGTCACGTGGATCAAAGGATCTGTGGTTTTCCCTCGAGGCTTTCCCTCGAGGCTTTCCCACAGGGCTGTCCCACTTGCCACCGTGGTGTGAGTCGATCCTCGGCATGAAATATGAGCCAATGCAGGGCAAAGAGGTTCCTCTGGAATGGACTGAGACATCTGGGGGACTCTTGGAATGGTGGTACGACCATGGAGTTCCTCTCGCCTTTCCTGTTGAGAGTGCCTCCTCTTGAGATGCGACGGGAACGCCGGGAATTCTTTCCCGTTGAAAGCAGGGAAAGGATCCCTCCTCTCGAGCTACGAGGTGGAAACGGAGCTCCTCTGGATGTGGGCGGGACCATCCTGCTTCCTCTCGAGTGGAGACGGGTATGGCGGTGAACTTCCTTAGTTGCAGCAAGGGTGTGAAAGACCCTTTCGAAGTTCCAGAGGTTAGGTGTCATTAGTCTCCAGACGCCTCATCGGAAATAGGCCTCATCTCGCCTGGAAGGGAGAACTTCCTGGATTTTCTCGAGTTGCGGCAGGTGTTCTCGAGTTACGACGGGGACCTCAGGGACTGGCCCTGGTGGCCTCAGGAGAGGCCAGTCCCCATGCGAGTTGCTAGGGGGCCTCTCGGGATTCCTCTTCCGTCGATAGCGGGGCCAAAAACCTTGTGTGGAGTCAGGGCCGGAACCGAGGATTCCTCTCAGGGGCTGATATGTATCTTTGGATACTTCTGGAGTCTCGCCAGGGGAGACAGGCCTCGTTTCGTGAGGGGGCATGCACGTGCACTTTCCTTCCAGGCTTTAGCAGCAATGTCACGCTTCCAGTGGCGTGGATCAAAGGATCTATGGTTTTCCCTCGAGGCTTTCCCTCGAGGCTTTCCCACAGGGCTGTCCCACGTGCCACCGTGGTGTGAGTCGATCCTCGGCGTGAAAGATGAGCAAGTGCAGGGCAAAGCGGTTCCTCTGGAATGGACTGAGACATCTGGGGGACTCTTGGAATGGTGGTACGACCATGGAGTTCCTCTCGCCTTTCCGGTTGAGAGTGCCTCCTCTTGAGATGCGACGGGAACGCCGGGAATTCTTTCCCGTTGAAAGCAGGGAAAGGTTTCCTCATCTCGAGCTACGAGGGGGAAACGGGGATCCTATGGATGTGGGCGGGACCATCGTGCTTCCTCTCGAGTGGAGACGGGTATGGCGGTGAACTTCTTGAGTCGCAGCAAGGGTGTGAAAGACCCTTTCGAAGTTCCAGAGGTTAGGTGTCATTAGTCTCCAGACGCCTCATCGGAAATAGGCCTCATCTCGCCTGGAAGGGAGAACTTCCTGGATTTTCTCGAGTTGCGGCAGGTGCTCTCGAGTTACGACGAGGACCTCAGCGACCCGCCCTGGTGGCCTCAGGAGAGGCCAGTCCCCATGCGAGTTGCTAGGGGGCCTCTCGGGATTCCTCTCCCGTCGATACCGGGGCCAAAAACCTTGTGTGGAGTCAGGGCCGGAACCGAGGATTCCTCTCAGGGGCTGACATGGATCTTTGGGTACTTCTGGAGTCTCCCCAGGGGAGTCAGGCCTCGTCTCGAGTGGGGGCATGCACGTGCGCTTTCCTTCCAGGCTGTAGCAGCAATGTCACGCTTCCCGTCGCGTGGATCAAAGGATCTGTGGTTTTCCCTCGAAGCTTTCCCACAGGGCTGTCCCACGTGCCACTGTGGTGTGAGTCGATCCTCGGCGTGAAAGATGAGCCAGTGCAGGGCAAAGAGGTTCCTCTGGAATGGACTGAGACATCTGGGGGACTCTTGGAATGGTGGTACGACCATGTAGTTCCTCTCGCCTTTCCTGTTGAGAGTGCCTCCTCTTGAGATGCGACGGGAACGCCGGGAATTCTTTCCCGTTGAAAGCAGGGAAAGGATCCCTCATCTCGAGCTACGAGGGGGAAACGGGGATCCTCTGGATGTGGGCGGGACCATCGTGCTTCCTCTCGAGTGGAGACGGGTATGGCGGTGAACTTCTTGAGTCGCAGCAAGGGTATGAAAGACCCTTTCGAAGTTCCAGAGGTTAGGTGTCATTAGTCTCCAGACGCCTCATCGGAAATAGGCCTCATCTCGCCTGGAAGGGAGAACTTCCTGGATTTTCTCGAGTTGCGGCAGGTGCTCTCGAGTTACGACGAGGACCTCAGGGACCCGCCCTGGTGGCCTCAGGAGAGGCCAGTCCCCATGCGAGTTGCTAGGGGGCCTCTCGGGATTCCTCTCCCGTCGATACCGGGGCCAAAAACCTTGTGTGGAGTCAGGGCCGGAACCGAGGATTCCTCTCAGGGGCTGACATGGATCTTTGGGTACTTCTGGAGTCTCACCAGGGGAGTCAGGCCTCGTCTCGAGTGGGGGCATGCACGTGCGCTTTCCTTCCAGGCTGTAGCAGCAATGTCACGCTTCCCGTCGCGTGGATCAAAGGATCTGTGGTTTTCCCTCGAGGCTTTCCCTCGAGGCTTTCCCTCGAGGCTTTCCCACAGGGCTGTCCCACGTGCCACCGTGGTGTGAGTCGATCCTCGGCGTGAAAGATGAGCCAGTGCAGGGCAAAGAGGTTCCTCTGGAATGGACTGAGACATCTGGGGGACTCTTGGAATGGTGGTACGACCATGGAGTTCCTCTCGCCTTTCCTGTTGAGAGTGCCTCCTCTTGAGATGCGACGGGAACGCAGGGAATTCTTTCCCGTTGAAAGCAGGGAAAGGATCCCTCATCTCGAGCAACGAGGGGGAAACGGGGCTCCTTTGGATGTGGTCGGGACCATCGTGCTTCCTCTCGAGTGGAGACGGGTATGGTGGTGAACTTCTTGAGTCGCCGCAAGGGTGTGAAAGACCCTTTCGAAGTTCCAGAGGTTAGGTGTCATTAGTCTCCAGATGCCTCATCGGAAATAGGCCTCATTTCGCCTGGAAGGGAGAACTTCCTGGATTTTCTCGAGGTGCGGCAGGTGTTCTCGAGTTACGACGGGGACCTCAGGGACCGGCCCTGGTGGCCTCAGGAGAGGCCAGTCCCCATGCGAGTTGCTAGGGGGCCTCTCGGGATTCCTCTCCCGTCGATACCGGGGCCAAAAACCTTGTGTGGAGTCAGGGTCGGAACCGAGGATTCCTCTCAGGGGCTGATATGGATCTTTGGTTACTTCTGGAGTCTCGACAGGGGAGACAGGCCTCGTTTCGTGAGGGGGCATGCACTTGCACTTTCCTTCCAGGCTTTAGCAGCAATGTCACGCTTCCCGTGGCGTGGATCAAAGGATCTGTGGTTTTCCTCGAGCCTTGCCCTCGAGGCCTTCCCCCAGGGCTGTCCCACGTGCCACCGTGGTGTGAGTCGATCCTCGGCGTGAAAGATGAGCCACTGCAGGGCAAAGAGGTTCCTCTGTAATGGACTGAGACATCTGGGGGACTCTTGGAATGGTGGTACGACTATGGAGTTCCTCTCGCCTTTCCTGTTGAGAGTGCCTCCGCTTGAGTTGCGACGGGAACGCTGGGAATTCTTTCCCGTTGAAAGCAGGGAAAGGATCCCTCCTCTCGAGCTACGAGGTGGAAACGGAGCTCCTCTGGATGTGGGCGGGACCATCCTGCTTCCTCTCGAGTGGAGACGGGTATGGCGGTGAACTTCCTTAGTTGCAGCAAGGGTGTGAAAGACCCTTTCGAAGTTCCAGAGGTTAGGTGTCATTAGTCTCCAGAGGCCTCATCGGAAATAGGCCTCATCTCGCCTGGAAGGGAGAACTTCCTGGATTTTCTCGAGTTGCGGCAGGTGTTCTCGAGTTACGACGGGGACCTCAGGGACCCGCCCTGGTGGCCTCAGGAAAGGCTAGTCCCCTGGAGAGTTGCTAGGGGGCCTCTCCGGATTCCTCTCCCATCGATACCGGGGCTAAAATCCTTCTGAGGAGTCAGGGCCGGAACCGAGGATTCCTCTCAGGTGTTGACATGAATCTCTGGGTCTGTCTGGAGTCTCCCCAGGGGAGTCAATCCTCGTCTCGAGGGGGGGCATGCACGTGCGCTTTCCTTCCAGGCTGTAGCAGCAATGTCACGCTTCCCGTCGCGTGGATCAATGGATCTGTGGTTTTCCCTCGAGGCTTTCCCTCGAGGCTTTCCCACAGGGCTGTCCCACATGCCACGGTGGTGGGAGTCGATCATCGGCGTGAAAGATGAGCCAGTGCAGGGCAAAGAGGTTCCTCTGGAATGGACTGAGACTTCTGGGGGATTCTTGGAATGGTGGTACGACCATGGAGTTCCTCTCGCCTTTCCTGTTGAGAGTGCCTCCTCTTGAGATGCGACGGGAACACCGGGAATTCGTTCCCGTTGAAAGCAGGGCAAGGATCCCTCATCTCGAGCTACGAGGGGGAAACGGGGCTCCTCTGGATGTGGGCGGGACCATCGTGCTTCCTCTCGAGTGGAGACGGGTATGGCGGTGAACTTCTTGAGTTGCAGCAAGGGTGTGAAAGACCCTTTCGAAGTTCCAGAGGTTAGGTGTCATTAGTCTCCAGAGGCCTCATCGGAAATAGGCCTCATCTCGCCTGCAAGGGAGAACTTCCTGGATTTTCTCGAGTTGCGGCAGGTGTTCTCGAGTTACGACGGGTATCTCAGGGACCCGCCCTGGTGGCCTCAGGAGAGGCCAGTCCCCATGCGAGTTGCTAGGGGGCCTCTCTGGATTCCTCTCCCGTCGATACCGGTGCCAAAAACCTTGTGCGGAGTCAGGGCCAGAACCGAGGATTCCTCTCAGGGGCTGACATGGATCTTTGTGTACTTGTGGAGTCTCCCCAGGGGAGTCAGGCCTCGTCTCGAGTGGGGGCATGCATGTGCGCTTTCAGTCCAGGCTGTAGCAGCAATGTCACGCTTCCCGTGGCGTGGATCAAAGGATCTGTGGTTTTCCCTCGAGGCTTTCCCTCGAGGCTTTCCCACAGGGCTGTCCCACGTGCCACCGTGGCGTGAGTCGATCCTCGGCGTGAAAGATGAGCCAGTGCAGGGCAAAGAGGTTCCTCTGGAATGGACTGAGACATCTGGGGGACTCTTGGAATGGTGCTACGACCATGGAGTTCCTCTCGACTTTCCTGTTGAGAGTGCCTCCTCTTGAGATGCGACGGGAACGCCGGGAATTCGTTCCCGTTGAAAGCAGGGAAAGGATCCCTCATCTCGAGCTACGAGGGGGAAACGGGGCTCCTCTGGATGTGGGCAGGACCATCGTGCTTCCTCTCGAGTGGAGACGGGTATGGCGGTGAACTTCTTGAGTTGCAGCAAGGGTGTGAAAGACCCTTTCGAAGTTCCAGAGGTTAGGTGTCATTAGTCTCCAGACGCCTCATCGGAAATAGGCCTCATCTCGCCTGGAAGGGAGAACTTCCTGGAATTTCTCGAGTTGCGGCAGGTGTTCTCGAGTTACGACGCGGACCTCAGGGACCCGCCCTGGTGGACTCAGGAGAGGCCAGTCCCCATGCGAGTTGCTAGGGGGCCTCTCGGGATTCCTCTCCCGTCGATACCGGGGCCAAAAACCTTGTGTGGAGTCAGGGCCGGAACCGAGGATTCCTCTCAAGGGTTGACATGGATCTTTGGGTACTTGTGGAGTCTCCCCAGGTGAGTCAGGCCTCGTCTCGAGTGGGGGCATGCACGTGCGCTTTCCTTCCAGGCTGTAGCAGCAATGTCACGCTTCCCGTCGCGTGGATCAAAGGATCTGTGGTTTTCCCTCGAGGCTTTCCCTCGAGGCTTTCCCACAGGGCTGTCCCACGTGCCACCGTGGTGTGAGTCGATCCTCGGCGTGAAAGATGAGCCAGTGCAGGGCAAAGAGCTTCCTCTGGAATGGACTGAGACATCTGGGGGACTCTTGGAATGGTGGTACGACCATGGAGTTCCTCTCGCCTTTCCTGTTGAGAGTGCCTCCTCTTGAGATGCGACGGGAACGTCGGGAATTCTTTCCCGTTGAAAGCAGGGAAAGGATCCCTCATCTCGAGCTATGAGGGGAAACGGGGCTCCTCTGGATGTGGGCGGGACCATCGTGCATGCTCTCGAGTATAGACGGGTATAGCGGTGAACTTCTTGAGTTGCAGCAAGGGTGTGAAAGACCCTTTCGAAGTTCCAGAGTTTAGGTGTCATTAGTCTCCAGACGCCTCATCGGAAATAGGCCTCATCTCGCCTGGAAGGGAGAACTTCCTGGATTTTCTCGAGTTGCGGCAGGTGTTCTCGAGTTACGACGGGGACCTCAGGGACCCGCCCTGGTGGCCTCAGGAGAGGCCAGTCCCCATGCGAGTTGCTAGGGGGCCTCTCGGGATTCCTCTCCCGTCGATACCGGGGCCAAAAACCTTGTGTGGAGTCAGGACCGGAACCGAGGATTCCTCTCAGGGGCTGACATGTATCTTTGGGTACTTCTGGAGTCTCCCCAGGGGAGTCAGGCCTCGTTTCGAGTGGGGGCATGCACGTGCGCTCTCCTTCCAGGCTGTAGCAGCAATGTCACGCTTCCCGTGGCGTGGATCAAAGGATCTGTGGTTTTCCCTCGAGGCTTTCCCTCGAGGCTTTCCCACAGGGCTGTCCCACGTGCCACCGTGGTGTGAGTCGATTCTCGGCGTGAACGACGAGCCAGTGTAGGGCAAAGAGGTTCCTCTGGAATGGACTGAGACATCTGGGGGACTCTTGGAATGGTGGTACGACCAAGAAGTTCCTCTCGCCTTTCCTGTTGAGAGTGCCTCCTCTTGAGATGCGACGGGAACGCCGGGAATTCTTTCCCGTTGAAAGCAGGGAAAGGATCCCTCATCTCGAGCTACGAGGGGGAAACGGGGCTCCTCTGGATGTGGGCGGGACTATCGTGCTTTCTCTCGAGTGGAGACAGGTATGGCGGTGAACTTCTTGAGTTGCAGCAAGGGTGTGAAAGACCCTTTCGAAGTTCCAGAGGTTAGGTGTCATTAGTCTCCAGACGCCTCATCGGAAATAGGCCTCATCTCGCCTGGAAGGGAGAACTTCCTGGATTTTCTCGAGTTGCGGCAGGTGTTCTCGAGTTACGACGGGGACCTCAGGGTCCCGCCCTGGTGGCCTCAGGAGAGGCCAGTCCCCATGCGATGTGCTTGGGTGCCTCTCGAGATTCCTCTCCCGTCGATACCGGGGCCAAAAACCTTGTGTGGAGTCAGGGCCGGAACCGAGGATTCCTCTCAGGGGCTGACATGTATCTTTGGGTACTTCTGGAGTCTCCCCAGGGGAGTCAGGCCTCGTCTCGAGTGGGGGCATGCACGTGCGCTTTCCTTCCAGGCTGTAGCAGCAATGTCACGCTTCCCGTGGCGTGGATCAAAGGATCTGTGGTTTTCCCTCGAGGCTTTCCCTCGAGGCTTTCCCACAGGGCTGTCCCACGTGCCACCGTGGTGTGAGTCGATCCTCGGCGTGAAAGATGAGCCAGTGCAGGGCAAAGAGCTTCCTCTGGAATGGACTGAGACATCTGGGGGACTCTTGGAATGGTGGTACGACCATGGAGTTCCTCTCGCCTTTCCTGTTGAGAGTGCCTCCTCTTGAGATGCGACGGGAACGTCGGGAATTCTTTCCCGTTGAAAGCAGGGAAAGGATCCCTCATCTCGAGCTATGAGGGGAAACGGGGCTCCTCTGGATGTGGGCGGGACCATCGTGCATGCTCTCGAGTATAGACGGGTATGGCGGTGAACTTCTTGAGTTGCAGCAAGGGTGTGAAAGACCCTTTCGAAGTTCCAGAGTTTAGGTGTCATTAGTCTCCAGACGCCTCATCGGAAATAGGCCTCATCTCGCCTGGAAGGGAGAACTTCCTGGATTTTCTCGAGTTGCGGCAGGTGTTCTCCAGTTACGACGGGGACCTCAGGGACCCGCCCTGGTGGCCTCAGGAGAGGCCAGTCCCCATGCGAGTTGGTAGGGGGCCTCTCGGGATTCCTCTCCCGTCGATACCGGGGCCAAAAACCTTGTGTGGAGTCAGGGCCGGAACCGAGGATTCCTCTCAGGGGCTGACATGTATCTTTGGGTACTTCTGGAGTCTCCCCAGGGGAGTCAGGCCTCGTTTCGAGTGGGGGCATGCACGTGCGCTCTCCTTCCAGGCTGTAGCAGCAATGTCACGCTTCCCGTGGCGTGGATCAAAGGATCTGTGGTTTTCCCTCGAGGCTTTCCCTCGAGGCTTTCCCACAGGGCTGTCCCACGTGCCACCGTGGTGTGAGTCGATTCTCGGCGTGAAAGACGAGCCAGTGTAGGGCAAAGAGGTTCCTCTGGAATGGACTGAGACATCTGGGGGACTCTTGGAATGGTGGAACGACCAAGAAGTTCCTCTCGCCTTTCCTGTTGAGAGTGCCTCCTCTTGAGATGCGACGGGAACGCCGGGAATTCTTTCCCGTTGAAAGCAGGGAAAGGATCCCTCATCTCGAGGTACGAGGGGGAAACGGGGCTCCTCTGGATGTGGGCGGGACTATCGTGCTTCCTCTCGAGTGGAGACGGGTATGGCGGTGAACTTCTTGAGTTGCAGCAAGGGTGTGAAAGACCCTTTCGAAGTTCCAGAGGTTAGGTGTCATTAGTCTCCAGACGCCTCATCGGAAATAGGCCTCATCTCGCCTGGAAGGGAGAACTTCCTGGATTTTCTCGAGTTGCGGCAGGTGTTCTCGAGTTACGACGGGTACCTCAGGGACCCGCCCTGGTGGCCTCAGGAGAGGCCAGTCCCCATGCGAGTTGCTAGGGGGCCTCTCGGGATTCCTCTCCCGTCGATACCGGGGCCAAAAACCTTGTGTGGAGTCAGGGCCGGATCCGAGGATTCCGCTCAGGGACTGACATGGATCTTTGGGTACTTTTGGAGTCTCCCCAGGGGAGTCAGGCCTCGTCTCGAGTGGGGGAATGCACGTGCGCTTTCGTTCCAGGCTGTAGCAGCAATGTCACGCTTCCCGTCGCGTGGATCAAAGGATCTGTGGTTTTCCCTCGAGGCTTTCCCTCGAGGCTTTCCCACAGGGCTCTCCCACGTGCCACCGTGGTGTGAGTCGATCCTCGGCGTGAAAGATGAGCCAGTGCAGGGCAAAGAGGTTCCTCTGGAATGGACTGAGACATCTGGGGGACTCTTGGAATGGTGGTACGACCATGGATTTCCTCTCGCCTTTCCTGTTGAGAGTGCCTCCTCTTGAGATGCGACGGGAACGCCAGGAATTCTTTCCCGTTGAAAGCAGCGAAAGGATCCCTCATCTCGAGCTCCGAGGGGGAAACGGGGCTCCTCTGGATGTGGGCGGGACCATCGTGCTTCCTCTCGAGTCGACACGGGTATGGCGGTGAACTTCTTGTGTTGCAGCAAGGGTGTGAAAGACCCTTCAAAGTTCCAGAGGTTAGGTGTCATTAGTGTCCAGATGCCTCATCGGAAATAGGCCTCATCTCGCCTGGAAGGGAGAACTTCCTGGATTTTCTCGAGTTGCGGCAGGTGTTCTCCAGTTACGACGGGGACCTCAGGGACCGGCCTGGTGGCCTCAGGAAAGGCCAGTCCCCATGCGAGGTGCTAGGGGGCCTCTCGGGATTCCTCTCACGTCGATAACGGGGCCAAAAACCTTGTGTGGAGTCAGGGCCGGAACCGAGGATTCCTCTCAGGGGCTGACATGGATCTTGGGGTACTTCTGGAGTCTCCCCAGGGGAGTCAGTCCACGTCTCGAGTGGGGGCATGCACGTGCGCTTTCCTTCCAGGCTGTAGCCGCAATGTCACGCTTCCCGTCGCGTGGATCAAAGGATCTGTGGTTTTCCATCGAGGCTTTCCCTTGAGGCTTTCCCACAGGGCTATCCCACGTGACACCGTGGTGTGAGTCGATCCTCGTCGTGAAAGATGAGCCAGTGCAGGGCAAAGAGGTTCCTCTGGAGTGGACTGAGACATCTGGGGGACTCTTGGAATGGTGGTACGACCATGGAGTTCCTCTCGCCTTTCCTGTTGAGAGTGCCTCCTCTTGAGATGTGACGGGAACGCCGGGAATTCTTTCCCGTTGAAAGCAGGGAAAGGATCCCACATATCGAGCTCCGAGGGGGAAACGGGGCACCTCTGGATGTGGGCGGGACCATCGTGCTTCCTCTCGAGTGGAGACGGGTATGGCGGTGAACTTCTTGAGTTGCAGCAAGGGTGTGAAAGACCCTTTCGAAGTTCCAGAGGTTAGGTGTCATTAGTCTCCAGACGCCTCATCGGAAATAGGCCTCATCTCGCCTGGAAGGGAGAACTTCCTGGATTTTCTCGAGTTGCGGCAGGTGTTCTCGAGTTAAGACGGGGACCTCAGGGACCCGCCCTGGTGGCCTCAGGAGAGGCCAGTCCCCATGCGATTTGCTAGGGGGCCTCTCGGGACTCCTCTCCCGTCGATACCGGGGCCAAAATCCTTGTGTGGAGTCAGGGCCGGAACCGAGCATTCCTCTCAGGGGCTGACATGGATCTTTGAGTACTTCTCTAGTCTCCCCAGGGGAGTCAGGCCTCGTCTCGAGTGGGAGCATGCACGTGTGCTTTCCTTCCAGGCTGTAGCAGCAATGTCACGCTTCCCGTGGCGTGGATCAAAGGATCTGTGGTTTTCCCTCGAGGCTTTCCCTCGAGGCTTTCCCACAGGGCTGTCCCACGTGCCACCGTGGTGTGAGTCGATTCTCGGCGTGAAAGATGAGCCAGTGCAGGGCAAAGAGGTTCCTCTGGATTGGACTGAGACATCTGGGGGACTCTTGGAATGGTGGTACGACCATGGAGTTTCTCTCGCCTTTCCTGTTGAGAGTGCCTCCTCTTGAGATGCGACGGGAACGCCGGGAATTCTTTCCCGTTGAAAGCATGGAAAGGATCCCTCATCTCGAGCTACGAGGGGGAAACGGGGCTCCTCTGGATGTGGGCGGGACCATCGTGCTTCCTCTCGAGTGGAGACGGGTATGGCGGTGAAATTCTTGAGTTGCAGCAAGGGTGTGAAAGACCCTTTCGAAGTTCCAGAGGTTAGGTGTCATTAGTCTCCAGACGCCTCATCGGAAATAGGCCTCATTTCGCCTGGAAAGGAGAACTTCCTGGATTTTCTCGAGTTGCGGCAGGTGTTCTCGAGTTACGTCGGGGACCTCAGGGACCCGCCCTGGTGGCCTCAGGAACGGCCAGTCCCCATGCTAGTTGCTAGGGGGCCTCTCGGGATTCCTCTCCCGTCGATACCGGGGCCAAAAACCTTGTGTGGAGTCAGGGCCGGAACCGAGGATTCCTCTCAGGGGCTGACATGGATCTTTGGGTACTTCTGGAGTCTCCCCAGGGGAGTCAGGCCTCGTCTCGAGTGGGGGCATGCACGTGCGCTTTCCTTCCAGGCTGTAGCAGCAATGTCATGCTTCCCGTCGCGTGGATCAAAGGATCTGTGGTTTTCCCTCGAGGCTTTCCCTCGAGGCTTTCCCACAGGGCTGTCCCACGTGCCACCGTGGTGTGAGTCGATCCTCGGCCTGAAAGATGAGCCAGTACAGGGCAAAGAGGTTCCTCTGGAATGGACTGAGACATCTGGGGGACTCTTGGAATGGTGGTACGACCATGGAGCTCCTCTCGCCTTTCCTGTTGAGAGTGCCTGCTCTTGAGATGCGACGGAAACGCCGGGAATTCTTTCCCGTTGAAAGCAGGGAAAGGATCCCTCATCTTGAGCTACGAGGGGGAAACGGGGCTCCTCTGGAAGTGGGCGGGACCATCGTGCTTCCTCTCGAGTGGAGACGGGTATGGCGGTGAACTTCTTGAGTTGCAGCAAGGGTGTGAAAGACCCTTTCGAAGTTCCAGAGGTTAGGTGTCATTAGTCTCCAGACGCCTCATCGGAAATAGGCCTCATCTCGCCTGCAAGGGAGAACTTCCTGGATTTTCTCGAGTTGCGGCAGGTGTTCTCGAGTTACGACGGGTATCTCAGGGACCCGCCCTGGTGGCCTCAGGAGAGGCCAGTCCCCATGCGAGTTGCTAGGGGGCCTCTCTGGATTCCTCTCCCGTCGATACCGGTGCCAAAAACCTTGTGCGGAGTCAGGGCCAGAACCGAGGATTCCTCTCAGGGGCTGACATGGATCTTTGTGTACTTGTGGAGTCTCCCCAGGGGAGTCAGGCCTCGTCTCGAGTGGGGGCATGCATGTGCGCTTTCAGTCCAGGCTGTAGCAGCAATGTCACGCTTCCCGTGGCGTGGATCAAAGGATCTGTGGTTTTCCCTCGAGGCTTTCCCTCGAGGCTTTCCCACAGGGCTGTCCCACGTGCCACCGTGGCGTGAGTCGATCCTCGGCGTGAAAGATGAGCCAGTGCAGGGCAAAGAGGTTCCTCTGGAATGGACTGAGACATCTGGGGGACTCTTGGAATGGTGCTACGACCATGGAGTTCCTCTCGACTTTCCTGTTGAGAGTGCCTCCTCTTGAGATGCGACGGGAACGCCGGGAATTCGTTCCCGTTGAAAGCAGGGAAAGGATCCCTCATCTCGAGCTACGAGGGGGAAACGGGGCTCCTCTGGATGTGGGCAGGACCATCGTGCTTCCTCTCGAGTGGAGACGGGTATGGCGGTGAACTTCTTGAGTTGCAGCAAGGGTGTGAAAGACCCTTTCGAAGTTCCAGAGGTTAGGTGTCATTAGTCTCCAGACGCCTCATCGGAAATAGGCCTCATCTCGCCTGGAAGGGAGAACTTCCTGGAATTTCTCGAGTTGCGGCAGGTGTTCTCGAGTTACGACGCGGACCTCAGGGACCCGCCCTGGTGGACTCAGGAGAGGCCAGTCCCCATGCGAGTTGCTAGGGGGCCTCTCGGGATTCCTCTCCCGTCGATACCGGGGCCAAAAACCTTGTGTGGAGTCAGGGCCGGAACCGAGGATTCCTCTCAGGGGCTGACATGTATCTTTGGGTACTTCTGGAGTCTCCCCAGGGGAGTCAGGCCTCGTCTCGAGTGGGGGCATGCACGTGCGCTTTCCTTCCAGGCTGTAGCAACAATGTCACGCTTCCCGTGGCGTGGATCAAAGGATCTGTGGTTTTCCCTCGAGGCTTTCCCTCGAGGCTTTCCCACAGGGCTGTCCCACGTGCCACCGTGGTGTGAGTCGATCCTCGGCGTGAAAGATGAGCCAGTGCAGGGCAAAGAGCTTCCTCTGGAATGGACTGAGACATCTGGGGGACTCTTGGAATGGTGGTACGACCATGGAGTTCCTCTCGCCTTTCCTGTTGAGAGTGCCTCCTCTTGAGATGCGACGGGAACGTCGGGAATTCTTTCCCGTTGAAAGCAGGGAAAGGATCCCTCATCTCGAGCTATGAGGGGAAACGGGGCTCCTCTGGATGTGGGCGGGACCATCGTGCATGCTCTCGAGTATAGACGGGTATGGCGGTGAACTTCTTGAGTTGCAGCAAGGGTGTGAAAGACCCTTTCGAAGTTCCAGAGTTTAGGTGTCATTAGTCTCCAGACGCCTCATCGGAAATAGGCCTCATCTCGCCTGGAAGGGAGAACTTCCTGGATTTTCTCGAGTTGCGGCAGGTGTTCTCCAGTTACGACGGGGACCTCAGGGACCCGCCCTGGTGGCCTCAGGAGAGGCCAGTCCCCATGCGAGTTGGTAGGGGGCCTCTCGGGATTCCTCTCCCGTCGATACCGGGGCCAAAAACCTTGTGTGGAGTCAGGGCCGGAACCGAGGATTCCTCTCAGGGGCTGACATGTATCTTTGGGTACTTCTGGAGTCTCCCCAGGGGAGTCAGGCCTCGTTTCGAGTGGGGGCATGCACGTGCGCTCTCCTTCCAGGCTGTAGCAGCAATGTCACGCTTCCCGTGGCGTGGATCAAAGGATCTGTGGTTTTCCCTCGAGGCTTTCCCTCGAGGCTTTCCCACAGGGCTGTCCCACGTGCCACCGTGGTGTGAGTCGATTCTCGGCGTGAAAGACGAGCCAGTGTAGGGCAAAGAGGTTCCTCTGGAATGGACTGAGACATCTGGGGGACTCTTGGAATGGTGGAACGACCAAGAAGTTCCTCTCGCCTTTCCTGTTGAGAGTGCCTCCTCTTGAGATGCGACGGGAACGCCGGGAATTCTTTCCCGTTGAAAGCAGGGAAAGGATCCCTCATCTCGAGCTACGAGGGGGAAACGGGGCTCCTCTGGATGTGGGCGGGACTATCGTGCTTCCTCTCGAGTGGAGACGGGTATGGCGGTGAACTTCTTGAGTTGCAGCAAGGGTGTGAAAGACCCTTTCGAAGTTCCAGAGGTTAGGTGTCATTAGTCTCCAGACGCCTCATCGGAAATAGGCCTCATCTCGCCTGGAAGGGAGAACTTCCTGGATTTTCTCGAGTTGCGGCAGGTGTTCTCGAGTTACGACGGGTACCTCAGGGACCCGCCCTGGTGGCCTCAGGAGAGGCCAGTCCCCATGCGAGTTGCTAGGGGGCCTCTCGGGATTCCTCTCCCGTCGATACCGGGGCCAAAAACCTTGTGTGGAGTCAGGGCCGGATCCGAGGATTCCGCTCAGGGACTGACATGGATCTTTGGGTACTTTTGGAGTCTCCCCAGGGGAGTCAGGCCTCGTCTCGAGTGGGGGAATGCACGTGCGCTTTCGTTCCAGGCTGTAGCAGCAATGTCACGCTTCCCGTCGCGTGGATCAAAGGATCTGTGGTTTTCCCTCGAGGCTTTCCCTCGAGGCTTTCCCACAGGGCTCTCCCACGTGCCACCGTGGTGTGAGTCGATCCTCGGCGTGAAAGATGAGCCAGTGCAGGGCAAAGAGGTTCCTCTGGAATGGACTGAGACATCTGGGGGACTCTTGGAATGGTGGTACGACCATGGATTTCCTCTCGCCTTTCCTGTTGAGAGTGCCTCCTCTTGAGATGCGACGGGAACGCCAGGAATTCTTTCCCGTTGAAAGCAGCGAAAGGATCCCTCATCTCGAGCTCCGAGGGGGAAACGGGGCTCCTCTGGATGTGGGCGGGACCATCGTGCTTCCTCTCGAGTCGACACGGGTATGGCGGTGAACTTCTTGTGTTGCAGCAAGGGTGTGAAAGACCCTTCGAAGTTCCAGAGGTTAGGTGTCATTAGTGTCCAGATGCCTCATCGGAAATAGGCCTCATCTCGCCTGGAAGGGAGAACTTCCTGGATTTTCTCGAGTTGCGGCAGGTGTTCTCCAGTTACGACGGGGACCTCAGGGACCGGCCTGGTGGCCTCAGGAAAGGCCAGTCCCCATGCGAGGTGCTAGGGGGCCTCTCGGGATTCCTCTCACGTCGATAACGGGGCCAAAAACCTTGTGTGGAGTCAGGGCCGGAACCGAGGATTCCTCTCAGGGGCTGACATGGATCTTGGGGTACTTCTGGAGTCTCCCCAGGGGAGTCAGTCCACGTCTCGAGTGGGGGCATGCACGTGCGCTTTCCTTCCAGGCTGTAGCCGCAATGTCACGCTTCCCGTCGCGTGGATCAAAGGATCTGTGGTTTTCCATCGAGGCTTTCCCTTGAGGCTTTCCCACAGGGCTATCCCACGTGACACCGTGGTGTGAGTCGATCCTCGTCGTGAAAGATGAGCCAGTGCAGGGCAAAGAGGTTCCTCTGGAGTGGACTGAGACATCTGGGGGACTCTTGGAATGGTGGTACGACCATGGAGTTCCTCTCGCCTTTCCTGTTGAGAGTGCCTCCTCTTGAGATGTGACGGGAACGCCGGGAATTCTTTCCCGTTGAAAGCAGGGAAAGGATCCCACATATCGAGCTCCGAGGGGGAAACGGGGCACCTCTGGATGTGGGCGGGACCATCGTGCTTCCTCTCGAGTGGAGACGGGTATGGCGGTGAACTTCTTGAGTTGCAGCAAGGGTGTGAAAGACCCTTTCGAAGTTCCAGAGGTTAGGTGTCATTAGTCTCCAGACGCCTCATCGGAAATAGGCCTCATCTCGCCTGGAAGGGAGAACTTCCTGGATTTTCTCGAGTTGCGGCAGGTGTTCTCGAGTTAAGACGGGGACCTCAGGGACCCGCCCTGGTGGCCTCAGGAGAGGCCAGTCCCCATGCGATTTGCTAGGGGGCCTCTCGGGACTCCTCTCCCGTCGATACCGGGGCCAAAATCCTTGTGTGGAGTCAGGGCCGGAACCGAGCATTCCTCTCAGGGGCTGACATGGATCTTTGAGTACTTCTCTAGTCTCCCCAGGGGAGTCAGGCCTCGTCTCGAGTGGGAGCATGCACGTGTGCTTTCCTTCCAGGCTGTAGCAGCAATGTCACGCTTCCCGTGGCGTGGATCAAAGGATCTGTGGTTTTCCCTCGAGGCTTTCCCTCGAGGCTTTCCCACAGGGCTGTCCCACGTGCCACCGTGGTGTGAGTCGATTCTCGGCGTGAAAGATGAGCCAGTGCAGGGCAAAGAGGTTCCTCTGGATTGGACTGAGACATCTGGGGGACTCTTGGAATGGTGGTACGACCATGGAGTTTCTCTCGCCTTTCCTGTTGAGAGTGCCTCCTCTTGAGATGCGACGGGAACGCCGGGAATTCTTTCCCGTTGAAAGCATGGAAAGGATCCCTCATCTCGAGCTACGAGGGGGAAACGGGGCTCCTCTGGATGTGGGCGGGACCATCGTGCTTCCTCTCGAGTGGAGACGGGTATGGCGGTGAAATTCTTGAGTTGCAGCAAGGGTGTGAAAGACCCTTTCGAAGTTCCAGAGGTTAGGTGTCATTAGTCTCCAGACGCCTCATCGGAAATAGGCCTCATTTCGCCTGGAAAGGAGAACTTCCTGGATTTTCTCGAGTTGCGGCAGGTGTTCTCGAGTTACGTCGGGGACCTCAGGGACCCGCCCTGGTGGCCTCAGGAACGGCCAGTCCCCATGCTAGTTGCTAGGGCGCCTCTCGGGATTCCTCTCCCGTCGATACCGGGGCCAAAAACCTTGTGTGGAGTCAGGGCCGGAACCGAGGATTCCTCTCAGGGGCTGACATGGATCTTTGGGTACTTCTGGAGTCTCCCCAGGGGAGTCAGGCCTCGTCTCGAGTGGGGGCATGCACGTGCGCTTTCCTTCCAGGCTGTAGCAGCAATGTCATGCTTCCCGTCGCGTGGATCAAAGGATCTGTGGTTTTCCCTCGAGGCTTTCCCTCGAGGCTTTCCCACAGGGCTGTCCCACGTGCCACCGTGGTGTGAGTCGATCCTCGGCCTGAAAGATGAGCCAGTACAGGGCAAAGAGGTTCCTCTGGAATGGACTGAGACATCTGGGGGACTCTTGGAATGGTGGTACGACCATGGAGCTCCTCTCGCCTTTCCTGTTGAGAGTGCCTGCTCTTGAGATGCGACGGAAACGCCGGGAATTCTTTCCCGTTGAAAGCAGGGAAAGGATCCCTCATCTTGAGCTACGAGGGGGAAACGGGGCTCCTCTGGAAGTGGGCGGGACCATCGTGCTTCCTCTCGAGTGGAGACGGGTATGGCGGTGAACTTCTTGAGTTGCAGCAAGGGTGTGAAAGACCCTTTCGAAGTTCCAGAGGTTAGGTGTCATTAGTCTCCAGACGCCTCATCGGAAATAGGCCTCATCTCGCCTGGATGGGAGAACTTCCTGGATTTTCTCGAGTTGCGGCAGGTGTTCTCGAGTTACGACGGGGACCTCAGGGACCCGTCCTGGTGGCCTCAAGAACGGCCAGTCCCCATGCTAGTTGCTAGGGGGCCTCTCGGGATTCCTCTCCCGTAGATACCGGGGCCAAAAACCTTGTGTGGAGTCAGGGCCGGAACCGAGGATTCCTCTCAGGGGCTGACATGTATCTTTGGGTACTTGTGGAGTCTCCCCAGGGGAGTCAGGCCTCGTCTCGAGTGGGGGCATGCACGTGCGCTTTCCTTCCAGGCTGTAGCAGCAATGTCACGCTTCCCGTCGCGTGGATCAAAGGATCTGTGGTTTTCCCTCGAGGCTTTCGCTCGAGGCTTTCCCACAGGGCTGTCCCACGTGCCACCGTGGTGTGAGTCGATCCTCGGCGTGAAAGATGAGCCAGTGCAGGGCAAAGAGGCTTCTCTGGAATGGACTGAGACATCTGGGGGACTCTTGGAATGGTGGTACGACCATGGAGTTCCTCTCGCCTTTCCTGTTGAGAGTGCCTCCTCTTGAGATGCGACGGGAACGCCGAAAATACTTTCCCGTTGATAGCAGGGAAAGGATCCCTCATCTCGAGCTACGAGGGGCAAACGGGGCTCCTCTGGATGTGGGCGGGACCATCATGTTTCCTCTCGAGTGGAGACGGTTATGGCGGTGAACTTCTTGAGTTGCAGCAAGGGTGTGAATGACCCTTTCGAAGTTCCAGAGGTTCCGTGTCATTAGTCTCCAGACGCCTCATCGGAAATAGGCCTCATCTCGCCTGGAAGGGAGAACTTCCTGAAGTTTCTCGAGTTGCGGCAGGTGTTCTCGAGTTACGACGGGGACCTCAGGGACCCGCCCTGGTGGCCTCAGGAAAGGCCAGTCCCCATGCGAGTTGCTCGGGGGCCTCTCAGGATTCCTCTCCTGTCGATACCGGGGCCAAAAAACTTGTGTGGAGTCAGGGCCGGAACCGAGGATTCCTCTCAGGGGCTGACATGGATCTTTGGGTACTTCTGGAGTCTCCCCAGGGGAGTCAGGCCTCGTCTATAGTGGGGGCATGCACGTGCGCTTTCCTTCCAGGCTGTAGCAGCAATGTCTCGGTTCCCGTCGCGTGGATCAAAGGATCTGTGGTTTTTCCTCGAGGCTTTCCGTCGAGGCTTTCCCACAGGGCTGTCCCACGTGCCACCGTGGTGTGAGTCGATCCTCGGCGTGAAAGATGAGCCAGTGCAGGGCAAAGAGGCTCCTCTGGAATGGACTGAAACATCTGGGGGACTCTTGGAATGGTGGTACGACCATGTAGTTCCTCTCGCCTTTCCTGTTGAGAGTGCCTCCTCTTGAGATGCGACGGGAACGCCGGGAATTCTTTCCCGTTGAAAGCAGGGAAAGGATCCCTTATCTCGAGCTCCGAGGGGGAAACGGGGCTCCTCTGGATGTGGGCGGGACCATCGTGCTTCCTCTCGAGTGGAGACGGGTATTGAGGTGAACTTCATGAGTTGCATCAAGGGTGTGAAAGACCCTTTCGAAGTTCCAGAGGTTTGTTGTCATTTGTCTCCAGACGCCTCATCGGAAATAGGCCTCATCTCGCCTGGAAGGGAGAACTTCCTGGATTTTCTCGAGTTGCGGCAGGTGTTCACGAGTTACGACGGGGACCTCAGGGACCCGTCCTGGTGGCCTCAGGAGAGGCCAGTCCCCATGCGAGTTACTAGGGGGCCTCTCGGGATTCCTCTCCGGTCGATACCGGGGCAAAAAACCTTGTGTGGAGTCAGGGCCGGAACCGAGGATTCCTCTCAGGGGCTGACATGGATCTTTGGGTACTTCTGGAGTCTCCCCAGGGGAGTCAGGCCTCGTCTCGAGTGGGGGCATGCACGTGCGCTTTCCTTCCAGGCTGTAGCAGCAATGTCACGCTTCCCGTCCCGTGGATCAAAGGATCTGTGGTTTTCCCTCGAGGCTTTCGCTCGAGGCTTTCCCACAGGGCTGTCCCACGTGCCACGGTGGTGTGAGTCGATCCTCGGCGTGAAAGATGAGCCAGTGCAGGGCAAAGAGGTTCCTCTGGAATGGACTGAGACATCTGGGGGACTCTTGGAATGATGGTACGACCATGGAGTTCCTCTCGCCTTTCCTGTTGAGAGTGCCTCCTCTTGAGATGCGACGGGAACGCCGGGAATTCTTTCCCGTTGAAAGCAGGGAAAGGATCCCTCATCTCGAGCTACGAGGGGGAAACTGGGCTCCTCTGGATGTCGGCGGGACCATGGTGCTTCCTCTCGAGTGGAGACGGGTATGGCGGTGAACTTCTTGAGTTGCAGCAAGGATGTGAAAGTCCCTTTTGAAGTTCCAGAGGTTAGGTGTCATTAGTCTCCAGAGGCCTCATCGGAAATAGGCCTCATCTCGCCTGGAAGGGAGAACTTCCTGGATTTTCTGGAGTTGCGGCAGGTGTTCTCGAGTTACGACGGGGACCTCAGGGACCCGCCCTGGTGGCCTCAGGAGAGGCCAGTCCCCATGCGAGTTGCTAGGGGGCCTCTCGGGATTCCTCTCCCGTAGATACCGGGGCCAAAAACCTTGTGTGGAGTCAGGGCCGGAACCGAGGATTCCTCTCAGGGGCCGACATGGATCTTTGGGTACTTGTGGAGTCTCCCCAGGGGAGTCAGGCCTCGTCTCGAGTGGGGGCATGCACGTGCGCTTTCCTTCCAGGCTGTAGCAGCAATGTCACTCTTCCCGTCGCGTGGATCAAAGGATCTGTGGTTTTCCCTCGAGGCTTTCCCTCGAGGCTTTCCCACAGGGCTGTCCCACGTGCCACCGTTGTGTGTGTCGATCCTCGGCGTGAAAGATGAGCCAGTGCAGGGCAAAGAGGTTCCTCTGGAATGGATTGAGACATCTGGGGGACTCTTGGAATGGTGGTACGACCATGGAGTTCCTCTCGCCTTTCCTGTTGAGAGTGCCTCCTCTTGAGATGCGACGGGAACGCCGGGAATTCTTTCCCGTTTAAAGCAGGGAAAGGATCCCTCATCTCGAGCTCCGAGGGGGAAACGGGGCTCCTCTGGATGTGGGCGGGACCATCGTGCTTCCTCTCGAGTGGAGACGGTATGGCGGTGAACTTCTTGAGTTGCAGCAAGGGTGTGAAAGACCCTTTCGAAGTTCCAGAGGTTAGGTGTCATTAGTCTCCAGACGCGTCATCGGAAATAGGCCTCATCTCGCCTGGAAGGGAGAACTTCCTGGATTTTCTCGAGTTGCGGCAGGTGTTCTCGAGTTACGACGGGGACCTCAGGGACCCGCCCTGGTGGCCTCAGGAGAGGCCAGTCCCCATGCGAGTTGCTAGGGGGCCTCTCGGGATTCCTCTCCCGTCGATACCGGGGCCAAAAACCTTGTGTGGAGTCAGGGCCGGAACCAAGGATTCCTCTCAGGGGCTGACATGGATCTTTGGGTACTTGTGGAGTCTCCCCAGGGGAGTCAGGCCTCGTCTCGAGTGGGGGCATGCACGTGCGCTTTCCTTCCAGGCTGTAGCACCAATGTCACGCTTCCCGTAGCGTGGATCAAAGGATCTGTGGTTTTCCCTCGAGGCTTTCCCTCGAGGCTTTCCCACAGGGCTGTCCCACGTGCCACCGTGGTGTGAGTCGATCCTCGGCGTGAAAGATCAGCCAGTGCAGGGCAAAGAGGTTCCTCTGGAATGGACTGAGACATCTGGGGGACTCTTGGAATGGTGGTACGACCATGGAGTTCCTCTCACCTTTCCTGTTGAGAGTGCCTCCTCTTGAGATGCGACGGGAACGCCGGGAATTCTTTCCCGTTGAAAGCAGGGAAAGGATCCCTCATCTCGAGCTACGAGGGGGAAACTGGGCTCCTCTGGATGTGGGCGGGACGATCGTGCTTCCTCTCGAGTGGACACGGGTATGGCGCTGAACTTCTTGAGTTGCAGCAAGGGTGTGAAAGACCCTGTCGAAGTTCCAGAGGTTAGGTGTCATTAGTCTCCAGAGGCCTCATCGGAAATAGGCCTCATCTCGCCTGGAAGGGAGAACTTCCTGGATTTTCTCGAGTTGCGGCAGGTGTTCTCGAGTTACGACGGGGACCTCAGGGACCCGCCCTGGTGGCCTCAGGAGAGGCCAGTCCCCATGCGAGTTACTAGGGGGCCTCTCGGGATTCCTCTCCGGTCGATACCGGGGCAAAAAACCTTGTGTGGAGTCAGGGCCGGAACCGAGGATTCCTCTCAGGGGCTGACATGGATCTTTGGGTACTTCTGGAGTCTCCCCAGGGGAGTCAGGCCTCGTCTCGAGTGGGGGCATGCACGTGCGCTTTCCTTCCAGGCTGTAGCAGCAATGTCACGCTTCCCGTAGCGTGGATCAAAGGATCTGTGGTTTTCCCTCGAGGCTTTCGCTCGAGGCTTTCCCACAGGGTTGTCCCACGTGCCACGGTGGTGTGAGTCGATCCTCGGCATGAAAGATGAGCCAGTGCAGGGCAAAGAGGTTCCTCTGGAATGGACTGAGACATCTGGGGGACTCTTGGAATGATGGTACGACCATGGAGTTCCTCTCGCCTTTCCTGTTGAGAGTGCCTCCTCTTGAGATGCGACGGGAACGCCGGGAATTCTTTCCCGTTGAAAGCAGGGAAAGGATCCCTCATCTCGAGCTACGAGGGGGAAACTGGGCTCCTCTGGATGTGGGCGGGACCATCGTGCTTCCTCTCGAGTGGAGACGGGTATGGCGGTGAACTTCTTGAGTTGCAGCAAGGATGTGAAAGACCCTTTCGAAGTTCCAGAGGTTAGGTGTCATTAGTCTCCAGAGGCCTCATCGGAAATAGGCCTCATCTCGCCTGGAAGGGAGAACTTCCTGGATTTTCTCGAGTTGCGGCAGGTGTTCTCGAGTTACGACGGGGACCTCAGGGACCCGCCCTGGTGGCCTCAGGTACGGCCAGTCCCCATGCTAGTTGCTAGGGGGCCTCTCGGGATTCCTCTCCCGTCGATACCGGGGCCAAAAACCTTGTGTGGAGTCAGGGCCGGAACCGAGGATTCCTCTCAGGGGCTGACATGGATCTTTGGGTACTTCTGGAGTCTCCCCAGGGGAGTCAGGACTCGTCTCGAGTGGGGGCATGCACGTGCGCTTTCCTTCCAGGCTGTAGCAGCAATGTCATGCTTCCCGTCGCGTGGATCAAAGGATCTGTGGTTTTCCCTCGAGCCTTTCCCTCGAGGCTTTCCCACAGGGCTGTCCCACGTGCCACCGTGGTGTGAGTCGATCCTCGGCGTGACAGATGAGCCAGTGCAGGGCAAAGAGTTTCCTCTGGAATGGACTGAGAAATCTCGGGGACTCTTGGAATGGTGGTACGACCATGGAGTTCCTCTCATCTTTCCTGTTGAGAGTGCCTCCACTTGAGATGCGACGGGAACGCCGGGAATTCTATCCCGTTGATAGCAGGGAAAGGATCCCTCATCTCGAGCTACGAGGGGGAAACGGGGCTCCTCTGGATGTGGGCGGGACCATCGTGTTTAATCTCGAGTGGAGACGGGTATGGCGGTGAACTTCTTGAGTTGTAGCAAGGGTGTGAAAGACCCTTTCGAAGTTCCAGAGGTTCGGTGTCATTAGTCTCCAGACGCCTCATCGGAAATAGGCCTCATCTCGCCTGGAAGGGAGAACTTCCTGGATTTTCTCGAGTTGCGGCAGGTGTTCTCGAGTTACGACGGGGACCTCAGGGACCCGCCCTGGTGGCCTCAGGAGAGGCCAGTCCCCATGCGAGTTGCTAGGGGGCCTCTCGGGATTCCTCTCCCGTCGATACCGGGGCCAAAATCCTTGTGTGGAGTCAGGGCCGGAACCGAGGATTCCTCTCAGGGGCTGACATGGATCTTTGGGTACTTGTGGAGTCTCCCCAGGGGAGTCAGGCCTCGTCTCGAGTGGGGGCATGCACGTGCGCTTTCCTTCCAGGCTGTAGCAGCAATGTCACGCTTCCCGTCGCGTGGATCAAAGGATCTGTGATTTTCCCTCAAGGCTTTCGCTCGAGCCTTTCCCACAGGGCTGTCCCACGTGCCACCGTGGTGTGAGTCGATCCTCGGCGTGAAAGATGAGCCAGTGCAGGGCAAAGAGGCTCCTCTGGAATGGACTGAGACATCTGGGGGACTCTTGGAATGGTGGTACGACCATGGAGTTCCTCTCGCCTTTCCTGTTGAGAGTGCCTCCTCTTGAGATGCGACGGGAACGCCGGGAATTCTTTCCCGTTGAAAGCAGGGAATGGATCCCTCATCTCGAGCTACGAGGGGGAAACGGGGCTCCTCTGGATGTGGGCGGGACGATCGTGCTTCCTCTCGAGTGGAGACGGGTATGGCGGTGAACTTCTTGAGTTGCAGCAAGGGTGTGAAAGACCCTTTCGAAGTTCCAGAGGTTAGGTGTCATTTGTCTCCAGAGGCCTCATCGGAAATAGGCCTCATCTCGCCTGGAAGGGAGAAGTTCCTGGATTTTCTCGAGTTGCGGCAGGTGTTCTCGAGTTACGACGGGGACCTCAGGGACCCGCCGTGGTGGCCTCAGGAGAGGCCAGTCCCCATGCGAGTTGCAAGGGGGCCTCTCGGGATTCCTCTCCCGTCGATACCGGGGCCAAAAACCTTGTGTGGAGTCAGGGCCGGAACCGAGGATTCCTCTCAGGGGCTGACATGGATCTTTGGGTACTTGTGGAGTCTCCCCAGGGGAGTCAGGCCTCGTCTCGAGTGGGGGCATGCACGTGCGCTTTCCTTCCAGGCTATAGTAGCAATGTCACGCTTCCCGTCGCGTGGATCAAAGGATCTGTGGTTTTCCCTCGAGGCTTTCCCTCGAGGCTTTCCCACAGGGCTGTCCCACGTGCCACCGTGGTGTGAGTCGATCCTCGGCGTGAAAGATGAGCCAGTGCAGGGCAAAGAGGCTCCTCTGGAATGGACTGAGACATCTGGGGGACTCTTGGCATGGTGGTACGACCATGGAGTTCCTCTCGCCTTTCCTGTTGAGAGTGCCTCCTCTTGAGATGCGACGGGAACGCCGGGAATTCTTTCCCGTTGAAAGCAGGGAAAGGATCCCTCATCTCGAGCTCCGAGGGGGAAACGGGGCTCCTCTGGATGTGGGCGGGACCATCGTGTTTCCTCTCGAGTGGAGACGGGTATGGCGGTGAACTTCTTGAGTTGCAGCAAGGGTGTGAAAGACCCTTTCGAAGTTCCAGAGGTTCGGTGTCATTAGTCTCCAGACGCCTCATCGGAAATAGGCCTCATCTCGCCTGGAAGGGAGAACTTCCTGGATTTTCTCGAGTTGCGGCAGGTGTTCTCGAGTTACGACGGGGACCTCAGGGACCCGCCCTGGTGGCCTCAGGAGAGGCCAGTCCCCATGCGAGTTGCTAGGGGGCCTCTCGGGATTCCTCTCCCGTCGATACCGGGGCCAAAAACCTTGTGTGGAGTCAGGGCCGAAACCGAGGATTCCTCTCAGGGGCTGACATGGATCTTTGGGTACTTGTGGAGTCTCCCCAGGGGAGTCAGGCCTCGTCTCGAGTGGGGGCATGCACGTGCGCTTTCCTTCCAGGCTGTAGCAGCAATGTCACGCTTCCCGTCGCGTGGATCAAAGGATCTGTGATTTTCCCTCGAGGCTTTCGCTCGAGGCTTTCCCACAGGGCTGTCCCACGTGCCACCGTGGTGTGAGTCGATCCTCGGCGTGAAAGATGAGCCAGTGCAGGGCAAAGAGGCTCCTCTGGAATGGACTGAGACATCTGGGGGACTCTTGGAATGGTGGTACGACCATGGAGTTCCTCTTGCCTTTCCTGTTGAGAGTGCCTCCTCTTGAGATGCGACGGGAACGCCGGGAATTCTTTCCCGTTGAAAGCAGGGAATGGATCCCTCATCTCGAGCTACGAGGGGGAAACGGGGCTCCTCTGAATGTGGGCGGGACGATCGTGCTTCCTCTCGAGTGGAGACGGGTATGGCGGTGAACTTCTTGAGTTGCAGCAAGGGTGTGAAAGACCCTTTCGAAGTTCCAGAGGTTAGGTGTCATTTGTCTCCAGAGGCCTCATCGGAAATAGGCCTCATCTCGCCTGGAAGGGAGAAGTTCCTGGATTTTCTCGAGTTGCGGCAGGTGTTCTCGAGTTACGACGGGGACCTCAGGGACCCGCCGTGGTGGCCTCAGGAGAGGCCAGTCCCCATGCGAGTTGCAAGGGGGCCTCTCGGGATTCCTCTCCCGTCGATACCGGGGCCAAAAACCTTGTGTGGAGTCAGGGCCGGAACCGAGGATTCCTCTCAGGGGCTGACATGGATCTTTGGGTACTTGTGGAGTCTCCCCAGGGGAGTCAGGCCTCGTCTCGAGTGGGGGCATGCACGTGCGCTTTCCTTCCAGGCTATATTAGCAATGTCACGCTTCCCGTCGCGTGGATCAAAGGATCTGTGGTTTTCCCTCGAGGCTTTCCCTCGAGGCTTTCCCACAGGGCTGTCCCACGTGCCACCGTGGTGTGAGTCGATCCTCGGCGTGAAAGATGAGCCAGTGCAGGGCAAAGAGGCTCCTCTGGAATGGACTGAGACATCTGGGGGACTCTTGGCATGGTGGTACGACCATGGAGTTCCTCTCGCCTTTCCTGTTGAGAGTGCCTCCTCTTGAGATGCGACGGGAACGCCGGGAATTCTTTCCCGTTGAAAGCAGGGAAAGGATCCCTCATCTCGAGCTCCGAGGGGGAAACGGGGCTCCTCTGGATGTGGGCGGGACCATCGTGTTTCCTCTCGAGTGGAGACGGGTATGGCGGTGAACTTCTTGAGTTGCAGCAAGGGTGTGAAAGACCCTTTCGAAGTTCCAGAGGTTCGGTGTCATTAGTCTCCAGACGCCTCATCGGAAATAGGCCTCATCTCGCCTGGAAGGGAGAACTTCCTGGATTTTCTCGAGTTGCGGCAGGTGTTCTCGAGTTACGACGGGGACCTCAGGGACCCGCCCTGGTGTCCTCAGGAAAGGCCAGTCCCCATGCGAGTTGCTCGGGGGCCTCTCGGGATTCCTCTCCCGTCGATCCCGGGTCCAAAATCCTTCTGTGGAGTCAGGGCCGGAACCGAGGATTTCTCTCAGGGGCTGACATGTGTCTTTGGGTACTTCTGGAGTCTCCCCAGGGGGGTCAGGCCTCGTCTCGAGTGGGGGCATGCACGTGCGCCTTCCTTCCAGGCTGTAGCAGCAGTGTCACGCTTCCCGTCGCGTGGATCAAAGGATCTGTGGTTTTCCCTCGAGGCTTTCCCTCGAGGCTTTCCCACAGGGCTGTCTCACGTGCCACCGTTGTGTGAGTCGATCCTCGGCGTGAAAGATGAGCCAGTGCAGGGCAAACAGGTTCCTCTGGAATGGACTGAGACATCTGGGGGACTCTTGGAATGGTGGTACGACCATGGAGTTCCTCTCGCCTTTCCTGTTGAGAGTGCCTCCTCTTGAGATGCGACGGGAATGCCGGGAATTCTTTCCCGTTGAAAGCAGGGAAAGGATCCCTCATCTTGAGCTACGAGGGGGAAACGGGGCTCCTCTGGATGTGTGCGGGACCATCGTGCTTCCTTTCGAGTGGAGACGGGTATGGCGGTGAAATTCTTGAGTTGCAGCAAGGGTGTGAAAGACCCTTTCGAAGTTCCAGAGATTAGGTGTCATTAGTCTCCAGACGCCTCATCGGAAATAGGCCTCATTTCGCCTGGAAAGGAGACCTTCCTGGATTTTCTCGAGTTGCGGCAGGTGTTCTCGATTTACAACTGGGACCTCAGGGACCCGCCCTGGTGGCCTCAGGAACGGCCAGTCCCCATGCTAGTTGCTATGGGGCCTCTCGGGATTCCTCTCCCGTCAATACCGGGGCCAAAAACCTTGTGTGGAGTCAGGGCCGGAACCGAGGATTCCTCTCAGGGATTGACATGGATCTTTGGGTAATTCTGGAGTCTCCCCAGGGGAGTCAGGACTCGTCTCGAGTGGGGGCATGCACGTGCGCTTTCCTTCCAGGCTGTAGCAGCAATGTCATGCTTCCCGTCGCGTGGATCAAAGGATCTGTGGTTTTCCCTCGAGGCTTTCCCTCGAGGCTTTCCCACAGGGCTGTCCCACGTGCCACCATGGTGTGAGTCGATCCTCGGCGTGAAAGATGAGCCAGTGCAGGGCAAAGAGTTTCCTCTGGAATGGACTGAGAAATCTCGGGGACTCTTGGAATGGTGGTACGACCATGGAGTTCCTCTCATCTTTCCTGTTGAGAGTGCCTCCTCTTGAGATGCGACGGGAACGCCGGGAATTCTTTCCCGTTGATAGCAGGGAAAGGATCCCTCATCTCGAGCTACGAGGGGGAAACGGGGCTCCTCTGGATGTGGGCGGGACCATCGTGTTTCCTCTCGAGTGGAGACGGGTATGGCGGTGAACTTCTTGAGTTGCAGCAAGGGTGTGAAAGACCCTTTCGAAGTTCCAGAGGTTAGGTGTCATTAGTCTCCAGACGCCTCATCGGAAATAGGCCTCATCTCGCCTGGAAGGGAGAACTTCCTGGATTTTCTCGAGTTGCGGCAGGTGTTCTCGAGTTACGACGGGGACCTCAGGGACCCGCCCTGGTGTCCTCAGGAAAGGCCAGTCCCCATGCGAGTTGCTCGGGGGCCTCTCGGGATTCCTCTCCCGTCGATACCGGGGCCAAAATCCTTCTGTGGAGTCAGGGCCAGAACCGAGGATTCCTCTCAGGGGCTGACATGGGTCTTTGGGTACTTCTGGAGTCTCCCCAGGGGGGTCAGGCCTCGTCTCGATTGGGGGCATGCACGTGCGCCTTCATTCCAGGCTGTAGCAGCAACGTCACGCTTCCCGTCGCGTGGATCAAAGGATCTGTGGTTTTCCCTCGAGGCTTTCCCTCGAGGCTTTCCCACAGGGCTGTCTCACGTGCCATCGTGGTGTGAGTCGATCCTCGGCGTGAAAGATGAGCCAGTGCAGGGCAAACAGGTTCCTCTAGAATGGACTGAGACATCTGGGGGACTCTTGGAATGGTGGTACGACCATGGAGTTACTCTCGCCTTTCCTGTTGAGAGTGCCTCCTCTTGAGATGCGACGGGAACGCCGGGAATTCTTTCCCGTTGAAAGCAGGGAAAGGATCCCTCATCTCGAGCTACGAGGGGGAAACGGGGCTCCTCTTGATGTGGGCGGGACCATCGTGCTTCCTCTCGAGTGGAGACGGGTACGGCGGTGAACTTCTTGAGTTGCAGCAAGGGTGTGAAAGACCCTTTCGAAGTTCCAGAGGTTAGGTGTCATTTGTCTCCAGAGGCCTCATCGGAAATAGGCCTCATCTTGCCTGGAAGGGAGAACTTCCTGGATTTTCTCGAGTTGCGGCAGGTGTTCTCGAGTTACGACGGGGACCTCAGGGACCCGCGTGGTGGCCTCAGGAGAAGCCAGTCCCCATGCGAGTTGCTAGGGGTCCTCTCGGGATTCCTCTCCCGTCGATACCGGGGCCAAAAACCTTGTGTGGAGTCAGGGCCGGAACCGAGGATTCCTCTCAGGGGCTGACATGGATCTTTGGGTACTTGTGGAGTCTCCCCAGGGGAGTCAGGCCTCGTCTCGAGTGGGGGCATGCACGTGCGCTTTCCTTCCAGGCTGTAGCAGCAATGTCACGCTTCCCGTCGCGTGCATCAAAGGATCTGTGGTTTTCCCTCGAGGCTTTCCCTCGAGGCTTTCCCACAGGGCTGTCCCACGTGCCACCGTGGTGTGAGTCGATCCTCGGCGTGAAAGATGAGCCAGTGCAGGGCAAAGAGGCTCCTCTGGAATGGACTGAGACATCTGGGGGACTCTTGGAATGGTGGTACGACCATGGAGTTCCTCTCGCCTTTCCTGTTGAGAGTGCCTCTTCTTGAGATGCGACGGGAACGCCGGGAATTCTTTCCCGTTGAAAGCAGGGAAAGGATCCCTCATCTCGAGCTACGAGGGGGAAACGGGGCTCCTCTGGATGTGGGCGGGACGATCGTGCTTCCTCTCGAGTGGACACGGGTATGGCGCTGAACTTCTTGAGTTGCAGCAAGGGTGTGAAAGACCCTTTCGAAGTTCCAGAGGTTAGGTGTCATTCGTCTCCAAACGCCTCATCGGAAATAGGCCTCATCTCGCCTGGAAGGGAGAACTTCCTGGATTTTCTCGAGTTGCGACAGGTGTTCTCGAGTTACGACGGTGACCTCAGGGACACGCCCTGGTGGCCTCAGGAGAGGCCAGTCCCCATGCGAGTTGCTAGGGGGCCTCTCGGGATTCCTCTCCCGTCGATACTGGGGCAAAAACCTTGTGTGGAGTCAGGGCCGGAACCGAGGATTTCTCTCAGGGCCTGACATGGATCTTTGGGTACTTGTGGAGTCTCCCCAGGGGAGTCAGGCCTCGTCTCGAGTGGGGGCATGCACGTGCGCTTTCCTTCCAGGCTGTAGCAGCAATGTCACGCTTCCCGTCGCGTGCATCAAAGGATCTGTGGTTTTCCCTCGAGGCTTTCCCTCGAGGCTTTCCCACAGGGCTGTCCCACGTGCCACCGTGGTGTGAGTCGATCCTCGGCGTGAAAGATGAGCCAGTGCAGGGCAAAGAGGCTCCTCTGGAATGGACTGAGACATCTGGGGGACTCTTGGAATGGTGGTACGACCATGGAGTTCCTCTCGCCTTTCCTGTTGAGAGTGCCTCCTCTTGAGATGCGACGGGAACGCCGGGAATTCTTTCCCGTTGAAAGCAGGGAAAGGATCCCTCATCTCGAGCTACGAGGGGGAAACGGGGCTCCTCTGGATGTGGGCGGGACCATCGTGCTTCCTCTCGAGTAGAGACGGGTACGGCGGTGAACTTCTTGAGTTGCAGCAAGGGTGTGAAAGACCCTTTCGCAGTTCCAGAGGTTAGGTGTCATTAGTCTCCAGACGCCTCATCGGAAATAGGCCTCATCTCGCCTGGAAGGGAGAACTTCCTGGATTTTCTCGAGTTGCGGCAGGTGTTCTCGAGTTACGACGGGGACCTCAGGGACCCGCCCTGGTGGCCTCAGGAGAGGCCAGTCCCCATGCGAGTTGCTAGGGGGCCTCTCGGGATTCCTCTCCCGTCGATACCGGGGCCAAAAACCTTGTGTGGAGTCAGGGCCGGAACCGAGGATTCCTCTCAGGGGCTGCCATGGATCTTTGGGTACTTCTGGAGTCTCCCCAGGGGAGTCAGGCCTCGTCTCGAGTGGGGGCATGCACGTGCGCTTTCCTTCCAGGCTGTAGCAGCAATCTCACGCTTCCCGTGGCGTGGATCAAAGGATCTGTGGTTTTCCCTCGAGGCTTTCCCTCGAGGCTTTCCCACAGGGCTGTCCCATGTGCCACCATGGTGTGAGTGGATCCTCGGCGTGAAAGATGAGCCAGTGCAGGGCAAAGAGGTTCCTCTGGAATGGACTGAGACATCTGGGGGACTCTTGGAATGGTGGTACGACCATGGAGTTCCTCTCGCCTTTCCTGTTGAGAGTGCCTCCTCTTGAGATTCGACGGGAACGCCGGGAATTCTTTCCCGTTGAAAGCAGGGAAAAGATCCCTCATCTCGAGCTACGAGGGGGAAATGGTGCTCCTCTGGATGTGGGCGGGACCATCGTGCTTCCTCTTGAGTGGACACGGGTATGGCGGTGAACTTCTTGAGTGGCAGCAAGGGTGTGAAAGACCCTTTCGAAGTTCCAGAGGTTAGGTGTCATTAGTCTCCAGACGCCTCATCGGAAATAGGCCTCATCTCGCCTGGAAGGGAGAACTTCCTGGATTTTCTCGAGTTGCGGCAGGTGTTCTCGAGTTACGACGGGGACCTCAGGGACCCGCCCTGGTGGCCTCAGGAGAGGCCAGTCCCCATGCGAGTTGCTAGGGGGCCTCTCGGAATTCCTCTCCCGTCGATACCGGGGCCAAAAACCTTTGGTGGAGTCAGGGCCGGAACCGAGGATTCCTCTCAGGGGCTGACATGGATATTTGGGTACTTCTGGAGTCTCCCCAGGGGAGTCAGGCCTCGTCTCGAGTGGGGGCATGCACGTGCGCTTTCCTTCCAGGCTGTAGCAGCAATGTCACGCTTCCCGTCGCGTGGATCAAAGGATCTGTGGTTTTCCCTCGAGGCTTTCCCTCGAGGCTTTCCCACAGGGCTGTCCCACGTGCCACCGTGGTGTGAGTCGATCCTCGGCGTGAAACATGAGCCAGTGCAGGGCAAAGAGCTTCCTCTGGAATGGACTTAGACATCTGGGGGACTATTGGAATGGTGGTACGACCATGGAGTTCCTCTCGCCTTTCCTGTTGAGAGTGCCTCCTCTTCAGATGCGTCGGGAACGCCGGGAATTCTTTCCCGTTGAAAGCAGGGAAAGGATCCCTCATCTCGAGCTCCGAGGGGGAAACGGGGCTCCTCTGGATGTGGGCGGGACCATCGTGCTTCCTCTCGAGTGGAGACGGGTATGGCAGTGAACTTCTTGAGTTGCAGCAAGGGTGTGAAAGACCCTTTCGAAGTTCCAGACGTTAGGTGTCATTAGTCTCCAGACGCCTCATCGGAAATAGGCCTCATCTCGCCTGGAAGGGAGAACTTCCTGGATTTCTCGAGTTGCGGCAGGTGTTCTCGAGTTACGACGGGGACCTCAGGGACCCGCCCTGGTGGCCTCAGGAGACGCCATTCCCCAAGCGAGTTGCTAGGGGGCCTCTCGGGATTCCTCTCCCGTCGATACCGGGGCCAAAAACCTTGTGTGGAGTCAGGGCCGGAACCGAGGATTCCTCTCAGGGGCTGATATGGATCTTTGGGTACATCTGGAGTCTCGCCAGGGGAGACAGGCCTCGTCTCGAGTCGGGTCATGCACGTGCACTTTCCTTCCAGGCTGTAGCAGCAATGTCACGCTTCCCGTCGCATGGATCAAAGGATCTGTGGTTTTCCCTCGAGGCTTTCCCTCGAGGCTTTCCCACAGGGCTGTCCCACGTGCCACCGTGGTGTGAGTCGATCCTCGGCGTGAAAGATGAGCCAGTGCAGGGCAAAGAGGCTCCTCTGGAATGGACTGAGACATCTGGGGGACTCTTGGAATGGTGGTACGACCATGGAGTTCCTCTCGCCTTTCCTGTTGAGAGTGCCTCTTCTTGAGATGCGACGGGAACGCCGGGAATTCTTTCCCGTTGAAAGCAGGGAAAGGATCCCTCATCTCGAGCTACGAGGGGGAAACGGGGCTCCTCTGGATGTGGGCGGGACGATCGTGCTTCCTCTCGAGTGGACACGGGTATGGCGCTGAACTTCTTGAGTTGCAGCAAGGGTGTGAAAGACCCTTTCGAAGTTCCAGAGGTTAGGTGTCATTCGTCTCCAAACGCCTCATCGGAAATAGGCCTCATCTCGCCTGGAAGGGAGAACTTCCTGGATTTTCTCGAGTTGCGACAGGTGTTCTCGAGTTACGACGGTGACCTCAGGGACACGCCCTGGTGGCCTCAGGAGAGGCCAGTCCCCATGCGAGTTGCTAGGGGGCCTCTCGGGATTCCTCTCCCGTCGATACTGGGGCAAAAACCTTGTGTGGAGTCAGGGCCGGAACCGAGGATTTCTCTCAGGGCCTGACATGGATCTTTGGGTACTTGTGGAGTCTCCCCAGGGGAGTCAGGCCTCGTCTCGAGTGGGGGCATGCACGTGCGCTTTCCTTCCAGGCTGTAGCAGCAATGTCACGCTTCCCGTCGCGTGCATCAAAGGATCTGTGGTTTTCCCTCGAGGCTTTCCCTCGAGGCTTTCCCACAGGGCTGTCCCACGTGCCACCGTGGTGTGAGTCGATCCTCGGCGTGAAAGATGAGCCAGTGCAGGGCAAAGAGGCTCCTCTGGAATGGACTGAGACATCTGGGGGACTCTTGGAATGGTGGTACGACCATGGAGTTCCTCTCGCCTTTCCTGTTGAGAGTGCCTCCTCTTGAGATGCGACGGGAACGCCGGGAATTCTTTCCCGTTGAAAGCAGGGAAAGGATCCCTCATCTCGAGCTACGAGGGGGAAACGGGGCTCCTCTGGATGTGGGCGGGACCATCGTGCTTCCTCTCGAGTAGAGACGGGTACGGCGGTGAACTTCTTGAGTTGCAGCAAGGGTGTGAAAGACCCTTTCGCAGTTCTAGAGGTTAGGTGTCATTAGTCTCCAGACGCCTCATCGGAAATAGGCCTCATCTCGCCTGGAAGGGAGAACTTCCTGGATTTTCTCGAGGTGCGGCAGGTGTTCTCGAGTTACGACGGGGACCTCAGGGACCCGCCCTGGTGGCCTCAGGAGAGGCCAGTCCCCATGCGAGTTGCTAGGGGGCCTCTCGGGATTCCTCTCCCGTCGATACCGGGGCCAAAAACCTTGTGTGGAGTCAGGGCCGGAACCGAGGATTCCTCTCAGGGGCTGCCATGGATCTTTGGGTACTTCTGGAGTCTCCCCAGGGGAGTCAGGCCTCGTCTCGAGTGGGGGCATGCACGTGCGCTTTCCTTCCAGGCTGTAGCAGCAATCTCACGCTTCCCGTGGCGTGGATCAAAGGATCTGTGGTTTTCCCTCGAGGCTTTCCCTCGAGGCTTTCCCACAGGGCTGTCCCATGTGCCACCATGGTGTGAGTGGATCCTCGGCGTGAAAGATGAGCCAGTGCAGGGCAAAGAGGTTCCTCTGGAATGGACTGAGACATCTGGGGGACTCTTGGAATGGTGGTACGACCATGGAGTTCCTCTCGCCTTTCCTGTTGAGAGTGCCTCCTCTTGAGATGCGACGGGAACGCCGGGAATTCTTTCCCGTTGAAAGCAGGGAAAAGATCCCTCATCTCGAGCTACGAGGGGGAAATGGTGCTCCTCTGGATGTGGGCGGGACCATCGTGCTTCCTCTTGAGTGGACACGGGTATGGCGGTGAACTTCTTGAGTGGCAGCAAGGGTGTGAAAGACCCTTTCGAAGTTCCAGAGGTTAGGTGTCATTAGTCTCCAGACGCCTCATCGGAAATAGGCCTCATCTCGCCTGGAAGGGAGAACTTCCTGGATTTTCTCGAGTTGCGGCAGGTGTTCTCGAGTTACGACGGGGACCTCAGGGACCCGCCCTGGTGGCCTCAGGAGAGGCCAGTCCCCATGCGAGTTGCTAGGGGGCCTCTCGGAATTCCTCTCCCGTCGATACCGGGGCCAAAAACCTTTGGTGGAGTCAGGGCCGGAACCGAGGATTCCTCTCAGGGGCTGACATGGATCTTTGGGTACTTCTGGAGTCTCCCCAGGGGAGTCAGGCCTCGTCTCGAGTGGGGGCATGCACGTGCGCTTTCCTTCCAGGCTGTAGCAGCAATGTCACGCTTCCCGTCGCGTGGATCAAAGGATCTGTGGTATTCCCTCGAGGCTTTCCCTCGAGGCTTTCCCACAGGGCTGTCCCACGTGCCACCGTGGTGTGAGTCGATCCTCGGCGTGAAACATGAGCCAGTGCAGGGCAAAGAGCTTCCTCTGGAATGGACTTAGACATCTGGGGGACTATTGGAATGGTGGTACGACCATGGAGTTCCTCTCGCCTTTCCTGTTGAGAGTGCCTCCTCTTCAGATGCGTCGGGAACGCCGGGAATTCTTTCCCGTTGAAAGCAGGGAAAGGATCCCTCATCTCGAGCTCCGAGGGGGAAACGGGGCTCCTCTGGATGTGGGCGGGACCATCGTGCTTCCTCTCGAGTGGAGACGGGTATGGCAGTGAACTTCTTGAGTTGCAGCAAGGGTGTGAAAGACCCTTTCGAAGTTCCAGACGTTAGGTGTCATTAGTCTCCAGACGCCTCATCGGAAATAGGCCTCATCTCGCCTGGAAGGGAGAACTTCCTGGATTTCTCGAGTTGCGGCAGGTGTTCTCGAGTTACGACGGGGACCTCAGGGACCCGCCCTGGTGGCCTCAGGAGACGCCATTCCCCAAGCGAGTTGCTAGGGGGCCTCTCGGGATTCCTCTCCCGTCGATACCGGGGCCAAAAACCTTGTGTGGAGTCAGGGCCGGAACCGAGGATTCCTCTCAGGGGCTGATATGGATCTTTGGGTACATCTGGAGTCTCGCCAGGGGAGACAGGCCTCGTCTCGAGTCGGGTCATGCACGTGCACTTTCCTTCCAGGCTGTAGCAGCAATGTCACGCTTCCCGTCGCATGGATCAAAGGATCTGTGGTTTTCCCTCGAGGCTTTCCCTCGAGGCTTTCCCACAGGGCTCTCCCACGTGCCACCGTGGTGTGAGTGGATCCTCGGCGTGAAAGATGAGCCAGTGCAGGGCAAAGAGGTTCCTCTGGAATGGACTGAGACATCTGGGGGACTCTTGGAATGGTGGTACGACCATGGAGTTCCTCTCGCCTTTCCTGTTGAGAGTGCCTCCTCTTGATATGCGACGGGAACGCCGGGAATTCTTTCCCGTTGAAAGCAGGGAAAGGATCCCTCATCTCGAGCTACGAGGGGGAACCGGGGCTCCTCTGGATGTGGGCGGGACCATCGTGCTTCCTCTCGAGTAGAGACGGGTACGGCGGTGAACTTCTTGAGTTGCAGCAAGGGTGTGAAAGACCCTTTCGCAGTTCCAGAGGTTAGGTGTCATTAGTCTCCAGACGCCTCATCGGAAATAGGCCTCATCTCGCCTGGAAGGGAGAACTTCCTGGATTTTCTCGAGTTGCGGCAGGTGTTCTCGAGTTACGACGGGGACCTCAGGGACCCGCCCTGGTGGCCTCAGGAGAGGCCAGTCCCCATGCGAGTTGCTAGGGGGCCTCTCGGGATTCCTCTCCCGTCGATACCGGGGCCAAAAACCTTGTGTGGAGTCAGGGCCGGAACCGAGGATTCCTCTCAGGGGCTGCCATGGATCTTTGGGTACTTCTGGAGTCTCCCCAGGGGAGTCAGGCCTCGTCTCGAGTGGGGGCATGCACGTGCGCTTTCCTTCCAGGCTGTAGCAGCAATCTCACGCTTCCCGTGGCGTGGATCAAAGGATCTGTGGTTTTCCCTCGAGGCTTTCCCTCGAGGCTTTCCCACAGGGCTGTCCCATGTGCCACCATGGTGTGAGTGGATCCTCGGCGTGAAAGATGAGCCAGTGCAGGGCAAAGAGGTTCCTCTGGAATGGACTGAGACATCTGGGGGACTCTTGGAATGGTGGTACGACCATGGAGTTCCTCTCGCCTTTCCTGTTGAGAGTGCCTCCTCTTGAGATGCGACGGGAACGCCGGGAATTCTTTCCCGTTGAAAGCAGGGAAAAGATCCCTCATCTCGAGCTACGAGGGGGAAATGGTGCTCCTCTGGATGTGGGCGGGACCATCGTGCTTCCTCTTGAGTGGACACGGGTATGGCGGTGAACTTCTTGAGTGGCAGCAAGGGTGTGAAAGACCCTTTCGAAGTTCCAGAGGTTAGGTGTCATTAGTCTCCAGACGCCTCATCGGAAATAGGCCTCATCTCGCCTGGAAGGGAGAACTTCCTGGATTTTCTCGAGTTGCGGCAGGTGTTCTCGAGTTACGACGGGGACCTCAGGGACCCGCCCTGGTGGCCTCAGGAGAGGCCAGTCCCCATGCGAGTTGCTAGGGGGCCTCTCGGAATTCCTCTCCCGTCGATACCGGGGCCAAAAACCTTTGGTGGAGTCAGGGCCAGAACCGAGGATTCCTCTCAGGGGCTGACATGGATCTTTGGGTACTTCTGGAGTCTCCCCAGGGGAGTCAGGCCTCGTCTCGAGTGGGGGCATGCACGTGCGCTTTCCTTCCAGGCTGTAGCAGCAATGTCACGCTTCCCGTCGCGTGGATCAAAGGATCTGTGGTTTTCCCTCGAGGCTTTCCCTCGAGGCTTTCCCACAGGGCTGTCCCACGTGCCACCGTGGTGTGAGTCGATCCTCGGCGTGAAACATGAGCCAGTGCAGGGCAAAGAGCTTCCTCTGGAATGGACTTAGACATCTGGGGGACTATTGGAATGGTGGTACGACCATGGAGTTCCTCTCGCCTTTCCTGTTGAGAGTGCCTCCTCTTCAGATGCGTCGGGAACGCCGGGAATTCTTTCCCGTTGAAAGCAGGGAAAGGATCCCTCATCTCGAGCTCCGAGGGGGAAACGGGGCTCCTCTGGATGTGGGCGGGACCATCGTGCTTCCTCTCGAGTGGAGACGGGTATGGCAGTGAACTTCTTGAGTTGCAGCAAGGGTGTGAAAGACCCTTTCGAAGTTCCAGACGTTAGGTGTCATTAGTCTCCAGACGCCTCATCGGAAATAGGCCTCATCTCGCCTGGAAGGGAGAACTTCCTGGATTTCTCGAGTTGCGGCAGGTGTTCTCGAGTTACGACGGGGACCTCAGGGACCCGCCCTGGTGGCCTCAGGAGACGCCATTCCCCAAGCGAGTTGCTAGGGGGCCTCTCGGGATTCCTCTCCCGTCGATACCGGGGCCAAAAACCTTGTGTGGAGTCAGGGCCGGAACCGAGGATTCCTCTCAGGGGCTGATATGGATCTTTGGGTACATCTGGAGTCTCGCCAGGGGAGACAGGCCTCGTCTCGAGTCGGGTCATGCACGTGCACTTTCCTTCCAGGCTGTAGCAGCAATGTCACGCTTCCCGTCGCATGGATCAAAGGATCTGTGGTTTTCCCTCGAGGCTTTCCCTCGAGGCTTTCCCACAGGGCTCTCCCACGTGCCACCGTGGTGTGAGTGGATCCTCGGCGTGAAAGATGAGCCAGTGCAGGGCAAAGAGGTTCCTCTGGAATGGACTGAGACATCTGGGGGACTCTTGGAATGGTGGTACGACCATGGAGTTCCTCTCGCCTTTCCTGTTGAGAGTGCCTCCTCTTGAGATGCGACGGGAACGCCGGGAATTCTTTCCCGTTGAAAGCAGGGAAAGGATCCCTCATCTCGAGCTACGAGGGGGAACCGGGGCTCCTCTGGATGTGGGCGGGACCATCGTGCTTCCTCTCGAGTGGAGACGGGTATGGCGGTGAACTTCTTGAGTCGCAGCAAGGGTGTGAAAGACCCTTTCGAAGTTCCAGAGGTTAGGTGTCATTAGTCTCCAGACGCGTCATCGGAAATAGGCCTCATCTCGCCTGGAAGGGAGAACTTCCTGGATTTTCTCGAGTTGCGGCAGGTGTTCTCGAGTTACGACGGGGACCTCAGGGACCCGCCCTGGTGGCCTCAGGAGAGGCCAGTCCCCATGCGAGTTGCTAGGGGGCCTCTCGGGATTCCTCTCCCGTCGATACCGGGGCCAAAAACCTTTTTTGGAGTCAGGGCCGGAACCGAGGATTCCTCTCAGGGGCTGACATGGATCTTTGGGTACTTCTGGAGTCTCCCCAGGGGAGTCAGGCCTCGTCTCGAGTGGGGGCATGCACGTGCGCTTTCCTTCCAGGCTGTAGCAGCAATGTCACGCTTCTCGTCGCGTGGATCAAAGGATCTGTGGTTTTCCCTCGAGGCTTTCCCACAGGGCTGTCGCACGTGCCACCGTGGTGTGAGTCGATCCTCGGCGTGAAAGATGAGCCAGTGCAGGGCAAAGAGGTTCCTCTGGAATGGCCTGAGACATCTGGGGGACTCTTGGAATGGTGGTACGACCATGGAGTTCCTCTCGCCTTTCCTGTTGAGAGTGCCTCCTCTTGAGATGCGACGGGAACGCCGGGAATTCTTTCCCGTTGAAAGCAGGGAAAGGATCCCTCATCTCGAGCTACGAGGGGGAAACGGTGCTCCTCTGGATGTGGGCGGGACCATCGTGCTTCCTCTCGAGTGGACACGGGTATGGCGGTGAACTTCTTGAGTCGCAGCAAGGGTGTGAAAGACCCTTTCGAAGTTCCAGAGGTTAGGTGTCATTAGTCTCCAGACGCCTCATCGGAAATAGGCCTCATCTCGTCTGGAAGGGAGAACTTCCTGGATTTTCTCGAGTTGCGGCAGGTGTTCTCGAGTTACGACGGGGACCTCAGGGACCCGCCCTGGTGGCCTCAGGAGAGGCCAGTCCCCATGCGAGTTGCTAGGGGGCCTCTCGGGATTCCTCTCCCGTCGATACCGGGACCAAAAACCTTGTGTGGAGTCAGGGCCGGAACAGGGGATTCCTCTCAGGGGCTGATATGGATCTTTGGGTACATCTGGAGTCTCGCCAGGGGAGACAGGCCTCGTCTCGAGTCGGGGCATGCACGTGCACTTTCCTTCCAGGCTGTAGCAGCAATGTCACGCTTCCCGTCGCGTGGATCAAAGGATCTGTGGTTTTCCCTCGAGGCTTTCCTTCGAGGCTTTCCCACAGGGCTGTCCCACGTGCCACCGTGGTGTGAGTCGATCCTCGGCGTGAAAGATGAGCCAGTGCAGGGCAAAGAGGTTCCTCTGGAATGGACTGAGACATCTGGGGGACTCTTGGAATGGTGGTACGACCATGGAGTTCCTCTCGCCTTTCCTGTTGAGAGTGCCTCCTCTTGAGATGCGACGGGAAGGCCGGGAATTCTTTCCCGTTGAAAGCAGGGAAAGGATCCCTCATCTCGAGCTACGAGGGGGAACCGGGGCTCCTCTGGATGTGGGCGGGACCATCGTGCTTCCTCTCGAGTGGAGACGGGTATGGCGGTGAACTTCTTGAGTCGCAGCAAGGGTGTGAAAGACCCTTTCGAATTTCCAGAGGTTAGGTGTCATTAGTCTCCAGACGCGTCATCGGAAATAGGCCTCATCTCGCCTGGAAGGGAGAACTTCCTGGATTTTCTCGAGTTGCGGCAGGTGTTCTCGAGTTACGACGGGGACCTCAGGGACCCGCCCTGGTGGCCTCAGGAGAGGCCAGTCCCCATGCGAGTTGCTAGGGGGCCTCTCGGGATTCCTCTCCCGTCGATACCGGGGCCAAAAACCTTTTGTGGAGTCAGGGCCGGAACCGAGGATTCCTCTCAGGGGCTGACATGGATCTTTGGGTACTTCTGGAGTCTCCCCAGGGGAGTCAGGCCTCGTCTCGAGTGGGGGCATGCACGTTCGCTTTCCTTACAGGCTGTAGCAGCAATGTCACGCTTCTCGTCGCGTGGATCAAAGGATCTGTGGTTTTCCCTCGAGGCTTTCCCACAGGGCTGTCGCACGTGCCACCGTGGTGTGAGTCGATCCTCGGCGTGAAAGATGAGCCAGTGCAGGGCAAAGAGGTTCCTCTGGAATGGACTGAGACATCTGGGGGACTCTTGGAATGGTGGTACGACCATGGAGTTCCTCTCGCCTTTCCTGTTGAGAGTGCCTCCTCTTGATATGCGACGGGAACGCCGGGAATTCTTTCCCGTTGAAAGCAGGGAAAGGATCCCTCATCTCGAGCTACAAGGGGGAAACGGTGCTCCTCTGGATGTGGGCGGGACAATCGTGCTTCCTCTCGAGTGGACACGGGTATGGCGGTGAACTTCTTGAGTCGCAGCAAGGGTGTGAAAGACCCTTTCGAAGTTCCAGAGGTTAGGTGTCATTAGTCTCCAGACGCCTCATCGGAAATAGGCCTCATCTCGCCTGGAAGGGAGAACTTCCTGGATTTTCTCGAGTTGCGGCAGGTGTTCTCGAGTTACGACGGGGACCTCAGGGACCCGCCCTGGTGGCCTCAGGAGAGGCCAGTCCCCATGCGAGTTGCTAGGGGGCCTCTCGGGATTCCTCTCCCGTCGATACCGGGGCCAAAAACCTTTGGTGGAGTCAGGGCCGGAACCGAGGATTCCTCTCATGGGCTGACATGGATCTTTGAGTACTTCTGGAGTCTCCCCAGGGGAGTCAGGCCTCGTCTCGACTGGGGGCATGCACGTGCGCTTTCCTTCCAGGCTGTAGCAGCAATGTCACGCTTCCCGTGGCGTGGATCAAAGGATCTGTGGTTTTCCCTCGAGGCTTTCCCTCGAGGCTTTCCCACAGGGCTGTCCCACGTTCCACCATGGTGTGAGTCGATCCTCGGCGTGAAAGATGAGCCAGTGCAGGGCAAAGAGGTTCCTCTGGAATGGACTGAGACATCTGGGGGACTCTTGGAATGGTGGTACGACCATGGAGTTCCTCTCGCCTTTCCTGCTGAGAGTGCCTCCTCTTGAGATGCGATGGGAACGACGGGAATTCTTTCCCGTTGAAAGCAGGGAAAGGATCCCTCATCTCGAGCTACGAGGGGGAAACGGGGCTCCTCTGGATGTTGGCGGGTCCATCGTGCTTCCTCTCGAGTGGAGACGGGTATGGCGGTGAACTTCTTGAGTTGCAGCAAGGGTGTGAAAGACCCTTTCGAAGTTCCAGAGGTTAGGTGTCATTAGTCTCCAGACGCCTCATCGGAAATACGCCTCATCTCGCATGGAAGGGAGAACTTCCTGGATTTTCTCGAGTTGCGGCAGGTGTTCTCGAGTGACGACGGGGACCTCAGGGACCCGCCCTGGTGGCCTCAGGAGAGGCCAGTCCACATGCGAGTTGCTAGGGGGCCTCTCGGGATTCCTCTCCCGTTGATACCAGGGCAAAAACCTTGTGTGGAGTCAGGGCCGGAAGCGAGGATTCCTCTCAGGGGCTGACATGGATCTTTGGGTACTTCTGCAGTCTCCCCAAGGGAGTCAGGCCTCGTCTCGAGTGGGGGCATGCACGTGCGCTTTCCTTCCAGGCTGTAGCAGCAATGTCACGCTTCCCGTCTCGTGGATCAAAGGATCTGTGGTTTTCCCTCGAGGCTTTCCCTCGAGGCTTTCCCACAGGGCTGTCCCACGTGCCACCGTGGTGTGAGTCGATCCTCGGCGTGAAAGATGAGCCAGTGCAGGGCAAAGAGGTTCCTCTGGAATGGACTGAGACATCTGGGGGACTCTTGGAATGGTGGTACGACCATGGAGTTCCTCTCGCCTTTCCTGTTGAGAGTGCCTCCTCTTGAGATGCGACGGGAACGCCGGGAATTCTTTCCCGTTGAAAGCAGGGAAAGGATCCCTCATCTCGAGCTACGAGGGGGAAACGGGGCTCCTCTGGATGTGGGCGGGACCATCGTGCTTCCTCTCGAGTGGAGACGGGTATGGCGGTGAACTTCTTGAGTTGCAGCAAGGGTGTGAAAGACCCTTTCGAAGTTCCAGAGGTAAGGTGTCATTAGTCTCCAGACGCCTTATCGGAAATAGGCCTCATCTCGCCTGGAAGGGAGAACTTCCTGCATTTTCTCGAGTTGCGGCAGGTGTTCTCGAGTTACGACGGGAACCTCAGGGACCCGCCCTGGTGGCCTCAGGAGAGGCCAGTCCCCATGCGAGGTGCTAGGGGGCCTCTCGGGATTCCTCTCCCGTCGATACCGGAGCCAAAAACCTTGTGTGAAGTCAGGGCCGGAACCGAGGATTCCTCTCAGGGGCTGACATGGATCTTTGGGTACTTGTGGAGTCTCCCCAGCGAAGTCAGGCCTCGTCTCGAGTGGGGGCATGCACGTGCGCTTTCCTTCCAGGCTGTAGCAGCAATGTCACGCTTCCCGTCACGTGGATCAAAGGATCTGTGGTTTTCCCTCGAGGCTTTCCCTCGAGGCTTTCCCACAGGGCTGTCCCACGTGCCACCGTGGTGTGAGTCGATCCTCGGCGTGAAAGATGAGCCAGTGCAGGGCAAAGAGGTTCCTCTGGAATGGACTGAGACATCTGGTGGACTCTTGGAATGGTGGTACGACCATGGAGTTCCTCTCGCCTTTCCTGTTGAGAGTGCCTCCTATTGAGATGCGACGGGAACGCCGGGAATTCTTTCCCGTTGAAAGCAGGGAAAGGATCCCTCATCTCGAGCTCCGAGGGGGAAACGAGGCTCCTCTGGATGTGGGCGGGACCATCGTGCTTCCTCTCGAGTGGAGACGGTTATGGCGGTGAACTTCTTGAGTTGCAACAATGATGTGAAAGACCCTTTCGAAGTTCCAGAGGTTAGGTGTCATTAGTCTCCAGACGCTTCATCGGAAATAGGGCTCATCTCGCGTGGAAGGGAGAACTTCCTGGATTTTCTCGAGTTGCGGCAGGTGTTCTCGAGTTACGACGGGGACCTCAGGGACCCGCCCTGGTGGCCTCAGGAGAGGCCAGTCCCCATGCGAGTTGCTAGGGGGCCTATCGGGATTCCTCTCCCGTCGATACTGGGGCCAAAAACCTTGTGTGGCGTCAGGGCCGGAACCGAGGATTCCTCTCAGGGGCTGACATGGATCTTTGGGTACTTCTGGAGTCTCCCCAGGGGAGTCAGGCCTCGTCTTGAGTGGGGGCATGCACGTGAGCTTTCCTTCCAGGCTGTAGCAGCAATGTCAATCTTCCCGTCGCGTGGATCAAAGGATCTGTGGTTTTCCCTCGAAGCTTTCCCTAGAGGCTTTCCCACAGGGCTGTCCCACGTGCCACCGTGGTGTGAGTCGATCTTCGGCGTGAAAGATGAGCCAGTGCAGGGCAAAGAGGTTCCTCTGGAATGGACTGAGACATCTGGGGGACTCTTGGAATGGTGGTACGACCATGGAGTTCCTCTCGCCTTTCCTGTTGAGAGTGCCTCCTCTTGAGATGCGACGGAAACGCCGGGAATTCTTTCCCGTTGAAAGCAGGGAAAGGATCCCTCATCTCGAGCTCCGAGGGGGAAACGGGGCTCCTCTGGATGTGGGCGGGACCATCGTGCTTCCTCTCGAGTGGAGACGGGTATGGCGGTAAACTTCTTGAGTTGCAGCAAGGGTGTGAAAGACCCTTTCGAAGTTCCAGAGGTTAGGTGTCATTAGTCTCCAGACGCCTCATCGGAAATAGGCCTCATCTCGCCTGGAAGGGAGAACTTCCTGGATTTTCTCGAGTTGCGGCAGGTGTTCTCGAGTTACGACGGGGACCTCAGGGACTCGCCCTGGTGGCCTCAGGAGAGGCCAGTCCCCATGCGAGTTGCTAGGGGGCCTCTCGGGATTCCTCTCCCGTCGATACCGGGGCCAAAAACCTTGTGTGGAGTCAGGGCCGGAACCGAGGATTCCTCTCAGGTGCTGACATGGATCTTTGGGTATTTCTGGGGTCTCCCCAGGGGAGTCAGGCCTCGTCTCGTGTGGGGGCATGCACTTGCGCTTTCCTTCCAGGCTGTAGCAGCAATGTCACGCTTCCCGTGGCGTGGATCAAAGGATCTGTGGTTTTCCCTTGAGTCTTTCCCTCGAGGCTTTCCCACAGGGCTGTCCCACGTGCCACCGTGGTGTGAGTCGATCCTCGGCGTGAAAGATGAGCCAGTGCAGGGCAAAGAGGTTCCTCTGGAATGGACTGAGACATCTGGGGGACTCTTGGAATGGTGGTACGACCATGGAGTTCCTCTCGCCTTTCCTGTTGAGAGTGCCTCCTCTTGAGATGCGACGGGAACGCCGGGAATTCTTTCCCGTTGAAAGCAGGGAAAGGATCCCTCATCTCGAGCTACGAGGGGGAAACGGGACTCCTCTGGATGTGGGCGGGACCATCGTGCTTCCTCCCGAGTTGAGACGGGTATGGCGGTGAACTTCTTGAGTTGCAGCAAGGGTGTGAAAGACCCTTTCGAAGTTCCAGAAGTTAGGTGTCATTTATCTCCAGACGCCTCATCGGAAATAGGCCTCATCTCGCCTGGAAGGGAGAACTTCCTGGATTTTCTCGAGTTGCGGCAGGTGTTCTCGAGTTACGACGGGAACCTCAGGGACCCGCCCTGGTGGCCTCAGGAGAGGCCAGTCCCCATGCGAGGTGCTAGGGGGCCTCTCGGGATTCCTCTCCCGTCGATACCGGAGCCAAAAACCTTGTGTGAAGTCAGGGCCGGAACCGAGGATTCCTCTCAGGGGCTGACATGGATCTTTGGGTACTTGTGGAGTCTCCCCAGCGGAGTCAGGCCTCGTCTCGAGTGGGGGCATGCACGTGCGCTTTCCTTCCAGGCTGTAGCAGCAATGTCACGCTTCCCGTGGCGTGGATCAAAGGATCTGTGATTTTCCCTCGAGGCTTTCCCTCGAGGCTTTCCCACAGGGCTGTCCCACGTGCCACCGTGGTGTGAGTCGATCCTCGGCGTGAAAGATGAGCCAGTGCAGGGCAAAGAGGTTCCTCTGGAATGGACTGAGACATCTGGTGGACTCTTGGAATGGTGGTACGACCATGGAGTTCCTCTCGCCTTTCCTGTTGAGAGTGCCTCCTATTGAGATGCGACGGGAACGCCGGGAATTCTTTCCCGTTGAAAGCAGGGAAAGGATCCCTCATCTCGAGCTCCGAGGGGGAAACGAGGCTCCTCTGGATGTGGGCGGGACCATCGTGCTTCCTCTCGAGTGGAGACGGTTATGGCGGTGAACTTCTTGAGTTGCAGCAAGGATGTGAAAGACCCTTTCGAAGTTCCAGAGGTTAGGTGTCATTAGTCTCCAGACGCTTCATCGGAAATAGGCCTCATCTCGCGTGGAAGGGAGAACTTCCTGGATTTTCTCGAGTTGCGGCAGGTGTTCTCGAGTTACGACGGGGACCTCAGGGACCCGCCCTGGTGGCCTCAGGAGAGGCCAGTCCCCATGCGAGTTGCTAGGGGGCCTATCGGGATTCCTCTCCCGTCGATACTGGGGCCAAAAACCTTGTGTGGCGTCAGGGCCGGAACCGAGGATTCCTCTCAGGGGCTGACATGGATCTTTGGGTACTTCTGGAGTCTCCCCAGGGGAGTCAGGCCTCGTCTTGAGTGGGGGCATGCACGTGAGCTTTCCTTCCAGGCTGTAGCAGCAATGTCAATCTTCCCGTCGCGTGGATCAAAGGATCTGTGGTTTTCCCTCGAAGCTTTCCCTAGAGGCTTTCCCACAGGGCTGTCCCACGTGCCACCGTGGTGTGAGTCGATCTTCGGCGTGAAAGATGAGCCAGTGCAGGGCAAAGAGGTTCCTCTGGAATGGACTGAGACATCTGGGGGACTCTTGGAATGGTGGTACGACCATGGAGTTCCTCTCGCCTTTCCTGTTGAGAGTGCCTCCTCTTGAGATGCGACGGGAACGCCGGGAATTCTTTCCCGTTGAAAGCAGGGAAAGGATCCCTCATCTCGAGCTACGAGGGGGAAACGGGAATCCTCTGGATGTGGGCGGGACCATCGTGCTTCCTCCCGAGTTGAGACGGGTATGGCGGTGAACTTCTTGAGTTGCAGCAAGGGTGTGAAAGACCCTTTCGAAGTTCCAGAAGTTAGGTGTCATTTATCTCCAGACGCCTCATCGGAAATAGGCCTCATCTCGCCTGGAAGGGAGAACTTCCTGGATTTTCTCGAGTTGCGGCAGGTGTTCTCGAGTTACGACGGGGACCTCAGGGACCCGCCCTGGTGGCCTCAGGAGAGGCCAGTCCCCATGCGAGTTGCTAGGGGGCCTCTCGGGATTCCTCTCCCGTCGATACCGGGCCCAAAAACATTTTTTGGAGTCAGGGCCGGAACCGAGGATTCCTCTCAGGGGCTGACATGGACCTTTGGGTACTTCTGGAGTGTCCCCAAGGGAGTCAGGCCTCGTCTCGAGTCGGGGCATGCACGTGCGCTTTCCTTCCAGGCTGTAGCAGCAATGTCACGCTTCCCGTGGCGTGGATCAAAGGATCTGTGGTTTTCCCTCGAGGCTTTCCCTCGAGGCTTTCCCACAGGGCTGTCCCACGTGCCACCGTGGTGTGAGTCGATCCTCGGCGTGAAAGATGAGCCAGTGCAGGGCAAAGAGGTTCCTCTGGAATGGACTGAGACATCTGGGGGACTCTTGGAATTGTGGTACGACCATGGAGTTCCTCTCGCCTTTCCTGTTGAGAGTGCCTCCTCTTGAGATGCGACGGGAACGCCGGGAATTCTTTCCCGTTGAAAGCAGGGAAAGGATCCCTCATCTCGAGCTACGAGGGGGAAACGGGGCTCCTCTGGATGTGGGCGGGACCATCGTGCTTCCTCTCGAGTGGAGACGGGTATGGCGGTGAACTTCTTGAGTTGCAGCAAGGGTGTGAAAGACCCTTTCGAAGTTCCAGAGGTTAGGTGTCATTAGTCTCCAGACGCCTCATCGGAAATAGGCCTCATCTCGCCTGGAAGGGAGAACTTCCTGGATTTTCTCGAGTTGCGGCAGGTTATCCCGAGTTACGACGGGGACCTCAGGGACCCGCCCTGGTGGCCTCAGGAGAGGCCAGTCCCCATGCGAGTTGCTAGGGGGCCTCTCGGGATTCCTCTCCCGTCGATACCGGGGCCTAAAACCTTGTGTGGAGTCAGGGCCGGAACCGAGGATTCCTCTCAGGGGCTGATATGGATCTTTGGGTACTTCTGGAGTCTCGCCAGGGGACACAGGCCTCGTCTCGAGTGGGGGCAAGCACGTGCGCTTTCCTTCCAGGCTGTAGCAGCAATGTCACGCTTCCCGTAGCGTGGATCAAAGGGTCTGTTGTTTTCCCTCGAGGCTTTCCCTCGAGGCTTTCCCACACGGCTGTCCCACGTGCCACCGTGGTGTGAGTCGATCCTCGGCGTGAAAGATGAGCCAGTGCAGGGCAAAAAGTTTCCTCTGGAATGGACTGAGACATCTGGGGGACTCTTGGAATGGTGGTACGACCATGGAGTTCCTCTCGCCTTTCCTGTTGAGAGTGCCTCCTCTTGAGATGCGACGGGAACGCCGGGAATTCTTTCCCGTTGAAAGCAGGGAAAGGATCCCCCATTTCGAGCTCCGAGGGGAAAACGGGGCTCCTCTGGATGTGGGCGGGACCATCGTGCTTCCTCTCGAGTGGAGACGGGTATGGTGGTGAACTTCTTGAGTTGCAGCAAGGGTGTGAAAGACCCTTTCGAAGTTCCAGAGGTTAGGTGTCATTAGTCTCCAGACGCCTCATCGGAAATAGGCCTCATCTCGCCTGGAAGGGAGAACTTCCTGGATTTTCTCGAGTTGCGGCAGGTGTTCCCGAGTTACGACGGGAACCTCAGGGACCCGCCCTGGTGGCCTCAGGAGAGGCCAGTCCCCATGCGAGTTGCTAGGGGGCCTCTCGGGATTCCTCTCCCGTCGATACCGGGGCCAAAAACCTTGTGTGGAGTCAGGGCCGGAACCGAGGATTCCTCTCAGGGGCTGACATGGATCTTTGGGTACTTCTGGAGTCTCGCCAGAGGAGACAGGCCTCGTCTCGAGTGGGGGCATGCACGTGCGCTTTCCTTCCAGGCTGTAGCAGCAATGTCACGCTTCCCGTCGCGTGGATCAAAGTATCTGTGGTTTTCCCTCTAGGCTTTCCCTCGAGGCTTTCCCACAGGGCTGTCCCACGTGCCACCGTGGTGTGAGTCGATCCTCGGCGTGAAAGATGAGCCAGTGCAGGGCAAAGAGGTTCCTCTGGAATGGACTGAGACATCTGGGGGACTCTTGGAATGGTGGTACGACCATGGAGTTCCTCTCGCCTTTCCTGTTGAGAGTGCCTCCTCTTGAGATGCGACGGGAATGCCGGGAATTCTTTCCCGTTGAAAGCAGGGAAAGGATCCCTCATCTCGAGCTACGAGGGGGAAACGGGGCTCCTCTGGATGTGGGTGGGACCATCGTGCTTTCTCTCGTGTGGAGACGGGTATGGCGGTAAACTTCTTGAGTTGCAGCAAAGGTGTGAAAGACCCTTTCGAAGTTCCAGAGTTTGGGTGTCATTAGTCTCCAGACACCTCATCGGAAATAGGCCTCATCTCGCCTTGAAGGGAGAACTTCCTGGATTTTCTCGAGTTGCGGCAGGTGTTCTCGAGTTACGACGGGGACCTCAGGGACCCGCCCTGGTGGCCTCAGGAGAGGCCAGTCCCCATGCGAGTTGCTAGGGGGCCTCTCGGGATTCCTCTCCCGTCGATACCGGGGCCAAAAACCTTGTGTGGAGTCAGGGCCAGAACCGAGGATTCCTCTCAGGGGCTGACATGGATCTTTGGGTACTTCTGGAGTCTCCCCAGGGGAGTCAGGCCTCGTCTCGAGTGGGGGCATGCACGTGCGCTTTCCTTCCAGGCTGTAGCAGCAATGTCTCGCTTCCCGTCGCGTGGATCAAAGGATCTGTGGTTTTCCCTCGAGGCTTTCCCTCGAGGCTTTCCCACAGGGCTGTCCCACGTGCCACCGTGGTGTGAGTCGATCCTCGGCGCGAAAGATGAGCCAGTGCAGGGCAAAGAGGTTCCTCTGGAATGGACTGAGACATGTGGGGGACTCTTGGAATGGTGGTACGACCATGGAGTTCCTCTCGACTTTCCTGTTAAGAGTGCCTCCTCTTGAGATCCGACGGGAACGCCGGGAATTCTTTCCCGTTGAAAGCAGGGAAATGTTCCCTCATCTCGAGCTACGAGGGGGAAACGGGGCTCCTCTGGATGTGGGCGGGACCATCGTGCTTCCTTTCGAGTGGAGACGGGTATGGCGGTGAACTTCTTGAGTTGCAGCAAGGGTGTGAAAGACCCTTTCGAAGTTCCAGAGGTTAGGTGTCATTAGTCTCCAGACGCCTCATCGGAAATAGGCCTCATCTAGCCTGGAAGGGAGAACTTCCTGGATTTTCTCGAGGTGCGGCAGGTGTTCTCGAGTTACGACGGGTACCACATGGACCCGCCCTGATGGCCTCAGGAACGGCCAGTCCCCATGCGAGTTGCTAGGGGGCCTCTCGGGATTCCTCTCCCGTCGATACCGGGGCCAAAAACCTTGTGTGGAGTCAGGGCCGGAACCGAGGATTCCTCTCAGGGGCTGACATGGATCTTTGGGTACTTCTAGAGTCTCCCCAGGAGAGTCAGGCCTCGTCTCGAGTGGGGGCATGCACGTGCGCTTTCTTTTCAGGCTGTAGCAGCAATGTCACGCTTCCCGTCGCGTGGATCAAATGATCTGTGGTTTTCCCTCGAGGCTTTCCCTCGAGGCTTTCCCACAGGGCTGTCCCACGTGCCACCGTGGTGTGAGTCGATCCTCGGCGTGAAAGATGAGCCAGTGCAGGGCAAAGGGGTTCCTCTGGAATGGACTGAGACATCTGGGGGACTCTTGGAATGGTGGTACGACCATGCAGTTCCTCTCGCCTTTCCTGTTGAGAGTGCCTCCTCTTGAGATGCGACGGGAACGCCGGGAATTCTTTCCCGTTGAAAGCAGGGAAAGGATCCCCCATTTCGAGCTCCGAGGGGAAAACGGGGCTCCTCTGGATGTGGGCGGGACCATCGTGCTTCCTCTCGAGTGGAGACGGGTATGGTGGTGAACTTCTTGAGTTGCAGCAAGGGTGTGAAAGACCCTTTCGAAGTTCCAGAGGTTAGGTGTCATTAGTCTCCAGACGCCTCATCGGAAATAGGCCTCATCTCGCCTGGAAGGGAGAACTTCCTGGATTTTCTCGAGTTGCGGCAGGTGTTCCCGAGTTACGACGGGAACCTCAGGGACCCGCCCTGGTGGCCTCAGGAGAGGCCAGTCCCCATGCGAGTTGCTAGGGGGCCTCTCGGGATTCCTCTCCCGTCGATACCGGGGCCAAAAACCTTGTGTGGAGTCAGGGCCGGAACCGAGGATTCCTCTCAGGGGCTGACATGGATCTTTGGGTACTTCTGGAGTCTCGCCAGAGGAGACAGGCCTCGTCTCGAGTGGGGGCATGCACGTGCGCTTTCCTTCCAGGCTGTAGCAGCAATGTCACGCTTCCCGTCGCGTGGATCAAAGGATCTGTGGTTTTCCCTCGAGGCTTTCCCTCGAGGCTTTCCCACAGGGCTGTCCCACGTGCCACCGTGGTGTGAGTCGATCCTCGGCGTGAAAGATGAGCCAGTGCAGGGCAAAGAGGTTCCTCTGGAATGGACTGAGACATCTGGGGGACTCTTGGAATGGTGGTACGACCATGGAGTTCCTCTCGCCTTTCCTGTTGAGAGTGCCTCCTCTTGAGTTGTGACGGGAACGCCGGGAATTCTTTCCCGTTGAAAGCAGGGAAAGGATCCCTCATCTCGAGCTACGAGGGGGAAACGGGGCTCCTCGGGATGTGGGCGGCACCATCGTGCTTCCTCTCGAGTGGACACGGGTATGTCGGTGAACTTCTTGAGTTGCAGCAAGGGTGTGAAAGACCCTTTCGAAGTTCCAGAGGTTAGGTGTCATTAGTCTCCAGACGCCTCATCGGAAATAGGCCTCATCTAGCCTGGAAGGGAGAACTTCCTGGATTTTCTCGAGTTGCGGCAGGTGTTCTCGAGTTACGACGGGTACCACAGGGACCCGCCCTGATGGCCTCAGGAGAGGCCAGTCCCCATGCGAGTTGCTAGGGGGCCTCTCGGGATTCCTCTCCAGTCGATACCGGGGCCAAAAAGCTTGTGTGGAGTCAGGGCCAGAACCGAGGATTCCTCTCAGGGGCTGACATGTATCTTTGGGTACTTCTAGAGTCTCCCCAGGGGAGTTAGGCCTCGTCTCGAGTGGGGGCATGCACGTGCGCTTTCCTTCCTGGCTGTAGCAGCAATGTCACGCTTCCCGTCGCGTGGATCAAATGATCTGTGGTTTTCCCTCGAGGCTTTCCCTCGAGGCTTTCCCACAGGGCTGTCCCATGTCCCACCGTGGTGTGAGTCGATCCTCGGAGTGAAAGATGAGCCAGTGCAGGGCAAAGAGGTTCCTCTGGAATGGACTGAGACATCTGGGGGACTCTTGGAATGGTGGTACGACCATGGAGTTCCTCTCGCCTTTCCTGTTGAGAGTGCCTCCTCTTGAGATGCGACGGGAATGCTGGGAATTCTTTCCCGTTGAAAGCAGGGAAAGGATCCCTCATCTCGAGCTACGAGGGGGAAACGGGGCTCCTCTGGATGTGGGCGGGACCATCGTGCTTCCTCTCGAGTGGAGACGGGTATGGCGGTGAACTTCTTGAGTTGCAGCAAGGGTGTGAAAGACCCTTTCGAAGTTCCAGAGGTTACGTGTCAGTCTCCAGACGCCTCATCGGAAATAGGCCTCATCTCGCCTGGAAGGGAGAACTTCCTGGATTTTCTCGAGTTGCGGCAGGTGTTCTCGAGTTACGACGGGGACCTCAGGGACCCGCCCTGGTGGCCTCAGGAGAGGCCAGTCCCCATGCGAGTTGCTAGGGGGCCTCTCGGGATTCCTCTCCCGTCGATACCGGGGCCAAAAGCCTTGTGTGGAGTCAGGGCCGGAATCGAGCATTCCTCTCAGGGGCTGACATGGATCTTTGGGTACTTCTGGAGTCTCCCCAGGGGAGTCAGGCCTCGTCTCGAGTGGGGGCATGCACGTGCGCTTTCCTTCCAGGCTGTAGCAGCAATGTCACGCTTCCCGTCGCGTGGATCAAAGTATCTGTGGTTTTCCCTCTAGGCTTTCCCTCGAGGCTTTCCCACAGGGCTGTCCCACGTGCCACCGTGGTGTGAGTCGATCCTCGGCGTGAAAGATGAGCCAGTGCAGGGCAAAGAGGTTCCTCTGGAATGGACTGAGACATCTGGGGGACTCTTGGAATGGTGGTACGACCATGGAGTTCCTCTCGCCTTTCCTGTTGAGAGTGCCTCCTCTTGAGATGCGACGGGAATGCCGGGAATTCTTTCCCGTTGAAAGCAGGGAAAGGATCCCTCATCTCGAGCTACGAGGGGGAAACGGGGCTCCTCTGGATGTGGGTGGGACCATCGTGCTTTCTCTCGTGTGGAGACGGGTATGGCGGTAAACTTCTTGAGTTGCAGCAAAGGTGTGAAAGACCCTTTCGAAGTTCCAGAGTTTGGGTGTCATTAGTCTCCAGACACCTCATCGGAAATAGGCCTCATCTCGCCTTGAAGGGAGAACTTCCTGGATTTTCTCGAGTTGCGGCAGGTGTTCTCGAGTTACGACGGGGACCTCAGGGACCCGCCCTGGTGGCCTCAGGAGAGGCCAGTCCCCATGCGAGTTGCTAGGGGGCCTCTCGGGATTCCTCTCCCGTCGATACCGGGGCCAAAAACCTTGTGTGGAGTCAGGGCCAGAACCGAGGATTCCTCTCAGGGGCTGACATGGATCTTTGGGTACTTCTGGAGTCTCCCCAGGGGAGTCAGGCCTCGTCTCGAGTGGGGGCATGCACGTGCGCTTTCCTTCCAGGCTGTAGCAGCAATGTCTCGCTTCCCGTCGCGTGGATCAAAGGATCTGTGGTTTTCCCTCGAGGCTTTCCCTCGAGGCTTTCCCACAGGGCTGTCCCACGTGCCACCGTGGTGTGAGTCGATCCTCGGCGCGAAAGATGAGCCAGTGCAGGGCAAAGAGGTTCCTCTGGAATGGACTGAGACATGTGGGGGACTCTTGGAATGGTGGTACGACCATGGAGTTCCTCTCGCCTTTCCTGTTGAGAGTGCCTCCTCTTGAGATGCGACGGGAACGCCGGGAATTCTTTCCCGTTGAAAGCAGGGAAAGGATCCCTCATCTCGAGCTACGAGGGGGAAACGGGAATCCTCTGGATGTGGGCGGGACCATCCTGCTTCCTCCCGAGTTGAGACGGGTATGGCGGTGAACTTCTTGAGTTGCAGCAAGGGTGTGAAAGACCCTTTCGAAGTTCCAGAAGTTAGGTGTCATTTATCTCCAGACGCCTCATCGGAAATAGGCCTCATCTCGCCTGGAAGGGAGAACTTCCTGGATTTTCTCGAGTTGCGGCAGGTGTTCTCGAGTTACGACGGGGACCTCAGGGACCCGCCCTGGTGGCCTCAGGAGAGGCCAGTCCCCATGCGAGTTGCTAGGGGGCCTCTCGGGATTCCTCTCCCGTCGATACCGGGCCCAAAAACATTTTTTGGAGTCAGGGCCGGAACCGAGGATTCCTCTCAGGGGCTGACATGGACCTTTGGGTACTTCTGGAGTGTCCCCAAGGGAGTCAGGCCTCGTCTCGAGTCGGGGCATGCACGTGCGCTTTCCTTCCAGGCTGTAGCAGCAATGTCACGCTTCCCGTGGCGTGGATCAAAGGATCTGTGGTTTTCCCTCGAGGCTTTCCCTCGAGGCTTTCCCACAGGGCTGTCCCACGTGCCACCGTGGTGTGAGTCGATCCTCGGCGTGAAAGATGAGCCAGTGCAGGGCAAAGAGGTTCCTCTGGAATGGACTGAGACATCTGGGGGACTCTTGGAATTGTGGTACGACCATGGAGTTCCTCTCGCCTTTCCTGTTGAGAGTGCCTCCTCTTGAGATGCGACGGGAACGCCGGGAATTCTTTCCCGTTGAAAGCAGGGAAAGGATCCCTCATCTCGAGCTACGAGGGGGAAACGGGGCTCCTCTGGATGTGGGCGGGACCATCGTGCTTCCTCTCGAGTGGAGACGGGTATGGCGGTGAACTTCTTGAGTTGCAGCAAGGGTGTGAAAGACCCTTTCGAAGTTCCAGAGGTTAGGTGTCATTAGTCTCCAGACGCCTCATCGGAAATAGGCCTCATCTCGCCTGGAAGGGAGAACTTCCTGGATTTTCTCGAGTTGCGGCAGGTTATCCCGAGTTACGACGGGGACCTCAGGGACCCGCCCTGGTGGCCTCAGGAGAGGCCAGTCCCCATGCGAGTTGCTAGGGGGCCTCTCGGGATTCCTCTCCCGTCGATACCGGGGCCTAAAACCTTGTGTGGAGTCAGGGCCGGAACCGAGGATTCCTCTCAGGGGCTGATATGGATCTTTGGGTACTTCTGGAGTCTCGCCAGGGGACACAGGCCTCGTCTCGAGTGGGGGCAAGCACGTGCGCTTTCCTTCCAGGCTGTAGCAGCAATGTCACGCTTCCCGTAGCGTGGATCAAAGGGTCTGTTGTTTTCCCTCGAGGCTTTCCCTCGAGGCTTTCCCACACGGCTGTCCCACGTGCCACCGTGGTGTGAGTCGATCCTCGGCGTGAAAGATGAGCCAGTGCAGGGCAAAAAGTTTCCTCTGGAATGGACTGAGACATCTGGGGGACTCTTGGAATGGTGGTACGACCATGGAGTTCCTCTCGCCTTTCCTGTTGAGAGTGCCTCCTCTTGAGATGCGACGGGAACGCCGGGAATTCTTTCCCGTTGAAAGCAGGGAAAGGATCCCCCATTTCGAGCTCCGAGGGGAAAACGGGGCTCCTCTGGATGTGGGCGGGACCATCGTGCTTCCTCTCGAGTGGAGACGGGTATGGTGGTGAACTTCTTGAGTTGCAGCAAGGGTGTGAAAGACCCTTTCGAAGTTCCAGAGGTTAGGTGTCATTAGTCTCCAGACGCCTCATCGGAAATAGGCCTCATCTCGCCTGGAAGGGAGAACTTCCTGGATTTTCTCGAGTTGCGGCAGGTGTTCCCGAGTTACGACGGGAACCTCAGGGACCCGCCCTGGTGGCCTCAGGAGAGGCCAGTCCCCATGCGAGTTGCTAGGGGGCCTCTCGGGATTCCTCTCCCGTCGATACCGGGGCCAAAAACCTTGTGTGGAGTCAGGGCCGGAACCGAGGATTCCTCTCAGGGGCTGACATGGATCTTTGGGTACTTCTGGAGTCTCGCCAGAGGAGACAGGCCTCGTCTCGAGTGGGGGCATGCACGTGCGCTTTCCTTCCAGGCTGTAGCAGCAATGTCACGCTTCCCGTCGCGTGGATCAAAGTATCTGTGGTTTTCCCTCTAGGCTTTCCCTCGAGGCTTTCCCACAGGGCTGTCCCACGTGCCACCGTGGTGTGAGTCGATCCTCGGCGTGAAAGATGAGCCAGTGCAGGGCAAAGAGGTTCCTCTGGAATGGACTGAGACATCTGGGGGACTCTTGGAATGGTGGTACGACCATGGAGTTCCTCTCGCCTTTCCTGTTGAGAGTGCCTCCTCTTGAGATGCGACGGGAATGCCGGGAATTCTTTCCCGTTGAAAGCAGGGAAAGGATCCCTCATCTCGAGCTACGAGGGGGAAACGGGGCTCCTCTGGATGTGGGTGGGACCATCGTGCTTTCTCTCGTGTGGAGACGGGTATGGCGGTAAACTTCTTGAGTTGCAGCAAAGGTGTGAAAGACCCTTTCGAAGTTCCAGAGTTTGGGTGTCATTAGTCTCCAGACACCTCATCGGAAATAGGCCTCATCTCGCCTTGAAGGGAGAACTTCCTGGATTTTCTCGAGTTGCGGCAGGTGTTCTCGAGTTACGACGGGGACCTCAGGGACCCGCCCTGGTGGCCTCAGGAGAGGCCAGTCCCCATGCGAGTTGCTAGGGGGCCTCTCGGGATTCCTCTCCCGTCGATACCGGGGCCAAAAACCTTGTGTGGAGTCAGGGCCAGAACCGAGGATTCCTCTCAGGGGCTGACATGGATCTTTGGGTACTTCTGGAGTCTCCCCAGGGGAGTCAGGCCTCGTCTCGAGTGGGGGCATGCACGTGCGCTTTCCTTCCAGGCTGTAGCAGCAATGTCTCGCTTCCCGTCGCGTGGATCAAAGGATCTGTGGTTTTCCCTCGAGGCTTTCCCTCGAGGCTTTCCCACAGGGCTGTCCCACGTGCCACCGTGGTGTGAGTCGATCCTCGGCGCGAAAGATGAGCCAGTGCAGGGCAAAGAGGTTCCTCTGGAATGGACTGAGACATGTGGGGGACTCTTGGAATGGTGGTACGACCATGGAGTTCCTCTCGACTTTCCTGTTAAGAGTGCCTCCTCTTGAGATCCGACGGGAACGCCGGGAATTCTTTCCCGTTGAAAGCAGGGAAATGTTCCCTCATCTCGAGCTACGAGGGGGAAACGGGGCTCCTCTGGATGTGGGCGGGACCATCGTGCTTCCTTTCGAGTGGAGACGGGTATGGCGGTGAACTTCTTGAGTTGCAGCAAGGGTGTGAAAGACCCTTTCGAAGTTCCAGAGGTTAGGTGTCATTAGTCTCCAGACGCCTCATCGGAAATAGGCCTCATCTAGCCTGGAAGGGAGAACTTCCTGGATTTTCTCGAGGTGCGGCAGGTGTTCTCGAGTTACGACGGGTACCACATGGACCCGCCCTGATGGCCTCAGGAACGGCCAGTCCCCATGCGAGTTGCTAGGGGGCCTCTCGGGATTCCTCTCCCGTCGATACCGGGGCCAAAAACCTTGTGTGGAGTCAGGGCCGGAACCGAGGATTCCTCTCAGGGGCTGACATGGATCTTTGGGTACTTCTAGAGTCTCCCCAGGAGAGTCAGGCCTCGTCTCGAGTGGGGGCATGCACGTGCGCTTTCTTTTCAGGCTGTAGCAGCAATGTCACGCTTCCCGTCGCGTGGATCAAATGATCTGTGGTTTTCCCTCGAGGCTTTCCCTCGAGGCTTTCCCACAGGGCTGTCCCACGTGCCACCGTGGTGTGAGTCGATCCTCGGCGTGAAAGATGAGCCAGTGCAGGGCAAAGGGGTTCCTCTGGAATGGACTGAGACATCTGGGGGACTCTTGGAATGGTGGTACGACCATGCAGTTCCTCTCGCCTTTCCTGTTGAGAGTGCCTCCTCTTGAGATGCGACGGGAACGCCGGGAATTCTTTCCCGTTGAAAGCAGGGAAAGGATCCCCCATTTCGAGCTCCGAGGGGAAAACGGGGCTCCTCTGGATGTGGGCGGGACCATCGTGCTTCCTCTCGAGTGGAGACGGGTATGGTGGTGAACTTCTTGAGTTGCAGCAAGGGTGTGAAAGACCCTTTCGAAGTTCCAGAGGTTAGGTGTCATTAGTCTCCAGACGCCTCATCGGAAATAGGCCTCATCTCGCCTGGAAGGGAGAACTTCCTGGATTTTCTCGAGTTGCGGCAGGTGTTCCCGAGTTACGACGGGAACCTCAGGGACCCGCCCTGGTGGCCTCAGGAGAGGCCAGTCCCCATGCGAGTTGCTAGGGGGCCTCTCGGGATTCCTCTCCCGTCGATACCGGGGCCAAAAACCTTGTGTGGAGTCAGGGCCGGAACCGAGGATTCCTCTCAGGGGCTGACATGGATCTTTGGGTACTTCTGGAGTCTCGCCAGAGGAGACAGGCCTCGTCTCGAGTGGGGGCATGCACGTGCGCTTTCCTTCCAGGCTGTAGCAGCAATGTCACGCTTCCCGTCGCGTGGATCAAAGGATCTGTGGTTTTCCCTCGAGGCTTTCCCTCGAGGCTTTCCCACAGGGCTGTCCCACGTGCCACCGTGGTGTGAGTCGATCCTCGGCGTGAAAGATGAGCCAGTGCAGGGCAAAGAGGTTCCTCTGGAATGGACTGAGACATCTGGGGGACTCTTGGAATGGTGGTACGACCATGGAGTTCCTCTCGCCTTTCCTGTTGAGAGTGCCTCCTCTTGAGTTGTGACGGGAACGCCGGGAATTCTTTCCCGTTGAAAGCAGGGAAAGGATCCCTCATCTCGAGCTACGAGGGGGAAACGGGGCTCCTCGGGATGTGGGCGGCACCATCGTGCTTCCTCTCGAGTGGACACGGGTATGTTGGTGAACTTCTTGAGTTGCAGCAAGGGTGTGAAAGACCCTTTCGAAGTTCCAGAGGTTAGGTGTCATTAGTCTCCAGACGCCTCATCGGAAATAGGCCTCATCTAGCCTGGAAGGGAGAACTTCCTGGATTTTCTCGAGTTGCGGCAGGTGTTCTCGAGTTACGACGGGTACCACAGGGACCCGCCCTGATGGCCTCAGGAGAGGCCAGTCCCCATGCGAGTTGCTAGGGGGCCTCTCGGGATTCCTCTCCAGTCGATACCGGGGCCAAAAAGCTTGTGTGGAGTCAGGGCCAGAACCGAGGATTCCTCTCAGGGGCTGACATGGATCTTTGGGTACTTCTAGAGTCTCCCCAGGGGAGTTAGGCCTCGTCTCGAGTGGGGGCATGCACGTGCGCTTTCCTTCCTGGCTGTAGCAGCAATGTCACGCTTCCCGTCGCGTGGATCAAATGATCTGTGGTTTTCCCTCGAGGCTTTCCCTCGAGGCTTTCCCACAGGGCTGTCCCATGTCCCACCGTGGTGTGAGTCGATCCTCGGAGTGAAAGATGAGCCAGTGCAGGGCAAAGAGGTTCCTCTGGAATGGACTGAGACATCTGGGGGACTCTTGGAATGGTGGTACGACCATGGAGTTCCTCTCGCCTTTCCTGTTGAGAGTGCCTCCTCTTGAGATGCGACGGGAATGCTGGGAATTCTTTCCCGTTGAAAGCAGGGAAAGGATCCCTCATCTCGAGCTACGAGGGGGAAACGGGGCTCCTCTGGATGTGGGCGGGACCATCGTGCTTCCTCTCGAGTGGAGACGGGTATGGCGGTGAACTTCTTGAGTTGCAGCAAGGGTGTGAAAGACCCTTTCGAAGTTCCAGAGGTTACGTGTCAGTCTCCAGACGCCTCATCGGAAATAGGCCTCATCTCGCCTGGAAGGGAGAACTTCCTGGATTTTCTCGAGTTGCGGCAGGTGTTCTCGAGTTACGACGGGGACCTCAGGGACCCGCCCTGGTGGCCTCAGGAGAGGCCAGTCCCCATGCGAGTTGCTAGGGGGCCTCTCGGGATTCCTCTCCCGTCGATACCGGGGCCAAAAGCCTTGTGTGGAGTCAGGGCCGGAATCGAGCATTCCTCTCAGGGGCTGACATGGATCTTTGGGTACTTCTGGAGTCTCCCCAGGGGAGTCAGGCCTCGTCTCGAGTGGGGGCATGCACGTGCGCTTTCCTTCCAGGCTGTAGCAGCAATGTCACGCTTCCCGTCGCGTGGATCAAAGTATCTGTGGTTTTCCCTCTAGGCTTTCCCTCGAGGCTTTCCCACAGGGCTGTCCCACGTGCCACCGTGGTGTGAGTCGATCCTCGGCGTGAAAGATGAGCCAGTGCAGGGCAAAGAGGTTCCTCTGGAATGGACTGAGACATCTGGGGGACTCTTGGAATGGTGGTACGACCATGGAGTTCCTCTCGCCTTTCCTGTTGAGAGTGCCTCCTCTTGAGATGCGACGGGAATGCCGGGAATTCTTTCCCGTTGAAAGCAGGGAAAGGATCCCTCATCTCGAGCTACGAGGGGGAAACGGGGCTCCTCTGGATGTGGGTGGGACCATCGTGCTTTCTCTCGTGTGGAGACGGGTATGGCGGTAAACTTCTTGAGTTGCAGCAAAGGTGTGAAAGACCCTTTCGAAGTTCCAGAGTTTGGGTGTCATTAGTCTCCAGACACCTCATCGGAAATAGGCCTCATCTCGCCTTGAAGGGAGAACTTCCTGGATTTTCTCGAGTTGCGGCAGGTGTTCTCGAGTTACGACGGGGACCTCAGGGACCCGCCCTGGTGGCCTCAGGAGAGGCCAGTCCCCATGCGAGTTGCTAGGGGGCCTCTCGGGATTCCTCTCCCGTCGATACCGGGGCCAAAAACCTTGTGTGGAGTCAGGGCCAGAACCGAGGATTCCTCTCAGGGGCTGACATGGATCTTTGGGTACTTCTGGAGTCTCCCCAGGGGAGTCAGGCCTCGTCTCGAGTGGGGGCATGCACGTGCGCTTTCCTTCCAGGCTGTAGCAGCAATGTCTCGCTTCCCGTCGCGTGGATCAAAGGATCTGTGGTTTTCCCTCGAGGCTTTCCCTCGAGGCTTTCCCACAGGGCTGTCCCACGTGCCACCGTGGTGTGAGTCGATCCTCGGCGCGAAAGATGAGCCAGTGCAGGGCAAAGAGGTTCCTCTGGAATGGACTGAGACATGTGGGGGACTCTTGGAATGGTGGTACGACCATGGAGTTCCTCTCGACTTTCCTGTTAAGAGTGCCTCCTCTTGAGATCCGACGGGAACGCCGGGAATTCTTTCCCGTTGAAAGCAGGGAAATGTTCCCTCATCTCGAGCTACGAGGGGGAAACGGGGCTCCTCTGGATGTGGGCGGGACCATCGTGCTTCCTTTCGAGTGGAGACGGGTATGGCGGTGAACTTCTTGAGTTGCAGCAAGGGTGTGAAAGACCCTTTCGAAGTTCCAGAGGTTAGGTGTCATTAGTCTCCAGACGCCTCATCGGAAATAGGCCTCATCTAGCCTGGAAGGGAGAACTTCCTGGATTTTCTCGAGGTGCGGCAGGTGTTCTCGAGTTACGACGGGTACCACATGGACCCGCCCTGATGGCCTCAGGAACGGCCAGTCCCCATGCGAGTTGCTAGGGGGCCTCTCGGGATTCCTCTCCCGTCGATACCGGGGCCAAAAACCTTGTGTGGAGTCAGGGCCGGAACCGAGGATTCCTCTCAGGGGCTGACATGGATCTTTGGGTACTTCTAGAGTCTCCCCAGGAGAGTCAGGCCTCGTCTCGAGTGGGGGCATGCACGTGCGCTTTCTTTTCAGGCTGTAGCAGCAATGTCACGCTTCCCGTCGCGTGGATTAAAGGATCTGTGGTTTTCCCTCGAGGCTTTCCCTCGAGGCTTTCCCACAGGGCTGTCCCACGGGCCACCGTGGTGTGAGTCGATCCTCGGCGTGAAAGGTGAGCCAGTGCCGGGCAAAGAGGTTCCTCTGGAATGGACTGAGACATCTGGGGGACTCTTGGAATGGTGGTACGACCATGGAGTTACTCTCGCCTTTCCTGTTGAGAGTGCCTCCTCTTGAGATGCGACGGGAATGCCGGGAATTCTTTCCCGTTGAAAGCAGGGAAAGGATCCCTCATCTCGAGCTCCGAGGGGGAAACGTGGCTCCTCGGTATGTGGGCGGGACCATCGTGCTTTCTCTCGTGTGGAGACGGGTATGGCGGTAAACTTCTTGAGTTGCAGCAAGGGTGTGAAAGACCCTTTCGAAGTTCCAGAGTTTGGGTGTCATTAGTCTCCAGACGCCTCATCGGAAATAGGCCTCATCTCGCCTGGAAGGGAGAACTTCCTGGATTTTCTCGAGTTGCGGCAGGTGTTCTCGAGTTACGACGGGGACCTCAGGGACCCGCCCTGGTGGCCTCAGGAGAGGCCAGTCCCCATGCGAGCTGCTAGGGGGCCTCTCGGGATTCCTCTCCCGTCGATACCGGGGCCAAAAACCTTGTGTGGAGTCAGGGCCAGAACCGAGGATTCCTCTCAGGGGCTGACATGGATCTTTGGGTACTTCTGGAGTCTCCCCAGGGGAGTCAGGCCTCGTCTCGAGTGGGGGCATGCACGTGCGCTTTCCTTCCAGGCTGTAGCAGCAATGTCACGCTTCCCGTCGCGTGCATCAAAGGATCTGTGGTTTTCCCTCGAGGCTTTCCCTCGAGGCTTTCCAGCAGGGCTGTCCCACGTGCCACCGTGGTGTGAGTCGATCCTCGGCGTGAAAGATGAGCCAGTGCAGGGCAAAGAGGTTCCTCTGGAATGGACTGAGACATCTGGGCGACTCTTGGAATGGTGGTACGACCATGGAGTTCCTCTCGCCTTTCCTGTTGAGAGTGCCTCCTCTTGAGATGCGACGGGAACGCCGGGAATTCTTTCCCCTTGAAAGCAGGGAAAGGATCCCTCATCTCGAGCTACGAGGGGGAAACGGGGCTCCTCTGGATGTGGGTGGGACCATCGTGCTTCCTCTCGAGTGGACACCGGTATGGCGCTGAACTTCTTGAGTTGCAGCAAGGGTGTGAAAGACCCTTTCGAAGTTCCAGAGGTTAGGTGTCATTAGTCTCCAGACGCCTCATCGGAAATAGGCCTCATCTCGCCTGGAAGGGAGAACTTCCTGGATTTTCTCGATTTCCGGCAGGTGTTCTCGAGTTACGACGGGGACCTCAGGGACCCGCCCTGGTGGCCTCAGGAGAGGCCAGTCCCCATGCGAGTTGCTAGGGGGCCTCTCGGGATTCCTCTCCCGTCGATACCGGGGCCAAAAACCTTGTTTGGAGTCAAGGCCGGAACCGAGGATTCCTCTCAGGGGCTGACATGGATCTTTGGGTACTTCTGGAGTCTCCCCAGGGGAGTCAGGCCTCGTCTCCAGTGGGGGCATGCACGTGCGCTTTCCTTCCAGGCTGTAGCAGCAATGTCACACTTCCCTTCGCGTGGATCAAATGATCTGTGGTTTTCCCTCGAGGCTTTCCCTCGAGGCTTTCCCACAGGGCTGTCCCACGTGCCACCGTGGTGTGAGTCGATCCTCGGCGTGAAAGATGAGCCAGTGCAGGGCAAAGAGGTTCCTCTGGAATGGACTGAGACATCTGGGGGACTCTTGGAATGGTGGTACGACCATGGAGTTCCTCTCGCCTTTCCTGTTGAGAGTGCCTCCTCTTGAGATGCGACGGGAACGCCGGGAATTCTTTCCCGTTGAAAGCAGGGAAAGGATCCCACATCTCGAGCTCCGAGGGGGAAACGGGGCTCCTCTGGATGTGGGCGGGACCATCGTGCTTCCTCTCGAGTGGAGACGGGTATGGCGGTGAACTACTTGAGTTGCAGCAAGGGTGTGAAAGACCCTTTCGAAGTTCCAGAGGTTAGGTGTCATTAGTCTCCAGACGCCTCATCGGAAATACGCCTCATCTCGCCTGGAAGGGAGAACTTCCTGGATTTTCTCGAGTTGCGGCAGGTGTTCTCGAGTTATGACGGGGACCTCAGGGACCCGCCCTGGTGGCCTCAGGAGAGGCCAGTCCCCATGCGAGTTGCTAGGGGGCCTCTCGGGATTCCTCTCCCGTCGATACCGGGGCCAAAAACCTTGTGTGGAGTCAGGGCCGGAACCGAGGATTCCTCTCAGGGGTGATATGGATCTTTGGGTACTTCTGGAGTCTCCCCAGGGGAGTCAGGCCTCGTCTCGAGTGGGGGCATGCACGTGCGCTTTCCTTCCAGGCTGTAGCAGCAATGTCACGCTTCCCGTCGCGTGCATCAAAGGATCTGTGGTTTTCCCTCGAGGCTTTCCCTCGAGGCTTTCCCGCAGGGCTGTCCCACGTTCCACCGTGGTGTGAGTCGATCCTCGGCGTGAAAGATGAGCCAGTGCAGGGCAAAGAGGTTCCTCTGGAATGGACTGAGACATCTGGGGGACTCTTGGAATGGTGGTACGACCATGGAGTTCCTCTCGCCTTTCCTGTTGAGAGTGCCTCCTCTTGAGATGCGACGGGAACGCCGGGAATTCTTTCCCGTTGAAAGCAGGGAAAGGATCCCTCATCTCGAGCTACGAGGGGGAAACGGGGCTCCTCTGGATGTGGGTGGGACCATCGTGCTTCCTCTCGAGTGGAGACGGGTATGGCGGTGAACTTCTTGAGTTGCAGCAAGGGTGTGAAAGACCCTTTCGAAGTTCCAGAGGTTACGTGTCAGTCTCCAGATGCCTCATCGGAAATAGACCTCATCTCGCCTGGAAGGGAGAACTTCCTGGATTTTCTCGAGGTGGGGCAGGTGTTCTCGAGTTATGACAGGTACCACAGGGACCCGCCCTGGTGGCCTCAGGAGAGGCCAGTCCACATGCGAGTTGCTAGGGGGCCTCTCGGGATTCCTCTCCCGTCGATACCGGGGCCAAAAACCTAGTGTGGAGTCAGGGCCGGAACCGAGGATTCCTCTCAGGGGTGACATGGATCTTTGGGTACTTCTGGAGTCTCCCCAGGGGAGTCAGGCCTCGTCTCGAGTGGGGGCATGCACGTGCGCTTTCCTTCCAGGCTGTAGCAGCAATGTCACGCTTCCCGTCGCGTGGATCAAAGGATCTGTGGTTTTCCCTCGAGGCTTTCCCTCGAGGCTTTCCCACAGGGCTGTCCCACGTGCCACCGTGGTGTGAGTCGATCCTCGGCGCGAAAGATGAGCCAGTGCAGGGCAAAGAGGTTCCTCTGGAAGGGACTGAGACATCTGGGGGACTCTTGGAATGGTGGTACGACCATGGAGTTCCTCTCGCCTTTCCTGTTGAGAGTGCCTCCTCTTGAGATGCGACGGGAACGCCGGGAATTCTTTCCTGTTGAAAGCAGGGAAAGGATCCCTCATCTCGAGCTCCGAGGGGGAATCGGGGCTCCTCTGGATGTGGGCGGGACCATCGTGCTTCCTCTCGAGTGGAGACGGGTATGGCGCTGAACTTCTTGAGTTGCAGCAAGGGTGTGAAAGACCCTTTCGAAGTTCCAGAGGTTACGTGTCAGTCTCCAGACGCCTCATCGGAAATAGACCTCATCTCGCCTGGAAGGGAGAACTTCCTGGATTTTCTCGAGGTGCGGCAGGTGTTCTCGAGTTACGACGGGTACCACAGGGACCCGCCCTGATGGCCTCAGGAGAGGCCAGTCCCCATGCGAGTTGCTAGGGGGCCTCTCGGGATTCCTCTCCCGTCGATACTAGGGCCAAAAACCTTGTGTGGAGTCAGGGCCGGAACCGAGGATTCCTCACAGGGGTGACATGGATATTTGGGTACTTCTGGAGTCTCCCCAGGGGAGTCAGGCCTCGTCTCGAGTGGGGGCATGCACGTGCGCTTTCCTTCCAGGCTGTAGCAGCAATGTCACGCTTCCCGTCGCGTGGATCAAAGTATCTGTGGTTTTCCCTCGAGGCTTTCCCTCGAGGCTTTCCCGCAGGGCTGTCCCACGTGCCACCGTGGTGTGAGTCGATCCTCGGCGTGAAAGATGAGCCAGTGCAGGGCAAAGAGGTTCCTCTGGAATGGACTGAGACATCTGGGGGACTCTTGGAATGGTGGTACGACCATGGAGTACCTCTCGCCTTTCCTGTTGAGAGTGCCTCCTCTTGAGATGCGACGGGAACGCCGGGAATTCTTTCCCGTTGAAAGCAGGGAAAGGATCCCTCATCTCGAGCTCCGAGGGGGAAACGGGGCTCCTCTGGATGTGGGCGGGACCATCGTGCTTCCTCTCGAGTGGAGACGGGTATGGCGGTGAACTTCTTGAGTTGCAGCAAGGGTGTGAAAGACCCTTTCGAAGTTCCAGAGGTTAGGTGTCATTAGTCTCCAGACGCCTCATCGGAAATAGGCCTCATCTCGCCTGGAAGGGAGAACTTCCTGGATTTTCTCGAGTTGCGGCAGGTTATCCCGAGTTACGACGGGGACCTCAGGGACCCGCCCTGGTGGCCTCAGGAGAGGCCAGTCCCCATGCGAGTTGCTAGGGGGCCTCTCGGGATTTCTCTCCCGTCGATACCGGGGCCTAAAACCTTGTGTGGAGTCAGGGCCGGAACCGAGGATTCCTCTCAGGGGCTGATATGGATCTTTGGGTACTTCTGGAGTCTCGCCAGGGGACACAGGCCTCGTCTCGAGTGGGGGCAAGCACGTGCGCTTTCCTTCCAGGCTGTAGCAGCAATGTCACGCTTCCCGTAGCGTGGATCAAAGGGTCTGTTGTTTTCCCTCGAGGCTTTCCCTCGAGGCTTTCCCACACGGCTGTCCCACGTGCCACCGTGGTGTGAGTCGATCCTCGGCGTGAAAGATGAGCCAGTGCAGGGCAAAAAGTTTCCTCTGGAATGGACTGAGACATCTGGGGGACTCTTGGAATGGTGGTACGACCATGGAGTTCCTCTCGCCTTTCCTGTTGAGAGTGCCTCCTCTTGAGATGCGACGGGAACGCCGGGAATTCTTTCCCGTTGAAAGCAGGGAAAGGATCCCCCATTTCGAGCTCCGAGGGGAAAACGGGGCTCCTCTGGATGTGGGCGGGACCATCGTGCTTCCTCTCGAGTGGAGACGGGTATGGTGGTGAACTTCTTGAGTTGCAGCAAGGGTGTGAAAGACCCTTTCGAAGTTCCAGAGGTTAGGTGTCATTAGTCTCCAGACGCCTCATCGGAAATAGGCCTCATCTCGCCTGGAAGGGAGAACTTCCTGGATTTTCTCGAGTTGCGGCAGGTGTTCCCGAGTTACGACGGGAACCTCAGGGACCCGCCCTGGTGGCCTCAGGAGAGGCCAGTCCCCATGCGAGTTGCTAGGGGGCCTCTCGGGATTCCTCTCCCGTCGATACCGGGGCCAAAAACCTTGTGTGGAGTCAGGGCCGGAACCGAGGATTCCTCTCAGGGGCTGACATGGATCTTTGGGTACTTCTGGAGTCTCGCCAGAGGAGACAGGCCTCGTCTCGAGTGGGGGCATGCACGTGCGCTTTCCTTCCAGGCTGTAGCAGCAATGTCACGCTTCCCGTCGCGTGGATCAAAGGGTCTGTGGTTTTCCCTCGAGGCTTTCCCTCGAGGCTTTCCAACAGGGCTGTCCCACGTGCCACCGTGGTGTGAGTCGATCCTCGGCGTGAAAGATGAGCCAGTGCAGGGCAAAGAGGTTCCTCTGGAATGGACTGAGACATCTGGGGGACTCGTGGAATGGTGGTACGACCATGGAGTTCCTCTCGGCTTTCCTGTGGAGAGTGCCTCCTCTTGAGATGCGACGGGATCGCCGGGAATTCTTTCCCGTTGAAAGCAGGGAAAGGATCCCTCATCTCGAGCTCCGAGGGGGAGACGGGGCTCCTCTGGATGTGGGCGGGACCATCGTGCTTCCTCTCGAGTGGAGACGGGTATGGCGGTGAACTTCTTGAGTTGCAGCAAGGGTGTGAAAGACCCTTTCGAAGTTCCAGAGGTTAGGTGTCATTAGTCTCCAGACGCCTCATCGGAAATAGGCCTCATCTCGCCTGGAAGGGAGAACTTCCTGGATTTTCTCGAGTTGTGGCAGGTGTTCTCGAGTTACGACGGGGACATCAGGCACCCGCCCTGGTGGCCTCAGGAGAGGCCAGTCCCCATGCGAGTTGATAGGGGGCCTCTCGGGATTCCTCTCCCGTCGATACCGGGCCCAAAAACATTTTTTGGAGTCAGGGCTGTAACCGAGGATTCCTCTTAGGGGCTGACTTGATTCTTTGGGTACTTCTGGAGTGTCCCCAAGGGAGTCAGGCCTCGTCTCGAGTCGGGGCATGCACGTGCGCTTTCCCTCCAGGCTGTAGCAGCAATGTCACGCTTCCCGTCGCGTGGATCAAAGGATCTGTGGTTTTCACTCGAGGCTTTCCCTCGAGGCTTTCCCACAGGGCTGTCCCACGTGCCACCGTGGTGTGAGTCGATCCTCGGCATTAAAGATGAGCCAGTGCAGGGCAAAGAGGTTCCTCTGGAATGGACTGAGACATCTGGGGGACTCTTGGAATGGTGGTACGACCATGGAGTTCCTCTCGCCTTTCCTGTTGAGAGTGCTTCCTCTTGAGATGCGACGGGAACGCCGGGAATTCTTTCCCGTTGAAAGCAGGGAAAGGATCCCTCATCTCGAGCTCCTAGGGGGAAACGGGGCTCCTCTCGATGTGGGCGGGACCATCGTGCTTCCTCTCGAGTGGACACGGGTATGTCGGTGAAATTCTTGAGTTGCAGCAAGGGTGTGAAAGACCCTTTCGAAGTTCCAGAGGTTAGGTGTCATTAGTCTCCAGACGCCTCATCGGAAATAGGCCTCATCTAGCCTGGAAGGGAGAACTTCCTGGATTTTCTCGAGGTGCGGCAGGTGTTCTCGAGTTACGACGGGTACCACAGGGACCCGCCCTGGTGGCCTCAGGAGAGGCCAGTCCCCATGCGAGTTGCTAGGGGGCCTCTCGGGATTCCTCTCCCTTCGATACCGGCGCCAAAAACCTTGTGTGGAGTCAGGGCCAGAACCGAGGATTCCTCTCAGGGGCTGACATGGATCTTTGGGTACTTCTGGAGTCTCCCCAGGGGAGTCAGGCCTCGTCTCGAGTGGGGGCATGCACGTGCGCTTTCCTTCCAGGCTGTAGCAGCAATGTCACGCTTCCCGTCGCGTGGATCAAAGGATCTGTGGTTTTCCCTCGAGGCTTTCCCTCGAGGCTTTCCCACAGGGCTGTCCCACGTGCCACCGTGGTGTGAGTCGATCCTCGGCGTGAAAGATGAGCCAGTGCAGGGCAAAGAGGTTCCTCTGGAATGGACTGAGACATCTGGGGGACTCTTGGAATGGTGGTACGACCATGGAGTTCCTCTCGCCTTTCCTGTTGAGAGTGCCTCCTCTTGAGTTGTGACGGGAACGCCGGGAATTCTTTCCCGTTGAAAGCAGGGAAAGGATCCCTCATCTCGAGCTACGAGGGGGAAACGGGGCTCCTCGGGATGTGGGCGGCACCATCGTGCTTCCTCTCGAGTGGACACGGGTATGTCGGTGAACTTCTTGAGTTGCAGCAAGGGTGTGAAAGACTCTTTCGAAGTTCCAGAGGTTAGGTGTCATTAGTCTCCAGACGCCTCATCGGAAATAGGCCTCATCTAGCCTGGAAGGGAGAACTTCCTGGATTTTCTCGAGTTGCGGCAGGTGTTCTCGAGTTACGACGGGTACCACAGGGACCCGCCCTGATGGCCTCAGGAGAGGCCAGTCCCCATGCGAGTTGCTAGGGGGCCTCTCGGGATTCCTCTCCAGTCGATACCGGGGCCAAAAAGCTTGTGTGGAGTCAGGGCCAGAACCGAGGATTCCTCTCAGGGGCTGACATGGATCTTTGGGTACTTCTAGAGTCTCCCCAGGGGAGTCAGGCCTCGTCTCGAGTGGGGGCATGCACGTGCGCTTTCCTTCCTGGCTGTAGCAGCAATGTCACGCTTCCCGTCGCGTGGATCAAATGATCTGTGGTTTTCCCTCGAGGCTTTCCCTCGAGGCTTTCCCACAGGGCTGTCCCATGTCCCACCGTGGTGTGAGTCGATCCTCGGAGTGAAAGATGAGCCAGTGCAGGGCAAAGAGGTTCCTCTGGAATGGACTGAGACATCTGGGGGACTCTTGGAATGGTGGTACGACCATGGAGTTCCTCTCGCCTTTCCTGTTGAGAGTGCCTCCTCTTGAGATGCGACGGGAACGCTGGGAATTCTTTCCCGTTGAAAGCAGGGAAAGGATCCCTCATCTCGAGCTACGAGGGGGAAACGGGGCTCCTCTGGATGTGGGCGGGACCATCGTGCTTCCTCTCGAGTGGAGACGGGTATGGCGGTGAACTTCTTGAGTTGCAGCAAGGGTGTGAAAGACCCTTTCGAAGTTCCAGAGGTTACGTGTCAGTCTCCAGACGCCTCATCGGAAATAGGCCTCATCTCGCCTGGAAGGGAGAACTTCCTGGATTTTCTCGAGTTGCGGCAGGTGTTCTCGAGTTACGACGGGGACCTCAGGGACCCGCCCTGGTGGCCTCAGGAGAGGCCAGTCCCCATGCGAGTTGCTAGGGGGCCTCTCGGGATTCCTCTCCCGTCGATACCGGGGCCAAAAGCCTTGTGTGGAGTCAGGGCCGGAATCGAGCATTCCTCTCAGGGGCTGACATGGATCTTTGGGTACTTCTGGAGTCTCCCCAGGGGAGTCAGGCCTCGTCTCGAGTGGGGGCATGCACGTGTGCTTTCCTTCCAGGCTGTAGCAGCAATGTCACGCTTCCCGTCGCGTGGATCAAAGGATCTGTGGTTTTCCCTCGAGGCTTTCCCTCGAGGCTTTCCCACAGGGCTGTCCCACGTGCCACCGTGGTGTGAGTCGATCCTCGGCGTGAAAGATGAGCCAGTGCAGGGCAAAGAGGTTCCTCTGGAATGGACTGAGACATCTGGGGGACTCTTGGAATGGTGGTACGACCATGGAGTTCCTCTCGCCTTTCCTGTTGAGAGTGCCTCCTCTTGAGATGCGACGGGAATGCCGGGAATTCTTTCCCGTTGAAAGCAGGGAAAGGATCCCTCATCTCGAGCTCCGAGGGGGAAACGGGGCTCCTCTGGATGTGGGCGGGACCATTGTGCTTTCTCTCGTGTGGAGACGTGTATGGCGGTAAACTTCTTGAGTTGCAGCAAGGGTGTGAAAGACCCTTTCGAAGTTCCAGAGGTTCGGTGTCATTAGTCTCCAGACGCCTCATCGGAAATAGGCCTAATCTCGCCTGGAAGGGAGAACTTCCCGGATTTTCTCGAGGTGCGCCCGGTGTTCTCGAGTTACGACGGGGACCTCAGGGACCCGCCCTGGTGGCCTCAGGAGAGGCCAGTCCCCATGCGAGCTGCTAGGGGGCCTCTCGGGATTCCTCTCCCGTCGATACCGGGGCCAAAAACCTTGTGTGGAGTCAGGGCTGGAACCGAGGATTCCTCTCAGGAGATGACATGGATCTTTGGGTACATCTGGAGTCCCACCAGGGGAGTCAGGCCTCTTCTCGATTGGGGGCATGCACGTGTGCTTTCCTTCCAGGCTGTAGCAGCAATGTCACGCTTCCCGTCGCGTGGATCAAAGGATCTGTGGTTTTCCCTCGAGGCTTTCCCACAGGGCTGTCCCACGTGCCACCGTGGTGTGAGTCGATCCTCGGCGTGAAAGATGAGCCAGTGCAGGGCAAAGAGGTTCCTCTGGAATGGACTGAGACATCTGGGGGACTCTTGGAATGGTGATACGACCATGGAGTTCCTCTCGCCTTTCCTGTTGAGAGTGCCTCCTCTTGAGATGCGACGGGAACGCCGGGAATTCTTTCCCGTTGAAAGCAGGGAAAGGATCCCTCATCTCGAGCTTCGAGGGGGAAACGGGGCTCCTCTGGATGTGGGCGGGACCATCGTGCTTCCTCCCGAGTGGACACGGGTATGGAGGTGAACTTCTTGAGTTGCAGCAAGGGTGTGAAAGACCCTTTCGACGTTCCAGAGGTTAGGTGTCATTAGTCTCCAGACGCCTCATCGGAAATAGGCCTCATCTCGCCTTGAAGGGAGAACTTCCTGGATTTTCTCGAGTTGCGGCAGGAGTTCTCGAGTTACGACGGGGACCTCAGGGACCCGCCCTGGTGGCCTCAGGAGAGGCCAGTCCCCATGCGAGTTGCTAGGGGGCCTCTCGGGATTCCTCTCCCGTCGATACCGGGGCCAAAAACCTTGTGTGGAGTCAGGGCCGGAACCGAGGATTCCTCTCAGGGGTGATATGGATCTTTGGGTACTTCTGGAGTCTCCCCAGGGGAGTCAGGCCTCGTCTCGAGTGGGGGCATGCACGTGCGCTTTCCTTCCAGGCTGTAGCAGCAATGTCACGCTTCCCGTCGCGTGCATCAAAGGATCTGTGGTTTTCCCTCGAGGCTTTCCCTCGAGGCTTTCCAGCAGGGCTGTCCCACGTGCCACCGTGGTGTGAGTCGATCCTCGGCGTGAAAGATGAGCCAGTGCAGGGCAAAGAGGTTCCTCTGGAATGGACTGAGACATCTGGGCGACTCTTGGAATGGTGGTACGACCATGGAGTTCCTCTCGCCTTTCCTGTTGAGAGTGCCTCCTCTTGAGATGCGACGGGAACGCCGGGAATTCTTTCCCCTTGAAAGCAGGGAAAGGATCCCTCATCTCGAGCTACGAGGGGGAAACGGGGCTCCTCTGGATGTGGGTGGGCCCATCGTGCTTCCTCTCGAGTGGACACCGGTATGGCGCTGAACTTCTTGAGTTGCAGCAAGGGTGTGAAAGACCCTTTCGAAGTTCCAGAGGTTAGGTGTCATTAGTCTCCAGACGCCTCATCGGAAATAGGCCTCATCTCGCCTGGAAGGGAGAACTTCCTGGATTTTCTCGATTTCCGGCAGGTGTTCTCGAGTTACGACGGGGACCTCAGGGACCCGCCCTGGTGGCCTCAGGAGAGGCCAGTCCCCATGCGAGTTGCTAGGGGGCCTCTCGGGATTCCTCTCCCGTCGATACCGGGGCCAAAAACCTTGTGTGGAGTCAAGGCCGGAACCGAGGATTCCTCTCAGGGGCTGACATGGATCTTTGGGTACTTCTGGAGTCTCCCCAGGGGAGTCAGGCCTCGTCTCCAGTGGGGGCATGCACGTGCGCTTTCCTTCCAGGCTGTAGCAGCAATGTCACACTTCCCTTCGCGTGGATCAAAGGATCTGTGGTTTTCCCTCGAGGCTTTCCCTCGAGGCTTTCCCACAGGGCTGTCCCACGTGCCACCGTGGTGTGAGTCGATCCTCGGCGTGAAAGATGAGCCACTGCAGGGCAAAGAGGTTCCTCTGGAATGGACTGAGACATCTGGGGGACTCTTGGAATGGTGGTACGACCATGGAGTTCCTCTTGCCTTTCCTGTTGAGAGTGCCTCCTCTTGAGATGCGACGGGAACGCCGGGAATTCTTTCCCGTTGAAAGCAGGGAAAGGATCCCACATCTCGAGCTCCGAGGGGGAAACGGGGCTCCTCTGGATGTGGGCGGGACCATCGTGCTTCCTCTCGAGTGGAGACGGGTATGGCGGTGAACTACTTGAGTTGCAGCAAGGGTGTGAAAGACCCTTTCGAAGTTCCAGAGGTTAGGTGTCATTAGTCTCCAGACGCCTCATCGGAAATACGCCTCATCTCGCCTGGAAGGGAGAACTTCCTGGATTTTCTCGAGTTGCGGCAGGTGTTCTCGAGTTATGACGGGGACCTCAGGGACCCTCCCTGGTGGCCTCAGGAGAGGCCAGTCCCCATGCGAGCTGCTAGGGGGCCTCTCGGGATTCCTCTCCCGTCGATACCGGGGCCAAAAACCTTGTGTGGAGTCAGGGCTGGAACCGAGGATTCCTCTCAGGAGATGACATGGATCTTTGGGTACATCTGGAGTCCCACCAGGGGAGTCAGGCCTCTTCTCGATTGGGGGCATGCACGTGTGCTTTCCTTCCAGGCTGTAGCAGCAATGTCACGCTTCCCGTCGCGTGGATCAAAGGATCTGTGGTTTTCCCTCGAGGCTTTCCCACAGGGCTGTCCCACGTGCCACCGTGGTGTGAGTCGATCCTCGGCGTGAAAGATGAGCCAGTGCAGGGCAAAGAGGTTCCTCTGGAATGGACTGAGACATCTGGGGGACTCTTGGAATGGTGATACGACCATGGAGTTCCTCTCGCCTTTCCTGTTGAGAGTGCCTCCTCTTGAGATGCGACGGGAACGCCGGGAATTCTTTCCCGTTGAAAGCAGGGAAAGGATCCCTCATCTCGAGCTCCGAGGGGGAAACGGGGCTCCTCTGGATGTGGGCGGGACCATCGTGCTTCCTCCCGAGTGGACACGGGTATGGCGGTGAACTTCTTGAGTTGCAGCAAGGGTGTGAAAGACCCTTTCGACGTTCCAGAGGTTAGGTGTCATTAGTCTCCAGACGCCTCATCGGAAATAGGCCTCATCTCGCCTTGAAGGGAGAACTTCCTGGATTTTCTCGAGTTGCGGCAGGAGTTCTCGAGTTACGACGGGGACCTCAGGGACCCGCCCTGGTGGCCTCAGGAGAGGCCAGTCCCCATGCGAGTTGCTAGGGGGCCTCTCGGGATTCCTCTCCCGTCGATACCGGGGCCAAAAACCTTGTGTGGAGTCAGGGCCGGAACCGAGGATTCCTCTCAGGGGTGATATGGATCTTTGGGTACTTCTGGAGTCTCCCCAGGGGAGTCAGGCCTCGTCTCGAGTGGGGGCATGCACGTGCGCTTTCCTTCCAGGCTGTAGCAGCAATGTCACGCTTCCCGTCGCGTGCATCAAAGGATCTGTGGTTTTCCCTCGAGGCTTTCCCTCGAGGCTTTCCAGCAGGGCTGTCCCACGTGCCACCGTGGTGTGAGTCGATCCTCGGCGTGAAAGATGAGCCAGTGCAGGGCAAAGAGGTTCCTCTGGAATGGACTGAGACATCTGGGCGACTCTTGGAATGGTGGTACGACCATGGAGTTCCTCTCGCCTTTCCTGTTGAGAGTGCCTCCTCTTGAGATGCGACGGGAACGCCGGGAATTCTTTCCCCTTGAAAGCAGGGAAAGGATCCCTCATCTCGAGCTACGAGGGGGAAACGGGGCTCCTCTGGATGTGGGTGGGCCCATCGTGCTTCCTCTCGAGTGGACACCGGTATGGCGCTGAACTTCTTGAGTTGCAGCAAGGGTGTGAAAGACCCTTTCGAAGTTCCAGAGGTTAGGTGTCATTAGTCTCCAGACGCCTCATCGGAAATAGGCCTCATCTCGCCTGGAAGGGAGAACTTCCTGGATTTTCTCGATTTCCGGCAGGTGTTCTCGAGTTACGACGGGGACCTCAGGGACCCGCCCTGGTGGCCTCAGGAGAGGCCAGTCCCCATGCGAGTTGCTAGGGGGCCTCTCGGGATTCCTCTCCCGTCGATACCGGGGCCGAAAACCTTGTGTGGAGTCAGGGCCGGAACCGAGGATTCCTCTCAGGGGCTGACATGGATCTTTGGGTACTTCTGGAGTCTCCCCAGGGGAGTCAGGCCTCGTCTCGAGTGGGGGCATGCACGTGTGCTTTCCTTCCAGGCTGTAGCAGCAATGTCACGCTTCCCGTCGCGTGGATCAAAGGATCTGTGGTTTTCCCTCGAGGCTTTCCCACAGGGCTGTCCCACGTGCCACCGTGGTGTGAGTCGATCCTCGGCGTGAAAGATGAGCCAGTGCAGGGCAAAGAGGTTCCTCTGGAATGGACTGAGACATCTGGGGACTCTTGGAATGGTGGTACGACCATGGAGTTCCTCTCGCCTTTCCTGTTGAGAGTGCCTCCTCTTGAGATGCGACGGGAACGCCGGGAATTCTTCCCCGTTGAAAGCAGGGAAAGGATCCATCACCTCGAGCTCCGAGGGGGAAACGGGGCTCCTTTGGATGTGGGCGGGACCATCATGCTTCCTCTCGAGTGGAGACGGGTATGGCGGTGAACTTCTTGAGTTGCAGCAAGGGTGTGAAAGACCCTTTCGAAGTTCCAGAGGTTAGGTGTCATTAGTCTCCAGACGCCTCATCGGAAATAGGCCTCATCTCGCCTGGAAGGGAGAACTTCCTGGATTTTCTCGAGTTGCGGCAGGTGTTCTCGAGTTACGACGGGGACCTCAGGGACCCGCCCTGGTGGCCTCAGGAGAGGCCAGTCCCCATGCGAGTTGCTAGGGGGCCTCTCGGGATTCCTCTCCCGTCGATACCGGGGCCAAAAACTTTGTATGGAGTCAGGGTCGGAACCGAGGATTCCTCTCAGGGGCTTATATGGATCTTAGGGTACTTCTGGAGTCTCGCCAGGGGAGACAGGCCTCGTCTCGAGTGGGAGCATGCACGTGCGCTTTCCTTCCAGGCTGTAGCAGCAATGTCACGCTTCCCGTCGCGTGCATCAAAGGATCTGTGGTTTTCCCTCGAGGCTTTCCCTCGAGGCTTTCCCACAGGGCTGTCCCACGTGCCTCCGTGGTGTGATTCGATCCTCGGCGTGAAAGATGAGACAGTGCAGGGCAAAGAGTTTCCTCTGGAATGGACTGAGACATCTGGGGGACTCTTTGTATGGTGGTACGACCATGGAGTTCCTCTCGCCTTTCCTGTTGAGAGTGCCTCCTCTTGAGATGCGACGGGAACGCCGGGAATTCCTTCCCGTTGAAAGCAGGAAAGGATCCCTCATCTCGAGCTCCGAGAGGGAAACGGGGCTCCTCTGGATGTGGGCGGGACCATCGTGCTTCCTCTCGAGTGGAGACGGGTATGGTGGTGAACTTCTTGAGTTGCAGCAAGGGTGTGAAAGACCCTTTCGAAGTTCCAGAGGTTAGGTGTCATTAGTCTCCAGACGCCTCATCGGAAATAGGCCTCATCTCGCCTGAAAGGGAGAACTTCCTGGATTTTCTCGAGTTGCGGCAGGTGTTCTCGAGTTACGAAGGGGACCTCAGGGACCCGCCCTGGTGGCCTCAGGAGAGGCCAGTCCCCATGCAAGGTGCTAGGGGGCCTCTCGGGATTCCTCTCCCGTCGATACCGGGGCCAAAAACCTTGTGTGGAGTCAGGGCCGGAACCGAGGATTCCTCTCAGGGGCTGACATGGATCTTTGGGTACTTCTGGAGTCTCCCCAGGGGAGTTAGGCCTCTTCTCGAGTGGGGGCATGCACGTGCGCTTTCCTTCCCGGCTGTAGCAGCAATGTCACGCTTCTCGTCGCATGGATCAAAGGATCTGTGGTTTTCCCTCGAGGCTTTCCCTCGAGGCTTTCCCACAGGGCTGTCCCACGTGCCACAGTGGTGTGAGTCGATCCTCGGCGTGAAAGATGAGCCAGTGCAGGGCAAAGAGGTTCCTCTGGAATGGACTGAGACATCTGGGGGACTCGTGGAATGGTGGTACGACCATGGAGTTCCTCTCGCCTTTCCTGTTGAGAGTGCCACCTCTTGAGATGCGACGGGAACGCCGGGAAATCTTTCCCGTTGAAAGCAGGGAAAGGATCCCTCATTTCGAGCTACGAGGGGGAAACGGGGCTCCTCTGGATGTGGGCGGGACCATCGTGCTTCCTCTCGAGTGGAGACGGGTATGGCGGTGAACTTCTTGAGTTGCAGCAAGGGTGTGAAAGACCCTTTCGAAGTCCCAGAGGTTAGGTGTCATTAGTCTCCAGAAGCCTCATCGGAAATAGGCCTCATCTCGCCTGGAAGGGAGAACTTCCTGGATTTTCTCGAGTTGCGGCAGGTGTTCTCGAGTTACAACGGGGACCTCAGGGACCCGCCCTGGTGGCCTCAGGAGAGGCCAGTCCCCATGCGACTTGCTAGGTGGCCTCTCGGGATTCCTCTCCCGTCGATACCGGGGTCAAAAACCTTGTGTGGCATCAGGGCCGGAACAGAGGATTCCTCTCAGGGGCTGACATGGATCTTTGGGTACTTCTGGAGTCTCCCCAGGGGAGTCAGGCCTCGTCTCGAGTGGGGGCATGCACGTGCGCTTTCCTTACAGGCTGTAGCAGCAATGTCACGCTTGCCGTGGCGTGGATCAAAGGATCTGTGGTTTTCCCTCGAGGCTTTCCCACAGGGCTGTCCCACGTGCCACCGTGGTGTGAGTCGATCCTCGGCGTGAAAGATGAGCCAGTGCAGGGCAAAGAGGTTCCTCTGGAATGGACTGAGACATCTGGGGGACTCTTGGAATGGTTGTACGACCATGGAGTTCCTCTCGCCTTTCCTGTTGAGAGTGCCTCCTCTTGAGATGCGACGGGAACGCCGGGAATTCTTTCCCGTTGAAAGCAGGGAAAGGATCCCTCATCTTGAGCTACGAGGGGGAAACGGGGCTCCTCTGGATGTGGGCGGGACCATCGTGCTTCCTCTCGAGTGGAGACGGGTATGGCGGTGAACTTCTTGAGTTGCAGCAAGGGTGTGAAAGACCCTTTCGAAGTTCGAGAGGTTAGGTGTCATTAGTCTCCAGACGCCTCATCGGAAATAGGCCTCATCTCGCCTGGAAGGGAGAACTTCCTGGATTTTCTCGAGTTGCGGCAGGTGTTCTCGAGTTACGACGGGGACCTCAGGGACCTGCCCTGGTGGCCTCAGGAGAGGCCAGTCCCCATGCGAGGTGCTAGGGGGCCTCTCGGGATTCCTCTCCCGTCGATACCGGGGCCAAAAACCTTGTGTGCAGTCAGGGCCGGAACCGAGGATTCCTCTCAGGGGCTGACATGGATCTTTGGGTACTTCTGGAGTCTCCCCAGGGGAGTCAGGCCTCGTCTCGAGTGGGGGCATGCACGTGCGCTTTCCTTCCAGGCTGTAGCAGCAATGTCACGCTTCCTGTCGCGTGGATGAAAGGATCTGTGGTTTTCCCTCGAGGCTTTCCCTCGAGGCTTTTCCACAGGGCTGTCCCACGTGCCACAGTGGTGTGAGTCGATCCTCGGCGTGAAAGATGAGCCAGTGCAGGGCAAAGAGGTTCCTCTGGAATGGACTGAGACATCTGGGGGACTCCTGGAATGGTGGTACGACCATGGAGTTCCTCTCGCCTTTCCTGTTGAGAGTGCCTCCTCTTGAGATGCGACGGGAACGCCGGGAATTCTTTCCCGTCTAAAGCAGGGAAAGGTTCCCTCATCTCGAGATACGAGGGGGAAACGGGGCTCCTCTGGATGTGGGCGGGACCATCGTGCTTCCTCTCGAGTGGAGACGGGTATGGCGGTGAACTTCTTGAGTTGCAGCAAGGGTGTGAAAGACCCTTTCGAATTTCCAGAGGTTAGGTGTCATTAGTCTCCAGACGCCTCATCGGAAATAGGCCTCATCTCGCCTGAAAGGGAGAACTTCCTGGATTTTCTCGAGTTGCGGCAGGTGTTCTCGAGTTACGACGGGGACCTCAGGGACCCGCCCTGGTGGCCTCAGGAGAGGCCAGTCCCCATGCGAAGTGCTAGGGGGCCTCTCGGGATTCCTCTCCCGTCGATACCGGGGCCAAAAACCTTGTGTGGAGTCAGGGCCGGAACCGAGGATTCCTCTCAGGGGCTGACATGGATCTTTGGGTACTTCTGGAGTCTCCCCAGGGGAGTTAGGCCTCTTCTCGAGTGGGGGCATGCACGTGCGCTTTCCTTCCCGGCTGTAGCAGCAATGTCACGCTTCCCGTCGCATGGATCAAAGGATCTGTGGTTTTCCCTCGAGGCTTTCCCACAGGGCTGTTCCACGTGCCACCGTGGTGTGAGTCGATCCTCGGCGTGAAAGATGAGCCAGTGCAGGGCAAAGAGGTTCCTCTGGAATGGACGGAGACATCTGGGGACTCTTGGAATGGTGGTACGACCATGGAGTTCCTCTCGCCTTTCCTGTTGAGAGTGCCTCCTCTTGAGATGCGACGGGAACACCGGGAATTCTTCCCCGTTGAAAGCAGGGAAAGGATCCATCATCTCGAGCTCCGAGGGGGAAACGGGGCTCCTTTGGATGTGGGCGGGACCATCATGCTTCCTCTCGAGTGGAGACGGGTATGGCGGTGAACTTCTTGAGTTGCAGCAAGGGTGTGAAAGACCCTTTCGAAGTTCCAGAGGTTAGGTGTCATTAGTCTCCAGACGCCTCATCGGAAATAGGCCTAATCTCGCCTGGAAGGGAGAACTTCCTGGATTTTCTCGAGATGCGGCAGGTGTTCTCGAGTTACGACGGGTACCTCAGGGACCCGCCCTGGTGGCATCAGGAGAGGCCAGTCCCCATGCGAGTTGCTAGGGGGCCTCTCGGGATTCCTCTCCCATCGATACCGGGGCCAAAAACTTTGTAAGGAGTCAGGGCCGGAACCGAGGATTCCTCTCAGGGGCTGACATGGATCTTTGGGTTCTTCTGGAGTCCCCCCAGGGGAGTCAGGCCTCGTCTCGAGTGGGGGCATGCACGTGCGCTTTCCTTCCAGGCTGTAGCAGCAATGTCACGCTTGCCGTGGCGTGGATCAAAGGATCTGTGGTTTTCCCTCGAGGCTTTCCCTCGAGGCTTTCCCACAGGGCTGTCCCACGTGCCACCGTGGTGTGAGTCGATCCTCGGCATGAAAGATGAGCCAGTGCAGGGCAAAGAGGTTCCTCTGGAATGGACTGAGACATCTGGGGGACTCTTGGAATGGTGGTACGACCATGGAGTTCCTCTCGCCTTTCCTGTTGAGAGTGCCTCCTCTTGAGATGCGACGGGAACGCCGGGAATTCTTTCCCGTTGAAAGCAGGAAAAGGATCCCTCATCTCGAGCTACGAGGGGGAAACGGGGCTCCTCTGGATGTGGGCGGGACCATCGTGCTTCCTCTCTAGTGGAGACGGGTATGGTGGTGAACTTCTTGAGTTGCAGCAAGGGTGTGAAAGACCCTTTCGAAGTTCCAGAGGTTAGGTGTCATTAGTCTCCAGACGCCTCATAGGAAATAGGCCTCATCTCGCCTGGAAGGGAGAACTTCCTGGATTTTCTCGAGTTGCGGCAGGTGTTCTCGAGTTACGACGGGGACCTCAGGAACCCGCCCTGGTGGCCTCAGGAGAGGCCAGTCCCTATGCGAGGTGCTAGGGGGCCTCTCGGGATTCCTCTCCCGTCGATACCGGGGCCAAAAACCTTGTATGGAGTCAGGGCCGGAACCGAGGATTCCTCTCAGGGGCTGACATGGATCTTTCGGTACTTCTGGAGTCTCCCCAGGGGAGTCAGGCCTCGTCTCGAGTGGGGGCATGCACGTGCACTTTCCTTCCAGGCTGTAGCAGCAATGTCACGCTTCCCGTCGCGTGGATCATAGGATCTGTGGTTTTCCCTCGAGGCTTTCCCTCGAGGCTTTCCCACAGGGCTGTCCCACGTGCCACCGTGGTGTGAGTCGATCCTCGGCGTGAAAGATGAGCCAGTGCAGGGCAAAGAGCTTCCTCTGGAATGGACTGAGACATCTGGGGGACTCTTGGAATGGTGGTACGACCATGGAGTTCCTCTCTCCTTTCCTGTTGAGAGTGCCTCCTCTTGAGATGCGACGGGAACGCCGGGAATTCTTTCCCGTTGAAAGCAGGGAAAGGATCCCTCATCTCGAGCTACGAGGGGGAAACGGGGCTCCTCTGGATGTGGGCGGGACCTTCGTGCTTCCTCTCGAGTGGAGACGGGTATGGCGGTGAACTTCTTGAGTTGCAGGAAGGGTGTGAAAGACCCTTTCGAAGTTCCAGAGGTTAGGTGTCATTAGTCTCCAGACGCCTCATCGGAAATAGGCCTCATCTCGCCTGGAAGGGAGAACTTCCTGGATTTTCTCGAGTTGCGGCAGATGTTCTCGAGTTACGACGGGGACCTCAGGGACCCGCCCTGGTGGCCTCAGGAGTGGCCAGTCCCCATGCGAGTTGCTAGGGGGCCTCTCGGGATTCCTCTCCCGTCGATACCGGGGCCAAAAACCTTGTGTGGAGTCAGGGCCAGAACCGAGGATTCCTCTCAGGGGCTGATATGGATCTTTGGGTACTTCTGGAGTCTCGCCAGGGGAGACAGGCCTCGTCTCGTGAGGGGGCATGCACGTGCACTTTCCTTCCAGGCTGTAGCAGCAATGTAACGCTTCCCGTCGCGTGGATCAAAGGATCTGTGGTTTTCCCTCGAGGCTTTCCCTCGAGGCTTTCCCACAGGGCTGTCCCACGTGCCACCGTGGTGTGAGTCGATCCTCGGCGTGAAAGATGAGCCAGTGCAGGGCAAAGAGCTTCCTCTGGAATGGACTGAGACATCTGGGGGACTCTTGGAATGGTGGTACGACCATGGAGTTCCTCTCGCCTTTCCTGTTGAGAGTGCCTCCTCTTGAGATGCGACGGGAACGCCGGGAATATTTTCCCGTTGAAAGCAGGGAAAGGATCCCTCATCTCGAGCTACGAGGGGGAAACGGGGCTCCTCTGGATGTGGGCGGGACCATCGTGCTTTCTCTCGAGTGGAGACGGGTATGGCGGTGAACTTCTTGAGTTGCAGCAAGGGTGTGAAAGACCCTTTCGAAGTTCCAGAGGTTAGGTGTCATTAGTCTCCAGACGCCTCATCGGAAATAGGCCTCATCTCGCCTGGAAGGGAGAACTTCCTTGATTTTCTCGAGTTGCGGCAGGTGTTCTCGAGTTACGACGGGGACCTCAGGGACCCGCCCTGTTGGCCTCAGGAGAGGCCAGTCCCTATGCGTGTTGCTAGGGGGCCCCTCGGGATTCCTCTCCCGTCGATTCCGGGGCCAAAAACCTTGTGTGGAGACAGGGCTGGAACCGAGGATTCCTCTCAGGGACTGATATGGATCTTTGGGTACTTCTGGAGTCTCGCCAGGGGAGACAGGCCTCGTCTCGTGTGGGGGCATGCACGTGCACTTTCCTTCCAGGCTGTAGCAGCAATGTCACGCTTCACGTCGCGTGGATCAAAGGATCTGCGGTTTTCCCTCGAGGCTTTCCCTCGAGGCTTTCCCACAGGGCTGTCCCACGTGACACCGTGGTGTGAGTCGATTCTCGGCGTGAAAAATGAGCCAGTGCAGGGCAAAGAGGTTCCTCTGGAATGGACTGAGACATCTGGGGGACTCTTGGAATGGTGGTACGACCATGGAGTTCCTCTCGCCTTTCCTGTTGAGAGTGCCTCCTCTTGAGATGCGACGGGAACGCCGGGAATTCTTTCCCGTTGAAAGGAGGGAAAGGATCCCTCATCTCGAGCTACGAGGGGGAAACGGGGCTCCTCTGGATGTGGGCGGGACCATCGTGCATCCTCTCGAGTGGAGACGGGTATGGCGGTGAACTTCTTGAGTTGCAGCAAGGGTGTGAAAGACCCTTTCGAAGTTCCAGAGGTTAGGTGTCATTAGTCTCCAGAGGCCTCATCGGAAATAGGCCTCATCTCGCCTGGAAGGGAGAACTTCCTGGATTTTCTCGAGTTGCGGCAGGTGTTCTCGAGTTACGACGGGGACCTCAGGGACCCGCCCTGGTGGCCTCCGGAGAGCCCAGTCCCCATGCGAGTTGCTAGGGGGCCTCTCGGGATTCCTCTCCCGTCGATACCGGGGCCAAAAACCTTGTGTGGAGTCAGGGCCGGAACCGAGGATTCCTCTCAGGGGCTGACATGGATCTTTGGGTACTTCTGGAGTCTCCCCAGTGGAGTCAGGCCTCGTCTCGAGTGGGGGCATGCACGTGCGCTTTCCTTCCAGGCTGTAGCAGCAATGTCACGCTTCCCGTCGCGTGGATCAAAGGATCTGTGGTTTTCCCTCGAGGCTTTCCCTCGAGGCTTTCCCACAGGGCTGTCCCACGTGCCACCGTGGTGTGAGTCGATCCTCGGCGTGAAAGATGAGCCAGTGCAGGGCAAAGAGCTTCCTCTGGAATGGACTGAGACATCTGGGGGACTCTTGGAATGGTGGTACGACCATGGAGTTCCTCTCGCCTTTCCTGTTGAGAGTGCCTCCTCTTGAGATGCGACGGGAACGCCGGGAATTCTTTCCCGTTGAAAGCAGGGAAAGGATCCCTCATCTCGAGCTACGAGGGGGAAACGGGGCTCCTTTGGATGTGGTCGGGACCATCGTGCTTCCTCTCGAGTGGAGACGGGTATGGCGGTGAACTTCTTGAGTTGCAGCAAGGGTGTGAAAGACCCTTTCGAAGTTCCAGAGGTTTGGTGTCAATAGTCTCCAGAGGCCTCATCGGAAATAGGCCTCATCTCGCCTGGAAGGGAGAACTTCCTGGATTTTCTCGAGTTGCGGCAGGTGTTCTCGAGTTACGACGGGGACCTCAGGGACCCGCCCTGGTGGCCTCAGGAGAGGCCAGTCCCCATGCGAGTTGCTAGGGGGTCTCTCGGGATTCCTCTCCCGTCGATACCGGGGCCAAAAAGCTTGTGTGGAGTCAGGGCCGGAACCGAGGATTCCTCTCAGGGGCTGACATGGATCTTTGGGTACTTCTGGAGTCTCCCCAGGGGAGTCAGGCCTCGTCTCGAGTGGGGGCATGCATGTGCGCTTTCCTTCCAGGCTGTAGCAGCAATGTCACGCTTCCCGTCGCGTGGATCAAAGGATCTGTGGTTTTCCCTCGAGGCTTTCCCTCGAGGCTTTCCCACAGGGCTGTCCCACGTGCCACCGTGTTGTGATTCGATCCTCGGCGTGAAAGATGAGCCAGTGCAGGGCAAAGAGGTTCCTCTGAAATGGACTGAGACATCTGGGGGACTCTTGGAATGGTGGTACGACCATGGAGTTCCTCTCGCCTTTCCTGTTGAGAGTGCCTCCTCTTGAGATGCGACGGGAACGCCGGGAATTCTTTCCCGTTGAAAGCAGGGAAAGGATCCCTCATCTCGAGCTACGAGGGGGAAACGGGGCTCCACTGGATGTGGGCGGGACCATCGTGCTTCCTCTTGAGTGGAGACGGGTATGGCGGTGAACTTCTTGAGTTGCAGCAAGGTTGTGAAAGACCCTTTCGAAGTTCCAGAGGTTAGGTGTCATTAGTCTCCAGACGCCTCATCGGAAATAGGCCTCATCTCGCCTGGAAGGGAGAACTTCCTGGATTTTCTCGATTTGCGGCAGGTGTTCTCGAGTTACGACGGGGACCTCAGGGACCCGCCCTGGTGGCCTCAGGAGAGGCCAGTCCCCATGCGAGTTGCTAGGGGGCCTCTCGGGATTCCTCTCCCGTCGATACCGGGGCCAAAAACCTTGTGTGGAGTCAGGGCCGGAACCGAGGATTCATCTCAGGGGCTGACATGGATCTTTGGGTACTTCTGGAGTCTCCCCAGGGGAGTCAGGCCTCGTCTCGAGTGGGGGAATGCGCGTGCGCTTTCCTTCCAGGCTTTAGCAGCAATGTCACGCTTCCCGTCACTTGGATCAAAGGATCTGTGGTTTTCCCTCGAGGCTTTCCCTCGAGGCTTTCCCACAGGGCTGTCCCACGTGCCACCGTGGTGTGAGTCGATCCTCGGCGTGAAAGATGAGCCAGTGCAGGGCAAAGAGCTTCCTCTGGAATGGACTGAGACATCTGGGGGACTCTTGGAATGGTGGTACGACCATGGAGTTCCTCTCGCCTTTCCTGTTGAGAGTGCCTCCTCTTGAGATGCGACGGGAACGCCGGGAATTCTTTCCCGTTGAAAGCATGGAAAGGATCCCTCATCTCGAGCTACGAGGGGGAAACGGGGCTCCTCTGGATGTGGGCGGGACCATCGTGCTTCCTCTCTAGTGGAGACGGGTATGGCGGTGAACTTCTTGAGTTGCAGCAAGGGTGTGAAAGACCCTTTCGAAGTTCCAGAGGTTAGGTGTCATTAGTCTCCAGAGGCCTCATCGGAAATAGGCCTCATCTCGCCTGGAAGGGAGAACTTCCTGGATTTTCTCGAGTTGCGGCAGGTGTTCTCGAGTTACGACGGGGACCTCAGGGACCCGCCCTGGTGGCCTCAGGAAAGGCCAGTCCCTAGGCGAGTTGCTAGGGGTCCTCTCGGGATTCCTCTCCCGTTGATACCGGGGCCAAAAACCTTGTGTGGAGTCAGGGCCGGAACCGAGGATTCCTCTCAGGGGCTGACATGGATCTTTGGGTACTTCTGGAGTCTCCCCAGGGGAGTCAGGCCTCGTCTCGAGTGGGGGCATGCACGTGCGCTTTCCTTCCAGGCTGTAGCAGCAATGTCACGCTTCCCGTCGCGTGGATCAAAGGATCTGTGGTTTTCCCTCGAGGCTTTCCCTCGAGGCTTTCCCACAGGGCTGTCCCACGTGCCACCGTGGTGTGAGTCGATCCTCGGCGTGAAAGATGAGCCAGTGCAGGGCAAAGAGGTTCCTCTGGAATGGACTGAGACATCTGGGGGACTCTTGGAATGGTGGTACGACCATGGAGTTCCTCTCGCCTTTCCTGTTGAGAGTGCCTCCTCTTGAGATGCGACGGGAACGCCGGGAATTCTTTCCCGTTGAAAGCAGGGAAAGGATCCCTCATCTCGAGCTACGAGGGGGAACCGGGGCTCCTCTGGATGTGGGCGGGACCATCGTGCTTCCTCTCTAGTGGAGACGGGTATGGTGGTGAACTTCTTGAGTTGCAGCAAGGCTGTGAAAGACCCTTTCGAAGTTCCAGAGGTTAGGTGTCATTAGTCTCCAGACGCCTCATCGGAAATAGGCCTCATCTCGCCTGGAAGGGAGAACTTCCTGGATTTTCTCGAGTTGCGGCAGGTGTTCTTAAGTTACGACGGGGAACTCAGGGACCCGCCCTGGTGGCCTCAGGAGAGGCCAGTCCCCATGCGAGTTGCTAGGGGGCCTCTCGGGATTCCTCTCCCGTCGATACCGGGGCCAAAAACCTTGAGTGGAGTCAGGGCCGGAACCGAGGATTCCTCTCAGGGGCTGACATGGATCTTTGGGTACTTCTGGAGTCTCCCCAGGGGAGTCAGGCCTCGTCTCGAGTGGGGGCATGCACGTGTGCTTTCCTTCCAGGCTGTAGCAGCAATGTCACGCTTCCCGTCACGTGGATCAAAGGATCTGTGGTTTTCCCTCGAGGCTTTCCCTCGAGGCTTTCCCACAGGGCTGTCCCACGTGCCACCGTGGTGTGAGTCGATCCTCGGCGTGAAAGATGAGCCAGTGCAGGGAAAAGAGGTTCCTCTGGAATGGACTGAGACATCTGGGGGACTCTTGGAATGGTGGTACGACCATGGAGTTCCTCTCGCCTTTCCTGTTGAGAGTGCCTCCTCTTGAGATGCGACGGGAACGCCGGGAATTCTTTCCCGTTGAAAGCATGGAAAGGATCCCTCATCTCGAGCTACGAGGGGGAAACGGGGCTCCTCTGGATGTGGGCGGGACCATCGTGCTTCCTCTCTAGTGGAGACGGGTATGGCGGTGAACTTCTTGAGTTGCAGCAAGGGTGTGAAAGACCCTTTCGAAGTTCCAGAGGTTAGGTGTCATTAGTCTCCAGAGGCCTCATCGGAAATAGGCCTCATCTCGCCTGGAAGGGAGAACTTCCTGGATTTTCTCGAGTTGCGGCAGGTGTTCTCGAGTTACGACGGGGACCTCAGGGACCCGCCCTGGTGGCCTCAGGAAAGGCCAGTCCCTAGGCGAGTTGCTAGGGGTCCTCTCGGGATTCCTCTCCCGTTGATACCGGGGCCAAAAACCTTGTGTGGAGTCAGGGCCGGAACCGAGGATTCCTCTCAGGGGCTGACATGGATCTTTGGGTACTTCTGGAGTCTCCCCAGGGGAGTCAGGCCTCGTCTCGAGTGGGGGCATGCACGTGCGCTTTCCTTCCAGGCTGTAGCAGCAATGTCACGCTTCCCGTCGCGTGGATCAAAGGATCTGTGGTTTTCCCTCGAGGCTTTCCCTCGAGGCTTTCCCACAGGGCTGTCCCACGTGCCACCGTGGTGTGAGTCGATCCTCGGCGTGAAAGATGAGCCAGTGCAGGGCAAAGAGGTTCCTCTGGAATGGACTGAGACATCTGGGGGACTCTTGGAATGGTGGTACGACCATGGAGTTCCTCTCGCCTTTCCTGTTGAGAGTGCCTCCTCTTGAGATGCGACGGGAACGCCGGGAATTCTTTCCCGTTGAAAGCAGGGAAAGGATCCCTCATCTCGAGCTACGAGGGGGAACCGGGGCTCCTCTGGATGTGGGCGGGACCATCGTGCTTCCTCTCTAGTGGAGACGGGTATGGTGGTGAACTTCTTGAGTTGCAGCAAGGCTGTGAAAGACCCTTTCGAAGTTCCAGAGGTTAGGTGTCATTAGTCTCCAGACGCCTCATCGGAAATAGGCCTCATCTCGCCTGGAAGGGAGAACTTCCTGGATTTTCTCGAGTTGCGGCAGGTGTTCTTAAGTTACGACGGGGAACTCAGGGACCCGCCCTGGTGGCCTCAGGAGAGGCCAGTCCCCATGCGAGTTGCTAGGGGGCCTCTCGGGATTCCTCTCCCGTCGATACCGGGGCCAAAAACCTTGAGTGGAGTCAGGGCCGGAACCGAGGATTCCTCTCAGGGGCTGACATGGATCTTTGGGTACTTCTGGAGTCTCCCCAGGGGAGTCAGGCCTCGTCTCGAGTGGGGGCATGCACGTGTGCTTTCCTTCCAGGCTGTAGCAGCAATGTCACGCTTCCCGTCACGTGGATCAAAGGATCTGTGGTTTTCCCTCGAGGCTTTCCCTCGAGGCTTTCCCACAGGGCTGTCCCACGTGCCACCGTGGTGTGAGTCGATCCTCGGCGTGAAAGATGAGCCAGTGCAGGGAAAAGAGGTTCCTCTGGAATGGACTGAGACATCTGGGGGACTCTTGGAATGGTGGTACGACCATGGAGTTCCTCTCGCCTTTCCTGTTGAGAGTGCCTCCTCTTGATATGCGACGGGAACGCCGGGAATTCTTTCCCGTTGAAAGCAGGGAAAGGATCCCTCATCTCGAGCTACGAGGGGGAAACGGGGCTCCTCTGGATGTGGGCGGGACCATCGTGCTTCCTCTCGAGTGGAGACGGGTATGGCGGTGAACTTCTTGAGTTGCAGCAAGGGTGTGAAAGACCCTTTCGAAGTTCCAGAGGTTAGGTGTCATTAGTCTCCAGACGCCTCATCGGAAATAGGCCTCATCTCGCCTGGAAGGGAGAACTTCCTGGATTTTCTCGAGTTGCGGCAGGTGTTCTCGAGTTACGACGGGGACCTCAGGGACCCGCCCTGGTGGCCTCAGGAGAGGCCAGTCCCCATGCGAGTTGCTAGGGGGCCTCTCGGGATTCCTCTCCCGTCGATACCGGGGCCAAAAACCTTGTGTGGAGTCAGGGCCGGAACCGAGGATTCCTCTCAGGGGCTGACATGGATCTTTGGGTACTTCTGGAGTCTCCCCAGGGGAGTCAGGCCTCGTCTCGAGTGGGGGCATGCACGTGCACTTTCCTTCCAGGCTGTAGCAGCAATGTCACGCTTCCCGTCGCGTGGATCAAAGGATCTGTGGTTTTCCCTCGAGGCTTTCCCACAGGGCTGTCCCACGTGCCACCGTGGTGTGAGTCGATCCTCGGCGTGAAAGATGAGCCAGTGCAGGGCAAAGAGGTTCCTCTGGAATGGACTGAGACATCTGGGGGACTCTTGGAATGGTGGTACGACCATGGAGTTCCTCTCGCCTTTCCTGTTGAGAGTGCCTCCTCTTGAGATGCGACGGGAACGCCGGGAATTCTTTCCCGTTGAAAGCAGGGAAAGGATCCCTCATCTCGAGCTACGAGGGGGAAACGGGGCTCCTCTGGATGTGGGCGGGACCATCGTGCTTCCTCTCGAGTGGAGACGGGTATGGCGGTGAACTTCTAGAGTTGCAGCAAGGGTGTGAAAGACCCTTTCGAAGTTCCAGAGGTTAGGTGTCATTAGTCTCCAGAGGCCTCATCGGAAATAGGCCTCATCTCGACTGGAAGGGAGAACTTCCTGGAATTTCTCGAGTTGCGGCCGGTGTTCTCGAGTTACGACGGGGACCTCAGGGACCCGCCCTGGTGGCCTCAGGAAAGGCCAGTCCCTAGGCGAGTTGCTAGGGGGCCTCTCGGGATTCCTCTCCCGTTGATACCGGGGCCAAAAACCTTGTGTGGAGTCAGGGCCGGAACCGAGGATTCCTCTCAGGGGCTGACATGGAACTTCGGGTACTTCTGGAGTCTCCCCAGGGGAGTCAGGCCTCGTCTCGAGTGCGGGCATGCACGTGCGCTTTCCTTCCAGGCTGTAGCAGCAATGTCACGCTTCCCGTCGCGTGGATCAAAGGATCTGTGGTTTTCCCTCGAGGCTTTCCCTCGAGGCTTTCCCACAGGGCTGTCCCACGTGCCACCGTGGTGTGAGTCGATCCTCGGCGTGAAAGATGAGCCAGTGCAGGGCAAAGAGGTTCCTCTGGAATGGACTGAGACATCTGAGGGACTCTTGGAATGGTGGTACGACCATGGAGTTCCTCTCGCCTTTCCTGTTGAGAGTGCCTCCTCTTGAGATGCGACGGGAACGCCGGGAATTCTTTCCCGTTGAAAGCAGGGAAAGGATCCCTCATCTCGAGCTACGAGGGGGAAACGGGGCTCCTCTGGATGTGGGCGGGACCATCGTGCTTCCTCTCTAGTGGAGACGGGTATGGTGGTGAACTTCTTGAGTTGCAGCAAGGCTGTGAAAGACCCTTTCGAAGTTCCAGAGGTTAGGTGTCATTAGTCTCCAGACGCCTCATCGGAAATAGGCCTCATCTCGCCTGGAAGGGAGAACTTCCTGGATTTTCTCGAGTTGCGGCAGGTGTTCTTGAGTTACGACGGGGACCTCAGGGACCCGCCCTGGTGGCCTCAGGACAGGCCAGTCCCTATGCGAGTTGCTAGGGGGCCTCTCGGGATTCCTCTCCCGTCGATACCGGGGCCAAAAACCTTGTGTGGAGTCAGGGCCGGAACCGAGGATTCCTCTCAGGGGCTGACATGGATCTTTGGGTACTTCTGGAGTCTCCCCAGGGGAGTCAGGCCTCGTCTCGAGTGGGGGCATGCACGTGCACTTTCCTTCCAGGCTGTAGCAGCAATGTCACCCTTCCCGTCGCGTGGATCAAATGATGTGTGGTTTTCCCTCGAGGCTTTCCCACAGGGCTGTCCCACGTGCCACCGTGGTGTGAGTCGATCCTCGGCGTGAAAGATGAGCCAGTGCAGGGCAAAGAGGTTCCTCTGGAATGGACTGAGACATCTGGGGGACTCTTGGAATGGTGGTACGACCATGGAGTTCCTCTCGCCTTTCCTGTTGAGAGTGCCTCCTCTTGAGATGCGACGGGAACGCCGGGAATTTTTTCCCGTTGAAAGCAGGGAAAGGATCCCTCATCTCGAGCTACGAGGGGGAAACGGGGCTCCTCTGGATGTGGGCGGGACCATCGTGCTTTCTCTCGAGTGGAGACGGGTATGGCGGTGAACTTCTTGAGTTGCAGCAAGGGTGTGAAAGACCCTTTCGAAGTTCCAGAGGTTAGGTGTCATTAGTCTCCAGACGCCTCATCGGAAATAGGCCTCATCTCGCCTGGAAGGGAGAACTTCCTGGATTTTCTCGAGTTGCGGCAGGTGTTCTCGAGTTATGACGGGGACCTCAGGGACCCGCCCTGTTGGCCTCAGGAGAGGCCAGTCCCCATGCTAGTTGCTAGGGGGCCTCTCGGGATTCCTCTCCCGTCGATACCGGGGCCAAAAACCTTGTGTGGAGTCAGGGCCGGAACCGAGGATTCCTCTCAGGGACTGATATGGATCTTTGGGTACTTCTGGAGTCTCGCCAGGGGAGACAGGCCTCGTCTCGTGTGGGGGAATGCACGTGCACTTTCCTTCCAGGCTCTAGCAGCAATGTCACGCTTCCCGTCGCGTGGATCAAAGGATCTGCGGTTTTCCCTCGAGGCTTTCCCTCGAGGCTTTCCCACAGGGCTGTCCCACGTGACACCGTGGTGTGAGTCGATTCTCGGCGTGAAAAATGAGCCAGTGCAGGGTAAAGAGGTTCCTCTGGAATGGACTGAGACATCTGGGGGACTCTTGGAATGGTGGTACGACCATGGAGTTCCTCTCGCCTTTCCTGTTGAGAGTGCCTCCTCTTGAGATGCGACGGGAACGCCGGGAATTCTTTCCCGTTGAAAGCAGGGAAAGGATCCCTCATCTCGAGCTACGAGGGGGAAACGGGGCTCCTCTGGATTTGGGTGGGACCATCGTGCTTCCTCTCGAGTAGAGACGGGTATGGCTTTGAACTTCTTGAGTTGCAGCAAGGGTGTGAAAGACCCTTTCGAAGTTCCAGAGGTTAGGTGTCATTAGTCTCCAGACGCCTCATCGGAAATAGGCCTCATCTCGCCTGGAAGGGAGAACTTCCTGGATTTTCTCGAGTTGCGGCAGGTGTTCTCGAGTTACGACGGGAACCTCAGGGACCCGCCCTGGTGGCCTCAGGAGAGGCCAGTCCCCATGCGAGTTGTTAGGGGGCCTCTCGGGATTCCTCTCCCGTCGATACTGGGGCCAAAAACCTTGTGTGGAGTCAGGGCCGGAACCGAGGATTCCTCTCAGGGGCTGACATGGATCTTTGGGTACTTCTGGAGTCTCCCCAGGGGAGTCAGGCCTCGTCTCGAGTGGGGGCATGCGCGTGCGCTTTCCTTCCATGCTTTAGCAGCAATGTCACGCTTCCCGTCGCTTGGATCAAAGGATCTGTGGTTTTCCCTCGAGGCTTTCCCTCGAGGCTTTCCCACAGGGCTGTCCCACGTGCCACCGTGGTGTAAGTCGATCCTCGGCGTGAAAGATGAGCCAGTGCAGGGCAAAGAGGTTCCTCTGGAATGGACTGAGACATCTGGGGGACTCTTGGAATGGTGGTACGACCATGGAGTTCCTCTCGCCTTTCCTGTTGAGAGTGCCTCCTCTTGAGATGCGACGGGAATGCGGGGAATTCTTTCCCGTTGAAAGCAGGGAAAGGATCCCTCATCTCGAGCTACGAGGGGGAAACGGGGCTCCTCTGGATGTGGGCGGGACCATCGTGCTTCCTCTCGAGTGGAGACGGGTATGGCGGTGAACTTCTTGAGTTGCAGCAAGGGTGTGAAATACCCTTTCGAAGTTCCAGAGGTTAGGTGTCATTAGTCTCCAGACGCCTCATCGGAAATAAGCCTCATCTCGCCTGGAAGGGAGAACTTCCTGGATTTTCTCGAGTTGCGGCAGGTGTTCTTAAGTTACGACGGGGAACTCAGGGACCCGCCCTGGTGGCCTCAGGAGAGGCCAGTCCCCATGCGAGTTGCTAGGGGGCCTCTCGGGATTCCTCTCCCGTCGATACCGGGGCCAAAAAGCTTGTGTGGAGTCAGGGCCGGAACCGAGGATTCCTCTCAGGGGCTGACATGGATCTTTGGGTACTTCTGGAGTCTCCCCAGGGGAGTCAGGCCTCGTCTCGAGTGGGGGCATGCGCGTGCGCTTTCCTTCCAGGCTTTAGCAGCAATGTCACGCTTCCCGTCGCTTGGATCAAAGGATCTGTGGTTTTCCCTCGAGGCTTTCCCTCGAGGCTTTCCCACAGGGCTGTCCCACGTGCCACCGTGGTGTGAGTCGATCCTCGGCGTGAAAGATGAGCCAGTGCAGGGCAAAGATGTTCCTCTGGAATGGACTGAGACATCTGGGGGACTCTTGGAATGGTGGTACGACCATGGAGTTCCTCTCGCCTTTCCTGTTGAGAGTGCCTCCTCTTGAGATGCGACGGGAACGCCGGGAATTCTTTCCCGTTGAAAGCAGGGAAAGGATCCCTCATCTCGAGCTACGAGGGGGAAACGGGGCTCCTCTGGATGTGGGCGGGACCATCGTGCTTCCTCTCGAGTGGAGACGGGTATGGCGGTGAACTTCTTGAGTTGCAGCAAGGGTGTGAAAGACCCTTTCGAAGTTCCAGAGGTTAGGTGTCATTAGTCTCCAGACGCCTCATCGGAAATAGGCCTCATCTCGCCTGGAAGGGAGAACTTCCTGGATTTTCTCGAGTTGCGGCAGGTGTTCTCGAGTTTCGACGGGGACCTCAGGGACCCGCCCTGGTGGCCTCAGGAGAGGCCAGTCCCCATGCGAGTTGCTAGGGGGCCTCTCGGGATTCCTCTCCCGTCGATACCGGGGCCAAAAAGCTTGTGTGGAGTCAGGGCCGGAACCGAGGATTCCTCTCAGGGGCTGACATGGATCTTTGGGTACTTCTGGAGTCTCCCCAGTGGAGTCAGGCCTCGTCTCGAATGGAGGCATGCACGTGCGCTTTCCTTTCAGGCTGTAGCAGCAATGTCACGCTTCCCGTCACGTGGATCAAAGGATCTGTGGTTTTCCCTCGAGGCTTTCCCTCGAGGCTTTCCCACAGGGCTGTCCCACGTGCCACCGTGGTGTGAGTCGATCCTCGGCGTGAAAGATGAGCCAGTGCAGGGCAAAGAGGTTCCTCTGGAATGGACTGAGTCATCTGGGGGACTCTTGGAATGGTGGTACGACCATGGAGTTCCTCTCGCCTTTCCTGTTGAGAGTGCCTCCTCTTGAGATGCGACGGGAACGCCGGGAATTCTTTCCCGTTGAAAGCAGGGAAAGGATCCCTCATCTCGAGCTACGAGGGGGAAACGGGGCTCCTCTGGATGTGGGCGGGACCATCGTGCTTCCACTCTAGTGGAGACGGGTATGGCGGTGAACTTCTAGAGTTGCAGCAAGGGTGTGAAAGACCCTTTCGAAGTTCCAGAGGTTAGGTGTCATTAGTCTCCAGAGGCCTCATCGGAAATAGGCCTCATCTCGCCTGGAAGGGAGAACTTCCTGGATTTTCTCGAGTTGCGGCCGGTGTTCTCGAGTTACGACGGGGACCTCAGGGACCCGCCCTGGTGGCCTCAGGAAAGGCCAGTCCCTAGGCGAGTTGCTAGGGGGCCTCTCGGGATTCCTCTCCCGTTGATACCGGGGCCAAAAACCTTGTGTGGAGTCAGGGCCGGAACCGAGGATTCCTCTCAGGGGCTTATATGGATCTTAGGGTACTTCTGGAGTCTCCCCAGGGGAGTCAGGCCTCGTCTCGAGTGGGGGCATGCACGTGCGCTTTCCTTCCAGGCTCTAGCAGCAATGTCACGCTTCCCGTGGCGTGGATCAAAGGATCTGTGGTTTTCCCTCGAGGCTTTCCCACAGGGCTGTCCCACGTGCCACCGTGGTGTGAGTCGATCCTCGGCGTGAAAGATGAGCCAGTGCAGGGCAAAGAGGTTCCTCTGGAATGGACTGAGACATCTGAGGGACTCTTGGAATGGTGGTACGACCATGGAGTTCCTCTCGCCTTTCCTGTTGAGAGTGCCTCCTCTTGAGACGCGACGTGAACGCCGGGAATTCTTTCCCGTTGAAAGCAGGGAAAGGATCCCTCATCTCGAGCTACGAGGGGGAAACGGGGCTCCTCTGGATGTGGGCGGGACCATCGTGCTTCCTCTCTAGTGGAGACGGGTATGGTGGTGAACTTCTTGAGTTGCAGCAAGGCTGTGAAAGACCCTTTCGAAGTTCCATAGGTTAGGTGTCATTAGTCTCCAGACGCCTCATCGGAAATAGGCCTCATCTCGCCTGGAAGGGAGAACTTCCTGGATTTTCTCGAGTTGCGGCAGGTGTTCTCGAGTTACGACGGGGACCTCAGGGACCCGCCCTGGTGGCCTCAGGACAGGCCAGTCCCTATGCGAGTTGCTAGGGGGCCTCTCGGGATTCCTCTCCCGTCGATACCGGGGCCAAAAACCTTGTGTGGAGTCAGGCCCGGAACCGAGGATTCCTCTCAGGGGCTGACATGGATCTTTGGGTACTTCTGGAGTCTCCCCAGGGGAGTCAGGCCTCGTCTCGAGTGGGGGCATGCACGTGCACTTTCCTTCCAGGCTGTAGCAGCAATGTCACGCTTCCCGTCGCGTGGATCAAATGATGTGTGGTTTTCCCTCGAGGCTTTCCCACAGGGCTGTCCCACGTGCCACCGTGGTGTGAGTCGATCCTCGGCGTGAAAGATGAGCCAGTGCAGGGCAAAGAGGTTCCTCTGGAATGGACTGAGACATCTGGGGGACTCTTGGAATGGTGGTACGACCATGGAGTTCCTCTCACCTTTCCTGTTGAGAGTGCCTCCTCTTGAGATGCGACGGGAATGCCGGGAATTTTTTCCCGTTGAAAGCAGGGAAAGGATCCCTCATCTCGAGCTACGAGGGGGAAACGGGGCTCCTCTGGATGTGGGCGGGACCATCGTGCTTTCTCTCGAGTGGAGACGGGTATGGCGGTGAACTTCTTGAGTTGCAGCAAGGGTGTGAAAGACCCTTTCGAAGTTCCAGAGGTTAGGTGTCATTAGTCTCCAGACGCCTCATCGGAAATAGGCCTCATCTCGCCTGGAAGGGAGAACTTCCTTGATTTTCTCGAGTTGCGGCAGGTGTTCTCGAGTTACGACGGGTACCTCAGGGACCCGCCCTGTTGGCCTCAGGAGAGGCCAGTCCCCATGCTAGTTGCTAGGGGGCCTCTCGGGATTCCTCTCCCGTCGATACTGGGGCCAAAAACCTTGTGTGGAGTCAGGGCCGGAACCGAGGATTCCTCTCAGGGGCTGACATGGATCTTTGGGTACTTATGGAGTCTCCCCAGGGGAGTCAGGCCTCGTCTCGAGTGGGGGCATGCGCGTGCGCTTTCCTTCCAGGCTTTAGCAGCAATGTCACGCTTCCCGTCGCTTGGATCAAAGGATCTGTGGTTTTCCCTCGAGGCTTTCCCTCGAGGCTTTCCCACAGGTTTGTCCCACGTGCCACCGTGGTGTAAGTCGATCCTCGGCGTGAAAGATGAGCCAGTGCAGGGCAAAGAGGTTCCTCTGGAATGGACTGAGACATCTGGGGGACTCTTGGAATGGTGGTACGACCATGGAGTTCCTCTCGCCTTTCCTGTTGAGAGTGCCTCCTCTTGAGATGCGACGGGAACGCCGGGAATTCTTTCCCGTTGACAGCAGGGAAAGGATCCCTCATCTCGAGCTACGAGGGGGAAACGGGGCTCCTCTGGATGTGGGCGGGACCATCGTACTTCCTCTCGAGTGGAGACGGGTATGGCGATGAACTTCTTGAGTTGCAGCAAGGGTGTGAAAGACCCTTTCGAAGTTCCAGAGGTTAGGTGTCATTAGTCTCCAGACGCCTCATCGGAAATAGGCCTCATCTCGCCTGGAAGGGAGAACTTCCTGGATTTTCTCGAGTTGCGGCAGGTGTTCTCGAGTTTCGTCGGGGACCTCAGGGACCCGCCCTGGTAACCTCTGGAGAGGCCAGTCCCCATACGAGTTGCTAGGGGGCCTCTCGGGATTCCTCTCCCGTCGATACCGGGGCCAAAAAGCTTGTGTGGAGTCAGGGCCGGAACCGAGGATTCCTCTCAGGGGCTGACATGGATCTTTGGGTACTTCTGGAGTCTCCCCAGGGGAGTCAGGCCTCGTCTCGAGTGGGGGCATGCACGTGCGCTTTCCTTCCAGGCTGTAGCAGCAATGTCACGCTTCCCGTCGCGTGGATCAAAGGATCTGTGGTTTTCCCTCGAGGCTTTCCCTCGAGGGTTTCCCACAGGGCTGTCCCAAGTGCCACCGTGTTGTGAGTCGATCCTCGGCGTGAAAGATGAGCCAGTGCAGGGCAAAGAGGTTCCTCTGGAATGGACTGAGACATCTGGGGGACTCTTGGAATGGTGGTACGACAATGGAGTTCCTCTCGCCTTTCCTGTTGAGAGTGCCTCCTCTTGAGATGCGACGGGAACGCCGGGAATTCTTTCCCGTTGAAACCAGGGAAAGGATCCCTCATCTCGAGCTACGAGGGGGAAACGGGGCTCCTCTGGATGTGGGCGGGACCATCGTGCTTCCTCTCGAGTGGAGGCGGGTATGGCGGTGAACTTCTTGAGTTGCAGCAAGGGTGTGAAAGACCCTTTCGAAGTTCCAGAGGTTTGGTGTCATTAGTCTCCAGAGGCCTCATCGGAAATAGGCCTCATCTCGCCTGGAAGGGAGAACTTCCTGGATTTTCTCGAGTTGCGGCAGGTGTTCTCAAATTACGACGGGGACCTCAGGGACCCGCCCTGGTGGCCTCCGGAGAGGCCAGTCCCCATGCGAGTTGCTAGGGGGCCTCTCGGGATTCCTCTCCCGTCGATACCGGGGCCAAAAACCTTGTGTGGAGTCAGGGCCGGAACCGAGGATTCCTCTCAGGGGCTGACATGGATCTTTGGGTACTTCTGGAGTCTCCCCAGTGGAGTCAGGCCTCGTCTCGAGTGGGGGCATGCACGTGCGCTTTCCTTTCAGGCTGTAGCAGCAATGACACGCTTCCCGTCACGTGGATCAAAGGATCTGTGGTTTTCCCTCGAGGCTTTCCCTCGAGGCTTTCCCACAGGGCTGTCCCACGTGCCACCGTGGTGTGAGTCGATCCTCGGCGTGAAAGATGAGCCAATGCAGGGCAAAGAGGTTCCTCTGGAATGGACTGAGACATCTGGGGGACTCTTGGAATGGTGGTACGACCATGGAGTTCCTCTCGCCTTTCCTGTTGAGAGTGCCTCCTCTTGAGATGCGACGGGAACGCCGGGAATTCTTTCCCGTTGAAAGCAGGGAAAGGATCCCTCATCTCGAGCTACGAGGGGGAAACGGGGCTCCTCTGGATGTGGGCGGGACCATCGTGCTTCCTCTCTAGTGGAGACGGGTATGGCGGTGAACTTCTTGAGTTGCAGCAAGGGTGTGAAAGACCCTTTCGAAGTTCCAGAGGTTAGGTGTCATTAGTCTCCAGACGCCTCATCGGAAATAGGCCTCATCTCGCCTGGAAGGGAGAACTTCCTGGATTTTCTCGAGTTGCGGCAGGTGTTCTCGAGTTACGACGGGGACCTCAGGGACGCGCCCTGGTGGCCTCAGGAGAGGCCAGTCCCTAAGCGTGTTGCTAGGGGGCCTCTCGGGATTCCTCTCCCGTTGATACCGGGGCGAAAAACCTTGTGTGGAGTCAGGGCCGGAACCGAGGATTCCTCTCAGGGGCTGACATGGATCTTTGGTTACTTCTGGAGTCTCCCCAGGGGAGTCAGGCCTCGTCTCGAGTGGGGGCATGCACGTGCGCTTTCCTTCCAGGCTGTAGCAGCAATGTCACGCTTCCCGTCGCGTGGATCAAAGGATCTGTGGTTTTCCCTCGAGGCTTTCCCTCGAGGCTTTCCCACAGGGCTGTCCCACGTGCCACCGTGGTGTGAGTCGATCCTCGGCGTGAAAGATGAGCCAGTGCAGGGCAAAGAGGTTCCTCTGGAATGGACTGAGACATCTGGGGGACTCTTGCAATGGTGGTACGACCATGGAGTTCCTCTCGCCTTTCCTGTTGAGAGTGCCTCCTCTTGAGATGCGACGGGAACGCCGGGAATTCTTTCGCGTTGAAAGCAGGGAAAGGATCCCTCATTTCGAGCTACGAGGGGGAAACGGGGCTCCTCTGGATGTGGGCGGGACCATCGTGCTTCCTCTCTAGTGGAGACGGGTATGGTGGTGAACTTCTTGAGTTGCAGCAAGGCTGTGAAAGACCCTTTCGAAGTTCCAGAGGTTAGGTGTCATTAGTCTCCAGACGCCTCATCGGAAATAGGCCTCATCTCGCCTGGAAGGGAGAACTTCCTGGATTTTCTCGAGTTGCGGCAGGTGTTCTCGAGTTACGACGGGGACCTCAGGGACCCGCCCTGGTGGCCTCAGGAGAGGCCAGTCCCTATGCGAGTTGCTAGGGGGCCTCTCGGGATTCCTCTCCCGTCGATACCGGGGCCAAAAACCTTGTGTGTAGTCCGGGCCGGAACCGAGGATTCCTCTCAGGGGCTGACATGGATCTTTGGGTACTTCTGGAGTCTCCCCAGGGGAGTCAGGCCTCGTCTCGAGTGGGGGCATGGACGTGCACTTTCCTTCCAGGCTGTAGCAGCAATGTCACGCTTCCCGTCGCGTGGATCAAATGATGTGTGGTTTTCCCTAGAGGCTTTCCCACAGGGCTGTCCCACGTGCCACCGTGGTGTGAGTCGATCCTCGGCGTGAAAGATGAGCCAGTGCAGGGCAAAGAGGTTCCTCTGGAATGGACTGAGACATCTGGGGGACTCTTGGAATGGTGGTACGACCATGGAGTTCCTCTCGCCTTTCCTGTTGAGAGTGCCTCCTCTTGAGATGCGACGGGAACGCCGGGAATTTTTTCCCGTTGAAAGCAGGGAAAGGATCCCTCATCTCGAGCTACGAGGGGGAAACGGGGCTCCTCTGGATGTGGGCGGGACCATCGTGCTTTCTCTCGAGTGGAGACGGGTATGGCTGTGAACTTCTTGAGTTGCAACAAGGGTGTGAAAGACCCTTTCGAAGTTCCAGAGTTTTGGTGTCATTAGTCTCCAGACGCCTCATCGGAAATAGGCCTCATCTCGCCTGGAAGGGAGAACTTCCTTGATTTTCTCGAGTTGCAGCAGGTGTTCTCGAGTTACGACGGGGACCTCAGGGACCCGCCCTGTTGGCCTCAGGAGAGGCCAGTCCCTATGCGTGTTGCTAGGGGGCCCCTCGGGATTCCTCTCCCGTCGATACAGGGGCCAAAAACCTTGTGTGGAGTCAGGGCCGGAACCGAGGATTCCTCTCAGGGACTGACATGGATCTTTGGGTACTTCTGGAGTCTCGTCAGGGGAGACAGGCCTCGTCTCGTGTGGGGGCATGCACGTGCACTTTCCTTCCAGGCTGTAGCAGCAATGTCACGCTTCCCGTAGCGTGGATCAAAGGATCTGCGGATTTCCCTCGAGGCTTTCCCTCGAGGCTTTCCCACAGGGCTGTCCCAAGTGCCACCGTGTTGTGAGTCGATCCTCGGCGTGAAAGATGAGCCAGTGCAGGGCAAAGAGGTTCCTCTGGAATGGACTGAGACATCTGGGGGACTCTTGGAATGGTGGTACGACCATGGAGTTCCTCTCGCCTTTCCTGTTGAGAGTGCCTCCTCTTGAGATGCGACGGGAACGCCGGGAATTCTTTCCCGTTGAAAGCAGGGAAAGGATCCCTCATCTCGAGCTACGAGGGGGAAACGGGGCTCCTCTGGATGTGGGTGGGACCATCGTGCTTCCTCTCTAGTGGAGACGGGTATGGTGGTGAACTTCTTGAGTTGCAGCAAGGCTGTGAAAGACCCTTTCGAAGTTCCAGAGGTAAGGTGTCATTAGTCTCCAGACGCCTCATCGGAAATAGGCCTCATCTCGCCTGGAAGGGAGAACTTCCTGGATTTTCTCGAGTTGCGGCAGGTGTTCTCGAGTTACGACGGGGACCTCAGGGACCCGCCCTGGTGGCCTCAGGAGAGGCCAGTCCCTATGCGAGTTGCTAGGGGGCCTCTCGGGATTCCTCTCCCGTCGATACCGGGGCCAAAAATCTTGTGTGGAGTCAGGGCCGGAACCGAGGATTCCTCTCAGGGGCTGACATGGATCTTTGGGTACTTCTGGAGTCTCCCCAGGGGAGTCAGGCCTCGTCTCGAGTGGGGGCATGGACGTGCACTTTCCTTCCAGGCTGTAGCAGCATTGTCACGCTTCCCGTCGCGTGGATCAAATGATGTGTGGTTTTCCCTAGAGGCTTTCCCACAGGGCTGTCCCACGTGCCACCGTGGTGTGAGTCGATCCTCGGCGTGAAAGATGAGCCAGTGCAGGGCAAAGAGGTTCCTCTGGAATGGACTGAGACATCTGAGGGACTCTTGGAATGGTGGTACGACCATGGAGTTCCTCTCGCCTTTCCTGTTGAGAGTGCCTCCTCTTGAGATGCGACGGGAACGCCGGGAATTTTTTCCCGTTGAAAGCAGGGAAAGGATCCCTCATCTCGAGCTACGAGGGGGAAACGGGGCTCCTCTGGATGTGGGCGGGACCATCGTGCTTTCTCTCGAGTGGAGACGGGTATGGCGGTGAACTTCTTGAGTTGCAACAAGGGTGTGAAAGACCCTTTCGAAGTTCCAGAGGTTAGGAGTCATTAGTCTCCAGACGCCTCATCGGAAATAGGCCTCATCTCGCCTGGAAGGGAGAACTTCCTTGATTTTCTCGAGTTGCAGCAGGTGTTCTCGAGTTATGACGGGGACCTCAGGGACCCGCCTTGTTGGCCTCAGGAGAGGCCAGTCCCTATGCGTGTTGCTAGGGGGCCCCTCGGGATTCCTCTCCCGTCGATACCGGGGCCAAAAACCTTGTGTGGAGTCAGGGCCGGAACCGAGGATTCCTCTCAGGGACTGATATGGATCTTTGGGTACTTCTGGAGTCTCGCCAGGGGAGACAGGCCTCGTCTCGTGTGGGGGCATGCACGTGCGCTTTCCTTCCAGGCTGTAGCAGCAATGTCACGCTTCCCGTAGCGTGGATCAAAGGATCTGTGGTTTTCCCTCGAGGCTTTCCCTCGAGGCTTTCCCACAGGGCTGTCCCACGTGACACCGTGGTGTGAGTCGATTCTCGGCGTGAAAAATGAGCCAGTGCAGGGCAAAGAGGTTCCTCTGGAATGGACTGAGACATCTGGGGGACTCTTGGAATGGTGGTACGACCATGGAGTTCCTCTCGCCTTTCCTGTTGAGAGTGCCTCCTCTTGAGATGCGACGGGAACGCCGGGAATTCTTTCCCGTTGAAAGCAGGGAAAGGATCCCTCATCTCGAGCTACGAGGGGGAAACGGGGCTCCTCTGGATGTGGGCGGGACCATCGTGCTTCCTCTCGAGTGGAGACGGGTATGGCGGTGAACTTCTTGAGTTGCAGCAAGGGTGTGAAAGACCCTTTCGAAGTTCCAGAGGTTAGGTGTCATTAGTCTCCAGACGCCTCATCGGAAATAGGCCTCATCTCGCCTGGAAGGGAGAACTTCCTGGATTTTCTCGAGTTGCGGCATGTGTTGTCGAGTTACGACGGGGACCTCAGGGACCCGCCCTGGTGGCCTCAGGAGAGGCCAGTCCCCATGCGAGTTGCTAAGGGGCCTCTCGGGATTCCTCTCCCGTCGATACCGGGGCCAAAAACCTTGTGTGCAGTCAGGGCCGGAACCGAGGATTCCTCTCAGGGGCAGACATGGATCTTTGGGTACTTCTGGAGTCTCCCCAGGGGAGTCAGGCCTCGTCTCGAGTGGGGGCATGCATGTGCGCTTTCCTTCCAGGCTGTAGCAGCAATGTCACGCTTCCAGTGGCGTGGATCAAAGGATCTGTGGTTTTCCCTCGAGGCTTTCCCACAGGGCTGTCCCACGTGCCACCGTGGTGTGAGTCGATCCTCGGCGTGAAAGATGAGCCAGTGCAGGGCAAAGAGGTTCCTCTGGAATGGACTGAGACATCTGGGGGACTCTTGGAATGGTGGTACGACCATGGAGTTCCTCTCGCCTTTCCTGTTGAGAGTGCCTCCTCTTGAGATGCGACGGGAACGCCGGGAATTCTTTCCCGTTGAAAGCAGGGAAAGGATCCCTCATCTCGAGCTACGAGGGGGAAACGGGGCTCCTCTGGATGTGGGCGGGACCATCGTGCTTCCTCTCGAGTGGAGACGGGTATGGCGGTGAACTTCTTGAGTTGCAGCAAGGGTGTGAAAGACCATTTCGAAGTTCCAGAGGTTAGGTGTCATTAGTCTCCAGACGCCTCATCGAAAATAGGCCTCATCTCGCCTGGAAGGGAGAACTTCCTGGATTTTCTCGAGTTGCGGCAGGTGTTCTCGAGTTACGACGGGGACCTCAGGGACCCGCCCTGGTGGCCTCAGGAGAGGCCAGTCCCTAGGCGTGTTGCTAGGGGGCCTCTCGGGATTCCTCTCCCGTTGATACCGGGGCGAAAAACCTTGTGTGGAGTCAGGGCCGGAACCGAGGATTCCTCTCAGGGGCTGACATGGATCTTTGGGTACTTCTGGAGTCTCCCCAGGGGAGTCAGGCCTCGTCTCGAGTGGGGGCATGCACGTGCGCTTTCCTTCCAGGCTGTAGCAGCAATGTCACGCTTCCCGTCGCGTGGATCAAAGGATCTGTGGTTTTCCCTCGAGGCTTTCCCTCGAGGCTTTCCCACAGGGCTGTCCCACGTGCCACCGTGGTGTGAGTCGATCCTCGGCGTGAAAGATGAGCCAGTGCAGGGCAAAGAGTTTCCTCTGGAATGGACTGAGACATCTGGGGGACTCTTGGAACGGTGGTACGACCATGGAGTTCCTCTCGCCTTTCCTGTTGAGAGTGCCTCCTCTTGAGATGCGACGGGAACGCCGGGAATTCTTTCCCGTTGAAAGCAGGGAAAGGATCCCTCATCTCGAGCTACGAGGGGGAAACGGGGCTCCTCTGGATGTGGGCGGGACCATCGTGCTTCCTCTCGAGTGGAGACGGGTATGGCGGTGAACTTCTTGAGTTGCAGCAAGGGTGTGAAAGACCCTTTCGAAGTTCCAGAGGTTAGGTGTCATTAGTCTCCAGACGCCTCATCGGAAATAGGCCTCATCTCGCCTGGAAGGGAGAACTTCCTGGATTTTCTCGAGTTGCGGCATGTGTTGTCGAGTTACGACGGGGACCTCAGGGACCCGCCCTGGTGGCCTCAGGAGAGGCCAGTCCCCATGCGAGTTGCTAAGGGGCCTCTCGGGATTCCTCTCCCGTCGATACCGGGGCCAAAAACCTTGTGTGCAGTCAGGGCCGGAACCGAGGATTCCTCTCAGGGGCAGACATGGATCTTTGGGTACTTCTGGAGTCTCCCCAGGGGAGTCAGGCCTCGTCTCGAGTGGGGGCATGCATGTGCGCTTTCCTTCCAGGCTGTAGCAGCAATGTCACGCTTCCAGTGGCGTGGATCAAAGGATCTGTGGTTTTCCCTCGAGGCTTTCCCACAGGGCTGTCCCACGTGCCACCGTGGTGTGAGTCGATCCTCGGCGTGAAAGATGAGCCAGTGCAGGGCAAAGAGGTTCCTCTGGAATGGACTGAGACATCTGGGGGACTCTTGGAATGGTGGTACGACCATGGAGTTCCTCTCGCCTTTCCTGTTGAGAGTGCCTCCTCTTGAGATGCGACGGGAACGCCGGGAATTCTTTCCCGTTGAAAGCAGGGAAAGGATCCCTCATCTCGAGCTACGAGGGGGAAACGGGGCTCCTCTGGATGTGGGCGGGACCATCGTGCTTCCTCTCGAGTGGAGACGGGTATGGCGGTGAACTTCTTGAGTTGCAGCAAGGGTGTGAAAGACCATTTCGAAGTTCCAGAGGTTAGGTGTCATTAGTCTCCAGACGCCTCATCGAAAATAGGCCTCATCTCGCCTGGAAGGGAGAACTTCCTGGATTTTCTCGAGTTGCGGCAGGTGTTCTCGAGTTACGACGGGGACCTCAGGGACCCGCCCTGGTGGCCTCAGGAGAGGCCAGTCCCTAGGCGTGTTGCTAGGGGGCCTCTCGGGATTCCTCTCCCGTTGATACCGGGGCGAAAAACCTTGTGTGGAGTCAGGGCCGGAACCGAGGATTCCTCTCAGGGGCTGACATGGATCTTTGGGTACTTCTGGAGTCTCCCCAGGGGAGTCAGGCCTCGTCTCGAGTGGGGGCATGCACGTGCGCTTTCCTTCCAGGCTGTAGCAGCAATGTCACGCTTCCCGTCGCGTGGATCAAAGGATCTGTGGTTTTCCCTCGAGGCTTTCCCTCGAGGCTTTCCCACAGGGCTGTCCCACGTGCCACCGTGGTGTGAGTCGATCCTCGGCGTGAAAGATGAGCCAGTGCAGGGCAAAGAGTTTCCTCTGGAATGGACTGAGACATCTGGGGGACTCTTGGAACGGTGGTACGACCATGGAGTTCCTCTCGCCTTTCCTGTTGAGAGTGCCTCCTCTTGAGATGCGACGGGAACGCCGGGAATTCTTTCCCGTTGAAAGCAGGGAAAGGATCCCTCATCTCGAGCTACGAGGGGGAAACGGGGCTCCTCTGGATGTGGGCGGGACCATCGTGTTTCCTCTCGAGTGGAGACGGGTATGGTGGTGAACTTCTTGAGTTGCAGCAAGGCTGTGAAAGACCCTTTCGAAGTTCCAGAGGTAAGGTGTCATTAGTCTCCAGACGCCTCATCGGAAATAGGCCTCATCTCGCCTGGAAGGGAGAACTTCCTGGATTTTCTCGAGTTGCGGCAAATGTTCTCGAGTTACGACGGGGACCTCAGGGACCCGCCCTGGTGGCCTCAGGAGAGGCCAGTCCCTATGCGAGTTGCTAGGGGGCCTCTCGGGATTCCTCTCCCGTCGATACCGGGGCCAAAAACCTTGTGTGGAGTCAGGGCCGGAACCGAGGATTCCTCTCAGGGGCTGACATGGATCTTTGGGTACTTCTGGAGTCTCCCCAGGGGAGTCAGGCCTCGTCTCGAGTGGGGGCATGCACGTGCACTTTCCTTCCAGGCTGTAGCAGCAATGTCACGCTTCCCGTCGCGTGGATCAAATGATGTGTGGTTTTCCCTAGAGGCTTTCCCACAGGGCTGTCCCACGTGCCACCGTGGTGTGAGTCGATCCTCGGCGTGAAAGATGAGCCAGTGCAGGGCAAAGAGGTTCCTCTGGAATGGACTGAGACATCTGGGGGACTCTTGGAATGGTGGTACGACCATGGAGTTCCTCTCGCCTTTCCTGTTGAGAGTGCCTCCTCTTGAGATGCGACGGGAACGCCGGGAATTTTTTCCCGTTGAAAGCAGGGAAAGGATCCCTCATCTCGAGCTACGAGGGGGAAACGGGGCTCCTCTGGATGTGGGCGGGACCATCGTGCTTTCTCTCGAGTGGAGACGGGTATGGCGGTGAACTTCTTGAGTTGCAACAAGGGTGTGAAAGACCCTTTCGAAGTTCCAGAGGTTAGGTGTCACTAGTCTCCAGACGCCTCATCGGAAATAGGCCTCATCTCGCCTGGAAGGGAGAACTTCCTTGATTTTCTCGAGTTGCAGCAGGTGTTCTCGAGTTACGACGGGGACCTCAGGGACCCACCTTGTTGGCCTCAGGAGAGGCCAGTCCCTATGCGTGTTGCTAGGGGGCCCCTCGGGATTCCTCTCCCGTCGATACCGGGGCCAAAAACCTTGTGTGGATTCAGGGCCGGAACCGAGGATTCCTCTCAGGGACTGATATGGATCTTTGGGTACTTCTGGAGTCTCGCCAGGGGAGACAGGCCTCGTCTCGTGTGGGGGCATGCACGTGCACTTTCCTTCCAGGCTGTAGCAGCAATGTCACGCTTCCCGTAGCGTGGATCAAAGGATCTGCGGTTTTCCCTCGAGGCTTTCCCTCGAGGCTTTCCCACAGGGCTGTCCCACGTGACACCGTGGTGTGAGTCGATTCTCGGCGTGAAAAATGAGCCAGTGCAGGGCAAAGAGGTTCCTCTGGAATGGACTGAGACATCTGGGGGACTCTTGGAATGGTGGTACGACCATGGAGTTCCTCTCGCCTTTCCTGTTGAGAGTGCCTCCTCTTGAGATGCGACGGGAACGCCGGGAATTCTTTCCCGTTGAAAGCAGGGAAAGGATCCCTCATCTCGAGCTACGAGGGGGAAACGGGGCTCCTCTGGATGTGGGCGGGACCATCGTGCTTCCTCTCGAGTGGAGACGGGTATGGCGGTGAACTTCTTGAGTTGCAGCAAGGGTGTGAAAGACCCTTTCGAAGTTCCAGAGGTTAGGTGTCATTAGTCTCCAGACGCCTCATCGGAAATAGGCCTCATCTCGCCTGGAAGGGAGAACTTCCTGGATTTTCTCGAGTTGCGGCATGTGTTGTCGAGTTACGACGGGGACCTCAGGGACCCGCCCTGGTGGCCTCAGGAGAGGCCAGTCCCCATGCGAGTTGCTAAGGGGCCTCTCGGGATTCCACTCCCGTCGATACCGGGGCCAAAAACCTTGTGTGCAGTCAGGGCCGGAACCGAGGATTCCTCTCAGGGGCAGACATGGATCTTTGGGTACTTCTGGAGTCTCCCCAGGGGAGTCAGGCCTCGTCTCGAGTGGGGGCATGCACGTGCGCTTTCCTTCCAGGCTGTAGCAGCAATGTCACGCTTCCCGTGGCGTGGATCAAAGGATCTGTGGTTTTCCCTCGAGGCTTTCCCACAGGGCTGTCCCACGTGCCACCGTGGTGTGAGTCGATCCTCGGCGTGAAAGATGAGCCAGTGCAGGGCAAAGAGGTTCCTCTGGAATGGACTGAGACATCTGGGGGACTCTTGGAATGGTGGTACGACCATGGAGTTCCTCTCGCCTTTCCTGTTGAGAGTGCCTCCTCTTGAGATGCGACGGGAACGCCGGGAATTCTTTCCCGTTGAAACCAGGGAAAGGATCCCTCATCTCGAGCTACGAGGGGGAAACGGGGCTCCTCTGGATGTGGGCGGGACCATCGTGCTTCCTCTCGAGTGGAGACGGGTATGGCGGTGAACTGCTTGAGTTGCAGCAAGGGTGTGAAAGACCCTTTCGAAGTTTCAGAGGTTTGGTGTCATTAGTCTCCAGAGGCCTCATCGGAAATAGGCCTCATCTCGCCTGGAAGGGAGAACTTCCTGAATTTTCTCGAGTTGCGGCAGGTGTTCTCGAGTTACGACGGGGACCTCAGGGACCGGCCCTCGTGGCCTCAGGAGAGGCCAGTCCCCATGCGAGTTGCTAGGGGGCCTCACGGGATTCCTCTCCCGTCGATACCGGGGCCAAAAACCTTCTGTGGAGTCAGGGCCGGAACCGAGGATTCCTCTCAGGGGCTGATATGGATCTTTGGATACTTCTGGAGTCTCGCCAGGGGAGACAGGCCTCGTTTCGTGAGGGGGCATGCACGTGCACTTTCCTTCCAGGCTTTAGCAGCAATGTCACGCTTCCCGTGGCGTGGATCAAAGGATCTGTGGTTTTCCCTCGAGGCTTTCCCTCGAGGCTTTCCCACAGGGCTGTCCCACGTGCCACCGTGGTGTGAGTCGATCCTCGGCGTGAAAGATGAGCCAGTGCAGGGCAAAGAGGTTCCTCTGGAATGGACTGAGACATCTGGGGGACTCTTGGAATGGTGGTACGACCATGGAGTTCCTCTCGCCTTTCCTGTTGAGACTGCCTCCTCTTGAGATGCGACGGGAACGCCGGGAATTCTTTCCCGTTTAAAGCAGGGAAAGGATCCCTCATCTCGAGCTACGAGGGGGAAACGGGGCTCCTCTGGATGTGGGCGGGACCATCGTGCTTCCTCTCGAGTGGAGACGGGTATGGCGGTGAACTTCTTGAGTCGCAGCAAGGGTTTGAAAGACCCTTTCGAAGTTCCAGAGTTTAGGTGTCATTAGTCTCCAGACGCCTCATCGGAAATAGGCCTCATCTCGCCTGGAAGGGAGAACTTCCTGGATTTTCTCGAGTTGCGGCAGGTGTTCTCGAGTTACGACAGGGACCTCAGGGACCCGCCCTGGTGGCCTCAGGAGAGGCCAGTCCCCATGCGAGTTGCTAGGGGGCCTCTCGGGATTCCTCTCCCGTCGATACCGGGGCCAAAAACCTTGTGTGGAGTCAGGGCCGGAACCGAGGATGCCTCTCAGGGGCTGACATGGATCTTTGGGTACTTCTGGAGTCTCCCCAGGGGAGTCAGGCCTCGTCTCGAGTGGGGGCATGCACGTGCGCTTTCCTTCCAGGCTGTAGCAGCTATGTCACGCTTCCCGTCGCGTGGATCAAAGGATCTGTGGTTTTCCCTCGAGGCTTTCCCTCGAGGCTTTCCCACAGGGCTGTCCCACGTGCCACCGTGGTGTGAGTCGATCCTCGGTGTGAAAGATGAGCCAGTGCAGGGCAAAGAGGTTCCTCTGGAATGGACTGAGACATCTGGGGGACTCTTGGAATGGTGGTACGACCATGGAGTTCCTCTCGCCTTTCCTGTTGAGAGTGCCTCCTCTTGAGATGCGACGGGAACGCCGGGAATTCTTTCCCGTTGAAAGCAGGGAAAGGATCCCTCATCTCGAGCTACGAGGGGGAAACGGGGCTCCTCTGGATGTGGGCGGGACCATCGTGCTTCCTCTCGAGTGGAGACGGGTATGGCGGTGAACTTCTTGAGTTGCAGCAAGGGTGTGAAAGACCCTTTCGAATTTCCAGAGGTTAGGTGTCATTAGTCTCCAGAGGCCTCATCGGAAATAGGCCTCATCTCGCCTGGAAGGGAGAACTTCCTGGATTTTCTCGAGTTGCGGCAGGTGTTCTCGAGTTACGACGGGGACCTCAGGGACCGGCCCTGGTGGCCTCAGGAGAGGCCAGTCCCCATGCGAGTTGCTAGGGGCCCTCTCGGGATTCCTCTCCCGTCGATACCGGGGCCAAAAACCTTGTGTGGAGTCAGGGCCGGAACCGAGGATTCCTCTCAGGGGCTGATATGGATCTTTGGATACTTCTGGAGTCTCGCCAGGGGAGACAGGCCTCGTTTCGTGAGGGGGCATGCACGTGCACTTTCCTTCCAGGCTGTAGCAGCAATGTCACGCTTCCCGTCGCGTGGATCAAAGGATCTGTGGTTTTCCCTCGAGGCTTTCCCTCGAGGCTTTCCCACAGGGCTGTCCCACGTGCCACCGTGGTGTGAGTCGATCCTCGGCGTGAAAGATGAGCCAGTGCAAGGCAAAGAGGTTCCTCTGGAATGGACTGAGACATCTGGGGGACTCTTGGAATGGTGGTACGACCATGGAGTTCCTCTCGCCTTTCCTGTTGAGAGTGCCTCCTCTTGAGATGCGACGGGAACGCCGGGAATTCTTTCCCGTTGAAAGCAGGGAAAGGATCCCTCATCTCGAGCTACGAGGGGGAAACGGGGCTCTTCTGGATGTGGGCGGGACCATCGTGCTTCCTCTCGAGTGGAGACGGGTATGGTGGTGAACTTCTTGAGTCGCAGCAAGGGTGTGAAAGACCCTTTCGAAGTTCCAGAGGTTAGGTGTCATTAGTCTCCAGACGCCTCATCGGAAATAGGCCTCATCTCGCCTGGAAGGGAGAACTTCCTGGATTTTCTCGAGTTGCGGCAGGTGTTCTCGAGTTACGACAGGGACCTCAGGGACCGGCCCTGGTGGCCTCAGGAGAGGCCAGTCCCCATGCGAGTTGCTAGGGGGCCTCTCGGGATTCCTCTCCCGTCGATACCGGGGCCAAAAACCTTGTGTGGAGTCAGGGCCGGAACCGAGGATTCCTCTCAGGGGCTGACATGGAACTTTGGGTACTTGTGGAGTCTCCCCAGGGGAGTCAGGCCTCGTCTCGAGTGGGGGCATGCACGTGCGCTTTCCTTCCAGGCTGTAGCAGCAATGTCACGCTCCCCGTCGCGTGGATCAAAGGATCTGTGGTTTTCCCTCGAGGCTTTCGCTTGAGGCTTTCCCACAGGGCTGTCTCACGAGCCACCGTGGTGTGAGTCGATTCTCGGCGTGAAAGATGAGACAGTGCAGGGCAAAGAGGTTCCTCTGGATTGGACTGAGACATCTGGGGGACTCTTGGAATGGTGGTACGACCATGGAGTTCCTCTCGCCTTTCCTGTTGAGAGTGCCTCCTCTTGAGATGCGACGGGAACGCCGGGAATTCTTTCCCGTTGAAAGCAGGGAAAGGATCCCTCATCTCGAGCTACGAGGGGGAAACGGGGCTCCTCTGGATGTGGGCGGGACCATCGTACTTCCTCTCGAGTGGAGACGGGTATGGCGGTGAAATTCTTGAGTTGCAGCAAGGGTGTGAAAGACCCTTTCGAAGTTCCAGAGGTTAGGTGTCATTAGTCTCCAGACGCCTCATCGGAAATAGGCCTCATTTCGCCTGGAAAGGAGAACTTCCTGGATTTTCTCGAGTTGCGGCAGGTGTTCTCGATTTACGACGGGGACCTCAGGGACCCGCCCTGGTGGCCTCAGGTACGGCCAGTCCCCATGCTAGTTGCTAGGGGGCCTCTAGGGATTCCTCTCCCGTCGATACCGGGGCCAAAAACCTTGTGTGGAGTCAGGGCCGGAACCGAGGATTCCTCTCAGGGGCTGACATGGATCTTTGGGTACTTCTGGAGTCTCCCCAGGGGAGTCAGGACTCGTCTCGAGTGGGGGCATGCACGTGCGCTTTCCTTCCAGGCTGTAGCAGCAATGTCATGCTTCCCGTCGCGTGGATCAAAGGATCTGTGGTTTTCCCTCGAGGCTTTCCCTCGAGGCTTTCCCACAGGGCTGTCTCACGTGCCACCGTGGTGTGAGTCGATCCTCGGCGTGAATGATGAGCCAGTGCAGGGCAAAAAGGTTCCTCTGGAATGGACTGAGACATCTGAGGGACTCTTCGAATGGTGGTACGACCATGGAGTTCCTCTCGCCTTTCCTGTTGAGAGTGCCTCCTCTTGAGATGCGACGGGAACGCCGGGAAATCTTTCCCGTTGAAAGCAGGGAAAGGATCCCTCATCTCGAGCTACGAGGGGGAAACGGGGCTCCTCTGGATGTGGGCGGGACCATCGTGCTTCCTTTCGAGTAGAGACGGGTATGGCGGTGAAATTCTTGAGTTGCAGCAAGGGTGTGAAAGACCCTTTCGAAGTTCCAGAGGTTAGGTGTCATTAGTCTCCAGACGCCTCATCGGAAATAGGCCTCATTTCGCCTGGAAAGGAGAACTTCCTGGATTTTCTCGAGTTGCGGCAGGTGTTCTCGATTTAGGACGGGGACCTCAGGGACCCGCCCTGGTGGCCTCAGGAACGGCCAGTCCCCATGCTAGTTGCTAGGGGGCCTCTCGGGATTCCTCTCCCGTCGATACCGGGGCCAAAAACCTTGTGTGGAGTCAGGGTCGGAACCGAGGATTCCTCTCAGGGATGACATGGATCTTTGGGTACTTCTGGAGTCTCCCCAGGGGAGTCAGGACTCGTCTCGAGTGGGGGCATGCACGTGCGCTTTCCTTCCAGGCTGTAGCAGCAATGTCATGCTTCCCGTCGCGTGGATCAAAGGATCTGTGGTTTTCCCTCGAGGCTTTCCCTCGAGGCTTTCCCACAGGGCTGTCCCACGTGCCACCGTGGTGTGAGTCGATCCTCGGCGTGAAAGATGAGCCAGTGCAGGGCAAAGAGGTTCCTCTGGAATGGACTGAGACATCTGGGGGACTCTTGGAATGGTGGTACGACCATGGAGTTCCTCTCGCCTTTCCTGTTGAGAGTGCCTCCTCTTGAGATGCGACGGGAACGCCGGGAATTCTTTCCCGTTGAAAGCAGGGAAAGGATCCCTCATCTCGAGCTACGAGGGGGAAACGGGGTTCCTCTGGATGTGGGCGGGACCATCGTGCTTCCTCTCGAGTGGACACGGGTATGGCGGTGAACTTCTTGAGTTGCATCAAGGGTGTGAAAGACCCTTTCGAAGTTCCAGAGGTTTGTTGTCATTTGTCTCCAGACGCCTCATCGGAAATAGGCCTCATCTCGCCTGGAAGGGAGAACTTCCTGGATTTTCTCGAGTTGCGGCAGGTGTTCTCGAGTTACGACGGGGACCTCAGGGACCCGCCCTGGTGGCCTCAGGAGAGGCCAGTCCCCATGCGAGATGCTAGGGGGCCTCTCGGGATTCCTCTCCCGTCGATACCGGGGCAAAAACCTTGTGTGGAGTCAGGGCCGGAACCGAGGATTCCTCTCAGGGGCTGACATGGATCTTTGGGTACTTGTGGAGTCTCCCCAGGGGAGTCAGGCCTCGTCTCGAGTGGGGGCATGCACGTGGGCTTTCCTTCCAGGCTGTAGCAGCAATGTCACGCTTCCCGTCGCGTGGATCAAAGGATCTGTGGTTTTCCCTCGAGGCTTTCCCACAGGGCTGTCCCACGTGACACCGTGGTGTGAGTCGATCCTCGGCGTGAAAGATGAGCCAGTGCAGGGGAAAGAGGTTCCTCTGGAATGGACTGAGACATCTGGGGGACTCTTGGAATGGTGGTACGACCATGGAGTTCCTCTCGCCTTTCCTGTTGAGAGTTCCTCCTCTTGAGATGTGACGGGAACGCCGGGAATTATTTCCCGTTGATAGCAGGGAAAGGATCCCTCATCTCGAGCTACGAGGGGGAAACGGGGCTCCTCTGGATGTGGGCGGGACCATCGTGCTTCCTCTCGAGTGGAGACGGGTAAGGCGGTGAACTTCCTGAGTTGCAGCAAGGGTGTGAAAGACCCTTTCGAAGTTCCAGAGGTTCAGTGTCATTAGTCTCAAGACGCCTCATCGGAAATAGGCCTCATCTCGCCTGGAAGGGAGAACTTCCTGGATTTTCTCGAGTTGCGTCAGGTGTTCTCGAGTTACGACGGGGACCTCAGGGATCCGCCCTGGTGGCCTCAGGAAAGGCCAGTCCCCATGGGAGTTCCTAGGGGGCCTTTCGGGATTCCTCTCCCGTCGATACCGGGGCCAAAATCCTTGTGTGGAGTCAGGGCCGGAACCGAGGATTCCTCTCAGGGGCTGACATGGGTCTTTGGGTACTTCTGGAGTCTCCCCAGGGTGGTCAGGCCTCGTCTCGAGTGGGGGCATGCACGTGCGCCTTCCTTCCAGGCTGTAGCAGCAATGTCACGCTTCCCGTCTCGTGGATCAAAGGATCTGTGGTTTTCCCTCGAGGCTTTCCCACAGGGCTGTCCCACGTGCCACCGTTGTGTGAGTCGATTTTCGGCGTGAAAGATGAGCCAGTGCAGGGCAAAGAGGTTCCTCTGGATTGGACTGAGACATCTGGGGGACTCTTGGAATGGTAGTACGACCATGGAGTTCCTCTCGCCTTTCCTGTTGAGAGTGCCTCCTCTTGAGATGCGACGGGAACGCCGGGAATTCTTTCCCGTTGAAAGCAGGGAAAGGATCCCTCATCTCGAGCTACGAGGGGGAAACGGGGCTCCTCTGGATGTGGGCGGGACCATCGTGCTTCCTCTCGAGTGGAGACGGGTATTGCGGTGAAATTCTTGAGTTGCAGCAAGGGTGTGAAAGACCCTTTCGAAGTTCCAGAGGTTAGGTGTCATTAGTCTCCAGACGCCTCATCAGAAATAGGCCTCATTTCGCCTGGAAAGGAGAACTTCCTGGATTTTCTCGAGTTGCGGCAGGTGTTCTCGAGTTACGACGGGGACCTCAGGGACCCGCCCTGGTGGCCTCAGGAGAGGCCAGTCCCCATGCGAGTTGCTAGGGGGCCTCTCGGGATTCCTCTCCCGTCGATACCGGGGCCAAAACCCTTTGGTGGAGTCAGGGCCGGAACCGAGGATTCCTCTCACGGGCTGACATGGATCTTTGGGTACTTCTGGAGACTCCCCAGGGGAGTCAGGCCTCGTCTCGAGTGGGGGCATGCTCGTGCGCTTTCCTTACAGGCTGTAGCAGCAATGTCATGGTTCCCGACGCGTGGATCAAAGGATCTGTGGTTTTCCCTCGAGGCTTTCCTTCGAGGCTTTCCCACAGGGCTGTCCCACGTGCCACCGTGGTGTGAGTCGATCCTCGGCGTAAAAGATGAGCCAGTGCAGGGCAAAGAGGCTCCTCTGGAATGGACTGAGACATCTGGGGGACTCTTGGCATGGTGGTACGACCATGGAGTTCCTCTCGCCTTTCCTGTTGAGAGTGCCTCCTCTTGAGATGCGACGGGAACGCCGGGAATTCTTTCCCGCTGAAAGCAGGGAAAGGATCCCTCATCTCGAGCTCCGAGGGGGAAACGGGGCTCCTCTGGATGTGGGCGGGACCATCGTGCTTCCTCTCGAGTGGAGACGGGTATGGCGGTGAACTTCTTGAGTTGCAGCAAGGGTGTGAAAGACCCTTTCGAAGTTCCAGAGCTTAGATGTCATTAGTCTCCAGACGCCTCATCGGAAATAGGCCTCATCTCGCCTGGAAGGGAGAACTTCCTGGATTTTCTCGAGTTGCGGCAGGTGTTCTCGAGTTACGACGGGGACCTCAGGGACCCGCCCTGGTGGCCTCAGGAGAGGCCAGTCCCCATGCGAGTTACTAGGGGGCCTCTCGGGATTCCTCTCCCGTCGATACCAGGGCCAAAAACCTTGTGTGGAGTCAGGGCCGGAACCGAGGATTCCTCTCAGGGGCTGACATGGATCTTTGGGTACTTCTGGAGTCTCCCCAGGGGAGTCAGGCCTGGTCTCGAGTGGGGGCATGCACGTGCGCTTTCCTTCCAGGCTGTAGCAGCAATGTCACGCTTCCCGTCGCGTGGATCAAAGGATCTGTGGTTTTCCCTCGAGGCTTTCCCTCGAGGCTTTCCCACAGGGCTGTCCCACGTGCCACCGTGGTGTGAGTCGATCCTCGGCGTGAAAGATGAGCCAGTGCAGGGCAAAGAGGCTCCTCTGGAATGGACTGAGACATCTGGGGGACTCTTGGAATGGTGGTACGACCATGGAGTTCCTCTCGCCTTTCCTGTTGAGAGTGCCTCCTCTTGAGATGCGACGGGAACGCCGGGAATTCTTTCCCGTTGACAGCAGGGAATGGATCCCTCATCTCGAGCTACGAGGGGGAAACGGGGCTCCTCTGGATGTGGGCGGAACCATCGTGCTTCCTCTCGAGTGGAGACGGGTATGGCGGTGAACTTCTTGAGTTGCAGCAAGGGTGTGAAAGACCCCTTCGAAGTTCCAGAGGTTAGGTGTCATTTGTCTCCAGAGGCCTCATCGGAAATAGGCCTCATCTCGCCTGGAAGGGAGAACTTCCTGGATTTTCTCGAGTTGCGGCAGGTGTTCTCGAGTTACGACGGGGACCTCAGGGACCCGCCCTGGTGGCCTCAGGAGAGGCCAGTCCCCATGCGAGTTGCTAGGGGGCCTCTCGGGATTCCTCTCCCGTCGATACCGGGGCCAAAAACCTTGTGTGGAGTCAGGGCCGGAACCGAGGATTCCTCTCAGGGGCTGACATGGATCTTTGGGTACTTCTGGAGTCTCCCCAGGGGAGTCAGGCCTCGTCTCGAGTGGGGGCATGCACGTGCGCTTTCCTTCCAGGCTGTAGCAGCAATGTCACGCTTCCCGTCGCGTGGATCAAAGGATCTGTGGTTTTCCCTCGAGGCTTTCCCTCGAGGCTTTCCCACAGGGCTGTCCCACGTACCACCGTGGTGTGAGTCGATCCTCGGCGTGAAAGATGAGCCAGTGCAGGGCAAAGAGGCTCCTCTGGAATGGACTGAGACATCTGGGGGACTCTTGGAATGGTGGTACGACCATGGAGTTCCTCTCGCCTTTCCTGTTGAGAGTGCCTCCTCTTGAGATGCGACGGGAACGCCGGGATTTCTTTCCCGTTGAAAGCAGGGAAAGGATCCCTCATCTCGAGCTACGAGGGGGAAACGGGGCTCCTCTGGATGTGGGCGGGACCATCGTGCTTCCTCTCGAGTGGAGACGGGTATGGAGGTGAACTTCTTGAGTTGCATCAAGGGTGTGAAAGACCCTTTCGAAGTTCCAGAGGTTTGTTGTCATTTGTCTCCAGACGCCTCATCGGAAATAGTCCTCATCTCGCCTGGAAGGGAGAACTTCCTGGATTTTCTCGAGTTGCGGCAGGTGTTCTCGAGTTACGATGGGGACCTCAGGGACCCGCCCTGGTGGCCTCAGGAGAGGCCAGTCCCCATGCGAGTTGCTAGGGGGCCTCTCGGGATTCCTCTCCCGTCGATACCGGGGCCAAAAACCTTGTGTGGAGTCAGGGCCGGAACCGAGGATTCCTCTCAGGGGCTGACATGGATCTTTGGGTACTTCTGGAGTCTCCCCAGGGGAGTCAGGCCTCGTCTCGAGTGGGGGCATGCACGTGCGCTTTCCTTCCAGGCTGTAGCAGCAATCTCACGCTTCCCGTCGCGTGGATCAAAGGATCTGTGGTTTTCCCTCGAGGCTTTCCCTCGAGGCTTTCCCACAGGGCTGTCCCACGTGCCACCGTTGTGTGAGTCGATTTTCGGCGTGAAAGATGAGCCAGTGCAGGGCAAAGAGGTTCCTCTGGATTGGACTGAGACATCTGGGGGACTCTTGGAATGGTAGTACGACCATGGAGTTCCTCTCGCCTTTCCTGTTGAGAGTGCCTCCTCTTGAGATGCGACGGGAACGCCGGGAATTCTTTCCCGTTGAAAGCAGGGAAAGGATCCCTCATCTCGAGCTACGAGGGGGAAACGGGGCTCCTCTGGATGTGGGCGGGACCATCGTGCTTCCTCTCGAGTGGAGACGGGTATTGCGGTGAAATTCTTGAGTTGCAGCAAGGGTGTGAAAGACCCTTTCGAAGTTCCAGAGGTTAGGTGTCATTAGTCTCCAGACGCCTCATCAGAAATAGGCCTCATTTCGCCTGGAAAGGAGAACTTCCTGGATTTTCTCGAGTTGCGGCAGGTGTTCTCGAGTTACGACGGGGACCTCAGGGACCCGCCCTGGTGGCCTCAGGAACGGCCAGTCCCCATGCTAGTTGCTAGGGGGCCTCTCGGGATTCCTCTCCCGTCGATACCGGGGCCAAAAACCTTGTGTGGAGTCAGGGCCGGAACCGAGGATTCCTCTCAGGGGCTGACATGGATCTTTGGGTACTTCTGGAGTCTCCCCAGGGGAGTCAGGCCTCGTCTCGAGTGGGGGCATGCACGTGCGCTTTCCTTCCAGGCTGTAGCAGCAATGTCATTCTTCCCGTCGCGTGGATCAAAGGATCTCTGGTTTTCCCTCGAGGCTTTCCCTCGAGGCTTTCCCACAGGGCTGTCCCACGTGCCACCGTGGTGTGAGTCGATCCTCGGCGTGAAAGATGAGCCAGTGCAGGGCAAAGAGTTTCCTCTGGAATGGACTGAGACATCTGGGGGACTCTTGAAATGGTGGTACGACCATGGAGTTCCTCTCATCTTTCCTGTTGAGAGTGCCTCCTCTTGAGATGCGACGGGAACGCCAGGAATTCTTTCCCGTTGATAGCAGGGAAAGGATCCCTCATCTCGAGCTACGAGGGGGAAACGGGGCTCCTCTGGTTGTGGGCGGGACCATCGTGTTTCCTCTCGAGTGGAGACGGGTATGGCGGTGAACTTCTTGAGTTGCAGCAAGGGTGTGAAAGACCCTTTCGAAGTTCCAGAGGTTCAGTGTCATTAGTCTCCAGACGTCTCATCGGAAATAGGCCTCATCTCGCCTGGAAGGGAGAACTTCCTGGATTTTCTCGAGTTGCGGCAGGTGTTCTCGAGTTACGACGGGGACCTCAGGGACCCGCCCTGGTGTCCTCAGGAAAGGCCAGTCCCCATGCGAGTTGCTCGGGGGCCTCTCGGGATTCCTCTCCCGTCGATACCGGGGCCAAAAACTTTGTGTGGAGTCAGGGCCGGAACCGAGGATTCCTCTCAGGGGATGACATGGATCTTTGGGTACTTCTGGAGTCTTCCCAGGGGAGTCAGGCCTCGTCTCGAGTGGGGGCATGCACGTGCGCTTTCCTTCCAGGCTGTAGCAGCAATGTCACGATTCCCGTCGCGTGGATCAAAGGATCTGTGGTTTTCCCTCGAGGCTTTCCCACTGGGCTGTCCCACGTGCCACCGTGCTGTGAGTCGATCCTCGGCGTGAAAGATGAGCCAGTGCAGGGCAAAGAGGTTCCTTTGGAAGGGACTGAGAAATCTGGGGACTCTTGGAATGGTGGTACGACCATGGAGTTCCTCTCGTCTTTCCTGTTGAGAGTGCCTCCTCTTGAGATGCGACGGGAACGCCGAAAATACTTTCCCGTTGATAGCAGGGAAAGGATCCCTCATCTCGAGCTCCGAGGGGCAAACGGGGCTCCTCTGGATGTGGGCGGGACCATCATGTTTCCTCTCGAGTGGAGACGGTTATGGCGGTGAACTTCTTGAGTTGCAGCAAGGGTGTGAAAGACCCTTTCGAAGTTCCAGAGGTTCCGTGTCATTAGTCTCCAGACGCCTCATCGTAAATAGGCCTCATCTCGCCTGGAAGGGAGAACTTCCTGGATTTTCTCGAGTTGCGGCAGGTGTTCTCGAGTTATGACGGGGACCTCAGGGACCCGCCCTGGTGGCCTCAGGAAAGGTCAGTCCCCTTGCGAGTTCCTAGGGGGCCTCTCGGGATTCCTCTCCCGTCGATACCGGGGCCAAAATACTTGTGTGGAGTCAGGGCCGGAACCGAGGATTCCTCTCAGGGGCTGACATGGATCTTTGGGTACTTCTGGAGTCTCCCCAGGGGAGTCAGGCCTCGTCTCGAGTGGGGGCATGCTCGTGCGCTTTCCTTACAGGCTGTAGCAGCAATGTCATGGTTCCCGTCGCGTGGATCAAAGGATCTGTGGTTTTCCCTCGAGGCTTTCCCTCGAGGCTTTCCCACAGGGCTGTCCCACGTGCCACCGTGGTGTGAGTCGATCCTCGGCGTGAAAGATGAGCCAGTGCAGGGCAAAGAGGCTCCTCTGGAATGGACTGAGACATCTGGGGGACTCTTGGCATGGTGGTACGACCATGGAGTTCCTCTCGCCTTTCCTGTTGAGAGTGCCTCCTCTTGAGATGCGACGGGAACGCCGGGAATTCTTTCCCGTTGAAAGCAGGGAAAGGATCCCTCATCTCGAGCTCCGAGGGGGAAACGGGGCTCCTCTGGATGTAGGCGGGACCATCGTGCTTCCTCTCGAGTGGAGACGGGTATGGAGGTGAACTTCTTGAGTTGCATCAAGGGTGTGAAAGACCCTTTCGAAGTTCCAGAGGTTTGTTGTCATTTGTCTCCAGACGCCTCATCGGAAATAGCCCTCAATCGCCTGGAAGGGAGAACTTCCTGGATTTTCTCGAGTTGCGGCAGGTGTTCTCGAGTTACGACGGGGACCTCAGGGACCCGCCCTGGTGGCCTCAGGAGAGGTCAGTCCCCATGCGAGTTGCTAGGGGGCCTCTCGGGATTCCTCTCCCGTCGATACCAGGGCCAAAAACCTTGAGTGGAGTCAGGGCCGGAACCAAGGATTCCTCTCAGGGGCTGACATGGATCTTTGGGTACTTCTGGAGTCTCCCCAGGGGAGTCAGGCCTCGTCTCGAGTGGGGGCATGCACGTGCGCTTTCCTTCCAGGCTGTAGCAGCAATGTCACGCTTCCCGTCCCGTGGATCAAAGGATCTGTGGTTTTCCCTCGAGGCTTTCCCTCGAGGCTTTCCCACAGGGCTGTCCCACGTGCCACCGTGGTGTGAGTCGATCCTCGGCGTGAAAGATGAGCCAGTGCAGGGCAAAGAGGCTCCTCTGGAATGGACTGAGACATCTGGGGGACTCTTGGAATGGTGGTACGACCATGGAGTTCCTCTCGCCTTTCCTGTAGAGAGTGCCTCCTCTTGAGATGCGACGGGAACGCCGGGAATTCTTTCCCGTTGAAAGCAGGGAATGGATCCCTCATCTCGAGCTCCGAGGGGGAAACGGGTCTCCTCTGGATGTGGGCGGGACCATCGTGCTTCCTCTCGAGTGGAGACGGATATGGCGGTGAACTTCTTGAGTTGCAGCAAGGGTGTGAAAGACCCTTTCGAAGTTCCAGAGTTTAGGTGTCATTAGTCTCCAGACGCCTCATCGGAAATAGGCCTCATCTCGCCTGGAAGGGAGAACTTCCTGGATTTTCTCGAGTTGCGGCAGGTGTTCTCGAGTTACGACGGGGACCTCAGGGACCCGCCCTGGTGGCCTCAGGAGAGGCCAGTCCCCATGCGAGTTGCTAGGGGGCCTCTCGGGATTCCTCTCCCGTCGATACCGGGGCCAAAAACCTTGTGTGGAGTCAGGGCCGGAACCGAGGATTCCTCTCAGGGGCTGACATGGATCTTTGGGTACTTGTGGATCTCCCCAGGGGAGTCAGGCCTCGTCTCGAGTGGGGGCATGCACGTGCGCTTTCCTTCCAGGCTGTAGCAGCAATGTCACGCTTCCCGTCGCGTGGATCAAAGGATCTGTGGTTTTCCCTCGAGGCTTTCGCTCGAGGCTTTCCCACAGGGCTGTCCCACGTGCCACCGTGGTGTGAGTCGATCCTCGGCGTGAAAGATGAGCCAGTGCAGGGCAAAGAGGCTCCTCTGGAATGGACTGAGACATCTGGGGGACTCTTGGAATGGTGGTACGACCATGGAGTTCCTCTCGCCTTTCCTGTTGAGAGTGCCTCCTCTTGAGATGCGACGGGAACGCCGGGAATTCTTTCCCGTTGACAGCAGGGAATGGATCCCTCATCTCGAGCTACGAGGGGGAAACGGGGCTCCTCTGGATGTGGGCGGGACCATCGTGCTTCCTCTCGAGTGGAGACGGGTATGGCGGTGAACTTCTTGAGTTGCAGCAAGGGTGTGAAAGACCCCTTCGAAGTTCCAGAGGTTAGGTGTCATTTGTCTCCAGAGGCCTCATCGGAAATAGGCCTCATCTCGCCTGGAAGGGAGAACTTCCTGGATTTTCTCGAGTTGCGGCAGGTGTTCTCGAGTTACGACGGGGACCTCAGGGACCCGCCCTGGTGGCATCAGGAGAGGCCAGTCCCCATGCGAGTTGCTAGGGGGCCTCTCGGGATTCCTCTCCCGTCGATACCGGGGCCAAAATACTTGTGTGGAGTCAGGGCCGGAACCGAGGATTCCTCTCAGGGGCTGACATGGATCTTTGGGTACTTCTGGAGTCTCCCCAGGGGAGTCAGGCCTCGTCTCGAGTGGGGGCATGCACGTGCGCTTTCCTTCCAGGCTGTAGCAGCAATGTCAAGCTTCCCGTCGCGTGGATCAAAGGATCTGTGGTTTTCCCTCGAGGCTTTCCCTCGAGGCTTTCCCACAGGGCTGTCCCACGTACCACCGTGGTGTGAGTCGATCCTCGGCGTGAAAGATGAGCCAGTGCAGGGCAAAGAGGCTCCTCTGGAATGGACTGAGACATCTGGGGGACTCTTGGAATGGTGGTACGACCATGGAGTTCCTCTCGCCTTTCCTGTTGAGAGTGCCTCCTCTTGAGATGCGACGGGAACGCCGGGAATTATTTCCCGTTGATAGCAGGGAAAGGATCCCTCATCTCGAGCTACGAGGGGGAAACGGGGCTCCTCTGGATGTGGGCGGGACCATCGTGCTTCCTCTCGAGTGGAGACGGGTAAGGCGGTGAACTTCCTGAGTTGCAGCAAGGGTGTGAAAGACCCTTTCGAAGTTCCAGAGGTTCGGTGTCATTAGTCTCAAGACGCCTCATCGGAAATAGGCCTCATCACGCCTGGAAGGGAGAACTTCCTGGATTTTCTCGAGTTGCGTCAGGTGTTCTCGAGTTACGACGGGGACCTCAGGGATCCGCCCTGGTGGCCTCAGGAAAGGCCAGTCCCCATGGGAGTTCCTAGGGGGCCTTTCGGGATTCCTCTCCCGTCGATACCGGGGCCAAAATCCTTGTGTGGAGTCAGGGCCGGAACCGAGGATTCCTCTCAGGGGCTGACATGGGTCTTTGGGTACTTCTGGAGTCTCCCCAGGGTGGTCAGGCCTCGTCTCGAGTGGGGGCATGCACGTGCGCCTTCCTTCCAGGCTGTAGCAGCAATGTCACGCTTCCCGTCTCGTGGATCAAAGGATCTGTGGTTTTCCCTCGAGGCTTTCCCACAGGGCTGTCCCACGTGCCACCGTGGTGTGAGTCGATCCTCGGCGTGAAAGATGAGCCAGTGCAGGGCAAAGAGGTTCCTCTGGATTGGACTGAGACATCTGGGGGACTCTTGGAATGGTAGTACGACCATGGAGTTCCTCTCGCCTTTCCTGTTGAGAGTGCCCCCTCTTGAGATGCGACGGGAACGCCGGGAATTCTTTCCCGTTGATAGCAGGGAAAGGATCCCTCATCTCGAGCTTCGAGGGGGAAACGGGGCTCCTCTGGATGTGGGCGGGACCATCGTGCTTCCTCTCGAGTGGAGACGGGTATTGCGGTGAAATTCTTGAGTTGCAGCAAGGGTGTGAAAGACCCTTTCGAAGTTCCAGAGGTTAGGTGTCATTAGTCTCCAGACGCCTCATCAGAAATAGGCCTCATTTCGCCTGGAAAGGAGAACTTCCTGGATTTTCTCGAGTTGCGGCAGGTGTTCTCGAGTTACGACGGGGACCTCAGGGACCCGCCCTGGTGGCCTCAGGAACGGCCAGTCCCCATGCTAGTTGCTAGGGGGCCTCTCGTGATTCCTCTCCCGTCGATACCGGGGCCAAAAACCTTGTGTGGAGTCAGGGCCGGAACCGAGGATTCCTCTCAGGGGCTGACATGGATCTTTGGGTACTTCTGGAGTCTCCCCAGGGGAGTCAGGCCTCGTCAAGAGTGGGGGCATGCACGTGCGCTTTCCTTCCACGCTGTAGCAGCAATGTCATTCTTCCCGTCGCGTGGATCAAAGGATCTGTGGTTTTCCCTCGAGGCTTTCCCTCGAGGCTTTCCCACAGGGCTGTCCCACGTGCCACCGTGGTGTGAGTCGATCCTCGGCGTGAAAGATGAGCCAGTGCAGGGCAAAGAGTTTCCTCTGGAATGGACTGAGAAATCTCGGGGACTCTTGGAATGGTGGTACGACCATGGAGTTCCTCTCATCTTTCCTGTTGAGAGTGCCTCCTCTTGAGATGCGACGGGAACGCCGGGAATTCTTTCCCGTTGATAGCAGGGAAAGGATCCCTCATCTCGAGCTACGAGGGGGAAACGGGGCTCCTCTGGATGTGGGCGGGACCATCGTGTTTCCTCTCGAGTGGAGACGGGTATGGCGGTGAACTTCTTGAGTTGCAGCAAGGGTGTGAAAGACCCTTTCGAAGTTCCAGAGGTTCGGTGTCATTAGTCTCCAGACGTCTCATCGTAAATAGGCCTCATCTCGCCTGGAAAGGAGAACTTCCTGGATTTTCTCGAGTTGCGGCAGGTGTTCTCGAGTTACGACGGGGACCTCAGGGACCCTCCCTGGTGTCCTCAGGAAAGGCCAGTCCCCATGCGAGTTGCTCGGGGGCCTCTCGGGATTCCTCTCCCGTCGATACCGGGGCCAAAAACTTTGTGTGGAGTCAGGGCCGGAACCGAGGATTCCTCTCAGGGGATGACATGGATCTTTGGGTACTTCTGGAGTCTCCCCAGGGGAGTCAGGCCTCGTCTCGAGTGGGGGCATGCACGTGCGCTTTCCTTCCAGGCTGTAGCAGCAATGTCACGATTCGGGTCGCGTGGATCAAAGGATCTGTGGTTTTCCCTCGAGGCTTTCCCACTGGGCTGTCCCACGTGCCACCGTGGTGTGAGTCGATCCTCGGCGTGAAAGATGAGCCAGTGCAGGGCAAAGAGGTTCCTCTGGAATGGACTGAGAAATCTCGGGGACTCTTGGAATGGTGGTACGACCATGGAGTTCCTCTCGTCTTTCCTGTTGAGAGTGCCTCCTCTTGAGATGCGACGGGAACGCCGAAAATACTTTCCCGTTGATAGCAGGGAAAGGATCCCTCATCTCGAGCTCCGAGGGGCAAGCGGGGCTCCTCTGGATGTGGGCGGGACCATCATGTTTCCTCTCGAGTGGAGACGGTTATGGCGGTGAACTTCTTGAGTTGCAGCAAGGGTGTGAAAGACCCTTTCGAAGTTCCAGAGGTTCCATGTCATTAGTCTCCAGACGCCTCATCGTAAATAGGCCTCATCTCGCCTGGAAGGGAGAACTTCCTGGATTTTCTCGAGTTGCGGCAGGTGTTCTCGAGTTATGACGGGGACCTCAGGGACCCGCCCTGGTGGCCTCAGGAAAGGTCAGTCCCCTTGCGAGTTCCTAGGGGGCCTCTCGGGATTCCTCTCCCGTCGATACCGGGGCCAAAATACTTGTGTGGAGTCAGGGCCGGAACCGAGGATTCCTCTCAGGGGCTGACATGGATCTTTGGGTACTTCTGGAGTTTCCCCAGGGGAGTCAGGCCTCGTCTCGAGTGGGGGCATGCTCGTGCGCTTTCCTTACAGGCTGTAGCAGCAATATCATGGTTCCCGTCGCGTGGATCAAAGGATCTGTGGTTTTCCCTCGAGGCTTTCCCACAGGGCTGTTCCACGTGCCACCGTGGTGTGAGTCGATCCTCGGCGTTAAAGATTAGCCAGTGCAGGGCAAAGAGGTTCCGCTGGAATGGACTGAGACATCTGGGGGACTCTTGGAATGGTGGTACGACCATGGAGTTACTCTCGCCTTTCCTGTTGAGAGTTCCTCCTCTTGAGATGCGACGGGAACGCCGGGAATTCTTTCCTGTTGAAAGCAGGGAAAGGATCCCTCACCTCGAGTTACGAGGGGGAAACGGGTCTCCTCTGGATGTGGGCGGGAACATCGTGCTTCCTCTCGAGTGGAGACGGGTATGGCGGTGAACTTCTTGAGTTGCAGCAAGGGTGTGAAAGACCCTTTTGAAGTCCAAGAGATTAGCTGTCATTAGACTCCAGACGCCTCATCGGAAATAGGCCTCATCTCGCCTGGAAGGGAGAACTTCCTGGATTTTCTCGAGTTGCGGCAGGTGTTCTCGAGTTACGACGGGGACCTCAGGGACCCGCCCTGGTGTCCTCAGGAAAGGCCAGTCCCCATGCGAGTTGCTCGGGGGCCTCTCGGGATTCCTCTCCCGTCGATACCGGGGCCAAAATCCTTCTGTGGAGTCAGGGCCGGAACCGAGGATTCCTCTCAGGGGCTGACATGGGTCTTTGGGTACTTCTGGAGTCTCCCCAGGGGGGTCAGGCCTCGTCTCGAGTGGGGGCATGCACGTGCGCCTTCATTCCAGGCTGTAGCAGCAACGTCACGCTTCCCGTCAGGTGGATCAAAGGATCTGTGGTTTTCCCTCGAGGCTTTCCCTCGAGGCTTTCCCACAGGGCTGTCTCACGTGACATCGTGGTGTGAGTCGATCCTCGGCGTGAAAGATGAGCCAGTGCAGGGCAAAGAGTTTCCTCTGGAATGGACTGAGAAATCTCGGGGACTCTTGGAATGGTGGTACGACCATGGAGTTCCTCTCATCTTTCCTGTTGAGAGTGCCTCCTCTTGAGATGCGACGGGAACGCCGGGAATTCTTTCCCGTTGATAGCAGGGAAAGGATCCCTCATCTCGACCTACGAGGGGGAAACGGGGCTCCTCTGGATGTGGGCGGGACCATCGTGTTTCCTCTCGAGTGGAGACGGGTATGGCGGTGAACTTCTTGAGTTGCAGCAAGGGTGTGAAAGACCCTTTCGAAGTTCCAGAGGTTCGGTGTCATTAGTCTCCAGACGTCTCATCGGAAATAGGCCTCATCTCGCCTGGAAGGGAGAACTTCCTGGATTTTCTCGAGTTGCGGCAGGTGTTCTCGAGTTACGACGGGGACCTCAGGGACCCGCCCTGGTGTCCTCAGGAAAGGCCAGTCCCCATGCGAGTTGCTCGGGGGCCTCTCGGGATTCCTCTCCCGTCGATACCGGGGCCAAAAACTTTGTGTGGAGTCAGGGCCGGAACCGAGGATTCCTCTCAGGGGATGACATGGATCTTTGGGTACTTCTGGAGTCTCCCCAGGGGAGTCAGGCCTCGTCTCGAGTGGGGGCATGCACGTGCGCTTTCCTTCCAGGCTGTAGCAGCAATGTCACGATTCCGGTCGCGTGGATCAAAGGATCTGTGGTTTTCCCTCGAGGCTTTCCCACTGGGCTGTCCCACGTGCCACCGTGGTGTGAGTCGATCCTCGGCGTGAAAGATGAGCCAGTGCAGGGAAAAGAGGTTCCTCTGGAATGGACTGAGAAATCTCGGGGACTCTTGGAATGGTGGTACGACCATGGAGTTCCTCTCGTCTTTCCTGTTGAGAGTGCCTCCTCTTGAGATGCGACGGGAACGCCGAAAATACTTTCCCGTTGATAGCAGGGAAAGGATCCCTCATCTCGAGCTCCGAGGGGCAAACGGGGCTCCTCTGGATGTGGGCGGGACCATCATGTTTCCTCTCGAGTGGAGACGGTTATGGCGGTGAACTTCTTGAGTTGCAGCAAGGGTGTGAAAGACCCTTTCGAAGTTCCAGAGGTTCCGTGTCATTAGTCTCCAGACGCCTCATCGTAAATAGGCGTCATCTCGCCTGGAAGGGAGAACTTCCTGGATTTTCTCGAGTTGCGGCAGGTGTTCTCGAGTTATGACGGGGACCTCAGGGACCCGCCCTGGTGGCCTCAGGAAAGGTCAGTCCCCTTGCGAGTTCCTAGGGGGCCTCTCGGGATTCCTCTCCCGTCGATACCGGGGCCAAAATACTTGTGTGGAGTCAGGGCCGGAACCGAGGATTCCTCTCAGGGGCTGACATGGATCTTTGGGTACTTCTGGAGTCTCCCCAGGGGAGTCAGGCCTCGTCTCGTGTGGGGGCATGCTCGTGCGCTTTCCTTACAGGCTGTAGCAGCAATGTCATGGTTCCCGTCGCGTGGATCAAAGGATCTGTGGTTTTCCCTCGAGGCTTTCCCTCGAGGCTTTCCCACAGGGCTGTCCCACGTACCACCGTGGTGTGAGTCGATCCTCGGCGTGAAAGATGAGCCAGTGCAGGGCAAAGAGGCTCCTCTGGAATGGACTGAGACATCTGGGGGACTCTTGGAATGGTGGTACGACCATGGAGTTCCTCTCGCCTTTCCTGTTGAGAGTGCCTCCTCTTGAGATGCGACGGGAACGCCGGGAATTATTTCCCGTTGATAGCAGGGAAAGGATCCCTCATCTCGAGCTACGAGGGGGAAACGGGGCTCCTCTGGATGTGGGCGGGACCATCGTGCTTCCTCTCGAGTGGAGACGGGTAAGGCGGTGAACTTCCTGAGTTGCAGCAAGGGTGTGAAAGACCCTTTCGAAGTTCCAGAGGTTCGGTGTCATTAGTCTCAAGACGCCTCATCGGCAATAGGCCTCATCTCGCCTGGAAGGGAGAACTTCCTGGATTTTCTCGAGTTGCGTCAGGTGTTCTCGAGTTACGACGGGGACCTCAGGGATCCTCCCTGGTGGCCTCAGGAAAGGCCAGTCCCCATGGGAGTTCCTAGGGGGCCTTTCGGGATTCCTCTCCCGTCGATACCGGGGCCAAAATCCTTGTGTGGAGTCAGGGCCGGAACCGAGGATTCCTCTCAGGGGCTGACATGGGTCTTTGGGTACTTCTGGAGTCTCCCCAGGGTGGTCAGGCCTCGTCTCGAGTGGGGGCATGCACGTGTGCCTTCCTTCCAGGCTGTAGCAGCAATGTCACGCTTCCCGTCTCGTGGATCAAAGGATCTGTGGTTTTCCCTCGAGGCTTTCCCACAGGGCTGTCCCACGTGCCACCGTGGTGTGAGTCGATCCTCGGCGTGAAAGATGAGCCAGTGCAGGGCAAAGAGGTTCCTCTGGATTGGACTGAGACATCTGGGGGACTCTTGGAATGGTAGTACGACCATGGAGTTCCTCTCGCCTTTCCTGTTGAGAGTGCCTCCTCTTGAGATGCGACGGGAACGACGGGAATTCTTTCCCGTTGATAGCAGGGAAAGGATCCCTCATCTCGAGCTTCGAGGGGGAAACGGGGCTCCTCTGGATGTGGGCGGGACCATCGTGCTTCCTCTCGAGTGGAGACGGGTATTGCGGTGAAATTCTTGAGTTGCAGCAAGGGTGTGAAAGACCCTTTCGAAGTTCCAGAGGTTAGGTGTCATTAGTCTCCAGACGCCTCATCAGAAATAGGCCTCATTTCGCCTGGAAAGGAGAAATTCCTGGATTTTCTCGAGTTGCGGCAGGTGTTCTCGAGTTACGACGGGGACCTCAGGGACATGCCCTGGTGGCCTCAGGAACGGCCAGTCCCCATGCTAGTTGCTAGGGGGCCTCTCGTGATTCCTCTCCCGTCGATACCGGGGCCAAAAACCTTGTGTGGAGTCAGGGCCGGAACCGAGGATTCCTCTCAGGGGCTGACATGGATCTTTGGGTACTTCTGGAGTCTCCCCAGGGGAGTCAGGCCTCGTCTCGAGTGGGGGCATGCACGTGCGCTTTCCTTCCACGCTGTAGCAGCAATGTCATACTTCCCGTCGCGTGGATCAAAGGATCTGTGGTTTTCCCTCGAGGCTTTCCCTCGAGGCTTTCCCACAGGGCTGTCCCACGTGCCACCGTGGTGTGAGTCGATCCTCGGCGTGAAAGATGAGCCAGTGCAGGGCAAAGAGTTTCCTCTGGAATGGACTGAGAAATCTCGGGGACTCTTGGAATGGTGGTACGACCATGGAGTTCCTCTCATCTTTCCTGTTGAGAGTGCCTCCTCTTGAGATGCGACGGGAACGCCGGGAATTCTTTCCCGTTGAAAGCAGGGAAAGGATCCCTCACCTCGAGTTACGAGGGGGAAACGGGTCTCCTCTGGATGTGGGCGGGACCATCGTGCTTCCTCTCGAGTGGAGACGGGTATGGCGGTGAAATTCTTGAGTTGCAGCAAGGGTGTGAAAGACCCTTTTGAAGTCCAAGAGATTAGCTGTCATTAGACTCCAGACGCCTCATCGGAAATAGGCCTCATCTCGCCTGGAAGGGAGAACTTCCTGGATTTTCTCGAGTTGCGGCAGGTGTTCTCGAGTTACGACAGGGACCTCAGGGACCCGCCCTGGTGTCCTCAGGAAAGGCCAGTCCCCATGCGAGTTGCTCGGGGGCCTCTCGGGATTCCTCTCCCGTCGATACCGGGGCCAAAATCCTTCTGTGGAGTCAGGGCCGGAACCGAGGATTCCTCTCAGGGGCTGACATGGGTCTTTGGGTACTTCTGGAGTCTCCCCAGGGGGGTCAGGCCTCGTCTCGAGTGGGGGCATGCACGTGCGCCTTCATTCCAGGCTGTAGCAGCAACGTCACGCTTCCCGTCGCGTGGATCAAATGATCTGTGGTTTTCCCTCGAGGCTTTCCCTCGAGGCTTTCCCACAGGGCTGTCTCACGTGCCATCGTGGTGTGAGTCGATCCTCGGCGTGAAAGATGAGCCAGTGCAGGGCAAAGAGTTTCCTCTGGAATGGACTGAGAAATCTCGGGGACTCTTGGAATGGTGGTACGACCATGGAGTTCCTCTCATCTTTCCTGTTGAGAGTGCCTCCTCTTGAGATGCGACGGGAACGCCGGGAATTCTTTCCCGTTGATAGCAGGGAAAGGATCCCTCATCTCGAGCTACGAGGGGGAAACGGGGCTCCTCTGGATGTGGGCGGGACCATCGTGTTTCCTCTCGAGTGGAGACGGGTATGGCGGTGAACTTCTTGAGTTGCAGCAAGGGTGTGAAAGACCCTTTCGAAGTTCCAGAGGTTCAGTGTCATTAGTCTCCAGACGTCTCATCGGAAATAGGCCTCATCTCGCCTGGAAGGGAGAACTTCCTGGATTTTCTCGAGTTGCGGCAGGTGTTCTCGAGTTACGACGGGGACCTCAGGGACCCGCCCTGGTGTCCTCAGGAAAGGCCAGTCCCCATGCGAGTTGCTCGGGGGCCTCTCGGGATTCCTCTCCCGTCGATACCGGGGCCAAAAACTTTGTGTGGAGTCAGGGCCGGAACCGAGGATTCCTCTCAGGGGATGACATGGATCTTTGGGTACTTCTGGAGTCTCCCCAGGGGAGTCAGGCCTCGTCTCGAGTGGGGGCATGCACGTGCGCTTTCCTTCCAGGCTGTAGCAGCAATGTCACGATTCCGGTCGCGTGGATCAAAGGATCTGTGGTTTTCCCTCGAGGCTTTCCCTCGAGTCTTTCCCACAGGACTGTCTCACGTGCCATCGTGGTGTGAGTCGATCCTCGGCGTGAAAGATGAGCCAGTGCAGGGCAAACAGGTTCCTCTGGAATGGACTGAGACATCTGGGGGACTCTTGGAATGGTGGTACGACCATGGAGTTACTCTCGCCTTTCCTGTTGAGAGTGCCTCTTCTTGAGATGCGACGGGAACGCCGGGAATTCTTTCCCGTTGAAAGCAGGGAAAGGATCCCTCATCTCGAGCTACGAGGGGGAAACGGGGCTCCTCTGGATGTGGGCGGGACCATCGTGCTTCCTCTCGAGTGGAGACGGGTATGGCGGTGAACTTCTTGAGTTGCAGCAAGGGTGTGAAAGACCCTTTCGAAGTTCCAGAGGTTAGGTGTCATTTGTCTCCAGAGGCCTCATCGGAAATAGGCCTCATCTCGCCTGGAAGGGAGAACTTCCTGGATTTTCTCGAGTTGCGGCAGGTGTTCTCGAGTTACGACGGGGACCTCAGGGACCCGCCGTGGTGGCCTCAGGGGAGGCCAGTCCCCATGCGAGTTGCTAGGGGGCCTCTCGGGATTCCTCTCCCGTCGATACCGGGGCCAAAAACCTTGTGTGGAGTCAGGGCCGGAACCGAGGATTCCTTTCAGGGGCTGACATGGATCTTTGGGTACTTGTGGAGTCTCCCCAGGGGAGTCAGGCCTCGTCTCGAGTGGGGGCATGCACGTGCGCTTTCCTTCCAGGCTGTAGCAGCAATGTCACGCTTCCCGTCGCGTGGATCAAAAGATCTGTGATTTTCCCTCGAGGCTTTCCCTCGAGGCTTTCCCACAGGGCTGTCCCACGTGCCACCGTGGTGTGAGTCGATCCTCGGCGTGAAAGATGAGCCAGTGCAGGGCAAAGAGGCTCCTCTGGAATGGACTGAGACATCTGGGGGACTCTTGGAATGGTGGTACGACCATGGAGTTCCTCTCGCCTTTCCTGTTGAGAGTGCCTCCTCATGAGATGCGACGGGAACGCCGGGAATACTTTCCCGTTGAAAGCAGGGAAAGGATCCCTCATCTCGAGCTACGAGGGGGAAACGGGGCTCCTCTGGATGTGGGCGGGACCATCGTGCTTCCTCTCGAGTGGAGACGGGTACGGCGGTGAACTTCTTGAGTTGCAGCAAGGGTGTGAAAGACCCTTTCGAAGTTCCAGAGGTTAGGTGTCATTTGTCTCCAGAGGCCTCATCGGAAATAGGCTTCATCTCGCCTGGAAGGGAGAACTTCCTGGATTTTCTCGAGTTGCGGCAGGTGTTCTCGAGTTACGACGGGGACCTCAGGGACCCGCCGTGGTGGCCTCAGGAGAGGCCAGTCCCCATGCGAGTTGCTAGGGGGCCTCTCGGGATTCCTCTCCCGTCGATACCGGGGCCAAAAACCTTGTGTGGAGTCAGGGCCGGAACCGAAGATTCCTCTCAGGGGCTGACATGGATCTTTGGGTACTTCTGGAGTCTCCCCAGGGGAGTCAGGCCTCATCTCGAGTGGGGGCATGCACGTGTGCTTTCCTTCCAGGCTGTAGCAGCAATGTCACGCTTCTCGTCGCGTGGATCAAAGGTTCTGTGGTTTTCCCTCGAGGCTTTCCCTCGAGGCTTTCCCACAGGGCTGTCCCACGTGCCACCGTGGTGTGAGTCGATCCTCGGCGTGAAAGATGAGCCAGTGCAGGGCAAAGAGGCTCCTCTGGAATGGACTGAGACATCTGGGGGACTCTTGGAATGGTGGTACGACCATGGAGTTCCTCTCGCCTTTCCTGTTGAGAGTGCCTCCTCTTGAGATGCGACGGAAACGCCGGGAATTCTTTCCCGTTGAAATCAGGGAAAGGATCCCTCATCTCGAGCTACGAGGGGGAAACGGGGCTCCTCTGGATGTGGGCGGGACGATCGTGCTTCCTCTCGAGTGGACACGGGTATGGCGCTGAACTTCTTGAGTTGCAGCAAGGGTGTGAAAGACCCTTTCGAAGTTCCAGAGGTTAGGTGTCATTCGTCTCCAAACGCCTCATCGGAAATAGGCCTCATCTCGCCTGGAAGGGAGAACTTCCTGGATTTTCTCGAGTTGCGACAGGTGTTCTCGAGTTACGACGGGGACCTCAGGGACACGCCCTGGTGGCCTCAGGAGAGGCCAGTCCCCATGCGAGTTGCTAGGGGGCCTCTCGGGATTCCTCTCCCGTCGATACTGGGGCAAAAACCTTGTGTGGAGTCAGGGCCGGAACCGAGGATTTCTCTCAGGGCCTGACATGGATCTTTGGGTACTTCTGGAGTCTCCCCAGGGGAATCAGGCCTCGTCTCGAGTGGGGGCATGCACGTGCGCTTTCCTTCCAGGCTGTAGCAGCAATGTCACGATTCCCGTCGCGTGGATCAAAGGATCTGTGGTTTTCCCTCGAGGCTTTCCCTCGAGGCTTTCACACAGGGCTGTCCCACGTGCCACCGTGGTGTGAGTCGATCCTCGGCGTGAAAGATGAGCCAGTGCAGGGCAAAGAGGCTCCTCTGGAATGGACTGAGACATCTGGGGGACTCTTGGAATGGTGGTACGACCATGGAGTTCCTCTCGCCTTTCCTGTTGAGAGTGCCTCCTCTTGAGATGCGACGGGAACGCCGGGAATTCTTTCCCGTTGAAAGCAGGGAAAGGATCCCTCATCTCGAGCTACGAGGGGGAAACGGGGCTCCTCTGGATGTGGGCGGGACCATCGTGCTTCCTCTCGAGTAGAGACGGGTACGGCGGTGAACTTCTTGAGTTGCAGCAAGGGTGTGAAAGACCCTTTCGAAGTTCCAGAGGTTAGGTGTCATTTGTCTCCAGAGGCCTCATCGGAAATAGGCCTCATCTCGCCTGGAAGGGAGAACTTCCTGGATTTTCTCGAGTTGCGACAGGTGTTCTCGAGTTACGACGGGGACCTCAGGGACCCGCCCTGGTGGCCTCAGGAGAGGCCAGTCCCCATGCGAGTTGCTAGGGGGCCTCTCGGGATTCCTCTCCCGTCGATACCGGGGCCAAAAACCTTGTGTGGAGTCAGGGCCAGAACCGAGGATTCCTCTCAGGGGCTGACATGGATCTTTGGGTACTTGTGGAGTCTCCCCAGGGGAGTCAGGCCTCGTCTCGAGTGGGGGCATGACGTGCGCTTTCCTTCCAGGCTGTAGCAGCAATGTCACGCTTCCCGTCGCGTGGATCAAAGGATCTGTGGTTTTCCCTCGAGGCTTTCCCTCGAGGCTTTCCCACAGGGCTGTCCCACGTGCCACCGTGGTGTGAGTCGATCCTCGGCGTGAAAGATGAGCCAGTGCAGGGCAAAGAGGCTCCTCTGGAATGGACTGAGACATCTGGGGGACTCTTGGAATGGTGGTATGACCATGGAGTTCCTCTCGCCTTTCCTGTTGAGAGTGCCTCCTCTTGAGATGCGACGGGAACGCCGGGAATTCTTTCCCGTTGAAAGCAGGGAAAGGATCCCTCATCTCGAGCTACGAGGGGGAAACGGGGCTCCTCTGGATGTGGGCGGGACCATCGTGCTTCCTCTCGAGTGGAGACGGGTATGGCGGTGAACTTCTTGAGTTGCAGCAAGGATGTGAAAGACCCTTTCGAAGTTCCAGAGGTTAGGTGTCATTAGTCTCCAGACGCCTCATCGGAAATAGGCCTCATCTCGCCTGGAAGGGAGAACTTCCTGGATTTTCTCGAGTTGCGGCAGGTGTTCTCGAGTTACGACGGGGACCTCAGGGACCCGCCCTGGTGGCCTCAGGAGAGGCCAGTCCCCATGCGAGTTGCTAGGGGGCCTCTCGGGATTCCTCTCCCGTCGATACCGGGGCCAAAAACCTTGTGTGGAGTCAGGGCCGGAACCGAGGATTCCTCTCAAGGGCTGACATGGATCTTTGGGTACTTCTGGAGTCTCCCCAGGGGAGTCAGGCCTCGTCTCGAGTGGGGGCATGCACGTGCGCTTTCCTTCCAGGCTGTAGCAGCAATGTCACACTTCCCGTCGCGTGGATCAAAGGATCTGTGGTTTTCCCTCGAGGCTTTCCCTCGAGGCTTTCCCACAGGGCTGTCCCACGTGCCACCGTGGTGTGAGTCGATCCTCGGCGTGAAACATGAGCCAGTGCAGGGCAAAGAGGTTCCTCTGGAATGGACTGAGACATCTGGGGGACTCTTGGAATGGTGGTACGACCATGGAGTTCCTCTCGCCTTTCCTGTTGAGTGCCTCCTCTTGAGATGCGACGGGAACGCCGGGAATTCTTTCCCGTTGAAAGCAGGGAAAGGATTCCTCATCTCGAGCTACGAGGGGGAAACGGGGCTCCTCTGGATGTGGGCGGGAGCATCGTGCTTCCTCTCGAGTGGACACGGGTATGGCGGTGAACTTCTTGAGTTGCAGCAAGGATGTGAAAGACCCTTTCAAAGTTCCAGAGGTTAGGTGTCATTCGTCTCCAGACGCCTCATCGGAAATAGGCCTCATCTCGCCTGGAAGGTAGAACTTCCTGGATTTTCTCGAGTTGCGGCAGGTGTTGTCGAGTTACGACGGGGACCTCAGGGACCCGCCCTGGTGGCCTCAGGAGAGGCCAGTCCCCATGCGAGTTGCTAGGGGGCCTCTCGGGATTCCTCTCCCGTCGATACCGGGGCCAAAAACCTTGTGTGGAGTCAGGGCCGGAACCGAGGATTCCTCTCAGGGGCTGACATGGATCTTTGGGTACTTGTGGAGACTCCCCAGCGGAGTCAGGCCTCGTCTCGAGTGGGGGCATGCACGTGCGCTTTCCTTCCAGGCTGTAGCACCAATGTCACGCATCCCATCGCGTGGATCAAAGGATCTGTGGTTTTCCCTCGAGGCTTTCCCACAGAGCTCTCCCACGTGCCACCGTGGTGTGAGTCGATCCTCGGCGTGAAAGATGAGCCAGTGCAGGGCAAAGAGGTTCCTCTGGAAAGGACTGAGACATCTGCGGGACTCTTGGAATGGTGGTACGACCATGGAGTTCCTCTCGCCTTTCCTGTTGAGAGTGCCTCCTCTTGAGATGCGACGGGAACGCCGGGAATTCTTTCCCGTTGAAAGCAGGGAAAGGATCCCTCATTTCGAGCTACGAGGGGGAAACGGCGCTCCTCTGGATGTGGGCGGGACCATCATGCTTCCTCTCGAGTGGACACGGGTATGGCGGTGAACTTCTTGAGTTGCAGCAAGGGTGTGAAAGACCCTTTCGAAGTTCCAGAGGTTAGGTGTCATTAGTCTCCCGACGCCTCATCGGAAATAGGCCTCATCTCGCCTGGAAGGGAGAACTTCCTGGATTTTCTCGAGTTGCGGCAGGTGTACTCGAGTTACGACGGGACCTCAGGGACCCGCCCTGGTGGCCTCAGGAGAGGCCAATCCCCATGCGAGTTGCTAGGGGGCCTCTCGGGATTCCTCTCCCATCGATACCGGGGCCCAAAACCTTGTGTGGAGTCAGGGCCGGAACCGAGGATTCCTCTCAGGGGCTGACATGGATTTTTGGGTACTTCTGGAGTCTCCCCAGGGGAGTCAGGCCTCGTCTCGAGTCGGGGCATGCACGTGCGCTTTCCTTCCTGGCTGTAGCAGCAATGTCACGCTTCCCGTGGCGTGGATCAAAGGATCTGTGGTTTTCCCTCGAGGCTTTCCCTCGAGGCTTTCCCACAGGGCTGTCCCACGTGCCACCGTGGTGTGAGTCGATCCTCGGCGTGAAAGATGAGCCAGTGCAGGGCAAAGAGGTTCCTCTGGAATGCACTGAGACATGTGGGGGACTCTTGGAATGGTGGTACGACCATGGAGTTCCTCTCGCCTTTCCTGTTGAGAGTGCCTCCTCTTGAGATGCGACGGGAACGCCGGGAATTCTTTCCCGTTGAAAGCAGGGAAAGGATCCCTCATCTCGAGCTACGAGGGGGAAATGGTGCTCCTCTGGATGTGGGCGGGACCATCGTGCTTCCTCTTGAGTGGACACGGGTATGGCGGTGAACTTCTTGAGTGGCAGCAAGGGTGTGAAAGACCCTTTCGAAGTTCCAGAGGTTAGGTGTCATTAGTCTCCAGACGCCTCATCGGAAATAGGCCTCATCTCGCCAGGAAGGGAGAACTTCCTGGATTTTCTCGAGTTGCGGCAGGTGTTCTCGAGTTACGACGGGGACCTCAGGGACCCGCCCTGGTGGCCTCAGGAGAGGCCAGTCCCCATGCGAGTTGCTAGGGGGCCTCTCGGAATTCCTCTCCCGTCGATACCGGGGCCAAAAACCTTTGGTGGACTCAGGGCCGGAACCGAGGATTCCTCTCAGGGGCTGACATGGATCTTTGGGTACTTCTGGAGTCTCCCCAGGGGAGTCAGGCCTCGTCTCGAGTGGGGGCATGCACGTGCGCTTTCCTTCCAGGCTGTAGCAGCAATGTCACGCTTCCCGTCGCGTGGATCAAAGGATCTGTGGTTTTCCCTCGAGGCTTTCCCTCGAGGCTTTCCCACAGGGCTATCCCACGTGCCACCGTAGTGTGAGTCGATCCTCGGCGTGAAACATGAGCCAGTGCAGGGAAAAGAGCTTCCTCTGGAATGGACTGAGACATCTGGGGGACTATTGGAATGGTGGTACGACCATGGAGTTCCTCTCGCCTTTCCTGTTGAGAGTGCCTCCTCTTGAGATGCGTCGGGAACACCGGGAATTCTTTCCCGTTGAAAGCAGGGAAAGGATCCCTCATCTCGAGCTCCGAGGGGGAAACGGGGCTCCTCTGGATGTGGGCCGACCATCGTGCTTCCTCTCGAGTGGAGACGGGTATGGCGGTGAACTTCTTGAGTTGCAGCAAGGGTGTGAAAGACCCTTTCGAAGTTCCAGACGTTAGGTGTCATTAGTCTGCAGACGCCTCATCGGAAATAGGCCTCATCTCGCCTGGAATGGAGAACTTCCTGGATTTTCTCGAGTTGCGGCAGGTGTTCTCGAGTTACGACGGGGACCTCAGGGACCCGCCCTGAGGGCCTCAGGAGAGGCCAGTCCCCATGCGAGTTGCTAGGGGGCCTCTCGGGATTCCTCTCCCGTCGATACCGGGGCCAAAACCCTTTGGTGGAGTCAGGGCCAGAACCGAGGATTCCTCTCAGGGGCTGACATGGATCTTTGGGTACTTCTGGAGTCTCCCCAGGGGAGTCAGGCCTCGTCTCGAGTGGGGGCATGCACGTGCGCTTTCCTTCCAGGCTGTAGCAGCAATCTCACACTTCCCGTGGCGTGGATCAAAGGATCTGTGGTTTTCCCTCAAGGCTTTCCCTCGAGGCTTTCCCACAGGGATGTCCCACGTGCCACCGTATTGTGAGTGGATCCTCGGCGTGAAACATAAGCCAGTGCAGGGCAAAGAGCTTCCTCTGGAATGGACTGAGACATCTGGGGGACTCTTGGAATGGTGGTACGACCATCGAGTTCCTCTCGCCTATCCTGTTGAGAGTGCCTCCTCTTGAGATGCGTCGGGAACGCCGGGAATTCTTTCCCGTTGAAAGCAGGGAAAGGATCCCTCATCTCGAGCTCCGAGGGGGAAACGGGGCTCCTCTGGATGTGGGCGGGACCATCGTGCTTCCTCTTGAGTGGACACGGGTATGGCGGTGAACTTCTTGAGTTGCAGCAAGGGTGTGAAAGACCCTTTCGAAGTTCCAGAGGTTAGGTGTCATTAGTCTCCAGAAGCCTCATCGGAAATAGGCCTCATCTCGCCTGGAAGGGAGAACTTCCTGGATTTTCTCGAGTTGTGGCAGGTGTTCTCGAGTTACGACGGGGACCTCAGGCACCCGCCCTGGTGGCCTCAGGAGAGGCCAGTCCCCATGCGAGTTGCTAGGGGGCCTCTCGGGATTCCTCTCCCGTCGATACTGGGCCGAAAAACATTTTTTGGAGTCAGGGCCGGAACCGAGGATTCCTCTTAGGGGCTGACATGGATCTTTGGGTACTTCTGGAGTGTCCCCAAGGGAGTCAGGCCTCGTCTCGAGTCGGGGCATGCACGTCCGCTTTCCTTCCAGGCTGTAGCAGAAATGTCACGCTTCCCGTCGCGTGGATCAAAGGATCTGTGGTTTTCCCTCGAGGCTTTCCCTCGAGGCTTTCCCACAGGGCTGTCCCACGTGCCACCGTGGTGTGAGTCGATCCTCGGCATTAAAGATGAGCCAGTGCAGGGCAAAGAGGTTCCTCTGGAATGGACTGAGACATCTGGGGGACTCTTGGAATGGTGGTACGACCATGGAGTTCCTCTCGCCTTTCCTGTTGAGAGTGCTTCCTCTTGAGATGCGACGGGAACGCCGGGAATTCTTTCCCGTTGAAAGCAGGGAAGGGATCCCTCATCTCGAGCTCCGAGGGGGAAACGGGGCTCCTCTGGATGTTGGCGGGTCCATCGTGCTTCCTCTCGAGTGGAGACGGGTATGGCGGTGAACTTCTTGAGTTGCAGCAAGGGTGTGAAAGACCCTTTCGAAGTTACAGAGGTTAGGTGTCATTAGTCTCCAGACGCCTCATCGGAAATAGGCCTCATCTCGCCTGGAAGGGAGAACTTCCTGGATTTTCTCGAGTTGCGGCAGGTGTTCTCGAGTTACGATGGGGACCTCAGGGACCCGCCCTGGTGGCCTCAGGAGAGGCTAGTCCCCATGCGAGTTGCTAGGGGGCCTCTCGGGATTCCCCTCCCGTCGATACCGGGGCCAAAAACCTTGTGTGGAGTCAGGGCCGTAACCGAGGATTCCTCTCAGGGGCTGACATGGATCTTTGGGTACTTCTGGAGTCTCCCCAGGGTAGTCAGGCCTCGTCTCGAGTGGGGGCATGCACGTGCGCTTTCCTTCCAGGCTGTAGCAGCAATGTCACGCTTCCCGTGGCCTGGATCAAAGGATCTGTGGTTTTCCCTCGAGGCTTTCCCTCGAGGCTTTCCCACAGGGCTGTCCCACGTGCCACCGTGGTGTGAGTCGATCCTCGGCGTGAAAGATGAGCCAGTGCAGGGCAAAGAGGTTCCTCTGGAATGGACTGAGACATCTGGGGGACTCTTGGAATGGTGGTACGACCATGGAGTTCCTCTCGCCTTTCCTGTTCAGAATGCCTCCTTTTGAGATGCGACGGGAACGCCGGGAATTCTTTCACGTTGAAAGCAGGGAAAGGATCCCTCATCTCGAGCTACGAGGGGGAAACGGGGCTCCTCTGGATGTGGGCGGGACCATCGTGCTTCCTCTCGAGTGGAGACGGGTATGGCGGTGAACTTCTTGAGTTGCAGCAAGGGTGTGAAAGACCCTTTCGAAGTTCCAGAGGTTAGGTGTCATTACTCTCCAGACGCCTCATCGGAAATAGGCCTCATCTCGCCTGGAAGGGAGAACTTCCTGGATTTTCTCGAGTTGCGACAGGTGTTCTCGAGTTACGACGGGGACCTCAGGGACCCGACCTGGTGGCCTCAGGAGAGGCCAGTCCCCATGCGAGTTGCTAGGGGGCCTCTCGGGATTCCTCTCCCGTCGATACCGGGGCCAAAACCTTGTGTGGAGTCAGGGCCGGAACCGAGGATTCCTCTCAGGGGCTGATATGGATCTTTGGGTACTTCTGGAGTCTCCCCAGGGGAGTCAGGCCTCGTCTCGAGTGGGGGCATGCACGTGCGCTTTCCTTCCAGGCTGTAGCAGCAATGTCACGCTTCCCGTCGCGTGGATCAAAGGATCTGTGGTTTTCCCTCAAGGCTTTCCCTCGAGGCTTTCCCACAGGGCTGTCCCACGTGCCACCGTGGTGTGAGTCGATCCTCGGCGTGAAAGATGAGCCAGTGCAGGGCAAAGAGGTTCCTCTGGAATGGACTGAGACATCTGGGGGACTCTTGAAATGGTGGTACGACCATGGAGTTCCTCTCGCCTTTCCTGTTGAGAGTGCCTCCTCTTGAGATGCGACGGGAACGCCGGGAATTCTTTCCCGTTGAAAGCAGGGAAAGGATCCCTCATCTCGAGCTACGAGGGGGAAACGGGGCTCCTCTGGATGTGGGCGGAACCATCGTGCTTCCTCTCGAGTGGAGACGGGTATGGCAGAGAACTTCTTGAGTTGCAGCAAGGGAGTGAAAGACCCTTTCGAAGTTCCAGAGGTTAGGTGTCATTAGTCTCCAGACGCCTCATCGGAAATAGGCCTCATCTCGCCTGGAAGGGAGAACTTCCTGGATTTTCTCGAGTTGCGGAAGGTGTTCTCCAGTTACGACGGGGACCTCAGGTACCAGCCCTTGTGGCCTCAGGAAAGGCCAATCCCCATGCGAGTTGCTAGAGGGACTCTGGGATTCCTCTCCCGTCGATACCGGGTCCAAAAACCTTGTGTGGAGTCAGGGCCGGAACCGAGGTTTCCTCTCTGGGGCTGACATGGATCTTTGGGTACTTCTGGAGTCTCCCCAGGGGAGTCAGGCCTCGTCTCGAGTGGGGACAGGTACGTGCGCTTTCCTTCCAGGCTGTAGCAGCAATGTCACTCTTCCCGTGGCCTGGATCAAAGGATCTGTGGTTTTCCCACGAGGCTTTCCCTCGAGGCTTTCCCACAGGTCTGTCCAACGTTCCACCGTGGTGTGAGTCGATCCTCAGCGTGAAAGATGAGCCAGTGCAGGGCAAAGAGGTTCCTCTGGAATGGACTGAGACATCTGGGGGACTCTTGGAATGGTGGTACCACCATGGAGTTCCTCTCGCCTTTCCTGTTGAGAGTGCCTCCTCTTGAGATGCGACGGGAACGCCGGGAATTCTTTCCCGTTGAAAGAAGGGAAAGGATCCCTCATCTCGAGCTACGAGGGGGAAACGGGGCTCCTCTGGATGTGGGCGGGACCATCGTGCTTCCTCTCGAGTGGAGACGGGTATGGCGGTGAACTTCTTTAGTTGCAGCAAGGGTGTGAAAGACCCTTTCGAAGTTCCAGAGGCTAGGTGTCATTAGTCTCCAAACGCCTCATCGGAAATAGGATTCTTCTCGCCTGGAATGGAGAACTTCCTGGATTTTCTCGAGTTGGGACAGGTGTTCCCGAGTTACGACGGGGACCTCAGGGACCCGCCCTGGTGGCCTCAGGAGAGGCCAGTCCCCATGCGAATTGCTAGGGGGCCTCTCGGGATTCCTCTCCCGTCGATACCGGGGCCAAAAACCTTGTGTGGAGTCAGGGCCGGAACCGAGGATTCCTCTCAGGGGCTGACATGGATCTTTGGGTACTTCTGGAGTCTCCCCAGGGTAGTCAGGCCTCATCTCGAGTGGGGGCATGCACGTGCGCTTTCCTTTCAGGCTATAGCAGCAATGTCATGCTTCCCGTCACCTGGATCAAAGGATCTGTGGTTTTCCCTCGAGGCTTTCCCTCGAGGCTTTCCCACAGGGCTGTCCCACGTGCCACCGTGGTGTGAGTCGATCCTCGGCGTGAAAGATGAGCCAGTGCAGGGCAAAGAGGTTGCTCTGGAATGGACTGAGACATCTGGGGGACTCTTGGAATGGTGGTACGACCATGGAGTTCCTCTCGCCTTTCCTGTTGAGAGTGCCTCCTCTTGAGATGCGACGGGAACGCCGGGAATTCTTTCCCGTTGAAAGCAGGGAAAGGATCCCTCATCTCGAGCTACGAGGGTGAAACGGGGCTCCTCTGGATGTGGGCGGGACCATCGTGCTTCCTCTCGAGTGGAGACGGGTATGGCGGTGAACTTCTTGAGTTGCAGCAAGGGTGTGAAAGACCCTTTCGAAGTTCCAGAGGTTAGGTGTCATTAGTCTCCAGACGCCTCATCGGAAATAGGCCTCATCTCGCCTGGAAGGGAGAACTTCCTGGATTTTCTCGAGTTGCGGCAGGTGTTCTCGAGTTACGACGGGGACCTCAGGGACCCGCCCTGGTGGCCTCAGGAGAGGCCAGTCCCCATGCGAGTTGCTAGGGGGCCTCTCGGGATTCCTCTCCCGTCGATACCGGGGCCAAAAACCTTGTGTGGAGTCAGGGCCGGAATCGAGGATTCCTCTCAGGGGCTGACATGGATCTTTGGGTACTTGTGGAGTCTCCCCAGGGGAGTCAGGCCTCGTCTCGAGTGGGGGCATGCACGTGCGCTTTCCTTCCAGGCTGTAGCAGGAATGTCACGCTTCCCGTCGCCTGGATCAAAGGATCTGTGGTTTTCCCTCGAGGCTTTCCCTCGAGGCTTTCCCACAGGGCTGTCCCATGTGCCACCGTGGTGTGAGTCGATCCTCGGCGTGAAAGATGAGCCAGTGCAGGGCAAAGAGGTTCCTCTGGAATGGACTGAGACATCTGGGGGACTCTTGGAATGGTGGTACGACCATGGAGTTCCTCTCGCCTTTCCTGTTGAGAGTGCCTCCTCTTGAGATGCGACGGGAACGCCGGGAATTCTTTCCCGTTGAAAGCAGGGAAAGGATCCCTCATCTCGAGCTACGAGGGGGAAACGGGACTCCTCTGGATGTGGGCGGGACCATCGTGCTTCCTCCCGAGTTGAGACGGGTATGGCGGTGAACTTCTTGAGTTGCAGCAAGGGTGTGAAAGACCCTTTCGAAGTTCCAGAAGTTAGGTGTCATTTATCTCCAGACGCCTCATCGGAAATAGGCCTCATCTCGCCTGGAAGGGAGAACTTCCTGGATTTTCTCGAGTTGCGGCAGGTGTTCTCGAGTTACGACGGGGACCTCAGGGACCCGCCCTGTTGGCCTCAGGAGAGGCCAGTCCCCATGCGAGTTGCTAGGGGGCCTCTCGGGATTCCTCTCCCGTCGATACCGGGCCCAAAAACATTTCTTGGAGTCAGGGCCGGAACCGAGGATTCCTCTCAGGGGCTGATATGGATCTTTGGGTACTTCTGGAGTCTCCCCAGGGGAGTCAGGCCTCGTCTCGAGTGGGGGCATGCACGTGCGCTTTCCTTCCAGGCTGTAGCAGCAATGTCACGCTTCCCGTCGCGTGGATCAAAGGATCTGTGGTTTTCCCTCAAGGCTTTCCCTCGAGGCTTTCCCACAGGGCTGTCCCACGTGCCACCGTGGTGTGAGTCGATCCTCGGCGTGAAAGATGAGCCAGTGCAGGGCAAAGAGGTTCCTCTGGAATGGACTGAGACATCTGGGGGACTCTTGAAATGGTGGTACGACCATGGAGTTCCTCTCGCCTTTCCTGTTGAGAGTGCCTCCTCTTGAGATGCGACGGGAACGCCGGGAATTCTTTCCCGTTGAAAGCAGGGAAAGGATCCCTCATCTCGAGCTACGAGGGGGAAACGGGGCTCCTCTGGATGTGGGCGGGACCATCGTGCTTCCTCTCGAGTGGAGACGGGTATGGCAGAGAACTTCTTGAGTTGCAGCAAGGGAGTGGAAGACCCTTTCGAAGTTCCAGAGGTTAGGTGTCATTAGTCTCCAGACGCCTCATCGGAAATAGGCCTCATCTCGCCTGGAAGGGAGAACTTCCTGGATTTTCTCGAGTTGCGGAAGGTGTTCTCCAGTTACGACGGGGACCTCAGGTACCAGCCCTTGTGGCCTCCGGAAAGGCCAATCCCCATGCGAGTTGCTAGAGGGACTCTGGGATTCCTCTCCCGTCGATACCGGGTCCAAAAACCTTGTGTGGAGTCAGGGCCGGAACCGAGGTTTCCTCTCTGGGGCTGACATGGATCTTTGGGTACTTCTGGAGTCTCCCCAGGGGAGTCAGGCCTCGTCTCGAGTGGGGACAGGTACGTGCGCTTTCCTTCCAGGCTGTAGCAGCAATGTCACTCTTCCCGTGGCCTGGATCAAAGGATCTGTGGTTTTCCCACGAGGCTTTCCCTCGAGGCTTTCCCACAGGTCTGTCCAACGTTCCACCGTGGTGTGAGTCGATCCTCAGCGTGAAAGATGAGCCAGTGCAGGGCAAAGAGGTTCCTCTGGAATGGACTGAGACATCTGGGGGACTCTTGGAATGGTGGTACCACCATGGAGTTCCTCTCGCCTTTCCTGTTGAGAGTGCCTCCTCTTGAGATGTGACGGGAACGCCGGGAATTCTTTCCCGTTGAAAGAAGGGAAAGGATCCCTCATCTCGAGCTACGAGGGGGAAACGGGGCTCCTCTGGATGTGGGCGGGACCATCGTGCTTCCTCTCGAGTGGAGACGGGTATGGCGGTGAACTTCTTTAGTTGCAGCAAGGGTGTGAAAGACCCTTTCGAAGTTCCAGAGGCTAGGTGTCATTAGTCTCCAAACGCCTCATCGGAAATAGGATTCTTCTCGCCTGGAATGGAGAACTTCCTGGATTTTCTCGAGTTGGGACAGGTGTTCTCGAGTTACGACGGGGACCTCAGGGACACGCCCTGGTGGCCTCAGGAGAGGCCAGTCCCCATGCGAATTGCTAGGGGGCCTCTCGGGATTCCTCTCCCGTCGATACCGGGGCCAAAAACCTTGTGTGGAGTCAGGGCCGGAACCGAGGATTCCTCTCAGGAGCTGACATGGATCTTTGGGTACTTCTGGAGTCTCCCCAGGGTAGTCAGGCCTCATCTCGAGTGGGGGCATGCACGTGCGCTTTCCTTTCAGGCTATAGCAGCAATGTCATGCTTCCCGTCGCCTGGATCAAAGGATCTGTGGTTTCCCTCGAGGCTTTCCCTCGAGGCTTTCCCACAGGGCTGTCCCACGTGCCACCGTGGTGTGAGTCGATCCTCGGCGTGAAAGATGAGCCAGTGCAGGGCAAAGAGGTTGCTCTGGAATGGACTGAGACATCTGGGGGACTCTTGGAATGGTGGTACGACCATGGAGTTCCTCTCGCCTTTCCTGTTGAGAGTGCCTGCTCTTGAGATGCGACGGGAACGCCGGGAATTCTTTCCCGTTGAAAGCAGGGAAAGGATCCCTCATCTCGAGCTACGAGGGTGAAACGGGGCTCCTCTGGATGTGGGCGGGACCATCGTGCTTCCTCTCGAGTGGAGACGGGTATGGCGGTGAACTTCTTGAGTTGCAGCAAGGGTGTGAAAGACCCTTTCGAAGTTCCAGAGGTTAGGTGTCATTAGTCTCCAGACGCCTCATCGGAAATAGGCCTCATCTCGCCTGGAAGGGAGAACTTCCTGGATTTTCTCGAGTTGCGGCAGGTGTTCTCGAGTTACGACGGGGACCTCAGGGACCCGCCCTGGTGGCCTCAGGAGAGGCCAGTCCCCATGCGAGTTGCTAGGGGGCCTCTCGGGATTCCTCTCCCGTCGATACCGGGGCCAAAAACCTTGTGTGGAGTCAGGGCCGGAATCGAGGATTCCTCTCAGGGGCTGACATGGATCTTTGGGTACTTGTGGAGTCTCCCCAGGGGAGTCAGGCCTCGTCTCGAGTGGGGGCATGCACGTGCGCTTTCCTTCCAGGCTGTAGCAGGAATGTCACGCTTCCCGTCGCCTGGATCAAAGGATCTGTGGTTTTCCCTCGAGGCTTTCCCTCAAGGCTTTCCCACAGGGCTGTCCCATGTGCCACCGTGGTGTGAGTCGATCCTCGGCGTGAAAGATGAGCCAGTGCAGGGCAAAGAGGTTCCTCTGGAATGGACTGAGACATCTGGGGGACTCTTGGAATGGTGGTACGACCATGGAGTTCCTCTCGCTTTTCCTGTTGAGAGTGCCTCCTCTTGAGATGCGACGGGAACGCCGGGAATTCTTTCCCGTTGAAAGCAGGGAAAGGATCCCTCATCTCGAGCTACGAGGGGGAAACGGGACTCCTCTGGATGTGGGCGGGACCATCGTGCTTCCTCCCGAGTTGAGACGGGTATGGCGGTGAACTTCTTGAGTTGCAGCAAGGGTGTGAAAGACCCTTTCGAAGTTCCAGAAGTTAGGTGTCATTTATCTCCAGACGCCTCATCGGAAATAGGCCGCATCTCGCCTGGAAGGGAGAACTTCCTGGATTTTCTCGAGTTGCGGCAGGTGTTCTCGAGTTACGACGGGGACCTCAGGGACCCGCCCTGTTGGCCTCAGGAGAGGCCAGTCCCCATGCGAGTTGCTAGGGGGCCTCTCGGGATTCCTCTCCCGTCGATACCGGGCCCAAAAACATTTCTTGGAGTCAGGGCCGGAACCGAGGATTCCTCTCAGGGGCTGATATGGATCTTTGGGTACTTCTGCAGTCTCCCCAGGGGAGTCAGGCCTCGTCTCGAGTGGGGGCATGCACGTGCGCTTTCCTTCCAGGCTGTAGCAGCAATGTCACGCTTCCCGTCGCGTGGATCAAAGGATCTGTGGTTTTCCCTCAAGGCTTTCCCTCGAGGCTTTCCCACAGGGCTGTCCCACGTGCCACCGTGGTGTGAGTCGATCCTCGGCGTGAAAGATGAGCCAGTGCAGGGCAAAGAGGTTCCTCTGGAATGGACTGAGACATCTGGGGGACTCTTGAAATGGTGGTACGACCATGGAGTTCCTCTCGCCTTTCCTGTTGAGAGTGCCTCCTCTTGAGATGCGACGGGAACGCCGGGAATTCTTTCCCGTTGAAAGCAGGGAAAGGATCCCTCATCTCGAGCTACGAGGGGGAAACGGGGCTCCTCTGGATGTGGGCGGGACCATCGTGCTTCCTCTCGAGTGGAGACGGGTATGGCAGAGAACTTCTTGAGTTGCAGCAAGGGAGTGAAAGACCCTTTCGAAGTTCCAGAGGTTAGGTGTCATTAGTCTCCAGACGCCTCATCGGAAATAGGCCTCATCTCGCCTGGAAGGGAGAACTTCCTGGATTTTCTCGAGTTGCGGAAGGTGTTCTCCAGTTACGACGGGGACCTCAGGTACCAGCCCTTGTGGCCTCCGGAAAGGCCAATCCCCATGCGAGTTGCTAGAGGGACTCTGGGATTCCTCTACCGTCGATACCGGGTCCAAAAACCTTGTGTGGAGTCAGGGCCGGAACCGAGGTTTCCTCTCTGGGGCTGACATGGATCTTTGGGTACTTCTGGAGTCTCCCCAGGGGAGTCAGGCCTCGTCTCGAGTGGGGACAGGTACGTGCGCTTTCCTTCCAGGCTGTAGCAGCAATGTCACTCTTCCCGTGGCCTGGATCAAAGGATCTGTGGTTTTCCCACGAGGCTTTCCCTCGAGGCTTTCCCACAGGTCTGTCAAACGTTCCACCGTGGTGTGAGTCGATCCTCAGCGTGAAAGATGAGCCAGTGCAGGGCAAAGAGGTTCCTCTGGAATGGACTGAGACATCTGGGGGACTCTTGGAATGGTGGTACCACCATGGAGTTCCTCTCGCCTTTCCTGTTGAGAGTGCCTCCTCTTGAGATGCGACGGGAACGCCGGGAATTCTTTCCCGTTGAAAGAAGGGAAAGGATCCCTCATCTCGAGCTACGAGGGGGAAACGGGGCTCCTCTGGATGTGGGCGGGACCATCGTGCTTCCTCTCGAGTGGAGACGGGTATGGCGGTGAACTTCTTTAGTTGCAGCAAGGGTGTGAAAGACCCTTTCGAAGTTCCAGAGGCTAGGTGTCATTAGTCTCCAAACGCCTCATCGGAAATAGGATTCTTCTCGCCTGGAATGGAGAACTTCCTGGATTTTCTCGAGTTGGGACAGGTGTTCTCGAGTTACGACGGGGACCTCAGGGACCCGCCCTGGTGGCCTCAGGAGAGGCCAGTCCCCATGCGAATTGCTAGGGGGCCTCTCGGGATTCCTCTCCCGTCGATACCGGGGCCAAAAACCTTGTGTGGAGTCAGGGCCGGAACCGAGGATTCCTCTCAGGGGCTGACATGGATCTTTGGGTACTTCTGGAGTCTCCCCAGGGTAGTCAGGCCTCATCTCGAGTGGGGGCATGCACGTGCGCTTTCCTTTCAGGCTATAGCAGCAATGTCATGCTTCCCGTCGCCTGGATCAAAGGATCTGTGGTTTCCCTCGAGGCTTTCCCTCGAGGCTTTCCCACAGGGCTGTCCCACGTGCCACCGTGGTGTGAGTCGATCCTCGGCGTGAAAGATGAGCCAGTGCAGGGCAAAGAGGTTGCTCTGGAATGGACTGAGACATCTGGGGGACTCTTGGAATGGTGGTACGACCATGGAGTTCCTCTCGCCTTTCCTGTTGAGAGTGCCTCCTCTTGAGATGCGACGGGAACGCCGGGAATTCTTTCCCGTTGAAAGCAGGGAAAGGATCCCTCATCTCGAGCTACGAGGGTGAAACGGGGCTCCTCTGGATGTGGGCGGGACCATCGTGCTTCCTCTCGAGTGGAGACGGGTATGGCGGTGAACTTCTTGAGTTGCAGCAAGGGTGTGAAAGACCCTTTCGAAGTTCCAGAGGTTAGGTGTCATTAGTCTCCAGACGCCTCATCGGAAATAGGCCTCATCTCGCCTGGAAGGGAGAACTTCCTGGATTTTCTCGAGTTGCGGCAGGTGTTCTCGAGTTACGACGGGGACCTCAGGGACCCGCCCTGGTGGCCTCAGGAGAGGCCAGTCCCCATGCGAGTTGCTAGGGGGCCTCTCGGGATTCCTCTCCCGTCGATACCGGGGCCAAAAACCTTGTGTGGAGTCAGGGCCGGAATCGAGGATTCCTCTCAGGGGCTGACATGGATCTTTGGGTACTTGTGGAGTCTCCCCAGGGGAGTCAGGCCTCGTCTCGAGTGGGGGCATGCACGTGCGCTTTCCTTCCAGGCTGTAGCAGGAATGTCACGCTTCCCGTCGCCTGGATCAAAGGATCTGTGGTTTTCCCTCGAGACTTTCCCTCGAGGCTTTCCCACAGGGCTGTCCCATGTGCCACCGTGGTGTGAGTCGATCCTCGGCGTGAAAGATGAGCCAGTGCAGGGCAAAGAGGTTCCTCTGGAATGGACTGAGACATCTGGGGGACTCTTGGAATGGTGGTACGACCATGGAGTTCCTCTCGCCTTTCCTGTTGAGAGTGCCTCCTCTTGAGATGCGACGGGAACGCCGGGAATTCTTTCCCGTTGAAAGCAGGGAAAGGATCCCTCATCTCGAGCTACGAGGGGGAAACGGGACTCCTCTGGATGTGGGCGGGACCATCGTGCTTCCTCCCGAGTTGAGACGGGTATGGCGGTGAACTTCTTGAGTTGCAGCAAGGGTGTGAAAGACCCTTTCGAAGTTCCAGAAGTTAGGTGTCATTTATCTCCAGACGCCTCATCGGAAATAGGCCTCATCTCGCCTGGAAGGGAGAACTTCCTGGATTTTCTCGAGTTGCGGCAGGTGTTCTCGAGTTACGACGGGGACCTCAGGGACCCGCCCTGGTGGCCTCAGGAGAGGCCAGTCCCCATGCGAGTTGCTAGGGGGCCTCTCGGGATTCCTCTCCCGTCGATACCGGGCCCAAAAACATTTCTTGGAGTCAGGGCCGGAACCGAGGATTCCTCTCAGGGGCTGACATGGACCTTTGGGTACTTCTGGAGTGTCCCCAAGGGAGTCAGGCCTCGTCTCGAGTCGGGGCATGCACGTGCGCTTTCCTTCCAGGCTGTAGCAGCAATGTCACGCTTCCCGTGGCGTGGATCAAAGGATCTGTGGTTTTCCCTCGAGGCTTTCCCTCGAGGCTTTCCCACAGGGCTGTCCCACGTGCCACCGTGGTGTGAGTCGATCCTCGGCGTGAAAGATGAGCCAGTGCAGGGCAAAGAGGTTCCTCTGGAATGGACTGAGACATCTGGGGGACTCTTGGAATGTTGGTACGACCATGGAGTTCCTCTCGCCTTTCCTGTTGAGAGTGCCTCCTCTTGAGATGCGACGGGAACGCCGGGAATTCTTTCCCGTTGAAAGCAGGGAAAGGATCCCTCATCTCGAGCTTCGAGGCGGAAACGGGGCTCCTCTGGATGTTGGCGGGTCCATCGTGCATCCTCTCGAGTGGAGACGGGTATGGCGGTGAACTTCTTGAGTTGCAGCAAGGGTGTGAAAGACCCTTTCGAAGTTCCAGAGGTTAGGTGTCATTAGTCTCCAGACGCCTCATCGGAAATAGGCCTCATCTCGCCTGGAAGGGAGAACTTCCTGGATTTTCTCGAGTCCGGCAGGTGTTCTCGAGTTACGACGGGGACCTCAGGGACCCGCCCTGGTGGCCTCAGGAGATGCCAGTCCCCATGCGAGTTGCTAGGGGGCCTCTCGGGATTCCTCTCCCGTTGATACCAGGGCCAAAAACCTTGTGTGGAGTCAGGGCCGGAAGCGAGGATTCCTCTCAGGGGCTGACATGGATCTTTGGGTACTTCTGCAGTCTCCCCAAGGGAGTCAGGCCTCGTCTCGAGTGGGGGCATGCACGTGCACTTTCCTTCCAGGCTGTAGCAGCAATGTCACGCTTCCCGTCGCGTGGATCAAACGATCTGTGGTTTTCCCTCGAGGCTTTCCCTCGAGGCTTTCCCACAGGGCTGTCCCACGTGCCACCGTGGTGTGAGTCGATCCTCGGCGTGAAAGATGAGCCAGTGCAGGGCAAAGAGGTTCCTCTGGAATGGACTGAGACATCTGGGGGACTCTTGGAATGGTGGTACGACCATGGAGTTCCTCTCGCCTTTCCTGTTGAGAGTGCCTCCTCTTGAGATGCGACGGGAACGCCGGGAATTCTTTCCCGTTGAAAGCAGGGAAAGGATCCCTCATCTCGAGCTACGAGGGGGAAACGGGGCTCCTCTGGATGTGGGCGGGACCATCGTGCTTCCTCTCGAGTGGAGACGGGTATGGCGGTGAACTTCTTGAGTTGCAGCAAGGGTGTGAAAGACCCTTTCGAAGTTCGAGAGGTTAGGTGTCATTAGTCTCCAGACGCCTCATCGGAAATAGGCCTCATCTCGCCTGGAAGGGAGAACTTCCTGGATTTTCTCGAGTTGCGGCAGGTGTTCCCGAGTTACGACGGGAACCTCAGGGACCCGCCCTGGTGGCCTCAGGAGAGGCCAGTCCCCATGCGAGTTGCTAGGGGGCCTCTCGGGATTCCTCTCCCGTCGATACCGGGGCCAAAAACCTTGTGTGGAGTCAGGGCCGGAACCGAGGATTCCTCTCAGGGGCTGACATGGATCTTTGGGTACTTCTGGAGTCTCGCCAGGGGAGACAGGCCTCGTCTCGAGTGGGGGCATGCACGTGCGCTTTCCTTCCAGGCTGTAGCAGCAATGTAACGCTTCCCGTCGCGTGGATCAAAGGGTCTGTGGTTTTCCCTCGAGGCTTTCCCTCGAGGCTTTCCCACAGGGCTGTCCCACGTGCCACCGTGGTGTGAGTCGATCCTCGGCGTGAAAGATGAGCCAGTGCAGGGCAAAGAGGTTCCTCTGGAATGGACTGAGACATCTGGGGGACTCGTGGAATGGTGGTACGACCATGGAGTTCCTCTCGCCATTCCTGTGGAGAGTGCCTCCTCTTGAGATGCGACGGGATCGCCGGGAATTCTTTCCCGTTGAAAGCAGGGAAAGGATCCCTCATCTCGAGCTCCGAGGGGGAATCGGGGCTCCTCTGGATGTGGGCGGGACCATCGTGCTTCCTCTCGAGTGGAGACGGGTATGGCGGTGAACTTCTTGAGTTGCAGCAAGGGTGTGAAAGACCCTTTCGAAGTTCCAGAGGTTAGGTGTCATTAGTCTCCAGACGCCTCATCAGAAATAGGCCTCATCTCGCCTGGAAGGGAGAACTTCCTGGATTTTCTCGAGTTGTGGCAGGTGTTCTCGAGTTACGACGGGGACCTCAGGCACCCGCCCTGGTGGCCTCAGGAGAGGCCAGTCCCCATGCGAGTTGCTAGGGGGCCTCTCGGGATTCCTCTCCCGTCGATACCGGGCCCAAAAACATTTTTTGGAGTCAGGGCCGGAACCGAGGATTCCTCTTAGGGGCTGACATGGATCTTTGGGTACTTCTGGAGTGTCCCCAAGGGAGTCAGGCCTCGTCTCGAGTGGGGGCATGCACGTGCGCTTTCCTTCCAGGCTGTAGCAGCAATGTCACGCTTCCCGTCGCGTGGATCAAAGGATCTGTGGTTTTCCCTCAAGGCTTTCCCTCGAGGCTTTCCCACAGGGCTGTCCCACGTGCCACCGTGGTGTGAGTCGATCCTCGGCGTGAAAGATGAGCCAGTGCATGGCAAAGAGGTTCCTCTGGAATGGACTGAGACATCTGGGGGACTCTTGGAATGGTGGTACGACCATGGAGTTCCTCTCGCCTTTCCTGTTGAGAGTGACTCCTCTTGAGATGCGACGGGAACGCCGGGAATTCTTTCCCGTTGAAAGCAGGGAAAGGATCCCTCATCTCGAGCTACGAGGGGGAAACGGGGCTCCTCTGGATGTGGGCGGGACCATCGTGCTTCCTCTCGAGTGGAGACGGGTATGGCAGAGAACTTCTTGAGTTGCAGCAAGGGAGTGAAAGACCCTTTCGAAGTTCCAGAGGTTAGGTGTCATTAGTCTCCAGACGCCTCATCGGAAATAGGACTCATCTCGCCTGGAAGGGAGAACTTCCTGGATTTTCTCGAGTTGCGGAAGGTGTTCTCCAGTTACGACGGGGACCTCAGGTATCAGCCCTTGTGGCCTCAGGAAAGGCCAATCCCCATGCGAGTTGCTAGAGGGACTCTGGGATTCCTCTCCCGTCGATACCGGGTCCAAAAACCTTGTGTGGAGTCAGGGCCGGAACCGAGGTTTCCTCTCTGGGGCTGACATGGATCTTTGGGTACTTCTGGAGTCTCCCCAGGGGAGTCAGGCCTCGTCTCGAGTGGGGACAGGTACGTGCGCTTTCCTTCCAGGCTGTAGCAGCAATGTCACGCTTCCCGTGGCCTGGATCAAAGGATCTGTGGTTTTCCCACGAGGCTTTCCCTCGAGGCTTTCCCACAGGTCTGTCCAACGTGCCACCGTGGTGTGAGTCGATCCTCAGCGTGAAAGATGAGCCAGTGCAGGGCAAAGAGGTTCCTCTGGAATGGACTGAGACATCTGGGGGACTCTTGGAATGGTGGTACCACCATGGAGTTCCTCTCGCCTTTCCTGTTGAGAGTGCCTCCTCTTGAGATGCGACGGGAACGCCGGGAATTCTTTCCCGTTGAAAGCAGGGAAAGGATCCCTCATCTCGAGCTACGAGGGGGAAACGGGGCTCCTCTGGATGTGGACGGGACCATCGTGCTTCCTCTCGAGTGGAGACGGGTATGGCGGTGAACTTCTTGAGTTGCAGCAAGGGTGTGAAAGACCCTTTCAAAGTTCCAGAGGTTAGGTGTCATTAGTCTCCAGACGCCTCATCGGAAATAGGCCTCATCTAGCCTGGAAGGGAGAACTTCCTGGATTTTCTCGAGGTGCGGCAGGTGTTCTCGAGTTACGACGGGTATCACATGGACCCGCCCTGATGGCCTCAGGAACGGCCAGTCCCCATGCGAGTTGCTAGGGGGCCTCTCGGGATTCCTCTCCCGTCGATACCGGGGCCAAAATCCTTGTGTGGAGTCAGGGTCGGAACCGAGGATTCCTCTCAGGGGCTGACATGGATCTTTGGGTACTTCTAGAGTCTCCCCAGGAGAGTCAGGCCTCGTCTCGAGAGGGGGCATGCACGTGCGCTTTCCTTTCAGGCTGTAGCAGCAATGTCACGCTTCCCGTCGCGTGGATCAAATGATCTGTGGTTTTCCCTCGAGGCTTTCCCTCGAGGCTTTCCCACAGGGCTGTCCCACGTGCCACCGTGGTGTGAGTCGATCCTCGGCGTGAAAGATGAGCCAGTGCAGGGCAAAGGGGTTCCTCTGGAATTGACTGAGACATCTGGGGGACTCTTGGAATGGTGGTACGACCATGGAGTTCCTCTCGCCTTTCCTGTTGAGAGTGCCTCCTCTTGAGATGCGACGGGAACGCCGGGAATTCTTTCCCGTTGAAAGCAGGGAAAGGATCCCTCATCTCGAGCTCCGAGGGGGAAACGGGGCTCCTCTGGATGTGGGCGGGACCATCGTGCTTCCTCCCGAGTGGACACAGGTATGGCGGTGAACTTCTTGAGTTGCAGCAAGGGTGTGAAAGACCCTTTCGAAGTTCCAGAGGTTAGGTATCATTAGTCTCCAGACGCCTCATCGGAAATAGGCCTCATCTCGCCTGGAAGGGAGAACTTCCTGGATTTTCTCGAGTTGCGGCAGGTGTTCTCGAGTTACGACGGGGACCTCAGGGACCCGCCCTGGTGGCCTCAGGAGAGGCCAGTCCCCATGCGAGTTGCTAGGGGGCCTCTCGGGATTCCTCTCCCGTCGATACCGGGGCCAAAAGCCTTGTGTGGAGTCAGGGCCGGAACCGAGCATTCCTCTCAGGGGTTACATGGATCTTTGGGTACTTCTGGAGTCTCCCCAGGGGAGTCAGGCCTCGTCTCGAGTGGGGGCATGCACGTGCGCTTTCCTTCCAGGCTGTAGCAGCAATGTCACGCTTCCCGTCGCGTGGATCAAAGGATCTGTGGTTTTCCCTCGAGGCTTTCCCTCGAGGCTTTCCCACAGGGCTGTCCCACGTACCACCGTGGTGTGAGTCGATCCTCGGCGCGAAAGATGAGCCAGTGCAGGGCAAAGAGGTTCCTCTGGAATGGACAGAGATATGTGGGGGACTCTTGGAATGGTGGTACGACCATGGAGTTCCTCTCGACTTTCCTGTTAAGAGTGCCTCCTCTTGAGATGCGACGGGAACGCCGGGAATTCTTTCCCGTTGAAAGCAGGGAAAGGATCCCTCATCTCGAGCTACGAGGGGGAAACGGGGCTCCTCTGGATGTGGGCGGGACCATCGTGCTTCCTCCCGAGTGGACACGGGTATGGCGGTGAACTTCTTGAGTTGCAGCAAGGGTGTGAAAGACCCTTTCGAAGTTCCAGAGGTTAGGTGTCATTAGTCTCCAGACGCCTCATCGGAAATAGGCCTCATCTCGCCTGGAAGGGAGAACTTCCTGGATTTTCTCGAGTTGCGGCAGGTGTTCTCGAGTTACGACGGGGACCTCAGGGACCCGCCCTGGTGGCCTCAGTAGAGGCCAGTCCCCATGCGAGTTGCTAGGGGGCCTCTCGGGATTCCTCTCCCGTCGATACCGGGGCCAAAAGCCTTGTGTGGAGTCAGGGCCAGAACCGAAGATTCCTCTCAGGGGCTGACATGGATCTTTGGGTACTTGTGGAGTCTCCCCAGGGGAGTCAGGCCTCGTCTCGAGTGGGGGCATGCACGTGCGCTTTCCTTCCAGGCTGTAGCAGCAATGTCACGCTTCCCATCGCGAGGATTAAAGGATCTGTGGTTTTCCCTCGAGGCTTTCCCTCGAGGCTTTCCCACAGGGCTGTCCCACGGGCCACCGTGGTGTGAGTCGATCCTCGGCGTGAAAGATGAGCCAGTGCCGGGCAAAGAGGTTCCTCTGGAATGGACTGAGACATCTGGGGGACTCTTGGAATGGTGGTACGACCATGGAGTTCCTCTCGCCTTTCCTGTTGAGAGTGCCTCCTCTTGAGATGCGACGGGAATGCCGGGAATTCTTTCCCGTTGAAAGCAGGGAAAGGATCCCTCATCTCGAGCTCCGAGGGGGAAACGTGGCTCCTCTGTATGTGGGCGGGACCATCGTGCTTTCTCTCGTGTGGAGACGGGTATGGCGGTAAACTTCTTGAGTTGCAGCAAGGGTGTGAAAGACCCTTTCGAAGATCCATAGGTTAGGGGTCATTAGTCTCCAGACGCCTCATCGGAAATAGGCCTCATCTCGCCTGGAAGGGAGAACTTCCTGGATTTTCTCGAGTTGCGGCAGGTGTTCTCGAGTTACGACGGGGACCTCAGGGATCCGCCCTGGTGGCCTCAGGAGAGGCCAGTCCCCATGCGAGTTGCTAGGGGGCCTCTCGGGATTCCTCTCCCGTCGATACCGGGGCCAAAAACCTTGTGTGGAGTCAGGGCCGGAACCGAGGATTCCTCTCAGGGGCTGACATGGATCTTTGGGTACTTCTAGAGTCTCCCCAGGGGAGTCAGGCCTCGTCTCGAGTGGGGGCATGCACGTACAATTTCCTTTCAGGCTGTAGCAGCAATGTCACGCTTCCCGTCGCGTGGATCAAATGATCTGTGGTTTTCCCTCGAGGCTTTCCCTCGAGGCTTTCACACAGGGCTGTCCCACGTGCCACCGTGGTGTGAGTCGATCCTCGGCGTGAAAGATGAGCCAGTGCAGGGCAAAGGGGTTCCTCTGGAATGGACTGAGACATCTGGGGGACTCTTGGAATGGTGGTACGACCATGGAGTTCCTCTCGCCTTTCCTGTTGAGAGTGCCTCCTCTTGAGATGCGTCGGGAACGCCGGGAATTCTTTCCCGTTGAAAGCAGGGAAAGGATCCCTCATCTCGAGCTCCGAGGGGGAAACGGGGCTCCTCTGGATGTGGGCGGGACCATCGTGCTTCCTCCCGAGTGGACACGGGTATGGCGGTGAACTTCTTGAATTGCAGCAAGGGTGTGAAAGACCCTTTCGAAGTTCAAGAGGTTAGGTGTCATTAGTCTCCAGACGCCTCATCGGAAATAGGCCTCATCTCGCCTGGAAGGGAGAACTTCCTGGATTTTCTCGAGTTGCGGCAGGTGTTCTCGAGTTACGACGGGGACCTCAGGGAACCGCCCTGGTGGCCTCAGTAGAGGCCAGTCCCCATGCGAGTTGCTAGGGGGACTCTCGGGATTCCTCTCCCGTCGATACCGGGGCCAAAAGCCTTGTGTGGAGTCAGGGCCGGAACCGAGCATTCCTCTCAGGGGTTACATGGATTTTTGGGTACTTCTGGAGTCTCCCCAGGGGAGTCAGGCCTCGTCTCGAGTGGGGGCATGCACGTGCGCTTTCCTTCCAGGCTGTAGCAGCAATGTCACGCTTCCCATCGCGAGGATTAAAGGATTTGTGGTTTTCCCTCGAGGCTTTCCCTCGAGGCTTTCCCACAGGGCTGTCCCACGTGCCACCGTGGTGTGAGTCGATCCTCGGCGTGAAAGATGAGCCAGTGCAGGGCAAAGAGGTTCCTCTGGAATAGACTGAGACATCTGGGGGACTCTTGGAATGGTGGTACGACCATGGAGTTCCTCTCGCCTTTCCTGTTGAGAGTGCCTCCTCTTGAGCTGTGACGGGAATGCCGGGAATTCTTTCCCGTTGAAAGCAGGGAAAGGATCCCTCATCTCGAGCTCCGAGGGGAAAACGTGGCTCCTCTGTATGTGGGCGGGACCATCGTGCTTTCTCTGGTGTGGAGACGGGTATGGCGGTAAACTTCTTGAGTTGCAGCAAGGGTGTGAAAGACCCTTTCGAAGTTCCAGAGGTTAGGTGTCATTAGTCTCCAGACGCCTCATCGGAAATAGGCCTCATCTGGCCTGGAAGGGAGAACTTCCTGGATTTTCTCGAGTTGCGGCAGGTGTTCTCGAGTTACGACGGGGACATCAGGGACCCGCCCTGGTGGCCTCAGGAGAGGCCAGTCCCCATGCGAGTTGCTAGGGGGCCTCTCGGGATTCCTCTCCCGACGATACCGGGGCCAAAAAGCTTGTGTGGAGTCAGGGCCGGAACCGAGGATTCCTCTCAGGGGCTGACATGGATCTTTGGGTACTGCTGGAGTTTCCCCAGGGGAGTCAGGCCTCGTCTCGAGTGGGGGCATGCACGTGTGCTTTCCTTCCAGGCTGTAGCAGCAATGTCACGCTTCCCGTCGCGTGGATCAAAGGATCTGTGGTTTTCCCTCGAGGCTTTCCCTTGAGGCTTTCCCACAGGGCTGTCCCACGTGCCACCGTGGTGTGAGTCGATCCTCGGCGTGAAAGATGAGCCAGTGCAGGGCAAAGAGGTTCCTCTGGAATGGACTGAGACATCTGGGGGACTCTTGGAATGGTGGTACGACCATGGAGTTCCTCTCGCCTTTCCTGTTGAGAGTGACTCCTCTTGAGATGCGACGGGAATGCCGGGAATTCTTTCCCGTTGAAAGCAGGGAAAGGATCCCTCATCTCGAGCTCCGAGGGGGAAACGGGGCTCCTCTGGATGTGGGCGGGACCATCGTGCTTTCTCTCGTGTGGAGACGGGTATGGCGGTAAACTTCTTGAGTTGCAGCAAGGGTGTGAAAGACCCTTTCGAAGTTCCAGAGGTTAGGTGTCATTAGTCTCCATACGCCTCATCGGAAATAGGCCTCATCTCGCCTGGAAGGGAGAACTTCCCGGATTTTCTCGAGGTGCGCCCGGTGTTCTCGAGTTACGACGGGGACCTCAGGGACCCGCCCTGGTGGCCTCAGGAGAGGCCAGTCCCCATGCGAGTTGCTAGGGGGCCTCTCGGGATTCCTCTCCCGTCGATACCGGGGCCAAAAACCTTGTGTGGAGTCAGGGCTGGAACCGAGGATTCCTCTCAGGAGCTGACATGGATCTTTGGGTACTTCTGGAGTCCCACCAGGGGAGTCAGGCCTCTTCTCGATTGGGGGCATGCACGTGTGCTTTCCTTCCAGGCTGTAGCAGCAATGTCACACTTCTCGTCGCGTGGATCAAAGGATCTGTGGTTTTCCCTCGAGGCTTTCCCACAGGGCTGTCCCACGTGCCACCGTGGTGTGAGTCGATCCTCGGCGTGAAAGATGAGCCAGTGCAGGGCAAAGAGGTTCCTCTGGAATGGACTGAGACATCTGGGGGACTCTTGGAATGGTGGTACGACCATGGAGTTCCTCTCGCCTTTCCTGTTGAGAGTGCCTCCTCTTGAGATGCGACGGGAACGCCGGGAATTCTTTCCCGTTGAAAGCAGGGAAAGGATCCCTCATCTCGAGCTCCGAGGGGGAAACGGGGCTCCTCTGGATGTGGGCGGGACCATCGTGCTTCCTCCCGAGTGGACACGGGTATGGCGGTGAACTTCTTGAGTTGCAGCAAGGGTGTGAAAGACCCTTTCGAAATTCCAGAGTTTAGGTGTCATTAGTCTGCAGACGCCTCATCGGAAATAGGCCTCATCTCGCCTGGAAGGGAGAACTTCCTGGATTTTCTCGAGTTGCGGCAGGTGTTCTCGAGTTACGACGGGGACCTCAGGGACCAGCCCTGGTGGCCTCAGGAGAGGCCAGTCCCCATGCGAGTTGCTAGGGGGCCTCTCGGGATTCCTCTCCCGTCGATACCGGGGCCAAAAGCCTTGTGTGGAGTCAGGGCCGGAACCGAGCATTCCTCTCAGGGGTGACATGGATCTTTGGGTACTTCTGGAGTCTCCCCAGGGGAGTCAGGCCTCGTCTCGAGTGGGGGCATGCACTTGCGCTTTCCTTCCAGGCTGTAGCAGCAATGTCACGCTTCCCCTCGCGAGAATCAAAGGATCTGTGGTTTTCCCTCGAGGCTTTCCCTCGAGGCTTTCCCACAGGGCTGTCCCACGTGCCACCGTGGTGTGAGTCGATCCTCGGCGTGAAAGATGAGCCAGTGCAGGGCAAAGAGGTTCCTCTGGAATGGACTGAGACATCTGGGGGACTCTTGGAATGGTGGTACGACCATGGAGTTCCTCTCGCCTTTCCTGTTGAGAGTGCCTCCTCTTTGGATGCGACGGGAACGCCGGGAATTCTTTCCCGTTGAAAGCAGGGAAAGGATCCCTCATCTCGAGCTACGAGGGGGAAACGGGGCTCCTCTGGATGTGGGCGGGACCATCGAGCTTCCTCTCGAGTGGACATGGGTATGGCGGTGAACTTCTTGAGTTGCAGCAAGGGTGTGAAAGACCCTTTCGAAATTCCAGAGGTTAGGTGTCAAGAGTCTCCAGACGCCTCATCGGAAATAGGCCTCATCTCGCCTGGAAGGGAGAACTTCTTGGATATTCTCGATTTGCGGCAGGTGTTCTCGAGTTACGACGGGGACCTCAGGGACCCGCCCTGGAGGCCTCAGGAGAGGCCAGTCCCCATGCGAGTTGCTAGGGGGCCTCTCGGGATTCCTCTCCCGTCGATACCGGGGCCAAAAACCTTGTCTGGAGTCAGGGCCGGGACCGAGGATTCCTCTCAGGGGTGACATGGATCTTTGGGTACTTCTGGAATCTCCCCAGGGGAGTCAGGCCTCGTCTCGACTGCGGGCATGCATGTGCGCTTTCCTTCCAGGCTGTAGCAGCAATGTCACGCTTCCCGTCGCGTGCATCAAAGGATCTGTGGTTTTCCCTCGAGGCTTTCCCTCGAGGCTTTCCAGCAGGGCTGTCCCACGTGCCACCGTGGTGTGAGTCGATCCTCGGCGTGAAAGATGAGCCAGTGCAGGGCAAAGAAGTTCCTCTGGAATGGACTGAGACATCTGGGCGACTCTTGGAATGGTGGTACGACCATGGAGTTCCTCTCGCCTTTCCTGTTGAGAGTGCCTCCTCTTGAGATGCGACGGGAACGCCGGGAATTCTTTCCCCTTGAAAGCAGGGAAAGGATCCCTCATCTCGAGCTACGAGGGGGAAACGGGGCTCCTCTGTATGTGGGCGGGACCATCGTGCTTCATCTCGAGTGGAGACGGGTATGGCGCTGAACTTCTTGAGTTGCAGCAAGGGTGTGAAAGACCCTTTCGAAGTTCCAGAGGTTACGTGTCAGTCTCCAGACGCCTCATCGGAAATAGACCTCATCTCGCCTGGAAGGGAGAACTTCCTGGATTTTCTCGAGGTGCGGCAGGTGTTCTCGAGTTACGACGGGTACCACAGGGACCCGCCCTGATGGCCTCAAGAACGGCCAGTCCCCATGCGAGTTGCTAGGGGGCCTCTTGGGATTCCTCTCCCGTCGATACCGGGGCCAAAAACCTTGTGTGGAGTCAGGGCCGGAACCGAGGATTCCTCTCAGGGGCTGACATGGATCTTTGGGTACTTCTGGAGTGTCCCCAGGGGAGTCAGGCCTCGTCTCGAGTGGGGGCATGCACGTGTGCTTTCCTTCCAGGCTGTAGCAGCAATGTCACGCTTCCCGTCGCGTGGATCAAAGGATCTGTGGTTTTCCCTCGAGGCTTTCCCTCGAGGTTTCCCACAGGGCTGTCCCACGTGCCACCGTAGAGTGAGTCGATCCTCGGCGTGAAAGATGAGCCAGTGCAGGGCAAAAAGGTTCCTCTGGAATGGACTCAGACATCTGGGGGACTCTTGGAATGGTGGTACGACCATGGAGTTCCTCTCGCCTTTCCTGTTGAGAGTGCCTCCTCTTGAGATGCGACGGGAATGCCGGGAATTCTTTCCCGTTGAAAGCAGGGAAAGGATCCCTCATCTCTAGCTACGAGGGGGAAACGGGGCTCCTCTGGATGTGGGCGGGACAATCGTGCTTCCTATCGAGTGGAGACGGGCAAGGAGGTGAACTTCTTGAGTAGCATCAAGGGTGTGAAAGACCCTTTCGAAGTTCCAGAGGTTAGGTGTCATTAGTCTCCAGACGCCTCATCAGAAATAGGCCTCATCTCGCCTGCAAGGGAGAACTTCCTTGATTTTCTCGAGTTGCGGTAGGTGTTCTCGAGTTACGACGGGGACCTCAGGGACCCGCCCTGGTTGCCTCAAGAGGCCAGTCCCCATGCGATTTGCTACGGGGCCTCTCGGGATTCCTCTCCCGTCGATTCCAGGGCCAAAAACCTTGTGTGGAGTCAGGGCCGTAACCGAGGATTCCTCTCAGGGGCTGACATGGATCTTTGGGTACTTCTGGAGTCTCCCCAGGGGAGTCAGGCCTCGTCTCCAGTGGGGGCATGCACGTGCGCTTTCCTTCCAGGCTGTAGCAGCAATGTCACGCTTCCCGTGGCGTGGATCAAAGGATCTGTGGTTTTCCCTCGAGGCTTTCCCACAGGGCTGTCCCACGTGCCACCGTGGTGTGAGTCGATCCTCGGCGTGAAAGATGAGCCAGTGCAGGGCAAAGAGGTTCCTCTGGAATGGACTGAGACATCTGGGGGACTCTTGGAATGGTGGTACGACCATGGAGTTCCTCTCGCCTTTCCTGTTGAGAGTGCCTCCTCTTGAGATACGACGGGAACACCGGGAATTCTTTCCCGTTGAAAGCAGGGAAAGGATCCCTCATCTCGAGCTAAGAGGGGGAAACGGGGCTCCTCTGGATGTGGGCGGGACCATCGTGCTTCCTCTCGAGTGGAGACGGGTATGGCGGTGAAATTCTTGAGTTGCAGCAAGGGTGTGAAAGACCCTTTCGAAGTTCGAGAGGTTAGGTGTCATTAGTCTCCAGACGCCTCATCGGAAATAGGCCTCATCTCGCCTGGAAGGGAGAACTTCCGGGATTTTCTCGAGTTGCGGCAGGTGTTCTCGAGTTACGACGGGGACCTCAGGGACCCGCCCTGGTGGCCTCAGGAGAGGCCAGTCCCCATGCGAGGTGCTAGGGGGCCTCTCGGGATTCCTCTCCCGTCGATACCAAGGCCAAAAACCTTGTGTGGAGTCAGGGTCGGAACCGAGGATTCCTCTCAGGGGCTTATATGGATCTTTGGGTACTTCTGGAGTCTCGCCAGGAGAGACAGGCCTCGTCTCGAGTGGGGGCATGCACGTGTGCTTTCCTTCCAGGCTGTAGCAGCAATGTCACGCTTCCCGTCGCGTGGATCAAAGGATCTGTGGTTTTCCCTCGAGGCTTTCCCTCGAGGCTTTCCCACAGGGCTGTCCCACGTGCCTCCGTGGTGTGAGTCGATCCTCGGCGTGAAAGATGAGCCAGTGCAGGGCAAAGAGGTTCCTCTGGAATGGACTGAGACATCTAGGGGACTCTAGGAATGGTGGTACGACCATGGAGTTCCTCTCGCCTTTCCTGTTGAGAGTGCCTCCTCTTGAGATGCGACGGGAATGCCGGGAATTCTTTCCCGTTGAAAGCAGGGAAAGGATCCCTCATCTCGAGCTACGAGGGGGAAACGGGGCTCCTCTGGATGTGGGCGGGACCATCGTGCTTCCTCTCGAGTGGAGACGGGTATGGCGGTGAACTTCTTGAGTTGCAGCAAGGGTGTGAAAGACCCTTTCGAAGTTCCAGAGGTTAGGTGTCATTAGTCTCCAGACGACTCATCGGAAATAGGCCTCATCTCGCCTGGAAGGGAGAACTTCCTGGATTTTCTCGAGTTGCGGCAGGTGTTCTCGAGTTACGACGGGGACCTCAGGGACCCGCCCTGGTGGCCTCAGGAGAGGCCAGTCCCCATACGAGGTGCTAGGGGGCCTCTCGGGATTCCTCTCCCGTCGATACCGGGGCCAAAAACCTTGTGTGGAGTCAGGGTCGGAACCGAGGATTCCTCTCAGGGGCTTATATGGATCTTAGGGTAATTCTGGAGTCTCGCCAGGGGAGACAGGCCTCGTCTCGAGTGGGGGCATGCACGTGCGCTTTCCTTCCAGGCTGTAGCAGCAATGTCACGCTTCCCGTCGCGTGCATCAAAGGATCTGTGGTGTTCCCTCGAGGCTTTCCCTCGAGGCTTTCCCACAGGGCTGTCCCACGTGCCTCCGTGGTGTGAGTCGATCCTCGGCGTGAAAGATGAGCCAGTGCAGGGCAAAGAGGTTCCTCTGGAATGGACTGAGACATCTGGGGGACTCTTTGTATGGTGGTACGACCATGGAGTTCCTCTCGCCTTTCCTGTTGAGAGTGCCTCCTCTTGAGATGCGACGGGAACGCAGGGAATTCTTCCCCGTTGAAAGCAGGGAAAGGATCCATCATCTCGAGCTCCGAGGGGGAAACGGGGCTCCTTTGGATGTGGGCGGGACCATCATGCTTCCTCTCGAGTGGAGACGGGTATGGCGGTGAACTTCTTGAGTTGCAGCAAGGGTGTGAAAGACCCTTTCGAAGTTCCAGAGGTTAGGTGTCATTAGTCTCCAGATGCCTCATCGGAAATAGGCCTCATCTCGCCTGGAAGGGAGAACTTCCTGGATTTTCTCGAGATGCGGCAGGTGTTCTGGAGTTACGACGGGTACCTCAGGGACCCGCCCTGGTGGCTTCAGGAGAGGCCAGTCCCCATGCGAGTTGCTAGGGGGCCTCTCGGGATTCCTCTCCCGTCGATACCGGGGCCAAAAACTTCGTATGGAGTCAGGGCCGGAACCGAGAATTCCTCTCAGGGGCTGACATGGATCTTTGGGTTCTTCTGGAGTCCCCCCAGGGGAGTCAGGCCTCGTCTCGAGTGGGGGCATGCACGTGCGCTTTCCTTCCAGGCTGTAGCAGCAATGTCACACTTCCCGTCGCGTGGATCAAAGGATCTGTGGTTTTCCCTCGAGGCTTTCCCTCGAGGCTTTCCCACAGGGCTGTCCCACGTGCCACCGTGGTGTGAGTCGATCCTCGGCGTGAAAGATGAGCCAGTGCAGGGCAAAGAGGTTCCTCTGGAATGGACTGAGACATCTGGGGGACTCTTGGAATGGTGGTACGACCATGGAGTTCCTCTCGCCTTTCCTGTTGAGAGTGCCTCCTCTTGAGATGCGACGGGAACGCCGGGAATTCTTTCCCGTTGAACGCAGGAAAAGGATCCCTCATCTCGAGCTACGAGGGGGAAACGGGGCTCCTCTGGATGTGGGCGGGACCATCGTGCTTCCTCTCTAGTGGAGACGGGTATGGTGGTGAACTTCTTGAGTTGCAGCAAGGGTGTGAAAGACCCTTTCGAAGTTCCAGAGGTTAGGTGTCATTAGTCTCCAGACGCCTCATAGGAAATAGGCCTCATCTCGCCTGGAAGGGAGAACTTCCTGGATTTTCTCGAGTTGCGGCAGGTGTTCTCGAGTTACGACGGGGACCTCAGGAACCCGCCCTGGTGGCCTCAGGAGAGGCCAGTCCCTATGCGAGGTGCTAGCGGGCCTCTCGGGATTCCTCTCCCGTCGATAACGGGGCCAAAAACCTTGTATGGAGTCAGGGCCGGAACCGAGGATTCCTCTCAGGGGCTGACATGGATCTTTGGGTACTTCTGGAGTCTCCCCAGGGGAGTCAGGCCTCGTCTCGAGTGGGGGCATGCACGTGCACTTTCCTTCCAGGCTGTAGCAGCAATGTCACGCTTCCCGTCGCGTGGATCAAAGGATCTGTGGATTTCCCTCGAGGCTTTCCCACAGGGCTGTCCCACGTGCCACCGTGGTGTGAGTCGATCCTCGGCGTGAAAGATGAGCCAGTGCAGGACAAAGAGGTACCTCTGGAATGGACTGAGATATCTGGGGGACTCTTGGAATGGTGGTACGACCATGGAGTTCCTCTCGCCTTTCCTGTTGAGAGTGCCTCCTCTTGAGATGCGACGGGAACGCCGGGAACTCTTTCCCTTTGAAACCAGGGAAAGGATCCCTCATCTCGAGCTACGAGGGGGAAACGGGGCTCCTCTGGATGTGGGCGGGACGATCGTGCTTCCTCTCGAGTGGAGACGGGTATGGCGGTGAACTTCTTGAGTTGCAGCAAGGGTGTGAAAGACCCTTTCGAAGTTCGAGAGGTTAGGTGTCATTAGTCTCCAGACGCCTCATCGGAAATAGGCCTCATCTCGCCTGGAAGGGAGAACTTCCTGGATTTTCTCGAGTTGCGGCAGGTGTTCTCGAGTTACGACGGGGACCTCAGGGACCCGCCCTGGTGGCCTCAGGAGAGGCCAGTCCCCATGCGAGGTGCTAGGGGGCCTCTCGGGATTCCTCTCCCGTCGATACCGGGGCCAAAAACCTTGTGTGCAGTCAGGGCCGGAACCGAGGATTCCTCTCAGGGGCTGACATGGATCTTTGGGTACTTCTGGAGTCTCCCCAGGGGAGTCAGGCCTCGTCTCGAGTGGGGGCATGCACGTGCGCTTTCCTTCCAGGCTGTAGCAGCAATGTCACGCTTCCTGTCGCGTGGATCAAAGGATCTGTGGTTTTCCCTCGAGGCTTTCCCTCGAGGCTTTTCCACAGGGCTGTCCCACGTGCCACCGTGGTGTGAGTCGATCCTCGGCGTGAATGATGAGCCAGTGCAGGGCAAAGAGGTTCCTCTGGAATGGACTGAGACATCTGGGGGACTCCTGGAATGGTGGTACGACCATGGAGTTCCTCTCGCCTTTCCTGTTGAGAGTGCCTCCTCTTGAGATGCGTCGGGAACGCCGGGAATTCTTTCCCGTCTAAAGCAGGGAAAGGTTCCCTCATCTCGAGATACGAGGGGGAAACGGGGCTCCTCTGGATGTGGGCGGGACCATCGTGCTTCCTCTCGAGTGGAGACGGGTATGGCGGTGAACTTCTTGAGTTGCAGCAAGGGTGTGAAAGACCCTTTCGAATTTCCAGAGGTTAGGTGTCATTAGTCTCCAGACGCCTCATCGGAAATAGGCCTCATCTCGCCTGAAAGGGAGAACTTCCTGGATTTTCTCGAGTTGCGGCAGGTGTTCTCGAGTTACGACGGGGACCTCAGGGACCCGCCCTGGTGGCCTCAGGAGAGGCCAGTCCCCATGCGAGGTGCTAGGGGGCCTCTCGGGATTCCTCTCCCGTCGATACCGGGGCCAAAAACCTTGTGTGGAGTCAGGGCCGGAACCGAGGATTCCTCTCAGGGGCTGACATGGATCTTTGGGTACTTCTGGAGTCTCCCCAGGGGAGTTAGGCCTCTTCTCGAGTGGGGGCATGCACGTGCGCTTTCCTTCCCGGCTGTAGCAGCAATGTCACGCTTCCCGTCGCATGGATCAAAGGATCTGTGGTTTTCCCTCGAGGCTTTCCCACAGGGCTGTCCCACGTTCCACCGTGGTGTGAGTCGATCCTCGGCGTGAAAGATGAGCCAGTGCAGGGCAAAGAGGTTCCTCTGGAATGGACGGAGACATCTGGGGACTCTTGGAATGGTGGTACGACCATGGAGTTCCTCTCGCCTTTCCTGTTGAGAGTGCTTCCTCTTGAGATGCGACGGGAACGCCGGGAATTCTTCCCCGTTGAAAGCAGGGAAAGGATCCATCATCTCGAGCTCCGAGGGGGAAACGGGGCTCCTTTGGATGTGGGCGGGACCATCATGCTTCCTCTCGAGTGGAGACGTGTATGGCGGTGAACTTCTTGAGTTGCAGCAAGGGTGTGAAAGACCCTTTCGAAATTCCAGAGGTTAGGTGTCATTAGTCTCCAGACGCCTCATCGGAAATAGGCCTCATCTCGCCTGGAAGGGAGAACTTCCTGGATTTTCTCGAGATGCGGCAGGTGTTCTGGAGTTACGACGGGTACCTCAGGGACCCGCCCTGGTGGCCTCAGGAGAGGCCAGTCCCCATGCGAGGTGCTAGGGGGCCTCTCGGGATTCCTCTCCCGTCGATACCGGGGCCAAAAACTTTGTATGGAGTCAGGGCCGGAACCGAGGATTCCTCTCAGGGGCTGACATGGATCTTTGGGTTCTTCTGGAGTCCCCCCAGGGGAGTCACGCCTCGTCTCGAGTGGGGGCATGCACGTGCGCTTTCCTTCCAGGCTGTAGCAGCAATGTCACGCTTCCCGTCGCGTGGATCAAAGGATCTGTGGTTTTCCCTCGAGGCTTTCCCTGGAGGCTTTCCCACAGGGCTGTCCCACGTGCCACCGTGGTGTGAGTCGATCCTCGGCGTGAAAAATGAGCCAGTGCAGGGCAAAGAGGTTCCTCTGGAATGGACTGAGACATCTGGGGGACTCTTGGAATGGTGGTACGACCATGGAGTTCCTCTCGCCTTTCCTGTTGAGAGTGCCCCCTCTTGAGATGCGACGGGAACGCCGGGAATTCTTTCCCGTTGAAAGCAGGAAAAGGATCCCTCATCTCGAGCTACGAGGGGGAAACGGGGCTCCTCTGGATGTGGGCGGGACCATCGTGCTTCCTCTCTAGTGGAGACGGGTATGGTGGTGAACTTCTTGAGTTGCAGCAAGGGTGTGAAAGACCCTTTCGAAGTTCCAGAGGTTAGGTGTCATTAGTCTCCAGACGCCTCATAGGAAATAGGCCTCATCTCGCCTGGAAGGGAGAACTTCCTGGATTTTCTCGAGTTGCGGCAGGTGTTCTCGAGTTACGACGGGGACCTCAGGAACCCGCCCTGGTGGCCTCAGGAGAGGCCAGTCCCTATGCGAGGTGCTAGGGGGCCTCTCGGGATTCCTCTCCCGTCGATACCGGGGCCAAAAACCTTGTATGGAGTCAGGGCCGGAACCGAGGATTCCTCTCAGGGGCTGACATGGATCTTTGGGTACTTCTGGAGTCTCCCCAGGGGAGTCAGGCCTCGTCTCGAGTGGGGGCATGCACGTGCACTTTCCTTCCAGGCTGTAGCAGCAATGTCACGCTTCCCGTCGCGTGGATCAAAGGATCTGTGGATTTCCCTCGAGGCTTTCCCACAGGGCTGTCCCACGTGCCACCGTGGTGTGAGTCGATCCTCGGCGTGAAAGATGAGCCAGTGCAGGACAAAGAGGTTCCTCTGGAATGGACTGAGATATCTGGGGGACTCTTGGAATGGTGGTACGACCATGGAGTTCCTCTCACCTTTCCTGTTGAGAGTGCCTCCTCTTGAGATGCGACGGGAACGCCGGGAACTCTTTCCCTTTGAAACCAGGGAAAGGATCCCTCATCTCGAGCTACGAGGGGAAAACGGGGCTCCTCTGGATGTGGGCGGGACCATCGTGCTTCCTCTCGAGTGGAGACGGGTATGGCGGTGAACTTCTTGAGTTGCAGCAAGGGTGTGAAAGACCCTTTCGAAGTTCCAGAGGTTAGGTGTCATTAGTCTCCAGACGCCTCATCAGAAATAGGCCTCATCTCGCCTGGAAGGGAGAACTTCCTGGATTTTCTCGAGTTGTGGCAGGTGTTCTCGAGTTACGACGGGGACCTCAGGGACCCGCCCTGGTGGCCTCAGGAGAGGCCAGCCCCTATGCGAGTTGCTAGGGGGCCTCTCGGGATTCCTCTCCCGTCGATACCGGGGCCAACAACCTTGTGTGGAGTCAGGGCCGTAACCGAGGATTCCTCTCATGGGCTGACATGGATCTTTGGGTACGTCTGGAGACTCCCCAGTGGAGTCAGGCCTCGTCTCGAGTGGGGGCATGCACGTGCGCTTTCCTTCCAGGCTGTAGCAGCAATGTCACGCTTCCCGTCGCGTGGATCATAGGATCTGTGGTTTTCCCTCGAGGCTTTCCCTGGAGGCTTTCCCACAGGGCTGTCCCACGTGCCACCGTGGTGTGAGTCGATCCTCGGCGTGAAAGATGAGCCAGTGCAGGGCAAAGAGCTTCCTCTGGAATGGACTGAGACATCTGGGGGACTCTTGGAATGGTGGTACGACCATGGAGTTCCTCTCGCCTTTCCTGTTGAGAGTGCCTCCTCTTGAGATGCGACGGGAACGCCGGGAATTCTTTCCCGTTGAAAGCAGGCAAAGGATCCCTCATCTCGAGCTACGAGGGGGAAACGGGGCTCCTCTGGATGTGGGCGGGACCATCGTGCTTCCTCTCGAGTGGAGACGGGTATGGAAGTGAACTTCTTGAGTTGCAGCAAGGGTGTGAAAGACCCTTTCGAAGTTCCAGAGGTTAGGTGTCATTAGTCTCCAGACGCCTCATCGGAAATAGGCCTCATCTCGCCTGCAAGGGAGAACTTCCTGGATTTTCTCGAGATGCGGCAGGTGTTCTCGAGTTACGACGGGGACCTCAGGGACCCGCCCTGGTGGCCTCAGGAGAGGCCAGTCCAAATGCGAGTTGCTAGGGGGCCTCGCGGGATTCCTCTCCCGTCGATACCGGGGCCAAAAACCTTGTGTGGAGTCAGGGCCGGAAACGAGGATTCCTCTCATGGGCTGACATGGATCTTTGGGTACTTCTGGAGTCTCCGCAGGGGATTCAGGCCTCGTCTCGAGTGGGGGCATGCACGTGCGTTTTCTTTCCAGGCTGTAGCAGCAATGTCACGCTTCCCGTCGCGTGGATCAAAGGATCTGTGGTTTTCCCTCGAGGCTTTCCCACAGGGCTGTCCCACGTTCCACCGTGGTGTGAGTCGATCCTCGGCGTGAAAGATGAGCCAGTGCAGGGCACAGAGTTTCCTCTGGAATGGACTGAGACATCTGGGGGACTCTTGGAATGGTGGTACGACCATGGAGTTCCTCTCGCCTTTCCTGTTGAGAGTGCCTCCTCTTGAGATGCGACGGGAACGCCGGGAATTCTTTCCCGTTGAAAGCAGGGAAAGGATCCCTCATCTCGAGCTACGAGGGGGAAACGGGGCTCCTCTGGATGTGGGCGGGACCATCGTGCTTCCTCTCGAGTGGAGACGGGTATTGCGGTGAACTTCTTGAGTTGCAGCAAGGGTGTGAAAGACCCTTTCGAAGTTCCAGAGGTTAGGTGTCATTAGTCTCCAGACGCCTCATCGGAAGTAGGCCTCATCTCGCCTGGAAGGGAGAACTTCCGGGATTTTCTCGAGTTGCGGCAGGTGTTCTCGAGTTACGACGGGGACCTCAGGGACCCGCCCTGGTGGCCTCAGGAGAGGCCAGTCCCTAGGCGAGTTGCTAGGGGGCCTCTCGGGATTCCTCTCCCGTTGATACCGGGGCCAAAAACCTTGTGTGGAGTCAGGGCCGGAACCGAGGATTCCTCTCAGGGGCTGACATGGATCTTTGGGTACTTCTGGAGTCTCCCCAGGGGAGTCAGGCCTCGTCTCGAGTGGGGGCATGCACGTGCGCTTTCCTTCCAGGCTGTAGCAGCAATGTCACGCTTCCCGTCGCGTGGATCAAAGGATCTGTGGTTTTCCCTCGAGGCTTTCCCTCGAGGCTTTCCCACAGGGTTGTCCCACGTGCCACCGTGGTGTGAGTCGATCCTCGGCATGAAAGATGAGCCAGTGCAGGGCAAAGAGGTTCCTCTGGAATGGACTGAGACATCTGGGGGACTCTTGGAATGGTGGTACGACCATGGAGTTCCTCTCGCCTTTCCTGTTGAGAGTGCCTCCTCTTGAGATGCGACGGGAACGCCGGGAATTCTTTCCCGTTGAAAGCAGGGAGAGGATCCCTCATCTCGAGCTACGAGGGGGAAACGGGGCTCCTCTGGATGTGGGCGGGACCATCGTGCTTCCTCTCTAGTGGAGACGGGTATTGCCGGGGTCCAGCCCCGGTGGATCCAGGGAATTCGAAGGGTGGACGGCGTTGGCGTGGAAAGACTTGTTTATTTATTAATATAAGATTAGATTAAGAAACTGTAGTGCAGTAGGAAGATTAAGTGGAGAAAGAGGGCTGAATAGCTTGGTTTACGCGGAAGACCAATAAAATTCCAGACAAGGAATTTGCACCATCTACGTTGGGCCTCCGGTGCCCGCTTGAATATCTAAGGGTGCCTCGCCTTAAGCTCCCTTTCTCGCGGATCTTAATAACCAGGGCAAATAAGTAGACCTGGCGAGCCTCCGCGCCCCAGATGGAAATTCAGCCTGAAATTAAAGTAAAGAGCAGAGGGAAGAAAAGGGAGAGAAAAAGAGAGAGAGAGAGAGACACGGGGGGAGCCAGATTCCCAAGAAACCAGGCCGAGACTAGTCCAAGAAACTGGTCTGAGAATCTGGTCCCGTCCTTTATTGTTCAGAAGGCCTTTTATACTTTTGATAAAACATGGAGATCAATGGGTAACACAAAGTTATGCAGCGTTAGCAGTCCAGACTCTTATCAAAACCAGGCTTTTCTCTCTGCATACCTAATTGTATACACAAGTCTTAGGTAATTTACATCATCTTCCAACCAAAAGGGCCAATTAACATTTTACAGCCTTTTTTCTGATAAGGGTTTGTCAACCACAAGACTTATTTGTGTTGATCTTCCCAAGGTCTGGTGCCACTCTCGGAAAGCACTAAAGAAAGTTACATTCTTAGACAGCAAGGATACAGCAACTTATAACAAGTAGAGGGAGTGCAGTGATTTATAGCAAAAGAGAAGCAATTAACTCAAAAGTCTAGTGTTGCTAACATCAAAACTACTATGTATCTTTTTCTACATCCTGCTTACATTAACATCCTTCCAGGTGCCTAAAAGATAAAGAATAAGGAGGTCTGGCAGCAATCCTTGAGTCAACAGTGAAAACCCTCTACCAATATAATTTTTAACTCTTTAGAAAAGGCTCTGTATCTTTAAGATGCTTTTAAGCTTTGTGCCTCCCGCGGTTGGGGGGCTGTAAGCAATTCACAAGCTGTAAGCTTTGTGCCTCTCGCGGTTGGGGGGCTGTAAGCAATTCACAAGCTGTAAGAGGTCTGGGGAACCTGTTAGGCAGACTAGAGAGCTATCAGAGGGGTTTAACTGAAACATCCCTTTCAAATGCAGAAGACTAAAACCCTGAATTGACTTTTTTCCAGAGAATATCAGAAAAGTGGAAAAGCAGAGCACAAAAGCCGGCAGATTTTTGCTGGGGTACATGCTTAGGAATATCCAGAGGGGTCCCTGAAGTCTGAGCACGCCTTGCGTATGTCAGCTTCCTTCCTCATGACCTTGTCACGGGCGGGATTCCTCACACTGGTTTCCGGCAACTCCCCCTTCTTTATTAGTTTTTTAAAAAAATTAGGTGCAGTTCAGTCGCGAGATTCCGAATGCTCTGCCGAAGAGTCCTGACAACACAAGGAAGCACGATTACAAGGAGCAGGATTATGGCACCCACAGCAGCATAGCTAGAGACAGTAGTCAGAAGAGTTTTTCCAGAAATGAAGTCAGAGAAGGTGTGGAAAAAGTCATTGGCTTCTCCTGTGGCGGTAAAATCTAATCGGGAGTGTTCCAAGGTCTGAATCTGATTATGAAGTTTCCCTAAATCTAAACTAATATCTGAGCTGTTCCAGACACCTAAAATATGATTTTTGACCCTCTCCCATTTAAAATCTGTCTCATTTACTTTCAGGGATGTAACACATATCCACCGGTAATCGGCATGACATGAAAGAGCCAATTTCATTTTCAGACTCTGTAATTCATTCCCAATATGCATTACTGCTTCTTCTAAGGCATCAATCCTTATTTCTAGCTTCCTATCTATAATTTCCTGGGTTGCCAGCGTTAGAGAAACATTTTTGGATACGGTGTCAACATATTGGGCAGTATACACTTGTTGAGACAATGATAATGCCGCCACAGTAACAGAAGTAATTGCGGTTATCAAAGCTGATATTCCCAAAACAAGTAAGCCCACAAACCGTCGTGTTCGCATTAAATCTTGTAGCTGTTGCAGTACAGCTAGGCCATGGTTATCATACCAATACGTGGCTACAGTTACAGGTACCATGAGATAGGGCGGACGTTTTAAAACCATGAAAGAGCAAACTTTATATTGAGGAGTTAAACAGGATGAAAGCATACATTGTTCACAAGACACTACATGGGGTCCACCTGTATAATTCAATTGTATGTTAAGTCTTTCAGAATCATTAGTGAAAAGAAAAACATAAGGAGAGAGTAGACAAGCTAAAATAGAGTAAATAGAGGTATTTTTTGGTCGGATTAAAATAATAGGGGCGGTAGCCGCAAGGGCTCTCCAAATTTCTGGCTGCCAAAAGGTTTTACCTCTAGTTATATAAGACAGCATAGGGGGAACAAATTGGTTATGATGCCGTCTGGTGGCAACTAACGGCCAAGAAATTGAATATTCTTTCCAATTATCCAATCTATTGATAAAGTCATCGTCAGACTCAGGGTCTTGACCTGGATTTGGGTTGCTCCAGTCCTGAATCGCACAATTTCTTCCTCCCGGCATATTGTAATCTACTCTCGAATTATAAATACAAGATTTCCAAATCGGATATCCTGAATGATCATCTATAGTTTTCCAAATAACATCTGAGGGAGCAACATCATCACAATTTGGATATTCTGATGGAGTTTTGAGAGACAAAGACTTATAGGGGCCAAGGACCCCAGGCATACGGGCTCGTAATATCCAAGCAGACCGATCCCCTATAGATGCAAATTTAGAGGTTGGGGAATCTGTCATAACTGCTTTTGTGGAGGCTCCAACGCATCCTGTCTTGGTAAAGAAGTCTCCTGTAAGGCCAGGAGGAAAATTAAAGCAGACAGGAAAATCATCTGCTAGTCCTTTAAAGGTATAATTGAAATTAATAGGGTATTGGTCTTTTGTATAGGAAGTATAAGATCCTCCCAAAAGGCGAGGCTGGTCTGTACTAACTCGTATGGGGTCACTGTTCCAAGTAACAACTTGGAAAGTTGGAGGATCCGGGAGAAACGCCCAATATTTGGTTGGAATGGGAGCAGCGCTTACCTGGCAAGAGAGCAAGGCAAGCATGGCAATAAACACCTTTTCAGGAGAGACTGACGATCCCTGTAGGGTAGCTATCCCCTGTGCCTGGCGACAGAGAGCTTCAATCTGTCCCCAGGTGGGCAAGGAGGCTTGTTGGGTTGACTGAGCTGGGCGTCCTAATGGATTCCTGCGAGGCAAAAAATCAGGGGGTGCAATATCCTGTATCTGAAGTCGTGACATCTGTCCAGTGGGTGGCTCCGATCCGCGCCTATCCGGGATCTCCAATGTCAGCTGTCCTGGGGTCAGCGGCGTTTCCCGTGCTGGCGGAGGGAGCGGGGGAAGAGGGAGTTTCTTCCTTTTTAGAGATCGCGGTGGCGGGGGATTCTGGTATCCGGGGAGCTGAGACATGGCGAATTAGTCTGTCTGGAACCCAAATCGGAGCGTCCGCGTCCTGTGGAAAAACACAAGCATACCCTCGCCCATTGGTTAATAAGGGGTCAGGACCTTTCCATTGTCCGGAAAGAAGGTCCCTCCATTTTACTAATGGTTTTGCATTCAATTGCTCTGGGCACCAATGGCGAAGCATTGCAGTGTTTCCGGATGAATCAGCATTTAAGTTATTTATTACAAAAAGAGCATGTTGCAAAATCTGATGGGGGGAACTATATTTAAATTCCCCTTCTTTTAGTTTTTGAATATGGATTTTCAGTGTTTGATGTGCTCTTTCCACAATGGCTTGTCCTTGTGGGTTATAAGGGATGCCGGTGTTATGTTTAATTTGAAATCTTGTACAGAATTGCTGAAAAGATTTAGAAGTGTAAGCAGGAGCATTATCAGTTTTTAAAGCTTTTGGCAAGCCCAGATAGGAAAAGCATGTAAAAAGATGTTGTATTACATCTTTAACTGCTTCCCCTGTACGAGCAGTGGCAATAATAACATGAGAGAAGGTATCTACAGTTACATGAACAAAAGACAGTTTTCCAAATGAAGAGACATGGGTTACATCCATTTGCCAGAGTGCATTAGGTTTGAGACCGCGAGGGTTAACTCCCAGAGGCAAAGCATTCACGGTAGTAGGACAATGTGAACAAGAACGAACAATCTCTCGGGCAGATTCTCGAGGAATTTGAAACTGGTATCGTAAGGCAGTGGCATTTTGGTGATGAAGTGAGTGAGAAGCTCGAGCTTCTTCAAAAACAGAAGCCACTGAAATCCTGGTTAACGAATCTGCCAATTCATTGAGAGCATTTAAAGGGCCAGGCAGGCCGGAATGAGCCCGAATGTGGCCGATAAAGAACGCCCGATTTCTTTTCCATATTTGCTGCTGCAGTTTAGTTAACAAATGGAAGATAGCAGTTTTGTTTTCAGGCAAAACTGCAGTCTCAATGTGTGGAAACAGCCTGACCACATACTGAGAGTCAGAATAAAGGTTAAATTCTTTCTCCGCAAACATAACAAAGGCCTCAATAACAGCTGTGATTTCAGCCCTTTGAGCTGAAGTTTCTTGTGTTTCCAAAAGTTTTTGATGATCTCTTGTGACTATAGAGGCTCTACCGTTAGCCGATCCATCAGTAAAGACTACCTGAGCATCTGAAATAGGGAACTGTTTACACCGGACAGGAAAAATAACTGGATGGTTAGACATAAAATTTAGTAAAACATGCGAGGGTAAATGATGCAAAATTTGACCACAGTAATTCCCTATGGCAATCTGCCAGTCTTCATCAAACATTAAAAGAGCATCAAGCTGCTCCTTATTATATGGAATTACAATCTCTGATGGCTCTTTACCAAACAATTCAATGCTCCGCTTCCTTCCTTTTAGCATTAATGTGGCAATTAAACCAGGATAAGAAGCCACGACTTTTTTAGCTTGGGTAGGAAGATGGATCCATTCTAAAGGGCCGCGTTGCCACAGAACTCCCGTAGGCGCCGTTGGAGTAGCTAGGCAAAGGAACTGCCACGTCATCGTCAAATCAATTCTTTTTACATAGCTATTTGATAAGGCTGCTTCTACTTTGCCTAGGGCTTCTTGAGCCTCAGCTGTTAATTGTCTTTTTGAGGTTGGATCAGGATCCCCGCGTAAAGTGTTAAAAAGAGGTTTTAATTCGGCAGTGGTTAATTTTAAATATGGTCTAATCCAATTAATATCACCTAAGAGTTTTTGATAATCATTTAAAGTAATAAGATGGTCTTTTCTCAATTGCAGCGGGGTATGAGTCACCGTTTCCGAATTTATGACTCTTCCTAAGTAAGTTATGGGCGGATTGATTTGAATTTTTTCTGGGGCAATTTTTAGGCCTCTGTCTGTCAATGCCTGGGTCAGGTCCTGGAGCACAGTCTGCAGGTGAACTCTATCAGGATGAGCTATTAAAATATCATCCATATAGTGAATCATATACACGTGTTCATATTTAGCCCTAGTATCTTCTAGAGCGGCATTAACAAATTTTTGGCATAAAGTAGGGCTATTTTTCATTCCCTGAGGCAGAACCTTCCACTGAAACCGTAAATAAGGCTGTTTAAGATTTTCTGATGGCAGACTAAAGGCAAATCGCTTTTTATCCTCAGGATTTAAGGGAATAGTGAAAAAACAATCTTGTAAATCAATAACAATTATATTATATCCCTCTGGAACGGCTACTGGGGAAGGGAGCCCAGGCTGTAAGGCCCCCATGTCCTCCATGGTGGCATTAATAGCTCTCAAATCCTGTAAAAGTCGCCATTTACCAGATTTTTTCTTAATGACAAAAATAGGAGTGTTCCAGGGGCTATTGGAGGGCTCAATATGTCCCAATTCTAATTGTTCAAAGATTAATGCTTTAGCTGCCAATAATTTTTCCTTATGCAGAGGCCACTGTTCTACCCACACCGGATCTTGAGATTTCCATGTGATGGGGTCGGCAGCAAAAACAATGGCCTCAATTATAAATTTGGATATCCCAATCCAGCACGTAGCTTGCGAGGAGTTGGGCAAATTGGCTCAATTATTCCTGTCTGTTGTTTACCCAATCCTTTTGATGGATCATAGCCCATCTGCAACATCTGAGAGGTCACTTTATCATCAGGGCTAAAAAGTAACACTCCCATTTGAGATAGCACGTCCCTCCCCCACAGGGTAAGGGGGAGCGAAGGAACGACATAAGGTTGGAAAGTTCCACGGGTATCCTCAAATTGCCAATCTAAAATTTTTGCACTTTTGGCTATTGTGGGGGCTCTTCCTATCCCCACCAAGTTATTTTCAGTAGTATGTGTGGGCCAGGAGCTGGGCCAGTCTTTTCCTGAAATGCAAGAAACATCTGCTCCTGTGTCTAATAACCCCACAATAGACTTGCCATTAATCAGGATAGTCTTCATAGGACGTTTCTGAGTAATTTCTGTTATCCAAAAAACCATATCACTAGACCCAAATCCTTTATCCTGCCTTTCATTTTGAGTAGCTGTGCGCCCAATTGCAGTGTGGTAAGGCAAAAGCAAAAGTTGGGCTATTCTTTGTCCCTGATGTATTTGGAAAGTTTTAGTTGGGGGTGAAATCATTATCTGGATTTCTCCTGTATAATCTGAGTCAATTACTCCAGGGATGATTGTGAGACCTTGCATAGCTAAGGAACTTCTGCCTAGTATAATTCCTACTAAACCTGTTGGTAATGGGCCTTTAACTCCTGTAGGTATTTTTACAGTGGGGCTATCTGGTGTTAATATTGCTGAGGTGGTGGAACTGAGGTCCAGTCCTGCGCTGCCTGGGGTTGCTCTGATGAGTTCTGCGATGGGACGAAGGGAATGAATGGGTTCAGTGAGGCTGCCCCAATTGTTGTCGGGGCCTGAGGCTGGCCCCTCAATCCGTTTCCCGACTGCTGGTCGGGGCCCAAAAAGGCTCCATTTCTATGGAATTGTGACCTACATTCTTTTGCCCAGTGATATCCTTTTTGACAACGAGGGCAGAGAGATCTAGGGAGATTAGTAGGCACAGCCGGGGAGGGAGAATTCGGCAGAGAAGAACCGGCTGCTTTTTGGGGACAAGCTCGCATAAGGTGCCCTTCCCGTCCGCAAGAGAAGCAGGCCTTGGATAAACCAATATTCTGGCCTGGACTACTGGAATGACTCTTTGACGGGTTATTTCTATTTGTAAAAAAGGACTGTACTGCCTGCTGGTAAGAATTTCCCTTTATGGCTGCAGCTATGGCAACGCCCTGCATCATCGCTGGTCCTACATCTGCACATTGCCTGATATAATCTATTATTTCCCCAGTTTTTTTAATAGGACGTAAAATGGCCTGGCAGGTAGAATTAGCATTTTCAAATGCCAGTTGTTTTATCAATATACTAGCTGCCTCAGTGTTGGAAATTACTCTGTTGACTGCCTCTGCAAGTCTTGATATAAAGTCTTCATATGGCTCTTCTGGTTTTTGTTTAACATTTGAGAAGGAAGAGGTAGATTCTTTCCCTTCAGGCAACAAACGCCAAGCCCCAAGGGCGCAGGCGGTTACTTGATCTAAAGTGGTTTTATCTAATCCCATTTGATCTCTAAGTGTTCCAAAATCATTAGTCCCTGCCAACATATTTTTTATAATATATCTTGGGCCATATTTTTGGTTAGCATCAGCCTGTTTTTGGGCTAGATCTTCATATTCAGTTCTCCAAAGTACATATTGACCTCCAGACAGACAAGCTTTAGCGACTGTCTTCCAGTCATGGGGTGTCATCCATCTGCCCGCTAAAGCTTCCACCAATGATACAGTGTACGGGGCTTTAGGCCCATACAAAGCACAAGCCTGTTTGAGTTCTTTAATCATTTTCATTGGAATGGGTTCCCAGTGGGGGGCTGTTCTCCCACCACTTCCACCAAATATTATGGGGAAACAAGCCTCAAGGTGGGGATCAAGTTCATCATCTGGGCTAGAGAAAACTCTTCTTCGGGGAGCTTCTAGTGGAGGCCCCTCACCCTTATAGGGAGGGGGGGGCAAGGGGTGTCCTATGTCACTTTCTTCGTACTTTGGGAATTTTTTATCCGTTCTGTGTTTAGGTCTTACGGATGTTTTATCTGGGGAATCTGGCCTTAAACTCTCAGGTGCATATAATCTGATGGGGGACATTTGTCTTGAGCCTCTGGAAGCAGAAGGCTTAATTAAGGAAATTTCTCTTGAATTTGTGGAAGCAGGTGGTCTGGTTGGGGAAGTTTTTATTAAGCTCTTTGGAGCAGATAATCTAATTGGAGAAGTTTCTCTTAAACTCCTTGGAGCATCTTTATTTAATAAAGACCAGTCCTCATCAGAATGATCTTGACTTACTTCCTCTTCCAAATCTTCCTCATCTGAAAGCTGCTCTTTTTTGTCATCTCTATCTATTACCTTTTCTTGGGCAGTCATTGCAGCTATCATTTGACTCAACTGCCGATAGTTAGGTGTAGCCTCCTTTTCATCACTCTCCTCTTCGATAGATACCTTTTTCTCTGCACTTTCCTCTTTAAGATGTACCTTTTCAGATTCAGGGGCAGGGTCTAGAGCGTCCCTAATTATATTCCATAAGGAAAAGGCGTCAGTAGGCACCTTTTGTGAGCCATGTTCAGCATGGTAAGTTTTTAGTTGTTTTCCTACTCTCTCCCAGGTGTCTAAGTTAACAGTGCCTTCTTCTGGAAACCAGGGACACTGTTCTTGTACAAAGGAAAAAAATGAATGAATATTGGATTTTTTAACTTTAATTCCTCGTTTAGTTAGTAACAGCAAGATTACTCCTGTAAAAAGCTGTCTTTCTTTTGATTCACTGTTACCCATGTCAGAAAATTAAGTCTTATAGAAAAGTCTACCTCAACAAAAAGGTTTTACCTTTGGCGAGGGGGGTTTTGTTTTCAACCCTAAGATAGCAGGTTTCTTTTCAACCTCTAGAGCACCAGGTTTCTCTTAAACCCTTGAACACTTCCCACTCCTCCTCACCCTGTCTATCCTACAGGGGGGTCCGCGGCACCCTGAGTGGGGTCCTAGCCGTCCCGAACACTCAACACTGGGGGAGTACCCGAAAGTACTCCGGGGGGAGTGATTAAGTCACTCCGGGGGGGAGCAACAGAGAGTGCTCCGGGGGGAGCAACAGAGAGTGCTCCGGGGGGAGCTACAGAGAGTGCTCCGGGGGGAGCTTTTGCTCCGAGGAACCTACCTTCGAATAGCCTGTTCCGGGCACCACTTGCCGGGGTCCAGCCCCGGTGGATCCAGGGAATTCGAAGGGTGGACGGCGTTGGCGTGGAAAGACTTGTTTTTTTATTAATATAAGATTAGATTAAGAAACTGTAGTGCAGTAGGAAGATTAAGTGGAGAAAGAGGGCTGAATAGCTTGGTTTACGCGGAAGACCAATAAAATTCCAGACAAGGAATTTGCACCATCTACGTTGGGCCACCGGTGCCCGCTTGAATATCTAAGGGTGCCTCGCCTTAAGCTCCCTTTCTCGCGGATCTTAATAACCAGGGCAAATAAGTAGACCTGGCGAGCCTCCGCGCCCCAGATGGAAATTCAGCCTGAAATTAAAGTAAAGAGCAGAGGGAAGAAAAGGGAGAGAAAAAGAGAGAGAGAGAGAGACAGGGGGGGAGCCAAATTCCCAAGAAACCAGGCCGAGACTAGTCCGAGAAACTGGTCTGAGAATCTGGTCCCGTCCTTTATTGTTCAGAAGGCCTTTTATACTTTTGATAAAACATGGAGATCAATGGGTAACACAAAGTTGTGCAGCGTTAGCAGTCCAGACTCTTATCAAAACCAGGCTTTTCTCTCTGCATACCTAATTGTATACACAAGTCTTAGGTAATTTACATCATCTTCCAACCAAAAGGGCCAATTAACATTTTACAGCCTTTTTTCTGATAAGGGTTTGTCAACCACAAGACTTATTTGTGTTGATCTTCCCAAGGTCTGGTGCCACTCTCGGAAAGCACTAAAGAAAGTTACATTCTTAGACAGCAAGGATACAGCAACTTATAACAAGTAGAGGGAGTGCAGTGATTTATAGCAAAAGAGAAGCAATTAACTCAAAAGTCTAGTGTTGCTAACATCAAAACTACTATGTATCTTTTTCTACATCCTGCTTACATTAACATCCTTCCAGGTGCCTAAAAGATAAAGAATAAGGAGGTCTGGCAGCAATCCTTGAGTCAACAGTGAAAACCCTCTACCAATATAATTTTTAACTCTTTAGAAAAGGCTCTGTATCTTTAAGATGCTTTTAAGCTTTGTGCCTCCCGCGGTTGGGGGGCTGTAAGCAATTCACAAGCTGTAAGCTTTGTGCCTCTCGCGGTTGGGGGGCTGTAAGCAATTCACAAGCTGTAAGAGGTCTGGGGAACCTGTTAGGCAGACTAGAGAGCTATCAGAGGGGTTTAACTGAAACATCCCTTTCAAATGCAGAAGACTAAAACCCTGAATTGACTTTTTTCCAGAGAATATCAGAAAAGTGGAAAAGCAGAGCACAAAAGCCAGCAGATTTTTGCTGGGGTACATGCTTAGGAATATCCAGAGGGGTCCCTGAAGTCTGAGCACGCCTTGCGTATGTCAGCTTCCTTACTCATGACCTTGTCACGGGCGGGATTCCTCACACTGGCTTCCGGCAGGGTATGGTGGTGAACTTCTTGAGTTGCAGCAAGGCTGTGAAAGACCCTTTCGAAGTTCCAGAGGTTAGGTGTCATTAGTCTCCAGACGCCTCATCGGAAATAGGCCTCATCTCGCCTGGAAGGGAGAACTTCCTGGATTTTCTCGAGTTGCGGCAGGTGTTCTCGAGTTACGACGGGGACCTCAGGGACCCGCCCTGGTGGCCTCAGGAAAGGCCAGTCCCCATGCGAGGTGCTAGGGGGCCTCTCGGGATTCCTCTCCCGTCGATACCGGGGCCAAAAACCTTGTGTGGAGTCAGGGCCGGAACCGAGGATTCCTCTCAGGGGCTGACATGGATCTTTGGGTACTTCTGGAGTCTCCCCAGGGGAGTCAGGCCTCGTCTCGAGTGGGGGCATGCACGTGCACTTTCCTTCCAGGCTGTAGCAGCAATGTCACGCTTCCCGTGGCGTGGATCAAAGGATCTGTGGTTTTCCCTCGAGGCTTTCCCTCGAGGATTTCCCACAGGGCTGTCCCACGTGCCACCGTGGTGTGAGTCGATCCTCGGCGTGAAAGATGAGGCAGTGCAGGGCAAAGAGGTTCCTCTGGAATGGACTGAGACATCTGGGGGACTCTTGGAATGGTGGTACGACCATGGAGTTCCTCTCGCTTTTCCTGTTGAGAGGGCCTCCTCTTGAGATGCGACGGGAACGCCGGGAATTCTTTCCCGTTGAAAGCAGGGAAAGGATACCTCATCTCGAGCTACGAGGGGGAAACGGGGCTCCTCTGGATGTGGGCGGGACTATCGTGCTTCCTCTCGAGTGGAGACGGGTATGGCGGTGAACTTCTCGAGTTGCAGCAAGGGTGTGAAAGACCCTTTCGAAGTTCCAGAGGTTAGGTGTCATTAGTCTCCAGACGCCTCATCGGAAATAGGCCTCATCTCGCCTGGAAGGGAGAACTTCCTGGATTTTCTCGAGTTGCGGCAGGTGTTCTCGAGTTACGAAGGGGACCTCAGGGACCCGCCCTGGTGGCCTCAGGAGAGGCCAGTCCCCATGCGAGGTGCTAGGGGGCCTCTCGGGATTCCTCTCCCGACGATACCGGGGCCAAAAACCTTGTGTGGAGTCAGGGCTGGAACCGAGGATTCCTCTCAGGGGCTGACATGGATCTTTGGGTACTTCTGGAGTCTCCCCAGGGGAGTCAGGCCTCGTCTCGAGTGGGGGCATGCACGTGTGGTTTCCTTCCAGGCTGTAGCAGCAATGTCACGCTTCCCGTGGCTTGGTTCAAAGGATCTGTGGTTTTCCCTCGAGGCTTTCCCTCGAGGCTTTCCCACAGGGCTGTCCCACGTGCCACCGTGGTGTGAGTCGATCCTCGGCGTGAAAGATGAGCCAGTGCAGGGCAAAGAGGTTCCTCTGGAATGGACTGAGACATCTGGGGGACTCTTGGAATGGTGGTACGACCATGGAGTTCCTCTCGCCTTTCCTGTTGAGAGTGCCTCCTCTTGAGATGCGACGGGAACGCCGGGAATTCTTTCCCGTTGAAAGCAGGGAATGGATCCCTCATCTCGAGCTCCGAGTGGGAAACGGGGCTCCTCTGGATGTGGGCGGGACCATCGTGCTTCCTCTCGAGTGGAGACGGGTATGGCGGTGAACTTCTTGAGTTGCAGCAAGGCTGTGAAAGACCCTTTCGAAGTACCAGAGGTTAGGTGTCATTAGTCTCCAGACGCCTCATCTGAAATAGTCCTCATCTCGCCTGGAAGGGAGAACTTCCTGGATTTTCTCGAGTTATGGCGGGTGTTCTCGAGTTACGACGGGGACCTCAGGGACCCGCCCGGGTGGCCTCAGGAGAGGCCAGTCCCCATGCGAGTTGCTAGGGGGCCTCTCGGGATTCCTCTCCCGTCGATACCGGGGCCAAAAACCTTGTGTGGAGTCAGGGCCGGAACCGAGGATTCCTCTCAGGGGCTGACATGGATCTTTGGGTACTTCTGGAGTCTCCCCAGGGGAGTCAGGCCTCGTCTCGAGTGGGGGCATGCACGTGCACTTTCCTTCCAGGCTGTAGCAGCAATGTCACGCTTCCCGTCGCGTGGATCAAAGGATCTGAGGTTTTCCCTCGAGGCTTTCCCTCGAGGCTTTCCCACAGGGCTGTCCCACGTGCCACCGTGGTGTGAGTCGATCCTCGGCGTGAAAGATGAGCCAGTGCAGGGCAAAGAGGTTCCTCTGGAATGGACTGAGACATCTGGGGGACTCTTGGAATGGTGGTACACCATGGAGTTCCTCTCGCATTTCCTGTTGAGAGTGCCTCCTCTTGAGATGTGATGGGAATGCCGGGAATTCTTTCCGTTGAAAGCAGGGAAAGGATCCCTCATCTCGACCTCCGAGGCGGAAACGGGCCTCCTCTGGATGTGGGCGGGACCATCGTGCTTCCTCTCGAGTGGAGACGGGTATGGCGGTGAACTTCTTGAGTTGCAGCAAGGGTGTGAAAGACCCTTTCGAAGTTCCAGAGGTTAGGTGTCATTAGTCTCCAGACACCTCATCGGAAATAGGCCTCATCTCGCCTGGAAGGGAGAACTTCCTGGATTTTCTCGAGTTGCGGCAGGTGTTCTCGAGTTACGACGGGGACCTCAGGGACCCGCCCTGGTGGCCTCAGGACAGGCCAGTCACCATGCGAGGTGTTAGGGGGCCTCTCGGGATTCCTCTCCCGTCGATACCGGGGCCAAAAACCTTGTGTGGAGTCAGGGCCGGAACCGAGGATTCCTCTCAGGGGCTGACATGGATCTTTGGGTACTTCTGGAGTCTCCCCAGGGGAGTCAGGCCTCGTCTCGAGTGGGGGCATGCACGTGCGCTTTCCTTTCAGGCTGTAGAAGCAATGTCACGCTTCCCGTTGCTTGGATCAAAGGATCTGTGGTTTTCCCTGGAGGCTTTCCCTCGAGGCTTTCCCACAGGGCTGTCCCACGTGCCACCGTGGTGTGAGTCGATCCTCGGTGTGAAAGATGAGCCAGTGCAGGGCAAAGAGGTTCCTCTGGAATGGACTGAGACATCTGGGGGACTCTTGGAATGGTGGTACGACCATGGAGTTCCTCTCGCCTTTCCTGTTGAGAGTGCCTCCTCTTGAGATGCGATGGGAACGCCGGGAATTCTTTCCGTTGAAAGTAGGGAAAGGATCCCTCATCTCGAGCTCCGAGGGGGAAACGGGGCTCCTCTGGATGTGGGCGGGACCATCGTGCTTCCTCTCGAGTGGAGACGGGTATGGCGGTGAACTTCTTGAGTTGCAGCAAGGGTGTGAAAGACCCTTTCGAAGTTCCAGAGGTTAGGTGTCATTAGTCTCCAGACACCTCATCGGAAATTGGCCTCATCTCGCCTGGAAGGGAGAACTTCCTGGATTTTCTTGAGTTGCGGCAGGTGTTCTCGAGTTACGACGGGGACCTCAGGGACCCGCCCGGGTGGCCTAAGGAGAGGCCAGTCCCCATGCGAGTTGCTAGGGGGCCTCTCGGGATTCCTCTCCCGTCGATACCGGGGCCAAAAACCTTGTGTGGAGTCAGGGCCGGAACCGAGGATTCCTCTCAGGGGCTGACATGGATCTTTGGGTACTTCTGGAGTCTCCCCAGGGGAGTCAGGCCTCGTCTCGAGTGGGGGCATGCACGTGCACTTTCCTTCCAGGCTGTAGCAGCAATGTCACGCTTCCCGTCGCGTGGATCAAAGGATCTGAGGTTTTCTCTCGAGGCTTTCCCTCGAGGCTTTCCCACAGGGCTGTCCCACGTGCCACCGTGGTGTGAGTCGATCCTCGGCGTGAAAGATGAGCCAGTGCAGGGCAAAGAGGTTCCTCTGGAATGGACTGAGACATCTGGGGGACTCTTGGAATGGTGGTACACCATGGAGTTCCTCTCGCATTTCCTGTTGAGAGTGTCTCCTCTTGAGATGTGATGGGAATGCCGGGAATTCTTTCCGTTGAAAGCAGGGAAAGGATCCCTCATCTCGAGCTCCGAGGCGGAAACGTGGCTCCTCTGGATGTGGGCGGGACCATCGTGCTTCCTCTCGAGTGGAGACGGGTATGGCGGTGAACTTCTTGAGTTGCAGCAAGGGTGTGAAAGACCCTTTCGAAGTTCCAGAGGTTAGGTGTCATTAGTCTCCAGACACCTCATCGGAAATAGGCCTCATCTCGCCTGGAAGGGAGAACTTCCTGGATTTTCTCGAGTTGCGGCAGGTGTTCTCGAGTTACGACGGGGACCTCAGGGACCCGCCCTGGTGGCCTCAGGACAGGCCAGTCCCCATGCGAGGTGTTAGGGGGCCTCTCGGGATTCCTCTCCCGTCGATACCGGGGCCAAAAACCTTGTGTGGAGTCAGGGCCGGAACCGAGGATTCCTCTCAGGGGCTGACATGGATCTTTGGGTACTTCTGGAGTCTCCCCAGGGGAGTCAGGCCTCGTCTCGAGTGGGGGCATGCACGTGCGCTTTCCTTCCAGGCTGTAGCAGCAATGTCACGCTTCCCGTTGCTTGGATCAAAGGATCTGTGGTTTTCCCTCGAGGCTTTCCCTCGAGGCTTTCCCACAGGGCTGTCCCACGTGCCACCGTGGTGTGAGTCGATCCTCGGCGTGAAAGATGAGCCAGTGCAGGGCAAAGAGGTTCCTCTGGAATGGACTGAGACATCTGGGGGACTCTTGGAATGGTGGTACGACTATGGAGTTCCTCTCGCCTTTCCTGTTGAGAGTGCCTCCTCTTGAGATGCGATGGGAACGCCGGGAATTCTTTCCGTAGAAAGCAGGGAAAGGATCCCTCATCTGGAGCTACGAGGGGGAAACGGGGCTCCTCTGGATGTGGGCGGGACCATCGTGCTTCCTCTCGAGTGGAGACGGGTATGGCGGTGAACTTCTTCAGTTGCAGCAAGGGTGTGAAAGACCCTTTCGAAGTTCCAGAGGTTAGGTGTCATTAGTCTCCAGACACCTCATCGGAAATTGGCCTCATCTCGCCTGGAAGGGAGAACTTCCTGTATTTTCTTGAGTTGCGGCAGGTGTTCTCGAGTTACGACGGGGACCTCAGGGACACGCCCTGGTGGCCTCAGGAGAGGCCAGTCCCCATGCGAGGTGCTAGGGGGCCTCTCGGGATTCCTCTCCCGTCGATACCGGGGCCAAATACCTTGTGTGGAGTCAGGGCCGGAACCGAGGATTCCTCTCAGGGGCTGACATGGATCTTTGGGTGCTTCTGGAGACTCCCCAGGGGAGTCAGGCCTCGTCTCGAGTGGGGGCATGCACGTGCGCTTTCCTTCCAGGCTGTTGCAGCAATGTCACGCTTCCCGTCGCGTGGATCAAAGGATCTGTGGTTTTCCCTCGAGGCTTTCCCTCGAGGCTTTCCCACAGGGCTGTCCCACGTGCCACCGTGGTGTGAGTCGATCCTCGGCGTGAAAGATGAGCCAGTGCAGGGCAAAGAGCTTCCTCTGGAATGGACTGAGACATCTGGGGGACTCTTGGAATGGTGGTACGACCATGGAGTTCCTCTCGCCTTTCCTGTTGAGAGTGCCTCCTCTTGAGATGCGACGGGAACGCCGGGAATTCTTTTCCATTGAAAGCAGGGAAAGGATCCCTCATCTCGAGCTACGAGTGGGAAACGGGACTCCTCTGGATGTGGGCGGGACCATCGTGCTTCCTCTCGAGTGGAGACGGGTAAGGCGGTGAACTTCTGGAGTTGCAGTAAGGGTGTGAACGACCCTTTCGAAGTTCCAGAGGTTAGGTGTCATTAGTCTCCAGACGCCTCATCGGAAATAGGCCTCATCTCGCCTGGAAGGGAGAACTTCCTGGATTTTCTCGAGTTGCGGCAGGTGTTCTCGAGTTACGACGGGGACCTCAGGGACCCGCCCTGGTGGCCTCAGGAAAGGCCAGTCCCCATGCGAGTTGCTAGGGGGCCTCTCGGGATTCCTCTCCCGTCGATACCGGGGCCAAAAACCTCGTGTGGAGTCAGGGCCGGAACCGAGGATTCCTCTCAGGGGCTGACATGGATCTTTGGGGACTTCTGGAGTCTCCCCAGGGGAGTCAGGCCTCGTCTCGAGTGGGGGCATGCACGTGCACTTTCCTTCCAGGCTGTAGCAGCAATGTCACGCTTCCCGTGACGTGGATCAAAGGATCTGTGGTTTTCCCTCGAGGCTTACCCTCGAAGCTTTCCCACAGGGCTGTCCCACGTGCCACCGTGGTGGGAGTCGATCCTCGGCGTGAAAGATGAGCCAGTGCAGGGCAAAGAGGTTCCTCTGGAATGGACTGAGACATCTGGGGGCCTCTTGGAATGGTGGTACGACCATGGAGTTCCTCTCGCCTTTCCTGTTGAGAGTGCCTCCTCTTGAGATGCGACGGGAACGCCGGGATTTCTTTCCCGTTGAAAGCAGGGAAAGGATCCCTCATCTGGAGCTACGAGGGGGAAACGGGGCTCCTCTGGATGTGGGCGGGACCATCGTGCTTCCTCTCGAGTGGAGACGGGTATCTCGGTGAACTTCTTGAGTTGCAGCAAGGTTGTGAAAGACCCTTTCGAAGTTCCAGAGGTTAGGAGTCATTAGTCTCCAGAAGCCTCATCGGAAATAGGCCTCATCTCGCCTGGAAGGGAGAACTTCCTGGATTTTCTCGAGTTGCGGCAGGTGTTCTCGAGTGACGACGGGGACCTCAGGGACCCGCCCTGGTGGCCTCAGGAACGGCCAGTCCCCATGCGAGCTGCTAGGGGTCCTCTCGGGATTCCTGTCCCGTCGATACCGGGGCCAAAAACCTTGTGTGGAGACAGGGCCGGAACCGAGGATTCCTCTCAGGGGCTGACATGGATCTTTGGGTACTTCTGGAGTCTCCCCAGGGGAGTCAGGCCTCGTCTCGAGTGGGGGCATGCACGTGCGCTTTCCTTCCAGGCTGTAGCAGCAATATCACGCTTCCCGTGGCGTGGATCAAAGGATCTGTGGTTTTCCCTCGAGGCTTTCCCTCGAGACTTTCCCACAGGGCTGTCCCACGTGCCACCGTGGTGTGAGTCGATCCTCGGCGTGAAAGATGAGCCAGTGCAGGGCAAAGAGGTTCCTCTGGAATGGACTGAGACATCTGGGGGACTCTTGGAATGGTGGTACGACCATGGAGTTCCTCTCGCCTTTCCTGTTGAGAGTGCCTCCTATTGAGATGCGACGGAAACGCCGGGAATTCTTGCCCGTTGAAAGCAGGGAAAGGATCCCTCATCTCGAGCTACGAGGGGGAAACGGGGCTCCTCTGGATGTGGGCGGGACCATCGTTCTTCCTCTCGAGTGGAGACGTGTATGGCGGAGAACTTCTTGAGTTGCAGCAAGGGATTGAAAGACCCTTACGAAGTTCCAGGGGTTACGTGTCATTAGTCCCCAGACGACTCATCGGAAATAGGCCTCTTCTCGCCTGGAAGGGAGAACATCCTGGATTTTCTCGAGTTGCGGCAGGTGTTCTCGAGTTACGACGGGGACCTCAGGGACCCGCCCTGGTGGCCTCAGGAAAGGCCAGTCCCCATGCGAGTTGCTAGGAGGCCTCTCTGGATTCCTCTCCCGTCGATACCAGGGCGAAAAACCTTGTGTGGAGTCAGGGCCGGAACAGAGGATTCCTCTCAGGGGCTGACATGGATCTTTGGGTACTTCTGGAGTCTCCCTAGTGGAGTCAAGCCTCGTCTCGAGTGGGGGCATGCACGAGCGCTTTCCTTCCAGACTGTAGCAGCAATGTCACGCTTCCCGTGGCGTGGATCAAAGGATCTGTGGTTTTCCCTCGAGGCTTTCCCTCGAGGCTTTCCCACAGGGCTGTCCCACGTGCCACCGTGGTGTGAGTCGATCCTCGGCGTGAAAGATGAGCCAGTGCAGGGCAAAGAGGTTCCTCTGGAATGGACTGAGACATCTGGGGGACTCTTGGAATGGTGGTACGACCATGGAGTTCCTCTCGCCTTTCCTGTTGAGAGTGCCTCCTCTTGAGATGCGACGGGAACGCCGGGAATTCTTGCCCGTTGAAAGCAGGGAAAGGATCCCTCAACTCGAGCTACGAGGGGGAAACGGGGCTCCTCTGGATGTGGGCGAGACCATCGTGCTTCCTCTCGAGTGGAGACGGGTATGGCGGTGAACTTCTTGAGTTGCAGCAAGGGTGTGAAAGACCCTTTCGAAGTTCCAGAGGTTAGGTGTCATTAGTCTCCAGACGCCTCATCGGAAATAGGCCTCATCTCGCCTGGAAGGGAGAACTTCCTGGATTTTCTCGAGTTGCGGCAGGTGTTCTCGAGTTACGAAGGGGACCTCAGGGACCCGCCCTGGTGGCCTCAGGAGAGGCCAGTCCCCATGCGAGGTGCTAGGGGGCCTCTCGGGATTCCTCTCCCGACGATACCGGGGCCAAAAACCTTGTGTGGAGTCAGGGCTGGAACCGAGGATTCCTCTCAGGGGCTGACATGGATCTTTGGGTACTTCTGGAGTCTCCCCAGGGGAGTCAGGCCTCGTCTCGAGTGGGGGCATGCACGTGTGGTTTCCTTCCAGGCTGTAGCAGCAATGTCACGCTTCCCGTGGCTTGGTTCAAAGGATCTGTGGTTTTCCCTCGAGGCTTTCCCTCGAGGCTTTCCCACAGGGCTGTCCCACGTGCCACCGTGGTGTGAGTCGATCCTCGGCGTGAAAGATGAGCCAGTGCAGGGCAAAGAGGTTCCTCTGGAATGGACTGAGACATCTGGGGGACTCTTGGAATGGTGGTACGACCATGGAGTTCCTCTCGCCTTTCCTGTTGAGAGTGCCTCCTCTTGAGATGGGACGGGAACGCCGGGAATTCTTTCCCGTTGAAAGCAGGGAAAGGATCCCTCATCTCGAGCTCCGAGGGGGAAACGGGGCTCCTCTGGATGTGGGCGGGACCATCGTGCTTCCTCTAGAGTGGAGACGGGTATGGCGGTGAACTTCTTGAGTTGCAGCAAGGGTGTGAAAGACCCTTTCGAAGTACCAGAGGTTAGGTGTCATTAGTCTCCAGACGCCTCATCGGAAATAGTCCTCATCTCGCCTGGAAGGGAGAACTTCCTGGATTTTCTCGAGTTGTGGCAGGTGTTCTCGAGTTTCGACGGGGACCTCAGGGACCCGCCCGGGTGGCCTCAGGAGAGGCCAGTCCCCATGCGAGTTGCTAGGGGGCCTCTCGGGATTCCTCTCCCGTCGATACCGGGGCCAAAAACCTTGTGTGGAGTCAGGGCCGGAACCGAGGATTCCTCTCAGGGGCTGACATGGATCTTTGGGTACTTCTGGAGTCTCCCCAGGGGAGTCAGGCCTCGTCTCGAGTGGGGGCATGCACGTGCACTTTCCTTCCAGGCTGTAGCAGCAATGTCACGCTTCCCGTCGCGTGGATCAAAGGATCTGAGGTTTTCCCTCGAGGCTTTCCCTCGAGGCTTTCCCACAGGGCTGTCCCACGTGCCACCGTGGTGTGAGTCGATCCTCGGCGTGAAAGATGAGCCAGTGCAGGGCAAAGAGGTTCCTCTGGAATGGACTGAGACATCTGGGGGACTCTTGGAATGGTGGTACACCATGGAGTTCCTCTCGCCTTTCCTGTTGAGAGTGCCTCCTCTTGAGATGTGATGGGAATGCCGGGAATTCTTTCCGTTGAAAGCAGGGAAAGGATCCCTCATCTCGAGCTCCGAGGCGGAAACGGGGCTCCTCTGGATGTGGGCGGGACCATCGTGCTTCCTCTCGAGTGGAGACGGGTATGGCGGTGAACTTCTTGAGTTGCAGCAAGGGTGTGAAAGACCCTTTCGAAGTTCCAGAGGTTAGGTGTCATTAGTCTCCAGACACCTCATCGGAAATAGGCCTCATCTCGCCTGGAAGGGAGAACTTCCTGGATTTTCTCGAGTTGCGGCAGGTGTTCTCGAGTTACGACGGGGACCTCAGGGACCCGCCCTGGTGGCATCAGGACAGGCCAGTCCCCATGCGAGGTGTTAGGGGGCCTCTCGGGATTCCTCTCCCGTCGATACCGGGGCCAAAAACCTTGTGTGGAGTCAGGGCCGGAACCGAGGATTCCTCTCAGGGGCTGACATGGATCTTTGGGTACTTCTGGAGTCTCCCCAGGGGAGTCAGGCCTCGTCTCGAGTGGGGGCATGCACGTGCGCTTTCCTTCCAGGCTGTAGCAGCAATGTCACGCTTCCCGTTGCTTGGATCAAAGGATCTGTGGTTTTCCCTCGAGGCTTTCCCTCGAGGCTTTCCCACAGGGCTGTCCCACGTGCCACCGTGGTGTGAGTCGATCCTCGGCGTGAAAGATGAGCCAGTGCAGGGCAAAGAGGTTCCTCTGGAATGGACTGAGACATCTGGGGGACTCTTGGAATGGTGGTACGACTATGGAGTTCCTCTCGCCTTTCCTGTTGAGAGTGCCTCCTCTTGAGATGCGATGGGAACGCCGGGAATTCTTTCCGTAGAAAGCAGGGAAAGGATCCCTCATCTGGAGCTACGAGGGGGAAACGGGGCTCCTCTGGATGTGGGCGGGACCATCGTGCTTCCTCTCGAGTGGAGACGGGTATGGCGGTGAACTTCTTCAGTTGCAGCAAGGGTGTGAAAGACCCTTTCGAAGTTCCAGAGGTTAGGTGTCATTAGTCTCCAGACACCTCATCGGAAATTGGCCTCATCTCGCCTGGAAGGGAGAACTTCCTGGATTTTCTTGAGTTGCGGCAGGTGTTCTCGAGTTACGACGGGGACCTCAGGGACACGCCCTGGTGGCCTCAGGAGAGGCCAGTCCCCATGCGAGGTGCTAGGGGGCCTCTCGGGATTCCTCTCCCGTCGATACCGGGGCCAAAAACCTTGTGTGGAGTCAGGGCCGGAACCGAGGATTCCTCTCAGGGGCTGACATGGATCTTTGGGTGCTTCTGGAGACTCCCCAGGGGAGTCAGGCCTCGTCTCGAGTGGGGGCATGCACGTGCGCTTTCCTTCCAGGCTGTAGCAGCAATGTCACGCTTCCCGTCGCGTGGATCAAAGGATCTGTGGTTTTCCCTCGAGGCTTTCCCTCGAGGCTTTCCCACAGGGCTGTCCCACGTGCCACCGTGGTGTGAGTCGATCCTCGGCGTGAAAGATGAGCCAGTGCAGGGCAAAGAGCTTCCTCTGGAATGGACTGAGACATCTGGGGGACTCTTGGAATGGTGGTACGACCATGGAGTTCCTCTCGCCTTTCCTGTTGAGAGTGCCTCCTCTTGAGATGCGACGGGAACGCCGGGAATTCTTTTCCATTGAAAGCAGGGAAAGGATCCCTCATCTCGAGCTACGAGTGGGAAACGGGACTCCTCTGGATGTGGGCGGGACCATCGTGCTTCCTCTCGAGTGGAGACGGGTATGGCGGTGAACTTCTGGAGTTGCAGTAAGGGTGTGAACGACCCTTTCGAAGTTCCAGAGGTTAGGTGTCATTAGTCTCCAGACGCCTCATCGGAAATAGGCCTCATCTCGCCTGGAAGGGAGAACTTCCTGGATTTTCTCGAGTTGCGGCAGGTGTTCTCGAGTTACGACGGGGACCTCAGGGACCCGCCCTGGTGGCCTCAGGAAAGGCCAGTCCCCATGCGAGTTGCTAGGGGGCCTCTCGGGATTCCTCTCCCGTCGATACCGGGGCCAAAAACCTCGTGTGGAGTCAGGGCCGGAACCGAGGATTCCTCTCAGGGGCTGACATGGATCTTTGGGGACTTCTGGAGTCTCCCCAGGGGAGTCAGGCCTCGTCTCGAGTGGGGGCATGCACGTGCGCTTTCCTTCCAGGCTGTAGCAGCAATGTCTCGCTTCCCGTGACGTGGATCAAAGGATCTGTGGTTTTCCCTCGAGGCTTTCCCTCGAAGCTTTCCCACAGGGCTGTCCCACGTGCCACCGTGGTGGGAGTCGATCCTCGGCGTGAAAGATGAGCCAGTGCAGGGCAAAGAGGTTCCTCTGGAATGGACTGAGACATCTGGGGGCCTCTTGGAATGGTGGTACGACCATGGAGTTCCTCTCGCCTTTCCTGTTGAGAGTGCCTCCTCTTGAGATGCGACGGGAACGCCGGGATTTCTTTCCCGTTGAAAGCAGGGAAAGGATCCCTCATCTGGAGCTACGAGGGGGAAACGGGGCTCCTCTGGATGTGGGCGGGACCATCGTGCTTCCTCTCGAGTGGAGACGGGTATCTCGGTGAACTTCTTGAGTTGCAGCAAGGTTGTGAAAGACCCTTTCGAAGTTCCAGAGGTTAGGAGTCATTAGTCTCCAGAAGCCTCATCGGAAATAGGCCTCATCTCGCCTGGAAGGGAGAACTTCCTGGATTTTCTCGAGTTGCGGCAGGTGTTCTCGAGTGACGACGGGGACCTCAGGGACCCGCCCTGGTGGCCTCAGGAACGGCCAGTCCCCATGCGAGCTGCTAGGGGTCCTCTCGGGATTCCTGTCCCGTCGATACCGGGGCCAAAAACCTTGTGTGGAGACAGGGCCGGAACCGAGGATTCCTCTCAGGGGCTGACATGGATCTTTGGGTACTTCTGGAGTCTCCCCAGGGGAGACAGGCCTCGTCTCGAGTGGGGGCATGCACGTGCGCTTTCCTTCCAGGCTGTAGCAGCAATATCACGCTTCCCGTGGCGTGGATCAAAGGATCTGTGGTTTTCCCTCGAGGCTTTCCCTCGAGACTTTCCCACAGGGCTGTCCCACGTGCCACCGTGGTGTGAGTCGATCCTCGGCGTGAAAGATGAGCCAGTGCAGGGCAAAGAGGTTCCTCTGGAATGGACTGAGACATCTGGGGGACTCTTGGAATGGTGGTACGACCATGGAGTTCCTCTCGCCTTTCCTGTTGAGAGTGCCTCCTATTGAGATGCGACGGGAACGCCGGGAATTCTTGCCCGTTGAAAGCAGGGAAAGGATCCCTCATCTCGAGCTCCGAGGGGGAAACGGGGCTCCTCTGGATGTGGGCGGGACCATCGTTCTTCCTCTCGAGTGGAGACGTGTATGGCGGAGAACTTCTTGAGGTGCAGCAAGGGATTGAAAGACCCTTACGAAGTTCCAGAGGTTACGTGTCATTAGTCCCCAGACGACTCATCGGAAATAGGCCTCTTCTCGCCTGGAAGGGAGAACATCCTGGATTTTCTCGAGTTGCGGCAGGTGTTCTCGAGTTACGACGGGGACCTCAGGGACCCGCCCTGGTGGCCTCAGGAAAGGCCAGTCCCCATGCGAGTTGCTAGGAGGCCTCTCAGGATTCCTCTCCCGTCGATACCAGGGCGAAAAACCTTGTGTGGAGTCAGGGCCGGAACAGAGGATTCCTCTCAGGGGCTGACATGGATCTTTGGGTACTTCTGGAGTCTCCCTAGGGGAGTCAAGCCTCGTCTCGAGTGGGGGCATGCACGAGCGCTTTCCTTCCAGACTGTAGCAGCAATGTCACGCTTCCCGTGGCGTGGATCAAAGGATCTGTGGTTTTCCCTCGAGGCTTTCCCTCGAGGCTTTCCCACAGGGCTGTCCCACGTGCCACCGTGGTGTGAGTCGATCCTCGGCGTGAAAGATGAGCCAGTGCAGGGCAAAGAGGTTCCTCTGGAATGGACTGAGACATCTGGGGGACTCTTGGAATGGTGGTACGACCATGGAGTTCCTCTCGCCTTTCCTGTTGAGAGTGCCTCCTCTTGAGATGCGACGGGAACGACGGGAATTCTTGCCCGTTGAAAGCAGGGAAAGGATCCCTCATCTCGAGCTACGAGGGGGAAACGGGGCTCCTCTGGATGTGGGCGAGACCATCGTGCTTCCTCTCGAGTGGAGACGGGTATGGCGGTGAACTTCTTGAGTTGCAGCAAGGGTGTGAAAGACCCTTTCGAAGTTCCAGAGGTTAGGTGTCATTAGTCTCCAGACGCCTCATCGGAAATAGGCCTCATCTCGCCTGGAAGGGAGAACTTCCTGGATTTTCTCGAGTTGCGGCAGGTGTTCTCGAGTTACGAAGGGGACCTCAGGGACCCGCCCTGGTGGCCTCAGGAGAGGCCAGTCCCCATGCGAGGTGCTAGGGGGCCTCTCGGGATTCCTCTCCCGACGATACCGGGGCCAAAAACCTTGTGTGGAGTCAGGGCTGGAACCGAGGATTCCTCTCAGGGGCTGACATGGATCTTTGGGTACTTCTGGAGTCTCCCCAGGGGAGTCAGGCCTCGTCTCGAGTGGGGGCATGCACGTGTGGTTTCCTTCCAGGCTGTAGCAGCAATGTCACGCTTCCCGTGGCTTGGTTCAAAGGATCTGTGGTTTTCCCTCGAGGCTTTCCCTCGAGGCTTTCCCACAGGGCTGTCCCACGTGCCACCGTGGTGTGAGTCGATCCTCGGCGTGAAAGATGAGCCAGTGCAGGGCAAAGAGGTTCCTCTGGAATGGACTGAGACATCTGGGGGACTCTTGGAATGGTGGTACGACCATGGAGTTCCTCTCGCCTTTCCTGTTGAGAGTGCCTCCTCTTGAGATGGGACGGGAACGCCGGGAATTCTTTCCCGTTGAAAGCAGGGAAAGGATCCCTCATCTCGAGCTCCGAGGGGGAAACGGGGCTCCTCTGGATGTGGGCGGGACCATCGTGCTTCCTCTAGAGTGGAGACGGGTATGGCGGTGAACTTCTTGAGTTGCAGCAAGGGTGTGAAAGACCCTTTCGAAGTACCAGAGGTTAGGTGTCATTAGTCTCCAGACGCCTCATCGGAAATAGTCCTCATCTCGCCTGGAAGGGAGAACTTCCTGGATTTTCTCGAGTTGTGGCAGGTGTTCTCGAGTTTCGACGGGGACCTCAGGAACCCGCCCGGGTGGCCTCAGGAGAGGCCAGTCCCCATGCGAGTTGCTAGGGGGCCTCTCGGGATTCCTCTCCCGTCGATACCGGGGCCAAAAACCTTGTGTGGAGTCAGGGCCGGAACCGAGGATTCCTCTCAGGGGCTGACATGGATCTTTGGGTACTTCTGGAGTCTCCCCAGGGGAGTCAGGCCTCGTCTCGAGTGGGGGCATGCACGTGCACTTTCCTTCCAGGCTGTAGTAGCGATGTCACGCTTCCCGTCGCGTGGATCAAAGGATCTGAGGTTTTCCCTCGAGGCTTTCCCTCGAGGCTTTCCCACAGGGCTGTCCCACGTGCCACCGTGGTGTGAGTCGATCCTCGGCGTGAAAGATGAGCCAGTGCAGGGCAAAGAGGTTCCTCTGGAATGGACTGAGACATCTGGGGGACTCTTGGAATGGTGGTACACCATGGAGTTCCTCTCGCATTTCCTGTTGAGAGTGCCTCCTCTTGAGATGTGATGGGAATGCCGGGAATTCTTTCCGTTGAAAGCAGGCAAAGGATCCCTCATCTCGAGCTCCGAGGGGGAAACGGGGCTCCTCTGGATGTGGGCGGGACCATCGTGCTTCCTCTCGAGTGGAGACGGGTATGGCGGTGAACTTCTTGAGTTGCAGCAAGGGTGTGAAAGACCCTTTCGAAGTTCCAGAGGTTAGGTGTCATTAGTCTCCAGACACCTCATCGGAAATAGGCCTCATCTCGCCTGGAAGGGAGAACTTCCTGGATTTTCTTGAGTTGCGGCAGGTGTTCTCGAGTTACGACGGGGACCTCAGGGACCCGCCCTGGTGGCCTCAGGACAGGCCAGTCCCCATGCGAGGTGTTAGGGGGCCTCTCGGGATTCCTCTCCCGTCGATACCGGGGCCAAAAACCTTGTGTGGAGTCAGGACCGTAACCGAGGATTCCTCTCAGGGGCTGACATGGATCTTTGGGTACTTCTGGAGTCTCCCCAGGGGAGTCAGGCCTCGTCTCGAGTGGGGGCATGCACGTGCGCTTTCCTTCCAGGCTGTAGAAGCAATGTCACGCTTCCCGTTGCTTGGATCAAAGGATCTGTGGTTTTCCCTCGAGGCTTTCCCTCGAGGCTTTCCCACAGGGCTGTCCCACGTGCCACCGTGGTGTGAGTCGATCCTCGGCGTGAAAGATGAGCCAGTGCAGGGCAAAGAGGTTCCTCTGGAATGGACTGAGACATCTGGGGGACTCTTGGAATGGTGGTACGACCATGGAGTTCCTCTCGCCTTTCCTGTTGAGAGTGCCTCCTCTTGAGATGCGATGGGAACGCCGGGAATTCTTTCCGTTGAAAGCAGGGAAAGGATCCCTCATCTCGAGCTCCGAGGGGGAAACGGGGCTCCTCTGGATGTGGGCGGGACCATCGTGCTTCCTCTCGAGTGGAGACGGGTATGGCGGTGAACTTCTTGAGTTGCAGCAAGGGTGTGAAAGACCCTTTCGAAGTTCCAGAGGTTAGGTGTCATTAGTCTCCAGACACCTCATCGGAAATTGGCCTCATCTCGCCTGGAAGGGAGAACTTCCTGGATTTTCTTGAGTTGCGGCAGGTGTTTTCGAGTTACGACGGGGACCTCAGGGACACGCCCTGGTGGCCTCAGGAGAGGCCAGTCCCCATGCGAGGTGCTAGGGGGCCTCTCGGGATTCCTCTCCCGTCGATACCGGGGCCAAAAACCTTGTGTGGAGTCAGGGCCGGAACCGAGGATTCCTCTCAGGGGCTGACATGGATCTTTGGGTACTTCTGGAGTCTCCCCAGGGGAGTCAGGCCTCGTCTCGAGTGGGGGCATGCACGTGCGCTTTCCTTCCAGGCTGTTGCAGCAATGTCACGCTTCCCGTCGCGTGGATCAAAGGATCTGTGGTTTTCCCTCGAGGCTTTCCCTCGAGGCTTTCCCCCAGGGCTGTCCCACGTGCCACCGTGGTGTGAGTCGATCCTCGGCGTGAAAGATGAGCCAGTGCAGGGCAAAGAGCTTCCTCTGGAATGGACTGAGACATCTGGGGGACTCTTGGAATGGTGGTACGACCATGGAGTTCCTCTCGCCTTTCCTGTTGAGAGTGCCTCCTCTTGAGATGCGACGGGAACGCCGGGAATTCTTTCCCGTTGAAAGCAGGGAAAGGATACCTCATCTCGAGCTACGAGGGGGAAACGGGGCTCCTCTGGATGTGGGCGGGACCATCGTGCTTCCTCTCGAGTGGAGACTGGTATGGCGGTGAACTTCTTGAGTTGCAGCAAGGGTGTGAAAGACCCTTTCGAAGTTCCAGAGGTTAGGTGTCATTAGTCTCCAGACACCTCATCGGAAATAGGCCTCATCTCGCCTGGAAGGGAGAACTTCCTGGATTTTCTTGAGTTGCGGCAGGTGTTCTCGAGTTACGACGGGGACCTCAGGGACCCGCCCTGGTGGCCTCAGGACAGGCCAGTCCCCATGCGAGGTGTTAGGGGGCCTCTCGGGATTCCTCTCCCGTCGATACCGGGGCCAAAAACCTTGTGTGGAGTCAGGACCGTAACCGAGGATTCCTCTCAGGGGCTGACATGGATCTTTGGGTACTTCTGGAGTCTCCCCAGGGGAGTCAGGCCTCGTCTCGAGTGGGGGCATGCACGTGCGCTTTCCTTCCAGGCTGTAGAAGCAATGTCACGCTTCCCGTTGCTTGGATCAAAGGATCTGTGGTTTTCCCTCGAGGCTTTCCCTCGAGGCTTTCCCACAGGGCTGTCCCACGTGCCACCGTGGTGTGAGTCGATCCTCGGCGTGAAAGATGAGCCAGTGCAGGGCAAAGAGGTTCCTCTGGAATGGACTGAGACATCTGGGGGACTCTTGGAATGGTGGTACGACCATGGAGTTCCTCTCGCCTTTCCTGTTGAGAGTGCCTCCTCTTGAGATGCGATGGGAACGCCGGGAATTCTTTCCGTTGAAAGCAGGGAAAGGATCCCTCATCTCGAGCTCCGAGGGGGAAACGGGGCTCCTCTGGATGTGGGCGGGACCATCGTGCTTCCTCTCGAGTGGAGACGGGTATGGCGGTGAACTTCTTGAGTTGCAGCAAGGGTGTGAAAGACCCTTTCGAAGTTCCAGAGGTTAGGTGTCATTAGTCTCCAGACACCTCATCGGAAATTGGCCTCATCTCGCCTGGAAGGGAGAACTTCCTGGATTTTCTTGAGTTGCGGCAGGTGTTTTCGAGTTACGACGGGGACCTCAGGGACACGCCCTGGTGGCCTCAGGAGAGGCCAGTCCCCATGCGAGGTGCTAGGGGGCCTCTCGGGATTCCTCTCCCGTCGATACCGGGGCCAAAAACCTTGTGTGGAGTCAGGGCCGGAACCGAGGATTCCTCTCAGGGGCTGACATGGATCTTTGGGTACTTCTGGAGTCTCCCCAGGGGAGTCAGGCCTCGTCTCGAGTGGGGGCATGCACGTGCGCTTTCCTTCCAGGCTGTTGCAGCAATGTCACGCTTCCCGTCGCGTGGATCAAAGGATCTGTGGTTTTCCCTCGAGGCTTTCCCTCGAGGCTTTCCCCCAGGGCTGTCCCACGTGCCACCGTGGTGTGAGTCGATCCTCGGCGTGAAAGATGAGCCAGTGCAGGGCAAAGAGCTTCCTCTGGAATGGACTGAGACATCTGGGGGACTCTTGGAATGGTGGTACGACCATGGAGTTCCTCTCGCCTTTCCTGTTGAGAGTGCCTCCTCTTGAGATGCGACGGGAACGCCGGGAATTCTTTCCCGTTGAAAGCAGGGAAAGGATACCTCATCTCGAGCTACGAGGGGGAAACGGGGCTCCTCTGGATGTGGGCGGGACTATCGTGCTTCCTCTCGAGTGGAGACTGGTATGGCGGTGAACTTCTTGAGTTGCAGCAAGGGTGTGAAAGACCCTTTCGAAGTTCCAGAGGTTAGGTGTCATTAGTCTCCAGACGCCTCATCGGAAATAGGCCTCATCTCGCCTGGAAGGGAGAACTTCCTGGATTTTCTCGAGTTGCGGCAGGTGTTCTCGAGTTACGAAGGGGACCTCAGGGACCCGCCCTGGTGGCCTCAGGAGAGGCCAGTCCCCATGCGAGGTGCTAGGGGGCCTCTCGGGATTCCTCTCCCGACGATACCGGGGCCAAAAACCTTGTGTGGAGTCAGGGCTGGAACCGAGGATTCCTCTCAGGGGCTGACATGGATCTTTGGGTACTTCTGGAGTCTCCCCAGGGGAGTCAGGCCTCGTCTCGAGTGGGGGCATGCACGTGTGGTTTCCTTCCAGGCTCTAGGAGCAATGTCACGCTTCCCGTGGCTTGGTTCAAAGGATCTGTGGTTTTCCCTCGAGGCTTTCCCTCGAGGCTTTCCCACAGGGCTGTCCCACGTGCCACCGTGGTGTGAGAAGATCCTCGGCATGAAAGATGAGCCAGTGCAGGGCAAAGAGGTTCCTCTGGAATGGACTGAGACATCTGGGGGACTCTTGGAATGGTGGTACGACCATGGAGTTCCTCTCGCCTTTCCTGTTGAGAGTGCCTCCTCTTGAGATGCGACGGGAACGCCGGGAATTCTTTCCCGTTGAAAGCAGGGAAAGGATCCCTCATCTCGAGCTCCGAGGGGGAAACGGGGCTCCTCTGGATGTGGGCGGGACCATCGTGCTTCCTCTCGAGTGGAGACGGGTATGGCGGTGAACTTCTTGAGTTGCAGCAAGGGTGTGAAAGACCCTTTCGAAGTACCAGAGGTTAGGTGTCATTAGTCTCCAGACGCCTCATCGGAAATAGTCCTCATCTCGCCTGGAAGGGAGAACATCCTGGATTTTCTCGAGTTGTGGCAGGTGTGCTCGAGTTACGACGGGGACCTCAGGGACCCGCCCGGGTGGCCTCAGGAGAGGCCAGTCCCCATGCGAGTTGCTAGGGGGCCTCTCGGGATTCCTCTCCCGTAGATACCGGGGCCAAAAACCTTGTGTGGAGTCAGGGCCGGAACCGAGGATTCCTCTCAGGGGCTGACATGGATCTTTGGGTACTTCTGGAGTCTCCCCAGGGGAGTCAGGCCTCGTCTCGAGTGGGGGCATGCACGTGCGCTTTCCTTCCAGGCTGTAGCAGCAATGTCACGCTTCCCGTTGCTTGGATCAAAGGATCTGTGGTTTTCCCTCGAGGCTTTCCCTCGAGGCTTTCCCACAGGGCTGTCCCACGTGCCACCGTGGTGTGAGTCGATCCTCGGCGTGAAAGATGAGCCAGTGCAGGGCAAAGAGGTTCCTCTGGAATGGACTGAGACATCTGGGGGACTCTTGGAATGGTGGTACGACCATGGAGTTCCTCTCGCCTTTCCTGTTGAGAGTGCCTCCTCTTGAGATGCGATGGGAACGCCGGGAATTCTTTCCGTTGAAAGCAGGGAAAGGATCCCTCATCTCGAGCTCTGAGGGGGAAACGGGGCTCCTCTGGATGTGTGCGGGACCATCGTGCTTCCTCTCGAGTGGAGACGGGTATGGCGGTGAACTTCTTGAGTTGCAGCAAGGGTGTGAAAGACCCTTTCGAAGTTCCAGAGGTTAGGTGTCATTAGTCTCCAGACACCTCATCGGAAATTGGCCTCATCTCGCCTGGAAGGGAGAACTTCCTGGATTTTCTTGAGTTGCGGCAGGTGTTCTCGAGTTACGACGGGGACCTCAGGGACACGCCCTGGTGGCCTCAGGAGAGGCCAGTCCCCATGCGAGTTGCTAGGGGGCCTCTCGGGATTCCTCTCCCGTCGATACCGGGGCCAAAAACCTTGTGTGGAGTCAGGGCCGGAACCGAGGATTCCTCTCAGGGGCTGACATGGGTCTTTGGGTACTTCTGGAGTCTCCCCAGGGGAGTCAGGCCTCGTCTCGAGTGGGGGCATGCACGTGTGCTTTCCTTCCAGGCTGTAGCAGCAATGTCACGCTTCCCGTGACGTGGATCAAAGGATCTGTGGTTTTCCCTCGATGCTTTCCCTCGAGGCTTTCCCACAGGGCTGTCCCACGTGCCACCGTGGAGTGAGTCGATCCTCGGCGTGAAAGATGAGCCAGTGCAGGGCAAAGAGGTTCCTCTGGAATGGACTGAGACATCTGGGGACTCTTGGAATGGTGGTACGACCATGGAGATCCTCTCGCCTTTCCTGTTGAGAGTGCCTCCTCTTGAGATGCGACGGGAACGCCGGGAATTCTTTCCCGTTGAAAGCAGGGAAAGAAACCCTCATCTCGAGCTACGAGGGGGAAACAGGGCTCCTCTGGATGTGGGCGGGACCATCATGCTTCCTCTCGAGTGGAGACGGGTATGGCGGTGAACTTCTTGAGTTGCAGCAAGGGTGTGAAAGACCCTTTCGAAGTTCCAGAGGTTAGGTGTCATTAGTCTCCAGACGCCTCATCGGAAATAGGCCTCATCTCGCCTGGAAGGGAGAACTTCCTGGATTTTCTCGAGTTGCGGCAGGTGTTCTCGAGTTACGACGGGGACCTCAGGGACCCGCCCTGGTGGCCTCAGGAGAGGCCAGTCCCCATGCGAGTTGCTAGGGGGCCTCTCGGGATTCCTCTCCCGTCGATACCGGGGCCAAAAACCTTGTGTGGAGTCAGGGCCGGAACCGAGGATTCCTCTCAGGGGCTGACATGGATATTTGGGTACTTCTGGAGTCTCCCCAGGGGAGTCAGGCCTCGTCTCGTGTGGGGGCATGCACGTGCGCTTTCCTTCCAGGCTTTAGCAGCAATGTCACGCTTCCCGTGGCCTGGATCAAAGGATCTGTGGTTTTCCCTTGAGGCTTTCCCTGGAGGCTTTCCCACAGGGCTGTCCCACGTGCCACCGTGGTGTGAGTCGATCCTCGGCGTGAAAGATGAGCCAGTGCAGGGCAAAGAGGTTCCTCTGGAATGGACTGAGACATCTGGGGGACTCTTGGAATGGTGGTACGACCATGGAGTTCCTTTCGCCTTTCCTGTTGAGAGTGCCTCCTCTTGAGATGCGACGGGAACGCCGGGAATTCTTTCCCGTTTAAAGCAGGGAAAGGATCCCTCATCTCGAGCTAGGAGGGGGAAATGGGGCTCCTCTGGATGTGGGCGGGACTATCGTGCTTCCTCTCGAGTGGAGACGGGTATGGCGGTGAACTTCTTGAGTTGCAGCAAGGGTGTGAAAGACCCTTTCGAAGTTCCAGAGGTTAGGTGTCATTAGTCTCCACACGCCTCATCGGAAATAGGCCTCATCTCGCCTGGAAGGGAGAACTTCCTGGATTTTCTCGAGTTGCGGCAGGTGTTCTCGAGTTACGACGGGGACCTCAGGGACCCGCCCTGTTGGCCTCAGGAGAGGCCAGTCCCCATGCGAGTTGCTAGGGGGCATCTCGGGATTCCTCTCCCGTCAATACAGGGGACAAAAACCTTGTGTGGAGTCAGGGCCGGAACCGAGGATTCCTCTCAGGGGCTGACATGGATCTTTGGGTACTTGTGGAGTCTCCCCAGGGGAGTCAGGCCTCGTCTCGAGTGGGGGCATGCACGTGCGCTTTCCTTCCAGGCTTTAGCAGCAATGTCACGCTTCCCATGGCCTGGATCAAAGGATCTGTGGTTTTCCCTCGAGGCTTTCCCTGGAGGCTTTCCCACAGGGCTGTCCCACGTGCCACCGTGGTGTGAGTCGATCCTCGGCGTGAAAGATGAGCCAGTGCACGGCAAAGAGGTTCCTCTGGAATTGACTGAGACATCTGGGGGACTCTTGGAATGGTGGTACGACCATGGAGTTCCTCTCGCCTTTCCTGTTGAGAGTGCCTCCTCTTGAGATGCGACGGGAAGGCCGGGAATTCTTTCCCGTTGAAAGCAGGGAAAGGATCCCTCATCTCGAGCTACGAGGGGGAAACGGGGCTCCTCTGGATGTGGGCGGGACCATCGTGCTTCCTCTCGAGTGGAGACGGGTATGGCGGTGAACTTCTTGAGTTGCAGCAAGGGTGTGAAAGACCCTTTCGAAGTTCCAGAGGTTAGGTGTCATTAGTCTCCAGACGCCTCATCGGAAATAGGCCTCATCTCGCCTGGAAGGGAGAACTTCCTGGATTTTCTCGAGTTGCGGCAGGTGTTCTCGAGTTACGACGGTGACCTCAGGGACCCGCCCTGGTTTCCTCAGGAGAGGCCAGTCCCCATGCGAGTTGCTAGGGGGGCTCTCGGGATTCCTCTACCGTCGATACCGGGTCCAAAAACCTCCTGTGGAGTCAGGGCCGGAAACGAGGATTCCTCTCAGGGGCTGACATGGATCTTTGGGTACTTCTGGAGTCTCCCCAGGGGAGTCAGGCCTCGTCTCGAGTGGGGGCATGCACGTGCGCTTTCCTTCCAGGCTGTAGCAGCAATGTCACGCTCTCCGTCGCGTGGATCAAAGGATCTGTGGTTTTCCCTCGTGGCTTTCCCTCGAGGCTTTCCCACAGGGCTGTCCCACGTGCCACCGTGGTGTGAGTCGATCCTCGGCGTGAAAGATGAGCCAGTGCAGGGCAAAGAGGTTCTTCTGGAATGGACTGAGACATCTGGGGGACTCTTGGAATGGTGGTACGACCATGGAGTTCCTCTCGCCTTTCCTGTTGAGAGTGCCTCCTCTTGAGATGCGACGGGAACGCCGGGAATTCTTTCCCGTTGAAAGCAGGGAAAGGATCCCTCATCTCGAGCTACGAGGGGGAAACGGGGCTCCTCTGGATGTGGGCGGGACCATCGTGCTTCCTCGCGAGTGGAGACGGGTATGGCGGTGAACTTCTTGAGTTGCAGCAAGGGTGTGAAAGACCCTTTCGAAGTTCCAGAGGTTAGGTGTCATTAGTCTCCAGATGCCTCATCGGAAATAGGCCTCATCTCGCCTGGAAGGGAGAACTTCCTGGATTTTCTCGAGTTGCGGCAGGTGTTCTCGAGTTACGACGGGGACCTCAGGGACCCGCCCTGGTGGCCTCAGGAGAGGCCAGTCCCCATGCGAGTTGCTAGGGGGCCTCTCGGGATTCCTCTCCCGTCGATCCCGGGGCCAAAAACCTTGTGTGGAGTCAGGGCCGGAACCGAGGATTCCTCTCAGGGGCTGACATGGATCTTTGGGTACTTGTGGAGTCTCCCCAGGGGAGTCAGGCCTCGTCTCGAGTGGGGGCATGCACGTGCGCTTTCCGTCCAGGATGTAGCAGCAATGTCACGCTTCCCTTGGCCTGGATCAAGGGATCTGTGGTTTTCCCTCGATGCTTTCCCTCGAGGCTTTCCCACAGGGCTGTCCCACGTGCCACCGTGGTGTGAGTCGATCCTCGGCGTGAAAGATGAGCCAGTGCAGGGCAAAGAGGTTCCTCTGGAATGGACTGAGACATCTGGGGGACTCTTGGAATGGTGGTACGACCATGGAGTTCCTCTCGCCTTTCCTGTTGAGAGTGCCTCCTCTTGAGATGCGACGGGAACGCCGGGAATTCTTTCCCGTTTAAAGCAGGGAAAGGATCCCTCATCTCGAGCTAGGAGAGGGAAATGGGGCTCCTCTGGATGTGGGCGGGACTATCGTGCTTCCTCTCGAGTGGAGACGGGTATGGCGGTGAACTTCTTGAGTTGCAGCAAGGGTGTGAAAGACCCTTTCGAAGTACCAGAGGTTAGGTGTCATTAGTCTCCAGACGCCTCATCGGAAATAGGCCTCATCTCGCCTGGAAGGGAGAACTTCTTGGATTTTCTCGAGTTGCGGCAGGTGTTCTCGAGTTACGACGGGGACCTCATTGACCCGCCCTGTTGGCCTCAGGAGAGGCCAGTCCCCATGCGAGTTGCCAGGGGGCCTCTCGGGTTTCCTCTCCCGTCGATACCGGGGACAAAAACCTTGTGTGGAGTCAGGGCCGGAACCGAGGATTCCTCTCAAGGGCTGACATGGATCTTTGGGTACTTGTGGAGTCTCCCCAGGGGAGTCAGGCCTCGTCTCGAGTGGGGGCATGCACGTGCGCTTTCCTTCCAGGCTTTAGCAGCAACGTCACGCTTCCCATGGCCTGGATCAAAGGATCTGTGGTTTTCCCTCGAGGCTTTCCCTGGAGGCTTTCCCACAGGGCTGTCCCACGTGCCACCGAGTGTGAGTCGATCCTCGGCGTGAAAGATGAGCCAGTGCAGGGCAAAGAGGTTCCTCTGGAATGGACTGAGACATCTGGGGGACTCTTGGAATGGTGGTACGACCATGGAGTTCCTCTCGCCTTTCCTGTTGAGAGTGCCTCCTCTTGAGATGTGACGGGAACGCCGGGAATTCTTTCCCGTTTAAAGCAGGGAAAGGATCCCTCATCTCGAGCTACGAGGGGGAAACGGGACTCCTCTGGATGTGGGCGGGACTATCGTGCTTCCTCTCGAGTGGAGACGGGTATGGCGGTGAACTTCTTGAGTTGCAGCAAGGGTGTGAAAGACCCTTTCGAAGTTTCAGAGGTTAGGTGTCATTAGTCTCCAGACGCCTCATCGGAAATAGGCCTCATCTCGCCTGGAAGGGAGAACTTCCTGGATTTTCTCGAGTTGCGGCAGGTGTTCTCGAGTTACGGCGGGGACCTCAGGGACCAACCCTGGTGGCCTCAGGAGAGGCCAATCCCCATGCGAGTTGCTAGGGGGCCTCTGGGATTCCTCTCCCGTCGATACCGGGTCCAAAAACCTTGTGTGGAGTCAGGGCCGGAAACGAGGATTCCTCTCAGGTGCTGACATGGATCTTTGGTTACTTCCGGAGTCTCCCCAGGGGAGTCAGGCCTCGTCTCGAGTGGGGACAGGCACGTGAGCTTTCCTTCCAGGCTGTAGCAGCAATGTCACGCTTCCCGTGGCGTGGATCAAAGGATCTGTGGTTTTCCCACGAGGCTTTCCCTCGAGGCTTTCCCACAGGTCTGTCCCACGTGCCACCGTGGTGTGAGTCGATCCTCGGCGTGAAAGATGAGCCAGTGCAGGGCAAAGAGGTTCCTCTGGAATGGACTGAGACATCTGGGGGACTCTTGGAATGGTGTTACCTCCATGGAGTTCCTCTCGCCTTTCCTGTTGAGAGTGCCTCCTCTTGAGATGCGACGGGAAGGCCGGGAATTCTTTCCTGTTGAAAGCAGGGAAAGGATCCCTCATCTCGAGCTACGAGGGGGAAACGGGGCTCCTCTGGATGTGGGCGGGACCATCGTGCTTCCTCTCGAGTGGAGTCGGGTATGTCGGTGAACTTCTTGAGTTGCAGCAAGGGTGTGAAAGACCCTTTCGAAGTTCCAGAAGTTTGGTGTCATTAGTCTCCAGACGCCTCATTGGAAATAGGCCTCATCTCGCCTGGAAGGGAGAACTTCCTGGATTTTCTCGAGTTGCGGCAGGTGTTCTCGAGTTACGACGGGGACCTCAGGGACCCGCCCTGGTGGCCTCAGGAGAGGCCAGTCCCCATGCGAGTTGCTAGGGGGCCTCTCGGGATTCCTCTCCCGTCGATACCCGGGCCAAAAACCTTGTGTGGATTCAGGGCCGGAACCGAGGATTCCTCTCAGGGGCTGACATGGATATTTGGGTACTTCTGGAGTCTCCCCAGGGGAGTCAGGCCTCGTCTCGTGTGAGGGCATGCACGTTCGCTTTCCTTCCAGGCTTTAGCAGCAATGTCACGCTTCCCGTGGCCTGGATCAAAGGATCTGTGGTTTTCCCTCGAGGCTTTCCCTGGAGGCTTTCCCACAGGGCTGTCCCACGTGCCACCGTGGTGTGAGTCGATCCTCGGCGTGAAAGATGAGCCAGTGCAGGGCAAAGAGGTTCCTCTGGAATGGACTGAGACATCTGGGGGACTCTTGGAATGGTGGTACGACCATGGAGTTCCTCTCGCCTTTCCTGTTGAGAGTGCCTCCTCTTGAGATGCGACGGGAACGCCGGGAATTCTTTAACGTTTAAAGCAGGGAAAGGATCCCTCATCTCGAGCTAGGAGGGGGAAATGGGGCTCCTCTGGATGTGGGCGGGACGATCGTGCTTCCTCTCGAGTGGAGACGGGTATGGCGGTGAACTTCTTGAGTTGCAGCAAGGGTGTGAAAGACCCTTTCGAAGTTCCAGAGGTTAGGTGTCATTAGTCTCCACACGCCTCATCGGAAATAGGCCTCATCTCGCCTGGAAGGGAGAACTTCCTGGATTTTCTCGAGTTGCGGCAGGTGTTCTCGAGTTACGACGGTGACCTCAGGGACCCGCCCTGGTTTCCTCAGGAGAGGCCAGTCCCCATGCGAGTTGCTAGGGGGCCTCTCGGGATTCCTCTCCCGTCGATACCGGGTCCAAAAACCTCCTGTGGAGTCAGGGCCGGAACCGAGGATTCCTCTCAGGGGCTGACATGGATCTTTGGGTACTTCTGGAGTCTCCCCAGGGGAGTCAGGCCTCGTCTCGAGTGGGGGCATGCACGTGCGCTTTCCTTCCAGGCTTTGGCAGCAATGTCACGCTTCCCGTGGCGTGGATCAAAGGATCTGCGGTTTTCCCTCGAGGCTTTCCCACAGGGCTGTCCCACGTGCCACCGTGGTGTGAGTCGATCCTCGGCGTGAAAGATGAGCCAGTGCAGGGCAAAGAGATTCCTCTGGAATGGACTGAGACATCTGGGGGACTCTTGGAATGGTGGTACGACCATGGAGTTCCTCTCGCCTTTCCTGTTGAGAGTGCCTCCTCTTGAGATGCGACGGGAACGCCGGGAATTCTTTCCCGTTGAAAGCAGGGAAAGGATCCCTCATCTCGACCTACGAGGGGGAAAGGGGGCTCCTCTGGATGTGGGCGGGACCATCGTGCTTCCTCTCGAGTGGAGACGGGTATGGCGGTGAACTTCTTGAGTTGCGGCAAGGGTGTGAAAGACCCTTTCGTAGTTCCAGAGGTTAGGTGTCATTAGTCTCCAGACGCCTCATCGGAAATAGGCCTCATCTCGCCTGGAAGGGAGAACTTCCTGGATTTTCTCGAGTTGCGCCAGGTGTTCTCGACTTACGACGGGGACCTCATTGACCCGCCCTGGTGGCCTCAGGAGAGGCCAGTCCCCTTGCGAGTTGCTATGGGGCCTCTGGGATTCCTCTCCCGTCGATACAGGGTCCAAAAACCTTGTGTGGAGTCAGGGCCGGAAACGAGGATTCCTCTCAGGTGCTGACATGGATCTTTGGTTACTTCCGGAGTCTCCCCAGGGGAGTCAGGCCTCGTCTCGAGTGGGGACATGCACGTGCGCTTTCCTTCCAGGCTGTAGCAGCAATGTCACGCTTCCCGTGGCGTGGATCAAAGGATCTGTGGTTTTCCCACGAGGCTTTCCCTCGAGTCTTTCCCACAGGTCTGTCCCACGTGCCACCGTGGTGTGAGTCGATCCTCGGCGTGAAAGATGAGCCAGTGCAGGGCAAAGAGGTTCCTCTGGAATGGACTGAGACATCTGGGGGACTCTTGGAATGGTGTTACCACCATGGAGTTCCTCTCGCCTTTCCTGTTGAGAGTGCCTCCTCTTGAGATGCGACGGGAACGCCGGGAATTCTTTCCTGTTGAAAGCAGGGAAAGGATCCCTCATCTCGAGCTACGAGCAGGAAACGGGGCTCCTCTGGATGTGGGTGGGACCATCGTGCTTCCTCTCGAGTGGAGTCGGGTATGGCGGTGAACTTCTTGAGTTGCAGCAAGGGTGTGAAAGACCCTTTCGAAGTTCCAGAGGTTTGGTGTCATTAGTCTCCAGACGCCTCATTGGAAATAGGCCTCATCTCGCCTGGAAGGGAGAACTTCCTGGATTTTCTCGAGTTGCGGCAGGTGTTCTCGAGTTACGACGGGGACCTCAGGGACCCGCCCTGGTGGCCTCAGGAGAGGCCAGTCCCCATGCGAGTTGCTAGGGGGCCTCTCGGGATTCCTCTCCCGTCGATACCGGGGCCAAAAACCTTGTGTGGAGTCAGGGCCGGAACCGAGGATTCCTCTCAGGGGCTGACATGGATCTTTGGGTACTTCTGGAGTCTCCCCAGGGGAGTCAGGCCTCGTCTCGAGTGGGGGCATGCACGTGTGCTTTCCTTCCAGGCTGTAGCAGCAATGTCACGCTTCCCGTGGCCTGGATCAAAGGATCTGCGGTTTTCCCTCGAGGCTTTCCCACAGGGCTGTCCCACGTGCCACCGTGTTGTGAGTCGATCCTCGGCGTGAAAGATGAGCCAGTGCAGGGCAAAGAGGTTCCTCTGGAATGGACTGAGACATCTGGGGGACTCTTGGAATGGTGGTACGACCATGGAGTTCCTCTCGCCTTTCCTGTTGAGAGTGCCTCCTCTTGAGATGCGACGGGAACGCCGGGAATTCTTTCCCGTTGAAAGCAGGGAAAGGATCCCACATCTCGAGCTACGAGGGGGAAACGGGTCCCCTCTGGATGTGGGCGGGACCATCGTGCTTCCTCTCGAGTGGAGACGGGTATGGCGGTGAACTTCTTGAGTTGCAGCAAGGGCGTGAAAGACCCTTTCGAAGTTCCAGAGGTTAGGTGTCATTAGTCTCCACACGCCTCATCGGAAATAGGCCTCATCTCGCCTGGAAGGGAGAACTTCCTGGATTTTCTCGAGTTGCAGCAGGTGTTCTCGAGTTACGACGGGGACCTCAGGGACCCGCCCTGTTGGCCTCAGGAGAGGCCAGTCCCCATGCGAGTTGCTAAGGGGGCCTCTCGGGATTCCTCTCCCTTCAATACCGGGGACAAAAACCTTGTGTGGAGTCAGGGCCGGAACCGAGGATTCCTCTCAGGGGCTGACATGTATCTTTGGGTACTTGTGGAGTCTCCCCAGGGGAGTCAGGCCTCGTCTCGAGTGGGGGCATGCACGTGCTCTTTCCTTCCAGGCTTTAGCAGCAATGTCTTGCTTCCCATGGCCTGGATCAAAGGATCTGTGGTTTTCCCTCGAGGCTTTCCCTGGAGGCTTTCCCACAGGGCTGTCCCACGTGCCACCGTGGTGTGAGTCGATCCTCGCCGTGAAAGATGAGCCAGTGCAGGGCAAAGAGGTTCCTCTGGAATGGACTGAGACATCTGGGGGACTCTTGGAATGGTGGTACGACCATGGAGTTCCTCTCGCCTTTCCTGTTGAGAGTGCCTCCACTTGAGATGCGACGGGAACGCCGGGAATTCTTTCCCGTTGAAAGCAGGGAAAGGATCCCTCATCTCGAGCTACGAGGGGGAAACGGGGATCCTCTGGATGTGGGCGGGACCATCGTGCTTCCTCTCCAGTGGAGACGGGTATGGCGGTGAACTTCTTGATTCGCAGCAAGGGTGTGAAAGACCCTTTCGAAGTTCCAGAGGTTAGGTGTCATTAGTCTCCAGACGCCTCATCGGAAATTGGCCTCATCTCGCCTGGAAGGGAGAACTTCCTGGATTTTCTCGAGTTGCGGCAGGTGCTCTTGAGTTACGACGGGGACCTCAGGGACCCGCCCTGGTGGCCTCAGGAGAGGCCAGTCCCCATGCGAGTTGCTAGGGGCCCTCTCGGGATTCCTCTCCCGTCGATACCGGGGCCAAAAACCTTGTGTGTAGTCAGGGCCGGAAACGAGGATTCCTCTCAGGGGCTGACATGGATCTTTGGGTACTTCTGGAGTCTCCCCAGGGGAGTCAGGCCTCGTCTCGAGTGGGGGCATGCACGTGCGCTTTCCTTCCAGGCTGTAGCAGCAATGTCACGCTTCCCGTCGCGTGGATCAAAGGATCTGTGGTTTTCCCACGAGGCTTTCCCTCGAGGCTTTCCCACAGGGCTGTCCCACGTGCCTCCGTGGTGTGAGTCGATCCTCGCCGTGAAAGATGAGCCAGTGCAGGGCAAAGAGGTTCCTCTGGAATGCACTGAGACATCTGGGGGACTCTTGGAATGGTGGTACGACCATGGAGTTCCTCTCGCCTTTCCTGTTGAGAGTGCCTCCTCTTGAGATGCGACGGGAACGCCGGGAATTCTTTCCCGTTGAAAGCAGGGAAAGGATCCCTCATCTCGACCTACGAGGGGGAAAGAGGGCTCCTCTGGATGTGGGCGGGACCATCGTGCTTTCTCTCGAGTGGAGACGGGTACGGCGGTGAACTTCTTGAGTTGCAGCAAGGGTGTGAAAGACCCTTTCGAAGTTCCAGAGGTTAGGTGTCATTTGTCTCCAGAGGCCTCATCGGAAATAGGCCTCATCTCGCCTGGAAGGGAGAACTTCCTGGATTTTCTCGAGTTGCGGCAGGTGTTCTCGAGTTACGACGGGAAACTCAGGGACCCGCCCTGTTGGCCTCAGGAGAGGCCAGTCCCCATGCGAGTTGCTAGGGGGCCTCTCGGGATTCCTCTCCCGTCGATACCGGGGCCAAAAACCTTGTGTGGAGTCAGGGCCGGAACCGAGGATTCCTCTCAGGGGCTGACATGGATCTTTGGGTACTTCTGGAGTCTCCCCAGGGGAGTCAGGCCTCGTCTCGAGTGGGGGAATGCACGTGCGCTTTCCTTCCAGGCTGTAGCAGCAATGTCACGCTTCCCGTCGCGTGGATCAAAGGATCTGTGGTTTTCCCTCGAGGCTTTCCCTCGAGGCTTTCCCACAGGGCTGTCCCACGTGCCACCGTGGTGTGAGTCGATCCTCGGCGTGAAAGATGAGCCAGTGCAGGGCAAAGAGGCTCCTCTGGAATGGACTGAGACATCTGGGGGACTCTTGGAATGGTGGTACGACCATGGAGTTCCTCTCGCCTTTCCTGTTGAGAGTGCCTCCTCTTGAGATGCGACGGGAACGCCGGGAATTCTTTCCCGTTGAAAGCAGGGAATGGATCCCTCATCTCGAGCTCCGAGGGGGAAACGGGTCTCCTCTGGATGTGGGCGGGACCATCGTGCTTCCTCTCGAGTGGAGACGGGTATGGCGGTGAACTTCTTGAGTTGCAGCAAGGGTGTGAAAGACCCTTTCGAAGTTCCAGAGTTTAGGTGTCATTAGTCTCCAGACGCCTCATCGGAAATAGGCCTCATCTCGCCTGGAAGGGAGAACTTCCTGGATTTTCTCGAGTTGCGGCAGGTGTTCTCGAGTTACGACGGGGACCTCAGGGACCCGCCCTGGTGGCCTCAGGAGAGGCCAGTCCCCATGCGAGTTGCTAGGGGGCCTCTCGGGATTCCTCTCCCGTCGATACCGGGGCCAAAAACCTTGTGTGGAGTCAGGGCCGGAACCGAGGATTCCTCTCAGGGGCTGACATGGATCTTTGGGTACTTGTGGAGTCTCCCCAGGGGAGTCAGGCCTCGTCTCGAGTGGGGGCATGCACGTGCGCTTTCCTTCCAGGCTGTAGCAGCAATGTCACGCTTCCCGTCGCGTGGATCAAAGGATCTGTGGTTTTCCCTCGAGGCTTTCCCTCGAGGCTTTCCCACAGGGCTGTCCCACGTGCCACCGTGGTGTGAGTCGATCCTCGGCGTGAAAGATGAGCCAGTGCAGGGCAAAGAGGTTCCTCTGGAATGGACTGAGACATCTGGGGGACTCTTGGAATGGTGGTACGACCATGGAGTTCCTCTCGCCTTTCCTGTTGAGAGTGCCTCCTCTTGAGATGCGACGGGAACGCCGGGAATTCTTTCCCGTTGAAAGCAGGGAATGGTTCCCTCATCTCGAGCTCCGAGGGGGAAACGGGTCTCCTCTGGATGTGGGCGGGACCATCGTGCTTCCTCTCGAGTGGAGACGGGTATGGCGGTGAACTTCTTGAGTTGCAGCAAGGGTGTGAAAGACCCTTTCGAAGTTCCAGAGTTTAGGTGTCATTAGTCTCCAGATGCCTCATCGGAAATAGGCCTCATCTCGCCTGGAAGGGAGAACTTCCTGGATTTTCTCGAGTTGCGGCAGGTGTTCTCGAGTTACGACAGGGACCTCAGGGACCCGCCCTGGTGGCCTCAGGAGAGGCCAGTCCCCATGCGAGTTGCTAGGGGGCCTCTCGGGATTCCTCTCCCGTCGAAACCGGGGCCAAAAACCTTGTGTGGAGTCAGGGCCAGAACCGAGGATTCCTCTCAGGGGCTGACATGGATCTTTGGGTACTTGTGGAGTCTCCCCAGGGGAGTCAGGCCTCGTCTCGTGTGGCGGCATGCACGTGCGCTTTCCTTCCAGGCTGTAGCAGCAATGTCACGCTTCCCGTCGCGTGGATCAAAGGATCTGTGGTTTTCCCTCGAGGCTTTCCCTCGAGGCTTTCCCACAGGGCTGTCCCACGTGCCACCGTGGTGTGAGTCGATCCTCGGCGTGAAAGATGAGCCAGTGCAGGGCAAAGAGGCTCCTCTGGAATGGACTGAGACATCTGGGGGACTCTTGGAATGGTGGTACGACCATGGAGTTCCTCTCGCCTTTCCTGTTGAGAGTGCCTCCTCTTGAGATGCGACGGGAACGCCGGGAATTCTTTCCCGTTGAAAGCAGGGAAAGGATCCCTCATCTCGAGCTACGAGGGGGAAACGGGGCTCCTCTGGATGTGGGCGGGACCATCGTGCTTCCTCTCGAGTGGAGACGGGTACGGCGGTGAACTTCTTGAGTTGCAGCAAGGGTGTTAAAGACCCTTTCGAAGTTCCAGAGGTTAGGTGTCATTTGTCTCCAGAGGCCTCATCGGAAATAGGCCTCATCTCGCCTGGAAGGGAGAACTTCCTGGATTTTCTCGAGTTGCGGCAGGTGTTCTCGAGTTACGACGGGGACCTCAGGGACCCGCCCTGGTGGCCTCAGGAGAGGCCAGTCCCCATGCGAGTTGCTAGGGGGCCTCTCGGGATTCCTCTCCCGTCGATACCGGGGCCAAAAACCTTGTGTGGAGTCAGGGCCGGAACCGAGGATTCCTCTCAGGGGCTGACATGGATCTTTGGGTACTTGTGGAGTCTCCCCAGGGGAGTCAGGCCTCGTCTCGAGTGGGGGCATGCACGTGCGCTTTCCTTCCAGGCTGGAGCAGCAATGTCACGCTTCCCGTCGCGTGGATCAAAGGATCTGTGGTTTTCCCTCGAGGCTTTCCCTCGAGGCTTTCCCACAGGGCTGTCCCATGAGCCACCGTGGTGTGAGTCGATCCTCGGCGTGAAAGATGAGCCAGTGCAGGGCAAAGAGGCTCCTCTGGAATGGACTGAGACATCTGGGGGACTCTTGGAATGGTGGTACGACCATGGAGTTCCTCTCGCCTTTCCTGTTGAGAGTGCCTCCTCTAGAGATGCGACGGGAACGCCGGGAATTCTTTCCCGTTGAAAGCAGGGAAAGGATCCCTCATCTCGAGCTACGAGGGGGAAACGGGGCTCCTCTGGATGTGGGCGGGACCATCGTGCTTCCTCTCGAGTGGAGACGGGTACGGCGGTGAACTTCTTGAGTTGCAGCAAGGGTGTGAAAGACCCTTTCGAAGTTCCAGAGGTTAGGTGTCATTTGTCTCCAGAGGCCTCATCGGAAATAGGCCTCATCTCGCCTGGAAGGGAGAACTTCCTGGATTTTCTCGAGTTGCGGCAGGTGTTCTCGAGTTACGACGGGGACCTCAGGGACCCGCCCTGTTGGCCTCAGGAGAGGCCAGTCCCCATGCGAGTTGCTAGGGGGCCTCTCGGGATTCCTCTCCCGTCGATACCGGGGCCAAAAACCTTGTGTGGAGTCAGGGCCGGAACCGAGGATTCCTCTCAGGGGCTGACATGGATCTTTGGGTACTTCTGGAGTCTCCCCAGGGGAGTCAGGCCTCGTCTCGAGTGGGGGCATGCACGTGCGCTTTCCTTCCAGGCTGTAGCAGCAATGTCACGCTTCCCGTCGCCTGGATCAAAGGATCTGTGGTTTTCCCTCGAGGCTTTCCCTCGAGGCTTTCCCACAGGGCTGTCCCACGTGCCACCGTGGTTTGAGTCGATCCTCGTCGTGAAAGATGAGCCAGTGCAGGGCAAAGAGGTTCCTCTGGAATGGACTGAGACATCTGGGGGACTCTTGGAATGGTGGTACGACCATGGAGTTCCTCTCGCCTTTCCTGTTGAGAGTGCCTCCTCTTGAGATGCGACGGGAACGCCGGGAATTCTTTCCCGTTGAAAGCAGGGAAAGGATCTCACATCTCGAGCTCCGAGGGGGAAACGGGGCTCCTCTGGATGTGGGCGGGACCATCGTGCTTCCTCTCGAGTGGAGACGGGTATGGCGGTGAACTTCTTGAGTTGCAGCAAGGGTGTGAAAGACCCTTTCGAAGTTCCAGAGGTTAGGTGTCATTAGTCTCCAGACGCCTTATCGGAAATAGGCCTCATCTCGCCTGAAAGGGAGAACTTCCTGGATTTTCTCGAGTTGCGGCAAGTGTTCTCGAGTTAAGACGGGGACCTCAGGGACCCGCCCTGGTGGCCTCAGGAGAGGCCAGTCCCCATGCGAGTTGCTAGGGGGCCTCTCGGGATTCCTCTCCCGTCGATACAGGGGCCAAAAACCTTGTGTGGAGTCAGGGCCGGAACCGAGCATTCCTCTCAGGGGCTGACATGGATCTTTGGGTACTTGTGGAGTCTCCCCAGGGGAGTCAGGCCTCGTCTCGAGTGGTGGCATGCACGTGCGCTATCCTTCCAGGCTGAAGCAGCAATGTCACGCTTCCCGTCACGTGGATCAAAGGATCTGTGGTTTTCCCTCGAGGCTTTCCCTTGAGGCTTTCCCACAGGGCTCTCCCACGTGCCAACGTGGTGTGATTCGATCCTCGGCATGAAAGATGAGCCAGTTCAGGGCAAAGAGGTTCCTCTGGAATGGACTGAGACATCTGGGGGACTCTTGAAATGGTGGTACGACCATGCAGTTCCTCTCGCCTTTCCTGTTGAGAGTGCCTCCTCTTGAGATGCGATGGGAACGCCGGGAATTCTTTCCCGTTGATAGCAGGGAAAGGATCCCTCATCTCGAGCTACGATGGGGAAACGGGGCTCCTCTGGATGTGGGCGGGACCATCATTCTTCCTCTCGAGTCGACACGGGTATGGCGGCGAACTACTTGAGTTGCAGCAAGGGTGTGAAAGACCCTTTCGAAGTTCCAGAGGTTAGGTGTCATTAGTCTCCAGACGCCTCATCGGAAATAGGCCTCATCTCGCCTGGAAGGGAGAACTTCCTGGATTTTCTCGAGTTGCGGCAGGTGTTCTCCAGTTACGACGGGGACCTCAGGGACCGGCCTGGTGGCCTCAGGAAAGGCCAGTCCCCATGCGAGGTGCTAGGGGGCCTCTCGGGATTCCTCTCCCGTCGATACCGGGGCCAAAAACCTTGTGTGGAGTCAGGGCCGGAACCGAGGATTCCTCTCAAGGGCTGACATGGATCTTGGGGTACCTCTGGAGTCTCCCCAGGGGAGTCAGGCCTCATCTCGAGTGGGGGCATGCACGTGCGCTTTCCTTCCAGGCTGTAGCAGCAATGTCACGCTTCCCGTCGCGTGGATCAAAGGATCTGTGGTTTTCAATCGAGGCTTTCCCTTGAGGCTTTCCCACAGGGCTGTCCCACGTGCCACCGTGGTGTGATTCGATCCTCGGCGTGAAAGATGAGACAGTGCAGGGCAAAGAGGTTCCTCTGGAATGGACTGAGACATCTGGGGGACTCTTGGAATGGTGGTACGACCATGGAGTTCCTCTCGCCTTTCCTGTTGAGAGTGCCTCCTCTTGAGATGTGACGGGAACGCCGGGAATACTTTCCCGTTGAAAGCAGGGAATGGATCCCTCATCTCGAGCTCCGAGGGGGAAACGGGTCTCCTCTGGATGTGGGCGGGACCATCGTGCTTCCTCTCGAGTGGAGACGGGTACGGCGGTGAACTTCTAGAGTTGCAGCAAGGGTGTGAAAGACCCTTTCGAAGTTCCAGAGATTAGGTGTCATTTGTCTCCAGAGGCCTTATCGGAAATAGGCCTCATCTCGCCTGGAAGGGAGAACTTCCTGGATTTTCTCGAGTTGCGGCAGGTGTTCTCGAGTTACGACGGGGACCTCAGGGACCCGCCCTGTTGGCCTCAGGAGAGGCCAGTCCCCATGCGAGTTGCTAGGGGGCCTCTCGGGATTCCTCTCCCGTCGATACCGGGGCCAAAAACCTTGTGTGGAGTCAGGGCCGGAACCGAGGATTCCTCTCAGGGGCTGACATGGATCTTTGGGTACTTGTGGAGTCTCCCCAGGGGAGTCAGGCCTCGTCTCGAGTGGGGGCATGCACGTGGGCTTTCCTTCCAGGCTGTAGCAGCAATGTCACGCTTCCCGTCGCGTGGATCAAAGGATGTGTGGTTTTCCCTCGAGGCTTTCCCTCGAGGCTTTCCCACAGGGCTGTCCCACGTGCCCCCGTGGTGTGAGTCGATCATCGGCGTGAAAGATGAGCCAGTGCAGGGCAAAGAGGCTCCTCTCGAATGGACTGAGACATCTGGGGGACTCTTGGAATGGTGGTACGACCATGGAGTTCCTCTCGCCTTTCCTGTTGAGAGTGCCTCCTCTTGAGATGCGACGGGAACGCCGGGGATTCTTTCCCGTTGAAAGCAGGGAATGGATCCCTCATCTCGAGCTCCAAGGGGGAAACGGGTCTCCTCTGGATGTGGGCGGGACCATCGTGCTTCCTCTCGAGTGGAGACGGGTATGGCGGTGAACTTCTTGAGTTGCAGCAAGGGTGTGAAAGACCCTTTCGAAGTTCCAGAGTTTAGGTGTCATTAGTCTCCAGACGCCTCATCGGAAATAGGCCTCATCTCGCCTGGAAGGGAGAACTTCCTGGATTTTCTCGAGTTGCGGCAGGTGTTCTCGAGTTACGACGGGGACCTCAGGGACCCGCCCTTGTGGCCTCAGGAGAGGCCAGTCCCCATGCGAGTTGCTAGGGGTCCTCTCGGGATTCCTCTCCCGTCGATACCAGGGCCAAAAACCTTGTGTGGAGTCAGGGCCGGAACCGAGGATTCCTCTCAGGGGCTGACATGGATCTTTGGGTACTTGTGGAGTCTCCCCAGGGGAGTCAGGCCTCGCCTCGAGTGGGGGCATGCACGTGCGCTTTCCTTCCAGGCTGTAGCAGCAATGTCACGCTTCCCGTCGCTTGGATTAAAGGATCTGTGGTTTTCCCTCGAGGCTTTCCCTCGAGGCTTTCCCACAGGGCTGTCCCACGTGCCACCGTGGTGTGAGTCGATCCTCGGCGTGAAAGATGAGCCAGTGCAGGGCAAAGAGGCTCCTCTGGAATGGACTGAGACATCTGGGGGACTCTTGGAATGGTGGTACGACCATGGAGTTCCTCTCGCCTTTCCTGTTGAGAGTGCCTCCTCTTGAGATGCGACGGGAACGCCGGGAATTCTTTCCCGTTGAAAGCAGGGAATGGATCCCTCATCTCGAGCTCCGAGGGGGAAACGGGTCTCCTCTGGATGTGGGCGGGACCATCGTGCTTCCTCTCGAGTGGAGACGGGTATGGCGGTGAACTTCTTGAGTTGCAGCAAGGGTGTGAAAGACCCTTTCGAAGTTCCAGAGTTTAGGTGTCATTAGTCTCCAGACGCCTCATCGGAAATAGGGCTCATCTCGCCTGGAAGGGAGAACTTCCTGGATTTTCTCGAGTTGCGGCAGGTGTTCTCGAGTTACGACGGGGACCTCAGGGACCCGCCCTGGTGGCCTCAGGAGAGGCCAGTCCCCATGCGAGTTGCTAGGGGGCCTCTCGGGATTCCTCTCCCGTCAAAACCGGGGCCAAAAACCTTGTGTGGAGTCAGGGCCAGAACCGAGGATTCCTCTCAGGGGCTGACATGGATCTTTGGGTACTTGTGGAGTCTCCCCAGGGGAGTCAGGCCTCGTCTCGAGTGGCGGCATGCACGTGCGCTTTCCTTCCAGGCTGTAGCAGCAATGTCACGCTTCCCGTCGCGTGGATCAAAGGATCTGTGGTTTTCCCTCGAGGCTTTCCCTCGAGGCTTTCCCACAGGGCTGTCCCACGTGCCACCGTGGTGTGAGTCGATCCTCGGCGTGAAAGATGAGCCAGTGCAGGGCAAAGAGGCTCCTCTGGAATGGACTGAGACATCTGGGGGACTCTTGGAATGGTGGTACGACCATGGAGTTCCTCTCGCCTTTCCTGTTGAGAGTGCCTCCTCTTGAGATGCGACGGGAACGCCGGGAATTCTTTCCCGTTGAAAGCAGGGAAAGGATCCCTCATCTCGAGCTACGAGGGGGAAACGGGGCTCCTCTGGATGTGGGCGGGACCATCGTGCTTCCTCTCGAGTGGAGACGGGTACGGCGGTGAACTTCTTGAGTTGCAGCAAGGGTGTGAAAGACCCTTTCGAAGTTCCAGAGGTTAGGTGTCATTTGTCTCCAGAGGCCTCATCGGAAATAGGCCTCATCTCGCCTGGAAGGGAGAACTTCCTGGATTTTCTCGAGTTGCGGCAGGTGTTCTCGAGTTACGACGGGAACCTCAGGGACCCGCCCTGTTGGCCTCAGGAGAGGCCAGTCCCCATGCGAGTTGCTAGGGGGCCTCTCGGGATTCCTCTCCCGTCGATACCGGGGCCAAAAACCTTGTGTGGAGTCAGGGCCGGAATCGAGGATTCCTCTCAGGGGCTGACATGGATCTTTGGGTACTTCTGGAGTCTCCCCAGGGGAGTCAGGCCTCGTCTCGAGTGGGGGCATGCACGTGCGCTTTCCTTCCAGGCTGTAGCAGCAATGTCACGCTTCCCGTCGCGTGGATCAAAGGATCTGTGGTTTTCCCTCGAGGCTTTCCCTCGAGGCTTTCCCACAGGGCTGTCCCACGTGCCACCGTGGTGTGAGTCGATCCTCGGCTTGAAAGATGAGCCAGTGCAGGGCAAAGAGGCTCCTCTGGAATGGACTGAGACATCTGGGGGACTCTTGGAATGGTGGTACGACCATGGAGTTCCTCTCGCCTTTCCTGTTGAGAGTGCCTCCTCTTGAGATGCGACGGGAACGCCGGGAATTCTTTCCCGTTGAAAGCAGGGAATGGATCCCTCATCTCGAGCTCCGAGGGGGAAACGGGTCTCCTCTGGATGTGGGCGGGACCATCGTGCTTCCTCTCGAGTGGAGACGGGTATGGCGGTGAACTTCTTGAGTTGCAGCAAGGGTGTGAAAGACCCTTTCGAAGTTCCAGAGTTTAGGTGTCATTAGTCTCCAGACGCCTCATCGGAAATAGGCCTCATCTCGCCTGGAAGGGAGAACTTCCTAGATTTTCTCGAGTTGCGGCAGGTGTTCTCGAGTTACGACGGGGACCTCAGGGACCCGCACTGGTGGCCTCAGGAGAGGCCAGTCCCCATGCGAGTTGCTAGGGGGCCTCTCGGGATTCCTCTCCCGTCGATACCGGGGCCAAAAACCTTGTGTGGAGTCAGGGCCGGAACCGAGGATTCCTCTCAGGGGCTGACATGGATCTTTGGGTACTTGTGGAGTCTCCCCAGGGGAGTCAGGCCTCGTCTCGAGTGGGGGCATGCACGTGCGCTTTCCTTCCAGGCTGTAGCAGGAATGTCACGCTTCCCGTCGCGTGGATTAAAGGATCTGTGGTTTTCCCTCGAGGCTTTCCCTCGAGGCTTTCCCACAGGGCTGTCCCACGTGCCACCGTGGTGTGAGTCGATCCTCGGCGTGAAAGATGAGCCAGTGCAGGGCAAAGAGGCTCCTCTGGAATGGACTGAGACATCTGGGGGACTCTTGGAATGGTGGTACGACCATGGAGTTCCTCTCGCCTTTCCTGTTGAGAGTGCCTCCTCTTGAGATGCGACGGGAACGCCGGGAATTCTTTCCCGTTGAAAGCAGGGAATGGATCCCTCATCTCGAGCTCCGAGGGGGAAACGGGTCTCCTCTGGATGTGGGCGGGACCATCGTGCTTCCTCTCGAGTGGAGACGGGTATGGCGGTGAACTTCTTGAGTTGCAGCAAGGGTGTGAAAGACCCTTTCGAAGTTCCAGAGTTTAGGTGTCATTAGTCTCCAGACGCCTCATCGGAAATAGGGCTCATCTCGCCTGGAAGGGAGAACTTCCTGGATTTTCTCGAGTTGCGGCAGGTGTTCTCGAGTTACGACGGGGACCTCAGGGACCCGCCCTGGTGGCCTCAGGAGAGGCCAGTCCCCATGCGAGTTGCTAGGGGGCCTCTCGGGATTCCTCTCCCGTCGAAACCGGGGCCAAAAACCTTGTGTGGAGTCAGGGCCAGAACCGAGGATTCCTCTCAGGGGCTGACATGTATCTTTGGGTACTTGTGGAGTCTCCCCAGGGGAGTCAGGCCTCGTCTCGAGTGGGGGCATGCACGTGCGCTTTCCTTCCAGGCTGTAGCAGCAATGTCACGCTTCCCGTCGCGTGGATCAAAGGATCTGTGGTTTTCCCTCGAGGCTTTCCCTCGAGGCTTTCCCACAGGGCTGTCCCACGTGCCACCGTGGTGTGAGTCGATCCTCGGCGTGAAAGATGAGCCAGTGCAGGGCAAAGAGGCTCCTCTGGAATGGACTGAGACATCTGGGGGACTCTTGGAATGGTGGTACGACCATGGAGTTCCTCTCGCCTTTCCTGTTGAGAGTGCCTCCTCTTGAGATGCGACGGGAACGCCGGGAATTCTTTCCCGTTGAAAGCAGGGAAAGGATCCCTCATCTCGAGCTACGAGGGGGAAACGGGGCTCCTCTGGATGTGGGCGGGACCATCGTGCTTCCTCTCGAGTGGAGACGGGTACGGCGGTGAACTTCTTGAGTTGCAGCAAGGGTGTGAAAGACCCTTTCGAAGTTCCAGAGGTTAGGTGTCATTTGTCTCCAGAGGCCTCATCGGAAATAGGCCTCATCTCGCCTGGAAGGGAGAACTTCCTGGATTTTCTCGAGTTGCGGCAGGTGTTCTCGAGTTACGACGGGAACCTCAGGGACCCGCCCTGTTGGCCTCAGGAGAGGCCAGTCCCCATGCGAGTTGCTAGGGGGCCTCTCGGGATTCCTCTCCCGTCGATACCGGGGCCAAAAACCTTGTGTGGAGTCAGGGCCGGAACCGAGGATTCCTCTCAGGGGCTGACATGGATCTTTGGGTACTTCTGGAGTCTCCCCAGGGGAGTCAGGCCTCGTCTCGAGTGGGGGCATGCACGTGCGCTTTCCTTCCAGGCTGTAGCAGCAATGTCACGCTTCCCGTCGCGTGGATCAAAGGATCTGTGGTTTTCCCTCGAGGCTTTCCCTCGAGGCTTTCCCACAGGGCTGTCCCACGTGCCACCGTGGTGTGAGTCGATCCTCGGCTTGAAAGATGAGCCAGTGCAGGGCAAAGAGGCTCCTCTGGAATGGACTGAGACATCTGGGGGACTCTTGGAATGGTGGTACGACCATGGAGTTCCTCTCGCCTTTCCTGTTGAGAGTGCCTCCTCTTGAGATGCGACGGGAACGCCGGGAATTCTTTCCCGTTGAAAGCAGGGAATGGATCCCTCATCTCGAGCTCCGAGGGGGAAACGGGTCTCCTCTGGATGTGGGCGGGACCATCGTGCTTCCTCTCGAGTGCAGACGGGTATGGCGGTGAACTTCTTGAGTTGCAGCAAGGGTGTGAAAGACCCTTTCGAAGTTCCAGAGTTTAGGTGTCATTAGTCTCCAGACGCCTCATCGGAAATAGGCCTCATCTCGCCTGGAAGGGAGAACTTCCTGGATTTTCTCGAGTTGCGGCAGGTGTTCTCGAGTTACGACGGAGACCTCAGGGACCCGCCCTGGTGGCCTCAGGAGAGGCCAGTCCCCATGCGAGTTGCTAGGGGGCCTCTCGGGATTCCTCTCCCGTCGATACCGGGGCCAAAAACCTTGTGTGGAGTCAGGGCCGGAACCGAGGATTCCTCTCAGGGGCTGACATGGATCTTTGGGTACTTGTGGAGTCTCCCCAGGGGAGTCAGGCCTCGTCTCGAGTGGGGGCATGCACGTGCGCTTTCCTTCCAGGCTGTAGCAGCAATGTCACGCTTCCCGTCGCGTGGATCAAAGGATCTGTGGTTTTCCCTCGAGGCTTTCCCTCGAGGCTTTCCCACAGGGCTGTCCCACGTGCCACCGTGGTGTGAGTCGATCCTCGGGGTGAAAAATGAGCCAGTGCAGGGCAAAGAGGCTCCTCTGGAATGGACTGAGACATCTGGGGGACTCTTGGAATGGTGGTACGACCATGGAGTTCCTCTCGCCTTTCCTGTTGAGAGTGCCTCCTCTTGAGATGCGACGGGAACGCCGGGAATTCTTTCCCGTTGAAAGCAGGGAATGGATCCCTCATCTCGAGCTCCGAGGGGGAAACGGGTCTCCTCTGGATGTGGGCGGGACCATCGTGCTTCCTCTCGAGTGGAGACGGGTATGGCGGTGAACTTCTTGAGTTGCAGCAAGGGTGTGAAAGACCCTTTCGAAGTTCCAGAGTTTAGGTGTCATTAGTCTCCAGACGCCTCATCGGAAATAGGCCTCATCTCGCCTGGAAGGGAGAACTTCCTGGATTTTCTCGAGTTGCGGCAGGTGTTCTCGAGTTACGACGGGGACCTCAGGGACCCGCCCTGGTGGCCTCAGGAGAGGCCAGTCCCCATGCGAGTTGCTAGGGGGCCTCTCGGGATTCCTCTCCCGTCGATACCGGGGCCAAAAACCTTGTGTGGAGTCAGGGCCGGAACCGAGGATTCCTCTCAGGGGCTGACATGGATCTTTGGGTACTTGTGGAGTCTCCCCAGGGGAGTCAGGCCTCGTCTCGAGTGGGGGCATGCACGTGCGCTTTCCTTCCAGGCTGTAGCAGCAATGTCACGCTTCCCGTCGCGTGGATCAAAGGATCTGTGGTTTTCCCTCGAGGCTTTCCCTCGAGGCTTTCCCACAGGGCTGTCCCACGTGCCACCGTGGTGTGAGTCGATCCTCGGCGTGAAAGATGAGCCAGTGCAGGGCAAAGAGGCTCCTCTGGAATGGACTGAGACATCTGGGGGACTCTTGGAATGGTGGTACGACCATGGAGTTCCTCTCGCCTTTCCTGTTGAGAGTGCCTCCTCTTGAGATGCGACGGGAACGCCGGGAATTCTTTCCCGTTGAAAGCAGGGAATGGATCCCTCATCTCGAGCTCAGAGGGGGAAACGGGTCTCCTCTGGATGTGGGCGGGACCATCGTGCTTCCTCTCGAGTGGAGACGGGTATGGCGGTGAACTTCTTGAGTTGCAGCAAGGGTGTGAAAGACCCTTTCGAAGTTCCAGAGTTTAGGTGTCATTAGTCTCCAGACGCCTCATCGGAAATAGGCCTCATCTCGCCTGGAAGGGAGAACTTCCTGGATTTTCTCGAGTTGCGGCAGGTGTTCTCGAGTTACGACGGGGACCTCAGGGACCCGCCCTGGTGGCCTCAGGAGAGGCCAGTCCCCATGCGAGTTGCTAGGGGGCCTCTCGGGATTCCTCTCCCGTCGATACCGGGGCCAAAAACCTTGTGTGGAGTCAGGGCCGGAACCGAGGATTCCTCTCAGGGGCTGACATGGATCTTTGGGTACTTGTGGAGTCTCCCCAGGGGAGTCAGGCCTCGTCTCGAGTGGGGGCATGCACGTGCGCTTTCCTTCCAGGCTGTAGCAGCAATGTCACGCTTCCCGTCGCGTGGATCAAAGGATCTGTGGTTTTCCCTCGAGGCTTTCCCTCGAGGCTTTCCCACAGGGCTGTCCCACGTGCCACCGTGGTGTGAGTCGATCCTCGGCGTGAAAGATGAGCCAGTGCAGGGCAAAGAGGCTCCTCTGGAATGGACTGAGACATCTGGGGGACTCTTGGAATGGTGGTACGACCATGGAGTTCCTCTCGCCTTTCCTGTTGAGAGTGCCTCCTCTTGAGATGCGACGGGAACGCCGGGAATTCTTTCCCGTTGAAAGCAGGGAATGGATCCCTCATCTCGAGCTCAGAGGGGGAAACGGGTCTCCTCTGGATGTGGGCGGGACCATCGTGCTTCCTCTCGAGTGGAGACGGGTATGGCGGTGAACTTCTTGAGTTGCAGCAAGGGTGTGAAAGACCCTTTCGAAGTTCCAGAGTTTAGGTGTCATTAGTCTCCAGACGCCTCATCGGAAATAGGCCTCATCTCGCCTGGAAGGGAGAACTTCCTGGATTTTCTCGAGTTGCGGCAGGTGTTCTCGAGTTACGACGGGGACCTCAGGGACCCGCCCTGGTGGCCTCAGGAGAGGCCAGTCCCCATGCGAGTTGCTAGGGGGCCTCTCGGGATTCCTCTCCCGTCGATACCGGGGCCAAAAACCTTGTGTGGAGTCAGGGCCGGAACCGAGGATTCCTCTCAGGGGCTGACATGGATCTTTGGGTACTTGTGGAGTCTCCCCAGGGGAGTCAGGCCTCGTCTCGAGTGGGGGCATGCACGTGCGCTTTCCTTCCAGGCTGTAGCAGCAATGTCACGCTTCCCGTCGCGTGGATCAAAGGATATGTGGTTTTCCCTCGAGGCTTTCCCACAGGGCTGTCCCACGTGCCACCGTGGTGTGAGTCGATCCTCGGCGTGAAAGATGAGCCAGTGCAGGGCAAAGAGGCTCCTCTGGAATGGACTGAGACATCTGGGGGACTCTTGGAATGGTGGTACGACCATGGAGTTTCTCTCGCCTTTCCTGTTGAGAGTGCCTCCTCTTGAGATGCGACGGGAACGCCGGGAATTCTTTCCCGTTGAAAGCAGGGAAAGGATCCCTCATCTCGAGCTACGAGGGGGAAACGGGGCTCCTCTGGATGTGGGCGGGACCATCGTGCTTCCTCTCGAGTGGAGACGGGTACGGCGGTGAACTTCTTGAGTTGCAGCAAGGGTGTGAAAGACCCTTTCGAAGTTCCAGAGGTTAGGTGTCATTTGTCTCCAGAGGCCTCATCGGAAATAGGCCTCATCTCGCCTGGAAGGGAGAACTTCCTGGATTTTCTCGAGTTGCGGCAGGTGTTCTCGAGTTACGACGGGGACCTCAGGGACCCGCCCTGTTGGCCTCAGGAGAGGCCAGTCCCCATGCGAGTTGCTAGGGGGCCTCTCTGGATTCCTCTCCCGTCGATACCGGGGCCAAAAACCTTGTGTGGAGTCAGGGCCGGAACCGAGGATTCCTCTCAGGGGCTGACATGGATCTTTGGGTACTTCTGGAGTCTCCCCAGGGGAGTCAGGCCTCGTCTCGAGTGGGGGCATGCACGTGCGCTTTCCTTCCAGGCTGTAGCAGCAATGTCACGCTTCCCGTCGCGTGGATCAAAGGATATGTGGTTTTCCCTCGAGGCTTTCCCTCGAGGCTTTCCCACAGGGCTGTCCCACGTGCCACCGTGGTGTGAGTCGATCCTCGGCGTGAAAGATGAGCCAGTGCAGGGCAAAGAGGCTCCTCTGGAATGGACTGAGACATCTGGGGGACTCTTGGAATGGTGGTACGACCATGGAGTTCCTCTCGCCTTTCCTGTTGAGAGTGCCTCCTCTTGAGATGCGACGGGAACGCCGGGAATTCTTTCCCGTTGAAAGCAGGGAAAGGATCCCTCATCTCGAGCTACGAGGGGGAAACGGGGCTCCTCTGGATGTGGGCGGGACCATCGTGCTTCCTCTCGAGTGGAGACGGGTACGGCGGTGAACTTCTTGAGTTGCAGCAAGGGTGTGAAAGACCCTTTCGAAGTTCCAGAGGTTAGGTGTCATTTGTCTCCAGAGGCCTCATCGGAAATAGGCCTCATCTCGCCTGGAAGGGAGAACTTCCTGGATTTTCTCGAGTTGCGGCAGGTGTTCTCGAGTTACGACGGGGACCTCAGGAACCCGCCCTGGTGGCCTCAGGAGAGGCCAGTCCCCATGCGAGTTGCTAGGGGGCCTCTCGGGATTCCTCTCCCGTCGATACCGGGGCCAAAAACCTTGTGTGGAGTCAGGGCCGGAACCGAGGATTCCTCTCAGGGGCTGACATGGATCTTTGGGTACTTCTGGAGTCTCCCCAGGGGAGTCAGGCCTCGTCTCGAGTGGGGGCATGCACGTGCGCTTTCCTTCCAGGCTGTAGCAGCAATGTCACGCTTCCCGTCGCGTGGATCAAAGGATCTGTGGTTTTCCCTCGAGGCTTTCCCTCGAGGCTTTCCCACAGGGCTGTCCCACGTGCCACCGTGGTGTGAGTCGATCATCGGCGTGAAAGATGAGCCAGTGCAGGGCAAAGAGGCTCCTCTGGAATGGACTGAGACATCTGGGGGACTCTTGGAATGGTGGTACGACCATGGAGTTCCTCTCGCCTTTCCTGTTGAGAGTGCCTCCTCTTGAGATGCGACGGGAACGCCGGGAATTCTTTCCCGTTGAAAGCAGGGAATGGATCCCTCATCTCGAGCTCCAAGGGGGAAACGGGTCTCCTCTGGATGTGGGCGGGACCATCGTGCTTCCTCTCGAGTGGAGACGGGTATGGCGGTGAACTTCTTGAGTTGCAGCAAGGGTGTGAAAGACCCTTTCGAAGTTCCAGAGTTTAGGTGTCATTAGTCTCCAGACGCCTCATCGGAAATAGGCCTCATCTCGCCTGGAAGGGAGAACTTCCTGGATTTTCTCGAGTTGCTGCAGGTGTTCTCGAGTTACGACGGGGACCTCAGGGACCCGCCCTGGTGGCCTGAGGAGAGGCCAGTCCCCATGCGAGTTGCTAGGGGGCCTCTCGGGATTCCTCTCCCGTCGATACCAGGGCCAAAAACCTTGTGTGGAGTCAGGGCCGGAACCGAGGATTCCTCTCAGGGGCTGACATGGATCTATGGGTACTTCTGGAGTCTCCCCAGGGGAGTCAGGCCTCGTCTCGAGTGGGGGCATGCACGTGCGCTTTCCTTCCAGGCTGTAGCAGCAATGTCACGCTTCCCGTCGCGTGGATCAAAGGATCTGTGGTTTTCCCTCGAGGCTTTCCCTCGAGGCTTTCCCACAGGGCTGTCCCACGTGCCACCGTGGTGTGAGTCGATCCTCGGCGTGAAAGATGAGCCAGTGCAGGGCAAAGAGGCTCCTCTGGAATGGACTGAGACATCTGGGGGACTCTTGGAATGGTGGTACGACCATGGAGTTCCTCTCGCCTTTCCTGTTGAGAGTGCCTCCTCTTGAGATGCGACGGGAACGCCGGGAATTCTTTCCCGTTGAAAGCAGGGAATGGATCCCTCATCTCGAGCTCCGAGGGGGAAACGGGTCTCCTCTGGATGTGGGCGGGACCATCGTGCTTCCTCTCGAGTGGAGACGGGTATGGCGGTGAACTTCTTGAGTTGCAGCAAGGGTGTGAAAGACCCTTTCGAAGTTCCAGAGTTTAGGTGTCATTAGTCTCCAGACGCCTCATCGGAAATAGGCCTCATCTCGCCTGGAAGGGAGAACTTCCTGGATTTTCTCGAGTTGCGGCAGGTGTTCTCGAGTTACGACGGGGACCTCAGGGACCCGCCCTGGTGGCCTCAGGAGAGGCCAGTCCCCATGCGAGTTGCTAGGGGGCCTCTCGGGATTCCTCTCCCGTCGAAACCGGGGCCAAAAACCTTGTGTGGAGTCAGGGCCGGAACCGAGGATTCCTCTCAGGGGCTGACATGGATCTTTGGGTACTTGTGGAGTCTCCCCAGGGGAGTCAGGCCTCGTCTCGAGTGGAGGCATGCACGTGCGCTTTCCTTCCAGGCTGTAGCAGCAATGTCACGCTTCCCGTCGCGTGGATCAAAGGATCTGTGGTTTTCCCTCGAGGCTTTCGCTCGAGGCTTTCCCACAGGGCTGTCCCACGTGCCACCGTGGTGTGAGTCGATCCTCGGCGTGAAAGATGAGCCAGTGCAGGGCAAAGAGGTTCCTCTGGAATGCACTGAGACATCTGGGGGACTCTTGGAATGGTGGTACGACCATGGAGTTCCTCTCGCCTTTCCTGTTGAGAGTGCCTCCTCTTGAGATGCGACGGGAACGCCGGGAATTCTTTCCCGTTGAAAGCAGGGAAAGGATCCCTCATCTCGAGCTTCGAGGGGGAAACGAGGCTCCTCTGGATGTGGGCGGGACAATCGTGCTTCCTCTCGAGTGGAGACGGGTATGGCGGTGAACTTCTTGAGTTGCAGCAAGGATGTGAAAGACCCTTTCGAAGTTCCAGAGGTTAGGTGTAATTAGTCTCCAGACGCCTCATCGGAAATAGGCCTCATCTCGCCTGGAAGGGAGAACTTCCTGGATTTTCTCGAGTTGCGGCAGGTGTTCTCGAGTTACGACGGGGACCTCAGGGACCCGCCCTGGTGGCCTCAGGAGAGGCCAGTCCCCATGCGAGTTGCTAGGGGGCCTCTCGGGATTCCTCTCCCGTCGATACCAGGGCCAAAAACCTTGTGTGTAGTCAGGGCCGGAACCGAGGATTCCTCTCAGGGGCTGACATGGATCTTTGGGTACTTGTGGAGTCTCCCCAGGGGAGTCAGGCCTCGTCTCGAGTGGGGGCATGCACGTGCGCTTTCCTTCCAGGCTGTAGCAGCAATGTCACGCTTCCCGTCGCGTGGATCAAAGGATCTGCGGTATTCCCTCGAGGCTTTCCCTGGAGGCTTTCCCACAGGGCTGTCCCACGTGCCACCGTGGTGTGAGTCGATCCTCGGCGTGAAAGATGAGCCAGTGCAGGGCAAAGAGGCTCCTCTGGAATGGACTGAGACATCTGGGGGACTCTTGGAATGGTGGTACGACCATGGAGTTCCTCTCGCCTTTCCTGTTGAGAGTGCCTCCTCTTGAGATGCGACGGGAACGCCGGGAATTCTTTCCCGTTGAAAGCAGGGAATGGATCCCTCATCTCGAGCTCCGAGGGGGAAACGGGTCTCCTCTGGATGTGGGCGGGACCATCGTGCTTCCTCTCGAGTGGAGACAGGTATGGCGGTGAACTTCTTGAGTTGCAGCAAGGGTGTGAAAGACCCTTTCGAAGTTCCAGAGTTTAGGTGTCATTAGTCTCCAGACGCCTCATCGGAAATAGGCCTCATCTCGCCTGGAAGGGAGAACTTCCTGGATTTTCTCGAGTTGCGGCAGGTGTTCTCGAGTTACGACGGGGACCTCAGGGACCCGCCCTGGTGGCCTCAGGAGAGGCCAGTCCCCATGCAAGTTGCTAGGGGGCCTCTCGGGATTCCTCTCCCGTCGATACCAGGGCCAAAAACCTTGTGTGGAGTCAGGGCCGGAACCGAGGATTCCTCTCAGAGGCTGACATGGATCTTTGGGTACTTGTGGAGTCTCCCCTGGGGAGTCAGGCCTCGTCTCGAGTGGGGGCATGCACGTGCGCTTTCCTTCCAGGCTGTAGCAGCAATGTCACGCTTCCCGTCGCGTGGATCAAAGGATCTGTGGTTTTCCCTCGAGGCTTTCCCTCGAGGCTTTCCCACAGGGCTGTCCCACGTGCCACCGTGGTGTGAGTCGATCCTCGGCGTGAAAGATGAGCCAGTGCAGGGCAAGGAGGCTCCTCTGGAATGGACTGAGACATCTGGGGGACTCTTGGAATGGTGGTACGACCATGGAGTTCCTCTCGCCTTTCCTGTTGAGAGTGCCTCCTCTTGAGATGCGACGGGAACGCCGGGAATTCTTTCCCGTTGAAAGCAGGGAATGGATCCCTCATCTCGAGCTCCGAGGGGGAAACGGGTCTCCTCTGGACGTGGGCGGGACCATCGTGCTTCCTCTCGAGTGGTGACGGGTATGGCGGTGAACTTCTTGAGTTGCAGCAAGGGTGTGAAAGACCCTTTCGAAGTTCCAGAGTTTAGGTGTCATTAGTCTCCAGACGCCTCATCGGAAATAGGCCTCATCTCGCCTGGAAGGGAGAACTTCCTGGATTTTCTCGAGTTGCGGCAGGTGTTCTCGAGTTACGACGGGGACCTCAGGGACCCGCCCTGGTGGCCTCAGGAGAGGCCAGTCCCCATGCGAGTTGCTAGGGGGCCTCTCGGGATTCCTCTCCCGTCGATACCGGGGCCAAAAACCTTGTGTGGAGTCAGGGCCGGAACCGAGGATTCCTCTCAGGGGCTGACATGGATCTTTGGGTACTTGTGGAGTCTCCCCAGGGGAGTCAGGCCTCGTCTCGAGTGGGGGCATGCACGTGCGCTTTCCTTCCAGGCTGTAGCAGCAATGTCACGCTTCCCGTCGCGTGGATCAAAGGATCTGTGGTTTTCCCTCGAGGCTTTCCCTCGAGGCTTTCCCACAGGGCTGTCCCACGTGCCACCGTGGTGTGAGTCGATCCTCGGCGTGAAAGATGAGCCAGTGCATGGCAAAGAGGCTCCTCTGGAATGGACTGAGACATCTGGGGGACTCTTGGAATGGTGGTACGACCATGGAGTTCCTCTCGCCTTTCCTGTTGAGAGTGCCTCCTCTTGAGATGCGACGGGAACGCCGGGAATTCTTTCCCGTTGAAAGCAGGGAATGGATCCCTCATCTCGAGCTCCAAGGGGGAAACGGGTCTCCTCTGGATGTGGGCGGGACCATCGTGCTTCCTCTCGAGTGGAGACGGGTACGGCGGTGAACTTCTTGAGTTGCAGCAAGGTTGTGAAAGACCCTTTCGAAGTTCCAGAGTTTAGGTGTCATTAGTCTCCAGACGCCTCATCGGAAATAGGCCTCATCTCGCCTGGAAGGGAGAACTTCCTGGATTTTCTCGAGTTGCGGCAGGTGTTCTCGAGTTACGACGGGGACCTCAGGGACCCGCCCTGGTGGCCTCAGGAGAGGCCAGTCCCCATGCGAGTTGCTAGGGGGCCTCTCGGGATTCCTCTCCCGTCGATACCAGGGCCAAAAACCTTTTGTGGAGTCAGGGCCGGAACCGAGAATTCCTCTCAGGGGCTGACATGGATCTTTGGGTACTTGTGGAGTCTCCCCAGGGGAGTCAGGCCTCGTCTCGAGTGGGGGCATGCACGTGCGCTTTCCTTCCAGGCTGTAGCAGCAATGTCACGCTTCCCGTCGCGTGGATCAAAGGATCTGTGGTTTTCCCTCGAGGCTTTCCCTCGAGGCTTTCCCACAGGGCTGTCCCACGTGCCACCGTGGTGTGAGTCGATCCTCGGCGTGAAAGATGAGCCAGTGCAGGGCAAAGAGGTTTCTCTGGAATGGACTGAGACATCTGGGGGACTCTTGGAATGGTGGTACGACCATGGAGTTCCTCTCGCTTTTCCTGTTGAGAGTGCCTCCTCTTGAGATGCGACGGGAACGCCGGGAATTCTTTCCCGTTGAAAGCAGGGAATGGATCCCTCATCTCGAGCTCCGAGGGGGAAACGGGTCTCCTCTGGATGTGGGCGGGACCATCGTGCTTCCTCTCGAGTGGAGACGGGTATGGCGGTGAACTTCTTGAGTTGCAGCAAGGGTGTGAAAGACCCTTTCGAAGTTCCAGAGTTTAGGTGTCATTAGTCTCCAGACGCCTCATCGGAAATAGGCGTCATCTCGCCTGGAAGGGAGAACTTCCTGGATTTTCTCGAGTTGCGGCAGGTGTTCTCGAGTTACGACGCGGACCTCAGGGACCCGCCCTGGTGGCCTCAGGAGAGGCCAGTCCCCATGCGAGTTGCTAGGGGGCCTCTCGGGATTCCTCTCCCGTCGATACCGGGGCCAAAAACCTTGTGTGGAGTCAGGGCCGGAACCGAGGATTCCTCTCAGAGGCTGACATGGATCTTTGGGTACTTGTGGAGTCTCCCCTGGGGAGTCAGGCCTCGTCTCGAGTGGGGGCATGCACGTGCGCTTTCCTTCCAGGCTGTAGCAGCAATGTCACGCTTCCCGTCGCGTGGATCAAAGGATCTGTGGTTTTCCCTCGAGGCTTTCCCTCGAGGCTTTCCCACAGGGCTGTCCCACGTGCCACCGTGGTGTGAGTCGATCCTCGGCGTGAAAGATGAGCCAGTGCAGGGAAAAGAGGTTCCTCTGGAATGGACTGAGACATCTGGGGGACTCTTGGAATGGTGGTAGAACCATGGAGTTCCTCTCGGCTTTCCTGTTGAGAGTGCCTCCTCCTGAGATGCGACGGGAACGCCGGGAATTCTTTCCCGTTGAAAGCAGGGAAAGGATCCCTCATCTCGAGCTCCGAGGGGGATACGGGGCTCCTCTGGATGTGGGCGGGACCATCGTGCTTCCTCTCGAGTGGAGACGGGTATGGCGTTGAACTTCTTGAGTTGCAGCAAGGGTGTGAAAGACCCTTTCGAAGTTCCAGAGGTTAGGTGTCATTAGTCTCCAGACGCCTCATCGGAAATAGGCCTCATCTCGCCTGGAAGGGAGAACTTCATGGATATTCTCGAGTTGCGGCAGGTGTTCTCGAGTTACGACGGGGACCTCAGGGACCCGCCCTGGTGGCCTCAGGAGAGGCCAGTCCCCAGTCGAGTTGCTAGGGGGCCTCTCGGGATTCCTCTCCCGTCGATACCGGGGCCAAAAACCTTGTGTGGAGTCAGGGCCGGAACCGAGGATTCCTCTCAGGGGCTGACATGGATCTTTGGGTACTTCTGGAGTCTCCCCAGGGGAGTCAGGCCTCTTCTCGAGTGGGGGCATGCACGTGCGCTTTCCTTCCAGGCTGTAGCAGCAATGTCACGCTTCCCGTGGCGTGGATCAAAGGATCTGTGGTTTTCCCTCGAGACTTTCCCTCGAGGCTTTCCCACAGGGCTGTCCCACGTGCCACCGTGGTGTGAGTCGATCCTCGGCGTGAAAGATGAGCCAGTGCAGGGCAAAGAGGTTCCTCTGGAATGGACTGAGACATCTTGGGGACTCTTGGAATGGTGGTACGACCATGGAGTTCCTCTCGCCTTTCCTGTTGAGAGTGCCTCCTCTTGAGATGCGACGGGAACGCCGGGAATTCTTTCCCGTTGAAAGCAGGGAAAGGATCCCTCATCTCGAGCTACGAGGGGGAAACGGGGCTCCTCTGGATGTGGGCGGGACCATCGTGCTTCCTCTCGAGTGGACACGGGTATGGCGGTGAACTTCTTGAGTTGCAGCAAGGATGTGAAAGACCCTTTCAAAGTTCCAGAGGTTAGGTGTCATTAGTCTCCAGACGCCTCATCGGAAATAGGCCTCATCTCGCCTGGAAGGGAGAACTTCCTGGATTTTCTCGAGTTGCGGCAGGTGTTCTCGAGTTACGACGGGGACCTCAGGGACCCGCCCTGGTGGCCTCAGGAGAGGCCAGTCCCCATGCGAGTTGCTAGGGGGCCTCTCGGGATTCCTCTCCCGTCGATACCGGGGCCAAAAAACTTGTGTGGAGTCAGGGCCGGAACCGAGGATTCCTCTCAGGGGCTGACATGGATCTTTGGGTACTTCTGGAGTCTCCCCAGGGGAGTCAGGCCTCGTCTCGAGTGGGGGCATGCACGTGCGCTTTCCTTCCAGGCTGTAGCAGCAATGTCACGCTTCCCGTCGCGTGGATCAAAGGATCTGTGGTTTTCCCTCGAGGCTTTCCCTCGAGGCTTTCCCACAGGGCTGTCCCACGTGCCACCGTGGTGTGAGTCGATCCTCGGCGTGAAAGATGAGCCAGTGCAGGGCAAAGAGGCTCCTCTGGAATGGACTGAGACATCTGGGGGACTCTTGGAATGGTGGTACGACCATGGAGTTCCTCTCGCCTTTCCTGTTGAGAGTGCCTCCTCTTGAGATGCGACGGGAACGCCGGGAATTCTTTCCCGTTGAAAGCAGGGAAAGGATCCCTCATCTCGACCTTCGAGGGGGAAACGGGGCTCCTCTGGATGTGGGCGGGACCATCGTGCTTCCTCTCGAGTGGAGACGGGTATGGCGGTGAACTTCTTGAGTTGCAGCAAGGGTGTGAAAGACCCTTTCGAAGTTCCAGAGGTTAGGTGTCATTCGTCTCCAAACGCCTCATCGGAAATAGGCCTCATCTCGCCTGGAAGGGAGAACTTCCAGAATTTTCTCGAGTTGCGGCAGGTGTTCTCGAGTTACGACGGGGACCTCAGGGACCCGCCCTGGTGGCCTCAGGAGAGGCCAGTCCCCATGCGAGATGCTAGGGGGCCTCTCGGGATTCCTCTCCCGTCGATACCGGGGCAAAAACCTTGTGTGGAGTCAGGGCCGGAACCGAGGATTCCTCTCAGGGGCTGACATGGATCTTTGGGTACTTGTGGAGTCTCCCCAGGGGAGTCAGGCCTCGTCTCGAGTGGGGGCATGCACGTGCGCTTTCCTTCCAGGCTGTAGCAGCAATGTCACGCTCCCGTCGCGTGGATCAAGGGATCTGTGGTTTTCCCTCGAGGCTTTCCCTCGAGGCTTTCCCACAGGGCTGTCCCACGTGCCACCGTGGTGTGAGTCGATTCTCGGCGTGAAAGAAGAGCCAGTGCAGGGCAAAGAGGCTCCTCTGGAATGGACTGAGACATCTGGGGGACTCTTGGAATGGTGGTACGACCATGGAGTTCCTCTCGCCTTTCCTGTTGAGAGTGCCTCCTCTTGAGATGCGACGGGAACGCCGGGAATTCTTTCCCGTTGAAAGCAGGGAAAGGATCCCTCATCTCGAGCTACGAGGGGGAAACGGGGCTCCTCTGGATGTGGGCGGGACCATCGTGCTTCCTCTCGAGTGGACACGGGTATGGCGGTGAACTTCTTGAGTTGCAGCAAGGATGTGAAAGACCCTTTCAAAGTTCCAGAGGTTAGGTGTCATTAGTCTCCAGACGCCTCATCGGAAATAGGCCTCATCTCGCCTGGAAGGGAGAACTTCCTGGATTTTCTCGAGTTGCGGCAGGTGTTCTCGAGTTACGACGGGGACCTCAGGGACCCGCCCTGGTGGCCTCATGAGAGGCCAGTCCCCATGCGAGTTGCTAGGGGGCCTCTCGGGATTCCTCTCCCGTCGATACCGGGGCCAAAAAACTTGTGTGGAGTCAGGGCCGGAACCGAGGATTCCTCTCAGGGGCTGACATGGATCTTTGGGTACTTCTGGAGTCTCCCCAGGGGAGTCAGGCCTCGTCTCGAGTGGGGGCATGCACGTGCGCTTTCCTTCCAGGCTGTATCAGCAATGTCACGCTTCCCGTGGCGTGGATCAAAGGATCTGTGGTTTTCCCTCGAGGCTTTCCCTCGAGGCTTTCCCACAGGGCTGTCCCACGTGCCACCGTGGTGTGAGTCGATCCTCGGCGTGAAAGATGAGCCAGTGCAGGGCAAAGAGGCTCCTCTGGAATGGACTGAGACATCTGGGGGACTCTTGGAATGGTGGTACGACCATGGAGTTCCTCTCGCCTTTCCTGTTGAGAGTGCCTCCTCTTGAGATGCGACGGGAACGCCGGGAATTCTTTCCCGTTGAAAGCAGGGAAAGGATCCCTCATCTCGAGCTACGAGGGGGAAACGGGGCTCCTCTGGATGTGGGCGGGACCATCGTGCTTCCTCTCGAGTGGAGACGGGTATGGCGGTAAACTTCTTGAGTTGCAGCAAGGGTGTGAAAGACCCTTTCGAAGTTCCAGAGGTTACGTGTCATTCGTCTCCAAACGCCTCATCGGAAATAGGCCTCATCTCGCCTGGAAGGGAGAACTTCCAGAATTTTCTCGAGTTGCGGCAGGTGTTCTCGAGTTACGACGGGGACCTCAGGGACCCGCCCTGGTGGCCTCAGGAGAGGCCAGTCCCCATGCGAGATGCTAGGGGGCCTCTCGGGATTCCTCTCCCGTCGATACCGGGGCAAAAACCTTGTGTGGAGTCAGGGCCGGAACCAAGGATTCCTCTCAGGGGCTGACATGGATCTTTGGGTACTTGTGGAGTCTCCCCAGGGGAGTCAGGCCTCGTCTCGAGTGGGGGCATGCACGTGCGCTTTCCTTCCAGGCTGTAGCAGCAATGTCACGCTTCCCGTCGCGTGGATCAAAGGATCTGTGGTTTTCCCTCGAGGCTTTCCCTCGAGGCTTTCCCACAGGGCTGTCCCACGTGCCACCGTGGTGTGAGTCGATTCTCGGCGTGAAAGAAGAGCCAGTGCAGGGCAAAGAGGCTCCTCTGGAATGGACTGAGACATCTGGGGGACTCTTGGAATGGTGGTACGACCATGGAGTTCCTCTCGCCTTTCCTGTTGAGAGTGCCTCCTCTTGAGATGCGACGGGAACGCCGGGAATTCTTTCCCGTTGAAAGCAGGGAAAGGATCCCTCATCTCGAGCTACGAGGGGGAAACGGGGCTCCTCTGGATGTGGGCGGGACCATCGTGCTTCCTCTCGAGTGGAGACGGGTACGGCGGTGAACTTCTTGAGTTGCAGCAAGGGTGTGAAAGACCCTTTCGAAGTTCCAGAGGTTAGGTGTCATTTGTCTCCAGAGGCCTCATCGGAAATAGGCCTCATCTCGCCTGGAAGGGAGAACTTCCTGGATTTTCTCGAGTTGCGGCAGGTGTTCTCGAGTTACGACGGGGACCTCAGGGACCCGCCCTAGTGGCCTCAGGAGAGGCCAGTCCCCATGCGAGTTGCTAGGGGGCCTCTCGGGATTCCTCTCCCGTCGATACCGGGGCCAAAAACCTTGTGTGGAGTCAGGGCCGGAACCGAGGATTCCTCTCAGGGGCTGACATGGATCTTTGGGTACTTCTGGAGTCTCCCCAGGGGAGTCAGGCCTCATCTCGAGTGGGGGCATGCACGTGCGCTTTCCTTCCAGGCTGTAGCAGCAATGTCACGTTTCCCGTCGCGTGGATCAAAGGATCTGTGGTTTTCCCTCGAGGCTTTCCCTCGAGGCTTTCCCACAGGGCTGTCCCACGTGCCACCGTGGTGTGAGTCGATCCTCGGCGTGAAAGATGGGCCAGTGCAGGGCAAAGAGGCTCCTCTGGAATGGACTGAGACATCTGGGGGACTCTTGGAATGGTGGTACGATCATGGAGTTCCTCTCGCCTTTCCTCTTGAGAGTGCCTCCTCTTGAGATGCGACGGGAACGCCGGGAATTCTTTCCCGTTGAAAGCAGGGAAAGGATCCCTCATCTCGAGCTCCGAGGGGGAAACGGGGCTCCTCTGGATGTGGGCGGGACCATCGTGCTTCCTCTCGAGTGGAGACGGGTATGGCGGTGAACTTCTTGAGTTGCAGCAAGGGTGTGAAAGACCCTTTCGAAGTTCCAGAGTTTAGGTGTCATTAGTCTGCAGACGCCTCATCGGAAATAGGCCTCATCTCGCCTGGAAGGGAGAACTTCCTGGATTTTCTCGAGTTGCGGCAGGTATTCTCGAGTTACGACGGGGACCTCAGGGACCCGCCCTGGTGGCCTCAGGAGAGGCCAGTCCCCATGCGAGTTGCTAGGGGGCCTCTCGGGATTCCTCTCCCGTCGATACCGGGGCCAAAAACCTTGTGTGGAGTCAGGGCCGGAACCGAGGATTCCTCTCAGGGGCTGACATGGATCTTTGGGTACTTGTGGAGTCTCCCCAGGGGAGTCAGGCCTCGTCTCGAGTGGGGGCATGCACGTGCGCTTTCCTTCCAGGCTGTAGCAGCAATGTCACGCTTCCCGTGGCGTGGATCAAAGGATCTGTGGTTTTCCCTCGAGGCTTTCCCTCGAGGCTTTCCCACAGGGCTGTCCCACGTGCCACCGTGGTGTGAGTCGATCCTCGGCGTGAAAGATGAGCCAGTGCAGGGCAAAGAGGTTCCTCTGGAATGGACTGAGACATCTGGGGGACTCTTGGAATGGTGGTACGACCATGGAGTTCCTCTAGCCTTTCCTGTTGAGAGTGCCTCCTCTTGAGATGCGATGGGAACGCCGGGAATTCTTTCCCGTTGAAAGCAGGGAAAGGATCCCTCATCTCGAGCTACGAGGGGGAAACGGGGCTCCTCTGGATGTGGGCGGGACCATCATGCTTCCTCTCGAGTGGACACGGGTATGGCGGTGAACTTCTTGAGTTGCAGCAAGGGTGTGAAAGACCCTTTCGAAGTTCCAGAGGTTAGGTGTCATTCGTCTCCAGACGCCTCATCGGAAATAGGCCTCATCTCGCCTGGAAGGTAGAACTTCATGGATTTTCTCGAGTTGCGGCAGGTGTTGTCGAGTTACGACGGGGACCTCAGGGACCCGCCCTGGTGGCCTCAGGAGAGGCCAGTCCCCATGCGAGTTGCTAGGGGGCCTCTCGGGATTCCTCTCCCGTCGATACCGGGGCCAAAAACCTTGTGTGGAGTCAGGGCCGGAACCGAGGATTCCTCTCAGGGGCTGACATGGATCTTTGGGTACTTGTGGAGTCTCCCCAGGGGAGTCAGGCCTCGTCTCAAGTGGGGGCATGCACGTGCGCTTTCCTTCCAGGCTGTAGCAGCAATGTTACGCTTCCCGTGGCGTGGATCAAAGGATCTGTGGTTTTCCCTCGAGGCTTTCCCTCGAGGCTTTCCCACAGGGCTGTCCCACGTGCCACCGTGGTGTGATCGATCCTCGGCGTGAAAGATGAGCCAGTGCAGGGCAAAGAGGTTCCTCAGGAATTGACTGAGACATCTGGGGGACTCTTGGAATAGTGGTACGACCATGGAGTTCCTCTCGCCTTTCCTGTTGAGAGTGCCTCCTCTTGAGATGCGACGGGAACGCCGGGAATTCTTTCCCGTTGAAAGCAGGGAAAGGATCCCTCATCTCGAGCTCCGAGGGGGAAACGGGGCTCCTCTGGATGTGGGCGGGACCATCGTGCTTCCTCTCGAGTGGAGACGGGTATGGCGGTGAACTTCTTGAGTTGCAGCAAGGGTGTGAAAGACCCTTTCGAAGTTCCAGAGGTTAGGTGTCATTAGTCTCCAGACGCCTCATCGGAAATAGGCCTCATCTCGCCTGGAAGGGAGAACTTCCTGGATTTTCTCGAGTTGCGGCAGGTGTTCTCGAGTTACGACGGGGACCTCAGGGACCCGCCCTGGTGGCCTCAGGAGAGGCCAGTCCCCATGCGAGTTGCTAGGGGGCCTCTCGGGATTCCTCTCCCGTCGATACCGGGGCCAAAAACCTTGTGTGGAGTCAGGGCCGGAACCGAGGATTCCTCTCAGGGGCTGACATGGATCTTTGGGTACTTCTGGAGTCTCCGCAGGGGAGTCAGGCCTCGTCTCGAGTGGGGGCATGCACGTGCGCTTTCCTTCCAGGCTGTAGCAGCAATGTCACGCTTCCCGTGGCGTGGATCAAAGGATCTGTGGTTTTCCCTCTAGGCTTTCCCTCGAGGCTTTCCCACAGGGCTGTCCCACGTGCCACCGTGGTGTGAGTCGATCCTCGGCGTGAAAGATGAGCCAGTGCAGGGCAAAGAGGTTCCTCTGGAATGGACTGAGACATCTGGGGGACTCTTGGAATGGTGGTACGACCATGGAGTTCCTCTCGCCTTTCCTGTTGAGAGTTCCTCCTCTTGAGATGCGACGGGGACGCTGGGAATTCTTTCCCGTTGAAAGCAGGGAAACGATCCCTCATCTCGAGCTACGAGGGGGAAACGGGCCTCCTCTGGATGTGGGCGGGACCATCGTGCTTACTCTCGAGTGGAGACGGGTATGGCGGTGAAATTCTTGAGTTGCAGCAAGGGTGTGAAAGACCCTTTCGAAGTTCCAGAGGTTAGGTGTCATTAGTCTCCAGACGCCTCATCGGAAATAGGCCTCATCTCGCCTGGAAGGGAGAACTTCCTGGATTTTCTCAAGTTGCGGCAGGTGTTCTTGAGTTACGACGGGGACCTCAGGGACCCGCCCTGGTGGCCTCAGGATAGGCCAGTCCCCATGCTAGTTGCTAGGGGGCCTCTCGGGATTCCTCTCCCGTCGATACCGGGGCCAAAAACCTTGTGTGGAGTCAGGGCCGGAACCGAGGATTCCTCTCAGGGGCTGACATGGATCTTTGGGTACTTGTGGAGTCTCCCCAGGGGAGTCAGGCCTCGTCTCGAGTGTGGGCATGCACGTGCGCTTTCCTTCCAGGCTGTAGCAGCAATGTCACGCTTCCCGTCGCGTGGATCAAAGGATCTGTGGTTTTCCCTCGAGGCTTTCCCTCGAGGCTTTCCCACAGAGCTGTCCCACGTGCCACCGTGGTGTGAGTCGATCCTCGGCGTGAAAGATGAGCCAGTGCAGGGCAAAGAGGTTCCTCTGGAATGGACTGAGACATCTGGGGGACTCTTGGAATGGTGGTACGACCATGGAGTTCCTCTCGGCTTTCCTGTGGAGAGTGCCTCCTCTTGAGATGCGACGGGATCGCCGGGAATTCTTTCCCGTTGAAAGCAGGGAAAGGATCCCTCATCTCAAGCTCCGAGGGGGAAACGGGGCTACTCTGGATGTGGGCGGGACCATCGTGCTTCCTCTCGAGTGGAGACGGGTATGGCGGTGAACTTCTTGAGTTGCAGCAAGGGTGTGAAAGACCCTTTCGAAGTTCCAGAGGTTAGGTGTCATTAGTCTCCAGACGCCTCATCGGAAATAGGCGTCATCTCGCCTGGAAGGGAGAACTTCCTGGATTTTCTCGAGTTGCGGCAGGTGTTCTCGAGTTACGACGGGGACCTCAGGGACCCGCCCTGGTGGCCTCAGGAGAGGCCAGTCCCCATGCGAGTTGCTAGGGGGCCTCTCGGGATTCCTCTCCCGTAGATACCGGGGCCAAAAACCTTGTGTGGAGTCAGGGCCGGAACCGAGGATTCCTCTCAGGAGCTGACATTGATCTTTGGGTACTTCTGGAGTCTCCCCAGGGGAGTCAGGCCTCGTCTCGAGTGGGGGCATGCACGTGCGCTTTCCTTCCAGGCTGTAGCAGCAATGTCACGCTTCCCGTCGCGTGGATCAAGGGATCTGTGGTTTTCCCTGGAGGCTTTCCCTCGAGGCTTTCCCACAGGGCTGTCCCACGTGCCACCGTGGTGTGAGTCGATCCTCGGCGTGAAAGATGAGCTAGTGCAGGGCAAAGAGGTTCCTCTGGAATGGACTGAGACATCTGAGGGACTCTTGGAATGGTGGTACGACCATGGAGTTCCTCTCGGCTTTCCTGTGGAGAGTGCCTCCTCTTGAGATGCGATGGGAACGCCGGGAATTCTTTCCCGTTGAAAGCAGGGAAAGGATCCCTCATCTCGAGCTCCGAGGGGGAAACGGGGCTCCTCTGGATGTGGGCGGGACCATCGTGCTTCCTCTCGAGTGGAGACGGGTATGGCAGTGAACTTCTTCAGTTGCAGCAAGGGTGTGAACGACCCTTTCGAAGTTCCAGAGGTTAGGTGTCATTAGTCTCCAGACGCCTCATCGGAAATAGGCCTCATCTCGCCTGGAAGGGAGATCTTCCTGGATTTTTTCGAGTTGCGGCAGGTGTTCTCGAGTTACGACGGGGACATCAGGGACCCGCCCTGGTGGCCTCAGGAGAGGCCAGTCCCCATGCGAGTTGCTAGGGGGCCTCTCGGGATTCCTCTCCCGTCGATACCGGGGCCAAAAACCTTGTGTGGAGTCAGGGCCGGAACCGAGGATTCCTCTCAGGGGCTGACATGTATCTTTGCGTACTTCTGGAGTCTCCCCAGGGGAGTCAGGCCTCGTCTCGAGTGGGGGCATGCACGTGCGCTTTCCTTCCAGGCTGTAGCAGCAATGTCACGCTTCCCGTCGCGTGGATCAAAGGATCTGTGGTTTTCCCTCTAGGCTTTCCCTCGAGGCTTTCCCACAGGGCTGTCCCACGTGCCACCGTGGTGTGAGTCGATCCTCGGCGTGAAAGATGAGCCAGTGCAGGGCAAAGAGGTTCCTCTGGAATGGACTGAGACATCTGGGGGACTCTTGGAATGGTGGTACGACCATGGAGTTCCTCTCGCCTTTCCTGTTGAGAGTGCCTCCTCTTGAGATGCGACGGGAACGCCGGGAATTCTTTCCCGTTGAAAGCAGGGAAAGGATCCCTCATCTCGAGCTCCGAGGGGGAAACGGGGCTCCTCTGGATGTGGGCGGGACCATCGTGCTTCCTCTCGAGTGGAGACGGATATGGCGGTGAACTTCTTGAGTTGCAGCAAGGGTGTGAAAGACCCTTTCGAATTTCCAGAGGTTAGGTGTCATTAGTCTCCAGACGCCTCATCGGAAATAGGCCTCATCTCGCCTGGAAGGGAGAACTTCCTGGATTTTCTCGAGTTGCGGCAGGTGTTCCCGAGTTACGACGGGGACCTCAGGGACCCGCCCTGGTGGCCTCAGGAGAGGCCAGTCCCCATGCGAGTTGCTAGGGGGCCTCTCGGGATTCCTCTCCCGTTGATACCGGGGCCAAAAACCTTGTGTGGAGTCAGGGCCGGAACCGAGGATTCCTCTCAGGGGCTGACATGGATCTTTGGGTACTTCTGGAGTCTCCCCAGGGGATTCAGGCCTCGTCTCGAGTGGTGGCATGCACGTGCGCTTTCCTTCCAGGCTGTAGCAGCAATGTCACGCTTCCCGTCGCGTGGATCAAAGGATCTGTGGTTTTCCCTCGAGGCTTTCCCTCGAGGCTTTCCCACAGGGCTGTCCCACGTGCCACCGTGGTGTGAGTCGATCCTCGGCGTGAAAGATGAGCCAGTGCAGGGCAAAGAGGTTCCTCTGGAATAGACTGAGACATCTGGGGGACTCTTGGAATGGTGGTACGACCATGGAGTTCCTCTCGGCTTTCCTGTGGAGAGTGCCTCCTCTTGAGATGCGACGGGATCGCCGGGAATTCTTTCCCGTTGAAAGCAGGGAAAGGATCCCTCATCTCGAGCTCCGAGTGGGAAACGGGGCTCCTCTGGATGTGGGCGGGACCATCGTGCTTCCTCTCGAGTGGAGACGGGTATGGCGGTGAACTTCTTGAGTTGCAGCAAGGGTGTGAAAGACCCTTTCGAAGTTCCAGAGGTTAGGTGTCATTAGTCTCCAGACGCCTCATCGGAAATAGGCGTCATCTCGCCTGGAAGGGAGAACTTCCTGGATTTTCTCGAGTTGCGGCAGGTGTTCTCGAGTTACGACGGGGACCTCAGGGACCCGCCCTGGTGGCCTCAGGAGAGGCCAGTCCCCATGCGAGTTGCTAGGGGGCCTCTCGGGATTCCTCTCCCGTAGATACCGGGGCCAAAAACCTTGTGTGGAGTCAGGGCCGGAACCGAGGATTTCTCTCAGGAGCTGACATGGATCTTTGGGTACTTCTGGAGTCTCCCCAGGGGAGTCAGGCCTCGTCTCGAGTGGGGGCATGCACGTGCGCTTTCCTTCCAGGCTGTAGCAGCAATGTCACGCTTCCCGTCGCGTGGATCAAGGGATCTGTGGTTTTCCCTGGAGGCTTTCCCTCGAGGCTTTCCCACAGGGCTGTCCCACGTGCCACCGTGGTGTGAGTCGATCCTCGGCGTGAAAGATGAGCTAGTGCAGGGCAAAGAGGTTCCTCTGGAATGGACTGAGACATCTGAGGGACTCTTGGAATGGTGGTACGACCATGGAGTTCCTCTCGGCTTTCCTGTGGAGAGTGCCTCCTCTTGAGATGCGATGGGAACGCCGGGAATTCTTTCCCGTTGAAAGCAGGGAAAGGATCCCTCATCTCGAGCTCCGAGGGGGAAACGGGGCTCCTCTGGATGTGGGCGGGACCATCGTGCTTCCTCTCGAGTGGAGACGGGTATGGCAGTGAACTTCTTCAGTTGCAGCAAGGGTGTGAACGACCCTTTCGAAGTTCCAGAGGTTAGGTGTCATTAGTCTCCAGACGCCTCATCGGAAATAGGCCTCATCTCGCCTGGAAGGGAGAACTTCCTGGATTTTCTCAAGTTGCGGCAGGTGTTCTTGAGTTACGACGGGGACCTCAGGGATCCGCCCTGGTGGCCTCAGGATAGGCCAGTCCCCATGCTAGTTGCTAGGGGGCCTCTCGGGATTCCTCTCCCGTCGATGCCGGGGCCAAAAACCTTGTGTGGAGTCAGGGCCGGAACCAAGGATTCCTCTCAGGGGCTGACATGGATCTTTGGGTACTTCTGGAGTCTCCCCAGGGGATTCAGGCCTCGTCTCGAGTGGGGGCATGCACGTGCGCTTTCCTTCCAGGCTGTAGCAGCAATGTCACGCTTCCCGTCGCGTGGATCAAGGGATCTGTGGTTTTCCCTCGAGGCTTTCCCTCGAGGCTTTCCCACAGGGCTGTCCCACGTGCCACCGTGGTGTGAGTCGATCCTCGGCGTGAAAGATGAGCCAGTGCAGGGCAAAGAGGTTCCTCAGGAATGGACTGAGACATCTGGGGGACTCTTGGAATGGTGGTACGACCATGGAGTTCCTCTTGCCTCTCCTGTTGAGAGTGCCTCCTCTTGAGATGCGACAGGAACCCCGGAATTCTTTCCCATTTAAAGCAGGGAAAGGATCCCTCATCTTGAGCTACGAGGGGGAAACGGGGCTCCTCTGGTTATGGGTGGGACGATCGTGCTTCCTCTCGAGTGGAGACGGGTATGGCGGTGAACTACTTGAGTTGCAGCAAGGGTGTGAAAGACCCTTTCGAAGTTCCAGAGGTTAGGTGTCATTAGTGTCCAGACGCCTCATCGGAAATAGGCCTCATCTCGCCTGGAAGGGAGAACTTCCTGGATTTTCTCGAGTTGCGGCAGGTTATCCCGAGTTACGACGGGGACCTCAGGGACCCGCCCTGGTGGCCTCAGGAGAGGCCAGTCCCCATGCGAGTTGCTAGGGGGCCTCTCGGGATTCCTCTCCCGTCGATACCGGGGCCAAAAAACTTGTGTGGAGTCAGGGCCGGAATCGAGGATTCCTCTCAAGGGCTGACATGGATCTTTGGGTACTTCTGGAGTCTCGCCAGGGGAGACAGGCTTCGTCTCGAGTGGGGGCATGCTCGTGCGCTTTCCTTCCAGGCTGTAGCAGCAATGTCACGCTTCCCGTCGCGTGGATCAAAGGTTCTGTGGTTTTCCCTCGAGGCTTTCCCTCGAGGCTTTCCCACAGGGCTGTCCCACGTGCCACGGTGGTGTGAGTCGATCCTCGGCGTGAAAGATGAGCCAGTGCAGGGCAAAGAGTTTCCTCTGGAATGGACTTAGACATCTGGGGGACTCTTGGAATGGTGGTACGACCATGGAGTTCCTCTCGCCTTTCCTGTTGAGAGTGCCTCCTCTTGAGATGCGACGGGAACGCCGGGAATTCTTTCCCGTTGAAAGCAGGGAAAGGATCCCTCATCTCGAGCTCCGAGGGGGAAACGGGGCTCCTCTGGATGTGGGCGGGACCATCGTGCTTCCTCTCGAGTGGAGACGGATATGGCGGTGAACTTCTTGAGTTGCAGCAAGGGTGTGAAAGACCCTTTCGAATTTCCAGAGGTTAGGTGTCATTAGTCTCCAGACACCTCATCGGAAATAGGCCTCATCTCGCCTGGAAGGGAGAACTTCCTGGATTTTCTCGAGTTGCGGCAGGTGTTCCCGAGTTACGACGGGGACCTCAGGGACCCGCCCTGGTGGCCTCAGGAGAGGCCAGTCCCCATGCGAGTTGCTAGGGGGCCTCTCGGGATTCCTCTCCCGTCGATACCGGGGCCAAAAACCTTGTGTGGAGTCAGGGCCGGAACCGAGGATTCCTCTCAGGGGCTGACATGGATCTTTGGGTACTTCTGGAGTCTCCCCAGGGGATTCAGGCCTCGTCTCGAGTGGGGGCATGCACGTGCGCTTTCCTTCCAGGCTGTAGCAGCAATGTCACGCTTCCCGTCGCGTGGATCAAAGGATCTGTGGTTTTCCCTCGAGGCTTTCCCTCGAGGCTTTCCCACAGGGCTGTCCCACGTGCCACCGTGGTGTGAGTCGATCCTCGGCGTGAAAGATGAGCCAGTGCAGGGCAAAGAGGTTCCTCTGGAATGGACTGAGACTTCTGGGGGACTCTTGGAATGGTGGTACGACCATGGAGTTCCTCTCGGCTTTCCTGTGGAGAGTGCCTCCTCTTGAGATGCGACGGGATCGCCGGGAATTCTTTCCCGTTGAAAGCAGGGAAAGGATCCCTCATCTCGAGCTCCGAGTGGGAAACGGGGCTCCTCTGGATGTGGGCGGGACCATCGTGCTTCCTCTCGAGTGGAGACGGGTATGGCGGTGAACTTCTTGAGTTGCAGCAAGGGTGTGAAAGACCCTTTCGAAGTTCCAGAGGTTAGGTGTCATTAGTCTCCAGACGCCTCATCGGAAATAGGCGTCATCTCGCCTGGAAGGGAGAACTTCCTGGATTTTCTCGAGTTGCGGCAGGTGTTCTCGAGTTCGACGGGGACCTCAGGGACCCGCCCTGGTGGCCTCAGGAGAGGCCAGTCCCCATGCGAGTTGCTAGGGGGCCTCTCGGGATTCCTCTCCCGTAGATACCGGGGCCAAAAACCTTGTGTGGAGTCAGGGCCGGAACCGAGGATTCCTCTCAGGAGCTGACATGGATCTTTGGGTACTTCTGGAGTCTCCCCAGGGGAGTCAGGCCTCGTCTCGAGTGGGGGCATGCACGTGCGCTTTCCTTCCAGGCTGTAGCAGCAATGTCACGCTTCCCCTCGCGTGGATCAAGGGATCTGTGGTTTTCCCTGGAGGCTTTCCCTCGAGGCTTTCCCACAGGGCTGTCCCACGTGCCACCGTGGTGTGAGTCGATCCTCGGCGTGAAAGATGAGCTAGTGCAGGGCAAAGAGGTTCCTCTGGAATGGACTGAGACATCTGAGGGACTCTTGGAATGGTGGTACGACCATGGAGTTCCTCTCGGCTTTCCTGTGGAGAGTGCCTCCTCTTGAGATGCGATGGGAACGCCGGGAATTCTTTCCCGTTGAAAGCAGGGAAAGGATCCCTCATCTCGAGCTCCGAGGGGGAAACGGGGCTCCTCTGGATGTGGGCGGGACCATCGTGCTTCCTCTCGAGTGGAGACGGGTATGGCAGTGAACTTCTTCAGTTGCAGCAAGGGTGTGAACGACCCTTTCGAAGTTCCAGAGGTTAGGTGTCATTACTCTCCAGACGCCTCATCGGAAATAGGCCTCATCTCGCCTGGAAGGGAGATCTTCCTGGATTTTTTCGAGTTGCGGCAGGTGTTCTCGAGTTACGACGGGGACATCAGGGACCCGCCCTGGTGGCCTCAGGAGAGGCCAGTCCCCATGCGAGTTGCTAGGGGGCCTCTCGGGATTCCTCTCCCGTCGATACCGGGGCCAAAAACCTTGTGTGGAGTCAGGGCCGGAACCGAGGATTCCTCTCAGGGGCTGACATGTATCTTTGGGTACTTCTGGAGTCTCCCCAGGGGAGTCAGGCCTCGTCTCGAGTGGGGGCATGCACGTGCGCTTTCCTTCCAGGCTGTAGCAGCAATGTCACGCTTCCCGTCGCGTGGATCAAAGGATCTGTGGTTTTCCCTCTAGGCTTTCCCTCGAGGCTTTCCCACAGGGCTGTCCCACGTGCCACCGTGGTGTGAGTCGATCCTCGGCGTGAAAGATGAGCCAGTGCAGGGCAAAGAGGTTCCTCTGGAATGGACTGAGACATCTGGGGGACTCTTGGAATGGTGGTACGACCATGGAGTTCCTCTCGCCTTTCCTGTTGAGAGTGCCTCCTCTTGAGATGAGACGGGAACGCCGGGAATTCTTTCCCGTTGAAAGCAGGGAAAGGATCCCTCATCTCGAGCTACGAGGGGGAAACGGGGCTCCTCTGGATGTGGGCGGGACCATCGTGCTTCCTCTCGAGTGGAGACGGGTATGGCGGTGAACTTCTTGAGTTGCAGTAAGGGTGTGAAAGACCCTTTCGAAGTTCCAGAGGTTAGGTGTCATTAGTCTCCAGACGCCTCATCGGAAATAGGCCTCATCTTGCCTGGAAGGGAGAACTTCCTGGATTTTCTCGAGTTGCGGCAGGTGTTCCCGAGTTACGACGGGGACCTCAGGGACCCGCCCTGGTGGCCTCAGGAGAGGCCAGTCCCCATGCGAGTTGCTAGGGGGCCTCTCGGGATTCCTCTCCCGTCGATACCGGGGCCAAAAACCTTGTGTGGAGTCAGGGCCGGAACCGAGGATTCCTCTCAGGGGCTGACATGGATCTTTGGGTACTTCTGGAGTCTCCCCAGGGGAGTCAGGCCTCGTCTCGAGTGGAGGCATGCACGTGCGCTTTCCTTCCAGGCTGTAGCAGCAATGTCATGCTTCCCGTGGCGTGGATCAAAGGATCTGTGGTTTTCCCTCTAGGCTTTCCCTCGAGGCTTTCCCACAGGGCTATCCCACGTGCCACCGTGGTGTGAGTCGATCCTCGGCGTGAAAGATGAGCCAGTGCAGGGCAAAGAGGTTCCTCTGGAATGGACTGAGACATCTGGGGGACTCTTGGAATGGTGGTACGACCATGGAGTTCCTCTCGCCTTTCCTGTTGAGAGTGCCTCCTCTTGAGATGCGACGGGGACGCTGGGAATCCTTTCCCGTTGAAAGCAGGGAAACGATCCCTCATCTCGAGCTCCGAGGGGGAAACGGGGCTCCTCTGGATGTGGGCGGGACCATCGTGCTTCCTCTCGAGTGGAGACGGATATGGCGGTGAACTTCTTGAGTTGCAGCAAGGGTGTGAAAGACCCTTTCGAAGTTCCAGAGGTTAGGTGTCATTAGTCTCCAGACGCCTCATCGGAAATAGGCCTCATCTCGCCTGGAAGGGAGAACTTCCTGGATTTTCTCGAGTTGCGGCAGGTGTTCTCGAGTTACGACGTGGACCTCAGGGACCCGCCCTGGTGGTCTCAGGATAGGCCAGTCCCCATGCGAGTTGCTAGGGGGCCTCTCGGATTCCTCTCCCGTCGATACCGGGGCCAAAAACCTTGTGTGGAGTCAGGGCCGGAACCGAGGATTCCTCTCAGGGGCTGACATGGATCTTTGGGTACTTGTGGAGTCTCCCCAGGGGAGTCAGGCCTCGTCTCGAGTGGGGGCATGCACGTGCGCTTTCCTTCCAGGCTGTAGCAGCAATGTTACGCTTCCCGTCGCGTGGATCAAAGGATCTGTGGTTTTCCCTCGAGGCTTTCCCTCGAGGCTTTCCCACAGGGCTGTCCCACGTGCCACCGTGGTGTGAGTCGATCCTCGGCGTGAAAGATGAGCCAGTGCAGGGCAAAGAGGTTCCTCTGGAATGGACTGAGACATCTGGGGGACTCTTGGAATGGTGGTACGACCATGGAGTTCCTCTCGCCTTTCCTGTTGAGAGTGCCTCCTCTTGAGATGCGATGGGAACGCCGGGAATTCTTTCCCGTTGAAAGCAGGGAAAGGATCCCTCATCTCGAGCTACGAGGGGGAAACGGGGCTCCTCTGGATGTGGGCGGGACCATCGTGCTTCCTCTCGAGTGGACACGGGTATGGCGGTGAACTTCTTGAGTTGCAGCAAGGGTGTGAAAGACCCTTTCGAAGTTCCAGAGGTTAGGTGTCATTCGTCTCCAGACGCCTCATCGGAAATAGGCCTCATCTGGCCTGGAAGGTAGAACTTCCTGGATTTTCTCGAGTTGCGGCAGGTGTTGTCGAGTTACGACGGGGACCTCAGGGACCCGCCCTGGTGGCCTCAGGAGAGGCCAGTCCCCATGCGAGTTGCTAGGGGGCCTCTCGGGATTCCTCTCCCGTCGATACCGGGGCCAAAAACCTTGTGTGGAGTCAGGGCCGGAACCGAGGATTCCTCTCAGGGGCTGACATGGATCTTTGGGTACTTCTGGAGTCTCCCCAGCGGAGTCAGGCCTCGTCTCGAGTGGGGGCATGCACGTGCGCTTTCCTTCCAGGCTGTAGCAGCAATGTCACGCTTCCCGTCGCGTGGATCAAAGGATCTGTGGTTTTCCCTCGAGGCTTTCCCTCGAGGCTTTCCCACAGGGCTATCCCACGTGCCACCGTGGTGTGAGTCGATCTTCGGCGTGAAAGATGAGCCAGTGCAGGGCAAAGAGGTTCCTCTGGAATGGACTGAGACATCTGGGGGACTCTTGGAATGGTGGTACGACCATGGAGTTCCTCTCGCCTTTCCTGTTGAGAGTGCCTCCTCATGAGATGCGACGGGAACGATGGGAATTCTTTCCCGTTGAAAGCAGGGAAAGGATCCCTCATCTCGAGCTCCGAGGGGGAAACGGGGCTCCTCTGGATGTGGGCGGGACCATCGTGCTTCCTCTCGAGTGGAGACGGGTATGGCGGTGAACTTCTTGAGTTGCAGCAAGGGTGTGAAAGACCCTTTCGAAGTTCCAGAGGTTAGGTGTCATTAGTCTCCAGACGCCTCATCGGAAATAGGCCTCATCTCGCCTGGAAGGGAGAACTTCCTGGATTTTCTCGAGTTGCGGCAGGTGTTGTCGAGTTACGACGGGGACCTCAGGGACCCGCCCTGGTGGCCTCAGGAGAGGCCAGTCCCCATGCGAGTTGCTAGGGGGCCTCTCGGGATTCCTCTCCCGTCGATACCGGGGCTGAAAACCTTGTGTGGAGTCAGGGCCGGAACCGAGGATTCCTCTCAGGGGCTGACATGGATCTTTGGGTACTTCTGGAGTCTCCCCAGCGGAGTCAGGCCTCGTCTCGAGTGGGGGCATGCACGTGCGCTTTCCTTCCAGGCTGTAGCAGCAATGTCACGCTTCCCGTCGCGTGGATCAAAGGATCTGTGGTTTTCCCTCTAGGCTTTCCCTCGAGGCTTTCCCACAGGGCTGTCCCACGTGCCACCGTGGTGTGAGTCGATCCTCGGCGTGAAAGATGAGCCAGTGCAGGGCAAAGAGGTTCCTCTGGAATGGACTGAGACATCTGGGAGACTCTTGGAATGGTGGTACGACCATGGAGTTCCTCTCGCCTTTCCAGTTGAGAGTGCCTCCTCTTGAATGCGATGGGAACGCCGGGAATTCTTTCCCGTTGAAAGCAGGGAAAGGATCCCTCATCTCGAGCTACGAGGGGGAAACGGGGCTCCTCTGGATGTGGGCGGGACCATCATGCTTCCTCTCGAGTGGACACGGGTATGGCGGTGAACATCTTGAGTTGCAGCAAGGGTGTGAAAAACCCTTTCGAAGTTCCAGAGGTTAAGTGTCATTCGTCTCCAGACGCCTCATCGGAAATAGGCCTCATCTCGCCTGGAAGGTAGAACTTCCTGGATTTTCTCGAGTTGCGGCAGGTGTTGTCGAGTTACGACGGGGACCTCAGGGACCCGCCCTGGTGGCCTCAGGAGAGGCCAGTCCCCATGCGAGTTGCTAGGGGGCCTCTCGGGATTCCTCTCCCGTCGATACCGGGGCCAAAAACCTTGTGTGGAGTCAGGGCCGGAACCGAGGATTCCTCTCAGGGGCTGACATGGATCTTTGGGTACTCCTGGAGTCTCCCCAGCGGAGTCAGGCCTCGTCTCGAGTGGGGGCATGCACGTGCGCTTTCCTTCCAGGCTGTAGCAGCAATGTCACGCTTCCCGTCGCGTGGATCAAAGGATCTGTGGTTTTCCCTCGAGGCTTTCCCTCGAGGCTTTCCCACAGGGCTGTCCCACGTGCCACCGTGGTGTGAGTCGATCCTCGGCGTGAAAGATGAGCCAGTGCAGGGCAAAGAGGTTCCTCTGGAATGGACTGAGACATCTGGGGGACTCTTGGAATGGTGGTACGACCATGGAGTTCCTCTCGCCTTTCCTGTTTAGAGTGCCTCCTCTTGAGATGCGATGGGAACGCCGGGAATTCTTTCCCGTTGAAAGCAGGGAAAGGATCCCTCATCTCGAGCTACGAGGGGCAAACGGGGCTCCTCTGGATGTGGGCGGGACCATCATGCTTCCTCTCGAGTTGACACGGGTATGGCGGTGAACATCTTGAGTTGCAGCAAGGGTGTGAAAAACCCTTTCGAAGTTCCAGAGGTTAAGTGTCATTCGTCTCCAGACGCCTCATCGGAAATAGGCCTCATCTGGCCTGGAAGGTAGAACTTCCTGGATTTTCTCGAGTTGCGGCAGGTGTTGTCGAGTTACGACGGGGACCTCAGGGACCCGCCCTGGTGGCCTCAGGAGAGGCCAGTCCCCATGCGAGTTGCTAGGGGGCCTCTCGGGATTCCTCTCCCGTCGATACCGGGGCCAAAAACCTTGTGTGGAGTCAGGGCCGGAACCGAGGATTCCTCTCAGGGGCTGACATGGATCTTTGGGTACTCCTGGAGTCTCCCCAGCGGAGTCAGGCCTCGTCTCGAGTGGGGGCATGCACGTGCGCTTTCCTTCCAGGCTGTAGCAGCAATGTCACGCTTCCCGTCGCGTGGATCAAAGGATCTGTGGTTTTCCCTCGAGGCTTTCCCTCGAGGCTTTCCCACAGGGCTGTCCCACGTGCCACCGTGGTGTGAGTCGATCCTCGGCGTGAAAGATGAGCCAGTGCAGGGCAAAGAGGTTCCTCTGGAATGGACTGAGACATCTGGGGGACTCTTGGAATGGTGGTACGACCATGGAGTTCCTCTCGCCTTTCCTGTTTAGAGTGCCTCCTCTTGAGATGCGATGGGAACGCCGGGAATTCTTTCCCGTTGAAAGCAGGGAAAGGATCCCTCATCTCGAGCTACGAGGGGCAAACGGGGCTCCTCTGGATGTGGGCGGGACCATCGTGCTTCCTCTCGAGTGGAGACGGGTATGGCGGTGAACTTCTTGAGTTGCAGCAAGGGTGTGAAAGACCCTTTCGAAGTTCCAGAGGTTAGGTGTCATTAGTCTCCAGACGCCTCATCGGAAATAGGCCTCATCTCGCCTGGAAGGGAGAACTTCCTGGATTTTCTCGAGTTGCGGCAGGTGTTGTCGAGTTACGACGGGGACCTCAGGGACCCGCCCTGGTGGCCTCAGGAGAGGCCAGTCCCCATGCGAGTTGCTAGGGGGCCCCTCGGGATTCCTCTCCCGTCGATACCGGGGCCAAAAACCTTGTGTGGAGTCAGGGCCGGAACCGAGGATTCCTCTCAGGGGCTGACATGGATCTTTGGGTACTTCTGGAGTCTCCCCAGGGGAGTCAGGCCTCGTCTCGAGTGGGGGCATGCACGTGCGCTTTCCTTCCAGGCTGTAGCAGCAATGTCATGCTTCCCGTGGCATGGATCAAAGGATCTGTGGTTTTCCCTCTAGGCTTTCCCTCGAGGCTTTCCCACAGGGCTGTCCCACGTGCCACCGTGGTGTGAGTCGATCCTCGGCGTGAAAGATGAGCCAGTGCAGGGCAAAGAGGTTCCTCTGGAATGGACTGAGATATCTGGGGGACTCTTGGAATGGTGGTACGACCATGGAGTTCCTCTCGCCTTTCCTGTTGAGAGTGCCTCCTCTTGAGATGCGACGGGGACGCTGGGAATTCTTTCCCGTTGAAAGCAGGGAAAGGATCCCTCATCTCGAGCTCCGAGGGGGAAACGGGGCTCCTCTGGATGTGGGCGGGACCATCGTGCTTCCTCTCGAGTGGAGACGGGTATGGCGGTGAACTTCTTGAGTTGCAGCAAGGGTGTGAAAGACCCTTTCGAAGTTCCAGAGGTTAGGTGTCATTAGTCTCCAGACGCCTCATCGGAAATAGTCCTCATCTCGCCTGGAAGGGAGAACTTCCTGGATTTTCTCGAGTTGCGGCAGGTGTTCTCGAGTTACAACGGGGACCTCAGGGACCCGCCCTGGTGGCCTCAGGATAGGCCAGTCCCCATGCGAGTTGCTAGGGGGCCTCTCGGGATTCCTCTCCCGTCGATACCGGGGCCAAAACCCTTGTGTGGAGTCAGGGCCGGAACCGAGGATTCCTCTCAGGGGCTGACATGGATCTTTGGGTACTTGTGGAGTCTCCCCAGGGGAGTCAGGCCTCGTCTCGAGTGGGGGCATGCACGTGCGCTTTCCTTCCAGGCTGTAGCAGCAATGTCAAGCTTCCCGTCGCGTGGATCAAAGGATCTGTGGTTTTCCCTCGAGGCTTTCCCTCGAGGCTTTCCCACAGGGCTGTCCCACGTGCCACCGTGGTGTGAGTCGATCCTCGGCGTGAAAGATGAGCCAGTGTAGGGCAAAGAGGTTCCTCTGGAATGGACTGAGACATCTGGGGGACTCTTGGAATGGTGGTACGACCATGGAGTTCCTCTCGCCTTTCCTGTTGAGAGTGCCTCCTCTTGAGATGCGATGGGAACGCCGGGAATTCTTTCCCGTTGAAAGCAGGGAAAGAATCCCTCATCTCGAGCTACGAGGGGGAAACGGGGCTCCTCTGGATGCGGGCGGGACCATCATGCTTCCTCTCGAGTGGACACGGGTATGGCGGTGAACTTCTTGAGTTGCAGCCAGGGTGTGAAAGACCCTTTCGAAGTTCCAGAGGTTAGGTGTCATTCGTCTCCAGACGCCTCATCGGAAATAGGCCTCATCTCGCCTGGAAGGTAGAACTTCCTGGATTTTCTCGAGTTGCGGCAGGTGTTGTCGAGTTACGACGGGAACCTCAGGGACCCGCCCTGGTGGCCTCAGGAGAGGCCAGTCCCCATGCGAGTTGCTAGGGGGCCTCTCGGGATTCCTCTCCCGTCGATACCGGGGCCAAAAACCTTGTGTGGAGTCAGGGCCGGAACCGAGGATTCCTCTCAGGGGCTGAAATGGATCTTTGGGTACTTCTGGAGTCTCCCCAGGGGATTCAGGCCTCGTCTCGAGTGGGGGCATGCACGTGCGCTTTCCTTCCAGGCTGTAGCAGCAATGTCACGCTTCCCGTCGCGTGGATCAAAGGATCTGTGGTTTTCCCTCGAGGCTTTCCCTCGAGGCTTTCCCACAGGGCTGTCCCACGTGCCACCGTGGTGTGAGTCGATCCTCGGCGTGAAAGATGAGCCAGTGCAGGGCAAAGAGGTTCCTCTGGAATGGACTGAGACATCTGGGGGACTCTTGGAATGGTGGTACGACCATGGAGTTCCTCTCGCCTTTCCTGTTTAGAGTGCCTCCTCTTGAGATGCGATGGGAACGCCGGGAATTCTTTCCCGTTGAAAGCAGGGAAAGGATCCCTCATCTCGAGCTACGAGGGGCAAACGGGGCTCCTCTGGATGTGGGCGGGACCATCATGCTTCCTCTCGAGTTGACACGGGTATGGCGGTGAACATCTTGAGTTGCAGCAAGGGTGTGAAAAACCCTTTCGAAGTTCCAGAGTTTAAGTGTCATTCGTCTCCAGACGCCTCATCGGAAATAGGCCTCATCTGGCCTGGAAGGTAGAACTTCCTGGATTTTCTCGAGTTGCGGCAGGTGTTGTCGAGTTACGACGGGGACCTCAGGGACCCGCCCTGGTGGCCTCAGGAGAGGCCAGTCCCCATGCGAGTTGCTAGGGGGCCTCTCGGGATTCCTCTCCCGTCGATACCGGGGCCAAAAACCTTGTGTGGAGTCAGGGCCGGAACCGAGGATTCCTCTCAGGGGCTGACATGGATCTTTGGGTACTCCTGGAGTCTCCCCAGCGGAGTCAGGCCTCGTCTCGAGTGGGGGCATGCACGTGCGCTTTCCTTCCAGGCTGTAGCAGCAATGTCACGCTTCCCGTCGCGTGGATCAAAGGATCTGTGGTTTTCCCTCGAGGCTTTCCCTCGAGGCTTTCCCACAGGGCTGTCCCACGTGCCACCGTGGTGTGAGTCGATCCTCGGCGTGAAAGATGAGCCAGTGCAGGGCAAAGAGGTTCCTCTGGAATGGACTGAGACATCTGGGGGACTCTTGGAATGGTGGTACGACCATGGAGTTCCTCTCGCCTTTCCTGTTTAGAGTGCCTCCTCTTGAGATGCGATGGGAACGCCGGGAATTCTTTCCCGTTGAAAGCAGGGAAAGGATCCCTCATCTCGAGCTACGAGGGGCAAACGGGGCTCCTCTGGATGTGGGCGGGACCATCGTGCTTCCTCTCGAGTGGAGACGGGTATGGCGGTGAACTTCTTGAGTTGCAGCAAGGGTGTGAAAGACCCTTTCGAAGTTCCAGAGGTTAGGTGTCATTAGTCTCCAGACGCCTCATCGGAAATAGGCCTCATCTCGCCTGGAAGGGAGAACTTCCTGGATTTTCTCGAGTTGCGGCAGGTGTTGTCGAGTTACGACGGGGACCTCAGGGACCCGCCCTGGTGGCCTCAGGAGAGGCCAGTCCCCATGCGAGTTGCTAGGGGGCCTCTCGGGATTCCTCTCCCGTCGATACCGGGGCCAAAAACCTTGTGTGGAGTCAGGGCCGGAACCGAGGATTCCTCTCAGGGGCTGACATGGATCTTTGGGTACTTCTGGAGTCTCCCCAGGGGAGTCAGGCCTCGTCTCGAGTGGGGGCATGCACGTGCGCTTTCCTTCCAGGCTGTAGCAGCAATGTCATGCTTCCCGTGGCGTGGATCAAAGGATCTGTGGTTTTCCCTCTAGGCTTTCCCTCGAGGCTTTCCCACAGGGCTGTCCCACGTGCCACCGTGGTGTGAGTCGATCCTCGGCGTGAAAGATGAGCCAGTGCAGGGCAAAGAGTTTCCTCTGGAATGGACTGAGATATCTGGGGGACTCTTGGAATGGTGGTACGACCATGGAGTTCCTCTCGCCTTTCCTGTTGAGAGTGCCTCCTCTTGAGATGCGACGGGGACGCTGGGAATTCTTTCCCGTTGAAAGCAGGGAAAGGATCCCTCATCTCGAGCTCCGAGGGGGAAACGGGGCTCCTCTGGATGTGGGCGGGACCATCGTGCTTCCTCTCGAGTGGAGACGGGTATGGCGGTGAACTTCTTGAGTTGCAGCAAGGGTGTGAAAGACCCTTTCGAAGTTCCAGAGGTTAGGTGTCATTAGTCTCCAGACGCCTCATCGGAAATAGTCCTCATCTCGCCTGGAAGGGAGAACTTCCTGGATTTTCTCGAGTTGCGGCAGGTGTTCTCGAGTTACAACGGGGACCTCAGGGACCCGCCCTGGTGGCCTCAGGATAGGCCAGTCCCCATGCGAGTTGCTAGGGGGCCTCTCGGGATTCCTCTCCCGTCGATACCGGGGCCAAAACCCTTGTGTGGAGTCAGGGCCGGAACCGAGGATTCCTCTCAGGGGCTGACATGGATCTTTGGGTACTTGTGGAGTCTCCCCAGGGGAGTCAGGCCTCGTCTCGAGTGGGGGCATGCACGTGCGCTTTCCTTCCAGGCTGTAGCAGCAATGTCAAGCTTCCCGTCGCGTGGATCAAAGGATCTGTGGTTTTCCCTCGAGGCTTTCCCTCGAGGCTTTCCCACAGGGCTGTCCCACGTGCCACCGTGGTGTGAGTCGATCCTCGGCGTGAAAGATGAGCCAGTGTAGGGCAAAGAGGTTCCTCTGGAATGGACTGAGACATCTGGGGGACTCTTGGAATGGTGGTACGACCATGGAGTTCCTCTCGCCTTTCCTGTTGAGAGTGCCTCCTCTTGAGATGCGATGGGAACGCCGGGAATTCTTTCCCGTTGAAAGCAGGGAAAGAATCCCTCATCTCGAGCTACGAGGGGGAAACGGGGCTCCTCTGGATGCGGGCGGGACCATCATGCTTCCTCTCGAGTGGACACGGGTATGGCGGTGAACTTCTTGAGTTGCAGCCAGGGTGTGAAAGACCCTTTCGAAGTTCCAGAGGTTAGGTGTCATTCGTCTCCAGACGCCTCATCGGAAATAGGCCTCATCTCGCCTGGAAGGTAGAACTTCCTGGATTTTCTCGAGTTGCGGCAGGTGTTGTCGAGTTACGACGGGAACCTCAGGGACCCGCCCTGGTGGCCTCAGGAGAGGCCAGTCCCCATGCGAGTTGCTAGGGGGCCTCTCGGGATTCCTCTCCCGTCGATACCGGGGCCAAAAACCTTGTGTGGAGTCAGGGCCGGAACCGAGGATTCCTCTCAGGGGCTGAAATGGATCTTTGGGTACTTCTGGAGTCTCCCCAGGGGATTCAGGCCTCGTCTCGAGTGGGGGCATGCACGTGCGCTTTCCTTCCAGGCTGTAGCAGCAATGTCACGCTTCCCGTCGCGTGGATCAAAGGATCTGTGGTTTTCCCTCGAGGCTTTCCCTCGAGGCTTTCCCACAGGGCTGTCCCACGTGCCACCGTGGTGTGAGTCGATCCTCGGCGTGAAAGATGAGCCAGTGCAGGGCAAAGAGGTTCCTCTGGAATGGACTGAGACATCTGGGGGACTCTTGGAATGGTGGTACGACCATGGAGTTCCTCTCGGCTTTCCTGTGGAGAGTGCCTCCTCTTGAGATGCGACGGGATCGCCGGGAATTCTTTCCCGTTGAAAGCAAGGAAAGGATCCCTCATCTCGAGCTCCGAGGGGGAAACGGGGCTCTTCTGGATGTGAGCGGGACCATCGTGCTTCCTCTCGAGTGGAGACGGGTATGGCGGTGAACTTCTTGAGTTGCAGCAAGGGTGTGAAAGACCCTTTCGAAGTTCCAGAGGTTAGGTTTCATTAGTCTCCAGACGCCTCATCGGAAATAGGCCTCATCTCGCCTGGAAGGGAGAACTTCCTGGATTTTCTCGAGTTGCGGCAGGTTATCCAGAGTTACGACGGGGACCTCAGGGACCCGCCCTGGTGGCCTCAGGAGAGGCCAGTCCCCATGCGAGTTACTAGGGGGCCTCTCGGGATTCCTCTCCCGTCGATACCGGGGCCAAAAACCTTGTGTGGAGTCAGGGCCGGAACCGAGGATTCCTCTCAGGGGCTGATATGGAACTTTGGGTTCTTCTGGAGTCTCGCCAGCGGAGACAGGCCTCGTCTAGAGTGGGGGCATGCACGTGCGCTTTCCTTCCAGGCTGTAGCAGCAATGTCACGCTTTCCGTCGCGTGGATCAAAGGGTCTGTGGTTTTCCCTCGAGGCTTTCCCTCGAGGCTTTCCCACAGGGCTGTCCCACGTGCCACCGTGGTGTGAGTCGATCCTCGGCGTGAAAGATGAGCCAGTGCAGGGCAAAGAGTTTCCTCTGGAATGGACTGAGACATCTGGGGGACTCTTGGAATGGTGGTACGACCATGGAGTTCCTCTCGTCTTTCCTGTTGAGAGTGCCTCCTCTTGAGATGCGACGGGAACGCCGGGAATTCTTTCCCGTTGAAAGCAGGGAAAGGATCCCTCATCTCGAGCTACGAGGGGGAAACGGGGCTCCTCTGGATGTGGGCGGGACCATCGTGCTTCCTCTCGAGTGGAGACGGGTATGGCGGTGAACTTCTTGAGTTGCAGCAAGGGTGTGAAAGACCCTTTCGAAGTTCCAGATGTTAGGTGTCATTAGTCTCCAGAAGCCTCATCGGAAATAGGCCTCATCTCGCCTGGAAGGGAGAACTTCCTGGATTTTCTCGAGTTGCGGCAGGTGTTCTCGAGTTACGACGAGGACTTCAGGGACCCGCCCTGGTGGCCTCAGGAGAGGCCAGTCCCCATGCGAGTTGCTAGGGGGCCTCTCGGGATTCCTCTCCCGTCGATACCGGGGCCAAAAACCTTGTGTGGAGTCAGGGCCGGAACCGAGGATTCCTCTCAGGGGCTGACATGGATCTTTGGGTACTTCTGGAGTCTCCCCAGGGGAGTCAGGCCTCGTCTCGAGTGGGGGCATGCACGTGCGCTTTCCTTCCAGGCTGTAGCAGCAATGTCACGCTTCCCGTCGCGTGGATCAAGGGATCTGTGGTTTTCCCTGGAGGCTTTCCCTCGAGGCTTTCCCACAGGGCTGTCCCACGTGCCACCGTGGTGTGAGTCGATCCTCGGCGTGAAAGATGAGCTAGTGCAGGGCAAAGAGGTTCCTCTGGAATGGACTGAGACATCTGAGGGACTCTTGGAATGGTGGTACGACCATGGAGTTCCTCTCGGCTTTCCTGTGGAGAGTGCCTCCTCTTGAGATGCGATGGGAACGCCGGGAATTCTTTCCCGTTGAAAGCAGGGAAAGGATCCCTCATCTCGAGCTCCGAGGGGGAAACGGGGCTCCTCTGGATGTGGGCGGGACCATCGTGCTTCCTCTCGAGTGGAGACGGGTATGGCAGTGAACTTCTTCAGTTGCAGCAAGGGTGTGAACGACCCTTTCGAAGTTCCAGAGGTTAGGTGTCATTACTCTCCAGACGCCTCATCGGAAATAGGCCTCATCTCGCCTGGAAGGGAGATCTTCCTGGATTTTTTCGAGTTGCGGCAGGTGTTCTCGAGTTACGACGGGGACATCAGGGACCCGCCCTGGTGGCCTCAGGAGAGGCCAGTCCCCATGCGAGTTGCTAGGGGGCCTCTCGGGATTCCTATCCCGTCGATACCGGGGCCAAAAACCTTGTGTGGAGTCAGGGCCGGAACCGAGGATTCCTCTCAGGGGCTGACATGTATCTTTGGGTACTTCTGGAGTCTCCCCAGGGGAGTCAGGCCTCGTCTCGAGTGGGGGCATGCACGTGCGCTTTCCTTCCAGGCTGTAGCAGCAATGTCACGCTTCCCGTCGCGTGGATCAAAGGATCTGTGGTTTTCCCTCTAGGCTTTCCCTCGAGGCTTTCCCACAGGGCTGTCCCACGTGCCACCGTGGTGTGAGTCGATCCTCGGCGTGAAAGATGAGCCAGTGCAGGGCAAAGAGGTTCCTCTGGAATGGACTGAGACATCTGGGGGACTCTTGGAATGGTGGTACGACCATGGAGTTCCTCTCGCCTTTCCTGTTGAGAGTGCCTCCTCTTGAGATGAGACGGGAACGCCGGGAATTCTTTCCCGTTGAAAGCAGGGAAAGGATCCCTCATCTCGAGCTACGAGGGGGAAACGGGGCTCCTCTGGATGTGGGCGGGACCATCGTGCTTCCTCTCGAGTGGAGACGGGTATGGCGGTGAACTTCTTGAGTTGCAGTAAGGGTGTGAAAGACCCTTTCGAAGTTCCAGAGGTTAGGTGTCATTAGTCTCCAGACGCCTCATCGGAAATAGGCCTCATCTTGCCTGGAAGGGAGAACTTCCTGGATTTTCTCGAGTTGCGGCAGGTGTTCCCGAGTTACGACGGGGACCTCAGGGACCCGCCCTGGTGGCCTCAGGAGAGGCCAGTCCCCATGCGAGTTGCTAGGGGGCCTCTCGGGATTCCTCTCCCGTCGATACCGGGGCCAAAAACCTTGTGTGGAGTCAGGGCCGGAACCGAGGATTCCTCTCAGGGGCTGACATGGATCTTTGGGTACTTCTGGAGTCTCCCCAGGGGAGTCAGGCCTCGTCTCGAGTGGAGGCATGCACGTGCGCTTTCCTTCCAGGCTGTAGCAGCAATGTCATGCTTCCCGTGGCGTGGATCAAAGGATCTGTGGTTTTCCCTCTAGGCTTTCCCTCGAGGCTTTCCCACAGGGCTATCCCACGTGCCACCGTGGTGTGAGTCGATCCTCGGCGTGAAAGATGAGCCAGTGCAGGGCAAAGAGGTTCCTCTGGAATGGACTGAGACATATGGGGGACTCTTGGAATGGTGGTACGACCATGGAGTTCCTCTCGCCTTTCCTGTTGAGAGTGCCTCCTCTTGAGATGCGACGGGGACGCTGGGAATCCTTTCCCGTTGAAAGCAGGGAAACGATCCCTCATCTCGAGCTCCGAGGGGGAAACGGGGCTCCTCTGGATGTGGGCGGGACCATCGTGCTTCCTCTCGAGTGGAGACGGATATGGCGGTGAACTTCTTGAGTTGCAGCAAGGGTGTGAAAGACCCTTTCGAAGTTCCAGAGGTTAGGTGTCATTAGTCTCCAGACGCCTCATCGGAAATAGGCCTCATCTCGCCTGGAAGGGAGAACTTCCTGGATTTTCTCGAGTTGCGGCAGGTGTTCTCGAGTTACGACGTGGACCTCAGGGACCCGCCCTGGTGGTCTCAGGATAGGCCAGTCCCCATGCGAGTTGCTAGGGGGCCTCTCGGATTCCTCTCCCGTCGATACCGGGGCCAAAAACCTTGTGTGGAGTCAGGGCCGGAACCGAGGATTCCTCTCAGGGGCTGACATGGATCTTTGGGTACTTGTGGAGTCTCCCCAGGGGAGTCAGGCCTCGTCTCGAGTGGGGGCATGCACGTGCGCTTTCCTTCCAGGCTGTAGCAGCAATGTTACGCTTCCCGTCGCGTGGATCAAAGGATCTGTGGTTTTCCCTCGAGGCTTTCCCTCGAGGCTTTCCCACAGGGCTGTCCCACGTGCCACCGTGGTGTGAGTCGATCCTCGGCGTGAAAGATGAGCCAGTGCAGGGCAAAGAGGTTCCTCTGGAATGGACTGAGACATCTGGGGGACTCTTGGAATGGTGGTACGACCATGGAGTTCCTCTCGCCTTTCCTGTTGAGAGTGCCTCCTCTTGAGATGCGATGGGAACGCCGGGAATTCTTTCCCGTTGAAAGCAGGGAAAGGATCCCTCATCTCGAGCTACGAGGGGGAAACGGGGCTCCTCTGGATGTGGGCGGGACCATCGTGCTTCCTCTCGAGTGGACACGGGTATGGCGGTGAACTTCTTGAGTTGCAGCAAGGGTGTGAAAGACCCTTTCGAAGTTCCAGAGGTTAGGTGTCATTCGTCTCCAGACGCCTCATCGGAAATAGGCCTCATCTGGCCTGGAAGGTAGAACTTCCTGGATTTTCTCGAGTTGCGGCAGGTGTTGTCGAGTTACGACGGGGACCTCAGGGACCCGCCCTGGTGGCCTCAGGAGAGGCCAGTCCCCATGCGAGTTGCTAGGGGGCCTCTCGGGATTCCTCTCCCGTCGATACCGGGGCCAAAAACCTTGTGTGGAGTCAGGGCCGGAACCGAGGATTCCTCTCAGGGGCTGACATGGATCTTTGGGTACTTCTGGAGTCTCCCCAGCGGAGTCAGGCCTCGTCTCGAGTGGGGGCATGCACGTGCGCTTTCCTTCCAGGCTGTAGCAGCAATGTCACGCTTCCCGTCGCGTGGATCAAAGGATCTGTGGTTTTCCCTCGAGGCTTTCCCTCGAGGCTTTCCCACAGGGCTATCCCACGTGCCACCGTGGTGTGAGTCGATCTTCGGCGTGAAAGATGAGCCAGTGCAGGGCAAAGAGGTTCCTCTGGAATGGACTGAGACATCTGGGGGACTCTTGGAATGGTGGTACGACCATGGAGTTCCTCTCGCCTTTCCTGTTGAGAGTGCCTCCTCATGAGATGCGACGGGAACGATGGGAATTCTTTCCCGTTGAAAGCAGGGAAAGGATCCCTCATCTCGAGCTCCGAGGGGGAAACGGGGCTCCTCTGGATGTGGGCGGGACCATCGTGCTTCCTCTCGAGTGGAGACGGGTATGGCGGTGAACTTCTTGAGTTGCAGCAAGGGTGTGAAAGACCCTTTCGAAGTTCCAGAGGTTAGGTGTCATTAGTCTCCAGACGCCTCATCGGAAATAGGCCTCATCTCGCCTGGAAGGGAGAACTTCCTGGATTTTCTCGAGTTGCGGCAGGTGTTGTCGAGTTACGACGGGGACCTCAGGGACCCGCCCTGGTGGCCTCAGGAGAGGCCAGTCCCCATGCGAGTTGCTAGGGGGCCTCTCGGGATTCCTCTCCCGTCGATACCGGGGCTGAAAACCTTGTGTGGAGTCAGGGCCGGAACCGAGGATTCCTCTCAGGGGCTGACATGGATCTTTGGGTACTTCTGGAGTCTCCCCAGCGGAGTCAGGCCTCGTCTCGAGTGGGGGCATGCACGTGCGCTTTCCTTCCAGGCTGTAGCAGCAATGTCACGCTTCCCGTCGCGTGGATCAAAGGATCTGTGGTTTTCCCTCTAGGCTTTCCCTCGAGGCTTTCCCACAGGGCTGTCCCACGTGCCACCGTGGTGTGAGTCGATCCTCGGCGTGAAAGATGAGCCAGTGCAGGGCAAAGAGGTTCCTCTGGAATGGACTGAGACATCTGGGAGACTCTTGGAATGGTGGTACGACCATGGAGTTCCTCTCGCCTTTCCAGTTGAGAGTGCCTCCTCTTGAATGCGATGGGAACGCCGGGAATTCTTTCCCGTTGAAAGCAGGGAAAGGATCCCTCATCTCGAGCTACGAGGGGGAAACGGGGCTCCTCTGGATGTGGGCGGGACCATCATGCTTCCTCTCGAGTGGACACGGGTATGGCGGTGAACATCTTGAGTTGCAGCAAGGGTGTGAAAAACCCTTTCGAAGTTCCAGAGGTTAAGTGTCATTCGTCTCCAGACGCCTCATCGGAAATAGGCCTCATCTCGCCTGGAAGGTAGAACTTCCTGGATTTTCTCGAGTTGCGGCAGGTGTTGTCGAGTTACGACGGGGACCTCAGGGACCCGCCCTGGTGGCCTCAGGAGAGGCCAGTCCCCATGCGAGTTGCTAGGGGGCCTCTCGGGATTCCTCTCCCGTCGATACCGGGGCCAAAAACCTTGTGTGGAGTCAGGGCCGGAACCGAGGATTCCTCTCAGGGGCTGACATGGATCTTTGGGTACTCCTGGAGTCTCCCCAGCGGAGTCAGGCCTCGTCTCGAGTGGGGGCATGCACGTGCGCTTTCCTTCCAGGCTGTAGCAGCAATGTCACGCTTCCCGTCGCGTGGATCAAAGGATCTGTGGTTTTCCCTCGAGGCTTTCCCTCGAGGCTTTCCCACAGGGCTGTCCCACGTGCCACCGTGGTGTGAGTCGATCCTCGGCGTGAAAGATGAGCCAGTGCAGGGCAAAGAGGTTCCTCTGGAATGGACTGAGACATCTGGGGGACTCTTGGAATGGTGGTACGACCATGGAGTTCCTCTCGCCTTTCCTGTTTAGAGTGCCTCCTCTTGAGATGCGATGGGAACGCCGGGAATTCTTTCCCGTTGAAAGCAGGGAAAGGATCCCTCATCTCGAGCTACGAGGGGCAAACGGGGCTCCTCTGGATGTGGGCGGGACCATCATGCTTCCTCTCGAGTTGACACGGGTATGGCGGTGAACATCTTGAGTTGCAGCAAGGGTGTGAAAAACCCTTTCGAAGTTCCAGAGGTTAAGTGTCATTCGTCTCCAGACGCCTCATCGGAAATAGGCCTCATCTGGCCTGGAAGGTAGAACTTCCTGGATTTTCTCGAGTTGCGGCAGGTGTTGTCGAGTTACGACGGGGACCTCAGGGACCCGCCCTGGTGGCCTCAGGAGAGGCCAGTCCCCATGCGAGTTGCTAGGGGGCCTCTCGGGATTCCTCTCCCGTCGATACCGGGGCCAAAAACCTTGTGTGGAGTCAGGGCCGGAACCGAGGATTCCTCTCAGGGGCTGACATGGATCTTTGGGTACTCCTGGAGTCTCCCCAGCGGAGTCAGGCCTCGTCTCGAGTGGGGGCATGCACGTGCGCTTTCCTTCCAGGCTGTAGCAGCAATGTCACGCTTCCCGTCGCGTGGATCAAAGGATCTGTGGTTTTCCCTCGAGGCTTTCCCTCGAGGCTTTCCCACAGGGCTGTCCCACGTGCCACCGTGGTGTGAGTCGATCCTCGGCGTGAAAGATGAGCCAGTGCAGGGCAAAGAGGTTCCTCTGGAATGGACTGAGACATCTGGGGGACTCTTGGAATGGTGGTACGACCATGGAGTTCCTCTCGCCTTTCCTGTTTAGAGTGCCTCCTCTTGAGATGCGATGGGAACGCCGGGAATTCTTTCCCGTTGAAAGCAGGGAAAGGATCCCTCATCTCGAGCTACGAGGGGCAAACGGGGCTCCTCTGGATGTGGGCGGGACCATCGTGCTTCCTCTCGAGTGGAGACGGGTATGGCGGTGAACTTCTTGAGTTGCAGCAAGGGTGTGAAAGACCCTTTCGAAGTTCCAGAGGTTAGGTGTCATTAGTCTCCAGACGCCTCATCGGAAATAGGCCTCATCTCGCCTGGAAGGGAGAACTTCCTGGATTTTCTCGAGTTGCGGCAGGTGTTGTCGAGTTACGACGGGGACCTCAGGGACCCGCCCTGGTGGCCTCAGGAGAGGCCAGTCCCCATGCGAGTTGCTAGGGGGCCTCTCGGGATTCCTCTCCCGTCGATACCGGGGCCAAAAACCTTGTGTGGAGTCAGGGCCGGAACCGAGGATTCCTCTCAGGGGCTGACATGGATCTTTGGGTACTTCTGGAGTCTCCCCAGGGGAGTCAGGCCTCGTCTCGAGTGGGGGCATGCACGTGCGCTTTCCTTCCAGGCTGTAGCAGCAATGTCATGCTTCCCGTGGCGTGGATCAAAGGATCTGTGGTTTTCCCTCTAGGCTTTCCCTCGAGGCTTTCCCTCAGGGCTGTCCCACGTGCCACCGTGGTGTGAGTCGATCCTCGGCGTGAAAGATGAGCCAGTGCAGGGCAAAGAGGTTCCTCTGGAATGGACTGAGATATCTGGGGGACTCTTGGAATGGTGGTACGACCATGGAGTTCCTCTCGCCTTTCCTGTTGAGAGTGCCTCCTCTTGAGATGCGACGGGGACGCTGGGAATTCTTTCCCGTTGAAAGCAGGGAAAGGATCCCTCATCTCGAGCTCCGAGGGGGAAACGGGGCTCCTCTGGATGTGGGCGGGACCATCGTGCTTCCTCTCGAGTGGAGACGGGTATGGCGGTGAACTTCTTGAGTTGCAGCAAGGGTGTGAAAGACCCTTTCGAAGTTCCAGAGGTTAGGTGTCATTAGTCTCCAGACGCCTCATCGGAAATAGTCCTCATCTCGCCTGGAAGGGAGAACTTCCTGGATTTTCTCGAGTTGCGGCAGGTGTTCTCGAGTTACAACGGGGACCTCAGGGACCCGCCCTGGTGGACTCAGGATAGGCCAGTCCCCATGCGAGTTGCTAGGGGGCCTCTCGGGATTCCTCTCCCGTCGATACCGGGGCCAAAACCCTTGTGTGGAGTCAGGGCCGGAACCGAGGATTCCTCTCAGGGGCTGACATGGATCTTTGGGTACTTGTGGAGTCTCCCCAGGGGAGTCAGGCCTCGTCTCGAGTGGGGGCATGCACGTGCGCTTTCCTTCCAGGCTGTAGCAGCAATGTCAAGCTTCCCGTCGCGTGGATCAAAGGATCTGTGGTTTTCCCTCGAGGCTTTCCCTCGAGGCTTTCCCACAAGGCTGTCCCACGTGCCACCGTGGTGTGAGTCGATCCTCGGCGTGAAAGATGAGCCAGTGTAGGGCAAAGAGGTTCCTCTGGAATGGACTGAGACATCTGGGGGACTCTTGGAATGGTGGTACGACCATGGAGTTCCTCTCGCCTTTCCTGTTGAGAGTGCCTCCTCTTGAGATGCGATGGGAACGCCGGGAATTCTTTCCCGTTGAAAGCAGGGAAAGAATCCCTCATCTCGAGCTACGAGGGGGAAACGGGGCTCCTCTGGATGCGGGCGGGACCATCATGCTTCCTCTCGAGTGGACACGGGTATGGCGGTGAACTTCTTGAGTTGCAGCCAGGGTGTGAAAGACCCTTTCGAAGTTCCAGAGGTTAGGTGTCATTCGTCTCCAGACGCCTCATCGGAAATAGGCCTCATCTCGCCTGGAAGGTAGAACTTCCTGGATTTTCTCGAGTTGCGGCAGGTGTTGTCGAGTTACGACGGGAACCTCAGGGACCCGCCCTGGTGGCCTCAGGAGAGGCCAGTCCCCATGCGAGTTGCTAGGGGGCCTCTCGGGATTCCTCTCCCGTCGATACCGGGGCCAAAAACCTTGTGTGGAGTCAGGGCCGGAACCGAGGATTCCTCTCAGGGGCTGAAATGGATCTTTGGGTACTTCTGGAGTCTCCCCAGGGGATTCAGGCCTCGTCTCGAGTGGGGGCATGCACGTGCGCTTTCCTTCCAGGCTGTAGCAGCAATGTCACGCTTCCCGTCGCGTGGATCAAAGGATCTGTGGTTTTCCCTCGAGGCTTTCCCTCGAGGCTTTCCCACAGGGCTGTCCCACGTGCCACCGTGGTGTGAGTCGATCCTCGGCGTGAAAGATGAGCCAGTGCAGGGCAAAGAGGTTCCTCTGGAATGGACTGAGACATCTGGGGGACTCTTGGAATGGTGGTACGACCATGGAGTTCCTCTCGCCTTTCCTGTTTAGAGTGCCTCCTCTTGAGATGCGATGGGAACGCCGGGAATTCTTTCCCGTTGAAAGCAGGGAAAGGATCCCTCATCTCGAGCTACGAGGGGCAAACGGGGCTCCTCTGGATGTGGGCGGGACCATCATGCTTCCTCTCGAGTTGACACGGGTATGGCGGTGAACATCTTGAGTTGCAGCAAGGGTGTGAAAAACCCTTTCGAAGTTCCAGAGGTTAAGTGTCATTCGTCTCCAGACGCCTCATCGGAAATAGGCCTCATCTGGCCTGGAAGGTAGAACTTCCTGGATTTTCTCGAGTTGCGGCAGGTGTTGTCGAGTTACGACGGGGACCTCAGGGACCCGCCCTGGTGGCCTCAGGAGAGGCCAGTCCCCATGCGAGTTGCTAGGGGGCCTCTCGGGATTCCTCTCCCGTCGATACCGGGGCCAAAAACCTTGTGTGGAGTCAGGGCCGGAACCGAGGATTCCTCTCAGGGGCTGACATGGATCTTTGGGTACTCCTGGAGTCTCCCCAGCGGAGTCAGGCCTCGTCTCGAGTGGGGGCATGCACGTGCGCTTTCCTTCCAGGCTGTAGCAGCAATGTCACGCTTCCCGTCGCGTGGATCAAAGGATCTGTGGTTTTCCCTCGAGGCTTTCCCTCGAGGCTTTCCCACAGGGCTGTCCCACGTGCCACCGTGGTGTGAGTCGATCCTCGGCGTGAAAGATGAGCCAGTGCAGGGCAAAGAGGTTCCTCTGGAATGGACTGAGACATCTGGGGGACTCTTGGAATGGTGGTACGACCATGGAGTTCCTCTCGCCTTTCCTGTTTAGAGTGCCTCCTCTTGAGATGCGATGGGAACGCCGGGAATTCTTTCCCGTTGAAAGCAGGGAAAGGATCCCTCATCTCGAGCTACGAGGGGCAAACGGGGCTCCTCTGGATGTGGGCGGGACCATCGTGCTTCCTCTCGAGTGGAGACGGGTATGGCGGTGAACTTCTTGAGTTGCAGCAAGGGTGTGAAAGACCCTTTCGAAGTTCCAGAGGTTAGGTGTCATTAGTCTCCAGACGCCTCATCGGAAATAGGCCTCATCTCGCCTGGAAGGGAGAACTTCCTGGATTTTCTCGAGTTGCGGCAGGTGTTGTCGAGTTACGACGGGGACCTCAGGGACCCGCCCTGGTGGCCTCAGGAGAGGCCAGTCCCCATGCGAGTTGCTAGGGGGCCTCTCGGGATTCCTCTCCCGTCGATACCGGGGCCAAAAACCTTGTGTGGAGTCAGGGCCGGAACCGAGTATTCCTCTCAGGGGCTGACATGGATCTTTGGGTACTTCTGGAGTCTCCCCAGGGGAGTCAGGCCTCGTCTCGAGTGGGGGCATGCACGTGCGCTTTCCTTCCAGGCTGTAGCAGCAATGTCATGCTTCCCGTGGCGTGGATCAAAGGATCTGTGGTTTTCCCTCTAGGCTTTCCCTCGAGGCTTTCCCACAGGGCTGTCCCACGTGCCACCGTGGTGTGAGTCGATCCTCGGCGTGAAAGATGAGCCAGTGCAGGGCAAAGAGTTTCCTCTGGAATGGACTGAGATATCTGGGGGACTCTTGGAATGGTGGTACGACCATGGAGTTCCTCTCGCCTTTCCTGTTGAGAGTGCCTCCTCTTGAGATGCGACGGGGACGCTGGGAATTCTTTCCCGTTGAAAGCAGGGAAAGGATCCCTCATCTCGAGCTCCGAGGGGGAAACGGGGCTCCTCTGGATGTGGGCGGGACCATCGTGCTTCCTCTCGAGTGGAGACGGGTATGGCGGTGAACTTCTTGAGTTGCAGCAAGGGTGTGAAAGACCCTTTCGAAGTTCCAGAGGTTAGGTGTCATTAGTCTCCAGACGCCTCATCGGAAATAGTCCTCATCTCGCCTGGAAGGGAGAACTTCCTGGATTTTCTCGAGTTGCGGCAGGTGTTCTCGAGTTACAACGGGGACCTCAGGGACCCGCCCTGGTGGCCTCAGGATAGGCCAGTCCCCATGCGAGTTGCTAGGGGGCCTCTCGGGATTCCTCTCCCGTCGATACCGGGGCCAAAACCCTTGTGTGGAGTCAGGGCCGGAACCGAGGATTCCTCTCAGGGGCTGACATGGATCTTTGGGTACTTGTGGAGTCTCCCCAGGGGAGTCAGGCCTCGTCTCGAGTGGGGGCATGCACGTGCGCTTTCCTTCCAGGCTGTAGCAGCAATGTCAAGCTTCCCGTCGCGTGGATCAAAGGATCTGTGGTTTTCCCTCGAGGCTTTCCCTCGAGGCTTTCCCACAGGGCTGTCCCACGTGCCACCGTGGTGTGAGTCGATCCTCGGCGTGAAAGATGAGCCAGTGTAGGGCAAAGAGGTTCCTCTGGAATGGACTGAGACATCTGGGGGACTCTTGGAATGGTGGTACGACCATGGAGTTCCTCTCGCCTTTCCTGTTGAGAGTGCCTCCTCTTGAGATGCGATGGGAACGCCGGGAATTCTTTCCCGTTGAAAGCAGGGAAAGAATCCCTCATCTCGAGCTACGAGGGGGAAACGGGGCTCCTCTGGATGCGGGCGGGACCATCATGCTTCCTCTCGAGTGGACACGGGTATGGCGGTGAACTTCTTGAGTTGCAGCCAGGGTGTGAAAGACCCTTTCGAAGTTCCAGAGGTTAGGTGTCATTCGTCTCCAGACGCCTCATCGGAAATAGGCCTCATCTCGCCTGGAAGGTAGAACTTCCTGGATTTTCTCGAGTTGCGGCAGGTGTTGTCGAGTTACGACGGGAACCTCAGGGACCCGCCCTGGTGGCCTCAGGAGAGGCCAGTCCCCATGCGAGTTGCTAGGGGGCCTCTCGGGATTCCTCTCCCGTCGATACCGGGGCCAAAAACCTTGTGTGGAGTCAGGGCCGGAACCGAGGATTCCTCTCAGGGGCTGAAATGGATCTTTGGGTACTTCTGGAGTCTCCCCAGGGGATTCAGGCCTCGTCTCGAGTGGGGGCATGCACGTGCGCTTTCCTTCCAGGCTGTAGCAGCAATGTCACGCTTCCCGTCGCGTGGATCAAAGGATCTGTGGTTTTCCCTCGAGGCTTTCCCTCGAGGCTTTCCCACAGGGCTGTCCCACGTGCCACCGTGGTGTGAGTCGATCCTCGGCGTGAAAGATGAGCCAGTGCAGGGCAAAGAGGTTCCTCTGGAATGGACTGAGACATCTGGGGGACTCTTGGAATGGTGGTACGACCATGGAGTTCCTCTCGGCTTTCCTGTGGAGAGTGCCTCCTCTTGAGATGCGACGGGATCGCCGGGAATTCTTTCCCGTTGAAAGCAAGGAAAGGATCCCTCATCTCGAGCTCCGAGGGGGAAACGGGGCTCTTCTGGATGTGAGCGGGACCATCGTGCTTCCTCTCGAGTGGAGACGGGTATGGCGGTGAACTTCTTGAGTTGCAGCAAGGGTGTGAAAGACCCTTTCGAAGTTCCAGAGGTTAGGTTTCATTAGTCTCCAGACGCCTCATCGGAAATAGGCCTCATCTCGCCTGGAAGGGAGAACTTCCTGGATTTTCTCGAGTTGCGGCAGGTTATCCAGAGTTACGACGGGGACCTCAGGGACCCGCCCTGGTGGCCTCAGGAGAGGCCAGTCCCCATGCGAGTTACTAGGGGGCCTCTCGGGATTCCTCTCCCGTCGATACCGGGGCCAAAAACCTTGTGTGGAGTCAGGGCCGGAACCGAGGATTCCTCTCAGGGGCTGATATGGAACTTTGGGTACTTCTGGAGTCTCGCCAGCGGAGACAGGCCTCGTCTAGAGTGGGGGCATGCACGTGCGCTTTCCTTCCAGGCTGTAGCAGCAATGTCACGCTTTCCGTCGCGTGGATCAAAGGGTCTGTGGTTTTCCCTCGAGGCTTTCCCTCGAGGCTTTCCCACAGGGCTGTCCCACGTGCCACCGTGGTGTGAGTCGATCCTCGGCGTGAAAGATGAGCCAGTGCAGGGCAAAGAGTTTCCTCTGGAATGGACTGAGACATCTGGGGGACTCTTGGAATGGTGGTACGACCATGGAGTTCCTCTCGCCTTTCCTGTTGAGAGTGCCTCCTCTTGAGATGCGACGGGAACGCCGGGAATTCTTTCCCGTTGAAAGCAGGGAAAGGATCCCTCATCTCGAGCTACGAGGGGGAAACGGGGCTCCTCTGGATGTGGGCGGGACCATCGTGCTTCCTCTCGAGTGGAGACGGGTATGGCGGTGAACTTCTTGAGTTGCAGCAAGGGTGTGAAAGACCCTTTCGAAGTTCCAGATGTTAGGTGTCATTAGTCTCCAGAAGCCTCATCGGAAATAGGCCTCATCTCGCCTGGAAGGGAGAACTTCCTGGATTTTCTCGAGTTGCGGCAGGTGTTCTCGAGTTACGACGAGGACTTCAGGGACCCGCCCTGGTGGCCTCAGGAGAGGCCAGTCCCCATGCGAGTTGCTAGGGGGCCTCTCGGGATTCCTCTCCCGTCGATACCTGGGCCAAAAGAATTTTTTGGAGTCAGGGCCGGAACCGAGGATTCCTCTCAGGGGCTGACATGGATCTTTGGGTACTTCTGGAGTCTACCCAGGGGAGTCAGGCCTCGTCTCGAGTGGGGGCATGCACGTGTGCTTTCCTTCCAGGCTGTAGCAGCAATGTCACGCTTCCCGTCGCGTGGATCAAAGGATCTGTGGTTTTCCCTCGAGGCTTTCCCTCGAGGCTTTCCCACAGGGCTGTCCCACGTGCCACCGTGGTGTGAGTCGATCCTCGGCGTGAAAGATGAGCCAGTGCAGGGCAAAGAGGTTCCTCTGGAATGGACTGAGACATCTGGGGGACTCTTGGAATGGTGGTACGACCATGGAGTTCCTCTCGGCTTTCCTGTGGAGAGTGCCTCCTCTTGAGATGCGACGGGATCGCCGGGAATTCTTTCCCGTTGAAAGCAGGGAAAGGATCCCTCATCTCGAGCTCCGAGGGGGAAACGGGGCTCCTCTGGATGTGGGCGGGACCATCGTGCTTCCTCTCGAGTGGAGACGGGTATGGCGGTGAACTTCTTGAGTTGCAGCAAGGGTGTGAAAGACCCTTTCGAAGTTCCAGAGGTTAGGTGTCATTAGTCTCCAGACGCCTCATCGGAAATAGGCCTCATCTCGCCTGGAAGGGAGAACTTCCTGGATTTTCTCGAGTTGCGGCAGGTTATCCCGAGTTACGACGGGGACCTCAGGGACCCGCCCTGGTGGCCTCAGGAGAGGCCAGTCCCCATGCGAGTTGCTAGGGGGCCTCTCGGGATTCCTCTCCCGTCGATACCGGGGCCAAAAACCTTGTGTGGAGTCAGGGCCGGAACCGAGGATTCCTCTCAGGGGCTGACATGGATCTTTGGGTACTTCTGGAGTCTCCCCAGGGGAGTCAGGCCTCGTCTCGAGTGGGGGCATGCACGTGCGCTTTCCTTCCAGGCTATAGCAGCAATGTCATGCTTCCCGTGGCGTGGATCAAAGGATCTGTGGTTTTCCCTCTAGGCTTTCCCTTAGAGGCTTTCCCACAGGGCTGTCCCACGTGCCACCGTGGTGTGAGTCGATCCTCGGCGTGAAAGATGAGCCAGTGCAGGGCAAAGAGGTTCCTCTGGAATGGACTGAGACATCTGGGGGACTCTTGGAATGGTGGTACGACCATGGAGTTCCTCTCGCCTTTCCTGTTGAGAGTGCCTCCTCTTGAGATGCGACGGGGACGCTGGGAATTCTTTCCCGTTGAAAGCAGGGAAAGGATCCCTCATCTCGAGCTCCGAGGGGGAAACGGGGCTCCTCTGGATGTGGGCGGGACCATCGTGCTTCCTCTCGAGTGGAGACGGGTATGGCGGTGAACTTCTTGAGTTGCAGCAAGGGTGTGAAAGACCCTTTCGAAGTTCCAGAGGTTAGGTGTCATTCGTCTCCAGACGCCTCATCGGAAATAGGCCTCATCTCGCCTGGAAGGTAGAACTTCCTGGATTTTCTCGAGTTGCGGCAGGTGTTGTCGAGTTACGACGGGGACCTCAGGGACCCGCCCTGGTGGCCTCAGGAGAGGCCAGTCCCCATGCGAGTTGCTAGGGGGCCTCTCGGGATTCCTCTCCCGTCGATACCGGGGCCAAAAACCTTGTGTGGAGTCAGGGCCGGAACCGAGGATTCCTCTCAGGGGCTGACATGGATCTTTGGGAACTTCTGGAGTCTCCCCAGCGGAGTCAGGCCTCGTCTCGAGTGGGGGCATGCACGTGCGCTTTCCTTCCAGGCTGTAGCAGCAATGTCACGCTTCCCATCGCCTGGAACAAAGGATCTGTGGTTTTCCCTCGAGGCTTTCCCTCGAGGCTTTCCCACAGGGCTGTCCCACGTGCCACCGTGGTGTGAGTCGATCCTCGGCGTGAAAGATGAGCCAGTGCAGGGCAAAGAGGTTCCTCTGGAATGGACTGAGACATCTGGGGGACTCTTGGAATGGTGGTACGACCATGGAGTTCCTCTCGGCTTTCCTGTGGAGAGTGCCTCCTCTTGAGATGCGACGGGATCGCCGGGAATTCTTTCCCGTTGAAAGCAGGGAAAGGATCCCTCATCTCGAGCTCCGAGGGGGAAACGGGGCTCTTCTGGATGTGGGCGGGACCATCGTGCTTCCTCTCGAGTGGAGACGGGTATGGCGGTGAACTTCTTGAGTTGCAGCAAGGGTGTGAAAGACCCTTTTGAAGTTCCAGATGTTAGGTGTCATTAGTCTCCAGACGCCTCTTCGGAAATAGGCCTCATCTCGCCTGGAAGGGAGAACTTCCTGGATTTTCTCGAGTTGCGGCAGGTGTTCTCGTGTTACGACGGGGACCTCAGGGACCCGCCCTGGTGGCCTCAGGAGAGGCCAGTCCCCATGCGAGTTGCTAGGGGGCCTCTCGGGATTCCTCTCCTGTCGATTCCGGGGCCAAAAGAATTTTTTGGAGTCAAGGCCGGAACCGAGGATTCCTCTCAGGGGCTGACATGGATCTTTGGGTACTTCTGGAGTCTCCCCAGGGGAGTCAGGCCTCGTCTCGAGTGGGGGCATGCACGTGCGCTTTCCATCCAGGCTGTAGCAGCAATGTCACGCTTCCCGTGGCGTGGATCAAAGGATCTGTGGTTTTCCCTCGAGGCTTTCCCTCGAGGCTTTCCCACAGGGCTGTCCCACGTGCCACCGTGGTGTGAGTCGATCCTCGGCGTGAAAGATGAGCCAGTGCAGGGCAAAGAGGTTCCTGTGGAATGGACTGAGACATCTGGGGGACTCTTGGAATGGTGGTACGACCATGGAGTTCCTCTCGGCTTTCCTGTGGAGAGTGCCTCCTCTTGAGATGCGACGGGATCGCCGGGAATTCTTTCCCGTTGAAAGCAGGGAAAGGATCCCTCATCTCGAGCTCCGAGGGGGAAACGGGGCTCCTCTGGATGTGGGCGGGACCATCGTGCTTCCTCTCGAGTGGACACGGGTATGGCGGTGAACTTCTTGAGTTGCAGCAAGGGTGTGAAAGACCCTTTCGAAGTTCCAGAGGTTAGGTGTCATTCGTCTCCAGACGCCTCATCGGAAATAGGCCTCATCTCGCCTGGAAGGGAGAACTTCCTGGATTTTCTCGAGTTGCGGCAGGTTATCCCGAGTTACGACGGGGACCTCCGGGACCCGCCCTGGTGGCCTCAGGAGAGGCCAGTCCCCATGCGAGTTGCTAGGGGGCCTCTCGGGATTCCTCTCCCGTCGATACCGGGGCCAAAAACCTTGTGTGGAGTCAGGGCCGGAACCGAGGATTCCTCTCAGGGGCTGACATGGATCCTTGGGTACTTCTGGAGTCTCCCCAGGGGAGTCAGGCCTCGTCTCGAGTGGGGGCATGCACGTGCGCTTTCCTTCCAGGCTGTAGCAGCAATGTCATGCTTCCCGTGGCGTGGATCAAAGGATCTGTGGTTTTCACTCTAGGCTTTCCCTCGAGGCTTTCCCACAGGGCTGTCCCACGTGCCACCGTGGTGTGAGTCGATCCTCGGCGTGAAAGATGAGCCAGTGCAGGGCAAAAAGGTTCCTCTGGAATGGACTGAGACATCTGGGGGACTCTTGGAATGGTGGTACGACCATGGAGTTCCACTCGCCTTTCCTGTTGAGAGTGCCTCCTCTTGAGTTGCGACGGGGACGCTGGGAATTCTTTCCCGTTGAAAGCAGGGAAAGGATCCCTAATCTCGAGCTCCGAGGGGGAAACGGGGCTCCTCTGGATGTGGGCGGGACCATCGTGCTTCCTCTCGAGTGGAGACGGGTATGGCGGTGAACTTCTTGAGTTGCAGCAAGGGTGTGAAAGACCCTTTCGAAGTTCCAGATGTTAGGTGTCATTAGTCTCCAGACGCTTCATCGGAAATAGGCCTCATCTCGCCTGGAAGGGAGAACTTCCTGGATTTCCTCGAGTTGCGGCAGGTGTTCTCGAGTTACGACGGGGACCTCAGGGACCCGCCCTGGTGGCCTCAGGAGAGGCCAGTCCCCATGCGAGTTGCTAGGGGGCCTCTCGGGATTCCTCTCCCGTCGATACGGGGCCAAAAACCTTGTGTGGTGTCAGGGCCGGAACCGAGGATTCCTCTCAGGGGCTGACATGGATCTTTGGGTACTTGTGGAGTCTCCCCAGGGGAGTCAGGCCTCGTCTCGAGTGGGGGCATGCACGTGCGCTTTCCTTCCAGGCTGTAGCAGCAATGTCACGCTTCCCGTCGCGTGGATCAAAGGATCTGTGGTTTTCCCTCGAGGCTTTCCCTCGAGGCTTTCCCACAGGGCTGTCCCACGTGCCACCGTGGTGTGAGTCGATCCTCGGCGTGAAAGATGAGCCAGTGCAGGGCAAAGAGGTTCCTCTGGAATGGACTGAGACATCTGGGGGACTCTTGGAATGGTGGTACGACCATGGAGTTCCTCTCGCCTTTCCTGTTGAGAGTGCCTCCTCTTGAGATGCGATGGGAACGCCGGGAATTCTTTCCCGTTGAAAGCAGGGAAAGGATCCCTCATCTCGAGCTACGAGGGGGAAACGGGGCTCCTCTGGATGTGGGCGGGACCATCATGCTTCCTCTCGAGTGGACAAAGGTATGGCGGTGAACTTCTTGAGTTGCAGCAAGGGTGTGAAAGACCCTTTCGAAGTTCCAGAGGTTAGGTGTCATTCGTCTCCAGACGCCTCATCGGAAATAGGCCTCATCTCGCCTGGAAGGTAGAACTTCCTGGATTTTCTCGAGTTGCGGCAGGTGTTGTCGAGTTACGACGGGGACCTCAGGGACCCGCCCTGGTGGCCTCAGGAGAGGCCAGTCCCCATGCGAGTTGCTAGGGGGCCTCTCGGGATTTCTCTCCCGTCGATACCGGGACCAAAAACCTTGTGTGGAGTCAGGGCCGGAACCGAGGATTCCTCTCAGGGGCTGACATGGATCTTTGGGTACTCCTGGAGTCTCCCCAGCGGAGTCAGGCCTCGTCTCGAGTGGGGGCATGCACGTGCGCTTTCCTTCCAGGCTGTAGCAGCAATGTCACGCTTCCCGTCGCGTGGATCAAAGGATCTGTGGTTTTCCCTCGAGGCTTTCCCTCGAGGCTTTCCCACAGGGCTGTCCCACGTGCCACCGTGGTGTGAGTCGATCCTCGGCGTGAAAGATGAGCCAGTGCAGGGCAAAGAGGTTCCTCTGGAATGGACTGAGACATCTGGGGGACTCTTGGAATGGTGGTACGACCATGGAGTTCCTCTCGCCTTTCCAGTTGAGAGTGCCTCCTCTTGAGATGCGATGGGAACGCCGGGAATTCTTTCCCGTTGAAAGCAGGGAAAGGATCCCTCATCTCGAGCTACGAGGGGGAAACGGGGCTCCTCTGGATGTGGGCGGGACCATCGTGCTTCCTCTCGAGTGGACACGGGTATGTCGGTGAACTTCTTGAGTTGCAGCAAGGGTGTGAAAGACCCTTTTGAAGTTCCAGAGGTTAGGTGTCATTCGTCTCCAGACGCCTCATCGGAAATAGGCCTCATCTCGCCTGGAAGGTAGAACTTCCTGGATTTTCTCGAGTTGCGGCAGGTTATCCAGAGTTACGACGGGGACCTCAGGGACCCGCCCTGGTGGCCTCAGGAGAGGCCAGTCCCCATGCGAGTTGCTAGGGGGCCTCTCGGGATTCCTCTCCCGTCGATACCGGGGCCAAAAACCTTGTGTGGAGTCAGGGCCGGAACCGAGGATTCCTCTCAGGGGCTGACATGGATCTTTGGGTACTCCTGGAGTCTCCCCAGCGGAGTGAGGCCTCGTCTCGAGTGGGGGCATGCACGTGCGCTTTCCTTCCAGGCTGTAGCAGCAATGTCACGCTTCCCGTCGCGTGGATCAAAGGATCTGTGGTTTTCCCTCGAGGCTTTCCCTCGAGGCTTTCCCACAGGGCTGTCCCACGTGCCACCGTGGTGTGAGTCGATCCTCGGTGTGAAAGATGAGCCAGTGCAGGGCAAAGAGGTTCCTCTGGAATGGACTGAGACATCTGGGGGACTCTTGGAATGGTGGTACGACCATGGAGTTCCTCTCGCCTTTCCTGTTGAGAGTGCCTCCTCTTGAGATGCGACGGGAACGCCGGGAATTCTTTCCCGTTGAAAGCAGGGAAAGGATCCCTCATCTCGAGCTACGAGGGGCAAACGGGGCTCCTCTGGATGAGGGCGGGACCATCGTGCTTCCTCTCGACTGGAGACGGGTATGGCGGTGAACTTCTTGAGTTGCAGCAAGGGTGTGAAAAACCCTTTCGAAGTTCCAGAGGTTAGGTGTCATTAGTCTCCAGACGCCTCATCGGAAATAGGCCTCATCTCGCCTGGAAGGGAGAACTTCCTGGATTTTCTCGAGTTGCGGCAGGTGTTCCCGAGTTACGACGGGGACCTCTGGGAACCGCCCTGGTGGCCTCAGGAGAGGCCAGTCCCCATGCGAGTTGCTAGGGGGCCTCTCGGGATTCCTCTCCCGTCGATTCCGGGGCCAAAAGAATTTTTTGGAGTCAAGGCCGGAACCGAGGATTCCTCTCAGGGGCTGACATGGATCTTTGGGTACTTCTGGAGTCTCCCCAGGGGAGTCAGGCCTCGTCTCGAGTGGGGGCATGCACGTGCGCTTTCCTTCCAGGCTGTAGCAGCAATGTCACGCTTCCCGTGGCGTGGATCAAAGGATCTGTGGTTTTCCCTCGAGGCTTTCCCTCGAGGCTTTCCCACAGGGCTGTCCCACGTGCCACCGTGGTGTGAGTCGATCCTCGGCGTGAAAGATGAGCCAGTGCAGGGCAAAGAGGTTCCTGTGGAATGGACTGAGACATCTGGGGGACTCTTGGAATGGTGGTACGACCATGGAGTTCCTCTCGGCTTTCCTGTGGAGAGTGCCTCCTCTTGAGATGCGACGGGATCGCCGGGAATTCTTTCCCGTTGAAAGCAGGGAAAGGATCCCTCATCTCGAGCTCCGAGGGGGAAACGGGGCTCCTCTGGATGTGGGCGGGACCATCGTGCTTCCTCTCGAGTGGACACGGGTATGGCGGTGAACTTCTTGAGTTGCAGCAAGGGTGTGAAAGACCCTTTCGAAGTTCCAAAGGTTAGGTTTCATTAGTCTCCAGACGCCTCATCGGAAATAGGCCTCATCTCGCCTGGAAGGGAGAACTTCCTGGATTTTCTCGAGTTGCGGCAGGTTATCCCGAGTTACGACGGGGACCTCCGGGACCCGCCCTGGTGGCCTCAGGAGAGGCCAGTCCCCATGCGAGTTGCTAGGGGGCCTCTCGGGATTCCTCTCCCGTCGATACCGGGGCCAAAAACCTTGTGTGGAGTCAGGGCCGGAACCGAGGATTCCTCTCAGGGGCTGACATGGATCTTTGGGTACTTCTGGAGTCTCCCCAGGGGAGTCAGGCCTCGTCTCGAGTGGGGGCATGCACGTGCGCTTTCCTTCCAGGCTGTAGCAGCAATGTCATGCTTCCCGTGGCGTGGATCAAAGGATCTGTGGTTTTCACTCTAGGCTTTCCCTCGAGGCTTTCCCACAGGGCTGTCCCACGTGCCACCGTGGTGTGAGTCGATCCTCGGCGTGAAAGATGAGCCAGTGCAGGGCAAAAAGGTTCCTCTGGAATGGACTGAGACATCTGGGGGACTCTTGGAATGGTGGTACGACCATGGAGTTCCACTCGCCTTTCCTGTTGAGAGTGCCTCCTCTTGAGATGCGACGGGGACGCTGGGAATTCTTTCCCGTTGAAAGCAGGGAAAGGATCCCTCATCTCGAGCTCCGAGGGGGAAACGGGGCTCCTCTGGATGTGGGCGGGACCATCGTGCTTCCTCTCGAGTGGAGACGGGTATGGCGGTGAACTTCTTGAGTTGCAGCAAGGGTGTGAAAGACCCTTTCGAAGTTCCAGATGTTAGGAGTCATTAGTCTCCAGACGCTTCATCGGAAATAGGCCTCATCTCGCCTGGAAGGGAGAACTTCCTGGATTTCCTCGAGTTGCGGCAGGTGTTCTCGAGTTAGACGGGGACATCAGGGACCCGCCCTGGTGGCCTCAGGAGAGGCCAGTCCCCATGCGAGTTGCTAGGGGGCCTCTCGGGATTCCTCTCCCGTCGATACGGGGCCAAAAACCTTGTGTGGTGTCAGGGCCGGAACCGAGGATTCCTCTCAGGGGCTGACATGGATCTTTGGGTACTTGTGGAGTCTCCCCAGGGGAGTCAGGCCTCGTCTCGAGTGGGGGCATGCACGTGCGCTTTCCTTCCAGGCTGTAGCAGCAATGTCACGCTTCCCGTCGCGTGGATCAAAGGATCTGTGGTTTTCCCTCGAGGCTTTCCCTCGAGGCTTTCCCACAGGGCTGTCCCACGTGCCACCGTGGTGTGAGTCGATCCTCGGCGTGAAAGATGAGCCAGTGCAGGGCAAAGAGGTTCCTCTGGAATGGACTGAGACATCTGGGGGACTCTTGGAATGGTGGTACGACCATGGAGTTCCTCTCGCCTTTCCTGTTGAGAGTGCCTCCTCTTGAGATGCGATGGGAACGCCGGGAATTCTTTCCCGTTGAAAGCAGGGAAAGGATCCCTCATCTCGAGCTACGAGGGGGAAACGGGGCTCCTCTGGATGTGGGCGGGACCATCATGCTTCCTCTCGAGTGGACACAGTTATGGCGGTGAACTTCTTGAGTTGCAGCAAGGGTGTGAAAGACCCTTTCGAAGTTCCAGAGGTTAGGTGTCATTCGTCTCCAGACGCCTTATCGGAAATAGGCCTCATCTCGCCTGGAAGGTAGAATTTCCTGGATTTTCTCGAGTTGCGGCAGGTGTTGTCGAGTTACGACGGGGACCTCAGGGACCCGCCCTGGTGGCCTCAGGAGAGGCCAGTCCCCATGCGAGTTGCTAGGGGGCCTCTCGGGATTTCTCTCCCGTCGATACCGGGACCAAAAACCTTGTGTGGAGTCAGGGCCGGAACCGAGGATTCCTCTCAGGGGCTGACATGGATCTTTGGGTACTCCTGGAGTCTCCCCAGCGGAGTCAGGCCTCGTCTCGAGTGGGGGCATGCACGTGCGCTTTCCTTCCAGGCTGTAGCAGCAATGTCACGCTTCCCGTCGCGTGGATCAAAGGATCTGTGGTTTTCCCTCGAGGCTTTCCCTCGAGGCTTTCCCACAGGGCTGTCCCACGTGCCACCGTGGTGTGAGTCGATCCTCGGCGTGAAAGATGAGCCAGTGCAGGGCAAAGAGGTTCCTCTGGAATGGACTGAGACATCTGGGGGACTCTTGGAATGGTGGTACGACCATGGAGTTCCTCTCGCCTTTCCAGTTGAGAGTGCCTCCTCTTGAGATGCGATGGGAACGCCGGGAATTCTTTCCCGTTGAAAGCAGGGAAAGGATTCCTCATCTCGAGCTACGAGGGGGAAACGGGGCTCCTCTGGATGTGGGCGGGACCATCATGCTTCCTCTCGAGTGGACACGGGTATGGCGGTGAACTTCGTGAGTTGCAGCAAGGGTGTGAAAGACCCTTTCGAAGTTCCAGAGGTTAGGTGTCATTCGTCTCCAGACGCCTCATCGGAAATAGGCCTCATCTCGCCTGGAAGGTAGAACTTCCTGGATTTTCTCGAGTTGCGGCAGGTGTTCTCCAGTTACGACGGGGACCTCAGGGACCCACCCTGGTGGCCTCAGGAGAGGCCAGTCCCCATGCGAGTTGCTAGGGGGCCTCTTGGGATTCCTCTCCCATCGATACCGGGGCCAAAAACCTTGTGTGGAGTCAGGGCCGGAACCGAGGATTCCTCTCAGGGGCTGACATGGATCTTTGGGTACTCCTGGAGTCTCCCCAGGGGAGTCAGGCCTCGTCTCGAGTGGGGGCATGCACGTGCGCTTTCCTTCCAGGCTGTAGCAGCAATGTCACGCTTCCCATCGCGTGGATCAAAGGATCTGTGGTTTTCCCTCGAGGCTTTCCCTCGAGGCTTTCCCACAGGGCTGTCCCACGTGCCACCGTGGTGTGAGTCGATCCTCGGCGTGAAAGATGAGCCAGTGCAGGGCAAAGAGGTTCCTCTGGAATGGACTGAGACATCTGGGGGACTCTTGGAATGGTGGTACGACCATGGAGTTCCTCTCGCCTTTCCTGTTGAGAGTGCCTCCTCTTGAGATGCGACGGGGACGCTGGGAATTCTTTCCCTTTGAAAGCAGGGAAACGATCCCTCATCTCGAGCTCCGAGGGGGAAACGGGGCTCCTCTGGATGTGGGCGGGACCATCGTGCTTCCTCTCAAGTGGAGACGGGTATGGCGGTGAACTTCTTGAGTTGCAGCAAGGGTGTGAAAGACCCTTTCGAAGTTCCAGAGGTTAGGTATCATTAGTCTCCAGACCCCTCATTGGAAATAGGCCTCATCTCGCCTGGAAGGGAGAACTTCCTGGATTTTCTCGAGTTGCGGCAGGTTTTCTCGAGTTACGACGGGGACCTCAGGGACCCGACCTGGTGGCCTCAGGATAGGCCAGTCCCCATGCGAGTTGCTAGGGGGCCTCTCGGGATTCCTCTCCCGTCGATACCGGGGCCAAAAACCTTGTGTGGAGTCAGGGCCGGAACCGAGGATTCCTCTCAGGGGCTGACATGGATCTTTGGGTACTTGTGGAGTCTCCCCAGGGGAGTCAGGCCTCGTCTCGAGTGGGGGCATGCACGTGCGCTTTCCTTCCAGGCTGTAGCAGCAATGTCATGCTTCCCGTCGCGTGGATCAAAGGATCTGTGGTTTTCCCTCGAGGCTTTCCCTCGAGGCTTTCCCACAGGGCTGTCCCACGTTCCACCGTGGTGTGAGTCGATCCTCGGCGTGAAAGATGAGCCAGTGCAGGGCAAAGAGGTTCCTCTGGAATGGACTGAGACATCTGGGGGACTCTTGGAATGGTGGTACGACCATGGAGTTCCTCTCGCCTTTCCTGTTGAGAGTGCCTCCTCTTGAGATGCGATGGGAACGCCGGGAATTCTTTCCCGTTGAAAGCAGGGAAAGGATCCCTCATCTCGAGCTACGAGGGTGAAACGGGGCTCCTCTGGATGTGGGCGGGACCATCATGCTTCCTCTCGAGTGGACACGGGTATGGCGGTGAACTTCTTGAGTTGCAGCAAGGGTGTGAAATACCCTTTCGAAGTTCCAGAGGTTAGGTGTCATTCGTCTCCAGACGCCTCATCGGAAATAGGCCTCATCTCGCCTGGAAGGTAGAACTTCCTGGATTTTCTCGAGTTGCGGCAGGTGTTGTCGAGTTACGACGGGGACCTCATGGACCCGCCCTGGTGGCCTCAGGAGAGGCCAGTCCCCATGCGAGTTGCTAGGGGGCCTCTCGGGATTCCTCTCCCGTCGATACCGGGGCCAAAAACCTTGTGTGGAGTCAGGGCCGGAACCGAGGATTCCTCTCAGGGGCTGACATGGATCTTTGGGTACTTCTGGAGTCTCCCCAGCGGAGTCAGGCCTCGTCTCGAGTGGGGGCATGCACGTGCGCTTTCCTTCCAGGCTGTAGCAGCAATGTCACGCTTCCCGTCGCGTGGATCAAAGGATCTGTGGTTTTCCCTCGAGGCTTTCCCTCGAGGCTTTCCCACAGGGCTGTCCCACGTGCCACCGTGGTGTGAGTCGATCCTCGGCGTGAAAGATGAGCCAGTGCAGGGCAAAGAGGTTCCTCTGGAATGGACTGAGACATCTGGGGGACTCTTGGAATGGTGGTACGACCATGGAGTTCCTCTCGCCTTTCCTGTTGAGAGTGCCTCCTCTTGAGATGCGATGGGAACGCCGGGAATTCTTTCCCGTTGAAAGCAGGGAAAGGATCCCTCATCTCGAGCTACGAGGGGGAAACGGGGCTCCTCTGGATGTGGGCGGGACCATCATGCTTCCTCTCGAGTGGACACAGTTATGGCGGTGAACTTCTTGAGTTGCAGCAAGGGTGTGAAAGACCCTTTCGAAGTTCCAGAGGTTAGGTGTCATTCGTCTCCAGACGCCTTATCGGAAATAGGCCTCATCTCGCCTGGAAGGTAGAACTTCCTGGATTTTCTCGAGTTGCGGCAGGTGTTGTCGAGTTACGACGGGGACCTCAGGGACCCGCCCTGGTGGCCTCAGGAGAGGCCAGTCCCCATGCGAGTTGCTAGGGGGCCTCTCGGGATTTCTCTCCCGTCGATACCGGGACCAAAAACCTTGTGTGGAGTCAGGGCCGGAACCGAGGATTCCTCTCAGGGGCTGACATGGATCTTTGGGTACTCCTGGAGTCTCCCCAGCGGAGTCAGGCCTCGTCTCGAGTGGGGGCATGCACGTGCGCTTTCCTTCCAGGCTGTAGCAGCAATGTCACGCTTCCCGTCGCGTGGATCAAAGGATCTGTGGTTTTCCCTCGAGGCTTTCCCTCGAGGCTTTCCCACAGGGCTGTCCCACGTGCCACCGTGGTGTGAGTCGATCCTCGGCGTGAAAGATGAGCCAGTGCAGGGCAAAGAGGTTCCTCTGGAATGGACTGAGACATCTGGGGGACTCTTGGAATGGTGGTACGACCATGGAGTTCCTCTCGCCTTTCCAGTTGAGAGTGCCTCCTCTTGAGATGCGATGGGAACGCCGGGAATTCTTTCCCGTTGAAAGCAGGGAAAGGATTCCTCATCTCGAGCTACGAGGGGGAAACGGGGCTCCTCTGGATGTGGGCGGGACCATCATGCTTCCTCTCGAGTGGACACGGGTATGGCGGTGAACTTCGTGAGTTGCAGCAAGGGTGTGAAAGACCCTTTCGAAGTTCCAGAGGTTAGGTGTCATTCGTCTCCAGACGCCTCATCGGAAATAGGCCTCATCTCGCCTGGAAGGTAGAACTTCCTGGATTTTCTCGAGTTGCGGCAGGTGTTCTCCAGTTACGACGGGGACCTCAGGGACCCACCCTGGTGGCCTCAGGAGAGGCCAGTCCCCATGCGAGTTGCTAGGGGGCCTCTCGGGATTCCTCTCCCATCGATACCGGGGCCAAAAACCTTGTGTGGAGTCAGGGCCGGAACCGAGGATTCCTCTCAGGGGCTGACATGGATCTTTGGGTACTCCTGGAGTCTCCCCAGGGGAGTCAGGCCTCGTCTCGAGTGGGGGCATGCACGTGCGCTTTCCTTCCAGGCTGTAGCAGCAATGTCACGCTTCCCGTCACGTGGATCAAAGGATCTGTGGTTTTCCCTCGAGGCTTTCCCTCGAGGCTTTCCCACAGGGCTGTCGCACGTGCCACCGTGGTGTGAGTCGATCCTCGGCGTGAAAGATGAGCCAGTGCAGGGCAAAGAGGTTCCTCTGGAATGGACTGAGACATCTGGGGGACTCTTGGAATGGTGGTACGACCATGGAGTTCCTCTCGCCTTTCCAGTTGAGAGTGCCTCCTCTTGAGATGCGATGGGAACGCCGTTAATTCTTTCCCGTTGAAAGCAGGGAAAGGATCCCTCATCTCGAGCTACGAGGGGGAAACGGGGCTCCTCTGGATGTGGGCGGGACCATCATGCTTCCTCTCGAGTGGACACGGGTATGGCAGTGAACTTCTTGAGTTGCAGCAAGGGTGTGAAAGACCCTTTCGAAGTTCCAGAGGTTAGGTGTCATTCGTCTCCAGACGCCTCATCGGAAATAGGCCTCATCTCGCCTGGAAGGTAGAACTTCCTGGATTTTCTCGAGTTGCGGCAGGTGTTGTCGAGTTACGACGGGGACCTCAGGGACCCGCCCTGGTGGCCTCAGGAGAGGCCAGTCCCCATGCGAGTTGCTAGGGAGCCTCTCGGGATTCCTCTCCCGTCGATACCGGGGCCAAAAACCTTGTGTGGAGTCAGGGCCGGAACCGAGGATTCCTCTCAGGGGCTGACATGGATCTTTGGGTACTCCTGGAGTCTCCCCAGCGGAGTTAGGCCTCGTCTCGAGTGGGGGCATGCACGTGCGCTTTCCTTCCAGGCTGTAGCAGCAATGTCACGCTTACCGTCGCGTGGATCAAAGAATCTGTGGTTTTCCCTCGAGGCTTTCCCTCGAGGCTTTCCCACAGGGCTGTCCCACGTGCCACCGTGGTGTGAGTCGATCCTCGGCGTGAAAGATGAGCCAGTGCAGGGCAAAGAGGTTCCTCTGGAATGGACTGAGACATCTGGGGGACTCTTGGAATGGTGGTACGACCATGGAGTTCCTCTCGCCTTTCCTGTTGAGAGTGCCTCCTCTTGAGATGCGACGGGAACGCCGGGAATTCTTTCCCGTTGAAAGCAGGGAAAGGATCCCTCATCTCGAGCTACGAGGGGCAAACGGGGCTCCTCTGGATGTGGGCGGGACCATCGTGTTTCCTCTCGAGTGGAGACGGGTATGGCGGTGAACTTCTTGAGTTGCAGCAAGGGTGTGAAAGACCCTTTCGAAGTTCCAGAGGTTAGGTGTCATTCGTCTCCAGACGCCTCATCGGAAATAGGCCTCACCTCGCCTGGAAGGTAGAACTTCCTGGATTTTCTCGAGTTGCGGCAGGTGTTGTCGAGTTACGACGGGGACCTCAGGGACCCGCCCTGGTGGCCTCAGGAGAGGCCAGTCCCCATGCGAGTTGCTAGGGGGCCTCTTGGGATTCCTCTCCCGTCGATACCGGGGCCAAAAACCTTGTGTGGAGTCAGGGCCGGAACCGAGGATTCCTCTCAGGGGCTGACATGGATCTTTGGGTACTTCTGGAGTCTCCCCAGCGGAGTCAGGCCTCGTCTCGAGTGGGGGCATGCACGTGCGCTTTCCTTCCAGGCTGTAGCAGCAATGTCACGCTTCCCGTCACGTGGATCAAAGGATCTGTGGTTTTCCCTCGAGGCTTTCCCTCGAGGCTTTCCCACAGGGCTGTCGCACGTGCCACCGTGGTGTGAGTCGATCCTCGGCGTGAAAGATGAGCCAGTGCAGGGCAAAGAGGTTCCTCTGGAATGGACTGAGACATCTGGGGGACTCTTGGAATGGTGGTACGAACATGGAGTTCCTCTCGCCTTTCCAGTTGAGAGTGCCTCCTCTTGAGATGCGATGGGAACGCCGTTAATTCTTTCCCGTTGAAAGCAGGGAAAGGATCCCTCATCTCGAGCTACGAGGGGGAAACGGGGCTCCTCTGGATGTGGGCGGGACCATCGTGCTTCCTCTCGAGTGGACACGGGTATGGCGGTGAACTTCTTGAGTTGCAGCAAGGGTGTGAAAGACCCTTTCGAAGTTCCAGAGGTTAGGTGTCATTCGTCTCCAGACGCCTCATCGGAAATAGGCCTCATCTCGCCTGGAAGGTAGAACTTCCTGGATTTTCTCGAGTTGCGGCAGGTGTTGTCGAGTTACGACGGGGACCTCAGGGACCCGCCCTGGTGGCCTCAGGAGAGGCCAGTCCCCATGCGAGTTGCTAGGGAGCCTCTCGGGATTCCTCTCCCGTCGATACCGGGGCCAAAAACCTTGTGTGGAGTCAGGGCCGGAACCGAGGATTCCTCTCAGGGGCTGACATGGATCTTTGGGTACTCCTGGAGTCTCCCCAGCGGAGTCAGGCCTCGTCTCGAGTGGGGGCATGCACGTGCGCTTTCCTTCCAGGCTGTAGCAGCAATGTCACGCTTACCGTCGCGTGGATCAAAGGATCTGTGGTTTTCCCTCGAGGCTTTCCCTCGAGGCTTTCCCACAGGGCTGTCCCACGTGCCACCGTGGTGTGAGTCGATCCTCGGCGTGAAAGATGAGCCAGTGCAGGGCAAAGAGGTTCCTCTGGAATGGACTGAGACATCTGGGGGACTCTTGGAATGGTGGTACGACCATGGAGTTCCTCTCGCCTTTCCTGTTGAGAGTGCCTCCTCTTGACATGCGACGGGAACGCCGGGAATTCTTTCCCGTTGAAAGCAGGGAAAGGATCCCTCATCTCGAGCTACGAGGGGCAAACGGGGCTCCTCTGGATGTGGGCGGGACCATCGTGCTTCCTCTCGAGTGGAGACGGGTATGGCGGTGAACTTCTTGAGTTGCAGCAAGGGTGTGAAAGACCCTTTCGAAGTTCCAGAGGTTAGGTGTCATTCGTCTCCAGACGCCTCATCGGAAATAGGCCTCATCTCGCCTGGAAGGTAGAACTTCCTGGATTTTCTCGAGTTGCGGCAGGTGTTGTCGAGTTACGACGGGGACCTCAGGGACCCGCCCTGGTGGCCTCAGGAGAGGCCAGTCCCCATGCGAGTTGCTAGGGGGCCTCTCGGGATTCCTCTCCCGTCGATACCGGGGCCAAAAACCTTGTGTGGAGTCAGGGCCGGAACCGAGGATTCCTCTCAGGGGCTGACATGGATCTTTGGGTACTTCTGGAGTCTCCCCAGCGGAGTCAGGCCTCGTCTCGAGTGGGGGCATGCACGTGCGCTTTCCTTCCAGGCTGTAGCAGCAATGTCACGCTTCCCGTCACGTGGATCAAAGGATCTGTGGTTTTCCCTCGAGGCTTTCCCTCGAGGCTTTCCCACAGGGCTGTCGCACGTGCCACCGTGGTGTGAGTCGATCCTCGGCGTGAAAGATGAGCCAGTGCAGGGCAGAGAGGTTCCTCTGGAATGGACTGAGACATCTGGGGGACTCTTGGAATGGTGGTACGACCATGGAGTTCCTCTCGCCTTTCCAATTGAGAGTGCCTCCTCTTGAGATGCGATGGGAACGCCGTTAATTCTTTCCCGTTGAAAGCAGGGAAAGGATCCCTCATCTCGAGCTCCGAGGGGGAAACGGGGCTCCTCTGGATGTGGGCGGGACCATCATGCTTCCTCTCGAGTGGACACGGGTATGGCGGTGAACTTCTTGAGTTGCAGCAAGGGTGTGAAAGACCCTTTCGAAGTTCCAGAGTTTAGGTGTCATTCGTCTCCAGACGCCTCATCGGAAATAGGCCTCATCTCGCCTGGAAGGTAGAACTTCCTGGATTTTCTCGAGTTGCGGCAGGTGTTGTCGAGTTACGACGGGGACCTCAGGGACCCGCCCTGGTGGCCTCAGGAGAGGCCAGTCCCCATGCGAGTTGCTAGGGAGCCTCTCGGGATTCCTCTCCCGTCGATACCGGGGCCAAAAACCTTGTGTGGAGTCAGGGCCGGAACCGAGGATTCCTCTCAGGGGCTGACATGGATCTTTGGGTACTCCTGGAGTCTCCCCAGCGGAGTCAGGCCTCGTCTCGAGTGGGGGCATGCACGTGCGCTTTCCTTCCAGGCTGTAGCAGCAATGTCACGCTTACCGTCGCGTGGATCAAAGGATCTGTGGTTTTCCCTCGAGGCTTTCCCTCGAGGCTTTCCCACAGGGCTGTCCCACGTGCCACCGTGGTGTGAGTCGATCCTCGGCGTGAAAGATGAGCCAGTGCAGGGCAAAGAGTTTCCTCTGGAATGGACTGAGACATCTGGGGGACTCTTGGAATGGTGGTACGACCATGGAGTTCCTCTCACCTTTCCTGTTGAGAGTACCTCCACTTGAGATGCGACGGGAACGCCGGGAATTCTTTCCCGTTGAAAGCAGGGAAAGGATCCCTCATCTCGAGCTACAAGGGGCAAACGGGGCTCCTCTGGATGTGGGCGGGACCATCGTGTTTCCTCTCGAGTGGAGACGGGTATGGCGGTGAACTTCTTTAGTTGCAGCAAGGGTGTGAAAGACCCTTTCGAAGTTTCAGAGGTTAGGTGTCATTCGTCTCCAGACGCCTCATCGGAAATAGGCCTCATCTCGCCTGGAAGGGAGAACTTCCTGGATTTTCTCGAGTTGCGGCAGGTGTTCCCGAGTTACGACGGGGACCTCTGGGACCCGCCCTGGTGGCCTCAGGAGAGGCCAGTCCCCATGCGAGTTGCTAGGGAGCCTCTCGGGATTCCTCTCCCGTCGATACCGGGGCCAAAAACCTTGTGTGGAGTCAGGGCCGGAACCGAGGATTCATCTCAGGGGCTGACATGGATCTTTGGGTACTTCTGGAGTCTCCCCAGCGGAGTCAGGCCTCGTCTCGAGTGGGGGCATGCACGTGCGCTTTCCTTCCAGGCTGTAGCAGCAATGTCACGCTTCCCGTCGCGTGGATCAAAGGATCTGTGGTTTTCCCTCGAGGCTTTCCCTCGAGGCTTTCCCACAGGGCTGTCCCACGTGCCACCGTGGTGTGAGTCGATCCTCGGCGTGAAAGATGAGCCAGTGCAGGGCAGAGAGGTTCCTCTGGAATGGACTGAGACATCTGGGGGACTCTTGGAATGGTGGTACGACCATGGAGTTCCTCTCGCCTTTCCAGTTGAGAGTGCCTCCTCTTGAGATGCGATGGGAACGCCGGGAATTCTTTCCCGTTGAAAGCAGGGAAAGGATCCCTCATCTCGAGCTACGAGGGGGAAACGGGGCTCCTCTGGATGTGGGCGGGACCATCATGCTTCCTCTCGAGTGGACACGGGTATGGCGGTGAACTTCTTGAGTTGCAGCAAGGGTGTGAAAGACCCTTTCGAAGTTCCAGAGGTTAGGTGTCATTCGTCTCCAGAAGCCTCATCGGAAATAGGCCTCATCTCGCCTGGAAGGTAGAACTTCCTGGATTTTCTCGAGTTGCGGCAGGTATTGTCGAGTTACGACGGGGACCTCAGGGACCCGCCCTGGTGGCCTCAGGAGAGGCCAGTCCCCATGCGAGTTGCTAGGGGGCCTCTCGGGATTCCTCTCCCGTCGATACCGGGGCCAAAAACCTTGTGTGGAGTCAGGGCCGGAACCGAGGATTCCTCTCAGGGGCTGACATGGATCTTTGGGTACTCCTGGAGTCTCCCCAGCGGAGTTAGGCCTCGTCTCGAGTGGGGGCATGCACGTGCGCTTTCCTTCCAGGCTGTAGCAGCAATGTCACGCTTCCCGTCGCGTGGATCAAAGGATCTGTGGTTTTCCCTCGAGGCTTTCCCTCGAGGCTTTCCCACAGGGCTGTCCCACGTGCCACCGTGGTGTGAGTCGATCCTCGGCGTGAAAGATGAGCCAGTGCAGGGCAAAGAGGTTCCTCTGGAATGGACTGAGACATCTGGGGGACTCTTGGAATGGTGGTACGACCATGGAGTTCCTCTCGCCTTTCCTGTTGAGAGTGCCTCCTCTTGAGATGCGACGGGAACGCCGGGAATTCTTTCCCGTTGAAAGCAGGGAAAGGATCCCTCATCTCGAGCTACGAGGGGCAAACGGGGCTCCTCTGGATGTGGGCGGGACCATCGTGCTTCCTCTCGAGTGGAGACGGGTATGGCGGTGAACTTCTTGAGTTGCAGCAATGGTGTGAAAGACCCTTTCGAAGTTCCAGAGGTTAGGTGTCATTAGTCTCCAGACGCCTCATCGGAAGTAGGCCTCATCTCGCCTGGAAGGGAGAACTTCCTGGATTTTCTCGAGTTACGGCAGGTGTTCCCGAGTTACGACGGGGACCTCTGGGACCCGCCATGGTGGCCTCTGGAGAGGCCAGTCCCCATGCGAGTTGCTAGGGGGCCACTCGGGATTCCTCTCCCGTCGATACCGGGGCCAAAAACCTTGTGTGGAATCACGGCCGGAACCGAGGATTCCTCTCAGGGGCTGACATGGATCTTTGGGTACTTCTGGAGTCTCGCCAGGGGAGACAGGCCTCGTCTCGAGTGGGGGCATGCACGTGCGCTTTCCTTCCAGGCTGTAGCAGCAATGTCACGCTTCCCGTCGCGTGGATCAAAGGGGCTGTGGTTTTCCCTCGAGGCTTTCCCTCGAGGCTTTCCCACAGGGCTGTCCCACGTGCCACCGTGGTGTGAGTCGATCCTCGGCGTGAAAGATGAGCCAGTGCAGGGCAAAGAGGTTCCTCTGGAATGGACTGAGACATCTGGGGGACTCTTGGAATGGTGGTACGACCATGGAGTTCCTCTCGCCTTTCCTGTTGAGAGTGCCTCCTCTTGAGATGCGAAGGGAACGCCGGGAATTCTTTCCCGTTGAAAGCAGGGAAAGGATCCCTCATCTCGAGCTCCGAGGGGGAAACGGGGCTCCTCTGGATGTGGGCGGGACCATCGTGCGTCCTCTCGAGTGGAGACGGGTATGGCGGTGAACTTCTTGAGTTGCAGCAAGGGTGTGAAAGACCCTTTCGAAGTTCCAGAAGTTAGGTGTCATTCGTCTCCAGACGCCTCATCGGAAATAGGCCTCATCTCGCCTGGAAGGTAGAACTTCCTGGATTTTCTCGAGTTGCGGCAGGTGTTGTCGAGTTACGACGGGGACCTCAGGGACCCGCCCTGGTGGCCTCAGGAGAGGCCAGTCCCCATGCGAGTTGCTAGGGGGCCTCTCGGGATTCCTCTCCCGTCGATACCGGGGCCAAAAAACTTGTGTGGAGTCAGGGCCGGAACCGAGGATTCCTCTCAGGGGCTGACATGGATCTTTGGGTACTTCTGGAGTCTCCCCAGCGGAGTCAGGCCTCGTCTCGAGTGGGGGCATGCACGTGCGCTTTCCTTCCAGGCTGTAGCAGCAATGTCACGCTTCCCGTCGCGTGGATCAAAGGATCTGTGGTTTTCCCTCGAGGCTTTCCCACAGGGCTGTCCCACGTGCCACCGTGGTGTGAGTCGATCCTCGGCGTGAAAGTTGAGCCAGTGCAGGGCAAAGAGGTTCCTCTGGAATGGACTGAGACATCTGGGGGACTCTTGGAATGGTGGTACGACCATGGAGTTCCTCTCGCCTTTCCAGTTGAGAGTGCCTCCTCTTGAGATGCGATGGGAACGCCGGGAATTCTTTCCCGTTGAAAGCAGGGAAAGGATCCCTCATCTCGAGCTACGAGGGGGAAACGGGGCTCCTCTGGATGTGGGCGGGACCATCATGCTTCCTCTCGAGTGGACACGGGTATGGCGGTGAACTTCTTGAGTTGCAGCAAGGGTGTGAAAGACCCTTTCGAAGTTCCAGAGGTTACATGTCATTCGTCTCCAGACGCCTCATCGGAAATAGGCCTCATCTCGCCTGGAAGGTAGAACTTCCTGGATTTTTTCGAGTTGCGGCAGGTGTTGTCGAGTTACGACGGGGACCTCAGGGACCCGCCCTGGTGGCCTCAGGAGAGGCCAGTCCCCATGCGAGTTGCTAGGGGGCCTCTCGGGATTCCTCTCCTGTCGATACCGGGGCCAAAAACTTTGTGTGGAGTCAGGGCCGGAACCGAGGATTCCTCTCAGGGGCTGACATGGATCTTTGGGTACTCCTGGAGTCTCCCCAGCGGAGTGAGGCCTCGTCTCGAGTGGGGGCATGCACGTGCGCTTTCCTTCCAGGCTGTAGCAGCAATGTCACGCTTCCCGTCGCGTGGATCAAAGGATCTGTGGTTTTCCCTCGAGGCTTTCCCTCGAGGCTTTCCCACAGGGCTGTCCCACGTGCCACCGTGGTGTGAGTCAATCCTCGGCGTGAAAGATGAGCCAGTGCAGGGCAAAGAGGTTCCTCTGGAATGGACTGAGACATCTGGGGGACTCTTGGAATGGTGGTACGACCATGGAGTTCCTCTCGCCTTTCCTGTTGAGAGTGCCTCCTCTTGAGATGCGACGGGAACGCCGGGAATTCTTTCCCGTTGAAAGCAGGGAAAGGATCCCTCATCTCGAGCTACGAGGGGCAAACGGTGCTCCTCTGGATGTGGGCGGGACCATCGTGCTTCCTCTCGAGTGGAGACGGGTATGGCGGTGAACTTCTTGAGTTGCAGCAAGGGTGTGAAAGACCCTTTCGAAGTTCCAGAGGTTAGGTGTCATTAGTCTCCAGACGCCTCATCGGAAATAGGCCTCATCTCGCCTGGAAGGGAGAACTTCCTGGATTTTCTCGAGTTGCGGCAGGTGTTCCCGAGTTACGACGGGGACCTCTGGGACCCGCCCTGGTGGCCTCAGGACAGGCCAGTCCCCATGCGAGTTGCTAGGGAGCCTCTCGGGATTCCTCTCCCGTCGATACCGGGGCCAAAAACCTTGTGTGGAGTCAGGGCCGGAACCGAGGATTCCTCTCAGGGGCTGACATGTATCTTTGGGTACTTCTGGAGTCTCCCCAGGGGAGTCAGGCCTCGTCTCGAGTGGGGGCATGCACGTGCGCTTTCCTTCCAGGCTGTAGCAGCAATGTCACGCTTCCCGTCGCGTGGATCAAAGGATCTGTGGTTTTCCCTCGAGGCTTTCCCTCGAGGCGTTCCCACAGGGCTGTCCCACGTGCCACCGTGGTGTGAGTCGATCCTCGGCGTGAAAGATGAGCCAGTGCAGGGCAAAGAGGTTCCTCTGTAATGGACTGAGACATCTGGGGGACTCTTGGAATGGTGGTACGACCATGGAGTTCCTCTCGCCTTTCCTGTTGAGAGTGCCTCCTCTTGAGATGCGACGGGAACGCCGGGAATTCTTTCCCGTTGAAAGCAGGGAAAGGATCCCTCATCTCGAGCTACGAGGGGGAAACGGGGCTCCTCTGGATGTGGGCGGGACCATCGTACTTCCTCTCGAGTGGAGACGGGTATGGCGGTGAACTTCTTGAGTTGCAGCAAGGGTGTGAAAGACCCTTTCGAAGTTCCAGAGGTTAGGTGTCATTAGTGTCCAGACGCCTCATCGGAAATAGGCCTCATCTCGCCTGGAAGGGAGAACTTCCTGGATTTTCTCGAGTTGCGTCAGGTGTTCTCGAGTTACGACGGGGACCTCAGGGACCCGCCCTGGTGGCCTCAGGAGAGGCCAGTCCCCATGCGAGTTGCTAGGGGGCCTCTCGGGATTCCTCTCCCATCGATACCGGGGCCAAAAACCTTGTGTGGAGTCAGGGCCGGAACCGAGGATTCCTCTCAGGGGCTGACATGTATCTTTGGGTACTTCTGGAGTCTCCCCAGGGGAGTCAGGCCTCGTCTCGAGTGGGGGCATGCACGTGCGCTTTCCTTCCAGGCTGTAGCAGCAATGTCACGCTTCCCGTCGCGTTGATCAAAGGATCTGTGGTTTTCCCTCGAGGCTTTCCCTCGAGGCTTTCCCACAGGGCTGTCCCACGTGCCACCGTGGTGTGAGTCGATCCTCGGCGTGAAAGATGAGCCAGTGCAGGGCAAAGAGGTTCCTCTGGAATGGACTGAGACATCTGGGGGACTCTTGGAATGGTGGTACGACCATGGAGTTCCTCTCGCCTTTCCTGTTGAGAGTGCCTCCTCTTGAGATGCGACGAGAACACCGGGAATTCTTTCGCGTTGAAAGCAGGTCAAGGATCCCTCATCTCGAGCTCCGAGGGGGAAACGGGGCTCCTCTGGATGTGGGCGGGACCATCGTGCTTCCTCTCGAGTGGAGACGGGTATGGCGGTGAACTTCTTGAGTTGCAGTAAGGGTGTGAAAGACCCTTTCGAAGTTCCAGAGGTTAGGTGTCATTAGTCTCCTGACGCCTCATCGGAAATAGGCCTCATCTCGCCTGGAAGGGAGAACTTCCTGGATTTTCTCGAGTTGCGGCAGGTGTTCCCGAGTTACGACGGGGACCTCAGGGACCCGCCCTGGTGGCCTCAGGAGAGGGCAGTCCCCATGCGAGTTGCTAGGGGGCCTCTCGGGATTCCTCTCCCGTCGATACCGGGGCTAAAAACCTTGTGTGGAGTCAGGGCCGGAACCGAGGATTCCTCTCAGGGGCTGACATGGATCTTTGGGTACTTCTGGAGTCTCCCCAGCGGAGTCAGGCCTCGTCTCGAGTGGGGGCATGCACGTGCGCTTTCCTTCCAGGCTGTAGCAGCAATGTCACGTTTCCCGTCGCGTGGATCAAAGGATCTGTGGTTTTCCCTCGAGGCTTTCCCTCGAGGCTTTCCCACAGGGCTGTCCCACGTGCCACCGTGGTGTGAGTCGATCCTCGGCGTGAAAGATGAGCCAGTGCAGGGCAAAAGGTTCCTCTGGAAAGGACTGAGACATCTGGGGGACTCTTGGAATGGTGGTACGACCATGGAGTTCCTCTCGGCTTTCCTGTGGAGAGTGCCTCCTCTTGAGATGCGACGGGATTGCCGGGAATTCTTTCCTGTTGAAAGCAGGGAAAGGATCCCTCATCTCGAGCTCCGAGGGGGAAACGGGGCTCTTCTGGATGTGGGCGGGAGAATCGTGCTTCCTCTCGAGTGGAGACGGGTATGGCGGTGAACTTCTTGAGTTGCAGCAAGGGTGTGAAAGACCCTTTCGAAGTTCCAGAGTTTAGGTTTCATAGGTCTCCAGACGCCTCATCGGAAATAGGCCTCATCTCGCCTGGAAGGGAGAACTTCCTGGATTTTCTCGAGTTGCGGCAGGTTATCCAGAGTTACGACGGGGACCTCAGGGACCCGCCCTGGTGGCCTCAGGAGAGGCCAGTCCCCATGCGAGTTGCTAGGGGGCCTCTCGGGATTCCTCTCCCGTCGATACCGGGGCCAAAAACCTTGTGTGGAGTCAGGGCCGGAACCGAGGATTCCTCTCAGGGGCTGATATGGATCTTTGGGTACTTCTGGAGTCTCGCCAGGGGAGACAGGCCTCGTCTAGAGTGGGGGCATGCACGTGCGCTTTCCTTCCAGGCTGTAGCAGCAATGTCACGCTTCCCGTCGCGTGGATCAAAGGGTCTGTGGTTTTCCCTCGAGGCTTTCCCTCGAGGCTTTCCCACAGGGCTGTCCCACGTGCCACCGTGGTGTGAGTCGATCCTCGGCGTGAAAGATGAGCCAGTGCAGGGCAAAGAGTTTCCTCTGGAATGGACTGAGACATCTGGGGGACTCTTGGAATGGTGGTACGACCATGGAGTTCCTCTCGCCTTTCCTGTTGAGAGTGCCTCCTCTTGAGATGCGACGGGAACGCCGGGAATTCTTTCCCGTTGAAAGCAGGGAAAGGATCCCTCATCTCGAGCTGCGAGGGGGAAACGGGGCTCCTCTGGATGTGGGCGGGACCATCGTGCTTCCTCTCGAGTGGAGACGGGTATGGCGGTGAACTTCTTTACTTGCAGCAAGGGTGTGAAAGACCCATTCGAAGTTCCAGATGTTAGGTGTCATTAGTCTCCAGACGCCTCATCGGAAATAGGCCTCATCTCGCCTGGAAGGGAGAACTTCCTGGATTTTCTCGAGTTGCGGCAGGTGTTCTCGAGTTACGACGGGGACCTCAGGGACCCGCCCTGGTGGCCTCAGGAGGGGCCAGTCCCCATGCGAGTTGCTAGGGGGCCTCTCGGGATTCCTCTCCCGTCGATACCGGGGCCAAAAACCTTGTGTGGAGTCAGGGCCGGAACCGAGGATTCCTCTCAGGGGCTGACATGGATCTTTGGGTACTTCTGGAGTCTCCCCAGGGGAGTCAGGCCTCGTCTCGAGTGGGGGCATGCACGTGCGCTTTCCTTCCAGGCTGTAGCAGCAATGTCACGCTTCCCGTGGCGTGGATTAAAGGATCTGTGGTTTTCCCTCGAGGCTTTCCCACAGGGCTGTCCCACGTGCCACCGTGGTGTGAGTCGATCCTCGGCGTGAAAGATGAGCCAGTGCAGGGCAAAGAGGTTCCTCTGGAATGGACTGAGACATCTGGGGGACTCTTGGAATGGTGGTACGACCATGGAGTTCCTCTCGGCTTTCCTGTGGAGAGTGCCTCCTCTTGAGATGCAATGGGAACGCCGGGAATTCTTTCCCGTTGATAGCAGGGAAAGGATCCCTCATCTCGAGCTCCGAGGGGGAAACGGGGCTCCTCTGGATGTGGGCGGGACCATCGTGCTTCCTCTCGAGTGGAGACGGGTATGGCGGTGAACTTCTTTAGTTGCAGCAAGGGTGTGAAAGACCCTTTCGAAGTTCCAGAGGTTAGGTGTCATTAGTCTCCAGACGCCTCATCGGAAATAGGCCTCATCTCGCCTGGAAGGGAGAACTTCCTGGATTTTCTCGAGTTGCGGCAGGTGTTCTCGAGTTACGACGGGGACCTCAGGGACCCGCCCTGGTGGCCTCAGGAGAGGCCAGTCCCCATGCGAGTTGCTAGGGGGCCTCTCGGGATTCCTCTCCCGTCGATACCGGGGCCAAAAACCTTGTGTGGAGTCAGGGCCGGAACCGAGGATTCCTCTCAGGGGCTGACATGGATCTTTGGGTACTTCTGGAGTCTCCCCAGGGGAGTCAGGCCTCGTCTCGTGTGGGGGCATGCACTTGCGGTTTCCTTCCAGGCTGTAGCAGCAATGTCACGCTTTCCGTGGCGTGGATCAAAGGATCTGTGGTTTTCCCTCGAGGCTTTCCCTCGAGGCTTTCCCACAGGGCTGTCCCACGTGCCACCGTGGTGTGAGTCGATCCTCGGCGTGAAAGATGAGCCAGTGCAGGGCAAAGAGGTTCCTCTGGAATGGACTGAGACATCTGGGGGACTCTTGGAATGGTGGTACGACCATGGAGTTCCTCTCGCCTTTCCTGTTGAGAGTGCCTCCTCTTGAGATGCGACGGGAACGCCGGGAATTCTTTCACGTTGAAAGCAGGGAAAGGATCCCTCATCTCGAGATCCGAGGGGGAAACGGGGCTCCTCTGGATATGGGCGGGACCATCGTGCTTCCTCTCGAGTGGAGACGGGTATGGCGGTGAACTTCTTGAGTTGCAGCAAGGGTGTGAAAGACCCTTTCGAAGTTCCAGAGGTTAGGTGTCATTAGTCTCCAGACGCCTTATCGGAAATAGGCCTCATCTCGCCTGGAAGGGAGAACTTCCTGCATTTTCTCGAGTTGCGGCAGGTGTTCTCGAGTTACGACGGGGACCTCAGGGACCCGCCCTGGTGGCCTCAGGAGAGGCCAGTCCCCATGCGAGGTGCTAGGGGGCCTCTCGGGATTCCTCTCCCGTCGATACCGGCGCCAAAAACCTTGTTTGAAGTCAGGGCCGGAACCGAGGATTCCTCTCAGGGGCTGACATGCATCTTTGGGTACTTGTGGAGTCTCCCCAGGGGAGTCAGGCCTCGTCTCGAGTGGGGGCATGCACGTGCACTTGCCTTCCAGGCTGTAGCAGCAATGTCACGCTTCCCGTCGCGTGGATCAAACGATCTGTGGTTTTCCCTCGAGGCTTTCCCTCTAGGCTTTCCCACAGGGCTGTCCCACGTGCCACCGTGGTGTGAGTCGATCCTCGGCGTGAAAGATGAGCCAGTGCAGGGCAAAGAGGTTCGTCTGGAATGGACTGAGACATCTGGGGGACTCTTGGAATGGTGGTACGACCATGGAGTTCCTCTCGCCTTTCCTGTTGAGAGTGCCTCCGATTGAGATGCGACGGGAACGCCGGGAATTCTTTCCCGTTGAAAGCAGGGAAAGGATCCCTCATCTCGAGCTCCGAGGGGGAAACGGGGCTCCTCTGGATGTGGGCGGGACCATCGTGCTTCCTCTCGAGTGGAGACGAGTATGGCGGTGAAATTCTTGAGTTGCAGCAAGGGTGTGAAAGACCCTTTCGAAGTTCCAGAGGTTAGGTGTCATTCATCTCCAGTCGCTTCATCGGAAATAGGCCTCATCTCGCCTGCAAGGGAGAACTTCCTGGATTTTCTCGAGTTGCGGCAGGTGTTCTCGAGTTACGACGGGGACCTCAGGGACCCGCCCTGGTGGCCTCAGGAGAGGCCAGTCCCCATGCGAGTTGCTAGGGGGCCTCTCGGGATTCCTCTCCCGTCGATACCGGGGCCAAAAGAATTTTTTGGAGTCAGGGCCGGAACCGAGGATTCCTCTCAGGGTCTGACATGGATCTTTGGGTACTTCTGGAGTCTCCCCAGGGGAGTCAGGCCTCGTCTCGAGTGGGGGCATGCACGTGCGCTTTCCTTCCAGGCTGTAGCAGCAATGTCACGCTTCCCGTCGCGTGGATCAAAGGGTCTGTGGTTTTCCCTCGAGGCTTTCCCTCGAAGGCTTTCCCACAGGGCTGTCCCAAGTGCCACCGTGGTGTGAGTCGATCCTCGGCGTGAAAGATGAGCCAGTGCAGGGCAAAGAGGTTCCTCTGAAATAGACTGAGACATCTGGGGGACTCTTGGAATGGTGGTACGACCATGGAGTTCCTCTCGGCTTTCCTGTGGAGAGTGCCTCCTCTTGAGATGCGACGGGATCGCCGGGAATTCTTTCCCGTTGAAAGCAGGGAAAGGATCCCTCATCTCGAGCTCCGAGGGGGAAACGGGGCTCCTCTGGATGTGGGCGGGACCATCGTGCTTCCTCTCGGGTGGAGACGGGTATGGCGGTGAACTTCTTGAGTTGCAGCAAGGGTGTGAAAGATCCTTTCGAAGTTCCAGAGGTTAGGTGTCATTAGTCTCCAGACGCCTCATCGGAAATAGGCCTCATCTCGCCTGGAAGGGAGAACTTCCTGGATTTTCTCGAGTTGCGGCAGGTGTTCTCGAGATTCGACGGGGACCTCAGGGACCCGCCCTGGTGGCCTCAGGAGAGGCCAGTCCCCATGCGAGTTGCTAGGGGGCCACTCGGGATTCCTCTCCCGTCGATACCGGGGCCAAAAGAATTTTTTGGAGTCAGGGCCGGAACCGAGGATTCCACTCAGGGGCTGACATGGATCTTTGGGTACTTCTGGAGTCTCCCCAGGGGAGTCAGGCCTCGTCTCGAGTGGGGGCATGCACGTGCGCTTTCCTTCCAGGCTGTAGCAGCAATGTCACGCTTCCCGTCGCGTGGATCAAAGGATCTGTGGTTTTCCATCGAGGCTTTCCCTCGAGGCTTTCCCACAGGGCTGTCCCACGTGCCACCGTGGTGTTAGTCGATCCTCGGCGTGAAAGATGAGCCAGTGCAGGGCAAAGAGGTTCCTCTGGAATGGACTGAGACATCTGGGGGACTCTTGGAATGGTGGTACGACCATGGAGTTCCTCTCGCCTTTCCTGTTGAGAGTGCCTCCTCTTGAGATGCGACGGGAACACCGGGAATTCTTTCCCGTTGAAAGCAGGTAAAGGATCCCTCATCTCGAGCTCCGAGGGGGAAACCGGGCTCCTCTGGATGTGGGCGGGACCATCGTGCTTCCTCTCGAGTGGAGACGGGTATGGCGGTGAAATTCTTGAGTTGCAGCAAGGGTGTGAAAGACCCTTTCGAAGTTCCAGAGGTTAGGTGTCATTAGTCTCCAGACGCCTCATCGGAAATAGGCCTCATCTCGCCTGGAAGGGAGAACTTCCTGGATTTTCTCGAGTTGCGGCAGGTGTTCCCGAGTTACGACGGGGACCTCAGGGACCCGCCCTGGTGGCCTCAGGAGAGGCCAGTCCCCATGCGAGTTGCTAGGGGGCCTCTCGGGATTCCTCTCCCGTCGATACCGGGGCCAAAAACCTTGTGTTGGGTCAGGGCCGGAACCGAGGATTCCTCTCAGGGGCTGATATGGATCTTTGGGTACTTCTGGAGTCTCGCCAGGGGAGACAGGCCTCGTCTCGAGTGGGGGCATGCACGTGCGCTTTCCTTCCAGGCTGTAGCAGCAATGTCACGCTTCCCGTCGCGTGGATCAAAGGGGCTGTGGTTTTCCCTCGAGGCTTTCCCTCGAGGCTTTCCCACAGGGCTGTCCCACGTGCCACCGTGGTGTGAGTCGATCCTCGGCGTGAAAGATGAGCCAGTGCAGGGCAAAGAGGTTCCTCTGGAATGGACTGAGACATCTGGGGGACTCTTGGAATGGTGGTACGACCATGGAGTTCCTCTCGCCTTTCCTGTTGAGAGTGCCTCCTCTTGAGATGCGAAGGGAACGCCGGGAATTCTTTCCCGTTGAAAGCAGGGAAAGGATCCCTCATCTCGAGCTCCGAGGGGGAAACGGGGCTCCTCTGGATGTGGGCGGGACCATCGTGCGTCCTCTCGAGTGGAGACGGGTATGGCGGTGAACTTCTTGAGTTGCAGCAAGGGTGTGAAAGACCCTTTCGAAGTTCCAGAAGTTAGGTGTCATTCGTCTCCAGACGCCTCATCGGAAATAGGCCTCATCTCGCCTGGAAGGTAGAACTTCCTGGATTTTCTCGAGTTGCGGCAGGTGTTGTCGAGTTACGACGGGGACCTCAGGGACCCGCCCTGGTGGCCTCAGGAGAGGCCAGTCCCCATGCGAGTTGCTAGGGGGCCTCTCGGGATTCCTCTCCCGTCGATACCGGGGCCAAAAAACTTGTGTGGAGTCAGGGCCGGAACCGAGGATTCCTCTCAGGGGCTGACATGGATCTTTGGGTACTTCTGGAGTCTCCCCAGCGGAGTCAGGCCTCGTCTCGAGTGGGGGTATGCACGTGCACTTTCCTTCCAGGCTGTAGCAGCAATGTCACGCTTCCCGTCGCGTGGATCAAAGGATCTGTGGTTTTCCCTCGAGGCTTTCCCACAGGGCTGTCCCACGTGCCACCGTGGTGTGAGTCGATCCTCGGCGTGAAAGTTGAGCCAGTGCAGGGCAAAGAGGTTCCTCTGGAATGGACTGAGACATCTGGGGGACTCTTGGAATGGTGGTACGACCATGGAGTTCCTCTCGCCTTTCCAGTTGAGAGTGCCTCCTCTTGAGATGCGATGGGAACGCCGGGAATTCTTTCCCGTTGAAAGCAGGGAAAGGATCCCTCATCTCGAGCTACGAGGGGGAAACGGGGCTCCTCTGGATGTGGGCGGGACCATCATGCTTCCTCTCGAGTGGACACGGGTATGGCGGTGAACTTCTTGAGTTGCAGCAAGGGTGTGAAAGACCCTTTCGAAGTTCCAGAGGTTACGTGTCATTCGTCTCCAGAAGCCTCATCGGAAATAGGCCTCATCTCGCCTGGAAGGTAGAACTTCCTGGATTTTTTCGAGTTGCGGCAGGTGTTGTCGAGTTACGACGGGGACCTCAGGGACCCGCCCTGGTGGCCTCAGGAGAGGCCAGTCCCCATGCGAGTTGCTAGGGGGCCTCTCGGGATTCCTCTCCTGTCGATACCGGGGCCAAAAACTTTGTGTGGAGTCAGGGCCGGAACCGAGGATTCCTCTCAGGGGCTGACATGGATCTTTGGGTACTCCTGGAGTCTCCCCAGCGGAGTGAGGCCTCGTCTCGAGTGGGGGCATGCACGTGCGCTTTCCTTCCAGGCTGTAGCAGCAATGTCACGCTTCCCGTCGCGTGGATCAAAGGATCTGTGGTTTTCCCTCGAGGCTTTCCCTCGAGGCTTTCCCACAGGGCTGTCCCACGTGCCACCGTGGTGTGAGTCGATCCTCGGCGTGAAAGATGAGCCAGTGCAGGGCAAAGAGGTTCCTCTGGAATGGACTGAGACATCTGGGGGACTCTTGGAATGGTGGTACGACCATGGAGTTCCTCTCGCCTTTCCTGTTGAGAGTGCCTCCTCTTGAGATGCGACGGGAACGCCGGGAATTCTTTCCCGTTGAAAGCAGGGAAAGGATCCCTCATCTCGAGCTACGAGGGGCAAACGGTGCTCCTCTGGATGTGGGCGGGACCATCGTGCTTCCTCTCGAGTGGAGACGGGTATGGCGGTGAACTTCTTGAGTTGCAGCAAGGGTGTGAAAGACCCTTTCGAAGTTCCAGAGGTTAGGTGTCATTAGTCTCCAGACGCCTCATCGGAAATAGGCCTCATCTCGCCTGGAAGGGAGAACTTCCTGGATTTTCTCGAGTTGCGGCAGGTGTTCCCGAGTTACGACGGGGACCTCTGGGACCCGCCCTGGTGGCCTCAGGACAGGCCAGTCCCCATGCGAGTTGCTAGGGAGCCTCTCGGGATTCCTCTCCCGTCGATACCGGGGCCAAAAACCTTGTGTGGAGTCAGGGCCGGAACCGAGGATTCCTCTCAGGGGCTGACATGTATCTTTGGGTACTTCTGGAGTCTCCCCAGGGGAGTCAGGCCTCGTCTCGAGTGGGGGCATGCACGTGCGCTTTCCTTCCAGGCTGTAGCAGCAATGTCACGCTTCCCGTCGCGTGGATCAAAGGATCTGTGGTTTTCCCTCGAGGCTTTCCCTCGAGGCGTTCCCACAGGGCTGTCCCACGTGCCACCGTGGTGTGAGTCGATCCTCGGCGTGAAAGATGAGCCAGTGCAGGGCAAAGAGGTTCCTCTGGAATGGACTGAGACATCTGGGGGACTCTTGGAATGGTGGTACGACCATGGAGTTCCTCTCGCCTTTCCTGTTGAGAGTGCCTCCTCTTGAGATGCGACGGGAACGCCGGGAATTCTTTCCCGTTGAAAGCAGGGAAAGGATCCCTCATCTCGAGCTACGAGGGGGAAACGGGGCTCCTCTGGATGTGGGCGGGACCATCGTACTTCCTCTCGAGTGGAGACGGGTATGGCGGTGAACTTCTTGAGTTGCAGCAAGGGTGTGAAAGACCCTTTCGAAGTTCCAGAGGTTAGGTGTCATTAGTGTCCAGACGCCTCATCGGAAATAGGCCTCATCTCGCCTGGAAGGGAGAACTTCCTGGATTTTCTCGAGTTGCGTCAGGTGTTCTCGAGTTACGACGGGGACCTCAGGGACCCGCCCTGGTGGCCTCAGGAGAGGCCAGTCCCCATGCGAGTTGCTAGGGGGCCTCTCGGGATTCCTCTCCCATCGATACCGGGGCCAAAAACCTTGTGTGGAGTCAGGGCCGGAACCGAGGATTCCTCTCAGGGGCTGACATGTATCTTTGGGTACTTCTGGAGTCTCCCCAGGGGAGTCAGGCCTCGTCTCGAGTGGGGGCATGCACGTGCGCTTTCCTTCCAGGCTGTAGCAGCAATGTCACGCTTCCCGTCGCGTTGATCAAAGGATCTGTGGTTTTCCCTCGAGGCTTTCCCTCGAGGCTTTCCCACAGGGCTGTCCCACGTGCCACCGTGGTGTGAGTCGATCCTCGGCGTGAAAGATGAGCCAGTGCAGGGCAAAGAGGTTCCTCTGGAATGGACTGAGACATCTGGGGGACTCTTGGAATGGTGGTACGACCATGGAGTTCCTCTCGGCTTTCCTGTGGAGAGTGCCTCCTCTTGAGATGCGACGGGATTGCCGGGAATTCTTTCCTGTTGAAAGCAGGGAAAGGATCCCTCATCTCGAGCTCCGAGGGGGAAACGGGGCTCTTCTGGATGTGGGCGGGAGAATCGTGCTTCCTCTCGAGTGGAGACGGGTATGGCGGTGAACTTCTTGAGTTGCAGCAAGGGTGTGAAAGACCCTTTCGAAGTTCCAGAGTTTAGGTTTCATAGGTCTCCAGACGCCTCATCGGAAATAGGCCTCATCTCGCCTGGAAGGGAGAACTTCCTGGATTTTCTCGAGTTGCGGCAGGTTATCCAGAGTTACGATGGGGACCTCAGGGACCCGCCCTGGTGGCCTCAGGAGAGGCCAGTCCCCATGCGAGTTGCTAGGGGGCCTCTCGGGATTCCTCTCCCGTCGATACCGGGGCCAAAAACCTTGTGTGGAGTCAGGGCCGGAACCGAGGATTCCTCTCAGGGGCTGATATGGATCTTTGGGTACTTCTGGAGTCTCGCCAGGGGAGACAGGCCTCGTCTAGAGTGGGGGCATGCACGTGCGCTTTCCTTCCAGGCTGTAGCAGCAATGTCACGCTTCCCGTCGCGTGGATCAAAGGGTCTGTGGTTTTCCCACGAGGCTTTCCCTCGAGGCTTTCCCACAGGGCTGTCCCACGTGCCACCGTGGTGTGAGTCGATCCTCGGCGTGAAAGATGAGCCAGTGCAGGGCAAAGAGTTTCCTCTGGAATGGACTGAGACATCTGGGGGACTCTTGGAATGGTGGTACGACCATGGAGTTCCTCTCGCCTTTCCTGTTGAGAGTGCCTCCTCTTGAGATGCGACGGGAACGCCGGGAATTCTTTCCCGGTGAAAGCAGGGAAAGGATCCCTCATCTCGAGCTGCGAGGGGGAAACGGGGCTCCTCTGGATGTGGGCGGGACCATCGTGCTTCCTCTCGAGTGGAGACGGGTATGGCGGTGAACTTCTTTACTTGCAGCAAGGGTGTGAAAGACCCATTCGAAGTTCCAGATGTTAGGTGTCATTAGTCTCCAGACGCCTCATCGGAAATAGGCCTCATCTCGCCTGGAAGGGAGAACTTCCTGGATTTTCTCGAGTTGCGGCAGGTGTTCTCGAGTTACGACGGGGACCTCAGGGACCCGCCCTGGTGGCCTCAGGAGGGGCCAGTCCCCATGCGAGTTGCTAGGGGGCCTCTCGGGATTCCTCTCCCGTCGATACCGGGGCCAAAAACCTTGTGTGGAGTCAGGGCCGGAACCGAGGATTCCTCTCAGGGGCTGACATGGATCTTTGGGTACTTCTGGAGTCTCCCCAGGGGAGTCAGGCCTCGTCTCGAGTGGGGGCATGCACGTGGGCTTTCCTTCCAGGCTGTAGCAGCAATGTCACGCTTCCCGTGGCGTGGATTAAAGGATCTGTGGTTTTCCCTCGAGGCTTTCCCACAGGGCTGTCCCACGTGCCACCGTGGTGTGAGTCGATCCTCGGCGTGAAAGATGAGCCAGTGCAGGGCAAAGAGGTTCCTCTGGAATGGACTGAGACATCTGGGGGACTCTTGGAATGGTGGTACGACCATGGAGTTCCTCTCGGCTTTCCTGTGGAGAGTGCCTCCTCTTGAGATGCGATGGGAACGCCGGGAATTCTTTCCCGTTGATAGCAGGGAAAGGATCCCTCATCTCGAGCTCCGAGGGGGAAACGGGGCTCCTCTGGATGTGGGCGGGACCATCGTGCTTCCTCTCGAGTGGAGACGGGTATGGCGGTGAACTTCTTGAGTTGCAGCAAGGGTGTGAAAGACCCTTTCGAAGTTCCAGAGGTTAGGTGTCATTAGTCTCCAGACGCCTCATCGGAAATAGGCCTCATCTCGCCTGGAAGGGAAAACTTCCTGGATTTTCTCGAGTTGCGGCAGGTGTTCTCGAGTTACGACGGGGACCTCAGGGACCCGCCCTGGTGGCCTCAGGAGAGGCCAGTCCCCATGCGAGTTGCTAGGGGGCCTCTCGGGATTCCTCTCCCGTCGATACCGGGGCCAAAAACCTTGTGTGGAGTCAGGGCCGGAACCGAGGATTCCTCTCAGGGGCTGACATGGATCTTTGGGTACTTCTGGAGTCTCCCCAGGGGAGTCAGGCCTCGTCTCGTGTGGGGGCATGCACTTGCGGTTTCCTTCCAGGCTGTAGCAGCAATGTCACGCTTCCCGTGGCGTGGATCAAAGGATCTGTGGTTTTCCCTCGAGGCTTTCCCTCGAGGCTTTCCCACAGGGCTGTCCCACGTGCCACCGTGGTGTGAGTCGATCCTCGGCGTGAAAGATGAGCCAGTGCAGGGCAAAGAGGTTCCTCTGGAATGGACTGAGACATCTGGGGGACTCTTGGAATGGTGGTACGACCATGGAGTTCCTCTCGCCTTTCCTGTTGAGAGTGCCTCCTCTTGAGATGCGACGGGAACGCCGGGAATTCTTTCACGTTGAAAGCAGGGAAAGGATCCCTCATCTCGAGATCCGAGGGGGAAACGGGGCTCCTCTGGATATGGGCGGGACCATCGTGCTTCCTCTCGAGTGGAGACGGGTATGGCGGTGAACTTCTTGAGTTGCAGCAAGGGTGTGAAAGACCCTTTCGAAGTTCCAGAGGTTAGGTGTCATTAGTCTCCAGACGCCTTATCGGAAATAGGCCTCATCTCGCCTGGAAGGGAGAACTTCCTGCATTTTCTCGAGTTGCGGCAGGTGTTCTCGAGTTACGACGGGGACCTCAGGGACCCGCCCTGGTGGCCTCAGGAGAGGCCAGTCCCCATGCGAGTTGCTAGGGGGCCTCTCGGGATTCCTCTCCCGTCGATACCGGCGCCAAAAACCTTGTTTGAAGTAAGGGCCGGAACCGAGGATTCCTCTCAGGGGCTGACATGCATCTTTGGGTACTTGTGGAGTCTCCCCAGGGGAGTCAGGCCTCGTCTCGAGTGGGGGCATGCACGTGCACTTGCCTTCCAGGCTGTAGCAGCAATGTCACGCTTCCCGTCGCGTGGATCAAACGATCTGTGGTTTTCCCTCGAGGCTTTCCCTCTAGGCTTTCCCACAGGGCTGTCCCACGTGCCACCGTGGTGTGAGTCGATCCTCGGCGTGAAAGATGAGCCAGTGCAGGGCAAAGAGGTTCGTCTGGAATGGACTGAGACATCTGGGGGACTCTTGGAATGGTGGTACGACCATGGAGTTCCTCTCGCCTTTCCTGTTGAGAGTGCCTCCGATTGAGATGCGACGGGAACGCCGGGAATTCTTTCCCGTTGAAAGCAGGGAAAGGATCCCTCATCTCGAGCTCCGAGGGGGAAACGGGGCTCCTCTGGATGTGGGCGGGACCATCGTGCTTCCTCTCGAGTGGAGACGGGTATGGCGGTGAAATTCTTGAGTTGCAGCAAGGGTGTGAAAGACCCTTTCGAAGTTCCAGAGGTTAGGTGTCATTCATCTCCAGTCGCTTCATCGGAAATAGGCCTCATCTCGCCTGCAAGGGAGAACTTCCTGGATTTTCTCGAGTTGCGGCAGGTGTTCTCGAGTTACGACGGGGACCTCAGGGACCCGCCCTGGTGGCCTCAGGAGAGGCCAGTCCCCATGCGAGTTGTTAGGGGGCCTCTCGGGATTCCTCTCCCGTCGATACCGGGGCCAAAAGAATTTTTTGGAGTCAGGGCCGGAACCGAGGATTCCTCTCAGGGGCTGACATGGATCTTTGGGTACTTCTGGAGTCTCCCCAGGGGAGTCAGGCCTCGTCTCGAGTGGGGGCATGCACGTGCGCTTTCCTTCCAGGCTGTAGCAGCAATGTCACGCTTCCCGTCGCGTGGATCAAAGGGTCTGTGGTTTTCCCTCGAGGCTTTCCCTCGAAGGCTTTCCCACAGGGCTGTCCCAAGTGCCACCGTGGTGTGAGTCGATCCTCGGCGTGAAAGATGAGCCAGTGCAGGGCAAAGAGGTTCCTCTGAAATAGACTGAGACATCTGGGGGACTCTTGGAATGGTGGTACGACCATGGAGTTCCTCTCGGCTTTCCTGTGGAGAGTGCCTCCTCTTGAGATGCGACGGGATCGCCGGGAATTCTTTCCCGTTGAAAGCAGGGAAAGGATCCCTCATCTCGAGCTCCGAGGGGGAAACGGGGCTCCTCTGGATGTGGGCGGGACCATCGTGCTTCCTCTCGGGTGGAGACGGGTATGGCGGTGAACTTCTTGAGTTGCAGCAAGGGTGTGAAAGATCCTTTCGAAGTTCCAGAGGTTAGGTGTCATTAGTCTCCAGACGCCTCATCGGAAATAGGCCTCATCTCGCCTGGAAGGGAGAACTTCCTGGATTTTCTCGAGTTGCGGCAGGTGTTCTCGAGATTCGACGGGGACCTCAGGGACCCGCCCTGGTGGCCTCAGGAGAGGCCAGTCCCCATGCGAGTTGCTAGGGGGCCACTCGGGATTCCTCTCCCGTCGATACCGGGGCCAAAAGAATTTTTTGGAGTCAGGGCCGGAACCGAGGATTCCACTCAGGGGCTGACATGGATCTTTGGGTACTTCTGGAGTCTCCCCAGGGGAGTCAGGCCTCGTCTCGAGTGGGGGCATGCACGTGCGCTTTCCTTCCAGGCTGTAGCAGCAATGTCACGCTTCCCGTCGCGTGGATCAAAGGATCTGTGGTTTTCCATCGAGGCTTTCCCTCGAGGCTTTCCCACAGGGCTGTCCCACGTGCCACCGTGGTGTTAGTCGATCCTCGGCGTGAAAGATGAGCCAGTGCAGGGCAAAGAGGTTCCTCTGGAATGGACTGAGACATCTGGGGGACTCTTGGAATGGTGGTACGACCATGGAGTTCCTCTCGCCTTTCCTGTTGAGAGTGCCTCCTCTTGAGATGCGACGGGAACACCGGGAATTCTTTCCCGTTGAAAGCAGGTAAAGGATCCCTCATCTCGAGCTCCGAGGGGGAAACCGGGCTCCTCTGGATGTGGGCGGGACCATCGTGCTTCCTCTCGAGTGGAGACGGGTATGGCGGTGAAATTCTTGAGTTGCAGCAAGGGTGTGAAAGACCCTTTCGAAGTTCCAGAGGTTAGGTGTCATTAGTCTCCAGACGCCTCATCGGAAATAGGCCTCATTTCGCCTGGAAGGGAGAACTTCCTGGATTTTCTCGAGTTGCGGCAGGTGTTCCCGAGTTACGACGGGGACCTCAGGGACCCGCCCTGGTGGCCTCAGGAGAGGCCAGTCCCCATGCGAGTTGCTAGGGGGCCTCTCGGGATTCCTCTCCCGTCGATACCGGGGCCAAAAACCTTGTGTTGGGTAAGGGCCGGAACCGAGGATTCCTCTCAGGGGCTGATATGGATCTTTGGGTACTTCTGGAGTCTCGCCAGGGGAGACAGGCCTCGTCTCGAGTGGGGGCATGCACGTGCGCTTTCCTTCCAGGCTGTAGCAGCAATGTCACGCTTCCCGTCGCGTGGATCAAAGGGGCTGTGGTTTTCCCTCGAGGCTTTCCCTCGAGGCTTTCCCACAGGGCTGTCCCACGTGCCACCGTGGTGTGAGTCGATCCTCGGCGTGAAAGATGAGCCAGTGCAGGGCAAAGAGGTTCCTCTGGAATGGACTGAGACATCTGGGGGACTCTTGGAATGGTGGTACGACCATGGAGTTCCTCTCGCCTTTCCTGTTGAGAGTGCCTCCTCTTGAGATGCGAAGGGAACGCCGGGAATTCTTTCCCGTTGAAAGCAGGGAAAGGATCCCTCATCTCGAGCTCCGAGGGGGAAACGGGGCTCCTCTGGATGTAGGCGGGACCATCGTGCTTCCTCTCGAGTGGAGACGGGTATGGCGGTGAACTTCTTGAGTTGCAGCAAGGGTGTGAAAGACCCTTTCGAAGTTCCAGAGGTTAGGTGTCATTCGTCTCCAGACGCCTCATCGGAAATAGGCCTCATCTCGCCTGGAAGGTAGAACTTCCTGGATTTTCTCGAGTTGCGGCAGGTGTTGTCGAGTTACGACGGGGACCTCAGGGACCCGCCCTGGTGGCCTCAGGAGAGGCCAGTCCCCATGCGAGTTGCTAGGGGGCCTCTCGGGATTCCTCTCCCGTCGATACCGGGGCCAAAAACCTTGTGTGGAGTCAGGGCCGGAACCGAGGATTCCTCTCAGGGGCTGACATGGATCTTTGGGTACTTCTGGAGTCTCCCCAGCGGAGTCAGGCCACGTCTCGAGTGGGGGCATGCACGTGCGCTTTCCTTCCAGGCTGTAGCAGCAATGTCACGCTTCCCGTCGCGTGGATCAAAGGATCTGTGGTTTTCCCTCGAGGCTTTCCCACAGGGCTGTCCCACGTGCCACCGTGGTGTGAGTCGATCCTCGGCGTGAAAGATGAGCCAGTGCAGGGCAATGAGGTTCCTCTGGAATGGACTGAGACATCTGGGGGACTCTTGGAATGGTGGTACGACCATGGAGTTCCTCTCGCCTTTCCTGTTGAGAGTGCCTCCTCTTGAGATGCGATGGGAACGCCGGGAATTCTTTCCCGTTGAAAGCAGGGAAAGGATCCCTCATCTCGAGCTCCGAGGGGGAAACGGGGCTCCTCTGGATGTGGGCGGGACCATCGTGCTTCCTCTCGAGTGGAGACGGGTATGGCGGTGAAATTCTTGAGTTGCAGCAAGGGTGTGAAAGACCCTTTCGAAGTTCCAGAGGTTAGGTGTCATTCGTCTCCAGACGCTTCATCGGAAATAGGCCTCATCTCGCCTGCAAGGGAGAACTTCCTGGATTTTCTCGAGTTGCGGCAGGTGTTCTCGAGTTACGACGGGGACCTCAGGGACCCGCCCTGGTGGCCTCAGGAGAGGCCAGTCCCCATGCGAGTTGCTAGGGGGCCTCTCGGGATTCCTCTCCTGTCGATACCGGGGCCAAAAACCTTGTGTGGAGTCAGGGCCGGAACCGAGGATTCCTCTCAGGGGCTGACATGGATCTTTGGGTACTCCTGGAGTCTCCCCAGCGGAGTGAGGCCTCGTCTCGAGTGGGGGCATGCACGTGCGCTTTCCTTCCAGGCTGTAGCAGCAATGTCACGCTTCCCGTCGCGTGGATCAAAGGATCTGTGGTTTTCCCTCGAGGCTTTCCCTCGAGGCTTTCCCACAGGGCTGTCCCACGTGCCACCGTGGTGTGAGTCCATCCTCGGCGTGAAAGATGAGCCAGTGCAGGGCAAAGAGGTTCCTCTGGAATGGACTGAGACATCTGGGGGACTCTTGAAATGGTGGTACAACCATGGAGTTCCTCTCGCCTTTCCTGTTGAGAGTGCCTCCTCTTGAGATGCGACGGGAACGCCGGGAATTCTTTCCCGTTGAAAGCAGGGAAAGGATCCCTCATCTCGACCTACGAGGGGCAAACGGGGCTCCTCTGGATGTGGGCGGGACCATCGTGCTTCCTCTCGAGTGGAGACGGGTATGGCGGTGAACTTCTTGAGTTGCAGCAAGGGTGTGAAAGACCCTTTCGAAGTTCCAGAGGTTAGGTGTCATTAGTCTCCAGACGCCTCATCGGAAATAGGCCTCATCTCGCCTGGAAGGGAGAACTTCCTGGATTTTCTCGAGTTGCGGCAGGTGTTCCCGAGTTACGACGGGGACCTCTGGGACCCGCCCTGGTGGCCTCAGGAGAGGCCAGTCCCCATGCGAGTTGCTAGGGGGCCTCTCGGGATTCCTCTCCCGTCGATATCGGGGCCAAAAACCTTGTGTGGAGTCAGGGCCGGAACCGAGGATTCCTCTCAGGGGCTGACATGTATCTTTGGGTACTTCTGGAGTGTCCCGAGGGGAGTCAGGCCTCGTCTCGAGTGGGGGCATGCACGTGCGCTTTCCTTCCAGGCTGTAGCAGCAATGTCACGCTTCCCGTGGCGTGGATCAAAGGATCTGTGGTTTTCCCTCGAGGCTTTCCCTCGAGGCGTTCCCACAGGGCTGTCCCACGTGCCACCGTGGTGTGAGTCGATCCTCGGCGTGAAAGATGAGCCAGTGCAGGGCAAAGAGGTTCCTCTGGAATGGACTGAGACATCTGGGGGACTCTTGGAATGGTGGTACGACCATGGAGTTCCTCTCGCCTTTCCTGTTGAGAGTGCCTCCTCTTGAGATGCGACGGGAACGCCGGGAATTCTTTCCCGTTGAAAGCAGGGAAAGGATCCCTCATCTCGAGCTACGAGGGGGAAACGGGGCTCCTCTGGATGTGGGCGGGACCATCGTACTTCCTCTCGAGTGGAGACGGGTATGGCGGTGAACTTCTTGAGTTGCAGCAAGGGTATGAAAGACCCTTTCGAAGTTCCAGAGGTTAGGTGTCATTAGTCTCCAGACGCCTCATCGGAAATAGGCCTCATCTCGCCTGGAAGGGAGAACTTCCTGGATTTTCTCGAGTTGCGGCAGGTGTTCCCGAGTTACGACGGGGACCTCAGGGACCCGCCCTGGTGGCCTCAGGAGAGGCCAGTCCCCATGCGAGTTGCTAGGGGGCCTCTCGGGATTCCTCTCCCGTCGATACCGGGGCCAAAAACCTTGTGTTGGGTAAGGGCCGGAACCGAGGATTCCTCTCAGGGGCTGATATGGATCTTTGGGTACTTCTGGAGTCTCGCCAGGGGAGACAGGCCTCGTCTCGAGTGGGGGCATGCACGTGCGCTTTCCTTCCAGGCTGTAGCAGCAATGTCACGCTTCCCGTCGCGTGGATCAAAGGGGCTGTGGTTTTCCCTCGAGGCTTTCCCTCGAGGCTTTCCCACAGGGCTGTCCCACGTGCCACCGTGGTGTGAGTCGATCCTCGGCGTGAAAGATGAGCCAGTGCAGGGCAAAGAGGTTCCTCTGGAATGGACTGAGACATCTGGGGGACTCTTGGAATGGTGGTACGACCATGGAGTTCCTCTCGCCTTTCCTGTTGAGAGTGCCTCCTCTTGAGATGCGAAGGGAACGCCGGGAATTCTTTCCCGTTGAAAGCAGGGAAAGGATCCCTCATCTCGAGCTCCGAGGGGGAAACGGGGCTCCTCTGGATGTAGGCGGGACCATCGTGCTTCCTCTCGAGTGGAGACGGGTATGGCGGTGAACTTCTTGAGTTGCAGCAAGGGTGTGAAAGACCCTTTCGAAGTTCCAGAGGTTAGGTGTCATTCGTCTCCAGACGCCTCATCGGAAATAGGCCTCATCTCGCCTGGAAGGTAGAACTTCCTGGATTTTCTCGAGTTGCGGCAGGTGTTGTCGAGTTACGACGGGGACCTCAGGGACCCGCCCTGGTGGCCTCAGGAGAGGCCAGTCCCCATGCGAGTTGCTAGGGGGCCTCTCGGGATTCCTCTCCCGTCGATACCGGGGCCAAAAACCTTGTGTGGAGTCAGGGCCGGAACCGAGGATTCCTCTCAGGGGCTGACATGGATCTTTGGGTACTTCTGGAGTCTCCCCAGCGGAGTCAGGCCACGTCTCGAGTGGGGGCATGCACGTGCGCTTTCCTTCCAGGCTGTAGCAGCAATGTCACGCTTCCCGTCGCGTGGATCAAAGGATCTGTGGTTTTCCCTCGAGGCTTTCCCACAGGGCTGTCCCACGTGCCACCGTGGTGTGAGTCGATCCTCGGCGTGAAAGATGAGCCAGTGCAGGGCAATGAGGTTCCTCTGGAATGGACTGAGACATCTGGGGGACTCTTGGAATGGTGGTACGACCATGGAGTTCCTCTCGCCTTTCCTGTTGAGAGTGCCTCCTCTTGAGATGCGATGGGAACGCCGGGAATTCTTTCCCGTTGAAAGCAGGGAAAGGATCCCTCATCTCGAGCTCCGAGGGGGAAACGGGGCTCCTCTGGATGTGGGCGGGACCATCGTGCTTCCTCTCGAGTGGAGACGGGTATGGCGGTGAAATTCTTGAGTTGCAGCAAGGGTGTGAAAGACCCTTTCGAAGTTCCAGAGGTTAGGTGTCATTCGTCTCCAGACGCTTCATCGGAAATAGGCCTCATCTCGCCTGCAAGGGAGAACTTCCTGGATTTTCTCGAGTTGCGGCAGGTGTTCTCGAGTTACGACGGGGACCTCAGGGACCCGCCCTGGTGGCCTCAGGAGAGGCCAGTCCCCATGCGAGTTGCTAGGGGGCCTCTCGGGATTCCTCTCCTGTCGATACCGGGGCCAAAAACCTTGTGTGGAGTCAGGGCCGGAACCGAGGATTCCTCTCAGGGGCTGACATGGATCTTTGGGTACTCCTGGAGTCTCCCCAGCGGAGTGAGGCCTCGTCTCGAGTGGGGGCATGCACGTGCGCTTTCCTTCCAGGCTGTAGCAGCAATGTCACGCTTCCCGTCGCGTGGATCAAAGGATCTGTGGTTTTCCCTCGAGGCTTTCCCTCGAGGCTTTCCCACAGGGCTGTCCCACGTGCCACCGTGGTGTGAGTCCATCCTCGGCGTGAAAGATGAGCCAGTGCAGGGCAAAGAGGTTCCTCTGGAATGGACTGAGACATCTGGGGGACTCTTGAAATGGTGGTACAACCATGGAGTTCCTCTCGCCTTTCCTGTTGAGAGTGCCTCCTCTTGAGATGCGACGGGAACGCCGGGAATTCTTTCCCGTTGAAAGCAGGGAAAGGATCCCTCATCTCGACCTACGAGGGGCAAACGGGGCTCCTCTGGATGTGGGCGGGACCATCGTGCTTCCTCTCGAGTGGAGACGGGTATGGCGGTGAACTTCTTGAGTTGCAGCAAGGGTGTGAAAGACCCTTTCGAAGTTCCAGAGGTTAGGTGTCATTAGTCTCCAGACGCCTCATCGGAAATAGGCCTCATCTCGCCTGGAAGGGAGAACTTCCTGGATTTTCTCGAGTTGCGGCAGGTGTTCCCGAGTTACGACGGGGACCTCTGGGACCCGCCCTGGTGGCCTCAGGAGAGGCCAGTCCCCATGCGAGTTGCTAGGGGGCCTCTCGGGATTCCTCTCCCGTCGATATCGGGGCCAAAAACCTTGTGTGGAGTCAGGGCCGGAACCGAGGATTCCTCTCAGGGGCTGACATGTATCTTTGGGTACTTCTGGAGTGTCCCGAGGGGAGTCAGGCCTCGTCTCGAGTGGGGGCATGCACGTGCGCTTTCCTTCCAGGCTGTAGCAGCAATGTCACGCTTCCCGTGGCGTGGATCAAAGGATCTGTGGTTTTCCCTCGAGGCTTTCCCTCGAGGCGTTCCCACAGGGCTGTCCCACGTGCCACCGTGGTGTGAGTCGATCCTCGGCGTGAAAGATGAGCCAGTGCAGGGCAAAGAGGTTCCTCTGGAATGGACTGAGACATCTGGGGGACTCTTGGAATGGTGGTACGACCATGGAGTTCCTCTCGCCTTTCCTGTTGAGAGTGCCTCCTCTTGAGATGCGACGGGAACGCCGGGAATTCTTTCCCGTTGAAAGCAGGGAAAGGATCCCTCATCTCGAGCTACGAGGGGGAAACGGGGCTCCTCTGGATGTGGGCGGGACCATCGTACTTCCTCTCGAGTGGAGACGGGTATGGCGGTGAACTTCTTGAGTTGCAGCAAGGGTATGAAAGACCCTTTCGAAGTTCCAGAGGTTAGGTGTCATTAGTGTCCAGACGCCTCATCGGAAATAGGCCTCATCTCGCCTGGAAGGGAGAACTTCCTGGATTTTCTCGAGTTGCGGCAGGTGTTCTCGAGTTACGACGGGGACCTCAGGGACCCGCCCTGGTGGCCTCAGGAGAGGCCAGTCCCCATGCGAGTTGCTAGGGGGCCTCTCGGGATTCCTCTCCCGTCGATACCGGGGCCAAAAACCTTGTGTGGAGTCAGGGCCGGAACCGAGGATTCCTCTCAGGGGCTGACATGTATCTTTGGGTACTTCTGGAGTCTCCCCAGGGGAGTCAGGCCTCGTCTCGAGTGGGGGCATGCACGTGCGCTTTCCTTCCAGGCTGTAGCAGCAATGTCACGCTTCCCGTCGCGTGGATCAAAGGATCTGTGGTTTTCCCTCGAGGCTTTCCCTCGAGGCTTTCCCACAGGGCTGTCCCACGTGCCACCGTGGTGCGAGTCCATCCTCGGCGTGAAAGATGAGCCAGTGCAGGGCAAAGAGGTTCCTCTGGAATGGACTGAGACATCTGGGGGACTCTTGGAATGGTGGTACGACCATGGAGTTCCTCTCGCCTTTCCTGTTGAGAGTGCCTCCTCTTGAGATGCGACGAGAACACCGGGAATTCTTTCGCGTTGAAAGCAGGTCAAGGATCCCTCATCTCGAGCTCCGAGGGGGAAACGGGGCTCCTCTGGATGTGGGCAGGACCATCGTGCTTCCTATCGAGTGGAGACGGGTATGGCGGTGAACTTCTTGAGTTGCCGTAAGGGTGTGAAAGACCCTTTCGAAGTTCCAGAGGTTAGGTGTCATTAGTCTCCTGACGCCTCATTCGAAATAGGCCTCATCTCGCCTGGAAGGGAGAACTTCCTGGATTTTCTCGAGTTGCGGCAGGTGTTCCCGAGTTACGACGGGGACCTCAGGGACCCGCCCTGGTGGCCTCAGGAGAGGCCAGTCCCCATGCGAGTTGCTAGGGGGCCTCTCGGGATTCCTCTCCCGTCGATACCGGGGCCAAAAACCTTGTGTGGAGTCAGGGCCGGAACCGAGGATTCCTCTCAGGGGCTGACATGGATCTTTGGGTACTTCTGGAGTCTCCCCAGGGGATTCAGGCCTCGTCTCGAGTGGGGGCATGCACGTGCGCTTTCCTTCCAGGCTGTAGCAGCAATGTCACGCTTCCCGTCGCATGGATCAAAGGATCTGTGATTTTCCCTCGAGGCTATCCCTCGAGGCTTTCCCACAGGGCTGTCCCACGTGCCACCGTGGTGTGAGTCGATCCTCGGCGTGAAAGATGAGCCAGTGCAGGGCAAAGAGGTTCCTCTGGAATGGACTGAGACATCTGGGGGACTCTTGGAATGGTGGTACGACCATGGAGTTCCTCTCGCCTTTCCTGTGGAGAGTGCCTCCTCTTGAGATGCGACGGGATCGCCGGGAATTCTTTCCCGTTGAAAGCAGGGAAAGGATCCCTCATCTCGAGCTCCGAGGGGGAAACGGGGCTCTTCTGGATGTGGGCGGGAGAATCGTGCTTCCTCTCGAGTGGAGACGGGTATGGCGGTGAACTTCTTGAGTTGCAGCAAGGGTGTGAAAGACCCTTTCGAAGTTCCAGAGGTTAGGTTTCATTAGTCTCCAGACGCCTCATCGGAAATAGGCCTCATCTCGCCTGGAAGGGAGAACTTCCTGGATTTTCTCGAGTTGCGGCAGGTTATCCAGAGTTACGACGGGGACCTCAGGGACCCGCCCTGGTGGCCTCAGGAGAGGCCAGTCCCCATGCGAGTTGCTACGGGGCCTCTCGGGATTCCTCTCCCGTAGATACCGGGGCCAAAAACCTTGTGTGGAGTCAGGGCCGGAACCGAGGATTCCTCTCAGGGGCTGACATGGATCTTTGGGTACTTCTGGAGTCTCGCCAGGGGAGACAGGCCTCGTCTAGAGTGGGGGCATGCACGTGCGCTTTCCTTCCAGGCTGTAGCAGCAATGTCACGCTTCCCGTCGCTTGGATCAAAGGGTCTGTGGTTTTCCCTCGAGGCTTTCCCTCGAGGCTTTCCCACAGGGCTGTCCCACGTGCCACCGTGGTGTGAGTCGATCCTCGGCGTGAAAGATGAGCCAGTGCAGGGCAAAGAGTTTCCTCTGGAATGGACTGAGACATCTGGGGGACTCTTGGAATGGTGGTACGACCATGGAGTTCCTCTCGCCTTTCCTGTTGAGAGTGCCTCCTCTTGAGATGCGACGGGAACGCCGGGAATTCTTTCCCGTTGAAAGCAGGGAAAGGATCCCTCATCTCGAGCTCCGAGGGGGAAACGGGGCTCCTCTGGATGTGGGCGGGACCATCGTGCTTCCTCTCGAGTGGAGACGGGTATGGCGGTGAACTTCTTGACTTGCAGCAAGGGTGTGAAAGACCCTTTCGAAGTTCCAGATGTTAGGTGTCATTAGTCTCCAGACGCCTCATCGGAAATAGGCCTCATCTCGCCTGGAAGGGAGAACTTCCTGGATTTTCTCGAGTTGCGGCAGGTGTTCTCGAGTTACGACGGGGACCTCAGGGACCCGCCCTGGTGGCCTCAGGAGAGGCCAGTCCCCATGCGAGTTGCTAGGGGGCCTCTCGGGATTCCTCTCCCGTCGATACCGGGGCCAAAAGAATTTTTTGGAGTCAGGGCCGGAAGCGAGGATTCCTCTCAGGGGCTGAAATGGATCTTTGGGTACTTCTGGAGTCTCCCCAGGGGAGTCAGGCCTCGTCTCGAGTGGGGGCATGCACGTGCGCTTTCCTTCCAGGCTGTAGCAGCAATGTCACGTTTCCCGTCGCGTGGATCAAAGGATCTGTGGGTTTCCCTGGAGGCTTTCCCACAGGGCTGTCCCACGTGCCACCGTGGTGTGAGTCGATCCTCGGCGTGAAAGATGAGCCAGTGCAGGGCAAAAAGGTTCCTCTGGAATGGACTGAGACATCTGGGGGACTCTTGGAAAGGTGGTACGACCATGGACTTCCTCTAGACGTTCCTGTTGAGAGTGCCTCCTCTTGAGATGCGACGGGAACGCCGGGAATTCTTTCCTGTTGAAAGCAGGGAAAGGATCCCTCATCTCGAGCTACGAGGGGTAAACGGGGCTCCTCTGGATGTGGGCGGGACCATCGTGCTTCCTCTCGAGTCGAGACGGGTATGGCGGTGAACTTCTTGAGTTGCAGCAAGGCTGTGAAAGACCCTTTCGACGTTCCAGAGGTTAGGTGTCATTAGTCTCCAGACTCCTCATCGGAAAGAGGTCTCATCTCGCCTGGAAGGGAGAACTTCCTGGATTTTCTCGAGTTGCGGCAGGTGTTCTCGAGTTACAACGGGGACCTCAGGGACCCGCCCTGGTGGCCTCAGGAAAGGTCAGTCCCCATGCGAGTTGCTAGGGGGCCTCTCGGGATTCCTCTCCCGTTGATACCGGGTCCAAAAACTTTGTGTGGAGTCAGGGCCGGAACCGAGGATTCCTCTCAGGGGCTGACATGGATCTTTGGGTACTTCTGGAGTCTCCCCAGGGGAGTCAGGCCTCGTCTCGAGTGCGGGCAAGCACGTGCGCTTTCCTTCCAGGCTGTAGCAGCAATGTCACGCTTCCCGTCGCGTGGATCAAAGGATCTGTGGTTTTCCCTCGAGGCTTTCCCTCGAGGATTTGCCACAGGGCTGTGTCACGCGCCACCGTGGTGTGAGTCGATCCTCGGCGTGAAAGATGAGCCAGTGCAGGGCAAAGAGGTTCCTCTGGAATGGACTGAGACATCTGGGGGACTCTTGGCATGGTGGTACGACCATGGAGTTCCTCTCGCCTTTCCTGTTGAGAGTGCCTCCAATTGAGAAGCGACGGGAACGCCGGGAATTCTTTCCCGTTGAAAGCAGGGAAAGGATCCCTCATCTCGAGCTCCGAGGGGGAAACCGGGCTCCTCTGGATGTGGGCGGGACCATCGTGCTTCCTCTCGAGTGGAGACGGGTATGGCGGTGAACTTCTTGAGTTGCAGCAAGGGTGTGAAAGACCCTTTCGAAGTTCCAGAGGTTAGGTGTCATTAGTCTCCAGACGCCTCATCGGAAATAGGCCTCATCTCGCCTGGAAGGGAGAACTTCCTGGATTTTCTCGAGTTGCGGCAGGTGTTCCCGAGTTACGACGGGGACCTCAGGGACCCGCCCTGGTGGCCTCAGGAGAGGCCAGTCCCCATGCGAGTTGCTAGGGGGCCTCTCGGGATTCCTCTCCCGTCGATACCGGGGCCAAAAACCTTGTGTTGGGTCAGGGCCGGAACCGAGGATTCCTCTCAGGGGCTGATATGGATCTTTGGGTACTTCTGGAGTCTCGCCTGGGGAGACAGGCCTCGTCTCCAGTGGGGGCATGCACGTGCGCTTTCCTTCCAGGCTGTAGCAGCAATGTCACGCTTCCCGTCCCGTGGATCAAAGGATCTGTGGTTTTCCCTCGAGGCTTTCCCTCGAGGCTTTCCCACAGGGCTGTCCCACGTGCCACCGTGGTGTGAGTCGATCCTCGGCATGAAAGATGAGCCAGTGCAGGGCAGAGAGGTTCCTCTGGAATGGACTGAGACATCTGGGGGACTCTTGGAATGGTGGTACGACCATGGAGTTCCTCTCGCCTTTCCAGTTGAGAGTGCCTCCTCTTGAGATGCGATGGGAACGCCGGGAATTCTTTCCCGTTGAAAGCAGGGAAAGGATCCCTCATCTCGAGCTACGAGGGGGAAACGGGGCTCCTCTGGATGTGGGCGGGACCATCATGCTTCCTCTCGAGTGGACACGGGTATGGCGGTGAACTTCTTGAGTTGCAGCAAGGGTGTGAAAGACCCTTTCGAAGTTCCAGAGGTTAGGTGTCATTCGTCTCCAGACGCCTCATCGGAAATAGGCCTCATCTCGCCTGGAAGGTAGAACTTCCTGGATTTTCTCGAGTTGCGGCAGGTGTTGTCGAGTTACGACGGGGACCTCAGGGACCCGCCCTGGTGGCCTCAGGAGAGGCCAGTCCCCATGCGAGTTGCTAGGGGGCCTCTCGGGATTACTCTCCCGTCGATACTGGGGCCAAAAACCTTGTGTGGATTCAGGGCCGGAACCGAGGATTCCTCTCAGGGGCTGACATGGATCTTTGGGTACTCCTGGAGTCTCCCCAGCGGAGTCAGGCCTCGTCTCGAGTGGGGGCATGCACGTGCGCTTTCCTTCCAGGCTGTAGCAGCAATGTCACGCTTACCGTCGCGTGGATCAAAGGATCTGTGGTTTTCCCTCGAGGCTTTCCCTCGAAGCTTTCCCACAGGGCTGTCCCACGTGCCACCGTGGTGTAAGTCGATCCTCGGCGTGAAAGATGAGCCAGTGCAGGGCAAAGAGGTTCCTCTGGAATGGAGTGAGACATCTGGGGGACTCTTGGAATGGTGGTACGACCATGGAGTTCCTCTCGCCTTTCCTGTTGAGAGTGCCTCCTCTTGAGATGCGACGGGAACGCCGGGAATTCTTTCCCGTTGAAAGCAGGGAAAGGATCCCTCATCTCGAGCTACGAGGGGCAAACGGGGCTCCTCTGGATGTGGGCAGGACCATCGTGCTTCCTCTCGAGTGGAGACGGGTATGGCGGTGAACTTCTTGAGTTGCAGCAAGGGTGTGAAAGACCCTTTCGAAGTTCCAGAGGTTAGGTGTCATTAGTCTCCAGACGCCTCATCGGAAATAGGCCTCATCTCGCCTGGAAGGGAGAACTTCCTGGATTTTCTCGAGTTACGGCAGGTGTTCCCGAGTTACGACGGGGACCTCTGGGACCCGCCCTGTTGGCCTCAGGAGAGGCCAGTCCCCATGCGAGTTGCTAGGGGGCCACTCGGGATTCCTCTCCCATCAATACCGGGGCCAAAAACCTTGTGTGGAATCAGGGCCGGAACCGAGGATTCCTCTCAGGGGCTGACATGGATCTTTGGGTACTTCTGGAGTCTCGCCAGGGGAGACAGGCCTCGTCTCGAGTGGGGGCATGCACGTGCGCTTTCCTTCCAGGCTGTAGCAGCAATGTCACGCTTCCCGTCGCGTGGATCAAAGGGGCTGTGGTTTTCCCTCGAGGCTTTCCCTCGAGGCTTTCCCACAGGGCTGTCCCACGTGCCACCGTGGTGTGAGTCGATCCTCGGCGTGAAAGATGAGCCAGTGCAGGGCAAAGAGGTTCCTCTGGAATGGACTGAGACATCTGGGGGACTCTTGGAATGGTGGTACGACCATGGAGTTCCTCTCGCCTTTCCTGTTGAGAGTGCCTCCTCTTGAGATGCGAAGGGAACGCCGGGAATTCTTTCCCGTTGAAAGCAGGGAAAGGATCCCTCATCTCGAGCTCCGAGGGGGAAACGGGGCTCCTCTGGATGTGGGCGGGACCATCGTGCTTCCTCTCGAGTGGAGACGGGTATGGCGGTGAACTTCTTGAGTTGCAGCAAGGGTGTGAAAGACCCTTTCGAAGTTCCAGAGGTTAGGTGTCATTCGTCTCCAGACGCCTCATCGGAAATAGGCCTCATCTCGCCTGGAAGGTAGAACTTCCTGGATTTTCTCGAGTTGCGGCAGGTGTTGTCGAGTTACGACGGGGACCTCAGGGACCGGCCCTGGTGGCCTCAGGAGAGGCCAGTCCCCATGCGAGTTGCTAGGGGGCCTCTCGGGATTCCTCTCCCGTCGATACCGGGGCCAAAAACCTTGTGTGGAGTCAGGGCCGGAACCGAGGATTCCTCTCAGGGGCTGACATGGATCTTTGGGTACTTCTGGAGTCTCCCCAGCGGAGTCAGGCCTCGTCTCGAGTGGGGGCATGCACGTGCGCTTTCCTTCCAGGCTGTAGCAGCAATGTCACGCTTCCCGTCGCGTGGATCAAAGGATCTGTGGTTTTACCTCGAGGCTTTCCCACAGGGCTGTCCCACGTGCCACCGTGGTGTGAGTCCATCCTCGGCGTGAAAGATGAGCCAGTGCAGGGCAAAGAGGTTCCTCTGGAATGGACTGAGACATCTGGGGGACTCTTGGAATGGTGGTACGACCATGGAGTTCCTCTCGACTTTCCAGTTGAGAGTGCCTCCTCTTGAGATGCGATGGGAACGCCGGGAATTCTTTCCCGTTGAAAGCAGGGAAAGGATCCCTCATCTCGAGCTACGAGGGGGAAACGGGGCTCCTCTGGATGTGGGCGGGACCATCATGCTTCCTCTCGAGTGGACACGGGTATGGCGGTGAACTTCTTGAGTTGCAGCAAGGGTGTGAAAGACCCTTTCGAAGTTCCAGAGGTTAGGTGTCATTCGTCTCCAGACGCCTCATCGGAAATAGGCCTCATCTCGCCTGGAAGGTAGAACTTCCTGGATTTTCTCGAGTTGCGGCAGGTGTTGTCGAGTTACGACGGGGACCTCAGGGACCCGCCCTGGTGGCCTCAGGAGAGGCCAGTCCCCATGCGAGTTGCTAGGGGGCCTCTCGGGATTCCTCTCCTGTCGATACCAGGGCCAAAAACCTTGTGTGGAGTCAGGGCCGGAACCGAGGATTCCTCTCAGGGGCTGACATGGATCTTTGGGTACTCCTGGAGTCTCCCAGGCGGAGTGAGGCCTCGTCTCGAGTGGGGGCATGCACGTGCGCTTTCCTTCCAGGCTGTAGCAGCAATGTCACGCTTCCCGTGGCGTGGATCAAAGGATCTGTGGTTTTCCCTCGAGGCTTTCCCTCGAGGCTTTCCCACAGGGCTGTCCCACCTGCCACCGTGGTGTGAGTCGATCCTCGGCGTGAAAGATGAGCCAGTGCAGGGCAAAGAGGTTCCTCTGGAATGGACTGAGACATCTGGGGGACTCTTGGAATGGTGGTACGACGATGGAGTTCCTCTCGGCTTTCCTGTGGAGAGTGCCTCCTCTTGAGATGCGACGGGATCGCCGGGAATTCTTTCCCGTTGAAAGCAGGGAAAGGATCCCTCATCTCGAGCTCCGAGGAGGAAACGGGGCTCTTCTGGATGTGGGCGGGAGAATCGTGCTTCCTCTCGAGTGGAGACGGGTATGGCGGTGAACTTCTTGAGTTGCAGCAAGGGTGTGAAAGACCCTTTCGAAGTTCCAGAGGTTAGGTTTCATTAGTCTCCAGACGCCTCATCGGAAATAGGCCTCATCTCGCCTCGAAGGGAGAACTTCCTGGATTTTCTCGAGTTGCGGCAGGTTATCCAGAGTTACGACGGGGACCTCAGGGACCCGCCCTGGTGGCCTCAGGAGAGGCCAGTCCCCATGCGAGTTGCTAGGGGGCCTCTCGGGATTCCTCTCCCGTCGATACCGGGGCCAAAAACCTTGTGTGGAGTCAGGGCCGGAACCGAGGATTCCTCTCAGGGGCTGATATGGATCTTTGGGTACTTCTGGAGTCTCGCCAGGGGAGACCGGCCTCGTCTAGAGTGGGGGCATGCACGTGCGCTTTCCTTCCAGGCTGTAGCAGCAATGTCACGCTTCCCGTCGCGTGGATCAAAGGGGCTGTGGTTTTCCCTCGAGGCTTTCCCTCGAGGCTTTCCCACAGGGCTGTCCCACGTGCCACCGTGGTGTGAGTCGATCCTCGGCGTGAAAGATGAGCCACTGCAGGGCAAAGAGGTTCCTCTGGTATGTACTGAGATAAATGGGGGACTCTTGGCATTGTGGTACGACTATGGAGTTCCTCTCGCCTCTCCTGCTGAGAGTGCCTCCTCTTGAGATGCGACGGGAACAACGGGAATTCTTTCCCGTTGAAAGCAGGGAAAGGATCCCTCATCTGGAGCTACGAGGGGGAAACGGGGCTCCTCTGGATGTGGGCCGGACCATCGTGCTTCCTCTCGAGTGGAGACGGGTATGGGGGTGAACTTCTTGAGTTGCAGCAAGGGTGTGAAAGACCCTTTCGAAGTTCCAGAGGTTAGGTGTCATTAGTCTCCAGACGCCTCATCGGAAATAGGCCTCATCTCGCCTGGAAGGGAGAACTTCCTGGATTTTCTCGAGTTGCGGCAGGTGTTCTCGAGTTACGACGGAGACCTCAGGGACCCGCCCTGGTGGCCTCAGGAAAGGTCAGTCCCAATGCGAGTTGCTATGTGGCCTCTCGGGATTCCTCTCCCGTCGATACTGGGGCCAAAACCCTTGTGTGGAGTCAGGGCCGGAACCGAGGATTCCTCTCAGGGGCTGATATGGATCTTTGGGTACTTCTGGAGTCTCCCCAGGGGAGTCAGGCCTCGTCTCGTGTGGGGTCATGCACGTGCGCTTTCCTTCCACAATGTAGAAGCAATGTCACGCTTCCCGTCGCGTGGATCAAAGGATCTGTGGTTCTCCCTCGAGGCTTTCCCACGGGGCAGTCCCTAGTGCCACCGTGGTGTGAGTCGTTCCTCCCCGTGAAAGATGAGCCAATGCAGGGCAAACAGGTTCCTCTGGAATGGAATGAGACATGTGGGGGACTCTTGGAATGGTGGTACGACCATGGAGCTCCTCTCGACTTTCCTGTCGAGAGTGCCTCCTCTTGAGATGCGACGGGAACGCCGGGAATTCTTTCCCGTTGAAAGCAGGGAAAGGATCCCTCATCTCGAGCTACGAGGGGGAAACGGGGCTCCTCTGGATGTGGGCGGGACCATCGTGCTTCCTCTCGAGTGGAGACGGGTATGGCGGTGAACTTCTTGAGTTGCAGCAAGGGTGTGAAAAACCCTTTCGAAGTTCCAGAGGTTAGGTGTCATTAGTCTCCAGACGCCTCATCGGAAATAGGCCTCATCTCGCCTGGAAGGGAGAACTTCCTGGATTTTCTCGAGTTGCGGCAGGTGTTCTCGAGTTACGACGGGGACCTCAGGGACCCGCCCTGGTGGCCTCAGGGGAGGCCAGTCCCCAAGCGAGTTCCTAGGGGTCCTCTCGGGATTCCTCTCCCGTCGATACCAGGGACAAAACCCTTGAGTGGAGTAAGGGCCGGAACCGAGGATTCCTCTCAGGGGCTGACATAGATCTTTGGGTACTCCTGGAGTCTCGCCAGGGGCGTCAGGCCTCGTCTCGAGTGGGGGCATGCACGTGTGCTTGCCTTCCAGGCTGTAGCAGCAATGTCACGCTTCCCGTCGCGTGGATCAAAGGATCTGTGGTTTTCCCTCGAGGCTTTCCCTCGAGGCTATCCCACATGCCTGTCCCACGTGCCACAGTGATGTGAGTCAATCCTCGGCGTGAAAGATGAGCCAGTGCAGGGCAAAGAGGTTCCTCGGGAATGGACTGAGACATCTGGGGGACTCTTGGCATCGTGGTACGACCATGGAGTTCCTCTCCCCTTTCCTGTTGAGAGTGCCTCCACTTGAGATGCAACGGGAACGCCGGGAATTCTTTCCCGTTGAAAGCAGGGAAAGGATCCCTCATCACGAGCTACGAGGGGGAAATGGGGCTCCTCTGGATGTGGGCGGGACCATCGTGCTTCCTCTCGAGTGGAGACGCGTATGGCGGTGAACTTCTTGAGTTGCAGCAAGGCTGTGAAAGACCCTTTCGACGTTCCAGAGGTTAGGTGTCATTAGTCTCCAGACGCCTCATCGGAAAGAGGCCTCATCTCGCCTGGAAGGGAGAACTTCCTGGATTTTCTCGAGTTGCGGCAGGTGTTCTCGTGTAGAAACGGAGACCACAGGGACCCGCCCTGGTGGCCTCAGGAAAGGTCAGTCCCAATGCGAGTTGCTATGTGGCCTCTCGGGATTCCTCTCCCGTCGATACTGGGGCCAAAACCCTTGTGTGGAGTCAGGGCCGGAACCGAGGATTCCTCTCAGGGGCTGATATGGATCTTTGGGTTCTTCTGGAGTCTCCCCAGGGGAGTCAGGCCTCGTCTCGTGTGGGGTCATGCACGTGCGCTTTCCTTCCACACTGTAGAAGCAATGTCACGCTTCCCGTCGCGTGGATCAAAGGATCTGTGGTTCTCCCTCGAGGCTTTCCCACAGGGCTGTCCCTAGTGCCACCGTGGTGTGAGTCGTTCCTCGGCGTGAAAGATCAGCCAATGCAGGGCAAACAGGTTCCTCTGGAATGGAATGAGACATCTGGGGGACTCTTGGAATGGTGGTACGACAATGGAGTTCCTCTCGCCTTTCCTGTTGAGAGTGCCTCCTCTTGAGATGCGATGGGAACGCCGGGAATTCTTTCCCGTTGAAAGCAGGGAAAGGATCCCATATCTCGAGCTACGAGGGGGAAACGGAGCTCCTCTGGATGTGGGCGGGACCATCGTGCTTCCTCTCGAGTGGAGACGGGTATGGCGGTGAACTTCTTGAGTTGCAGCAAGGGTGTGAAAGACCCTTTCGAAGTTCCAGAGGTTAGGTGTCATTAGTCTCCAGACCCCTCATCGGAAATAGGCTTCATCTCTCCTGGAAGGGAGAACTTCGTGGATTTTCTCGAGTTGCGTCAGGTGTTCTCGAGTTACGACGGTGACATCAGGGACCCGCCCTGGTGGCCTCAGGAAAGGCCAGTCCCCATGCCAGTTGCTATCGGGCCTCTCGGGATTCCTCTCCTGTCGATACCGGGGCCAAAATCTTTGTGTGGATTCAGGGCCGGAACCGAGGATTCCTCTCAGGGGCTGACATGGATCTTTGGGTACTTCTGGAGTCTCCCCAGGGGAGTCAGGCCTCGTCTCGAGTGGGGGCATGCACGTGCGCTTTCCTTCCAGGCTGTAGCAGCAATGTCACGCTTCCCGTGGCGTGGATCAAAGGATCTGTGGTTTTCCCTCGAGGCTTTCCCTCGAGGCTTTCCCACATGGCTGTCCCACGTGCCACCGTGGTGTGAGTCGATCCAAGGCGTGAAAGATGAGCCAGTGCAGGGCAAAGAGGATCCTATGGAATGGACTGAGACATGTGGGGGACTCTTGCCATGGTGGTACGACCATGGAATTCCTCTCGACTCTCCTGTCGAGAGTGCCTCCTCTTGAGATGCGATGGGAACGCCGGGAATTCTTTCCTGTTGAATGCAGGGAAAGGATCCCTCATCTCGAGCTACGAGGGGGAAACGGGGCTCCTCTGGATGTGGGCCGGACCATCGGGCTTCCTCTCGAGTGGAGACGGGTATGGCGGTGAATTTCTTGAGTTGCAGCGAGGGTGTGAAAGACCCTTTCGAAGTTCCAGATGTTAGGTGTCATTAGTCTCCAGACGCCTCATCGGAAATAGGCCTCATCTCGCCTGGAAGCGAGAACTTCCTGGATTTTCTCGAGTTGCGGCAGGTGTTCTCGAGTTAAGACGGGGACCTCAGGGACCCGCCCTGGTGGCCTCAGGAGAGGCCAGTCCCCATGCGATTTGCTAGGGGCCTCTCGGGATTCCTCTCCCGTCGATACTGGGGCCAAAAACCTTGTGTGGAGTCAGGGCCGGAACCGAGCATTCCTCTCAGGGGCTGACATGGATCTTTGGATACTTCTGCAGTCTCCCCAGGGGAGTCAGGCCTCGTCTCGAGTGGGGGCATGCACGTGCGCTTTCCTTCCAGGCTGTAGCAGCAATGTCACGCTTCCCGTCGCGTGGATCAAAGGATCTGTGGTTTTCCCTCGAGGCTTTCCCTCGAGGCTTTCCCACAGGGCTGTCCCACGTGCCACCGTGGTGTGAGTCGATCCTCGGCGTGAAAGATGAGCCAGTGCAGGGCAAAGAGGTTCCTCTGGAATGGACTGAGACATCTGGGGGACTCTTGGAATGGTGGTACGACCATGGAGTTCCTCTCGACTTTCCTGTTGAGAGTGCCTCCTCTTGAGATGCGACGGGATCACCGGGAATTCTTTCCCGTTGAAAGCAGGGAAAGGATCCCTCATCTCGAGCTACGAGGTGGAAACGGGGCTCCTCTGGATGTGCGAGGGACCATCGTGCTTCCTCTCGAGTGGAGACGGGTATGGGGGTGAAATTCTTTAGTTGCAGCAAGGGTGTGAAAGACCCTTTCGACGTTCCAGAGGTTAGGTGTCATTAGTCTCCAGACGCCTCATCGGAAATAGGCCTCATCTCGCCTGGAAGGGAGAACTTCCAGGATTTTCTCGAATTGTGGCAGGTGTTCTCGAGTTACGACGGGGACCTCAGCGACCCGCCCTGGTGGCCTCAGGAGAGGCCAGACCCCTAGCGAGTTGCTAGGGGGCCTCTCGGGATTCCTCTCCCGTCGATACCGGGGCCAAAAACCTTGTGTGGATTCAGGGCCGGAACCGAGGATTACTCTCAGGGGCTGACATGGATCTTTGGGTACTTCTGAAGTCTCCCCAGGGTAGTCAGGCCTCGTCTCGAGTGGGGGCATGCACGTGCGCTTTCCTTCCAGGCTGTAGCAGCAATGTCACGCTTCCCATCGCGTGGATCAAAGGATCTGTGGTTTTCCCTCGAGGCTTTCCCTCGAGGCATTCCCACAGGGCTGTCCCACGTGCCACCGTTGTGTGAGTCGATCCTCGGCGTGAAAGATGAGCCAGTGCAGGGCAAAGAGGTTCCTCTGGAATGGACTGAGACATCTGGGGGACTCTTGGAATGGTGGTACGACCATGGAGTTCCTCTCGCCTTTCCTGTTGAGAGTGCCTCCTCTTGAGATGCGACGGGAACGCCGGGAATTCTTTCCCGTTGAAAGCAGGGAAAGTATCCCTCATCTGGAGCTACGAGGGGGAAACGGGGCTCCTCTGGATGTGGGCGGGACCATCGTGCTTCCTCTCGAGTGGAGACGGGTATGGCGGTGAACTTCTTGAGTTGCAGCAAGGGTGTGAAAGACACTTTCGAAGTTCCAGAGGTTAGGTGTCATTAGTCTCCAGACGCCTCATCGGAAAGAGGCCTCATCTCGCCTGGAAGTGAGAACTTCCTGGATTTTCTCGAGTTGCGGCAGGTGTTATCGAGTTAAGACGGGGACCTCAGGGACCCGCCCTGGTGGCCTCAGGAGAGGCCAGTCCCCATGCGATTTGCTAGGGGCCTCTCGGGATTCCTCTCCCGTCGATACTGGGGCCAAAAACCTTGTGTGGAGTGAGGGCCGGTACCGAGCATTCCTCTCAGGGGCTGACATGGATCTTTGGGTACTTCTGGAGTCTCCCCAGGGGAGTCAGGCCTCGTCTCGAGTGGGGGCATGCAAGTGCGCTTTCCTTCCAGGCTGTAGCAGCAATGTCACGCTTCCCGTCGCGTGGATCAAAGGATCTGTGGTTTTCCCTCGAGGCTTTCCCTCGAGGCTTTCCCACAGGGCTGTCCCACGTGCCACCGTGGTGTGAGTCGATCCTCGGCGTGAAAGATGAGCCAGTGCAGGGCAAAGAGGTTCCTCTGGAATGGACTGAGACATCCGGGGGACTCTTGGAATGGTGGTACGACCATGGAGTTCCTCTCGCCTTTCCTGTTGAGAGTGCCTCCTCTTGAGATGCGACGGGATCACCGGGAATTCTTTCCCGTTGAAAGCAGGGAAAGGATCCCTCATCTCGAGCTACGAGGAGGAAACGGGGCTCCTCTGGATGTGGGCGGGACCATCGTGCTTCCTCTCGAGTGGAGACGGATATGGGGGTGAAATTCTTTAGTTGCAGCAAGGGTGTGAAAGACCCTTTCGAAGTTCCAGAGGTTAGGTGTCATTAGTCTCCAGACGCCTCATCGGAAATAGGCCTCATCTCGCCTGAAAGGGAGAACTTCCTGGATTTTCTCGAGTTGTGGCAGGTGTTCTCGAGTTACGACGGGGACCTCAGCGACCCGCCCTGGTGGCCTCAGGAGAGGCCAGACCCCTAGCGAGTTGCTAGGGGGCCTCTCGGGATTCCTCTCCCGTCGATACCGGGGCCAAAACCTTGTGTGGATTCAGGGCCGGAACCGAGGATTACTCTCAGGGGCTGACATGGATCTTTGGGTACTTCTGAAGTCTCCCCAGGGTAGTCAGGCCTCGTCTCGAGTGGGGGCATGCACGTGCGCTTTTCTTCCAGGCTGTAGCAGCAATGTCACGCTTCCCGTCGCGTGGATCAAAGGATCTGTGGTTTTCCCTCGAGGATTTTCCTCGAGGCTTTCCCACAGGGCTGTCCCACGTGCCACCGTGGTGTGAGTCGATCCTCGGCGTGAAAGATGAGCCAGTGCAGGGCAAAGAGGTTCCTCTGGAATGGACTGAGACATCTGGGGGACTCTTGGAATGGTGGTACGACCATGGAGTTCCTCTCGACTTTCCTGTTGAGAGTGCCTCCTCTTGAGATGCGATGGGATCACCGGGAATTCTTTCCCGTTGAAAGCAGGGAAAGGATCCCTCATCTCGAGCTACGAGGTGGAAACGGGGCTCCTCTGGATGTGCGAGGGACCATCGTGCTTCCTCTCGAGTGGAGACGGGTATGGGGGTGAAATTCTTTAGTTGCAGCAAGGGTGTGAAAGACCCTTTCGACGTTCCAGAGGTTAGGTGTCATTAGTCTCCAGACGCCTCATCGGAAATAGGCCTCATCTCGCCTGGAAGGGAGAACTTCCTGGATTTTCTCGAGTTGCGGCAGGTGTTCTTGAGTTAAGACGGGGACCTCAGGGACCCGCCCTGGTGGCCTCAGGAGAGGCCAGTCCCCATGCGATTTGCTAGGGGCCTCTCGGGATTCCTCTCCCGTCGATACTGGGGCCAAAATCCTTGTGTGGAGTCAGGGCCGGAACCGAGGATTCCTCTCAGGGGCTGACATGGATCTTTGGGTACTTATGGAGTCTCCCCAGGGGAGTCAGGCCTCGTCTCGAGTGGGGGCATGCACGTGCGCTTTCCTTCCAGGCTGTAGCAGCAATGTCACGCTTCCCGTGGCGTGGATCAAAGGATCTGTGGTTTTCCCTCGAGGCTTTCCCTCGAGGCTTTCCCACAGGGCTGTCCCACGTGCCACCGTGGTGTGAGTCGATCCTCGGCGTGAAAGATGAGCCAGTGCAGGGCAAAGAGGTTCCTCTGGAATGGACTGAGACATCTGGGGGACTCTTGGAATGGTGGTACGACCATGGAGTTCCTCTCGGCTTTCCTGTGGAGAGTGCCTCCTCTTGAGATGCGACGGGATCGCCGGGAATTCTTTCCCGTTGAAAGCAGGGAAAGGATCCCTCATCTCGAGCTCCGAGGGGGAAACGGGGCTCTTCTGGATGTGGGCGGGAGAATCGTGCTTCCTCTCGAGTGGAGACGGGTATGGCGGTGAACTTCTTGAGTTGCAGCAAGGGTGTGAAAGACCCTTTCGAAGTTCCAGAGGTTAGGTTTCATTAGTCTCCAGACGCCTCATCGGAAATAGGCCTCATCTCGCCTCGAAGGGAGAACTTCCTGGATTTTCTCGAGTTGCGGCAGGTTATCCAGAGTTACGACGGGGACCTCAGGGACCCGCCCTGGTGGCCTCAGGAGAGGCCAGTCCCCATGCGAGTTGCTAGGGGGCCTCTCGGGATTCCTCTCCCGTCGATACCGGGGCCAAAAACCTTGTGTGGAGTCAGGGCCGGAACCGAGGATTCCTCTCAGGGGCTGATATGGATCTTTGGGTACTTCTGGAGTCTCGCCAGGGGAGACAGGCCTCGTCTAGAGTGGGGGCATGCACGTGCGCTTTCCTTCCAGGCTGTAGCAGCAATGTCACGCTTCCCGTCGCGTGGATCAAAGGGTCTGTGGTTTTCCCTCGAGGCTTTCCCTCGAGGCTTTCCCACAGGGCTGTCCCACGTGCCACCGTGGTGTGAGTCGATCCTCGGCGTGAAAGATGAGCCAGTGCAGGGCAAAGAGTTTCCTCTGGAATGGACTGAGACATCTGGGGGACTCTTGGAATGGTGGTACGACCATGGAGTTCCTCTCGCCTTTCCTGTTGAGAGTGCCTCCTCTTGAGATGCGACGGGAACGCCGGGAATTCTTTCCCGTTGAAAGCAGGGAAAGGATCCCTCATCTCGAGCTACGAGGGGGAAACGGGGCTCCTCTGGATGTGGGCGGGACCATCGTGCTTCCTCTCGAGTGGAGACGGGTATGGCGGTGAACTTCTTGACTTGCAGCAAGGGTGTGAAAGACCCTTTCGAAGTTCCAGATGTTAGGTGTCATTAGTCTCCAGACGCCTCATCCGAAATAGGCCTCATCTCGCCTGGAATGGAGAACTTCCTGGATTTTCTCGAGTTGCGGCAGGTGTTCTCGAGTTATGACGGGGACCTCAGGGACCCGCCCTGGTGGCCTCAGGAGAGGCCAGTCCCCATGCGAGTTGCTAGGGGGCCTCTCGGGATTCCTCTCCCGTCGATACCGGGGCCAAAAGAATTTTTTGGAGTCAGGGCCGGAACCGAGGATTCCTCTCAGGGGCTGAAATGGATCTTTGGGTACTTCTGGAGTCTCCCCAGGGGAGTCAGGCCTCGTCTCGTGTGGGGTCATGCACGTGCGCTTTCCTTCCACACTGTAGAAGCAATGTCACGCTTCCCGTCGCGTGGATCAAAGGATCTGTGGTTCTCCCTCGAGGCTTTCCCACAGGGCAGTCCCTAGTGCCACCGTGGTGTGAGTCGTTCCTCGGCGTGAAAGATGAGCCAATGCAGGGCAAACAGGTTCCTCTGGAATGGAATGAGAGATCTGGGGGACTCTTGGAATGGTGGTACGACAGTGGAGTTCCTCTCGCCTTTCCTGTTGAGAGTGCCTCCTCTTGAGATGCGATGGGAACGCCGGGAATTCTTTCCCGTTGAAAGCAGGGAAAGGATCCCATATCTCGAGCTACGAGGGGGAAACGGGGCTCCTCTGGATGTGGGCGGGATCATCGTGCTTCCTCTCGAGTGGAGACGGGTATGGCGGTGAACTTCTTGAGTTGCAGCAAGGGTGTGAAAGACCCTTTCGAAGTTCCAGAGGTTAGGTGTCATTAGTCTCCAGACCCCTCATCGGAAATAGGCTTCATCTCTCCTGGAAGGGAGAACTTCGTGGATTTTCTCGAGTTGAGTCAGGTGTTCTCGAGTTACGACGGGGACATCAGGGACCCGCCCTGGTGGCGTCAGGAAAGGCCAGTCCCCATGCGAGTTGCTATCGGGCCTCTCGGGATTCCTCTCCTGTCGATACCGGGGCCAAAATCTTTGTGTGGATTCAGGGCCGGAACCGAGGATTCCTCTCAGGGGCTGACATGGATCTTTGGGTACTTCTGGAGTCTCCCCAGGGGAGTCAGGCCTCGTCTCGAGTGGGGGCATGCACGTGCGCTTTCCTTCCAGGCTGTAGCAGCAATGTCACGCTTCCCGTCGCGTGGATCAAGGGATCTGTGGTTTTCCCTCGAGGCTTTCCCTCGAGGCTTTCCCACATGGCTGTCCCACGTGCCACCGTGGTGTGAGTCGATCCTAGGCGTGAAAGATGAGCCAGTGCAGGGCAAAGAGGATCCTATGGAATGGACTGAGACATGTGGGGGACTCTTGGAATGGTGGTACGACCATGGAGCTCCTCTGGACTTTCCTGTCGAGAGTGCCTCCTCTTGAGATGCGACGGGAACGCCGGGAATTCTTTCCCGTTGAAAGCAGGGAAAGGATCCCTCATCTCGAGCTACGAGGGGGAAACGGGGCTCCTCTGGATGTGGGCGGGACCATCGTGCTTCCTCTCGAGTGGAGACGGGTATGGCGGTGAACTTCTTGAGTTGCAGCAAGGGTGTGAAAGACCCTTTCGAAGTTCCAGAGGTTAGGTGTCATTAGTCTCCAGACGCCTCATCGGAAATAGGCCTCATCTCGCCTGGAAGTGAGAACTTCCTGGATTTTCTCGAGTTGCGGCAGGTGTTCTCGAGTTACGACGGGGACCTCAGGGACCCGCCCTGGTGGCCTCAGGAGAGGCCAGTCCCCATGCGAGTTGCTAGGGGTCCTCTCGGGATTCCTCTCCCGTCGATACAAGGGACAAAACCCTTGAGTGGAGTAAGGGCCGGAACCGAGGATTCCTCTCAGGGGCTCACATGGATCTTTGGGTACTCCTGGAGTCTCGCCAGGGGCGTCAGGCCTCGTCTCGAGTGGGGGCATGCACGTGTGCTTGCCTTCCAGGCTGTAGCAGCAATGTCACGCTTCCCGTCGCGTGGATCAAAGGATCTGTGGTTTTCCCTCGAGGCTTTCCCTCGAGGCTGTCCCACATGCCTGTCCCACGTGCCACCGTGATGTGAGTCGATCCTCGGCGTGAAAGATGATCCAGTGCAGGGCAAAGAGGTTCCTCGGGAATGGACTGAGACATCCTGGGGACTCTTGGCATCGTGTTACGACCATGGAGTTCCTCTCCCCTTTCCTGTTGAGAGTGCCTCCTCTTGAGATGCGACGGGAACGCCGGGAATTCTTTCCCGTTGAAAGCAGGGAAAGGATCCCTCATCACGAGCTACGAGGGGGAAATGGGGCTCCTCTGGATGTGGGCGGGACCATCGTGCTTCCTCTCGAGTGGAGACGCGTATGGCGGTGAACTTCTTGAGTTGCAGCAAGGCTGTGAAAGACCCTTTCGACGTTCCAGAGGTTAGGTGTCATTAGTCTCCAGACGCCTCATCGGAAAGAGGCCTCATCTCGCCTGGAAGGGAGAACTTCCTGGATTTTCTCGAGTTGCGGCAGGTGTTCTCGTGTTACAACGGAGACCACAGGGACCCGCCCTGGTGGCCTCAGGAAAGGTCAGTCCCAATGCGAGTTGCTATGTGGCCTCTCGGGATTCCTCTCCCGTCGATACTGGGGCCAAAACCCTTGTGTGGAGTCAGGGCCGGAACCGAGGATTCCTCTCAGGGGCTGATATGGATCTTTGGGTACTTCTGGAGTCTCCCCAGGGGAGTCAGGCCTCGTTTCGTGTGGGGTCATGCACGTGCGCTTTCCTTCCACACTGTAGAAGCAATGTCACGCTTCCCGTCGCGTGGATCAAAGGATCTGTGGTTCTCCCTCGAGGCTTTCCCACAGGGCTGTCCCTAGTGCCACCGTGGTGTGAGTCGTTCCTCGGCGTGAAAGATCAGCCAATGCAGGGCAAACAGGTTCCTCTGGAATGGAATGAGACATCTGGGGGACTCTTGGAATGGTGGTACGACAATGGAGTTCCTCTCGCCTTTCCTGTTGAGAGTGCCTCCTCTTGAGATGCGATGGGAACGCCGGGAATTCTTTCCCGTTGAAAGCAGGGAAAGGATCCCATATCTCGAGCTACGAGGGGGAAACGGAGCTCCTCTGGATGTGGGCGGGACCATCGTGCTTCCTCTCGAGTGGAGACGGGTATGGCGGTGAACTTCTTGAGTTGCAGCAAGGGTGTGAAAGACCCTTTCGAAGTTCCAGAGGTTAGGTGTCATTAGTCTCCAGACCCCTCATCGGAAATAGGCTTAATCTCTCCTGGAAGGGAGAACTTCGTGGATTTTCTCGAGTTGGGTCAGGTGTTCTCGAGTTACGACGGTGACATCAGGGACCCGCCCTGGTGGCCTCAGGAAAGGCCAGTCCCCATGCGAGTTGCTATCGGGCCTCTCGGGATTCCTCTCCTGTCGATACCGGAGCCAAAATCTTTGTGTGGATTCAGGGCCGGAACCGAGGATTCCTCTCAGGGGCTGACATGGATCTTTGGGTACTTCTGGAGTCTCCCCAGGGGAGTCAGGCCTCGTCTCGAGTGGGGGCATGCACGTGCGCTTTCCTTCCAGGCTGTAGGAGCAATGTCACGCTTCCCGTGGCGTGGATCAAAGGATCTGTGGTTTTCCCTCGAGGCTTTCCCACAGGGCTGTCCCACGTGCCACCGTGGTGTGAGTCGATCCTCGGCGTGAAAGATGAGCCACTGCAGGGCAAAGAGGTTCCTCTGGAATGTACTGAGATATCTGGGGGACTCTTGGCATGGTGGTACGACCATGGAGTTCCTCTCGCCTCTCCTGCTGAGAGTGCCTCCTCTTGAGATGCGACGGGAACAACGGGAATTCTTTCCCGTTGAAAGCAGGGAAAGGATCCCTCATCTGGAGCTACGAGGGGGAAACGGGGCTCCTCTGGATGTGGGCGGGACCATCGTGCTTCCTCTCGAGTGGAGACGGGTTTGGCGGTGAACTTCTTGAGTTGCAGCAAGGGTGTGAAATACCCTTTCGAAGTTCCAGAGGTTAGGTGTCATTAGTCTCCAGACGCCTCATCGGAAATAGGCCTCATCTCGCCTGGAAGGGAGAACTTCCTGGATTTTCTCGAGTTGCGGCAGGTGTTCTCGAGTTAAGACGGGGACCTCAGGGACCCGCCCTGGTGGCCTCAGGAGAGGCCAGTCCCCATGCGATTTGCTAGGGGCCTCTCGGGATTCCTCTCCCGTCGATACTGGGGCCAAAAACCTTGTGTGGAGTCAGGGCCGGAACCGAGCATTCCTCTCAGGGGCTGACATGGATCTTTGGGTAATTCTGCAGTCTCCCCAGGGGAGTCAGGCCTCGTCTCGAGTGGGGGCATGCACGTGCGCTTTCCTTCCAGGCTGTAGCAGCAATGTCACGCTTCCCGTCGCGTGGATCAAAGGATCTGTAGTTTTCCCTCGAGGCTTTCCCTCGAGGCTTTCCCACAGGGCTGTTCCACGTGCCACCGTGGTGTGAGTCGATCCTCGGCGTGAAAGATGAGCCAGTGCAGGGCAAAGAGGTTCCTCTGGAATGGACTGAGACATCTGGGGGACTCTTGGAATGGTGGTACGACCATGGAGTTCCTCTCGCCTTTCCTGTTCAGAGTGCCTCCTCTTGAGATGCGACGGGATCATCGGGAATTCTTTCCCGTTGAAAGCAGGGAAAGGATCCCTCATCTCGAGCTACGAGGTGGAAACGGGGCTCCTCTGGAAGTGGGAGGGACCATCGTGCTTCCTCTCGAGTGGAGACGGGTATGGGGGTGAAATTCTTTAGTTGCAGCAAGGGTGTGAAAGACCCTTTCGACGTTCCAGAGGTTAGGTGTCATTAGTCTCCAGACGCCTCATCGGAAATAGGCCTCATCTCGCCTGGAAGGGAGAACTTCCTGGATTTTCTCGAGTTGTGGCAGGTGTTCTCGAGTTACGACGGGGACCTCAGCGACCCGCCCTGGTGGCCTCAGGAGAGGCCAGACCCCTAGCGAGTTCCTAGGGGGCCTCTCGGGATTCCTCTCCCGTCGATACCGGGGCCAAAAACCTTGTGTGGATTCAGGGCCGGAACCGAGGATTACTCTCAGGGGCTGACATGGATCTTTGGGTACTTCTGAAGTCTCCCCAGGGTAGTCAGGCCTCGTCTCGAGTGGGGGCATGCACGTGCGCTTTCCTTCCAGGCTGTAGCAGCAATGTCACGCTTCCCGTCGCGTGGATCAAAGGATCTGTGGTTTTCCCTCGAGGCTTTCCTTCGAGGCATTCCCACAGGGCTGTCCCACGTGCCACCGTGGTGTGAGTCGATCCTCGGCGTGAAAGATGAGCCAGTGCAGGGCAAAGAGGTTCCTCTGGAATGGACTGAGACATCTGGGGGACTCTTGGAATGGTGGTACGACCATGGAGTTCCTCTCGCCTTTCCTGTTGAGAGTGCCTCCTCTTGAGATGCGACGGGAACGCCGGGAATTCTTTCCCGTTGAAAGCAGGGAAAGGATCCCTCATCTGGAGCTACGAGGGGGAAACGGGGCTCCTCTGGATGTGGGCGGGACCATCGTGCTTCCTCTCGAGTGGAGACGGGTATGGCGGTGAACTTCTTGAGTTGCAGCAAGGGTGTGAAAGACCCTTTCGAAGTTCCAGAGGTTAGGTGTCATTAGTCTCCAGACGCCTCATCGGAAAGAGGCCTCATCTCGCCTGGAAGTGAGAACTTCCTGGATTTTCTCGAGTTGCGGCAGGTGTTCTCGAGTTAAGACGGGGACCTCAGGGACCCGCCCTGGTGGCCTCAGGAGAGGCCAGTCCCCATGCGATTTGCTAGGGGCCTCTCGGGATTCCTCTCCCGTCGATACTGGGGCCAAAAACCTTGTGTGGAGTCAGGGCCGGTACCGAGCATTCCTCTCAGGGGCTGACATGGATCTTTGGGTACTTCTGGAGTCTCCCCAGGGGAGTCAGGCCTCGTCTCGAGTGGGGGCATGCACGTGCGCTTTCCTTCCAGGCTGTAGCAGCAATGTCACGCTTCCCGTCGCGTGGATCAAAGGATCTGTGGTTTTCCCTGGAGGCTTTCCCTCGAGGCTTTCCCACAGGGCTGTCCCACGTGCCACCGTGGTGTGAGTCGATCCTCGGCGTGAAAGATGAGCCAGTGCAGGGCAAAGAGGTTCCTCTGGAATGGACTGAGACATCTGGGGGACTCTTGGAATGGTGGTACGACCATGGATTTCCTCTCGCCTTTCCTGTTGAGAGTGCCTCCTCTTGAGATGCGACGGGATCACCGGGAATTCTTTCCCGTTGAAAGCAGGGAAAGGATCCCTCATCTCGAGCTACGAGGAGGAAACGGGGCTCCTCTGGATGTGGGCGGGACCATCGTGCTTCCTCTCGAGTGGAGACGGGTATGGGGGTGAAATTCTTTAGTTGCAGCAAGGGTGTGAAAGACCCTTTCGAAGTTCCAGAGGTTAGGTGTCATTAGTCTCCAGACGCCTCATCGGAAATAGGCCTCATCTCGCCAGAAAGGGAGAACTTCCTGGATTTTCTCGAGTTGTGGCAGGTGTTCTCGAGTTACGACGGGGACCTCAGCGACCCGCCCTGGTGGCCTCAGGAGAGGCCAGACCCCTAGCGAGTTGCTAGGGGGCCTCTCGGGATTCCTCTCCCGTCGATACCGGGGCCAAAAACCTTGTGTGGATTCAGGGCCGGAACCGAGGATTACTCTCAGGGGCTGACATGGATCTTTGGGTACTTCTGAAGTCTCCCCAGGGTAGTCAGGCCTCGTCTCGAGTGGGGGCATGCACGTGCGCTTTTCTTCCAGGCTGTAGCAGCAATGTCACGCTTCCCGTCGCGTGGATCAAAGGATCTGTGGTTTTCCCTCGAGGATTTTCCTCGAGGCTTTCCCACAGGGCTGTCCCACGTGCCACCGTGGTGTGAGTCGATCCTCGGCGTGAAAGATGAGCCAGTGCAGGGCAAAGAGGTTCCTCTGGAATGGACTGAGACATCTGGGGGACTCTTGGAATGGTGGTACGACCATGGAGTTCCTCTCGCCTTTCCTGTTGAGAGTGCCTCCTCTTGAGATGTGACGGGAACGCCGGGATTCTTTCCCGTTGAAAGCAGGGAAAGGATCCCACATCTCGAGCTCCGAGGGGGAAACGGGGCTCCTCTGGATGTGGGCGGGACCATCGTGCTTCCTCTCGAGTGGAGACGGGTATGGCGGTGAACTTCTGGAGTTGCAGCAAGGGTGTGAAAGACCCTTTCGAAGTTCCAGAGGTTAGGTGTCATTAGTGTCCAGACGCCTCATCGGAAATAGGCCTCATCTCGCCTGGAAGGGAGAACTTCCTGGATTTCTCGAGTTGCGGCAGGTGTTCTCGAGTTACGACGGGGACCTCAGGGACCCGCCCTGGTGGCCTCAAGAACGACCAGTCCCCATGCTAGTTGCTAGTGGGCCTCTCGGGGTTCCTCTCCCGTAGATACCGGGGCCAAAAACCTTGTGTGGAGTCAGGGCCGGAACCGAGGATTCCTCTCAGGGGCTGACATGGATCTTTGGGTACTTCTGGAGTCTCCCCAGGGGAGTCAGGCCTCGTCTCTAGTGGGGGCATGCACGTGCACTTTCCTTCCAGGCTGTAGCAGCAATGTCACGCTTCCCGTCAAGTGGATCAAGGGATCTGTGGTTTTCCTTCGAGGCTTTCCCTCGAGGCTTTCCCACAGGGCTGTCCCACGTGCCACCGTGGTGTGAGTCGATCCTCGGCGTGAAAGATGAGCCAGTGCAGGGCAAAGAGGTTCCTCTGGAATGGACTGAGACATCTGGGGGACTCTTGGAATGGTGGTACGACCATGGAGTTCCTCTTGCCTTTCCTGTTGAGAGTGCCTCCTCTTGAGATGCGACAGGAACACCGGGAATTCTTTCCCATTGAAAGCAGGGAAAGGATCCCTCATGTCGAGCTACGAGGGGGAAACGGGGCTCCTCTGGTTGTGGGCGGGACGATTGTGCTTCCTCTCGAGTGGAGTCGGGTATGGCGGTGAACTACTTGAGTTGCAGCAAGGGTGTGAAAGACCCTTTCGAAGTTCCAGAGGTTAGGTGTCATTAGTCTCCAGACGCCTCATCGGAAATAGGCCTCATCTCGCCTGGAAGGGGGAACTTCCTGTTTTTCTCGAGTTGCAGCAGGTTTTCTCGAGTTAGGACGGGGACCTCAGGGACCCGCCTTGGTGGCATCAGGAAAGGCCAGTCCCCATTCGAGTTGCTAGGGTGCCTCTCGGTATTTCTCTCCCGTCGATACCAGGACCAAAATCCTTGGGTGGAGTCAGGGCCGGAACCGAGGATTCCTCTCACGGGCTGACATGGATCTTTGGGTCTTTCTGGAGTCTCCCGATGGGAGTCAGGCCTCGTCTCGAGTGGGGGCATGCACGTGCGCTTTCCATCCAGGCTGTAGCAGCAATGTCACGCTTCCCGTCGCGTGGATCAAAGGATCTGTGGTTTTCAATCGAGGCTTTCCCTTGAGGCTTTCCCACAGGGCTGTCCCACGTGACACCGTGGTGTGAGTCGATCCTCGTCGTGAAAGATGAGCCAGTGCAGGGCAAAGAGGTTCCTCTGGAGTGGACTGAGACATCTGGGGGACTCTTGGAATGGTGGTACGACCATGGAGTTCCTCTCGCCTTTCCTGTTGAGAGTGCCTCCTCTTGAGATGTGACGGGAACGCCGGGAATTCTTTCCCGTTGAAAGCAGGGAAAGGATCCCTCATCTCGAGCTACGAGGGGGAAACGGGGCTCCTCTGGATGTGGGCGGGACCATCATGCTTCCTCTCGAGTCGACACGGGTATGGCGGTGAACTTCTTGTGTTGCAGCAAGGGTGTGAAAGACCCTTTCGAAGTTCCAGAGGTAAGGTGTCATTAGTGTCCAGACGCCTCATCGGAAATAGGCCTCATCTCGCCTGGAAGGGAGAACTTCCTGGATTTTCTCGAGTTGCGGCAGGTGTTCTCCAGTTACGACGGGGACCTCAGGGACCGGCCTGGTGGCCTATGGAAAGGCCAGTCCCCATGCGAGGTGCTAGGGGGCCTCTCGGGATTCCTCTCCCGTCGATACCGGGGCCAAAAACCTTGTGTGGAGTCAGGGCCGGAACCGAGGATTCCTCTCAGGGGCTGACATGGATCTTGGGGTACTTCTGGAGTCTCCCCAGGGGAGTCAGGCCTCGTCTCGAGTGGGGGCATGCACGTGCGCTTTCCTTCCAGGCTGTAGCAGCAATGTCACGCTTCCCGTCGCGTGGATCAAAGGATCTGTGGTTTACCCTCGAGGCTTTCCCACAGGGCTGTCCCACGAGCCACCGTGGTGTGAGTCGTACCTCGGCGTGAAAAATGAGCCAGTGCAGGGCAAAGAGGTTGCTCTGGAATGGACTGAGACATCTGGGGGACTCTTGGAATGGTGGTACGACCATGGAGTTCCTCTCATCTTTCCTGTTGAGAGTGCCTCCTCTTGAGATGCGACGGGAACACCGGGAATTCTTTCCCATTGAAAGCAGGGAAAGGATCCCTCATCTCGAGCTACGAGGGGGAAACGGGGCTCCTCTGGTTGTGGGTGGGACGATCGTGCTTCCTCTCGAGTGGAGACGGGTATGGCGGTGAACTTCTTGAGTTGCAGCAAGGGTGTGAAAGACCCTTTCGAAGTTCCAGAGGTTAGGTGTCATTAGTGTCCAGACGCCTCATCGGAAATAGGTCTCATCTCGCCTGGAAGGGAGAACTTCCTGGATTTTCTCGAGTTGCAGCAAGTGTTCTCGAGTTACGACGGGCACCTCAGGGACCCGCCATGGTGGCCTCAGGAAAGGCCAGTCCTCATGCGAGTTGCTAGGGTGCCTCTCGGTATTCCTCTCCCGTCGATACCTGGACCAAAAACCTTGTGTGGAGTGAGGGCCGGAACCGAGGATTACTCTCAGGGGCTGACATGTATCTTTGGGTCTTTCTGGAGTCTCCCGAGGGGAGTCAGGCCTCGTCTCGAGTGGTGGCATGCACGTGAGCTTTCCTTCCAAGCTGAAGCAGCAAAGACACTCTTCCCGTCGCGTGGATCAAAGGATCTGTGGATTTCCCTCCAGGCTTTCCCTTGAGGCTTTCCCACAGGGCTCTCCCACGTGCCAACGTGGTGTGATTCGATCCTCGGCATGAAAGATGAGCCAGTGCAAGGCAAAGAGTTTGCTCTGGAATGGACTGAGACATCTGGGGGACTCTTGAAATGGTGGTTCGACCATGCAGTTCCTCTCGCCTTTCCTGTTGAGAGTGCCTCCTCTTGAGATGCGATGGGAACGCCGGGAATTCTTTCCCGTTGAAAGCAGGGAAAGGATCCCTCATCTCGAGCTACCATGGGGAAACGGGGCTCCTCTGGATGTGGGCGGGACCATCATTCTTCCTCTCGAGTCGACACGGGTATGGCGGTGAACTACTTGAGTTGCAGCAAGGGTGTGAAAGACCCTTTCGAAGTTCCAGAGGTTAGGTGTCATTAGTCTCCAGACGCCTCATCGGAAATAGGCCTCATCTCGCCTGGAAGGGAGAACTTCCTGGATTTTCTCGAGTTGCGGCAGGTGTTCTCCAGTTACGACGGGGACCTCAGGGACCGGCCTGGTGGCCTCAGGAAAGGCCAGTCCCCATGCGAGGTGCTAGGGGGCCTCTCGGGATTCCTCTCCCGTCGATACCGGGGCCAAAAACCTTTTGTGGAGTCAGGGCCGGAACCGAGGATTCCTCTCAAGGGCTGACATGGATCTTGGGGTACTTCTGGAGTCTCCCCAGGGGAGTCAGGCCTCATCTCGAGTGGGGGCAGGCACGTGCGCTTTCCTTCCAGGCTGTAGCAGCAATGTCACGCTTCCCGTCGCGTGGATCAAAGGATCTGTGGTTTTCAATCGAGGCTTTCCCTTGAGGCTTTCCCACAGGGCTGTCCCACGTGCCACCGTGGTGTGATTCGATCCTCGGCGTGAAAGATGAGCCAGTGCAGGGCAAAGAGGTTCCTCTGGAATGGACTGAGACATCTGGGGGACTCTTGGAATGGTGGTACGACCATGGAGTTCCTCTTGCCTTTCCTGTTGAGAGTGCCTCCTCTTGAAATGTGACGGGAACGCCGGGAATTCTTTCCCGTTGAAATCAGGGAAAGGATCCCTCATCTCGAGCTACGAGGGGGAAACGGGGATCCTCTGGATGTGGGCGGGACCATCATGCTTCCTCTCGAGTCGACACGGGTATGACGGTGAACTTCTTGTGTTGCAGCAAGGGTGTGAAAGACCCTTTCGAAGTTCCAGAGGTTAGGTGTCATTAGTGTCCAGACGCCTCATCGGAAATAGGCCTCATCTCGCCTGGAAGGGAGAACTTCCTGGATTTTCTCGAGTTGCGGCAGGTGTTCTCCAGTTACGACGGGGACCTCAGGGACCGGCCTGGTGGCCACAGGAAAGGCCAGTCCCCATGCGAGTTGCTCGGGGGCCTCTCGGGATTCCTCTCCCGTCGATACCGGGGCCAAAAACTTTGTGTGGAGTCAGGGGCGGAACCGAGGATTCCTCTCAGGGGATGACATGGATCTTTGGGTACTTCTGGAGTCTCCCCAGGGGAGTCAGGCCTCGTCTCGAGTGGGGGCATGCACGTGCGCTTTCCTTCCAGGCTGTAGCAGCAATGTCACGCTTCCCGTCGTGTGGATCAAAGGATCTGTGGTTTTCCCTCTAGGCTTTCCCACAGGGCTGTCCCACGTGCCACCGTGGTGTGAGTCGATCCTCGGCGTGAAAGATGAGCCTGTGCAGGGCAAAGAGGTTGCTCTGGAATGGACTGAGACATCTGGGGGACTCTTGGAATGGTGGTACGACCATGGAGTTCCTCTCGCCTTTCCTGTTGAGAGTGCTTCCTCTTGAGATGCGACGGGAACATCGGGAAATCTTTCCCATTGAAAGCAGGGAAAGAATCCCTCATCTCGAGCTACGAGGGGGAAACGGGGCTCCTCTGGTTGTGGGTGGGACGATCGTGCTTCCTCTCGAGTGGAGACGGTTATGGCGGTGAACTTCTTGAGTTGCAGCAAGGGTGTGAAAGACCCTTTCGAAATTCCAGAGGTTAGGTGTCATTAGTGTCCAGACGCCTCATCGGAAATAGGCCTCATCTCGCCTGGAAGGGAGAACTTCCTGGATTTTCTCGAGTTGCAGCAGGTGTTCTCGAGTTACGACGGGGACCTCAGAGATCCGCACTGGTGGCCTCAGGAAAGGCCAGTCCCCATGGGAGTTCCTAGGGGGCCTTTTGGGATTCCTCTCCCGTCGATACCGGGACCAAAATCCTTGTGTGGAGTCAGGGCCGGAACCCAGGATTCCTCTCAGGGGCTGACATGGATCTTTGGGTACTTCTGGAGGCTCCCCAGGGGAGTCAGGCCTCGTCTCGTGTGGGGGCATGCACTTGCGGTTTCCTTCCAGGCTGTAGCAGCAATGTCACCCTTCCCGTGGCGTGGATCAAAGGATCTGTGGTTTTCCCTCGAGGCTTTCCCTCGAGGCTTTCCCACAGGGCTGTCCCACGTGCCACCGTGGTGTGAGTCGATCCTCGGCGTGAAAGATGAGCCAGTGCAGGGCAAAGAGGTTCCTCTGGAATGGACTGAGACATCTGGGGGACTCTTGTAATGGTGGTACGACCATGGAGTTCCTCTCGCCTTTCCTGTTGAGAGTGCCTCCTCTTGAGATGCGACGGGAACGCCGGGAATTCTTTCCCGTTGAAAGCAGGGAAAGGATCCCTCATCTCGAGATCCGAGGGGGAAACGGGGCTCCTCTGAATGTTGGCGGGTCCATCGTGCTTCCTCTCGAGTGTAGACGGGTATGGCGGTGAACTTCTTGAGTTGCAGCAAGGGTGTGAAAGACCCTTTCGAAGTTCCAGAGGTTAGGTGTCATTAGTCTCCAGACGCCTCATCGGAAATAGGCCTCATCTCGCCTGGAAGGGAAAACTTCCTGGATTTTCTCGAGTTGCGGCAGGTGTTCTCGAGTTACGACGGGGACCTCAGGGACCCGCCCTGGTGGCCTCAGGAGAGGCCAGTCCGCATGCGAGTTGCTAGGGGCCTCTCGGGATTCCTCTCCCGTTGATACCAGGGCCAAAATCCTTGTGTGGAGTCAGGGCCGGAACCGAGGATTCCTCTCAGGGGCTGACATGGATCTTTGGGTACTTCTGGAGTCTCCCCAGGGGAGTCAGGCCTCGTCTCGAGTGGGGGCATGCACGTGCGCTTTCCTTCCAGGCTGTAGCAGCAATGTCACGCTTCCCGTCGCGTGGATCAAAGGGTCTGTGGTTTTCCCTTGAGGCTTTCCCTCGAGGCTTTCCCACAGGGCTGTCCCATGTGCCACCGTGGTGTGAGTCGATCCTCGGCGTGAAAGATGAGCCAGTGCAGGGCAAAGAGGTTCCTCTGGAATGAACTGAGACATCTGAGGGACTCTTGGAATGTTGGTACGACCAGGGAGTTCCTCTCGGCTTTCCTGTGGAGAGTGCCTCCTCTTGAGATGCGACGGGATCGCCGGGAATTCTTTCCCGTTGAAAGCAGGGAAAGGATCCCTCATCTCGAGCTCCGAGGGCGAAACGGGGCTCCTCTGGATGTGGGCGGGACCATCGTGCTTCCTCTCGAGTGGAGACGGGTATGGCGGTGAACTTCTTGAGTTGCAGCAAGGGTGTGAAAGATCCTTTCGAAGTTCCAGAGGTTAGGTGTCATTAGTCTCCAGACGCCTCATCGGAAATAGGCCTCATCTCGCCTGGAAGGGAGAACTTCCTGGATTTTCTCGACTTGCGGCAGGTGTTCTCGAGATTCGACGGGGACCTCAGGGACCCGCCCTGGTGGCCTCAGGAGAGGCCAGTCCCCATGCGAGTTGCTAGCGGGCCTCTCGGGATTCCTCTCCCGTCGATACCGGGGCCAAAAACCTTGTGTGGAGTCAGGGCCGGAACCGAGGATTCTTCTCAGGGGCTGACATGGATCTTTGGGTACTTCTGGAGTCTCCCCAGGGGAGTCAGGCCTCGTCTCGAGTGCGGGCATGCACGTGCGCTTTCCTTCCAGGCTGTAGCAGCAATGTCACGCTTCCCGTCGTGTGGAACAAAGGATCTGTGGTTTTCCCTCGAGGCCCTCCCTCGAGGCTTTCCCACACGGCAGTCCCACGTGCCACCGTGGTGTGAGTCGATCCTCGGCGTGAAAGATGAGCCAGTACAGGGCAAAAAGGTTCCTCTGGAATGGACTGAGACATCTGGTTGACTCTTGGAATGGTGGTTCGACCATGGAGTTCCTTTCGCCTTTCCTATTGAGAGTGCCTCCTCTTGAGATGCGACGGGAACGCTGGGAATTCTTTCCAGTTGAAAGCAGGGAAAGGATCCCTCATCTCGAGATACGAGGGGGAAACGGGGCTCCTCTGGATGTGGGCGGGACCATCGTGCTTCCTCTCGAGTGGAGACCGGTATGGCGGTGAACTTCTTGAGTTGCAGCAAGGGTGTGAAAGACCCTTTCGAAGTTCCAGAGGTTAGGTGTCATTAGTCTCCCGACACCTCATCGGAAATAGGCCTCATCTCGCCTGGAAGGGAGAACTTCCTGGATTTTCTCGAGTTGCGGCAGGTGTTCTCGAGTTACGACGAGGACCTCAGGGACCCGCCCTGGTGGCCTCAGGAGAGGCCAGTCCCCAAGCGAGTTGCTAGGGGTCCTCTCGGGATTCCTCTCCCGTCGATACCAGGGACAAAACCCTTGAGTGGAGTAAGGGCCGGAACCGAGGATTCCTCTCAGGGGCTGACATGGATCTTTGGGTACTCCTGGAGTCTCGCCAGGGGCGTCAGGCCTCGTCTCGAGTGGGGGCATGCACGTGTGCTTGCCTTCCAGGCTGTAGCAGCAATGTCACGCTTCCCGTTGCGTGGATCAAAGGATCTGTGGTTTTCCCTCGAGGCTTTCCCTCGAGGCCATCCCACATGCCTGTCCCACGTGCCACAGTGATGTGAGTCAATCCTCGGCGTGAAAGATGAGCCAGTGCAGGGCAAAGAGGTTCCTCGGGAATGGACTGAGACATCTGGGGGACTCTTGGCATCGTGGTACGACCATGGAGTTCCTCTGCCCTTTCCTGTTGAGAGTGCCTCCACTTGAGATGCGACGGGAACGCCGGGAATTCTTTCCCGTTGAAAGCAGGGAAAGGATCCCTCATCACGAGCTACGAGGGGGAAATGGGGCTCCTCTGGATGTGGGCGGGACCATCGTGCTTCCTCTCGAGTGGAGACGCGTATGGCGGTGAACTTCTTGAGTTGCAGGAAGGCTGTGAAAGACCCTTTCGACGTTCCAGAGGTTAGGTGTCATTAGTCTCCAGACGCCTCATCGGAAAGAGGCCTCATCTCGCCTGGAAGGGAGAACTTCCTGGATTTTCTCGAGTTGCGGCAGGTGTTCTCGAGTTACAACGGAGACCACAGGGACCCGCCCTGGTGGCCTCAGGAAAGGTCAGTCCCAATGCGAGTTGCTATGTGGCCTCTCGGGATTCCTCTCCCATCGCTACTGGGGCCAAAACCCTTGTGTGGAGTCAGGGCCGGAACCGAGGATTCCTCTCAGGGGCTGATATGGATCTTTGGGTACTTCTGGAGTCTCCCCAGGGGAGTCAGGCCTCGTCTCGTGTGGGGTCATGCACGTGCGCTTTCCTTCCACACTGTAGAAGCAATGTCACGCTTCCCGTCGCGTGGATCAAAGGATCTGTGGTTCTCCCTCGAGGCTTTCCCACAGGGCTGTCCCTAGTGCCACCGTGGTGTGAGTCGTTCCTCGGCGTGAAAGATCAGCCAATGCAGGGCAAACAGGTTCCTCTGGAATGGAATGAGACATCTGGGGGACTCTTGGAATGGTGGTACGACAATGGAGTTCCTCTCGCCTTTCCTGTTGAGAGTGCCTCCTCTTGAGATGCGATGGGAACGCCGGGAATTCTTTCCCGTTGAAAGCAGGGAAAGGATCCCATATCTCGAGCTACGAGGGGGAAACGGGGCTCCTCTGGATGTGGGCGGGACCATCGTGCTTCCTCTCGAGTGGAGACGGATATGGCGGTGAACTTCTTGAGTTGCAGCAAGGGTGTGAAAGACCCTTTCGAAGTTCCAGAGTTTAGGTGTCATTAGTCTCCAGACCCCTCATCGGAAATAGGCTTCATCTCTCCTGGAAGGGAGAACTTCGTGGATTTTCTCGAGTTGCGTCAGGTGTTCTCGAGTTACGACGGGGACATCAGGGACCCGCCCTGGTGGCCTCAGGAAAGGCCAGTCCCCATGCGAGTTGCTATCGGTCCTCTCGGGATTCCTCTCCTGTCCATACCGGGGCCAAAATCTTTGTGTGGATTCAGGGCCGGAACCGAGGATTCCTCTCAGGGGCTGACATGGATCTTTGGGTACTTCTGAAGTCTCCCCAGGGTAGTCAGGCCTCGTCTCGAGTGGGGGCATGCACGTGCGCTTTCCTTCCAGGCTGTAGCAGCAATGTCACGCTTCCCGTGGCGTGGATCAAAGGATCTGTGGTTTTCCCTCGAGGCTTTCCCTCGAGGCTTTCCCACAGGGCTGTCCCACGTGCCATGGTGGTGTGAGTCGATCCTCGGCGTGAAAGATGAGCCAGTGCAGGGCAAAGAGGTTCCTCTGGAATGGACTGAGACATCTGGGGGACTCTTGGAATGGTGGTACGACCATGGAGTTCCTCTCGCCTTTCCTGTTGAGAGTGCCTCCTCTTGAGATGCGACGGGAACGCCGGGAATTCTTTCCCGTTGAAAGCAGGGAAAGGATCCCCCATCTCGAGCTCCGAGGGGGAAACGGGGCTCCTCTGGATGTGGGCGGGACCATCGTGCTTCCTCTCGAGTGGAGACGGGTATGGCGGTGAACTTCTTGAGTTGCAGCAAGGGTGTGAAAGACCCTTTCGAAGTTCCAGAGGTTAGGTGTCATTAGTCTCCAGACGCCTCATCGGAAATAGGCCTCATCTCGCCTGGAAGGGAGAACTTCCTGGATTTACTCGAGTTGCGGCAGGTGTTGTCGAGTTACGACGGGGACCTAAGGGACCCGCCCTGGTGGCCTCAGGAGAGGCCAGTCCCCATGCGAGTTGCTAGGGGGCCTCTCGGGATTCCTCTCCCATCGATACCGGGGCCAAAAACCTTGTGTCGAGTCAGGGCCGGAACCGAGGATTCCTCTCAGGGGCTGACATGGGTCATTGGGTACTTCTGGAGTCTCCCCAGGGGGGTCAGGCCTCGTCTCGAGTGCGGGCATGCACGTGCGCCTTCCTTCCAGGCTGTAGCAGCAATGTCACGCTTCCCGTCGCGTGGATCAAAGGATCTGTGCTTTTCCCTCGAGGCTTTCCCTCGAGGCTTTCCCACAGGGCTGTTTCACGTGCCACCGTGGTGTGAGTCGATGCTCGGCGTGAAAGATGAGCCCGTGCAGGGCAAACAGGTTCCTCTGGAATGGACTGAGACATCTGGGGGACTCTTGGAATGGTGGTACGACTATGGAGTTCCTCTCGCCTTTCCTGTTGAGAGTGCCTCCTCTTGAGATGCGACGGGAACGCCGGGAATTCTTTCCCGTTGAAAGCAGGGAAAGGATCCCTCATCTCGAGCTACGAGGGGGAAACGGGGCTCCTCTGGATGTGGGCGGGACCATCGTGCTTCCTCTCGAGTGGAGACGGGTATGGCGGTGAACTTCTTAAGTTGCAGCAAGGGTGTGAAAGACCCTTTCGAAGTTCCAGAGGTTAGGTGTCATTCGTCTCCAAACGCCTCATCGGAAATAGGCCTCATCTGGCCTGGAAGGGAGAACTTCCAGAATTTTCTCGAGTTGCGGCAGGTGTTCTCGAGTTACGACGGGGACCTCAGGGACCCGCCCTGGTGGCCTCAAGAGAGGCCAGTCCCCATGCGAGTTGCTAGGGGGCCTCTCGCGATTCCTCTCCCGTCGATACCGGTGCAAAAACCTTGTGTGGAGTCAGGCCCGGAACCGAGGATTCCTCTCAGGGGCTGACATGGATCTTTGGGTACTCCTGGAGTCTCCCCAGCGGAGCCAGGCCTCGTCTCGAGTGGGGGCATGCACGTGCGCTTTCCTTCCAGGCTGTAGCAGCAATGTCACGCTTCCCGTCGCGTGGATCAAAGGATCTGTGGTTTTCCCTCGAGGCTTTCCCTCGAGGCTTTCCCACAGGGCTGTCCCACGTGCCACCGTGGTGTGAGTCGATCCTCGGCGTGAAAGATGAGCCAGTGCAGGGCATAGAGGTTCCTCTGGAATGGACTGAGACATCTGGGGGACTCTTGGAATGGTGGTACGACCATGGAGTTCCTCTCGCCTTTCCTGTTGAGAGTGCCTCCTCTTGAGATGCGACGGGAACGCCGGGAATTCTTTCCCGTTGAAAGCAGGGAAAGGATCCCTCATCTCGAGCTACGAGGGGCAAACGGGGCTCCTCTGGATGTGGGCGGGACCATCGTGCTTCCTCTCGAGTGGAGACGGGTATGGCGGTGAACTTCTTGAGTTGCAGAAAGGGAGTGAAAGACCCTTTCGAAGTTCCAGAGGTTAGGTGTCATTAGTCTCCAGACGCCTCATCGGAAATAGGCCTCATCTCGCCTGGAAGGGAGAACTTCCTGGATTTTCTCGAGTTGCGGCAGGTGTTCCCGAGTTACGACGGGGACCTCAGGGACCCGCCCTGGTGACCTCAGGAGAGGCCAGTCCCCATGCAAGTTGCTAGGGGGCCACTCGGGATTCCTCTCCCGTCGATACTGGGGCCAAAAACCTTGTGTGGAGTCAGGGCCGGAACCGAGGATTCCTCTCAGGGGCTGACATGGATCTTTGGGTACTTCTGGAGTCTCGCCAGGGGAGACAGGCCTCGTCTCGAGTGGGGGCATGCACGTGCGCTTTCCTTCCAGGCTGTAGCAGCAATGTCACGCTTCCCGTCGCGTGGATCAAAGGGGCTGTGGTTTTCCCTCGAGGCTTTCCCTCGAGGCTTTCCCACAGGGCTGTCCCACGTGCCACCGTGGTGTGAGTCGATCCTCGGCGTGAAAGATGAGCCAGTGCAGGGCAAAGAGTTTCCTCTGGAATGGACTGAGACATCTGGGGGACTCTTGGAATGGTGGTACGACCATGGAGTTCCTCTCGCCTTTCCTGTTGAGAGTGCCTCCTCTTGAGATGCGACGGGAACGCCGGGAATTCTTTCCCGTTGAAAGCAGGGAAAGGATCCCTCATCTCGAGCTCCGAGGGGGAAACGGGGCTCCTCTGGATGTGGGCGGGACCATCGTGCTTCCTCTCGAGTGGAGACGGGTATGGCGGTGAACTTCTTGAGTTGCAGCAAGGGAGTGAAAGACCCTTTCGAAGTTCCAGAGGTTAGGTGTCATTAGTCTCCAGACGCCTCATCGGAAATAGGCCTCATCTCGCCTGGAAGGTAGAACTTCCTGGATTTTCTCGAGTTGCGGCAGGTTATCCCGAGTTACGACGGGGACCTCTGGGACCCGCCCTGGTGGCCTCAGGAGAGGCCAGTCCCCATGCGAGTTGCTAGGGGGCCTCTCGGGATTCCTCTCCCGTCGATACCGGGGCCAAAAACCTTGTGTGGAGTCAGGGCCGGAACCGAGGATTCCTCTCAGGGGCTGACATGGATCTTTGGGTACTTCTGGAGTCTCCCCAGGGGAGTCAGGCCTCGTCTCGAGTGGGGGCATGCACGTGCGCTTTCCTTCCAGGCTGTAGCAGCAATGTCACGCTTCCCGTGGCGTGGATCAAAGGATCTGTGGTTTTCCCTCTAGGCTTTCCCTCGAGGCTTTCCCACAGGGCTGTCCCACGTGCCACCGTGGTGTGAGTCGATCCTCGGCGTGAAAGATGAGCCAGTGCAGGGCAAAGAGGTTCCTCTGGAATGGACTGAGACATCTGGGGGACTCTTGGAATGGTGGTACGACCATGGAGTTCCTCTCGCCTTTCCTGTTGAGAGTGCCTCCTCTTGAGATGCGACGGGGACGCTGGGAATTCTTTCCCGTTGAAAGCAGGGAAACGATCCCTCATCTCGAGCTCCGAGTGGGAAACGGGGCTCCTCTGGATGTGGGCGGGACCATCGTGCTTCCTCTCGAGTGGAGACGGGTATGGCGGTGAACTTCTTGAGTTGCAGCAAGGGTGTGAAAGACCCTTTCGAAGTTCCAGAGGTTAGGTGTCATTAGTCTCCAGACGCCTCATCGGAAATAGGCCTCATCTCGCCTGGAAGGGAGAACTTCCTGGATTTTCTCGAGTTGCGGCAGGTGTTCTCGAGTTACAACGGGGACCTCAGGGACCCGCCCTGGTGGCCTCAGGATAGGCCAGTCCCCATGCGAGTTGCTAGGGGGCCTCTCGGGATTCCTCTCCCGTCGATACCGGGGCCAAAAACCTTGTTTGGAGTCAGGGCCGGAACTGAGGATTCCTCTCAGGGGCTGACATGGATCTTTGGGTACTTGTGGAGTCTCCCCAGGGGAGTCAGGCCTCGTCTCGAGTGGGGGCATGCACGTGCGCTTTCCTTCCAGGCTGTAGCAGCAATGTCACGCTTCCCGTGGCGTGGATCAAAGGATCTGTGGTTTTCCCTCGAGGCTTTCCCTCGAGGCTTTCCCACAGGGCTGTCCCACGTGCCACCGTGGTGTGAGTCGATCCTCGGCGTGAAAGATGAGCCAGTGCAGGGCAAAGAGTTTCCTCTGGAATGGACTGAGACATCTGGGGGACTCTTGGAATGGTGGTACGACCATGGAGTTCCTCTCGACTTTCCTGTTGAGAGTGCCTCCTCTTGAGATGCGATGGGAACGCCGGGAATTCTTTCCCGTTGAAAGCAGGGAAAGGATCCCTCATCTCGAGCTACGAGGGGGAAACGGGGCTCCTCTGGATGTGGGCGGGACCATCATGCTTCCTCTCGAGTGGACACGGGTATGGCGGTGAACTTCTTGAGTTGCAGCAAGGGTGTGAAAGACCCTTTCGAAGTTCCAGAGGTTAGGTGTCATTCGTCTCCAGACGCCTCATCGGAAATAGGCCTCATCTCGCCTGGAAGGTAGAACTTCCTGGATTTTCTCGAGTTGCGGCAGGTGTTGTCGAGTTACGACGGGGACCTCAGGGACCCGCCCTGGTGGCCTCAGGAGAGGCCAGTCCCCATGCGAGTTGCTAGGGGGCCTCTCGGGATTCCTCTCCCGTCGATACCGGGGCCAAAAACCTTGTGTGGAGTTAGGGCCGGAACCGAGGATTCCTCTCAGGGGCTGACATTGATCTTTGGGTACTCCTGGAGTCTCCCCAGCGGAGCCAGGCCTCGTCTCGAGTGGGGGCATGCACGTGCGCTTTCCTTCCAGGCTGTAGCAGCAATGTCACGCTTCCCGACGCGTGGATCAAAGGATCTGTGGTTTTCCCTCGAGGCTTTCCCTCGAGGCTTTCCCACAGGGCTGTCCCACGTGCCACCGTGGTGTGAGTCGATCCTCGGCGTGAAAGATGAGCCAGTGCAGGGCAAAGAGGTTCCTCTGGAATGGACTGAGACATCTGGGGGACTCTTGGAATGGTGGTACGACCATGGAGTTCCTCTCGCCTTTCCTGTTGAGAGTGCCTCCTCTTGAGATGCGACGGGAACGCCGGGAATTCTTTCCCGTTGAAAGCAGGGAAAGGATCCCTCATCTCGAGCTACGAGGGGCAAACGGGGCTCCTCTGGATGTGGGCGGGACCATCGTGCTTCCTCTCGAGTGGAGACGGGTATGGCGGTGAACTTCTTGAGTTGCAGCAAGGGAGTGAAAGACCCTTTCGAAGTTCCAGAGGTTAGGTGTCATTAGTCTCCAGACGCCTCATCGGAAATAGGCCTCATCTCGCCTGGAAGGGAGAACTTCCTGGATTTTCTCGAGTTGCGGCAGGTGTTCCCGAATTACGACGGGGACCTCAGGGACCCGCCCTGGTGGCCTCAGGAGAGGCCAGTCCCCATGCGAGTTGCTAGGGGGCCACTCGGGATTCCTCTCCCGTCGATACTGGGGCCAAAAACCTTGTGTGGAGTCAGGGCCGGAACCGAGGATTCCTCTCAGGGGCTGACATGGATCTTTGGGTACTTCTGGAGTCTCGCCAGGGGAGTCAGGCCTCGTCTCGAGTGGGGGCATGCACGTGCGCTTTCCTTCCAGGCTGTAGCAGCAATGTCACGCTTCCCGTCGCGTGAATCAAAGGGGCTGTGGTTTTCCCTCGAGGCTTTCCCTCGAGGCTTTCCCACAGGGCTGTCCCACGTGCCACCGTGGTGTGAGTCGATTCTCGGCGTGAAGGATGAGCCAGTGCAGGGCAAAGAGTTTCCTCTGGAATGGACTGAGACATCTGGGGGACTCTTGGAATGGTGGTACGACCATGGAGTTCCTCTCGCCTTTCCTGTGGAGAGTGCCTCCTCTTGAGATGCGACGGGAACGCCGGGAATTCTTTCCCGTTGAAAGCAGGGAAAGGATCCCTCATCTCGAGCTCCGAGGGGGAAACGGGGCTCCTCTGGATGTGGGCGGGACCATCGTGCTTCCTCTCGAGTGGAGACGGGTATGGCGGTGAACTTCTTGAGTTGCAGCAAGGGTGTGAAAGACCCTTTCGAAGTTCCAGAGGTTAGGTGTCATTAGTCTCCAGACGCCTCATCGGAAATAGGCCTCATCTCGCCTGGAAGGGAGAACTTCCTGGATTTTCTCGAGTTGCGGCAGGTTATCCCGAGTTACGACGGGGACCTCTGGGACCCGCCCTGGTGGCCTCAGGAGAGGCCAGTCCCCATGCGAGTTGCTAGGGGGCCTCTCGGGATTCCTCTCCCGTCGATACCGGGGCCAAAAACCTTGTGTGGAGTCAGGGCCGGAACCGAGGATTCCTCTCAGGGGCTGACATGGATCTTTGGGTACTCCTGGAGTCTCCCCAGCGGAGTCAGGCCTCGTCTCGAGTGGGGGCATGCACGTGCGCTTTCCTTCCAGGCTGTAGCAGCAATGTCACGCTTCCCGTCGCGTGGATCAAAGGATCTGTGGTTTTCCCTCGAGGCTTTCCCTCGAGGCTTTCCCACAGGGCTGTCCCACGTGCCACCGTGGTGTGAGTCGATCCTCGGCGTGAAAGATGAGCCAGTGCAGGGCAAAGAGGTTCCTCTGGAATGGACTGAGACATCTGGGGGACTCTTGGAATGGTGGTACGACCATGGAGTTCCTTTCGCCTTTCCTGTTGAGAGTGCCTCCTCTTGAGATGCGACGGGAACGCCGGGAATTCTTTCCCGTTGAAAGCAGGGAAAGGATCCCTCATCTCGAGCCACGAGGGGCAAACGGGGCTCCTCTGGATGTGGGCGGGACCATCGTGTTCCTCTCGAGTGGAGACGGGTATGGCGGTGAACTTCTTGAGTTGCAGCAAGGGTGTGAAAGACCCTTTCGAAGTTCCAGAGGTTAGGTGTCATTAGTCTCCAGACGCCTCATCGGAAATAGGCCTCATCTCGCCTGGAAGGGAGAACTTCCTGGATTTTCTCGAGTTGCGGCAGGTGTTGTCGAGTTACGACGGGGACCTCAGGGACCCGCCCTGGTGGCCTCAGGAGAGGCCAGTCCCCATGCGAGTTGCTAGGGGGCCTCTCGGGATTCCTCTCCCGTCGATACCGGGGCCAAAAACCTTGTGTGGAGTCAGGGCCGGAACCGAGGATTCCTCTCAGGGGCTGACATGGATCTTTGGGTACTTCTGGAGTCTCCCCAGGGGAGTCAGGCCTCGTCTCGAGTGGGGGCATGCACGTGCGCTTTCCTTCCAGGCTGTAGCAGCAATGTCATGCTTCCCGTGGCGTGGATCAAAGGATCTGTGGTTTTCCCTCTAGGCTTTCCCTCGAGGCTTTCCCACAGGGCTGTCCCACGTGCCACCGTGGTGTGAGTCGATCCTCGGCGTGAAAGATGAGCCAGTGCAGGGCAAAGAGGTTCCTCTGGAATGGACTGAGACATCTGGGGGACTCTTGGAATGGTGGTACGACCATGGAGTTCCTCTCACCTTTCCTTTGAGAGTGCCTCCTCTTGTGATGCGACGGGGACGCTGGGAATTCTTTCCCGTTGAAAGCAGGGAAACGATCCCTCATCTCGAGCTCCGAGGGGGAAACGGGGCTCCTCTGGATGTGGGCGGGACCATCGTGCTTCCTCTCGAGTGGAGACGGGTATGGCGGTGAACTTCATGAGTTGCAGCAAGGGTGTGAAAGACCCTTTCGAAGTTCCAGAGGTTAGGTGTCATTCGTCTCCAGACGCCTCATCGGAAATAGGCCTCATCTCGCCTGGAAGGTAGAACTTCCTGGATTTTCTCGAGTTGCGGCAGGTGTTGTCGAGTTACGACGGGGACCTCAGGGACCCGCCCTGGTGGCCTCAGGAGAGGCCAGTCCCCATGCGAGTTGCTAGGGGGCCTCTCGGGATTCCTCTCCCGTCGATACCGGGGCCAAAAACCTTGTGTGGAGTCAGGGCCGGAACCGAGGATTCCTCTCAGGGGCTGACATGGATCTTTGGGTACTTCTGGAGTCTCCCCAGCGGAGTCAGGCCTCGTCTGGAGTGGGGGCATACACGTGCGCTTTCCTTCCAGGCTGTAGCAGCAATGTCACGCTTCCCGTCGCGTGGATCAAAGGATCTGTGGTTTTCCCTCGAGGCTTTCCCTCGAGGCTTTCCCACAGGGCTGTCCCACGTGCCACCGTGGTGTGAGTCGATCCTCGGCGTGAAAGATGAGCCAGTGCAGGGCAAAGAGGTTCCTCTGGAATGGACTGAGACATCTGGGGGACTCTTGGAATGGTGGTACGACCATGGAGTTCCTCTCGCCTTTCCAGTTGAGAGTGCCTCCTCTTGAGATGCGATGGGAACGCCGGGAATTCTTTCCCGTTGAAAGCAGGGAAAGGATCCCTAATCTCGAGCTCCGAGGGGGAAACGGGGCTCCTCTGGATGTGGGCGGGACCATCATGCTTCCTCTCGAGTGGACACGAGTATGGCGGTGAACTTCGTGAGTTGCAGCAAGGGTGTGAAAGACCCTTTCGAAGTTCCAGAGGTTAGGTGTCATTCGTCTCCAGACGCCTCATCGGAAATAGGCCTCATCTCGCCTGGAAGGTAGAACTTCCTGGATTTTCTCGAGTTGCGGCAGGTGTTCTCGACTTACGACGGGGACCGCAGGGACCCGCCCTGGTGGCCTCAGGAGAGGCCAGTCCCCATGCGAGTTACTAGGGGGCCTCTCGGGATTCCTCTCCCATCGATACCGGGGCCAAAAACCTTGTGTGGAGTCAGGGCCGGAACCGAGGATTCCTCTCAGGGGCTGACATGGATCTTTGGGTACTCTTGGAGTCTCCCCAGCGGAGTCAGGCCTCGTCTCGAGTGGGGGCATGCACGTGCGCTTTCCTTCCAGGCTGTAGCAGCAATGTCACGCTTCCCGTCGCGTGGATCAAAGGATCTGTGGTTTTCCCTCGAGGCTTTCCCTCGAGGCTTTCCCACAGGGCTGTCCCACGTGCCACCGTTGTGTGAGTCGATCCTCGGCGTGAAAGATGAGCCAGTGCAGGGCAAAGAGGTTCCTCTGGAATGGACTGAGACATCTGGGGGACTCTTGGAATGGTGGTACGACCATGGAGTTCCTCTCGCCTTTCCTGTTGAGAGTGCCTCCTCTTGAGATGCGATGGGAACGCCGGGAATTCTTTCCCGTTGAAAGCAGGGAAAGGATCCCTCATCTCGAGCTACGAGGGGCAAACGGGGCTCCTCTGGATGTGGGCGGGACCATCGTGCTTCCTCTCGTGTGGAGACGGGTATGGTGGTGAACTTCTTGAGTTGCAGCAAGGGTGTGAAAGACCCTTTCGAAGTTCCAGAGGTTAGGTGTCATTAGTCTCCAGACGCCTCATCGGAAATAGGCCTCATCTCGCCTGGAAGGGAGAACTTCCTGGATTTTCTCGAGTTGCGGCAGGTGTTCCCGAGTTACGACGGGGACCTCAGGGACCCGCCCTGGTGGCCTCAGGAGAGGCCAGTCCCCATGCGAGTTGCTAGGGGGCCACTCGGGATTCCTCTCCCGTCGATACTGGGGCCAAAAACCTTGTGTGGAGTCAGGGCCGGATCCGAGGATTCCTCTCAGGGGCTGACATGGATCTTTGGGTACTTCTGGAGTCTCGCCAGGGGAGACAGGCCTCGTCTCGAGTGGGGGCATGCACGTGCGCTTTCCTTCCAGGCTGTAGCAGCAATGTCACGCTTCCCGTCGCGTGGATCAAAGGGGCTGTGGTTTTCCCTCGAGGCTTTCCCTCGAGGCTTTCCCACAGGGCTGTCCCACGTGCCACCGTGGTGTGAGTCGATCCTCGGCGTGAAAGATGAGCCAGTGCAGGGCAAAGAGTTTCCTCTGGAATGGACTGAGACATCTGGGGGTCTCTTGGAATGGTGGTACGACCATGGAGTTCCTCTCGCCTTTCCTGTTGAGAGTGCCTCCTCTTGAGATGCGACGGGAACGCCGGGAATTCTTTCCCGTTGAAAGCAGGGAAAGGATCCCTCATCTCGAGCTCCGAGGGGGAAACGGGGCTCCTCTGGATGTGGGCGGGACCATCGTGCTTCCTCTCGAGTGGAGACGGGTATGGCGGTGAACTTCTTGAGTTGCAGCAAGGGTGTGAAAGACCCTTTCGAAGTTCCAGAGGTTAGGTGTCATTAGTCTCCAGACGCCTCATCGGAAATAGGCCTCATCTCGCCTGGAAGGGAGAACTTCCTGGATTTTCTCGAGTTGCGGCAGGTGTTCTCGAGTTACGACGGGGACCTCAGGGACCCGCCCTGGTGGCCTCAGGAGAGGCCAGTCCCCATGCGAGTTGCTAGGGGGCCTCTCGGGATTCCTCTCCCGTCGATACCGGGGCCAAAAACCTTGTGTGGAGTCAGGGCTGGAACCGAGGATTCCTCTCAGGGGCTGACATGTATCTTTGGGTACTTCTGGAGTCTCCCCAGGGGAGTCAGGCCTCGTCTCGAGTGGGGGCATGCACGTGCGCTTTACTTCCAGGCTGTAGCAGCAATGTCATGCTTTCCGTGGCGTGGATCAAAGGATCTGTGGTTTTCCCTCTAGGCTTTCCCTCGAGGCTTTCCCACAGGGCTGTCCCACGTGCCACCGTGGTGTGAGTCGATCCTCGGCGTGAAAGATGAGCCAGTGCAGGGCAAAGAGGTTCCTCTGGAATGGACTGAGACATCTGGGGGACTCTTGGAATGGTGGTACGACCATGGAGTTCCTCTCGCCTTTCCTGTGGAGAGTGCCTCCTCTTGAGATGCGACGGGAACGCCGGGAATTCTTTCCCGTTGAAAGCAGGGAAAGGATCCCTCATCTCGAGCTACGAGAGGGAAACGGGGCTCCTCTGGATGTGGGCGGGACCATCATGCTTCCTCTCGAGTGGAGACGGGTATGGCGGTGAACTTCTTGAGTTGCAGCAAGGGTGTGAAAGACCCTTTCGAAGTTCCAGAGGTTAGGTGTCATTAGTGTCCAGACGCCTCATCGGAAATAGGCCTCATCTCGCCTGGAAGGGAGAACTTCCTGGATTTTCTCGAGTTGCGGCAGGTGTTCTCGAGTTACGACGGGGACCTCAGGGACCCGCCCTGGGGGCCTCAGGAGAGGCCAGTCCCCATGCGAGTTGCTAGGGGGCCTCTCGGGATTCCTCTCCCGTCGATACCGGGGCCAAAAACCTTGTGTGGAGTCAGGGCCGGAACCGAGGATTCCTCTCAGGGGCTGACATGTATCTTTGGGTACTTCTGGAGTCTCCCCAGGGGAGTCAGGCCTCGTCTCGAGTGGGGGCATGCACGTGCGCTTTCCTTCCAGGCTGTAGCAGAAATGTCACGCTTCCCGTAGCGTGGATCAAAGGATCTGTGGTTTTCCCTCGAGGCTTTCCCTCGAGGCTTTCCCACAGGGCTGTCCCACGTGCCACCGTGGTGTGAGTCGATCCTCGGCGTGAAAGATGAGCCAGTGCAGGGCAAAGAGGTTCCTCTGGAATGGACTGAGACATCTGGGGGACTCTTGGAATGGTGGTACGACCATGGAGTTCCTCTCGCCTTTCCTGTTGAGAGTGCCTCCTCTTCAGATGCGACGAGAACACCGGGAATTCTTTCGCGTTGAAAGCAGGTCAAGGATCCCTCATCTCGAGCTCCGAGGGGGAAACGGGGCTCCTCTGGATGTGGGCGGGACCATCGTGCTTCCTCTCGAGTGGAGACGGGTATGGCGGTGAACTTCTTGAGTTGCAGTAAGGGTGTGAAAGACCCTTTCGAAGTTCCAGAGGTTAGGTGTCATTAGTCTCCAGACGCCTCATCGGAAATAGGCCTCATCTCGCCTGGAAGGGAGAACTTCCTGGATTTTCTCGAGTTGCGGCAGGTGTTCCCGAGTTACGACGGGGACCTCAGGGACCCGCCCTGGTGGCCTCAGGAGAGGCCAGTCCCCATTCGAGTTGCTAGGGGGCCTCTCGGGATTCCTCTCCCGTCGATACCGGGGCCAAAAACCTTGTGTGGAGTCAGGGCCGGAACCGAGGATTCCTCTCAGGGGCTGACATGGATCTTTGGGTACTTCTGGAGTCTCCCCAGCGGAGTCAGGCCTCGTCTCGAGTGGGGGCATGCACGTGCGCTTTCCTTCCAGGCTGTAGCAGCAATGTCACGCTTCCCGTCGCGTGGATCAAAGTATCTGTGGTTTTCCCTCGAGGCTTTCCCTCGAGGCTTTCCTAAAGGGCTGTCCCACGTGCCACCGTGGTGTGAGTCGATCCTCGGCGTGAAAGATGAGCCAGTGCAGGGCAAAGAGGTTCCTCTGGAATGGACTGAGACATCTGGGGGACTCTTGGAATGGTGGTACGACCATGGAGTTCCTCTCGGCTTTCCTGTGGAGAGTGCCTCCTCTTGAGATTCGACGGGATCGCCGGGAATTCTTTCCCGTTGAAAGCAAGGAAAGGATCCCTCATCTCGAGCTCCGAGGGGGAAACGGGGCTCTTCTGGATGTGGGCGGGACCATCGTGCTTCCTCTCCAGTGGAGACGGGTATGGCGGTGAACGTCTTGAGTTGCAGCAAGGGTGTGAAAGACCCTTTCGAAGTTCCAGAGGTTAGGTTTCATTAGTCTCCAGACGCCTCATCGGAAATAGGCCTCATCTCGCCTGGAAAGGAGAACTTCCTGGATTTTCTCGAGTTGCGGCAGGTTATCCAGAGTTACGACGGGGACCTCAGGGACCCGCCCTGGTGGCCTCAGGAGAGGCCAGTCCCCATGCGAGTTGCTAGGGGGCCTCTCGGGATTCCTCTCCCGTCGATACCGGGGCCAAAAACCTTGTGTGGAGTCAGGGCCGGAACCGAGGATTCCTCTCAGGGGCTGATATGGATCTTTGGGTACTTCTGGAGTCTCGCCAGGGGAGACAGGCCTCGTCTAGAGTGGGAGCATGCACGTGCGCTTTCCTTCCAGGCTGTAGCAGCAATGTCACGCTTCCCGTCGCGTGGATCAAAGGGTCTGTGGTTTTCCCTCGAGGCTTTCCCTCGAGGCTTTCCCACAGGGCTGTCCCACGTGCCACCGTGGTGTGAGTCGATCCTCGGCGTGAAAGATGAGCCAGTGCAGGGCAAAGAGTTTCCTCTGGAATGGACTGAGACATCTGGGGGACTCTTGGAATGGTGGTACGACCATGGAGTTCCTCTCGCCTTTCCTGTTGAGAGTGCCTCCTCTTGAGATGCGACGGGAACGCCGGGAATTCTTTCCCGTTGAAAGCAGGGAAAGGATCCCTCATCTCGAGCTACGAGGGGGAAACGGGGCTCCTCTGGATGTGGGCGGGACCATCGTGCTTCCTCTCGAGTGGAGACGGGTATGGCGGTGAACTTCTTGAGTTGCAGCAAGGGTGTGAAAGACCCTTTCGAAGTTCCAGATGTTAGGTGTCATTAGTCTCCAGACGCCTCATCGTAAATAGGCCTCATCTCGCCTGGAAGGTAGAACTTCCTGGAATTTCTCGAGTTGCGGCAGGTGTTGTCGAGTTACGACGGGGACCTCAGGGACCCGCCCTGGTGGCCTCAGGAGAGGCCAGTCCCCATGCGAGTTGCTAGGGGGCCTCTCGGGATTTCTCTCCCATCGATACCGGGACCAAAAACCTTGTGTGGAGTCAGGGCCGGAACCGAGGATTCCTCTCAGGGGCTGACATGGATCTTTGGGTACTTCTGGAGTCTCCCCAGCGGAGTCAGGCCTCGTCTCGAGTGGGGGCATGCACGTGCGCTTTCCTTCCAGGCTGTAGCAGCAATGTCACGCTTCCCGTCGCGTGGATCAAAGGATCTGTGGTTTTCCCTCGAGGCTTTCCCTCGAGGCTTTCCCACAGGGCTGTCCCACGTGCCACCGTGGTGTGAGTCGATCCTCGGCGTGAAAGATGAGCCAGTGCAGGGCAAAGAGGTTCCTCTGGAATGGACTGAGAAATCTGCGGGACTCTTGGAATGGTGGTACGACCATGGAGTTCCTCTCGCCTTTCCAGTTGAGAGTGCCTCCTCTTGAGATGCGATGGGAACGCCGGGAATTCTTTCCCGTTGAAAGCAGGGAAAGGATCCCTCATCTCGAGCTACGAGGGGGAAACGGGGCTCCTCTGGATGTGGGCGGGACCATCATGCTTCCTCTCGAGTGGACACGGGTATGGCGGTGAACTTCGTGAGTTGCAGCAAGGGTGTGAAAGACCCTTTCGAAGTTCCAGAGGTTAGGTGTCATTCGTCTCCAGACGCCTCATCGGAAATAGGCCTCATCTCGCCTGGAAGGTAGAACTTCCTGGATTTTCTCGAGTTGCGGCAGGTGTTCTCGAGTTACGTCGGGGACCTCAGGGACCCGCCCTGGTGGCCTCAGGAGAGGCCAGTCCCCATGCGAGTTACTAGGGGACCTCTCAGGATTCCTCTCCCATCGATACCGGGGCCAAAAACCTTGTGTGGAGTCAGGGCCGGAACCGAGGATTCCTCTCAGGGGCTGACATGGATCTTTGGGTACTCTTGGAGTCTCCCCAGCGGAGTCAGGCCTCGTCTCGAGTGGGGGCATGCACGTGCGCTTTCCTTCCAGGCTGTAGCAGCAATGTCACGCTTCCCGTCGCGTGGATCAAAGGGGCTGTGGTTTTCCCTCGAGGCTTTCCCTCGAGGCTTTCCCACAGGGCTGTCCCACGTGCCACCGTGGTGTGAGTCGATCCTCGGCGTGAAAGATGAGCCAGTGCAGGGCAAAGAGTTTCCTCTGGAATGGACTGAGACATCTGGGGGTCTCTTGGAATGGTGGTACAACCATGGAGTTCCTCTCGCCTTTCCTGTTGAGAGTGCCTCCTCTTGAGATGCGACGGGAACGCCGGGAATTCTTTCCCGTTGAAAGCAGGGAAAGGATCCCTCATCTCGAGCTCCGAGGGGGAAACGGGGCTCCTCTGGATGTGGGCGGGACCATCGTGCTTCCTCTCGAGTGGAGACGGATATGGCGGTGAACTTCTTGAGTTGCAGCAAGGGTGTGAAAGACCCTTTCGAAGTTCCAGAGGTTAGGTGTCATTAGTCTCCAGACGCCTCATCGGAAATAGGCCTCATCTCGCCCGGAAGGGAGAACTTCCTGGATTTTCTCGAGTTGCGGCAGGTGTTCCCGAGTTATGACGGGGACCTCAGGGACCCGCCCTGGTGGCCTCAGGAGAGGCCAGTCCCCATTCGAGTTGCTAGGGGGCCTCTCGGGATTCCTCTCCCGTCGATACCGGGGCCAAAAACCTTGTGTGGAGTCAGGGCCGGAACCGAGGATTCCTCTCAGGGGCTGACATGGATCTTTGGGTACTTCTGGAGTCTCCCCAGCGGAGTCAGGCCTCGTCTCGAGTGGGGGCATGCACGTGCGCTTTCCTTCCAGGCTGTAGCAGCAATGTCACGCTTCCCGTCGCGTGGATCAAAGTATCTGTGGTTTTCCCTCGAGGCTTTCCCTCGAGGCTTTCCTAAAGGGCTGTCCCACGTGCCACCGTGGTGTGAGTCGATCCTTGGCGTGAAAGATGAGCCAGTGCAGGGCAAAGAGGTTCCTCTGGAATGGACTGAGACATCTGGGGGACTCTTGGAATGGTGGTACGACCATGGAGTTCCTCTCGGCTTTCCTGTGGAGAGTGCCTCCTCTTGAGATTCGACGGGATCGCCGGGAATTCTTTCCCGTTGAAAGCAAGGAAAGGATCCCTCATCTCGAGCTCCGAGGGGGAAACGGGGCTCTTCTGGATGTGGGCGGGACCATCGTGCTTCCTCTCCAGTGGAGACGGGTATGGCGGTGAACGTCTTGAGTTGCAGCAAGGGTGTGAAAGACCCTTTCGAAGTTCCAGAGGTTAGGTTTCATTAGTCTCCAGACGCCTCATCGGAAATAGGCCTCATCTCGCCTGGAAAGGAGAACTTCCTGGATTTTCTCGAGTTGCGGCAGGTTATCCAGAGTTACGACGGGGACCTCAGGGACCCGCCCTGGTGGCCTCAGGAGAGGCCAGTCCCCATGCGAGTTGCTAGGGGGCCTCTCGGGATTCCTCTCCCGTCGATACCGGGGCCAAAAACCTTGTGTGGAGTCAGGGCCGGAACCGAGGATTCCTCTCAGGGGCTGATATGGATCTTTGGGTACTTCTGGAGTCTCGCCAGGGGAGACAGGCCTCGTCTAGAGTGGGAGCATGCACGTGCGCTTTCCTTCCAGGCTGTAGCAGCAATGTCACGCTTCCCGTCGCGTGGATCAAAGGGTCTGTGGTTTTCCCTCGACGCTTTCCCTCGAGGCTTTCCCACAGGGCTGTCCCACGTGCCACCGTGGTGTGAGTCGATCCTCGGCGTGAAAGATGAGCCAGTGCAGGGCAAAGAGTTTCCTCTGGAATGGACTGAGACATCTGGGGGACTCTTGGAATGGTGGTACGACCATGGAGTTCCTCTCGCCTTTCCTGTTGAGAGTGCCTCCTCTTGAGATGCGACGGGAACGCCGGGAATTCTTTCCCGTTGAAAGCAGGGAAAGGATCCCTCATCTCGAGCTACGAGGGGGAAACGGGGCTCCTCTGGATGTGGGCGGGACCATCGTGCTTCCTCTCGAGTGGAGACGGGTATGGCGGTGAACTTCTTGAGTTGCAGCAAGGGTGTGAAAGACCCTTTCGAAGTTCCAGATGTTAGGTGTCATTAGTCTCCAGACGCCTCATCGTAAATAGGCCTCATCTCGCCTGGAAGGGAGAACTTCCTGGATTTTCTCGAGTTGCGGCAGGTGTTCTCGAGTTACGACGAGGACCTCAGGGACCCGCCCTGGTGGCCTCAAGAGAGGCCAGTCCCCATGCGAGTTGCTAGGGGGCCTCTCGGGATTCCTCTCCCGTCGATTCCGGGGCCAAAAGAATTTTTTGGAGTCAGGGCCGGAACCGAGGATTCCTCTCAGGGGCTGACATGGATCTTTGGGTACTTCTGGAGTCTCCCCAGGGGAGTAAGGCCTCGTCTCGAGTGGGGGCATGCACGTGCGCTTTCCTTCCAGGCTGTAGCAGCAATGTCACGCTTCCCGTCGCGTGGATCAAAGGATCTGTGGTTTTCCCTCGAGGCTTTCCCTCGAGGCTTTCCCACAGGGCTGTCCCACGTGCCACCGTGGTGTGAGTCGATCCTCGGCGTGAAAGATGAGCCAGTGCAGGGCAAAGAGGTTCCTCTGGCATGGACTGAGACATCTGGGGGACTCTTGGAATGGTGGTACGACCATGGAGTTCCTCTCGCCTTCCCTGTTGAGAGTGCCTCCTCTTGAGATGCGATGGGAACGCCGGGAATTCTTTCCCGTTGAAAGCAGGGAAAGGATCCCTCATCTCGAGCTACGAGGGGGAAACGGGGCTCCTCTGGATGTGGGCGGGACCATCATGCTTCCTCTCGAGTGGACACGGGTATGGCGGTGAACTTCTTGAGTTGCAGCAAGGGTGTGAAAGACCCTTTCGAAGTTCCAGAGGTTAGGTGTCATTCGTTTCCAGACGCCTCATCGGAAATAGGCCTCATCTCGCCTGGAAGGTAGAACTTCCTGGAATTTCTCGAGTTGCGGCAGGTGTTGTCGAGTTACGACGGGGACCTCAGGGACCCGCCCTGGTGGCCTCAGGAGAGGCCAGTCCCCATGCGAGTTGCTAGGGGGCCTCTCGGGATTTCTCTCCCGTCGATACCGGGACCAAAAACCTTGTGTGGAGTCAGGGCCGGAACCGAGGATTCCTCTCAGGGGCTGACATGGATCTTTGGGTACTTCTGGAGTCTCCCCAGCGGAGTCAGGCCTCGTCTCGAGTGGGGGCATGCACGTGCGCTTTCCTTCCAGGCTGTAGCAGCAATGTCACGCTTCCCGTCGCGTGGATCAAAGGATCTGTGGTTTTCCCTCGAGGCTTTCCCTCGAGGCTTTCCCACAGGGCTGTCCCACGTGCCACCGTGGTGTGAGTCGATCCTCGGCGTGAAAGATGAGCCAGTGCAGGGCAAAGAGGTTCCTCTGGAATGGACTGAGAAATCTGCGGGACTCTTGGAATGGTGGTACGACCATGGAGTTCCTCTCGCCTTTCCAGTTGAGAGTGCCTCCTCTTGAGATGCGATGGGAACGCCGGGAATTCTTTCCCGTTGAAAGCAGGGAAAGGATCCCTCATCTCGAGCTACGAGGGGGAAACGGGGCTCCTCTGGATGTGGGCGGGACCATCATGCTTCCTCTCGAGTGGACACGGGTATGGCGGTGAACTTCGTGAGTTGCAGCAAGGGTGTGAAAGACCCTTTCGAAGTTCCAGAGGTTAGGTGTCATTCGTCTCCAGACGCCTCATCGGAAATAGGCCTCATCTCGCCTGGAAGGTAGAACTTCCTGGATTTTCTCGAGTTGCGGCAGGTGTTCTCGAGTTACGTCGGGGACCTCAGGGACCCGCCCTGGTGGCCTCAGGAGAGGCCAGTCCCCATGCGAGTTACTAGGGGACCTCTCAGGATTCCTCTCCCATCGATACCGGGGCCAAAAACCTTGTGTGGAGTCAGGGCCGGAACCGAGGATTCCTCTCAGGGGCTGACATGGATCTTTGGGTACTCTTGGAGTCTCCCCAGCGGAGTCAGGCCTCGTCTCGAGTGGGGGCATGCACGTGCGCTTTCCTTCCAGGCTGTAGCAGCAATGTCACGCTTCCCGTCGCGTGGATCAAAGGGGCTGTGGTTTTCCCTCGAGGCTTTCCCTCGAGGCTTTCCCACAGGGCTGTCCCACGTGCCACCGTGGTGTGAGTCGATCCTCGGCGTGAAAGATGAGCCAGTGCAGGGCAAAGAGTTTCCTCTGGAATGGACTGAGACATCTGGGGGTCTCTTGGAATGGTGGTACAACCATGGAGTTCCTCTCGCCTTTCCTGTTGAGAGTGCCTCCTCTTGAGATGCGACGGGAACGCCGGGAATTCTTTCCCGTTGAAAGCAGGGAAAGGATCCCTCATCTCGAGCTCCGAGGGGGAAACGGGGCTCCTCTGGATGTGGGCGGGACCATCGTGCTTCCTCTCGAGTGGAGACGGATATGGCGGTGAACTTCTTGAGTTGCAGCAAGGGTGTGAAAGACCCTTTCGAAGTTCCAGAGGTTAGGTGTCATTAGTCTCCAGACGCCTCATCGGAAATAGGCCTCATCTCGCCCGGAAGGGAGAACTTCCTGGATTTTCTCGAGTTGCGGCAGGTGTTCCCGAGTTACGACGGGGACCTCAGGGACCCGCCCTGGTGGCCTCAGGAGAGGCCAGTCCCCATTCGAGTTGCTAGGGGGCCTCTCGGGATTCCTCTCCCGTCGATACCGGGGCCAAAAACCTTGTGTGGAGTCAGGGCCGGAACCGAGGATTCCTCTCAGGGGCTGACATGGATCTTTGGGTACTTCTGGAGTCTCCCCAGCGGAGTCAGGCCTCGTCTCGAGTGGGGGCATGCACGTGCGCTTTCCTTCCAGGCTGTAGCAGCAATGTCACGCTTCCCGTCGCGTGGATCAAAGTATCTGTGGTTTTCCCTCGAGGCTTTCCCTCGAGGCTTTCCTAAAGGGCTGTCCCACGTGCCACCGTGGTGTGAGTCGATCCTTGGCGTGAAAGATGAGCCAGTGCAGGGCAAAGAGGTTCCTCTGGAATGGACTGAGACATCTGGGGGACTCTTGGAATGGTGGTACGACCATGGAGTTCCTCTCGGCTTTCCTGTGGAGAGTGCCTCCTCTTGAGATTCGACGGGATCGCCGGGAATTCTTTCCCGTTGAAAGCAAGGAAAGGATCCCTCATCTCGAGCTCCGAGGGGGAAACGGGGCTCTTCTGGATGTGGGCGGGACCATCGTGCTTCCTCTCCAGTGGAGACGGGTATGGCGGTGAACGTCTTGAGTTGCAGCAAGGGTGTGAAAGACCCTTTCGAAGTTCCAGAGGTTAGGTTTCATTAGTCTCCAGACGCCTCATCGGAAATAGGCCTCATCTCGCCTGGAAAGGAGAACTTCCTGGATTTTCTCGAGTTGCGGCAGGTTATCCAGAGTTACGACGGGGACCTCAGGGACCCGCCCTGGTGGCCTCAGGAGAGGCCAGTCCCCATGCGAGTTGCTAGGGGACTCTCGGGATTCCTCTCCCGTCGATACCGGGGCCAAAAACCTTGTGTGGAGTCAGGGCCGGAACCGAGGATTCCTCTCAGGGGCTGATATGGATCTTTGGGTACTTCTGGAGTCTCGCCAGGGGAGACAGGCCTCGTCTAGAGTGGGAGCATGCACGTGCGCTTTCCTTCCAGGCTGTAGCAGCAATGTCACGCTTCCCGTCGCGTGGATCAAAGGGTCTGTGGTTTTCCCTCGACGCTTTCCCTCGAGGCTTTCCCACAGGGCTGTCCCACGTGCCACCGTGGTGTGAGTCGATCCTCGGCGTGAAAGATGAGCCAGTGCAGGGCAAAGAGTTTCCTCTGGAATGGACTGAGACATCTGGGGGACTCTTGGAATGGTGGTACGACCATGGAGTTCCTCTCGCCTTTCCTGTTGAGAGTGCCTCCTCTTGAGATGCGACGGGAACGCCGGGAATTCTTTCCCGTTGAAAGCAGGGAAAGGATCCCTCATCTCGAGCTACGAGGGGGAAACGGGGCTCCTCTGGATGTGGGCGGGACCATCGTGCTTCCTCTCGAGTGGAGACGGGTATGGCGGTGAACTTCTTGAGTTGCAGCAAGGGTGTGAAAGACCCTTTCGAAGTTCCAGATGTTAGGTGTCATTAGTCTCCAGACGCCTCATCGTAAATAGGCCTCATCTCGCCTGGAAGGGAGAACTTCCTGGATTTTCTCGAGTTGCGGCAGGTGTTCTCGAGTTACGACGAGGACTTCAGGGACCCGCCCTGGTGGCCTCAGGAGAGGCCAGTCCCCATGCGAGTTGCTAGGGGGCCTCTCGGGATTCCTCTCCCGTCGATTCCGGGGCCAAAAGAATTTTTTGGAGTCAGGGCCGGAACCGAGGATTCCTCTCAGGGGCTGACATGGATCTTTGGGTACTTCTGGAGTCTCCCCAGGGGAGTAAGGCCTCGTCTCGAGTGGGGGCATGCACGTGCGCTTTCCTTCCAGGCTGTAGCAGCAATGTCACGCTTCCCGTCGCGTGGATCAAAGGATCTGTGGTTTTCCCTCGAGGCTTTCCCTCGAGGCTTTCCCACAGGGCTGTCCCACGTGCCACCGTGGTGTGAGTCGATCCTCGGCGTGAAAGATGAGCCAGTGCAGGGCAAAGAGGTTCCTCTGGCATGGACTGAGACATCTGGGGGACTCTTGGAATGGTGGTACGACCATGGAGTTCCTCTCGCCTTCCCTGTTGAGAGTGCCTCCTCTTGAGATGCGATGGGAACGCCGGGAATTCTTTCCCGTTGAAAGCAGGGAAAGGATCCCTCATCTCGAGCTACGAGGGGGAAACGGGGCTCCTCTGGATGTGGGCGGGACCATCATGCTTCCTCTCGAGTGGACACGGGTATGGCGGTGAACTTCTTGAGTTGCAGCAAGGGTGTGAAAGACCCTTTCGAAGTTCCAGAGGTTAGGTGTCATTCGTTTCCAGACGCCTCATCGGAAATAGGCCTCATCTCGCCTGGAAGGTAGAACTTCCTGGAATTTCTCGAGTTGCGGCAGGTGTTGTCGAGTTACGACGGGGACCTCAGGGACCCGCCCTGGTGGCCTCAGGAGAGGCCAGTCCCCATGCGAGTTGCTAGGGGGCCTCTCGGGATTTCTCTCCCGTCGATACCGGGACCAAAAACCTTGTGTGGAGTCAGGGCCGGAACCGAGGATTCCTCTCAGGGGCTGACATGGATCTTTGGGTACTTCTGGAGTCTCCCCAGCGGAGTCAGGCCTCGTCTCGAGTGGGGGCATGCACGTGCGCTTTCCTTCCAGGCTGTAGCAGCAATGTCACGCTTCCCGTCGCGTGGATCAAAGGATCTGTGGTTTTCCCTCGAGGCTTTCCCTCGAGGCTTTCCCACAGGGCTGTCCCACGTGCCACCGTGGTGTGAGTCGATCCTCGGCGTGAAAGATGAGCCAGTGCAGGGCAAAGAGGTTCCTCTGGAATGGACTGAGAAATCTGCGGGACTCTTGGAATGGTGGTACGACCATGGAGTTCCTCTCGCCTTTCCAGTTGAGAGTGCCTCCTCTTGAGATGCGATGGGAACGCCGGGAATTCTTTCCCGTTGAAAGCAGGGAAAGGATCCCTCATCTCGAGCTACGAGGGGGAAACGGGGCTCCTCTGGATGTGGGCGGGACCATCATGCTTCCTCTCGAGTGGACACGGGTATGGCGGTGAACTTCGTGAGTTGCAGCAAGGGTGTGAAAGACCCTTTCGAAGTTCCAGAGGTTAGGTGTCATTCGTCTCCAGACGCCTCATCGGAAATAGGCCTCATCTCGCCTGGAAGGTAGAACTTCCTGGATTTTCTCGAGTTGCGGCAGGTGTTCTCGAGTTACGTCGGGGACCTCAGGGACCCGCCCTGGTGGCCTCAGGAGAGGCCAGTCCCCATGCGAGTTACTAGGGGACCTCTCAGGATTCCTCTCCCATCGATACCGGGGCCAAAAACCTTGTGTGGAGTCAGGGCCGGAACCGAGGATTCCTCTCAGGGGCTGACATGGATCTTTGGGTACTCTTGGAGTCTCCCCAGCGGAGTCAGGCCTCGTCTCGAGTGGGGGCATGCACGTGCGCTTTCCTTCCAGGCTGTAGCAGCAATGTCACGCTTCCCGTCGCGTGGATCAAAGGGGCTGTGGTTTTCCCTCGAGGCTTTCCCTCGAGGCTTTCCCACAGGGCTGTCCCACGTGCCACCGTGGTGTGAGTCGATCCTCGGCGTGAAAGATGAGCCAGTGCAGGGCAAAGAGTTTCCTCTGGAATGGACTTAGACATCTGGGGGTCTCTTGGAATGGTGGTACAACCATGGAGTTCCTCTCGCCTTTCCTGTTGAGAGTGCCTCCTCTTGAGATGCGACGGGAACGCCGGGAATTCTTTCCCGTTGAAAGCAGGGAAAGGATCCCTCATCTCGAGCTCCGAGGGGGAAACGGGGCTCCTCTGGATGTGGGCGGGACCATCGTGCTTCCTCTCGAGTGGAGACGGATATGGCGGTGAACTTCTTGAGTTGCAGCAAGGGTGTGAAAGACCCTTTCGAAGTTCCAGAGGTTAGGTGTCATTAGTCTCCAGACGCCTCATCGGAAATAGGCCTCATCTCGCCCGGAAGGGAGAACTTCCTGGATTTTCTCGAGTTGCGGCAGGTGTTCTCGAGTTACGACGGGGACCTCAGGGACCCGCCCTGGTGGCCTCAGGAGAGGCCAGTCCCCATGCGAGTTGCTAGGGGGCCTCTCGGGATTCCTCTCCCGTCGATACCGGGGCCAAAAACCTTGTGTGGAGTCAGGGCCGGAACCGAGGATTCCTCTCAGGGGCTGACATGGATCTTTGGGTACTTCTGGAGTCTCCCCAGGGGAGTCAGGCCTCGTCTCGAGTGGGGGCATGCACGTGCGCTTTACTTCCAGGCTGTAGCAGCAATGTCATGCTTTCCGTGGCGTGGATCAAAGGATCTGTGGTTTTCCCTCTAGGCTTTCCCTCGAGGCTTTCCCACAGGGCTGTCCCACGTGCCACCGTGGTGTGAGTCGATCCTCGGCGTGAAAGATGAGCCAGTGCAGGGCAAAGAGGTTCCTCTGGAATGGACTGAGACATCTGGGGGACTCTTGGAATGGTGGTACGACCATGGAGTTCCTCTCGCATTTCCTGTTGAGAGTGCCTCCTCTTGAGATGCGACGGGGACGCTGGGAATTCTTTCCCGTTGAAAGCAGGGAAACGATCCCTCATCTCGAGCTCCGAGGGGGAAACGGGGCTCCTCTGGATGTGGGCGGGACCATCGTGCTTCCTCTCGAGTGGAGACGGGTATGGCGGTGAACTTCTTGAGTTGCAGCAAGGGTGTGAAAGACCCTTTCGAAGTTCCAGAGGTTAGGTGTCATTAGTCTCCAGACGCCTCATTGGAAATAGGCCTCATCTCACCTGGAAGGGAGAACTTCCTGGATTTTCTCGAGTTGCGGCAGGTGTTCTCGAGTTACGACGGGGACCTCAGGGACCCGCCCTGGTGGCCTCAGGATAGGCCAGTCCCCATGCGAGTTGCTAGGGGGCCTCTCGGGATTCCTCTCCCGTCGATACCGGGGCCAAAAACCTTGTGTGGAGTCAGGGCCGGAACCGAGGATTCCTCTCAGGGGCTGACATGGATCTTTGGGTACTTGTGGAGTCTCCCCAGGGGAGTCAGGCCTCGTCTCGAGTGGGGGCACGCACGTGCGCTTTCCTTCCAGGCTGTAGCAGCAATGTCACGCTTCCCGTCGCATGGATCAAAGGATCTGTGGTTTTCCCTCGAGGCTTTCCCTCGAGGCTTTCCCACAGTGCTGTCCCACGTGCCACCGTGGTGTGAGTCGATCCTCGGCGTGAAAGATGAGCCAGTGCAGGGCAAAGAGGTTCCTCTGGAATGGACTGAGACATCTGGGGGACTCTTGGAATGGTGGTACGACCATGGAGTTCCTCTCGCCTTTCCTGTTGAGAGTACCTCCTCTTGAGATGCGATGGGAACGCCGGGAATTCTTTCCCGTTGAAAGCAGGGAAAGGATCCCTCATCTCGAGCTACGAGGGGGAAACGGGGCTCCTCTGGATGTGGGCGGGACCATCATGCTTCCTCTCGAGTGGACACGGGTATGGCGGTGAACTTCTTGAGTTGCAGCAAGGGTGTGAAAGACCCTTTCGAAGTTCCAGAGGTTAGGTGTCATTCGTCTCCAGACGCCTCATCGGAAATAGGCCTCATCTCGCCTGGAAGGGAGAACTTCCTGGATTTTCTCGAGTTGCGGCAGGTGTTGTCGAGTTACGACGGGGACCTCAGGGACCCGCCCTGGTGGCCTCAGGAGAGGCCAGTCCCCATGCGAGTTGCTAGGGGGCCACTCGTGATTCCTCTCCCGTCGATACCGGGGCCAAAAACCTTGTGTGGAGTCAGGGCCGGAACCGAGGATTCCTCTCAGGGGCTGACATGGATCTTTGGGTACTTCTGGAGTCTCCCCAGGGGAGTCAGGCCTCGTCTCGAGTGGGGGCATGCACGTGCGCTTTCCTTCCAGGCTGTAGCAGCAATGTCACGCTTCCCGTCGCGTGGATCAAGGGATCTGTGGTTTTCCCTCGAGGCTTTCCCTCGAGGCTTTCCCACAGGGCTGTCCCACGTGCCACCGTGGTGTGAGTCGATCCTCGGCGTGAAAGATGAGCCAGTGCAGGGCAAAGAGGTTCCTCTGGAATGGACTGAGACATCTGGGGGACTCTTGGAAAGGTGGTACGACCATGGACTTCCTCTAGCCGTTCCTGTTGAGAGTGCCTCCTCTTGAGATGCGACGGGAACGCCGGGAATTCTTTCCTGTTGAAAGCAGGGAAAGGATCCCTCATCTCGAGCTACGAGGGGGAAACGGGGCTCCTCTGGATGTGGGCGGGACCATCGTGCTTCCTCTCGAGTCGAGACGGGTATGGCGGTGAACTTCTTGAGTTGCAGCAAGGCTGTGAAAGACCCTTTCGACGTTCCAGAGGTTAGGTGTCATTAGTCTCCAGACGCCTCATCGGAAAGAGGTCTCATCTCGCCTGGAAGGGAGAACTTCCTGGATTTTCTCGAGTTGCGGCAGGTGTTCTCGAGTTACAACGGGGACCTCAGGGACCCGCCCTGGTGGCCTCAGGAAAGGTCAGTCCCAATGCGAGTTGCTATGTGGCCTCTCGGGATTCCTCTCCCGTTGATACCGGGTCCAAAAACTTTGTGTGGAATCAGGGCCGGAACCGAGGATTCCTCTCAGGGGCTGACATGGATCTTTGGGTACTTCTGGAGTCTCCCCAGGGGAGTCAGGCCTCGTCTCGAGTGCGGGCATGCACGTGCGCTTTCCTTCCAGGCTGTAGCAGCAATGTCACGCTTCCCGTCGCGTGGATCAAAGGATCTGTGGTTTTCCCTCGAGGCTTTCCCTCGAGGCTTTGCCACAGGGCTGTGTCACGCGCCACCGTGGTGTGAGTCGATCCTCGGCGTGAAAGATGAGCCAGTGCAGGGCAAAGAGGTTCCTCTGGAATGGACTGAGACATCTGGGGGACTCTTGGAATGGTGGTACGACCACGGAGTTCCTCTCGCCGATCCAGGTGAGAGTGCCTCCTCTTGAGATGCGACGGGAACGCTGGGAACTCTTTCCCGTTGAAAGCAGGGAAAGGATCCCTCATCTCGAGCTACGAGGGGGAAACGGGGCTCCTCTGGATGTGGACGGGACCATCGTGCTTCCTCTCGAGTGGAGACCGGTATGGCGGTGAACTTCTTGAGTTACAGCAAGGGTGTGAAAGACCCATTCGAAGTTCCAGAGGTTAGGTGTCATTAGTCTCCAGACGCCTCATCGGAAATAGGCTTCATCTTTCCTGGAAGGGAGAACTTCCTGGATTTTCTCGAGTTGCGGCAGGTGTTCTCGAGTTACGACGGGGACCTCAGGGACCCGGCCTGGTGGCCTCAGGAAAGGCCATTCCCCATGGAAGTTGCTAGGGGACCTCTCGGGATTCCTGTCCCGTCGATGCCGAGGCCAAAAACCATGTGTGAAGTCAGGGCCGGAACCGAGGATTCCTCTCAGGGGCTGACATGGATCTTTGGGTACTTCTGGAGTCTCCCCAGGGGAGTCAGGCCTCGTCTCGAGTGCGGGCATGCACGTGCGCTTTCCTTCCAGGCTGTAGCAGCAATGTCACGCTTCCCGTCGTGTGGATCAAAGGATGGGTGATTTTCCCTCGAGGCCCTCCCTCGAGGCTTTCCCACACGGCAGTTCCACGTGCCACCGTGGTGTGAGTCGATCCTCGGCGTGAAAGTTGAGCCAGTACAGGGCACAAAGATTCCTCTGGAATGGACTGAGACATCTGGGGGACTCTTGGAATGGTGGTACGACCATGGAGTTCCTCTAGCCGTTCCTGTTGAGAGTGCCTCCTCTTGAGATGCGACGGGAACGCCGGGAATTCTTTCCTGTTGAAAGCAGGGAAATGATCCCTCATCTCGAGCTACGAGGGGGAAACGGGGCTCCTCTGTTTGTAGGCGGGACCATCGTGCTTCCACTGGAGTGGAGACGGGTATGGCGGTGAACTTCTTGAGTTGCAGCAAGGGTGTGAAAGACCCTTTCGAAGTTCCAGAGGTTAGGTGTCATTAGTCTCCAGACGCCTCATCGGAAATAGGCCTCATCTCGCCTGGAAGGGAGAACTTCCTGGATTTTCTCGACTTGCGGCAGGTGTTCTCGAGTTACGACGGGGACCACAGGGACCCGCCCTGGTGGCCTCAGGAGAGGCCAGTCCCCATGCGAGTTGCTAGGGGGCCTCTCGGTATTCCTCTCCCGTCGATACCGGGGCCAAAACCTTGTGTGGAGTCAGGGCCGGAACCGAGGATTCCTCTCAGGGGCTGACATGGATCTTTGGGTACTTCTGGAGTCTCCCCAGGGGAGTCAGGCCTCCTCTCGAGTGGGGCCATGCACGTGCGCTTTCCTTCCAGGCTGTAGCAGCAATGTCACGCTTCCCGTCGCGTGGATCAAAGGATCTGTGGTTTTCCCTCGAGGCTTTCCCTCGAGGCTTTCCCACAGGGCTGTCCCACGTGCCACCGTGGTGTGAGTCGAATCTCAGCGTGAAAGATGAGCCAGTGCAGGGCAAGGAGGTTCCTCTGGAATGGACTGAGACATCTGGGGGACTCTTGGAATGGTGCTACGAGCATGGAGTTCCTCTCGCCTTTCCTGTTGAGAGTGCCTCCTCTTGAGAAGCGACGGGAACGCCGGGAATTCTTTCCCGTTGAAAGCAGGGAAAGGATCCCTCATCTCGAGCTACGAGGGGGAAACGGGGCTCCTCTGGATGAGGGCGGGACGATCGTGCTTCCTCTCGAGTGGAGACGGGAATGGCGGTGAACTTCTTGAGTTGTAGCAAGGTTGTGATAGACCCTTTTGAAGTTCCAGAGTTTAGTTGTCATTAGTCTCCAGAAGCCTCATCGGAAATAGGCCTCATGTCGCCTGGAAGGGAGAACTTCCTAAATTTTCTCGAGTTGCGGCAGCTGTTCTCGCGTTACGACGGGGACCTCAGGGACCCGCCCTGGTGGCCTCAGGAGAGGCCAGTCCCCATGCGAGTTGCTAGGGCGCCTCTCGGGATTCCTCTCCCGTCGAAACCGGGGCCAAAAACCTTGTGTGGAGTCAGGGCCGGAACCGAGGATTCCTCTCAGGGGCTGACATGGATCTTTGGGTACTTCTGGAGTCTCCCCAGGGGAGTCAGGCCTCGTCTCGAGTGCGGGCATGCACGTGCACTTTCCTTCCAGGCTGTAGCAGCAATGTCACTCTTCCCGTCGTGTGGATCAAAGGATCTGTGGTTTTCCCTCGAGGCTTTCCCTCGAGGCTTTCCCACAGGGCTGTCCCACGTGCCACCGTGGTGTGAGTCGATCCTCGGCGTGAAAGATGAGCCAGTGCAGGGCAAAGAGGTTCCTCTGGAATGGACTGAGACATCTGGGGGACTCTTGGAATGGTGGTACGACCACGGAGTTCCTCTCGCCGATCCAGGTGAGAGTGCCTCCTCTTGAGATGCGACGGGAACGCTGGGAACTCTTTCCCGTTGAAAGCAGGGAAAGGATCCCTCATCTCGAGCTACGAGGGGGAAACGGGGCTCCTCTGGATGTGGACGGGACCATCGTGCTTCCTCTCGAGTGGAGACCGGTATGGCGGTGAACTTCTTGAGTTACAGCAAGGGTGTGAAAGACCCATTCGAAGTTCCAGAGGTTAGGTGTCATTAGTCTCCAGACGCCTCATCGGAAATAGGCTTCATCTTTCCTGGAAGGGAGAACTTCCTGGATTTTCTCGAGTTGCGGCAGGTGTTCTCGAGTTACGACGGGGACCTCAGGGACCCGGCCTGGTGGAATCAGGAAAGGCCATTCCCCATGGTAGTTGCTAGGGGACCTCTCGGGATACCTGTCCCGTCGATGCCGAGGCCAAAAACCATGTGTGAAGTCAGGGCCGGAACCGAGGATTCCTCTCAGGGGCTGACATGGATCTTTGGGTACTTGTGGAGTCTCCCCAGGGGAGTCAGGCCTCGTCTCGAGTGCGGGCATGCACGTGCGCTTTCCTTCCAGGCTGTAGCAGCAATGTCACGCTTCCCGTCGTGTGGATCAAAGGATCTGTGGTTTTCCCTCGAGGCCCTCCCTCGAGGCTTTCCCACACGGCAGTCCCACGTGCCACCGTGGTTTGAGTCGATCCTCGGCGTGAAAGTTGAGCCAGTACAGGGCACAAAGATTCCTCTGGAATGGACTGAGACATCTGGGGGACTCTTGGAATGGTGGTACGACCATGGAGTTCCTCTAGCCGTTCCTGTTGAGAGTGCCTCCTCTTGAGATGCGACGGGAATGCCGGGAATTCTTTCCTGTTGAAAGCAGGGAAATGATCCCTCATCTCGAGCTACGATGGGGAAACGGGGCTCCTCTGTTTGTAGGCGGGACCATCGTGCTTCCACTGGAGTGGAGACGGGTATGGCGGTGAACTTCTTGAGTTGCAGCAAGGGTGTGAAAGACCCTTTCGAAGTTCCAGAGGTTAGGTGTCATTAGTCTCCAGACGCCTCATCGGAAATAGGCCTCATCTCGCCTGGAAGGGAGAACTTCCTGGATTTTCTCGACTTGCGGCAGGTGTTCTCGAGTTACGACGGGGACCACAGGGACCCGCCCTGGTGGCCTCAGGAGAGGCCAGTCCCCATGCGAGTTGCTAGGGGGCCTCTCGGTATTCCTCTCCCGTCGATACCGGGTCCAAAAACCTTGTGTGGAGTCAGGGCCGGAACCGAGGATTCCTCTCAGGGGCTGACATGGATCTTTGGGTACTTCTGGAGTCTCCCCAGGGGAGTCAGGCCTCGTCTCGAGTGGGGCCATGCACGTGCGCTTTCCTTCCAGGCTGTAGCAGCAATGTCACGCTTCCCGTCGCGTGGATCAAAGGATCTGTGGGTTTCCCTGGAGGCTTTCCCACAGGGCTGTCCCACGTGCCACCGTGGTGTGAGTCGATCCTCGGCGTGAAAGATGAGCCAGTGCAGGGCAAAAAGGTTCCTCTGGAATGCACTGAGACATCTGGGGGACTCTTGGAATGGTGGTACGACCATGGAGTTCCTCTAGCCGTTCCTGTTGAGAGTGCCTCCTCTTGAGATGCGACGGGAACGCCGGGAATTCGTTCCTGTTGAAAGCAGGGAAATGATCCCTCATCTCGAACTACGAGGGGGAAACGGGGCTCCTCTGTTTGTAGGCGGGACCATCATGCTTCCTCTCGAGTGGAGACGGGTATGGCGGTGAACTTCTTGAGTTGCAGCAAGGGTGTGAAAGACCCTTTCGACGTTCCAGAGGTTAGGTGTCATTAGTCTCCAGACGCCTCATCGGAAAGAGGTCTCATCTCGCCTGGAAGGGAGAACTTCCTGGATTTTCTCGAGTTGCGGCAGGTGTTCTCGAGTTACAATGGGGACCTCAGGGACCCGCCCTGGTGGCCTCAGGAAAGGTCAGTCCCAATGCGAGTTGCTATGTGGCCTCTCGGGATTCCTCTCCCGTTGATACCGGGTCCAAAAACTTTGTGTGGAGTCAGGGCCGGAACCGAGGATTCCTCTCAGGGGCTGACATGGATCTTTGGGTACTTCTGGAGTCTCCCCAGGGGAGTCAGGCCTCGTCTCGAGTGCGGGCATGCACGTGCGCTTTCCTTCCAGGCTGTAGCAGCAATGTCACGCTTCCCGTCGCGTGGATCAAATGATCTGTGGTTTTCCCTCGAGGCTTTCCCTCGAGGCTTTGCCACAGGGCTGTGTCACGCGCCACCGTGGTGTGAGTCGATCCTCGGCGTGAAAGATGAGCCCGTGCAGGGCTAAGAGGTTCCTCTGGAATGGACTGAGACATCTGGGGGACTCTTGGAATGGTGGTACGACCACGGAGTTCCTCTCGCCGATCCAGGTGAGAGTGCCTCCTCTTGAGATGCGACGGGAACGCTGGGAACTCTTTCCCGTTGAAAGCAGGGAAAGGATCCCTCATCTCGAGCTACGAGGGGGAAACGGGGCTCCTCTGTATGTGGACGGGACCATCGTGCTTCCTCTCGAGTGGAGACCGGTATGGCGGTGAACTTCTTGAGTTACAGCAAGGGTGTGAAAGACCCATTCGAAGTTCCAGAGGTTAGGTGTCATTAGTCTCCAGACGCCTCATCGGAAATAGGCTTCATCTTTCCTGGAAGGGAGAACTTCCTGGATTTTCTCGAGTTGCGGCAGGTGTTCTCGAGTTACCACGGGGACCTCAGGGACCCGGCCTGGTGGCCTCAGGAAAGGCCATTCCCCATGGAAGTTGCTAGGGGACCTCTCGGGATTCCTGTCCCGTCGATGCCGAGGCAAAAAACCATGTGTGAAGTCAGGGCCGGAACCGAGGATTCCTCTCAGGGGCTGACATGGATCTTTGGGTACTTCTGGAGTCTCCCCAGGGGAGTCAGGCCTCGTCTCGAGTGCGGGCATGCACGTGCGCTTTCCTTCCAGGCTGTAGCAGCAATGTCACGCTTCCCGTCGTGTGGATCAAAGGATCTGTGGTTTTCCCTCGAGGCCCTCCCTCGAGGCTTTCCCACACGGCAGTCCCACGTGCCACCGTGGTGTGGGTCGATCCTCGGCGTGAAAGTTGAGCCAGTACAGGGCACAAAGATTCCTCTGGAATGGACTGAGACATCTGGGGGACTCTTGGAATGGTGGTACGACCATGGAGTTCCTCTAGCCGTTCCTGTTGAGAGTGCCTCCTCTTGAGATGCGACGGGAACGCCGGGAATTCTTTCCTGTTGAAAGCAGGGAAAGGATCCCTCATCTCGAGCTACGAGGGGGAAACGGGGCTCCTCTGTTTGTAGGCGGGACCATCGTGCTTCCACTGGAGTGGAGACGGGTATGGCGGTGATCTTCTTGAGTTGCAGCAAGGGTGTAAAAGACCCTTTCGAAGTTCCAGAGGTTAGGTGTCATTAGTCTCCAGACGCCTCATCGGAAATAGGCCTCATCTCGCCTGGAAGGGAGAACTTCCTGGATTTTCTCGAGTTGCGGCAGGTGTTCTCGAGTTACGACGGGGACCACAGGGACCCGCCCTGGTGGCCTCAGGAGAGGCCAGTCCCCATGCGAGTTGCTAGGGGGCCTCTCGTTATTCCTCTCCCGTCGATACCGGGGCCAAAAACATTGTGTGGAGTCAGGGCCGGAACCGAGGATTCCTCTCAGGGGCTGACATGGATCTTTGGGTACTTCTGGAGTCTCCCCAGGGGAGTCAGGCCTCGTCTCGAGTGGGGCCATGCACGTGCGCATTCCTTCCAGGCTGTAGCAGCAATGTCACGCTTCCCGTCGCGTGGATCAAAGGATCTGTGGGTTTCCCTGGAGGCTTTCCCACAGGGCTGTCCCACGTGCCACCGTGGTGTGAGTCGATCCTCGGCGTGAAAGATGAGCCAGTGCAGGGCAAAAAGGTTCCTCTGGAATGCACTGAGACATCTGGGGGACTCTTGGAATGGTGGTACGACCATGGAGTTCCTCTAGCCGTTCCTGTTGAGAGTGCCTCCTCTTGAGATGCGACGGGAACGCCGGGAATTCTTTCCTGTTGAAAGCAGGGAAATGATCCCTCATCTCGAGCTACGAGGGGGAAACGGGGCTCCTCTGTTTGTAGGCGGGACCATCGTGCTTCCACTGGAGTGGAGACGGGTATGGCGGTGAACTTCTTGAGTTGTAGCAAGGTTGTGATAGACCGTTTTGAAGTTCCAGAGGTTAGTTGTCATTAGTCTCCAGAAGCCTCATCGGAAATAGGCTTCATCTCGCCTGGAAGGGAGAACTTCCTAAATTTTCTCGAGTTGCGGCAGCTGTTCTCGCGTTACGACGGGGACCTCAGGGACCCGCCCTGGTGGCCTCAGGAGAGGCCAGTCCCCATGCGAGTTGCTAGGGCGCCTCTCGGGATTCCTCTCCCATCGAAACCGGGGCCAAAAACCTTGTGTGGAGTCAGGGCCGGAACCGAGGATTCCTCTCAGGGGCTGACATTGATCTTTGGGTACTTCTGGAGTCTCCCCAGGGGAGTCAGGCCTCGTCTCGAGTGGGGGCATGCACGTGCGCTGTCCTTCCAGGCTGTAGCAGCAATGTCACCGTTCCCGTCGCGTGGATCAAAGGATCTGTGGTTTTCCCTCGAGGCCCTCCCTCGAGGCTTTCCCACACGGCTGTCCCACGTGCCACCGTGGTGTGAGTCGATCCTCGGCGTGAAAGATGAGCCAGTACAGGGCAAAGAGGTTCCTCTGGAATGGACTGAGACATATGGGGGACTCTTGGAATGGTGGTACGACCATGGAGTTCCTCTAGCCGTTCCTGTTGAAAGTGCCTCCTCTTGAGATGCGACGGGATCACCGGGAATTCTTACCTGTTGAAAGCAGGGAAATGATCCCTCATCTCGAGCTACCAGGGGGAAACGGGGCTCCTCTGTTTGTAGGCGGGACCATCGTTCTTCCACTGGAGTGGAGACGGGTATGGCGGTGAACTTCTTGAGTTGCAGCAAGGGTGTGAAAGACCCTTTCGACGTTCCAGAGGTTAGGTGTCATTAGTCTCCAGACGCCTCATCGGAAAGACGTCTCATCTCGCCTGGAAGGGAGAACTTCCTGGATTTTCTCGAGTTGCGGCAGGTGTTCTCGAGTTACAGCGGGGACCTCAGGGACCCGCCCTGGTGGCCTCAGGAAAGGTCAGTCCCAATGCGAGTTGCTATGTGGCCTCTCGGGATTCCTCTCCCGTTGATACCGGGTCCAAAAACTTTGTGTGGAGTCAGGGCCGGAACCGAGGATTCCTCTCAGGGGCTGACATGGATCTTTGGGTACTTCTGGAGTCTCCCCAGGGGAGTCAGGCCTCGTCTCGAGTGCGGGCATGCACGTGCGCTTTCCTTCCAGGCTGTAGCAGCAATGTCACGCTTCCCGTCGCGTGGATCAAAGGATCTGTGGTTTTCCCTCGAGGCTTTCCCTCGAGGCTTTGCCACAGGGCTGTGTCACGCGCCACCGTGGTGTGAGTCGATCCTCGGCGTGAAAGATGAGCCAGTGCAGGGCAAAGAGGTTCCTCTGGAATGGACTGAGACATCTGGGGTACTCTTGGCATGGTGGTACGACCATGGAGTTCCTCTCGCCTTTCCTGTTGAGAGTGCCTCCTCTTGAGATGTGACGGGAACGCCGGGAATTCTTTCCCGTTGAAAGCAGGGAAAGGATCCCTCATCTCGAGCTACGAGGGGGAAACGGGGCTCCTCTGGATGAGGGCGGGAGGATCGTGCTTCCTCTCGAGTGGAGACGGGAATGGCGGTGAACTTCTTGAGTTGTAGCAAGGTTGTGATAGACCGTTTTGAAGTTCCAGAGGTTAGTTGTCATTAGTCTCCAGAAGCCTCATCGGAAATAGGCCTCATCTCGCCTGGAAGGGAGAACTTCCTAAATTTTCTCGAGTTGCGGCAGCTGTTCTCGCGTTACGACGGGGACCTCAGGGACCCGCCCTGGTGGCCTCAGGAGAGGCCAGTCCCCATGCGAGTTGCTAGGGCGCCTCTCGGGATTACTCTCCCGTCGAAACCGGGGCCAAAAACCTTGTGTGGAGTCAGGGCCGGAACCGAGGATTCCTCTCAGGGGCTGACATTGATCTTTGGGTACTTCTGGAGTCTCCCCAGGGGAGTCAGGCCTCGTCTCGAGTGGGGGCATGCACGTGCGCTGTCCTTCCAGGCTGTAGCAGCAATGTCACGCTTCCCGTCGCGTGGATCAAAGGATCTGTGGTTTTCCCTCGAGGCCCTCCCTCGAGGCTTTCCCACACGGCTGTCCCACGTGCCACCGTGGTGTGAGTCGATCCTCGGCGTGAAAGATGAGCCAGTACAGGGCAAAGAGGTTCCTCTGGAATGGACTGAGACATATGGGGAACTCTTGGAATGGTGGTACGACCATGGAGTTCCTCTAGCCTTTCCTGTTGAGAGTGCCTCCTCTTGAGGTGCGACGGGAACGCTGGGAATTCTTTCCTGTTGAAAGCAGGGAAAGGATCCCTCATCTCGACCTATGAGGGGGAAACGGGGCTCCTCTGGATGTAGGCGGGACCATCATGCTTCCTCTCGAGTGGAGACGGGTATGGCGGTGAACTTCTTGAGTTGCAGCAAGGGTGTGAAAGACCCTTTCGAAGTTCCAGAGTTTAGGTTTCATTAGTCTCCAGACGCCTCATCAGAAATAGGCCTCATCTCGCCTGGAAAGGAGAACTTCCTGGATTTTCTCGAGTTGCGGCAGGTGTTCTCGAGTTAGGACGGGGACCTCAGGGACCCGCCCTGGTGGCCTCAGGAGAGGCCAGTCCCCATGCGAGTTGCTAGGGGGCCTCTCGGGATTACTCTCCCGTCGATACCGGGGCCAAAAACATTGTGTGGAGTCAGGGCCGGAACCGAGGATTCCTCTCAGGGGCTGACATGGATCTTTGGGTACTTCTGGAGTCTCCCCAGGGGAGTCAGGCCTCGTCTCGAGTGCGGGCATGCACGTGCGCTTTCCTTCCAGGCTGTAGCAGCAATGTCACTCTTCCCGTCGTGTGGATCAAAGGATCTGTGGTTTTCCCTCGAGGCTTTCCCTCGAGGCTTTGCCACAGGGCTGTGTCACGCGCCACCGTGGTGTGAGTCGATCCTCGGCGTGAAAGATGAGCCAGTGCAGGGCAAAGAGGTTCCTCTGGAATGGACTGAGACATCTGGGGTACTCTTGGCATGGTGGTACGACCATGGAGTTCCTCTCGCCTTTCCTGTTGAGAGTGCCTCCTCTTGAGAAGCGACGGGAACGCCGGGAATTCTTTCCCGTTGAAAGCAGGGAAAGGATCCCTCATCTCGAGCTACTAGGGGGAAACGGGGCTCCTCTGGATGAGGGCGGGACGATCGTGCTTCCTCTCGAGTGGAGACGGGAATGGCGGTGAACTTCTTGAGTTGTAGCAAGGGTGTGATAGACCCTTTTGAATTTCCAGAGGTTAGTTGTCATTAGTCTCCAGAAGCCTCATCGGAAATAGGCCTCATCTCGCCTGGAACGGAGAACTTCCTAAATTTTTTCGAGTTGCGGCAGCTGTTCTCGCGTTACGACGGGGACCTCAGGGACCCGCCCTGGTGGCCTCAGGAGAGGCCAGTCCCCATGCGAGTTGCTAGGGGGCCTCTCGGGATTCCTCTCCCGTCGAAACCTGGGCCATAAACCTTGTGTGGAGTCAGGGCCGGAACCGAGGATTCCTCTCAGGGGCTGACATGGATCTTTGGGTACTTCTGGAGTCTCCCCAGGGGAGTCAGGCCTCGTCTCGAGTGGGGGCATGCACGTGCGCTTTCCTTCCAGGCTGTAGCAGCAATGTCACTCTTCCCGTCGTGTGGATCAAAGGATCTGTGGTTTTCCCTCGAGGCTTTCCCTCGAGGCTTTCCCACAGGGCTGTCCCACGTGCCACCGTGGTGTGAGCCGATCCTCGGCGTGAAAGATGAGCCAGTGCAGGGCAAAGAGGTTCCTCTGGAATGGACTGAGACATCTGGGGGACTCTTGGAATGGTGGTACGACCATGGAGTTCCTCTCCCCTTTCCTGTTGAGAGTGCCTCCTCTTGAGATGCGACGGGAACGCTGGGAATTCTTTCCCGTTGAAAGCAGGGAAGGGATGCCTCATCTCCAGCTACGAGGGGGAAACGGGGCTCCTCTGGATGTGGGCGGGACCATCGTGCTTCCTCTCGAGTGGAGACCGGTATGGCGGTGAACTTCTTGAGTTGCAGCAAGGGTGTGAAAGACCCATTCGAAGTTCCAGAGGTTAGGTGTCATTAGTCTCCAGACGCCTCATCGGAAATAGGCCTCATCTCGCCTGGAAGGGAGAACTTCCTGGATTTTCTCGAGTTGCGGCAGGTGTTCTCGAGTTACGATGGGGACCTCAGGGACCCGGCCTGGTGGCCTCAGGAAAGGCCATTCGACATGGAAGTTGCTAGGGGACCTCTCGGGATTCCTATCCCGTCGATACCGAGGCCAAAAACCTTGTGTGGAGTCAGGGCCGGAACCGAGGATTCATCTCAGGGGCTGACATGGATCTTTGGGTACTTTTGGAGTCTCTACAGGGGAGTCAGGCCTCGTCTCGAGTGGGGGAATCCACGTGCGCTTTCCTTCCAGGCTGTAGCAGCAATGTCACGCTTCCCGTCGCGTGGATCAAAGGATCTGTGGTTTTCCCTCGAGGCTTTCCCTCGAGGCTTTCCCACAGGGCTGTCCCACGTGCCACCGTGGTGTGAGTCGAATCTCAGCGTGAAAGATGAGCCAGTGCAGGGCAAGGACGTTCCTCTGGAATGGACTGAGACATCTGGGGGACTCTTGGAATGGTGGTACGAGCATGGAGTTCCTCTCGCCTTTCCTGTTGAGAGTGCCTCCACTTGAGAAGCGACGGGAACGCCGGGAATTCTTTCCCGTTGAAAGCAGGGAAAGGATCCCTCATCTCGAGCTACGAGGGGGAAACGGGGCTCCTCTGGATGAGGGCGGGACGATCGTGCTTCCTCTCGAGTGGAGACGGGAATGGCGGTGAACTTCTTGAGTTGTAGCAAGGTTGTGATAGACCCTTTTGAAGTTCAAGAGTTTAGTTGTCATTAGTCTCCAGAAGCCTCATCGGAAATAGGCCTCATGTCGCCTGGAAGGGAGAACTTCCTAAATTTTCTCGAGTTGCGGCAGCTGTTCTCGCGTTACGACGGGGACCTCAGGGACCCGCCCTGGTGGCCTCAGGAGAGGCCAGTCCCCATGCGAGTTGCTAGGGCGCCTCTCGGGATTCCTCTCCCGTCGAAACCGGGGCCAAAAACCTTGTGTGGAGTCAGGGCCGGAACCGAGGATTCCTCTCAGGGGCTGACATGGATCCTTGGGTACTTCTGGAGTCTCCCCAGGGTAGTCAGGCCTCGTCTCGAGTGCGGGCATGCACGTGCGCTTTCCTTCCAGGCTGTAGCAGCAATGTCACTCTTCCCGTCGTGTGGATCAAAGGATCTGTGGTTTTCCCTCGAGGCTTTCCCTCGAGGCTTTCCCACAGGGCTGTCCCACGTGCCACCGTGGTGTGAGTCGATCCTCGGCGTGAAAGATGAGCCAGTGCAGGGCAAAGAGGTTCCTCTGGAATGGACTGAGACATCTGGGGGACTCTTGGAATGGTGGTACGACCACGGAGTTCCTCTCGCCGATCCAGGTGAGAGTGCCTCCTCTTGAGATGCGACGGGAACGCTGGGAACTCTTTCCCGTTGAAAGCAGGGAAAGGATCCCTCATCTCGAGCTACGAGGGGGAAACGGGGCTCCTCTGGATGTGGACGGGACCATCGTGCTTCCTCTCGAGTGGAGACCGGTATGGCGGTGAACTTCTTGAGTTACAGCAAGGGTGTGAAAGACCCATTCGAAGTTCCAGAGGTTAGGTGTCATTAGTCTCCAGACGCCTCATCGGAAATAGGCTTCATCTTTCCTGGAAGGGAGAACTTCCTGGATTTTTTCGAGTTGCGGCAGGTGTTCTCGAGTTACGACGGGGACCTCAGGGACCCGGCCTGGTGGAATCAGGAAAGGCCATTCCCCATGGAAGTTGCTAGGGGACCTCTCGGGATACCTGTCCCGTCGATGCCGAGGCCAAAAACCATGTGTGAAGTCAGGGCCGGAACCGAGGATTCCTCTCAGGGGCTGACATGGATCTTTGGGTACTTTTGGAGTCTCCCCAGGGGAGTCAGGCCTCGTCTCGAGTGCGGGCATGCACGTGCGCTTTCCTTCCAGGCTGTAGCAGCAATGTCACGCTTCCCGTCGTGTGGATCAAAGGATCTGTGGTTTTCCCTCCAGGCCCTCCCTCGAGGCTTTCCCACACGGCAGTCCCACGTGCCACCGTGGTGTGAGTCGATCCTCGGCGTGAACGTTGAGCCAGTACAGGGCACAAAGATTCCTCTGGAATGGACTGAGACATCTGGGGGACTCTTGGAATGGTGGTACGACCATGGAGTTCCTCTAGCCGTTCCTGTTGAGAGTGCCTCCTCTTGAGATGCGACGGGAACGCCGGGAATTCTTTCCTGTTGAAAGCAGGGAAATGATCCCTCATCTCGAGCTACGATGGGGAAACGGGGCTCCTCTGTTTGTAGGCGGGACCATCGTGCTTCCACTGGAGTGGAGACGGGTATGGCGGTGAACTTCTTGAGTTGCAGCAAGGGTGTGAAAGACCCTTTCGAAGTTCCAGAGGTTAGGTGTCATTAGTCTCCAGACGCCTCATCGGAAATAGGCCTCATCTCGCCTGGAAGGGAGAACTTCCTGGATTTTCTCGAGTTGCGGCAGGTGTTCTCGAGTTACGACGGGGACCACAGGGACCCGCCCTGGTGGCCTCAGGAGAGGCCAGTCCCCATGCGAGTTGCTAGGGGGCCTCTCGGTATTCCTCTCCCGTCGATACCGGGTCCAAAAACCTTGTGTGGAGTCAGGGCCGGAACCGAGGATTCCTCTCAGGGGCTGACATGGATCTTTGGGTACTTCTGGAGTCTCCCCAGGGGAGTCAGGCCTCGTCTCGAGTGGGGCCATGCACGTGCGCTTTCCTTCCAGGCTGTAGCAGCAATGTCACGCTTCCCGTCGCGTGGATCAAAGGATCTGTGGGTTTCCCTGGAGGCTTTCCCACAGGGCTGTCCCACGTGCCACCGTGGTGTGAGTCGATCCTCGGCGTGAAAGATGAGCCAGTGCAGGGCAAAAAGGTTCCTCTGGAATGCACTGAGACATCTGGGGGACTCTTGGAATGGTGGTACGACCATGGAGTTCCTCTAGCCGTTCCTGTTGAGAGTGCCTCCTCTTAAGATGCGACGGGAACGCCGGGAATTCGTTCCTGTTGAAAGCAGGGAAATGATCCCTCATCTCGAGCTACGAGGGGGAAACGGGGCTCCTCTGTTTGTAGGCGGGACCATCGTGCTTCCACTGGAGTGGAGACGGGTATGGCGGTGAACTTCTTGAGTTGCAGCAAGGGTGTGAAAGACCCTTTCGACGTTCCAGAGGTTAGGTGTCATTAGTCTCCAGACTCCTCATCGGAAATAGGCCTCATCTCGCCTGGAAGGGAGAACTTCCTGGATTTTCTCGAGTTGCGGCAGGTGTTCTCGAGTTACAACGGGGACCTCAGGGACCCGCCCTGGTGGCCTCAGGAAAGGTCAGTCCCATTGCGAGTTTCTATGTGGCCTCTCGGGATTCCTCTCCCGTTGATACCGGGTCCAAAAATTTTGTGTGGAGTCAGGGCCGGAACCGAGGATTCCTCTCAGGGGCTGACATGGATCTTTGGGTACTTCTGGAGTCTCCCCAGGGGAGTCAGGCCTCGTCTCGAGTGCGGGCATGCACGTGCGCTTTCCTTCCAGGCTGTAACAGCAATGTCACGCTTCCCGTCGCGTGGATCAAAGGATCTGTGGTTTTCCCTCGAGGCTTTCCCTCGAGGCTTTGCCACAGGGCTGTGTCACGCGCCACCGTGGTGTGAGTCGATCCTCGGCGTGAAAGATGAGCCAGTGCAGGGCAAAGAGGTTCCTCTGGAATGGACTGAGACATCTGGGGGACTCTTGGAATGGTGGTACGACCACGGAGTTCCTCTCGCCGATCCAGGTGAGAGTGCCTCCTCTTGAGATGCGACGGGAACGCTGGGAACTCTTTCCCGTTGAAAGCAGGGAAAGGATCCCTCATCTCGAGCTACGAGGGGGAAACGGGGCTCCTCTGGATGTGGACGGGACCATCGTGCTTCCTCTCGAGTGGAGACCGGTATGGGGGTGAACTTCTTGAGTTACAGCAAGGGTGTGAAATACCCATTCGAAGTTCCAGAGGTTAGGTGTCATTAGTCTCCAGACGCCTCATCGGAAATAGGCTTCATCTTTCCTGGAAGGGAGAAGTTCCTGGATTTTCTCGAGTTGCGGCAGGTGTTCTCGAGTTACGACGGGGACCTCAGGGACCCGGCCTGGTGGCCTCAGGAAAGGCCATTCGACATGGAAGTTGCTAGGGGACCTCTCGGGTTTCCTGTCCCGTCGATGCCGAGGCCAAAAACCATGTGTGAAGTCAGGGCCGGAACCGAGGATTCCTCTCAGGGGCTAACATGGATCTTTGGGTACTTCTGGAGTCTCCCCAGGGGAGTCAGGCCTCGTCTCGAGTGCGGGCATGCACGTGCGCTTTCCTTCCAGGCTGTAGCAGCAATGTCACGCTTCCCGTCGTGTGGATCAAAGGATCTGTGGTTTTCCCTCGAGGCCCTCCCTCGAGGCTTTCCCACACGGCAGTCCCACGTGCCACCGTGGTGTGAGTCGATCCTCGGCGTGAAAGTTGAGCCAGTACAGGGCACAAAGATTCCTCTGGAATGGACTGAGACATCTCGGGGACTCTTGGAATGGTGGTACGACCATGGAGTTCCTCTAGCCGTTCCTGTTGAGAGTGCCTCCTCTTGAGATGCGACGGGAACGCCGGGAATTCTTTCCTGTTGAAAGCAGGGAAATGATCCCTCATCTCGAGCTACGAGGGGGAAACGGGGCTCCTCTGTTTGTAGGCGGGACCATCGTGCTTCCACTGGAGTGGAGACGGGTATGGCGGTGAACTTCTTGAGTTGCAGCAAGGGTGTGAAAGACCCTTTCGAAGTTCCAAACGTTAGGGGTCATTAGTCTCCAGACGCCTCATCGGAAATAGGCCTCATCTCGCCTGGAAGGGAGAACTTCCTGGATTTTCTCGAGTTGCGGCAGGTGTTCTCGAGTTACGACGGGGACCACAGGGACCCGCCCTGGTGGCCTCAGGAGAGGCCAGTCCCCATGCGAGTTGCTAGGGGGCCTCTCGGTATTCCTCTCCCGTCGATACCGGGGCCAAAAACCTTGTGTGGAGTCAGGGCCGGAACCGAGGATTCCTCTCAGGGGCTGACATGGATCTTTGGGTACTTCTGGAGTCTCCCCAGGGGAGTCAGGCCTCGTCTCGAGTGGGGCCATGCACGTGCGCTTTCCTTCCAGGCTGTAGCAGCAATGTCACGCTTCCCGTCGCGTGGATCAAAGGATCTGTGGGTTTCCCTGGAGGCTTTCCCACAGGGCTGTCCCACGTGCCACCGTGGTGTGAGTCGATCCTCGGCGTGAAAGATGAGCCAGTGCAGGGCAAAAAGGTTCCTCTGGAATGCACTGAGACATCTGGGGGACTCTTGGAATGGTGGTACGACCATGGAGTTCCTCTAGCCGTTCCTGTTGAGAGTGCCTCCTCTTGAGATGCGACGGGAACGCAGGGAATTCTTTCCTGTTGAAAGCAGGGAAATGATCCCTCATCTCGAGCTACGAGGGGGAAACGGGGCTCCTCTGTTTGTAGGCGGGACCATCGTGCTTCCACTGGAGTGGAGACGGGTATGGCGGTGAACTTCTTGAGTTGTAGCAAGGTTGTGATAGACCGTTTTGAAGTTCCAGAGGTTAGTTGTCATTAGTCTCCAGAAGCCACATCGGAAATAGGCTTCATCTCGCCTGGAAGGGAGAACTTCCTAAATTTTCTCGAGTTGCGGCAGCTGTTCTCGCGTTACGACGGGGACCTCAGGGACCCGCCCTGGTGGCCTCAGGAGAGGCCAGTCCCCATGCGAGTTGCTAGGGCGCCTCTCGGGATTCCTCTCCCGTTGATACCGGGGCCAAAAACCTTGTGTGGAGTCAGGGCCGGAACCGAGGATTCCTCTCAGGGGCTGACATTGATCTTTGGGTACTTCTGGAGTCTCCCCAGGGGAGTCAGGCCTCGTCTCGAGTGTGGGCATGCACGTGCGCTGTCCTTCCAGGCTGTAGCAGCAATGTCACCGTTCCCGTCGCGTGGATCAAAGGATCTGTGGTTTTCCCTCGAGTCCCTCCCTCGAGGCTTTCCCACACGGCTGTCCCACGTGCCACCGTGGTGTGAGTCGATCCTCGGCGTGAAAGATGAGCCAGTACAGGGCAAAGAGGTTCCTCTGGAATGGACTGAGACATATGGGGAACTCTTGGAATGGTGGTACGACCATGGAGTTCCTCTAGCCTTTCCTGTTGAGAGTGCCTCCTCTTGAGGTGCGACGGGAACGCTGGGAATTCTTTCCTGTTGAAAGCAGGGAAAGGATCCCTCATCTCGAGCTATGAGGGGGAAACGGGGCTCCTCTGGATGTAGGCGGGACCATCATGCTTCCTCACGAGTGGAGACGGGTATGGCGGTGAACTTCTTGAGTTGCAGCAAGGGTGTGAAAGACCCTTTCGAAGTTCCAGAGTTTAGGTGTCATTAGTCTCCAGACGCCTCATCAGAAATAGGCCTCATCTCGCCTGGAAAGGAGAACTTCCTGGATTTTCTCGAGTTGCGGCAGGTGTTCTCGAGTTACGACGGGGACCTCAGGGACCCGCCCTGGTGGCCTCAGGAGAGGCCAGTCCCCATTCGAGTTGCTAGGGGGCCTCTCGGGATTACTCTCCCGTCGATACCGGGGCCAAAAACATTGTGTGGAGTCAGGGCCGGAACCGAGGATTCCTCTCAGGGGCTGACATGGATCTTTGGGTACTTCTGGAGTCTCCCCAGGGGAGTCAGGCCTCGTCTCGAGTGCGGGCATGCACGTGCGCTTTCCTTCCAGGGTGTAGCAGCATTGTCACTCTTCCCGTCGTGTGGATCAAAGGATCTGTGGTTTTCCCTCGAGGCTTTGCCACAGGGCTGTGTCACGCGCCACCGTGGTGTGAGTCGTTCCTCGGCGTGAAAGATGAGCCACTGCAGGGCAAAGAGGTTCCTCTGGAATGGACTGAGACATCTGGGGTACTCTTGGCATGGTGGTACGACCATGGAGTTCCTCTCGCCTTTCCTGTTGAGAGTGCCTCCTCTTGAGAAGCGACGGGAACGCCGGGAATTCTTTCCCGTTGAAAGCAGGGAAAGGATCCCTCATCTCGAGCTACGAGGGGGAAACGGGGCTCCTCTGGATGTGGGCGGGACCATCGTGCTTCCTCTCGAGTGGAGACGGGTATGGCGGTGAACTTCTTGAGTTGCAGCAAGGGTGTGAAAGACCCTTTCGAAGTTCCAGAGGTTAGGTGTCATTAGTCTCCAGACGCCTCATCGGAAATAGGCCTCATCTCGCCTGGAAGGGAGAACTTCCTGGATTTTCTCGAGTTGCGGCAGGTGTTCTCGAGTTACGATGGGGACCTCAGGGACCCGCCCTTGTGGCCTCAGGAGAGGCCAGTCCCCATGCGAGTTGCTAGGGGGCCTCTCGGGATTCCTCTCCCGTCGAAACCTGGGCCATAAACCTTGTGTGGAGTCAGGGCCGGAACCGAGGATTCCTCTCAGGGGCTGACATGGATCTTTGGGTACTTCTGGAGTCTCCCCAGGGGAGTCAGGCCTCGTCTCGAGTGGGGGCATGCACGTGCGCTTTCCTTCCAGGCTGTAGCAGCAATGTCACGCTTCCCGTCGTGTGGATCAAAGGATCTGTGGTTTTGCCTCGAGGCCCTCCCTTGAGGCTTTCCCACAGGGCTGTCCCACGGGCCACCGTGGTGTGAGTCGATCCTCGGCGTGAAAGATGAGCCAGTGCAGGGCAAAGAGGTTCCTCTGGAATGGACTGAGACGTCTGGGGGACTCTTGGAATGGTGGTACGACCACGGAGTTCCTCTCGCCGATCCAGTTGAGAGTGCCTCCTCTTGAGATGCGACGGGAACGCTGGGAACTCTTTCCCGTTGAAAGCAGGGAAAGGATCCCTCATCTCGAGCTACGAGGGGGAAACGGGGCTACTCTGTTTGTAGGCGGGACCATCGTGCTTCCTCTCGAGTGGAGACCGGTATGGCGGTGAACTTCTTGAGTTACAGCAAGGGTGTGAAAGACCCATTCGAAGTTCCAGAGGTTAGGTGTCATTAGTCTCCAGACGCCTCATCGGAAATAGGCTTCATCTTTCCTGGAAGGGAGAACTTCCTGGATTTTCTCGAGTTGCGGCAGGTGTTCTCGAGTTACGACGGGGACCTCAGGGACCCGGCCTGGTGGCCTCAGGAAAGGCCATTCCCCATGGAAGTTGCTAGGGGACCTCTCGGGATTCCTGTCCCGTCGATACCAAGGCCAAAAACCTTGTGTGGAGTCAGGGCCGGAACCGAGGATTCCTCTCAGGGGCTGACATGGATCTTTGGGTACTTCTGGAGTCTCCCCAAGGGAGTCAGGCCTCGTCTCGAGTGCGGGCATGCACGTGCGCTTTCCTTCCAGGCTGTAGCAGCAATGTCACGCTTCCCGTCGTGTGGATCAAAGGATCTGTGGTTTTCCCTCGAGGCCCTCCCTCGAGGCTTTCCCACACGGCAGTCCCACGTGCCACCGTGGTGTGAGTCGATCCTCGGCGTGAAAGTTGAGCCAGTACAGGGCACAAAGTTTCCTCTGGAATGGACTGAGACATCTGGGGGACTCTTGGAATGGTGGTACGACCATGGAGTTCCTCTAGCCGTTCCTGTTGAGAGTGCCTCCTCTTGATATGCGACGGGAACGCCGGGAATTCTTTCCTGTTGAAAGCAGGGAAATGATCCCTCATCTCGAGCTACGAGGGGGAAACGGGGCTCCTCTGTTTGTAGGCGGGATCATCGTGCTTCCACTGGAGTGGAGACGGGTATGGCGGTGAACTTCTTGAGTTGCAGCAAGGGTGTGAAGACCCTTTCGAAGTTCCAGAGGTTAGGTGTCATTAGTCTCCAGACGCCTTATCGGAAATAGGCCTCATCTCGCCTCGAAGGGAGAACTTCCAGGATTTTCTCGAGTTGCGGCAGGTGTTCTCGAGTTACGACGGGGACCTCAAGGACCCGCCCTGGTGGCCTCAGGAGAGGCCAGTCCCAATGCGAGTTGCTATGTGGCCTCTCGGGATTCCTCTCCCGTCGATACTGGGGCCAAAAACCTTGTGTGGAGTCAGGGCCGGAACCGAGGATTCCTCTCAGTGGCTGAGATGGATCTTTGGGTACTTCTGTAGTCTCCCCAGGGGAGTCAGGCCTCGTCTCGAGTGGGGGCATGCACGTGCGTTTTCCTTCCAGGCTGTAGCAGCAATGTCACGCTTCCCGTCGCGTGGATCAAAGGATCTGTGCTTTTCCCTCGAGGCTTTCCCTCGAGGCTTTCCCACAGGGCTGTCCCACGTGCCACCGTGGTGTGAGTCGATCCTCGGCGTGACAGATGAGCCAGTGCAGGGCAAAGAGGTTCCTCTGGAATGGACTGAGACATCTGGGGGACTCTTGGAATGGCGGTACGAACATGGAGTTCCTCTCGCCTTTCCTGTTGAGAGTGCCTCCTCTTGAGATGCGATGGGAACGCCGGGAATTCTTTCCCGTTGAAAGCAGGGAAAGGATCCCTCATCTCGAGCTACGAGGGGGAAACGGGGCTCCTCTGGATGTGGACGGGACCATCGTGCTTCCTCTCGAGTGGAGACGGGTATGGCGGTGAACTTCTTGAGTTGCAGCAAGGGTGTGAAAGACCCTTTCGAAGTTCCAGATGTTAGGTGTCATTAGTCTCCAGACGCCTCATCGGAAATAGGCCTCATCTCGCCAGGAAGGGAGAACTTCCTGAATTTTCTCGAGTTGCGCCAGGTATTCTCGAGTTAGACGGGGACCTCAGGGACCCGCCCTGATGGCCTCAGGAGAGGCCAGTCCCCATGCGAGTTGCTTGGGGGCCTCTCGGGATTCCTCTCCCGTCGATACCGGGGCCAAAAACCTTGTGTGGAGTCAGGGCCAAAACCGAGGATTCCTCTCAGGGGCTGACATGGATCTTTGGGTACTTCTGGAGTCTCCCCAAGGGAGTCAGGCCTCGTCTCGAGTGCGGGCATGCACGTGCGCTTTCCTTCCAGGCTGTAGCAGCAATGTCACGCTTCCCGTCGTGTGGATCAAAGGATCTGTGGTTTTCCCTCGAGGCCCTCCCTCGAGGCTTTCCCACACGGCAGTCCCACGTGCCACCGTGGTGTGAGTCGATCCTCGGCGTGAAAGTTGAGCCAGTACAGGGCACAAAGTTTCCTCTGGAATGGACTGAGACATCTGGGGGACTCTTGGAATGGTGGTACGACCATGGAGTTCCTCTAGCCGTTCCTGTTGAGAGTGCCTCCTCTTGATATGCGACGGGAACGCCGGGAATTCTTTCCTGTTGAAAGCAGGGAAATGATCCCTCATCTCGAGCTACGAGGGGGAAACGGGGCTCCTCTGTTTGTAGGCGGGATCATCGTGCTTCCACTGGAGTGGAGACGGGTATGGCGGTGAACTTCTTGAGTTGCAGCAAGGGTGTGAAGACCCTTTCGAAGTTCCAGAGGTTAGGTGTCATTAGTCTCCAGACGCCTTATCGGAAATAGGCCTCATCTCGCCTCGAAGGGAGAACTTCCAGGATTTTCTCGAGTTGCGGCAGGTGTTCTCGAGTTACGACGGGGACCTCAAGGACCCGCCCTGGTGGCCTCAGGAGAGGCCAGTCCCAATGCGAGTTGCTATGTGGCCTCTCGGGATTCCTCTCCCGTCGATACTGGGGCCAAAAACCTTGTGTGGAGTCAGGGCCGGAACCGAGGATTCCTCTCAGTGGCTGAGATGGATCTTTGGGTACTTCTGTAGTCTCCCCAGGGGAGTCAGGCCTCGTCTCGAGTGGGGGCATGCACGTGCGTTTTCCTTCCAGGCTGTAGCAGCAATGTCACGCTTCCCGTCGCGTGGATCAAAGGATCTGTGCTTTTCCCTCGAGGCTTTCCCTCGAGGCTTTCCCACAGGGCTGTCCCACGTGCCACCGTGGTGTGAGTCGATCCTCGGCGTGACAGATGAGCCAGTGCAGGGCAAAGAGGTTCCTCTGGAATGGACTGAGACATCTGGGGGACTCTTGGAATGGCGGTACGAACATGGAGTTCCTCTCGCCTTTCCTGTTGAGAGTGCCTCCTCTTGAGATGCGATGGGAACGCCGGGAATTCTTTCCCGTTGAAAGCAGGGAAAGGATCCCTCATCTCGAGCTACGAGGGGGAAACGGGGCTCCTCTGGATGTGGACGGGACCATCGTGCTTCCTCTCGAGTGGAGACGGGTATGGCGGTGAACTTCTTGAGTTGCAGCAAGGGTGTGAAAGACCCTTTCGAAGTTCCAGATGTTAGGTGTCATTAGTCTCCAGACGCCTCATCGGAAATAGGCCTCATCTCGCCAGGAAGGGAGAACTTCCTGAATTTTCTCGAGTTGCGCCAGGTATTCTCGAGTTAGACGGGGACCTCAGGGACCCGCCCTGATGGCCTCAGGAGAGGCCAGTCCCCATGCGAGTTGCTTGGGGGCCTCTCGGGATTCCTCTCCCGTCGATACCGGGGCCAAAAACCTTGTGTGGAGTCAGGGCCAAAACCGAGGATTCCTCTCAGGGGCTGACATGGATCTTTGGGTACTTCTGGAGTCTCCCCAGGGGAGTCAGCCCTCGTCTCGAGTGGGGGCATGCACGTGCACTTTCCTTCCAGGCTGTAGCAGCAATGTCACGCTTCCCGTCGCTTGGATCAAAGGATCTGTGGTTTTCCCTCGAAGCTTTCCCTCGAGGCTTTCCCACAGGGCTGTCCCACGTGCCACCGTGGTGTGAGTCGATCCTCGGCGTGAAAGTTGAGCCAGTACAGGGCACAAAGATTCCTCTGGAATGGACTGAGACATCTGGGGGACTCTTGGAATGGTGGTACGACCATGGAGTTCCTCTAGCCGTTCCTGTTGAGAGTGCCTCCTCTTGAGATGCGACGGGAACGCCGGGAATTCTTTCCTGTTGAAAGCAGGGAAATGATCCCTCATCTCGAGCTACGATGGGGAAACGGGGCTCCTCTGTTTGTAGGCGGGACCATCGTCCTTCCACTGGAGTGGAGACGGGTATGGCGGTGAACTTCTTGAGTTGCAGCAAGGGTGTGAAAGACCCTTTCGAAGTTCCAGAGGTTAGGTGTCATTAGTCTCCAGACGCCTCATCGGAAATAGGCCTCATCTCGCCTGGAAGGGAGAACTTCCTGGATTTTCTCGAGTTGCGGCAGGTGTTCTCGAGTTACGACGGGGACCACAGGGACCCGCCCTGGTGGCCTCAGGAGAGGCCAGTCCCCATGCGAGTTGCTAGGGGGCCTCTCGGTATTCCTCTCCCGTCGATACCGGGTCCAAAAACCTTGTGTGGAGTCAGGGCCGGAACCGAGGATTCCTCTCAGGGGCTGACATGGATGTTTGGGTACTTCTGGAGTCTCCCCAGGGGAGTCAGGCCTCGTCTCGATTGGGGCCATGCACGTGCGCTTTCCTTCCAGGCTGTAGCAGCAATGTCACGCTTCCCGTCGCGTGGATCAAAGGATCTGTGGGTTTCCCTGGAGGCTTTCCCACAGGGCTGTCCCACGTGCCACCGTGGTGTGAGTCGATCCTCGGCGTGAAAGATGAGCCAGTGCAGGGCAAAAAGGTTCCTCTGGAATGCACTGAGACATCTGGGGGACTCTTGGAATGGTGGTACGACCATGGAGTTCCTCTAGCCGTTCCTGTTGAGAGTGCCTCCTCTTGAGATGCGACGGGAACGCCGGGAATTCGTTCCTGTTGAAAGCAGGGAAATGATCCCTCATCTCGAGCTACGAGGGGGAAACGGGGCTCCTCTGTTTGTAGGCGGGACCATCGTGCTTCCACTGGAGTGGAGACGGGTATGGCGGTGAAATTCTTGAGTTGCAGCAAGGGTGTGAAAGACCCTTTCGACGTTCCAGAGGTTAGGTGTCATTAGTCTCCAGACGCCTCATCGGAAAGAGGTCTCATCTCGCCTGGAAGGGAGAACTTCCTGGATTTTCTCGAGTTGCGGCAGGTGTTCTCGAGTTACAACGGGGACCTCAGGGACCCGCCCTGGTGGCCTCAGGAAAGGTCAGTCCCATTGCGAGTTGCTATGTGGCCTCTCGGGATTCCTCTCCCGTTGATACCGGGTCCAAAAACTTTGTGTGGAGTCAGGGCCGGAACCGAGGATTCCTCTCAGGGGCTGACATGGATCTTTGGGTACTTCTGGAGTCTCCCCAGGGGAGTCAGGCCTCGTCTCGAGTGCGGGCATGCACGTGCGCTTTCCTTCCAGGCTGTAGCAGCAATGTCACGCTTCCCGTCGCGTGGATCAAAGGATCTGTGGTTTTCCCTCGAGGCTTTCCCTCGAGGCTTTGCCACAGGGCTGTGTCACGCGCCACCGTGGTGTGAGTCGATCCTCGGCGTGAAAGATGAACCAGTGCAGGGCAAAGTGGTTCCTCTGGAATGGACTGAGACATCTGGGGGACTCTTGGAATGGTGGTACGACCACGGAGTTCCTCTCGCCGATCCAGGTGAGAGTGCCTCCTCTTGAGATGCGACGGGAACGCTGGGAACTCTTTCCCGTTGAAAGCAGGGAAAGGATCCCTCATCTCGAGCTACGAGGGGGAAACGGGGCTCCTCTGGATGTGGACGGGACCATCGTGCTTCCTCTCGAGTGGAGACCGGTATGGCGGTGAACTTCTTGAGTTACAGCAAGGGTGTGAAAGACCCATTCGAAGTTCCAGAGGTTAGGTGTCATTAGTCTCCAGACGCCTCATCGGAAATAGGCTTCATCTTTCCTGGAAGGGAGAACTTCCTGGATTTTCTCGAGTTGCGGCAGGTGTTCTCGAGTTACGACGGGGACCTCAGGGACCCGGCCTGGTGGCCTCAGGAAAGGGCATTCCCCATGGAAGTTGCTAGGGGACCTCTCGGGATTCCTGTCCCGTCGATGCCGAGGCCAAAAACCATGTGTGAAGTCAGGGCCGGAACCGAGGATTCCTCTCAGGGGCTAACATGGATCTTTGGGTACTTCTGGAGTCTCCCCAGGGGAGTCAGGCCTCGTCTCGAGTGCGGGCATGCACGTGCGCTTTCCTTCCAGGCTGTAGCAGCAATGTCACGCTTCCCGTCGTGTGGATCAAAGGATCTGTGGTTTTCCCTCGAGGCCCTCCCTCGAGGCTTTCCCACACGGCAGTCCCACGTGCCACCGTGGTATGAGTCGATCCTCGGCGTGAAAGTTGAGCCAGTACAGGGCACAAAGATTCCTCTGGAATGGACTGAGACATGTGGGGGACTCTTGGAATGGTGGTACGACCATGGAGTTCCTCTAGCCGTTCCTGTTGAGAGTGCCTCCTCTTGAGATGCGACGGGAACGCCGGGAATTCTTTCCTGTTGAAAGCAGGGAAATGATCCCTCATCTCGAGCTACGAGGGGGAAACGGGGCTCCTCTGTTTGTAGGCGGGACCATCGTGCTTCCACTGGAGTGGAGACGGGTATGGCGGTAAACTTCTTGAGTTGCAGCAAGGGTGTGAAAGACCCTTTCGAAGTTCCAAAGGTTAGGTGTCATTAGTCTCCAGACGCCTCATCGGAAATAGGCCTCATCTCGCCTGGAAGGGAGAACTTCCTGGATTTTCTCGAGTTGCGGCAGCTGTTCTCGCGTTACGACGGGGACCTCAGGGACCCGCCCTGGTGGCCTCAGGAGAGGCCAGTCCCCATGCGAGTTGCTAGGGCGCCTCTCGGGATTCCTCTCCCGTCGAAACCGGGGCCAAAAACCTTGTGTGGAGTCAGGGCCGGAACCGAGGATTCCTCTCAGGGGCTGACATTGATCTTTGGGTACTTCTGGAGTCTCCCCAGGGGAGTCAGGCCTCGTCTCGAGTGGGGGCATGCACGTGCGCTTTCCTTCCAGGCTGTAGCAGCAATGTCACCGTTCCCGTCGCGTGGATCAAAGGATCTGTGGTTTTCCCTCGAGGCCCTCCCTCGAGGCTTTCCCAAACGGCTGTCCCACGTGCCACCGTGGTGTGAGTCGATCCTCGGCGTGAAAGATGAGCCAGTACAGGGCAAAGAGGTTCCTCTGGAATGGACTGAGACATATGGGGAACTCTTGGAATGGTGGTACGACCATGGAGTTCCTCTAGCCTTTCCTGTTGAGAATGCCTCCTCTTGAGGTGCGACGGGAACGCTGGGAATTCTTTCCTGTTGAAAGCAGGGAAAGGATCCCTCATCTCGAGCTATGAGGGGGAAACGGGGCTCCTCTGGATGTAGGCGGGACCATCATGCTTCCTCACGAGTGGAGACGGGTATGGCGGTGAACTTCTTGAGTTGCAGCAAGGGTGTGAAAGACCCTTTCGAAGTTCCAGAGTTTAGGTGTCATTAGTCTCCAGACGCCTCATCAGAAATAGGCCTCATCTCGCCTGGAAAGGAGAACTTCCTGGATTTTCTCGAGTTGCGGCAGGTGTTCTCGAGTTACGACGGGGACCTCAGGGACCCGCCCTGGTGGCCTCAGGAGAGGCCAGTCCCCATTCGAGTTGCTAGGGGGCCTCTCGGGATTACTCTCCCGTCGATACCGGGGCCAAAAACATTGTGTGGAGTCAGGGCCGGAACCGAGGATTCCTCTCAGGGGATGACATGGATCTTTGGGTACTTCTGGAGTCTCCCCAGGGGAGTCAGGCCTCATCTCGAGTGCGGGCATGCACGTGCGCTTTCCTTCCAGGGTGTAGCAGCATTGTCACTCTTCCCGTCGTGTGGATCAAAGGATCTGTGGTTTTCCCTCGAGGCTTTCCCTCGAGGCTTTGCCACAGGGCTGTGTCACGCGCAACCGTGGTGTGAGTCGTTCCTCGGCGTGAAAGATGAGCCAGTGCAGGGCAAAGAGGTTCCTCTGGAATGGACTGAGACATCTGGGGTACTCTTGGCATGGTGGTACGACCATGGAGTTCCTCTCGCCTTTCCTGTTGAGAGTGCCTCCTCTTGAGAAGCGACGGGAACGCCGGGAATTCTTTCCCGTTGAAAGCAGGGAAAGGATCCCTCATCTCGAGCTACGAGGGGGAAACGGGGCTCCTCTGGATGAGGGCGGGACGATCGTGCTTCCTCTCGAGTGGAGACGGGAATGGCGGTGAACTTCTTGAGTTGTAGCAAGGGTGTGATAGACCCTTTTGAATTTCCAGAGGTTAGTTGTCATTAGTCTCCAGAAGCCTCATCGGAAATAGGCCTCATCTCGCCTGGAACGGAGAACTTCCTAAATTTTTTCGAGTTGCGGCAGCTGTTCTCGCGTTACGACGGGGACCTCAGGGACCCGCCCTGGTGGCCTCAGGAGAGGCCAGTCCCCATGCGAGTTGCTAGGGGGCCTCTCGGGATTCCTCTCCAGTCGAAACCTGGGCCATAAACCTTGTGTGGAGTCAGGGCCGGAACCGAGGATTCCTCTCAGGGGCTGACATGGATCTTTGGGTACTTCTGGAGTCTCCCCAGGGGAGTCAGGCCTCGTCTCGAGTGGGGGCATGCACGTGCGCTTTCCTTCCAGGCTGTAGCAGCAATGTCACGCTTCCCGTCGTGTGGATCAAAGGATCTGTGGTTTTCCCTCGAGGCCCTCCCTCGAGGCTTTCCCACAGGGCTGTCCCACGGGCCACCGTGGTGTGAGTCGATCCTCGGCGTGAAAGATGAGCCAGTGCAGGGCAAAGAGGTTCCTCTGGAATGGACTGAGACGTCTGGGGGACTCTTGGAATGGTGGTACGACCACGGAGTTCCTCTCGCCGATCCAGTTGAGAGTGCCTCCTCTTGAGATGCGACGGGAACGCTGGGAACTCTTTCCCGTTGAAAGCAGGGAAAGGATCCCTCATCTCGAGCTACGAGGGGGAAACGGGGCTCCTCTGTTTGTAGGCGGGACCATTGTGCTTCCTCTCGAGTGGAGACCGGTATGGCGGTGAACTTCTTGAGTTACAGCAAGGGTGTGAAAGACCCATTCGAAGTTCCAGAGGTTAGGTGTCATTAGTCTCCAGACGCCTCATCGGAAATAGGCTTCATCTTTCCTGGAAGGGAGAACTTCCTGGATTTTCTCGAGTTGCGGCAGGTGTTCTCGAGTTACGACGGGGACCTCAGGGACCCGGCCTGGTGGCCTCAGGAAAGGCCATTCCCCATGGAAGTTGCTAGGGGACCTCTCGGGATTCCTGTCCCGTCGATACCAAGGCCAAAAACCTTGTGTGGAGTCAGGGCCGGAACCGAGGATTCCTCTCAGGGGCTGACATGGATCTTTGGGTACTTCTGGAGTCTCCCCAAGGGAGTCAGGCCTCGTCTCGAGTGCGGGCATGCACGTGCGCTTTCCTTCCAGGCTGTAGCAGCAATGTCACGCTTCCCGTCGCGTGGATCAAAGGATCTGTGGTTTTCCCTCGAGGCCCTCCCTCGAGGCTTTCCCACACGGCAGTCCCACGTGCCACCGTGGTGTGAGTCGATCCTCGGCGTGAAAGTTGAGCCAGTACAGGGCACAAAGTTTCCTCTGGAATGGACTGAGACATCTGGGGGACTCTTGGAATGGTGGTACGACCATGGAGTTCCTCTAGCCGTTCCTGTTGAGAGTGCCTCCTCTTGATATGCGACGGGAACGCCGGGAATTCTTTCCTGTTGAAAGCAGGGAAATGATCCCTCATCTCGAGCTACGAGGGGGAAACGGGGCTCCTCTGTTTGTAGGCGGGATCATCGTGCTTCCACTGGAGTGGAGACGGGTATGGCGGTGAACTTCTTGAGTTACAGCAAGGGTGTGAAGACCCTTTCGAAGTTCCAGAGGTTAGGTGTCATTAGTCTCCAGACGCCTCATCGGAAATAGGCCTCATCTCGCCTCGAAGGGAGAACTTCCAGGATTTTCTCGAGTTGCGGCAGGTGTTCTCGAGTTACGACGGGGACCTCAGGGACCCGCCCTGGTGGCCTCAGGAGAGGCCAGTCCCAATGCGAGTTGCTATGTGGCCTCTCGGGATTCCTCTCCCGTCGATACTGGGGCCAAAAACCTTGTGTGGAGTCAGGGCCGGAACCGAGGATTCCTCTCAGGGGCTGACATGGATCTTTGGGTACTTCTGTAGTCTCCCCAGGGGAGTCAGGCCTCGTCTCGAGTGGGGGCATGCACGTGCGCTTTCCTTCCAGGCTGTAGCAGCAATGTCACGCTTCCCGTCGCGTGGATCAAAGGATCTGTGCTTTTCCCTCGAGGCTTTCCCTCGAGGCTTTCCCACAGGGCTGTCCCACGTGCCACCATGGTGTGAGTCGATTCTCGGCGTGAAAGATGAGCCAGTGCAGGGCAAAGAGGTTCCTCTGGAATGGACTGAGACATCTGGGGGACTCTTGGAATGGTGGTACGACCATGGAGTTCCTCTCGCCTTTCCTGTTGAGAGTGCCTCCTCTTGAGATGCGACGGGAACGCCGGGAATTCTTTCCCGTTGAAAGCAGGGAAAGGATCCCTCATCTCGAGCTACGAGGGGGAAACGGGGCTCCTCTGGATGTGGGCGGGACCATCGTGCTTCCTCTCGAGTGGAGACGGGTATGGCGGTGAACTTCTTGAGTTGCAGCAAGGGTGTGAAAGACCCTTTCGAAGTTCCAGAGGTTAGGTGTCATTAGTCTCCAGACGCCTCATCGGAAATAGGCCTCATCTCGCCTGGAAGGGAGAACTTCCTGGATTTTCTCGAGTTGCGGCAGGTGTTCTCGAGTTACGACGGGGACCTCAGGGACCCGCCCTGGTGGCCTCAGGAGAGGCCAGTCCCCATGCGAGTTGCTAGGGGGCCTCTCGGGATTCCTCTCCCGTCGATACCGGGGCCAAAAGAATTTTTTGGAGTCAGGGCCGGAACCGAGGATTCCTCTCAGGGGCTGATATGGATCTTTGGGTACTTCTGGAGTCTCGCCAGGGGAGATAGGCCTCGTCTCGTGTGGGGGAATGCACGTGTGCTTGCCTTCCAGGCTGTAGTAGCAATATCACGCTTTCCGTCGCGTGGATCAAAGGATCTGTGGTTTTCCCTCGAGGCTTTCCCTCGAGGCTATCCCACATGCCTGTCCCACGTGCCACCGTGATGTGAGTCGATCCTCGGCGTGAAAGATGAGCCAGTGCAGGGCAAAGTGGTTCCTCGGGAATGGACTGAGACATCTGGGGGACTCTTGGCATCGTGGTACGACCATGGAGTTCCTCTCCCCTTTCCTGTTGAGAGTGCCTCCACTTGAGATGCGTCGGGAACGCCGGGAATTCTTTCCCGTTGAAAGCAGGGAAAGGATCCCTCATCTCGAGCTACGAGGGGGAAACGGGGCTCCTCTGGATGTGGGCGGGACCATCGTGCTTCCTCTCGAGTGGAGACGCGTATGGAGGTGAACTTCTTGAGTTGCAGCAAGGCTGTGAAAGACCCTTTCGACGTTCCAGAGGTTAGGTGTCATTAGTCTCCAGACGCCTCATCGGAAAGAGGCCTCATCTCGCCTGGAAGGGAGAACTTCCTGGATTTTCTCGAGTTGTGGCAGGTGTTCTCGAGTTTCAACGGGGACCTCAGGGACCCGCCCTGGTGGCCTCAGGAAAGGTCAGTCCCAATGCGAGTTGCTATGTGGCCTCTCGGGATTCCTCTCCCGTCGATACTGGGGCCAAAAACCTTGTGTGGAGTCAGGGCCGGAACCGAGGATTCCTCTCAGGGGCTGATATGGATCTTTGGGTACCTCTGGAGTCTCCCCAGGGGAGTCAGGCCTCGTCTCGTGTGGGGTCATGCACGTGCGCCTTCCTTCCACACTGTAGAAGAAATGTCACGCTTCCTGTCGCGTGGATCAAAGGATCTGTGGTTCTCCCTCGAGGCTTTCCCACAGGGCTGTCCCTAGTGCCACCGTGGTGTGAGTCGTTCCTCGGCGTGAAAGATAAGCCAATGCAGGGCAAACAGGTTCCTCTGGAATGGAATGAGACATCTGGGGGACTCTTGGAATGGTGGTACGACAATGGAGTTCCTCTCGCCTTTCCTGTTGACAGTGCCTCCTCTTGAGATGCGACGGGAACGCCGGGAATTCTTTCCCGTTGAAAGCAGGGAAAGGATCCCTCATCTCGAGCTACGAGGGGGAAACGGGGCTCCTTTGGATGTGGGCGGGAATATCGTGCTTCTTCTCGAGTGGAGACGGGTATGGCGGTGAACTTCTTGAGTTGCAGCAAGGGTGTGAAAGACCCTTTCGAACTTCCAGAGGTTAGGTGTCATTAGTCTCCAGACGCCTCATCGGAAATAGGCCTCATCTCGCCTGGAAGGGAGAACTTCCTGGATTTTCTCGAGTTGCGGCAGGTGTTCTCGAGTTACGACGGGGACCTCAGGGACCCGCCCTGGTGGCCTCAGGAGAGGCCAGTCCCGATGCGCGTTGCTAGGGGGCCTCTCGGGATTCCTCTCCCATCGATACCGGGGCCAAAAACCTTGTGTGGAGTCAGGGCAGGAACCGAGGATTCCTCTCAGGGGCTAACATGGATCTTTGGGTACTTCTGGAGCCTCCCCAGGGGAGTCAGGCCTCGTCTCGAGTGGGGGCATGCAGGTGTGCTTTCCTTCCAGGCTGTAGCAGCAATGTCACGCTTCCCGTCGCGTGGATCAAAGGATCTCTGGTTTTCCCTCGAGGCTTTCCCTCGAGGCTTTCCCACAGGGCTGTCCCACGTGCCACCGTGGTGTGAGTCGATCCTCGGCGTGAAAGATGAGCCAGTGCAGGGCAAAGAGGTTCCTCTGGATAGGACTGAGACATCTTGGGGACTCTTGGCATGGTGGTACGACCATGGAGTTCCTCTCGCCTTTCCTGTTGAGAGTGCCTCCTCTTGAGATGCGACGGGAACGCCGGGAATTCTTTCCCGTTGAAAGCAGGGAAAGGATCCCTCATCTCGAGCTACGAGGGGGAAACGGGGCTCCTCTGGATGTGGGCGGGACCATCGTGCTTCCTCTCGAGTGGAGACGGGTATGGCGGTGAACTTCTTGAGTTGCAGCAAGGGTGTGAAAGACCCTTTCGAAGTTCCAGAGGTTAGGTGTCATTAGTCTCCAGACGCCTCATCGGAAATAGGCCTCATCTCGCCTGGAAGGGAGAACTTCCTGGATTTACTCGAGTTGCGGCAGGTGTTCTCGAGTTACGACGGGGACCTCAGGGACCCGCCCTGCTGGCCTCAGGAGAGGCCAGTCCCCAAGCGAGTTGCTAGGGGTCCTCTCGGGATTCCTCTCCCGTCGATACCAGGGACAAAAACCTTGTGTGGAGTCAGGTCCGGAACCGAGGATTCCTCTCAGGGGCTGACATGGATATTTGGGTACTCCTGGAGTCTCGCCAGGGGCGTCAGGCCTCGTCTCGAGTGGGGGCATGCACGTGTGCTTGCCTTCCAGGCTGTAGCAGCAATGTCACGCTTCCCGTCGCGTGGATCAAAGGATCTGTGGTTTTCCCTCGAGGCTTTCCCTCGAGGCTATCCCACATGCCTGTCCCACGTGCCACCGTGATGTGAGTCGATCCTCGGCGTGAAAGATGAGCCAGTGCAGGGCAAAGAGGTTCCTCGGGAATGGACTGAGACATCTGGGGGACTCTTGGCATCGTGGTAAGACCATGGAGTTCCTCTCCCCTTTCCTGTTGAGAGTGCCTCCACTTGAGATGCGACGGGAACGCCGGGAATTCTTTCCCGTTGAAAGCAGGGAAAGGATCCCTCATCACGAGCTACGAGGGGGAAACGGGGCTCCTCTGGATGTGGGCGGGACCATCGTGCTTCCTCTCGAGTGGAGACGCGTATGGCGGTGAACTTCTTGAGTTGCAGCAAGGCTGTGAAAGACCCTTTCGACGTTCCAGAGGTTAGGTGTCATTAGTCTCCAGACGCCTCATCGGAAAGAGGCCTCATCTCGCCTGGAAGGGAGAACTTCCTGGATTTTCTCGAGTTGCGGCAGGTGTTCTCGAGTTACAACGGGGACCTCAGGGACCCGCCCTGGTGGCCTCAGGAAAGGTCAGTCCCAATGCGAGATGCTATGTGGCCTCTCGGGATTCCTCTCCCGTCGATACTGGGGCCAAAAACCTTGTGTGGAGTCAGGGCCGGAACCGAGGATTCCTCTCAGGGGCTGATATGGATCTTTGGGTACTTCTGGAGTCTCCCCAGGGGAGTCAGGCCTCGTCTCGTGTGGGGTCATGCACGTGCGCTTTCCTTCCACACTGTAGAAGCAATGTCACGCTTCCTGTCGCGAGGATCAAAGGATCTGTGGTTCTCCCTCGAGGCTTTCCCACAGGGCTGTCCCTAGTGCCACCGTGGTGTGAGTCGTTCCTTGGCGTGAAAGATGAGCCAATGCAGGGCAAACAGGTTCCTCTGGAATGGAATGAGACATCTGGGGGACTCTTGGAATGGTGGTACGACCATGGAGTTCCTCTCGCCTTTCCTGTTGAGAGTGCCTCCTCTTGAGATGCGACGGGACCGCCGGGAATTCTTTCCCGTTGAAAGCAGGGAAAGGATCCCTCATCTCGAGCTACGAGGGGGAAACGGGGCTCCTTTGGATGTGGGCGGGACCATCGTGCTTCCTCTCGAGTGGAGACGGGTATGGCGGTGAACTTCTTGAGTTGCAGCAAGGGTGTGATAGACCCTTTCGAAGTTCCAGAGTTTAGGTGTCATTAGTCTCCAGACGCCTCATCGGAAATAGGCCTCATCTCGCCTGGAAGGGAGAACTTCCTGGATTTTCTCGAGTTGCGGCAGGTGTTCTCGAGTTACGACGGGGACCTCAGGGACCCGCCCTGGTGGCCTCAGGAGAGGCCAGTCCCGATGCGAGTTGCTAGGGGGCCTCTCGGGATTCCTCTCCCGTCCATACCGGGGCCAAAAACCTTGTGTGGAGTCAGGGCGGGAACCGAGGAATCCTCTCAGGGGCTGACATGGATCTTTGGGTACTTCTGGAGTCTCCCCAGGGTAGTCAGGCCTCGTCTCGAGTGGGGGCATGCACGTGCGCTTTCCTTCCAGGCTGTAGCAGCCATGTCACGCTTCCCGTCGCGTGGATCAAAGGATCTGTGCTTTTCCCTCGAGGCTTTCCCTCGAGGCTTTCCCACAGGGCTGTCCCACGTGCCACCGTGGTGTGAGTCGATCCTCGGCGTGAAAGATGAGCCAGTGCAGGGCAAAGAGGTTCCTCTGGAATGGACTGAGACATCTGGGGGACTCTTGGAATGGTGGTACGACCATGGAGTTCCTCTCGCCTTTCCTGTTGAGAGTGCCTCCTCTTGAGATGCGACGGGAACGCCGGGAATTCTTTCCCGTTGAAAGCAGGGAAAGGATCCCTCATCTCGAGCTACGAGGGGGAAACGGGACTCCTCTGGATGTGGGCGGGACCATCGTGCTTCCTCCCGAGTGGAGACGGGTATGGCAGTGAACTTCTTGAGTTGCAGCAAGGGTGTGAAAGACCCTTTCGAAGTTCCAGAGGTTAGGTGTCATTTATCTCCAGACGCCTCATCCGAAATAGGCCTCATCTCGCCTGGAAGGGAGAACTTCCTGGATTTTCTCGAGTTGCGGCAGGTGTTCTCGAGTTACGACGGGGACCTCAGGGACCCGCCCTGGTGGCCTCAGGAGAGGCCAGTCCCCATGCGAGTTGCTAGGGGGCCTCTCGGTATTCCTCTCCCGTCGATACCGGGGACAAAAACCTTGTGTGGAGTCAGGGCCGGAACCGAGGATTCCTCTCAGGGGCTGACATGGATCTTTGGGTACTTCTGTAGTCTCCCCAGGGGAGTCAGGCCTCGTCTCGAGTGGGGGCATGCACGTGCGCTTTCCTTCCAGGCTGTATCAGCAATGTCACGCTTCCCGTCGCGTGGATCAAAGGATCTGTGGTTTTCCCTCGAGGCTTTCCCTCGAGGCTATCCCACATGCCTGTCCCACGTGCCACCGTGATGTGAGTCGATCCTCGGCGTGAAAGATGAGCCAGTGCAGGGCAAAGAGGTTCCTCGGGAATGGACTGAGACATCTGGGGGACTCTTGGCATCGTGGTAAGACCATGGAGTTCCTCTCCCCTTTCCTGTTGAGAGTGCCTCCACTTGAGATGCGACGGGAACGCCGGGAATTCTTTCCCGTTGAAAGCAGGGAAAGGATCCCTCATCACGAGCTACGAGGGGGAAACGGGGCTCCTCTGGATGTGGGCGGGACCATCGTGCTTCCTCTCGAGTGGAGACGCGTATGGCGGTGAACTTCTTGAGTTGCAGCAAGGCTGTGAAAGACCCTTTCGACGTTCCAGAGGTTAGGTGTCATTAGTCTCCAGACGCCTCATCGGAAAGAGACCTCATCTCGCCTGGAAGGGAGAACTTCCTGGATTTTCTCGAGTTGCGGCAGGTGTTCTCGAGTTACAACTGGGACCTCAGGGACCCGCCCTGGTGGCCTCAGGAAAGGTCAGTCCCAATGCGAGTTGCTATGTGGCCTCTCGGGATTCCTCTCCCGTCGATACTGGGGCCAAAAACCTTGTGTGGAGTCAGGGCCGGAACCGAGGATTCCTCTCAGGGGCTGATATGGATCTTTGGGTAATTCTGGAGTCTCCCCAGGGGAGTCAGGCCTCGTCTCGTGTGGGGTCATGCACGTGCACTTTCCTTCCACACTGTAGAAGCAATGTCACGCTTCCTGTCGCGAGGATCAAAGGATCTGTGGTTCTCCCTCGAGGCTTTCCCACAGGGCTGTCCCTAGTGCCACCGTGGTGTGAGTCGTTCCTCGGCGTGAAAGATGAGCCAATGCAGGGCAAACAGGTTCCTCTGGAATGGAATGAGACATCTGGGGGACTCTTGGAATGGTGGTACGACCAGGGAGTTCCTCTCGCCTTTCCTGTTGAGAGTGCCTCCTCTTGAGATGCGACGGGAACGCCGGGAATTCTTTCCCGTTGAAAGCAGGGAAAGGATCCCTCATCTCGAGCTACGAGGGGGAAACGGGGCTCCTCTGTTTGTAGGCGGGACCATCGTGCTTCCTCTCGAGTGGAGACCGGTATGGCGGTGAACTTCTTGAGTTACAGCAAGGGTGTGAAAGACCCATTCGAAGTTCCAGAGGTTAGGTGTCATTAGTCTCCAGACGCCTCATCGGAAATAGGCTTCATCTTTCCTGGAAGGGAGAACTTCCTGGATTTTCTCGAGTTGCGGCAGGTGTTCTCGAGTTACGACGGGGACCTCAGGGACCCGGCCTGGTGGCCTCAGGAAAGGCCATTCCCCGTGGAAGTTGCTAGGGGACCTCTCGGGATTCCTGTCCCGTCGATACCAAGGCCAAAAACCTTGTGTGGAGTCAGGGCCGGAACCGAGGATTCCTCTCAGGGGCTGACATGGATCTTTGGGTACTTCTGGAGTCTCCCCAAGGGAGTCAGGCCTCGTCTCGAGTGCGGGCATACACGTGCGCTTTCCTTCCAGGCTGTAGCAGCAATGTCACGCTTCCCGTCGTGTGGATCAAAGGATCTGTGGTTTTCCCTCGAGGCCCTCCCTCGAGGCTTTCCCACACGGCAGTCCCACGTGCCACCGTGGTGTGAGTCGATCCTCGGCGTGAAAGTTGAGCCAGTACAGGGCACAAAGTTTCCTCTGGAATGGACTGAGACATCTGGGGGACTCTTGGAATGGTGGTACGACCATGGAGTTCCTCTAGCCGTTCCTGTTGAGAGTGCCTCCTCTTGATATGCGACGGGAACGCCGGGAATTCTTTCCTGTTGAAAGCAGGGAAATGATCCCTCATCTCGAGCTACGAGGGGGAAACGGGGCTCCTCTGTTTGTAGGCGGGATCATCGTGCTTCCACTGTTGTGGAGACGGGTATGGCGGTGAACTTCTTGCGTTGCAGCAAGGGTGTGAAAGACCCTTTCGAAGTTCCAGAGGTTAGGTGTCATTAGTCTCCAGACGCCTCATCGGAAATAGGCCTCATCTCGCCTCGAAGGGAGAACTTCCAGGATTTTCTCGAGTTGCGGCAGGTGTTCTCGAGTTACGACGGGGACCTCAGGGACCCGCCCTGGTGGCCTCAGGAGAGGACAGTCCCAATGCGAGTTGCTATGTGGCCTCTCGGGATTCCTCTCCCGTCGATACTGGGGCCAAAAACCTTGTGTGGAGTCAGGGCCGGAACCGAGGATTCCTCTCAGGGGCTGACATGGATCTTTGGGTACTTCTGTAGTCTCCCCAGGGGAGTCAGGCCTCGTCTCGAGTGGGGGCATGCACGTGCGCTTTCCTTCCAGGCTGTAGCAGCAATGTCACGCTTCCCGTCGCGTGGATCAAAGGATCTGTGCTTTTCCCTCGAGGCTTTCCCTCGAGGCTTTCCCACAGGGCTGTCCCACGTGCCACCGTGGTGTGAGTCGATCCTCGGCGTGACAGATGAGCCAGTGCAGGGCAAAGAGGTTCCTCTGGAATGGACTGAGACATCTGGGGGACTCTTGGAATGGTGGTACGACCATGGAGTTCCTCTCGCCTTTCCTGTTGAGAGTGCCTCCTCTTGAGATGCGACGGGAACGCCGGGAATTCTTTCCCGTTGAAAGCAGGGAAAGGATCCCTCATCTCGAGCTACGAGGGGGAAACGGGGCTCCTCTGGATGTGGGCGGGACCATCGTGCTTCCTCTCGAGTGGAGACGGGTATGGCGGTGAACTTCTTGAGTTGCAGCAAGGGTGTGAAAGACCCTTTCGAAGTTCCAGATGTTAGGTGTCATTAGTCTCCAGACGCCTCATCGGAAATAGGCCTCATCTCGCCTGGAAGGGAGAACTTCCTGGATTTTCTCGAGTTGCGGCAGGTGTTCTCGAGTTAGACGGGGACCTCAGGGACCCGCCCTGATGGCCTCAGGAGAGGCCAGTCCCCATGCGAGTTGCTAGGGGGCCTCTCGGGATTCCTCTCCCGTCGATACCGGGGCCAAAAACCTTGTGTGGAGTCAGGGCCAAAACCGAGGATTCCTCTCAGGGGCTGACATGGATCTTTGGGTACTTCTGGAGTCTCCCCAGGGGAGTCAGGCCTCGTCTCGAGTGGGGGCATGCACGTGCACTTTCCTTCCAGGCTGTAGCGTCAATGTCACGCTTCCCGTCGCTTGGATCAAAGGATCTGTGGTTTTCCCTCGAAGCTTTCCCTCGAGGCTTTCCCACAGGGCTGTCCCACGTGCCACCGTGGTGTGAATCGATCCTCGGCGTGAAAGATGAGCCAGTGCAGGGCAAAGAGGTTCCTCTGGAATGGACTGAGACATCTGGGGGACTCTTGGAATGGCGGTACGACCATGGAGTTCCGCTCGCCTTTCCTGTTGAGAGTGCCTCCTCTTGAGATGTGACGGGAACGTCGGGAATTCTTTCCCGTTGAAAGCAGGGAAAGGATCCCTCATCTCGAGCTACGAGGGGGAAACGGGGCTCCTCTGGATGTGGGCGGGACCATCGTGCTTCCTCTCGAGTGGAGACGGGTATGGCGATGAACTTCTTGAGTTGCAGCAAGGGTGTGAAAGACCCTTTCGAAGTTCCAGAGGTTAGGTGTCATTAGTCTCCAGATGCCTCATCGGAAATAGGCCTCATCTCGCCTGGAAGGGAGAACTTCCTGGATTTTCTCGAGTTGCGGCAGGTGTTCTCGAGTTACGACCGGGACCTCAGGGACCCGCCCTGGTGGCCTCAGGAGAGGCCAGTCCCCATGCGAGTTGCTAGGGGGCCTTTCGGGATTCCTCTCCCGTCGATACCGGGGCCAAAAACCTTGTGTGGAGTCAGGGCCGGAACCGAGGATTCCTCTCAGGGGCTGATATGGATCTTTGGGTACTTCTGGAGTCTCGCCAGGGGCGTCAGGCCTCGTCTCGAGTGGGGGCATGCACGTGTGCTTGCCTTCCAGGCTGTAGCAGCAATGTCACGCTTCCCGTCGCGTGGATCAAAGGATCTGTGGTTTTCCCTCGAGGCTTTCCCTCGAGGCTATCCCACATGCCTGTCCCACGTGCCACCGTGATGTGAGTCGATCCTCGGCGTGAAAGATGAGCCAGTGCAGGGCAAAGAGGTTCCTCGGGAATGGACTGAGACATCTGGGGGACTCTTGGCATCGTGGTAAGACCATGGAGTTCCTCTCCCCTTTCCTGTTGAGAGTGCCTCCACTTGAGATGCGACGGGAACGCCGGGAATTCTTTCCCGTTGAAAGCAGGGAAAGGATCCCTCATCACGAGCTACGAGGGGGAAACGGGGCTCCTCTGGATGTGGGCGGGACCATCGTGCTTCCTCTCGAGTGAAGACGCGTATGGCGGTGAACTTCTTGAGTTGCAGCAAGGCTGTGAAAGACCCTTTCGACGTTCCAGAGGTTAGGTGTCATTAGTCTCCAGACGCCTCATCGGAAAGAGGCCTCATCTCGCCTGGAAGGGAGAACTTCCTGGATTTTCTCGAGTTGCGGCAGGTGTTCTCGAGTTAAAACGGGGACCTCAGGGACCCGCCCTGGTGGCCTCAGGAAAGGTCAGTCCCAATGCGAGTTGCTATGTGGCCTCTCGGGATTCCTCTCCCGTCGATACTGGGGCCAAAAACCTTGTGTGGAGTCAGGGCCGGAACCGAGGATTCCTCTCAGGGGCTGATATGGATCTTTGGGTACTTCTGGAGTCTCCCCAGGGGAGTCAGGCCTCGTCTCGTGTGGGGTCATGCACGTGCGCTTTCCTTCCACACTGTAGAAGCAATGTCACACTTCCTGTCGCGAGGATCAAAGGATCTGTGGTTCTCCCTCGAGGCTTTCCCACAGGGCTGTCCCTAGTGCCACCGTGGTGTGAGTCGTTCCTCGGCGTGAAAGATGAGCCAATGCAGGGCAAACAGGTTCCTCTGGAATGGAATGAGACATCTGGGGGACTCTTGGAATGGTGGTACGACCATGGAGTTCCTCTCGCCTTTCCTGTTGAGAGTGCCTCCTCTTGAGATGCGACGGGAACGCCGGGAATTCTTTCCCGTTGAAAGCAGGGAAAGGATCCCTCATCTCGAGCTACGAGGGGGAAACGGGGCTCCTTTGGATGTGGGCGGGACCATCGTGCTTCCTCTCGAGTGGAGACGGGTATGGCGGTGAACTTCTTGAGTTGCAGCAAGGGTGTGATAGACCCTTTCGAAGTTCCAGAGGTTAGGTGTCATTAGTCTCCAGACGCCTCATCGGAAATAGGCCTCATCTCGCCTGGAAGGGAGAACTTCCTGGATTTTCTCGAGTTGCGGCAGGTGTTCTCGAGTTACGACGGGGACCTCAGGGACCCGCCCTGGTGGCCTCAGGAGAGGCCAGTCCCGATGCGAGTTGCTAGGGGGCCTCTCGGGATTCCTCTCCCGTCCATACCGGGGCCAAAAACCTTGTGTGGAGTCAGGGCGGGAACCGAGGAATCCTCTCAGGGGCTGACATGGATCTTTGGGTACTTCTGGAGTCTCCCCAGGGTAGTCAGGCCTCGTCTCGAGTGGGGGCATGCACGTGCGCTTTCCTTCCAGGCTGTAGCAGCCATGTCACGCTTCCCGTCGCGTGGATCAAAGGATCTGTGGTTTTCCCTCGAGGCTTTCCCTCGAGGCTTTCCCACAGGGCTGTCCCACGTGCCACCGTGGTGTGAGTCGATCCTCGGCGTGAAAGATGAGCCAGTGCAGGGCAAAGAGGTTCCTCTGGAATGGACTGAGACATCTGGGGGACTCTTGGAATGGTGGTACGACCATGGAGTTCCTCTCGCCTTTCCTGTTGAGAGTGCCTCCTCTTGAGATGCGACGGGAACGCCGGGAATTCTTTCCCGTTGAAAGCAGGGAAAGGATCCCTCATCTCGAGCTACGAGGGGGAAACGGGGCTCCTCTGGATGTGGGCGGGACCATCGTGCTTCCTCCCGAGTGGAGACGGGTATGGCAGTGAACTTCTTGAGTTGCAGCAAGGGTGTGAAAGACCCTTTCGAAGTTCCAGAGGTTAGGTGTCATTTATCTCCAGACGCCTCATCCGAAATAGGCCTCATCTCGCCTGGAAGGGAGAACTTCCTGGATTTTCTCGAGTTGCGGCAGGTGTTCTCGAGTTACGACGGGGACCTCAGGGACCCGCCCTGGTGGCCTCAGGAGAGGCCAGTCCCCATGCGAGTTGCTAGGGGGCCTCTCGGGATTCCTCTCCCGTCGATACTGGGGCCAAAAACCTTGTGTGGAGTCAGGGCCGGAACCGAGGATTCCTCTCAGGGGCTGATATGGATATTTGGGTATTTCTGGAGTCTCCCCAGGGGAGTCAGGCCTCGTCTCGTGTGGGGTCATGCACGTGCGCTTTCCTTCCACACTGTAGAAGCAATGTCACGCTTCCTGTCGCGTGGATCAAAGGATCTGTGGTTCTCCCTCGAGGCTTTCCCACAGGGCTGTCCCTAGTGCCACCGTGGTGTGAGCCGATCCTCGGCGTGAAAGATGAGCCAGTGCAGGGCAAAGAGGTTCCTCTGGAATGGACTGAGACATCTGGGGGACTCTTGGAATGGTGGTACGACGATGGAGTTCCTCTCGCCTTTCCTGTTGAGAGTGCCTCCTCTTGAGATGCGACGGGAACGCCGGGAATTCTTTCCCGTTGAAAGCAGGGAAAGGATCCCTCATCTCGAGCTACGAGGGGGAAACGGGGCTCCTCTGGATGTGGGCGGGACCATCGTGCTTCCTCTCGAGTGGAGACGGGTATGGCGGTGAACTTCTTGAGTTGCAGCAAGGGTGTGAAAGACCCTTTCAAAGTTCCAGAAGTTAGGTGTCATTAGTCTCCAGACGCCTCATCGGAAATAGGCCTCATCTCGCCTGGAAGGGAGAACTTCCTGGATTTTCTCGAGTTGCGGCAGGTGTTCCCGAGTTACGACGTGGACCTCAGGGACCCGCCCTGGTGGCCTCAGGAGAGGCCAGTCCCCATGCGAGTTGCTAGGGGGCCTCTCGGGATTCCTCTCCCGTCGATACCGGGGCCAAAAACCTTGTGTGGAGTCAGGGCCGTAACCGAGGATTCCTCTCAGGGGCTGATATGGATCTTTGGGTACTTCTGGAGTCTCACCAGGGGAGACAGGCCTCGACTCCAGTGGGGGCATGCACGTGCGCTTTCCTTCCAGGCTGTAGCAGCAATGTCACGCTTCCCGTGGCGTGGATCAAAGAATCTGTGGTTTTCCCTCGAGGCTTTCCCACAGGGCTGTCCCACGTGCCACTGTGGTGTGAGTCGATCCTCGGCGTGAAAGATGAGCCAGTGCAGGGCAAAGAGGTTCCTCTGGAATGGACTGAGACATCTGGGGGACTCTTGGAATGGTGGTACGACCATGGAGTTCCTCTCGCCTTTCCTGTTGAGAGTGCCTCCTCTTGAGATGCGATGGGAACGCCGGGAATTCTTTCCCGTTGAAAGCAGGGAAAGGATCCCTCATCTCGAGCTACGAGGGGGAAACGGGGCTCCTCTGGATGTGGGCGGGACCATCCTGCTTCCTCTCGAGTGGAGACGGGTATGGCGGTGAACTTCTTGAGTTGCAGCAAGGGTGTGAAAGACCCTTTTGAAGTTCCAGAGGTTAGGTGTCATTAGTCTCCAGAAGCCTCATCGGAAATAGGCCTCATCTCGCCTGGAAGGGAGAACTTCCTGGATTTTCTCGAGTTGCGGCAGGTGTTCTCGAGTTACGACGGGGACCTCAGGGACCCGCCCTGGTGGCCTCAGGAGAGGCCAGTCCCCATGCGAGTTGCTAGGGGGCCTCTCGGTATTCCTCTCCCGTCGATACCGGGGCCAAAAACCTTGTGTGGAGTCAGGGCCGGAACCGAGGATTCCTCTCAGGGGCTTACATGGATCTTTGGGTACTTCTGTAGTCTCCCCAGGGGAGTCAGGCCTCGTCTCGAGTGGGGGCATGCACGTGCGCTTTCCTTCCAGGCTGTATCAGCATTGTCACGCTTCCCGTCGCGTGGATCAAAGGATCTGTGGTTTTCCCTCGAGGCTTTCCCTCGAGGCTTTCTCACAGGGCTGTCCCACGTGCCACCGTGGTGTGAGTCGATCCTCGGCGTGAAAGATGAGCCAGTGCAGGGCAAAGAGGTTCCTCTGGAATGGACTGAGACATCTGGGGGACTCTTGGAATGGTGGTACGACCATGGAGTTCCTCTCGCCTTTCCTGTGGAGAGTGCCTCCTCTTGAGATGCGACGGGAACACCAGGAATTCTTTCCCGTTGAAAGCAGGGAAAGGATCCCTCATCTCGAGCTACGAGGGGGAAACGGGGCTCCTCTGGATGTGGGCGCGACCATCGTGCTTCCTCTCGAGTGGAGACGGGTATGGCGGTGAACTTCTTGAGTTGCAGCAAGGGTGTGAAAGACCCTTTCGAAGTTCCAGAGGTTAGGTGTCATTAGTCTCCAGACGCCTCATCGGAAATAGGCCTCATCTCGCCTGGAAGGGAGAACTTCCTGGATTTTCTCGAGTTGCGGCAGGTGTTCTCGAGTTACGACGGGGACCTCAGGGACCCGCCCTGCTGGCCTCAGGAGAGGCCAGTCCCCAAGCGAGTTGCTAGGGGTCCTCTCGGGATTCCTCTCCCGTCGATACCAGGGACAAAAACCTTGTGTGGAGTCAGGTCCGGAACCGAGGATTCCTCTCAGGGGCTGACATGGATCTTTGGGTACTCCTGGAGTCTCGCCAGGGGCGTCAGGCCTCGTCTCGAGTGGGGGCATGCACGTGTGCTTGCCTTCCAGGCTGTAGCAGCAATGTCACGCTTCCCGTCGCGTGGATCAAAGGATCTGTGGTTTTCCCTCGAGGCTTTCCCTCGAGGCTATCCCACATGCCTGTCCCACGTGCCACCGTGATGTGAGTCGATCCTCGGCGTGAAAGATGAGCCAGTGCAGGGCAAAGAGGTTCCTCGGGAATGGACTGAGACATCTGGGGGACTCTTGGCATCGTGGTAAGACCATGGAGTTCCTCTCCCCTTTCCTGTTGAGAGTGCCTCCACTTGAGATGCGACGGGAACGCCGGGAATTCTTTCCCGTTGAAAGCAGGGAAAGGATCCCTCATCACGAGCTACGAGGGGGAAACGGGGCTCCTCTGGATGTGGGCGGGACCATCGTGCTTCCTCTCGAGTGGAGACGCGTATGGCGGTGAACTTCTTGAGTTGCAGCAAGGCTGTGAAAGACCCTTTCGACGTTCCAGAGGTTAGGTGTCATTAGTCTCCAGACGCCTCATCGGAAAGAGGCCTCATCTCGCCTGGAAGGGAGAACTTCCTGGATTTTCTCGAGTTGCGGCAGGTGTTCTCGAGTTAAAACGGGGACCTCAGGGACCCGCCCTGGTGGCCTCAGGAAAGGTCAGTCCCAATGCGAGTTGCTATGTGGCCTCTCGGGATTCCTCTCCCGTCGATACTGGGGCCAAAAACCTTGTGTGGAGTCAGGGCCGGAACCGAGGATTCCTCTCAGGGGCTGATATGGATCTTTGGGTACTTCTGGAGTCTCCCCAGGGGAGTCAGGCCTCGTCTCGTGTGGGGTCATGCACGTGCGCTTTCCTTCCACACTGTAGAAGCAATGTCACACTTCCTGTCGCGAGGATCAAAGGATCTGTGGTTCTCCCTCGAGGCTTTCCCACAGGGCTGTCCCTAGTGCCACCGTGGTGTGAGTCGTTCCTCGGCGTGAAAGATGAGCCAATGCAGGGCAAACAGGTTCCTCTGGAATGGAATGAGACATCTGGGGGACTCTTGGAATGGTGGTACGACCATGGAGTTCCTCTCGCCTTTCCTGTTGAGAGTGCCTCCTCTTGAGATGCGACGGGAACGCCGGGAATTCTTTCCCGTTGAAAGCAGGGAAAGGATCCCTCATCTCGAGCTACGAGGGGGAAACGGGGCTCCTTTGGATGTGGGCGGGACCATCGTGCTTCCTCTCGAGTGGAGACGGGTATGGCGGTGAACTTCTTGAGTTGCAGCAAGGGTGTGATAGACCCTTTCGAAGTTCCAGAGGTTAGGTGTCATTAGTCTCCAGACGCCTCATCGGAAATAGGCCTCATCTCGCCTGGAAGGGAGAACTTCCTGGATTTTCTCGAGTTGCGGCAGGTGTTCTCGAGTTACGACGGGGACCTCAGGGACCCGCCCTGGTGGCCTCAGGAGAGGCCAGTCCCGATGCGAGTTGCTAGGGGGCCTCTCGGGATTCCTCTCCCGTCCATACCGGGGCCAAAAACCTTGTGTGGAGTCAGGGCGGGAACCGAGGAATCCTCTCAGGGGCTGACATGGATCTTTGGGTACTTCTGGAGTGTCCCCAGGGTAGTCAGGCCTCGTCTCGAGTGGGGGCATGCACGTGCGCTTTCCTTCCAGGCTGTAGCAGCCATGTCACGCTTCCCGTCGTGTGGATCAAAGGATCTGTGGTTTTCCCTCGAGGCTTTCCCTCGAGGCTTTCCCACAGGGCTGTCCCACGTGCCACCGTGGTGTGAGTCGATCCTCGGCGTGAAAGATGAGCCAGTGCAGGGCAAAGAGGTTCCTCTGGAATGGACTGAGACATCTGGGGGACTCTTGGAATGGTGGTACGACCATGGAGTTCCTCTCGCCTTTCCTGTTGAGAGTGCCTCCTCTTGAGATGCGACGGGAACGCCGGGAATTCTTTCCCGTTGAAAGCAGGGAAAGGATCCCTCATCTCGAGCTACGAGGGGGAAACGGGGCTCCTCTGGATGTGGGCGGGACCATCGTGCTTCCTCCCGAGTGGAGACGGGTATGGCAGTGAACTTCTTGAGTTGCAGCAAGGGTGTGAAAGACCCTTTCGAAGTTCCAGAGGTTAGGTGTCATTTATCTCCAGACGCCTCATCCGAAATAGGCCTCATCTCGCCTGGAAGGGAGAACTTCCTGGATTTTCTCGAGTTGCGGCAGGTGTTCTCGAGTTACGACGGGGACCTCAGGGCCCCGCCCTGATGGCCTCAGGAGAGGCCAGTCCCCATGCGAGTTGCTAGGGGGCCTCTCGGGATTCCTCTCCCGTCGATACTGGGGCCAAAAACCTTGTGTGGAGTCAGGGCCGGAACCGAGGATTCCTCTCAGGGGCTGATATGGATCTTTGGGTACTTCTGGAGTCTCCCCAGGGGAGTCAGGCCTCGTCTCGTGTGGGGTCATGCACGTGCGCTTTCCTTCCACACTGTAGAAGCAATGTCACGCTTCCTGTCGCGTGGATCAAAGGATCTGTGGTTCTCCCTCGAGGCTTTCCCACAGGGCTGTCCCTAGTGCCACCGTGGTGTGAGTCGATCCTCGGCGTGAAAGATGAGCCAGTGCAGGGCAAAGAGGTTCCTCTGGAATGGACTGAGACATCTGGGGGACTCTTGGAATGGTGGTACGACGATGGAGTTCCTCTCGCCTTTCCTGTTGAGAGTGCCTCCTCTTGAGATGCGACGGGAAAGCCGGGAATTCTTTCCCGTTGAAAGCAGGGAAAGGATCCCTCATCTCGAGCTACGAGGGGGAAACGGGGCTCCTCTGGATGTGGGCGGGACCATCGTGCTTCCTCTCGAGTGGAGACGGGTATGGCGGTGAACTTCTTGAGTTGCAGCAAGGGTGTGAAAGACCCTTTCAAAGTTCCAGAAGTTAGGTGTCATTAGTCTCCAGACGCCTCATAGGAAATAGGCCTCATCTCGCCTGGAAGGGAGAACTTCCTGGATTTTCTCGAGTTGCGGCAGGTGTTCTCGAGTTACGACGGGGACCTCAGGGACCCGCCCTGGTGGCCTCAGGAGAGGCCAGTCCCCATGCGAGTTGCTAGGGGGCCTCTCGGTATTCCTCTCCCGTCGATACCGGGGCCAAAAACCTTGTGTGGAGTCAGGGCCGGAACCGAGGATTCCTCTCAGGGGCTGACATGGATCTTTGGGTACTTCTGTAGTCTCCCCAGGGGAGTCAGGCCTCGTCTCGAGTGGGGGCATGCACGTGCGCTTTCCTTCCAGGCTGTATCAGCAATGTCACGCTTCCCGTCGCGTGGATCAAAGGATCTGTGGTTTTCCCTCGAGGCTTTCCCTCGAGGCTTTCTCACAGGGCTGTCCCACGTGCCACCGTGGTGTGAGTCGATCCTCGGCGTGAAAGATGAGCCAGTGCAGGGCAAAGAGGTTCCTCTGGAATGGACTGAGACATCTGGGGGACTCTTGGAATGGTGGTACGACCATGGAGTTCCTCTCGCCTTTCCTGTGGAGAGTGCCTCCTCTTGAGATGCGACGGGAACGCCAGGAATTCTTTCCCGTTGAAAGCAGGGAAAGGATCCCTCATCTCGATCTACGAGGGGGAAACGGGGCTCCTCTGGATGTGGGCGCGACCATCGTGCTTCCTCTCGAGTGGAGACGGGTATGGCGGTGAACTTCTTGAGTTGCAGCAAGGGTGTGAAAGACCCTTTCGAAGTTCCAGAGGTTAGGTGTCATTAGTCTCCAGACGCCTCATCGGAAATAGGCCTCATCTCGCCTGGAAGGGAGAACTTCCTGGATTTTCTCGGGTTGCGGCAGGTGTTCTCGAGTTACGACGGGGACCTCAGGGACCCGCCCTGCTGGCCTCAGTAGAGGCCAGTCCCCAAGCGAGTTGCTAGGGGTCCTCTCGGGATTCCTCTCCCGTCGATACCAGGGACAAAAACCTTGTGTGGAGTCAGGTCCGGAACCGAGGATTCCTCTCAGGGGCTGACATGGATCTTTGGGTACTCCTGGAGTCTCGCCAGGGGCGTCAGGCCTCGTCTCGAGTGGGGGCATGCCCGTGTGCTTGCCTTCCAGGCTGTAGCAGCAATGTCACGCTTCCCGTCGCGTGGATCAAAGGATCTGTGGTTTTCCCTCGAGGCTTTCCCTCGAGGCTATCCCACATGCCTGTCCCACGTGCCACCGTGATGTGAGTCGATCCTCGGCGTGAAAGATGAGCCAGTGCAGGGCAAAGAGGTTCCTCGGGAATGGACTGAGACATCTGGGGGACTCTTGGCATCGTGGTAAGACCATGGAGTTCCTCTCCCCTTTCCTGTTGAGAGTGCCTCCACTTGAGATGCGACGGGAACGCCGGGAATTCTTTCCCGTTGAAAGCAGGGAAAGGATCCCTCATCACGAGCTACGAGGGGGAAACGGGGCTCCTCTGGATGTGGGCGGGACCATCGTGCTTCCTCTCGAGTGGAGACGCGTATGGCGGTGAACTTCTTGAGTTGCAGCAAGGCTGTGAAAGACCCTTTCGACGTTCCAGAGGTTAGGTGTCATTAGTCTCCAGACGCCTCATCGGAAAGAGACCTCATCTAGCCTGGAAGGGAGAACTTCCTGGATTTTCTCGAGTTGCGGCAGGTGTTCTCGAGTTACAACGGGGACCTCAGGGACCCGCCCTGGTGGCCTCAGGAAAGGTCAGTCCCAATGCGAGTTGCTATGTGGCCTCTCGGGATTCCTCTCCCGTCGATACTGGGGCCAAAAACCTTGTGTGGAGTCAGGGCCGGAACCGAGGATTCCTCTCAGGGGCTGATATGGATCTTTGGGTACTTCTGGAGTCTCCCCAGGGGAGTCAGGCCTCGTTTCATGTGGGGTCATGAACGTGCGCTTTCCTTCCACACTGTAGAAGCAATGTCACGCTTCCTGTCGCGAGGATCAAAGGATCTGTGGTTCTCCCTCGAGGCTTTCCCACAGGGCTGTCCCTAGTGCCACCGTGGTGTGAGTCGTTCCTCGGCGTGAAAGATGAGCCAATGCAGGGCAAACAGGTTCCTCTGGAATGGAATGAGACATCTGGGGGAATCTTGGAATGGTGGTACGACCATGGAGTTCCTCTCGCCTTTCCTGTTGAGAGTGCCTCCTCTTGAGATGCGACGGGAACGCCGGGAATTCTTTCCCGTTGAAAGCAGGGAAAGGATCCCTCATCTCGAGCTACGAGGGGGAAACGGGGCTCCTCTGTTTGTAGGCGGGACCATCGTGCATCCTCTCGAGTGGAGACCGGTATGGCGGTGAACTTCTTGAGTTACAGCAAGGGTGTGAAAGACCCATTCGAAATTCCAGAGGTTAGGTGTCATTAGTCTCCAGACGCCTCATCGGAAATAGGCTTCATCTTTCCTGGAAGGGAGAACTTCCTGGATTTTCTCGAGTTGCGGCAGGTGTTCTCGAGTTACGACGGGGACCTCAGGGACCCGGCCTGGTGGCCTCAGGAAAGGCCATTCCCCATGGAAGTTGCTAGGGGACCTCTCGGGATTCCTGTTCCGTCGATACCAAGGCCAAAAACCTTGTGTGGAGTCAGGGCCGGAACCGAGGATTCCTCTCAGGGGCTGACATGGATCTTTGGGTACTTCTGGAGTCTCCCCAAGGGAGTCAGGCCTCGTCTCGAGTGCGGGCATGCACGTGCGCTTTCCTTCCAGGCTGTAGCAGCAATGTCACGCTTCCCGTCGTGTGGATCAAAGGATCTGTGGTTTTCCCTCGAGGCCCTCCCTCGAGGCTTTCCCACACGGCAGTCCCACGTGCCACCGTGGTGTGAGTCGATCCTCGGCGTGAAAGTTGAGCCAGTACAGGGCACAAAGTTTCCTCTGGAATGGACTGAGACATCTGTGGGACTCTTGGAATGGTGGTACGACCATGGAGTTCCTCTAGCCGTTCCTGTTGAGAGTGCCTCCTCTTGATATGCGACGGGAACGCCGGGAATTCTTTCCTGTTGAAAGCAGGGAAATGATCCCTCATCTCGAGCTACGAGGGGGAAACGGGGCTCCTCTGTTTGTAGGCGGGATCATCGTGCTTCCACTGGAGTGGAGACGGGTATGGCGGTGAACTTCTTGCGTTGCAGCAAGGGTGTGAAAGACCCTTTCGAAGTTCCAGAGGTTAGGTGTCATTAGTCTCCAGACGCCTCATCGGAAATAGGCCTCATCTCGCCTCGAAGGGAGAACTTCCAGGATTTTCTCGAGTTGCGGCAGGTGTTCTCGAGTTACGACGGGGACCTCAGGGACCCGCCCTGGTGGCCTCAGGAGAGGACAGTCCCAATGCGAGTTGCTATGTGGCCTCTCGGGATTCCTCTCCCGTCGATACTGGGGCCAAAAACCTTGTGTGGAGTCAGGGCCGGAACCGAGGATTCCTCTCAGGGGCTGACATGGATCTTTGGGTACTTCTGTAGTCTCCCCAGGGGAGTCAGGCCTCGTCTCGAGTGGGGGCATGCACGTGCGCTTTCCTTCCAGGCTGTAGCAGCAATGTCACGCTTCCCGTTGCGTGGATCAAAGGATCTGTGCTTTTCCCTCGAGGCTTTCCCTCGAGGCTTTCCCACAGGGCTGTCCCACGTGCCACCGTGGTGTGAGTCGATCCTCGGCATGAAAGATGAGCCAGTGCAGGGCAAAGAGGTTCCTCTGGAATGGACTGAGACATCTGGGGGACTCTTGGAATGGTGGTACGACCATGGAGTTCCTCTCGCCTTTCCTGTTGAGAGTGCCTCCTCTTGAGATGCGACGGGAACGCCGGGAATTCTTTCCCGTTGAAAGCAGGGAAAGGATCCCTCATCTCGAGCTACGAGGGGGAAACGGGGCTTCTCTGGATGTGGGCGGGACCATCGTGCTTCCTCTCGAGTGGAGACGGGTATGGCGGTGAACTTCTTGAGTTGCAGCAAGGGTGTGAAAGACCCTTTCGAAGTTCCAGAGGTTAGGTGTCATTAGTCTCCAGACGCCTCATCGGAAATAGGCCTCATCTCGCCTGGAAGGGAGAACTTCCTGGATTTTCTCGAGTTGCGGCAGGTGTTCTCGAGTTAGACGGGGACCTCAGGGACCCGCCCTGATGGCCTCAGGAGAGGCCAGTCCCCATGCGAGTTGCTAGGGGGCCTCTCGGGATTCCTCTCCCGTCGATACCGGGGCCAAAAACCTTGTGTGGAGTCAGGGCCAAAACCGAGGATTCCTCTCAGGGGCTGACATGGATCTTTGGGTACTTCTGGAGTCTCCCCAGGGGAGTCAGGCCTCGTCTCGAGTGGGGGCATGCACGTGCACTTTCCTTCCAGGCTGTAGCAGCAATGTCACGCTTCCCGTCGCTTGGATCAAAGGATCTGTGGTTTTCCCTCGAAGCTTTCCCTCGAGGCTTTCCCACAGGGCTGTCCCACGTGCCACCGTGGTGTGAATCGATCCTCGGCGTGAAAGATGAGCCAGTGCAGGGCAAAGAGGTTCCTCTGGAATGGACTGAGACATCTGGGGGACTCTTGGAATGGTGGTACGACCATGGAGTTCCGCTCGCCTTTCCTGTTGAGAGTGCCTCCTCTTGAGATGTGACGGGAACGTCGGGAATTCTTTCCCGTTGAAAGCAGGGAAAGGATCCCTCATCTCGAGCTACGAGGGGGAAACGGGGCTCCTCTGGATGTGGGCGGGACCATCGTGCTTCCTCTCGAGTGGAGACGGGTATGGCGATGAACTTCTTGAGTTGCAGCAAGGGTGTGAAAGACCCTTTCGAAGTTCCAGAGGTTAGGTGTCATTAGTCTCCAGATGCCTCATCGGAAATAGGCCTCATCTCGCCTGGAAGGGTGAACTTCCTGGATTTTCTCGAGTTGCGGCAGGTGTTCTCGAGTTACGACCGGGACCTCAGGGACCCGCCCTGGTGGCCTCAGGAGAGGCCAGTACCCATGCGAGTTGCTAGGGGGCCTCTCGGGATTCCTCTCCCGTCGATACCGGGGCCAAAAACCTTGTGTGGAGTCAGGGCCGGAACCGAGGATTCCTCTCATGGGCTGATATGGATCTTTGGGTACTTCTGGAGTCTCGCCAGGGGAGACAGGCCTCGTCTCGTGTGGGGGCATGCACCTGCACTTTCCTTCCAGGCTGTAGCAGCAATGTCACGCTTCCCGTCACGTGGATCAAAGGATCTGTGGTTTTCCCTCGAGGCTTTCCCTCGAGGCTTTCCCACAGGGCTGTCCCACGTGCCACCATGGTGTGAGTCGATTCTCGGCGTGAAAGATGAGCCAGTGCAGGGCAAAGAGGTTCCTCTGGAATGGACTGAGACATCTGGGGGACTCTTGGAATGGTGGTACGACCATGGAGTTCCTCTCGCCTTTCCTGTTGAGAGTGCCTCCTCTTGAGATGCGACGGGAACGCCGGGAATTCTTTCCCGTTGAAAGCAGGGAAAGGATCCCTCATCTCGAGCTACGAGGGGGAAACGGGGCTCCTCTGGATGTGGGCGGGACCATCGTGCTTCCTCTCGAGTGGAGACGGGTATGGCGGTGAACTTCTTGAGTTGCAGCAAGGGTGTGAAAGACCCTTTCGAAGTTCCAGAGGTTAGGTGTCATTAGTCTCCAGACGCCTCATCGGAAAGAGGCCTCATCTCGCCTGGAAGGGAGAACTTCCTGGATTTTCTCGAGTTGCGGCAGGTGTTCTCGAGTTACGACGGGGACCTCAGGGACCCGCCCTGGTGGCCTCAGGAGAGGCCAGTCCCCATGCGAGTTGCTAGGGGGCCTCTCGGGATTCCTCTCCCGTCGATACCGGGGCCAAAAGAATTTTTTGGAGTCAGGGCCGGAACCGAGGATTCCTCTCAGGGGCTGATATGGATTTTTGGGTACTTCTGGAGTCTCGCCAGGGGAGATAGGCCTCGTCTCGTGTGGGGGAATGCACGTGTGCTTGCCTTCCAGGCTGTAGTAGCAATGTCACGCTTTCCGTCGCGTGGATCAAAGGATCTGTGGTTTTCCCTCGAGGCTTTCCCTCGAGGCTATCCCACATGCCTGTCCCACGTGCCACCGTGATGTGAGTCGATCCTCGGCGTGAAAGATGAGCCAGTGCAGGGCAAAGTGGTTCCTCGGGAATGGACTGAGACATCTGGGGGACTCTTGGCATTGTGGTACGACCATGGAGTTCCTCTCCCCTTTCCTGTTGAGAGTGCCTCCACTTGAGATGCGACGGGAACGCCGGGAATTCTTTCCCGTTGAAAGCAGGGAAAGGATCCCTCATCACGAGCTACGAGGGGGAAACGGGGCTCCTCTGGATGTGGGCGGGACCATCGTGCTTCCTCTCGAGTGGAGACGCGTATGGCGGTGAACTTCTTGAGTTGCAGCAAGGCTGTGAAAGACCCTTTCGACGTTCCAGAGGTTAGGTGTCATTAGTCTCCAGACGCCTCATCGGAAAGAGGCCTCATCTCGCCTGGAAGGGAGAACTTCCTGGATTTTCTCGAGTTGTGGCAGGTGTTCTCGAGTTTCAACGGGGACCTCAGGGACCCGCCCTGGTGGCCTCAGGAAAGGTCAGTCCCAATGCGAGTTGCTATGTGGCCTCTCGGGATTCCTCTCCCGTCGATACTGGGGCCAAAAACCTTGTGTGGAGTCAGGGCCGGAACCGAGGATTCCTCTCAGGGGCTGATATGGATCTTTGGGTACCTCTGGAGTCTCCCCAGGGGAGTCAGGCCTCGTCTCGTGTGGGGTCATGCACGTGCGCCTTCCTTCCACACTGTAGAAGAAATGTCACGCTTCCTGTCGCGTGGATCAAAGGATCTGTGGTTCTCCCTCGAGGCTTTCCCACAGGGCTGTCCCTAGTGCCACCGTGGTGTGAGTCGTTCCTCGGCGTGAAAGATAAGCCAATTCAGGGCAAACAGGTTCCTCTGGAATGGAATGAGACATCTGGGGGACTCTTGGAATGGTGGTACGACCATGGAGTTCCTCTCGCCTTTCCTGTTGACATTGCCTCCTCTTGAGATGCGACGGGAACGCCGGGAATTCTTTCCCGTTGAAAGCAGGGAAAGGATCCCTCATCTCGAGCTACGAGGGGGAAACGGGGCTCCTTTGGATGTGGGCGGGACCATCGTGCTTCCTCTCGAGTGGAGACGGGTATGGCGGTGAACTTCTTGAGTTGCAGCAAGGGTGTGAAAGACCCTTTCGAAGTTCCAGAGGTTAGGTGTCATTCATCTCCAGACGCCTCATCGGAAATAGGCCTCATCTCGCCTGGAAGGGAGAACTTCCTGGATTTTCTCGAGTTGCGGCAGGTGTTCTCGAGTTACGACGGGGACATCAGGGACCCGCCCTGGTGGCCTCAGGAGAGGCCAGTCCCGATGCGAGTTGCTAGGGGGCCTCTCGGGATTCCTCTCCCGTCGATACCGGGGCCAAAAACCTTGTGTGGAGTCAGGGCAGGAACCGAGGATTCCTCTCAGGGGCTGACATGGATCTTTGGGTACTTCTGGAGTCTCCCCAAGGGAGTCAGGCCTCGTCTCGAGTGCGGGCATGCACGTGCGCTTTCCTTCCAGGCTGTAGCAGCAATGTCACGCTTCCCGTCGTGTGGATCAAAGGATCTGTGGTTTTCCCTCGAGGCCCTCCCTCGAGGCTTTCCCACACGGCAGTCCCACGTGCCACCGTGGTGTGAGTCGATCCTCGGCGTGAAAGTTGAGCCAGTACAGGGCACAAAGTTTCCTCTGGAATGGACTGAGACATCTGTGGGACTCTTGGAATGGTGGTACGACCATGGAGTTCCTCTAGCCGTTCCTGTTGAGAGTGCCTCCTCTTGATATGCGACGGGAACGCCGGGAATTCTTTCCTGTTGAAAGCAGGGAAATGATCCCTCATCTCGAGCTACGAGGGGGAAACGGGGCTCCTCTGTTTGTAGGCGGGATCATCGTGCTTCCACTGGAGTGGAGACGGGTATGGCGGTGAACTTCTTGCGTTGCAGCAAGGGTGTGAAAGACCCTTTCGAAGTTCCAGAGGTTAGGTGTCATTAGTCTCCAGACGCCTCATCGGAAATAGGCCTCATCTCGCCTCGAAGGGAGAACTTCCAGGATTTTCTCGAGTTGCGGCAGGTGTTCTCGAGTTACGACGGGGACCTCAGGGACCCGCCCTGGTGGCCTCAGGAGAGGACAGTCCCAATGCGAGTTGCTATGTGGCCTCTCGGGATTCCTCTCCCGTCGATACTGGGGCCAAAAACCTTGTGTGGAGTCAGGGCCGGAACCGAGGATTCCTCTCAGGGGCTGACATGGATCTTTGGGTACTTCTGGAGTCTCCCCAGGGGAGTCAGGCCTCGTCTCGAGTGGGGGCATGCACGTGCGCTTTCCTTCCAGGCTGTAGCAGCAATGTCACGCTTCCCGTTGCGTGGATCAAAGGATCTGTGCTTTTCCCTCGAGGCTTTCCCTCGAGGCTTTCCCACAGGGCTGTCCCACGTGCCACCGTGGTGTGAGTCGATCCTCGGCATGAAAGATGAGCCAGTGCAGGGCAAAGAGGTTCCTCTGGAATGGACTGAGACATCTGGGGGACTCTTGGAATGGTGGTACGACCATGGAGTTCCTCTCGCCTTTCCTGTTGAGAGTGCCTCCTCTTGAGATGCGACGGGAACGCCGGGAATTCTTTCCCGTTGAAAGCAGGGAAAGGATCCCTCATCTCGAGCTACGAGGGGGAAACGGGGCTTCTCTGGATGTGGGCGGGACCATCGTGCTTCCTCTCGAGTGGAGACGGGTATGGCGGTGAACTTCTTGAGTTGCAGCAAGGGTGTGAAAGACCCTTTCGAAGTTCCAGATGTTAGGTGTCATTAGTCTCCAGACGCCTCATCGGAAATAGGCCTCATCTCGCCTGGAAGGGAGAACTTCCTGGATTTTCTCGAGTTGCGGCAGGTGTTCTCGAGTTAGACGGGGACCTCAGGGACCCGCCCTGATGGCCTCAGGAGAGGCCAGTCCCCATGCGAGTTGCTAGGGGGCCTCTCGGGATTCCTCTCCCGTCGATACCGGGGCCAAAAACCTTGTGTGGAGTCAGGGCCAAAACCGAGGATTCCTCTCAGGGGCTGACATGGATCTTTGGGTACTTCTGGAGTCTCCCCAGGGGAGTCAGGCCTCGTCTCGAGTGGGGGCATGCACGTGCACTTTCCTTCCAGGCTGTAGCAGCAATGTCACGCTTCCCGTCGCTTGGATCAAAGGATCTGTGGTTTTCCCTCGAAGCTTTCCCTCGAGGCTTTCCCACAGGGCTGTCCCACGTGCCACCGTGGTGTGAATCGATCCTCGGCGTGAAAGATGAGCCAGTGCAGGGCAAAGAGGTTCCTCTGGAATGGACTGAGACATCTGGGGGACTCTTGGAATGGTGGTACGACCATGGAGTTCCGCTCGCCTTTCCTGTTGAGAGTGCCTCCTCTTGAGATGTGACGGGAACGTCGGGAATTCTTTCCCGTTGAAAGCAGGGAAAGGATCCCTCATCTCGAGCTACGAGGGGGAAACGGGGCTCCTCTGGATGTGGGCGGGACCATCGTGCTTCCTCTCGAGTGGAGACGGGTATGGCGATGAACTTCTTGAGTTGCAGCAAGGGTGTGAAAGACCCTTTCGAAGTTCCAGAGGTTAGGTGTCATTAGTCTCCAGATGCCTCATCGGAAATAGGCCTCATCTCGCCTGGAAGGGAGAACTTCCTGGATTTTCTCGAGTTGCGGCAGGTGTTCTCGAGTTACGACCGGGACCTCAGGGACCCGCCCTGGTGGCCTCAGGAGAGGCCAGTACCCATGCGAGTTGCTAGGGGGCCTCTCGGGATTCCTCTCCCGTCGATACCGGGGCCAAAAACCTTGTGTGGAGTCAGGGCCGGAACCGAGGATTCCTCTCATGGGCTGATATGGATCTTTGGGTACTTCTGGAGTCTCGCCAGGGGAGACAGGCCTCGTCTCGTGTGGGGGCATGCACCTGCACTTTCCTTCCAGGCTGTAGCAGCAATGTCACGCTTCCCGTCACGTGGATCAAAGGATCTGTGGTTTTCCCTCGAGGCTTTCCCTCGAGGCTTTCCCACAGGGCTGTCCCACGTGCCACCATGGTGTGAGTCGATTCTCGGCGTGAAAGATGAGCCAGTGCAGGGCAAAGAGGTTCCTCTGGAATGGACTGAGACATCTGGGGGACTCTTGGAATGGTGGTACGACCATGGAGTTCCTCTCGCCTTTCCTGTTGAGAGTGCCTCCTCTTGAGATGCGACGGGAACGCCGGGAATTCTTTCCCGTTGAAAGCAGGGAAAGGATCCCTCATCTCGAGCTACGAGGGGGAAACGGGGCTCCTCTGGATGTGGGCGGGACCATCGTGCTTCCTCTCGAGTGGAGACGGGTATGGCGGTGAACTTCTTGAGTTGCAGCAAGGGTGTGAAAGACCCTTTCGAAGTTCCAGAGGTTAGGTGTCATTAGTCTCCAGACGCCTCATCGGAAATAGGCCTCATCTCGCCTGGAAGGGAGAACTTCCTGGATTTTCTCGAGTTGCGGCAGGTGTTCTCGAGTTACGACGGGGACCTCAGGGACCCGCCCTGGTGGCCTCAGGAGAGGCCAGTCCCCATGCGAGTTGCTAGGGGGCCTCTCGGGATTCCTCTCCCGTCGATACCGGGGCCAAAAGAATTTTTTGGAGTCAGGGCCGGAACCGAGGATTCCTCTCAGGGGCTGATATGGATTTTTGGGTACTTCTGGAGTCTCGCCAGGGGAGATAGGCCTCGTCTCGTGTGGGGGAATGCACGTGTGCTTGCCTTCCAGGCTGTAGTAGCAATGTCACGCTTTCCGTCGCGTGGATCAAAGGATCTGTGGTTTTCCCTCGAGGCTTTCCCTCGAGGCTATCCCACATGCCTGTCCCACGTGCCACCGTGATGTGAGTCGATCCTCGGCGTGAAAGATGAGCCAGTGCAGGGCAAAGTGGTTCCTCGGGAATGGACTGAGACATCTGGGGGACTCTTGGCATTGTGGTACGACCATGGAGTTCCTCTCCCCTTTCCTGTTGAGAGTGCCTCCACTTGAGATGCGACGGGAACGCCGGGAATTCTTTCCCGTTGAAAGCAGGGAAAGGATCCCTCATCACGAGCTACGAGGGGGAAACGGGGCTCCTCTGGATGTGGGCGGGACCATCGTGCTTCCTCTCGAGTGGAGACGCGTATGGCGGTGAACTTCTTGAGTTGCAGCAAGGCTGTGAAAGACCCTTTCGACGTTCCAGAGGTTAGGTGTCATTAGTCTCCAGACGCCTCATCGGAAAGAGGCCTCATCTCGCCTGGAAGGGAGAACTTCCTGGATTTTCTCGAGTTGTGGCAGGTGTTCTCGAGTTTCAACGGGGACCTCAGGGACCCGCCCTGGTGGCCTCAGGAAAGGTCAGTCCCAATGCGAGTTGCTATGTGGCCTCTCGGGATTCCTCTCCCGTCGATACTGGGGCCAAAAACCTTGTGTGGAGTCAGGGCCGGAACCGAGGATTCCTCTCAGGGGCTGATATGGATCTTTGGGTACCTCTGGAGTCTCCCCAGGGGAGTCAGGCCTCGTCTCGTGTGGGGTCATGCACGTGCGCCTTCCTTCCACACTGTAGAAGAAATGTCACGCTTCCTGTCGCGTGGATCAAAGGATCTGTGGTTCTCCCTCGAGGCTTTCCCACAGGGCTGTCCCTAGTGCCACCGTGGTGTGAGTCGTTCCTCGGCGTGAAAGATAAGCCAATTCAGGGCAAACAGGTTCCTCTGGAATGGAATGAGACATCTGGGGGACTCTTGGAATGGTGGTACGACCATGGAGTTCCTCTCGCCTTTCCTGTTGACATTGCCTCCTCTTGAGATGCGACGGGAACGCCGGGAATTCTTTCCCGTTGAAAGCAGGGAAAGGATCCCTCATCTCGAGCTACGAGGGGGAAACGGGGCTCCTTTGGATGTGGGCGGGACCATCGTGCTTCCTCTCGAGTGGAGACGGGTATGGCGGTGAACTTCTTGAGTTGCAGCAAGGGTGTGAAAGACCCTTTCGAAGTTCCAGAGGTTAGGTGTCATTCATCTCCAGACGCCTCATCGGAAATAGGCCTCATCTCGCCTGGAAGGGAGAACTTCCTGGATTTTCTCGAGTTGCGGCAGGTGTTCTCGAGTTACGACGGGGACATCAGGGACCCGCCCTGGTGGCCTCAGGAGAGGCCAGTCCCGATGCGAGTTGCTAGGGGGCCTCTCGGGATTCCTCTCCCGTCGATACCGGGGCCAAAAACCTTGTGTGGAGTCAGGGCAGGAACCGAGGATTCCTCTCAGGGGCTAACATGGATCTTTGGGTACTTCTGGAGTCTCCCCAGGGGAGTCAGGCCTCGTCTCGAGTGGGGGCATGCAGGTGTGCTTTCCTTCCAGGCTGTAGCAGCAATGTCACGCTTCCCGTCGCGTGGATCAAAGGATCTCTGGTTTTCCCTCGAGGCTTTCCCTCGAGGCTTTCCCACAGGGCTGTCCCACGTGCCACCGTGGTGTGAGTCGATCCTCGGCGTGAAAGATGAGCCAGTGCAGGGCAAAGAGGTTCCTCTGGATAGGACTGAGACATCTTGGGGACTCTTGGCATGGTGGTACGACCATGGAGTTCCTCTCGCCTTTCCTGTTGAGAGTGCCTCCTCTTGAGATGCGACGGGAACGCCGGGAATTCTTTCCCGTTGAAAGCAGGGAAAGGATCCCTCATCTCGAGCTACGAGGGGGAAACGGGGCTCCTCTGGATGTGGGCGGGACCATCGTGCTTCCTCTCGAGTGGAGACGGGTATGGCGGTGAACTTCTTGAGTTGCAGCAAGGGTGTGAAAGACCCTTTCGAAGTTCCAGAGGTTAGGTGTCATTAGTCTCCAGACGCCTCATCGGAAATAGGCCTCATCTCGCCTGGAAGGGAGAACTTCCTGGATTTTCTCGAGTTGCGGCAGGTGTTCTCGAGTTACGACGGGGACCTCAGGGACCCGCCCTGCTGGCCTCAGGAGAGGCCAGTCCCCAAGCGAGTTGCTAGGGGTCCTCTCGGGATTCCTCTCCCGTCGATACCAGGGACAAAAACCTTGTGTGGAGTCAGGTCCGGAACCGAGGATTCCTCTCAGGGGCTGACATGGATCTTTGGGTACTCCTGGAGTCTCGCCAGGGGCGTCAGGCCTCGTCTCGAGTGGGGGCATGCACGTGGGCTTGCCTTCCAGGCTGTAGCAGCAATGTCACGCTTCCCGTCGCGTGGATCAAAGGATCTGTGGTTTTCCCTCGAGGCTTTCCCTCGAGGCTATCCCACATGCCTGTCCCACGTGCCACCGTGATGTGAGTCGATCCTCGGCGTGAAAGATGAGCCAGTGCAGGGCAAAGAGGTTCCTCGGGAATGGACTGAGACATCTGGGGGACTCTTGGCATCGTGGTAAGACCATGGAGTTCCTCTCCCCTTTCCTGTTGAGAGTGCCTCCACTTGAGATGCGACGGGAACGCCGGGAATTCTTTCCCGTTGAAAGCAGGGAAAGGATCCCTCATCACGAGCTACGAGGGGGAAACGGGGCTCCTCTGGATGTGGGCGGGACCATCGTGCTTCCTCTCGAGTGGAGACGCGTATGGCGGTGAACTTCTTGAGTTGCAGCAAGGCTGTGAAAGACCCTTTCGACGTTCCAGAGGTTAGGTGTCATTAGTCTCCAGACGCCTCATCGGAAAGAGGCCTCATCTCGCCTGGAAGGGAGAACTTCCTGGATTTTCTCGAGTTGCGGCAGGTGTTCTCGAGTTACAACGGGGACCTCAGGGACCCGCCCTGGTGGCCTCAGGAAAGGTCAGTCCCAATGCGAGTTGCTATGTGGCCTCTCGGGATTCCTCTCCCGTCGATACTGGGGCCAAAAACCTTGTGTGGAGTCAGGGCCGGAACCGAGGATTCCTCTCAGGGGCTGATATGGATCTTTGGGTACTTCTGGAGTCTCCCCAGGGGAGTCAGGCCTCGTCTCGTGTGGGGTCATGCACGTGCGCTTTCCTTCCACACTGTAGAAGCAATGTCACGCTTCCTGTCGCGAGGATCAAAGGATCTGTGGTTCTCCCTCGAGGCTTTCCCACAGGGCTGTCCCTAGTGCCACCGTGGTGTGAGTCGTTCCTCGGCGTGAAAGATGAGCCAATGCAGGGCAAACAGGTTCCTCTGGAATGGAATGAGACATCTGGGGGACTCTTGGAATGGTGGTACGACCATGGAGTTCCTCTCGCCTTTCCTGTTGAGAGTGCCTCCACTTGAGATGCGACGGGAACGCCGGGAATTCTTTCCCGTTGAAAGCAGTGAAAGGATCCCTCATCTCGAGCTACGAGGGGGAAACGGGGCTCCTCTGGATGTGGGCGGGACCTTCGTGCTTCCTCTCGAGTGGAGACGGGTATGGCGATGAACTTCTTGAGTTGCAGCAAGGGTGTGAAAGACCCTTTCGAAGTTCCAGAGGTTAGGTGTCATTAGTCTCCAGACGCCTCATCGGAAATAGGCCTCATCTCGCCTGGAAGGGAGAACTTCCTGGATTTTCTCGAGTTGCGGCAGGTGTTCTCGAGTTACGACGGGGACCTCAGGGACCCGCCCTGGTGGCCTCAGGAGAGGCCAGTCCCCATGCGAGTTGCTAGGGGGCCTCTCGGGATTCCTCTCCCGTCGATATCGGGGCCAAAAGAATTTTTTGGAGTCAGGGCCGGAACCGAGGATTCCTCTCAGGGGCTGACATGATCTTTGGGTACTTCTGGAGTCTCCCCAGGGGAGTCAGGCCTCGTCTCGAGTGGGGGCATGCACGTGCGCTTTCCTTCCAGGCTGTAGCAGCAATGTCACGCTTCCCGTCGCGTGGATCAAAGGATCTGTGGTTTTCCCTCGAGGCTTTCCCTCGAGGCTTTCCCACAGGGCTGTCCCACGTGCCACCGTGGTGTGAGTCGATCCTCGGCGTGAAAGATGAGCCAGTGCAGGGCAAAGAGGTTCCTCTGGATAGGACTGAGACATCTTGGGGACTCTTGGCATGGTGGTACGACCATGGAGTTCCTCTCGCCTTTCCTGTTGAGAGTGCCTCCTCTTGAGATGCGACGGGAACGCCGGGAATTCTTTCCCGTTGAAAGCAGGGAAAGGATCCCTCATCTCGAGCTACGAGGGGGAAACGGGGCTCCTCTGGATGTGGGCGGGACCATCGTGCTTCCTCTCGAGTGGAGACGGGTATGGCGGTGAACTTCTTGAGTTGCAGCAAGGGTGTGAAAGACCCTTTCGAAGTTCCAGAGGTTAGGTGTCATTAGTCTCCAGACGCCTCATCGGAAATAGGCCTCATCTCGCCTGGAAGGGAGAACTTCCTGGATTTACTGGAGTTGCGGCAGGTGTTCTCGAGTTACGACGGGGACCTCAGGGACCCGCCCTGCTGGCCTCAGGAGAGGCCAGTCCCCAAGCGAGTTGCTAGGGGTCCTCTCGGGATTCCTCTCCCGTCGATACCAGGGACAAAAACCTTGTGTGGAGTCAGGTCCGGAACCGAGGATTCCTCTCAGGGGCTGACATGGATCTTTGGGTACTCCTGGAGTCTCGCCAGGGGCGTCAGGCCTCGTCTCGAGTGGGGGCATGCACGTGGGCTTGCCTTCCAGGCTGTAGCAGCAATGTCACGCTTCCCGTCGCGTGGATCAAAGGATCTGTGGTTTTCCCTCGAGGCTTTCCCTCGAGGCTATCCCACATGCCTGTCCCACGTGCCACCGTGATGTGAGTCGATCCTCGGCGTGAAAGATGAGCCAGTGCAGGGCAAAGAGGTTCCTCGGGAATGGACTGAGACATCTGGGGGACTCTTGGCATCGTGGTAAGACCATGGAGTTCCTCTCCCCTTTCCTGTTGAGAGTGCCTCCACTTGAGATGCGACGGGAACGCCGGGAATTCTTTCCCGTTGAAAGCAGGGAAAGGATCCCTCATCACGAGCTACGAGGGGGAAACGGGGCTCCTCTGGATGTGGGCGGGACCATCGTGCTTCCTCTCGAGTGGAGACGCGTATGGCGGTGAACTTCTTGAGTTGCAGCAAGGCTGTGAAAGACCCTTTCGACGTTCCAGAGGTTAGGTGTCATTAGTCTCCAGACGCCTCATCGGAAAGAGGCCTCATCTCTCCTGGAAGGGAGAACTTCCTGGATTTTCTCGAGTTGCGGCAGGTGTTCTCGAGTTACAACGGGGACCTCAGGGACCCGCCCTGGTGGCCTCAGGAAAGGTCAGTCCCAATGCGAGTTGCTATGTGGCCTCTCGGGATTCCTCTCCCGTCGATACTGGGGCCAAAAACCTTGTGTGGAGTCAGGGCCGGAACCGAGGATTCCTCTCAGGGGCTGATATGGATCTTTGGGTACTTCTGGAGTCTCCCCAGGGGAGTCAGGCCTCGTCTCGTGTGGGGTCATGCACGTGCGCTTTCCTTCCACACTGTAGAAGCAATGTCACGCTTCCTGTCGCGAGGATCAAAGGATCTGTGGTTCTCCCTCGAGGCTTTCCCACAGGGCTGTCCCTAGTGCCACCGTGGTGTGAGTCGTTCCTCGGCGTGAAAGATGAGCCAATGCAGGGCAAACAGGTTCCTCTGGAATGGAATGAGACATCTGGGGGACTCTTGGAATGGTGGTACGACCATGGAGTTCCTCTCGCCTTTCCTGTTGAGAGTGCCTCCTCTTGAGATGCGACGGGAACGCCGGGAATTCTTTCCCGTTGAAAGCAGGGAAAGGATCCCTCATCTCGAGCTACGAGGGGGAAACGGGGCTCCTCTGGATGTGGGCGGGACCTTCGTGCTTCCTCTCGAGTGGAGACGGGTATGGCGATGAACTTCTTGAGTTGCAGCAAGGGTGTGAAAGACCCTTTCGAAGTTCCAGAGGTTAGGTGTCATTAGTCTCCAGACGCCTCATCGGAAATAGGCCTCATCTCGCCTGGAAGGGAGAACTTCCTGGATTTTCTCGAGTTGCGGCAGGTGTTCTCGAGTTACGACGGGGACCTCAGGGACCCGCCCTGGTGGCCTCAGGAGAGGCCAGTCCCCATGCGAGTTGCTAGGGGGCCTCTCGGGATTCCTCTCCCGTCGATATCGGGGCCAAAAGAATTTTTTGGAGTCAGGGCCGGAACCGAGGATTCCTCTCAGGGGCTGACATGATCTTTGGGTACTTCTGGAGTCTCCCCAGGGGAGTCAGGCCTCGTCTCGAGTGGGGGCATGCACGTGCGCTTTCCTTCCAGGCTGTAGCAGCAATGTCACGCTTCCCGTCGCGTGGATCAAAGGATCTGTGGTTTTCCCTCGAGGCTTTCCCTCGAGGCTTTCCCACAGGGCTGTCCCACGTGCCACCGTGGTGTGAGTCGATCCTCGGCGTGAAAGATGAGCCAGTGCATGGCAAAGAGGTTCCTCTGGAATGGACTGAGACATCTGGGGGACTCTTGGAATGGTGGTACGACCATGGAGTTCCTCTCGCCTTTCCTGTTGAGAGTGCCTCCTCTTGAGATGCGACGGGAATGCCGGGAATTCTTTCCCGTTGAAAGCAGGGAAAGGATCCCTCATCTCGAGCTACGAGGGGGAAACGGGGCTCCTCTGGATGTGGGCGCGACCATCGTGCTTCCTCTCGAGTGGAGACGGGTATGGCGGTGAACTTCTTGAGTTGCAGCAAGGGTGTGAAAGACCCTTTCGAAGTTCCAGAGGTTAGGTGTCATTAGTCTCCAGACGCCTCATCGGAAATAGGCCTCATCTCGCCTGGAAGGGAGAACTTCCTGGATTTTCTCCAGTTGCGGCAGGTGTTCTCGAGTTAGACGGGGACCTCAGGGACCCGCCCTGATGGCCTCAGGAGAGGCCAGTCCCCATGCGAGTTGCTAGGGGGCCTCTCGGTATTCCTCTCCCGTCGATACCGGGGCCAAAAACCTTGTGTGGAGTCAGGGCCAGAACCGAGGATTCCTCTCAGGGGCTGACATGGATCTTTGGGTACTTCTGGAGTCTCCCCAGGGGAGTCAGGCCTCGTCACGAGTGGGGGCATGCACGTGCACTTTCCTTCCAGGCTGTAGCAGCAATGTCACGCTTCCCGTCGCTTGGATCAAAGGATCTGTGGTTTTCCCTCGAAGCTTTCCCTCGAGGCTTTCCCACAGGGCTGTCCCACGTGCCACCGTGGTGTGAGTCGATCCTCGGCGTGAAAGATGAGCCAGTGCAGGGCAAAGAGGTTCCTCTGGAATGGACTGAGACATCTGGGGGACTCTTGGAATGGTGGTACGACCATGGAGTTCCGCTCGCCTTTCCTGTTGAGAGTGCCTCCTCTTGAGATCCGACGGGAACGCCGGGAATTCTTTCCCGTTGAAAGCAGGGAAAGGATCCCTCATCTCGAGCTACGAGGGGGAAACGGGGCTCCTCTGGATGTGGGCGGGACCATCGGACTTCCTCTCGAGTGGAGACGGGTATGGCGATGAACTTCTTGAGTTGCAGCAAGGGTGTGAAAGACCCTTTCGAAGTTCCAGAGGTTAGGTGTCATTAGTCTCCAGACGCCTCATCGGAAATAGGCCTCATCTCGCCTGGAAGGGAGAACTTCCTGGATTTTCTCGAGTTGCGGCAGGTGTTCTCGAGTTACGACCGGGACCTCAGGGACCCGCCCTGGTGGCCTCAGGAGAGGCCAGTCCCCATGCGAGTTGCTAGGGGGCCTCTCGGGATTCCTCTCCCGTTGATACCGGGGCCAAAAACCTTGTGTGGAGTCAGGGCCGGAACCGAGGATTCCTCTCATGGGCTGACATGGATCTTTGGGAACTTCTGGAGTCTCGCCAGGGGAGACAGGCCTCGTCTCGTGTGGGGGCATGCACCTGCACTTTCCTTCCAGGCTGTAGCAGCAATGTCACGCTTCCCGTCACGTGGATCAAAGGATCTGTGGTTTTCCCTCGAGGCTTTCCCTCGAGGCTTTCCCACAGGGCTGTCCCACGTGCCACCATGGTGTGAGTCGATTCTCGGCGTGAAAGATGAGCCAGTGCAGGGCAAAGAGGTTCCTCTGGAATGGACTGAGACATCTGGGGGACTCTTGGAATGGTGGTACGACCATGGAGTTCCTCTCGCCTTTCCTGTTGAGAGTGCCTCCTCTTGAGATGGGACGGGAACGCCGGGAATTCTTTCCCGTTGAAAGCAGGGAAAGGATCCCTCATCTCGAGCTACGAGGGGGAAACGGGGCTCCTCTGGATGTGGGCGGGACCTTCGTGCTTCATCTCGAGTGGAGACGGGTATGGCGGTGAACTTCTTGAGTTGCAGCAAGGGTGTGAAAGACCCTTTCGAAGTTCCAGAGGTTAGGTGTCATTAGTCTCCAGACGCCTCATCGGAAATAGGCCTCATCTCGCCTGGAAGGGAGAACTTCCTGGATTTTCTCGAGTTGCGGCAGGTGTTCTCGAGTTACGACGGGGACCTCAGGGACCCGCCCTGGTGGCCTCAGGAGAGGCCAGTCCCCATGCGAGTTGCTAGGGGGCCTCTCGGGATTCCTCTCCCGTCGATACCGGGGCCAAAAGAATTTTTTGGAGTCAGGGCCGGAACCGAGGATTCCTCTCAGGGGCTGACATGATCTTTGGGTACTTCTGGAGTCTCCCCAGGGGAGTCAGGCCTCGTCTCGAGTCGGGGCATGCACGTGCGCTTTCCTTCCAGGCTGTAGCAGCAATGTCACTCTTCCCGTCCCGTGGATCAAAGGATCTGTGGTTTTCCCTCGAGGTTTTCCCTCGAGGCTTTCCCACTGGGCTGTCCCACGTGCCACCGTGGTGTGAGTCGATCCTCGGCGTGAAAGATGAGCCAGTGCAGGGCAAAGAGGTTCCTCTGGAATGGACTGAGACATCTGGGGGACTCTTGGAATGGTGGTACGACCATGGAGTTCCTCTCGCCTTTCCTGTTGAGAGTGCCTCCTCTTGAGATGCGACGGGAACGCCGGGAATTCTTTCCCGTTGAAAGCAGGGAAAGGATCCCTCATCTCGAGCTACGAGGGGGAAACGGGGCTCCTCTGGATGTGGGCGCGACCATCGTGCTTCCTCTCGAGTGGAGACGGGTATGGCGATGAACTTCTTGAGTTGCATCAAGGGTGTGAAAGACCCTTTCGAAGTTCCAGAGGTTAGGTGTCATTAGTCTCCAGACGCCTCATCGAAAATAGGCCTCATCTCGCCTGGAAGGGAGAACTTCCTGGATTTTCTCGAGTTGCGGCAGGTGTTCTCGAATTACGATGGGGACCTCAGGGCCCCGCCCTTGTGGTCTCAGGAAAGGCCAGTCCCCATGCGAGTTCCTAGGGGGCCTCTCGGGATTCCTCTCCCGTTGATACCGGGGCCAAAATCCTTGTGTGGAGTCAGGGCCGGAAACGAGGATTCCTCTCAGGGGCTGACATGGGTCTTTGGGTACTTCTGGAGTCTCCCCAGGTGAGTCAGGCCTCTTCTCGAGTGGGGGCATGCACGTCCGGTTTTCTTACAGGCTGTAGCAGCAATGTCACTCTTCCCGTCGCGTGGATCAAAGGATCTGTGGTTTTCCCTCGAGGCTTTCCCACAGGGCTGTCCCACGTGCCACCGTGGTGTGAGTCGATCCTCGGCGTGAAAGATGAGCCAGTGCAGGGCAAAGAGGTTGCTCTGGAATGGACTGAGAAATCTGGGGGACTCTTGGAATGGTACGACCATGGAGTTCCTCTTGGGTTTCCTGTTGAGAGTGCCTCCTCTTGAGATGCGACGGGAACGCCGGGAATTCTTTCCCGTAGAAAGCAGGGAATGGATCCCTCATCTAGAGCTCCGAGGGGGAAACGGGGCTCCTCTGGATGTGGGCGGGACCATCGTGCTTCCTCTCGAGTGGAGACGGGTATGGCGGTGAACTTCTTGAGTTGCAGCAAGGGTGTGAAAGACCCTTTCGAAGTTCCAGAGGTTAGGTGTCATTAGTCTCCAGACGCCTCATCGGAAATAGGCCTCATCTCGCCTGGAAGGGAGAACTTCCTGGATTTTCTCGAGTTGCGGCAGGTGTTCTCGAGTTACGACGGGGACCTCAGGGACCCGCCCTGGTGGCCTCAGGAGAGGCCATTCCCCATGCGAGTTGCTAGGGGGCCTCTCGGGATAACTCTCCCGTCGATACCGGGGCCAAAAGAATTTTTCGGAGTCAGGGCCGGAACCGAGGATTCCTCTCAGGGGCTGACATGGATCTTTGGGTACTTCTGGAGTCTCCCCAGGGGAGTCAGGCCTCGTCTCGAGTGGGGGCATGCACGTGCGCTTTCCTTCCAGGCTGTAGCAGCAATGTCACGCTTCCCGTCGCGTGGATCAAAGGATCTGTGGTTTTCCCTCGAGGCTTTCCCTCGAGGCTTTCCCACAGGGCTGTCCCACGTGCCACCGTGGTGTGAGTCGATCCTCGGCGTGAAAGATGAGCCAGTGCAGGGCAAAGAGGTTCCTCTGGAATGGACTGAGACATCTGGGGGACTCTTGGAATGGTGGTACGACCATGGAGTTCTTCTCGCCTTTTCTGTTGAGAGTGCCTCCTCTTGAGATGCGACGGGAACACCGGGAATTCTTTCCCGTTGAAAGCAGGTCAAGGATCCCTCATCTCGAGCTCCGAGGGGGAAACGGGGCTCCTCTGGATGTGGGCGGGACCATCGTGCTTCCTCTCGAGTGGAGACGGGTATGTCGGTGAACTTCTTGAGTTGCAGCAAGGGTGTGAAAGACCCTTTCGAAGTGCCAGAGGTTAGGTGTCATTAGTCTCCAGATGCCTCATCGGAAATAGGCCTCATCTCGCCTGGAAGGGAGAACTTCCTGGATTTTCTCGAGTTGCGGCAGGTGTTCCCGAGTTACGACGGGGACCTCAGGGACCCGCCCTGGTGGCCTCAGGAGAGGCCAGTCCCCATGCGCGTTGCTAGGGGGCCTCTCGGGATTCCTCTCCCGTCGATACCGGGGCCAAAAACCTTGTGTGGAGTCAGGGCCGGAACCGAGGATTCCTCTCAGGGGCTGATATGGATCTTTTGGGTACTTCTGGAGTCTCGCCAGGGGAGACAGGCCTCGTGTCGAGTGGGGGCATGCACGTGCGCTTTCCTTCCAGGCTGTAGCAGCAATGTCACGCTTCCCGTCGCGTGGATCAAAGGGTCTGTTTTTTTCGCTCGAGGCTTTCCCTCGAGGCTTTCCCACAGGGCTGTCCCACGTGCCACCGTGGTGTGAGTCGATCCTCGGCGTGAAAGATGAGCCAGTGCAGGGCAAAGAGTTTCCTCTGGAATGGACTGAGACATCTGGGGGACTCTTGGAATGGTGGTACGACCATGGAGTTCCTCTCGCCTTTCCTGTTGAGAGTGCCTCCTCTTGAGATGCGACGGGAACGCCGGGAATTCTTTCCCGTTGAAAGCAGGGAAAGGATCCCTCATCTCGAGCTACGAGGGGGAAACGGGGCTCCTCTGGATGTGGGCGGGACCATCGTGCTTCCTCTCGAGTGGAGACAGGTATGGCGGTGAACTTCTTGAGTTGCAGCAAGGGTGTGAAAGACCCTTTCGAAGTTCCAGAGGTTAGGTGTCATTAGTCTCCAGACGCCTCATCGGAAATAGGCCTCATCTCGCCTGGAAGGGAGAACTTCCTGGATTTTCTCGAGTTGCGGCAGGTTTTCCCAAGTTACGACGGGGACCTCAGGGACCCGCCCTGGTGGCCTCAGGAGAGGCCAGTCCCCATGCGAGTTGCTAGGGGGCCTCTCGGGATTCCTCTCCCGTCGATACCGGGGCCAAAACCCTTGTGTGGAGTCAGGGCCTGATCCGAGGATTCCTCTCAGGGGCTGAAATGGATCTTTGGGTACTTCTGGAGTCTCCCCAGGGGATTCAGGGCTCGTCTCGAGTGGGGGCATGCACGTGCGCTTTCCTTCCAGGCTGTAGCAGCAATGTCACGCTTCCCGTCGCGTGGATCAAAGGATCTGTGGTTTTCCATCGAGGCTTTCCCTCGAGGCTTTCCCACAGGGCTGTCCCACGTGCCACCGTGGTGTGAGTCGATCCTCGGCGTGAAAGATGAGCCAGTGCAGGGCAAAGAGGTTCCTCTGGAATGGACTGAGACATCTGGGGGACTCTTGGAATGGTGGTACGACCATGGAGTTCCTCTCGGCTTTCCTGTAGAGAGTGCCTCCTCTTGAGATGCGACTGGATCGCCGGGAATTCTTTCCCGTTGAAAGCAGGGAATGGATCCCTCATCTCGAGCTCCGAGGGGGAAACGGGGCTCCTCTGGATGTGGGCGGGATCATCGTGCTTCCTCTCGAGTGGAGACGGGTATGGCGGTGAACTTCTTGAGTTGCAGCAAGGGTGTGAAAGACCCTTTCGAAGTTCCAGAGGTTAGGTGTCATTAGTCTCCAGACGCCTCATCGGAAATAGGCCTCATCTCGCCTGGAAGGGAGAACTTCCTGGATTTTCTCGAGTTGCGGCAGGTGTTCTCGAGTTACGACGGGGACCTCAGGGACCCGCCCTGGTGGCCTCTGGAGAGGCCAGTCCCCATGCGAGTTGCTAGGGGGCCTCTTGGGATTCCTCTCCCGTCGATCCCGGGGCCAAAAGAATTTTTTGGAGTCAGGGCAGGAACCGAGGATTCCTCTCAGGGGTTGACATGGATCTTTGGGTACTTCTGGAGTCTCCCCAGGGGAGTCAGGCCTCGTCTCGAGTGGGGGCATGCACGTGCGCTTTCCTTCCAGGCTGTAGCAGCAATGTCACGCTTCCCGTCGCGTGGATCAAAGGATCTGTGGTTTTCCCTCGAGGCTGTCCCTCGAGGCTTTCCCACAGGGCGGTCCTACGTGCCACCGTGGTGTGAGTCGATCCTCGGCGTGAAAGATGAGCCAGTGCAGGGCAAAGAGGTTCCTCTGGAATGGACTGAGACATCTGGGGGACTCTTGGAATGGTGGTACGACCATGGAGTTCCTCTCGCCTTTCCTGTTGAGAGTGCCTCCTCTTGAGATGCGACGGGAACACCGGGAATTCTTTCCCGTTGAAAGCAGGGAAAGGATCCCTCATCTCGAGCTCCGAGGGGGAAACGGGGCTCCTCTGGATGTGGGCGGGACCATCGTGCTTCCTCTCGAGTGGAGACGGGTATGGCGGTGAACTTCTTGAGTTGCAGCAAGGGTGTGAAAGACCCTTTCGAAGTTCCAGAGGTTAGGTGTCATTAGTCTCCAGACGCCTCATCGGAAATAGGCCTCATCTCGCCTGGAAGGGAGAACTTCCTGGATTTTCTCGAGTTGCGGCAGGTGTTCCTGAGTTACGACGGGGACCTCAGGGACCCGCCCTGGTGGCCTCAGGAGAGGCCATTCCCCATGCGAGTTGCTAGGGGGCCTCTCGGGATTCCTCTCCCGTCGATACCGGGGCCAAAAACCTTGTGTGGAGTCAGGGCCGGAACCGAGGATTCCTCTCAGGGGCTGATATGGATCTTTGGGTACTTCTGGAGTCTCGCCTGGGGAGACAGGCCTCGTCTCCAGTGGGGGCATGCACGTGCGCTTTCCTTCCAGGCTGTAGCAGCAATGTCACGCTTCCCGTCGCGTGGATCAAAGGATCTGTGATGTTCCCTCGAGGCTTTCCCACAGGGCTGTCCCACGTGCCACTGTGGTGTGAGTCGATCCTCGGCGTGAAAAATGAGCCAGTGCAGGGCAAAGAGGTTCCTCTGGAATGGACTGAGACATCTGGGGGACTCTTGGAATGGTGGTACGACCATGGAGTTCCTCTCGCCTTTCCTGTTGAGAGTGCCTCCTCTTGAGATGCGACGGGAACGCCGGGAATTCTTTCCCGTTGAAAGCAGGGAAAGGATCCCTCATCTCGAGCTACGAGGGGGAAACGGGGCTCCTCTGGATGTGGGCGGGACCATCGTGCTTCCTCTCGAGTGGAGACGGGTATGGCGGTGAACTTCTTGAGTTGCAGCAAGGGTGTGAAAGACCCTTTCGAAGTTCCAGAGGTTAGGTGTCATTAGTCTCCAGACGCCTCATCGGAAATAGGCCTCATCTCGCCTGGAAGGGAGAACTTCCTGGATTTTCTCGAGTTGCGGCAGGTGTTCTCGAGTTACGACGGGGACCTCAGGGACCCGCCCTGGTGGCCTCAGGAAAGGCCAGTCCCCATGCGAGTTGCTAGGGGGCCTCTCGGGATTCCTCTCCGTCGATACCGGGTCCAAAAAGCTTGTGTGGAGTCAGGGCCGGAACCTGAGGATTCCTCTCCGGTACTGACATGGATCTTGGGGTACTTGTGGAGTCTCCCCAGTGGAGTCAGGCCTCGTTTCGAGTGGGGGCATGCACTTGCGCTTTCCTTCCAGGCTGTAGCAGCAATGTCACGCTTCCCGTCGCGTGGATCAAAGGATCTGTGATGTTCCCTCGAGGCTTTCCCTCGAGGCTTTCCCACAGGGCTGTCCCACGTGCCACCGTGGTGTGAGTCGATCCTCGGCGTGAAAGATGAGCCAGTGCAGGGCAAAGAGGTTCCTCTGGAATGGACTGAGACATCTGGGGGACTCTTGGAATCGTGGTACGACCATGGAGTTCCTCTCGCCTTTCCTGTTGAGAGTGCCTCCTCTTGAGATGCGACGGGAACGCCGGGAATTCTTTCCCGTTGAAAGCAGGGAAAGGATCCCTCATCTCGAGCTACGAGGGGGAAACGGGGCTCGTCTGGATGTGGGCAGGACCATCGTGCTTCCTTTCGAGTGGACAGGGGTATGGCGGTGAAATTCGAGAGTTGCAGCAAGGGTGTGAAAGACCCTTTCGAAGTTCCACAGGTAAGGTGTCATTAGTCTCCAGACGCCTCATCTGAAATAGGCCTCATCTCGCCTGGAAGGGAGAACTTCCTGGATTTTCTCGAATTGCGACAGGTGTTCTCGAGTTACGACGGGGACAACAGGGCCCCGCGCTGGTGGCCTCAGGAAATGACAGTTCCCATGCGAGTTGCTAGGGGGCCTCTCGGGATTCCTCTCCCGTCGATACCGGGCCAAAAACCTTGTGTGCAGTCAGGGCCGGAACCGAGGATTCCTCTCAGGGGCTGACATGGATCTTGGGATACTTCTGGAGTCTCCCCAGGGGAGTCAGGCCTCGTCTCAAGTGGGGGCATGCACGTGCGCTTTCCTTCCAGGCTATAGCAGCAATGTCATGCTTCTCGTCGCGTGGATCAAAGGATCTGTGGTTTTCCCTAGCGGCTGTCCCTCGAGGCTTTCCCACAGGGCTGTCCCACGTGCCACCATTGTGTGAGTCGATCTTCGCCATGAAAGATGAGCCAGTACAGGGCAAAGAGCTTCCTCTGGAATCGACTGAGACATCTGGGGGACTCTTGGAATGGTGGTACGACCATGGAGTTTCTCTCGCCTTTCCTGTTGAGAGTGCCTCCTCTTGAGATGCGACGGGAACGCCGGGAATTCTTCCCCGTTGAAAGCAGGGAAAGGATCCCTCATCTCGAGCTCCGAGGGGGAAACGGGGCTCCTCTGGATGTGGGCGGGACCATCGTGCTTCCTCTCGAGTGGAGACGGGTATGGCGGTGAACTTCTTGAGTTGCAGCAAGGGTGTGAAAGACCCTTTCGAAGTTCCAGAGGTTAGGTGTCATTAGTCTCCAGACGCCTCATTGGAAATAGGCCTCATCTCGCCTGGAAGGGAGAACTTCCTGGATTTTCTCGAGTTGCGGCAGGTGTTCTCGATTTACGACGGGGACCTCAGGGACCCGCCCAGGTGGCCTCAGGAGAGGCCAGTCCCCATGCGAGGTGCTAGGGTGCCTCTCGGGATTCCTCTCCCGTCGATACCGGGGCCAAAAACCTTGTGTGCAGTCAGAGCCGGAACCGAGGATTCTTCTCAGGGGCTGACATGGATCTTTGGGTACTTCTGGAGTCTCCCCAGGGGAGTCAGGCCTCGTCTCGAGTGGGGGCATGCACGTGCGCTTTCCTTCCAGGCTGTAGCAGCAATGTCACGCTTCCCGTCGCGTGGATCAAAGGATCTGTGGTTTTCCCTCGAGGCTTTCAAACAGGGCTGTCCCACGTGCCACCGTGGTGTGAGTCAATCGTCGGCGTGAAAGATGAGCCAGTGCAGGGCAAAGAGGTTCCTCTGGAATGGACTGAGACATCTGGGGGACTCTTGGAATGGTGGTAAGACCATGGAGTTCCTCTCGCCTTTCCTGTTGAGAGTGCCTCCTCTTGAGATGCGACCGGAACGCCGGGAATTCTTTCCCGTTGAAAGCAGGGAAAGGATCCCTCATCTCGAACTCCGAGGGGGATACGGGGCTCCTCTGGATGTGGGCGGGACCATCGTGTTTCCTCTCGAGTGGAGACGGTTATGGCGGTGAACTTCTTCAGTTGCAGTAAGGGTGTGAAAGAACCTTTCGAAGTTCCAGAGGTTAGGTGTCATTAGTCTCCAGACGCCTCATCGGAAATAGGCCTCATCTCGCCTGGAAGGGAGAACTTCCTGGATTTTCTCGAGTTGCGGCAGGTGTTCTCGAGTTATGACGGGGAACTCAGGGACCCGCCCTGGTGGCCTCAGGAGAGGCCAGTCCCCATGCGAGTTGCTAGGTGGCCTCTCTGTATTCCTCTCCCGACGATACCGGGGCCAAAACCCTTGTGTGGAGTCAGGGCCGGAACCGAGGATTCCTCTCAGGGGCTGATAAGGATCTTTGGGTACTTCTGAAGTCTCCCCAGGGGCGTCAGGCCTCGTCTCGAGTGGGGGCATGCACGTGCGCTTTCCTTCCAGGCTGTAGCAGCAATGTCACGCTTCCCGTCGCGTGGATCAAAGGATCTGTGGTTTTCCCTCGAGGCTTTCCCTCGAGGCTTTCCCACAGGGCTGTCCCACGTGCCACCGTGGTGTGAGTCGATCCTCGGCGTGAAAGATGAGCCAGTGCAGGGCAAAGAGGTTCCTCTGGAATGGACTGAGACATCTGGGGGACTCTTGGAATGGTGGTACGACCATGGAGTTCCTCTCGCCTTTCCTGTTGAGAGTGCCTCCCCTTGAGATTCGCCGGGAACGCCGGGAATTCTTTCCCGTTGAAAGCAGGGAAAGGATCCCTCATCTCGAGCTACGAGGGGGAAACGGGGCTCCTCTGGATGTGGGCGGGACCATCGTGCTTCCTCTCGAGTGGAGACGGGTATGGCGGTGAACTTCTTGAGTTGCAGCAAGGGTGTGAAAGACCCTTTCGAAGTTCCAGAGGTTAGGTGTCATTAGTCTCCAGACGCCTCATCGGAAATAGGCCTCATCTCGCCTGGAAGAGAGAACTTCCTGGATTTTCTCGAGTTGCGGCAGGTGTTCTCGAGTTACGACGGGGACCTCAGGGACCTGCCCTGGTGGCCTCAGGAGAGGCCAGTCCCCATGCGAGTTGCTAGGGGGCCTCTCGGGATTCCTCTCCCGTCTATACTGGGGCCAAAACCTTGTGTGGAGTCAGGGCCGGAACCGAGGATTCCTCTCACCGGTGACATGGATCTTTGGTTACTTCTGGAGTCTCCCCAGGGGAGTCAGGCCTTTTCTCGAGTGGGGGCATGCACGTGCGCTTTCCTTCCAGGCTGTAGCAGCAATGTCATGCTTCCCTTCGCGTGGATCAAAGGATCTGTGGTTTTCCCTCGAGGCTTTCCCACAGGGCTGTCCCACGTGCCACCGTGGTGTAAGTCGATCCTCGGCGTGAAAGATGAGCCAGTGCAGGGCAAAGAGGTTTCTCTGGAATGGACTGAGACATCTGGGGGACTTTTGGAATGGTGGTACGACCATGGAGTTCCTCTCGCCTTTCCTGTTGAGAGTGCCTCCTCTTGAGATGCGATGGGAACGCCGGGAATTCTTTCCCGTGGAAAGCAGGGAAAGGATCCCTCATCTCGAGCTCCGAGGGGGAAACGGGGCTCCTCTGGATGTGGGCGGGACCATCGTGCTTCCTCTCGAGTGGAGACGGGTATGGCGGTGAACTTCTTGAGTTGCAGCAAGGGTGTGAAAGACCCTTTCGAAGTTCCAGAGGTTAGGTGTCATTAGTCTCCAGACGCCTCATCGGAAATAGGCCTCATCTCGCCTTGAAGGGAGAACTTCCTGGATTTTCTCGAGTTGCGGCAGGTGTTCTCGAGTTACGACGGATACCTCAGGGTCCCGCCCTGGTGGCCTCAGGAGAGGCCAGTCCCCATGCGAGGTGCTAGGGGGCCTCTCGGGATTCCTCTTCCGTCGATACCGGGGCCAAAAACCTTGTGTGGAGTCAGGGCCGGAACCGAGGATTCCTCTCAGGGGTGACATGGATCTTTGGGTACTTCTGGAGTCTCCCCAGGGGAGTAAGGCCTTGTCTCGAGTGGGGGCATGCACGTGCGCTTTCCTTCCAGGCTGTAGCAGCAATGTCACTCTTGCCATCGCGTGGATCAAAGGATGTGTGGTTTTCCCTCGAGGCTTTCTCTCGAGGCTTTCCCACAGGGCTGTCCCACGTGCCACCGTGGTGTGAGTCTATCCTCGGCGTGAAAGATGAGCCAGTGCAGGGCAAAGAGGTTCCTCTGGAATGGACTGAGACATCTGGGGGACTCTTGGAATGGTGGTACGACCATGGAGTTCCTCTCGCCTTTCCTGTTGAGAGTGCCTCCTCTTGAGATGCGACGGGAACGCCGGGAATTCTTTCCCGTTGAAAGCAGGGAAAGGATCCCTCATCTCGAGCTACGAGGGGGAAACGGGGATCCTCTGGATGTGGGCGGGACCATCGTGCTTCCTCTCGAGTGGAGACGGGTATGGCGGTGACCTTCTTGAGTCGCAGCAAGGGTGTGAAAGACCCTTTCGAAGTTCCAGAGGTTAGGTGTCATTAGTCTCCAGACGCCTCATCGGAAATAGGGCTCATCTCGCCTGGAAGTTAGAACTTCCTGGATTTTCTCGAGTTGCGGCAGGTGCTCTCGAGTTACGACGGGGACCTCAGGGACCCGTCCTGGTGGCCTCAGGAGAGGCCAGTCCCCATGCGAGTTGCTAGTGGGCCTCTCGGGATTCCTCTCCCGTCGATACCGTTGCCAAAAACCTTGTGAGGAGTCAGGGCCGGAACCGAGGATTCCTCTCAGGGGCTGATATGGATCTTTTGGTACTTCTGGAGTCTCCCCAGGGGAGACAGGCCTCGTCTCGAGTGGGGGCATGCACGTGCGCTTTCCTTCCAGGCTGTAGCAGCAATGTCACGCTTCCCGTCGCGTGGATCAAAGGATCTGTGGTTTTCCCTCGAGGCTTTCCCTCGAGGCTTTCCCACAGGGCTGTCCCACGTGCCACCGTGGTGTGAGTCGATCCTCGGCGTGAAAGATGAGCCAGTGCAGGGCAAAGAGGTTCCTCTGGAATGGACTGAGACATCTGGGGGACTCTTGGAATGGTGGTACGACCATGGAGTTCCTCTCGCCTTTCCTGTTGAGAGTGCCTCCTCTTGAGATGCGACGGGAACGCCGGGAATACTTTCCCGTTGAAAGCAGGGAAAGGATCCCTCATCTCGAGCTACGAGGGGGAAACGGGGCTCCTCTGGATGTGGGCGGGACCATCGTGCTTCCTCTCGAGTGGAGACGGGTATGGCGGTGAACTTCTTGAGTTGCAGCAAGGGTGTGAAAGACCCTTTCGAAGTTCCAGAGGTTAGGTGTCATTAGTCTCCAGAAACCTCATCGGAAATAGGCCTCATCTCGCCTGGAAGGGAGAACTTCCTGGATTTTCTCGAGTTGCGGCAGGTGTTCTCGAGTTACGACGGGGACCTCAGGGACCCGCTCTGGTGGCCTCAGGAGAGGCCAGTCCCCATGCGAGGTGCTAGGGGGCCTCTCGGGATTTCTCCCGAAGATACCGGGGCCAAAAACCTTGTGTGGAGTCAGGGCTGGAACCTAGGATTCCTCTCAGGGGCTGACATGGATCTTTGGGTACTTCTGGAGTCTCCCCAGGGGAGTCAGGCCTCGTCTTGAGTGGGGGCATGCACGTGCGCTTTCCTTCCAGGCTGTAGCAGCAATGTCACGCTTCCCGTGGCTTGGATCAAAGGATCTGTGGTTTTCCCTCGAGGCTTTCTCTCGAGGCTTTCCCACAGGGCTGTCCCACGTGCCACCGTGGTGTGAGTCGATCCTCGGCGTGAAAGATGAGCCAGTGCAGGGCAAAGAGTTTCCTCTGGAATGGACTGAGACATCTGGGGGACTCTTGGAATGGTGGTACGACCATGGAGTTCCTCTCGCCTTTCCTGTTGAGAGTGCCTCCTCTTGAGATGCGACGGGAACGCCGGGAATTCTTTCCCGTTGAAAGCAGGGAAAGGTTCCCTCATCTCGAGCTGCGAGGGGGAAACGGGGATCCTCTGGATGTGGGCGGGACCATCGTGCTTCCTCTCGAGTGGAGACGGGTATGGCGGTGAACTTCTTGAGTCGCAGCAAGGGTGTGAAAGACCCTTTCGAAGTTCCAGAGGTTAGGTGTCATTAGTCTCCAGACGCCTAATCGGAAATAGGCCTCATCTCGCCTGGAAGGGAGAACTTCCTGGATTTTCTCGAGTTGCGGCAGGTGCTCTCGAGTTACGACGGGGACCTCAAGGACCCGCCCTGGTGGCCTCAGGAGAGGCCAGTCCCCATGCGAGTTGCTAGTGGGCCTCTCGGGATTCCGCTCCCATCGATACTGGGGCCAAAAACCTTGTGAGGAGTCAGGGCCGGAACCGAGGATTCCTCTCAGGGGCTGATATGGATCTTTGGGTACTTCTGGAGTCTCCCCAGGGGAGACAGGCCTCGTCTCGAGTGGGGGCATGCACGTGCGCTTTCCTTCCAGGCTGTAGCAGCAATGTCACGCTTCCCGTCGCGTGGATCAAAGGATCTGTGGTTTTCCCTCGAGGCTTTCCCTCGAGGCTTTCCCACAGGGCTGTCCCACGGGCCACCGTGGTGTGAGTCGATCCTCGGCGTGAAAGATGAGCCAGTGCAGGGCAAAGAGGTTCCTCTGGAATGGACTGAGACATCTGGGGGACTCTTGGAATGGTGGTACGACCATGGAGTTCCTCTCGCCTTTCCTGTTGAGAGTGCCTCCTCTTGAGATGCGACGGGAACGCCGGGAATTCTTTCCCGTTGAAAGCAGGGAAAGGATCCCTCATCTCGAGCTACGAGGGGGAAACGGGGCTCCTCTGGATGTGGGCGGGACCATCGTGCTTCCTCTCGAGTGGAGACGGGTATGGCGGTGAACTTCTTGAGTTGCAGCAAGGGTGTGAAAGACCCTTTCGAAGTTCCAGAGGTTAGGTGTCATTAGTCTCCAGACGCCTCATCGGAAATAGGCCTCATCTCGCCTGGAAGGGAGAACTTCCCGGATTTTCTCGAGTTGCGGCAGGTGTTCTCGAGTTACGACGGGGACCTCAGGGACCTGCCCTGGTGGCCTCAGGAGAGGCCAGTCCCCATGCGAGTTGCTAGGGGGCCTCTCGGGATTCCTCTCCCGTCTATACTGGGGCCAAAAACCTTGTGTGGAGTCAGGGCCGGAACCGAGGATTCCTTTCAGCGGTGACATGGATCTTTGGTTACTTCTGGAGTCTCCCCAGGGGAGTCAGGCCTTTTCTCGAGTGGGGGCATGCACGTGCGCTTTCCTTCCAGGCTGTAGCAGCAATGTCATGCTTCCCTTCGCGTGGATCAAAGGATCTGTGGTTTTCCCTCGAGGCTTTCCCACAGGTCTGTCCCACGTGCCACCGTGGTGTAAGTCGATCCTCGGCGTGAAAGATGAGCCAGTGCAGGGCAAAGAGGTTTCTCTGGAATGGATTGAGACATCTGGGGGACTTTTGGAATGGTGGTACGACCATGGAGTTCCTCTCGCCTTTCCTGTTGAGAGTGCCTCCTCTTGAGATGCGATGGGAACGCCGGGAATTCTTTCCCGTTGAAAGCAGGGAAAGGATCCCTCATCTCGAGCTCCAAGGCGGAAACGGGGCTCCTCTGGATGTGGGCGGGACCATCGTGCTTCCTCTCGAGTGGAGACGGGTATGGCGGTGAACTTCTTGAGTCGCAGCAAGGGTGTGAAAGACCCTTTCGAAGTTCCAGAGGTTAGGTGTCATTAGTCTCCAGACGCCTAATCGGAAATAGGCCTCATCTCGCCTGGAAGGGAGAACTTCCTGGATTTTCTCGAATAGCGGCAGGTGCTCTCGAGTTACGACGGGGACCTCAGGGACCCGTCCTGGTGGCCTCAGGAGAGGCCAGTCCCCATGCGAGTTGCTAGTGGGCCTCTCGGGATTCCTCTCCCGTCGATACCGGGGCCAAAAACCTTGTGAGGAGTCAGGGCCGGAACCGAGGATTCCTCTCAGGGGCTGATATGGATCTTTGGGTACTTCTGGAGTCTCCCCAGGGGAGACAGGCCTCGTCTCGAGTGGGGGCATGCACGTGCGCTTTCCTTCCAGGCTGTAGCAGCAATGTCACGCTTCTCGTCGCGTGGATCAAAGGATCTGTGGTTTTCCCTCGAGGCTTTCCCTCGAGGCTTTCCCACAGGGCTGTCCCACGTGCCACCGTGGTGTGAGTCGATCCTCGGCTTGAAAGATGAGCCAGTGCAGGGCAAAGAGGTTCCTCTGGAATGGACTGAGACATCTGGGGGACTCTTGGAATGGTGGTACGACCATGGAGTTCCTCTCGCCTTTCCTGTTGAGAGTGCCTCCTCTTGAGATGCGACGGGAACGCCGGGAATACTTTCCCGTTGAAAGCAGGGAAAGGATCCCTCATCTCGAGCTACGAGGGGGAAACGGGGCTCCTCTGGATGTGGGCGGGACCATCGTGCTTCCTCTCGAGTGGAGACGGGTATGGCGGTGAACTTCTTGAGTTGCAGCAAGGGTGTGAAAGACCCTTTCGAAGTTCCAGAGGTTAGGTGTCATTAGTCTCCAGACGCCTCATCGGAAATAGGCCTCATCTCGCCTGGAAGGGAGAACTTCCTGGATTTTCTCGAGTTGCGGCAGGTGTTCTCGAGTTACGACGGGGACCTCAGGGACCCGCTCTGGTGGCCTCAGGAGAGGCCAGTCCCCATGCGAGGTGCTAGGGGGCCTCTCGGGATTCCTCTCCCGAAGATACCGGGGCCAAAAACCTTGTGTGGAGTCAGGGCTGGAACCTAGGATTCCTCTCAGGGGCTGACATGGATCTTTGGGTACTTCTGGAGTCTCCCCAGGGGAGTCAGGCCTCGTCTCGAGTGGGGGCATGCACGTGCGCTTTCCTTCCAGGCTGTAGCAGCAATGTCACGCTTCCCGTCGCGTGGATCAAAGGATCTGTGGTTTTCCCTCGAGGCTTTCCCTCGAGGCTTTCCCACAGGGCTGTCCCACGTGCCACCGTGGTGTGAGTCGATCCTCGGCGTGAAAGATGAGCCAGTGCAGGGCAAAGAGGTTCCTCTGGAATGGACTGAGACATCTGGGGGACTCTTGGAATGGTGGTACGACCATGGAGTTCCTCTCGCCTTTCCTGTTGAGAGTGCCTCCTCTTGAGATGCGACGGGAACGCCGGGAATTCTTTCCCGTTGAAAGCAGGGAAAGGTTCCCTCATCTCGAGCTACAAGGGGGAAACGGGGATCCTCTGGATGTGGGCGGGACCATCGTGCTTCCTCTCGAGTGGAGACGGGTATGGCGGTGAACTTCTTGAGTCGCAGCAAGGGTGTGAAAGACCCTTTCGAAGTTCCAGAGGTTAGGTGTCATTAGTCTCCAGACGCCTAATCGGAAATAGGCCTCATCTCGCCTGGAAGGGAGAACTTCCTGGATTTTCTCGAATTGCGGCAGGTGCTCTCGAGTTACGACGGGGACCTCAGGGACCCGTCCTGGTGGCCTCAGGAGAGGCCAGTCCCCATGCGAGTTGCTAGTGGGCCTCTCGGGATTCCTCTCCCGTCGATACCGGGGCCAAAAACCTTGTGAGGAGACAGGGCCGGAACCGAGGATTCCTCTCAGGGGCTGATATGGATCTTTGGGTACTTCTGGAGTCTCCCCAGGGGAGTCAGGCCTCGTCTCGAGTGGGGGCATGCACGTGCTCTTTCCTTCCAGGCTGTAGCAGCAATGTCACGCTTCCCGTCGCGTGGATCAAAGGATCTGTGGTTTTCCCTCGAGGCTTTCCCTCGAGGCTTTCCCACAGGGCTGTCCCACGTGCCACCGTGGTGTGAGTCGATCCTCGGCGTGAAAGATGAGCCAGTGCAGGGCAAAGAGGTTCCTCTGGAATGGACTGAGACATCTGGGGGACTCTTGGAATGGTGGTATGACCATGGAGTTCCTCTCGCCTTTCCTGTTGAGAGTGCCTCCTCTTGAGATGCGACGGGAACGCCGGGAATACTTTCCCGTTGAAAGCAGGGAAAGGATCCCTCATCTAGAGCTACGAGGGGGAAACGGGGCTCCTCTGGATGTGGGCGGGACCTTCGTGCTTCCTCTCGAGTGGAGACGGGTATGGCGGTGAACTTCTTGACTTGCAGCAAGGGTGTGAAAGACCCTTTCGAAGTTCCAGAGGTTAGGTGTCATTAGTCTCCAGACGCCTCATCGGAAATAGGCCTCATCTCGCCTGGAAGGGAGAACTTCCTGGATTTTCTCGAGTTTCGGCAGGTGTTCTCGAGTTACGACGGGGACCTCAGGGACCCGCTCTGGTGGCCTCAGGAGAGGCCAGTCCCCATGCGAGGTGCTAGGGGGCCTCTCGGGATTCCTCTCCCGAAGATACCGGGGCCAAAAACCTTGTGTGGAGTCAGGGCTGGAACCTAGGATTCCTCTCAGGGGCTGACATGGATCTTTGGGTACTTCTGGAGTCTCCCCAGGGGAGTCAGGCCTCGTCTCGAGTGGGGGCATGCACGTGCGCTTTCCTTCCAGGCTGTAGCAGCAATGTCACGCTTCCCGTGGCTTGGATCAAAGCATCTGTGGTTTCCCTCGAGGCTTTCCCTCGAGGCTTTCCCACAGGGCTGTCCCATGTGCCACCATGGTGAGAGTCGATCCTCGGCGTGAAAGATGAGCCAGTGCAGGGCAAAGAGGTTCCTCTGGAATGGACTGAGACATCTGGGGGACTCTTGGAATGGTGGTACGACCATGGAGTTCCTCTCGCCTTTCCTGTTGAGAGTGCCTCCTCTTGAGATGCGATGGGAACGCCGGGAATTCTTTCCGTTGAAAGCAGGGAAAGGATCCCTCATCTCGAGCTCCGAGGGGGAAACGGGGCTCCTCTGGATGTGGGCGGGACCATCGTGCTTCCTCTCGAGTGGAGACGGGTATGGGGTTGAACTTCTTGAGTTGCAGCAAGGATGTGAAAGACCCTTTCGAAGTTCCAGAGGATAGGTGTAATTAGTCTCCAGACGCCTCATCGGAAATAGGCCTCATCTCGCCTTGAAGGGAGAACTTCCTGGATTTTCTCGAGTTGCGGCAGGTGTTCTCGAGTTACGACGGGGACCTCAGGGCCCCGCACTGGTGGCCTCAGGAGAAGCCAGTCCCCATGCGAGTTGCTAGGGGGCCTCTCGGGATTCCTCTCCCGTCGATACCGGGGCCAAAAACCTTGTGTGGAGTCAGGGACGGAACCGATGATTCCTCTCAGGGGCTGACATGGATCTTTGGGTACATCTGGATTCTCCCCAGGGGAGTCAGGCCTCGTCTCGAGTGGGGGCATGCACGTGCGCTTTCCTTCCAGGCTGTAGCAGCAATGTCACGGTTCTCGTGGCATGGATCAAAGCATCTGGGGTTTTCCCTTGAGGCTTTCCCTCGAGGCTTTCCCACAGGTCTGTCCCACGTGCCACCGTGGTGTGAGTCGATCCTCGGCGTGAAAGATGAGCCAGTGCAGGGCAAAGAGGTTCCTCTGGAATGGACTGAGACATCTGGGGGACTCTTGGAATGGTAGTACGACCATGGAGTTCCTCTCGCCTTTCCTGTTGAGAGTGCCTCCTCTTGAGTTGCGACGGGAAAGCCGTGAATTCTTTCCCGTTGAAAGCAGGGAAAGGATCCCTCATCTCGAGCTACGAGGGGGAAACGGGGCTCCTCTGGATGTGGGCGGGACCATCGTGCTTCCTCTCGAGTGGAGACGGGTATGGCGGTGAATTTCTTGAGTCGCAGCAAGGGTGTGAAAGACCCTTTCGAAGTTCCAGAGGTTAGGTGTCATTAGTCTCCAGACGCCTCATCGGAAATAGGCCTCATCTCGCCTGGAAGGGAGAACTTCCTGGATTTTCTCGAGTTGCGGCAGGTGTTCTCGAGTTACGACGGGGACCTCAGGGACCCGCTCTGGTGGCCTCAGGAGAGGCCAGTCCCCATGCGAGGTGCTAGGGGGCCTCTCGGGATTCCTCTCCCGAAGATACCGGGGCCAAAAACCTTGTGTGGAGTCAGGGCTGGAACCTAGGATTCCTCTCAGGGGCTGACATGGATCTTTGGGTACTTCTGGAGTCTCCCCAGGGGAGTCAGGCCTCGTCTCGAGTGGGGGCATGCACGTGCGCTTTCCTTCCAGGCTGTAGCAGCAATGTCACGCTTCCCGTCGCGTGGATCAAAGGATCTGTGGTTTTCCCTCGAGGCTTTCCCTCGAGGCTTTCCCACAGGGCTGTCCCACGTGCCACCGTGGTGTGAGTCGATCCTCGGCGTGAAAGATGAGCCAGTGCAGGGCAAAGAGGTTCCTCTGGAATGGACTGAGACATCTGGGGGACTCTTGGAATGGTGGTACGACCATGGAGTTCCTCTCGCCTTTCCTGTTGAGAGTGCCTCCTCTTGAGATGCGACGGGAACGCCGGGAATTCTTTCCCGTTGAAAGCAGGGAAAGGTTCCCTCATCTCGAGCTACAAGGGGGAAACGGGGATCCTCTGGATGTGGGCGGGACCATCGTGCTTCCTCTCGAGTGGAGACGGGTATGGCGGTGAACTTCTTGAGTCGCAGCAAGGGTGTGAAAGACCCTTTCGAAGTTCCAGAGGTTAGGTGTCATTAGTCTCCAGACGCCTAATCGGAAATAGGCCTCATCTCGCCTGGAAGGGAGAACTTCCTGGATTTTCTCGAATTGTGGCAGGTGCTCTCGAGTTACGACGGGGACCTCAGGGACCCGTCCTGGTGGCCTCAGGAGAGGCCAGTCCCCATGCGAGTTGCTAGTGGGCCTCTCGGGATTCCTCTCCCGTCGATACCGGGGCCAAAAACCTTGTGAGGAGACAGGGCCGGAACCGAGGATTCCTCTCAGGGGCTGATATGGATCTTTGGGTACTTCTGGAGTCTCCCCAGGGGAGTCAGGCCTCGTCTCGAGTGGGGGCATGCACGTGCTCTTTCCTTCCAGGCTGTAGCAGCAATGTCACGCTTCCCGTCGCGTGGATCAAAGGATCTGTGGTTTTCCCTCGAGGCTTTCCCTCGAGGCTTTCCCACAGGGCTGTCCCACGTGCCACCGTGGTGTGAGTCGATCCTCGGCGTGAAAGATGAGCCAGTGCAGGGCAAAGAGGTTCCTCTGGAATGGACTGAGACATCTGGGGGACTCTTGGAATGGTGGTATGACCATGGAGTTCCTCTCGCCTTTCCTGTTGAGAGTGCCTCCTCTTGAGATGCGACGGGAACGCCGGGAATACTTTCCCGTTGAAAGCAGGGAAAGGATCCCTCATCTAGAGCTACGAGGGGGAAACGGGGCTCCTCTGGATGTGGGCGGGACCTTCGTGCTTCCTCTCGAGTGGAGACGGGTATGGCGGTGAACTTCTTGACTTGCAGCAAGGGTGTGAAAGACCCTTTCGAAGTTCCAGAGGTTAGGTGTCATTAGTCTCCAGACGCCTCATCGGAAATAGGCCTCATCTCGCCTGGAAGGGAGAACTTCCTGGATTTTCTCGAGTTTCGGCAGGTGTTCTCGAGTTACGACGGGGACCTCAGGGACCCGCTCTGGTGGCCTCAGGAGAGGCCAGTCCCCATGCGAGGTGCTAGGGGGCCTCTCGGGATTCCTCTCCCGAAGATACCGGGGCCAAAAACCTTGTGTGGAGTCAGGGCTGGAACCTAGGATTCCTCTCAGGGGCTGACATGGATCTTTGGGTACTTCTGGAGTCTCCCCAGGGGAGTCAGGCCTCGTCTCGAGTGGGGGCATGCACGTGCGCTTTCCTTCCAGGCTGTAGCAGCAATGTCACGCTTCCCGTGGCTTGGATCAAAGCATCTGTGGTTTCCCTCGAGGCTTTCCCTCGAGGCTTTCCCACAGGGCTGTCCCATGTGCCACCATGGTGAGAGTCGATCCTCGGCGTGAAAGATGAGCCAGTGCAGGGCAAAGAGGTTCCTCTGGAATGGACTGAGACATCTGGGGGACTCTTGGAATGGTGGTACGACCATGGAGTTCCTCTCGCCTTTCCTGTTGAGAGTGCCTCCTCTTGAGATGCGATGGGAACGCCGGGAATTCTTTCCGTTGAAAGCAGGGAAAGGATCCCTCATCTCGAGCTCCGAGGGGGAAACGGGGCTCCTCTGGATGTGGGCGGGACCATCGTGCTTCCTCTCGAGTGGAGACGGGTATGGGGTTGAACTTCTTGAGTTGCAGCAAGGATGTGAAAGACCCTTTCGAAGTTCCAGAGGATAGGTGTAATTAGTCTCCAGACGCCTCATCGGAAATAGGCCTCATCTCGCCTTGAAGGGAGAACTTCCTGGATTTTCTCGAGTTGCGGCAGGTGTTCTCGAGTTACGACGGGGACCTCAGGGCCCCGCACTGGTGGCCTCAGGAGAAGCCAGTCCCCATGCGAGTTGCTAGGGGGCCTCTCGGGATTCCTCTCCCGTCGATACCGGGGCCAAAAACCTTGTGTGGAGTCAGGGACGGAACCGATGATTCCTCTCAGGGGCTGACATGGATCTTTGGGTACATCTGGATTCTCCCCAGGGGAGTCAGGCCTCGTCTCGAGTGGGGGCATGCACGTGCGCTTTCCTTCCAGGCTGTAGCAGCAATGTCACGGTTCTCGTGGCATGGATCAAAGCATCTGGGGTTTTCCCTTGAGGCTTTCCCTCGAGGCTTTCCCACAGGTCTGTCCCACGTGCCACCGTGGTGTGAGTCGATCCTCGGCGTGAAAGATGAGCCAGTGCAGGGCAAAGAGGTTCCTCTGGAATGGACTGAGACATCTGGGGGACTCTTGGAATGGTAGTACGACCATGGAGTTCCTCTCGCCTTTCCTGTTGAGAGTGCCTCCTCTTGAGTTGCGACGGGAAAGCCGTGAATTCTTTCCCGTTGAAAGCAGGGAAAGGATCCCTCATCTCGAGCTACGAGGGGGAAACGGGGCTCCTCTGGATGTGGGCGGGACCATCGTGCTTCCTCTCGAGTGGAGACGGGTATGGCGGTGAATTTCTTGAGTCGCAGCAAGGGTGTGAAAGACCCTTTCGAAGTTCCAGAGGTTAGGTGTCATTAGTCTCCAGACGCCTCATCGGAAATAGGCCTCATCTCGCCTGGAAGGGAGAACTTCCTGGATTTTCTCGAGTTGCGGCAGTTGCTCTCGAGTTACGACGGGGACCTCAGGGACCCGTCCTGGTGGCCTCAGGAGAGGCCAGTCCCCATGCGAGTTGCTAGGGGGCCTCTCGGGATTCCTCTCCCGTCGATACTGGGGCCAAAAACCTTGTGAGGAGTCAGGGCCGGAACCGAGGATTCCTCTCAGCGGCTGATATGGATCTTTGGGTACTTCTGGAGTCTCCCCAGGGGAGACAGGCCTCGTCTCGAGTGGGGGCATGCACGTGCGCTTTCCTTCCAGGCTGTAGCAGCAATGTCACGCTTCCCGTCGCGTGGATCAAATGATCTGTGGTTTTCCATCGAGGCATTCCCTCGAGGCTTTCCCACAGGGCTGTCCCACGTGCCACCGTGTTGTGAGTCATTCTCGGCGTGAAAGATGAGCCAGTGCAGGGCAAAGAGGTTCCTCTGGAATGGACTGAGACATCTGGGGGACTCTTGGAATGGTGGTACGACCATGGAGTTCCTCTCGCCTTTCCTGTTGAGAGTGCCTCCTCTTGAGATGCGACGGGAAAGCCGGGAATTCTTTCCCGTTGATAGCAGGGAAAGGATCCCTCATCTCGAGCTCCGAGGGGGAAACGGGGCTCCTCTGGATGTGGGCGGGACCATCGTGCTTCCTCTCGAGTGGAGACGGGTATGGCGGTGAACTTCTTGAGTTGCAGCAAGGGTGTGAAAGACCCTTTCGAAGTTCCAGAGGTTAGGTGTCATTAGTCTCCAGACGCCTCATCGGAAATAGGCCTCATCTCGCCTGGAAAGGAGAACTTCCTGGATTTTCTCGAGTTTCGGCAGGTGTTCTCGAGTTACGACGGGGACCTAAGGGACCCGCTCTGGTGGCCTCAGGAGAGGCCAGTCCCCATGCGAGGTGCTAGGGGGCCTCTCGGGATTCCTCTCCCGACGATACCGGGGCCAAAAACCTTGTGTGGAGTCAGGGCTGGAACCTAGGATTCCTCTCAGGGGCTGACATGGATCTTTGGGTACTTCTGGAGTCTCGCCAGGGGAGTCAGGCCTCGTCTCCAGTGGGGGCATGCACGTGCGCTTTCCTTCCAGGCTGTAGCAGCAATGTCACGCTTCCCGAGGCGTGGATCATAGGATCTGTGGTTTTCCCTCGAGGCTTTCCCTCGAGGCTTTCCCACAGGGCTGTCCCTCGTGCCACCGTGGTGTGAGTCGATCCTCGGCGTGAAAGATGAGCCAGTGCAGGGCAAAGAGGTTCCTCTGGAATGGACTGAGACATCTGGGGGACTCTTGGAATGGTGGTACGACCATGGAGTTCCTCTCGCTTTTCCTGTTGAGAGTGCCTCCTCTTGAGATGCGACGGGAACGACGGGAATTCTTTACCGTTGAAAGCAGGGAAAGGATACCTCATCTCGAGCTACGAGGGGGAAACGGGGCTCCTCTGGATGTGGGCGGGACTATCGTGCTTCCTCTCGAGTGGAGACGGGTATGGCGGTGAACTTCTTGAGTTGCAGCAAGGGTGTGAAAGACCCTTTCGAAGTTCCATAGGTTAGGTGTCATTAGTCTCCAGACGCCTCATCGGAAATAGGCCTCATCTCGCCTGGAAGGGAGAACTTCCTGGATTTTCTCGAGTTGCGGCAGGTGTTCTCGAGTTACGACGGGGACCTCAGGGACCCGCACTGGTGGCCTCAGGAGAGGCCAGTCCCCATGCGAGGTGCTAGGGGGCCTCTCGGGATTCCTCTCCCGACGATACCGGGGCCAAAAACCTTGTGTGGAGTCAGGGCTGGAACAGAGGATTCCTCTCAGGGGCTGACATGGATCTTTGGGTACTTCTGGAGTCTCCCCAGGGGAGTCAGGCCTCGTCTCGAGTGGGGGCATGCACGTGCGGTTTCCTTCCAGGCTGTAGCAGCAATGTCACGCTTCCCGTGGCTTGGATCAAAGGATCTGTGGTTTTCCCTCGAGGCTTTCCCTCGATGCTTTCCCACAGGGCTGTCCCACGTGCCACCGTGGTGTGAGTCGATCCTCGGCGTGAAAGATGAGCCAGTGCAGGGCAAAGAGGTTCCTCTGGAATGGACTGAGACATCTGGGGGACTCTTGGAATGGTGGTACGACCATGGAGTTCCTCTCGCCTTTCCTGTTGAGAGTGCCTCCTCTTGAGATGCAACGGGAACGCCGGGAATTCTTTCCCGTTGAAAGCTGGGAATGGATCCCTCATCTCGAGCTTCGAGGGGGAAACGGGGCTCCTCTGGATGTGGGCGGGACCATCGTGCTTCCTCTCGAGTGGAGACGGGTATGGCGGTGAACTTCTTGAGTTGCAGCAAGGGTGTGAAAGACCCTTTCGAAGTACCAGAGGTTAGGTGTCATTAGTCTACAGACGCCTCATCGGAAATAGGCCTCATCTCGCCTGAAAGGGAGAACTTCCTGGATTTTCTCGAGTTGCGGAAGGTGTTCTCGAGTTACGACGGGGACCTCAGGGACCCGCACTGGTGGCCTCAGGAGAGGCCAGTCCCCATGCGAGGTGCTAGGGGGCCTCTCGGGATTCCTCTCCCGACGATACCGGGGCCAAAAACTTTGTGTGGAGTCAGGGCTGGAACCGAGGATTCCTCTCAGGGGCTGACATGGATCTTTGGGTACTTCTGGAGTCTCCCCAGGGGAGTCAGGCGTCGTCTCGAGTGGGGGCATGCAGGTGTGGTTTCCTTCCAGGCTGTAGCAGCAATGTCACGCTTCCCGTGGCTTGGATCAAAGGATCTGTGGTTTTCCCTCGAGGCTTTCCCTCGAGGCTTTCCCACAGGGCTGTCCCACGTGCCACCGTGGTGTGAGTCGATCCTCGGCGTGAAAGATGTGCCAGTGCAGGCAAAGAGGTTCCTCTGGAATGGACTGAGACATCTGGGGGACTCTTGGAATGGTGGTACGACCATGGAGTTCCTCTCGCCTTTCCTGTTGAGAGTGCCTCCTCTTGAGATGCGACGGGAACGCCGGGAATTCTTTCCAGTTGAAAGCAGGAAAAGGATCCCTCATCTCGAGCTCCGAGGGGGAAACGGGGCTCCTCTGGATGTGGGCGGGACCATCGTGCTTCCTCTCGTGTGGAGTCGGGTATGGCGGTGAACTTCTTGAGTTGCAGCAAGGGTGTGAAAGACCCTTTCGAAGTTCCAGAGGTTAGGTGTCATTAGTCTCCAGACGCCTCATAGGAAATAGGCCTCATCTCGCCTGGAAGGGAGAACTTCCTGGATTTTCTCGAGTTGCGGCAGGTGTTCTCGAGTTACGACTGGGACCTCAGGGACACGCCCTGGTGGCCTCAGGAGAGGCCAGTCCCCATGCGAGGTGGTAGGGGGCCTCTCGGGATTCCTCTCCCGTCGATACCGGGGCCAAAAACCTTGTGAGGAGTCAGGGCCGGAACCGAGGATTCCTCTCAGCGGCTGATATGGATCTTTGGGTACTTCTGGAGTCTCCCCAGGGGAGACAGGCCTCGTCTCGAGTGGGGGCATGCACGTGCGCTTTCCTTCCAGGCTGTAGCAGCAATGTCACGCTTCCCGTCGCGTGGATCAAATGATCTGTGGTTTTCCATCGAGGCATTCCCTCGAGGCTTTCCCACAGGGCTGTCCCACGTGCCACCGTGTTGTGAGTCATTCTCGGCGTGAAAGATGAGCCAGTGCAGGGCAAAGAGGTTCCTCTGGAATGGACAGAGACATCTGGGGGACTCTTGGAATGGTGGTACGACCATGGAGTTCCTCTCGCCTTTCCTGTTGAGAGTGCCTCCTCTTGAGTTGCGACGAGAACGCCGGGAATTCTTTCCCGTTGAAAGCAGGGAAAGGATCCCTCATCTCGAGCTGCGAGGGGGAAACGGGGCTCCTCTGGATGTGGGCGGGACCATCGTGCTTCCTCTCGAGTGGAGACGGGTATGGCGGTGAACTTCTTGAGTTGCAGCAAGGGTGTGAAAGACCCTTTCGAAGTTCCAGAGGTTAGGTGTCATTAGTCTCCAGACGCCTCATCGGAAATAGGCCTCATCTCGCCTTGAAGGGAGAACTTCCTGGATTTTCTCGAGTTGCGGCAGGTGTTCTCGAGTTACGACGGGGACCTCAGGGACCCGCCCTGGTGGCCTCAGGAGAGGCCAGTCCCCATGCGAGGTGCTAGGGGGCCTCTCGGGATTCCTCTCCCGTCGATACCGGTGCCAAAAACCTTGTGTGGAGTCAGGGCCGGAACCGAGGATTCCTCTCAGGGGCTGACATGGATCTTTGGGTACTTCTGGAGTCTCCCCAGGGGAGTCAGGCCTCCTCTCGAGTGGGGGCATGCACGTGCGCTTTCCTTCCAGGCTGTAGCAGCAATGTCACGCTTTCCGTCGCGTGGATCAAAGGATCTGTGGTTTTCCCTCGAGGCTTTCCCTCGAGGCTTTCCCACAGGGCTGTCCCACGTGCCACCGTGGTGTGAGTCGATCCTCGGCGTGAAAGATGAGCCAGTGCAGGGCAAAGAGGTTCCTCTGGAATGGACTGAGACATCTCGGGGACTCTTGGAATGGTGGTACGACCATGGAGTTCCTCTCGCCTTTCCTGTTGAGAGTGCCTCCTCTTGAGATGCGACGGGAACGCCGGGAATTACTTCCCGTTGAAAGCAGGGAAAGGATCCCTCATATCGAGCTACGAGGGGGAAACGGGGCTCCTCTGGATGTGAGCGGGACCATCGTGCTTCCTCTCGAGTGGAGACGGGTATGGCGGTGAACTTCTTGACTAGCAGCAAGGGTGTGAAAGACCCTTTCGAAGTTCCAGAGGTTATGTGTCATTAGTCTCCAGACGCCTCATCGGAAATAGGCCTCATCTCGCCTGGAAGGGAGAACTTCCTGGATTTTCTCGAGTTGCGGCAGGTGTTCTCGAGTTATGACGGGGACCTCAGGGACCCGCTCTGGTGGCCTCAGGAGACCAGTCCCCATGCGAGGTGCTAGGGGGCCTCTCGGGATTCCTCTCCCGTCGATACCGGGGCCAAAAACCTTGTGTGGAGTCAGGGCCGGAACCGAGGATTCCTCTCAGGGGCTGACATGGATCTTTGGGTACTTCTGGAGTCTCCCCAGGGGAGTCAGGCCTCGTCTCGAGTGGGGGCATGCACGTGCGCTTTCCTTCCAGGCTGTAGCAGCAATGTCACGCTTCCCGAGGCGTGGATCATAGGATCTGTGGTTTTCCCTCGAGGCTTTCCCTCGAGGCTTTCCCACAGGGCTGTCCACGTGCCACCGTGGTGTGAGTCGATCCTCGGCGTGAAAGATGAGCCAGTGCAGGGCAAAGAGGTTCCTCTGGAATGGACTGAGACATCTGGGGGACTCTTGGAATGGTGGTACGACCATGGAGTTCCTCTCGCTTTTCCTGTTGAGAGTGCCTCCTCTTGAGATGCGACGGGAACGACGGGAATTCTTTCCCGTTGAAAGCAGGGAAAGGATACCTCATCTCGAGCTACGAGGGGGAAACGGGGCTCCTCTGGATGTGGGTGGGACTATCGTGCTTCCTCTCGAGTGGAGACGGGTATGGCGGTGAACTTCTTGAGTTGCAGCAAGGGTGTGAAAGACCCTTTCGAAGTTCCAGAGGTTAAGTGTCATTAGTCTCCAGACGCCTCATCGGAAATAGGCCTCATCTCGCCTGGAAGTGAGAACTTCCTGGATTTTCTTGAGTTGCGACAGGTGTTCTCGAGTTACGACGGGGACCTCAGGGACCCGCACTGGTGGCCTCAGGAGAGGCCAGTCCCCATGCGAGGTGCTAGGGGGCCTCTCGGGATTCCTCTCCCGACGATACCGGGGCCAAAAACCTTGTGTGGAGTCAATGCTGGAACCGAGGATTCCTCTCAGGGGCTGACATGGATCTTTGGGTACTTCTGGAGTCTCCCCAGGGGAGTCAGGCCTCGTCTCGAGTGGGGGCATGCACGTGTGGTTTCCTTCCAGGCTGTAGCAGCAATGTCACGCTTCCCGTGGCTTGGATCAAAGGATCTGTGGTTTTCCCTCGAGGCTTTCCCTCGATGCTTTCCCACAGGGCTGTCCCACGTGCCACCGTGGTGTGAGTCGATCCTCGGCATGAAAGATGAGCCAGTGCAGGGCAAAGAGGTTCCTCTGGAATGGACTGAGACATCTGGGGGACTCTTGGAATGGTGGTACGACCATGGAGTTCCTCTCGCCTTTCCTGTTGAGAATGCCTCCTCTTGAGATGCGACGGGAACGCCGGGAATTCTTTCCCGTTGAAAGCAGGGAAAGGATCCCTCATCTCGAGCTCCAAGGGGGAAACGGGGCTCCTCTGGATGTGGGCGGGACCATCGTGCTTCCTCTCCAGTGGAGACGGGTATGGCGGTGAACTTCTTGAGTTGCAGCAAGGGTATGAAAGACCCTTTCGAAGTACCAGAGGTTAGGTGTCATTTGTCTCCAGACGCCTCATCGGAAATAGGCCTCATCTCGCCTGGAAGGGAGAACTTCCTGGATTTTCTCGAGTTGCGGCAGGTGTTCTCGAGTTACGACGGGGACCTCAGGGACCCGCCCTGGTGGCCTCAGGAGAGGCCAGTCCCCATGCGAGTTGCTAGGGGGCCTCTCGGGATTCCTCTCCCGTTGATACCGGGGCCAAAAACCTTGTGTGGAGTCAGGGCCGGAACCGAGGATTCCTCTCAGGGGCTGACATGGATCTTTGTGTACTTCTGGAGTCTCCCCAGGGGAGTCAGCGCTCGTCTCGAGTGGGGGCATGCACGTGCGCTTTCCTTCCAGGCTGTAGCAGCAATGTCACGCTTCCCGTCGCGTGGATCAAAGGATCTGTGGTTTTCCCTCGAGGCTTTCCCTCGAGGCTTTCCCACAGGGCTGTCCCACGTGCCACCGTGGTGTGAGTCGATCATCGGCGTGAAAAATGAGACAGTGCAGGACAAAGAGGTTCCTCTGTAATGGACTGAGACATCTGGGGGACTCTTGGAATGGTGGTACAACCATGGAGTTCCTCTCGCCTTTCCTGTTGAGAGTGCCTCCTCTTGAGATGAGATGGGAATGCCGGGAATTCTTTCCGTTTAAAGCAGGGAAAGGATCCCTCATCTCGAGCTCCGAGGGGGAAACGGGGCTCCTCTGGATGTGGGCGGGACCATCGTGCTTCCTCTCGAGTGGAGACGGGTATGGCGGTGAACTTCTTGAGTTGCAGCAAGGGTGTGAAAGACCCTTTCGAAGTTCCAGAGGTTAGGTGTCATTAGTCTCCAGACACCTCATCGGAAATAGGCCTCATCTCGCCTGGAAGGGAGAACTTCCTGGATTTTCTCGAGTTGCGGCAGGTGTTCTCGAGTTACGACGGGGACCTCAGGGACCCGCCCTGGTGGCCTCAGGAGAGGCCAGTCCCCATGCGAGGTGTTAGGGGGCCTCTCGGGATTCCTCTCTCGTCGATACCGGGGCCAAAAACCTTGTGTGGAGTCAGGGCCGGAACCGAGGATTCCTCTCAGGGGCTGATATGGATCTTTGGGTACTTCTGGAGTCTCCCCAGGGGAGTCAGGCCTCGTCTCGAGTGGGGGCATGCACGTGCGCTTTCCTTCCAGGCTGTAGCAGCAATGTCACACTTCCCGTGGCGTGGATCAAAGGATCTGTGGTTTTCCCTCGAGGTTTTCCCTCGAGGCTTTCCCACAGGGCTGTCCCACGTTCCACCGTGGTGTGAGTCGATCCTCGGCGTGAAAGATGAGCCAGTGCAGGGCACAGAGGTTCCTCTGGAATGGACTGAGACATCTGGGGGACTCTTGGAATGGTGGTACGACCATGGAGTTCCTCTCGCCTTTCCTGTTGAGAGTGCCTCCTCTTGAGATGCGACGGGAACGCCGGGAATTCTTTCCCGTTGAAAGCAGGGAAAGGATCCCTCATCTCGAGCTACGAGGGGGAAACGGGGCTCCTCTGGATGTGGGCGGGACCATCGTGCTTCCTCTCTAGTGGAGACGGGTATTGCCGGGGTCCAGCCCCGGTGAATCCAGGGAATTCGAAGGGTGGACGGCGTTGGCGTGGAAAGACTTGTTTTTTTATTAATATAAGATTAGATTAAGAAACTGTGGTGCAGTAGGAAGATTAAGTGGAGAAAGAGGGCTGAATAGCTTGGTTTACGCGGAAGACCAATAAAATTCCAGACAAGGAATTTGCACCATCTACGTTGGGCCACCGGTGCCCGCTTGAATATCTAAGGGTGCCTCGCCTTAAGCTCCCTTTCTCGCGGATCTTAATAACCAGGGCAAATAAGTAGACCTGGCGAGCCTCCGCGCCCCAGATGGAAATTCAGCCTGAAATTAAAGTAAAGAGCAGAGGGAAGAAAAGGGAGAGAAAAAGAGAGAGATAGAGAGACACGGGGGGAGCCATATTCCCAAGACACCAGGCCGAGACTAGTCCGAGAAACTGGTCTGAGAATCTGGTCCCGTCCTTTATTGTTCAGAAGGCCTTTTATACTTTTGATAAAACATGGAGATCAATGGGTAACACAAAGTTATGCAGCGTTAGCAGTCCAGACTCTTATCAAAACCAGGCTTTTCTCTCTGCATACCTAATTGTATACACAAGTCTTAGGTAATTTACATCATCTTCCAACCAAAAGGGCCAATTAACATTTTACAGCCTTTTTTCTGATAAGGGTTTGTCAACCACAAGACTTATTTGTGTTGATCTTCCCAAGGTCTGGTGCCACTCTCGGAAAGCACTAAAGAAAGTTACATTCTTAGACAGCAAGGATACAGCAACTTATAACAAGTAGAGGGAGTGCAGTGATTTATAGCAAAAGAGAAGCAATTAACTCAAAAGTCTAGTGTTGCTAACATCAAAACTACTATGTATCTTTTTCTACATCCTGCTTACATTAACATCCTTCCAGGTGCCTAAAAGATAAAGAATAAGGAGGTCTGGCAGCAATCCTTGAGTCAACAGTGAAAACCCTCTACCAATATAATTTTTAACTCTTTAGAAAAGGCTCTGTATCTTTAAGATGCTTTTAAGCTTTGTGCCTCCCGCGGTTGGGGGGCTGTAAGCAATTCACAAGCTGTAAGCTTTGTGCCTCTCGCGGTTGGGGGGCTGTAAGCAATTCACAAGCTGTAAGAGGTCTGGGGAACCTGTTAGGCAGACTAGAGAGCTATCAGAGGGGTTTAACTGAAACATCCCTTTCAAATGCAGAAGACTAAAACCCTGAATTGACTTTTTTCCAGAGAATATCAGAAAAGTGGAAAAGCAGAGCACAAAAGCCGGCAGATTTTTGCTGGGGTACATGCTTAGGAATATCCAGAGGGGTCCCTGAAGTCTGAGCACGCCTTGCGTATGTCAGCTTCCTTCCTCATGACCTTGTCACGGGCGGGATTCCTCACACTGGCTTCCGGCAACTCCCCCTTCTTTATTAGTTTTTTAAAAAAATTAGGTGCAGTTCAGTCGCGAGATTCCGAATGCTCTGCCGAAGAGTCCTGACAACACAAGGAAGCACGATTACAAGGAGCAGGATTATGGCACCCACAGCAGCATAGCTAGAGACAGTAGTCAGAAGAGTTTTTCCAGAAATGAAGTCAGAGAAGGTGTGGAAAAAGTCATTGGCTTCTCCTGCGGCGGTAAAATCTAATCGGGAGTGTTCCAAGGTCTGAATCTGATTATGAAGTTTCCCTAAATCTAAACTAATATCTGAGCTGTTCCAGACACCTAAAATATGATTTTTGACCCTCTCCCATTTAAAATCTGTCTCATTTACTTTCAGGGATGTAACACATATCCACCGGTAATCGGCATGACATGAAAGAGCCAATTTCATTTTCAGACTCTGTAATTCATTCCCAATATGCATTACTGCTTCTTCTAAGGCATCAATCCTTATTTCTAGCTTCCTATCTATAATTTCCTGGGTTGCCAGCGTTAGAGAAACATTTTTGGATACGGTGTCAACATATTGGGCAGTATACACTTGTTGAGACAATGATAATGCCGCCACAGTAACAGAAGTAATTGCGGTTATCAAAGCTGATATTCCCAAAACAAGTAAGCCCACAAACCGTCGTGTTCGCATTAAATCTTGTAGCTGTTGCAGTACAGCTAGGCCATGGTTATCATACCAATACGTGGCTACAGTTACAGGTACCATGAGATAGGGCGGACGTTTTAAAACCATGAAAGAGCAAACTTTATATTGAGGAGTTAAACAGGATGAAAGCATACATTGTTCACAAGACACTACATGGGGTCCACCTGTATAATTCAATTGTATGTTAAGTCTTTCAGAATCATTAGTGAAAAGAAAAACATAAGGAGAGGGTAGACAAGCTAAAATAGAGTAAATAGAGGTATTTTTTGGTCGGATTAAAATAATAGGGGCGGTAGCCGCAAGGGCTCTCCAAATTTCTGGCTGCCAAAAGGTTTTACCTCTAGTTATATAAGACAGCATAGGGGGAACAAATTGGTTATGATGCCGTCTGGTGGCAACTAACGGCCAAGAAATTGAATATTCTTTCCAATTATCCAATCTATTGATAAAGTCATCGTCAGACTCAGGGTCTTGACCTGGATTTGGGTTGCTCCAGTCCTGAATCGCACAATTTCTTCCTCCCGGCATATTGTAATCTACTCTCGAATTATAAATACAAGATTTCCAAATCGGATATCCTGAATGATCATCTATAGTTTTCCAAATAACATCTGAGGGAGCAACATCATCACAATTTGGATATTCTGATGGAGTTTTGAGAGACAAAGACTTATAGGGGCCAAGGACCCCAGGCATACGGGCTCGTAATATCCAAGCAGACCGATCCCCTATAGATGCAAATTTAGAGGTTGGGGAATCTGTCATAACTGCTTTTGTGGAGGCTCCAACGCATCCTGTCTTGGTAAAGAAGTCTCCTGTAAGGCCAGGAGGAAAATTAAAGCAGACATGAAAATCATCTGCTAGTCCTTTAAAGGTATAATTGAAATTAATAGGGTATTGGTCTTTTGTATAGGAAGTATAAGATCCTCCCAAAAGGCGAGGCTGGTCTGTACTAACTCGTATGGGGTCACTGTTCCAAGTAACAACTTGGAAAGTTGGAGGATCCGGGAGAAACGCCCAATATTTGGTTGGAATGGGAGCAGCGCTTACCTGGCAAGAGAGCAAGGCAAGCATGGCAATAAACACCTTTTCAGGAGAGACTGACGATCCCTGTAGGGTAGCTATCCCCTGTGCCTGGCGACAGAGAGCTTTAATCTGTCCCCAGGTGGGCAAGGAGGCTTGTTGGGTTGACTGAGCTGGGCGTCCTAATGGATTCCTGCGAGGCAAAAAATCAGGGGGTGCAATATCCTGTATCTGAAGTCGTGACATCTGTCCAGTGGGTGGCTCCGATCCGCGCCTATCCGGGATCTCCAATGTCAGCTGTCCTGGGGTCAGCGGCGTTTCCCGTGCTGGCGGAGGGAGCGGGGGAAGAGGGAGTTTCTTCCTTTTTAGAGATCGCGGTGGCGGGGGATTCTGGTATCCGGGGAGCTGAGACATGGCGAATTAGTCTGTCTGGAACCCAAATCGGAGCGTCCGCGTCCTGTGGAAAAACACAAGCATACCCTCGCCCATTGGTTAATAAGGGGTCAGGACCTTTCCATTGTCCGGAAAGAAGGTCCCTCCATTTTACTAATGGTTTTGCATTCAATTGCTCTGGGCACCAATGGCGAAGCATTGCAGTGTTTCCGGATGAATCAGCATTTAAGTTATTTATTACGAAAAGAGCATGTTGCAAAATCTGATGGGGGGAACTATATTTAAATTCCCCTTCTTTTAGTTTTTGAATATGGATTTTCAGTGTTTGATGTGCTCTTTCCACAATGGCTTGTCCTTGTGGGTTATAAGGGATGCCGGTGTTATGTTTAATTTGAAATCTTGTACAGAATTGCTGAAAAGATTTAGAAGTGTAAGCAGGAGCATTATCAGTTTTTAAAGCTTTTGGCAAGCCCAGATAGGAAAAGCATGTAAAAAGATGTTGTATTACATCTTTAACTGCTTCCCCTGTACGAGCAGTGGCAATAATAACATGAGAGAAGGTATCTACAGTTACATGAACAAAAGACAGTTTTCCAAATGAAGAGACATGGGTTACATCCATTTGCCAGAGTGCATTAGGTTTGAGACCGCGAGGGTTAACTCCCAGAGGCAAAGCATTCACGGTAGTAGGACAATGTGAACAAGAACGAACAATCTCTCGGGCAGATTCTCGAGGAATTTGAAACTGGTATCGTAAGGCAGTGGCATTTTGGTGATGAAGTGAGTGAGAAGCTCGAGCTTCTTCAAAAACAGAAGCCACTGAAATCCTGGTTAACGAATCTGCCAATTCATTGAGAGCATTTAAAGGGCCAGGCAGGCCGGAATGAGCCCGAATGTGGCCGATAAAGAACGCCCGATTTCTTTTCCATATTTGCTGCTGCAGTTTAGTTAACAAATGGAAGATAGCAGTTTTGTTTTCAGGCAAAACTGCAGTCTCAATGTGTGGAAACAGCCTGACCACATACTGAGAGTCAGAATAAAGGTTAAATTCTTTCTCCGCAAACATAACAAAGGCCTCAATAACAGCTGTGATTTCAGCCCTTTGAGCTGAAGTTTCTTGTGTTTCCAAAAGTTTTTGATGATCTCTTGTGACTATAGAGGCTCTACCGTTAGCCGATCCATCAGTAAAGACTACCTGAGCATCTGAAATAGGGAACTGTTTACACCGGACAGGAAAAATAACTGGATGGTTAGACATAAAATTTAGTAAAACATGCGAGGGTAAATGATGCAAAATTTGACCACAGTAATTCCCTATGGCAATCTGCCAGTCTTCATCAAACATTAAAAGAGCATCAAGCTGCTCCTTATTATATGGAATTACAATCTCTGATGGCTCTTTACCAAACAATTCAATGCTCCGCTTCCTTCCTTTTAGCATTAATGTGGCAATTAAACCAGGATAAGAAGCCACGACTTTTTTAGCTTGGGTAGGAAGATGGATCCATTCTAAAGGGCCGCGTTGCCACAGAACTCCCGTAGGCGCCGTTGGAGTAGCTAGGCAAAGGAACTGCCACGTCATCGTCAAATCAATTCTTTTTACATAGCTATTTGATAAGGCTGCTTCTACTTTGCCTAGGGCTTCTTGAGCCTCAGCTGTTAATTGTCTTTTTGAGGTTGGATCAGGATCCCCGCGTAAAGTGTTAAAAAGAGGTTTTAATTCGGCAGTGGTTAATTTTAAATATGGTCTAATCCAATTAATATCACCTAAGAGTTTTTGATAATCATTTAAAGTAATAAGATGGTCTTTTCTCAATTGCAGCGGGGTATGAGTCACCGTTTCCGAATTTATGACTCTTCCTAAGTAAGTTATGGGCGGATTGATTTGAATTTTTTCTGGGGCAATTTTTAGGCCTCTGTCTGTCAATGCCTGGGTCAGGTCCTGGAGCACAGTCTGCAGGTGAACTCTATCAGGATGAGCTATTAAAATATCATCCATATAGTGAATCATATACACGTGTTCATATTTAGCCCTAGTATCTTCTAGAGCGGCATTAACAAATTTTTGGCATAAAGTAGGGCTATTTTTCATTCCCTGAGGCAGAACCTTCCACTGAAACCGTAAATAAGGCTGTTTAAGATTTTCTGATGGCAGACTAAAGGCAAATCGCTTTTTATCCTCAGGATTTAAGGGAATAGTGAAAAAACAATCTTGTAAATCAATAACAATTATATTATATCCCTCTGGAACGGCTACTGGGGAAGGGAGCCCAGGCTGTAAGGCCCCCATGTCCTCCATGGTGGCATTAATAGCTCTCAAATCCTGTAAAAGTCGCCATTTACCAGATTTTTTCTTAATGACAAAAATAGGAGTGTTCCAGGGGCTATTGGAGGGCTCAATATGTCCCAATTCTAATTGTTCAAAGATTAATGCTTTAGCTGCCAATAATTTTTCCTTATGCAGAGGCCACTGTTCTACCCACACCGGATCTTGAGATTTCCATGTGATGGGGTCGGCAGCAAAAACAATGGCCTCAATTATAAATTTGGATATCCCAATCCAGCACGTAGCTTGCGAGGAGTTGGGCAAATTGGCTCAATTATTCCTGTCTGTTGTTTACCCAATCCTTTTGATGGATCATAGCCCATCTGCAACATCTGAGAGGTCACTTTATCATCAGGGCTAAAAAGTAACACTCCCATTTGAGATAGCACGTCCCTCCCCCACAGGGTAAGGGGGAGCGAAGGAACGACATAAGGTTGGAAAGTTCCACGGGTATCCTCAAATTGCCAATCTAAAATTTTTGCACTTTTGGCTATTGTGGGGGCTCTTCCTATCCCCACCAAGTTATTTTCAGTAGTATGTGTGGGCCAGGAGCTGGGCCAGTCTTTTCCTGAAATGCAAGAAACATCTGCTCCTGTGTCTAATAACCCCACAATAGACTTGCCATTAATCAGGATAGTCTTCATAGGACGTTTCTGAGTAATTTCTGTTATCCAAAAAACCATATCACTAGACCCAAATCCTTTATCCTGCCTTTCATTTTGAGTAGCTGTGCGCCCAATTGCAGTGTGGTAAGGCAAAAGCAAAAGTTGGGCTATTCTTTGTCCCTGATGTATTTGGAAAGTTTTAGTTGGGGGTGAAATCATTATCTGGATTTCTCCTGTATAATCTGAGTCAATTACTCCAGGGATGATTGTGAGACCTTGCATAGCTAAGGAACTTCTGCCTAGTATAATTCCTACTAAACCTGTTGGTAATGGGCCTTTAACTCCTGTAGGTATTTTTACAGTGGGGCTATCTGGTGTTAATATTGCTGAGGTGGTGGAACTGAGGTCCAGTCCTGCGCTGCCTGGGGTTGCTCTGATGAGTTCTGCGATGGGACGAAGGGAATGAATGGGTTCAGTGAGGCTGCCCCAATTGTTGTCGGGGCCTGAGGCTGGCCCCTCAATCCGTTTCCCGACTGCTGGTCGGGGCCCAAAAAGGCTCCATTTCTATGGAATTGTGACCTACATTCTTTTGCCCAGTGATATCCTTTTTGACAACGAGGGCAGAGAGATCTAGGGAGATTAGTAGGCACAGCCGGGGAGGGAGAATTCGGCAGAGAAGAACCGGCTGCTTTTTGGGGACAAGCTCGCATAAGGTGCCCTTCCCGTCCGCAAGAGAAGCAGGCCTTGGATAAACCAATATTCTGGCCTGGACTACTGGAATGACTCTTTGATGGGTTATTTCTATTTGTAAAAAAGGACTGTACTGCCTGCTGGTAAGAATTTCCCTTTATGGCTGCAGCTATGGCAACGCCCTGCATCATCGCTGGTCCTACATCTGCACATTGCCTGATATAATCTATTATTTCCCCAGTTTTTTTAATAGGACGTAAAATGGCCTGGCAGGTAGAATTAGCATTTTCAAATGCCAGTTGTTTTATCAATATACTAGCTGCCTCAGTGTTGGAAATTACTCTGTTGACTGCCTCTGCAAGTCTTGATATAAAGTCTTCATATGGCTCTTCTGGTTTTTGTTTAACATTTGAGAAGGAAGAGGTAGATTCTTTCCCTTCAGGCAACAAACGCCAAGCCCCAAGGGCGCAGGCGGTTACTTGATCTAAAGTGGTTTTATCTAATCCCATTTGATCTCTAAGTGTTCCAAAATCATTAGTCCCTGCCAACATATTTTTTATAATATATCTTGGGCCATATTTTTGGTTAGCATCAGCCTGTTTTTGGGCTAGATCTTCATATTCAGTTCTCCAAAGTACATATTGACCTCCAGACAGACAAGCTTTAGCGACTGTCTTCCAGTCATGGGGTGTCATCCATCTGCCCGCTAAAGCTTCCACCAATGATACAGTGTACGGGGCTTTAGGCCCATACAAAGCACAAGCCTGTTTGAGTTCTTTAATCATTTTCATTGGAATGGGTTCCCAGTGGGGGGCTGTTCTCCCACCACTTCCACCAAATATTATGGGGAAACAAGCCTCAAGGTGGGGATCAAGTTCATCATCTGGGCTAGAGAAAACTCTTCTTCGGGGAGCTTCTAGTGGAGGCCCCTCACCCTTATAGGGAGGGGGGGGCAAGGGGTGTCCTATGTCACTTTCTTCGTACTTTGGGAATTTTTTATCCGTTCTGTGTTTAGGTCTTACGGATGTTTTATCTGGGGAATCTGGCCTTAAACTCTCAGGTGCATATAATCTGATGGGGGACATTTGTCTTGAGCCTCTGGAAGCAGAAGGCTTAATTAAGGAAATTTCTCTTGAATTTGTGGAAGCAGGTGGTCTGGTTGGGGAAGTTTTTATTAAGCTCTTTGGAGCAGATAATCTAATTGGAGAAGTTTCTCTTAAACTCCTTGGAGCATCTTTATTTAATAAAGACCAGTCCTCATCAGAATGATCTTGACTTACTTCCTCTTCCAAATCTTCCTCATCTGAAAGCTGCTCTTTTTTGTCATCTCTATCTATTACCTTTTCTTGGGCAGTCATTGCAGCTATCATTTGACTCAACTGCCGATAGTTAGGTGTAGCCTCCTTTTCATCACTCTCCTCTTCGATAGATACCTTTTTCTCTGCACTTTCCTCTTTAAGATGTACCTTTTCAGATTCAGGGGCAGGGTCTAGAGCGTCCCTAATTATATTCCATAAGGAAAAGGCGTCAGTAGGCACCTTTTGTGAGCCATGTTCAGCATGGTAAGTTTTTAGTTGTTTTCCTACTCTCTCCCAGGTGTCTAAGTTAACAGTGCCTTCTTCTGGAAACCAGGGACACTGTTCTTGTACAAAGGAAAAAAATGAATGAATATTGGATTTTTTAACTTTAATTCCTCGTTTAGTTAGTAACTGCAAGATTACTCCTGTAAAAAGCTGTCTTTCTTTTGATTCACTGTTACCCATGTCAGAAAATTAAGTCTTATAGAAAAGTCTACCTCAACAAAAAGGTTTTACCTTTGGCGAGGGGGGTTTTGTTTTCAACCCTAAGATAGCAGGTTTCTTTTCAACCTCTAGAGCACCAGGTTTCTCTTAAACCCTTGAACACTTCCCACTCCTCCTCACCCTGTCTATCCTACAGGGGGGTCCGCGGCACCCTGAGTGGGGTCCTAGCCGTCCCGAACACTCAACACTGGGGGAGTACCCGAAAGTACTCCGGGGGGAGTGATTAAGTCACTCCGGGGGGGAGCAACAGAGAGTGCTCCGGGGGGAGCAACAGAGAGTGCTCCGGGGGGAGCTACAGAGAGTGCTCCGGGGGGAGCTTTTGCTCCGAGGAACCTACCTTCGAATAGCCTGTTCCGGGCGCCACTTGCCGGGGTCCAGCCCCGGTGGATCCAGGGAATTCGAAGGGTGGACGGCGTTGGCGTGGAAAGACTTGTTTATTTATTAATATAAGATTAGATTAAGAAACTGTAGTGCAGTAGGAAGATTAAGTGGAGAAAGAGGGCTGAATAGCTTGGTTTACGCGGAAGACCAATAAAATTCCAGACAAGGAATTTGCACCATCTACGTTGGGCCACCGGTGCCCGCTTGAATATCTAAGGGTGCCTCGCCTTAAGCTCCCTTTCTCGCGGATCTTAATAACCAGGGCAAATAAGTAGACCTGGCGAGCCTCCGCGCCCCAGATGGAAATTCAGCCTGAAATTAAAGTAAAGAGCAGAGGGAAGAAAAGGGAGAGAAAAAGAGAGAGAGAGAGAGACAGGGGGGGAGCCAGATTCCCAAGAAACCAGGCCGAGACTAGTCCGAGAAACTGGTCTGAGAATCTGGTCCCGTCCTTTATTGTTCAGAAGGCCTTTTATACTTTTGATAAAACATGGAGATCAATGGGTAACACAAAGTTATGCAGCGTTAGCAGTCCAGACTCTTATCAAAACCAGGCTTTTCTCTCTGCATACCTAATTGTATACACAAGTCTTAGGTAATTTACATCATCTTCCAACCAAAAGGGCCAATTAACATTTTACAGCCTTTTTTCTGATAAGGGTTTGTCAACCACAAGACTTATTTGTGTTGATCTTCCCAAGGTCTGGTGCCACTCTCGGAAAGCACTAAAGAAAGTTACATTCTTAGACAGCAAGGATACAGCAACTTATAACAAGTAGAGGGAGTGCAGTGATTTATAGCAAAAGAGAAGCAATTAACTCAAAAGTCTAGTGTTGCTAACATCAAAACTACTATGTATCTTTTTCTACATCCTGCTTACATTAACATCCTTCCAGGTGCCTAAAAGATAAAGAATAAGGAGGTCTCGCAGCAATCCTTGAGTCAACAGTGAAAACCCTCTACCAATATAATTTTTAACTCTTTAGAAAAGGCTCTGTATCTTTAAGATGCTTTTAAGCTTTGTGCCTCCCGCGGTTGGGGGGCTGTAAGCAATTCACAAGCTGTAAGCTTTGTGCCTCTCGCGGTTGGGGGGCTGTAAGCAATTCACAAGCTGTAAGAGGTCTGGGGAACCTGTTAGGCAGACTAGAGAGCTATCAGAGGGGTTTAACTGAAACATCCCTTTCAAATGCAGAAGACTAAAACCCTGAATTGACTTTTTTCCAGAGAATATCAGAAAAGTGGAAAAGCAGAGCACAAAAGCCAGCAGATTTTTGCTGGGGTACATGCTTAGGAATATCCAGAGGGGTCCCTGAAGTCTGAGCACGCCTTGCGTATGTCAGCTTCCTTCCTCATGACCTTGTCACGGGCGGGATTCCTCACACTGGCTTCCGGCAGGGTATGGTGGTGAACTTCTTGAGTTGCAGCAAGGCTGTGAAAGACCCTTTCGAAGTTCCAGAGGTAAGGTGTCATTAGTCTCCAGACGCCTCATCGGAAATAGGCCTCATCTCGCCTGGAAGGGAGAACTTCCTGGATTTTCTCGAGTTGCGGCAGGTGTTCTCGAGTTACGACGGGGACCTCAGGGACCCGCCCTGGTGGCCTCAGGAGAGGCCAGTCCCTATGCGAGTTGCTAGGGGGCCTCTCGGGATTCCTCTCCCGTCGATACCGGGGCCAAAAACCTTGTGTGGAGTCAGGGCCGGAACCGAGGATTCCTCTCAGGGGCTGACATGGATCTTTGGGTACTTCTGGAGTCTCCCCAGGGGAGTCAGGCCTCGTCTCGAGTGGGGGCATGCACGTGCACTTTCCTTCCAGGCTGTAGCAGCAATGTCACGCTACCTGTCGCGTGGATCAAATGATCTGTGGTTTTCCCTCGAGGCTTTCCCACAGGGCTGTCCCACGTGCCACCGTGGTGTGAGTCGATCCTCGGCGTGAAAGATGAGCCAGTGCAGGGCAAAGAGGTTCCTCTGGAATGGACTGAGACATCTGGGGGACTCTTGGAATGGTGGTACGACCATGGAGTTCCTCTCGCCTTTCCTGTTGAGAGTGCCTCCTCTTGAGATGCGACGGGAACGCCGGGAATATTTTCCCGTTGAAAGCAGGGAAAGGATCCCTCATCTCGAGCTACGAGGGGGAAACGGGGCTCCTCTGGATGTGGGCGGGACCATCGTGCTTCCTCTCGAGTGGAGACGGGTATGGCGGTGAACTTCTTGAGTTGCAGCAAGGGTGTGAAAGACCCTTTCGAAGTTCCAGAGGTTAGGTGTCATTAGTCTCCAGACACCTCATCGGAAATAGGCCTCATCTCGCCTGGAAGGGAGAACTTCCTGGATTTTCTCGAGTTGCGGCAGGTGTTCTCGAGTTACGACGGGGACCTCAGGGACCCGCCCTGGTGGCCTCAGGACAGGCCAGTCCCCATGCGAGGTGTTAGGGGGCCTCTCGGGATTCCTCTCCCGTCGATACCGGGGCCAAAAACCTTGTGTGGAGTCAGGGCCGGAACCGAGGATTCCTCTCAGGGGCTGACATGGATCTTTGGGTACTTCTGGAGTCTCCCCAGGGGAGTCAGGCCTCGTCTCGAGTGGGGGCATGCACGTGCGCTTTCCTTCCAGGCTGTAGCAGCAATGTCACGCTTCCCGTTGCTTGGATCAAAGGATCTGTGGTTTTCCCTCGAGGCTTTCCCTCGAGGCTTTCCCACAGGGCTGTCCCACGTGCCACCGTGGTGTGAGTCGATCCTCGGCGTGAAAGATGAGCCAGTGCAGGGCAAAGAGGTTCCTCTGGAATGGACTGAGACATCTGGGGGACTCTTGGAATGGTGGTACGACCATGGAGTTCCTCTCGCCTTTCCTGTTGAGAGTGCCTCCTCTTGAGATGCGATGGGAACGCCGGGAATTCTTTCCGTTGAAAGCAGGGAAAGGATCCCTCATCTCGAGCTCCGAGGGGGAAACGGGGCTCCTCTGGATGTGGGCGGGACCATCGTGCTTCCTCTCGAGTGGAGACGGGTATGGCGGTGAACTTCTTCAGTTGCAGCAAGGGTGTGAAAGACCCTTTCGAAGTTCCAGAGGTTAGGTGTCATTAGTCTCCAGACACCTCATCGGAAATTGGCCTCATCTCGCCTGGAAGGGAGAACTTCCTGGATTTTCTTGAGTTGCGGCAGGTGTTCTCGAGTTACGACGGGGACCTCAGGGACACGCCCTGGTGGCCTCAGGAGAGGCCAGTCCCCATGCGAGGTGCTAGGGGGCCTCTCGGGATTCCTCTCCCGTCGATACCGGGGCCAAAAACCTTGTGTGGAGTCAGGGCCGGAACCGAGGATTCCTCTCAGGGGCTGACATGGATCTTTGGGTGCTTCTGGAGACTCCCCAGGGGAGTCAGGCCTCGTCTCGAGTGGGGGCATGCACGTGCGCTTTCCTTCCAGGCTGTTGCAGCAATGTCACGCTTCCCGTCGCGTGGATCAAAGGATCTGTGGTTTTCCCTCGAGGCTTTCCCTCGAGGCTTTCCCACAGGGCTGTCCCACGTGCCACCGTGGTGTGAGTCGATCCTCGGCGTGAAAGATGAGCCAGTGCAGGGCAAAGAGCTTCCTCTGGAATGGACTGAGACATCTGGGGGACTCTTGGAATGGTGGTACGACCATGGAGTTCCTCTCGCCTTTCCTGTTGAGAGTGCCTCCTCTTGAGATGCGACGGGAACGCCGGGAATTCTTTCCGTTGAAAGCAGGGAAAGGATCCCTCATCTCGAGCTCCGAGGCGGAAACGGGGCTCCTCTGGATGTGGGCGGGACCATCGTGCTTCCTCTCGAGTGGAGACGGGTATGGCGGACAACTTCTTGAGTTGCAGCAAGGGTGTGAAAGACCCTTTCGAAGTTCCAGAGGTTAGGTGTCATTAGTCTCCAGACACCTCATCGGAAATAGGCCTCATCTCGCCTGGAAGGGAGAACTTCCTGGATTTTCTCGAGTTGCGGCAGGTGTTCTCGAGTTACGACGGGGACCTCAGGGACCCGCCCTGGTGGCCTCAGGACAGGCCAGTCCCCATGCGAGGTGTTAGGGGGCCTCTCGGGATTCCTCTCCCGTCGATACCGGGGCCAAAAACCTTGTGTGGAGTCAGGGCCGGAACCGAGGATTCCTCTCAGGGGCTGACATGGATCTTTGGGTACTTCTGGAGTCTCCCCAGGGGAGTCAGGCCTCGTCTCGAGTGGGGGCATGCACGTGCGCTTTCCTTCCAGGCTGTAGCAGCAATGTCACGCTTCCCGCTGCTTGGATCAAAGGATCTGTGGTTTTCCCTCGAGGCTTTCCCTCGAGGCTTTCCCACAGGGCTGTCCCACGTGCCACCGTGGTGTGAGTCGATCCTCGGCGTGAAAGATGAGCCAGTGCAGGGCAAAGAGGTTCCTCTGGAATGGACTGAGACATCTGGGGGACTCTTGGAATGGTGGTACGACCATGGAGTTCCTCTCGCCTTTCCTGTTGAGAGTGCCTCCTCTTGAGATGCGATGGGAACGCCGGGAATTCTTTCCGTTGAAAGCAGGGAAAGGATCCCTCATCTCGAGCTCCGAGGGGGAAACGGGGCTCCTCTGGATGTGGGCGGGACCATCGTGCTTCCTCTCGAGTGGAGACGGGTATGGCGGTGAACTTCTTGAGTTGCAGCAAGGGTGTGAAAGACCCTTTCGAAGTTCCAGAGTTTAGGTGTCATTAGTCTCCAGACACCTCATCGGAAATTGGCCTCATCTCGCCTGGAAGGGAGAACTTCCTGGATTTTCTTGAGTTGCGGCAGGTGTTCTCGAGTTACGACGGGGACCTCAGGGACCCGCCCGGGTGGCCTCAGGAGAGGCCAGTCCCCATGCGAGTTGCTAGGGGGCCTCTCGGGATTCCTCTCCCGTCGATACCGGGGCCAAAAACCTTGTGTGGAGTCAGGTCCGGAACCGAGGATTCCTCTCATGGTCTGACATGGATCTTTGGGTACTTCTGGAGTCTCCACAGGGGAGTCAGGCCTGGTCTCGAGTGGGGGCATGCACGTGTGCTTTCCTTCCAGGCTGTTGCAGCAATGTCACGCTTCCCGTGGCGTGTATCAAAGGATCGGTGGTTTTCCCTCGAAGCTTTCCCACAGGGCTGTCCCACGTGTAACTGTGGTGTGATTCGACCTCGCCGTGAAAGATGAGCCAGTGCAGGGCAATGAGGTTCCTCTGGAATGGAATGAGACATCTGGGGGACTCTTGGAATGGTGATACGGCCATGTAGTTTCTCTCGCCTTTCCTGTTGAGAGTGCCTCCACTTGAGATGCGACGGGAACGCCGGGAATTATTTCCTGTTGAAAGCAGGGAAAGGATCCCTCATCTCGAGCTACGAGGGGGAAACGGGTCTCCTCTGGATGTGGGCGGGACCATCGTGCTTCCTCTCGAGTGGAGACGGGTATGGCGGATAACTTCTTAAGTTGCAGCAAGGGTGTGAAAGACCCTTTCGAAGTTCCAGAGGTTACGTGTCATTACTCTCCAGATGCCTCATCGGAAATAGGCCTCATCTCGCCTGGAAGGGAGAATTTCCTGGATTTTCTCGAGTTGCGGCAGGTGTTCTCGAGTTACGATTGGGACCTCAGGGACCCGCCCTGGTGTCCTCAGGAAAGGCCAGTCCCCATGCGAGTTGCTAGGGGGCCACTCGGGATTCCTCTCCCGTCGATACCGGGGCCAAAAACCTTGTGTGGAGTCAGGGCCGGAACCGAGGATTCCTCTCAGGGGCTGACATGGATCTTTGGGTACTTCTGGAGTCTCCCCAGGGGAGTCAGGCCACGTCTCGAGTGGCGGCATGCACTTGCGCTTTCCTTCCAGGCTGTAGCAGCAATGTCACTCTTGCCGTCGCCTGGATCAAACGATCTGTGGTTTTCCCTCGAGGCTTTCCCTCGAGGCTTTCCCACAGGGCTGTCCCACGTGCCACCGTGGTGTGAGTCGATCCTCGGCGTGAAAGATGAGCCAGTGCAGGGCAAAGAGGTTCCTCTGGAATGGACTGAGACATCTGGGGGACTCTTGGAATGGTGGTACGACCATGGAGTTCCTCTCGCCTTTCCTGTTGAGAGTGCCTCCTCTTGAGATGCGATGGGAACGCCGGGAATTCTTTCCCGTTGAAAGCAGGGAAAGGATCCCTCATCTCGAGCTCCGAGGGGGAAACGGGGCTCCTCTGGATGTGGGCGGGACCATCGTGTTTCCTCTCGAGTGGAGACGGGTATGGCGGTGAACTTCTTGAGTTGCAGCAAGGGTGTGAAAGACCCTTTCGAAGTTCCAGAGGTTAGGTGTCATTAGTCTCCAGACGCCTCATCGGAAATAGGCCTCATCTCGCCTGGAAGGGAGAACTTCCTGGATTTTCTCGAGTTGCGGCAGGTGTTCTCGAGTTACGACGGGGACCTCAGGGACCCGCCCTGGTGGCCTCAGGAAAGGCCAGTCCCCATGCGAGGTGCTAGGGGGCCACTCGGGATTCCTCTCCCGTCGATACCGGGGCCAAAAACCTTGTGTGGAGTCAGGGCCGGAACCGAGGATTCCTCTCAGGGGCTGACATGGATCTTTGGGTACTTCTGGAGTCTCCCCAGGGGAGTCAGGCCTCGTCTCGAGTGGGGGCATGCACGTGCGCTTTCCTTCCAGGCTGTAGAAGCAATGCCACGCTTCCCGTGGCGTGGATCAAAGGATCTGTGGTTTTCCCTCGAGGCTTTCCCTCGAGGCTTTTCCACAGGGCTGTCTCACGTGCCACCGTGGTGTGAGTCGATCCTCGGCGTGAAAGATGAGCCAGTGCAGGGCAAAGAGGTTCCTCTGGAATGGACTGAGACATCTCGGGGACTCTTGGAATGGTGGTACGACCATTGAGTTCCTCTCGCCTTTCCTGTTGAGAGTGCCTCCTCTTGAGATGCGACGGGAACGCCGGGAATTCTTTCCCGTTGAAAGCAGGGAAAGGATCCGTCATCTCGAGCTATGAGGGGGAAGCGGCGCTCCTCTGGATGTGGGCGGGACCATCGTGCTTCCTCTCGAGAGGAGACGGGTATGGCGGTGAACTTCTTGAGTTGCATCAAGGGTGTGAAAGACCCTTTCGAAGTTCCAGAGGTTAGGTGTCATTAGTCTCCAGACGCCTCATCGGAAATAGGCCTCATCTCGCCTGGAAGGGAGAACTTCCTGGATTTTCTCGAGTTGTGGCAGGTGTTCTCGAGTTACGACGGGGACCTCAGGGACCCGCCCTGGTGGCGTCAGGAAAGGCCAGTCCCCATGCGAGTTGCTAGGGGGCCTCTCGGGATTCCTCTCCCGACGATACTGGGGCCAAAAACCTTGTGTGGAGTCAGGGCCGGAACCGAGGATTCCTCTCAGGGGCTGACATGGATCTTTGGGTACTTCTGGAGTCTCCTCAGGGGAGTCAGGCCTCGTCTCGAGTGGGGGCATGCACGTGCGATTTCCTTCCAGGCTGTAGCAGCAATGTCACTCTTCCCGTCGCGTGGATCAAAGGATGTGTGGTTTTCCCTCGAGGCTTTCCCTCGAGGCTTTCCCACAGGGCTGTCCCACGTGCCACCGTGGTGTGAGTCGATCCTCGGCGTGAAAGATGAGCCAGTGCAGGGCAAAGAGGTACCTCTGGAATGGACTGAGACATCTGGGGACTCTTGTAATGGTGGTAGGACCATGGAGTTCCTCTCGCCTTTCCTGTTGAGAGTGCCTCCTCTTGCGATGCGACGGGAACGCCGGGAATTCTTTCCCGTTGAAAGCAGGGAAAGGATCCCTCATCTCGAGCTTCCAGGGGGAAACGGGGCTCCTCTGGATTTGGACGGGATCATCGTGCTTCCTCTCGAGTGGAGTCGGGTATGGCGGAGAACTTCTTGAGTTGCTGCAAGGATGTGAAAGACCCTTTCGAAGTTCCAGAGGTTAGGTGTCATTCGTCTCCAGACGCCTCATCGGAAATAGGCCTCATCTCGCCTGGAAGGGAGAACTTCCTGGATTTTCTCGAGTTGCGGCAGGTGTTCTCGAGTTACGACGGGGACCTCAGGGACCCGCCCTGGTGGCCTCAGGAAAGGCCAGTCCCCATGCGAGTTGCTAGGGGGCCACTCGGGATTCCTCTCCCGTCGATACCGGGGCCAAAAACCTTGTGTGGAGTCAGGGCCGGAACCGAGGATTCCTCTCAGGGGCTGACATGGATCTTTTGGTACTTCTGGAGTCTCCCCAGGGGAGTCAGGCCTCGTCTCGAGTGGGGGCATGCACTTGCGCTTTCCTTCCAGGCTGTAGCAGCAATGTCACGCTTCCCGTGGCTTGGATCAAAGGATCTGTGGTTTTCCCTCGAGGCTTTCCCTCGAGGCTTTCCCACAGGGCTGTCCCACGTGCCACCGTGGTGTGAGTCGATCCTGGCGTGAAAGATGAGCCAGTGCAGGGCAAAGAGGTTCCTCTGGAATGGACTGAGACATCTGGGGGACTCTTGGAATGGTGGTACGACCATGGAGTTCCTCTCGCCTTTCCTGTTGAGAGTGCCTCCTCTTGAGATGCGACGGGAACGCCGGGAATTCTTTCCCGTTGAAAGCAGGGAAAGGATCCCTCATCTCGAGCTACGAGTGGGAAACGGGGATTCTCTGGATGTGGGCGGGACCATCGTTCTTCCTCTCGAGTGGAGACGGGTATGGCGGTGAACTTCTTGAGTCCCAGCAAGGGTGTGAAAGACCCTTTCGAAGTTTCAGAGGTTAGGTGTCATTAGTCTCCAGACGCCTCATCAGAAATAGGCCTCATCTCGCCTGGAAGGGAGAACTTCCTGGATTTTCTCGAGTTGCGGCAGGTGCTCTCGAGGTACGACGGGGACCTCAGGGACCCGCTCTGGTGGCCTCAGGAGAGGCCAGTCCCCATGCGAGGTGCTAGGGGGCCTCTCGGGATTCCTCTCCCGTCGATACCGGGGCCAAAAACCTTGTGAGGAGTCAGGGCCGGAACCGAGGATTCCTCTCAGGGGCTGATGTGGATCTTTGGGTACTTCTGGAGTCTCCCCAGGGGAGACAGGCCTCGTCTCGAGTGGGGGCATGCACGTGCGCTTTGCTTCCAGGCTGTAACAGCAATGTCACGCTTCCCGTCGCGTGGATCAAAGGATCTGTGGTTTTCCCTCGAGGCTTTCCCTCGAGGCTTTCCCACAGGGCTGTCCCACGTGCCACCGTGGTGTGAGTCGATCCTCGGCGTGAAAGATGAGCCAGTGCAGGGCAAAGAGGTTCCTCTGGAATGGACTGAGACATCTGGGGGACTCTTGGAATGGTGGTACGACCATGGAGTTCCTCTCGCCTTTCCTGTTGAGAGTGCCTCCTCTTGAGATGCGACGGGAACGCCGGGAATTCTTTCCCGTTGAAAGCAGGGAAAGGATACCTCATCTCGAGCTACGAGGGGGAAACGGGGATCCTCTGGATGTGGGCGGGACCATCGTGCTTCCTCTCGAGTGGAGACGGGTATGGCGGTGAACTTCTTGACTTGCAGCAAGGGTGTGAAAGACCCTTTCGAAGTTCAAGAGGTTAGGTGTCATTAGTCTCCAGACGCCTCATCGGAAATAGGCCTCATCTCGCCTGGAAGGGAGAACTTCCTGGATTTTCTCGAGTTGCGGCAGGTGTTCTCGAGTTACGACGGGGACCTCAGGAACCCGCTCTGGTGGCCTCAGGAGAGGCCAGTCCCCATGTGAGGTGCTAGGGGCCTCTCGGGATTCCTCTCCCGAAGATACCGGGGCCAGAAACCTTGAGTGGAGTCAGGGCTGGAACCTAGAATTCCTCTCAGGGGCTGACATGGATCTTTGGGTACTTCTGGGGTCTCCCCAGGGGACTCAGGCCTCGTCTCGAGTGGGGGCATGCACGTGCGCTTTCCTTCCAGGCTGTAGCAGCAATGTCACGCTTCCCGTGGCTTGGATCAAAGGATCTGTGGTTTTCCCTCGAGGCTTTCCCTCGAGGCTTTCCCACAGGGCTGTCCCACGTGCCACCGAGGTGTGAGTCGATCCTTGGCGTAAAAGATGAGCCAGTGCAGGGCAAAGAGGTTCCTCTGGAATGGACTGAGACATCTGGGGGACTCTTGGAATGGTGGTACGACCATGGAGTTCCTCTCGCCTTTCCTGTTGCGAGTGCCTCCTCTTGAGATGCGACGGGAACGCCGGGAATTCTTTCCCGTTGAAAGCAGGGAAAGGATCCCTCATCTCGAGCTACGAGGGGGAAACGGGGATTCTCTGGATGTGGGCGGGACCATCGTTCTTCCTCTCGAGTGGAGACGGGTATGGCGGTGAACTTCTTGAGTCCCAGCAAGGGTGTGAAAGACCCTTTCGAAGTTCCAGAGGTTAGGTGTCATTAGTCTCCAGACGCCTCATCGGAAATAGGCCTCATCTCGCCTGGAAGGGAGAACTTCCTGGATTTCCTCGAGTTGCGGCAGGTGCTCTCAAGTTACGACGGGGACCTCAGGGACCCGCTCTGGTGGCCTCAGGAGAGGCCAGTCCCCATGCGAGGTGCTAGGGGGCCTCTCGGGATTCCTCTCCCGTCGATACCGGGGCCAAAAACCTTGTGAGGAGTCAGGGCCGGAACCGAGGATTCCTCTCAGGGGCTGATATGGATCTTTGGGTACTTCTGGAGTCTCCCCAGGGGAGACAGGCCTCGTCTCGAGTGGGGGCATGCACGTGCGCTTTCCTTCCAGGCTGTAGCAGCAATGTCACGCTTCCCGTCGCGTGGATCAAAGGATCTGTGGTTTTCCCTCGAGGCTTTCCCACAGGGCTGTCCCACGTGCCACCGTGGTGTGAGTCGATCCTCGGCGTGAAAGATGAGCCAGTGCAGGGCAAAGAGCTTCCTCTGGAATGGACTGAGACATCTGGGAGACTCTTGGAATGGTGGTACGACCATGGAGTTCCTCTCGCCTTTCCTGTTGAGAGTGCCTCCTCTTGAGATGCGACGGGAACGCCGGGAATACTTTCCCGTTGAAAGCAGGGAAAGGATCCCTCATCTCGAGCTACGAGGGTGAAACGGGGCTCCTCTGGATGTGGGCGGGACCATCGTGCTTCCTCTCGAGTGGAGACGGGTATGGCGGTGAACTTCTTGACTTGCAGCAAGGGTGTGAAAGACCCTTTCGAAGTTCCAGAGGTTAGGTGTCATTAGTCTCCAGACGCCTCATCGGAAATAGGCCTCATCTCGCCTGGAAAGGAGAACTTCCTGGATTTTCTCGAGTTGCGGCAGGTGTTCTCGAGTTACGACGGGGACCTCAGGGACCCGCTCTGGTGGCCTCAATAGAGGCCAGTCCCCATGCGAGTTCCTAGGGGGCCTCTCGGGATTCCTCTCCCGTCGATACCGGGGCCAAAAACCTTGTGTGGAGTCAGGTCTGGAAACTAGGATTACTCTCAGGGGCTGACATGGATCTTTGGGTACTTCTGGAGTCTCCACAGGGGAGTCAGGCCTCGTCTCGAGTGGGGGCATGCACGTGCGCTTTCCTTCCAGGCTGTAGCAGCAATGTCACGCTTCCCGTGGCTTGGATGAAAGGATCTGTGGTTTTCCCTCGAGGCTTTCCCTCGAGGCTTTCCCACAGGGCTGTCCCACGTGCCACCGTGGTGTGAGTCGATCCTCGGCGTGAAAGATGAGCCAGTGCAGGGCAAAGAGGTTCCTCTGGAATGGACTGAGACATCTGGGGGACTCTTGGAATGGTGGTACGACCATGGAGTTCCTCTCGCCTTTCCTGTTGAGAGTGCCTCCTCTTGAGATGCGATGGGAACGCCGGGAATTCTTTCCGTTGAAAGCAGGGATAGGATCCCTCATCTCGAGCTCCGAGGGGGAAACGGGGCTCCTCTGGATGTGGGCGGGACCATCGTGCTTCCTCTCGAATGGAGACGGGTATGGCAGTGAACTTCTTGAGTTGCAGCAAGGGTGTGAAAGACCCTTTCGAAGTTCCAGAGGTTAGGTGTCATTAGTCTCCAGACACCTCATCGGAAATTGGCTTCATCTCGCCTGGAAGGGAGAACTTCCTGGATTTTCTCGAGTTGCGGCAGGTGTTCTCGAGTTACGACGGGGACCACAGGGACCCGCCCTGGTGGCCTCAGGAGAGGCCAGTCCCCATGCGAGGTGCTAGGGGGCCTCTCGGGATTCCTCTCCCGTCGATACCGGGGCCAAAAACCTTGTGTGGAGTCAGGGCCGGAACCGAGGATTCCTCTCAGGGGCTGACATGGATCTTTGGGTACTTCTGGAGTCTCCCCAGGGGAGTCAGGCCTCGTCTCGAGTGGGGGCATGCACGTGCGCTTTCCTTCCAGGCTGTAGCAGCAATGTCACGCTTCACGTGTCGTGGATCAAAGGATCTGTGGTTTTCCCTCGAGGCTTTCCCTCGAGGCTTTCCCACAGGGCTGTCCCACGTGCCACCGTGGTGTGAGTCGTACCTCGGCGTGAAAGATGAGCCAGTGCAGGGCAAAGAGGTTCCTCTGGAATGGACTGAGACATCTGGGGGACTCTTGGAATGGTGGTACGACCATGGAGTTCCTCTCGCTTTTCCTGTTGAGAGTGCCTCCTCTTGAGATGCGACGGGAACGCCGGGAATTCTTTCCCGTTGAAAGCAGGGAAAGGATTCCTCATCTCGAGCTACGAGGGGGAAACGGGGCTCCTCTGGATGAGGGCGGGACCATCGTGCTTCCTCTCGAGTGGAGACGGGTATGGCGGTGAACTTCTTGACTTGCAGCAAGGGTGTGAAAGACCCTTTCGAAGTTCCAGAGGTTACGTTTCATTAGTCCCCAGATGACTCATCGGAAATAGGCCTCTTCTCGCCTGGAAGGGAGAACTTCCTGGATTTTCTCGAGTTGCGGCAGGTATTCTCGAGTTACGACGGGGACCTCAGGGACCCGCCCTGGTGGCCTCAGGACAGGCCAGTCCCCATGCGAGTTGCTAGGGGGCCTCTCGGGATTCCTCTCCCGTCGATACCGGGGCCAAAAACCTTGTGTGGAGTCAGGGCCGGAACCGAGGATTCCTCTCATGGTCTGACATGGATCTTTGGGTACTTCTGGAGTCTCCACAGGGGAGTCAGGCCTCGTCTCGAGTGGGGGCATGCACGTGTGCTTTCCTTCCAGGCTGTTGCAGCAATGTCACGCTTCCCGTGGCGTGGATCAAAGGATCTGTGGTTTTCCCTCGAAGCTTTCCCACAGGGCTGTCCCACGTGTAACTGTGGTGTGATTCGACCTCGCCGTGAAACATGAGCCAGTGCAGGGCAATGAGGTTCCTCTGGAATGGAATGAGACATCTGGGGGACTCTTGGAATGGTGATACGGCCATGTAGTTTCTCTCGCCTTTCCTGTTGAGAGTGCCTCCACTTGAGATGCGACGGGAACGGCGGGAATTATTTCCCGTTGAAAGCAGGGAAAGGATCCCTCATCTCGAGCTACGAGGGGGAAACGGGTCTCCTCTGGATGTGGGCGGGACCATCGTGCTTCCTCTCGAGTGGAGACGGGTATGGCGGATAACTTCTTAAGTTGCAGCAAGGGTGTGAAAGACCCTTTCGAAGTTCCAGAGGTTACGTGTCATTACTCTCCAGATGCCTCATCGGAAATAGGCCTCATCTCGCCTGGAAGGGAGAATTTCCTGGATTTTCTCGAGTTGCGGCAGGTGTTCTCGAGTTACGATTGGGACCTCAGGGACCCGCCCTGGTGGCCTCAGGAAAGGCCAGTCCCCATGCGAGTTGCTAGGGGGCCACTCGGGATTCCTCTCCCGTCGATACCGGGGCCAAAAACCTTGTGTGGAGTCAGGGCCGGAACCGAGGAATCCTCTCAGGGGCTGACATGGATCTTTGGGTACTTCTGGAGTCTCCCCAGGGGAGTCAGGCCTCGTCTCGAGTGGGGGCATGCACTTGCGCTTTCCTTCCAGGCTGTAGGAGCAATGTCACTCTTGCCGTCGCCTGGATCAAACGATCTGTGGTTTTCCCTCGAGGCTTTCCCTCGAGGCTTTCCCACAGGGCTGTCCCACGTGCAACCGTGGTGTGAGTCGATCCTCGGCGTGAAAGATGAGCCAGTGCAGGGCAAACAGGTTCCTCTGGAATGGACTGAGACATCTGGGGACTCTTGTAATGGTGGTAGGACCATGGAGTTCCTCTCGCCTTTCCTGTTGAGAGTGCCTCCTCTTGCGATGCGACGGGAACGCCGGGAATTCTTTCCCGTTGAAAGCAGGCAAAGGATCCCTCATCTCGAGCTACGAGGGGGAAACGGGGCTCCTCTGGATGTGGGCGGGACCATCGTGCTTCCTTTCGAGTGGAGACTGGTATGGCGGTGAACTTCTTGAGTTGCAGCAAGGGTGTGAAAGGCCCTTTCGAAGTTCCCGACGTTAGGTGTCATTAGTCTCCAGAGGCCTCATAGGAAATAGGCCTCATCTCTCCTGGAAGGGAGAACTTCCTGGATTTTCTCGAGTTGCGGCAGGAGTTCTCGAGTTACTACGGGGACCTCAGGGACCCGCCCTGGTGGCCTCAGGAAAGGCCAGTCCCCATGCGAGTTGCTAGGGGGCCTCTCGGGATTCCTCTCCCATCGAAACCTGGGCCAAAAACCTTGTGTGGAGTCAGGGCCGGAACCGAGAATTCCTCTCAGGGGCTAACATGGATCTTGGGGTACTTCTGAAGTCTCCCCAGGGGAGTCAAGCCTCGTCTCGAGTGGGGGCATGCACGTGCGCTTTCCCTCCAGGCTGTAGCAGCAATGTCACCCTTCCCGTCGCGTAGATCAAAGGATCTGTGTTTTTCCCTCGAGGCTTTCCCTCGAGGCTTTCCCACAGGGCTGTCCCACGTGCCACCGTGGTGTGAGTCGATCCTCGGCGTGAAAGATGAGCCAGTGCAGGGCAAAGAGGTTCCTCTGGAATGGACTGAGACATCTGGGGGACTCTTGGAATGGTGGTACGACCATGGAGTTCCTCTCGCCTTTCCTGTTGAGAGTGCCTCCTCTTGAGATGCGATGGGAACGCCGGGAATTCTTTCCCGTTGAAATCAGGGAAAGGATCCCTCATCTCGAGCTACGAGGGGGAAACGGGGCTCCTCTGGATGTGGGCGGGACCATCGTGCTTCCTCTCGAGTGGAGACGGGTATGGCGGTGAACTTCTTGAGTTGCAGCAAGTCTGTGAAAGACCCTTTCGAAGTTCCAGAGGTTAGGTGTCATTAGTCTCCAGACGCCTCATCGGAAATAGGCCTCATCTCGCCTGGAAGGGAGAACTTCCTGGATTTTCTCGAGTTGCGGCAGGAGTTCTCGAGTTACGACGGGGACCTCAGGGACCCGCCCTGGTGGCCTCAGGAAAAGCAAGTCCCCATTCGAGTTGCTAGGGGGCCTCTCGGGATTCCTCTCCCGTCGATACCGGGGCCAAAATCCTTTTGTGGAGTCAGGGCCGGAACCGAGGATTCCTCTCAGGGGCTAACATGGATCTTGGGGTACTTCTGAAGTCTCCCCAGGGGAGTCAAGCCTCGTCTCGAGTGGGGGCATGCACGTGCGCTTTCCTTCCAGGCTGTAGCAGCAATGTCACGCTTCCCGTCGCGTGGATTAAAGGATCTGTGGTTTTCTCTTGAGGCTTTCCCTCGAGGCTTTCCCACAGGGCTGTCCCACGTGCCACCGTGGTGTGAGTCGATCCTCGGCGTGAAAGATGAGCCAGTGCAGGGCAAAGAGGTTCCTCTTTAATGGACTGAGACATCTGGTGGACTCTTGGAATGGTGGTACGACCATGGAGTTCCTCTCGCCTTTCCTGTTGAGAGTGCCTCCTCTTGAGATGCGACGGGAACGCCGGGAATTCCTTCCCGTTGAAAGCAGGGAAAGGATCCCTCATCTCGAGCTACGAGGGGGAAACAGGGCTCCTCTGGATGTGGGCGGGACCATCGTGCTTCCTCTCGAGTGGAGACGGGTATGGCGGTGAACTTCTTGAGTTGCAGCAAGGGTGTGAAAGACCCTTTCGAAGTTCCAGAGGTTAATTGTCATTAGTCTCCAGACGCCTCATCGGAAATAGGCCTCATCTCGCCTGGAAGGGAGAACTTCCTGGATTTTCTCGTGTTGCGGCAGGTGTTCTCGAGTTACGACGGGGACCTCAGGGACCCGCCCTGGTGGCCTCAGGAAAGGCCAGTCCCCATGCGAGTTGCTAGGTGGCCTCTCGGGATTCCTCTCCCGTCGGTTCCGGGGCCAAAATCCTTGTGTGGAGTCAGGGCCAGAACCGAGGATTCCTCTCAGGGGCTGACATGGATCTTTGGGTACTTCTGGAGTTTCCCCAGGGGAGTTAGGCCTCTTCTCGAGTGGGGGCATGCACGTGCGCTTTCCTTCCAGGCTGTAGCAGTAATGTCACGCTTCCCGTGGCGTAGATCAAAGGATCTGTGGTTTTCCCTCGAGGCTTTCCCTCGAGGCTTTCCCACAGGGCTGTCCCACGTGCCACCGTGGTGTGAGTCGATCCTCGGCTTGAAAGATGAGCCAGTGCAGGGCAAAGAGGTTCCTCTGGAATGGACTGAGACATCTGGGGGACTCTTGGAATGGTGGTACGACCATGGAGTTGCTCTCGACTTTCCTGTTGAGAGTGCCTCCTCTTGAGATGCGACGGGAATGCCGGGAATTCTTTCCCGTTGAAAGCAGGGAAAGTATCCCTCGTTTCGAGCTACGAGAGGGAAACGGGGCTCCTCTGGATGTGGGCGGGACCATCGTGCTTCCTCTCGAGTGGAGACGGGTATGGCGGTGAACTTCTTTAGTTGCAGCAAGGGTGTGAAAGACCCTTTAGAAATTCCAGAGGTTAGGTGTCTTTCGTCTCCAGACGCCTCATCGGAAATAGGCCTCATCTCGCCTGGAAGGGAGAACTTCCTGGATTTTCTCGAGTTGCGGCAGGTGTTTTCAAGTTACGACGGGGACCTCAGGGACCCGCTCTGGTGGTCTCAGGAGAGGCCATTACCCATGCGAGTTGCTAGGGGGCCTCTCGGGATTCCTCTCCCGTTGATACCGGGGCCAAAAACCTTGTGTGGAGTCAGGGCCGGAACCGAGGATTCATCTCAGGGGCTGACATGGATCTTTGGGTACTTCTGGAGTCTCCCCAGGGACGTCAGGCTTAGTCACGAGTCGGGGCATGCACGTGCGCTTTCCTTCCAGGCTGTAGCAGCAATGTCACGCTTCCCGTCGCGTGGATCAAAGGATATGTGGTTTTCTCTCGAGGCTTTCCCACAGGGCTGTCCCACGTGCCCCCGTGGTGTGAGTCGATCCTCGGCGTGAAAGTTGAGCCAGTGCAGGGCAAAGAGGTTCCTCTGGAATGGACTGAGACATCTGGGGGACTCTTGGAATGGTGCTACGACCATGGAGTTCCTCTCGCCTTTCCTGTTGAGAGTGCCTCCTCTTGAGATGCGACGGGAACGCCGGGAATTCTTTCCCGTTGAAAGCAGGGAAAGGATCCCTCATCTCGAGCTACGAGGGGGATACGGGGCTCCACTGGATGTGGGCGGGACCATCGTGCTTCCTCTCGAGTGGAGACGGGTATGGCGGTGAACTTCTTGAGTTGCAGCAAGGGTGTGAAAGACCCTTTCGAAGTTCCAGAGGTTAGGTGTCATTAATCTCCAGACGCCTCATCGGAAATAGGCCTCATCTCGCCTGGAAGGGAGAACTTCCTGGATTTTCTCGAGTTGCAGCAAGTGTTCTCGAGTTACGACGGGGACCACAGGGACCCACCCTGGTGGCGTCAGGAGAGGCCAGTCCCCATGCGAGTTGCTAGGGGGCCTCTCGGGATTCCTCTCCCGTCGATACCGGGGTCAAAAACCTTGTGTGGAGTCAGGGCCGGAACCGAGGATTACTCTCAGGGGCTGACATGAATCTTTGGGTACTTCTGGAGTCTCCCCAGGGGAGTCAGGCCTCGTCTCGAGTGGGGGCATGCACGTGCGATTTCCTTCCAGGCTGTAGCAGCAATGTAACGCTTCCCGTCGCGTGGATCAAAGGATCTGTGGTTTTCCCTCGAAGCTTTACCTCGAGGCTTTCCCACAGGGCTGTCCCACGTGCCACCGTGGTGTGAGTCCATCCTCGGCGTGAAAGATGAGCCAGTGCAGGGCAAAGAGGTTCCTCTGGAATGGACTGAGACATCTGGGGGACTCTTGGAATGGTGGTATGACCATGGAGTTCCTCTCGCCTTTCCTGTTGAGAGTGCCTCCTCTTGAGATGCGACGGGAACGCCGGGAATTCTTTCCCGTTGAAAGCAGGGACAGGATCCCTCATCTCGAGCTACGAGGGGGAAACGGGGCTCCTCTGGATGCGGGCGGGACCATCGTGCTTCCTCTCGAGTGGAGACGGGTATGGCGGTGAACTTCTTGAGTTGCAGCAAGGGTGTGAAAGACCCTTTAGAAATTCCAGAGGTTAGGTGTCTTTCGTCTCCAGACGCCTCATCGGAAATAGGCCTCATCTCGCCTGGAAGGGAGAACTTCCTGGATTTTCTCGAGTTGCGGCAGGTGTTTTCAAGTTACGACGGGGACCTCAGGGACCCGCTCTGGTGGTCTCAGGAGAGGCCAGTCCCCATGCGAGTTGCTAGGGGGCCTCTCGGGATTCCTCTCCCATCGATACCGGGGCCAAAAACCTTGTGTGGAGTCAGGGCCGGAACCGAGGATTCATCTCAGGGGCTGACATGGATCTTTGGGTACTTCTGGAGTCTCCCCAGGGACGTCAGGCTTAGTCACGAGTCGGGGCATGCACGTGCGCTTTCCTTCCAGGCTGTAGCAGCAATGTCACGCTTCCCGTCGCGTGGATCAAAGGATATGTGGTTTTCTCTCGAGGCTTTCCCACAGGGCTGTCCCACGTGCCCCCGTGGTGTGAGTCGATCCTCGGCGTGAAAGATGAGCCAGTGCAGGGCAAAGAGGTTCCTCTGGAATGGACTGAGACATCTGGGGGACTCTTGGAATGGTGCTACGACCATGGAGTTCCTCTCGCCTTTCCTGTTGAGAGTGCCTCCTCTTGAGATGCGACGGGAACGCCGGGAATTCTTTCCCGTTGAAAGCAGGGAAAGGATCCCTCATCTCGAGCTACGAGGGGGATACGGGGCTCCACTGGATGTGGGCGGGACCATCGTGCTTCCTCTCGAGTGGAGACGGGTATGGCGGTGAACTTCTTGAGTTGCAGCAAGGGTGTGAAAGACCCTTTCGAAGTTCCAGAGGTTAGGTGTCATTAATCTCCAGACGCCTCATCGGAAATAGGCCTCATCTCGCCTGGAAGGGAGAACTTCCTGGATTTTCTCGAGTTGCAGCAAGTGTTCTCGAGTTACGACGGGGACCACAGGGACCCACCCTGGTGGCGTCAGGAGAGGCCAGTCCCCATGCGAGTTGCTAGGGGGCCTCTCGGGATTCCTCTCCCGTCGATACCGGGGTCAAAAACCTTGTGTGGAGTCAGGGCCGGAACCGAGGATTACTCTCAGGGGCTGACATGAATCTTTGGGTACTTCTGGAGTCTCCCCAGGGGAGTCAGGCCTCGTCTCGAGTGGGGGCATGCACGTGCGATTTCCTTCCAGGCTGTAGCAGCAATGTAACGCTTCCCGTCGCGTGGATCAAAGGATCTGTGGTTTTCCCTCGAAGCTTTACCTCGAGGCTTTCCCACAGGGCTGTCCCACGTGCCACCGTGGTGTGAGTCCATCCTCGGCGTGAAAGATGAGCCAGTGCAGGGCAAAGAGGTTCCTCTGGAATGGACTGAGACATCTGGGGGACTCTTGGAATGGTGGTATGACCATGGAGTTCCTCTCGCCTTTCCTGTTGAGAGTGCCTCCTCTTGAGATGCGACGGGAACGCCGGGAATTCTTTCCCGTTGAAAGCAGGGACAGGATCCCTCATCTCGAGCTACGAGGGGGAAACGGGGCTCCTCTGGATGCGGGCGGGACCATCGTGCTTCCTCTCGAGTGGAGACGGGTATGGCGGTGAACTTCTTGAGTTGCAGCAAGGGTGTGAAAGACCCTTTAGAAATTCCAGAGGTTAGGTGTCTTTCGTCTCCAGACGCCTCATCGGAAATAGGCCTCATCTCGCCTGGAAGGGAGAACTTCCTGGATTTTCTCGAGTTGCGGCAGGTGTTTTCAAGTTACGACGGGGACCTCAGGGACCCGCTCTGGTGGTCTCAGGAGAGGCCAGTCCCCATGCGAGTTGCTAGGGGGCCTCTCGGGATTCCTCTCCCATCGATACCGGGGCCAAAAACCTTGTGTGGAGTCAGGGCCGGAACCGAGGATTCATCTCAGGGGCTGACATGGATCTTTGGGTACTTCTGGAGTCTCCCCAGGGACGTCAGGCTTAGTCACGAGTCGGGGCATGCACGTGCGCTTTCCTTCCAGGCTGTAGCAGCAATGTCACGCTTCCCGTCGCGTGGATCAAAGGATATGTGGTTTTCTCTCGAGGCTTTCCCACAGGGCTGTCCCACGTGCCCCCGTGGTGTGAGTCGATCCTCGGCGTGAAAGATGAGCCAGTGCAGGGCAAAGAGGTTCCTCTGGAATGGACTGAGACATCTGGGGGACTCTTGGAATGGTGCTACGACCATGGAGTTCCTCTCGCCTTTCCTGTTGAGAGTGCCTCCTCTTGAGATGCGACGGGAACGCCGGGAATTCTTTCCCGTTGAAAGCAGGGAAAGGATCCCTCATCTCGAGCTACGAGGGGGATACGGGGCTCCACTGGATGTGGGCGGGACCATCGTGCTTCCTCTCGAGTGGAGACGGGTATGGCGGTGAACTTCTTGAGTTGCAGCAAGGGTGTGAAAGACCCTTTCGAAGTTCCAGAGGTTAGGTGTCATTAATCTCCAGACGCCTCATCGGAAATAGGCCTCATCTCGCCTGGAAGGGAGAACTTCCTGGATTTTCTCGAGTTGCAGCAAGTGTTCTCGAGTTACGACGGGGACCTCAGGGACCCACCCTGGTGGCGTCAGGAGAGGCCAGTCCCCATGCGAGTTGCTAGGGGGCCTCTCGGGATTCCTCTCCCGTCGATACCGGGGTCAAAAACCTTGTGTGGAGTCAGGGCCGGAACCGAGGATTCCTCTCAGGGGCTGACATGAATCTTTGGGTACTTCTGGAGTCTCCCCAGGGGAGTCAGGCCTCGTCTCGAGTGGGGGCATGCACGTGCGATTTCCTTCCAGGCTGTAGCAGCAATGTAACGCTTCCCGTCGCGTGGATCAAAGGATCTGTGGTTTTCCCTCGAAGCTTTACCTCTAGGCTTTCCCACAGGGCTGTCCCACGTGCCACCGTGGTGTGAGTCGATCCTCGGCGTGAAAGATGAGCCAGTGCAGGGCAAAGAGGTTCCTCTGGAATGGACTGAGACATCTGGGGGACTCTTGGAATGGTGGTATGACCATGGAGTTCCTCTCGCCTTTCCTGTTGAGAGTGCCTCCTCTTGAGATGCGACGGGAACGCCGGGAATTCGTTCCCGTTGAAAGCAGGGACAGGATCCCTCATCTCGAGCTACGAGGGGGAAACGGGGCTCCTCTGGATGCGGGCGGGACCATCGTGCTTCCTCTCGAGTGGAGACGGGTATGGCGGTGAACTTCTTGAGTTGCAGCAAGGGTGTGAAAGACCCTTTAGAAATTCCAGAGGTTAGGTGTCTTTCGTCTCCAGACGCCTCATCGGAAATAGGCCTCATCTCGCCTGGAAGGGAGAACTTCCTGGATTTTCTCGAGTTGCGGCAGGTGTTTTCAAGTTACGACGGGGACCTCAGGGACCCGTTCTGGTGGTCTCAGGAGAGGCCAGTCCCCATGCGAGTTGCTAGGGGGCCTCTCGGGATTCCTCTCCCGTCGATACCGGGGCCAAAAACCTTGTGTGGAGTCAGGGCCGGAACCGAGGATTCATCTCAGGGGCTGACATGGATCTTTGGGTACTTCTGGAGTCTCCCCAGGGACGTCAGGCTTAGTCACGAGTCGGGGCATGCACGTGCGCTTTCCTTCCAGGCTGTAGCAGCAATGTCACGCTTCCCGTCGCGTGGATCAAAGGATATGTGGTTTTCTCTCGAGGCTTTCCCACAGGGCTGTCCCACGTTCCCCCGTGGTGTGAGTCGATCCTCGGCGTGGAAGATGAGCCAGTGCAGGGCAAAGAGGTTCCTCTGGAATGGACTGAGACATCTGGGGGACTCTTGGAATGGTGCTACGACCATGGAGTTCCTCTCGCCTTTCCTGTTGAGAGTGCCTCCTCTTGAGATGCGACGGGAATGCCGGGAATTCTTTCCCGTTGAAAGCAGGGAAAGGATCCCTCATCTCGAGCTACGAGGGGGATACGGGGCTCCACTGGATGTGGGCGGGACCATCGTGCTTCCTCTCGAGTGGAGACGGGTATGGCGGTGAACTTCTTGAGTTGCAGCAAGGGTGTGAAAGACCCTTTCGAAGTTCCAGAGGTTAGGTGTCATTAATCTCCAGACGCCTCATCGGAAATAGGCCTCATCTCGCCTGGAAGGGAGAACTTCCTGGATTTTCTCGAGTTGCGGCAGGTGTTCTCGAGTTACGACGGGGACCTCAGGGACCCGCCCTGGTGGCCTCAGGAGAGGCCAGTCCCCATGCGAGTTGCTAGGGGGCCTCTCGGGATTCCTCTCCCGTCGATACCGGGGTCAAAAACCTTGTGTGGAGTCAGGGCCGGAACCGAGGATTCCTCTCAGGGGCTGACATGAATCTTTGGGTACTTCTGGAGTCTCCCCAGGGGAGTCAGGCCTCGTCTCGAGTGGGGGCATGCACGTGCGATTTCCTTCCAGGCTGTAGCAGCAATGTAACGCTTCCCGTCGCGTGGATCAAAGGATCTGTGGTTTTCCCTCGAAGCTTTACCTCGAGGCTTTCCCACAGGGCTGTCCCACGTGCCACCGTGGTGTGAGTCGATCCTCGGCGTGAAAGATGAGCCAGTGCAGGGCAAAGAGATTCCTCTGGAATGGACTGAGACATCTGGGGGACTCTTGGAATGGTGGTACGACCATGGAGTTCCTCTCGCCTTTCCTGTTGAGAGTGCCTCCACTTGAGATGCGACGGGAACGCCGGGAATTCTTTCCCGTTGAAAGCAGGGACAGGATCCCTCATCTCGAGCTACGAGGGGGAAACGGGGCTCCTCTGGATGCGGGCGGGACCATCGTGCTTCCTCTCGAGTGGAGACGGGTATGGCGGTGAACTTCTTGAGTTGCAGCAAGGGTGTGAAAGACCCTTTAGAAATTCCAGAGGTTAGGTGTCTTTCGTCTCCAGACGCCTCATCGGAAATAGGCCTCATCTCGCCTGGAAGGGAGAACTTCCTGGATTTTCTCGAGTTGCGGCAGGTGTTTTCAAGTTACGACGGGGACCTCAGGGACCCGCTCTGGTGGTCTCAGGAGAGGCCAGTCCCCATGCGAGTTGCTAGGGGGCCTCTCGGGATTCCTCTCCCGTCGATACCGGGGCCAAAAACCTTGTGTGGAGTCAGGGCCGGAACCGAGGATTCATCTCAGGGGCTGACATGGATCTTTGGGTACTTCTGGAGTCTCCCCAGGGACGTCAGGCTTAGTCACGAGTCGGGGCATGCACGTGCGCTTTCCTTCCAGGCTGTAGCAGCAATGTCACGCTTCCCGTCGCGTGGATCAAAGGATATCTGGTTTTCTCTCGAGGCTTTCCCACAGGGCTGTCCCACGTGCCCCCGTGGTGTGAGTCGATCCTCGGCGTGAAAGATGAGCCAGTGCAGGGCAAAGAGGTTCCTCTGGAATGGACTGAGACATCTGGGGGACTCTTGGAATGGTGCTACGACCATGGAGTTCCTCTTGCCTTTCCTGTTGAGAGTGCCTCCTCTTGAGATGCGACGGGAACGCCGGGAATTCTTTCCCGTTGAATGCAGGGAAAGGATCGCCCATCTCGAGCTACGAGGGGGATACGGGGCTCCACTGGATGTGGGCGGGACCATCGTGCTTCCTCTCGAGTGGAGATGGGTATGGCGGTGAACTTCTTGAGTTGCAGCAAGGGTGTGAAAGACCCTTTCGAAGTTCCAGAGGTTAGGTGTCTTTCGTATCCAGATGCCTCATTGGAAATAGGCCTCATCTCGCCTGGAAGGGAGAACTTCCTGGATTTTCTCGAGATGCGGCAGGTGTTCTCGAGTTACGACGGGGACCTCAGGGACCCGCCCTGGTGCCCTCAGGAGAGGCCAGTCCCCTTGCGAGTTGCTAGGGGGCCTCTCGGGATTCCTCTCCCGTCGATACCGGGGCCAAAAACCTTGTGTGGAGTCAGGGCCGGAACCGAGGATTCCTCTCAGGGGCTGACATGGATCTTTGGGTACTTCTGGAGTCTCCCCAGGGGAGTCAGGCCTCGTCTCGAGTGGGGGCATGCACGTGCGCTTTCCTTGCAGGCTGTAGCATCAATGTCACGCTTCCCGTCGCGTGGATCAAAGGATCTGTGGTATTCCCTCGAAGCTTTCCCTCGAGGCTATCCCACAGGGCTGTCCCACGTGCCACCGTGGTGTGAGTCGATCCTCGGCGTGAAAGATGAGCCAGTGCAGGGCAAAGAGGTTCCTCTGGAATGGACTGAGACATCTGGGGGACTCTTGGAATGGTGGTACGACCATGGAGTTCCTCTCGCCTATCCTGTTGAGAGTGCCTCCTCTTGAGATGCGACGGGAACGCCGGGAATTCTTTCCCGTTGAAAGCAGGGAAAGGATCCCTCATCTCGAGCTACGAGGTGGAAACGGCGCTCCTCTGGATGTGGGCGGGACCATCGTGCTTCCTCTCGAGTGGAGACGGGTATGGCGGTGAACTTCTTGAGTTGCAGCAAGGGTGTGAAAGACCCTTTCGAAGTTCCAGAGGTTAGGTGTCATTAGTCTCCAGACTCCTCATCGGAAATAGGCCTCATCTCGCCTGGAAGGGAGAACTTCCTGGATTTTCTCGAGTTGCGGCAGGTGTTCTCGAGTTACGACGGGGACCTCAGGGACCCCCCCTGGTGGCCTCAGGAGAGGCCAGTCCCCATGCGAGTTGCTAGGGGGCCTCTCGGGATTCCTCTCCCGTCGATACCGGGGCCAAAAACCTTGTGTGGAGTCAGGGCCGGAACCGAGGATTCCTCTCAGGGGCTGACATGGATCTTTGGGTACTTCTGGAGTCTCCCCAGGGGAGTCAGGCCTCGTCTCGAGTGGGGGCATGCACGTGCGCTTTCCTTCCAGGCTGTAGCAGCAATGTCACGCTTCCCGTGTCGTGGATCAAAGGATATGTGGTTTTCTCTCGAGGCTTTCCCACAGGGCTGTCCCACGTGCCCCCGTGGTGTGAGTCGATCCTCGGCGTGAAAGATGAGCCAGTGCAGGGCAAAGAGGTTCCTCTGGAATGGACTGAGACATCTGGGGGACTCTTGGAATGGTGCTACGACCATGGAGTTCCTCTCGCCTTTCCTGTTGAGAGTGCCTCCTCTTGAGATGCGACGGGAACGCCGGGAATTCTTTCCCGTTGAAAGCAGGGAAAGGATCCCTCATCTCGAGCTACGAGGGGGATACGGGGCTCCTCTGAATGTGGTCGGGACCATCGTGCTTCCTCTCGAGTGGAGACGGGTATGGCGGTGAACTTCTTGAGTTGCAGCAAGGGTGTGAAAGACCCTTTCGAAGTTCCAGAGGTTAGGTGTCATTAGGCTCCAGACGCCTCATCGGAAATAGGCCTCATCTCGCCTGGAAGGGAGAACTTCCTGGATTTTCTCGTGTTGCGGCAGGTGTTCTCGAGTTATGACGGGGACCTCAGGGACCCGCCCTGGTGGCCTCAGGAAAGGCCAGTCCCCATGCGAGTTGCTAGGTGGCCTCTCGGGATTCCTCTCCCGTCGGTTCCGGGGCCAAAATCGTTGTGTGGAGTCAGGGCCAGAACCGAGGATTCCTCTCAGGGGCTGGCATGGATCTTTGGGTACTTCTGGAGTCTCCCCATGGGAGTCAGGCCTCGTCTCGAGTGGGGGCATGCACGTGCACTTTCCTTCCAGGCTGTAGCAGCAATGTCACGCTTCCCGTCGCGTGGATCAAAGGATCTGTGGTTTTCCTAGAGGCTTTCCCTCGAGGCTTTCCCACAGGGCTGTCTCATGTGCCACCGTGGTGTGAGTCGATCCTCGGCGTGAAAGATGAGCCAGTGCAGGGCAAAGAGGTTCCTCTGGAATGGACTGAGACATCTGGGGGACTCTTGGCATGGTGGTACGACCATGGAGTTCCTCTCGCCTTTCCTGTTGAGAGTGCCTCCTCTTGAGATGCGACGGGAACGCCGGGAATTCTTTCCTGTTGAAAGCAGGGAAAGGATCCCTCATCTCGAGCTACGAGGGGGAAACGGGGTTGCTCTGGATGTAGGCAGGACCATCGTGGTTCCTCTCGAGTGGAGACGGGTATGGCGGTGAACTTCTTGAGTTGCAGCAAGGGTGTGAAAGACCGTTTCGAAGTTCCAGAGGTTAGGTGTCATTAGTGTCCAGACGCCTCATCGGAAATAGGCCTCATCTCGCCTGGAAGGGAGAACTTCCTGGATTTTCTGGAGTTGCGGCAGGTGTTCTCGAGTTACGACGGGGTCCTCAGGGACCCGCCTTGGTGGCCTCAGGAGAGGCCAGTCCCCATGCGAGTTCCTAGGGCGCCTCTCGGGATTCCTCTCCCGTCGATACCGGGGCCAAAAACCTTGTGTGTAGTCAGGGCCGGAAACGAGGATTCCTCTCAGGGGCTGACATGGATCTTTGGGTACTTCTGGAGTCTCCCCAGGGGAGTCAGGCCTCGTCTCGAGTGGGGGCATGCACGTGCGCTTTCCTTCCAGGCTGTAGCAGCAATGTCACGCTTCCCGTCGCGTGGATCAAAGGATCTGTGGTTTTCCCACGAGGCTTTCCCTCGAGGCTTTCCCACAGGGCTGTCCCACGTGCCACCGTGGTGTGAGTCGATCCTCGGCGTGAAAGATGAGCCAGTGCAGGGCAAAGAGATTCCTCTGGAATGGACTGAGACATCTGGGGGACTCTTGGAATGGTGGTACGACCATGGAGTTCCTCTCGCCTTTCCTGTTGAGAGTGCCTCCTCTTGAGATGCGACGGGAACGCCGGGAATTCTTTCCCGTTGAAAGCAGGGAAAGGATCCCTCATCTCGACCTACGAGGGGGAAAGGGGGCTCCTCTGGATGTGGGCGGGACCATCGTGCTTCCTCTCGAGTGGAGACGGGTATGGCGGTGAACTTCTTGAGTTGCGGCAAGGCTGTGAAAGACCCTTTCGTAGTTCCAGAGGTTAGGTGTCATTAGTCTCCAGACGCCTCATCGGAAATAGGCCTCATCTCGCCTGGAAGGGAGAACTTCCTGGATTTTCTCGAGTTGCGCCAGGTGTTCTCGAGTTACGACGGGGACCTCATTGACCCGCCCTGGTGGCCTCAGGAGAGGCCAGTCCCCATGCGAGTTGCTAGGGGGCCTCTGGGATTCCTCTCCCGTCGATACCGGGTCCAAAAACCTTGTGTGGAGTCAGGGCCGGAAACGAGGATTCCTCTCAGGTGCTGACATGGATCTTTGGTTACTTCCGGAGTCTCCCCAGGGGAGTCAGGCCTCGTCTCGAGTGGGGACAGGCACGTGCGCTTTCCTTCCAGGCTGTAGCAGCAATGTCACGCTTCCCGTGGCGTGGATAAAAGGATCTGTGGTTTTCCCACGAGGCTTTCGCTCGAGTCTTTCCCACAGGTCTGTCCCACGTGCCACCGTGGTGTGAGTCGATCCTCGGCGTGAAAGATGAGCCAGTGCAGGGCAAAGAGGTTCCTCTGGAATGGACTGAGACATATGGGGGACTCTTGGAATGGTGTTACCACCATGGAGTTCCTCTCGCCTTTCCTGTTGAGAGTGCCTCCTCTTGAGATGCGACGGGAACGCCGGGAATTCTTTCCTGTTGAAAGCAGGGAAAGGATCCCTCATCTCGAGCTACGAGCGGGAAACGGGGCTCCTCTGGATGTGGGTGGGACCATCGTGCTTCCTCTCGAGTGGAGTCGGGTATGGCGGTGAACTTCTTGAGTTGCAGCAAGGGTGTGAAAGACCCTTTCGAAGTTCCAGAGGTTTGGTGTCATTAGTCTCCAGACGCCTCATTGGAAATAGGCCTCATCTCGCCTGGAAGGGAGAACTTCCTGGATTTTCTCGAGTTGCGGCAGGTGTTCTCGAGTTACGACGGGGACCTCAGGGACCCGCCCTGGTGGCCTCAGGAGAGGCCAGTCCCCATGCGAGTTGCTAGGGGGCCTCTCGGGATTCCTCTCCCGTCGATACCGGGGCCAAAAACCTTGTGTGGAGTCAGGGCCGGAACCGAGGATTCCTCTCAGGGGCTGACATGGATATTTGGGTACTTCTGGAGTCTCCCCAGGGGAGTCAGGCCTCGTCTCGTGTGGGGGCATGCACGTGCGCTTTCCTTCCAGGCTTTAGCAGCAATGTCACGCTTCCCGTGGCCTGGATAAAAGGATCTGTGGTTTTCCCTCGAGGCTTTCCCTGGAGGCTTTCCCACAGGGCTGTCCCACGTGCCACCGTGGTGTGAGTCGATCCTCGGCGTGAAAGATGAGCCAGTGCAGGGCAAAGAGGTTCCTCTGGAATGGACTGAGACATCTGGGGGACTCTTGGAATGGTGGTACGACCATGGAGTTCCTCTCGCCTTTCCTGTTGAGAGTGCCTCCTCTTGAGATGCGACGGGAACGCCGGGAATTCTTTCCCGTTGAAAGCAGGGAAAGGATCCCTCATCTCGAGCTAGGAGGGGGAAATGGGGCTCCTCTGGATGTGGGCGGGACTATCGTGCTTCCTCTCGAGTGGAGACGGGTATGGCGGTGAACTTCTTGAGTTGCAGCAAGGGTGTGAAAGACCCTTTCGAAGTTCCAGAGGTTAGGTGTCATTAGTCTCCACACGCCTCATCGGAAATAGGCCTCATCTCGCCTGGAAGGGAGAACTTCCTGGATTTTCTCGAGTTGCGGCAGGTGTTCTCGAGTTACGACGGGGACCTCAGGGTCCCGCCCTGTTGGCCTCAGGAGAGGCCAGTCCCCATGCGAGTTGCTAAGGGGGCCTCTCGGGATTCCTCTCCCGTCAATACCGGGGACAAAAACCTTGTGTGGAGTCAGGGCCGGAACCGAGGATTCCTCTCAGGGGCTGACATGTATCTTTGGGTACTTGTGGAGTTTCTCCAGGGGAGTCAGGCCTCGTCTCGAGTGGGGGCATGCACGTGCTCTTTCCTTCCAGGCTTTAGCAGCAATGTCACGCTACCCATGGCCTGGATCAAAGGATCTGTGGTTTTCCCTCGAGGCTTTCCCTGGAGGCTTTCCCACAGGGCTGTCCCACGTGCCACCGTGGTGTGAGTCGATCCTCGCCGTGAAAGATGAGCCAGTGCAGGGCAAAGAGGTTCCTCTGGAATGGACTGAGACATCTGGGGGACTCTTGGAATCGTGGTACGACCATGGAGTTCCTCTCGCCTTTCCTGTTGAGAGTGCCTCCACTTGAGATGCGACGGGAACGCCGGGAATTCTTTCCCGTTGAAAGCAGGGAAAGGATCCCTCATCTCGAGCTACGAGGGGGAAACGGGGATCCTCTGGATGTGGGCGGGACCATCGTGCTTCCTCTCCAGTGGAGACGGGTATGGCGGTGAACTTCTTGATTCGCAGCAAGGGTGTGAAAGACCCTTTCGAAGTTCCAGAGGTTAGGTGTCATTAGTCTCCAGACGCCTCATCGGAAATTGGCCTCATCTCGCCTGGAAGGGAGAACTTCCTGGAGTTTCTCGAGTTGCGCCAGGTGTTCTCGAGTTACGACGGGGACCTCATTGAGCCGCCCTGGTGGCCTCAGGAGAGGTCAGTCCCCATGTGAGTTGCTACGGGACCTCTCGGGATTCCTCTCCCGTCGATACCAGGGCCAAAAACATTGTGTGGAGTCAGGGCCGGAACCGAGGATTCCTCTCAGAGGCTGACATGGATCTTTGGGTACTTCTGGAGTCTCCCCAGGGGAGTCAGGCCTCGTCTCGAGTAGGGGCATGCACGTGCGCTTTCCTTCCAGGCTGTAGCAGGAATGTCACGCTTCCCGTTTCGTTTATCAAAGGATCTGTGGTTTTCCCTCGAGGCTTTCCCTCGAGGCTTTCCCACAGGGCTGTCCCACGTGCCACCGTGGTGTGAGTCGATCCTCGGCGTGAAAGATGAGCCAGTGCAGGGCAAAGAAGCTCCTCTGGAATGGACTGAGACATCTGGGGGACTCATGGAATGGTGGTACGACCATGGAGTTCCTCTCGCCTTTCCTGTTGAGAGTGCCTCCTCTTGAGATGCGACGGGAACGCCGGGAATTCTTTCCCGTTGAAAGCAGGGAAAGGATCCCTCATCTCGAGCTACGAGGTGGAAACGGGTCCCTTCTGGATGTGGGCGGGACCATCGTGCTTCCTCTCGAGTGGAGACGGGTATGTCGGTGAACTTCTTGAGTTGCAGCAAGGGTGTGAAAGACCCTGTCGAAGTTCCAGAGGTTAGGTGGCATTAGCCTCCAGACGCATCATCGGAAATAGGCCTCATGTCGCCTGGAAGGGAGAACTTCCTGGATTTTCTCGAGTTGCGGCACGTGTTCTAGAGTTACGACGGGGACCACAGGGACCAGCCTTGGTGGCCTCAGGAGAGGCCAATCCCCATGCGAGTTGCTAGGGGGCCTCTGGGATTCCTCTCCCATCGATACCGGGGCCAAAAACCTTCTGTGGAGTCAGGGCCAGAACCGAGGATTACTCTCAGGTGCTGATATGGATCTTTGGGTACTTCTGGAGTCTCCCCATGGAGTCAGGCCTGGTCTCGAGTGGGGACAGGCACTTGCGCTTTCCTTCCAGGCTGTAGCAGCAATATCGCGCTTCCTGTGGCGTGGATCAAAGGATCTGTGGTTTTCCCATGAGACTTTCCCTCGAGGCTTTCCCACAGGTCTGTCCCACGTGGCACCGTGGTTGAGTCGATCCTCGGCGTGAAAGATGAGCCAGTGCAGGGCAAAGAGCTTCCTCTGGAATGGACTGAGACATCTGGTGGAGTCTTGGAATGGTGGTACGACCATGGAGTTCCTCTCGCCTTTCCTGTTGAAAGTGCCTCTTCTTGAGATGCGACGGGAACGCCGGGAATTCTTTCCCGTTGAAAGCAGGGAAAGGATCCCTCATCTCGAGCTACGAGGGGGAAACGGGGCTCCTCTGGATGTGGGCGGGACCATCGTGCTTCCTCTTGAGTGGCGACGGTTATGGCAGTGAACTTCTTGAGTTGCAACAAGGGTGTGAAAGACCTTTCGAAGTTCCAGAGTTTAGGTGTCATTAGTCTCCATACGCCTCATCGGAAATAGGATTCTTCTCGCCTGGAAGGGAGAACTTCCTGGATTTTCTCGAGTTGCGACAGGTGTTCTCGAGTTACGACGGGGACCTCAGGGACCCGCCTTAGTGGCCTCAGGAGAGGCCAGTCCCCATGCGAGTTGCTAGGGGGCCTCTCGGGATTCCTCTCCCATCGATACCGGGGCCAGAAACCTTGTGTGGAGTCAGGGCCGGAACCGAGGATTCCTCTCAGGGGCTGACATGGATCTTTGGGTACTTCTGGAGTCTCCCCAGGGGAGTCAGGCCTCGTCTCGAGTGGGGGCATGCAAGTGCGCTTTCCTTCCAGGCTGTAGCATCAATGTCACGCTTCCCGTCGCGTGGATCAAAGGATCTGTGGTTTTCCCTCGAGGCTTTCCCTCGAGGCTTTCCCACAGGGCTGTCCCACGTGCCACCGTGGTGTGAGTCGATCCTCGGCGTGAAAGATGAGCCAGTGCAGGGCAAAGAGGTTCCTATGGAATGGACTGAGACATCTGGGGGACTCTTGGAATGATGGTACGACCATGGAGTTCCTCTCGCCTTTCCTGTTGAGAGTGCCTCCTCTTGAGATGCGACGGGAACGCCGGGAATTCTTTCCCGTTGAAAGCAGGGAAAGGATCCCTCATCTCGAGCTACGAGGGGGAAACGGGGCTCCTCTGGATGTGGGCGGGACCATCGTGCTTCCTCTCGAGTGGAGACGGGTATGGCAGAGATCTTCTTGAGTTGCAGCAAGGGAGTGAAAGACACTTTCGAAGTTCCAGAGGTTAGGTGTCATTAGTCTCCAGACGCCTCATCGGAAATAGGCCTCATCTCGCCTGGAAGGGAGAACTTCCTGGATTTTCTCGAGTTGCGGCAGGTGTTCTCGAGTTACGGCCGGGACCTCAGGGACCAGCCCTGGTGGCCTCAGGAGAGGCCAATCCCCATGCGAGTTGCTAGGGGGACTCTGGAATTCCTCTCCCGTCGATACCGGGTCCAAAAACCTTGTGTGGAGTCAGGGCCGGAACCGAGGTTTCCTCTCTGGGGCTGACATGGATCTTTGGGTTCTCCTGGAGTCTCCCCAGGGGAGTCAGGCCTCGTCTCGAGTGGGGACAGGCACGTGCGCTTTCCTTCCAGGCTGTAGCAGCAATGTCACGCTTCCCGTGGCGTGGATCAAAGGATCTGTGGTTTTCCCTCGAGGCTTTCCCACAGGGCTGTCCCACGTGCCACCGTGGTGTGAGATGATCCTCTGCGTGAAGGATGAGCCAGTGCAGGGCAAAGAGGTTCCTCTGGAATGGACTGAGACATCTGGGGGACTCTTGGAATGGTGGTACGACCATGGAGTTCCTCTCGCCTTTCCTGTTGAGAGTGCCTCCTCTTGAGATGGGACAGGAACGCCGGGAATTCTTTCCCGTTGAAAGCAGGGAAAGGATCCCTCATCTCGAGCTACGAGGGGGAAACGGGGCTCCTCTGGATGTGGGCGGGACCATCGTGCTTCCTCTCGAGTGGAGACGGGTATGGCGGTGAACTTCTTGAGTTGCAGCAAGGGTGTGAAAGACCCTTTCGAAGTTCCAGAGGTTAGGTGTCATTAGTCTCCAGACGCCTCATCGGAAATAGGCCTCATCTCGCCTGGAAGGGAGAACTTCCTGGATTTTCTCGAGTTGCGGCAGGTGTTCTCGAGTTACGACGGGGACCTCAGGGACCCGCCCTGGTGGCCTCAGGAGAGGCCAGTCCCCATGCGAGTTGCTAAGGGGGCCTCTCGGGATTCCTCTCCCGTCGATACCGGGGCCAAAAACTTTGTGTGGAGTCAGGGGCGGAACCGAGGATTCCTCTCAGGGGCTGACATGGATCTTTGGGTACTTCTGGAGTCTCCCCAGGGGAGTCAGGCCTCGTCTCGAGTGGGGGCATGCACGTGCGCTTTCCTTCCAGGCTGTAGCAGCAATGTCACGCTTCCCATCGCGTGGAACAAAGGATCTACGGTTTTCCCTCGAGGCTTTCCCACAGGGCTGTCCCACGTGCCACCGTGGTGTGAGTCGATCCTCGGCGTGAAAGATGAGCCAGTGCAGGGCAAAGAGGTTCCTCTGGAATGGACTGAGACATCTGGGGGACTCTTGGAATGGTGGTACGACCATGGAGTTCCTCTCACCTTTCCTTTTGAGAGTGCCTCTTCTTGAGATGCGACGGGAACGCCGGGAATTCTTTCCCGTTGAAAGCAGGGAAAGGATCCCTCATCTCGAGCTACGAGGGGGAAACGGGGCTCCTCTGGATGTGGGCGGGACCATCGTGCTTCCTCTCGAGTGGAGACGGGTATGGCGGTGAACTTCTTGAGTTGCAGCAAGGGTGTGAAAGACCCTTTCGAAGTTCCAGAGGTTAGGTGTCATTAGTCTCCAGACGCCTCATCGGAAATAGGCCTCATCTCGCCTGGAAGGGAGAACTTCCTGGATTTTCTCGAGTTGCGGCAGGTGTTCTCGAGTTACGACGGGGACCTCAGGGACCCGCCCTGGTGGCCTCAGGAGAGGCCAGTCCCCATGCGAGTTGCTAGCGGGCCTCTCGGGATTCCTCTCCCGTCGATACCGGGGCCAAAAACCTTGTGTGGAGTCAGGGCCGGAACCGAGGATTCCTCTCAGGGGCTGACATGGATCTTTGGGTACTTCTGGAGTCTCCCCAGGTGAGTCAGGCCTCGTCTCGAGTGGGGGCATGCACGTGCGCTTTCCTTCCAAGCTGTAGCAGCAATGTCACGCTTCCCGTCGCGTGGATCAAAGGATCTGTGGTTTTCCCACGAGGCTTTCCCTCGAGGCTTTCCCACAGGGCTGTCCCACGTGCCACCGTGGTGTGAGTCGATCCTCGGCGTGAAAGATGAGCCAGTGCAGGGCAAAGAGATTCCTCTGGAATGGACTGAGACATCTGGGGGACTCTTGGAATGGTGGTACGACCATGGAGTTCCTCTCGCCTTTCCTGTTGAGAGTGCCTCCTCTTGAGATGCGACGGGAACGCCGGGAATTCTTTCCCGTTGAAAGCAGGGAAAGGATCCCTCATCTCGACCTACGAGGGGGAAAGGGGACTCCTCTGGATGTGGGCGGGACCATCGTGCTTCCTCTCGAGTGGAGACGGGTATGGCGGTGAACTTCTTGAGTTGCGGCAAGGGTTTGAAAGACCCTTTCGTAGTTCCAGAGGTTAGGTGTCATTAGTCTCCAGACGCCTCATCGGAAATAGGCCTCATCTCGCCTGGAAGGGAGAACTTCCTGGATTTTCTCGAGTTGCGCCAGGTGTTCTCGAGTTACGACGGGGACCTCATTGACCCGCCCTGGTGGCCTCAGGAGAGGCCAGTCCCCATGCGAGTTGCTAGGGGGCCTCTGGGATTCCTCTCCCGTCGATACCGGGTCCAAAAACCTTGTGTGGAGTCAGGGCCGGAAACGAGGATTCCTCTCAGGTGCTGACATGGATCTTTGGTTACTTCCAGAGTCTCCCCAGGGGAGTCAGGCCTCGTCTCGAGTGGGGACAGGCACGTGCGCTTTCCTTCCAGGCTGTAGCAGCAATGTCACGCTTCCCGTGGCGTGGATCAAAGGATCTGTGGTTTTCCCACGAGGCTTTCCCTCGAGTCTTTCCCACAGGTCTGTCCCACGTGCCACCGTGGTGTGAGTCGATCCTCGGCGTGAAAGATGAGCCAGTGCAGGGCAAAGAGGTTCCTCTGGAATGGACTGAGACATCTGGGGGACTCTTGGAATGGTGTTACCACCATGGAGTTCCTCTCGCCTTTCCTGTTGAGAGTGCCTCCTCTTGAGATGCGACGGGAACGCCGGGAATTCTTTCCTGTTGAAAGCAGGGAAAGGATCCCTCATCTCGAGCTACGAGCGGGAAACGGGGCTCCTCTGGATGTGGGTGGGACCATCGTGCTTCCTCTCGAGTGGAGTCGGGTATGGCGGTGAACTTCTTGAGTTGCAGCAAGGGTGTGAAAGACCCTTTCGAAGTTCCAGAGGTTTGGTGTCATTAGTCTCCAGACGCCTCATTGGAAATAGGCCTCATCTCGCCTGGAAGGGAGAACTTCCTGGATTTTCTCGAGTTGCGGCAGGTGTTCTCGAGTTACGACGGGGACCTCAGGGACCCGCCCTGGTGGCCTCAGGAGAGGCCAGTCCCCATGCGAGTTGCTAGGGGGCCTCTCGGGATTCCTCTCCCGTCGATACCGGGGCCAAAAACCTTGTGTGGAGTCAGGGCCGGAACCGAGGATTCCTCTCAGGGGCTGACATGGATATTTGGGTACTTCTGGAGTCTCCCCAGGGGAGTCAGGCCTCGTCTCGTGTGGGGGCATGCACGTGCGCTTTTCTTCCAGGCTTTAGCAGCAATGTCACGCTTCCCGTGGCCTGGATCAAAGGATCTGTGGTTTTCCCTCGAGGCTTTCCCTGGAGGCTTTCCCACAGGGCTGTCCCACGTGCCACCGTGGTGTGAGTCGATCCTCGGCGTGAAAGATGAGCCAGTGCAGGGCAAAGAGGTTCCTTTGGAATGGACTGAGACATCTGGGGGACTCTTGGAATGGTGGTACGACCATGGAGTTCCTCTCGCCTTTCCAGTTGAGAGTGCCTCCTCTTGAGATGCGACGGGAACGCCGGGAATTCTTTCCCGTTGAAAGCAGGGAAAGGATCCCTCATCTCGAGCTAGGAGGGGGAAATGGGGCTCCTCTGGATGTGGGCGGGACTATCGTGCTTCCTCTCGAGTGGAGACGGGTATGGCGGTGAACTTCTTGAGTTGCAGCAAGGGTGTGAAAGACCCTTTCGAAGTTCCAGAGGTAAGGTGTCATTAGTCTCCACACGCCTCATTGGAAATAGGCCTCATCTCGCCTGGAAGGGAGAACTTCCTGGATTTTCTCGAGTTGCGGCAGGTGTTCTCGAGTTACGACGGGGACCTCAGGGACCCGCCCTGTTGGCCTCAGGAGAGGCCAGTCCCCATGCGAGTTGCTAAGGGGGCCTCTCGGGATTCCTCTCCCGTCAATACCGGGGACAAAAACCTTGTGTGGAGTCAGGGCCGGAACCGAGGATTCCTCTCAGGGGCTGACATGTATCTTTGGGTACTTGTGGAGTCTCCCCAGGGGAGTCAGGCCTCGTCTCGAGTGGGGGCATGCACGTGCGCTTTCCTTCCAGGCTTTAGCAGCAATGTCACGCTTCCCATGGCCTGGATCAAAGGATCTGTGGTTTTCCCTCGAGGCTTTCCCTGGAGGCTTTCCCACAGGGCTGTCCCACGTGCCACCGTGGTGTGAGTCGATCCTCGCCGTGAAAGATGAGCCAGTGCAGGGCAAAGAGGTTCCTCTGGAATGGACTGAGACATCTGGGGGACTCTTGGAATGGTGGTACGACCATGGAGTTCCTCTCGCCTTTCCTGTTGAGAGTGCCTCCACTTGAGATGCGACGGGAACGCCAGGAATTCTTTCCCGTTGAAAGCAGGGAAAGGATCCCTCATCTCGAGGTACGAGGGGGAAACGGGGATCCTCTGGATGTGGGCGGGACCATCGTGCTTCCTCTCCAGTGGAGACGGGTATGGCGGTGAACTTCTTGATTCGCAGCAAGGGTGTGAAAGACCCTTTCGAAGTTCCAGAGGTTAGGTGTCATTAGTCTCCAGACGCCTCATCGGAAATAGGCCTCATCTCGCCTGGAAGGGAGAACTTCCTGGATTTTCTCGAGTTGCGGCAGGTGCTCTTGAGTTACGACGGGGACCTCAGGGACCCGCCCTGGTGGCCTCAGGAGAGGCCAGTCCCCATGCGAGTTGCTAGGGGGCCTCTCGGGATTCCTCTCCCGTCGATACCGGGGCCAAAAACCTTGTGTGTAGTCAGGGCCTGAAACGAGGATTCCTCTCAGGGGCTGACATGGATCTTTGGGTACTTCTGGAGTCTCCCCAGGGGAGTCAGGCCTCGTCTCGAGTGGGGGCATGCACGTGCGCTTTCCTTCCAGGCTGTAGCAGCAATGTCACGCTTCCCGTCGCGTGGATCAAAGGATCTGTGGTTTTCCCACGAGGCTTTCCCTCGAGGCTTTCCCTCAGGGCTGTCCCACGTGCCTCCGTGGTGTTTGTCGATCCTCGCCGTGAAAGATGAGCCAGTGCAGGGCAAAGAGGTTCCTCTGGAATGGACTGAGACATCTGGGGGACTCTTGGAATGGTGGTACGACCATGGAGTTCCTCTCGCCTTTCCTGTTGAGAGTGCCTCCTCTTGAGATGCGACGGGAACGCCGGGAATTCTTTCCCGTTGAAAGCATGGAAAGGATCCCTCATCTCGACCTACGAGGGGGAAAGAGGGCTCCTCTGGATGTGGGCGGGACCATCGTGCTTCCTCTCGAGTGGAGACGGGTATGGCGGTGAACTTCTTGAGTTGCAGCAAGGGTGTGAAAGACCCTTTCGTAGTTCCAGAGGTTAGGTGTCATTAGTCTCCAGACGCCTCATCGGAAATAGGCCTCATCTCGCCTGGAAGGGAGAACTTCCTGGATTTTCTCGAGTTGCGCCAGGTGTTCTCGAGTTACGACGGGGACCTCATTGAGCCGCCCTGGTGGCCTCAGGAGAGGTCAGTCCCCATGTGAGTTGCTACGGGGCCTCTCGGGATTCCTCTCCCGTCGATACCAGGGCCAAAAACCTTGTGTGGAGTCAGGGCCGGAACCGAGGATTCCTCTCAGAGGCTGACATGGATCTTTGGGTACTTCTGGAGTCTCCCCAGGGGAGTCAGGCCTCGTCTCGAGTAGGGGCATGCACGTGCGGTTTCCTTCCAGGCTGTAGCAGGAATGTCACGCTTCCCGTTTCGTTTATCAAAGGATCTGTGGTTTTCCCTCGAGGCTTTCCCTCGAGGCTTTCCCACAGGGCTGTCCCACGTGCCACCGTGGTGTGAGTCGATCCTCGGCGTGAAAGATGAGCCAGTGCAGGGCAAAGAAGCTCCTCTGGAATGGACTGAGACATCTGGGGGACTCATGGAATGGTGGTACGACCATGGAGTTCCTCTCGCCTTTCCTGTTGAGAGTGCCTCCTCTTGAGATGCGACGGGAACGCCGGGAATTCTTTCCCGTTGAAAGCAGGGAAAGGATCCCTCATCTCGAGCTACGAGGGGGAAACGGGTCCCCTCTGGATGTGTGCGGGACCATCGTGCTTCCTCTCGAGTGGAGACGGGTATGGCGGTGAACTTCTTGAGTTGCAGCAAGGGTGTGAAAGACCCTGTCGAAGTTCCAGAGGTTAGGTGTCATTAGCCTCAAGACGCCTCATCGGAAATAGGCCTCATGTCGCCTGGAAGGGAGAACTTCCTGGATTTTCTCGAGTTGCGGCACGTGTTCTCGAGTTACGACGGGGACCACAGGGACCAGCCTTGGTGGCCTCAGGGGAGGCCAATCCCCATGCGAGTTGCTAGGGGGCCTCTGGGATTCCTCTCCCATCGATACCGGGGCCAAAAACCTTCTGTGGAGTCAGGGCCGGAACCGCGGATTCCTCTCAGGGGCTGACATGGATCTTTGGGTACTTCTGGAGTCTCACCAGGGGAGTCAGGCCTCGTCTCGAGTGGGGGCATGCAAGTGCGCTTTCCTTCCAGGCTGTAGCATCAATGTCACGCTTCCCGTCGCGTGGATCAAAGGATCTGTGGTTTTCCCTCGAGGCTTTCCCTCGAGGCTTTCCCACAGGGCTGTCCCACGTGCCACCGTGGTGTGAGTCGATCCTCGGCGTGAAAGATGAGCCAGTGCAGGGCAAAGAGGTTCCTCTGGAATGGACTAAGACATCTGGGGGACTCTTGGAATGATGGTACGACCATGGAGTTCCTCTCGCCTTTCCTGTTGAGAGTGCCTCCTCTTGAGATGCGACGGGAACGCCGGGAATTCTTTCCCGTTGAAAGCAGGGAAAGGATCCCTCATCTCGAGCTACGAGGGGGAAACGGGGCTCCTCTGGATGTAGGCGGGACCATCGTGCTTCCTCTCGAGTGGAGACGGGTATGGCAGAGATCTTCTTGAGTTGCAGCAAGGGAGTGAAAGACACTTTCGAAGTTCCAGAGGTTAGGTGTCATTAGTCTCCAGACGCCTCATCGGAAATAGGCCTCATCTCGCCTGGAAGGGAGAACTTCCTGGATGTTCTCGAGTTGCGGCATGTGTTCTCGAGTTACGGCCGGGACCTCAGGGACCAGCCCTGGTGGCCTCAGGAGAGGCCAATCCCCATGCGAGTTGCTAGGGGGACTCTGGAATTCCTCTCCCGTCGATACCGGGTCCAAAAACCTTGTGTGGAGTCAGGGCCGGAACCGAGGTTTCCTCTCTGGGGCTGACATGGATCTTTGGGTTCTCCTGGAGTCTCCCCAGGGGAGTCAGGCCTCGTCTCGAGTGGGGAAAGGCACGTGCGCTTTCCTTCCAGGCTGTAGCAGCAATGTCACGCTTCCCGTGGCGTGGATCAAAGGATCTGTGGTTTTCCCTCGAGGCTTTCCCACAGGGCTGTCCCACGGGCCACCGTCGTGTGAGTCGATCCTCGGCGTGAAGGATGAGCCAGTGCAGGGCAAAGAGGTTCCTCTGGAATGGACTGAGACATCTGGGGGACTCTTGGAATGGTGGTACGTCCATGGAGTTCCTCTCGCCTTTCCTGTTGAGAGAGCCTCCTCTTGAGATGCGACGGGAACGCCGGGAATTCTTTCCCGTTGAAAGCAGGGAAAGGATCCCTCATCTCGAGCTATGAGGGGGAAACGGGGATCCTCTGGATGTGGGCGGGACCATCGTGCTTCCTCTCGAGTGGAGACGGGTATGGCGGTGAACTTCTTGAGTTGCAGCAAGGGTGTGAAAGACCCTTTCGAAGTTCCAGAGGTTAGGTGTCATTAATCTCCAGACGCCTCATCGGAAATAGGCCTCATCTCGCCTGGAAGGAAGAACTTCCTGGATTTTCTCGAGTTGCGGCAGGTGTTCTCGAGTTACGACGGGGACCTCAGGGAACCGCCCTGGTGGCCTCAGGAGAGTCCAGTCCCCATGCGAGTTGTTAAGGGGGCCTCTCGGGATTCCTCTCCCGTCGATACCGGGGCCAAAAACTTTGTGTGGAGTCAGGGCCGGAACCGAGGATTCCTCTCAGGGGCTGACATGGATCTTTGGGTACTTCTGGAGTCTCCCCAGGGGAGTCAGGCCTCGTCTCGAGTGGGGGCATGCACGTGCGCTTTCCTTCCAGGCTGTAGCAGCAATGTCACGCTTCCCGTGGCCTGGATCAAAGGATCTGCGGTTTTCCCTCGAGGCTTTCCCACAGGGCTGTCCCACGTGCCACCGTGTTGTGAGTCGATCCTCGGCGTGAAAGATGAGCCAGTGCAGGGCAAAGAGGTTCCTCTGGAATGGACTGAGACATCTGGGGGACTCTTGGAATGGTGGTAAGACCATGGAGTTCCTCTCGCCTTTCCTGTTGAGAGTGCCTCCTCTTGAGATGCGACAGGAACGCCGGGAATTCTTTCCCGTTGAAAGCAGGGAAAGGATCGCTCATCTCGAGCTACGAGGGGGAAACGGGGCTCCTCTGGATGTGGGCGGGACCATCGTGCTTCCTCTCGAGTGGAGACGGGTATGGCGGTGAACTTCTTGAGTTGCAGCAAGGGTGTGAAAGACCCTTTCGAAGTTTCAGAGGTTAGGTGTCATTAGTCTCCAGACGCCTCATCGGAAATAGGCCTCATCTCGCCTGGAAGGGAGAACTTCCTGGATTTTCTCGAGTTGCGGCAGGTGTTCTCGAGTTACGACGGGGACCTCAGGGACCCGCCCTGGTGGCCTCAGGAGAGGCCAGTCCCCATGCGAGTTGCTAAGGGGGCCTCTCGGGATTCCTCTCCCGTCGATACCGGGGCCAAAAATTTTGTGTGGAGTCAGGGGCGGAACCGAGGATTCCTCTCAGGGGCTGACATGGATCTCTGGGTACTTCTGGAGTCTCCCCAGGGGAGTCAGGCCTCGTCTCGAGTGGGGGCATGCACGTGCGCTTTCCTTCCAGGCTGTAGCAGCAATGTCACGCTTCCCGTCGCGTGGAACAAAGGATCTACGGTTTTCCCTCGAGGCTTTCCCACAGGGCTGTCCCACGTGCCACCGTGGTGTGAGTCGATCCTCGGCGTGAAAGATGAGCCAGTGCAGGGCAAAGAGGTTCCTCTGGAATGGACTGAGACATCTGGGGGACTCTTGGAATGGTGGTACGACCATGGAGTTCCTCTCACCTTTCCTTTTGAGAGTGCCTCTTCTTGAGATGCGACGGGAACGCCGGGAATTCTTTCCCGTTGAAAGCAGGGAAAGGATCCCTCATCTCGAGCTACGAGGGGGAAACGGGGCTCCTCTGGATGTGGGCGGGACCATCGTGCTTCCTCTCGAGTGGAGACGGGTATGGCGGTGAACTTCTTGATTCGCAGCAAGGGTGTGAAAGACCCTTTCGAAGTTCCAGAGGTTAGGTGTCATTAGTCTCCAGACGCCTCATCGGAAATAGGCCTCATCTCGCCTGGAAGGGCGAACTTCCTGGATTTTCTCGAGTTGCGGCAGGTGTTCTCGAGTTACGACGGGGACCTCAGGGACCCGCCCTGGTGGCCTCAGGAGAGGCCAGTCCCCATGCGAGTTGCTAGGGGGCCTCTCGGGATTCCTCTCCCGTCAATACCGGGGCCAAAAACCTTGTGTGGAGTCAGGGCCGGAACCGAGGATTCCTCTCAGGGGCTGACATGGATCTTTGGGTACTTCTGGAGTCTCCCCAGGGGAGTCAGGCCTCGTCTCGAGTGGGGGCATGCACGTGCGCTTTCCTTCCAGGCTGTAGCAGCAATGTCACTCTTCCCGTCGCGTGGATCAAAGGATCTGCGGTTTTCCCTCGAGGCTTTCCCACAGGGCTGTCCCACGTGCCACCGTGGTGTGAGTCGATCCTCGGCGTGAAAGATGAGCCAGTGCAGGGCAAAGAGGTTCCTCTGGAATGGACTGAGACATCTGGGGGACTCTTGGAATGGTGGTACGACCATGGAGTTCCTCTCGCCTTTCCTGTTGAGAGTGCCTCCTCTTGAGATGCGACGGGAACGCCGGGAATTCTTTCCCGTTGAAAGCAGGGAAAGGATCCCTCATCTCGAGCTACGAGGGGGAAACGGGGCTCCTCTGGATGTGGGCGGGACCATCGTGCTTCCTCTCGAGTGGAGACGGGTATGGCGGTGAACTTCTGGAGTTGCAGCAAGGGTGTGAAAGACCCTTTCGAAGTTCCAGAGGTTAGGTGTCATTAGTCTCCAGACGCCTCATCGGAAATAGGCCTAATCTCGCCTGGAAGGGAGAACTTCCTGGATTTTCTCGAGTTGCGGCAGGTGTTCTCGAGTTACGACGGGGACCTCAGGGACCCGCACTGGTGGCCTCAGGAGAGGCCAGTCCCCATGCGAGTTGCTAGGGGGCCTCTCGGGATTCCTCTCCCGTCGATACCGGGGCCAAAAACCTTGTGTGGAGTCAGGGCCGGAACTGAGGATTCCTCTCAGGGGCTGACATGGATCTTTGGGTACTTCTGGAGTCTCCCCAGGGGAGTCAGGCCTCGTCTCGAGTGGGGGCATGCACGTGCGCTTTCCTTCCAGGCTGTAGCAGCAATGTCACGCTTCCCTTCGCGTGGATCAAAGGATCTGTGGTTTTCCCTCGAGGCTTTCCCTCGAGGCTTTCCCACAGGGCTGTCCCACGTGCCACCGTGGTGTGAGTCGATCCTGGCGTGAAAGATGAGCCAGTGCAGGGCAAAGAGGTTCCTCTGGAATGGACTGAGACATCTGGGGTATTCTTGGAATGGTGGTACGACCATGGAGTTCCTCTCGCCTTTCCTGTTGAGAGTGCCTCCTCTTGAGATGCGACGGGAACGCCGGGAATTCTTTCCCGTTGAAAGCAGGGAAAGGATCCCTCATCTCGAGCTACGAGGGGGAAACGGGGCTCCTCTGGATGTGGGCGGGACCATCGTGCTTCCTCTCGAGTGGAGACGGGTATGGCGGTGAACTTCTTGAGTTGCAGCAAGGGTGTGAAAGACCCTTTCGAAGTTCCAGAGGTTAGGTGTCATTAGTCTCCAGACGCCTCATCGGAAATAGGCCACATCTCGCCTGGAAGGGAGAACTTCCTGGATTTTCTCGAGTTGCGGCAGGTGCTCTCGAGTTACGTCGGGGACCTCAGGGACCCGCCCTGGTGGCGTCAGGAGAGGCCAGTCCCCATGCGAGTTGCTAGGGGGCCTCTTGGGATTCCTCTCCCGTCGATACCGGGGACAAAAACCTTGTGTGGAGTCAGGGCCGGAAACGAGGATTCCTCTCAGGGGCTGACATGGATCTTTGGGTACTTCTGGAGTCTCCCCAGGGGAGTCAGGCCTCGTGTCGAGTGGGGGCATGCACGTGCTCTTTCCTTCCAGGCTGTAGTAGCAATGTCACGCTTCCCGTCGCGTGGATCAAAGGATCTGTGGTTTTCCCTCGAGGCTTTCCCTCGAGGGTTTCCCACAGGGCTGTCCCACGTGCCACCGTGGTGTGAGTCGATCCTCGGCGTGAAAGATGAGCCAGTGCAGGGCAAAGAGGTTCCTCTGGAATGGACTGAGACATCTGGGGGACTCTTGGAATGGTGGTACGACCATGGAGTTCCTCTCACCTTTCCGGTTGAGAGTGCCTCTTCTTGAGATGCGACGGGAACGCCGGGAATTCTTTCCCGTTGAAAGCAGGGAAAGGATCCCTCATCTCGAGCTACGAGGGGGAAATGGGGCTCCTCTGGATGTGGGCGGGACCATCGTGCTTCCTCTCGAGTGGAGACGGGTATGGCGGTGAACTTCTTGAGTTGCAGCAAGGGTGTGAAAGACCCTGTCGAAGTTCCAGAGGTTAGGTGTCATTAGCCTCAAGACGCCTCATCGGAAATAGGCCTCATGTCGCCTGGAAGGGAGAACTTCCTGGATTTTCTCGAGTTGCGGCACGTGTTCTCAAGTTACGACGGGGACCACAGGGACCAGCCTTGGTGGCCTCAGGGGAGGCCAATCCCCATGCGAGTTGCTAGGGGGCCTCTGGGATTCCTCTCCCATCGATTCCGGGGCCAAAAACCTTCTGTGGAGTCAGGGCCGGAACCGAGGATTCCTCTCAGGGGCTGACATGGATCTTTGGGTACTTCTGGAGTCTCCCCAGGGGAGTCAGGCCTCGTCTCGAGTGGGGGCATGCAAGTGCGCTTTCCTTCCAGGCTGTAGCATCAATGTCACGCTTCCCGTCGCGTGGATCAAAGGATCTGTGGTTTTCCCTCGAGGCTTTCCCTCGAGGCTTTCCCACAGGGCTGTCCCACGTGCCACCGTGGTGTGAGTCGATCCTCGGCGTGAAAGATGAGCCAGTGCAGGGCAAAGAGGTTCCTCTGGAATGGACTGAGACATCTGGGGGACTCTTGGAATGATGGTACGACCATGGAGTTCCTCTCGCCTTTCCTGTTGAGAGTGCCTCCTCTTGAGATGCGACGGGAACGCCGGGAATTCTTTCCCGTTGAAAGCAGGGAAAGGATCCCTCATCTCGAGCTACGAGGGGGAAACGGGGCTCCTCTGGATGTAGGCGGGACCATCGTGCTTCCTCTCGAGTGGAGACGGGTATGGCAGAGATCTTCTTGAGTTGCAGCAAGGGAGTGAAAGACACTTTCGAAGTTCCAGAGGTTAGGTGTCATTAGTCCCCAGACGCCTCATCGGAAATAGGCCTCATCTCGCCTGGAAGGGAGAACTTCCTGGATGTTCTCGAGTTGCGGCAGGTGTTCTCGAGTTACGGCCGGGACCTCAGGGACCAGCCCTGGTGGCCTCAGGAGAGGCCAATCCCCATGCGAGTTGCTAGGGGGACTCTGGAATTCCTCTCCCGTCGATACCGGGTCCAAAAACCTTGTGTGGAGTCAGGGCCGGAACCGAGGTTTCCTCTCTGGGGCTGACATGGATCTTTGGGTTCTCCTGGAGTCTCCCCAGGGGAGTCAGGCCTCGTCTCGAGTGGGGAAAGGCACGTGCGCTTTCCTTCCAGGCTGTAGCAGCAATGTCACGCTTCCCGTGGCGTGGATCAAAGGATCTGTGGTTTTCCCTCGAGGCTTTCCCACAGGGCTGTCCCACGGGCCACCGTGGTGTGAGTCGATCCTCGGCGTGAAAGATGAGCCAGTGCAGGGCAAAGAGGTTCCTCTGGAATGGACTGAGACATCTGGGGGACTCTTGGAATGGTGGTACGACCATGGAGTTCCTCTCACCTTTCCTTTTGAGAGTGCCTCTTCTTGAGATGCGACGGGAACGCCGGGAATTCTTTCCCGTTGAAAGCAGGGAAAGGATCCCTCATCTCGAGCTACGAGGGGGAAACGGGGCTCCTCTGGATGTGGGCGGGACCATCGTGCTTCCTCTCGAGTGGAGACGGGTATGGCGGTGAACTTCTTGAGTTGCAGCAAGGGTGTGAAAGACCCTTTCGAAGTTCCAGAGGTTAGGTGTCATTAGTCTCCAGACGCCTCATCGGAAATAGGCCTCATCTCGCCTGGAAGGGAGAACTTCCTGGATTTTCTCGAGTTGCGGCAGGTGTTCTCGAGTTACGACGGGGACCTCAGGGACCCGCCCTGGTGGCCTCAGGAGAGGCCAGTCCCCATGCGAGTTGCTAGGGGGCCTCTCGGGATTCCTCTCCCGTCGATAACGGGGCCAAAAACCTTGTGTGGAGTCAGGGCCGGAACCGAGGATTCCTCTCAGGGGCTGACATGGATCTTTGGGTACTTCTGGAGTCTCCCCAGGGGAGTCAGGCCTCGTCTCGAGTGGGGGCATGCACGTGCGCTTTCCTTCCAGGCTGTAGCAGCAATGTCACTCTTCCCGTCGCGTGGATCAAAGGATCTGCGGTTTTCCCTCGAGGCTTTCCCACAGGGCTGTCCCACGTGCCACCGTGGTGTGAGTCGATCCTCGGCGTGAAAGATGAGCCAGTGCAGGGCAAAGAGGTTCCTCTGGAATGGACTGAGACATCTGGGGGACTCTTGGAATGGTGGTACGACCATGGAGTTCCTCTCGCCTTTCCTGTTGAGAGTGCCTCCTCTTGAGATGCGACGGGAACGCCGGGAATTCTTTCCCGTTGAAAGCAGGGAAAGGATCCCTCATCTCGAGCTACGAGGGGGAAACGGGGCTCCTCTGGATGTGGGCGGGACCATCGTGCTTCCTCTCGAGTGGAGACGGGTATGGCGGTGAACTTCTTCAGTCGCAGCAAGGGTGTGAAAGACCCTTTCGAAGTTCCAGATGTTAGGTGTCATTAGTCTCCAGACGCCTCATCGGAAATAGGCCACATCTCGCCTGGAAGGGAGAACTTCCTGGATTTTCTCGAGTTGCGGCAGGTGCTCTCGAGTTACGTCGGGGACCTCAGGGACCCGCCCTGGTGGCGTCAGGAGAGGCCAGTCCCCATGCGAGTTGCTAGGGGGCCTCTTGGGATTCCTCTCCCGTCGATACCGGGGACAAAAACCTTGTGTGGAGTCAGGGCCGGAAACGAGGATTCCTCTCAGGGGCTGACATGGATCTTTGGGTACTTCTGGAGTCTCCCCAGGGGAGTCAGGCCTCGTCTCGAGTGGGGGCATGCACGTGCTCTTTCCTTCCAGGCTGTAGTAGCAATGTCACGCTTCCCGTCGCGTGGATCAAAGGATCTGTGGTTTTCCCTCGAGGCTTTCCCTCGAGGGTTTCCCACAGGGCTGTCCCACGTGCCACCGTGGTGTGAGTCGATCCTCGGCGTGAAAGATGAGCCAGTGCAGGGCAAAGAGGTTCCTCTGGAATGGACTGAGACATCTGGGGGACTCTTGGAATGGTGGTACGACCATGGAGTTCCTCTCACCTTTCCGGTTGAGAGTGCCTCTTCTTGAGATGCGACGGGAACGCCGGGAATTCTTTCCCGTTGAAAGCAGGGAAAGGATCCCTCAATCGAGCTACGAGGGGGAAATGGGGCTCCTCTGGATGTGGGCGGGACCATCGTGCTTCCTCTCGAGTGGAGACGGGTATGGCGGTGAACTTCTTGAGTTGCAGCAAGGGTGTGAAAGACCCTGTCGAAGTTCCAGAGGTTAGGTGTCATTAGCCTCAAGACGCCTCATCGGAAATAGGCCTCATGTCGCCTGGAAGGGAGAACTTCCTGGATTTTCTCGAGTTGCGGCACGTGTTCTCAAGTTACGACGGGGACCACAGGGACCAGCCTTGGTGGCCTCAGGGGAGGCCAATCCCCATGCGAGTTGCTAGGGGGCCTCTGGGATTCCTCTCCCATCGATACCGGGGCCAAAAACCTTCTGTGGAGTCAGGGCCGGAACCGAGGATTCCTCTCAGGGGCTGACATGGATCTTTGGGTACTTCTGGAGTCTCCCCAGGGGAGTCAGGCCTCGTCTCGAGTGGGGGCATGCAAGTGCGCTTTCCTTCCAGGCTGTAGCATCAATGTCACGCTTCCCGTCGCGTGGATCAAAGGATCTGTGGTTTTCCCTCGAGGCTTTCCCTCGAGGCTTTCCCACAGGGCTGTCCCACGTGCCACCGTGGTGTGAGTCGATCCTCGGCGTGAAAGATGAGCCAGTGCAGGGCAAAGAGGTTCCTCTGGAATGGACTGAGACATCTGGGGGACTCTTGGAATGGTGGTACGACCATGGAGTTCCTCTCGCCTTTCCTGTTGAGAGTGCCTCCTCTTGAGATGCGACGGGAACGCCGGGAATTCTTTCCCGTTGAAAGCAGGGAAAGGATCCCTCATCTCGAGCTACGAGGGGGAAACGGGGCTCCTCTGGATGTAGGCGGGACCATCGTGCTTCCTCTCGAGTGGAGACGGGTATGGCAGAGATCTTCTTGAGTTGCAGCAAGGGAGTGAAAGACACTTTCGAAGTTCCAGAGGTTAGGTGTCATTAGTCCCCAGACGCCTCATCGGAAATAGGCCTCATCTCGCCTGGAAGGGAGAACTTCCTGGATGTTCTCGAGTTGCGGCAGGTGTTCTCGAGTTACGGCCGGGACCTCAGGGACCAGCCCTGGTGGCCTCAGGAGAGGCCAATCCCCATGCGAGTTGCTAGGGGGACTCTGGAATTCCTCTCCCGTCGATACCGGGTCCAAAAACCTTGTGTGGAGTCAGGGCCGGAACCGAGGTTTCCTCTCTGGGGCTGACATGGATCTTTGGGTTCTCCTGGAGTCTCCCCAGGGGAGTCAGGCCTCGTCTCGAGTGGGGGCATGCACGTGCGCTTTCCTTCCAGGCTGTAGCAGCAATGTCACTCTTCCCGTCGCGTGGATCAAAGGATCTGCGGTTTTCCCTCGAGGCTTTCCCACAGGGCTGTCCCACGTGCCACCGTGGTGTGAGTCGATCCTCGGCGTGAAAGATGAGCCAGTGCAGGGCAAAGAGGTTCCTCTGGAATGGACTGAGACATCTGGGGGACTCTTGGAATGGTGGTACGACCATGGAGTTCCTCTCGCCTTTCCTGTTGAGAGTGCCTCCTCTTGAGATGCGACGGGAACGCCGGGAATTCTTTCCCGTTGAAAGCAGGGAAAGGATCCCTCATCTCGAGCTACGAGGGGGAAACGGGGCTCCTCTGGATGTGGGCGGGACCATCGTGCTTCCTCTCGAGTGGAGACGGGTATGGCGGTGAACTTCTGGAGTTGCAGCAAGGGTGTGAAAGACCCTTTCGAAGTTCCAGAGGTTAGGTGTCATTAGTCTCCAGACGCCTCATCGGAAATAGGCCTAATCTCGCCTGGAAGGGAGAACTTCCTGGATTTTCTCGAGTTGCGGCAGGTGTTCTCGAGTTACGACGGGGACCTCAGGGACCCGCACTGGTAGCCTCAGGAGAGGCCAGTCCCCATGCGAGTTGCTAGGGGGCCTCTCGGGATTCCTCTCCCGTCGATAACGGGGCCAAAAACCTTGTGTGGAGTCAGGGCCGGAACCGAGGATTCCTCTCAGGGGCTGACATGGATCTTTGGGTACTTCTGGAGTCTCCCCAGGGGAGTCAGGCCTCGTCTCGAGTGGGGGCATGCACGTGCGCTTTCCTTCCAGGCTGTAGCAGCAATGTCACGCTTCCCTTCGCGTGGATCAAAGGATCTGTGGTTTTCCCTCGAGGCTTTCCCTCGAGGCTTTCCCACAGGGCTGTCCCACGTGCCACCGTGGTGTGAGTCGATCCTGGCGTGAAAGATGAGCCAGTGCAGGGCAAAGAGGTTCCTCTGGAATGGACTGAGACATCTGGGGGACTCTTGGAATGGTGGTACGACCATGGAGTTCCTCTCGCCTTACCTGTTGAGAGTGCCTCCTCTTGAGATGCGACGGGAACGCCGGGAATTCTTTCCCGTTGAAAGCAGGGAAAGGATCCCTCATCTCGAGCTACGAGGGGGAAACGGGGCTCCTCTGGATGTGGGCGGGACCATAGTGCTTCCTCTCGAGTGGAGACGGGTATGGCGGTGAACTTCTTGAGTCGCAGCAAGGGTGTGAAAGACCCTTTCGAAGTTCCAGATGTTAGGTGTCATTAGTCTCCAGACGCCTCATCGGAAATAGGCCACATCTCGCCTGGAAGGGAGAACTTCCTGGATTTTCTCGAGTTGCGGCAGGTGCTCTCGAGTTACGTCGGGGACCTCAGGGACCCGCCCTGGTGGCGTCAGGAGAGGCCAGTCCCCATGCGAGTTGCTAGGGGGCCTCTTGGGATTCCTCTCCCGTCGATACCGGGGACAAAAACCTTGTGTGGAGTCAGGGCCGCAAACGAGGATTCCTCTCAGGGGCTGACATGGATCTTTGGGTACTTCTGGAGTCTCCCCAGGGGAGTCAGGCCTCGTCTCGAGTGGGGGCATGCACGTGCTCTTTCCTTCCAGGCTGTAGCAGCAATGTCACGCTTCCCTTCGCGTGGATCAAAGGATCTGTGGTTTTCCCTCGAGGCTTTCCCTCGAGGCTTTCCCACAGGGCTGTCCCACGTGCCACCGTGGTGTGAGTCGATCCTGGCGTGAAAGATGAGCCAGTGCAGGGCAAAGAGGTTCCTCTGGAATGGACTGAGACATCTGGGGGACTCTTGGAATGGTGGTACGACCATGGAGTTCCTCTCGCCTTACCTGTTGAGAGTGCCTCCTCTTGAGATGCGACGGGAACGCCGGGAATTCTTTCCCGTTGAAAGCAGGGAAAGGATCCCTCATCTCGAGCTACGAGGGGGAAACGGGTCTCCTCTGGATGTGGGCGGGACCATCGTGCTTCCTCTCGAGTGGAGACGGATATGGCGGTGAACTTCTTGAGTCGCAGCAAGGGTGTGAAAGACCCTTTCGAAGTTCCAGATGTTAGGTGTCATTAGTCTCCAGACGCCTCATCGGAAATAGGCCACATCTCGCCTGGAAGGGAGAACTTCCTGGATTTTCTCGAGTTGCGGCAGGTGCTCTCGAGTTACGTCGGGGACCTCAGGGACCCGCCCTGGTGGCCTCAGGAGAGGCCAGTCCCCATGCGAGTTGCTAGGGGGCCTCTTGGGATTCCTCTCCCGTCGATACCGGGGACAAAAACCTTGTGTGGAGTCAGGGCCGGAAACGAGGATTCCTCTCAGGGGCTGACATGGATCTTTGGGTACTTCTGGAGTCTCCCCAGGGGAGTCAGGCCTCGTCTCGAGTGGGGGCATGCACGTGCTCTTTCCTTCCAGGCTGTAGCAGCAATGTCACGCTTCCCGTCGCGTGGATCAAAGGATCTGCGGTTTTCCCTCGAGGCTTTCCCTCGAGGCTTTCCCACAGGGCTGTCCCACGTGCCACCGTGGTGTGAGTCGATCCTCGGCGTGAAAGATGAGCCAGTGCAGGGCAAAGAGGTTCCTCTGGAATGGACTGAGACATCTGGGGGACTCTTGGAATGGTGGTACGACCATGGAGTTCCTCTCACCTTTCCTGTTGAGAGTGCCTCTTCTTGAGATGCGACGGGAACGCCGGGAATTCTTTCCCGTTGAAAGCAGGGAAAGGATCCCTCATCTCGAGCTACGAAGGGGAAATGGGGCTCCTCTGGATGTGGGCGGGGCCATCGTGCTTCCTCTCGAGTGGAGACGGGTATGGCGGTGAACTTTTTGAGTCGCAGCAAGGGTGTGAAAAACCCTTTCGAAGTTCCACAGGTTAGGTGTCATTAGCCTCCAGACGCCTCATCGGAAATAGGCCTCATCTCGCCTGGAAGGGAGAACTTCCTGGATTTTCTCGAGTTGCGGCAGGTGTTCTCGAGTTACGACGGGGACCTCAGGGACCCGCCCTGGTGGCCTCAGGAGGGGCCAGTCCCCATGCGAGTTGCTAGGGGGCCTCTCGGGATTCCTCTCCCGTCGATACCGGGGCCAAAAACCTTGTGTGGAGTCAGGGCCGGAACCGAGGATTCCTCTCAGGGGCTGACATGGATCTTTGGGTACTTCTGGAGTCTCCCCAGGGGAGTCAGGCCTCGTCTCGAGTGGGGGCATGCACGTGCGCTTTCCTTCCAGGCTGTAGCAGCAATGTCACGCTTCCCTTCGCGTGGATCAAAGGATCTGTGGTTTTCCCTCGAGGCTTTCCCTCGAGGCTTTCCCACAGGGCTGTCCCACGTGCCACCGTGGTGTGAGTCGATCCTGGCGTGAAAGATGAGCCAGTGCAGGGCAAAGAGGTTCCTCTGGAATGGACTGAGACATCTGGGGGACTCTTGGAATGGTGGTACGACCATGGAGTTCCTCTCGCCTTACCTGTTGAGAGTGCCTCCTCTTGAGATGCGACGGGAACGCCTGGAATTCTTTCCCGTTGAAAGCAGGGAAAGGATCCCTCATCTCGAGCTACGAGGGGGAAACGGGGCTCCTCTGGATGTAGGCGGGACCATCGTGCTTCCTCTCGAGTGGAGACGGGTATGGCAGAGATCTTCTTGAGTTGCAGCAAGGGAGTGAAAGACACTTTCGAAGTTCCAGAGGTTAGGTGTCATTAGTCCCCAGACGCCTCATCGGAAATAGGCCTCATCTCGCCTGGAAGGGAGAACTTCCTGGATGTTCTCGAGTTGCGGCAGGTGTTCTCGAGTTACGGCCGGGACCTCAGGGACCAGCCCTGGTGGCCTCAGGAGAGGCCAATCCCCATGCGAGTTGCTAGGGGGACTCTGGAATTCCTCTCCCGTCGATACCGGGTCCAAAAACCTTGTGTGGAGTCAGGGCCGGAACCGAGGTTTCCTCTCTGGGGCTGACATGTATCTTTGGGTTCTCCTGGAGTCTCCCCAGGGGAGTCAGGCCTCGTCTCGAGTGGGGAAAGGCACGTGCGCTTTCCTTCCAGGCTGTAGCAGCAATGTCACGCTTCCCGTGGCGTGGATCAAAGGATCTGTGGTTTTCCCTCGAGGCTTTCCCACAGGGCTGTCCCACGGGCCACCGTGGTGTGAGTCGATCCTCGGCGTGAAAGATGAGCCAGTGCAGGGCAAAGAGGTTCCTCTGGAATGGACTGAGACATCTGGGGGACTCTTGGAATGGTGGTACGACCATGGAGTTCCTCTCACCTTTCCTTTTGAGAGTGCCTCTTCTTGAGATGCGACGGGAACGCCGGGAATTCTTTCCCGTTGAAAGCAGGGAAAGGATCCCTCATCTCGAGCTACGAGGGGGAAACGGGGCTCCTCTGGATGTGGGCGGGCCATCGTGCTTCCTCTCGAGTGGAGACGGGTATGGCGGTGAACTTCTTGAGTTGCAGCAAGGGTGTGAAAGACCCTTTCGAAGTTCCAGAGGTTAGGTGTCATTAGTCTCCAGACGCCTCATCGGAAATAGGCCTCATCTCGCCTGGAAGGGAGAACTTCCTGGATTTTCTCGAGTTGCGGCAGGTGTTCTCGAGTTACGACGGGGACCTCAGGGACCCGCCCTGGTGGCCTCAGGAGAGGCCAGTCCCCATGCGAGTTGCTAGGGGGCCTCTCGGGATTCCTCTCCCGTCGATAACGGGGCCAAAAACCTTGTGTGGAGTCAGGGCCGGAACCGAGGATTCCTCTCAGGGGCTGACATGGATCTTTGGGTATTTCTGGAGTCTCCCCAGGGGAGTCAGGCCTCGTCTCGAGTGGGGGCATGCACGTGCGCTTACCTTCCAGGCTGTAGCAGCAATGTCACTCTTCCCGTCGCGTGGATCAAAGGATCTGCGGTTTTCCCTCGAGGCTTTCCCACAGGGCTGTCCCACGTGCCACCGTGGTGTGAGTCGATCCTCGGCGTGAAAGATGAGCCAGTGCAGGGCAAAGAGGTTCCTCTGGAATGGACTGAGACATCTGGGGGACTCTTGGAATGGTGGTACGACCATGGAGTTCCTCTCGCCTTTCCTGTTGAGAGTGCCTCCTCTTGAGATGCGACGGGAACGCCGGGAATTCTTTCCCGTTGAAAGCAGGGAAAGGATCCCTCATCTCGAGCTACGAGGGGGAAACGGGGCTCCTCTGGATGTGGGCGGGACCATCGTGCTTCCTCTCGAGTGGAGACGGGTATGGCGGTGAACTTCTGGAGTTGCAGCAAGGGTGTGAAAGACCCTTTCGAAGTTCCAGAGGTTAGGTGTCATTAGTCTCCAGACGCCTCATCGGAAATAGGCCTAATCTCGCCTGGAAGGGAGAACTTCCTGGATTTTCTCGAGTTGCGGCAGGTGTTCTCGAGTTACGACGGGGACCTCAGGGACCCGCACTGGTGGCCTCAGGAGAGGCCAGTCCCCATGCGAGTTGCTAGGGGGCCTCTCGGGATTCCTCTCCCGTCGATACCGGGGCCAAAAACCTTGTGTGGAGTCAGGGCCGGAACCGAGGATTCCTCTCAGGGGCTGACATGGATCTTTGGGTACTTCTGGAGTCTCCCCAGGGGAGTCAGGCCTCGTCTCGAGTGGGGGCATGCACGTGCGCTTTCCTTCCAGGCTGTAGCAGCAATGTCACGCTTCCCTTCGCGTGGATCAAAGGATCTGTGGTTTTCCCTCGAGGCTTTCCCTCGAGGCTTTCCCACAGGGCTGTCCCACGTGCCACCGTGGTGTGAGTCGATCCTGGCGTGAAAGATGAGCCAGTGCAGGGCAAAGAGGTTCCTCTGGAATGGACTGAGACATCTGGGGGACTCTTGGAATGGTGGTACGACCATGGAGTTCCTCTCGCCTTACCTGTTGAGAGTGCCTCCTCTTGAGATGCGACGGGAACGCCGGGAATTCTTTCCCGTTGAAAGCAGGGAAAGGATCCCTCATCTCGAGCTACGAGGGGGAAACGGGGCTCCTCTGGATGTGGGCGGGACCATAGTGCTTCCTCTCGAGTGGAGACGGGTATGGCGGTGAACTTCTTGAGTCGCAGCAAGGGTGTGAAAGACCCTTTCGAAGTTCCAGATGTTAGGTGTCATTAGTCTCCAGACGCCTCATCGGAAATAGGCCACATCTCGCCTGGAAGGGAGAACTTCCTGGATTTTCTCGAGTTGCGGCAGGTGCTCTCGAGTTACGTCGGGGACCTCAGGGACCCGCCCTGGTGGCGTCAGGAGAGGCCAGTCCCCATGCGAGTTGCTAGGGGGCCTCTTGGGATTCCTCTCCCGTCGATACCGGGGACAAAAACCTTGTGTGGAGTCAGGGCCGCAAACGAGGATTCCTCTCAGGGGCTGACATGGATCTTTGGGTACTTCTGGAGTCTCCCCAGGGGAGTCAGGCCTCGTCTCGAGTGGGGGCATGCACGTGCTCTTTCCTTCCAGGCTGTAGCAGCAATGTCACGCTTCCCTTCGCGTGGATCAAAGGATCTGTGGTTTTCCCTCGAGGCTTTCCCTCGAGGCTTTCCCACAGGGCTGTCCCACGTGCCACCGTGGTGTGAGTCGATCCTGGCGTGAAAGATGAGCCAGTGCAGGGCAAAGAGGTTCCTCTGGAATGGACTGAGACATCTGGGGGACTCTTGGAATGGTGGTACGACCATGGAGTTCCTCTCGCCTTACCTGTTGAGAGTGCCTCCTCTTGAGATGCGACGGGAACGCCGGGAATTCTTTCCCGTTGAAAGCAGGGAAAGGATCCCTCATCTCGAGCTACGAGGGGGAAACGGGTCTCCTCTGGATGTGGGCGGGACCATCGTGCTTCCTCTCGAGTGGAGACGGATATGGCGGTGAACTTCTTGAGTCGCAGCAAGGGTGTGAAAGACCCTTTCGAAGTTCCAGATGTTAGGTGTCATTAGTCTCCAGACGCCTCATCGGAAATAGGCCACATCTCGCCTGGAAGGGAGAACTTCCTGGATTTTCTCGAGTTGCGGCAGGTGCTCTCGAGTTACGTCGGGGACCTCAGGGACCCGCCCTGGTGGCCTCAGGAGAGGCCAGTCCCCATGCGAGTTGCTAGGGGGCCTCTTGGGATTCCTCTCCCGTCGATACCGGGGACAAAAACCTTGTGTGGAGTCAGGGCCGGAAACGAGGATTCCTCTCAGGGGCTGACATGGATCTTTGGGTACTTCTGGAGTCTCCCCAGGGGAGTCAGGCCTCGTCTCGAGTGGGGGCATGCACGTGCTCTTTCCTTCCAGGCTGTAGCAGCAATGTCACGCTTCCCGTCGCGTGGATCAAAGGATCTGCGGTTTTCCCTCGAGGCTTTCCCTCGAGGCTTTCCCACAGGGCTGTCCCACGTGCCACCGTGGTGTGAGTCGATCCTCGGCGTGAAAGATGAGCCAGTGCAGGGCAAAGAGGTTCCTCTGGAATGGACTGAGACATCTGGGGGACTCTTGGAATGGTGGTACGACCATGGAGTTCCTCTCACCTTTCCTGTTGAGAGTGCCTCTTCTTGAGATGCGACGGGAACGCCGGGAATTCTTTCCCGTTGAAAGCAGGGAAAGGATCCCTCATCTCGAGCTACGAAGGGGAAATGGGGCTCCTCTGGATGTGGGCGGGGCCATCGTGCTTCCTCTCGAGTGGAGACGGGTATGGCGGTGAACTTTTTGAGTCGCAGCAAGGGTGTGAAAAACCCTTTCGAAGTTCCACAGGTTAGGTGTCATTAGCCTCCAGACGCCTCATCGGAAATAGGCCTCATCTCGCCTGGAAGGGAGAACTTCCTGGATTTTCTCGAGTTGCGGCAGGTGTTCTCGAGTTACGACGGGGACCTCAGGGACCCGCCCTGGTGGCCTCAGGAGGGGCCAGTCCCCATGCGAGTTGCTAGGGGGCCTCTCGGGATTCCTCTCCCGTCGATACCGGGGCCAAAAACCTTGTGTGGAGTCAGGGCCGGAACCGAGGATTCCTCTCAGGGGCTGACATGGATCTTTGGGTACTTCTGGAGTCTCCCCAGGGGAGTCAGGCCTCGTCTCGAGTGGGGGCATGCACGTGCGCTTTCCTTCCAGGCTGTAGCAGCAATGTCACGCTTCCCTTCGCGTGGATCAAAGGATCTGTGGTTTTCCCTCGAGGCTTTCCCTCGAGGCTTTCCCACAGGGCTGTCCCACGTGCCACCGTGGTGTGAGTCGATCCTGGCGTGAAAGATGAGCCAGTGCAGGGCAAAGAGGTTCCTCTGGAATGGACTGAGACATCTGGGGGACTCTTGGAATGGTGGTACGACCATGGAGTTCCTCTCGCCTTACCTGTTGAGAGTGCCTCCTCTTGAGATGCGACGGGAACGCCTGGAATTCTTTCCCGTTGAAAGCAGGGAAAGGATCCCTCATCTCGAGCTACGAGGGGGAAACGGGTCTCCTCTGGATGTGGGCGGGACCATCGTGCTTCCTCTCGAGTGGAGACGGATATGGCGGTGAACTTCTTGAGTCGCAGCAAGGGTGTGAAAGACCCTTTCGAAGTTCCAGATGTTAGGTGTCATTAGTCTCCAGACGCCTCATCGGAAATAGGCCACATCTCGCCTGGAAGGGAGAACTTCCTGGATTTTCTCGAGTTGCGGCAGGTGCTCTCGAGTTACGTCGGGGACCTCAGGGACCCGCCCTGGTGGCCTCAGGAGAGGCCAGTCCCCATGCGAGTTGCTAGGGGGCCTCTTGGGATTCCTCTCCCGTCGATACCGGGGACAAAAACCTTGTGTGGAGTCAGGGCCGGAAACGAGGATTGCTCTCAGGGGCTGACATGGATCTTTGGGTACTTCTTGAGTCTCCCCAGGGGAGTCAGGCCTCGTCTCGAGTGGGGGCATGCACGTGCGCTTTCCTTCCAGGCTGTAGCAGCAATGTCACGCTTCCCGTGGCGTGGATCAAAGGATCTGTGGTTTTCCCTCGAGGCTTTCCCTCGAGGCTTTCCCACAGGGCTGTCCCACGTGCCACCGTGGTGTGAGTCGATCCTCGGCGTGAAAGATGAGCCAGTGCAGGGCAAAGAGTTTCCTCTGGAATGGACTGAGACATCTGGGGGACTCTTGGAATGGTGGTACGACCATGGAGTTCCTCTCGCCTTTCCTGTTGAGAGTGCCTCCTCTTGAGATGCGACGGGAACGCCGGGAATTCTTTCCCGTTGAAAGCAGGGAAAGGATCCCTCATCTCGAGCTACAAGGGGGAAACGGGGCTCCTCTGGATGTGGGCGGGACCATCGTGCTTCCTCTCGAGTGGAGACGGGTATGGCGGTGAACTTCTTGAGTTGCAGCAATGGTGTGAAAGACCCTTTCGAAGTTCCAGAGGTTAGGTGTCATTAATCTCCAGACGCCTCATCGGAAATAGGCCTCATCTCGCCTGGAAGGGAGAACTTCCTGGATTTTCTCGAGTTGCGGCAGGTGTTCTCGAGTTACGACGGGGACCTCAGGGACCCGCCCTGGTGGCCTCAGGAGAGGCCAGTCACCATGCGTGTTGCTAGGGGGCCTCTCGGGATTCCTCTCCCGTCGATACCGGGGCCAAAAACCTTGTGTGGAGTCAGGACCGGAACCGAGGATTCCTCTCAGGGGCTGACATGGATCTTTGGGTACTTCTGGAGTCTCCCCAGGGGAGTCAGGCCTCGTCTCGAGTGGGGGCATGCACGTGCGCTTTCCTTCCAGGCTGTAGCAGCAATGTCACGCTTCCCGTCGCGTGGATCAAAGGATCTGCGGTTTTCCCTCGAGGCTTTCCCTCGATTCTTTCCCACAGGGCTGTCCCACGTGCCACCGTGGTGTGAGTCGATCCTCGGCGTGAAAGATGAGCCAGTGCAGGGCAAAGAGGTTCCTCTGGAATGGACTGAGACATCTGGGGGACTCTTGGAATGGTGGTACGACCATGGAGTTCCTCTCGCCTTTCCTGTTGAGAGTGCCTCCTCTTGAGATGCGACGGGAACGCCGGGAATTCTTTCCCGTTGAAAGCAGGGAAAGGATCCCTCATCTCGAGCTACGAGGGGGAAACGGGGCTCCTCTGGATGTGGGCGGGACCATCGTGCTTCCTCTCGAGTGGAGACGGGTATGGCGGTGAACTTCTGGAGTTGCAGCAAGGGTGTGAAAGACCCTTTCGAAGTTCCAGAGGTTAGGTGTCATTAGTCTCCAGACGCCTCATCGGAAATAGGCCTAATCTCGCCTGGAAGGGAGAACTTCCTGGATTTTCTCGAGTTGCGGCAGGTGTTCTCGAGTTACGACGGGGACCTCAGGGACCCGCACTGGTGGCCTCAGGAGAGGCCAGTCCCCATGCGAGTTGCTAGGGGGCCTCTCGGGATTCCTCTCCCGTCGATACCGGGGCCAAAATCCTTGTGTGGAGTCAGGGCCGGAACCGAGGATTCCTCTCAGGGGCTGACATGGATCTTTGGGTACTTCTGGAGTCTCCCCAGGGGAGTCAGGCCTCGTCTCGAGTGGGGGCATGCACGTGCGCTTTCCTTCCAGGCTGTAGCAGCAATGTCACGCTTCCCTTCGCGTGGATCAAAGGATCTGTGGTTTTCCCTCGAGGCTTTCCCTCGAGGCTTTCCCACAGGGCTGTCCCACGTGCCACCGTGGTGTGAGTCGATCCTGGCGGGAAAGATGAGCCAGTGCAGGGCAAAGAGGTTCCTCTGGAATGGACTGAGACATCTGGTGGACTCTTGGAATGGTGGTACGACCATGGAGTTCCTCTCGCCTTTCCTGTTGAGAGTGCCTCCTCTTGAGATGCGACGGGAACGCCGGGAATTCTTTCCCGTTGAAAGCAGGGAAAGGATCCCTCATCTCGAGCTACGAGGGGGAAACGGGGCTCCTCTGGATGTGGGCGGGAACATCGTGCTTCCTCTCGAGTGGAGACGGGTATGGCGGTGAACTTCTTGAGTTGCAGCAAGGGTGTGAAAGACCCTATCGAAGTTCCAGAGGTTAGGTGTCATTAGTCTCCAGACGCCTCATCGGAAATAGGCCTCATCTCGCCTGGAAGGGAGAACTTCCTGGATTTTCTCGAGTTGCGGCAGGTGTTCTCGAGTTACGACGGGGACCTCAGGGACCCGCCCTGGTGGCCTCAGGAGAGGCCAGTCCCCATGCGAATTGCTAGGGGTCTCTCGGGATTCCTCTCCCGTCGATACCGGGGCCAAAAACCTTGTGTGGAGTCAGGGCCGGAACCGAGGATTCCTCTCAGGGGCTGACATGGATCTTTGGGTACTTCTGGAGTCTCCCCAGGGGAGTCAGGCCTCGTCTCGAGTGGGGGCATGCACGTGCGCTTTCCTTCCAGGCTGTAGCAGCAATGTCACGCTTCCCTTCGCGTGGATCAAAGGATCTGTGGTTTTCCCTCGAGGCTTTCCCTCGAGGCTTTCCCACAGGGCTGTCCCACGTGCCACCGTGGTGTGAGTCGATCCTGGCGTGAAAGATGAGCCAGTGCAGGGCAAAGAGGTTCCTCTGGAATGGACTGAGACATCTGGGGGACTCTTGGAATGGTGGTACGACCATGGAGTTCCTCTCGCCTTACCTGTTGAGAGTGCCTCCTCTTGAGATGCGACGGGAACGCCGGGAATTCTTTCCCGTTGAAAGCAGGGAAAGGATCCCTCATCTCGAGCTACGAGGGGGAAACGGGGCTCCTCTGGATGTGGGCGGGACCATCGTGCTTCCTCTCGAGTGGAGACGGGTATGGCGGTGAACTTCTTGAGTCGCAGCAAGGGTGTGAAAGACCCTTTCGAAGTTCCAGATGTTAGGTGTCATTAGTCTCCAGACGCCTCATCGGAAATAGGCCACATCTCGCCTGGAAGGGAGAACTTCCTGGATTTTCTCGAGTTGCGGCAGGTGCTCTCGAGTTACGTCGGGGACCTCAGGGACCCGCCCTGGTGGCGTCAGGAGAGGCCAGTCCCCATGCGAGTTGCTAGGGGGCCTCTTGGGATTCCTCTCCCGTCGATACCGGGGACAAAAACCTTGTGTGGAGTCAGGGCCGGAAACGAGGATTCCTCTCAGGGGCTGACATGGATCTTTGGGTACTTCTGGAGTCTCCCCAGGGGAGTCAGGCCTCGTCTCGAGTGGGGGCATGCACGTGCTCTTTCCTTCCATGCTGTAGCAGCAATGTCACGCTTCCCGTCGCGTGGATCAAAGGATCTGCGGTTTTCCCTCGAGGCTTTCCCTCGAGGGTTTCCCACAGGGCTGTCCCACGTGCCACCGTGGTGTGAGTCGATCCTCGGCGTGAAAGATGAGCCAGTGCAGGGCAAAGAGGTTCCTCTGGAATGGACTGAGACATCTGGGGGACTCTTGGAATGGTGGTACGACCATGGAGTTCCTCTCACCTTTCCTGTTGAGAGTGCCTCTTCTTGAGATGCGACGGGAACGCCGGGAATCCTTTCCCGTTGAAAGCAGGGAAAGGATCCCTCATCTCGAGCTACGAGGGGGAAATGGGGCTCCTCTGGATGTGGGCGGGACCATCGTGCTTCCTCTCGAGTGGAGACGGGTATGGCGGTGAACTTTTTGAGTCGCAGCAAGGGTGTGAAAAACCCTTTCGAAGTTCCACAGGTTAGGTGTCATTAGTCTCCAGACGCCTCATCGGAAATAGGCCTCATCTCGCCTGGAAGGGAGAATTTCCTGGATTTTCTCGAGTTGCGCCAGGTGCTCTCGAGTTACGACGGGGACCTCAGGGACCCGCCCTGGTGGCCTCAGGAGAGGCCAGTCCCCATGCGAGTTGCTAGGGGGCCTCTCGGGATTCCTCTCCCGTCGATACCGGGGCCAAAAACCTTGTGTGGATTCAGGGCCGGAACCGAGGATTCCTCTCAGGGGCTGATATGGATCTTTGGGTACTTTTGGAGTCTCCCCAGGGGAGACAGGCCTCGTCTCGAGTGGGGGCATGCACGTGAGATTTCCTTCCAGGCTGTAGCAGCAATGTAACGCTTCCCTTCGCGTTGATCAAATGATCTGTGATTTTCCCTCTAGGCTTTCCCTGGAGGCTTTCCCACAGGGCTGTCCCACGTGCCACCGTGGTGTGAGTCGATCCTGCGTGAAAGATGAGCCAGTGCAGGGCAAAGAGGTTCCTCTGGAATGGACTGAGACATCTGGGGGACTCTTGGAATGGTGGTACGACCATGGAGTTCCTCTCGCCTTTCCTGTTGAGAGTGCCTCCTCTTGAGATGCGACGGGAACGCCGGGAAGTCTTTCCCGTTGAAAGCAGGGAAAGGATCCCTCATCTCGAGCTACGAGGGGGAAACGGGGCTCCTCTGGATGTGGGCGGGACCATCGTGCTTCCCCTCGAGTGGAGACGGGTATGGCGGTGAACTTCTTGAGTTGCAGCAAGGGTGTGAAAGACCTTTTCGAAGTTCCAGAGGTTAGGTGTCATTAGTCTCCAGACGCCTCATCGGAAATAGGCCTCATCTCGCCTGGAAGGGAGAACTTCCTGGATTTTCTCGAGTTGCGGCAGGTGTTCTCGAGTTACGACGGGGACCTCAGGGACCCGCCCTGGTGGCCTCAGGAGAGGCCAGTCCCCATGCGAGTTGCTAGGGGGCCTCTCGGGATTCCTCTCCCGTCGATACCGGGGCCAAAAACCTTGTGTGGAGTCAGGGCCGGAACCGAGGATTCCTCTCAGGGGCTGACATGGATCTTTGGGTACTTCTGGAGTCTCCCCAGGGGAGTCAGGCCTCGTCTCGAGTGGGGGCATGCACGTGCGCTTTCCTTCCAGGCTGTAGCAGCAATGTCACGCTTCCCTTCGCGTGGATCAAAGGATCTGTGGTTTTCCCTCGAGGCTTTCCCTCGAGGCTTTCCCACAGGGCTGTCCCACGTGCCACCGTGGTGTGAGTCGATCCTGGCGTGAAAGATGAGCCAGTGCAGGGCAAAGAGGTTCCTCTGGAATGGACTGAGACATCTGGGGGACTCTTGGAATGGTGGTACGACCATGGAGTTCCTCTCACCTTTCCTGTTGAGAGTGCCTCTTCTTGAGATGCGACGGGAACGCCGGGAATTCTTTCCCGTTGAAAGCAGGGAATGGATCCCTCATCTCGAGCTACGAAGGGGAAATGGGGCTCCTCTGGATGTGGGCGGGACCATCGTGCTTCCTCTCGAGTGGAGACGGGTATGGCGGTGAACTTTTTGAGTCGCAGCAAGGGTGTGAAAAACCCTTTCGAAGTTCCACAGGTTAGGTGTCATTAGTCTCCAGACGCCTCATCGGAAATAGGCCTCATCTCGCCTGGAAGGGAGATTTCCTGGATTTTCTCGAGTTGCGCCAGGTGCTCTCGAGTTACGACGGGGACCTCAGGGACCCGCCCTGGTGGCCTCAGGAGAGGCCAGTCCCCATGCGAGTTGCTGGGGGGCCTCTCGGGATTCCTCTCCCGTCGATACCGGGGCCAAAAACCTTGTGTGGAGTCAGGGCCGGAACCGAGGATTCCTCTCAGAGGCTGACATGGATCTTTGGGTACTTCTGGAGTCTCCCCAGGGGAGTCAGGCCTCGTCTCGAGTGGGGGCATGCACGTGCGCTTTCCTTCCAGGCTGTAGCAGCAATGTCACGCTTCCCGTCGCGTGGATCAAATGATCTGTGGTTTTCCCTCGAGGCTTTCCCACAGGGCTGTCCCACGTGCCACCGTGGTGTGAGTCGATCCTCGGCGTGAAAGATGAGCCAGTGCAGGGCAAAGAGGTTCCTCTGGAATGGACTGAGACATCTGGGGGACTCTTGGAATGGTGGTACGACCATGGAGTTCCTCTCGCCTTTTCTGTTGAGAGTGCCTCCTCTTGAGATGCGACGGGAACGCCGGGAATTCTTTCCCGTTAAAAGCAGGGAAAGGATCCCTCATCTCGAGCTACGAGGGGGAAACGGGGCTCCTCTGGATGTGGGCGGGACCATCGTGCTTCCTCTCGAGTCGAGACGGGTATGGCGGTGAACTTCTTGAGTTGCAGCAAGGGTGTGAAAGACCCTTTCGAAGTTCCAGAGGTTAGGTGTCATTAGTCTCCAGACGCCTCATCGGAAATAGGCCTCATCTCGCCATTAAGGGAGAACTTCCTGGATTTTCTCGAGTTGCGGCAGCTGTTCTGGAGTTACGACGGGGACCTCAGGGACCCGCACTGGTGGCCTCAGGAGAGGCCAGTCCCCATGCGAGTTGCTAGGGGGCCACTCGGGATTCCTCTCCCGTCGATACCGGGGCCAAAAACCTTGTGTGGAGTCAGGGCCGGAACCGAGGATTCCTCTCAGGGGCTGACATGGATCTTTGGGTACTTCTGGAGTCTCCACAGGGGAGTCAGGCCTCGTCTCGAGTGGGGGCATGCACGTGCGCTTTCCTTCCAGGCTGTAGCAGCAATGTCACGCTTCCCTTCGCGTGGATCAAAGGATCTGTGGTTTTCCCTCGAGGCTTTCCCTCGAGGCTTTCCCACAGGGCTGTCCCACGTGCCACCGTGGTGTGAGTCGATCCTGGCGTGAAAGATGAGCCAGTGGAGGGCACAGAGGTTCCGCTGGAATGGACTGAGACATCTGGGGGACTCTTGGAATGGTGGTACGACCATGGAGTTCCTCTCGCCTTTCCTGTTGAGAGTGCCTCCTCTTGAGGTGCGACGGGAACGCCGGGAATTCTTTCCCGTTGAAAGCAGGGAAAGGATCGCTCATCTCGAGCTACGAGGGGGAAACGGGGCTCCTCTGGATGTGGGCGGGACCATCGTGCTTCCTCTCGAGTGGAGACGGGTATGGCGGTGAACTTCTTGAGTCGCAGCAAGGGTGTGAAAGACCCTTTCGAATTTCCAGAGGTTAGGTGTCATTAGTCTCCAGACGCCTCATCGGAAATAGGCCTCATCTCGCCTGGAAGGGAGAACTTCCTGGATTTTCTCGAGTTGCGGCAGGTGCTATCGATTTACGACGGGGATCTCAGGGACCCGCCCTGGTGGCCTCAGGAGAGGCCAGTCCCCATGCGAGATGCTAGGGGGCCTCTCGGGATTCCTCTCCCGTCGATACCGGGGCCAAAAACTTTGTGTGGAGTCAGGTCCGGAAACGAGGATTCCTCTCAGGGGCTGACATGGATCTTTGGGTACTTCTGGAGTCTCCCCAGGGGAGTCAGGCCTCGTCTCGAGTGGGGGCATGCACGTGGGCTTTCCTTCCAGGCTGTAGCAGCAATATCACGCTTCCCGTCGCGTGGATCAAAGGATCTGTGGTTTTCCCTCGAGGCTTTCCCACAGGGCTGTCTCACGTGCCACCGTGGTGTGAATCGATCCTCGGCGTGAAAGATGAGCCAGTGCAGGGCAAAGAGGTTCCTCTGGAATGGACTGAGACATCTGGGGGACTCTTGGAATGGTGGTACGACCATGGAGTTCCTCTCGCCTTTCCTGTTGAGAGTGCCTCCTCTTGAGATGCGACGGGAACGCCGGGAATTCTTTCCCGTTGAAAGCAGGGAAAGGATCCCACATCTCGAGCTACGATGGGGAAACGGGGCTCCTCTGGATGTGGGCGGGACCATCGTGTTTCCTCTCGAGTGGAGACGGGTATGGCGGTGAACTTCTTGAGTTGCAGCAAGGGTGTGAAAGACCCTTCCGAAGTTCCAGAGGTTTGGTGTCATTAGTCTCCAGATGCCTCATCGGAAATAGGCCTCATCTCGCCTGGAAGGGAGAACTTCCTGGATTTTCTCGAGTTGCGGCAGGTGTTCTCCAGTTACGACGGGGACCTCAGGGACCCGCCCTGGTGGCCTCAGGAGAGGCCAGTCCCCATGCGAGTTGCTAGGGGGCCTCTCGGGATTCCTCTCCCGTCGATACCGGGGCCAAAAACCTTGTGTGGAGTCAGGGCCGGAACCGAGGATTCCTCTCAGAGGCTGACATGGATCTTTGGGTACTTCTGGAGTCTCCCCAGGGGAGTCAGGCCTCGTCTCGAGTGGGGGCATGCACGTGCGCTTTCCTTCCAGGCTGTAGCAGCAATGTCACGCTTCCCGTCGCGTGGATCAAATGATCTGTGGTTTTCCCTCGAGGCTTTCCCACAGGGCTGTCCCACGTGCCACCGTGGTGTGAGTCGATCCTCGGCGTGAAAATGAGCCAGTGCAGGGCAAAGAGGTTCCTCTGGAATGGACTGAGACATCTGGGGGACTCTTGGAATGGTGGTACGACCATGGAGTTCCTCTCGCCTTTCCTGTTGAGAGTGCCTCCTCTTGAGATGCGACGGGAACGCCGGGAATTCTTTCCCGTTAAAAGCAGGGAAAGGATCCCTCATCTCGAGCTACGAGGGAGAAACGGGGCTCCTCTGGATGTGGGCGGGACCATCGTGCTTCCTCTCGAGTCGAGACGGGTATGGCGGTGAACTTCTTGAGTTGCAGCAAGGGTGTGAAAGACCCTTTCGAAGTTCCAGAGGTTAGGTGTCATTAGTCTCCAGACGCCTCATTGGAAATAGGCCTCATCTCGCCAGGAAGGGAGAACTTCCTGGATTTTCTCGAGTTGCGGCAGCTGTTCTGGAGTTACGACGGGGACCTCAGGGACCCGCACTGGTGGCCTCAGGAGAGGCCAGTCCCCATGCGAGTTGCTAGGGGGCCTCTCGGGATTCCTCTCCCATCGATACCGGGGCCAAAAACCTTGTGTGGAGTCAGGACAGGAACCGAGGATTCCTCTCAGGGGCTGACATGGATCTTTGGGTACTTCTGGAGTCTCCCCAGGGGAGTCAGGCCTCGTCTCGAGTGGGGGCATGCACGTGCGCTTTCCTTCCAGGCTGTAGCAGCAATGTCACGCATCCCGTCGCGTGGATCAAAGGATCTGCGGTTTTCCCTCGAGGCTTTCCCTCGAAGCTTTCCCACAGGGCTGTCCCACGTGCCACCGTGGTGTGAGTCGATCCTAGGCGTGAAAGATGAGCCAGTGCAGGGCAAAGAGGTTCCTCTGGAATGGACTGAGACATCTGGGGGACTCTTGGAATGGTGGTACGACCATGGAGTTCCTCTCACCTTTCCTGTTGAGAGTGCCTCTTCTTGAGATGCGACGGGAACGCCGGGAATTCTTTCCCGTTGAAAGCAGGGAAAGGATCCCTCATCTCGAGCTACGAGGGGGAAATGGGGCTCCTCTGGATGTGGGCGGGACCATCGTGCTTCCTCTCGAGTGGAGACGGGTATGGCGGTGAACTTTTTGAGTCGCAGCAAGGGTGTGAAAGACCCTTTCGAAGTTCCAGAGGTTAGGTGTCATTAGTCTCCAGACGCCTCATCGGAAATAGGCCTCATCTCGCCTGGAAGGGAGAATTTCCTGGATTTTCGAGTTGCGCCAGGTGCTCTCGAGTTACGACGGGGACCTCAGGGACCCGCCCTGGTGGCCTCAGGAGAGGCCAGTCCCCATGCGAGTTGCTAGGGGGCCTCTCGGGATTCCTCTCCCGTCGATACCGGAGCCAAAAACCTTGTGTGGAGTCAGGGCCGGAACCGAGGATTCCTCTCAGGGGCTGACATGGATCTTTGGGTACTTCTGGAGTCTCCACAGGGGAGTCAGGCCTCCTCTCGAGTGGGGGCATGCACGTGCGCTTTCCTTCCAGGCTGTAGCAGCAATGTCACGCTTCCCGTGGCCTGGATCAAAGGATCTGTGGTTTTCCCTCGAGGCTTTCCCTCGAGGCTTTCCCACAGGGCTGTCCCACGTGCCACCGTGGTGTGAGTCGATCCTGGCGTGAAAGATGAGCCAGTGCAGGGCAAAGAGGTTCCTCTGGAATGGACTGAGACATCTGGGGGACTCTTGGAATGGTGGTACGACCATGGAGTTCCTCTCGCCTTTCCTGTTGAGAGTGCCTCCTCTTGAGATGCGACGGGAACGCCGGGAATTCTTTCCCGTTGAAAGCAGGGAAAGGATCCCTCATCTCGAGCTACGAGGGGGAAACGGGGCTCCTCTGGATGTGGGCGGGACCATCGTGCTTCCTCTCGAGTGGAGACGGGTATGGCGGTGAACTTCTTGAGTCGCAGCAAGGGTGTGAAAGACCCTTTCGATGTTCCAGATGTTAGGTGTCATTAGTCTCCAGACGCCTCATCGGAAATAGGCCTCATCTCGCCTGGAAGGGAGAACTTCCTGGATTTTCTCGAGTTGCGGCAGGTGCTCTCGAGTTACGACGGGGACCTCAGGGACCCGCCCTGGTGGCCTCAGGAGAGGCCAGTCCCCATGCGAGTTGCTAGGGGGCCTCTCGGGATTCCTCTCCCGTCGATACCGGGGCCAAAAACCTTGTGTGGAGTCAGGACCGGAACCGAGGATTCCTCTCAGGGGCTGACATGGATCTTTGGGTACTTCTGGAGTCTCCCCAGGGGAGTCAGGCCTCGTCTCGAGTGGGGGCATGCACGTGCGCTTTCCTTCCAGGCTGTAGCAGCAATGTCACGCATCCCGTCGCGTGGATCAAAGGATCTGCGGTTTTCCCTCGAGGCTTTCCCTCGAAGCTTTCCCACAGGGCTGTCCCACGTGCCACCGTGGTGTGATTCGATCCTCGGCGTGAAAGATGAGCCAGTGCAGCGCAAAGAGGTTCCTCTGGAATGGACTGAGACATCTGGGGGACTCTTGGAATGGTGGTACGACCATGGAGTTCCTCTCACCTTTCCTGTTGAGAGTGCCTCTTCTTGAGATGCGACGGGAAAGCCGGGAATTCTTTCCCGTTGAAAGCAGGGAAAGGATCCCTCATCTCGAGCTACGAGGGGGAAATGGGGCTCCTCGGGATGTGGGCGGGACCATCGTGCTTCCTCTCGAGTGGAGACGGGTATGGCGGTGAACTTTTTGAGTCGCAGCAAGGGTGTGAAGACCCTTTCGAAGTTCCACAGGTTAGGTGTCATTAGTCTCCAGACGCCTCATCGGAAATAGGCCTCATCTCGCCTGGAAGGGAGAATTTCCTGGATTTTCGAGTTGCGCCAGGTGCTCTCGAGTTACGACGGGGACCTCAGGGACCCGCCCTGGTGGCCTCAGGAGAGGCCAGTCCCCATGCGAGTTGCTAGGGGGCCTCTCGGGATTCCTCTCCCGTCGATACCGGGGCCAAAAACCTTGTGTGGAGTCAGGACCGGAACCGAGGATTCCTCTCAGGGGCTGACATGGATCTTTGGGTACTTCTGGAGTCTCCCCAGGGGAGTCAGGCCTCGTCTCGAGTGGGGGCATGCACGTGCGCTTTCCTTCCAGGCTGTAGCAGCAATGTCACGCATCCCGTCGCGTGGATCAAAGGATCTGCGGTTTTCCCTCGAGGCTTTCCCTCGAAGCTTTCCCACAGGGCTGTCCCACGTGCCACCGTGGTGTGATTCGATCCTCGGCGTGAAAGATGAGCCAGTGCAGGGCAAAGAGGTTCCTCTGGAATGGACTGAGACATCTGGGGGACTCTTGGAATGGTGGTACGACCATGGAGTTCCTCTCGCCTTTCCTGTTGAGAGTGCCTCTTCTTGAGATGCGACGGGAACGCCGGGAATTCTTTCCCGTTGAAAGCAGGGAAAGGATCCCTCATCTCGAGCTACGAGGGGGAAACGGGGCTCCTCTGGATGTGGGCGGGACCATCGTGCTTCCCCTCGAGTGGAGACGGGTATGGCGGTGAACTTCTTGATTTGCAGCAAGGGTGTGAAAGACCTTTTCGAAGTTCCAGAGGTTAGGTGTCATTAGTCTCCAGACGCCTCATCGGAAATAGGCCTCATCTCGCCTGGAAGGGAGAACTTCCTGGATTTTCTCGAGTTGCGGCAGGTGTACTCGAGTTACGACTGGGACTTCAGGGACCCGCCCTCGTGGCCTCAGGAGAGGCCAGTCCCCATGCGAGTTGCTAGGGGGCCTCTCGGGATTCCTCTCCCGTCGATACCGGGGCCAAAAACCTTGTGTGGAGTCAGGGCCGGAACCGAGGATTCCTCTCAGGGGCTGACATGGATCTTTGGGTACTTCTGGAGTCTCCCCAGGGGAGTCAGGCCTCGTCTCGAGTGGGGGCATGCACGTGCGCTTTCCTTTCAGGCTGTAGCAGCAATGTCACGCTTCCCTTCGCATGGATCAAAGGATCTGTGGTTTTCCCTCGAGGCTTTCCCTCGAGGCTTTCCCACAGGGCTGTCCCACGTGCCACCGTGGTGTGAGTCGATTCTGGCGTGAAAGATGAGCCAGTGCAGGGCACAGAGGGTCCGCTGGAATGGACTGAGACATCTGGGGGACTCTTGGAATGGTGGTACGACCATGGAGTTCCTCTCGCATTTCCTGTTGAGAGTGCCTCCTTTTGAGATGCGACGGGAACGCCGGGAATTCTTTCCCGTTGAAAGCAGGGAAAGGATCGCTCATCTCGAGCTACGAGGGGGAAACGGGGTTCCTCTGGATGTGGGCGGGACCATCGTGCTTCCTCTCGAGTGGAGACGGGTATGGCGGTGAACTTCTTGAGTTGCAGCAAGGGTGTGAAAGACCCTTTCGAAGTTCCAGAGGTTAGGTGTCATTAGTCTCCAGACGCCTCATCGGAAATAGGCCTCATCTCGCCTGGAAGGGAGAACTTCCTGGATTTTCTCGAGTTGCGGCAGGTGTTCTCGAGTTACGACGGGGACCTCAGGGACCCGCCCTGGTGGCCTCAGGAGAGGCCAGTCCCCATGCGAGTTGCTAGGGGGCCTCACGGGATTCCTCTTCCGTCGATACCGGGGCCAAAAACCTTGTGTGGAGTCAGGGCCGGAACCGAGGATTCCTCTCAGGGGCTGACATGGATCTTTGGGTACTTCTGGAGTCTCCCCAGGGGAGTCAGGCCTCGTCTCGAGTGGGGGCATGCACGTGCGCTTTCCTTCCAGGCTGTAGCAGCAATGTCACGCTTCCCTTCGCGAGGATCTAAGGATCTGTGGTTTTCCCTCGAGGCTTTCCCTCGAGGCTTACCCACAGGGCTGTCCCACGTGCCACCGTGGTGTGCGTCGATCCTGGCGTGAAAGATGAGCCAGTGCAGGGCACAGAGGTTTCGCTGGAATGGACTGAGACATCTGGGGGACTCTTGGAATGGTGGTACGACCATGGAGTTCCTCTCGCCTTTCCTGTTGAGAGTGCCTCCTCTTGAGATGCGACGGGACCGCCGGGAATTCTTTCCCGTTGAAAGCAGGGAAAGGATCCCTCATCTCGAGCTACGAGGGGGAAACGGGGCTCCTCTGGATGTGGGCGGGACCATCGTGCTTCCCCTCGAGTGGAGACGGGTATGGCGGTGAACTTCTTGATTTGCAGCAAGGGTGTGAAAGACCTTTTCGAAGTTCCAGAGGTTAGGTGTCATTAGTCTCCAGACGCCTCATCGGAAATAGGCCTCATCTCGCCTGGAAGGGAGAACTTCCTGGATTTTCTCGAGTTGCGGCAGGTGTTCTCGAGTTACGACTGGGACCTCAGGGACCCGCCCTGGTGGCCTCAGGAGAGGCCAGTCCCCATGCGAGTTGCTAGGGGGCCTCTCGGGATTCCTCTCCCGTCGATACCGGGGCCAAAAACCTTGTGTGGAGTCAGGGCCGGAACCGAGGATTCCTCTCAGGGGCTGACATGGATCTTTGGGTACTTCTGGAGTCTCCACAGGGGAGTCAGGCCTCGTCTCGAGTGGGGGCATGCACGTGCGCTTTCCTTTCAGGCTGTAGCAGCAATGTCACGCTTCCCTTCGCGTGGATCAAAGGATCTGTGGTTTTCCCTCGAGGCTTTCCCTCGAGGCTTTCCCACAGGGCTGTCCCACGTGCCACCGTGGTGTGAGTCGATCCTGGCGTGAAAGATGAGCCAGTGCAGGGCACAGAGGTTCCGCTGAAATGGACTGAGACATCTGGGGGACTCTTGGAATGGTGGTACGACCATGGAGTTCCTCTCGCCTTTCCTGTTGAGAGTGCCTCCTTTTGAGATGCGACGGGAACGCCGGGAATTCTTTCCCGTTGAAAGCAGGGAAAGGATCGCTCATCTCGAGCTACGAGGGGGAAACGGGGTTCCTCTGGATGTGGGCGGGACCATCGTGCTTCCTCTCGAGTGGAGACGGGTATGGCGGTGAACTTCTTGAGTTGCAGCAAGGGTGTGAAAGACCCTTTCGAAGTTCCAGAGTTTAGGTGTCATTAGTCTCCAGACGCCTCATCGGAAATAGGCCTCATCTCGCCTGGAAGGGAGAACTTCCTGGATTTTCTCGAGTTGCGGCAGGTGTTCTCGAGTTACGACGGGGACCTCAGGGACCCGCCCTGGTGGCCTCAGGAGAGGCCAGTCCCCATGCGAGTTGCTAGGGGGCCTCACGGGATTCCTCTTCCGTCGATACCGGGGCCAAAAACCTTGTGTGGAGTCAGGGCCGGAACCGAGGATTCCTCTCAGGGGCTGACATGGATCTTTGGGTACTTCTGGAGTCTCCCCAGGGGAGTCAGGCCTCGTCTCGAGTGGGGGCATGCACGTGCGCTTTCCTTCCAGGCTGTAGCAGCAATGTCACGCTTCCCTTCGCGAGGATCTAAGGATCTGTGGTTTTCCCTCGAGGCTTTCCCTCGAGGCTTTCCCACAGGGCTGTCCCACGTGCCACCGTGGTGTGAGTCGATCCTGGCGTGAAAGATGAGCCAGTGCAGGGCAAAGAGGTTCCTCTGGAATGGACTGAGACATCTGGGGGACTCTTGGAATGGTGGTACGACCATGGAGTTCCTCTCGCCTTTCCTGTTGAGAGTGCCTCCTCTTGAGATTCGACGGGAACGCCGGGAATTCTTTCCCGTTGAAAGCAGGGAAAGGATCCCTCATCTCGAGCTACGAGGGGGAAACGGGGCTCCTCTGGATGTGGGCGGACCATCGTGCTTCCTCTCGAGTCGAGACGGGTATGGCGGTGAACTTCTTGAGTTGCAGCAAGGGTGTGAAAGACCCTTTCGAAGTTCCAGAGGTTAGGTGTCATTAGTCTCCAGACGCCTCATCGGAAATAGGCCTCATCTCGCCTGGAAGGGAGAACTTCCTGGATTTTCTCGAGTTGCGGCAGGTGTTCTCGAGTGACGACGGGGACCTCAGGGACCCGCCCTGGTGGCCTCAGGAGAGGCCAGTCCCCATGCGAGTTGCTAGGGGGCCTCTCGGGATTCCTCTCCCGACGATACCGGGGCCAAAAACCTTTTGTGGAGTCAGGGCCGGAACCGAGGATTCCTCTCAGGGGCTGATATGGATCTTTGGGTACTTCTGGAGTCTCCCCAGGGGAATCAGGCCTCGTCTCGAGTGGGGGCATGCACGTGCGCTTTCCTTCCAGGCTGTAGCAGCAATGTCACGCTTCCCTTCGCATGGATCAAAGGATCTGTGGTTTTCCCTCGAGGCTTTCCCTCGAGGCTTTCCCACAGGGCTGTCCCACGTGCCACCGTGGTGTGAGTCGATCCTGGCGTGAAAGATGAGCCAGTGCAGGGCACAGAGGTTCCGCTGGAATGGACTGAGACATCTGGGGGACTCTTGGAATGGTGGTACGACCATGGAGTTCCTCTCGCCTTTCCTGTTGAGAGTGCCTCCTCTTGAGATGCGACGGGAACGCCGGGAATTCTTTCCCGTTGAAATCAGGGAAAGGATCCCTCATCTCGAGCTACGAGGGGGAAACGGGGCTCCTCTGGATGTGGGCGGGACCATCGTGCTTCCCCTCGAGTGGAGACGGGTATGGCGGTGAACTTCTTGATTTGCAGCAAGGGTGTGAAAGACCTTTTCGAAGTTCTAGAGGTTAGGTGTCATTAGTCTCCAGACGCCTCATCGGAAATAGGCCTCATCTCGCCTGGAAGGGAGAACTTCCTGGATTTTCTCGAGTTGCGGCAGGTGTTCTCGAGTTACGACGGGGACCTCAGGGACCCGCCCTGGTGGCCTCAAGAGAGGCCAGTCCCCATGCGAGTTGCTAGGGGGCCTCTCGGGATTCCTCTCCCGTCGATACCGGGGCCAAAAACCTTGTGTGGAGTCAGGGCCGGAACCGAGGATTCCTCTCAGGGGCTGACATGGATCTTTGGGTACTTCTGGAGTCTCCCCAGGGGAATCAGGCCTCGTCTCGAGTGGGGGCATGCACGTGCGCTTTCCTTCCAGGCTGTAGCAGCAATGTCACGCTTCCCTTCGCGTGGATCAAAGGATCTGTGGTTTTCCCTCGAGGCTTTCCCTCGAGGCTTTCCCACAGGGCTGTCTCACGTGCCACCGTGGTGTGAGTCGATGCTGGCGTGAAAGATGAGCCAGTGCAGGGCAAAGAGGTTCCTCTGGAATGGACTGAGACATCTGGGGGACTCTTGGAATGGTGGTACGACCATGGAGTTCCTCTCGCCTTTCCTGTTGAGAGTGCCTCCTCTTGAGATGCGACGGGAACGCCGGGAATTCTTTCCCGTTGAAAGCAGGGAAAGGATCCCTCATCTCGAGCTACGAGGGGGAAACGGGGCTCCTCTGGATGAGGGCGGGACCATCGTGCTTCCTCTCGAGTGGAGACGGGTATGGCGGTGAACTTCTTGAGTTGCAGCAAGGGTGTGAAAGACCCTTTCGAAGTTCCAGAGGTTAGGTGTCATTAGTCTCCAGACGCCTCATCGGAAATAGGCCTCATCTCGCCTGGAAGGGAGAACTTCCTGGATTTTCTCGAGTTGCGGCAGCTGTTCTGGAGTTACGACGGGGACCTCAGGGACCCGCCCTGGTGGCCTCAGGAGAGGCCAGTCCCCATTCGAGTTGCTAGGGGGCCTCTCGGGATTCCTCTCCCGTCGATACCGGGGCCAAAAGAATTTTTTGGAGTCAGGGCCGGAACCGAGGATTCCTCTCAGGGGCTGACATGGATCTTTGGGTACTTCTGGAGTCTCCACAGGGGAGTCAGGCCTCGTCTCGAGTGGGGGCATGCACGTGCGCTTTCCTTCCAGGCTGTAGCAGCAATGTCACGCTTCCCTTCGCGTGGATCAAAGGATCTGTGGTTTTCCCTCGAGGCTTTCCCTCGAGGCTTTCCCACAGGGCTGTCCCACGTGCCTCCGTGGTGTGAGTCGATCCTGGCGTGAAAGATGAGCCAGTGCAGGGCACAGAGGTTCCGCTGGAATGGACTGAGACATCTGGGGGACTCTTGGAATGGTGGTACGACCATGGAGTTCCTCTCGCCTTTCCTGTTGAGAGTGCCTCCTCTTGAGATGGGAAGGGAACGCCGGGAATTCTTTCCCGTTGAAAGCAGGGAAAGGATCCATCATCTCGAGCTACGAGGGGGAAACGGGGCTCCTCTGGATGTGGGCGGGACCATCGTGCTTCCCCTCGAGTGGAGACGGGTATGGCGGTGAACTTCTTGATTTGCAGCAAGGGTGTGAAAGACCTTTTCGAAGTTCCAGAGGTTAGGTGTCATTAGTCTCCAGACGCCTCATCGGAAATAGGCCTCATCTCGCCTGGAAGGGAGAACTTCCTGGATTTTCTCGAGTTGCGGCAGGTGTTCTCGAGTTACGACGGGGACCTCAGGGACCCGCCCTGGTGGCCTCAGGAGAGGCCAGTCCCCATGCGAGTTGCTAGGGGGCCTCTCGGGATTCCTCTCCCGTCGATACCGGGGCCAAAAACCTTCTGTGGAGTCAGGGCCGGAACCGAGGATTCCTCTCAGGGGCTGACATGGATCTTTGGGTACTTCTGGAGTCTCCCCAGGGGAGTCAGGCCTCGTCTCCAGTGGGGGCATGCACGTGCGCTTTCCTTCCAGGCTGTGGCAATAATGTCACGCTTCCCGTCGCGTGGATCAAAGGATCTGTGGTTTTCCCTCGAGGCTTTCCTTGAGGCTTTCCCACAGGGCTGCCCCACGTGCCACCGTGGTGTGAGTCGATCCTCGGCGTGAAAGATGAGCCAGTGCAGTGCAAAGAGGTTCCTCTGGAATGGACTGAGACATCTGGGGGACTCTTGGAATGGTGGTACGACCATGGAGTTCCTCTCGCCTTTCCTGTTGAGAGTGCCTCCTCTTGAGATGCGACGGGAACGCCGGGAATTCTTTCCCGTTGAAAGCAGGGAAAGGATCCCACATCTCGAGCTACGATGGGGAAACGGGGCTCCTCTGGATGTGGGCGGGACCATCGTGTTTCCTCTCGAGTGGAGACGGGTATGGCGGTGAACTTCTTGAGTTGCAGCAAGGGTGTGAAAGACCCTTCCGAAGTTCCAGAGGTTTGGTGTCATTAGTCTCCAGATGCCTCATCGGAAATAGGCCTCATCTCGCCTGGAAGGGTGAACTTCCTGGATTTTCTCGAGTTGAGGCAGGTGTTCTCGAGTTACGACGGGGACCTCAGGGACCCGCCCTGGTGGCCTCAGGAGAGGCCAGTCCCCATGCGAGTTGCTAGGGGGCCTTTCGGGATTCGTCTCCCGTCGATACCGGGGACAAAAACCTTGTGTGGTGTCAGGGCCGGAACCGAGGATTCCTCTCAGAGGCTGACATGGATCTTTGGGTACTTCTGGAGTCTCCCCAGGGGAGTCAGGCCTCGTCTCGAGTGGGGGCATGCACGTGCGCTTTCCTTCCAGGCTGTAGCAGCAATGTCACGCTTCCCTTCGCGTGGATCAAAGGATCTGTGGTTTTCCCTCGAGGCTTTCCCTCGAGGCTTTCCCACAGGGCTGTCCCACGTGCCACCGTGGTGTGAGTCGATCCTGGCGTGAAAGATGAGCCAGTGCAGGGCAAAGAGGTTCCTCTGGAATGGACTGAGACATCTGGGGGACTCTTGGAATGGTGGTACGACCATGGAGTTCCTCTCGCCTTTCCTGTTGAGAGTGCCTCCTCTTGAGATGCGACGGGAACGCCGGGAATTCTTTCCCGTTGAAAGCAGGGAAAGGATCCCTCATCTCGAGCTACGAGGGGGAAACGGGGCTCCTCTGGATGTGGGCGGGACCATCGTGCTTCCTCTCGAGTGGAGACGGGTATGGCGGTGAACTTCTTGAGTTGCAGCAAGTGTGTGAAAGACCCTTTCGAATTTCCAGAGGTTAGGTGTCATTAGTCTCCAGACGCCTCATCGGAAATAGGCCTCATCTCGCCTGGAAGGGAGAACTTCCTGGATTTTCTCGAGTTGCGGCAGGTGTTCTCGAGTTACGACGGGGACCTCAGGGACCCGCCCTGGTGGCCTCAGGAGAGGCCAGTCCCCATGCGACTTGCTAGGGGGCCTCTCGGGATTCCTCTCCCGTCGATACCGGGGCCAAAAACCTTGTGTGGAGTCAGGGCCGGAACCGAGGATTCCTCTCAGGGGCTGACATGGATCTTTGGGTACTTCTGGAGTCTCCCCAGGGGAGTCAGGCCTCGTCTCGAGTGGGGGCATGCACGTGCGATTTCCTTCCAGGCTGTAGCAGCAATGTCACGCTTCCCGTCGCGTGGATCAAACGATCTGTGGTTTTCCCTCGAGGCTTTCCCACAGGGCTGTCCCACGTGCCACCGTGGTGTGAGTCGATCCTCGGCGTGAAAGATGAGCCAGTGCAGGGCAAAGAGGTTCCTCTGGAATGGACTGAGACATCTGGGGGACTCTTGGATTGGTGGTACGACCATGGAGTTCCTCTCGCCTTTCCTGTTGAGAGTGCCTCCTCTTGAGATGCGACGGGAACGCCGGGAATTCTTTCCCGTTGAAAGCAGGGAAAGGATCCCTCATCTCGAGCTACGAGGGGGAAACGGGGCTCCTCTGGATGTGGGCGGGACCATCGTGCTTCCCCTCGAGTGGAGACGGGTATGGCGGTGAACTTCTTGATTTGCAGCAAGGGTGTGAAAGACCTTTTCGAAGTTCTAGAGGTTAGGTGTCATTAGTCTCCAGACGCCTCATCGGAAATAGGCCTCATCTCGCCTGGAAGGGAGAACTTCCTGGATTTTATCGAGTTGCGGCAGGTGTTCTCGAGTTACGACGGGGACCTCAGGGACCCGCCCTGGTGGCCTCAAGAGAGGCCAGTCCCCATGCGAGTTGCTAGGGGGCCTCTCGGGATTCCTCTCCCGTCGATACCGGGGCCAAAAACCTTGTGTGGAGTCAGGGCCGGAACCGAGGATTCCTCTCAGGGGCTGACATGGATCTTTGGGTACTTCTGGAGTCTCCCCAGGGGAATCAGGCCTCGTCTCGAGTGGGGGCATGCACGTGCGCTTTCCTTCCAGGCTGTAGCAGCAATGTCACGCTTCCCTTCGCGTGGATCAAAGGATCTGTGGTTTTCCCTCGAGGCTTTCCCTCGAGGCTTTCCCACAGGGCTGTCTCACGTGCCACCGTGGTGTGAGTCGATGCTGGCGTGAAAGATGAGCCAGTGCAGGGCAAAGAGGTTCCTCTGGAATGGACTGAGACATCTGGGGGACTCTTGGAATGGTGGTACGACCATGGAGTTCCTCTCGCCTTTCCTGTTGAGAGTGCCTCCTCTTGAGATGCGACGGGAACGCCGGGAATTCTTTCCCGTTGAAAGCAGGGAAAGGATCCCTCATCTCGAGCTACGAGGGGGAAACGGGGCTCCTCTGGATGTGGGCGGGACCATCGTGCTTCCTCTCGAGTGGAGACGGGTATGGCGGTGAACTTCTTGAGTTGCAGCAAGGGTGTGAAAGACCCTTTCGAAGTTCCAGAGGTTAGGTGTCATTAGTCTCCAGACGCCTCATCGGAAATAGGCCTCATCTCGCCTGGAAGGGAGAACTTCCTGGATTTTCTCGAGTTGCGGCAGCTGTTCTGGAGTTACGACGGGGACCTCAGGGACCCGCCCTGGTGGCCTCAGGAGAGGCCAGTCCCCATGCGAGTTGCTAGGGGGCCTCTCGGGATTCCTCTCCCGTCGATACCGGGGCCAAAAACCTTGTGTGGAGTCAGGGCCGGAACCGAGGATTCCTCTCAGGGGCTGACATGGATCTTTGGGTACTTCTGGAGTCTCCACAGGGGAGTCAGGCCTCGTCTCGAGTGGGGGCATGCACGTGCGCTTTCCTTCCAGGCTGTAGCAGCAATGTCACGCTTCCCTTCGCGTGGATCAAAGGATCTGTGGTTTTCCCTCGAGGCTTTCCCTCGAGGCTTTCCCACAGGGCTGTCCCACGTGCCTCCGTGGTGTGAGTCGATCCTGGCGTGTAAGATGAGCCAGTGCAGGGCACAGAGGTTCCGCTGGAATGGACTGAGACATCTGGGGGACTCTTGGAATGGTGGTACGACCATGGAGTTCCTCTCGCCTTTCCTGTTGAGAGTGCCTCCTCTTGAGATGGGACGGGAACGCCGGGAATTCTTTCCCGTTGAAAGCAGGGAAAGGATCCATCATCTCGAGATACGAGGGGGAAACGGGGCTCCTCTGGATGTGGGCGGGACCATCGTGCTTCCCCTCGAGTGGAGACGGGTATGGCGGTGAACTTCTTGATTTGCAGCAAGGGTGTGAAAGACCTTTTCGAAGTTCCAGAGGTTAGGTGTCATTAGTCTCCAGACGCCTCATCGGAAATAGGCCTCATCTCGCCTGGAAGGGAGAACTTCCTGGATTTTCTCGAGTTGCGGCAGGTGTTCTCGAGTTACGACGGGGACCTCAGGGACCCGCCCTGGTGGCCTCAGGAGAGGCCAGTCCCCATGCGAGTTGCTAGGGGGCCTCTCGGGATTCCTCTCCCGTCGATACCGGGGCCAAAAACCTTGTGTCGAGTCAGGGCCGGAACCGAGGATTCCTCTCAGGGGCTGACATGGATCTTTGGGTACTTCTGGAGTCTCCCCAGGGGAGTCAGGCCTCGTCTCGAGTGGGGGCATGCACGTGCGCTTTCCTTCCAGGCTGTGGCAGAAATGTCACGCTTCCCGTCGCGTGGATCAAAGGATCTGTGGTTTTCCCTCGAGGCTTTCCTTGAGGCTTTCCCACAGGGCTGCCCCACGTGCCACCGTGGTGTGAGTCGATCCTCGGCGTGAAAGATGAGCCAGTGCAGTGCAAAGAGGTTCCTCTGGAATGGACTGAGACATCTGGGGGACTCTTGGAATGGTGGTACGACCATGGAGTTCCTCTCGCCTTTCCTGTTGAGAGTGCCTCCTCTTGAGATGCGACGGGAACGCCGGGAATTCTTTCCCGTTGAAAGCAGGGAAAGGATCCCACATCTCGAGCTACGATGGGGAAACGGGGCTCCTCTGGATGTGGGCGGGACCATCGTGCTTCCTCTCGAGTGGAGACGGGTATGGCGGTGAACTTCTTGAGTTGCAGCAAGGGTGTGAAAGACCCTTCCGAAGTTCCAGAGGTTTGGTGTCATTAGTCTCCAGATGCCTCATCGGAAATAGGCCTCATCTCGCCTGGAAGGGTGAACTTCCTGGATTTTCTCGAGTTGAGGCAGGTGTTCTCGAGTTACGACGGGGACCTCAGGGACCCGCCCTGGTGGCCTCAGGAGAGGCCAGTCCCCATGCGAGTTGCTAGGGGGCCTTTCGGGATTCGTCTCCCGTCGATACCGGGGACAAAAACCTTGTGTGGTGTCAGGGCCGGAACCGAGGATTCCTCTCAGAGGCTGACATGGATCTTTGGGTACTTCTGGAGTCTCCCCAGGGGAGTCAGGCCTCGTCTCGAGTGGGGGCATGCACGTGCGCTTTCCTTCCAGGCTGTAGCAGCAATGTCACGCTTCCCTTCGCGTGGATCAAAGGATCTGTGGTTTTCCCTCGAGGCTTTCCCTCGAGGCTTTCCCACAGGGCTGTCCCACGTGCCACCGTGGTGTGAGTCGATCCTGGCGTGAAAGATGAGCCAGTGCAGGGCAAAGAGGTTCCTCTGGAATGGACTGAGACATCTGGGGGACTCTTGGAATGGTGGTACGACCATGGAGTTCCTCTCGCCTTTCCTGTTGAGAGTGCCTCCTCTTGAGATGCGACGGGAACGCCGGGAATTCTTTCCCGTTGAAAGCAGGGAAAGGATCCCTCATCTCGAGCTACGAGGGGGAAACGGGGCTCCTCTGGATGTGGGCGGGACCATCGCGCTTCCTCTCGAGTGGAGACGGGTATGGCGGTGAACTTCTTGAGTTGCAGCAAGGGTGTGAAAGACCCTTTCGAAGTTCCAGAGGTTAGGTGTCATAAGTCTCCAGACGCCTCATCGGAAATAGGCCTAATCTCGCCTGGAAGGGAGAACTTCCTGGATTTTCTCGAGTTGCGGCAGCTGTTCTGGAGTTACGACGGGGACCTCAGGGACCCGCACTGGTGGCCTCAGGAGAGGCCAGTCCCCATGCGAGTTGCTAGGGGGCCTCTCGGGATTCCTCTCCCGTCGATACCGGGGCCAAAAACCTTGTGTGGAGTCAGGGCCGGAACCGAGGATTCCTCTCAGGGGCTGACATGGATCTTTGGGTACTTCTGGAGTCTCCACAGGGGAGTCAGGCCTCGTCTCGAGTGGGGGCATGCACGTGCGCCTTCCTTCCAGGCTGTAGCAGCAATGTCACGCTTCCCTTCGCGTGGATCAAAGGATCTGTGGTTTTCCCTCGAGGCTTTCCATCGAGGCTTTCCCACAGGGCTGTCCCACGTGCCACCGTGGTGTGAGTCGATCCTGGCGTGAAAGATGAGCCAGTGCAGGGCAAAGAGGTTCCGCTGGAATGGACTGAGACATCTGGGGGACTCTTGGAATGGTGGTACGACCATGGAGTTCCTCTCGCCTTTCCTGTTGAGAATGCCTCCTTTTGAGATGCGACGGGAACGCCGGGAATTCCTTCCCGTTGAAAGCAGGGAAAGGATCCCTCATCTCGAGCTACGAGGGGGAAACGGGGCTCCTCTGGATGTGGGCGGGACCATCGTGCTTCCTCTCGAGTGGAGACGGGTATGGCGGTGAACTTCTTGAGTTGCAGCAAGGGTGTGAAAGACCCTTTCGAAGTTCCAGAGTTTAGGTGTCATTAGTCTTCAGACGCCTCATCGGAAATAGGCCTCATCTCGCCTGGAAGGGAGAACTTCCTGGATTTTCTCGAGTTGCGGCAGGTGTTCTCGAGTTACGACGGGGACCTCAGGGACCCGCCCTGGTGGCCTCAGGAGAGGCCAGTCCCCAAGCGAGTAGCTAGGGGGCCTCTCGGGATTCCTCTCCCGTCGATACCGGGGCCAAAAACCTTGTGTGCAGTCAGGACCGGAACCGAGGATTCCTCTCAGGGGCTGACATGGATCTTTGGGTACTTCTGGAGTCTCCACAGGGGAGTCAGGCCTCGTCTCGAGTGGGTGCATGCACGTGCGCTTTCCTTCCAGGCTGTAGCAGCAATGTCACGCTTCCCTTCGCGTGGATCAAAGGATCTGTGGTTTCCCTCGCGGCTTTCCCTCGAGGCTTTCCCACAGGGCTGTCCCACGTGCCACCGTGGTGTGAGTCGATCCTGGCGTGAAAGATGAGCCAGTGCAGGGCACAGAGGTTCCGCTGGAATGGACTGAGACATCTGGGGGACTCTTGGAATGGTGGTACGACCATGGAGTTCCTCTCGCCTTTCCTGTTGAGAGTGCCTCCTTTTGAGATGCGACCGGAATGCCGGGAATTCTTTCCCGTTGAAAGCAGGGAAAGGATCGCTCATCTCGAGCTACGAGGGGGAAACGGGGCTGCTCTGGATGTGGGCGGGACCATCGTGCTTCCTCTCGAGTGGAGACGGGTATGGCGGTGAACTTCTTGAGTTGCAGCAAGGGTGTGAAAGACCCTTTCGAAGTTCCAGAGGTTAGGTGTCATTAGTCTCCAGACGCCTCATCGGAAATAGGCCTCATCTCGCCTGGAAGGGAGAACTTCCTGGATTTTCTCGAGTTGCGGCAGGTGCTCTCGAGTTACGACGGGGACATCAGGGACCCGCCCTGGTGGCCTCAGGAGAGGCCAGTCCCCATGCGAGATGCTAGGGGGCCTCTCGGGATTCCTCTCCCGTCGATACCGGGGCCAAAAACTTTGTGTGGAGTCAGGTCCGGAAACGAGGATTCCTCTCAGGGGCTAACATGGATCTTTTGGTACTTCTGGAGTCTCCCCAGGGGAGTCAGGCCTCGTCTCGAATCGGGGCATGCACGTGCGCTTTCCTTCCAGGCTGTAGCAGCAATGTCACGCTTCCCGTCGCGTGGATCAAAGGATCTGTGGTTTTCCCTCGAGGCTTTCCACAGCGCTGTCGCACGTGCCACCGTGGTGTGAATCGATCCTCGGCGTGAAAGATGAGCCAGTGCAGGGCAAAGAGGTTCCTCTGGAATGGACTGAGACATCTGGGGGACTCTTGGAATGGTGGTACGACCATGGAGTTCCTCTCGCCTTTCCTGTTGAGAGTGCCTCCTCTTGAGATGCGACGGGAACGCCGGGAATTCTTTCCCGTTGAAAGCAGGGAAAGGATCCCACGTCTCGAGCTACGATGGGGAAACGGGGCTCCTCTGGATGTGGGCGGGACCATCGTGTTTCCTCTCGAGTGGAGACGGGTATGGCGGTGAACTTCTTGAGTTGCAGCAAGGGTGTGAAAGACCCTTCCGAAGTTCCAGAGGTTTGGTGTCATTAGTCTCCAGATGCCTCATCGGAAATAGGCCTCATCTCGCCTGGAATGGTGAACTTCCTGGATTTTCTCGAGTTGCGGCAGGTGTTCTCGAGTTACGACGGGGACCTCAGGGACCCGCCCTGGTGGCCTCAGGAGAGGCCAGTCCCCATGCGAGTTGCTAGGGGGCCTCTCGGGATTCCTCTCCCGTCGATACCGGGGCCAAAAACCTTGTGTGGAGTCAGGTCCGGAACCGAGGATTCCTCTCAGAGGATGACATGGATCTTTGGGTACTTCTGGAGTCTCCCCAGGGGAGTCAGGCCTCGTCTCGAGTGGGGGCATGCACGTGCGCTTTCCTTCCAGGCTGTAGCAGCAATGTCACGCTTCCCTTCGCGTGGATCAAAGGATCTGTGGTTTTCCCTCGAGGCTTTCCTCGAGGCTTTCCCACAGGGCTGTCCCAAGTGCCACCGTGGTGTGAGTCGATCCTGGCGTGAAAGATGAGCCAGTGCAGGGCAAAGAGGTTCCTCTGGAATGGACTGAGACATCTGCGGGACTCTTGGAATGGTGGTACGACCATGGAGTTCCTCTCGCCTTTCCTGTTGAGAGTGCCTCCTCTTGAGATGCGACGGGAACGCCGGGAATTCTTTCCCGTTGAAAGCAGGGAAAGGATGCCTCATCTCGAGCTACGAGGGGGAAACGGGGCTCCTCTGGATGTGGGCGGGACCATCGTGCTTCCTCTCGAGTGGAGACGGGTATGGCGGTGAACTTCTTGAGTTGCAGCAAGGGTGTGAAAGACCCTTTCGAAGTTCCAGAGGTTAGGTGTCATTAGTCTCCAGACGCCTCATCGGAAATAGGCCTAATCTCGCCTGGAAGGGAGAACTTCCTGGATTTTCTCGAGTTGCGGCAGCTGTTCTGGAGTTACGACGGGGATCTCAGGGACCCGCACTGGTGGCCTCAGGAGAGGCCAGTCCCCATGCGAGTTGCTAGGGGGCCTCTCGGGATTCCTCTCCCGTCGATACCGGGGCCAAAAACCTTGTGTGGAGTCAGGGCCGGAACCGAGGATTCCTCTCAGGGGCTGACATGGATCTTTGGATACTTCTGGAGTCTCCACAGGGGAGTCAGGCCTCGTCTCGAGTGGGGGCATGCACGTGCGCTTTCCTTCCAGGCTGTAGCAGCAATGTCACGCTTCCCGTGGCCTGGATCAAAGGATCTGTGGTTTTCCCTCGAGGCTTTCCCTCGAGGCTTTCCCACAGGGCTGTCGCACGTGCCACCGTGGTGTGAATCGATCCTCGGCGTGAAAGATGAGCCAGTGCAGGGCAAAGAGGTTCCTCTGGAATGGACTGAGACATCTGGGGGACTCTTGGAATGGTGGTACGACCATGGAGTTCCTCTCGCCTTTCCTGTTGAGAGTGCCTCCTCTTGAGATGCGACGGGAATGCCGGGAATTCTTTCCCGTTGAAAGCAGGGAAAGGATCCCTCATCTTGATCTACGAGGGGGAAACGGGACTCCTCTGGATGTGGGCGGGACCATCGTGCTTCCTCTCGAGTGGAGACGGGTATGGCGGTGAACTTCTTGAGTTGCAGCAAGGGTGTGAAAGACCCTTTCGAAGTTCCAGAGGTTAGGTGTCATTAGTCTCCAGACGCCTCATCGGAAATAGGCCTCATCTCGCCTGGAAGGGAGAACTTCCTGGATTTTCTCGAGTTGCGGCAGGTGTTCTCGAGTTACGACGGTGACCTCAGGGACCCGCCCTGGTGGCCTCAGGAGAGGCCAGTCCCCATGCGAGGTGCTAGGGGACCTCTTGGGGTTCCTCTCCCGTCAATTCCGGGGCCAAAAACCTTGTGTGTAGTCAGGGCCGGAACCGAGGATTCCTCTCAGGGGTGACATGGATCTTTGGGTACTTCTGGAGTCTCCCCAGGGGAGTCAGGCCTCGTCTCGAGTGGGGGCATGCACGTGCGCTTTCCTTCCAGGCTGTAGCAGCAATGTCACGCTTCCCGTCGCGTGGATTAAAGGATCTGTGGTTTTCCCTCGAGGCTTTCCCTCGAGGCTTTCCCACAGGGCTCTCCCACAGGCCACCGTGGTGTGAGTCGATCCTCGGCGTGAAAGATGAGCCAGTGCAGGGCAAAGAGGTTCCTCTGGAATGGACTGAGACATCTGGGGGACTCTTGGAATGGTGGTACGACCATGGAGTTCCTCTCGCCTTTCCTGTTGAGAGTGCCTCCTCTTGAGATGCGACGGGAACGCCGGGAATTCTTTCCCGTTGAAAGCAGGGAAAGGATCCCTCATCTCGAGCTACGAGGGGGAAACGGGGCTCCTCTGGATTTGGGAGGGACCATCGTGCTTCCTCGCGAGTGGAGACGGGTATGGCGGTGAACTTCTTGAGTTGCAGCAAGGGTGTGAAAGACCCTTTCGAAGTTCCAGAGGTTAAGTGTCATTAGCCTCCAGACGCCTCATCGGAAATAGGCCTCATCTAGCCTGGAAGGGAGAATTTCCTGGATTTTCTCGAGTTGCAGCCGGTGTTCTCGAGTTACGATGGGGACCTCAGGGACCCGCCCTGGTGGCCTCAGGAGAGGCCAGTCCCCAGGGGAGTTGCTAGGGGGCCTCTCGGGATTCCTCTCCCTTCGATACCGGGGCCAAAAACCTTGTGTGGAGTCAGGGCCGGAACCGAGGATTCCTCTCAGGGGCTGACATGGATCTTTGGGTACTTGTGGAGTCTCCACAGGGGAGTCAGGCCTCGTCTCGAGTGGGGGCATGCACGTGTGCTTTCCTTCCAGGCTGTAGCAGTAATGTCACGCTTCCCGTGGCCTGGATCAAAGGATCTGTGGTTTTCCCTCGAGGCTTTCCCTCGAGGCTTTCCCACAGGGCTGTCCCACGTGCCACCGTGGTGTGAGTCGATCCTCGGCGTGAAAGATGAGCCAGTGCAGGGCAAAGAGGTTCCTCTGGAATGGACTGAGACTTCTGGGGGACTCTTAGAATGGTGGTACGACCATGGAGTTCCTCTCGCCTTTCCTGTTGAGAGTGCCTCCTCTTGAGATGCGCCGGGAGCGCCGGGAATTCTTTCCCGTTGAAAGCAGGGAAAGGATCCCTCATCTCGAGCTACGAGGGGGAAACGGGGATCCTCTGGATGTGGGCGGGACCATCGTGCTTCCTCTCCAGTGGAGACGGGTATGGCGGTGAACTTCTTGAGTCGCAGCAAAGGTGTGAAAGACCCTTTCGAAGTTCCAGAGGTTAGGTGTCATTAGTCTCCACACGCCTCATCGGAAATGTGCCTCATCTCGCCTGGAAGGGAGAACTTCCTGGATTTTCTCGAGTTGCGGCAGGTGTTCTCGAATTACGACGGGGACCTCAGGGACCCGCCTTGGTGGCTTCAGGAGAGGCCAGTCCACATGCGAGTTGCTAGGGGGCCTCTCGGGTTTCCTCTCTCGTCGATACCGGGGCCAAAATCCTTGTGTGGAGTCAGGGCCGGAACCGAGGATTCCTCTCAGGGGCTGACATGGATCTTTGGGTACTTCTGGAGTCTCCCCAGGGGAGTCAGGCCTCGTCTCTAGTGGGGGCATGCACGTGCGCTTTTCTTCCAGGCTGTAGCAGCAATGTCACGCTTCCCGTCGCGTGGATCAAAGGATCTGCGGTTTTCCCTCGAGGCTTTCCCTCGAGGCTTTCCCACAGGGCTGTCCCACGTGCCACAGTGGTGTGAGTCGATCCTCGGCGTGAAAGATGAGCCAGTGCAGGGCAAAGAGATTCCTCTGGAATGGACTGAGACATCTGGGGGACTCTTGGAATGGTGGTACGACAATGGAGTTCCTCTCGCCTTTCCTGTTGAGAGTGCCTCCTTTTGATATGGGACGGGAACGCCGGGAATTCGTTCCCGTTGAAAGCAGGGAAAGGATCGCTCATCTCGAGCTACGAGGGGGAAACGGGGCTCCTCTGGATGTGGGCGGGACCATCGTGCTTCCTCTCGAGTGGAGACGGGTATGGCGGTGAACTTCTTGAGTTGCAGCAAGGGTGTGAAAGACCCTTTCGAAGTTCCAGAGGTTATGTGCCATTAGTCTCCAGACGCCTCATTGGAAATAGGCCTCATCTCGCCTGGAAGGGAGAACTTCCTGGATTTTCTCGAGGTGCGGCAGGTGTTCTCGAGTTACGACGGGGACCTCAGGAACCCGCACTGGTGGCCTCAGGAGAAGCCAGTCCCCATGCGAGTTGCAAGGGTGCCTCTCGGGATTCCTCTCCCGTCGATACCGGGGCCAAAGACCTTGTGTGGAGTCAGGGCCGGAACCGAGGATTCCTCTCAGGGGCTGACATGGATCTTTGGGTACTTCTGGAGTCTCCCCAGGGGAGTCAGGCCTCGTCTCGAGTGGGGGCATGCACGTGCGCTTTCCTTCCAGGCTGTGGCAGAAATGTCACGCTTCCCGTGGCGTGGATCAAAGGATCTGTGGTTTTCCCTCGAGGCTTTCCTCGAGGCTTTCCCACAGGGCTGTCCCACGTGCCACCGTGGTGTGAGTCGATCCTCGGCGTGAAAAATGAGCCAGTGCAGGGCAAAGAGGTTCCTCTGGAATGGACTGAGACATCTGGGGGACTCTTAGAATGGTGGTACGACCATGGAGTTCCTCTCACCTTTCCTGTTAAGAGTGCCTCCTCTTGAGATGCGACGGGAACGCCGGGAATTCTTTCCCGTTGAAAGCAGGGAAAAGATCCCTCATCTCGAGCTACGAGGGGGAAACGGGGCTCCTCTGGATGTGGGCGGGACCATCGTGCTTCCTCTCGAGTGGAGACGGGTATGGCGGTGAACTTCTTGAGTTGCAGCAAGGGTGTGAAAGACCCTTTCGAAGTTCCAGAGTTTAGGTGTCATTAGTCTCCAGACGCCTCATCGGAAATAGGCCTCATCTCGCCTGGAAGGGAGAACTTCCTGGATTTTCTCGAGTTGCGGCAGGTGTTCTCCAGTTACGACGGGGACCTCAGGGACCCGCCCTGGTGGCCTCAGGAGAGGCCAGTCCCCATGCGAGTTGCTAGGGGGCCTCTCGGGATTCCTCTCCCGTCGATACCGGGGCCAAAAACCTTGTGTGGAGTCAGGGCCGGAACCGAGGATTCCTCTCAGGGGCTGACATGGATCTTTGGGTACTTCTGGAGTCTCCCCAGGGGAGTCAGGCCTCGTCTCGAGTGGGGGCATGCACGTGCTCTTTCCTTCCAGGCTGTAGCAGCAATGTCACGATTCCCGTCGCGTGCATCAAAGGATCTGTGGTTTTCCCTCGAGGCTTTCCCACAGGGATGTCGCACGTGCCACTGTGGTGTGAGTCGATCCTCGGCGTGAAAGATGAGCCAGTGCAGGGCAAAGAGGTTCCTCTGGAATGGACTGAGACATCTGGGGGACTCTTAGAATGGTGGTACGACCATGGAGTTCCTCTCTCCTTTCCTGTTGAGAGTGCCTCCTCTTGAGATGCGACGGGAACGCCGGGAATTCTTTCCCGTTGAAAGCAGGGAAAGGATCCCTCATCTTGATCTACGAGGGGGAAACGGGGCTCCTCTGGATGTGGGCGAGACCATCGTGCGTCCTCTCGAGTGGAGACGGGTATGGCGGTGAACTTCTTGAGTTGCAGCAAGGGTGTGAAAGACCCTTTCGAAGTTCCAGAGTTTAGGTGTCATTAGTCTCCAGACGCCTCATCGGAAATAGGCCTCATCTTGCCTGGAAGGGAGAACTTCCTGGATTTTCTCGAGTTGCGGCAGGTGTTCTCGAGTTACGACGGGGACCTCAGGGACCCGACCTGGTGGCCTCAGGAGAGGCCAGTCCCCATGCGAGGTGCTAGGGGACCTCTTGGGGTTCCTCTCCCGTCAATTCCGGGGCCAAAAACCTTGTGTGTAGTCAGGGCCGGAACCGAGGATTCCTCTCAGGGGCTGACATGGATCTTTGGGTACTTCTGGAGTCTCCCCAGGGGAGTCAGGCCTCGTCTCGAGTGGGGGCATGCACGTGCGCTTTCCTTCCAGGCTGTAGCAGCAATGTCACGCTTCCCGTCGCGTGGATTAAAGGATCTGTGGTTTTCCCTCGAGGCTTTCCCTCGAGGCTTTCCCACAGGGCTCTCCCACGTGCCACCGTGGTGTGAGTCTATCCTCGGCGTGAAAGATGAGCCAGTGCAGGGCAAAGAGGTTCCTCTGGAATGGACTGAGACTTCTGGGGGACTCTTAGAATGGTGGTACGACCATGGAGTTCCTCTCGCCTTTCCTGTTGAGAGTGCCTCCTCTTGAGATGCGACGGGAACGCCGGGAATTCTTTCCCGTTGAAAGCAGGGAAAGGATCCCTCATCTCGAGCTACGAGGGGGAAACGGGGATCCTCTGGATGTGGGCGGGACCATCGTGCTTTCTCTCCAGTGGAGACGGGTATGGCGGTGAACTTCTTGAGTCGCAGCAAGGGTGTGAAAGACCCTTTCGAAGTTCGAGAGGTTAGGTGTCATTAGTCTCCAGACGCCTCATCGGAAATACGCCTCATCTCGCCTGGAAGGGAGAACTTCCTGGATTTTCTCGAGTTGCAGCCGGTGTTCTCGAATTACGATGGGGACCTCAGGGACCCGCCCTGGTGGCCTCAGGAGAGGCCAGTCCCCATGCGAGTTGCTAGGGGGCCTCTCGGGATTCCTCTCCCTTCGATACCGGGGCCAAAAACCTTGTGTGGAGTCAGGGCCGGAACCGAGGATTCCTCTCAGGGGCTGACATGGATCTTTGGGTACTTGTGGAGTCTCCCCAGGGGAGTCAGGCCTCGTCTCGAGTGGGGGCATGCACGTGCGCTTTCCTTCCAGGCTGTAGCAGCAATGTCACGCTTCCCGTCCCGTGGATCAAAGGATCTGTGATTTTCCCTCGAGGCATTCCCTCGAGGCTTTCCCACAGGGCTGTCCCACGTGCCACCGTGGTGTGAGTCTATCCTCGGCGTGAAAGATGAGCCAGTGCAGGGCAAAGAGGTTCCTCTGGAATGGACTGAGACATCTGGGGGACTCTTGGAATGGTGGTACGACCATGGAGTTCCTCCCGCCTTTCCTGTTGAGAGTGCCTCCTCTTGAGATGCGACGGGAACGCCGGGAATTCTTTCCCGTTGAAAGCAGGGAAAGGATCCCTCATCTTGATCTACGAGGGGGAAACGGGGCTCCTCTGGATGTGGGCGGGACCATCGTGCTTCCTCTCGAGTGGAGACGGGTATGGCGGTGAACTTCTTGAGTTGCAGCAAGGGTGTGAAAGACCCTTTCGAAGTTCCAGAGGTTAGGTGTCATTAGTCTCCAGACGCCTCATCGGAAATAGGCCTCATCTCGCCTGGAAGGGAGAACTTCCTGGATTTTCTCGAGTTGCGGCAGGTGTTCTCGAGTTACGACGGGGACCTCAGGGACCCGACCTGGTGGCCTCAGGAGAGGCCAGTCCCCATGCGAGGTGCTAGGGGACTTCTTGGGGTTCCTCTCCCGTCAATTCCGGGGCCAAAAACCTTGTGTGTAGTCAGGGCCGGAACCGAGGATTCCTCTCAGGGGCTGACATGGATCTTTGGGTACTTCTGGAGACTCCCCAGGGGAGTCAGGCCTCGTCTCAAGTGGGGGCATGCACGTGCGCTTTCCTTCCAGGCTGTAGCAGCAATGTCACGCTTCCCGTCGCGTGGATTAAAGGATCTGTGGTTTTCCCTCGAGGCTTTCCCTCGAGGCTTTCCCACAAGCCTCTCCCACGTGCCACCGTGGTGTGAGTCGATCCTCGGCGTGAAAGATGAGCCAGTGCAGTGCAAAGAGGTTCCTCTGGAATGGACTGAGACATCTGGGGGACTCTTGGAATGGTGGTACGACCATGGAGTTCCTCTCGCCTTTCCTGTTGAGAGTGCCTCCTCTTGAGATGCGACGGGAACGCCGGGAATTCTTTCCCGTTGAAAGCAGGGAAAGGATCCCTCATCTCGAGCTACGAGGGGGAAACGGGGCTCCTCTGGATGTGGGAGGGACCATCGTGCTTCCTCGCGAGTGGAGACGGGTATGGCGGTGAACTTCTTGAGTTGCAGCAAGGGTGTGAAAGACCCTTTCGAAGTTCCAGAGGTTAAGTGTCATTAGTCTCCAGACGACTCATCGGAAATAGGCCTCATCTAGCCTGCAAGGGAGAATTTCCTGGATTTTCTCGAGTTGCAGCCGGTGTTCTCGAGTTACGATGGGGACCTCAGGGACCCGCCCTGGTGGCCTCAGGAGAGGCCAGTCCCCAGGCGAGTTGCTAGGGGGCCTCTCGGGATTCCTCTCCCTTCGATACCGGGGCCAAAAACCTTGTGTGGAGTCAGGGCCGGAACCGAGGATTCCTCTCAGGGGCTGACATGGATCTTTGGGTACTTGTGGAGTCTCCACAGGGGAGTCAGGCCTCGTCTCGAGTGGGGGCATGCACGTGTGCTTTCCTTCCAGGCTGTAGCAGTAATGTCACGCTTCCCGTGGCCTGGATCAAAAGATCTGTGGTTTTCCCTCGAGGCTTTCCCTCGAGGCTTTCCCACAGGCCTGTCCCACGTGCCACCGTGGTGTGAGTCGATCCTCGGCGTGAAAGATGAGCCAGTGCAGGGCAAAGAGGTTCCTCTGGAATGGACTGAGACTTCTGGGGGACTCTTAGAATGGTGGTACGACCATGGAGTTCCTCTCGCCTTTCCTGTTGAGAGTGCCTCCTCTTGAGATGCGACGGGAACGCCGGGAATTCTTTCCCGTTGAAAGCAGGGAAAGGATCCCTCATCTCGAGCTACGAGGGGGAAACGGGGATCCTCTGGATGTGGGCGGGACCATCGTGCTTCCTCTCCAGTGGAGACGGGTATGGCGGTGAACTTCTTGAGTCGCAGCAAGGGTGTGAAAGACCCTTTCGAAGTTCCAGAGGTTAGGTGTCATAAGTCTCCAGACGCCTCATCGGAAATACGCCTCATCTCGCCTGGAAGGGAGAACTTCCTGGATTTTCTCGAGTTGCGGCAGGTGCTCTCGAGTTACGACGGGAACCTCAGGGACCCGCTCTGGTGGCCTCAGGAGAGGCCAGTCCCCATGCGAGTTGCTAGGGGGCCTCTCGGGATTCCTCTCCCGTCGATACCGGGGCCAAAAACTTTGTGTGGAGTCAGGGCCGGAAACGAGGATTCCTCTCAGGGGCTGACATGGATCTTTGGGTACTTCTGGAGTCTCCCCAGGGGAGTCAGGCCTCGTCTCGAGTGGGGGCATGCACGTGCACTTTCCTTCCAGGCTGTAGCAGCAATGTCACGCTTCCCGTCGCGTGCTTCAAAGGATCTGCGTTATTCCCTCGAGGCTTTCCCTCGAGGCTTTCCCACAGGGCTGTCCCACGTGCCACCGTGGTGTGAGTCGATCCTCGGCATGAAAGATGAGCCAGTGCAGGGCAAAGAGGTTCCTCTGGAATGGACTGAGACATCTGGGGGACTCTTGGAATGGTGGTACGACCATGGAGTTCCTCTCGCTTTCCTGTTGAGAATGCCTCCTCTTGAGATGCGTCGGGAACGCCGGGAATTCTTTCCCGTTGAAAGCAGGGAAAGGATCCCTCATCTCGAGCTACGAGGGGGAAACGGGGCTCCTCTGGATGTGGGCGGGACCATCGTGCTTCCTCTCGAGTGGAGACGGGTATGGCGGTGAACTTCTTGAGTTGCAGCAAGGGTGTGAAAGACCCTTTCGAAGTTCCAGAGGTTATGTGCCATTAGTCTCCAGACGCCTCATTGGAAATAGGCCTCATCTCGCCTGGAAGGGAGAACTTCCTGGATTTTCTCGAGGTGCGGCAGGTGTTCTCGAGTTACGACGGGGACCTCAGGAACCCGCACTGGTGGCCTCAGGAGAAGCCAGTCCCCATGCGAGTTGCAAGGGTGCCTCTCGGGATTCCTCTCTCGTCGATGCCGGGGCCAAAAACCTTGTGTGGAGTCAGGGCCGGAACCGAGGATTCCTCTCATGGGTGACATGGATCTTTGGGTACTTCTGGAGTCTCCCCAGGGGAGTCAGGCCTCGTCTCGAGTGGGGGCATGCACGTGCGCTTTCCTTCCAGGCTGTAGCAGCAACGTCACGCTTCCCGTCGCGTGGATCAAAGGATCTGGGGTTTTCCCTCGAGGCTTTCCCTCGAGGCTTTCCCACAGGGCTGTCCCACGTGCCACCGTGGTGTGAGTCGATCCTAGGCGTGAAAGATGAGCCAGTGCAGGGCAAAGAGGTTCCTCTGGAATGGACTGAGACATCTGGGGGACTCTTGGAATGGTGGTACGACCATGGAGTTCCTCTCGCCTTTCCTGTTGAGAGTGCCTCCTCTTGAGATGCGACGGGAACGCCGGGAATTCTTTCCCGTTGAAAGCAGGGAAAGGATCCCTCATCTCGAGCTACGAGGGGGAAACGGGGATCCTCTGGATGTGGGCGGGACCATCGTGCTTCCTCTCGAGTGGAGACGGGTATGGCGGTGAACTTCTTGAGTTGCAGCAAGGGTGTGAAAGACCCTTTCGAAGTTCCAGAGGTTAGGTGTCATTAGTCTCCAGACGCCTCATCGGAAATAGGCCTAATCTCGCCAGGAAGGGAGAACTTCCTGGATTTTCTCGAGTTGCGGCAGGTGCTCTCGAGTTACGACGGGGACCTCAGGGACCCGCACTGGTGGCCTCAGGAGAGGCCAGTCCCCATGCGAGTTGCTAGGGGGCCTCTCGGGATTCCTCTCCCGTCGATACCGGGGCCAAAAACCTTGTGTGGAGTCAGGGCCGGAACCGAGGATTCCTCTCAGGGGCTGACATGGATCTTTGGGTACTTCTGGAGTCTCCCCAGGGGAGTCAGGCCTCGTCTCGAGTGGGGGCATGCACGTGCGATTTCCTTCCAGGCTGTAGCAGCAATGTCACGCTTCCCGTCGCGTGGATCAAAGGATCTGTGGTTTTCCCTCGAGGCTTTCCCACAGGGCTGTCCCACGTGCCACCGTGGTATGAGTCGATCCTCGGCGTGAAAGATGAGCCAGTGCAGGGCAAAGAGGTTCCTCTCGAATGGACTGAGACATCTGGGGGACTCTTGGAATGGTGGTACGACCATGGAGTTCCTCTCGCCTTTCCTGTTGAGAGTGCCTCCTCTTGAGATGCGACGGGAACGCCGGGAATTCTTTCCCGTTGAAAGCAGGGAAAGGATCCCTCATCTCGAGCTAGGAGGGGGAAACGGGGCTCCTCTGGATGTGGGCGGGACCATCGTGCTTCCTCTCGAGTCGAGACGGGTATGGCGGTGAACTTCTTGAGTTGCAGCAAGGGTGTGAAAGACCCTTTCGAAGTTTCAGAGGTTAGGTGTCATTAGTCTCCAGACGCCTCATCGGAAATAGGCCTAATCTCGCCAGGAAGGGAGAACTTCCTGGATTTTCTCGAGTTGCGGCAGCTGTTCTGGAGTTACGACGGGGACCTCAGGGGCCCGCACTGGTGGCCTCAGGAGAGGCCAGTCCCCATGCGAGTTGCTAGGGGGCCTCTCGGGATTCCTCTCCCGTCGATACCGGGGCCAAAAACCTTGTGTGGAGTCAGGGCCGGAACCGAGGATTCCTCTCAGGGGCTGACATGGATCTTTGGGTACTTCTGGAGTCTCCACATGGGAGTCAGGCCTCGTCTCGAGTGGGGGCATGCACGTGCGCTTTCCTTCCAGGCTGTAGCAGCAATGTCACGCTTCCCTTCGCGTGGATCAAAGGATCTGTGGTTTTCCCTCGAGGCTTTCCCTCGAGGCTTTCCCACAGGGCTGTCCCACGTGCCACCGTGGTGTGAGTCGATCCTGGCGTGAAAGATGAGCCAGTACAGGGCACAGAGGTTCCGCTGGAATGGACTGAGACATCTGGGGGACTCTTGGAATGGTGGTACGACCAGGGAGTTCCTCTCGCCTTTCCTGTTGAGAGTGCCTCCTTTTGAGATGCGACGGGAACACAGCAAATTCTTTCCCGTTGAAAGCAGGGAAAGGATCGCTCATCTCGAGCTACGAGGGGGAAACGGGGCTCCTCTGGATGTGGGCGGGACCATCGTGCTTCCTCTCGAGTGGAGACGGGTATGGCGGTGAACTTCTTGAGTTGCAGCAAGGGTGTGAAAGACCCTTTCGAAGTTCCAGAGGTTAGGTGTCATTAGTCTCCAGACGCCTCATCGGAAATAGGCCTCATCTCGCCTGGAAGGGAGAACTTACTGGATTTTCTCGAGTTGCGGCAGGTGTTCTCGAGTTACGACGGGGACCTCAGGGACCCGCCCTGGTGGCCTCAGGAGAGGCCAGTCCCCATGCGAGTTGCTAGGGGGCCTCTCGGGATTCCTCTCCCGTCGATACCATGGCCAAAAACCTTGTGTGGAGTCAGGGCCGGAACCGAGGATTCCTCTCAGGGGCTGACATGGATCTTTGGGTACTTCTGGAGTCTCCCCAGGGGAGTCAGGCCTCGTCTCCAGTGGGGGCATGCACGTGCGCTTTCCTTCCAGGCTGTGGCAGAAATGTCACGCTTCCCGTCGCGTGGATCAAAGGATCTGTGGTTTTCCCTCGAGGCTTTCCTTGAGGCTTTCCCACAGGGCTGCCCCACGTGCCACCGTGGTGTGAGTCGATCCTCGGCGTGAAAGATGAGCCAGTGCAGTGCAAAGAGGTACCTCTGGAATGGACTGAGACATCTGGGGGACTCTTGGAATGGTGGTACGACCATGGAGTTCCTCTCGCCTTTCCTGTTGAGAGTGCTTCCTCTTGAGATGCGACGGGAACGCCGGGAATTCTTTCCCGTTGAAAGCAGGGAAAGGATCCCACATCTCGAGCTACGATGGGGAAACGGGGCTCCTCTGGATGTGGGCGGGACCATCGTGTTTCCTCTCGAGTGGAGACGGGTATGGCGGTGAACTTCTTGAGTTGCAGCAAGGGTGTGAAAGACCCTTCCGAAGTTCCAGAGGGTTGGTGTCATTAGTCTCCAGATGCCTCATCGGAAATAGGCCTCATCTCGCCTGGAAGGGTGAACTTCCTGGATTTTCTCGAGTTGAGGCAGGTGTTCTCGAGTTACGACGGGGACCTCAGGGACCCGCCCTGGTGGCCTCAGGAGAGGCCAGTCCCCATGCGAGTTGCTAGGGGGCCTTTCGGGATTCGTCTCCCGTCGATACCGGGGACAAAAACCTTGTGTGGTGTCAGGGCCGGAACCGAGGATTCCTCTCAGAGGCTGACATGGATCTTTGGGTACTTCTGGAGTCTCCCCAGGGGAGTCAGGCCTCGTCTCGAGTGGGGGCATGCACGTGCGCTTTCCTTCCAGGCTGTAGCAGCAATGTCACGCTTCCCTTCGCGTGGATCAAAGGATCTGTGGTTTTCCCTCGAGGCTTTCCCTCGAGGCTTTCCCACAGGGCTGTCCCACGTGCCACCGTGGTGTGAGTCGATCCTGGCGTGAAAGATGAGCCAGTGCAGGGCAAAGAGGTTCCTCTGGAATGGACTGAGACATCTGGGGGACTCTTGGAATGGTGGTACGACCATGGAGTTCCTCTCGCCTTTCCTGTTGAGAGTGCCTCCTCTTGAGATGCGACCGGAACGCCGGGAATTCTTTCCCGTTGAAAGCAGGGAAAGGATCCCTCATCTCGAGCTACGAGGGGGAAACGGGGCTCCTCTGGATGTGGGCGGGACCATCGTGCTTCCTCTCGAGTGGAGACGGGTATGGCGGTGAACTTCTTGAGTTGCAGCAAGTGTGTGAAAGACCCTTTCGAATTTCCAGAGGTTAGGTGTCATTAGTCTCCAGACGCCTCATCGGAAATAGGCCTCATCTCGCCTGGAAGGGAGAACTTCCTGGATTTTCTCGAGTTGTGGCAGGTGTTCTCGAGTTACGACGGGGACCTCAGGGACCCGCCCTGGTGGCCTCAGGAGAGGCCAGTCCCCATGCGACTTGCTAGGGGGCCTCTCGGGATTCCTCTCCCGTCGATACCGGGGCCAAAAACCTTGTGTGGAGTCAGGGCCGGAACCGAGGATTCCTCTCAGGGGCTGACATGGATCTTTGGGTACTTCTGGAGTCTCCCCAGGGGAGTCAGGCCTCGTCTCGAGTGGGGGCATGCACGTGCGATTTCCTTCCAGGCTGTAGCAGCAATGTCACGCTTCCCGTCGCGTGGATCAAAGGATCTGTGGTTTTCCCTCGAGGCTTTCCCACAGGGCTGTCCCACGTGCCACCGTGGTGTGAGTCGATCCTCGGCGTGAAAGATGAGCCAGTGCAGGGCAAAGAGGTTCCTCTGGAATGGACTGAGACATCTGGGGGACTCTTGGAATGGTGGTACGACCATGGAGTTCCTCCCGCCTTTCCTGTTGAGAGTGCCTCCTCTTGAGATGCGACGGGAACGCCGGGAATTCTTTCCCGTTGAAAGCAGGGAAAGGATCCCTCATCTTGATCTACGAGGGGGAAACGGGGCTCCTCTGGATGTGGGCGGGACCATCGTGCTTCCTCTCGAGTGGAGACGGGTATGGCGGTGAACTTCTTGAGTTGCAGCAAGGGTGTGAAAGACCCTTTCGAAGTTCCAGAGGTTAGGTGTCATTAGTCTCCAGACGCCTCATCGGAAATAGGCCTCATCTCGCCTGGAAGGGAGAACTTCCTGGATTTTCTCGAGTTGCGGCAGGTGTTCTCGAGTTACGACGGGGACCTCAGGGACCCGACCTGGTGGCCTCAGGAGAGGCCAGTCCCCATGCGAGGTGCTAGGGGACCTCTTGGGGTTCCTCTCCCGTCAATTCCGGGGCCAAAAACCTTGTGTGTAGTCAGGGCCGGAACCGAGGATTCCTCTCAGGGGCTGACATGGATCTTTGGGTACTTCTGGAGTCTCCCCAGGGGAGTCAGGCCTCGTCTCAAGTGGGGGCATGCACGTGCGCTTTCCTTCCAGGCTGTAGCAGCAATGTCACGCTTCCCGTCGCGTGGATTAAAGGATCTGTGGTTTTCCCTCGAGGCTTTCCCTCGAGGCTTTCCCACAAGCCTCTCCCACGTGCCACCGTGGTGTGAGTCGATCCTCGGCGTGAAAGATGAGCCAGTGCAGTGCAAAGAGGTTCCTCCGGAATGGACTGAGACATCTGGGGGACTCTTGGAATGGTGGTACGACCATGGAGTTCCTCTCGCCTTTCCTGTTGAGAGTGCCTCCTCTTGAGATGCGACGGGAACGCCGGGAATTCTTTCCCGTTGAAAGCAGGGAAAGGATCCCTCATCTCGAGCTACGAGGGGGAAACGGGGCTCCTCTGGATGTGGGAGGGACCATCGTGCTTCCTCGCGAGTGGAGACGGGTATGGCGGTGAACTTCTTGAGTTGCAGCAAGGGTGTGAAAGACCCTTTCGAAGTTCCAGAGGTTAAGTGTCATTAGTCTCCAGACGACTCATCGGAAATAGGCCTCATCTAGCCTGCAAGGGAGAATTTCCTGGATTTTCTCGAGTTGCAGCCGGTGTTCTCGAGTTACGATGGGGACCTCAGGGACCCGCCCTGGTGGCCTCAGGAGAGGCCAGTCCCCAGGCGAGTTGCTAGGGGGCCTCTCGGGATTCCTCTCCCTTCGATACCGGGGCCAAAAACCTTGTGTGGAGTCAGGGCCGGAACCGAGGATTCCTCTCAGGGGCTGACATGGATCTTTGGGTACTTGTGGAGTCTCCACAGGGGAGTCAGGCCTCGTCTCGAGTGGGGGCATGCACGTGTGCTTTCCTTCCAGGCTGTAGCAGTAATGTCACGCTTCCCGTGGCCTGGATCAAAGGATCTGTGGTTTTCCCTCGAGGCTTTCCCTCGAGGCTTTCCCACAGGCCTGTCCCACGTGCCACCGTGGTGTGAGTCGATCCTCGGCGTGAAAGATGAGCCAGTGCAGGGCCAAGAGGTTCCTCTGGAATGGACTGAGACTTCTGGGGGACTCTTAGAATGGTGGTACGACCATGGAGTTCCTCTCGCCTTTCCTGTTGAGAGTGCCTCCTCTTGAGATGCGACGGGAACGCCGGGAATTCTTTCCCGTTGAAAGCAGGGAAAGGATCCCTCATCTCGAGCTACGAGGGGGAAACGGGGATCCTCTGGATGTGGGCGGGACCATCGTGCTTCCTCTCCAGTGGAGACGGGTATGGCGGTGAACTTCTTGAGTCGCAGCAAGGGTGTGAAAGACCCTTTCGAAGTTCCAGAGGTTAGGTGTCATAAGTCTCCAGACGCCTCATCGGAAATACGCCTCATCTCGCCTGGAAGGGAGAACTTCCTGGATTTTCTCGAGTTGCGGCAGGGGCTCTCGAGTTACGACGGGAACCTCAGGGACCCGCTCTGGTGGCCTCAGGAGAGGCCAGTCCCCATGCGAGTTGCTAGGGGGCCTCTCGGGATTCCTCTCCCGTCGATACCGGGGCCAAAAACTTTGTGTGGAGTCAGGGCCGGAAACGAGGATTCCTCTCAGGGGCTGACATGGATCTTTGGGTACTTCTGGAGTCTCCCCAGGGGAGTCAGGCCTCGTCTCGAATGGGGGCATGCACGTGCGCTTTCCTTCCAGGCTGTAGCAGCAATGTCACGCTTCCGGTCGCGTGGATCAAAGGATCTGCGGTATTCCCTCGAGGCTTTCCCTCGAGGCTTTCCCACAGGGCTGTCCCACGTGCCACCGTGGTGTGAGTCGATCCTCGGCATGAAAGATGAGCCAGTGCAGGGCAAAGAGGTTCCTCTGGAATGGACTGAGACATCTGGGGGACTCTTGGAATGGTGGTACGACCATGGAGTTCCTCTCGCCTTTCCTGTTGAGAATGCCTCCTCTTGAGATGCGACGGGAACGCCGGGAATTCTTTCCCGTTGAAAGCAGGGAAAGGATCCCTCATCTCGAGCTACGAGGGGGAAACGGGGATCCTCTGGATGTGGGGGGGACCATCGTGCTTCCTCTCGAGTGGAGACGGGTATGGCGGTGAACTTCTTGAGTCGCAGCAAAGGTGTGAAAGACCCTTTCGAAATTCCAGAGGTTAGGTGTCATTAGTCTCCAGACGCCTCATCGGAAATAGGCCTCATCTCGCCTGGAAGGGAGAACTTCCTGGATTTTCTCGAGTTGCAGCCGGTGTTCTCGAATTACGATGGGGACCTCAGGGACCCGCCCTGGTGGCCTCAGGAGAGGCCAGTCCCCATGCGAGTTGCTAGGGGGCCTCTTGGGGTTCCTCTCCCGTCAATTCCGGGGCCATAAACCTTGTGTGTAGTCAGGGCCGGAACCGAGGATTCCTCTCAGGGGCTGACATGGATCTTTGGGTACTTCTGGAGACTCCCCAGGGGAGTCAGGCCTCGTCTCGAGTGGGGGCATGCACGTGCGCTTTCCTTCGAGGCTGTAGCAGCAATGTCACGCTTCTTGTGGCGTGGATCAAAGGATCTGTGGTTTTCCCTCGAGGCTTTCCCTCGAGGCTTTCCCACAGGGCTGTCCCACGTGCCACCGTGGTGTGAATCGATCCTCGGGGTGAACGATGAGCCAGTGCAGGGCAAAGAAGTTCCTCTGGAATGGACTGAGACATCTGGGGGACTCTTGGAATGGTGGTACGACCATGGAGTTCCTCTCGCCTTTCCTGTTGAGAGTGCCTCCTCTTGAGATGCGATGGGAACGCCGGGAATTCTTTCCCGTTGAAAGCAGGGAAAGGATCCGTCATCTCGATCTCCGAGGAGGAAACGGGGCTCCTATAGATGTGGGCGGGACCATCGTGCTTCCTCTCGAGTGGAGACGGGTATGGCGGTGAACTTCCTGAGTTGCAGCAAGGGTGTGAAAGACCCTTTCGAAGTTCCAAACGTTAGGGGTCATTAGTCTCCAGACGCCTCATCGCAAATAGGCCTCATCTCGCCTGGAAGGGAGAACTTCCTGGATTTTCTCGAGTTGCGGCAGGTGTTCTCGAGTTACGACGGGGACCTCAGGGACCCGCCCTGGTGGCCTCAGGAGAGGCCAGTCCCCATGCGAGGTGATAGGGGGCCTCTCGGGATTCCTCTCCCGTCGATACCGGGGCCAAAAACCTTGTGTGGAGTCAGGGCCGGAACCGAGGATTCCTCTCATGGGTGACATGGATCTTTGGGTACTTCTGGAGTCTCCCCAGGGGAGTCAGGCCTCGTCTCGAGTGGGGGCATGCACGTGCGCTTTCCTTCCAGGCTGTAGCAGCAACGTCACGCTTCCCGTCGCGTGGATCAAAGGATCTGGGGTTTTCCCTCGAGGCTTTCCCTCGAGGCTTTCCCACAGGGCTGTCCCACGTGCCACCGTGGTGTGAGTCGATCCTAGGCGTGAAAGATGAGCCAGTGCAGGGCAAAGAGGTTCCTCTGGAATGGACTGAGACATCTGGGGGACTCTTGGAATGGTGGTACGACCATGGAGTTCCTCTCGCCTTTCCTGTTGAGAATGCCTCCTCTTGAGATGCGACGGGAACGCCGGGAATTCTTTCCCGTTGAAAGCAGGGAAAGGATCCCTCATCTCGAGCTACGAGGGGGAAACGGGGATCCTCTGGATGTGGGCGGGACCATCGTGCTTCCTCTCGAGTGGAGACGGGTATGGCGGTGAACTTCTTGAGTTGCAGCAAGGGTGTGAAAGACCCTTTCGAAGTTCCAGAGGTTAGGTGTCATTAGTCTCCAGACGCCTCATCGGAAATAGGCCTAATCTCGCCAGGAAGGGAGAACTTCCTGGATTTTCTCGAGTTGCGGCAGGTGCTCTCGAGTTACGACGGGGACCTCAGGGACCCGCACTGGTGGCCTCAGGAGAGGCCAGTCCCCATGCGAGTTGCTAGGGGGCCTCTCGGGATTCCTCTCCCGTCGATACCGGGGCCAAAATCCTTGTGTGGAGTCAGGGCCGGAACCGAGGATTCCTCTCAGGGGCTGACATGGATCTTTGGGTACTTCTGGAGTCTCCCCAGGGGAGTCAGGCCTCGTCTCGAGTGGGGGCATGCACGTGCGATTTCCTTCCAGGCTGTAGCAGCAATGTCACGCTTCCCGTCGCGTGGATCAAAGGATCTGTGGTTTTCCCTCGAGGCTTTCCCACAGGGCTGTCCCACGTGCCACCGTGGTATGAGTCGATCCTCGGCGTGAAAGATGAGCCAGTGCAGGGCAAAGAGGTTCCTCTCGAATGGACTGAGACATCTGGGGGACTCTTGGAATGGTGGTACGACCATGGAGTTCCTCTCGCCTTTCCTGTTGAGAGTGCCTCCTCTTGAGATGCGACGGGAACGCCGGGAATTCTTTCCCGTTGAAAGCAGGGAAAGGATCCCTCATCTCGAGCTAGGAGGGGGAAACGGGGCTCCTCTGGATGTGGGCGGGACCATCGTGCTTCCTCTCGAGTCGAGACGGGTATGGCGGTGAACTTCTTGAGTTGCAGCAAGGGTGTGAAAGACCCTTTCGAAGTTTCAGAGGTTAGGTGTCATTAGTCTCCAGACGCCTCATCGGAAATAGGCCTAATCTCGCCAGGAAGGGAGAACTTCCTGGATTTTCTCGAGTTGCGGCAGCTGTTCTGGAGTTACGACGGGGACCTCAGGGGCCCGCACTGGTGGCCTCAGGAGAGGCCAGTCCCCATGCGAGTTGCTAGGGGGCCTCTCGGGATTCCTCTCCCGTCGATACCGGGGCCAAAAACCTTGTGTGGAGTCAGGGCCGGAACCGAGGATTCCTCTCAGGGGCTGACATGGATCTTTGGGTACTTCTGGAGTCTCCACATGGGAGTCAGGCCTCGTCTCGAGTGGGGGCATGCACGTGCGCTTTCCTTCCAGGCTGTAGCAGCAATGTCACGCTTCCCTTCGCGTGGATCAAAGGATCTGTGGTTTTCCCTCGAGGCTTTCCCTCGAGGCTTTCCCACAGGGCTGTCCCACGTGCCACCGTGGTGTGAGTCGATCCTGGCGTGAAAGATGAGCCAGTACAGGGCACAGAGGTTCCGCTGGAATGGACTGAGACATCTGGGGGACTCTTGGAATGGTGGTACGACCAGGGAGTTCCTCTCGCCTTTCCTGTTGAGAGTGCCTCCTTTTGAGATGCGACGGGAACACAGCGAATTCTTTCCCGTTGAAAGCAGGGAAAGGATCGCTCATCTCGAGCTACGAGGGGGAAACGGGGCTCCTCTGGATGTGGGCGGGACCATCGTGCTTCCTCTCGAGTGGAGACGGGTATGGCGGTGAACTTCTTGAGTTGCAGCAAGGGTGTGAAAGACCCTTTCGAAGTTCCAGAGGTTAGGTGTCATTAGTCTCCAGACGCCTCATCGGAAATAGGCCTCATCTCGCCTGGAAGGGAGAACTTACTGGATTTTCTCGAGTTGCGGCAGGTGTTCTCGAGTTACGACGGGGACCTCAGGGACCCGCCCTGGTGGCCTCAGGAGAGGCCAGTCCCCATGCGAGTTGCTAGGGGGCCTCTCGGGATTCCTCTCCCGTCGATACCGGGGCCAAAAACCTTGTGTGGAGTCAGGGCCGGAACCGAGGATTCCTCTCAGGGGCTGACATGGATCTTTGGGTACTTCTGGAGTCTCCCCAGGGGAGTCAGGCCTCGTCTCCAGTGGGGGCATGCACGTGCGCTTTCCTTCCAGGCTGTGGCAGAAATGTCACGCTTCCCGTCGCGTGGATCAAAGGATCTGTGGTTTTCCCTCGAGGCTTTCCTTGAGGCTTTCCCACAGGGCTGCCCCACGTGCCACCGTGGTGTGAGTCGATCCTCGGCGTGAAAGATGAGCCAGTGCAGTGCAAAGAGGTTCCTCTGGAATGGACTGAGACATCTGGGGGACTCTTGGAATGGTGGTACGACCATGGAGTTCCTCTCGCCTTTCCTGTTGAGAGTGCCTCCTCTTGAGATGCGACGGGAACGCCGGGAATTCTTTCCCGTTGAAAGCAGGGAAAGGATCCCACATCTCGAGCTACGATGGGGAAACGGGGCTCCTCTGGATGTGGGCGGGACCATCGTGTTTCCTCTCGAGTGGAGACGGGTATGGCGGTGAACTTCTTGAGTTGCAGCAAGGGTGTGAAAGACCCTTCCGAAGTTCCAGAGGTTTGGTGTCATTAGTCTCCAGATGCCTCATCGGAAATAGGCCTCATCTCGCCTGGAAGGGTGAACTTCCTGGATTTTCTCGAGTTGAGGCAGGTGTTCTCGAGTTACGACGGGGACCTCAGGGACCCGCCCTGGTGGCCTCAGGAGAGGCCAGTCCCCATGCGAGTTGCTAGGGGGCCTTTCGGGATTCGTCTCCCGTCGATACCGGGGACAAAAACCTTGTGTGGAGTCAGGGCCGGAACCGAGGATTCCTCTCAGGGGCTGACATGGATCTTTGGGTACTTCTGGAGTCTCCCCAGGGGAGTCAGGCCTCGTCTCGAGTGGGGGCATGCACGTGCGATTTCCTTCCAGGCTGTAGCAGCAATGTCACGCTTCCCGTCGCGTGGATCAAAGGATCTGTGGTTTTCCCTCGAGGCTTTCCCACAGGGCTGTCCCACGTGCCACCGTGGTATGAGTCGATCCTCGGCGTGAAAGATGAGCCAGTGCAGGGCAAAGAGGTTCCTCTCGAATGGACTGAGACATCTGGGGGACTCTTGGAATGGTGGTACGACCATGGAGTTCCTCTCGCCTTTCCTGTTGAGAGTGCCTCCTCTTGAGATGCGACGGGAACGCCGGGAATTCTTTCCCGTTGAAAGCAGGGAAAGGATCCCTCATCTCGAGCTAGGAGGGGGAAACGGGGCTCCTCTGGATGTGGGCGGGACCATCGTGCTTCCTCTCGAGTCGAGACGGGTATGGCGGTGAACTTCTTGAGTTGCAGCAAGGGTGTGAAAGACCCTTTCGAAGTTTCAGAGGTTAGGTGTCATTAGTCTCCAGACGCCTCATCGGAAATAGGCCTAATCTCGCCAGGAAGGGAGAACTTCCTGGATTTTCTCGAGTTGCGGCAGCTGTTCTGGAGTTACGACGGGGACCTCAGGGGCCCGCACTGGTGGCCTCAGGAGAGGCCAGTCCCCATGCGAGTTGCTAGGGGGCCTCTCGGGATTCCTCTCCCGTCGATACCGGGGCCAAAAACCTTGTGTGGAGTCAGGGCCGGAACCGAGGATTCCTCTCAGGGGCTGACATGGATCTTTGGGTACTTCTGGAGTCTCCACATGGGAGTCAGGCCTCGTCTCGAGTGGGGGCATGCACGTGCGCTTTCCTTCCAGGCTGTAGCAGCAATGTCACGCTTCCCTTCGCGTGGATCAAAGGATCTGTGGTTTTCCCTCGAGGCTTTACCTCGAGGCTTTCCCACAGGGCTTTCCCACGTGCCACCGTGGTGTGAGTCGATCCTGGCGTGAAAGATGAGCCAGTACAGGGCACAGAGGTTCCGCTGGAATGGACTGAGACATCTGGGGGACTCTTGGAATGGTGGTACGACCAGGGAGTTCCTCTCGCCTTTCCTGTTGAGAGTGCCTCCTTTTGAGATGCGACGGGAACACAGCGAATTCTTTCCCGTTGAAAGCAGGGAAAGGATCGCTCATCTCGAGCTACGAGGGGGAAACGGGGCTCCTCTGGATGTGGGCGGGACCATCGTGCTTCCTCTCGAGTGGAGACGGGTATGGCGGTGAACTTCTTGAGTTGCAGCAAGGGTGTGAAAGACCCTTTCGAAGTTCCAGAGGTTAGGTGTCATTAGTCTCCAGACGCCTCATCGGAAATAGGCCTCATCTCGCCTGGAAGGGAGAACTTACTGGATTTTCTCGAGTTGCGGCAGGTGTTCTCGAGTTACGACGGGGACCTCAGGGACCCGCCCTGGTGGCCTCAGGAGAGGCCAGTCCCCATGCGAGTTGCTAGGGGGCCTCTCGGGATTCCTCTCCCGTCGATACCGGGGCCAAAAACCTTGTGTGGAGTCAGGGCCGGAACCGAGGATTCCTCTCAGGGGCTGACATGGATCTTTGGGTACTTCTGGAGTCTCCCCAGGGGAGTCAGGCCTCGTCTCCAGTGGGGGCATGCACGTGCGCTTTCCTTCCAGGCTGTGGCAGAAATGTCACGCTTCCCGTCGCGTGGATCAAAGGATCTGTGGTTTTCCCTCGAGGCTTTCCTTGAGGCTTTCCCACAGGGCTGCCCCACGTGCCACCGTGGTGTGAGTCGATCCTCGGCGTGAAAGATGAGCCAGTGCAGTGCAAAGAGGTTCCTCTGGAATGGACTGAGACATCTGGGGGACTCTTGGAATGGTGGTACGACCATGGAGTTCCTCTCGCCTTTCCTGTTGAGAGTGCCTCCTCTTGAGATGCGACGGGAACGCCGGGAATTCTTTCCCGTTGAAAGCAGGGAAAGGATCCCACATCTCGAGCTACGATGGGGAAACGGGGCTCCTCTGGATGTGGGCGGGACCATCGTGTTTCCTCTCGAGTGGAGACGGGTATGGCGGTGAACTTCTTGAGTTGCAGCAAGGGTGTGAAAGACCCTTCCGAAGTTCCAGAGGGTTGGTGTCATTAGTCTCCAGATGCCTCATCGGAAATAGGCCTCATCTCGCCTGGAAGGGTGAACTTCCTGGATTTTCTCGAGTTGAGGCAGGTGTTCTCGAGTTACGACGGGGACCTCAGGGACCCGCCCTGGTGGCCTCAGGAGAGGCCAGTCCCCATGCGAGTTGCTAGGGGGCCTTTCGGGATTCGTCTCCCGTCGATACCGGGGACAAAAACCTTGTGTGGTGTCAGGGCCGGAACCGAGGATTCCTCTCAGAGGCTGACATGGATCTTTGGGTACTTCTGGAGTCTCCCCAGGGGAGTCAGGCCTCGTCTCGAGTGGGGGCATGCACGTGCGCTTTCCTTCCAGGCTGTAGCAGCAATGTCACGCTTCCCTTCGCGTGGATCAAAGGATCTGTGGTTTTCCCTCGAGGCTTTCCCTCGAGGCTTTCCCACAGGGCTGTCCCACGTGCCACCGTGGTGTGAGTCGATCCTGGCGTGAAAGATGAGCCAGTGCAGGGCAAAGAGGTTCCTCTGGAATGGACTGAGACATCTGGGGGACTCTTGGAATGGTGGTACGACCATGGAGTTCCTCTCGCCTTTCCTGTTGAGAGTGCCTCCTCTTGAGATGCGACCGGAACGCCGGGAATTCTTTCCCGTTGAAAGCAGGGAAAGGATCCCTCATCTCGAGCTACGAGGGGGAAACGGGGCTCCTCTGGATGTGGGCGGGACCATCGTGCTTCCTCTCGAGTGGAGACGGGTATGGCGGTGAACTTCTTGAGTTGCAGCAAGTGTGTGAAAGACCCTTTCGAATTTCCAGAGGTTAGGTGTCATTAGTCTCCAGACGCCTCATCGGAAATAGGCCTCATCTCGCCTGGAAGGGAGAACTTCCTGGATATTCTCGAGTTGCGGCAGGTGTTCTCGAGTTACGACGGGGACCTCAGGGACCCGCCCTGGTGGCCTCAGGAGAGGCCAGTCCCCATGCGACTTGCTAGGGGGCCTCTCGGGATTCCTCTCCCGTCGATACCGGGGCCAAAAACCTTGTGTGGAGTCAGGGCCGGAACCGAGGATTCCTCTCAGGGGCTGACATGGATCTTTGGGTACTTCTGGAGTCTCCCCAGGGGAGTCAGGCCTCGTCTCGAGTGGGGGCATGCACGTGCGATTTCCTTCCAGGCTGTAGCAGCAATGTCACGCTTCCCGTCGCGTGGATCAAAGGATCTGTGGTTTTCCCTCGAGGCTTTCCCACAGGGCTGTCCCACGTGCCACCGTGGTGTGAGTCGATCCTCGGCGTGAAAGATGAGCCAGTGCAGGGCAAAGAGGTTCCTCTGGAATGGACTGAGACATCTGGGGGACTCTTGGAATGGTGGTACGACCATGGAGTTCCTCCCGCCTTTCCTGTTGAGAGTGCCTCCTCTTGAGATGCGACGGGAACGCCGGGAATTCTTTCCCGTTGAAAGCAGGGAAAGGATCCCTCATCTTGATCTACGAGGGGGAAACGGGGCTCCTCTGGATGTGGGCGGGACCATCGTGCTTCCTCTCGAGTGGAGACGGGTATGGCGGTGAACTTCTTGAGTTGCAGCAAGGGTGTGAAAGACCCTTTCGAAGTTCCAGAGGTTAGGTGTCATTAGTCTCCAGACGCCTCATCGGAAATAGGCCTCATCTCGCCTGGAAGGGAGAACTTCCTGGATTTTCTCGAGTTGCGGCAGGTGTTCTCGAGTTACGACGGGGACCTCAGGGACCCGACCTGGTGGCCTCAGGAGAGGCCAGTCCCCATGCGAGGTGCTAGGGGACCTCTTGGGGTTCCTCTCCCGTCAATTCCGGGGCCAAAAACCTTGTGTGTAGTCAGGGCCGGAACCGAGGATTCCTCTCAGGGGCTGACATGGATCTTTGGGTACTTCTGGAGTCTCCCCAGGGGAGTCAGGCCTCGTCTCAAGTGGGGGCATGCACGTGCGCTTTCCTTCCAGGCTGTAGCAGCAATGTCACGCTTCCCGTCGCGTGGATTAAAGGATCTGTGGTTTTCCCTCGAGGCTTTCCCTCGAGGCTTTCCCACAAGCCTCTCCCACGTGCCACCGTGGTGTGAGTCGATCCTCGGCGTGAAAGATGAGCCAGTGCAGTGCAAAGAGGTTCCTCCGGAATGGACTGAGACATCTGGGGGACTCTTGGAATGGTGGTACGACCATGGAGTTCCTCTCGCCTTTCCTGTTGAGAGTGCCTCCTCTTGAGATGCGACGGGAACGCCGGGAATTCTTTCCCGTTGAAAGCAGGGAAAGGATCCCTCATCTCGAGCTACGAGGGGGAAACGGGGCTCCTCTGGATGTGGGAGGGACCATCGTGCTTCCTCGCGAGTGGAGACGGGTATGGCGGTGAACTTCTTGAGTTGCAGCAAGGGTGTGAAAGACCCTTTCGAAGTTCCAGAGGTTAAGTGTCATTAGTCTCCAGACGACTCATCGGAAATAGGCCTCATCTAGCCTGCAAGGGAGAATTTCCTGGATTTTCTCGAGTTGCAGCAGGTGTTCTCGATTTACGACGGGGACCTCAGGGACCCGCCCTGGTTTCCTCAGGTACGGCCAGTCCCCATGCTAGTTGCTAGGGGGCCTCTCGGGATTCCTCTCCCGTCGATACCGGGGCCAAAAACCTTGTGTGGAGTCAGGGCCGGAACCGAGGATTCCTCTCAGGGGCTGACATGGATCTTTGGGTACTTGTGGAGTCTCCACAGGGGAGTCAGGCCTCGTCTCGAGTGGGGGCATGCACGTGTGCTTTCCTTCCAGGCTGTAGCAGTAATGTCACGCTTCCCGTGGCCTGGATCAAAGGATCTGTGGTTTTCCCTCGAGGCTTTCCCTCGAGGCTTTCCCACAGGCCTGTCCCACGTGCCACCGTGGTGTGAGTCGATCCTCGGCGTGAAAGATGAGCCAGTGCAGGGCAAAGAGGTTCCTCTGGAATGGACTGAGACTTCTGGGGGACTCTTAGAATGGTGGTACGACCATGGAGTTCCTCTCGCCTTTCCTGTTGAGAGTGCCTCCTCTTGAGATGCGACGGGAACGCCGGGAATTCTTTCCCGTTGAAAGCAGGGAAAGGATCCCTCATCTCGAGCTACGAGGGGGAAACGGGGATCCTCTGGATGTGGGCGGGACCATCGTGCTTCCTCTCCAGTGGAGACGGGTATGGCGGTGAACTTCTTGAGTCGCAGCAAGGGTGTGAAAGACCCTTTCGAAGTTCCAGAGGTTAGGTGTCATAAGTCTCCAGACGCCTCATCGGAAGTACGCCTCATCTCGCCTGGAAGGGAGAACTTCCTGGATTTTCTCGAGTTGCGGCAGGTGCTCTCGAGTTACGACGGGAACCTCAGGGACCCGCTCTGGTGGCCTCAGGAGAGGCCAGTCCCCATGCGAGTTGCTAGGGGGCCTCTCGGGATTCCTCTCCCGTCGATACCGGGGCCAAAAACTTTGTGTGGAGTCAGGGCCGGAAACGAGGATTCCTCTCAGGGGCTGACATGGATCTTTGGGTACTTCTGGAGTCTCCCCAGGGGAGTCAGGCCTCGTCTCGAGTGGGGGCATGCACGTGCACTTTCCTTCCAGGCTGTAGCAGCAATGTCACGCTTCCCGTCGCGTGCTTCAAAGGATCTGCGTTATTCCCTCGAGGCTTTCCCTCGAGGCTTTCCCACAGGGCTGTCCCACGTGCCACCGTGGTGTGAGTCGATCCTCGGCATGAAAGATGAGCCAGTGCAGGGCAAAGAGGTTCCTCTGGAATGGACTGAGACATCTGGGGGACTCTTGGAATGGTGGTACGACCATGGAGTTCCTCTCGCTTTCCTGTTGAGAATGCCTCCTCTTGAGATGCGACGGGAACCCCGGGAATTCTTTCCCGTTGAAAGCAGGGAAAGGATCCCTCATCTCGAGCTACGAGGGGGAAACGGGGCTCCTCTGGATGTGGGCGGGACCATCGTGCTTCCTCTCGAGTGGAGACGGGTATGGAGGTGAACTTCTTGAGTCGCAGCAAGGGTGTGAAAGACCCTTTCGAAGTTCCAGAGGTTAGGTGTCATTAGTCTCCAGACGCCTCATCGGAAATACGCCTCATCTCGCCTGGAAGGGAGAACTTCCTGGATTTTCTCGAGTTGCAGCCGGTGTTCTCGAATTACGATCGGGACCTCAGGGACCCGCCCTGGTGGCCTCAGGAGAGGCCAGTCCCCATGCGAGTTGCTAGGGGGCCTCTCGGGATTCCTCTCCCTTCGATACCGGGGCCAAAAACCTTGTGTGGAGTCAGGGCCGGAACCGAGGATTCCTCTCAGGGGCTGACATGGATCTTTGGGTACTTGTGGAGTCTCCCCAGGGGAGTCAGGCCTCGTCTCGAGTGGGGGCATGCACGTGCGCTTTCCTTCCAGGCTGTAGCAGCAATGTCACGCTTCCCGTCGCGTGGATCAAAGGATCTGTGATTTTCCCTCGAGGCATTCCCTCGAGGCTTTCCCACAGGGCTGTCCCACGTGCCACCGTGGTGTGAGTCGATCCTCGGCGTGAAAGATGAGCCAGTGCAGGGCAAAGAGGTTCCTCTGGAATGGACTGAGACATCTGGGGGACTCTTGGAATGGTGGTACGACCATGGAGTTCCTCCCGCCTTTCCTGTTGAGAGTGCCTCCTCTTGAGATGCGACGGGAACGCCGGGAATTCTTTCCCGTTGAAAGCAGGGAAAGGATCCATCATCTTGATCTACGAGGGGGAAACGGGGCTCCTCTGGATGTGGGCGGGACCATCGTGCTTCCTCTCGAGTGGAGACGGGTATGGCGGTGAACTTCTTGAGTTGCAGCAAGGGTGTGAAAGACCCTTTCGAAGTTCCAGAGGTTAGGTGTCATTAGTCTCCAGACGCCTCATCGGAAATAGGCCTCATCTCGCCTGGAAGGGAGAACTTCCTGGATTTTCTCGAGTTGCGGCAGGTGTTCTCGAGTTACGACGGGGACCTCAGGGACCCGACCTGGTGGCCTCAGGAGAGGCCAGTCCCCATGCGAGGTGCTAGGGGACCTCTTGGGGTTCCTCTCCCGTCAATTCCGGGGCCAAAAACCTTGTGTGTAGTCAGGGCCGGAACCGAGGATTCCTCTCAGGGGCTGACATGGATCTTTGGGTACTTCTGGAGTCTCCCCAGGGGAGTCAGGCCTCGTCTCGAGTGGGGGCATGCACGTGCGCTTTCCTTCCAGGCTGTAGCAGCAATGTCACGCTTCCCGTCGCGTGGATTAAAGGATCTGTGGTTTTCCCTCGAGGCTTTCCCTCGAGGCTTTCCCACAAGCCTCTCCCACGTGCCACCGTGGTGTGAGTCGATCCTCGGCGTGAAAGATGAGCCAGTGCAGTGCAAAGAGGTTCCTCTGGAATGGACTGAGACATCTGGGGGACTCTTGGAATGGTGGTACGACCATGGAGTTCCTCTCGCCTTTCCTGTTGAGAGTGCCTCCTCTTGAGATGCGACGGGAACGCCGGGAATTCTTTCCCGTTGAAAGCAGGGAAAGGATCCCTCATCTCGAGCTACGAGGGGGAAACGGGGCTCCTCTGGATTTGGGAGGGACCATCGTGCTTCCTCGCGAGTGGAGACGGGTATGGCGGTGAACTTCTTGAGTTGCAGCAAGGGTGTGAAAGACCCTTTCGAAGTTCCAGAGGTTAAGTGTCATTAGTCTCCAGACGACTCATCGGAAATAGGCCTCATCTAGCCTGCAAGGGAGAATTTCCTGGATTTTCTCGAGTTGCAGCCGGTGTTCTCGAGTTACGATGGGGACCTCAGGGACCCGCCCTGGTGGCCTCAGGAGAGGCCAGTCCCCAGGCGAGTTGCTAGGGGGCCTCTCGGGATTCCTCTCCCTTCGATACCGGGGCCAAAAACCTTGTGTGGAGTCAGGGCCGGAACCGAGGATTCCTCTCAGGGGCTGACATGGATCTTTGGGTACTTGTGGAGTCTCCACAGGGGAGTCAGGCCTCGTCTCGAGTGGGGGCATGCACGTGTGCTTTCCTTCCAGGCTGTAGCAGTAATGTCACGCTTCCCGTGGCCTGGATCAAAGGATCTGTGGTTTTCCCTCGAGGCTTTCCCTCGAGGCTTTCCCACAGGCCTGTCCCACGTGCCACCGTGGTGTTAGTCGATCCTCGGCGTGAAAGATGAGCCAGTGCAGGGCCAAGAGGTTCCTCTGGAATGGACTGAGACTTCTGGGGGACTCTTAGAATGGTGGTACGACCATGGAGTTCCTCTCGCCTTTCCTGTTGAGAGTGCCTCCTCTTGAGATGCGACGGGAACGCCGGGAATTCTTTCCCGTTGAAAGCAGGGAAAGGATCCCTCATCTCGAGCTACGAGGGGGAAACGGGGATCCTCTGGATGTGGGCGGGACCATCGTGCTTCCTCTCCAGTGGAGACGGGTATGGCGGTGAACTTCTTGAGTCGCAGCAAGGGTGTGAAAGACCCTTTCGAAGTTCCAGAGGTTAGGTGTCATAAGTCTCCAGACGCCTCATCGGAAATACGCCTCATCTCGCCTGGAAGGGAGAACTTCCTGGATTTTCTCGAGTTGCGGCAGGGGCTCTCGAGTTACGACGGGAACCTCAGGCACCCGCTCTGGTGGCCTCAGGAGAGGCCAGTCCCCATGCGAGTTGCTAGGGGGCCTCTCGGGATTCCTCTCCCGTCGATACCGGGGCCAAAAACTTTGTGTGGAGTCAGGGCCGGAAACGAGGATTCCTCTCAGGGGCTGACATGGATCTTTGGGTACTTCTGGAGTCTCCCCAGGGGAGTCAGGCCTCGTCTCGAATGGGGGCATGCACGTGCGCTTTCCTTCCAGGCTGTAGCAGCAATGTCACGCTTCCCGTCGCGTGGATCAAAGGATCTGCGGTATTCCCTCGAGGCTTTCCCTCGAGGCTTTCCCACAGGGCTGTCCCACGTGCCACCGTGGTGTGAGTCGATCCTCGGCATGAAAGATGAGCCAGTGCAGGGCAAAGAGGTTCCTCTGGAATGGACTGAGACATCTGGGGGACTCTTGGAATGGTGGTACGACCATGGAGTTCCTCTCGCCTTTCCTGTTGAGAATGCCTCCTCTTGAGATGCGACGGGAACGCCGGGAATTCTTTCCCGTTGAAAGCAGGGAAAGGATCCCTCATCTCGAGCTACGAGGGGGAAACGTTGATCCTCTGGATGTGGGGGGGACCATCGTGCTTCCTCTCGAGTGGAGACGGGTATGGCGGTGAACTTCTTGAGTCGCAGCAAAGGTGTGAAAGACCCTTTCGAAATTCCAGAGGTTAGGTGTCATTAGTCTCCAGACGCCTCATCGGAAATAGGCCTCATCTCGCCTGGAAGGGAGAACTTCCTGGATTTTCTCGAGTTGCAGCCGGTGTTCTCGAATTACGAAGGGGACCTCAGGGACCCGCCCTGGTGGCCTCAGGAGAGGCCAGTCCCCATGCGAGTTGCTAGGGGGCCTCTTGGGGTTCCTCTCCCGTCAATTCCGGGGCCATAAACCTTGTGTGTAGTCAGGGCCGGAACCGAGGATTCCTCTCAGGGGCTGACATGGATCTTTGGGTACTTCTGGAGACTCCCCAGGGGAGTCAGGCCTCGTCTCGAGTGGGGGCATGCACGTGCGCTTTCCTTCGAGGCTGTAGCAGCAATGTCACGCTTCTTGTGGCGTGGATCAAAGGATCTGTGGTTTTCCCTCGAGGCTTTCCCTCGAGGCTTTCCCACAGGGCTGTCCCACGTGCCACCGTGGTGTGAATCGATCCTCGGGGTGAACGATGAGCCAGTGCAGGGCAAAGAAGTTCCTCTGGAATGGACTGAGACATCTGGGGGACTCTTGGAATGGTGGTACGACCATGGAGTTCCTCTCGCCTTTCCTGTTGAGAGTGCCTCCTCTTGAGATGCGATGGGAACGCCGGGAATTCTTTCCCGTTGAAAGCAGGGAAAGGATCCGTCATCTCGATCTCCGAGGAGGAAACGGGGCTCCTATAGATGTGGGCGGGACCATCGTGCTTCCTCTCGAGTGGAGACGGGTATGGCGGTGAACTTCCTGAGTTGCAGCAAGGGTGTGAAAGACCCTTTCGAAGTTCCAAACGTTAGGGGTCATTAGTCTCCAGACGCCTCATCGCAAATAGGCCTCATCTCGCCTGGAAGGGAGAACTTCCTGGATTTTCTCGAGTTGCGGCAGGTGTTCTCGAGTTACGACGGGGACCTCAGGGACCCGCCCTGGTGGCCTCAGGAGAGGCCAGTCCCCATGCGAGGTGATAGGGGGCCTCTCGGGATTCCTCTCCCGTCGATACCGGGGCCAAAAACCTTGTGTGGAGTCAGGGCCGGAACCGAGGATTCCTCTCATGGGTGACATGGATCTTTGGGTACTTCTGGAGTCTCCCCAGGGGAGTCAGGCCTCGTCTCGAGTGGGGGCATGCACGTGCGCTTTCCTTCCAGGCTGTAGCAGCAACGTCACGCTTCCCGTCGCGTGGATCAAAGGATCTGCGGTATTCCCTCGAGGCTTTCCCTCGAGGCTTTCCCACAGGGCTGTCCCACGTGCCACCGTGGTGTGAGTCGATCCTCGGCATGAAAGATGAGCCAGTGCAGGGCAAAGAGGTTCCTCTGGAATGGACTGAGACATCTGGGGGACTCTTGGAATGGTGGTACGACCATGGAGTTCCTCTCGCCTTTCCTGTTGAGAATGCCTCCTCTTGAGATGCGACGGGAACGCCGGGAATTCTTTCCCGTTGAAAGCAGGGAAAGGATCCCTCATCTCGAGCTACGAGGGGGAAACGGGGATCCTCTGGATGTGGGGGGGACCATCGTGCTTCCTCTCGAGTGGAGACGGGTATGGCGGTGAACTTCTTGAGTCGCAGCAAAGGTGTGAAAGACCCTTTCGAAGTTCCAGAGGTTAGGTGTCATTAGTCTCCAGACGCCTCATCGGAAATAGGCCTCATCTCGCCTGGAAGGGAGAACTTCCTGGATTTTCTCGAGTTGCAGCCGGTGTTCTCGAATTACGATGGGGACCTCAGGGACCCGCCCTGGTGGCCTCAGGAGAGGCCAGTCCCCATGCGAGTTGCTAGGGGGCCTCTTGGGGTTCCTCTCCCGTCAATTCCGGGGCCATAAACCTTGTGTGTAGTCAGGGCCGGAACCGAGGATTCCTCTCAGGGGCTGACATGGATCTTTGGGTACTTCTGGAGACTCCCCAGGGGAGTCAGGCCTCGTCTCGAGTGGGGGCATGCACGTGCGCTTTCCTTCGAGGCTGTAGCAGCAATGTCACGCTTCTTGTGGCGTGGATCAAAGGATCTGTGGTTTTCCCTCGAGGCTTTCCCTCGAGGCTTTCCCACAGGGCTGTCCCACGTGCCACCGTGGTGTGAATCGATCCTCGGGGTGAACGATGAGCCAGTGCAGGGCAAAGAAGTTCCTCTGGAATGGACTGAGACATCTGGGGGACTCTTGGAATGGTGGTACGACCATGGAGTTCCTCTCGCCTTTCCTGTTGAGAGTGCCTCCTCTTGAGATGCGATGGGAACGCCGGGAATTCTTTCCCGTTGAAAGCAGGGAAAGGATCCGTCATCTCGATCTCCGAGGAGGAAACGGGGCTCCTATAGATGTGGGCGGGACCATCGTGCTTCCTCTCGAGTGGAGACGGGTATGGCGGTGAACTTCCTGAGTTGCAGCAAGGGTGTGAAAGACCCTTTCGAAGTTCCAAACGTTAGGGGTCATTAGTCTCCAGACGCCTCATCGCAAATAGGCCTCATCTCGCCTGGAAGGGAGAACTTCCTGGATTTTCTCGAGTTGCGGCAGGTGTTCTCGAGTTACGACGGGGACCTCAGGGACCCGCCCTGGTGGCCTCAGGAGAGGCCAGTCCCCATGCGAGGTGATAGGGGGCCTCTCGGGATTCCTCTCCCGTCGATACCGGGGCCAAAAACCTTGTGTGGAGTCAGGGCCGGAACCGAGGATTCTTCTCAGGGGCTGAGATGGATCTTAGGGTACTTCTGAGGTCTCCCCAGGGGAGTCAGGCCTCGTCTGGAGTGGGGGCATGCACGTGCGCTTTCCTTCCAGGCTGTAGCAGCAATGTCACGCTTCCCGTCGCGTGGATCAAAGGATCTGTGGTTTTCCCTCGAGGCTTTCCCACAGGGCTGTCCCACGTGCCACCGTGGTGTGAGTCGATCCTAGGCGTGAAAGATGAGCCAGTGCAGGGCAAAGAGGTTCCTCTGGAATGGACTGAGACATCTGGGGGACTCTTGGCATGGTGGTACGACCATGGAGTTCCTCTCGCCTTTCCTGTTGAGAGTGCCTCCTCTTGAGATGCGATGGGAACGCTGGGAATTCTTTCCCGTTGAAAGCAGGGAAAGGATCCCTCATCTCGAGCTACGAGGGGGAAACGGGGCTCCTCTGGATGTGGGCGGTACCATCGTGCTTCCTCTCGAGTGGAGACGGGTATGGCGGTGAACTTCTTGAGTTGCAGCAAGGGTGTGAAAGACCCTTTCGAAGTTACAGAGGTTAGGTGTCATTAGTCTCCAGATGCCTCATCGGAAATAGGCCTCATCTCGCCTGGAAGGGAGAACTTCCTGGATATTCTCGAGTTGCGGCAGGTGTTCTCGAGTTACGACGGGGACCGCAGGGACCCGTCCTGGTGGCCTCAGGAGAGGCCAGTCCCCATGCGAGTTGCTAGGGGGCCTCTCGGGATTTCTCTCTCGTCGATGCCGGGGCCAAAAACCTTGTGTGGAGTCAGGGCTGGAACCGAGGATTCCTCTCATGGGTGACATGGATCTTTGGGTACTTCTGGAGTCTCCCCAGGGGAGTCAGGCCTCGTCTCGAGTGGGGGAATGCACGTGCGCTTTCCTTCCAGGCTGTAGCAGCAATGTCACGCTTCCCGTCGCGTGGATCAAAGGATCTGGGGTTTTCCCTCGAGGCTTTCCCTCGAGGCTTTCCCACAGGGCTGTCCCACGTGCCACCGTGGTGTGAGTCGATCCTAGGCGTGAAAGATGAGCCAGTGCAGGGCAAAGAGGTTCCTCTGAAATGGACTGAGACATCTGGGGGACTCTTGGAATGGTGGTACGACCATGGAGTTCCTCTCGCCTTTCCTGTTGAGAATGCCTCCTCTTGAGATGCGACGGGAACGCCGGGAATTCTTTCCCGTTGAAAGCAGGGAAAGGATCCCTCATCTCGAGCTAAGAGGGGGAAACGGGGATCCTCTGGATGTGGGCGGGACCATCGTGCTTCCTCTCGAGTGGAGACGGGTATGGCGGTGAACTTCTTGAGTTGCAGCAAGGGTGTGAAAGACCCTTTCGAAGTTCCAGAGGTTAGGTGTCATTAGTCTCCAGACGCCTCATCGGAAATAGGCCTAATCTCGCCAGGAAGGGAGAACTTCCTGGATTTTCTCGAGTTGCGGCAGGTGCTCTCGAGTTACGACGGGGACCTCAGGGACCCGCACTGGTGGCCTCAGGAGAGGCCAGTCCCCATGCGAGTTGCTAGGGGGCCTCTCGGGATTCCTCTCCCGTCGATACCGGGGCCAAAAACCTTGTGTGGAGTCACGGCCGGAACCGAGGATTCCTCTCAGGGGCTGACATGGATCTTTGGGTACTTCTGGAGTCTCCCCAGGGGAGTCAGGCCTCGTCTCGAGTGGGGGCATGCACGTGCGATTTCCTTCCAGGCTGTAGCAGCAATGTCACGCTTCCCGTCGCGTGGATGAAAGGATCTGTGGTTTTCCCTCGAGGCTTTCCCACAGGGCTGTCCCACGTGCCACCGTGGTATGAGTCGATCCTCGGCGTGAAAGATGAGCCAGTGCAGGGCAAAGAGGTTCCTCTCGAATGGACTGAGACATCTGGGGTACTCTTGGAATGGTGGTACGACCAGGGAGTTCCTCTCGCCTTTCCTGTTGAGAGTGCCTCTCTTGAGATGCGACGGGAACGCCGGGAATTCTTTCCCGTTGAAAGCAGGGAAAGGATCCCTCATCTCGAGCTACGAGGGGGAAACGGGGCTCCTCTGGATTTGGGAGGGACCATCGTGCTTCCTCGCGAGTGGAGACGGGTATGGCGGTGAACTTCTTGAGTTGCAGCAAGGGTGTGAAAGACCCTTTCGAAGTTCCAGAGGTTAAGTGTCATTAGTCTCCAGACGCCTCATCGGAAATAGGCCTCATCTAGCCTGCAAGCGAGAATTTCCTGGATTTTCTCGAGTTGCAGCCGGTGTTCTCGAGTTACGATGGGGACCTCAGGGACCCGCCCTGGTGGCCTCAGGAGAGGCCAGTCCCCAGGCGAGTTGCTAGGGGGCCTCTCGGGATTCCTCTCCCTTCGATACCGGGGCCAAAAACCTTGTGTGGAGTCAGGGCCGGAACCGAGGATTCCTCTCAGGGGCTGACATGGATCTTTGGGTACTTGTGGAGTCTCCACAGGGGAGTCAGGCCTCGTCTCGAGTGGGGGCATGCACGTGTGCTTTCCTTCCAGGCTGTAGCAGTAATGTCACGCTTCCCGTGGCCTGGATCAAAGGATCTGTGGTTTTCCCTCGAGGCTTTCCCTCGAGGCTTTCCCACAGGCCTGTCCCACGTGCCACCGTGGTGTGAGTCGATCCTCGGCGTGAAAGATGAGCCAGTGCAGGGCCAAGAGGTTCCTCTGGAATGGACTGAGACTTCTGGGGGACTCTTAGAATGGTGGTACGACCATGGAGTTCCTCTCGCCTTTCCTGTTGAGAGTGCCTCCTCTTGAGATGCGACGGGAACGCCGGGAATTCTTTCCCGTTGAAAGCAGGGAAAGGATCCCTCATCTCGAGCTACGAGGGGGAAACGGGGATCCTCTGGATGTGGGCGGGACCATCGTGCTTCCTCTCCAGTGGAGACGGGTATGGCGGTGAACTTCTTGAGTCGCAGCAAGGGTGTGAAAGACCCTTTCGAAGTTCCAGAGGTTAGGTGTCATAAGTCTCCAGACGCCTCATCGGAAATACGCCTCATCTCGCCTGGAAGGGAGAACTTCCTGGATTTTCTCGAGTTGCGGCAGGGGCTCTCGAGTTACGACGGGAACCTCAGGGACCCGCTCTGGTGGCCTCAGGAGAGGCCAGTCCCCATGCGAGTTGCTAGGGGGCCTCTCGGGATTCCTCTCCCGTCGATACCGGGGCCAAAAACTTTGTGTGGAGTCAGGGCCGGAAACGAGGATTCCTCTCAGGGGCTGACATGGATCTTTGGGTACTTCTGGAGTCTCCCCAGGGGAGTCAGGCCTCGTCTCGAATGGGGGCATGCACGTGCGCTTTCCTTCCAGGCTGTAGCAGCAATGTCACGCTTCCCGTCGCGTGGATCAAAGGATCTGCGGTATTCCCTCGAGGCTTTCCCTCGAGGCTTTCCCACAGGGCTGTCCCACGTGCCACCGTGGTGTGAGTCGATCCTCGGCATGAAAGATGAGCCAGTGCAGGGCAAAGAGGTTCCTCTGGAATGGACTGAGACATCTGGGGGACTCTTGGAATGGTGGTACGACCATGGAGTTCCTCTCGCCTTTCCTGTTGAGAATGCCTCCTCTTGAGATGCGACGGGAACGCCGGGAATTCTTTCCCGTTGAAAGCAGGGAAAGGATCCCTCATCTCGAGCTACGAGGGGGAAACGGGGATCCTCTGGATGTGGGGGGGACCATCGTGCTTCCTCTCGAGTGGAGACGGGTATGGCGGTGAACTTCTTGAGTCGCAGCAAAGGTGTGAAAGACCCTTTCGAAGTTCCAGAGGTTAGGTGTCATTAGTCTCCAGACGCCTCATCGGAAATAGGCCTCATCTCGCCTGGAAGGGAGAACTTCCTGGATTTTCTCGAGTTGCAGCCGGTGTTCTCGAATTACGATGGGGACCTCAGGGACCCGCCCTGGTGGCCTCAGGAGAGGCCAGTCCCCATGCGAGTTGCTAGGGGGCCTCTTGGGGTTCCTCTCCCGTCAATTCCGGGGCCATAAACCTTGTGTGTAGTCAGGGCCGGAACCGAGGATTCCTCTCAGGGGCTGACATGGATCTTTGGGTACTTCTGGAGACTCCCCAGGGGAGTCAGGCCTCGTCTCGAGTGGGGGCATGCACGTGCGCTTTCCTTCGAGGCTGTAGCAGCAATGTCACGCTTCTTGTGGCGTGGATCAAAGGATCTGTGGTTTTCCCTCGAGGCTTTCCCTCGAGGCTTTCCCACAGGGCTGTCCCACGTGCCACCGTGGTGTGAATCGATCCTCGGGGTGAACGATGAGCCAGTGCAGGGCAAAGAAGTTCCTCTGGAATGGACTGAGACATCTGGGGGACTCTTGGAATGGTGGTACGACCATGGAGTTCCTCTCGCCTTTCCTGTTGAGAGTGCCTCCTCTTGAGATGCGATGGGAACGCCGGGAATTCTTTCCCGTTGAAAGCAGGGAAAGGATCCGTCATCTCGATCTCCGAGGAGGAAGCGGGGCTCCTATAGATGTGGGCGGGACCATCGTGCTTCCTCTCGAGTGGAGACGGGTATGGCGGTGAACTTCCTGAGTTGCAGCAAGGGTGTGAAAGACCCTTTCGAAGTTCCAAACGTTAGGGGTCATTAGTCTCCAGACGCCTCATCGCAAATAGGCCTCATCTCGCCTGGAAGGGAGAACTTCCTGGATTTTCTCGAGTTGCGGCAGGTGTTCTCGAGTTACGACGGGGACCTCAGGGACCCGCCCTGGTGGCCTCAGGAGAGGCCAGTCCCCATGCGAGTTGCTAGGGGGCCTCTCGGGATTCCTCTCCCGTCGATACCGGGGCCAAAAACCTTGTGTGGAGTCAGGGCCGGAACCGAGGATTCCTCTCAGGGGCTGACATGGATCTTTGGGTACTTCTGGAGTCTCCCCAGGGGAGTCAGGCCTCGTCTCGAGTGAGGGCATGCACGTGCGCTTTCCTTCCAGGCTGTAGCAGCAATGTCACGCTTCCCGTGGCCGGGATCAAAGGATCTGTGGTTTTCCCTCGAGGCTTTCCCTCGAAGCTTTCCCACAGGGCTGTCCCATGTGCCACCGTGGTGTGAGTCGATCCTCGGCATGAAAGATGAGCCAGTGCAGGGCAAAGAGGTTCCTCTGGAATGGACTGAGACATCTGGGGGAGTCTTGGAATGGTGGTACGACCATGGAGTTCCTCTCGCCTTTCCTGTTGAGAGTGCCTCCTCTTGAGATGCGACGGGAACTCCGGGAATTCTTTCCCGTTGAAAGCAGAGAAAGGATCCCTCATCTCGAGCTACGAGGGGGAAACGGGGCTCCTCTGGATCTGGGCGGGACCATCGTGCTTCCTCTCGAGTGGAGACGGGTATGGCGGTAAACTTCTTGAGTTGCAGCAAGGGTGTGAAAGGCCCTTTCGAAGTTCCAGAGTTTAGGTGTCATTAGTCTCCAGACTCCTCATCGGAAATAGGCCTCATCTCGCCTGGAAGGGAGAACTTCCTGGATTTTCTCGAGTTGCGGCAGGTGTTCTCGAGTTACGACGGGGACCTCAGGGACCCGCCCTGGTGGCCTCAGGAGAGGCCAGTCCCCATGCGAGTTGCTAGGGGGCCTCTCGGGATTCCTCTCCCGTCGATACCAGGGCCAAAAACCTTGTGTGGAGTCAGGGCCGGAACCGAGGATTCCTCTCAGGGGCTGACATGGATCTTTGGGTACTTCTGGAGTCTCCCCAGGGGAGTCAGGCCTCGTCTCGAGTCGGGGCATGCACGTGCGCTTTCCTTCCAGGCTGTAGCAGCAATGTCACGCTTCCCGTCGAGTAGATCAATGGATCTGTGGTTTTCCCTCGAGGCTTTCCCTCGAGGCTTTCCCACAGGGCTGTCCCACGTGCCACCGTGGTGTGAGTCGATCCTCGGCGTGAAAGATGAGCCAGTGCAGGGCAAAGAGGTTCCTCTGGAATGGACTGAGACATCTGGGGGACTCTTGGAATGGTGGTATGACCATGGAGTTCCTCTCGCCTTTCCTGTTGAGAGTGCCTCCTCTTGAGATGCGACGGGAACGCCGGGAATTCTTTCCCGTAGAAAGCAGGGAAAGGATCCCTCATCTCGAGCTACGAGGGGGAAACGGGGCTCCTCCGGATGTGGGCGGGACCATCGTGCTTCCTCTCGAGGGGAGACGGGTATGGCGGTGAACTTCTTGAGTTGCAGAAAGGGTGTGAAAGACCCTTTCGAAGTTCCAGAGGTTAGGTGTCATTAGTCTCCAGACGCCTCATCGGAAATAGGCCTCATCTCGCCTGGAAGGGAGAACTTCCTGGATTTTCTAGAGTTGCGGCACGTGTTCTCGAGTTGCGACGGGGACCTCAGGGACCCGCCCTGGTGGCCTCAGGAGAGGCCAGTCCCCATGCGAGTTGCTAGGGGGCCTCTCGGGATTCCTCTCCCGTCGATACCGGGGCCAAAGACCTTGTGTGGAGTCAGGGCCGGAACCGAGGATTCCTCTCAGGGGCAGACATGGATCTTTGGGTACTTCTGGAGTCTCCCCAGGGGAGTCAGGCCTCGTCTCGAGTGGGGGCATGCACGTGCGCTTTCCTTCCAGGCTGTGGCAGAAATGTCACGCTTCCCGTGGCGTGGATCAAAGGATCTGTGGTTTTCCCTCGAGGCTTTCCTCGAGGCTTTCCCACAGGGCTGTCCCACGTGCCACCGTGGTGTGAGTCGATCCTCGGCGTGAAAAATGAGCCAGTGCAGGGCAAAGAGGTTCCTCTGGAATGGACTGAGACATCTGGGGGACTCTTAGAATGGTGGTGCGACCATGGAGTTCCTCTCGCCTTTCCTGTTAAGAGTGCCTCCTCTTGAGATGCGACGGGAACGCCGGGAATTCTTTCCCGTTGAAAGCAGGGAAAAGATCCCTCATCTCGAGCTACGAGGGGGAAACGGGGCTCCTCTGGATGTGGGCGGGACCATCGTGCTTCCTCTCGAGTGGAGACGGGTATGGCAGTGAACTTCTTGAGTTGCAGCAAGGGTGTGAAAGACCCTTTCGAAGTTCCAGAGTTTAGGTGTCATTAGTCTCCAGACGCCTCATCGGAAATAGGCCTCATCTAGCCTGGAAGGGAGAATTTCCTGGATTTTCTCGAGTTGCAGCCGGTGTACTCGAGTTACGATGGGGACCTCAGGGACCCGCCCTGGTGGCCTCAGGAGAGGCCAGTCCCCAGTCGAGTTGCTAGGGGGCCTCTCGGGATTCCTCTCCCTTCGATACCGGGGCCAAAAACCTTGTGTGGAGTCAGGGCCGGAACCGAGGATTCCTCTCAGGGGCTGACATGGATCTTTGGGTACTTGTGGAGTCTCCACAGGGGAGTCAGGCCTCGTCTCGAGTGGGGGCATGCACGTGTGCTTTCCTTCCAGGCTGTAGCAGTAATGTCACGCTTCCCGTGGCCTGGATCAAAGGATCTGTGGTTTTCCCTCGAGGCTTTCCCTCGAGGCTTTCCCACAGGGCTGTCCCACGTGCCACCGTGGTGTGAGTCGATCCTCGGCGTGAAAGATGAGCCAGTGCAGGGCAAAGAGGTTCCTCTGGAATGGACTGAGACTTCTGGGGGACTCTTAGAATGGTGGTACGACCATGGAGTTCCTCTCGCCTTTCCTGTTGAGAGTGCCTCCTCTTGAGATGCGACGGGAACGCCGGGAATTCTTTCCCGTTGAAAGCAGGGAAAGGATCCCTCATCTCGAGCTACGAGGGGGAAACGGGGCTCCTCTGGATGTGGGCGGGACCATCGTGCTTCCTCTCGAGTGGAGACGGGTATGGCGGTGAACTTCTTGAGTTGCAGCAAGGGTGTGAAAGACCCTTTCGAAGTTCCAGAGGTTATGTGCCATTAGTCTCCAGACGCCGCATTGGAAATAGGCCTCATCTCGCCTCGAAGGGAGAACTTCCTGGATTTTCTCGAGGTGCGGCAGGTGTTCTCGAGTTACGACGGGGACCTCAGGAACCCGCACTGGTGGCCTCAGGAGAAGCCAGTCCCCATGCGAGTTGCAAGGGTGCCTCTCGGGATTCCTCTCCCGTCGATACCGGGGCCAAAGACCTTGTGTGGAGTCAGGGCCGGAACCGAGGATTCCTCTCAGGGGCAGACATGGATCTTTGGGTACTTCTGGAGTCTCCCCAGGGGAGTCAGGCCTCGTCTCGAGTGGGGGCATGCACGTGCGCTTTCCTTCCAGGCTGTGGCAGAAATGTCACGCTTCCCGTGGCGTGGATCAAAGGATCTGTGGTTTTCCCTCGAGGCTTTCCTCGAGGCTTTCCCACAGGGCTGTCCCACGTGCCACCGTGGTGTGAGTCGATCCTCGGCGTGAAAGATGAGCCAGTGCAGGGCAAAGAGGTTCCTCTGGAATGGACTGAGACATCTGGGGGACTCTTAGAATGGTGGTACGACCATGGAGTTCCTCTCGCCTTTCCTGTTAAGAGTGCCTCCTCTTGAGATGCGACGGGAACGCCGGGAATTCTTTCCCGTTGAAAGCAGGGAAAAGATCCCTCATCTCGAGCTACGAGGGGGAAACGGGGCTCCTCTGGATGTGGGCGGGACCATCGTGCTTCCTCTCGAGTGGAGACGGGTATGGCGGTGAACTTCTTGAGTTGCAGCAAGGGTGTGAAAGACCCTTTCGAAGTTCCAGAGTTTAGGTGTCATTAGTCTCCAGACGCCTCATCGGAAATAGGCCTCATCTCGCCTGGAAGGGAGAACTTCCTGGATTTTCTCGAGTTGCGGCAGGTGTTCTCCAGTTACGACGGGGACCTCAGGGACCCGCCCTGGTGGCCTCAGGAGAGGCCAGTCCCCATGCGAGTTGCTAGGGGGCTCTCGGGATTCCTCTCCCGTCGATACCGGGGCCAAAAACCTTGTGTGGAGTCAGGGCCGGAACCGAGGATTCCTCTCAGGGGCTGACATGGATCTTTGGGTACTTCTGGAGTCTCCCCAGGGGAGTCAGGCCTCGTCTCGAGTGGGGGCATGCACGTGCGCTTTCCTTCCAGGCTGTAGCAGCAATGTCACGATTCCCGTCGCGTGCATCAAAGGATCTGTGGTTTTCCCTCGAGGCTTTCCCACAGGGCTGTCGCACGTGCCACTGTGGTGTGAGTCGATCCTCGGCGTGAAAGATGAGCCAGTGCAGGGCAAAGAGGTTCCTCTGGAATGGACTGAGACATCTGGGGGACTCTTAGAATGGTGGTACGACCATGGAGTTCCACTCTCCTTTCCTGTTGAGAGTGCCTCCTCTTGAGATGCGACGGGAACGCCGGGAATTCTTTCCCGTTGAAAGCAGGGAAAGGATCCCTCATCTTGATCTACGAGGGGGAAACGGGGCTCCTCTGGATGTGGGCGAGACCTTCGTGCTTCCTCTCGAGTGGAGATGGGTATGGCGGTGAACTTCTTGAGTCGCAGCAAGGGTGTGAAAGACCCTTTCGAAGTTCCAGAGTTTAGGTGTCATTAGTCTCCAGACGCCTCATCGGAAATAGGCCTCATCTCGCCTGGAAGGGAGAACTTCCTGGATTTTCTCGAGTTGCGGCAGGTGTTCTCCAGTTACGACGTGGACCTCAGGGACCCGCCCTGGTGGCCTCAGGATAGGCCAGTCCCCATGCGAGGTGCTAGGGGACCTCTTGGGGTTCCTCTCCCGTCAATTCCGGGGCCAAAAACCTTGTGTGTAGTCAGGGCCGGAACCGAGGATTCCTCTCAGGGGCTGACATGGATCTTTGGGTACTTCTGGAGTCTCCCCAGGGGAGTCAGGCCTCGTCTCGAGTGGGGGCATGCACGTGCGCTTTCCTTCCAGGCTGTAGCAGCAATGTCACGCTTCCCGTCGCGTGGATTAAAGGATCTGTGGTTTTCCCTCGAGGCTTTCCCTCGAGGCTTTCCCACAGGGCTCTCCCACGTGCCACCGTGGTGTGAGTCGATCCTCGGCGTGAAAGATGAGCCAGTGCAGGGCAAAGAGGTTCCTCTGGAATGGACTGAGACATCTGGGGGACTCTTGGAATGGTGGTACGACCATGGAGTTCCTCTCGCCTTTCCTGTTGAGAGTGCCTCCTCTTGAGATGCGACGGGAACGCCGGGAATACTTTCCCGTTGAAAGCAGGGAAAGGATCCCTCATCTCGAGCTACGAGGGGGAAACGGGGCTCCTCTGGATTTGGGAGGGACCATCGTGCTTCCTCGCGAGTGGAGACGGGTATGGCGGTGAACTTCTTGAGTTGCAGCAAGGGTGTGAAAGACCCTTTCGAAGTTCCAGAGGTTAAGTGTCATTAGTCTCCAGACGCCTCATCGGAAATAGGCCTCATCTAGCCTGGAAGGGAGAATTTCCTGGATTTTCTCGAGTTGCAGCCGGTGTTCTCGAGTTACGATGGGGACCTCAGGGACCCGCCCTGGTAGCCTCAGGAGAGGCCAGTCCCCAGGCGAGTTGCTAGGGGGCCTCTCGGGATTCCGCTCCCTTCGATACCGGGGCCAAAAACCTTGTGTGGAGTCAGGGCCGGAACCGAGGATTCCTCTCAGGGGCTGACATGGATCTTTGGGTACTTGTGGAGTCTCCACAGGGGAGTCAGGCCTCGTCTCGAGTGGGGGCATGCACGTGTGCTTTCCTTCCAGGCTGTAGCAGTAATGTCACGCTTCCCGTGGCCTGGATCAAAGGATCTGTGGTTTTCCCTCGAGGCTTTCCCTCGAGGCTTTCCCACAGGCCTGTCCCACGTGCCACCGTGGTGTGAGTCGATCCTCGGCGTGAAAGATGAGCCAGTGCAGGGCAAAGAGGTTCCTCTGGAATGGACTGAGACTTCTGGGGGACTCTTAGAATGGTGGTACGACCATGGAGTTCCTCTCGCCTTTCCTGTTGAGAGTGCCTCCTCTTGAGATGCGACGGGAACGCCGGGAATTCTTTCCCGTTGAAAGCAGGGAAAGGATCCCTCATCTCGAGCTACGAGGTGGAAACGGGGATCCTCTGGATGTGGGCGGGACCATCGTGCTTCCTCTCCAGTGGAGACGGGTATGGCGGTGAACTTCTTGAGTCGCAGTAAGGGTGTGAAAGACCCTTTCGAAGTTCCAGAGGTTAGGTGTCATAAGTCTCCAGACGCCTCATCGGAAATACGCCTCATCTCGCCTGGAAGGGAGAACTTCCTGGATTTTCTCGAGTTGCGGCAGGTGCTCTCGAGTTACGACGGGAACCTCAGGGACCCGCTCTGGTGGCCTCAGGAGAGGCCAGTCCCCATGCGAGTTGCTAGGGGGCCTCTCGGGATTCCTCTCCCGTCGATACCGGGGCCAAAAACTTTGTGTGGAGTCAGGGCCGGAAACGAGGATTCCTCTCAGGGGCTGACATGGATCTTTGGGTACTTCTGGAGTCTCCCCAGGGGAGTCAGGCCTCGTCTCGAGTGGGGGCATGCACGTGCGCTTTCCTTCCAGGCTGTAGCAGCAATGTCACGCTTCCCGTCGCGTGGATCAAAGGATCTGCGGTATTCCCTCGAGGCTTTCCCTCGAGGCTTCCCCACAGGGCTGTCCCACGTGCCACCGTGGTGTGAGTCGATCCTCGGCATGAAAGATGAGCCAGTGCAGGGCAAAGAGATTCCTCTGGAATGGACTGAGACATCTGGGGGACTCTTGGAATGGTGGTACGACCATGGAGTTCCTCTCGCCTTTCCTGTTGAGAATGCCTCCTCTTGAGATGCGACGGGAACGCCGGGAATTCTTTCCCGTTGAAAGCAGCGAAAGGATCCCTCATCTCGAGCTACGAGGGGGAAACGGGGATCCTCTGGATGTGGGCGGGACCATCGTGCTTCCTCTCGAGTGGAGACGGGTATGGCGGTGAACTTCTTGAGTCGCAGCAAAGGTGTGAAAGACCCTTTCGAAGTTCCAGAGGTTAGGTGTCATTAGTCTCCAGACGCCTCATCGCAAATAGGCCTCATCTCGCCTGGAAGGGAGAACTTCCTGGATTTTCTCGAGTTGCAGCCGGTGTTCTCGAATTACGATGGGGACCTCAGGGACCCGCCCTGGTGGCCTCAGGAGAGGCCAGTCCCCATGCGAGTTGCTAGGGGGCCTCTTGGGATTCCTCTCCCGTCAATTCCGGGGCCATAAACCTTGTGTGTAGTCAGGGCCGGAACCGAGGATTCCTCTCAGGGGCTGACATGGATCTTTGGGTACTTCTGGAGACTCCCCAGGGGAGTCAGGCCTCGTCTCGAGTGGGGGCATGCACGTGCGCTTTCCTTCGAGGCTGTAGCAGCAATGTCACGCTTCTTGTGGCGTGGATCAAAGGATCTGTGGTTTTCCCTCGAGGCTTTCCCTCGAGGCTTTCCCACAGGGCTGTCCCACGTGCCACCGTGGTGTGAATCGATCCTCGGGGTGAAAGATGAGCCAGTGCAGGGCAAAGAAGTTCCTCTGGAATGGACTGAGACATCTGGGGGACTCTTGGAATGGTGGTACGACCATGGAGTTCCTCTCGCCTTTCCTGTTGAGAGTGCCTCCTCTTGAGATGCGATGGGAACGCCGGGAATTCTTTCCCGTTGACAGCAGGGAAAGGATCCGTCATCTCGAGCTCCGAGGAGGAAACGGGGCTCCTATAGATGTGGGCGGGACCATCGTGCTTCCTCTCGAGTGGAGACGGGTATGGCGGTGAACTTCCTGAGTTGCAGCAAGGGTGTGAAAGACCCTTTCGAAGTTCCAAACGTTAGGGGTCATTAGTCTCCAGACGCCTCATCGCAAATAGGCCTCATCTCGCCTGGAAGGGAGAACTTCCTGGATTTTCTCGAGTTGCGGCAGGTGTTCTCGAGTTACGACGGGGACCACAGGGACCCGCCCTGGTGGCCTCAGGAGAGGCCAGTCCCCATGCGAGGTGATAGGGGGCCTCTCGGGATTCCTCTCCCTTCGATACCGGGGCCAAAAACCTTGTGTGGAGTCAGGGCCGGAACCGAGGATTCTTCTCAGGGGCTGACATGGATCTTTGGGTACTTCTGAGGTCTCCCCAGGGGAGTCAGGCCTCGTCTCGAGTGGGGGCATGCACGTGCGCTTTCCTTCCAGGCTGTAGCAGCAATGTCACGCTTCCCGTCGCGTGGATCAAAGGATCTGTGGTTTTCCCTCGAGGCTTTCCCACAGGGCTGTCCCACGTGCCACCGTGGTGTGAGTCGATCCTAGGCGTGAAAGATGAGCCAGTGCAGGGCAAAGAGGTTCCTCTGGAATGGACTGAGACATCTGGGGGACTCTTGGCATGGTGGTACGACCATGGAGTTCCTCTCGCCTTTCCTGTTGAGAGTGCCTCCTCTTGAGATGCGATGGGAACGCTGGGAATTCTTTCCCGTTGAAAGCAGGGAAAGGATCCCTCATCTCGAGCTACGAGGGGGAAACGGGGCTCCTCTGGATGTGGGCGGGACCATCGTGCTTCCTCTCGAGTGGAGACGGGTATGGCGGTGAACTTCTTGAGTTGCAGCAAGGGTGTGAAAGACCCTTTCGAAGTTACAGAGGTTAGGTGTCATTAGTCTCCAGATGCCTCATCGAAAATAGGCCTCATCTCGCCTGGAAGGGAGAACTTCCTGGATATTCTCGAGTTGCGGCAGGTGTTCTCGAGTTACGACGGGGACCTCAGGGACCCGTCCTGGTGCCCTCAGGAGAGGCCAGTCCCCATGCGAGTTGCTAGGGGGCCTCTCGGGATTTCTCTCTCGTCGATGCCGGGGCCAAAAACCTTGTGTGGAGTCAGGGCCGGAACCGAGGATTCCTCTCATGGGTGACATGGATCTTTGGGTACTTCTGGAGTCTCCCCAGGGGAGTCAGGCCTCGTCTCGAGTGGGGGCATGCACGTGCGCTTTCCTTCCAGGCTGTAGCAGCAATGTCACGCTTCCCGTCGCGTGGATCAAAGGATCTGGGGTTTTCCCTCGAGGCTTTCCCTCGAGGCTTTCCCACAGGGCTGTCCCACGTGCCACCGTGGTGTGAGTCGATCCTAGGCGTGAAAGATGAGCCAGTGCAGGGCAAAGAGGTTCCTCTGGAATGGACTGAGACATCTGGGGGACTCTTGGAATGGTGGTACGACCATGGAGTTCCTCTCGCCTTTCCTGTTGAGAATGCCTCCTCTTGAGATGCGACGGGAACGCCGGGAATTCTTTCCCGTTGAAAGCAGGGAAAGGATCCCTCATCTCGAGCTACGAGGGGGAAACGGGGATCCTCTGGATGTGGGCGGGACCATCGTGCTTCCTCTCGAGTGGAGACGGGTATGGCGGTGAACTTCTTGAGTCGCAGCAAAGGTGTGAAAGACCCTTTCGAAGTTCCAGAGGTTAGGTGTCATTAGTCTCCAGACGCCTCATCGGAAATAGGCCTCATCTCGCCTGGAAGGGAGAACTTCCTGGATTTTCTCGAGTTGCAGCCGGTGTTCTCGAATTACGATGGGGACCTCAGGGACCCGCCCTGGTGGCCTCAGGAGAGGCCAGTCCCCATGCGAGTTGCTAGGGGGCCTCTTGGGGTTCCTCTCCCGTCAATTCCGGGGCCATAAACCTTGTGTGTAGTCAGGGCCGGAACCGAGGATTCCTCTCAGGGGCTGACATGGATCTTTGGGTACTTCTGGAGACTCCCCAGGGGAGTCAGGCCTCGTCTCGAGTGGGGGCATGCACGTGCGCTTTCCTTCGAGGCTGTAGCAGCAATGTCACGCTTCTTGTGGCGTGGATCAAAGAATCTGTGGTTTTCCCTCGAGGCTTTCCCTCGAGGCTTTCCCACAAGGCTGTCCCACGTGCCACCGTGGTGTGAATCGATCCTCGGGGTGAAAGATGAGCCAGTGCAGGGCAAAGAAGTTCCTCTGGAATGGACTGAGACATCTGGGGGACTCTTGGAATGGTGGTACGACCATGGAGTTCCTCTCGCCTTTCCTGTTGAGAGTGCCTCCTCTTGAGATGCGATGGGAACGCCGGGAATTCTTTCCCGTTGAAAGCAGGGAAAGGATCCGTCATCTCGAGCTCCTAGGAGGAAACGGGGCTCCTATAGATGTGGGCGGGACCATCGTGCTTCCTCTCGAGTGGAGACGGGTATGGCGGTGAACTTCCTGAGTTGCAGCAAGGGTGTGAAAGACCCTTTCGAAGTTCCAAACGTTAGGGGTCATTAGTCTCCAGACGCCTCATCGCAAATAGGCCTCATCTCGCCTGGAAGGGAGAACTTCCTGGATTTTCTCGAGTTGCGGCAGGTGTTCTCGAGTTACGACGGGGACCTCAGGGACCCGCCCTGGTGGCCTCAGGAGAGGCCAGTCCCCATGCGAGGTGATAGGGGGCCTCTCGGGATTCCTCTCCCGTCGATACCGGGGCCAAAAACCTTGTGTGGAGTCAGGTCCGGAACCGAGGATTCTTCTCAGGGGCTGAGATGGATCTTTGGGTACTTCTGAGGTCTCCCCAGTGGAGTCAGGCCTCGTCTCGAGTGGGGGCATGCACGTGCGCTTTCCTTCCAGGCTGTAGCAGCAATGTCACGCTTCCCGTCGCGTGGATCAAAGGATCTGTGGTTTTCCCTCGAGGCTTTCCCACAGGACTGTCCCACGTGCCACCGTGGTGTGAGTCGATCCTGGGCGTGAAAGATGAGCCAGTGCAGGGCAAAGAGGTTCCTCTGGAATGGACTGAGACATCTGGGGGACTCTTGGAATGATGGTCCGACCATGGAGTTCCTCTCGCCTTTCCTGTTGAGAGTGCCTCCTCTTGAGATGCGACGGGAACGCCGGGAATTCTTTCCCGTTGAATGCAGGGAAAGGATCCCTCATCTCGAGCTACGAGGGGGAAACGGGGCTCCTCTGGATGTGGGCGGGACCATCGTGCTTCCTCTCGAGTGGAGACGGGTATGGCGGTGAACTTCTTGAGTTGCAGCAAGGGTGTGAAAGACCCTTTCGAAGTTCAGAGGTTAGGTGTCATTAGTCTCCAGACGCCTCATCGGAAATAGGCCTCATCTCGCCTGGAAGGGAGAACTTCCTGGATTTTCTCGAGTTGCGGCAGGTGTTCTCGAGTTACGACGGGGACCTCAGGGACCCGCCCTGATGGCCTCAGGAGAGGCCAGGCCCATGCGAGTTGCTAGGGGGCCTCTCGGGATTCCTCTCCCGTGAATACCGGGGCCAAAAACCTTGTGTGGATTCAGGGCCGGAACCGAGGATTCCTCTCAGGGGTGACATGGATCTTTGGGTACTTCTGGAGTCTCCCCAGGGGAGTCAGGCCTCGTCTCGAGTGGGGGCATGCACGTGCGCTTTCCTTCCAGGCTGTAGCTGCAATGTCACGCTTCCCGTCGCGTGGATCAAAGGATATGTGGTTTTCCCTCGAGGCTTTCCCTCGACGCTTTCCCACTGGGCTGTCCCACGTGCCACCGTGGTGTGAGTCGATCCTAGGCGTGAAAGATGGGCCAGTGCAGGGCAAAGAGGTTCCTCTGGAATGGACTGAGACATCTTGGGGACTCTTGGCATGGTGGTACGACCATGGAGTTCCTCTCGCCTTTCCTGTTGAGAGTGCCTCCTCTTGAGATGCGATGGGAACGCTGGGAATTCTTTCCCGTTGAAAGCAGGGAAAGGATCCCTCATCTCGAGCTAAGAGGGGGAAACGGGGCTCCTCTGGATGTGGGCGGGACCATCGTGCTTCCTCTCGAGTGGAGATGGGTATGGCGGTGAACTTCTTGAGTTGCAGCAAGGGTGTGAAAGATCCTTTCGAAGTTCCAGAGGTTAGGTGTCATTAGTCTCCAGATGCCTCATCGGAAATAGGCCTCATCTCGCCTGGAAGGGAGAACTACCTGGATATTCTCGAGTTGCGGCAGGTGTTCTCGAGTTACGACGGGGACTTCAGGGACCCGCCCTGGTGGCCTCAGGAGAGGCCAGTCCCCATGCGAGTTGCTAGGGGGCCTCTCGGTATTCCTCTCCCGCCGATACCGGGGCCAAAAACCTTGTGTGGAGTCAGGGCCGGAACCGAGGATTCCTCTCACGGGTGACATGGATCTTGGGTACTTCTGGAGTCTCCCCAGGGGAGTCAGGCCTCGTCTCGAGTGGGGGCATGCACGTGCGCTTTCCTTCCAGGCTGTAGCAGCAATGGCACGCTTCCCGTCGCGTGGATCAAAGGATCTGTGGTTTTCCCTCGAGGCTTTCCCTCGAGGCTTTCCCACAGGGCTGTCCCACGTGCCACCGTGGTGTGAGTCGATCCTAGGCGTGAAAGATGAGCCAGTGCAGGGCAAAGAGGTTCCTCTGGAATGGACTGAGACATCTGGGGGACTCTTGGAATGGTGGTACGACCATGGAGTTCCTCTCGCCTTTCCTGTTGAGAGTGCCTCCTCTTGAGATGCGACGGGAACGCCGGGAATTCTTTCCCGTTGAAAGCAGGGAAAGGATCCCTCATCTCGAACTCCGAGGGGGAAACGGGGCTCCTCTGGATGTGGGCGGGACCATCGTGCTTCCTCTCGAGTGGAGACGGGTATGGCGGTGAACTTCTTGAGTTGCAGCAAGGGTGTGAAAGACCCTTTCGAAGTTCCAGAGGTTAGGTGTCATTAGTCTCCAGACGCCTCATCGGAAATAGGCCTCATCTCGCCTGGAAGGGAGAACTTCCTGGATTTTCTCGAGTTGCGGCAGGTGTTCTCGAGTTACGACGGGGACCTCAGGGACCCGCCCTGGTGGCCTCAGGAGAGGCCATTCCCCATGCGAGTTGCTAGGGGGCCTCTCGGGATTCCTCTTCTGTCGATACCGGGGCCAAAAACCTTGTGTGGAGTCAGGGCCGGATCCGAGGATTCCTCTCAGGGGCTGACATGGATCTTTGGGTACTTCTGGAGTCTCCCCAGGGGAGTCAGGCCTCGTCTCGAGTGGGGGCATGCACGTGCGCTTTCCTTACAGGCTGTAGCAGCAATGTCACGCTTCCCGTGGCGTGGATCAAAGGATCTGTGGTTTTCCCTCGAGGCTTTCCCACAGGGCTGTCCCACGTGCCACCGTGGTGTGAGTCGATCCTCGGCGTGAAAGATGAGCCAGTGCAGGGCAAAGAGCTTCCTCTCGAATGGACTGAGACATCTGGGGGACTCTTGGAATGGTGGTACGACCATGGAGTTCCTCTCGCCTTTCCTGTTGAGAGTGCCTCCGCTTGAGATGCGACGGGAACGCCGGGAATTCTTTCCCATTGAAAGCAGGGAAAGGATTCCTCATCTCGAGCTACGAGGGGGAAAGGGGGCTCCTCTGGATGTGGGCGGGAGGATCGTGCTTCCTCTCGAGTGGAGACGGGTATGACGGTGAACTTCTTGAGTTGCAGCAAGGGTGTGAAAGACCCTTTCGAAGTTACAGAGGTTAGGTGTCATTAGTTTCCAGACGCCTCATCGGAAATAGGCCTCATCCTGCCTGGAAGGGAGAACTTCCTGGATTTTCTCGAGTTGCGGCAGGTGTTCTCGAGTTACGACGGGGACCTCAGGGACCCGCCCTGGTGTCCTCAGGAGAGGCCAGTCCCCATGCGAGTTGCTAGGGGGCCTCTCGGGATTCCTCTCACGTCGATACCCAGGCCAAAAACCTTGTGTGGAGTCAGGGCCGGAACCGAGGATTCCTCTCAGGGGCTGATATGGATCTTTGGGTACTTCTGGAGTCTCGCCAGGGGAGACAGGCCTCATCTCGAGTGGGGGCATGCACGTGCGCTTTCCTTCCAGGCTGTAGCAGAAATGTCACGCTTCCAATCGCGTGGATCAAAGGATCTGTGGTTTTCCCTCGAGGCTTTCCCTCGAGGCTTTCCCACAGGGCTGTCCCACGTACCACCGTGGTGTGAGTCGATCCTCGGCGTGAAAGATGAGCCAGTGCAGGGCAAAGAGGTTCCTCTGGAATGGACTGAGACACCTGGGGGACTCTTGGAATGGTGGTACGACCATGGAGTTCCTCTCGCCTTTCCTGTTGAGAGTGCCTCCTCTTGAGATGGGACGTGAACGCCGGGAATTCTATCCCGTTGAAAGCAGGGAAAGGATCCCTCATCTCGAGCTACGAGGGGGAAACGGGGCTCCTCTGGATGTGGGCGGGACCATCGTGCTTCCTCTCGAGTGGAGACGGGTATGGCGGTGAACTTCTTGAGTTGCAGCAAGGGTGTGAAAGACCCTTTCGAAGTTCCAGAGGTTAGGTGTCATTAGTCTCCAGACGCCTCATCGGAAATAGGCCTCTTCTCGCCTGGAAGGGAGAACTTCCTGGATTTTCTCGAGTTGCGGCAGGTGTTCTCGAATAACGACGGGGACCTCAGGGACCCGCCCTGGTGGCCTCAGGAGAGGCCAGTCCCCATGCGAGTTGCTAGGGGGCCTCTCGGGATTCCTCTCCCATCGATACCGGGGCCAAAAACCTTGCGTGGAGTCAGAGTCGGTACCGAGGATTCCTCTCAGGGGCTGATATGGATCTTTGGGTACTTCTGGAGTCTCTCCAGGGGAGTCAGGCCTCGTCTCGAGTGGGGGCATGCACGTGCGCTTTCCTTCAAGGCTGTAGCAGCAATGTCACGCTTCCCGTGGCGTGAATCAAACGATCTGTGGTTTTCCCTCGAGGCTTTCCCTCGAGGCTTTCCCACAGGGCTGTCCCACGTGCCACTGTGGTGTGAGTCGAACCTCGGCGTGAATGATGAGAGAGTGCAGGGCAAAGACGTTCCTCTGGAATGGACTGAGACATCTGGGGGACTCTTGGTATGGTGGTGCGACGATGGAGTTCCTCTCGCCTTTCCTGTTGAGAGTGCCTCCTCTTGAGATGCGACGGGAACGCCGGGAATTCTTTCCCGTTGAAAGCAGGGAAAGGATCCCTCATCTCGAGCTCCGAGGGGGAAACGGGGCTCCTCTGGATGTGGGCGGGACCATCGTGCTTCCTCTCGAGTGGAGACGGGTATGGCGGTGAACTTCTTGAGTTGCAGCAAGGGTGTGAAAGACCCTTTCCAAGTTCCAGAGGTTAGGTGTCATTAGTCTCCAGACGCCTCATCGGAAATAGGCCTCATCTCGCCTGGAAGGGAGAACTTCCTGGATTTTCTCGAGTTGCGGCAGGTGTTCTCGCGTTACGACGGGGACCTCAGGGACCCGCCCTGGTGCCCTCAGGAGAGGCCAGTCCCCATGCGAGTTGCTAGGGGGCCTCTCGGGATTCCTCTCCCGTCGATACCGGGGCCAAAAACCTTGTGTGGAGTCAGGGCCCAAACCGAGGATTCCTCTCAGGGGCTGACATGGATCTTTGGGTACTTCTGGAGTCTTGCCAGGGGAGACAGGCCTCGTCTCCAGTGGGGGCATGCACGTGCACTTTCCTTCCAGGCTGTAGCAGCAATGTGACGCTTCCCGTCGCGTGGATCAAAGGATCTGTGGTTTTTCCTCGAGGCTTTCCCTCGAGGCTTTCCCACAGGGCTGTCCCACGTGCCACCGTGGTGTGAGTCGATCCTCGGCGTGAAAGATGAGCCAGTGCAGGGCAAAGAGGTTCCTCTGGAATGGACTGAGACATCTGGGGGACTCTTGGAATGGTGGTACGACGATGGAGTTCCTCTCGCCTTTGCTGTTGAGAGTGCCTCCTCTTGAGATGGGACGGGAATACCGGGAATTCTTTCCCGTTGAAAGCAGGGAAAGGATCGCTCATCTCGATCTAGGAGGGGGAAACGAGGCTCCTCTGGATGTGGGCGGGACCATCGTGCTTCCTCTAGAGTGGAGACGGGTATGGCGGTGAACTTCTTGAGTTGCAGCAAGGGTGTGAAAGACCTTTTCGAAGTTCCAGAGGTTAGGTGTCATTAGTCTCCAGACGCCTCATCGGAAATAGGCCTCATCTCGCCTGGAAGGGAGAACTTCCTGGATTTTCTCGAGTTGCGGCAGGTGTTCTCGAGTTACGACGGGGACCTCAGGGACCCGCCCTGGTGGCCTCAGGAGAGGCCAGTCCCCATGCGAGTTGCTAGGGTGCCTCTCGGGATTCCTCTCCCGTCGATACTGGGGCCAAAAACCTTGTGTGGAGTCAGGGCCGGAACCGAGGATTCCTCTCAGTGGCTGACATGGATCTTTGGGTACTTCTGGAGTCTCCCCAGGGGAGTCAGGCCTCGTCTCGAGTGGGGGCATGCACGTGCGCTTTCCTTCCAGGCTGTAGCAGCAATGCCACGCTTCCCGTGGCGTGAATCAAACGATCTGTGGTTTTCCCTCGAGGCTTTCCCTCGAGGCTTTCCCACAGGGCTGTCCCACGTGCCACCGTGGTGTGAGTCGATCCTCGGCGTGAAAGATGAGACAGTGCAGGGCAAAGACGTTCCTCTGGAATGGACTGAGACATCTGGGGACTCTTGGAATGGTGGTACGACCATGGAGTTCCTCTCGCCTTTCCTGTTGAGAGTGCCTCCTCTTGAGATGCGACGGGAACGCCGTGAATTCTTCCCCGTTGAAAGCAGGGAAAGGAGCCCTCATCTCGAGCTACGAGGGGGAAACGGGGCTCCTCTGGATGTGGGCGGGACCATCGTGCTTCTTCTCGAGTGGAGACGGGTGTGGCGGTGAACTTCTTGAGTTGCAACAAGGGTGTGAAAGACCCTTTCGAAGTTCCAGAGGTTAGGTGTCATTAGTCTCCAGACGCCTCATCGGAAATAGGCCTCATCTCGCCTGGAAGCGGGAACTTCCTGGAATTTCTCGAGTTGTGGCAGGTGTTCTCGAGTTACGACGGGGACCTCAGGGACCCGCCCTGGTGGCCTCAGGAGAGGCCAGTCCCCATGCGAGTTGCTAGGGGGCCTCTCGGGATTCCTCTCCCGTCGATACCGGGGCCAAAAACCTTGTGTGGAGTCAGGGCCAGAACCGAGGATTCCTCTCACGGGCTGACATGGATCTTTGGGTACTTCTGGAGTCTCCCCAGGGGAGTCAGGCCTCGTCTCGAGTCGGGGCATGCACGTGCACTTTCCTTCCAGGCTGTAGCAGCAATGTCACGCTTCCCGTGGCGTGGATCAAAGGATCTGTGGTTTTCCCTCGAGGCTTTCCCTCGAGGCTTTCCCACAGGGCTGTCCCACGTGCCACCGTGGTGTCAGTCGATCCTCGGCGTGAAAGATGAGCCAGTGCAGGGCAAAGAGATTCCTCTGGAATGGACTGAGACATCTGGGGGACTCTTGGAATGGTGGTACGACCATGGAGTTCCTCTCGCCTTTCCTGTTGAGAGTGCCTCCGCTTGAGATGCGACGGGAACGCCGGGAACTCTTTCCCATTGAAAGCAGGGAAAGGATTCCTCATCTCAAGCTACGAGGGGGAAAGGGGGCTCCTCTGGATGTGGGCGGGACGATCGTGTTTCCTCTCCAGTGGAGACGGGTATGGCGGTGAACTTCTTGAGTTGCAGCAAGGGTGTGAAAGACCCTTTCGAAGTTCCAGAGGTTAGGTGTCATTAGTCTCCAGACGCCTCATCGGAAATAGGCCTCATCCTGCCTGGAAGGGAGAACTTCCTGGATTTTCTCGAGTTGCGGCAGGTGTTCTCGAGTTACGACGGGGACCTCAGGGACCCGCCCTGGTGGCCTCAGGAGAGGCCAGTCCCCATGCGAGTTGCTAGGGGGCCTCTCGGGATTCCTCTCCCGTCGATACCCAGGCCAAAAACCTTGTGTGGAGTCAGGGTCGGAACCGAGGATTCCTCTCACGGGCTGATATGGATCTTTGGGTACTTCTGGAGTCTCGCCAGGGGAGACAGGCCCCATCTCGAGTGGGGGCATGCACGTGCGCTTTCCTTCCTGGCTGTAGCAGCAATGTCACGCTTTCCATCGCGTGGATCAAAGGATCTGTGGTTTTTCCACAGGTTTGTCCCACGTGCCACCGTGGTGTGAGTCGATCCTCGGCGTGAAAGATGAGCCAGTGCAGGGCAAAGAGTTTCCTCTGGAATGGACTGAGACATCTGGGGGACTCTTGGAATGGTGGTACGACCATGGAGTTCCTCTCGCCTTTCCTGTTGAGAGTGCCTCCTCTTGAGATGCGACGGGAACGCCGGGAATTCTTTCCCGTTGGAAGCAGGGAAAGGATCGCTCATCTCGAGCTTGGAGGGGGAAACGGGGCTCCTCTGGATGTGGGCGGGACCATCGTGCTTCCTCTCGAGTGGAGACGGGTATGGCGGTGAACTTCTTGAGTTGCAGCAAGGGTGTGAAAGACCTTTTCGAAGTTCCAGAGGTTAGGTGTCATTAGTCTCCAGACGCCTCATCGGAAATAGGCCTCATCTCGCCTGGAAGGGAGAACTTCCTGGATTTTCTCGAGTTGCGGCAGGTGTTCTCGAGTTACGACGGGGACCTCAGGGACCCGCCCTGGTGGCCTCAGGAGAGGCCAGTCCCCGTGCGAGTTGCTAGGGGGCCTCTCGGGATTCCTCTCCCGCCGATACCGGGGCCAAAAACCTTGTGTGGAGTCAGGGCCTGAACCGAGGATTCCTCTCAGGGGCTGACATGGATCTTTGGGTACTTCTGGAGTCTCCCCAGGGGAGTCAGGCCTCGTCTCGAGTCGGGGCATGCACGTGCACTTTCCTTCCAGGCTGTAGCAGCAATGTCACGCTTCCCGTGGCGTGGATCAAAGGATCTGTGGTTTTCCCTCGAGGCTTTCCCTCGAGGCTTTCCCACAGGGCTGTCCCACGTGCCACTGTGGTGTGAGTCGATCCTCGGCGTGAAAGATGAGCCAGTGCAGGGCAAAGAGCTTCCTCTGGAATGGACTGAGACATCTGGGGGACTCTTGGAATGGTGGTACGACCATGGAGTTCCTCTCGCCTTTCCTGTTGAGAGTGCCTCCGCTTGAGATGCGACGGGAACGCCGGGAATTCTTTCCCATTGAAAGCAGGGAAAGGATTCCTCATCTCGAGCTACGAGGGGGAAAGGGGGCTCCTCTGGATGTGGGCGGGACGATCGTGCTTCCTCTCGAGTGGAGCCGGGTATGGCGGTGAACTTCTTGAGTTGCAGCAAGGGTGTGAAAGACCCTTTCGAAGTTCCAGAGGTTAGGTGTCATTAGTCTCCAGACGCCTCATCGGAAATAGGCCTCATCTCGCCTGGAAGGGGGAACTTCCTGGAATATCTCGAGTTGCGGCAGGTGTTCTCGAGTTAAGACGGGGACCTCAGGGACCCGCCCTGGTGGCCTCAGGAGAGGCCAGTCCCCATGCGAGTTGCTAGGGGGCCTCTCGGGATTCCTCTCCCGTCGATACCGGGGCCAAAAACCTTGTGTGGAGTCAGGGCCGGAACCGAGGATTCCTCTCAGGGGCTGACATGGATCTTTGGGTCCTTCTGGAGTCTCCCCATGGGAGTCAGGCGTCGTCTCGAGTGGGAGCATGAACGTGCGCTTTCCTTCCAGGCTGTAGCAGCAATGTCACGCTTCCCATCGCGTGGATCAAAGGATCTGTGGTTTTCCCTCGAGGCTTTCCCTCGAGGCTTTCCCACAGGGCTGTCCCACGTGCCACCGTGGTGTGATTCGATCCTCGGAGTGAAAGATGAGCCAGTGCAGGGCAAAGAGGTTCCTCTGGAATGGACTGAGACATCTGGGGGACTCTTGGAATGGTGGTACGACCATGGAGTTCCTCTCGCCTTTCCTGTTGAGAGTGCCTCCTCTTGAGATGCGACGGGAACGCCGGGAATTCTTTCCCGTTGAAAGCAGGGAAAGGATCGCTCATCTCGAGCTAGGAGGGGGAAACGGGGCTCCTCTGGATGTGGGCGGGACCATCGTGCTTCCTCTAGAGTGGAGACGGGTATGGCGGTGAACTTCTTGAGTTGCAGCAAGGGTGTGAAAGACCCTTTCGAAGTTCCAGAGTTTAGGTGTCATTAGTCTCCAGACGCCTCATCGGAAATAGGCCTCATCTCGCCTGGAAGGGAGAACTTCCTGAATTTTCTCGAGTTGCGGCAGGTGTTCTCGAGTTACGACGGGGACCTCAGGGACCCGACCTGGTGGCCTCAGGAGAGGCCAGTCCCCATGCGAGTTGCAAGGGGGCCTCTCGGGATTCCTCTCCCGTCGATACCGGGGCCAAAAACCTTGTGTGGAGTCAGGGCCGGAACCGAGGAATCCTCTCAGGGGCTGACATGAATCTTTGGGTACTTCTGGAGTCTCCCCATGGGAGTCAGGCCTCGTCTCGAGTGGGGGCAAGCACGTGCGCTTTCCTTCCAGGCTGTAGCAGCAATGTCACGCTTCCCGTGGCGTGGATCAAAGGATCTGTGTTTTTCCCTCGAGGCTTTCCCTCGAGGCTTTCCCACAGGGCTGTCCCACGTGCCACCGTGGTGTGAGTCGATCCTCGGCGTGAAAGATGAGCCAGTGCAGGGCAAAGAGGTTCCTCTGGAATGGACTGAGACATCTGGGGGACTCTTGGAATGGTGGTACGACCATGGAGTTCCTCTCGCCTTTCCTTTGAGAGTGCCTCCTCTTGAGATGCGACGGGAACGCCGGGAATTCTTTCCCGTTGAAAGCAGGGAAAGGATCCCTCATCTCGAGCTACGAGGGGGAAACGGGGCTCCTCTGGATGTGGGCGGGACCATCGTGCTTCCTCTCGAGTGGAGACGGGTGTGGGGGTGAACTTCTTGAGTTGCAGCAAGGGTGTGAAAGACCCTTTCGAAGTTCCAGATGTTAGGTGTCATTAGTCTCCAGACGCCTCATCGGAAATAGGCCTCATCTCGCCTGGAAGGGGGAACTTCCTGGAATATCTCGAGTTGTGGCAGGTGTTCTCGAGTTACTACGGGGACCTCAGGGACCCGCCCTGGTGGCCTCAGGAGAGGCCAGTCCCCATGCGAGTTGCTAGGGGGCCTCTCGGGATTCCTCTCCCGTCGATACCGGGGCCAAAAACCTTGTGTGGAGTCAGGGCCTGAACCGAGGATTGCTCTCAGGGGCTGACATGGATCTTTGGGTACTTCTGGAGTCTCCCCAGGGGAGTCAGGCCTCGTCTCGAGTCGGGGCATGCACGTGCACTTTCCTTCCAGGCTGTAGCAGCAATGTCACGCTTCCCGTGGTGTGAATCAAAGGATCTGTGGTTTTCCCTCGAGGCTTTCCCTCGAGGCTTTCCCACAGGGCTGTCCCACGTGCCACCTTGGTGTGAGTCGATCCTCGGCGTGAAAGATGAGCCAGTGCAGGGCAAAGAGCTTCCTCTGGAATGGACTGAGACATCTGGGGGACTCTTGGAATGGTGGTACGACCATGGAGTTCCTCTCGCCTTTCCTGTTGAGAGTGCCTCCGCTTGAGATGCGACGGGAACGCCGGGAATTCTTTCCCATTGAAAGCAGGGAAAGGATTCCTCATCTCGAGCTACGAGGGGGAAAGGGGGCTCCTCTGGATGTGGGCGGGACGATCGTGCTTCCTCTCGAGTGGAGCCGGGTATGGCGGTGAACTTCTTGAGTTGCAGCAAGGGTGTGAAAGACCCTTTCGAAGTTCCAGAGGTTAGGTGTCATTAGTCTCCAGACGCCTCATCGGAAATAGGCCTCATCTCGCCTGGAAGGGGGAACTTCCTGGAATATCTCGAGTTGCGGCAGGTGTTCTCGAGTTAAGACGGGGACCTCAGGGACCGCCCTGGTGGCCTCAGGAGAGGCCAGTCCCCATGCGAGTTGCTAGGGGGCCTCTCGGGATTCCTCTCCCGTCGATACCGGGGCCAAAAACCTTGTGTGGAGTCAGGGCCGTAACCGAGGATTCCTCTCAGGGGCTGACATGGATCTTTGGGTACTTCTGGAGTCTCCCCAGGGGAGTCAGGCCTCGTCTCGAGTGGGGGCATGCACGTGCGCTTTCCTTCCAGGCTGTAGCAGAAATGTCACGCTTCCCGTGGCGTGGATCAAAGGATCTGTGGTTTTCCCTCGAGGCTTTCCCTCGAGGCTTTCCCACAGGGTTGTCCCACGTGCCACCGTGGTGTGAGTCGATCCTCGGCGTGAAAGATGAGCCAGTGCAGGGCAAAGAGGTTCCTCTGGAATGGACTGAGACATCTGGGGGACTCTTGGAATGGTGGTACGACCATGGAGTTCCTCTCGCCTTTCCTTTGAGAGTGCCTCCTCTTGAGATGCGACGGGAACGCCGGGAATTCTTTCCCGTTGAAAGCAGGGAAAGGATCCCTCATCTCGAGCTACGAGGGGGAAACGGGGCTCCTCTGGATGTGGGCGGGACCATCGTGCTTCCTCTCGAGTGGAGACGGGTGTGGCGGTGAACTTCTTGAGTTGCAGCAAGGGTGTGAAAGACCCTTTCGAAGTTCCAGAGGTTAGGTGTCATTATCTCCAGACGCCTCATCGGAAATAGGCCTCATCTCGCCTGGAAGGGGGAACTTCCTGGAATTTCTCGAGTTGTGGCAGGTGTTCTCGAGTTACTACGGGGACCTCAGGGACCCGCCCTGGTGGCCTCAGGAGAGGCCAGTCCCCATGCGAGTTGCTAGGGGGCCTCTCGGGATTCCTCTCCCGTCGATACCGGGGCCAAAAACCTTGTGTGGAGTCAGGGCCGGAACCGAGGATTCCTCTCAGGGGCTGACATGGATCTTTGGGTCCTTCTGGAGTCTCCCCATGGGAGTCAGGCGTCGTCTCGAGTGGGAGCATGAACGTGCGCTTTCCTTCCAGGCTGTAGCAGCAATGTCACGCTTCCCATCGCGTGGATCAAAGGATCTGTGGTTTTCCCTCGAGGCTTTCCCTCAAGGCTTTCCCACAGGGCTGTCCCACGTGCCACCGTGGTGTGATTCGATCCTCGGAGTGAAAGATGAGCCAGTGCAGGGCAAAGAGGTTCCTCTGGAATGGACTGAGACATCTGGGGGACTCTTGGAATGGTGGTACGACCATGGAGTTCCTCTCGCCTTTCCTGTTGAGAGTGCCTCCTCTTGAGATGCGACGGGAACGCCGGGAATTCTTTCCCGTTGAAAGCAGGGAAAGGATCGCTCATCTCGAGCTAGGAGGGGGAAACGGGGCTCCTCTGGATGTGGGCGGGACCATCGTGCTTCCTCTAGAGTGGAGACGGGTATGGCGGTGAACTTCTTGAGTTGCAGCAAGGGTGTGAAAGACCCTTTCGAAGTTCCAGAGTTTAGGTGTCATTAGTCTCCAGACGCCTCATCGGAAATAGGCCTCATCTCGCCTGGAAGGGAGAACTTCCTGAATTTTCTCGAGTTGCGGCAGGTGTTCTCGAGTTACGACGGGGACCTCAGGGACCCGACCTGGTGGCCTCAGGAGAGGCCAGTCCCCATGCGAGTTGCAAGGGGGCCTCTCGGGATTCCTCTCCCGTCGATACCGGGGCCAAAATCCTTGTGTGGAGTCAGGGCCGGAACCGAGGAATCCTCTCAGGGGCTGACATGAATCTTTGGGTACTTCTGGAGTCTCCCCATGGGAGTCAGGCCTCGTTTCGAGTGGGGGCAAGCACGTGCGCTTTCCTTCCAGGCTGTAGCAGCAATGTCACGCTTCCCGTGGCGTGGATCAAAGGATCTGTGTTTTTCCCTCGAGGCTTTCCCTCGAGGCTTTCCCACAGGGCTGTCCCACGTGCCACCGTGGTGTGAGTCGATCCTCGGCGTGAAAGATGAGCCAGTGCAGGGCAAAGAGGTTCCTCTGGAATGGACTGAGACATCTGGGGGACTCTTGGAATGGTGGTATGACCATGGAGTTCCTCTCGCCTTTCCTTTGAGAGTGCCTCCTCTTGAGATGCGACGGGAACGCCGGGAATTCTTTCCCGTTGAAAGCAGGGAAAGGATCCCTCATCTCGAGCTACGAGGGGGAAACGGGGCTCCTCTGGATGTGGGCGGGACCATCGTGCTTCCTCTCGAGTGGAGACGGGTGTGGGGGTGAACTTCTTGAGTTGCAGCAAGGGTGTGAAAGACCCTTTCGAAGTTCCAGATGTTAGGTGTCATTAGTCTCCAGACGCCTCATCGGAAATAGGCCTCATCTCGCCTGGAAGGGGGAACTTCCTGGAATATCTCGAGTTGTGGCAGGTGTTCTCGAGTTACTACGGGGACCTCAGGGACCCGCCCTGGTGGCCTCAGGAGAGGCCAGTCCCCATGCGAGTTGCTAGGGGGCCTCTCGGGATTCCTCTCCCGTCGATACCGGGGCCAAAAACCTTGTGTGGAGTCAGGGCCTGAACCGAGGATTGCTCTCAGGGGCTGACATGGATCTTTGGGTACTTCTGGAGTCTCCCCAGGGGAGTCAGGCCTCGTCTCGAGTCGGGGCATGCACGTGCACTTTCCTTCCAGGCTGTAGCAGCAATGTCACGCTTCCCGTGGTGTGAATCAAAGGATCTGTGGTTTTCCCTCGAGGCTTTCCCTCGAGGCTTTCCCACAGGGCTGTCCCACGTGCCACCTTGGTGTGAGTCGATCCTCGGCGTGAAAGATGAGCCAGTGCAGGGCAAAGAGCTTCCTCTGGAATGGACTGAGACATCTGGGGGACTCTTGGAATGGTGGTACGACCATGGAGTTCCTCTCGCCTTTCCTGTTGAGAGTGCCTCCGCTTGAGATGCGACGGGAACGCCGGGAATTCTTTCCCATTGAAAGCAGGGAAAGGATTCCTCATCTCGAGCTACGAGGGGGAAAGGGGGCTCCTCTGGATGTGGGCGGGACGATCGTGCTTCCTCTCGAGTGGAGCCGGGTATGGCGGTGAACTTCTTGAGTTGCAGCAAGGGTGTGAAAGACCCTTTCGAAGTTCCAGAGGTTAGGTGTCATTAGTCTCCAGACGCCTCATCGGAAATAGGCCTCATCTCGCCTGGAAGGGGGAACTTCCTGGAATATCTCGAGTTGCGGCAGGTGTTCTCGAGTTAAGACGGGGACCTCAGGGACCGCCCTGGTGGCCTCAGGAGAGGCCAGTCCCCATGCGAGTTGCTAGGGGGCCTCTCGGGATTCCTCTCCCGTCGATACCGGGGCCAAAAACCTTGTGTGGAGTCAGGGCCGTAACCGAGGATTCCTCTCAGGGGCTGACATGGATCTTTGGGTAATTCTGGAGTCTCCCCAGGGGAGTCAGGCCTCGTCTCGAGTGGGGGCATGCACGTGCGCTTTCCTTCCAGGCTGTAGCAGAAATGTCACGCTTCCCGTGGCGTGGATCAAAGGATCTGTGGTTTTCCCTCGAGGCTTTCCCTCGAGGCTTTCCCACAGGGTTGTCCCACGTGCCACCGTGGTGTGAGTCGATCCTCGGCGTGAAAGATGAGCCAGTGCAGGGCAAAGAGGTTCCTCTGGAATGGACTGAGACATCTGGGGGACTCTTGGAATGGTGGTACGACCATGGAGTTCCTCTCGCCTTTCCTTTGAGAGTGCCTCCTCTTGAGATGCGACGGGAACGCCGGGAATTCTTTCCCGTTGAAAGCAGGGAAAGGATCCCTCATCTCGAGCTACGAGGGGGAAACGGGGCTCCTCTGGATGTGGGCGGGACCATCGTGCTTCCTCTCGAGTGGAGACGGGTGTGGCGGTGAACTTCTTGAGTTGCAGCAAGGGTGTGAAAGACCCTTTCGAAGTTCCAGAGGTTAGGTGTCATTAGTCTCCAGACGCCTCATCGGAAATAGGCCTCATCTCGCCTGGAAGGGGGAACTTCCTGGAATTTCTCGAGTTGTGGCAGGTGTTCTCGAGTTACTACGGGGACCTCAGGGACCCGCCCTGGTGGCCTCAGGAGAGGCCAGTCCCCATGCGAGTTGCTAGGGGGCCTCTCGGGATTCCTCTCCCGCCGATACCGGGGCCAAAAACCTTGTGTGGAGTCAGGGCCGTAACCGAGGATTCCTCTCAGGGGCTGACATGGATCTTTGGGTACTTCTGGAGTCTCCCCAGGGGAGTCAGGCCTCGTCTCGAGTCGGGGCATGCACGTGCACTTTCCTTCCAGGCTGTAGCAGCAATGTCACGCTTCCCGTGTGCGTGGATCAAAGTATCTGTGGTTTCCCTCGAAGCTTTCCCTCGAGGCTTTCCCACAGGGCTGTCCCACGTGCCACCGTGGTGTGAGTCGATCCTCGGCGTGAAAGATGAGCCAGTGCAGGGCAAAGAGCTTCCTCTGGAATGGACTGAGACATCTGGGGGACTCTTGGAATGGTGGTACGACCATGGAGTTCCTCTCGCCTTTCCTGTTGAGAGTGCCTCCGCTTGAAATGCGACGGGAACGCCGGGAATTCTTTCCCATTGAAAGCAGGGAAAGGATTCCTCATCTCGAGCTACGAGGGGGAAAGGGGGCTCCTCTGGATGTGGGCGGGACGATCGTGCTTCCTCTCGAGTGGAGCCGGGTATGGCGGTGAACTTCTTGAGTTGCAACAAGGGTGTGAAAGACCCTTTCGAAGTTCCAGAGGTTAGGTGTCATTAGTCTCCAGACGCCTCATCGGAAATAGGCCTCATCTCGCCTGGAAGGGAGAACTTCCTGGATTTTCTCGAGTTGCGGCAGGTGTTCTCGAGTTACGACGGGGACCTCAGGGACCGGCCCTGGTGGCCTCAGGAGAGGCCAGTCCCCATGCGAGTTGCTAGGGGGCCTCTCGGGATTCCTCTGCCATCGATACCCGGGCCAAAAACCTTGTGTGGAGTCAGGGCCGGAACCGAGGATTCCTCTCACTGGCTGATATGGATCTTTGGGTACTTCTGGAGTCTCGCCAGGGGAGACAGGCCTCATCTCGAGTGGGGGCATGCACGTGCGCTTTCCTTCCAGGCTGTAGCAGCAATGTCACGCTTCCCATCGCGTGGATCAAAGGATCTGTGGTTTTCCCTCGAGGCTTTCCCACAGGGCTGTCCCACGTGCCACCGTGGTGTGAGTCGATCCTCGGCGTGAAAGATGAGCCAGTGCAGGGCAAAGAGGTTCCTCTGGAATGGACTGAGACATCTGGGGGACTCTTGAAATGGTGGTACGACCATGCAGTTCCTCTCGCCTTTCTTGTTGAGAGTGCCTCCTCTTGAGATGCGACGGGAACGCCGGGAATTCTTTCCCGTTGAAAGCAGGGAAAGGATCCCTCATCTCGAGCTACGAGGGGGAAACGGGGATCCTCTGGATGTGGGCGGGACCATCGTGCTTCCTCTCGAGTGGAGACGGGTATGGCGGTGAACTTCTTGAGTTGCAGCAAGGGTGTGAAAGACCCTTTCGAAGTTCCAGAGGTTAGGTGTCATTAGTCTCCAGACGCCTGATCGGAAATAGGCCTCATCTCGCCTGGAAGGGAGAAATTCCTGGATTTTCTCGAGTTGCGGCAGGTGTTCTCGAGTTACGACGGGGACCACAGGGACCCGCCCTGATGGCCTCAGGAGAGGCCAGTCCCCATGCGAGTTGCTAGGGGGCCTCTCGGGATTCCTCTCCCGTCGATACCGGGGCCAAACACCTTGTGTGGAGTCAGGGCCGGAACCGAGGATTCCTCTCAGGGGCTGACATGGATGTTTGGGTACTTCTGGAGTCTCCCCAGGGGAGTCAGGCCTCGGCTCGAGTGGGGGCATGCACGTGCGCTTTCCTTCCAGGCTGTAGCAGCAATGTCACGCTTCCCGTCGCGTGGATCAAAGGATCTGTGGTTTTCCCTCGAGGCTTTCCCTCGAGGCTTTCCCACTGGGCTGTCCCACGTGCCACCGTGGTGTGAGTCGATCCTCGGCGTGAAAGATGAGCCAGTGCAGGGCAAAGAGGTTCCTCTGGAATGGACTGAGACATCTGGGGGACTCTTGGAATGGTGGTTAGACCATGGAGTTCCTCTCGCCTTTCCTGTTGAGAGTGCCTCCTCTTGAGATGCGACGGGAACGCCGGGAATTCTTTCCCGTTGAAAGCAGGGAAAGGATCGCTCATCTCGAGCTAGGAGGGGGAAAGGGGGCTCCTCTGGATGTGGGCGGGACGATCGTGCTTCCTCTCGAGTGGAGACGGGTATGGCGGTGAACTTCTTGAGTTGCAGCAAGGGTGTGAAAGACCCTTTCGAAGTTCCAGAGTTTAGGTGTCATTAGTCTCCAGACGCCTCATCGGAAATAGGACTCATCTCGCCTGGAAGGGAGAACTTCCTGGATTTTCTCGAGTTGCGGCAGGTGTTCTCGAGTTACGACGGGGACATCAGGGACCCGCCCTGGTGGCCTCAGGAGAGGCCAGTCCCCAGGCGAGTTGCTAGGGGGCCTCTCGGGATTCCTCTGCCGTCGATACCGGGGCCAAAATCCTTGTGTGGAGTCAGGGCCGGAAACGAGGATTCCTCTCAGGGGCTGACATGGATCTTTGGGTACTTCTGGAGTCTCCCCAGGGGAGTCAGGCCTCGTCTCGAGTGGGGCCATGCACGTGCGCTTTCCTTCCAGGCTGTAGCAGCAATGTCACGCTTCCCATCGTGTGGATCAAAGGATCTGTGGTTTTCCCTCGAGGCTTTCCCTCGAGTCTTTCCCACAGGGCTGTCCCACGTGCCACCGTGGTGTGAGTCGATCCTCGGCGTGAAAGATGAGCCAGTGCAGGGCAAAGAGGTTCCTCTGGAATGGACTGAGACATCTGGGGTCTCTTGGAATGGTGGTACGACAATGGAGTTCCTCTCGCCTTTTCTGTTGAGAGTGCCTCCTCTTGAGAAGCGACGGGAACGCCTGGAATTCTTTCCCGTTGAAAGCAGGGAAAGGATCGCTCATCTCGAGCTACGAGGGGGAAACGGGGCTCCTCTGGATGTGGGCGGGACCATCGTGCTTCCTCTAGAGTGGAGACGGGTATGGCGGTGAACTTCTTGAGTTGCAGCAAGGGTGTGAAAGACCCTTTCGAAGTTCCAGAGTTTAGGTGTCATTAGTCTCCAGACGACTCATCGGAAATAGGCCTCATCTCGCCTGGAAGGGAGAACTTCCTGGATATTCTCGAGTTGCGGCAGGTGTTCTCGAGTTACGACGGGGACCTCAGGGACCCGCCCTGGTGGCCTCAGGAGAGGCCAGTCCCCATGCGAGTTGCTAGGGGCCCTCTCGGGATTCCTCTCCCGTCGATACCGGGGCCAAAAACCTTGCGTGGAGTCAGGGCCGGAACCGAGGATTCCTCTCAGGGGCTGACATGGATCTTTGGGTACTTCTGGAGTCTCCCCAGGGGAGTCAGGCCTCGTCTCGTGTCGGGGCATGCATGTGCACTTTCCTTCCAGCCTGTAGCAGCAATGTCACGCTTCCCGTGGCGTGGATCAAAGGATCTGTGGTTTTCCCTCGAGGCTTTCACTCGAGGCTTTCCCACAGGGCTGTCCCACGTGCCACCGTGGTGTGAGTCGATCCTCGGCGTGAAAGATGAGCCAGTGCAGGGCAAAGAGGTTCCTCTGGAATGGACTGAGACATCTGGGGGACACTTGGAATGGTGGTACGACCATGGAGTTCCTCTCGCCTTTCCTGTTGAGAGTGCCTCCGCTTGAGATGCGACGGGAACGCCGGGAATTCTTTCCCATTGAAAGCAGGGAAAGGATTCCTCATCTCGAGCTACGAGGGGAAAAGGGGGATCCTCTGGATGTGGGCGGGACGATCGTGCTTCCTCTCGAGTGGAGACGGGTATGGCGGTGAACTTCTTGAGTTGCAGCAAGGGTGTGAAAGACCCTTTCGAAGTTCCAGAGGTTAGGTGTCATTAGTCTCCAGACGCCTCATCGGAAATAGGCCTCATCTCGCCTGGAAGGGAGAACTTCCTGGATTTTCTCGAGTTGCGGCAGGTGTTCTCGAGTTACGACGGGGACCTCAGGGACCCGCCCTGGTGGCCTCAGGAGAGGCCAGTCCCCATGCGAGTTGCTAGGGGGACTCTCGGGATTCCTCTCCCGTCGATACCCGGGCCAAAAACCTTGTGTGGAGTCAGGGCCGGAACCGAGGATTCCTCTCACGGGCTGATATGGATCTTTGGGTACTTCTGGAGTCTCGCCAGGGGAGACAGGCCTTATCTCGAGTGGGTGCATGCACGTGCGCTTTCTTTCCAGGCTGTAGCAGCAATGTCACGCTTCCAATCGCGTGGATCAAAGGATCTGTGGTTTTCCCTCGAGGCTTTCCCTCGAGGCTTTCCCACAGGGCTGTCCCACGTGCCACCGTGGTGTGAGTCGATCCTCGGCGTGAAAGATGAGCCAGTGCAGGGCAAAGAGGTTCCTCTGAAATGGACTGAGACATCTGGGGGACTCTTGGAATGGTGGTACGACCATGGAGTTCCTCTCGCCTTTCCTGTTGAGAGTGCCTCCTCTTGAGATGCGACGGGAACGCCGGGAATTCTTTCCCGTTGAAAGCAGGGAAAGGATGGCTCATCTCGAGCTAGGAGGGGGAAACGGGGCTCCTCTGGATGTGGGCGGGACCATCGTGCTTCCTCTAGAGTGGAGACGGGTATGGCGGTGAACTTCTTGAGTTGCAGCAAGGGTGTGAAAGACCCTTTCGAAGTTCCAGAGGTTAGGTGTCATTAGTCTCCAGACGCCTCATCGGAAATAGGCCTCATCTCGCCTGGAAGGGAGAACTTCCTGGATTTTCTCGAGTTGCGGCAGGTGTTCTCGAGATACGACGGGGACCTCAGGGACCCGCCCTGGTGGCCTCAGGAGAGGCCAGTCCCCATGCGAGTTGCTAGGGGGCCTCTCGGGATTCCTCTCCCGTCGATACCGGGGCCAAAAACCTTGTGTGGAGTCACGGCCGGAACCGAGGATTCCTCTCAGGGGCTGACATGGATCTTTGGGTACTTCTGGAGTCTCCCCATGGGAGTATGGCCTCGTCTCGAGTGGGGGCATGCACGTGCGCTTTCCTTCCAGGCTGTAGCAGCAATGTCACGCTTCCCGTGGCGTGGATCAAAGGATCTGTGGTTTTCCCTCGAGGCTTTCCCTCGAGGCTTTCCCACAGGGCTGTCCCACGTGCCACCGTGGTGTGAGTCGATCCTCGGCGTGAAAGATGAGCCAGTGCAGGGCAAAGAGGTTCCTCTGGAATGGACTGAGACATCTGGGGGACTCTTGGAATCGTGGTACGACCATGGAGTTCCCCTCGCCTTTCCTGTTGAGAGTGCCTCCTCTTGAGATGCGACGGGAACGCCAGGAATTCTTTCCCGTTGAAAGCAGGGAAAGGATCCCTCATCTCGAGCTACGAGGGGGAAACGGGGCTCCTCTGGATGTGGGCGGGACCATCGTGCTTGCTCTCGAGTGGAGACGGGTGTGGCGGTGAACTTCTTGAGTTGCAGCAAGGGTGTGAAAGACCCTTTCGAAGTTCCAGAGGTTAGGTGTCATTAGTCTCCAGACGCCTCATCGGAAATAGGCCTCATCTCGCCTGGAAGGGGGAACTTCCTGGAATTTCTCGAGTTGTGGCAGGTGTTCTCGAGTTACGACGGGGACCTCAGGGACCCGCCCTGGTGGCCTCAGGAGAGGCCAGTCCCCATGCGAGTTGCTAGGGGGCCTCTCGGGATTCCTCTCCCGTCGATACCGGGGCAGAAACCTTTTGTGGAGTCAGGGCCGGAACCGAGGATTCCTCTCAGGGGCTGACATGGATCTTTGGGTACTTCTGGAGTCTCCCCAGGGGAGTCAGGCCTCGTCTCGAGTCGGGGCATGCACGTGCACTTTCCTTCCAGGCTGTAGCAGCAATGTCACGCTTCCCGTGGCGTGGATCAAAGGATCTGTGGTTTTCCCTCGAGGCTTTCCCTCGAGGCTTTCCCACAGGGCTGTCCCACGTGCCACCGTGGTGTGAGTCGATCCTCGGCGTGAAAGATGAGCCAGTGCAGGCAAAGAGGTTCCTCTGGAATGGACTGAGACATCTGGGGGACTCTTGGAATGGTGGTACGACCATGGAGTTCCTCTCGCCTTTCCTGTTGAGAGTGCCTCCGCTTGAGATGCGACGGGAACGCCGGGAATTCTTTCCCGTTGAAAGCAGGGAAAGGATCGCTCATTTCGAGCTAGGAGGGGGAAACGGGGCTCCTCTGGATGTGGGCGGGACCATTGTGCTTCCTCTAGAGTGGAGACGGGTATGGCGGTGAACTTCTTGAGTTGCAGCAAGGGTGTGAAAGACCCTTTCGAAGTTCCATAGGTTAGGTGTCATTCGTCTCCAGACGCATCATCGGAGATAGGCCTCATCTCGCCTAGAAGGGAGAACTTCCTGGATATTCTCGAGTTGTGGCAGGTGTTCTCGAGTTATGACGGGGACCTCAGGGACCCGCCCTGGTGTCCTCAGTAAAGGCCAGTCCCCATGCGAGTTGCTAGGGGGCCTCTCAGGATTCCTCTCCCGTCGATACCGGGGCCAAACACCTTGTATGGATTCAGGGCCGGAACCGAGGATTCCTCTCGGGGGCTGACATGGATGTTTGGGTACTTCTGGAGTCTCCCCAGGGGAGTCAGGCCTCGGCTCGAGTGGGGGCATGCACGTGCGCTTTCCTTCCAGGCTGCAGCAGCAATGTCACGCTTCCCGTGGTGTGGATCAAAGGATCTGTGGTTTTCCCTCGAGGCTTTGCCTCGAGGCTTTCCCACAGGGCTGTCCCACGTGCCACCGTGGTGTGAGTCGATCCTCGGCGTGAAAGATGAGCCAGTGCAGGTCAAAGAGGTTCCTCTGGAATGGACTGAGACATCTAGGGGACTCTAGGAATGGTGGTACGACCATGGAGTTCCTCTCGCCTTTCCTGTTGAGATTGCCTCCTCTTGAGATGCGACGGGAATGCTGGGAATTTTTTCCCGTTGAAAGCAGGGAAACGATCCCTCATCTCGAGCTCCGAGGGGGAAACGGGGCTCCTCTGGATGTGGGCGGGACCATCGTGCTTCCTCTCGAGTGGAGACGGGTATGGCGGTGAACTTCTTGAGTTGCAGCAAGGGTGTGAAAGACCCTTTCGAAGTTCCAGAGGTTAGGTGTCATTAGTCTCCAGACGCCTCATCGGAAATAGGCCTCATCTCGCCTGGAAGGGAGAACTTCCTGGATTTTCTCGAGTTGCGGCAGGAGTTCTCGAGTTACGACGGGGACCTCAGGGACCCGCCCTGGTGGCCTCAGGAGAGGCCAGTCCCCATGCTAGTTGCTAGGGGGCCCCTCGGGATTCCTGTCCCTTCGATACCGGGGCCAAAAACCTTGTGTGGAGTCAGGGCCGGAACCGAGGATTCCTCTCAGGGGCTGACATGGATCTTTGGGTACTTCTGGAGTCTCCCCAGGGGAGTCAGGCCTCGTCTCGAGTGGGGGCATGCACGTGCGCTTTCCTTCCAGGCTGTAGCAGCAATGTCATTCTTCCCGTCGCATTTATCAAAGGATCTGAGGCTTTCCCTCGAGACTTCCCCTCGAGGCTTTCCCACAGGGCTGTCCCACGTGCCACCGTGGTGTGAGTCGATCCTCGGCGTGAAAGATGAGCCAGTGCAGGGCAAAGAGGTTCCTCTGGAATTGACTGAGACATCTGGGGGAAGCTTGGAATGGTGGTACGACCATGGAGTTCCTCTCGCCTTTCCTGTTGAGAGTGCCTCCTCTTGAGATGCGACGGGAACGCCGGGAAATCTTTCCCGTTGAAAGCAGGGAAAGGATCCCTCATCTCAAGCTCCGAGGGGGAAACGGGCCTCCTCTGGATGTGGGCGGGACCATCGTGCTTCCTCCCGAGTGGAGACGGGTATTTCGGTGAACTTCTTGAGTTGCAGCAAGGGTGTGAATGACCCTTTCGAAGTTCCTGAGGTTAGGTGTCATTAGTCTCCAGACGCCTCATCGGAAATAGGCCTCATCTCGCCTGGAAGGGAGAACTTCCTGGATTTGCTCGAGTTGCGGCAGGTGTTCTCGAGTTACGACGGGGACCTCAGGGACCCGCCCTGGTGGCCTCAGGAGAGGCCAGTCCCCATGCTAGTTGCTAGGGGGCCCCTCGGGATTCCTCTCCCGTCGATACCGGGGCCAAAAATCTTGTGTGGAGTCAGGGCCGGAACCGAGGATTCCTCTCAGGGGCTGACATGGATCTTTGGGTACTTCTGGAGTCTCCCCAGGGGAGTCAGGCCTCGTTTCGAGTGGGGGCATGCACGTGCGCTTTCCTTCCAGGCTGTAGCAGCAATGTCATTCTTCCCGTCGCATTTATCAAAGGATCTGTGGCTTTCCCTCGAGGCTTTCCCTCGAGGCTTTCCCACAGGACTGTCCCACGTGCCACCGTGGTGTGAGTCGATCCTCGGCGTGAAAGATGAGCCAGTGCAGGTCAAAGAGGTTCCTGTGGAATGGACTGAGACATCTAGGGGACTCTAGGAATGGTGGTACGACCATTGAGTTCCTCTCGCCTTTCCTGTTGAGAGTGCCTCCTCTTGAGATGCGACGGGAATGCTGGGAATTTTTTCCTGTTGAAAGCAGGGAAACGATTCCTCATCTCGAGATACGAGGGGGAAACGGGGCTCCTCTGGATGTGGGCGGGACCATCGTGCTTCCTCTCGAGTGGAGACGGGTATGGCGGTGAACTTCTTGAGTTGCAGCAAGGGTGTGAAAGACCCTTTCGAAGTTCCAGAGGTTAGGTGTCATTAGTCTCCAGACGCGTCATCGGAAATAGGCCTCATCTCGCCTGGAAGGGAGAACTTCCTGGATTTTCTCGAGTTGAGGCAGGTGTTCTCGAGTTACGACGGGGACCTCAGGGACCCGCCCTGGTGGCCTCAGGAACGGCCAGTCCCCATGCGAGTTGCTAGGGGGCCTCTCGGGATTCCTCTCCCATCAATACTGGGGCCAAAAACATTGTGTGGAGTCAGGGCCGGAACCGAGGATTCCTCTCAGGGGCTGACATGGATCTTTGGGTACTTCTGGAGTCTCCCCAGGGGAGTCAGGCCTCGTCTCGAGTGGGGGCATGCACGTGCGCTTTCCTTCCAGGCTGTAGCAGCAATGTCACGCTTTCCGTGGCGTGGATCAAAGTATCTGTGGTTTTCCCTCGAGGCTTTCCCTCCAGGCTTTCCCACAGGGCTGTCCCACGTGCCACTGTGGTGTGAGTCGATCCTCGGCGTGAAAGATTAGCCAGTGCAGGGCAAAGAGGTTCCTCTGGAATGGACTGAGACATCTGGGGGACTCTTGGAATGGTGGTACGACCATGGTGTTCCTCTCGCCTTTCCTGTTGAGAGTGCCTCCTCTTGAAATGCGACGGGAACGCCAGGAATTCTTTTCCGTTGAAAGCAGGGAAAGGATCCCTCATCTCGAGCTCCGAGGGGGAAACGGGGCTCCTCTGGATGTGGGCGGGACCATCGTGCTTCCTCCCGAGTGGAGACGGGTATGGCGGTGAACTTCTTGAGTTGCAGCAAGGGTGTGAAAGACCCTTTCGAAGTTCCAGAGGTTAGGTGTCATTAGTCTCCAGACGCCTCATCGGAAATAGGCCTCATCTCGCCTGGAAGGGAGAACTTCCTGGATTTTCTCGAGTTGCGGCAGGTGTTCTCGAGTTACGACGGGGACCTCAGGGACCCGCCCTGGTGGCCTCAGGAGAGGCCAGTCCCCATGCTAGTTGCTAGGGGGCCCCTCGGGATTCCTCTCCCGTCGATACCGGGGCCAAAAACCTTGTGTGGAGTCAGGGCCGGAACCGAGGATTCCTCTCAGGGGCTGACATGGATCTTTGGGTACTTCTGGAGTCTCCCCAGGGGAGTCAGGCATCGTCTCGAGTGGGGGCATGCACGTGCGCTTTCCTTCCAGGCTCTAGCAGCAATGTCACGCTTCCCGTCGCGTGGATCAAAGAATCTGTGGTTTTTCCTCGAGGCTTTCCCATGAGGCTTTCCCACAGGGCTGTCCCACGTGCCACCGTGGTGTGAGTCGATCCTCGGCGTGAAAGATGAGCCAGTGCAGGGCAAAGAGGTTCCTCTGGAATGGACAGAGACATCTGGGGGACTCTTGGAATGGTGGTACGACCATGGAGTTCCTCTCGCCTTTCCTGTTGAGAGTGCCTCCTCTTGAGATGCGACGGGAACGCTGGGAATTCTTTCCCGTTGAAAGCAGGGAAAGGATCCCTCATCTCGAGCTACGAGGGGGAAACGGGGCTCCTCTGGATGTGGGCGGGACCATCGTGCTTCCTCTGGAGTTAAGACGGGTATGGCGGTGAACTTCTTGAGTTGCAGCTAGGGTGTGAAAGACCCTTTCGAAGTTCCAGAGGTTAGGTGTCATTAGTCTCCAGACGCCTCATCGGAAATAGGCCTCATCTCGCCTGGAAGGGAGAACTTCCTGGATTTTCTCGAGTTGCGGCAGGTGTTCTCGAGTTACGACGGAGACCTCAGGGACCCGCCCTGGTGGCCTCAGGAGAGGCCATTCCCCATGCGAGTTGTTAGGGGGCCTCTCGGGATTCCTCTCCTGTCGATACCGGGGCCAAAAACCTTGTGTGGAATCAGGGCCGGAACCGAAGATTCCTCTCAAGGGTGACATGGATCTTTGGGTACTTCTGGAGTCTCCCTAGGGGAGTCAGGCCTCGTCTCGAGTGGGGGCATGCACGTGCGCTTTCCTTCCAGGCTGTAGCAGCAATGTCACGCTTCCCGTCGCATTTATCAAAGGATCTGTGGCTTTCCCTCGAGGCTTTCCCTCGAGGCTTTCCCACAGGGCTGTCCCACGTGCCACCGTGGAGTGAGTCGATCCTCGGCGTGAAAAATGAGCCAGTGCAGGGCAAAGAGGTTCCTCTGGAATGGACTGAGACATCTAGGGGACTCTAGGAATGGTGGTACGACCATTGAGTTCCTCTCGCCTTTCCTGTTGAGAGTGCCTCCTCTTGAGATGCGACGGGAACGCCGGGAATTCTTTCCCGTTGAAAGCAGGGAAAGGATTCCTCATCTCGATCTCCGAGGGGGAAACGGGGCTCCTCTGGATGGGGGCGGGACCATCGTTCTTCCTCTCGAGTGGAGACGGGTATGGCGGTGAACTTCTTGAGTTGCAGCAAGGGTGTGAAAGACCCTTTCGAAGTTCCAGAGGTTAGGTGTCATTAGTCTCCAGACGCCTCATCGGAAATAGGCCTCATCTCGCTGGAAGGGAGAACTTCCTGGATTTTCTCGAGTTGCGGCAGGTGTTCTCGAGTTACGACGGGGACCTCAGGGACCCGCCCTGGTGGCCTCAGGAGAGGCCAGTCCCCATGCAAGTTGCTAGGGGGCCTCTCGAGATTCCTCTCCCGTCGATACCGGGGCCAAAAACCTTGTGTGGAGTCAGGGTCAGAACCGAGGATTCCTGTCAGGGGCTGACATGGATCTTTGGGTACTTCTGGAGTCTCCCCAGGGGAGTCAGGCCTCGTCTCGAGTGGGGGCATGCACGTGCGCTTTCCTTCCAGGCTGTAGCAGCAATGTCACGCTTCCCGTCGCGTGGATCAAAGGATCTGTGGTTTTCCCTCGAGGCTTTCCCTCGAGGCTTTCCCACAGGGCTGTCCCACGTGCCACCGTGGTGTGAGTCGATCCTCGGCGTGAAAGATGAACCAGTGCAGGGCAAAGAGGTTCCTCTGGAATGGACTGAGACATCTGGGGGACTCTTTGTATGGTGGTACGACCATGGAGTTCCGCTCGCCTTTCCTGTTGAGAGTGCCTCCTCTTGAGATGCGTCAGGAACGCCGGGAATTCTTTGCTTTGAAAGCAGTGAAAGGATCCCTCATCTCGAGCTACGAGGGGGAAACGGGGCTCCTCTGGATGTGGGCGGGACCATCGTGCTTCCTCTCGAGTGGAGACGGGTATGGCGGTGAACTTCTTGAGTTGCAGCAAGGGTGTGAAAGACCCTTTCGAAGTTCCAGAGGTTAGGTGTCATTAGTCTCCAGACGCCTCATCGGAAATAGGCCTCATCTCGCCTGGAAGGGAGAAATTCCTGGATTTTCTCGAGTTGCGGCAGGTGTTCTCGAGTTACGACGGGAACCACAGGGACCCGCCCTGATGGCCTCAGGAGAGGCCAGTCCCCATGCGAGTTGCTAGGGGGCCTCTCGGGATTCCTCTCCCGTCGATACCGGGGCCAAACACCTTGTGTGGAGTCAGGGCCGGAACCGAGGATTCCTCTCAGGGGCTGACATGGATGTTTGGGTACTACTGGAGTCTCCCCAGGGGAGTCAGGCCTCGGCTCGAGTGGGGGCATGCACGTGCGCTTTCCTTCCAGGCTGTAGCAGCAATGTCACGCTTCCCGTGGTGTGGATCAAAGGATCTGTGGTTTTCCCTCGAGGCTTTCCCTCGAGGCTTTCCCACAGGGCTGTCCCACGTGCCACCGTGGTGTGAGTCGATCCTCGGCGTGAAAGATGAGCCAGTGCAGGGCAAAGAGGTTCCTCTGGAATGGACTGAGACATCTCGGGGACTCTTGGAATGGTGGTACGACCATGGAGTTCCTCTCGCCTTTCCTGTTGAGAGTGCCTCCTCTTGAGATGTGACGGGAACGCCGGGAATTCTTTGCGTTGAAAGCAGGGAAAGGATCCCTCATCTCGAGCTACGAGGGGGAAACGGGGCTCCTCTCGATGTGGGCGTGACCATCGTGCTTCCTCTCGAGTGGAGACGGGTATGGCGGTGAACTTCTTGAGTTGCAGCAAGGGTGTGAAAGACCCTTTCGAAGTTCCAGAGGTTAGGTGTCATTTGTCTCCAGACGCCTTATCGGAAATAGGCTTCATCTCGCCTGGAAGGGAGAACTTCCTGGATTTTCTCGAGTTGCGGCAGGTGTTCTCGAGGTACGACGGGGACCTCAGGGACCCGCCCTGGTGGCCTCAGGGGAGGCCAGTCCCCATGCGAGTTGCTAGGGGGCCTCTCGGGATTAATCTCCCGTCGATACCGGGGCCAAAAACCTTGTGTGGAGTCAGGGCCGGAACCGAGGATTCCTCTCAGGGGCTGACATGGATGTTTGGGTACTTCTGGAGTCTCCCCAGGGGAGTCAGGCCTCGTCTCGAGTGGGGGCATGCACGTGCGATTTCCTTCCAGGCTCTAGCAGCAATGTCACGCTTCCCGTCGCGTGGAGTAATGGATCTGTGGTTTTCCATCGAGGCTTTCCCACAGGGCTGTCCCACGTGCCACCGTGGTGTGAGTCGATCCTCGGCGTGAAAGATGAGCCAGTGCAGGGCAAAGAGGTTCCTCTGGAATGGACTGAGACACCTGGGGGACTCTTGGAATGGTGGTACGACCATGGAGTTCCGCTCGCCTTTCCTGTTGAGAGTGCCTCCTCTTGAGATGCGACGGGAACGACGGGAATTCTTTCCCGTTGAAAGCAGGGAAAGGATCCCTCATCTCGAGCTACGAGGGGGAAACGGGGCTCCTCTGGATGTGGGCGGGACCATCGTGCTTCCTCTCGAGTGGAGACGGGTATGGCGGTGAACTTCTTGAGTTGAAGCAAGGGTGTGAAAGACCCTTTCGAAGTTCCAGAGGTTAGGTGTCATTAGTCTCCAGACGCCTCATCGGAAATAGGCCTCATCTCGCCTGGAAGGGAGAACTTCCTGGATTTTCTCGAGTTGCGGCAGGTGTTCTCGAGTTACGACGGGGACCTCAGGGACCCGCCCTGGTGGCCTCAGGAGAGGCCAGTCCCCATGCGAGTTGCTGGGAGGCCTCTCGGGATTCCTCTCCCGTCGATACCGGGGCCAAAAACCTTGTGTGGAGTCAGGGCCGGAACCGAGGATTCCTCTCAGGGGCTGACATGGATCTTTGGGTACTTCTGGAGTCTCCAAAGGGGAGTCAGGCCTCGTTTCGAGTGGGGGCATGCACGTGCGCTTTCCTTCCAGGCTGTAGCAGCAATGTCACGATTCCCGTCGCATTTATCAAAGGGTCTGTGGCTTTCCCTCGAGTCTTTCCCTCGAGGCTTTCCCACAGGGCTGTCCCACGTGCCACCGTGGTGTGAATCGATCCTCGGCGTGAAAGATGAGCCAGTGCAGGTCAAAGAGGTTCCTCTGGAATGGACTGAGACATCTAGGGGACTCTAGGAATGGTGGTACGACCATGGAGTTCCTCTCGCCTTTCCTGTTGAGAGTGCCTCTTCTTGAGATGCGACAGGAACGCCGGGAATTCTTTCCCGTTGAAAGCAGGGAAAGGATCCCTCATCTCGAGCTACGAGGGGGAAACGGGGCTCCTCTGGATGTGGGCGGGACCATCGTGCTTGCTCTCGAGTGGAGACGGGTATGCCGGTGAACTTCTTGAGTTGCAGCAAGGGTGTGAAAGACCCTTTCGAAGTTCCAGAGGTTAGGTGTCATTAGTCTCCAGACGCCTCATCGGAAATAGGCCTCATCTCGCCTGCAAGGGAGAACTTCCTGGATTTTCTCGAGTTGCGGCAGGTGTTCTCGAGTTACGACGGGGACCTCAGGGACCCGCCCTGGTTGCCTCAGGAGAGGCCAGTCCCCATGCGAGTTGATAGGGGGCCTCTCGGGATTCCTCTCCCGTCGATACAGGGGACAAAAACCTTGTGTGGAGTCAGGGCCGGAACCGAGGATTCCTCTCAGGGGTGACATGTATCTTTGGGTACTTCTGGAGTCTCCAAAGGGGAGTCAGGCCTCGTCTCGAGTGGGGGCATGCACGTGCGCTTTCCTTCCAGGCTGTAGCAGCAATGTCACGCTTCCCGTCGCGTGGATCAAAGGATCTGTGGTTTTCCCTCGAGGCTTTCATTCGAGGCTTTCCCACAGGGCTGTCCCACGTGCCACCGTGGTGTGAGTCGATCCTCGGCGTGAAAGATGAGCCAGTGCAGGGCAAAGAGGTTCCTCTGGAATGGACTGAGACATCTGGGCAATCCTGGAATGGTGGTACGACCATGGAGTTCCTCTCGCCTTTCCTGTTGAGAATGCCTCCTCTTGAGATGCGACGGGAACACTGGGAATTCTTTCCCGTTGAAAGCAGGGAAAGGATCCCTCATCTCGAGCTACGAGGGGGAAACGGGGCTCCTCTGGATGTGGGCGGGACCATCGTGCTTCCTCTCGAGTGGAGACGGGTATGGCGGTGAACTTCTTGAGTTGCAGCAAGGGTGTGAAAGACCCTTTCGAAGTTCCAGAGGTTAGGTGTCATTAGTCTCCAGACGCCTCATCGGAAATAGGCCACATGTCGCCTGGAAGGGAGAACTTCCTGGATTTTCTCGAGTTGCGGCAGGTGTTCTCGAGTTACGACGGGGACCTCAGGGAACCGCCCTGGTGGCCTCAGGAGAGGCCAGTCCCCATGCAATTTGCTAGGGGGCCTCTCGGGATTCCTCTCCCGTCGATACCGGGGCCAAAAACCTTGTGTGGAGTCAGGCCCGGAACCGAGGATTCCTCTCAGGGGCTGACATGGATCTTTGGGTACTTCTGGAGTCTCCCCAGGGGAGTCAGGCCTCGTCTCGAGTGGGGGCATGCACGTGCGCTTTCCTTCCAGGCTGTAGCAGCAATATCACGCTTCCCGTCGCGTGGATCAAAGGATCTGTGGTTTTCCCTCGAGGCTTTCCCTCGAGGCTTTCCCACAGGGCTGTCCCACGTGCCACCGTGGTGTGAGTCGATCCTCGGCGTGAAAGATGAGCCAGTGCAGGGCAAAGAGGTTCCTCTGGAATGGACTGAGACATCTGGGGGACTCTTGGAATGGTGGTACGACCATGGAGTTCCTCTCGCCTTTCCTGTTGAGAGTGCCTCCTCTTGAGATGCGACGGGAACGCCGGGAATTCTTTCCCGTTGAAAGCAGGGAAAGGATCCCTCATCTCGAGCTACGAGGGGGAAACGGGGCTCCTCTGGATGTGGGCGGGACCATCGTGCTTCCTCTCGAGTGGAGACGGGTATGGCGGTGAACTTCTTGAGTTGCAGCAAGGGTGTGAAAGACCCTTTCGAAGTTCCAGAGGTTAGGTGTCATTAGACTCCAGACGCCTCATCGGAAATAGGCCTCATCTCGCCTGGAAGGGAGAACTTCCTGGATTTTCTCGAGTTGCGGCAGGTGTTCTCGAGTTACGACGGGGACGTCAGGGACCCGCCCTGGTGGCCTCAGGAGAGGCCACTCCCCGTGCGAGTTGCTAGGCGGCTACTCGGGATTCCTCTCACGTCGATACCGGGGCCAAAAACCTTGTGTGGAGTCAGGCCCGGAACCGAGGATTCCTCTCAGGGGCTGACATGGATCTTTGGGTACTTCTGGAGTCTCCCCAGGGGAGTCAGGCCTCGTCTCGAGTGGTGGCATGAACTTGCGCTTTCCTTCCAGGCTGTAGCAGCAATGTCACGCTTCCCGTCGGGTGGATCAAAGGATCTGTGGTTTTCCCTCGAGGCTTTCCCTCGAGGCTTTCCCACAGGGCTGGCCCACGTGCCACCGTGGTGTGAGTCTATCCTCGGCGTGAAAGATGAGCCAGTGCAGGGCAAAGAGGTTCCTCTGGAATGGACTGAGACATCTGGGGGACTCTTGGAATGGTGGTACGACCATGGAGTTCCTCTCGCCTTTCCTGTTGAGAGTGCCTCCTCTTGAGATGCGACGGGAACGCCGGGAATTCTTTCCCGTTGAAAGCAGGGAAGGGATCCCTCATCTCGAGCTACGAGGGGGAAACGGGGCTCCTCTGGATGTGGGCGGGACCATCGTGCTTCCTCTCGAGTGGAGACGGGTATGGCGGTGAACTTCTTGAGTTGCAGCAAGGGTGTGAAAGACCCTTTTGAAGTTCCAGAGGTTAGGTGTCATTAGTCTCCAGACGCCTCATCGGAAATAGGCCTCATCTCGCCTGCAAGGGAGAACTTCCTGGATTTTCTCGAGTTGCGGCAGGTGTTCTCGAGTTACGACGGGGACCTCAGGGACCCGCCCTGGTTGCCTCAGGAGAGGCCAGTCCCCATGCGAGTTGATAGGGGGCCTCTCGGGATTCCTCTCCCGTCGATACCGGGGACAAAAACCTTGTGTGGAGTCAGGGCCGGAACCGAGGATTCCTCTCAGGGGTGACATGTATCTTTGGGTACTTCTGGAGTCTCCAAAGGGGAGTCAGGCCTCGTCTCGAGTGGGGGCATGCACGTGCGCTTTCCTTCCAGGCTCTAGCAGGAATGTCACGCTTCCCGTCGCGTGGATCAAAGGATCTGTGGTTTTCCCTCGAGGCTTTCCCTCGAGGCTTTCCCACAAGGTTTTCCCACGTGCCACCGTGGTGTGAGTCGATCCTCGGCGTGAAAGATGAGCCAGTGCAGGGCAAAAGGTTCCTCTGGAATGGACTGAGACATCTGGGGGACTCTTGGAATGGTGGTACGACCATGGAGTTCCTCTCGCCTTTCCTGTTGAGAGTGCCTCCTCTTGAGATGCGACGGGAACGCTGGGAATTCTTTCCCGTTGAAAGCAGGGAAAGGATCCCTCATCTCGAGCTACGAGGGGGAATCGGGGCTCCTCTGGATGTGGGCGGGACCATCGTGCTTCCTCTCGAGTGGAGACGGGTATGGCGGTGAACTTCTTGAGTTGCAGCAAGGGTGTGAAAGACCCTTTCGAAGTTCCAGAGTTTAGGTGTCATTAGTCTCCAGACGCCTCATCGGAAATAGGCCTCATCTCGCCTGGAAGGGAGAACTTCCTGGATTTTCTCGAGTTGCGGCAGGTGTTCTCGAGTTACGACGGGGACCTCAGGGACCCGCCCTGGTGGCCTCAGGAGAGGCCAGTCCCCATGCGAGTTGCTAGGGGGCCTCTCGGGATTCCTCTCCCGTCGATACCGGGGCCAAAAACCTTGTGTGGAGTCAGGGCCGGGACCGAGGATTCCTCTCAGGGGCTGACATGGATCTTTGGGTACTTCTGGAGTCTCCCCACGGGAGTCAGGCCTCGTCTCGAGTGGGGGCATGCACGTGCGCTTTCCTTCCAGGCTGTAGCAGCAATGTCACGATTCCCGTCGCATTTATAAAAGGATCTGTGGCTTTCCCTCGAGGCTTTCCCTCGAGGCTTTCCCACAGGGCTGTCCCACGTGCCACCGTGTTGTGAGTCGATCCTCGGCGTGAAAGATGAGCCAGTGCAGGGCAAAGAGTTTCCTCTGGAATGGACTGAGACATCTGGGGGAGTCTTGGAATGGTGGTACGACCATGGAGTTCCTCTCCCCTTTCCTGTTGAGAGTGCCTCCTCTTGAGATGCGACGGGAACGCCGGGAATTCTTTCCCGTTGAAAGCAGGGAAAGGATCCCTCATCTCGAGCTACGAGGGGGAAACGGGGCTCCTCTGGATGTGGGCGGGACCATCGTGCTTCCTCTCGAGTGGAGAGGGGTATGGCGGTGAACTTCTTGAGTTGCAGCAAGGGTGTGAAAGACCCTTTCGAAGTTCCAGAGTTTACGTGTCATTAGTCTCCAGACGCCTCATCGGAAATAGGCCACATGTCGCCTGGAAGGGAGAACTTCCTGGATTTTCTCGAGTTGCGGCAGGTGTTCTCGAGTTACGACGGGGACCTCAGGGAACCGCCCTGGTGGCCTCAGGAGAGGCCAGTCCCCATGCAATTTGCTAGGGGGCCTCTCGGGATTCCTCTCCCGTCGATACCGGGGCCAAAAACCTTGTGTGGAGTCAGGCCCGGAACCGAGGATTCCTCTCAGGGGCTGACATGGATCTTTGGGTACTTCTGGAGTCTCCCCAGGGGAGTCAGGCCTCGTCTCGAGTGGGGGCATGCACGTGCGCTTTCCTTCCAGGCTGTAGCAGCAATGTCACGCTTCCCGTCGCGTGGATCAAAGGATCTGTGGTTTTCCCTCGAGTCTTTCCCTCGAGGCTTTCCCACAGGGCTGTCCCACGTGCCACCGTGGTGTGAGTCGATCCTCGGCGTGAAAGATGAGCCAGTGCAGGGCAAAGAGGTTCCTCTGGAATGGACTGAGACATCTGGGGGACTCTTGGAATGGTGGTACGACCATGGAGTTCCTCTCGCCTTTCCTGTTGAGAGTGCCTCCTCTTGAGATGCGACGGGAACGCCGGGAATTCTTTCCCGTTGAAAGCAGGGAAAGGATCCCTCATCTCGAGCTACGAGGGGGAAACGGGGCTCCTCTGGATGTGGGCGGGACCATCGTGCTTCCTCTCGAGTGGAGACGGGTATGGCGGTGAACTTCTTGAGTTGCAGCAAGGGTGTGAAAGACCCTTTCGAAGTTCCAGAGGTTAGGTGTCATTAGTCTACAGACGCCTCATCGGAAATAGGCCTCATCTCGCCTGCAAGGGAGAACTTCCTGGATTTTCTCGAGTTGCGGCAGGTGTTCTCGAGTTACGACGGGGACCTCAGGGACCCGCCCTGGTTGCCTCAGGAGAGGCCAGTCCCCATGCGAGTTGCTAGGGGGCCTCTCGGGATTCCTCTCCCGTCGATACCGGGGCCAAAAACCTTGTGTGGAGTCAGGGCCGGAACCGAGGATTACTCTCAGGGGTGACATGTATCTTTGGGTATTTCTGGAGTCTCCCCAGGGGAGTCAGGACTCGTCTCGAGTGGGGGCATGCACGTGCGCTTTCCTTCCAGGCTGCAGCAGCAATGTCACGCTTCCCGTCGCGTGGATCAAAGGATCTGTGGTTTTCCCTCGAGGCTTTCCCTCGAGGCTTTCCCACAAGGTTTTCCCACGTGCCACCGTGGTGTGAGTCGATCCTCGGCGTGAAAGATGAGCCAGTGCAGGGCAAAGAGCTTCCTCTGGAATGGACTGAGACATCTGGGGGACTCTTGGAATGGTGGTACGACCATGGAGTTCCTCTCGCCTTTCCTGTTGAGAGTGCCTCCTCTTGAGATGCGACGGGAACGCTGGGAATTCTTTCCCGTTGAAAGCATGGAAAGGATCCCTCATCTCGAGCTACGAGGGGGAATCGGGGCTCCTCTGGATGTGGGCGGGACCATCGTGCTTCCTCTCGAGTGGAGACGGGTATGGCGGTGAACTTCTTGAGTTGCAGCAAGGGTGTGAAAGACCCTTTCGAAGTTCCAGAGTTTAGGTGTCATTAGTCTCCAGACGCCTCATCGGAAATAGGCCTCATCTCGCCTGGAAGGGAGAACTTCCTGGATTTTCTCGAGTTGCGGCAGGTGTTCTCGAGTTACGACGGGGACCTCAGGGACCCGCCCTGGTTGCCTCAGGAGAGGCCAGTCCCCATGCGAGTTGCTAGGGGGCCTCTCGGGATTCCTCTCCCGTCGATACCGGGGCCAAAAACCTTGTGTGGAGTCAGGGCCGGGACCGAGGATTCCTCTCAGGGGCTGACATGGATCTTTGGGTACTTCTGGAGTCTCCCCACGGGAGTCAGGCCTCGTCTCGAGTGGGGGCATGCACGTGCGCTTTCCTTCCAGGCTGTAGCAGCAATGTCACGATTCCCGTCGCATTTATAAAAGGATCTGTGGCTTTCCCTCGAGGCTTTCCCTCGAGGCTTTCCCACAGGGCTGTCCCACGTGCCACCGTGTTGTGAGTCGATCCTCGGCGTTAAAGATGAGCCAGTGCAGGGCAAAGAGTTTCCTCTGGAATGGACTGAGACATCTGGGGGAGTCTTGGAATGGTGGTACGACCATGGAGTTCCTCTCCCCTTTCCTGTTGAGAGTGCCTCCTCTTGAGATGCGACGGGAACGCCGGGAATTCTTTCCCGTTGAAAGCAGGGAAAGGATCCCTCATCTCGAGCTACGAGGGGGAAACGGGGCTCCTCTGGATGTCGGCGGGACCATCGTGCTTCCTCTCGAGTGGAGACGGGTATGGCGGTGAACTTCTTGAGTTGCAGCAAGGGTGTGAAAGACCCTTTCGAAGTTCCAGAGTTTACGTGTCATTAGTCTCCAGACGCCTCATCGGAAATAGGCCACATGTCGCCTGGAAGGGAGAACTTCCTGGATTTTCTCGAGTTGCGGCAGGTGTTCTCGAGTTACGACGGGGACCTCAGGGAACCGCCCTGGTGGCCTCAGGAGAGGCCAGTCCCCATGCAATTTGCTAGGGGGCCTCTCGGGATTCCTCTCCCGTCGATACCGGGGCCAAAAACCTTGTGTGGAGTCAGGGCCGTAACCGAGGATTCCTCTCAGGGGCTGACATGGATCTTTGGGTACTTCTGGAGTCTCCCCAGGGGAGTCAGGCCTCGTCTCGAGTGGGGGCATGCACGTGCGCTTTCCTTCCAGGCTGTAGCAGCAATGTCACGCTTCCCGTCGCGTGGATCAAAGGATCTGTGGTTTTCCCTCGAGTCTTTCCCTCGAGGCTTTCCCACAGGGCTGTCCCACGTGCCACCGTGGTGTGAGTCGATCCTCGGCGTGAAAGATGAGCCAGTGCAGGGCAAAGAGGTTCCTCTGGAATGGACTGAGACATCTGGGGGACTCTTGGAATGGTGGTACGACCATGGAGTTCCTCTCGCCTTTCCTGTTGAGAGTGCCTCCTCTTGAGATGCGACGGGAACGCCGGGAATTCTTTCCCGTTGAAAGCAGGGAAAGGATCCCTCATCTCGAGCTACGAGGGGGAAACGGGGCTCCTCTGGATGTGGGCGGGACCATCGTGCTTCCTCTCGAGTGGAGACGGGTATGGCGGTGAACTTCTTGAGTTGCAGCAAGGGTGTGAAAGACCCTTTCGAAGTTCCAGAGGTTAGGTGTCATTAGTCTACAGACGCCTCATCGGAAATAGGCCTCATCTCGCCTGCAAGGGAGAACTTCCTGGATTTTCTCGAGTTGCGGCAGGTGTTCTCGAGTTACGACGGGGACCTCAGGGACCCGCCCTGGTTGCCTCAGGAGAGGCCAGTCCCCATGCGAGTTGCCAGGGGGCCTCTCGGGATTCCTCTCCCGTCGATACCGGGGCCAAAAACCTTGTGTGGAGTCAGGGCCGGAACCGAGGATTACTCTCAGGGGTGACATGTATCTTTGGGTATTTCTGGAGTCTCCCCAGGGGAGTCAGGACTCGTCTCGAGTGGGGGCATGCACGTGCGCTTTCCTTCCAGGCTGCAGCAGCAATGTCACGCTTCCCGTCGCGTGGATCAAAGGATCTGTGGTTTTCCCTCGAGGCTTTCCCTCGAGGGTTTCCCACGTGCCACCGTTGTGTGAGTCGATCCTCGGCGTGAAAGATGAGCCAGTGCAGGGCAAAGAGGTTCCTCTGGAATGGACTGAGTCATCTGGGGGACTCTTGGAATGGTGGTACGACCATGGAGTTCCTCTCGCCTTTCCTGTTGAGAGTGCCTCCTCTTGAGATGCGACGGGAACGCCGGGAATTCTTTCCCGTTGAAAGCAGGGAAAGGATCCCTCATCTCGAGCTACGAGGGGGAAACGGGGCTCCTCTGGATGTGGGCGGGACCATCGTGCTTCCTCTCGGTGGAGACGGGTATGGCGGTGAACTTCTTGAGTTGCAGCAAGGGTGTGAAAGACCCTTTCGAAGTTCCAGAGGTTAGGTGTCATTAGTCTCTAGAAGCCTCATCGGAAATAGGCCTCATCTCGCCTGCAAGGGAGAACTTCCTGGATTTTCTCGAGTTGCGGCAGGTGTTCTCGAGTTACGACGGGGACCTCAGGGACCCGCCCTGGTTGCCTCAGGAGAGGCCAGTCCCCATGCGAGTTGCTAGGGGGCCTCTCGGGATTCCTCTCCCGTCGATACCGGGGCCAAAAACCTTGTGTGGAGTCAGGGCCGGAACCGAGGATTCCTCTCAGGGGTGACATGTATCTTTGGGTACTTCTGGAGTCTCCCCAGGGGAGTCAGGCCTCGTCTCGTGTGGGGGCATGCACGTGCGCTTTCCTTCCAGGCTGTAGCAGCAATGTCACGCTTCCCGTCGAGTGGATCAAAGGATCTGTGGTTTTCCCTCGAGGCTTTCCCTCGAGGCTTTCCCACAAGGCTGTCCCACGTGCCACCGTGGTGTGAGTCGATACTCGGCGTGAAAGATGAGCCAGTGCAGGGCAAAGAGGTTCCTCTGGAATGGACTGAGACATCTGGGGGGCTCTTGGAATGGTGGTACGACCATGGAGTTCCTCTCGCCTTTCCTGTTGAGAGTGCCTCCTCTTGAGATGCGACGGGAACGCTGGGAATTCTTTCCCGTTAAAAGCAGGGAAACGATCCCTCATCTCGAGCTACGAGGGGGAAACGGGGCTCCTCTGGATGTGGGCGGGACCATCGTGCTTCCTCTCGAGTGGATACGGGTATGGCGGTGTACTTCTTGAGTTGCAGCAAGGGTGTGAAAGACCCTTTCGAAATTCCAGAGGTTAGGTGTCATTAGTCTCCAGACGCCTCATCGGAAATAGGCCTCATCTCGCCTGGAAGGGAGAACTTCCTGGATTTTCTCGAGTTACGGCAGGTGTTCTCGAGTTACGACGGGGACCTCAGGGACCCGCCCTGGTGGCCTCAGGAGAGGCCAGTCCCCATGCGAGTTGCTAGGGGGCCTCTCGGGATTCCTCTCCCGTCGATAACGGGGCCAAGAACCTTGTGTGGAGTCAGGGCCCGAACCGAGGATTCCTCTCAGGGGCTGACATGGATCTTTGGGTACTTCTGGAGTCTCCCCAGGGGAGTCAGGCCTCGTCTCGAGTGGGGGCATGCACGTGTGCTTTCCTTCCAGGCTGTAGCAGCAATGTCAGGCTTCCCGTCGCGTGGATCAAAGGATCTGGGTTTTCCCTCGAGGCTTTCCCTCGAGGCTTTCCCACAGGGCTGTCCCACGTGCCACCGTGGTGTGAGTCGATCCTCGGCGTGAAAAATGAGCCAGTGCAGGGCAGAGAGGTTCCTCTGGAATGGACTGAGACATCTGGGGGACTCTTGGAATGGTGGTACGACCATGGAGTTCCTCTCGCCTTTCCTGTTGAGAGTGCCTCCTCTTGAGATGCGACGGGAACGCCGGGAATTCTTTCCCGTTGAAAGCAGGGAAAGGATCCCTCATCTCGAGCTCCGAGGGGGAAACGGGGCTCCTCTGGATGTGGGCGGGACCATCGTGCTTCCTCTCGAGTGGAGACGGGTATGGCGGTGAACTTCTTGAGTTGCAGCAAGGGTGTGAAAGACCCTTTCAAAGTTCCAGAGGTTAGGTGTCATTAGTCTCCAGACGCCTCATCGGAAATAGGCCTCATCTCGCCTGGAAGGGAGAACTTCCTGGATTTTCTCGAGTTACGGCAGGTGTTCTCGAGTTACGACGGGGACCTCAGGGACCCGCCCTGGTGGCCTAAGGAGAGGCCAGTCCCCATGCGAGTTGCTAGGGGGCCTCTCGGGATTCCTCTCCCGTCGATACCGGGTCCAAGAACCTTGTGTGGAGTCAGGGCCCGAACAGAGGATTCCTCTCAGGGGCTGACATGGATCTTTCAGTACTTCTGGGATCTCCCCAGGGGAGTCAGGCCTCGTCTCGAGTGGGGGCATGCACGTGTGCTTTCCTTCCAGGCTGTAGCAGCAATGTCACGCTTCCCGTCGCGTGGATCAAAGGATCTGTGGTTTTCCCTCGAGGCTTTCCCTCGAGGCTTTCCCACAGGGCTGTCCCACGTGCCACCGTGGTGTGAGTCGATCCTCGGCGTGAAAAATGAGCCAGTGCAGGGCAAAGAGGTTCCTCTGGAATGGACTGAGACATCTGGGGGACTCTTGGAATGGTGGTACGACCATGGAGTTCCTCTCGCCTTTCCTGTTGAGAGTGCCTCCTCTTGAGATGCGACGGGAACGCCGGGAATTCTTTCCCGTTGAAAGCAGGGAAAGGATCCCTCATCTCGAGCTCCGAGGGGGAAACGGGGCTCCTCTGGATGTGGGCGGGACCATCGTGCTTCCTCTCGAGTGGAGACGGGTATGGCGGTGAACTTCTTGAGTTGCAGCAAGGGTGTGAAAGACACTTTCGAAGTTCCAGAGGTTAGGTGTCATTAGTCTCCAGACGCCTCATCGGAAATAGGCCTCATCTCGCCTGGAAGGGAGAACTTCCTGGATTTTCTCGAGTTGCGGCAGGTGTTCTCGAGTTACGACGGGGACCTCAGGGACCCGCCCTGGTGGCCTCAGGAGAGGCCAGTCCCCATGCGAGTTGCTAGGGGGCCTCTCGGGATTCCTCTCCCGTCGATACCGGGGCCAAAAACCTTGTGTGGAGTCAGGGCCGGGACCGAGGATTCCTCTCAGGGGTGACATGGATCTTTGGGTACTTCTGGAGTCTCCCCAGGGGAGTCAGGCCTCCTCTCGAGTGGGGCCATGCACGTGCGCTTTCCTTCCAGGCTGTAGCAGCAATGTCACGCTTCCCGTCGCGTGGATCAAAGGATCTGTGGTTTTCCCTCGAGGCTTTCCCTCGAGGCTTTCCCACAGGGCTGTCCCACGTGCCACCGTGGTGTGAGTCGATCCTCGGCGTGAAAGATGAGCCAGTGCAGGGCAAAGAGGTTCCTCTGGAATGGACTGAGACATCTGGGGGACTCTTGGAATGGTGGTACGACCATGGAGTTCCTATCGCCTTTTCTGTTGAGAGTGCCTCCTCTTGAGATGCGACGGGAACGCCGGGAATTCTTTCCCGTTGAAAGCAGGGAAAGGATCCCTCATCTCGAGCTACGAGGGGGAAACGGGGCTCCTCTGGATGTGGGCGGGACCATCGTGCTTCCTCTCGAGTGGAGACGGGTATGGCAGTGAACTTCTTGAGTTGCAGTAAGGGTGTGAAAGACCCTTTCGAAGTTCTAGAGTTTAGGTGTCATTAGTCTCCAGACGCCTCATCGGAAATAGGCTTCATCTCGCCTGGAAGGGAGAACTTCCTGGATTTTCTCGAGATGCGGCAGGTGTTCTCGAGTTACGACGGGGACCTCGGGGACCCGCCCTGGTGGCCTCAGGAACGGCCAGTCCCCATGCGAGTTGCTAGGGGGCCTCTCGGGATTCCTCTCCCGTCGATACTGGGGCCAAAAACCTTGTGTGGAGTCAGGGCCGGAACCGAGGATTCCTCTCAGGGGTGACATGGATCTTTGGGTACTTCTGAAGTCTCCCCAGGGGAGTGAGGCCTCGTCTCGAGTGGGGGCACGCACGTGCGCTTTCCTTCCAGGCTGTAGCAGCAATGTCACGCTTCTCGTCGCGTGGATCAAAGGATCTGTGGTTTTCCCTCGAGGCTTTGCCTCGAGGCTTTCCCACAGGGTTGTCCCACGTGCCGCCGTGGTGTGAGTCGATCCTCGGCGTGAAAGATGAGCCAGTGCAGGGCAAAGAGGTTCCTCTGGAATGGACTGAGACATCTGGGGGACTCTTGGAATGGTGGTACGACCATGGAGTTCTTCTCGCCTTTCCTGTTGAGAGTGCCTCCTCTTGAGATGCGACGGAAATGCCGGGAATTCTTTCCCGTTAAAAGCAGGGAAAGGATCCCTCATCTCGAGCTACAAGGGCAAACGGGGCTCCTCTGGATGTGGGCGGGACCATCGTGCTTCCTCTCGAGTGGAGACGGGTATGGCGGTGAACTTCTTGTGTTGCAGCAAGGGTGTGAAAGACCCTTTCGAAGTTCCAGAGGTTAGGTGTCATTAGTCTCCAGACGCCTCATTGGAAATAGGCCTCATCTCGCCTGGAAGGGAGAACATCCTGGATTTTCGCGAGTTGCGGCAGGTGTTCTCGAGTTACGACGGGGACCTCAGGGACCCGCCCTGGTGGCCTCCGGAGAGGCCAGTCCCCATGCGAGTTGCTAGGGGGCCTCTCAGTATTCCACTCCTGTCGATACCGGGGCCAAAAACCTTGTTTGGAGTCAGGGCCGGAACCGAGGATTCGTCTCAGGGGCTGACATGGATCTTTGGGTACTTCTGGAGTCTCCCCACTGGAGTCAGGCCTCGTTTCGAGTGGGGGCTTGCACGAGCGCTTTTCTTCCAGGCTGTAGCAGCAATGTCACGCTTACCTTCGCGTGGATCAAAGGATCTGTGGTTTTCCCTCGAGGCTTTCCCTCGAGGCTTTCCCACAGTGCTGTCCCACGTGCCACCGTGGTGTGAGTCGATCCTCGGCGTGAAAGATGAGCCAGTGCAGGGCAAAGAGCTTCCTCTCGAATGGACTGAGACATCTGGGGGACTCTTGGAATGGTGGTACGACCATGGAGTTCCTCTCGCCTTTCCTGTTGAGAGTGCCTCCTCTTGAGATGCGACGGGAACGCCGGGAATTCTTTCCGGTTGAAAGCAGGGAAAGGATCCCTCATCTCGAGCTACGAGGGGGAAACGGGGCTCCTCTGGATGTGGGCGGGACCATCGTGCTTCCTCTCGAGTGGAGACGGGTATGGCGGTGAACTTCTTGAGTTGCAGCAAGGGTGTGAATGACCCTTTCGAAGTTCCAGAGGTTACGTGTCATTAGTCTCCAGACGCCTCATTGGAAGTAGGCCTCATCTCGCCTGGAAGGGAGAACTTCCTGGATTTTCTCGAGTTGCGGCAGGTGTTCTCGAGTTACGACGGGGACCTCAGGGACCCGCCATGGTGGCCTCAGGAAAGGCCAGTCCCCATGCGAGTTGCTAGGGGGCCTCTCAGGATTCCTCTCCCGTCGATACCGGGGCCAAAAACCTTCTGTGAAGTCAGGGCCGGAACCGGGGATTCCTCTCAGGGGCTGACATGGATCTTTGGGTACTTCTGGAGTCTCCCCAGGGGAGTCAGGCCTCGTCTCGAGTGGGGGCATGCACGTGCGCTTTCCTTCCAGGCTGTAGCAGCAATGTCACGCTTCCCGTCGCGTGGATCAAAGGATCTGTGGTTTTCCCTCGAGGCTTTCCCACAGGGCTGTCCCACGTGCCACCGTGGTGTGAGTCGATCCTCGGCGTGAAAGATGAGCCAGTGCAGGGCAAAGAGGTTCCTCTGGAATGGACTGAGACATCTGGGGGACTCTTGGAATGGTGGTACGACCATGGAGTTCCTCTCGCCTTTCCTGTTGAGAGTGCCTCCTCTTGAGATGCGACGGGAACGCCGGGAATTCTTTCCCGTTGAAAGCAGGGAAAGGATCCCTCATCTCGAGCTACGAGGGGGAAACGGGGCTCCTCTGGATGTGGGCGGGACCATCGTGCTTCCTCTCGAGTGGAGACGGGTATGGCAGTGAACTTCTTGAGTTGCAGTAAGGGTGTGAAAGACCCTTTCGAAGTTCTAGAGTTTAGGTGTCATTAGTCTCCAGACGCCTCATCGGAAATAGGCTTCATCTCGCCTGGAAGGGAGAACTTCCTGGATTTTCTCGAGATGCGGCAGGTGTTCTCGAGTTACGACGGGGACCTCAGGGACCCGCCCTGGTGGCCTCAGGAACGGCCAGTCCCCATGCGAGTTGCTAGGGGGCCTCTCGGGATTCCTCTCCCGTCGATACTGGGGCCAAAAACCTTGTGTGGAGTCAGGGCCGGAACCGAGGATTCCTCTCAGGGGTGACATGGATCTTTGGGTACTTCTGAAGTCTCCCCAGGGGAGTGAGGCCTCGTCTCGAGTGGGGGCACGCACGTGCGCTTTCCTTCCAGGCTGTAGCAGCAATGTCACGCTTCTCGTCGCGTGGATCAAAGGATCTGTGGTTTTCCCTCGAGGCTTTGCCTCGAGGCTTTCCCACAGGGTTGTCCCACGTGCCACCGTGGTGTGAGTCGATCCTCGGCGTGAAAGATGAGCCAGTGCAGGGCAAAGAGGTTCCTCTGGAATGGACTGAGACATCTGGGGGACTCTTGGAATGGTGGTACGACCATGGAGTTCTTCTCGCCTTTCCTGTTGAGAGTGCCTCCTCTTGAGATGCGACGGAAATGCCGGGAATTCTTTCCCGTTAAAAGCAGGGAAAGGATCCCTCATCTCGAGCTACAAGGGCAAACGGGGCTCCTCTGGATGTGGGCGGGACCATCGTGCTTCCTCTCGAGTGGAGACGGGTATGGCGGTGAACTTCTTGTGTTGCAGCAAGGGTGTGAAAGACCCTTTCGAAGTTCCAGAGGTTAGGTGTCATTAGTCTCCAGACGCCTCATTGGAAATAGGCCTCATCTCGCCTGGAAGGGAGAACATCCTGGATTTTCGCGAGTTGCGGCAGGTGTTCTCGAGTTACGACGGGGACCTCAGGGACCCGCCCTGGTGGCCTCCGGAGAGGCCAGTCCCCATGCGAGTTGCTAGGGGGCCTCTCAGTATTCCACTCCTGTCGATACCGGGGCCAAAAACCTTGTTTGGAGTCAGGGCCGGAACCGAGGATTCGTCTCAGGGGCTGACATGGATCTTTGGGTACTTCTGGAGTCTCCCCACTGGAGTCAGGCCTCGTTTCGAGTGGGGGCTTGCACGAGCGCTTTTCTTCCAGGCTGTAGCAGCAATGTCACGCTTACCTTCGCGTGGATCAAAGGATCTGTGGTTTTCCCTCGAGGCTTTCCCTCGAGGCTTTCCCACAGTGCTGTCCCACGTGCCACCGTGGTGTGAGTCGATCCTCGGCGTGAAAGATGAGCCAGTGCAGGGCAAAGAGCTTCCTCTCGAATGGACTGAGACATCTGGGGGACTCTTGGAATGGTGGTACGACCATGGAGTTCCTCTCGCCTTTCCTGTTGAGAGTGCCTCCTCTTGAGATGCGACGGGAACGCCGGGAATTCTTTCCCGTTGAAAGCAGGGAAAGGATCCCTCATCTCGAGCTACGAGGGGGAAACGGGGCTCCTCTGGATGTGGGCGGGACCATCGTGCTTCCTCTCGAGTGGAGACGGGTATGGCGGTGAACTTCTTGAGTTGCAGCAAGGGTGTGAATGACCCTTTCGAAGTTCCAGAGGTTACGTGTCATTAGTCTCCAGACGCCTCATTGGAAGTAGGCCTCATCTCGCCTGGAAGGGAGAACTTCCTGGATTTTCTCGAGTTGCGGCAGGTGTTCTCGAGTTACGACGGGGACCTCAGGGACCCGCCATGGTGGCCTCAGGAAAGGCCAGTCCCCATGCGAGTTGCTAGGGGGCCTCTCAGGATTCCTCTCCCGTCGATACCGGGGCCAAAAACCTTCTGTGAAGTCAGGGCCGGAACCGGGGATTCCTCTCAGGGGCTGACATGGATCTTTGGGTACTTCTGGAGTCTCCCCAGGGGAGTCAGGCCTCGTCTCGAGTGGGGGCATGCACGTGCGCTTTCCTTCCAGGCTGTAGCAGCAATGTCACGCTTCCCGTCGCGTGGATCAAAGGATCTGTGGTTTTCCCTCGAGGCTTTCCCACAGGGCTGTCCCACGTGCCACCGTGGTGTGAGTCGATCCTCGGCGTGAAAGATGAGCCAGTGCAGGGCAAAGAGGTTCCTCTGGAATGGACTGAGACATCTGGGGGACTCTTGGAATGGTGGTACGACCATGGAGTTCCTCTCGCCTTTCCTGTTGAGAGTGCCTCCTCTTGAGATGCGACGGGAACGCCGGGAATTCTTTCCCGTTGAAAGCAGGGAAAGGATCCCTCATCTCGAGCTACGAGGGGGAAACGGGGCTCCTCTGGATGTGGGCGGGACCATCGTGCTTCCTCTCGAGTGGAGACGGGTATGGCGGTGAACTTCTTGAGTAGCAGCAAGGGTGTGAAAGACCCTTTCGAAGTTCCAGAGGTTAGGTGTCATTAGTCTCCAGACGCCTCATAGGAAATAGGCCTCATCTCGCCTGGAAGGGAGAACTTCCTGGATTTTCTCGAGTTGCGGCAGGTGTTCTCGAGTTACGACGGGGACCTCAGGGACCCGCCATGGTGGCCTCAGGAAAGGCCAGTCCCCATGCGAGTTGCTAGGGGGCCTCTCAGGATTCCTCTCCCGTCGATACCGGGGCCAAAAACCTTGTGTGGAGTAAGGGCCGGAACCGAGGTTTTCTCTCAGGGGTGACATGGAACTTTGGGTATTTCTGGAGTCTCCCCAGGGGAGTCAGGCCTCGTCTCGAGTGGGGGCATACACGTGCGCTTTCCTTCCAGGCTGTAGCAGCAATGTCACGCTTCCCGTCGCGTGGATCAAAGGATCTGTGGTTTTCCCTCGAGGCTTTCCCACAGGGCTGTCCCACGTGCCACCGTGGTGTGAGTCGATCCTCGGCGTGAAAGATGAGCCAGTGCAGGGCAAAGAGGTTCCTCTGGAATGGACTGAGACATCTGGGGGACTCTTGGAATGGTGGTACGACCATGGAGTTCCTATCGCCTTTTCTGTTGAGAGTGCCTCCTCTTGAGATGCGACGGGAACTCCGGGAATTCTTTCCCGTTGAAAGCAGGGAAAGGATCCCTCATCTCGAGCTACGAGGGGGAAACGGGGCTCCTCTGGATGTGGGCGGGACCATCGTGCTTCCTCTCGAGTGGAGACGGGTATGGCGGTGAACTTCTTGAGTTGCAGCAAGGGTGTGAAAGACCCTTTCGAAGTTCCAGAGGTTAGGTGTCATTAGTCTCCAGATGCCTCATCGGAAATAGGCTTCATCTCGCCTGGAAGGGAGAACTTCCTGGATTTTCTCGACATGCGGCAGGTGTTCTCGCGTTACGAAGGGGACCTCAGGGACCCGCCCTGGTGGCCTCAGGAACGGCCAGTCCCCATGCGAGTTGCTAGGGGGCCTCTCGGGATTCCTCTCCCGTCGATACCGGGGCCAAAAACCTTGTGTGGAGTCAGGGCCGGAACCGAGGATTCCTCTCAGGGGTGACATGGATCTTTGGGTACTTCTGGAGTCTCCCCAGGGGAGTGAGCCCTCGTCTCGAGTGGGGGCATGCACGTGCGCTTTCCTTCCAGGCTGTAGCAGCAATGTCACGCTTCTCGTCGCGTGGATCAAAGGATCTGTGGTTTTCCCTCGAGGCTTTGCCTCGAGGCTTTCCCACAGGGTTGTCCCACGTGCCGCCGTGGTGTGAGTCGATCCTCGGCGTTAAAGATGAGCCAGTGCAGGGCAAAGAGGTTCCTTTGGAATGGACTGAGACATCTAGGGGACTCTTGGAATGGTGGTACGACCATGGAGTTCTTCTCACCTTTCCTGTTGAGAGTGCCTCCTCTTGAGATGCGACGGAAATGCCGGGAATTCTTTCCCGTTAAAAGCAGGGAAAGGATCCCTCATCTCGAGCTACGAGGGGAAACGGGGCTCCTCTGGATGTAGGCGGGACCATCGTGCTTCCTCTCGAGTGGAGACGGGTATGGCGGTGAACTTCTTGTGTTGCAGCAAGGGTGTGAAAGACCCTTTCGAAGTTCCAGAGGTTAGGTGTCATTAGTCTCCAGACGCCTCATTGGAAATAGGCCTCATCTCGCCTGGAAGGGAGAACATCCTGGATTTTCTCGAGTTGCGGCAGGTGTTCTCGAGTTACGACGGGGACCTCAGGGAACCGCCCTGGTGGCCTCAGGAAAAGCCAGTCCCCATGCAAGTTGCTAGGGGGCCTCTCAGGATTCCTCTCCTGTCGATACCGGGGCCAAAAACCTTGTTTGGAGTCAGGGCCGGAACCGAGGGTTCGTCTCAGGGGCTGACATGGATCTTTGGGTACTTCTGGAGTCTCCCCACTGGAGTCAGGCCTCGTTTCGAGTGGGGGCATGCACGAGCGCTTTTCTTCCAGGCTGTAGCAGCAATGTCACGCTTACCTTCGCGTGGATCAAAGGATCTGTGGTTTTCCCTCGAGGCTTTCCCTCGAGGCTTTCCCACAGGGCTGTCCCACTTGCCACCGTGGTGTGAGTCGATCCTCGGCGTGAAAGATGAGCCAGTGCAGGGCAAAGAGGTTCCTCTGGAATGGACTGAGACATCTGGGGGATTCTTGGAATGGTGGTACGACCATAGAGTTCCTCTCGCCTTTCCTGTTGAGAGTGCCTCCTCTTGAGATGCGAGGGGAATGCCGGGAATTCTTTCCCGTTGAAAGCAGGGAAAGGATCCCTCATCTCGAGCTACGAGGGGGAAACGGGGCTCCTCTGGATATGGGCGGGACCATCGTGCTTCCTCTCGAGTGGAGACGGGTATGGCGGTGAACTTCTTGAGTTGCAGCAAGGGTGTGAAAGACCCTTTCGAAGTTCCAGAGGTTAGGTGTCATTACTCTCCAGACGCCTCATTGGAAATAGGCCTCATCTCGCCTGGAAGGGAGAACTTCCTGGATTTTCTCGAGTTGCGGCAGGAGTTCTCGAGTTACGACGGGGACCTCAGGGACCCGCCATGGTGGCCTCAGGAAAGGCCAGTCCCCATGCGAGTTGCTAGGGGGCCTCTCAGGATTCCTCTCCCGTCGATACCGGGGCCAAAAACCTTGTGTGGAGTCAGGGCCGGAACCGAGGTTTTCTCTCAGGGGTGACATGGAACTTTGGGTATTTCTGGAGTCTCCCCAGGGGAGTCAGGCCTCGTCTCGAGTGGGGGCATGCACGTGCGCTTTCCTTCCAGGCTGTAGCAGCAATGTCACGCTTCCCGTCGCGTGGATCAAAGGATCTGTGGTTTTCCCTCGAGGCTTTCCCTCGAGGCTTTCCCACAGGGCTGTCCCAAATGCCACCGTGGTGTGAGTCGATCTTCGGCGTGAAAGATGAGCCAGTGCAGGGCAAAGAGGTTCCTCTGGAATTGACTGAGACATCTGGGGGATTCGTGGAATGGTGGTACGACCATAGAGTACCTCTCGCCTTTCCTGTTGAGAGTGCCTCCTCTTGAGATGCGACGGGAATGCCGGGAATTCTTTCCCGTTGAAAGCAGGGAAAGGATCCCTCATCTCGAGCTACGAGGGGGAAACGGGGCTCCTCTGGATATGGGCGGGACCATCGTGCTTCCTCTCGAGTGGAGATGGGTATGGCGGTGAACTTCTTGAGTTGCAGCAAGGGTGTGAAAGACCCTTTCGAAGTTCCAGAGGTTAGGTGTCATTAGTCTCCAGACGCCTCATAGGAAATAGGCCTCATCTCGCCTGGAAGGGAGAACTTCTTGGATTTTCTCGAGTTGGGGCAGGTGTTCTCGAGTTACGACGGGGACCTCAGGGACCCGCCATGGTGGCCTCAGGAAAGGCCAGTCCCCATGCGAGTTGCTAGGGGGCCTCTCAGGATTCCTCTCCCGTCGATTCCGGGGCCAAAAACCTTGTGTGGAGTCAGGGCCGGAACCGAGGTTTTCTCTCAGGGGTGACATGGAACTTTGGGTATTTCTGGAGTCTCCCCAGGGTAGTCAGGCCACGTCTCGAGTGGGGGCATACACGTGCGCTTTCCTTCCAGGCTGTAGCAGCAATGTCACGCTTCCCGTCGCGTGGATCAAAGGATCTGTGGTTTTCCCTCGAGGCTTTCCCACAGGGCTGTCCCACGTGCCACCGTGGTGTGAGTCGATCATCGGCGTGAAAGCTGAGCCAGTGCAGGGCAAAGAGCTTCCTCTCGAATGGACTGAGACATCTGGGGGACTCTTGGAATGGTGGTACGACCATGGAGTTCCTCTCGCCTTTCCTGTTGAGAGTGCCTCCTCTTGAGATGCGACGGGAACGCCGGGAATTCTTTCCCGTTGAAAGCAGGGAAAGGATCCCTCATCTCGAGCTACGAGGGGGAAACGGGGCTCCTCTGGATGTGGGCGGGACCATCGTGCTTCCTCTCGAGTGGAGACGGGTATGGCGGTGAACTTCTTGAGTAGCAGCAAGGGTGTGAAAGACCCTCTCGAAATTCCAGAGGTTAGGTGTCATTAGTCTCCAGACGCCTCATCGGAAATAGGCCTCATCTCGCCTGGAAGGGAGAACTTCATGGATTTTCTCGAGTTGCGGCAGGTGTTCTCGAGTTACGACGGGGACCTCAGGGACCCGCCCTGGTGGCCCCAAGAGGCCAGTCCCCATGCGAGTTGCTACGGGGCCTCTCGGGATTCCTCTCCCGTCGATACCGGTGCCAAAAACCTTGTGTGGAGTCAGGGCCGGAACCGGGGATTCCTCTCAGGGGCTGACATGGATCTTTGGGTACTTCTGGAGTCTCCCCAGGGGAGTCAGGCCTCGTTTCGAGTGGGGGCATGCACGTGCGCTTTCCTTCCAGGCTGTAGCAGCAATGTCACACTTCCCGTCGCGTGGATCAAAGGATCTGTGGTTTTCCCTCGAGGCTTTCCCTCGAGGCTTTCCCACAGGGCTATCCCACGTGCCACCGTGGTGTGAGTCGATCCTCGGCGTGAGAGATGAGCCAGTGCAGGGCAAAGAGGTTCCTCTGGAATGGACTGAGACATCTGGGGGACTCTTGGAATGGTGGTACGACCATGGAGTTCATATCGCCTTTTCTGTTGAGAGTGCCTCTTCTTGAGATGCGACGGGAATGCCGGGAATTCTTTCCCGTTGAAAGCAGGGAAAAGATCCCTCATCTCGAGCTACGAGGGGGAAACGGGGCTCCTCTGGATGTGGGCGGGACCATCGTGCTTCCTCTCGAGTGGAGACGGGTATGGCGGTGAACTTCTTGAGTTGCAGCAAGGGTGTGAAAGACCCTTTCGAAGTTCCAGAGGTTAGGTGTCATTAGTCTCCAGACGCCTCATCGGAAATAGGCCTCATCTCGCCTGGAAGGGAGAACTTCCTGGATTTTCTCGAGTTGCGGCAGGTGTTCTCGTGTTACGACGGGGACCTCAGGGACCCGCCCTGGTGGCCTCAGGAGAGGCCAGTCCCCATGCGATTTGCTAGGGGGACTCTCGGGATTCCTCTCCCGTCGATACCGGGGCCAAAAACCTTGTGTGGAGTCAGGGTCGGAACCGAGGTTTCCTCTCAGGGGTGACATGGAACTTTGGGTATTTCTGGAGTCTCCCCAGGGGAGTCAGGCCTCGTCTCGAGTGGGGGCATGCACGTGCGCTTTCCTTCCAGGCTGTAGCAGCAATGTCACGCTTCCCGTCGCGTGGATCAAAGGATCTGTGGTTTTCCCTCGAGGCTTTCCCTCGAGGCTTTCCCACAGGGCTGTCCCACGTGCCACCGTGGTGTGAGTCGATCCTCGGCGTGAAAGATGAGCCAGTGCAGGGCAAAGAGGTTCCTCTGGAATGGACTGAGACATCTGGGGGACTCTTGGAATGGTGGTACGACCATGGAGTTCCTCTCGCCTTTCCTGTTGAGAGTGCCTCCTCTAGAGATGCGACGGGAACGCCGGGAATTCTTTCCCGTTGAAAGCAGGGAAAGGATCCCTCATCTCGAGCTACGAGGGGGAAACGGGGCTCCTCTGGATGTGGGCGGGACCATCGTGCTTCCTCTCGAGTGGAGACGGGTATGGCGGTGAACTTCTTGAGTAGCAGCAAGGGTGTGAAAGACCCTTTCGAAGTTCCAGAGGTTAGGTGTCATTAGTCTCCAGACGCCTCATAGGAAATAGGCCTCATCTCGCCTGGAAGGGAGAACTTCCTGGATTTTCTCGAGTTGCGGCAGGTGTTCTCGAGTTACGACGGGGACCTCAGGGACCCGCCATGGTGGCCTCAGGAAAGGCCAGTCCCCATGCGAGTTGCTAGGGGGCCTCTCAGGATTCCTCTCCCGTCGATACCGGGGCCAAAAACCTTGTGTGGAGTAAGGGCCGGAACCGAGGTTTTCTCTCAGGGGTGACATGGAACTTTGGGTATTTCTGGAGTCTCCCCAGGGGAGTCAGGCCTCGTCTCGAGTGGGGGCATGCACGTGCGCTTTCCTTCCAGGCTGTAGCAGCAATGTCACGCTTCCCGTCGCGTGGATCAAAGGATCTGTGGTTTTCCCTCGAGGCTTTCCCACAGGGCTGTCCCACGTGCCACCGTGGTGTGAGTCGATCCTCGGCGTGAAAGATGAGCCAGTGCAGGGCAAAGAAGTTCCTCTGGAATGGACTGAGACATCTGGGGGACTCTTGGAATGGTGGTACGACCATGGAGTTCCTCTCGCCTTTCCTGTTGAGAGTGCCTCCTCTTGAGATGCGACGGGAACGCCGGGAATTCTTTCCCGTTGAAAGCAGGGAAAGGATCCCTCATCTCGAGCTACGAGGGGGAAACGGGGCTCCTCTGGATGTGGGCGGGACCATCGTTCTTCCTCTCGAGTGGAGACGGGTATGGCGGTGAACTTCTTGAGTTGCAGCAAGGGTGTGAAAGACCCTTTCGAAGTTCCAGAGGTTAGGTGTCATTAGTCTCCAGACGCCTCATCGGAAATAGGCCTCATCTCGCCTGGAAGGGAGAACTTCCTGGATTTTCTCGAGTTGCGGCAGGTGTTCTCGTGTTACGACGGGGACCTCAGGGACCCGCCCTGGTGGCCTCAGGAGAGGCCAGTCCCCATGCGATTTGCTAGGGGGCCTCTCGGGATTCCTCTCCCTTCGATACCGGGGCCGAAAACCTTGTGTGGAGTCAGGGTCGGAACCGAGGTTTCCTCTCAGGGGTGACATGGAACTTTGGGTATTTCTGGAGTCTCCCCAGGGGAGTCAGGCCTCGTCTCGAGTGGGGGCATGCACGTGCGCTTTCCTTCCAGGCTGTAGCAGCAATGTCACGCTTCCCGTCGCGTGGATCAAAGGATCTGTTGTTTTCCCTCGAGGCTTTCCCTCGAGGCTTTCCCACAGGGCTGTCCCACGTGCCACCGTGGTGTGAGTCGATCCTCGGCGTGAAAGATGAGCCAGTGCAGGGCAAAGAGGTTCCTCTGGAATGGACTGAGACATCTGGGGGACTCTTGGAATGGTGGTACGACCATGGAGTTCCTCTCGCCTTTCCTGTTGAGAGTGCCTCCTCTTGAGATGCGACGGGAACGCCGGGAATTCTTTCCCGTTGAAAGCAGGGAAAGGATCCCTCATCTCGAGCTACGAGGGGGAAACGGGGCTCCTCTGGATGTGGGCGGGACCATCGTGCTTCCTCTCGAGTGGAGACGGGTATGGCGGTGAACTTCTTGAGTTGCAGCAAGGGTGTGAATGACCCTTTCGAAGTTCCAGAGGTTAGGTGTCATTAGTCTCCAGACGCCTCATTGGAAGTAGGCCTCATCTCGCCTGGAAGGGAGAACTTCCTGGATTTTCTCGAGTTGCGGCAGGTGTTCTCGAGTTACGACGGGGACCTCAGGGACCCGCCATGGTGGCCTCAGGAAAGGCCAGTCCCCATGCGAGTTGCTAGGGGGCCTCTCAGGATTCCTCTCCCGTCGATACCGGGGCCAAAAACCTTCTATGAAGTCAGGGCCGGAACCGGGGATTCCTATCAGGGGCTGACATGGATCTTTGGGTACTTCTGGAGTCTCCCCAGGGGAGTGAGGCCTCGTCTCGAGTGGGGGCATGCACGTGCGCTTTCCTTCCAGGCTGTAGCAGCAATGTCACGCTTCTCGTCGCGTGGATCAAAGGATCTGTGGTTTTCCCTCGAGGCTTTCCCTCGAGGCTTTCCCACAGGGTTGTCCCACGTGCCGCCGTGGTGTGAGTCGATCCTCGGCGTGAAAGATTAGCCAGTGCAGGGCAAAGAGGTTCCTCTGGAATGGACTGAGACATCTGGGGGACTCTTGGAATGGTGGTACGACCATGGAGTTCCTCTCGCCTTTCCTGTTGAGAGTGCCTCCTCTTGAGATGCGACAGGAACGCCGGGAATTCTTTCCCGTTGAAAGCAGGGAAAGGATCCCTCATCTCGAGCTCCGAGGGGGAAGCGGGGCTCCTCTGGATGTGGGCGGGACAATCGTGCCTCCTCTCGAGTGGATACGGGTATGGCGGTGAACTACTTGAGTTGCAGCAAGGGTGTGAAAGACCCTTTCGAAGTTCCATAGTTTAGGTGTCATTAGTCTCTAGACGCCTCATCGGAAATAGGCCTCATCTCGCCTGGAAGGGAGAACTTCCTGGATTTTCTCGAGTTGCGGCAGGTGATCTCGAGTTACGATGGGGACCTCAGGGACCCGCCCTGCTGGCCTCAGGAGAGGCCAGTCCCCAAGCGAGTTGCTAGGGGGCCTCTCGGGATTTCTCTCCCGTCGATACCCGGGCCAAATCCTTGTGTGGAGTCAGGGCCGGAAACGAGAATTCCTCTCAGGGGCTGACATGGATCTTTGGGTACTTCTGGAGTCTCCCCAGGGGAGTCAGGCCTCGTCTCGAGTGGGGGCATGCACGTGCGCTTTCCCTCCAGGCTGAAGCAGCAATGTCACGCTTCCCGTCGCGTGGATCAAAGGATCTGTGGTTTTCCCTCGAGGCTTTCCGTCGAGGCTTTCCCACAGGGCTGTCCCACGTGCCACCGTGGTGTGAGTCGATCCTCGGCGTGAAAGATGAGCCAGTGCAGGGCAAAGAGCTTCCTCTCGAATGGACTGAGACATCTGGGGGACTCTTGGAATGGTGGTACCACCATGGAGTTCCTCTCGCCTTTCCTGTTGAGAGTGCCTCCTCTTGAGATGCGACGGGAACGCCGGGAATTCTTTCCCGTTGAAAGCAGGGAAAGGATCCCTCATCTCGAGCTACGAGGGGGAAACGGGGCTCCTCTGGATGTGGGCGGGACCATCGTGCTTCCTCTCGAGTGGAGACGGGTATGGCGGTGAACTTCTTGAGTTGCAGCAAGGGTGTGAATGACCCTTTCGAAGTTCCAGAGGTTACGTGTCATTAGTCTCCAGACGCCTCATTGGAAGTAGGCCTCATCTCGCCTGGAAGGGAGAACTTCCTGGATTTTCTCGAGTTGCGGCAGGTGTTCTCGAGTTACGACGGGGACCTCAGGGACCCGCCATGGTGGCCTCAGGAAAGGCCAGTCCCCATGCGAGTTGCTAGGGGGCCTCTCAGGATTCCTCTCCCGTCGATACCGGGGCCAAAAACCTTCTGTGAAGTCAGGGCCGGAACCGGGGATTCCTCTCAGGGGCTGACATGGATCTTTGGGTACTTCTGGAGTCTCCCCAGGGGAGTCAGGCCTCGTCTCGAGTGGGGGCATGCACGTGCGCTTTCCTTCCAGGCTGTAGCAGCAATGTCACGCTTCTCGTCGCGTGGATCAAAGGATCTGTGGTTTTCCCTCGAGGCTTTCCCTCGAGGCTTTCCCACAGGGCTGTCCCACTTGCCATCGTGGTGTGAGTCGATCCTCGGCGTGAAAGATGAGCCAGTGCAGGGCAAAGAGGTTCCTCTGGAATGGACTGAGACATCTGGGGGATTCTTGGAATGGTGGTACGACCATAGAGTTCCTCTCGCCTTTCCTGTTGAGAGTGCCTCCTCTTGAGATGCGACGGGAATGCCGGGAATTCTTTCCCGTTGAAAGCAGGGAAAGGATCCCTCATCTCGAGCTACGAGGGGCAAACGGGGCTCCTCTGGATATGGGCGGGACCATCCTGCTTCCTCTCGAGTGGAGACGGGTATGGCGGTGAACTTCTTGAGTTGCAGCAAGGGTGTGAAAGACCCTTTCGAAGTTCCAGAGGTTAGGTGTCATTAGTCTCCAGACGCCTCATAGGAAATAGGCCTCATCTCGCCTGGAAGGGAGAACTTCCTGGATTTTCTCGAGTTGCGGCAGGTGTTGTGGAGTTACGACGGGGACCTCAGGGACCCGCCATGGTGGCCTCAGGAAAGGCCAGTCCCCATGCGAGTTGCTAGGGGGCCTCTCAGGATTCCTCTCCCGTCGATACCGGGGCCAAAAACCTTGTGTCGAGTCAGGGCCGGAACCGAGGTTTTCTCTAAGGGGTGACATGGAACTTTGGGTATTTCTGGAGTCTCCCCAGGGGAGTCAGGCCTCGTCTCGAGTGGGGGCATGCACGTGCGCTTTCCTTCCAGGCTGTAGCAGCAATGTCACGCTTCCCGTCGCGTGGATCAAAGGATCTGTGGTTTTCCCTCGAGGCTTTCCCTCGAGGCTTTCCCACAGGGCTGTCCCACTTGCCACCGTGGTGTGAGTCGATCCTCGGCGTGAAAGATGAGCCAGTGCAGGGCAAAGAGGTTCCTCTGGAATTGACTGAGACATCTGGGGGATTCGTGGAATGGTGGTACGACCATAGAGTACCTCTCGCCTTTCCTGTTGAGAGTGCCTCCTCTTGAGATGCGACGGGAATTCCGGGAATTCTTTCCCGTTGAAAGCAGGGAAAGGATCCCTCATCTCGAGCTACGAGGGGGAAACGGGGCTCCTCTGGATATGGGCGGGACCATCGTGCTTCCTCTCGAGTGGAGATGGGTATGGCGGTGAACTTCTTGAGTTGCAGCAAGGGTGTGAAAGACCCTTTCGAAGTTCCAGAGGTTAGGTGTCATTAGTCTCCAGACGCCTCATAGGAAATAGGCCTCATCTCGCCTGGAAGGGAGAATTTCTTGGATTTTCTCGAGTTGCGGCAGGTGTTCTCGAGTTACGACGGGGACCTCAGGGACCCGCCATGGTGGCCTCAGGAAAGGCCAGTCCCCATGCGAGTTGCTAGGGGGCCTCTCAGGATTCCTCTCCCGTCGATTCCGGGGCCAAAAACCTTGTGTGGAGTCAGGGCCGGAACCGAGGTTTTCTCTCAGGGGTGACATGGAACTTTGGGTATTTCTGGAGTCTCCCCAGGGTAGTCAGGCCACGTCTCGAGTGGGGGCATGCACGTGCGCTTTCCTTCCAGGCTGTAGCAGCAATGTCACGCTTCCCGTCGCGTGGATCAAAGGATCTGTGGTTTTCCCTCGAGGCTTTCCCACAGGGCTGTCCCACGTGCCACCGTGGTGTGAGTCGATCCTCGGCGTGAAAGCTGAGCCAGTGCAGGGCAAAGAGCTTCCTCTCGAATGGACTGAGACATCTGGGGGACTCTTGGAATGGTGGTACGACCATGGAGTTCCTCTCGCCTTTCCTGTTGAGAGTGCCTCCTCTTGAGATGCGACGGGAACGCCGGGAATTCTTTCCCGTTGAAAGCAGGGAAAGGATCCCTCATCTCGAGCTACGAGGGGGAAACGGGGCTCCTCTGGATGTGGGCGGGACCATCGTGCTTCCTCTCGAGTGGAGACGGGTATGGCGGTGAACTTCTTGAGTAGCAGCAAGGGTGTGAAAGACCCTCTCGAAATTCCAGAGGTTAGGTGTCATTAGTCTCCAGACGCCTCATCGGAAATAGGCCTCATCTCGCCTGGAAGGGAGAACTTCATGGATTTTCTCGAGTTGCGGCAGGTGTTCTCGAGTTACGACGGGGACCTCAGGGACCCGCCCTGGTGGCCCCAGGAGAGGCCAGTCCCCATGCGAGTTGCTACGGGGCCTCTCGGGATTCCTCTCCCGTCGATACCGGGGCCAAAAACCTTGTGTGGAGTCAGGGCCGGAACCGGGGATTCCTCTCAGGGGCTGACATGGATCTTTGGGTACTTCTGGAGTCTCCCCAGGGGAGTCAGGCCTCGTTTCGAGTGGGGGCATGCACGTGCGCTTTCCTTCCAGGCTGTAGCAGCAATGTCACACTTCCCGTCGCGTGGATCAAAGGATCTGTGGTTTTCCCTCGAGGCTTTCCCTCGAGGCTTTCCCACAGGGCTGTCCCACGTGCCACCGTGGTGTGAGTCGATCCTCGGCGTGAAAGATGAGCCAGTGCAGGGCAAAGAGGTTCCTCTGGAATGGACTGAGACATCTGGGGGACTCTTGGAATGGTGGTACGACCATGGAGTTCCTATCGCCTTTTCTGTTGAGAGTGCCTCCTCTTGAGATGCGACGGGAACGCCGGGAATTCTTTCCCGTTGAAAGCAGGGAAAGGATCCCTCATCTCGAGCTACGAGGGGGAAACGGGGCTCCTCTGGATGTGGGCGGGACCATCGTGCTTCCTCTCGAGTGCAGACGGGTATGGCGGTGAACTTCTTGAGTTGCAGCAAGTGTGTGAAAGACCCTTTCGAAGTTCCAGAGGTTAGGTGTCATTAGTCTCCAGACGCCTCATCGGAAATAGGCCTCATCTCGCCTGGAAGGGAGAACTTCCTGGATTTTCTCGAGTTGCGGCAGGTGTTCTCGTGTTACGACGGGGACCTCAGGGACCCGCCCTGGTGGCCTCAGGAGAGGCCAGTCCCCATGCGATTTGCTAGGGGGACTCTCGGGATTCCTCTCCCGTCGATTCCGGGGCCAAAAACCTTGTGTGGAGTCAGGGTCGGAACCGAGGTTTCCTCTCAGGGGTGACATGGAACTTTGGGTATTTCTGGAGTCTCCCCAGGGGAGTCAGGCCTCGTCTCGAGTGGGGGCATGCACGTGCGCTTTCCTTCCAGGCTGTAGCAGCAATGTCACGCTTCCCGTCGCGTGGATCAAAGGATCTGTGGTTTTCCCTCGAGGCTTTCCCTCGAGGCTTTCCCACAGGGCTGTCCCACGTGCCACCGTGGTGTGAGTCGATCCTCGGCGTGAAAGAAGAGCCAGTGCAGGGCAAAGAGGTTCCTCTGGAATGGACTGAGACATCTGGGGGACTCTTGGAATGGTGGTACGACCATGGAGTTCCTCTCGCCTTTCCTGTTGAGAGTGCCTCCTCTAGAGATGCGACGGGAACGCCGGGAATTCTTTCCCGTTGAAAGCAGGGAAAGGATCCCTCATCTCGAGCTACGAGGGGGAAACGGGGCTCCTCTGGATGTGGGCGGGACCATCGTGCTTCCTCTCGAGTGGAGACGGGTATGGCGGTGAACTTCTTGAGTAGCAGCAAGGGTGTGAAAGACCCTTTCGAAGTTCCAGAGGTTAGGTGTCATTAGTCTCCAGACGCCTCATAGGAAATAGGCCTCATCTCGCCTGGAAGGGAGAACTTCCTGGATTTTCTCGAGTTGCGGCAGGTGTTGTGGAGTTACGACGGGGACCTCAGGGACCCGCCATGGTGGCCTCAGGAAAGGCCAGTCCCCATGCGAGTTGCTAGGGGGCCTCTCAGGATTCCTCTCCCGTCGATTCCGGGGCCAAAAACCTTGTGTGGAGTCAGGGCCGGAACCGAGGTTTTCTCTCAGGGGTGACATGGAACTTTGGGTATTTCTGGAGTCTCCCCAGGGTAGTCAGGCCACGTCTCGAGTGGGGGCATGCACGTGCGCTTTCCTTCCAGGCTGTAGCAGCAATGTCACGCTTCCCGTCGCGTGGATCAAAGGATCTGTGGTTTTCCCTCGAGGCTTTCCCACAGGGCTGTCCCACGTGCCACCGTGGTGTGAGTCGATCCTCGGCGTGAAAGCTGAGCCAGTGCAGGGCAAAGAGCTTCCTCTCGAATGGACTGAGACATCTGGGGGACTCTTGGAATGGTGGTACGACCATGGAGTTCCTCTCGCCTTTCCTGTTGAGAGTGCCTCCTCTTGAGATGCGACGGGAACGCCGGGAATTCTTTCCCGTTGAAAGCAGGGAAAGGATCCCTCATCTCGAGCTACGAGGGGGAAACGGGGCTCCTCTGGATGTGGGCGGGACCATCGTGCTTCCTCTCGAGTGGAGACGGGTATGGCGGTGAACTTCTTGAGTAGCAGCAAGGGTGTGAAAGACCCTCTCGAAATTCCAGAGGTTAGGTGTCATTAGTCTCCAGACGCCTCATCGGAAATAGGCCTCATCTCGCCTGGAAGGGAGAACTTCATGGATTTTCTCGAGTTGCGGCAGGTGTTCTCGAGTTACGACGGGGACCTCAGGGACCCGCCCTGGTGGCCCCAGGAGAGGCCAGTCCCCATGCGAGTTGCTACGGGGCCTCTCGGGATTCCTCTCCCGTCGATACCGGGGCCAAAAACCTTGTGTGGAGTCAGGGCCGGAACCGGGGATTCCTCTCAGGGGCTGACATGGATCTTTGGGTACTTCTGGAGTCTCCCCAGGGGAGTCAGGCCTCGTTTCGAGTGGGGGCATGCACGTGCGCTTTCCTTCCAGGCTGTAGCAGCAATGTCACACTTCCCGTCGCGTGGATCAAAGGCTCTGTGGTTTTCCCTCGAGGCTTTCCCTCGAGGCTTTCCCACAGGGCTGTCCCACGTGCCACCGTGGTGTGAGTCGATCCTCGGCGTGAAAGATGAGCCAGTGCAGGGCAAAGAGGTTCCTCTGGAATGGACTGAGACATCTGGGGGACTCTTGGAATGGTGGTACGACCATGGAGTTCCTATCGCCTTTTCTGTTGAGAGTGCCTCCTCTTGAGATGCGACGGGAACGCCGGGAATTCTTTCCCGTTGAAAGCAGGGAAAGGATCCCTCATCTCGAGCTACGAGGGGGAAACGGGGCTCCTCTGGATGTGGGCGGGACCATCGTGCTTCCTCTCGAGTGGAGACGGGTATGGCGGTGAACTTCTTGAGTTGCAGCAAGTGTGTGAAAGACCCTTTCGAAGTTCCAGAGGTTAGGTGTCATTAGTCTCCAGACGCCTCATCGGAAATAGGCCTCATCTCGCCTGGAAGGGAGAACTTCCTGGATTTTCTCGAGTTGCGGCAGGTGTTCTCGTGTTACGACGGGGACCTCAGGGACCCGCCCTGGTGGCCTCAGGAGAGGCCAGTCCCCATGCGATTTGCTAGGGGGACTCTCGGGATTCCTCTCCCGTCGATTCCGGGGCCAAAAACCTTGTGTGGAGTCAGGGTCGGAACCGAGGTTTCCTCTCAGGGGTGACATGGAACTTTGGGTATTTCTGGAGTCTCCCCAGGGGAGTCAGGCCTCGTCTCGAGTGGGGGCATGCACGTGCGCTTTCCTTCCAGGCTGTAGCAGCAATGTCACGCTTCCCGTCGCGTGGATCAAAGGATCTGTGGTTTTCCCTCGAGGCTTTCCCACAGGGCTGTCCCACGTGCCACCGTGGTGTGAGTCGATCCTCGGCGTGAAAGATGAGCCAGTGCAGGGCAAAGAGGTTCCTCTGGAATAGACTGAGACATCTGGGGGACTCTTGGAATGGTGGTACGACCATGGAGTTCCTCTCGCCTTTCCTGTTGAGAGTGCCTCCTCTTGAGATGCGACGGGAACGCCGGGAATTCTTTCCCGTTGAAAGCAGGGAAAGGATCCCTCATCTCGAGCTACGTGGGGGAAACGGGGCTCCTCTGGATGTGGGCGGGACCATCGTGCTTCCTCTCGAGTGGAGACGGGTATGGCGGTGAACTTCTTGAGTAGCAGCAAGGGTGTGAAAGACCCTTTCGAAGTTCCAGAGGTTAGGTGTCATTAGTCTCCAGACGCCTCATCGGAAATAGGCCTCATCTCGGCTGGAAGGGAGAACTTCCTGGATTTTCTCGAGTTGCGGCAGGTGTTCTGGAGTTACGACGGGGACCTCAGGGACTCGCCATGGTGGCCTCAGGAAAGGCCAGTCCCCATGCGAGTTGATAGGGGGCCTCTCAGGATTCCTCTCCCGTCGATACCGGGGCCAAAAACCTTGTGTGGAGTCAGGGCCGGAAACGAGGTTTCCTCTCAGGGGTGACATGGATCTTTGGGTACTTCTGGAGTCTCCCTAGGGGAGTCAGGACTCGTCTCGAGTGGGGGCATGCACGTGCGCTTTACTTCCAGGCTGTAGCAGCAATGTCACGCTTCCCGTCGCGGGGATCAAAGGATCTGTGGTTTTCCCTCGAGGCTTTCCGTCGAGGCTTTCCCACAGGGCTGTCCCACGTGCCACCGTGGTGTGAGTCGATCCTCGGCGTGAAAGATGAGCCAGTGCAGGGCAAAGAGCTTCCTCTCGAATGGACTGAGACATCTGGGGGACTCTTGGAATGGTGGTACGACCATGGAGTTCCTCTCGCCTTTCCTGTTGAGAGTGCCTCCTCTTGAGATGCGACGGGAACGCCGGGAATTCTTTCCCGTTGAAAGCAGGGAAAGGATCCCTCATCTCGAGCTACGAGGGGGAAACGGGGCTCCTCTGGATGTGGGCGGGACCATCGTGTTTCCTCTCGAGTGGAGATGGGTAAGGCGGTGAACTTCTTGAGTAGCAGCAAGGGTGTGAAAGACCCTTTCAAAGTTCCAGAGGTTAGGTTTCATTAGTCTCCAGAGGCCTCATCGGAAATAGGCCTCATCTCGCCTGGAAGGGAGAACTTCCTGGATTTTCTGGAGTTGCGGCAGGTGTTCTCGAGTTACGACGGGGACCTCAGGGACCCGCCCTGGTGGCCTCAGGAGAGGCCATTCCCCATGCGAGTTGCTAGGGGGCCTCTCAGTATTCCACTCCTGTCGATACCGGGGCCAAAAACCTTGTTTGGAGTCAGGGCCGGAACCGAGGATTCCCCTCAGGGGCTGACATGGATCTTTGGGTACTTCTGGAGTCTCCCCACTGGAGTCAGGCCTCGTTTCGAGTGGGGGCATGCACGAGCGCTTTTCTTCCAGGCTGTAGCAGCAATGTCACGCTTACCTCCGCGTGGATCAAAGGATCTGTGGTTTTCCCTCGAGGCTTTCCCTCGAGGCTTTGCCACAGGGCTGTCCCACGTGCCACAGTGGTGTGAGTCGATCCTCGGCGTGAAAGATGAGCCAGTGCAGGGCAAAGAGGTTCCTCTGGAATGGACTGAGACATCTGGGGGACTCTTGGAATGGTGGTACGACCATGGAGTTCCTCTCGCCTTTCCTGTTGAGAGTGCCTCCTCTTGAGATGCGACGGGAACGCCGGGAATTCTTTCCCGTTGAAAGCAGGGAAAGGATCCCTCATCTCGAGCTACGAGGGGGAAACGGGGCTCCTCTGGATGTGGGCGGGACCATCGTGCTTCCTCTCGAGTGGAGACGGGTATGGCGGTGAACTTCTTGAGTAGCAGCAAGGGTGTGAAAGACCCTTTCGAAGTTCCAGAGGTTAGGTGTCAGTCTCCAGACGCCTCATCGGAAATAGGCCTCACCTCGGCTGGAAGGGAGAACTTCCTGGATTTTCTCGAGTTGCGGCAGGTGTTCTCGAGTTACGACGGGGACCTCAGGGACCCGCCATGGTGGCCTCAGGAAAGGCCAGTCCCCATGCGAGTTGCTAGGGGGCCTCTCAGGATTCCTCTCCCGTCGATACCGGGGCCAAAAACCTTGTGTGGATTCAGGGCCGGAAACGAGGTTTCCTCTCAGGGGTGACATGGATCTTTGGGTACTTCTGGAGTCTCCCTAGGGGAGTCAGGACTCGTCTCGAGTGGGGGCATGCACGTGCGCTTTACTTCCAGGCTGTACCAGCAATGTCACGCTTCCCGTCGCGTGGATCAAAGGATCTGTGGTTTTCCCTCGAGGCTTTCCGTCGAGGCTTTCCCACAGGGCTGTCCCACGTGCCACCGTGGTGTGAGTCGATCCTCGGCGTGAAAGATGAGCCAGTGCAGGGCAAAGAGCTTCCTCTCCAATGGACTGAGACATCTGGGGGACTCTTGGAATTGTGGTACGACCATGGATTTCCTCTCGCCTTTCCTGTTGAGAGTGCCTCCTCTTGAGATGCGACGGGAACGCCGGGAATTCTTTCCCGTTGAAAGCAGGGAAAGGATCCCTCATCTCGAGCTACGAGGGGGAAACGGGGCTCCTCTGGATGTGGGCGGGACCATCGTGCTTCCTCTCGAGTGGAGACGGGTATGGCGCTGAACTTCTTGAGTAGAAGCAAGGGTGTGAAAGACCCTTTCGAAGTTCCAGAGGTTAGGTGTCATTAGTCTCCAGACGCCTCATCGGAAATAGGCCTCATCTCGGCTGGAAGGGAGAACTTCCTGGATTTTCTCGAGTTGCGGCAGGTGTTCTGGAGTTACGACGGGGACCTCAGGGACCCGCCATGGTGGCCTCAGGAAAGGCCAGTCCCCATGCGAGTTGCTAGGGGGCCTCTGAGGATTCCTCTCCCGTCGATACCGGGGCCAGAAACCTTGTGTGGAGTCAGGGCCGGAAACGAGGTTTCCTCTCAGGGGTGACATGGAACTTTGGGTATTTCTGGAGTCTCCCCAGGGGAGTCAGGCCTCGTCTCGAGTGGGGGCATGCACGTGCGCTTTCCTTCCAGGCTGTAGCAGCAATGTCACGCTTCCCGTCGCGTGGATCAAAGGATCTGTGGTTTTCCCTCGAGGCTTTCCCACAGGGCTGTCCCACGTGCCACCGTGGTGTGAGTCGATCCTCGGCGTGAAAGATGAGCCAGTGCAGTGCAAAGAGGTTCCTCTGGAATGGACTGAGACATCTGGGGGACTCTTGGAATGGTGGTACGACCATGGAGTTCCTCTCGCCTTTCCTGTTGAGAGTGCCTCCTCTTGAGATGCGACGGGAACGCCGGGAATTCTTTCCCGTTGAAAGCAGGGAAAGGATCCCTCATCTCGAGCTACGAGGGGGAAACGGGGCTCCTCTGGATGTGGGCGGGACCATCGTGCTTCCTCTCGAGTGGAGACGGGTATGGCGGTGAACTTCTTGAGTTGCAGCAAGGGTGTGAAAGACCCTTTCGACGTTCCAGAGGTTAGGTGTCATTAGTCTCCAGACGCCTCATCGGAAATAGGCCTCATCTCGCCTGGAAGGGAGAACTTCCTGGATTTTCTCGAGTTGCGGCAGGTGTTCTCGAGTTACGACGGGGACCTCAGGGACCCGCCCTGGTGGCCTCAGGAGAGGCCAGTCCCCATGCGAGTTGCTAGGGGGCCTCTGGGGATTCCTCTCCCGTCGATACCGGGGCCAAAAACCTTGTGTGGATTCAGGGCCGGAACCGAGGATTCCTCTCAGGGGCTGACATGGATCTTTGGGTACTTCTGGAGTCTCCCCAGGGGAGTCAGGCCTCGTCTCGAGTGGGGGCATGCAAGTGCGCTTTCCTTCCAGGCTGTAGCAGCAATGTCACGCTTCCCGTGGCCTGGATCAAAGGATCTGTGGTTTTCCCTCGAGGCTTTCCCTCGACGTTTTCCCACAGGGCTGTCCCACGTGCCACCGTGGTGTGAGTCGATCCTCGGCGTGAAAGAGGAGCCACTGCAGGGCAAAGAGGTTCCTCTGGAATGAACTGAGACATCTGGGGGACTATTGGAATGGTGGTATGACCATGGAGTTCCTCTCGCCTTTCCTGTTGAGAGTGCCTCCTCTTGAGATGCGACGGGAACGCAGGGAATTCTTTCCCGTTGAAAGCAGGGAAAGGATCCCTCATCTCGAGCTACGAGGGGGAAACGGGGCTCCTCTGGATGTGGGCGGGACCATCGTGCTTCCTCTCGAGTGGAGACGGGTATGGCGGTGAACTTCTTGAGTTGCAGCAAGGGTGTGAAAGACCCTTTCGAAGTTCCAGAGGTTAGGTGTCATTAGTCTCCAGACGCCTCATCGGAAATAGGCCTCATCTCGCCTGGAAGGGAGAACTTCATGGATTTTCTCGAGTTGCAGCAGGTGTTCTCGAGTTACCACGGGGACCTCAGGGACCCGCCCTGGTGGCCACAGGAGAGGCCAGTCCCCATGCGAGTTGCTAGGGGGCCTCTCGGGATTCCCCTCCCGTCGATACCGGGGCCAAAAACCTTGTGTGGAGCCAGGGCCGGAACCGAGGATTCCTCTCAGGGGCTGACATGGATCGTTGGGTACTTCTGGAGTCTCCCCAGGGGAGTCAGGCCTCGTCTCGAGTGGGGGCATGCACGTGCGCTTTCCTTCCAGGCTGTAGCAGCAATGTCACGCTTCCCGTGGCCTGGATCAAAGGATCTGTGGTTTTCCCTCGAGGCTTTCCCTCGAGGCTTTCCCACAGGGCTGTCCCACGTGCCACCGTGGTGTGAGTCGATCCTCGGCGTGAAAGATGAGCCAGTGCAGGGCAAAGAGGTTGCTCTGGAATGTACTGAGACATCTGGGGGACTCTTTGAATGATGGTACGACCATGGAGTTCCTCTCGCCTTTCCTGTTGAGAGTGCCTCCTCTTGAGTTGCGACGGGAACGCCGGGAATTCTTTCCCGTTGAAAGCAGGGAAAGGATCCCTCATCTCGAGCTACGAGGGGGAAACGGGGCTCCTCTGGATGTGGGCGGGACCATCGTGCTTCCTCTCGAGTGCAAATGGGTATGGCGGTGAACTTCTTGAGTTGCAGCAAGGGTGTGAAAGACCCTTTCGAAGTTCCAGAGGTTAGGTGTCATTAGTCTCCAGACGCCTCATCGGAAATAGGCCTCATCTCGCCTGGAAGGGAGAACTTCCTGGATTTTCTCGAGTTGCGGCAGGTGTTCTCGTGTTACGACGGGGACCTCAGGGACCCGCCCTGGTGGCCTCAGGAGAGGCCAGTCCCCATGCGATTTGCTAGGGGGACTCTCGGGATTCCTCTCCCGTCGTTTCCGGGGCCAAAAACCTTGTGTGGAGTCAGGGTCGGAACCGAGGTTTCCTCTCAGGGGTGACATGGAACTTTGGGTATTTCTGGAGTCTCCCCAGGGGAGTCAGGCCTCGTCTCGAGTGGGGGCATGCACGTGCGCTTTCCTTCCAGGCTGTAGCAGCAATGTCACGCTTCCCGTCGCGTGGATCAAAGGATCTGTGGTTTTCCCTCGAGGCTTTCCCTCGAGGCTTTCCCACAGGGCTGTCCCACGTGCCACCGTGGTGTGAGTCGATCCTCGGCGTGAAAGATGAGCCAGTGCAGGGCAAAGAGGTTCCTCTGGAATGGACTGAGACATCTGGGGGACTCTTGGAATGGTGGTACGACCATGGAGTTCCTCTCGCCTTTCCTGTTGAGAGTGCCTCCTCTAGAGATGCGACGGGAACGCCGGGAATTCTTTCCCGTTGAAAGCAGGGAAAGGATCCCTCATCTCGAGCTACGAGGGGGAAACGGGGCTCCTCTGGATGTGGGCGGGACCATCGTGCTTCCTCTCGAGTGGAGACGGGTATGGCGGTGAACTTCTTGAGTAGCAGCAAGGGTGTGAAAGACCCTTTCGAAGTTCCAGAGGTTAGGTGTCATTAGTCTCCAGACGCCTCATAGGAAATAGGCCTCATCTCGCCTGGAAGGGAGAACTTCCTGGATTTTCTCGAGTTGCGGCAGGTGTTCTCGAGTTACGACGGGGACCTCAGGGACCCGCCATGGTGGCCTCAGGAAAGGCCAGTCCCCATGCGAGTTGCTAGGGGGCCTCTCAGGATTCCTCTCCCGTCGATACCGGGGCCAAAAACCTTGTGTGGAGTAAGGGCCGGAACCGAGGTTTTCTCTCAAGGGTGACATGGAACTTTGGGTATTTCTGGAGTCTCCCCAGGGGAGTCAGGCCTCGTCTCGAGTGGGGGCATGCACGTGCGCTTTCCTTCCAGGCTGTAGCAGCAATGTCACGCTTCCCGTCGCGTGGATCAAAGGATCTGTGGTTTTCCCTCGAGGCTTTCCCACAGGGCTGTCCCACGTGCCACCGTGGTGTGAGTCGATCCTCGGCGTGAAAGATGAGCCAGTGCAGGGCAAAGAGGTTCCTCTGGAATGGACTGAGACATCTGGGGGACTCTTGGAATGGTGGTACGACCATGGAGTTCCTCTCGCCTTTCCTGTTGAGAGTGCCTCCTCTTGAGATGCGACGGGAACGCCGGGAATTCTTTCCCGTTGAAAGCAGGGAAAGGATCCCTCATCTCGAGCTACGTGGGGGAAACGGGGCTCCTCTGGATGTGGGCGGGACCATCGTGCTTCCTCTCGAGTGGAGACGGGTATGGCGGTGAACTTCTTGAGTAGCAGCAAGGGTGTGAAAGACCCTTTCGAAGTTCCAGAGGTTAGGTGTCATTAGTCTCCAGACGCCTCATCGGAAATAGGCCTCATCTCGGCTGGAAGGGAGAACTTCCTGGATTTTCTCGAGTTGCGGCAGGTGTTCTGGAGTTACGACGGGGACCTCAGGGACTCGCCATGGTGGCCTCAGGAAAGGCCAGTCCCCATGCGAGTTGATAGGGGGCCTCTCAGGATTCCTCTCCCGTCGATACCGGGGCCAAAAACCTTGTGTGGAGTCAGGGCCGGAAACGAGGTTTCCTCTCAGGGGTGACATGGATCTTTGGGTACTTCTGGAGTCTCCCTAGGGGAGTCAGGACTCGTCTCGAGTGGGGGCATGCACGTGCGCTTTACTTCCAGGCTGTAGCAGCAATGTCACGCTTCCCGTCGCGGGGATCAAAGGATCTGTGGTTTTCCCTCGAGGCTTTCCGTCGAGGCTTTCCCACAGGGCTGTCCCACGTGCCACCGTGGTGTGAGTCGATCCTCGGCGTGAAAGATGAGCCAGTGCAGGGCAAAGAGCTTCCTCTCGAATGGACTGAGACATCTGGGGGACTCTTGGAATGGTGGTACGACCATGGAGTTCCTCTCGCCTTTCCTGTTGAGAGTGCCTCCTCTTGAGATGCGACGGGAACGCCGGGAATTCTTTCCCGTTGAAAGCAGGGAAAGGATCCCTCATCTCGAGCTACGAGGGGGAAACGGGGCTCCTCTGGATGTGGGCGGGACCATCGTGTTTCCTCTCGAGTGGAGATGGGTAAGGCGGTGAACTTCTTGAGTAGCAGCAAGGGTGTGAAAGACCCTTTCAAAGTTCCAGAGGTTAGGTTTCATTAGTCTCCAGAGGCCTCATCGGAAATAGGCCTCATCTCGCCTGGAAGGGAGAACTTCCTGGATTTTCTGGAGTTGCGGCAGGTGTTCTCGAGTTACGACGGGGACCTCAGGGACCCGCCCTGGTGGCCTCAGGAGAGGCCATTCCCCATGCGAGTTGCTAGGGGGCCTCTCAGTATTCCACTCCTGTCGATACCGGGGCCAAAAACCTTGTTTGGAGTCAGGGCCGGAACCGAGGATTCCCCTCAGGGGCTGACATGGATCTTTGGGTACTTCTGGAGTCTCCCCACTGGAGTCAGGCCTCGTTTCGAGTGGGGGCATGCACGAGCGCTTTTCTTCCAGGCTGTAGCAGCAATGTCACGCTTACCTCCGCGTGGATCAAAGGATCTGTGGTTTTCCCTCGAGGCTTTCCCTCGAGGCTTTGCCACAGGGCTGTCCCACGTGCCACAGTGGTGTGAGTCGATCCTCGGCGTGAAAGATGAGCCAGTGCAGGGCAAAGAGGTTCCTCTGGAATGGACTGAGACATCTGGGGGACTCTTGGAATGGTGGTACGACCATGGAGTTCCTCTCGCCTTTCCTGTTGAGAGTGCCTCCTCTTGAGATGCGACGGGAACGCCGGGAATTCTTTCCCGTTGAAAGCAGGGAAAGGATCCCTCATCTCGAGCTACGAGGGGGAAACGGGGCTCCTCTGGATGTGGGCGGGACCATCGTGCTTCCTCTCGAGTGGAGACGGGTATGGCGGTGAACTTCTTGAGTAGCAGCAAGGGTGTGAAAGACCCTTTCGAAGTTCCAGAGGTTAGGTGTCAGTCTCCAGACGCCTCATCGGAAATAGGCCTCACCTCGGCTGGAAGGGAGAACTTCCTGGATTTTCTCGAGTTGCGGCAGGTGTTCTCGAGTTACGACGGGGACCTCAGGGACCCGCCATGGTGGCCTCAGGAAAGGCCAGTCCCCATGCGAGTTGCTAGGGGGCCTCTCAGGATTCCTCTCCCGTCGATACCGGGGCCAAAAACCTTGTGTGGATTCAGGGCCGGAAACGAGGTTTCCTCTCAGGGGTGACATGGATCTTTGGGTACTTCTGGAGTCTCCCTAGGGGAGTCAGGACTCGTCTCGAGTGGGGGCATGCACGTGCGCTTTACTTCCAGGCTGTACCAGCAATGTCACGCTTCCCGTCGCGTGGATCAAAGGATCTGTGGTTTTCCCTCGAGGCTTTCCGTCGAGGCTTTCCCACAGGGCTGTCCCACGTGCCACCGTGGTGTGAGTCGATCCTCGGCGTGAAAGATGAGCCAGTGCAGGGCAAAGAGCTTCCTCTCCAATGGACTGAGACATCTGGGGGACTCTTGGAATTGTGGTACGACCATGGATTTCCTCTCGCCTTTCCTGTTGAGAGTGCCTCCTCTTGAGATGCGACGGGAACGCCGGGAATTCTTTCCCGTTGAAAGCAGGGAAAGGATCCCTCATCTCGAGCTACGAGGGGGAAACGGGGCTCCTCTGGATGTGGGCGGGACCATCGTGCTTCCTCTCGAGTGGAGACGGGTATGGCGCTGAACTTCTTGAGTAGAAGCAAGGGTGTGAAAGACCCTTTCGAAGTTCCAGAGGTTAGGTGTCATTAGTCTCCAGACGCCTCATCGGAAATAGGCCTCATCTCGGCTGGAAGGGAGAACTTCCTGGATTTTCTCGAGTTGCGGCAGGTGTTCTGGAGTTACGACGGGGACCTCAGGGACCCGCCATGGTGGCCTCAGGAAAGGCCAGTCCCCATGCGAGTTGCTAGGGGGCCTCTGAGGATTCCTCTCCCGTCGATACCGGGGCCAGAAACCTTGTGTGGAGTCAGGGCCGGAAACGAGGTTTCCTCTCAGGGGTGACATGGAACTTTGGGTATTTCTGGAGTCTCCCCAGGGGAGTCAGGCCTCGTCTCGAGTGGGGGCATGCACGTGCGCTTTCCTTCCAGGCTGTAGCAGCAATGTCACGCTTCCCGTCGCGTGGATCAAAGGATCTGTGGTTTTCCCTCGAGGCTTTCCCACAGGGCTGTCCCACGTGCCACCGTGGTGTGAGTCGATCCTCGGCGTGAAAGATGAGCCAGTGCAGTGCAAAGAGGTTCCTCTGGAATGGACTGAGACATCTGGGGGACTCTTGGAATGGTGGTACGACCATGGAGTTCCTCTCGCCTTTCCTGTTGAGAGTGCCTCCTCTTGAGATGCGACGGGAACGCCGGGAATTCTTTCCCGTTGAAAGCAGGGAAAGGATCCCTCATCTCGAGCTACGAGGGGGAAACGGGGCTCCTCTGGATGTGGGCGGGACCATCGTGCTTCCTCTCGAGTGGAGACGGGTATGGCGGTGAACTTCTTGAGTTGCAGCAAGGGTGTGAAAGACCCTTTCGACGTTCCAGAGGTTAGGTGTCATTAGTCTCCAGACGCCTCATCGGAAATAGGCCTCATCTCGCCTGGAAGGGAGAACTTCCTGGATTTTCTCGAGTTGCGGCAGGTGTTCTCGAGTTACGACGGGGACCTCAGGGACCCGCCCTGGTGGCCTCAGGAGAGGCCAGTCCCCATGCGAGTTGCTAGGGGGCCTCTGGGGATTCCTCTCCCGTCGATACCGGGGCCAAAAACCTTGTGTGGATTCAGGGCCGGAACCGAGGATTCCTCTCAGGGGCTGACATGGATCTTTGGGTACTTCTGGAGTCTCCCCAGGGGAGTCAGGCCTCGTCTCGAGTGGGGGCATGCAAGTGCGCTTTCCTTCCAGGCTGTAGCAGCAATGTCACGCTTCCCGTGGCCTGGATCAAAGGATCTGTGGTTTTCCCTCGAGGCTTTCCCTCGACGTTTTCCCACAGGGCTGTCCCACGTGCCACCGTGGTGTGAGTCGATCCTCGGCGTGAAAGAGGAGCCACTGCAGGGCAAAGAGGTTCCTCTGGAATGAACTGAGACATCTGGGGGACTGTTGGAATGGTGGTATGACCATGGAGTTCCTCTCGCCTTTCCTGTTGAGAGTGCCTCCTCTTGAGATGCGACGGGAACGCAGGGAATTCTTTCCCGTTGAAAGCAGGGAAAGGATCCCTCATCTCGAGCTACGAGGGGGAAACGGGGCTCCTCTGGATGTGGGCGGGACCATCGTGCTTCCTCTCGAGTGGAGACGGGTATGGCGGTGAACTTCTTGAGTTGCAGCAAGGGTGTGAAAGACCCTTTCGAAGTTCCAGAGGTTAGGTGTCATTAGTCTCCAGACGCCTCATCGGAAATAGGCCTCATCTCGCCTGGAAGGGAGAACTTCATGGATTTTCTCGAGTTGCAGCAGGTGTTCTCGAGTTACCACGGGGACCTCAGGGACCCGCCCTGGTGGCCTCAGGAGAGGCCAGTCCCCATGCGAGTTGCTAGGGGGCCTCTCGGGATTCCCCTCCCGTCGATACCGGGGCCAAAAACCTTGTGTGGAGCCAGGGCTGGAACCGAGGATTCCTCTCAGGGGCTGACATGGATCGTTGGGTACTTCTGGAGTCTCCCCAGGGGAGTCAGGCCTCGTCTCGAGTGGGGGCATGCACGTGCGCTTTCCTTCCAGGCTGTAGCAGCAATGTCACGCTTCCCGTGGCCTGGATCAAAGGATCTGTGGTTTTCCCTCGAGGCTTTCCCTCGAGGCTTTCCCACAGGGCTGTCCCACGTGCCACCGTGGTGTGAGTCGATCCTCGGCGTGAAAGATGAGCCAGTGCAGGGCAAAGAGGTTGCTCTGGAATGTACTGAGACATCTGGGGGACTCTTTGAATGATGGTACGACCATGGAGTTCCTCTCGCCTTTCCTGTTGAGAGTGCCTCCTCTTGAGTTGCGACGGGAACGCCGGGAATTCTTTCCCGTTGAAAGCAGGGAAAGGATCCCTCATCTCGAGCTACGAGGGGGAAACGGGGCTCCTCTGGATGTGGGCGGGACCATCGTGCTTCCTCTCGAGTGCAAATGGGTATGGCGGTGAACTTCTTGAGTTGCAGCAAGGGTGTGAAAGACCCTTTCGAAGTTCCAGAGGTTAGGTGTCATTAGTCTCCAGACGCCTCATCGGAAATAGGCCTCATCTCGCCTGGAAGGGAGAACTTCCTGGATTTTCTCGAGTTGCGGCAGGTGTTCTCGAGTTACGACGGGGACCTCAGGGACCCGCCCTGGTGGCCTCAGGAGAGGCCAGTCCCCATGCGAGTTGCTAGGGGGCCTCTCGGGATTCCTCTCCCGTCGATACCGGGGCCAAAAACCTTGTGTGGAGTCAGGGCCGGAACCGAGGATTCCTCTCAGGGGCTGACATGGATCTTTGGGTACTTCTGGAGTCTCCCCAGGGGAGTCAGGCCTCGTCTCGAGTGGGGGCATGCACGTGCGCTTTCCTTCCAGGCTGTAGCAGGAATGTCACGCTTCCCGTCTCGTGGATCAAAGGATCTGTGGTTTTTCCTCGAGGCTTTCCCTCTAGGATTTCCCACAGGGCTGTACCACGTGCCACCGTGGTGTGAGTCGATCCTCGGCGTGAAAGATGAGCCAGTGCAGGGCAAAGAGGTTCCTCTGGAATGGACTGAGACATCTGGGGGACTCTTGGAATGGTGGTATGACCATGGAGTTCCTCTCGCCTTTCCTGTTGAGAGTGCCTCCTCTTGAGATGCGACGGGAACGCCGGGAATTCTTTCCCGTTGAAAGCAGGGAAAGGATCCCTCATCTCGAGCTACGAGGGGGAAACGGGGCTCCTCTGGATGTGGGCGGGACCATCGTGCTTCCTCTCGAGTGGAGACGGGTATGGCGGTGAACTTCTTGAGTTGCAGCAAGGGTGTGAAAGACCCTTTCGAAGTTCCAGAGGTTAGGTGTCATTAGTCTCCAGACGCCTCATCGGAAATAGACCTCATCTCGCCTGGAAGGGAGAACTTCCTGGATTTTCTCGAGTTGCGGCAGGTGTTCTCGAGTTACGACGGGGACCTCAGGGACCCGCCCTGGTGGCCTCAGGAGAGGCCAGTCACCATGCGAGTTGCTAGGGGGCCTCTCGGGATTCCTCTCCCGTCGATACCGGGGCCAAAAACCTTGTGTGGAGTCAGGGCCGGAACCGAGGATTCCTCTCAGGGGCTGACATGGATCTTTGGGTACTTGTGGAGTCTCCCCAGGGGAGTCAGGCCTCGTCTCGAGTGGGGGCATGCACGTGCGCTTTCCTTCCAGGCTGTAGCAGGAATGTCACGCTTCCCGTCGCGTGAATCAAAGGATCTGTGGTTTTCCCTCGAGGCTTTCCCTCGAGGCTTTCCCACAGGGCTGTCCCATGTGCCACCGTGGTGTGAGTCGATCCTCGGCGAGAAAGATGAGCCAGTGCAGGGCAAAGAGGTTCCTCTGGAATGGACTGAGACATCTGGGGGACTCTTGGAATGGTGGTACGACCATGGAGTTCCTCTCGCCTTTCCTGTTGAGAGTGCCTCCTCTTGAGATGCGACGGGGACGCTGGGAATTCTTTCCCGTTGAAAGCAGGGAAAGGATCCCTCATCTCGAGCTACGAGGGGGAAACGGGGCTCCTCTGGATGTGGGCGGGACCATCGTGCTTCCTCTCGAGTGGAGACGGGTATGGCAGAGAACTTCTTGAGTTGCAGCAAGGGAGTGAAAGACCCTTTCGAAGTTCCAGAGGTTAGGTGTCATTAGTCTCCAGACGCCTCATCGGAAATAGGCCTCATCTCGCCTGGAAGGGAGAACTTCCTGGATTTTCTCGAGTTGCGGCAGGTGTTCTCGAGTTACGACGGGGACCTCAAGGACCAGCCCTGGTGGCCTCAGGAGAGGCCAATCCCCATGCGAGTTGCTAGGGGGACTCTGGCATTCCTCTCCCGTCGATACCGTGTCCAAAAACCTTGTGTGGAGTCAGGGCCGGAACCGAGGATTCCTCTCAGGGGCTGACATGGATCTTTGGGTACTTCTGGAGTCTCCCCAGGGGAGTCAGCCCTCGTCTCGAGTGGGGACAGGTACGTGCGCTTTCCTTCCAGGCTGTAGCAGCAATGTCACGCTTCCCGTGGCGTGGATCAAAGGATCTGTGCTTTTCCCACGAGGCTTTCCCTCGAGGCTTTCCCACAGGTCTGTCCCACGTGCCACCGTGGTGTGAGTTGATACTCGGCGTGAAAGATGAGCCAGTGCAGGGCAAAGAGGTTCCTCTGGAATGGACTGAGACATCTGGGGGACTCTTGGAATGGTGGTACGACCATGGAGTTCCTCTCGCCTTTCCTGTTGAGAGTGCCTCCTCTTGAGATGCAACGGGAACGCCGGGAATTCTTTCCCGTTGAAAGCAGGGAAAGGATCCCTCATCTCGAGCTACGAGGGGGAAACGGGGCTCCTCTGGATGTGGGCGGGACCATCGTGCTTCCTCGCGAGTGGAGACGGGTATGGCGGTGAACTTCTTGAGTTGCAGCAAGGGTGTGAAAGACCCTTTCGAAGTTCCAGAGTTTAGGTGTCATTAGTCTCCAAACGCCTCATCGGAAATAGGATTCTTCTCGCCTGGAAGGGAGAACTTCCTGGATTTTCTCGAGTTGCGACAGGTGTTCTCGAGTTACGACGGAGACCTCAGGGACCCGCCCTAGTGGCCTCAGGAGAGGCCAGTCCCCATGCGAGTTGCTAGGGGGCCTCTCGGGATTCCTCTCCCGTCGATACCGGGGCCAAAAACCTTGTGTGGAGTCAGGGCCGGAACCGAGGAATCCTCTCAGGGGCTGACATGGATCTTTGGGTACTTCTGGAGTCTCCCCAGGGGAGTCAGGCCCCGGCTCGAGTGGGGGCATGCACGTGCGCTTTCCTTCCAGGCTGTAGCAGCAATGTCACGCTTCCCGTCGCGTGGATCAAAGGATCTGTGGTTTTCCCTCGAGGCTTTGCCTCGAGGCTTTCCCACAGGGCTGTCCCACGTGCCACCGTGGTGTGAGTCGATCCTCGGCGTGAAAGATGAGCCAGTGCAGGGCAAAGAGGCTCCTCTGGAATGGACTGAGACATCTGGGGGACTCTTGGAATGGTGGTACGACCATGGAGTTCCTCTCGCCTTTCCTGTTGAGAGTGCCTCCTCTTGAGATGCGACGGGAACGCCGGGAATTCTTTCCCGTTGAAAGCAGGGAAAGGATCCCTCATCTCGAGCTACGAGGGGGAAACGGGGCTCCTCTGGATGTGGGCGGGACCATCGTGCTTCCTCTCGAGTGGAGACGGGTATGGCAGAGAACTTCTTGAGTTGCAGCAAGGGAGTGAAAGACCCTTTCGAAGTTCCAGAGGTTAGGTGTCATTAGTCTCCAGACGCCTCATCGGAAATAGGCCTCATCTCGCCTGGAAGGGAGAACTTCCTGGATTTTCTCGAGTTGCGGCAGGTGTTCTCGAGTTATGACGGGGACCTCAAGGACCTGCCCTGGTGGCCTCAGGAGAGGCCAATCCCCATGCGAGTTGCTAGGGGGACTCTGGGATTCCTATCCCGTCGATACCGGGTCCAAAAACCTTGTGTGGAGTCAGGGCCGGAACCGAGGATTCCTCTCAGGGGCTGACATGGATCTTTGGGTACTTCTGGAGTCTCCCCAGGGGAGTCAGGCCTCGTCTCGAGTGGGGACAGGTACGTGCGCTTTCCTTCCAGGCTGTAGCCGCAATGTCACGCTTCCCGTGGCGTGGATCAAAGGATCTGTGGTTTTCCCACGAGTTTTTCCCTCGAGGCTTTCCCACAGGTCTGTCCCACGTGCCACCGTGGTGTGAGTTGATACTCGGCGTGAAAGATGAGCCAGTGCAGGGCAAAGAGGTTCCTCTGGAATGGACTGAGACATCTGGGGGACTCTTGGAATGGTGGTACCACCATGGAGTTCCTCTCGCCTTTCCTGTTGAGAGTGCCTCCTCTTGAGATGCGACGGGAACGCCGGGAATTCTTTCCCGTTGAAAGCAGGGAAAGGATCCCTCATCTCGAGCTACGAGGGGGAAACGGGGCTCCTCTGGATGTGGGCGGGACCATCGTGCTTCCTCGCGAGTGGAGACGGGTATGGCGGTGAACTTCTTGAGTTGCAGCAAGGGTGTGAAAGACCCTTTCGAAGTTCCAGAGTTTAGGTGTCATTAGTCTCCAAACGCCTCATCGGAAATAGGATTCTTCTCGCCTGGAAGGGAGAACTTCCTGGATTTTCTCGAGTTGCGACAGGTGTTCTCGAGTTACGACGGAGACCTCAGGGACCCGCCCTGGTGGCCTCAGGAGAGGCCAGTCCCCATGCGAGTTGCTAGGGGGCCTCTCGGGATTCCTCTCCCGTCGATACCGGGGCCAAAAACCTTGTGTGGAGTCAGGGCCGGAACCGAGGATTCCTCTCAGGGGCTGACATGGATCTTTGGGTACTTCTGGAGTCTCCCCAGGGGAGTCAGGCCTCGTCTCGAGTGGGGGCATGCACGTGCGCTTTCCTTCCAGGCTGTAGCAGCAATGTCACGCTTCCCGTCGCGTGGATCAAAGGATCTGTGGTTTTCCCTCGAGGCTTTGCCTCGAGGCTTTCCCACAGGGCTGTCCCACGTGCCACCGTGGTGTGAGTCGATCCTCGGCGTGAAAGATGAGCCAGTGCAGGGCAAAGAGGTTCCTCTGGAATGGACTGAGACATCTGGGGGACTCTTGGAATGGTGGTACGACCATGGAGTTCCTCTCGCCTTTCCTGTTGAAAGTGCCTCCTCTTGAGATGCGACGGGAATGCCGGGAATTCTTTCCCGTTGAAAGCAGGGAAAGGATCCCTCATCTCGAGCTACGAGGGGGAAACGGGGCTCCTCTGGATGTGGGCGGGACCATCGTGCTTCCTCTCGAGTGGACACGGGTATGGCGGTGAACTTCTTGAGTTGCAGCAAGGGTGTGAAAGACCCTTTCGAAGTTCCAGAGGTTAGGTGTCGTTAGTCTCCAGACGCCTCATCGGAAATAGGCCTCATCTCGCCTGGAAGGGAGAACTTCCTGGATTTTCTCGAGTTGTGGCAGGTGTTCTCGAGTTACGACGGGGACCTCAGGGACCCGCCCTGGTGGCCTCAGGAACGGCCAGTCCCCATGGGAGTTGCTAGGGGGCCTCTCGGGATTCCTCTCCCGTCGATACCGGTGCCAAAAACCTTGTGTGGAGTCAGGGCCGGAATCGAGGATTCCTCTCAGGGGCTGACATGGATCTTTGGGTACTTCTGGAGCCTCCCCAGGGCCGTCAGGCCTCGTCTCGAGTGGGGGCATGCACGTGCGCTTTCCTTCCAGGCTGTAGCAGCAATGTCACGCTTCCCGTGGCCTGGATCAAAGGATCTGTGGTTTTCCCTCGAGGCTTTCCCTCGAGGCTTTCACACAGGGCTGTCCCACGTGCCACCGTGCTGTGAGTCGATCGTCGGCGTGAAAGATGAGCCAGTGCAGGGCAAAGAGGTTCCTCTGGAATGGACTGAGACATCTGGGGGACTCGTGGAATGGTGGTACGACCATGGAGTTCCTCTCGCCTTTCCTGTTGAGAGTGCCTCCTCTTGAGATGCGATGGGAACGCCGGGAATTCTTTCCCGTTGAAAGCAGGGAAAGGATCCCTCATCTCGAGCTACGAGGGGGAAACGGGGCTCCTCTGGATGTGGGCGGGACCATCGTGCTTCCTCGCGAGTGGAGACGGGTATGGCGGTGAACTTCTTGAGTCGCAGCAAGGGTGTGAAAGACCCTTTCGAAGTTCCAGAGTTTAGGTGTTATTAGTCTCCAAACGCCTCATCGGAAATAGGATTCTTCTCGCCTGGAAGGGAGAACTTCCTGGATTTTCTCGAGTTGCGACAGGTGTTCTCGAGTTACGACGGAGACCTCAGGGACCCGTTCTGGTGGCCTCAGGAGAGGCCAGTCCCCATGCGAGTTGCTAGGGGGCCTCTCGGGATTCCTCTCCCGTCGATACCGGGGCCAAAAACCTTGTGTGGAGTCAGGGCCGGAACCGAGGATTCCTCTCAGGGGCTGACATGGATCTTTGGGTACTTCTGGAGTCTCCCCAGGGGAGTCAGGCCTCGTCTCGAGTGGGGGCATGCACGTGCGCTTTCCTTCCAGGCTGTAGCAGCAATGTCACGCTTCCCGTCGCGTGGATCAAAGGATCTGTGGTTTTCCCTCGAGGCTTTCCCTCGAGGCTTTCCCACAGGGCTGTCCCACGTGCCACCGTGGTGTGAGTCGATTCTCGGCGTGAAAGATGAGCCAGTGCAGGGCAAAGAGGTTCCTCTGGAATGGACTGAGACATCTGGGGGACTCTTGGAGTGGTGGTACGACCATGGAGTTCCTCTCGCCTTTCCTGTTGAGAGTGCCTCCTCTTGAGATGCGACGGGAATGCCGGGAATTCTTTCCCGTTGAAAGCAGGGAAAGGATCCCTCATCTCGAGCTACAAGGGGGAAACGGGGCTCCTCTGGATGTGGGCGGGACCATCGTGCTTTCTCTCGTGTGGAGACGGGTATGGCGGTAAACTTCTTGAGTTGCAGCAAGGGTGTGAAAGACCCTTTCGAAGTTCCAGAGGTTGGGTGTCATTAGTCTCCAGACGCCTCATCGGAAATAGGCCTCATCTCGCCTGGAAGGGAGAACTTCCTGGATTTTCTCGAGTTGCGGCAGGTGTTCTCGAGTTATGACGGGGACCTCAAGGACCAGCCCTGGTGGCCTCAGGAGAGGCCAATCCCCATGCGAGTTGCTAGGGGGACTCTGGGATTCCTATCCCGTCGATACCGGGTCCAAAAACCTTGTGTGGAGTCAGGGCCGGAACCGAGGATTCCTCTCAGGGGCTGACATGGATCTTTGGGTACTTCTGGAGTCTCCCCAGGGGAGTCAGGCCTCGTCTCGAGTGGGGACAGGTACGTGCGCTTTCCTTCCAGGCTGTAGCAGCAATGTCACGCTTAGCGTCGCGTGGATCAAAGGATCTGTGGTTTTCCCACGAGTTTTTCCCTCGAGGCTTTCCCACAGGTCTGTCCCACGTGCCACCGTGGTGTGAGTTGATACTCGGCGTGAAAGATGAGCCAGTGCAGGGCAAAGAGGTTCCTCTGGAATGGACTGAGACATCTGGGGGACTCTTGGAATGGTGGTACCACCATGGAGTTCCTCTCGCCTTTCCTGTTGAGAGTGCCTCCTCTTGAGATGCGACGGGAACGCCGGGAATTCTTTCCCGTTGAAAGCAGGGAAAGGATCCCTCATCTCGAGCTACGAGGGGGAAACGGGGCTCCTCTGGATGTGGGCGGGACCATCGTGCTTCCTCGCGAGTGGAGACGGGTATGGCGGTGAACTTCTTGAGTTGCAGCAAGGGTGTGAAAGACCCTTTCGAAGTTCCAGAGTTTAGGTGTCATTAGTCTCCAAACGCCTCATCGGAAATAGGATTCTTCTCGCCTGGAAGGGAGAACTTCCTGGATTTTCTCGAGTTGCGGCAGGTGTTCTCGAGTTACGACGGGGACCTCAGGGACCCGCCCTGGTGGCCTCAGGAGAGGCCAGTCCCCATGCGAGTTGCTAGGGGGCCTCTCGGGATTCCTCTCCCGCCGATACCGGGGCCAAAAACCTTGTGTGGAGTCAGGGCCGGAACCGAGGATTCCTCTCAGGGGCTGATATGGATCTTTGGGTACTTCTGGAGTCTCCCCAGGGGAGTCAGGCCTCGTCTCGAGTGGGGGCATGCACGTGCGCTTTCCTTCCAGGCTGTAGCAGCAATGTCACGCTTCCCGTCGCGTGGATCAAAGGATCTGTGGTTTTCCCTCGAGGCTTTGCCTCGAGGCTTTCCCACAGGGCTGTCCCACGTGCCACCGTGGTGTGAGTCGATCCTCGGCGTGAAAGATGAGCCAGTGCAGGGCAAAGAGGTTCCTCTGGAATGGACTGAGACATCTGGGGGACTCTTGGAATGGTGGTACGACCATGGAGTTCCTCTCGCCTTTCCTGTTGAGAGTGCCTCCTCTTGAGATGCGACGGGAACGCCGGGAATTCTTTCCCGTTGAAAGCAGGGAAAGGATCCCTCATCTCGAGCTACGAGGGGGAAACGGGGCTCCTCTGGATGTGGGCGGGATCATCGTGCTTCCTCTCGAGTGGAGACGGGTATGGCAGAGAACTTCTTGAGTTGCAGCAAGGGAGTGAAAGACCCTTTCGAAGTTCCAGAGGTTAGGTGTCATTAGTCTCCAGACGCCTCATCGGAAATAGGCCTCATCACGCCTGGAAGGGAGAACTTCCTGGATTTTCTCGAGTTGCGGCAGGTGTTCTCGAGTTACGACGGGGACCTCAGGTACCAGCCCTGGTGGCCTCAGGAGAGGCCAATCCCCATGCGAGTTGCTAGAGGGACTCTGGGATTCCTCTCCCGTCGATACCGAGTCCAAAAACCTTGTGTGGAGTCAGGGCCGGAACCGAGGTTTCCTCTCTGGGGCTGACATGGATCTTTGGGTACTTCTGGAGTCTCCCCAGGGGAGTCAGGCCTCGTCTCGAGTGGGGACAGGTACGTGCGCTTTCCTTCCAGGCTGTAGCCGCAATGTCACTCTTCCCGTGGCCTGGATCAAAGGATCTGTGGTTTTCCCACGAGGCTTTCCCTCGAGGCTTTCCCACAGGTCTGTCCAACGTTCCACCGTGGTGTGAGTAGATCCTCGGCGTGAAAGATGAGCCAGTGCAGGGCAAAGAGGTTCCTCTGGAATGGACTGAGACATCTGGGGGACTCTTGGAATGGTGGTACGACCATGGAGTTCCTCTCGCCTTTCCTGTTGAGAGTGCCTCCTCTTGAGATGCGACGGGAACGCCGGGAATTCTTTCCCGTTGAAAGCAGGGAAAGGATCCCTCATCTCGAGCTTCGAGGGGGAAACGGGGCTCCTCTGGATGTGGGCGGGACCATCGTGCTTCCTCTCGAGTGGAGACGGGTATGGCGGTGAACTTCTTGAGTTGCAGCAAGGGTGTGAAAGACCCTTTCGAAGTTCCAGAGGTTAGGTGTCATTAGTCTCCAGACGCCTCATCGGAAATAGGCCTCATCTCGCCTGGAAGGGAGAACTTCCTGGATTTTCTCGAGTTGCGGCAGGTGTTCTCGAGTTACGACGGGGACCTCAGGGACCCGCCCTGGTGGCCTCAGGAGAGGCCAGTCCCCATGCGAGTTGCTAGGGGGCCTCTCGGGATTCCTCTCCCGTCGATACCGGGGCCAAAAACCTTGTGTGGAGTCAGGGCCGGAACCGAGGATTCCTCTCAGGGGCTGACATGGATCTTTGGGTACTTGTGGAGTCTCCCCAGGGGAGTCAGGCCTCGTCTCGAGTGGGGGCATGCACGTGCGCTTTCCTTCCAGGCTGTAGCAGGAATGTCACGCTTCCCGTCGCGTGAATCAAAGGATCTGTGGTTTTCCCTCGAGGCTTTCCCTCGAGGCTTTCCCACAGGGCTGTCCCATGTGCCACCGTGGTGTGAGTCGATCCTCGGCGAGAAAGATGAGCCAGTGCAGGGCAAAGAGGTTCCTCTGGAATGGACTGAGACATCTGGGGGACTCTTGGAATGGTGGTACGACCATGGAGTTCCTCTCGCCTTTCCTGTTGAGAGTGCCTCCTCTTGAGATGCGACGGGGACGCTGGGAATTCTTTCCCGTTGAAAGCAGGGAAAGGATCCCTCATCTCGAGCTACGAGGGGGAAACGGGGCTCCTCTGGATGTGGGCGGGACCATCGTGCTTCCTCTCGAGTGGAGACGGGTATGGCAGAGAACTTCTTGAGTTGCAGCAAGGGAGTGAAAGACCCTTTCGAAGTTCCAGAGGTTAGGTGTCATTAGTCTCCAGACGCCTCATCGGAAATAGGCCTCATCTCGCCTGGAAGGGAGAACTTCCTGGATTTTCTCGAGTTGCGGCAGGAGTTCTCGAGTTACGACGGGGACCTCAAGGACCAGCCCTGGTGGCCTCAGGAGAGGCCAATCCCCATGCGAGTTGCTAGGGGGACTCTGGGATTCCTCTCCCGTCGATACCGTGTCCAAAAACCTTGTGTGGAGTCAGGGCCGGAACCGAGGATTCCTCTCAGGGGCTGACATGGATCTTTGGGTACTTCTGGAGTCTCCCCAGGGGAGTCAGCCCTCGTCTCGAGTGGGGACAGGTACGTGCGCTTTCCTTCCAGTCTGTAGCAGCAATGTCACGCTTCCCGTGGCGTGGATCAAAGGATCTGTGCTTTTCCCACGAGGCTTTCCCTCGAGGCTTTCCCACAGGTCTGTCCCACGTGCCACCGTGGTGTGAGTTGATACTCGGCGTGAAAGATGAGCCAGTGCAGGGCAAAGAGGTTCCTCTGGAATGGACTGAGACATCTGGGGGACTCTTGGAATGGTGGTACGACCATGGAGTTCCTCTCGCCTTTCCTGTTGAGAGTGCCTCCTCTTGAGATGCAACGGGAACGCCGGGAATTCTTTCCCGTTGAAAGCAGGGAAAGGATCCCTCATCTCGAGCTACGAGGGGGAAACGGGGCTCCTCTGGATGTGGGCGGGACCATCGTGCTTCCTCGCGAGTGGAGACGGGTATGGCGGTGAACTTCTTGAGTTGCAGCAAGGGTGTGAAAGACCCTTTCGAAGTTCCAGAGTTTAGGTGTCATTAGTCTCCAAACGCCTCATCGGAAATAGGATTCTTCTCGCCTGGAAGGGAGAACTTCCTGGATTTTCTCGAGTTGCGACAGGTGTTCTCGAGTTACGACGGAGACCTCAGGGACCCGCCCTAGTGGCCTCAGGAGAGGCCAGTCCCCATGCGAGTTGCTAGGGGGCCTCTCGGGATTCCTCTCCCGTCGATACCGGGGCCAAAAACCTTGTGTGGAGTCAGGGCCGGAACCGAGGATTCCTCTCAGGGGCTGACATGGATCTTTGGGTACTTCTGGAGTCTCCCCAGGGGAGTCAGGCCTCGTCTCGAGTGGGGACAGGTACGTGCGCTTTCCTTCCAGGCTGTAGCAGCAATGTCACGCTTCCCGTGGCGTGGATCAAAGGATCTGTGGTTTTCCCACGAGTTTTTCCCTCGAGGCTTTCCCACAGGTCTGTCCCACGTGCCACCGTGGTGTGAGTTGATACTCGGCGTGAAAGATGAGCCAGTGCAGGGCAAAGAGGTTCCTCTGGAATGGACTGAGACATCTGGGGGACTCTTGGAATGGTGGTACCACCATGGAGTTCCTCTCGCCTTTCCTGTTGAGAGTGCCTCCTCTTGAGATGCGACGGGAACGCCGGGAATTCTTTCCCGTTGAAAGCAGGGAAAGGATCCCTCATCTCGAGCTACGAGGGGGAAACGGGGCTCCTCTGGATGTGGGCGGGACCATCGTGCTTCCTCGCGAGTGGAGACGGGTATGGCGGTGAACTTCTTGAGTTGCAGCAAGGGTGTGAAAGACCCTTTCGAAGTTCCAGAGTTTAGGTGTCATTAGTCTCCAAACGCCTCATCGGAAATAGGATTCTTCTCGCCTGGAAGGGAGAACTTCCTGGATTTTCTCGAGTTGCGACAGGTGTTCTCGAGTTACGACGGAGACCTCAGGGACCCGCCCTGGTGGCCTCAGGAGAGGCCAGTCCCCATGCGAGTTGCTAGGGGGCCTCTCGGGATTCCTCTCCCGTCGATACCGGGGCCAAAAACCTTGTGTGGAGTCAGGGCCGGAACCGAGGATTCCTCTCAGGGGCTGACATGGATCTTTGGGTACTTCTGGAGTCTCCCCAGGGGAGTCAGGCCTCGTCTCGAGTGGGGGCATGCACGTGCGCTTTCCTTCCAGGCTGTAGCAGCAATGTCACGCTTCCCGTCGCGTAGATCAAAGGATCTGTGGTTTTCCCTCGAGGCTTTGCCTCGAGGCTTTCCCACAGGGCTGTCCCACGTGCCACCGTGGTGTGAGTCGATCCTCGGCGTGAAAGATGAGCCAGTGCAGGGCAAAGAGGTTCCTCTGGAATGGACTGAGACATCTGGGGGACTCTTGGAATGGTGGTACGACCATGGAGTTCCTCTCGCCTTTCCTGTTGAAAGTGCCTCCTCTTGAGATGCGACGGGAATGCCGGGAATTCTTTCCCGTTGAAAGCAGGGAAAGGATCCCTCATCTCGAGCTACGAGGGGGAAACGGGGCTCCTCTGGATGTGGGCGGGACCATCGTGCTTCCTCTCGAGTGGACACGGGTATGGCGGTGAACTTCTTGAGTTGCAGCAAGGGTGTGAAAGACCCTTTCGAAGTTCCAGAGGTTAGGTGTCGTTAGTCTCCAGACGCCTCATCGGAAATAGGCCTCATCTCGCCTGGAAGGGAGAACTTCCTGGATTTTCTCGAGTTGTGGCAGGTGTTCTCGAGTTACGACGGGGACCTCAGGGACCCGCCCTGGTGGCCTCAGGAACGGCCAGTCCCCATGGGAGTTGCTAGGGGGCCTCTCGGGATTCCTCTCCCGTCGATACCGGGGCCAAAAACCTTGTGTGGAGTCAGGGCCGGAATCGAGGATTCCTCTCAGGGGCTGACATGGATCTTTGGGTACTTCTGGAGCCTCCCCAGGGCCGTCAGGCCTCGTCTCGAGTGGGGGCATGCACGTGCGCTTTCCTTCCAGGCTCTAGCAGCAATGTCACGCTTCCCGTGGCCTGGATCAAAGGATCTGTGGTTTTCCCTCGAGGCTTTCCCTCGAGGCTTTCACACAGGGCTGTCCCACGTGCCACCGTGGTGTGAGTCGATCGTCGGCGTGAAAGATGAGCCAGTGCAGGGCAAAGAGGTTCCTCTGGAATGGACTGAGACATCTGGGGGACTCGTGGAATGGTGGTACGACCATGGAGTTCCTCTCGCCTTTCCTGTTGAGAGTGCCTCCTCTTGAGATGCGATGGGAACGCCGGGAATTCTTTCCCGTTGAACGCAGGGAAAGGATCCCTCATCTCGAGCTACGAGGGGGAAACGGGGCTCCTCTGGATGTGGGCGGGACCATCGTGCTTCCTCGCGAGTGGAGACGGGTATGGCGGTGAACTTCTTGAGTCGCAGCAAGGGTGTGAAAGACCCTTTCGAAGTTCCAGAGTTTAGGTGTCATTAGTCTCCAAACGCCTCATCGGAAATAGGATTCTTCTCGCCTGGAAGGGAGAACTTCCTGGATTTTCTCGAGTTGCGACAGGTGTTCTCGAGTTACGACGGAGACCTCAGGGACCCGCCCTGGTGGCCTCAGGAGAGGCCAGTCCCCATGCGAGTTGCTAGGGGGCCTCTCGGGATTCCTCTCCCGTCGATACCGGGGCCAAAAACCTTGTGTGGAGTCAGGGCCGGAACCGAGGATTCCTCTCAGGGGCTGACATGGATCTTTGGGTACTTCTGGAGTCTCCCCAGGGGAGTCAGGCCTCGTCTCGAGTGGGGGCATGCACGTGCGCTTTCCTTCCAGGCTGTAGCAGCAATGTCACGCTTCCCGTCGCGTGGATCAAAGGATCTGTGGTTTTCCCTCGAGGCTTTCCCTCGAGGCTTTCCCACAGGGCTGTCCCACGTGCCACCGTGGTGTGAGTCGATTCTCGGCGTGAAACATGAGCCAGTGCAGGGCAAAGAGGTTCCTCTGGAATGGACTGAGACATCTGGGGGACTCTTGGAGTGGTGGTACGACCATGGAGTTCCTCTCGCCTTTCCTGTTGAGAGTGCCTCCTCTTGAGATGCGACGGGAATGCCGGGAATTCTTTCCCGTTGAAAGCAGGGAAAGGATCCCTCATCTCGAGCTACAAGGGGGAAACGGGGCTCCTCTGGATGTGGGCGGGACCATCGTGATTTCTCTCGTGTGGAGACGGGTATGGCGGTAAACTTCTTGAGTTGCAGCAAGGGTGTGAAAGACCCTTTCGAAGTTCCAGAGGTTGGGTGTCATTAGTCTCCAGACGCCTCATCGGAAATAGGCCTCATCTCGCCTGGAAGGGAGAACTTCCTGGATTTTCTCGAGTTGCGGCAGGTGTTCTCGAGTTATGACGGGGACCTCAAGGACCAGCCCTGGTGGCCTCAGGAGAGGCCAATCCCCATGCGAGTTGCTAGGGGGACTCTGGGATTCCTATCCCGTCGATACCGGGTCCAAAAACCTTGTGTGGAGTCAGGGCCGGAACCGAGGATTCCTCTCAGGGGCTGACATGGATCTTTGGGTACTTCTGGAGTCTCCCCAGGGGAGTCAGGCCTCGTCTCGAGTGGGGACAGGTACGTGCGCTTTCCTTCCAGGCTGTAGCAGCAATGTCACGCTTCCCGTCGCGTGGATCAAAGGATCTGTGGTTTTCCCACGAGTTTTTCCCTCGAGGCTTTCCCACAGGTCTGTCCCACGTGCCACCGTGGTGTGAGTTGATACTCGGCGTGAAAGATGAGCCAGTGCAGGGCAAAGAGGTTCCTCTGGAATGGACTGAGACATCTGGGGGACTCTTGGAATGGTGGTACCACCATGGAGTTCCTCTCGCCTTTCCTGTTGAGAGTGCCTCCTCTTGAGATGCGACGGGAACGCCGGGAATTCTTTCCCGTTGAAAGCAGGGAAAGGATCCCTCATCTCGAGCTACGAGGGGGAAACGGGGCTCCTCTGGATGTGGGCGGGACCATCGTGCTTCCTCGCGAGTGGAGACGGGTATGGCGGTGAACTTCTTGAGTTGCAGCAAGGGTGTGAAAGACCCTTTCGAAGTTCCAGAGTTTAGGTGTCATTAGTCTCCAAACGCCTCATCGGAAATAGGATTCTTCTCGCCTGGAAGGGAGAACTTCCTGGATTTTCTCGAGTTGCGACAGGTGTTCTCGAGTTACGACGGAGACCTCAGGGACCCGCCCTGGTGGCCTCAGGAGAGGCCAGTCCCCATGCGAGTTGCTAGGGGGCCTCTCGGGATTCCTCTCCCGTCGATACCGGGGCCAAAAACCTTGTGTGGAGTCAGGGCCGGAACCGAGGATTCCTCTCAGGGGCTGACATGGATCTTTGGGTACTTCTGGAGTCTCCCCAGGGGAGTCAGGCCTCGTCTCGAGTGGGGGCATGCACGTGCGCTTTCCTTCCAGGCTGTAGCAGCAATGTCACGCTTCCCGTCGCGTGGATCAAAGGATCTGTGGTTTTCCCTCGAGGCTTTGCCTCAAGGCTTTCCCACAGGGCTGTCCCACGTGCCACCGTGGTGTGAGTCGATCGTCGGCGTGAAAGATGAGCCAGTGCAGGGCAAAGAGGTTCCTCTGGAATGGACTGAGACATCTGGGGGACTCGTGGAATGGTGGTACGACCATGGAGTTCCTCTCGCCTTTCCTGTTGAGAGTGCCTCCTCTTGAGATGCGATGGGAACGCCGGGAATTCTTTCCCGTTGAACGCAGGGAAAGGATCCCTCATCTCGAGCTACGAGGGGGAAACGGGGCTCCTCTGGATGTGGGCGGGACCATCGTGCTTCCTCGCGAGTGGAGACGGGTATGGCGGTGAACTTCTTGAGTCGCAGCAAGGGTGTGAAAGACCCTTTCGAAGTTCCAGAGTTTAGGTGTCATTAGTCTCCAAACGCCTCATCGGAAATAGGATTCTTCTCGCCTGGAAGGGAGAACTTCCTGGATTTTCTCGAGTTGCGACAGGTGTTCTCGAGTTTCGACGGAGACCTCAGGGACCCGCCCTGGTGGCCTCAGGAGAGGCCAGTCCCCATGCGAGTTGCTAGGGGGCCTCTCGGGATTCCTCTCCCGTCGATACCGGGGCCAAAAACCTTGTGTGGAGTCAGGGCCGGAACCGAGGATTCCTCTCAGGGGCTGACATGGATCTTTGGGTACTTCTGGAGTCTCCCCAGGGGAGTCAGGCCTCGTCTCGAGTGGCGGCATGCACGTGCGCTTTCCTTCCAGGCTGTAGCAGCAATGTCACGCTTCCCGTCGCGTTCATCAAAGGATCTGTGGTTTTCCCTCGAGGCTTTCCCTCGAGGCTTTCCCACAGGGCTGTCCCACGTGCCACCGTGGTGTGAGTCGATTCTCGGCGTGAAAGATGAGCCAGTGCAGGGCAAAGAGGTTCCTCTGGAATGGACTGAGACATCTGGGGGACTCTTGGAGTGGTGGTACGACCATGGAGTTCCTCTCGACTTTCCTGTTGAGAGTGCCTCCTCTTGAGATGCGACGGGAATGCCGGGAATTCTTTCCCGTTGAAAGCAGGGAAAGGATCCCTCATCTCGAGCTACAAGGGGGAAACGGGGCTCCTCTGGATGTGGGCGGGACCATCGTGCTTTCTCTCGTGTGGAGACGGGTATGGCGGTAAACTTCTTGAGTTGCAGCAAGGGTGTGAAAGACCCTTTCGAAGTTTCAGAGGTTGGGTGTCATTAGTCTCCAGACGCCTCATCGGAAATAGGCCTCATCTCGCCTGGAAGGGAGAACTTCCTGGATTTTCTCGAGTTGCGGCAGGTGTTCTCGAGTTACGACGGGGACCTCAAGGACCAGCCCTGGTGGCCTCAGGAGAGGCCAATCCCCATGCGAGTTGCTAGGGGGACTCTGGGATTCCTCTCCCGTCGATACCGTGTCCAAAAACCTTGTGTGGAGTCAGGGCCGGAACCGAGGATTCCTCTCAGGGGCTGACATGGATCTTTGGGTACTTCTGGAGTCTCCCCAGGGGAGTCAGCCCTCGTCTCGAGTGGGGACAGGTACGTGCGCTTTCCTTCCAGGCTGTAGCAGCAATGTCACGCTTCCCGTGGCGTGGATCAAAGGATCTGTGCTTTTCCCACGAGGCTTTCCCTCGAGGCTTTCCCACAGGTCTGTCCCACGTGCCACCGTGGTGTGAGTTGATACTCGGCGTGAAAGATGAGCCAGTGCAGGGCAAAGAGGTTCCTCTGGAATGGACTGAGACATCTGGGGGACTCTTGGAATGGTGGTACGACCATGGAGTTCCTCTCGCCTTTCCTGTTGAGAGTGCCTCCTCTTGAGATGCAACGGGAACGCCGGGAATTCTTTCCCGTTGAAAGCAGGGAAAGGATCCCTCATCTCGAGCTACGAGGGGGAAACGGGGCTCCTCTGGATGTGGGCGGGACCATCGTGCTTCCTCGCGAGTGGAGACGGGTATGGCGGTGAACTTCTTGAGTTGCAGCAAGGGTGTGAAAGACCCTTTCGAAGTTCCAGAGTTTAGGTGTCATTAGTCTCCAAACGCCTCATCGGAAATAGGATTCTTCTCGCCTGGAAGGGAGAACTTCCTGGATTTTCTCGAGTTGCGACAGGTGTTCTCGAGTTTCGACGGAGACCTCAGGGACCCGCCCTGGTGGCCTCAGGAGAGGCCAGTCCCCATGCGTGTTGCTAGGGGGCCTCTCGGGATTACTCTCCCGTCGATACTGGGGCCAAAAACCTTGTGTGGAGTCAGGGCCGGAACCGAGGATTCCTCTCAGGGGCTGACATGGATCTTTGGGTACTTCTGGAGTCTCCCCAGGGGAGTCAGGCCTCGTCTCGAGTGGAGGCATGCACGTGCGCTTTCCTTCCAGGCTGTAGCAGCAATGTCACGCTTCCCGTCGCGTGGATCAAAGGATCTGTGGTTTTCCCTCGAGGCTTTCCCTCGAGGCTTTCCCACAGGGCTGTCCCACGTGCCACCGTGGTGTGAGTCGATCCTCGACGTGAAAGATGAGCCAGTGCAGGGCAAAGAGGTTCCTCTGGAATGGACTGAGACATCTGGGGGACTCTTGGAATGGTGGTACGACCATGGAGTTCCTCTCGCCTTTCCTGTTGAGAGTGCCTCCTCTTGAGATGCGACGGGAATGCCGGGAATTCTTTCCCGTTGAAAGCAGGGAAAGGATCCCTCATCTCGAGCTACGAGGGGGAAACGGGGCTCCTCTGGATGTGGGCGGGACCATCGTGCTTTCTCTCGTGTGGAGACGGGTATGGCGGTATACTTCTTGAGTTGCAGCAAGGGTGTGAAAGACCCTTTCGAAGTTCCAGAAGTTAGGTGTCATTAGTCTCCAGACGCCTCATCGGAAATAGGCCTCATCTAGCCTGGAAGGGAGATCTTCCTGGATTTTCTCGAGGTGCGGCAGGTGTTCTCGAGTTACGACGGGTACCACAGGGACCCGCCCTGATGGCCTCAGGAGAGGCCAGTCCCCATGCGAGTTGCTAGGGGGCCTCTCGGGATTCCTCTCCCGTCGATACCGGGGCCAAAAACCTTGTGTGGAGTCAGGGCCGGAACCGAGGATTCCTCTCAGGGGCTGACATGAATCTTTGGGTACTTCTGGAGTCTCCCCAGGGGAGTCAGGCCTCGTTTCGAGTGGGGGCATGCACGTGCGCTTTCCTTCCAGGCTGTATCAGCAATGTCACGCTTCCCGTCGCGTGGATCAAATGATCTGTGGTTTTCTCTCGAGGCTTTCCCTCGAGGCTTTCCCACAGGGCTGTCCCACGTGCCACCGTGGTGTGAATCGATCCTCGGCGTGAAAGATGAGCCAGTGAAGGGCAAAGAGGTTCCTCTGGAATGGACTGAGACATCTGAGGGACTCTTGGAATGGTGGTACGACCATGGAGTTCCTCTCGCCTTTCCTGTTGAGAGTGCCTCCTCTTGAGATGCGACGGGAACGCTGGGAATTCATTCCCGTTGAAAGCAGGGAAAGGATCCCTCATCTCGAGCTACGAGGGGGAAACGGGGCTCCTCTGGATGTGGGCGGGACCATCGTGCTTCCTCTCGAGTGGAGACGGGTATGTCGGTGAACTTCTTGAGTTGCAGCAAGGGTGTGAAAGACCCTTTCGAAGTTCCAGAGGTTAGGTGTCATTAGTCTCCAGACGCCTCATCGGAAATAGGCCTCATCTCGCCTGGAAGGGAGAACTTCCTGGATTTTCTCGAGTTGCGGCAGGTGTTCTCGAGTTACGACGGGGACCTCAGGGAGCCGCCCTGGTGGCCTCAGGAGAGGCCAGTCCCCATGCGAGTTGCTAGGGGGCCTCTCGGGATTCCTCTCCCGTCGATACCGGGGCCAAAAACCTTGTGTGGAGTCAGGGCCGGAACCGAGGATTCCTCTCAGGGGCTGACATGGATCTTTGGGTACTTCTGGAGTCTCCCCAGGGGAGTCAGGCCTCGTCTCGAGTGGGGGCATGCACGTGTGCTTTCCTTCCAGGCTGTAGCAGCAATGTCACGCTTCCCGTCGCGTGCATCAAAGGATCTGTGGTTTTCCCTCGAGGCTTTCCCTCGAGGCTTTCCCACAGGGCTGTCCCACGTGCCACCGTGGTGTGAGTCGATCTTCGGTGTGAAAGATGAGCCAGTGCAGGGCAAAGAGGTTCCTCTGGAATGGACTGAGACATCTGGGGGACTCTTGGAATGGTGGTACGACCATGGAGTTCCTCTCGCCTTTCCTGTTGAGAGTGCCTCCTCTTGAGATGCGACGGGAACGCCGGGAATTCTTTCCCGTTGAAAGCAGGGAAAGGATCCCTCATCTCGAGCTACGAGGGGGAAACGGGGCTCCTTGGGATGTGGGCGGGACCATCGTGCTTCCTCTCTAGTGGAGACGGGTATGTCGGTGAACTTCTTGAGTTGCAGCAAGGGTGTGAAAGACCCTTTCGAAGTTCCAGCGGTTAGGTGTCATTAGTCTCCAGACGCCTCATCGGAAATAGGCCTCATCTCGCCTGGAAGGGAGAACTTCCTGGATTTTCTCGAGTTGCGGCAGGTGTTCTCGAGTTACGACGGGGACCTCAGGGACCCGCCCTGGTGGCCTCAGGAGAGGCCAGTCCCCATGCGAGTTGCTAGGGGGCCTCTCGGGATTCCTCTCCCGTCGATACCGGGGCCAAAAACCTTGTGTGGAGTCTGGGCCAGAATCGAGGATTCCTCTCAGGGGCTGACATGGATCTTTGGGTACTTCTAGAGTCTCCCGAGGGTAGTCAGGCCTCGTCTCGAGTGGGGGCATGAACGTGCGCTTTCCTTCCAGGCTGTAGCAGCAATGTCACGCTTCACGTCGCGTGGATCAAAGGATCTGTTGTTTTCCCTCGAGGCTTTCCCTCGAGGCTTTCCCACAGGGCTGTCCCACGTGCCACCGTGGTGTGAGTCGATCCTCGGCGTGAAAGATGAGCCAGCGCAGGGCAAAGAGGTTCCTCTGGAATGGACTGAGACATCTGGGGGACTCTTGGAATGGTGGTACGACCATGGAGTTCCTCTCGCCTTTCCTGTTGAGAGTGCCTCCTCTTGAGATGCGACGGGAATGCCGGGAATTCTTTCCCGTTGAAAGCAGGGAAAGGATCCCTCATCTCGAGCTACGAGGGGGAAACGGGGCTCCTCTGGATGTGGGCGGGACCATCGTGCTTTCTCTCGTGTGGAGACGGGTATGGCGGTAAACTTCTTGAGTTGCAGCAAGGGTGTGAAAGACCCTTTCGAAGTTCCAGAGGTTAGGTGTCATTAGTCTCCAGACGCCTCATCGGAAATAGGCCTCATCTAGCCTGGAAGGGAGAACTTCCTGGATTTTCTCGAGGTGCGGCAGATGTTCTCGAGTTACGACGGGTACCACAGGGACCCGCCCTGATGGCCTCAGGAGAGGCCAGTCCCCATGCGAGTTGCTAGGGGGCCTCTCGGGATTCCTCTCCCGTCGACACCGGGGCCAAAAACCTTGTGTGGAGTCAGGGCCAGAACCGAGGATTCCTCTCAGGGGCTGACATGGATCGTTGGGTACTTCTAGAGTCTCCCCAGGGGAGTCAGGCCTCGTCTCGAGTGGGGGCATGCACGTGCGCTTTCCTTCCAGGCTGTAGCAGCAATGTCACGCTTCCCGTCGCGTGGATCAAAGGATCTGTGGTTTTCCCTCGAGTCTTTCCCTCGAGGCTTTCCCACAGGGCTCTCCCACGTGCCACCGTGGTGTGAGTTGATCCTCGGCGTGAAAGATGAGCCAGTGCAGGGCAAAGAGGTTCCTCTGGAATGGACTGAGACATCTGGGGGACTCTTGGAATGGTGGTACGACCATGGAGTTCCTCTCGCCTTTCCTGTTGAGAGTGCCTCCTCTTGAGATGCGACGGGAACGCTGGGAATTCATTCCCGTTGAAAGCAGGGAAAGGATCCCTCATCTCGAGCTACGAGGGGGAAACGGGGCTCCTCTGGATGTGGGCGGGACCATCGTGCTTCCTCTCGAGTGGAGACGGGTATGTCGGTGAACTTCTTGAGTTGCAGCAAGGGTGTGAAAGACCCTTTCGAAGTTCCAGAGGTTAGGTGTCATTAGTCTCCAGACGCCTCATCGGAAATAGGCCTCATCTCGCCTGGAAGGGAGAACTTCCTGGATTTTCTCGAGTTGCGGCAGGTGTTCTCGAGTTACGACGGGGACCTCAGGGAGCCGCCCTGGTGGCCTCAGGAGAGGCCAGTCCCCATGCGAGTTGCTAGGGGGCCTCTCGGGATTCCTCTCCCGTCGATACCGGGGCCAAAAACCTTGTGTGGAGTCAGGGCCGGAACCGAGGATTCCTCTCAGGGGCTGACATGGATCTTTGGGTACTTCTGGAGTCTCCCCAGGGGAGTCAGGCCTCGTCTCGAGTGGGGGCATGCACGTGTGCTTTCCTTCCAGGCTGTAGCAGCAATGTCACGCTTCCCGTCGCGTGCATCAAAGGATCTGTGGTTTTCCCTCGAGGCTTTCCCTCGAGGCTTTCCCACAGGGCTGTCCCACGTGCCACCGTGGTGTGAGTCGATCTTCGGTGTGAAAGATGAGCCAGTGCAGGGCAAAGAGGTTCCTCTGGAATGGACTGAGACATCTGGGGGACTCTTGGAATGGTGGTACGACCATGGAGTTCCTCTCGCCTTTCCTGTTGAGAGTGCCTCCTCTTGAGATGCGACGGGAACGCCGGGAATTCTTTCCCGTTGAAAGCAGGGAAAGGATCCCTCATCTCGAGCTACGAGGGGGAAACGGGGCTCCTTGGGATGTGGGCGGGACCATCGTGCTTCCTCTCTAGTGGAGACGGGTATGTCGGTGAACTTCTTGAGTTGCAGCAAGGGTGTGAAAGACCCTTTCGAAGTTCCAGAGGTTAGGTGTCATTAGTCTCCAGACGCCTCATCGGAAATAGGCCTCATCTCGCCTGGAAGGGAGAACTTCCTGGATTTTCTCGAGTTGCGGCAGGTGTTCTCGAGTTACGACGGGGACCTCAGGGACCCGCCCTGGTGGCCTCAGGAGAGGCCAGTCCCCATGCGACTTGCTAGGGGGCCTCTCGGGATTCCTCTCCCGTCGATACCGGGGCCAAAAACCTTGTGTGGAGTCTGGGCCAGAATCGAGGATTCCTCTCAGGGGCTGACATGGATCTTTGGGTACTTCTAGAGTCTCCCGAGGGTAGTCAGGCCTCGTCTCGAGTGGGGGCATGAACGTGCGCTTTCCTTCCAGGCTGTAGCAGCAATGTCACGCTTCACGTCGCGTGGATCAAAGGATCTGTTGTTTTCCCTCGAGGCTTTCCCTCGAGGCTTTCCCACAGGGCTGTCCCACGTGCCACCGTGGTGTGAGTCGATCCTCGGCGTGAAAGATGAGCCAGCGCAGGGCAAAGAGGTTCCTCTGGAATGGACTGAGACATCTGGGGGACTCTTGGAATGGTGGTACGACCATGGAGTTCCTCTCGCCTTTCCTGTTGAGAGTGCCTCCTCTTGAGATGCGACGGGAATGCCGGGAATTCTTTCCCGTTGAAAGCAGGGAAAGGATCCCTCATCTCGAGCTACGAGGGGGAAACGGGGCTCCTCTGGATGTGGGCGGGACCATCGTGCTTTCTCTCGTGTGGAGACGGGTATGGCGGTAAACTTCTTGAGTTGCAGCAAGGGTGTGAAAGACCCTTTCGAAGTTCCAGAGGTTAGGTGTCATTAGTCTCCAGACGCCTCATCGGAAATAGGCCTCATCTAGCCTGGAAGGGAGAACTTCCTGGATTTTCTCGAGGTGCGGCAGATGTTCTCGAGTTACGACGGGTACCACAGGGACCCGCCCTGATGGCCTCAGGAGAGGCCAGTCCCCATGCGAGTTGCTATGGGGCCTCTCGGGATTCCTCTCCCGTCGACACCGGGGCCAAAAACCTTGTGTGGAGTCAGGGCCAGAACCGAGGATTCCTCTCAGGGGCTGACATGGATCGTTGGGTACTTCTAGAGTCTCCCCAGGGGAGTCAGGCCTCGTCTCGAGTGGGGGCATGCACGTGCGCTTTCCTTCCAGGCTGTAGCAGCAATGTCACGCTTCCCGTCGCGTGGATCAAAGGATCTGTGGTTTTCCCTCGAGTCTTTCCCTCGAGGCTTTCCCACAGGGCTCTCCCACGTGCCACCGTGGTGTGAGTTGATCCTCGGCGTGAAAGATGAGCCAGTGCAGGGCAAAGAGGTTCCTCTGGAATGGACTGAGACATCTGGGGGACTCTTGGAATGGTGGTACGACCATGGAGTTCCTCTCGCCTTTCCTGTTGAGAGTGCCTCCTCTTGAGTTGTGACGGGAACTCCGGGAATTCTTTCCCGTTGAAAGCAGGGAAAGGATCCCTCATCTCGAGCTACGAGGGGGAAACGGGGCTCCTCGGGATGTGGGCGGGACCATCGTGCTTCCTCTCGAGTGGACACGGGTATGTCGGTGAACTTCTTGAGTTGCAGCAAGGGTGTGAAAGACCCTTTCGAAGTTCCAGAGGTTGGGTGTCATTAGTCTCCAGACGCCTCATCGGAAATAGGCCTCATCTCGCCTGGAAGGGAGAACTTCCTGGATTTTCTCGAGTTGCGGCAGGTGTTCTCGAGTTACGACGGGGACCTCAGGGACCCGCCCTGGTGGCCTCAGGAGAGGCCAGTCCCCATGCGAGTTGCTAGGGGGCCTCTCGGGATTCCTCTCCCGTCGATACCGGGGCCAAAAACCTTGTGTGGAGTCAGGGCTGGAACCGAGGATTCCTCTCAGGGGCTGACATGGATCTTTGGGTACTTCTGGAGTCTCCCCAGGGGAGTCAGGCCTGGTCTCGAGTGGGGGCATGGACGTGCGCTTTCCTTCCAGGCTGTAGCAGCAATGTCACGCTTCCCGTCGCGTGGATCAAATGATCTGTGGTTTTCTCTCGAGGCTTTCCCACAGGGCTGTCCCACGTGCCACCGTGGTGTGAGTCGATCCTCGGAGTGAAAGATGAGCCAGTGCAGGGCAAAGAGGTTCCTCTGGAATGGACTGAGACATCTGAGGGACTCTTGGAATGGTGGTACGACCATGGAGTTCCTCTCGCCTTTCCTGTTGAGAGTGCCTCCTCTTGAGATGCGACGGGATCGCTGGGAATACTTTCCCGTTGAAAGCAGGGAAAGGATCCCTCATCTCGAGCTACGAGGGGGAAACGGGGCTCCTCTGGATGTGGGCGGGACTATCGTGCTTCCTCTCGAGTGGAGACGGGTATGGCGGTGAACTTCTTGAGTTGCAGCAAGGGTGTGAAAGACCCTTTCGAAGTTCCAGAGGTTACGTGTCAGTCTCCAGACGCCTCATCGGAAATAGACCTCATCTCGCCTGGAAGGGAGAACTTCCTGGATTTTCTCGAGTTGCGGCAGGTGTTCCCGAGTTACGACGGGGACCTCAGGGACCCGCCCTGGTGGCCTCAGGAGAGGCCAGTCCCCATGCGAGTTGCTAGGGGGCCTCTCGGGATTCCTCTCCCGTCGATACCGGGGCCAAAAACCTTGTGTGGAGTCAGGGCCGGAACAGAGGATTCCTCTCAGGGGCTGACATGGATCTTTGGGTACTTCTGGAGTCTCCCCAGGGGAGTCAGGCCTCGTCTCGAGTGGGGGCATGCACGTGTGCTTTCCTTCCAGGCTGTAGCAGCAATGTCACGCTTCCCGTCGCGTGGATCAAAGGATCTGTGGTTTCCCTCGAGGCTTTCCCTCGAGGCTTTCCCACAGGGCTCTCCCACGTGCCACCGTGGTGTGAGTCGATCCTCGGCGTGAAAGATGAGCCAGTGCAGGGCAAAGAGGTTCCTCTGGAATGGACTGAGACATCTGGGGGACTCTTGGAATGGTGGTACGACCATGGAGTTCCTCTCGCCTTTCCTGTTGAGAGTGCCTCCTCTTGAGTTTTGACGGGAACTCCGGGAATTCTTTCCCGTTGAAAGCAGGGAAACGATCCCTCATCTCGAGCTACGAGGGGGAAACGGGGCTCCTCGGGATGTGGGCGGGACCATCGTGCTTCCTCTCGAGTGGACACGGGTATGTCGGTGAACTTCTTGAGTTGCAGCAAGGGTGTGAAAGACCCTTTCGAAGTTCCAGAGGTTGGGTGTCATTAGTCTCCAGACGCCTCATCGGAAATAGGCCTCATCTCGCCTGGAAGGGAGAACTTCCTGGATTTTCTCGAGTTGCGGCAGGTGTTCTCGAGTTACGACGGGGACCTCAGGGACCCGCCCTGGTGGCCTCAGGAGAGGCCAGTCCCCATGCGAGTTGCTAGGGGGCCTCTCGGGATTCCTCTCCCGTCGATACCGGGGCCAAAAACCTTGTGTGGAGTCAGGGCTGGAACCGAGGATTCCTCTCAGGGGCTGACATGGATCTTTGGGTACTTCTGGAGTCTCCCCAGGGGAGTCAGGCCTCGTCTCGAGTGGGGGCATGCACGTGTGCTTTCCTTCCAGGCTGTAGCAGCAATGTCACGCTTCCCGTCGCGTGCATCAAAGGATCTGTGGTTTTCCCTCGAGGCTTTCCCTCGAGGCTTTCCCACAGGGCTGTCCCACGTGCCACCGTGGTGTGAGTCGATCCTCGGCGTGAAAGATGAGCCAGTGCAGGGCAAAGAGGTTCCTCTGGAATGGACTGAGACATCTGGGGGACTCTTGGAATGGTGGTACGACCATGGAGTTCCTCTCGCCTTTCCTGTTGAGAGTGCCTCCTCTTGAGATGCGACGGGAATGACGGGAATACTTTCCCGTTGAAAGCAGGGAAAGGATCCCTCATCTCGAGCTACGAGGGGGAAACGGGGCTCCTCTGGATGTGGGCGGGACCATCGTGCTTCCTCTCGAGTGGAGACGGGTATGGCGGTGAACTTCTTGAGTTGCAGCAAGTGTGTGAAAGACCCTTTCGAAGTTCCAGAGGTTAGGTGTCATTAGTCTCCAGACGCCTCATCGGAAATAGGCCTCATCTCGCCTGCAAGGGAGAACTTCCTTGATTTTCTCGAGTTGCGGTAGGTGTTCTCGAGTTACGACGGGGACCTCAGGGACCCGCCCTGGTTGCCTCAAGAGGCCAGTCCCCATGCAATTTGCTACGGGGCCTCTCGGGATTCCTCTCCCGTCGATACCGGGGCCAAAAACCTTGTGTGGAGTCAGGGCCGTAACCGAGGATTCCTCTCAGGGGCTGACATGGATCTTTGGGTACTTCTGGAGTCTCCCCAGGGGAGTCAGGCCTCGTCTCGAGTGGGGGCATGAACGTGCGCTTTCCTTCCAGGCTGTAGCAGCAATGTCACGCTTCACGTCGCGTGGATCAAAGGATCTGTTGTTTTCCCTCGAGGCTTTCCCTCGAGGCTTTCCCACAGGGCTGTCCCACGTGCCACCGTGGTGTGAGTCGATCCTCGGCGTGAAAGATGAGCCAGCGCAGGGCAAAGAGGTTCCTCTGGAATGGACTGAGACATCTGGGGGACTCTTGGAATGGTGGTACGACCATGGAGTTCCTCTCGCCTTTCCTGTTGAGAGTGCCTCCTCTTGAGATGCAACGGGAATGCCGGGAATTCTTTCCCGTTGAAAGCAGGGAAAGGATCCCTCATCTCGAGCTACGAGGGGGAAACGGGGCTCCTCTGGATGTGGGCGGGACCATCGTGCTTTCTCTCGTGTGGAGACGGGTATGGCGGTAAACTTCTTGAGTTGCAGCAAGGGTGTGAAAGACCCCTTCGAAGTTCCAGAGGTTAGGTGTCATTAGTCTCCAGACGCCTCATCGGAAATAGGCCTCATCTAGCCTGGAAGGGAGAACTTCCTGGATTTTCTCGAGGTGCGGCAGATGTTCTCGAGTTACGACGGGTACCACAGGGACCCGCCCTGATGGCCTCAGGAGAGGCCAGTCCCCATGCGAGTTGCTAGGGGGCCTCTCGGGATTCCTCTCCCGTCGACACCGGGGCCAAAAACCTTGTGTGGAGTCAGGGCCAGAACCGAGGATTCCTCTCAGGGGCTGACATGGATCGTTGGGTACTTCTAGAGTCTCCCCAGGGGAGTCAGGCCTCGTCTCGAGTGGGGGCATGCACGTGCGCTTTCCTTCCAGGCTGTAGCAGCAATGTCACGCTTCCCGTCGCGTGGATCAAAGGATCTGTGGTTTTCCCTCGAGTCTTTCCCTCGAGGCTTTCCCACAGGGCTCTCCCACGTGCCACCGTGGTGTGAGTTGATCCTCGGCGTGAAAGATGAGCCAGTGCAGGGCAAAGAGGTTCCTCTGGAATGGACTGAGACATCTGGGGGACTCTTGGAATGGTGGTACGACCATGGAGTTCCTCTCGCCTTTCCTGTTGAGAGTGCCTCCTCTTGAGTTGTGACGGGAACTCCGGGAATTCTTTCCCGTTGAAAGCAGGGAAAGGATCCCTCATCTCGAGCTACGAGGGGGAAACGGGACTCCTCGGGATGTGGGCGGGACCATCGTGCTTCCTCTCGAGTGGACACGGGTATGTCGGTGAACTTCTTGAGTTGCAGCAAGGGTGTGAAAGACCCTTTCGAAGTTCCAGAGGTTGGGTGTCATTAGTCTCCAGACGCCTCATCGGAAATAGGCCTCATCTCGCCTGGAAGGGAGAACTTCCTGGATTTTCTCGAGTTGCGGCAGGTGTTCTCGAGTTACGACGGGGACCTCAGGGACCCGCCCTGGTGGCCTCAGGAGAGGCCAGTCCCCATGCGAGTTGCTAGGGGGCCTCTCGGGATTCCTCTCCCGTCGATACCGGGGCCAAAAACCTTGTGTGGAGTCAGGGCTGGAACCGAGGATTCCTCTCAGGGGCTGACATGGATCTTTGGGTACTTCTGGAGTCTCCCCAGGGGAGTCAGGCCTCGTCTCGAGTGGGGGCATGGACGTGCGCTTTCCTTCCAGGCTGTAGCAGCAATGTCACGCTTCCCGTCGCGTGGATCAAATGATCTGTGGTTTTCTCTCGAGGCTTTCCCACAGGGCTGTCCCACGTGCCACCGTGGTGTGAGTCGATCCTCGGAGTGAAAGATGAGCCAGTGCAGGGCAAAGAGGTTCCTCTGGAATGGACTGAGACATCTGAGGGACTCTTGGAATGGTGGTACGACCATGGAGTTCCTCTCGCCTTTCCTGTTGAGAGTGACTCCTCTTGAGATGCGACGGGATCGCTGGGAATACTTTCCCGTTGAAAGCAGGGAAAGGATCCCTCATCTCGAGCTACGAGGGGGAAACGGGGCTCCTCTGGATGTGGGCGGGACTATCGTGCTTCCTCTCGAGTGGAGACGGGTATGGCGGTGAACTTCTTGAGTTGCAGCAAGGGTGTGAAAGACCCTTTCGAAGTTCCAGAGGTTACGTGTCAGTCTCCAGACGCCTCATCGGAAATAGACCTCATCTCGCCTGGAAGGGAGAACTTCCTGGATTTTCTCGAGTTGCGGCAGGTGTTCCCGAGTTACGACGGGGACCTCAGGGACCCGCCCTGGTGGCCTCAGGAGAGGCCAGTCCCCATGCGAGTTGCTAGGGGGCCTCTCGGGATTCCTCTCCCGTCGATACCGGGGCCAAAAACCTTGTGTGGAGTCAGGGCCGGAACAGAGGATTCCTCTCAGGGGCTGACATGGATCTTTGGGTACTTCTGGAGTCTCCCCAGGGGAGTCAGGCCTCGTCTCGAGTGGGGGCATGCACGTGTGCTTTCCTTCCAGGCTGTAGCAGCAATGTCACGCTTCCCGTCGCGTGGATCAAAGGATCTGTGGTTTCCCTCGAGGCTTTCCCTCGAGGCTTTCCCACAGGGCTCTCCCACGTGCCACCGTGGTGTGAGTCGATCCTCGGCGTGAAAGATGAGCCAGTGCAGGGCAAAGAGGTTCCTCTAGAATGGACTGAGACATCTGGGGGACTCTTGGAATGGTGGTACGACCATGGAGTTCCTCTCGCCTTTCCTGTTGAGAGTGCCTCCTCTTGAGTTGTGACGGGAACTCCGGGAATTCTTTCCCGTTGAAAGCAGGGAAAGGATCCCTCATCTCGAGCTACGAGGGGGAAACGGGGCTCCTCGGGATGTGGGCGGGACCATCGTGCTTCATCTCGAGTGGACACGGGTATGTCGGTGAACTTCTTGAGTTGCAGCAAGGGTGTGAAAGACCCTTTCGAAGTTCCAGAGGTTGGGTGTCATTAGTCTCCAGACGCCTCATCGGAAATAGGCCTCATCTCGCCTGGAAGGGAGAACTTCCTGGATTTTCTCGAGTTGCGGCAGGTGTTCTCGAGTTACGACGGGGACCTCAGGGACCCGCCCTGGTGGCCTCAGGAGAGGCCAGTCCCCATGCCAGTTGCTAGGGGGCCTCTCGGGATTCCTCTCCCGTCGATACCGGGGCCAAAAACCTTGTGTGGAGTCAGGGCCGGAAGCGAGGATTCCTCTCAGGGGCTGACATGGATCTTTGGGTACTTCTGGAGTCTCCCCAGGGGAGTCAGGCCTCGTCTCGAGTGGGGGCATGCACGTGTGTTTTCCTTCCAGGCTGTAGCAGCAATGTCACGCTTCCCGTCGCGTGGATCAAAGATCTGTGGTTTTCCCTCGAGTCTTTCCCTCGAGGCTTTCCCACAGGGCTCTCCCACGTGCCACCGTGGTGTGAGTTGATCCTCGGCTTGAAAGATGAGCCAGTGCAGGGCAAAGAGGTTCCTCTGGAATGGACTGAGACATCTGGGGGACTCTTGGAATGGTGGTACGACCATGGAGTTCCTCTCGCCTTTCCTGTTGAGAGTGCCTCCTCTTGAGTTGTGACGGGAACTCCGGGAATTCTTTCCCGTTGAAAGCAGGGAAAGGATCCCTCATCTCGAGCTACGAGGGGGAAACGGGGCTCCTCGGGATGTGGGCGGGACCATCGTGCTTCCTCTCGAGTGGACACGGGTATGTCGGTGAACTTCTTGAGTTGCAGCAAGGGTGTGAAAGACCCTTTCGAAGTTCCAGAGGTTGGGTGTCATTAGTCTCCAGACGCCTCATCGGAAATAGGCCTCATCTCGCCTGGAAGGGAGAACTTCCTGGATTTTCTCGAGTTGCGGCAGGTGTTCCCGAGTTACGACGGGGACCTCAGGGACCCGCCCTGGTGGCCTCAGGAGAGGCCAGTCCCCATGCGAGTTGCTAGGGGGCCTCTCGGGATTCCTCTCCCGTCGATACCGGGGCCAAAAACCTTGTGTGGAGTCAGGGCTGGAACCGAGGATTCCTCTCAGGGGCTGACATGGATCTTTGGGTACTTCTGGAGTCTCCCCAGGGGAGTCAGGCCTCGTCTCGAGTGGGGGCATGCACGTGTGCTTTCCTTCCAGGCTGTAGCAGCAATGTCACGCTTCCCGTCGCGTGCATCAAAGGATCTGTGGTTTTCCCTCGAGGCTTTCCCTCGAGGCTTTCCCACAGGGCTGTCCCACGTGCCACCGTGGTGTGAGTCGATCCTCGGCGTGAAAGATGAGCCAGTGCAGGGCAAAGAGGTTCCTCTGGAATGGACTGAGACATCTGGGGGACTCTTGGAATGGTGGTACGACCATGGAGTTCCTCTCGCCTTTCCTGTTGAGAGTGCCTCCTCTTGAGATGCGACGGGAATGACGGGAATACTTTCCCGTTGAAAGCAGGGAAAGGATCCCTCATCTCGAGCTACGAGGGGGAAACGGGGCTCCTCTGGATGTGGGCGGGACCATCGTGCTTCCTCTCGAGTGGAGACGGGTATGGCGGTGAATTTCTTGAGTTGCAGCAAGTGTGTGAAAGACCCTTTCGAAGTTCCAGAGGTTAGGTGTCATTAGTCTCCAGACGCCTCATCGGAAATAGGCCTCATCTCGCCTGCAAGGGAGAACTTCCTTGATTTTCTCGAGTTGCGGTAGGTGTTCTCGAGTTACGACGGGGACCTCAGGGACCCGCCCTGGTTGCCTCAAGAGGCCAGTCCCCATGCGATTTGCTACGGGGCCTCTCGGGATTCCTCTCCCGTCGATACCGGGGCCAAAAACCTTGTGTGGAGTCAGGGCCGTAACCGAGGATTCCTCTCAGGGGCTGACATGGATCTTTGGGTACTTCTGGAGTCTCCCCAGGGGAGTCAGGCCTCGTCTCGAGTGGGGGCATGCACGTGCGCTTTCCTTTCAGGCTGTAGCAGCCATGTCACGCTTCCCGTGGCGTGGATCAAAGGATCTGTGGTTTTCCCTCGAGGCTTTCCCACAGGGCTGTCCCACGTGCCACCGTGGTGTGAGTCGATCCTCGGCGTGAAAGATGAGCCAGTGCAGGGCAAAGAGGTTCCTCTGGAATGGACTGAGACATCTGGGGGACTCTTGGAATGGTGGTACGACCATGGAGTTCCTCTCGCCTTTCCTGTTGAGAGTGCCTCCTCTTGAGATGCGACGGGAACGCCGGGAATTCTTTCCCGTTGAAAGCAGGGAAAGGATCCCTCATCTCGAGCTACGAGGGGGAAACGGGGCTCCTCTGGATGTGGGCGGGACCATCGTGCTTCCTCTCGAGTGGAGACGGGTATGGCGGTGAACTTCTTGAGTTGCAGCAAGGGTGTGAAAGACCCTTTCGAAGTTCCAGAGGTTACGTGTCAGTCTCCAGACGCCTCATCGGAAATAGACCTCATCTCGCCTGGAAGGGAGAACTTCCTGGATTTTCTCGAGTTGCGGCAGGTGTTCCCGAGTTACGACGGGGACCTCAGGGACCCGCCCTGGTGGCCTCAGGAGAGGCCAGTCCCCATGCGAGTTGCTAGGGGGCCTCTCGGGATTCCTCTCCCGTCGATACCGGGGCCAAAAACCTTGTGTGGAGTCAGGGCCGGAACAGAGGATTCCTCTCAGGGGCTGACATGGATCTTTGGGTACTTCTGGAGTCTCCCCAGGGGAGTCAGGCCTCGTCTCGAGTGGGGGCATGCACGTGTGCTTTCCTTCCAGGCTGTAGCAGCAATGTCACGCTTCCCGTCGCGTGGATCAAAGGATCTGTGGTTTCCCTCGAGGCTTTCCCTCGAGGCTTTCCCACAGGGCTCTCCCACGTGCCACCGTGGTGTGAGTCGATCCTCGGCGTGAAAGATGAGCCAGTGCAGGGCAAAGAGGTTCCTCTGGAATGGACTGAGACATCTGGGGGACTCTTGGAATGGTGGTACGACCATGGAGTTCCTCTCGCCTTTCCTGTTGAGAGTGCCTCCTCTTGAGTTGTGACGGGAACTCCGGGAATTCTTTCCCGTTGAAAGCAGGGAAAGGATCCCTCATCTCGAGCTACGAGGGGGAAACGGGGCTCCTCGGGATGTGGGCGGGACCATCGTGCTTCATCTCGAGTGGACACGGGTATGTCGGTGAACTTCTTGAGTTGCAGCAAGGGTGTGAAAGACCCTTTCGAAGTTCCAGAGGTTGGGTGTCATTAGTCTCCAGACGCCTCATCGGAAATAGGCCTCATCTCGCCTGGAAGGGAGAACTTCCTGGATTTTCTCGAGTTGCGGCAGGTGTTCTCGAGTTACGACGGGGACCTCAGGGACCCGCCCTGGTGGCCTCAGGAGAGGCCAGTCCCCATGCCAGTTGCTAGGGGCCTCTCGGGATTCCTCTCCCGTCGATACCGGGGCCAAAAACCTTGTGTGGAGTCAGGGCCGGAAGCGAGGATTCCTCTCAGGGGCTGACATGGATCTTTGGGTACTTCTGGAGTCTCCCCAGGGGAGTCAGGCCTCGTCTCGAGTGGGGGCATGCACGTGTGCTTTCCTTCCAGGCTGTAGCAGCAATGTCACGCCTCCCGTCGCGTGCATCAAAGGATCTGTGGTTTTCCCTCGAGGCTTTCCCTCGAGGCTTTCCCACAGGGCTGTCCCACGTGCCACCGTGGTGTGAGTCGATCCTCGGCGTGAAAGATGAGCCAGTGCAGGGCAAAGAGGTTCCTCTGGAATGGACTGAGACATCTGGGGGACTCTTGGAATGGTGGTACGACCATGGAGTTCCTCTCGCCTTTCCTGTTGAGAGTGCCTCCTCTTGAGATGCGACGGGAATGACGGGAATACTTTCCCGTTGAAAGCAGGGAAAGGATCCCTCATCTCGAGCTACGAGGGGGAAACGGGGCTCCTCTGGATGTGGGCGGGACCATCGTGCTTCCTCTCGAGTGGAGACGGGTATGGCGGTGAACTTCTTGAGTTGCAGCAAGTGTGTGAAAGACCCTTTCGAAGTTCCAGAGGTTAGGTGTCATTAGTCTCCAGACGCCTCATCGGAAATAGGCCTCATCTCGCCTGCAAGGGAGAACTTCCTTGATTTTCTCGAGTTGCGGTAGGTGTTCTCGAGTTACGACGGGGACCTCAGGGACCCGCCCTGGTTGCCTCAAGAGGCCAGTCCCCATGCGATTTGCTACGGGGCCTCTCGGGATTCCTCTCCCGTCGATACCGGGGCCAAAAACCTTGTGTGGAGTCAGGGCCGTAACCGAGGATTCCTCTCAGGGGCTGACATGGATCTTTGGGTACTTCTGGAGTCTCCCCAGGGGAGTCAGGCCTCGTCTCGAGTGGGGGCATGCACGTGCGCTTTCCTTCCAGGCTGTAGCAGCAATGTCACGCTTCCCGTCGCGTGGATCAAAGGATCTGTGGTTTTCCCTCGAGGCTTTCCCACAGGGCAGTCCCACGTGCCACCGTGGTGTGAGTCGATCCTCGGCGTGAAAGATGAACCAGTGCAGGGCAAAGAGGTTCCTCTGGAATGGACTGAGACATCTGGGGGACTCTTGGAATGGTGGTACGACCATGGAGTTCCTCTCGCCTTTCCTGTTGAGAGTGCCTCCTCTTGAGATGCGACGGGAACGCCGGGAATTCTTTCCCGTTGAAAGCAGGGAAAGGATCCCTCATCTCGAGCTACGAGGGGGAAACGGGGCTCCTCTGGATGTGGGCGGGACCATCGTGCTTCCTCTCGAGTGGACACGGGTATGGCGGTGAACTTCTTGAGTTGCAGCAAGGTTGTGAAAGACCCTTTCGAAGTTCCAGAGGTTAGGTGTCATTAGTCTCCAGACGCCTCATCGGAAATAGGCCTCATCTCGCCTGGAAGGGAGAACTTCCTGGATTTTCTCGAGTTGCGGCAGGTGTTCTCGAGTTACGTCGGGGACCTCAGGGACCCGCCCTGGTGGCCTCAGGAGAGGCCAGTCCCCATGGGAGTTGCTAGGGGGCCTCTCGGGATTCCTCTCCCGTCGATACCGGGGCCAAAAACCTTGTGTGGAGTCAGGGCCGGAACCGAGGATTCCTCTCAGGGGCTGACATGGATCTTTGGGTACTTCTGGAGTCTCCCCAAGGGAGTCAGGGCTCGTCTCGAGTTGGGGCATGCACGTGCGCTTTCCTTCCAGGCTGTAGCAGCAATGTCACGCTTCCCGTCGCATGGATCAAAGGATCTGTGGTTTTCCCTCGAGGCTTTTCCTCGAGGCTTTCCCACAGGGCGGTCCCACGTGCCACCGTGGTGTGAGTCGATCCTCGGCGTGAAAGATGAGCCAGTGCAGGGCAAAGAGGTTCCTCTGGAATGGACTGAGACATCTGGGGGACTCGTGGAATGGTGGTACGACCATGGAGTTCCTCTCGCCTTTCCTGTTGAGAGTGCCACCTCTTGAGATGCGACGGGAACGCCGGGAATTCTTTCCCGTTGAAAGCAGGGAAAGGATCCCTCATTTCGAGCCACGAGGGGGAAACGGGGCTCCTCTGGATGTGGGCGGGACCATCGTGCTTCCTCTCGAGTGGAGACGGGTATGGCGGTGAACTTCTTGAGTTGCAGCAAGGGTGTGAAAGACCCTTTCGAAGTCCCAGAGGTTAGGTGTCATTAGTCTCCAGACGCCTCATCGGAAATAGGCCTCATCTCGCCTGGAATGGAGAACTTCCTGGATTTTCTCGAGTTGCGGCAGGTGTTCTCGAGTTACAACGGGGACCTCAGGGACCCGCCCTGGTGGCCTCAGGAGAGGCCAGTCCCCATGCGAGTTGCTAGGGGGCCTCTCGGGATTCCTCTCCCGTCGATACCGGGGTCAAAAACCTTGTGTGGAGTCAGGGCCGGAACCGAGGATTCCTCTCAGGGGCTGACATGGATCTTTGGGTACTTCTGGAGTCTCCCCAGGGGAGTCAGGCCTCGTCTCGAGTCGGGGCATGCACGTGCGCTTTACTTCCAGGCTGTAGCAGCAATGTCACGCTTCCCGTGGCGTGGATCAAAGGATCTGTGGTTTTCCCTCGAGGCTTTCCCACAGGGCTGTCCCACGTGCCACCGTGGTGTGAGTCGATCCTCGGCGTGAAAGATGAGCCAGTGCAGGGCAAAGAGGTTCCTCTGGAATGGACTGAGACATCTGGGGGACTCTTGGAATGGTGGTACGACCATGGAGTTCCTCTCGCCTTTCCTGTTGAGAGTGCCTCCTCTTGAGATGCGACGGGAACGCCGGGAATTCTTTCCCGTTGAAAGCAGGGAAAGGATCCCTCATCTCGAGCTACGAGGGGGAAACGGGGCTCCTCTGGATGTGGGCGGGACCATCGTGCTTCCTCTCGAGTGGAGACGCATAAGGCGGTGAACTTCTTGAGTTGCAGCAAGGGTGTGAAAGACCCTTTCGAAGTTCCAGAGTTTAGGTGTCATTAGTCTCCAGACGCCTCATCGGAAATAGGCCTCATCTCGCCTGGAAGGGAGAACTTCCTGGATTTTCTCGAGTTGCGGCAGGTGTTCTCGAGTTACGACGGGGACCTCAGGGACCCGCCCTGGTGGCCTCAGGAGAGGCCAGTCCCCATGGGAGTTGCTAGGGGGCCTCTCGGGATTCCTCTCCCGTCGATACCGGGGCCAAAAACCTTGTGTGGAGTCAGGGCCGGAACCGAGGATTCCTCTCAGGGGCTGACATGGATCTTTGGGTACTTCTGGAGTCTCCCCAAGGGAGTCAGGGCTCGTCTCGAGTTGGGGCATGCACGTGCGCATTCCTTCCAGGCTGTAGCAGCAATGTCACGCTTCCCGTCGCATGGATCAAAGGATCTGTGGTTTTCCCTCGAGGCTTTTCCTCGAGGCTTTCCCACAGGGCTGTCCCACGTGCCACCGTGGTGTGAGTCGATCCTCGGCGTGAAAGATGAGCCAGTGCAGGGCAAAGAGGTTCCTCTGGAATGGACTGAGACATCTGGGGGACTCTTGGAATGGTGGTACGACCATGGAGTTCCTCTCGCCTTTCCTGTTGAGAGTGCCTCCTCTTGAGATGCGACGGGAACGCCGGGAATTCTTTCCCGTTGAAAGCAGGGAAAGGATCCCTCATCTCGAGCTACGAGGGGGAAACGGTGCTCCTCTGGATGTGGGCGGGACCATCGTGCTTCCTCTCGAGTGGACACGGGTATGGCGGTGAACTTCTTGAGTTGCAGCAAGGGTGTGAAAGACCCTTTCGAAGTTCCAGAGGTTAGGTGTCATTAGTCTCCAGACGCCTCATCGGAAATAGGCCTCATCTCGCCTGGAAGGGAGAACTTCCTGGATTTTCTCGAGTTGCGGCAGGTGTTCTCGAGTTACGACGGGGACCTCAGGGACGCGCCCTGGTGGCCTCAGGAGAGGCCAGTCCCCATGGGAGTTGCTAGGGGGCCTCTCGGGATTCCTCTCCCGTCGATACCGGGGCCAAAAACCTTGTGTGGAGTCAGGGCCGGAACCGAGGATTCCTCTCAGGGGCTGACATGGATCTTTGGGTACTTCTGGAGTCTCCCCAAGGGAGTCAGGGCTCGTCTCGAGTTGGGGCATGCACGTGCGCTTTCCTTCCAGGCTGTAGCAGCAATGTCACGCTTCCCGTCGCATGGATCAAAGGATCTGTGGTTTTCCCTCGAGGCTTTTCCTCGAGGCTTTCCCACAGGGCTGTCCCACGTGCCACCGTGGTGTGAGTCGATCCTCGGCGTGAAAGATGAGCCAGTGCAGGGCAAAGAGGTTCCTCTGGAATGGACTGAGACATCTGGGGGACTCTTGGAATGGTGGTACGACCATGGAGTTCCTCTCGCCTTTCCTGTTGAGAGTGCCTCCTCTTGAGATGCGACGGGAACGCCGGGAATTCTTTCCCGTTGAAAGCAGGGAAAGGATCCCTCATCTCGAGCTACGAGGGGGAAACGGGGCTCCTCTGGATGTGGGCGGGACCATCGTGCTTCCTCTCGAGTGGAGACGCATAAGGCGGTGAACTTCTTGAGTTGCAGCAAGGGTGTGAAAGACCCTTTCGAAGTTCCAGAGTTTAGGTGTCATTAGTCTCCAGACGCCTCATCGGAAATAGGCCTCATCTCGCCTGGAAGGGAGAACTTCCTGGATTTTCTCGAGTTGCGGCAGGTGTTCTCGAGTTACGACGGGGACCTCAGGGACCCGCCCTGGTGGCCTCAGGAGAGGCCAGTCCCCATGGGAGTTGCTAGGGGGCCTCTCGGGATTCCTCTCCCGTCGATACCGGGGCCAAAAACCTTGTGTGGAGTCAGGGCCGGAACCGAGGATTCCTCTCAGGGGCTGACATGGATCTTTGGGTACTTCTGGAGTCTCCCCAAGGGAGTCAGGGCTCGTCTCGAGTTGGGGCATGCACGTGCGCTTTCCTTCCAGGCTGTAGCAGCAATGTCACGCTTCCCGTCGCATGGATCAAAGGATCTGTGGTTTTCCCTCGAGGCTTTTCCTCGAGGCTTTCCCACAGGGCTGTCCCACGTGCCACCGTGGTGTGAGTCGATCCTCGGCGTGAAAGATGAGCCAGTGCAGGGCAAAGAGGTTCCTCTGGAATGGACTGAGACATCTGGGGGACTCTTGGAATGGTGGTACGACCATGGAGTTCCTCTCGCCTTTCCTGTTGAGAGTGCCACCTCTTGAGATGCGACGGGAACGCCGGGAATTCTTTCCCGTTGAAAGCAGGGAAAGGATCCCTCATTTCGAGCCACGAGGGGGAAACGGGGCTCCTCTGGATGTGGGCGGGACCATCGTGCTTCCTCTCGAGTGGAGACGGGTATGGCGGTGAACTTCTTGAGTTGCAGCAAGGGTGTGAAAGACCCTTTCGAAGTCCCAGAGGTTAGGTGTCATTAGTCTCCAGACGCCTCATCGGAAATAGGCCTCATCTCGCCTGGAATGGAGAACTTCCTGGATTTTCTCGAGTTGCGGCAGGTGTTCTCCAGTTACAACGGGGACCTCAGGGACCCGCCCTGGTGGCCTCAGGAGAGGCCAGTCCCCATGCGAGTTGCTAGGGGGCCTCTCGGGATTCCTCTCCCGTCGATACCGGGGTCAAAAACCTTGTGTGGAGTCAGGGCCGGAACCGAGGATTCCTCTCAGGGGCTGACATGGATCTTTGGGTACTTCTGGAGTCTCCCCAGGGGAGTCAGGCCTCGTCTCGAGTCGGGGCATGCACGTGCGCTTTCCTTCCAGGCTGTAGCAGCAATGTCACGCTTCCCGTGGCGTGGATCAAAGGATCTGTGGTTTTCCCTCGAGGCTTTCCCACAGGGCTGTCGCACGTGCCACCGTGGTGTGAGTCGATCCTCGGCGTGAAAGATGAGCCAGTGCAGGGCAAAGAGGTTCCTCTGGAATGGACTGAGACATCTGGGGGACTCTTGGAATGGTGGTACGACCATGGAGTTCCTCTCGCCTTTCCTGTTGAGAGTGCCTCCTCTTGAGATGCGACGGGAACGCCGGGAATTCTTTCCCGTTGAAAGCAGGGAAAGGATCCCTCATCTCGAGATACGAGGGGGAAACGGGGCTCCTCTGGATGTGGGCGGGACCATCGTGCTTCCTCGCGAGTGGAGACGGGTATGGCGGTGAACTTCTTGAGTTGCAGCAAGGGTGTGAAAGACCCTTTCGAATTTCCAGAGGTTAGGTGTCATTAGTCTCCAGACGACTCATCGGAAATAGGCCTCATCTCGCCTGGAAGGGAGAACTTCCTGGATTTTCTCGAGTTGCGGCAGGTGTTCTCGAGTTACGACGGGGACCTCAGGGACCCGCCCTGGTGGCCTCAGGAGAGGCCAGTACCCATGCGAGGTGCTAGGGGGCCTCTTGGGATTCCTCTCCCGTCGATACCGGGGCCAAAAACCTTTTGTGCAGTCAGGGCCGGAACCGAGGATTCCTCTCAGGGGCTTATATGGATCTTTGGGTACTTCTGGAGGCTCGCCAGGGGAGACAGGCCTCGTCTCGAGTGGGGGCATGCACGTGCGCTTTCCTTCCAGGCTGTAGCAGCAATGTCACGCTTCCCGTCGCGTGGATCAAAGGATCTGTGGTTTTCCCTCGAGGCTTTCCCTCGAGGCTTTCCCACAGGGCTGTCCCACGTGCCTCCGTGGTGTGAGTCGATCCTCGGCGTGAAAGATGAGCCAGTGCAGGGCAAAGAGGTTCCTCTGGAATGGACTGAGACATCTGGGGGACTCTTGGAATGGTGGTACGACCATGGAGTTCCTCTCGCCTTTCCTGTTGAGAGTGCCTCCTCTTGAGATGCGACGGGAACGCCGGGAATTCCTTCCCGTTGAAAGCAGGAAAGGATGCCTCATCTCGAGCTCCGGGAGGGAAACGGGGCTCCTATGGATGTGGGCGGGACCATCGTGCTTCCTCTCGAGTGGAAACGGGTATGGCGGTGAACTTCTTGAGTTGCAGCAAGGGTGTGAAAGACCCTTTCGAAATTCCAAAGGTTAGGTGTCATTAGTCTCCAGACGCCTCATCGGAAATAGGATTCTTCTCGCCTGGAAGGGAGAACTTCCTGGATTTTCTCGAGATGCGGCAGGTGTTCTCGAGTTACGACGGGGACCTCAGGGACCCGCCCTGGTGGCCTCAGGAGAGGCCAGTCCACATGCGAGTTGCTAGGGGGCCTCTCGGAATTCCTCTCCCGTCGATACCGGGGCCAAAAACCTTGTGTGGAGTCAGGGCCGGAAACGAGGATTCCTCTCAGGGGCTGACATGGATCTTTGGGTACTTCTGGAGTCTCCGCAGGGGAGTCAGGCCTCGTCTCGAGGGGGGCATGCACGTGCGCTATCCTTCCAAGCTGTAGCAGCAATGTCACGATTCTCGACCCAAGGATCAAAGGATCTGTGGTTTTCCCTCCAGGCTTTCCCACAGGGCTGTCCCACGTGCCACCGTGGTGTGAGTCGATCTTCGGCGTGAAAGATGAGCCAGTGCAGGGCAAAGAGGTTCCTCTGGAATGGACTGATACATCTGGGGGACTCTTGGAATGGTGGTACGATCATGGAGTTCCTCTCGCCTTTCCTGTTGAGAGTGCCTCCTCTTGAGATGCGACGGGAACGCCTGGAATTCTTTCCCGTTGAAAGCAGGGAAAGGATCCCTCATCTCGAGCTACGAGGGGGAAACGGGGCTCCTCTGGATGTGGGCGGGACCATCGTGCTTCCTCTCGAGTGGAGACGGGTATGGCGGTGAACTTCTTGAGTTGCAGCAAGGGTGTGAAAGACCCTTTCGAAGTTCCAGAGGTTAGGTGTCATTAGTCTCCAGAAGCCTCATCGGAAATAGGCCTCATCTCGCCTGGAAAGGAGAACTTCCTGGATTTTCTCGAGTTGCAGCAGGTGTTCTCGAGTTACGACGTGGACCTCAGGGACCCTCCCTGGTGGCCTCAGGAAAGGCCAGTCCCCATGCGAGTTGCTAGGGGGCCTCTCGGGATTCCTCTCCCGTCGATACCGGTGCCAAATACCTTGTGTGGAGTCAGGGCCGGAACCGAGGATTCCTCTCAGGGGCTGACATGTATCTTTGGGTACTTCTGGAGTCTCCCCAGGGGAGTCAGGCCTCGTCTCGAGTGGGGGCATGCACGTGTGCTTTCCTTCCAGGCTGTAGCAGCAATGTCACGCTTCCCGTCGCGTGGATCAAAGGATCTGTGGTTTTCCCTCGAGGCTTTCCCTCGAGGCTTTCCCACAGGGCTGTCCCACGTGCCTCCGTGGTGTGAGTCGATCCTCGGCGTGAAAGATGAGCCAGTGCAGGGCAAAGAGCTTCCTCTGGAATGGACTGAGACATCTGGGGGACTCTTGGAATGGTGGTACGACCATGGAGTTCCTCTCGCCTTTCCTGTTGAGAGTGCCTCCTCTTGAGATGCGACGGGAACGCCGGGAATTCTTTCCCGTTGAAAGCAGGCAAAGGATCCCTCATCTCGAGCTACGAGGGGGAAACGGGGCTCCTTTGGATGTGGGCGGGACCATCCTGCTTCCTCTCGAGTGGAGACGGGTATGGCGGTGAACTTCTTGAGTTGCAGCAAGGGTGTGAAAGACCCTTTCGAAGTTCCAGAGGTTAGGTGTCATTAGTCTCCAGACGCCTCATCGGAAATAGGCCTCATCTCGCCTGGAAGGGAGAACTTCCTGGATTTTCTCGAGATGCGGCAGGTGTTCTCGAGTTACGACGGGGACCTCAGGGACCCGCCCTGGTGGCCTCAGGAGAGGCCAGTCCACATGCGAGTTGCTAGGGGGCCTCTCGGGATTCCCCTCCCGTCGATACCGGGGCCAAAAACCTTGTGTGGAGTCAGGGCCGGAAACGAGGATTCCTCTCAGGGGCTTACATGGATCTTTTGTACTTCTGGAGTCTCCGCAGGGGAGTCAGGCCTCGTCTCGAGTGGGGGCATGCACGTGCGTTTTCTTTCCAGGCTGTAGCAGCAATGTCAGGCTTCCCTTCGCGTGGATCAAAGGATCTGTGGTTTTCCCTCGAGGCTTTCCCACAGGGCTGTCCCACGTGCCACCGTGGTGTGAGTCGATCCTCGGCGTGAAAGATGAGCCAGTGCAGGGCAAAGAGGTTCCTCTGGAATGGACTGAGACATCTGGGGGACTCTTGGAATGGTGGTACGACCATGGAGTTCCTCTCGCCTTTCCTGTTGAGAGTGCCTCCTCTTGAGATGCGACGGGAACTCCGGGAATTCTTTCCCGTTGAAAGCAGGCAAAGGATCCCTCATCTCGAGCTATGAGGGGGAAACGGGGCTCCTCTGGATGTGGGCGGGACCATCGTGCTTCCTCTCGAGTGGACACGGGTATGGCGGTGAACTTCTTGAGTTGCAGCAAGGGTGTGAAAGACCCTTTCGAAGTTCCAGAGGTTAGGTGTCATTAGTCTCCAGACGCCTCATCGGAAATAGGCCTCATCTCGCCTGGAAGGGAGAACTTCCTGGATTTTCTCGAGTTGCGGCAGGTGTTCTCGAGTTACGACGGGGACCTCAGGGACCCGCCCTGGTGGCCTCAGGAGTGGCCAGTCACCATGCGAGTTGCGAGGGGGCCTCTCGGGATTCCTCTCCCGTCGATACCGGCGCCAAAAACCTTGTGTGGAGTCAGGGCCAGAACCGAGGATTCCTCTCAGGGGCTGATATGGATCTTTGGGTACTTCTGGAGTCTCGCCAGGGGAGACAGGCCTCGTCTCGTGAGGGGGCATGCACGTGCACTTTCCTTCCAGGCTGTAGCAGCAATGTCACGCTTCCCGTCGCGTGGATCAAAGGATCTGTGGTTTTCCCTCGAGGCTTTCCCTCGAGGCTTTCCCACAGGGCTGTCCCACGTGCCACCGTGGTGTGAGTCGATCCTCGGCGTGAAAGATGAGCCAGTGCAGGGCAAAGAGGTTCCTCTGGAATGGACTGAGACATCTGGGGGACTCTTGGAATGGTGGTACGACCATGGAGTTCCTCTCGCCTTTCCTGTTGAGAGTGCCTCCTCTTGAGATGCGACGGGAACGCCGGGAATTTTTACCCGTTGAAAGCAGGAAAAGGATCCCTCATCTCGAGCTACGAGGGGGAAACGGGGCTCCTCTGGATGTGGGCGGGACCATCGTGCTTCCTCTCGAGTGGAGACGGGTATGGCGGTGAACTTCTTGAGTTGCAGCAAGGGTGTGAAAGACCCTTTCGAAGTTCCAGAGGTTAGGTGTCATTAGTCTCCAGACGCCTCATCAGAAATAGGCCTCATCTCGCCTGGAAGGGAGAACTTCCTGGATTTTCTCGAGTTGCGCAGGTGTTCTCGAGTTACGACGGGGACCTCTGGGACCCGCCCTGGTGGCCTCAGGAGAGGCCAGTCCCTATGCGAGTTGCTAGGGGGCCTCTCGGGATTCCTCTCCCGTCGATACCGGGGCCAAAAACCTTGTGTGGAGTCAGGGCCGGAACCGAGGATTCCTCTCAGGGGCTGACATGGATCTTTGGGTACTTCTGGAGTCTCCCCAGGGGAGTCAGGCCTCGTCTCGAGTGGGGGCATGCACGTGCGCTTTCCTTCCAGGCTGTAGCAGCAATGTCACGCTTCCCGTCGCGTGGATCATAGGATCTGTGGTTTTCCCTCGAGGCTTTCCCTCGAGGCTTTCCCACAGGGCTGTCCCACGTGCCACCGTGGTGTGAGTCGATCCTCGGCGTGAAAGATGAGCCAGTGCAGGGCAAAGTGCTTCCTCTGGAATGGACTGAGACATCTGGGGGACTCTTGGAATGGTGGTACGACCATGGAGTTCCTCTCGCCTTTCCTGTTGAGAGTGCCTCCTCTTGAGATGCGACGGGAACGCCGGGAATTCTTTCCCGTTGAAAGCAGGCAAAGGATCCCTCATCTCGAGCTACGAGGGGGAAACGGGGCTCCTCTGGATGTGGGCGGGACCATCCTGCTTCCTCTCGAGTGGAGACGGGTATGGAAGTGAACTTCTTGAGTTGCAGCAAGGGTGTGAAAGACCCTTTCGAAGTTCCAGAGGTTAGGTGTCATTAGTCTCCAGACGCCTCATCGGAAATAGGCCTCATCTCGCCTGGAAGGGAGAACTTCCTGGATTTTCTCGAGATGCGGCAGGTGTTCTCGAGTTACGACGGGGACCTCAGGGACCCGCCCTGGTGTCCTCAGGAGAGGCCAGTCCACATGCGAGTTGCTAGGGGGCCTAGCGGGATTCCTCTCCCGTCGATACCGGGGCCAAAAACCTTGTGTGGAGTCAGGGCCGGAAACGAGGATTCCTCTCAGGGGCTGACATGGATCTTTGGGTACTTCTGGAGTCTCCGCAGGGGAGTCAGGCCTCGTCTCGAGTGGGGGCATGCACGTGCGTTTTCTTTCCAGGCTGTAGCAGCAATGTCACGCTTCCCGTCGCGTGGATCAAAGGATCTGTGGTTTTCCCTCGAGGCTTTCCCACAGGGCTGTCCCACGTTCCACCGTGGTGTGAGTCGATCCTCGGCGTGAAAGATGAGCCAGTGCAGGGCACAGAGGTTCCTCTGGAATGGACTGAGACATCTGTGGGACTCTTGGAATGGTGGTACGACCATGGAGTTCCTCTCGCCTTTCCTGTTGAGAGTGCCTCCTCTTGAGATGCGACGGGAACGCCGGGAATTCTTTCCCGTTGAAAGCAGGGAAAGGATCCCTCATCTCGAGCTACGAGGGGGAAACGGGGCTCCTCTGGATGTGGGCGGGACCATCGTGCTTCCTCTCTAGTGGAGACGGGTATTGCCGGGGTCCAGCCCCGGTGGATCCAGGGAATTCGAAGGGTGGACGGCGTTGGCGTGGAAAGACTTGTTTATTTATTAATATAAGATTAGATTAAGAAACTGTAGTGCAGTAGGAAGATTAAGTGGAGAAAGAGGGCTGAATAGCTTGGTTTACGCGGAAGACCAATAAAATTCCAGACAAGGAATTTGCACCATCTACGTTGGGCCACCGGTGCCCGCTTGAATATCTAAGGGTGCCTCGCCTTAAGCTCCCTTTCTTGCGGATCTTAATAACCAGGGCAAATAAGTAGACCTGGCGAGCCTCCGCGCCCCAGATGGAAATTCAGCCTGAAATTAAAGTAAAGAGCAGAGGGAAGAAAAGGGAGAGAAAAAGAGAGAGAGAGAGAGACAGGGGGGGAGCCAGATTCCCAAGAAACCAGGCCGAGACTAGTCCGAGAAACTGGTCTGAGAATCTGGTCCCGTCCTTTATTGTTCAGAAGGCCTTTTATACTTTTGATAAAACATGGAGATCAATGGGTAACACAAAGTTATGCAGCGTTAGCAGTCCAGACTCTTATCAAAACCAGGCTTTTCTCTCTGCATACCTAATTGTATACACAAGTCTTAGGTAATTTACATCATCTTCCAACCAAAAGGGCCAATTAACATTTTACAGCCTTTTTTCTGATAAGGGTTTGTCAACCACAAGACTTATTTGTGTTGATCTTCCCAAGGTCTGGTGCCACTCTCGGAAAGCACTAAAGAAAGTTACATTCTTAGACAGCAAGGATACAGCAACTTATAACAAGTAGAGGGAGTGCAGTGATTTATAGCAAAAGAGAAGCAATTAACTCAAAATTCTAGTGTTGCTAACATCAAAACTACTATGTATCTTTTTCTACATCCTACTTACATTAACATCCTTCCAGGTGCCTAAAAGATAAAGAATAAGGAGGTCTGGCAGCAATCCTTGAGTCAACAGTGAAAACCCTCTACCAATATAATTTTTAACTCTTTAGAAAAGGCTCTGTATCTTTAAGATGCTTTTAAGCTTTGTGCCTCCCGCGGTTGGGGGGCTGTAAGCAATTCACAAGCTGTAAGCTTTGTGCCTCTCGCGGTTGGGGGGCTGTAAGCAATTCACAAGCTGTAAGAGGTCTGGGGAACCTGTTAGGCAGACTAGAGAGCTATCAGAGGGGTTTAACTGAAACATCCCTTTCAAATGCAGAAGACTAAAACCCTGAATTGACTTTTTTCCAGAGAATATCAGAAAAGTGGAAAAGCAGAGCACAAAAGCCGGCAGATTTTTGCTGGGGTACATGCTTAGGAATATCCAGAGGGGTCCCTGAAGTCTGAGCACGCCTTGCGTATGTCAGCTTCCTTCCTCATGACCTTGTCACGGGCGGGATTCCTCACACTGGCTTCCGGCAACTCCCCCTTCTTTATTAGTTTTTTAAAAAAATTAGGTGCAGTTCAGTCGCGAGATTCCGAATGCTCTGCCGAAGAGTCCTGACAACACAAGGAAGCACGATTACAAGGAGCAGGATTATGGCACCCACAGCAGCATAGCTAGAGACAGTAGTCAGAAGAGTTTTTCCAGAAATGAAGTCAGAGAAGGTGTGGAAAAAGTCATTGGCTTCTCCTGCGGCGGTAAAATCTAATCGGGAGTGTTCCAAGGTCTGAATCTGATTATGAAGTTTCCCTAAATCTAAACTAATATCTGAGCTGTTCCAGACACCTAAAATATGATTTTTGACCCTCTCCCATTTAAAATTTGTCTCATTTACTTTCAGGGATGTAACACATATCCACCGGTAATCGGCATGACATGAAAGAGCCAATTTCATTTTCAGACTCTGTAATTCATTCCCAATATGCATTACTGCTTCTTCTAAGGCATCAATCCTTATTTCTAGCTTCCTATCTATAATTTCCTGGGTTGCCAGCGTTAGAGAAACATTTTTGGATACGGTGTCAACATATTGGGCAGTATACACTTGTTGAGACAATGATAATGCCGCCACAGTAACAGAAGTAATTGCGGTTATCAAAGCTGATATTCCCAAAACAAGTAAGCCCACAAACCGTCGTGTTCGCATTAAATCTTGTAGCTGTTGCAGTACAGCTAGGCCATGGTTATCATACCAATACGTGGCTACAGTTACAGGTACCATGAGATAGGGCGGACGTTTTAAAACCATGAAAGAGCAAACTTTATATTGAGGAGTTAAACAGGATGAAAGCATACATTGTTCACAAGACACTACATGGGGTCCACCTGTATAATTCAATTGTATGTTAAGTCTTTCAGAATCATTAGTGAAAAGAAAAACATAAGGAGAGGGTAGACAAGCTAAAATAGAGTAAATAGAGGTATTTTTTGGTCGGATTAAAATAATAGGGGCGGTAGCCGCAAGGGCTCTCCAAATTTCTGGCTGCCAAAAGGTTTTACCTCTAGTTATATAAGACAGCATAGGGGGAACAAATTGGTTATGATGCCGTCTGGTGGCAACTAACGGCCAAGAAATTGAATATTCTTTCCAATTATCCAATCTATTGATAAAGTCATCGTCAGACTCAGGGTCTTGACCTGGATTTGGGTTGCTCCAGTCCTGAATCGCACAATTTCTTCCTCCCGGCATATTGTAATCTACTCTCGAATTATAAATACAAGATTTCCAAATCGGATATCCTGAATGATCATCTATAGTTTTCCAAATAACATCTGAGGGAGCAACATCATCACAATTTGGATATTCTGATGGAGTTTTGAGAGACAAAGACTTATAGGGGCCAAGGACCCCAGGCATACGGGCTCGTAATATCCAAGCAGACCGATCCCCTATAGATGCAAATTTAGAGGTTGGGGAATCTGTCATAACTGCTTTTGTGGAGGCTCCAACGCATCCTGTCTTGGTAAAGAAGTCTCCTGTAAGGCCAGGAGGAAAATTAAAGCAGACAGGAAAATCATCTGCTAGTCCTTTAAAGGTATAATTGAAATTAATAGGGTATTGGTCTTTTGTATAGGAAGTATAAGATCCTCCCAAAAGGCGAGGCTGGTCTGTACTAACTCGTATGGGGTCACTGTTCCAAGTAACAACTTGGAAAGTTGGAGGATCCGGGAGAAACGCCCAATATTTGGTTGGAATGGGAGCAGCGCTTACCTGGCAAGAGAGCAAGGCAAGCATGGCAATAAACACCTTTTCAGGAGAGACTGACGATCCCTGTAGGGTAGCTATCCCCTGTGCCTGGCGACAGAGAGCTTTAATCTGTCCCCAGGTGGGCAAGGAGGCTTGTTGGGTTGACTGAGCTGGGCGTCCTAATGGATTCCTGCGAGGCAAAAAATCAGGGGGTGCAATATCCTGTATCTGAAGTCGTGACATCTGTCCAGTGGGTGGCTCCGATCCGCGCCTATCCGGGATCTCCAATGTCAGCTGTCCTGGGGTCAGCGGCGTTTCCCGTGCTGGCGGAGGGAGCGGGGGAAGAGGGAGTTTCTTCCTTTTTAGAGATCGCGGTGGCGGGGGATTCTGGTATCCGGGGAGCTGAGACATGGCGAATTAGTCTGTCTGGAACCCAAATCGGAGCGTCCGCGTCCTGTGGAAAAACACAAGCATACCCTCGCCCATTGGTTAATAAGGGGTCAGGACCTTTCCATTGTCCGGAAAGAAGGTCCCTCCATTTTACTAATGGTTTTGCATTCAATTGCTCTGGGCACCAATGGCGAAGCATTGCAGTGTTTCCGGATGAATCAGCATTTAAGTTATTTATTACGAAAAGAGCATGTTGCAAAATCTGATGGGGGGAACTATATTTAAATTCCCCTTCTTTTAGTTTTTGAATATGGATTTTCAGTGTTTGATGTGCTCTTTCCACAATGGCTTGTCCTTGTGGGTCATAAGGGATGCCGGTGTTATGTTTAATTTGAAATCTTGTACAGAATTGCTGAAAAGATTTAGAAGTGTAAGCAGGAGCATTATCAGTTTTTAAAGCTTTTGGCAAGCCCAGATAGGAAAAGCATGTAAAAAGATGTTGTATTACATCTTTAACTGCTTCCCCTGTACGAGCAGTGGCAATAATAACATGAGAGAAGGTATCTACAGTTACATGAACAAAAGACAGTTTTCCAAATGAAGAGACATGGGTTACATCCATTTGCCAGAGTGCATTAGGTTTGAGACCGCGAGGGTTAACTCCCAGAGGCAAAGCATTCACGGTAGTAGGACAATGTGAACAAGAACAAACAATCTCTCGGGCAGATTCTCGAGGAATTTGAAACTGGTATCGTAAGGCAGTGGCATTTTGGTGATGAAGTGAGTGAGAAGCTCGAGCTTCTTCAAAAACAGAAGCCACTGAAATCCTGGTTAACGAATCTGCCAATTCATTGAGAGCATTTAAAGGGCCAGGCAGGCCGGAATGAGCCCGAATGTGGCCGATAAAGAACGCCCGATTTCTTTTCCATATTTGCTGCTGCAGTTTAGTTAACAAATGGAAGATAGCAGTTTTGTTTTCAGGCAAAACTGCAGTCTCAATGTGTGGAAACAGCCTGACCACATACTGAGAGTCAGAATAAAGGTTAAATTCTTTCTCCGCAAACATAACAAAGGCCTCAATAACAGCTGTGATTTCAGCCCTTTGAGCTGAAGTTTCTTGTGTTTCCAAAAGTTTTTGATGATCTCTTGTGACTATAGAGGCTCTACCGTTAGCCGATCCATCAGTAAAGACTACCTGAGCATCTGAAATAGGGAACTGTTTACACCGGACAGGAAAAATAACTGGATGGTTAGACATAAAATTTAGTAAAACATGCGAGGGTAAATGATGCAAAATTTGACCACAGTAATTCCCTATGGCAATCTGCCAGTCTTCATCAAACATTAAAAGAGCATCAAGCTGCTCCTTATTATATGGAATTACAATCTCTGATGGCTCTTTACCAAACAATTCAATGCTCCGCTTCCTTCCTTTTAGCATTAATGTGGCAATTAAACCAGGATAAGAAGCCACGACTTTTTTAGCTTGGGTAGGAAGATGGATCCATTCTAAAGGGCCGCGTTGCCACAGAACTCCCGTAGGCGCCGTTGGAGTAGCTAGGCAAAGGAACTGCCACGTCATCGTCAAATCAATTCTTTTTACATAGCTATTTGATAAGGCTGCTTCTACTTTGCCTAGGGCTTCTTGAGCCTCAGCTGTTAATTGTCTTTTTGAGGTTGGATCAGGATCCCCGCGTAAAGTGTTAAAAAGAGGTTTTAATTCGGCAGTGGTTAATTTTAAATATGGTCTAATCCAATTAATATCACCTAAGAGTTTTTGATAATCATTTAAAGTAATAAGATGGTCTTTTCTCAATTGCAGCGGGGTATGAGTCACCGTTTCCGAATTTATGACTCTTCCTAAGTAAGTTATGGGCGGATTGATTTGAATTTTTTCTGGGGCAATTTTTAGGCCTCTGTCTGTCAATGCCTGGGTCAGGTCCTGGAGCACAGTCTGCAGGTGAACTCTATCAGGATGAGCTATTAAAATATCATCCATATAGTGAATCATATACACGTGTTCATATTTAGCCCTAGTATCTTCTAGAGCGGCATTAACAAATTTTTGGCATAAAGTAGGGCTATTTTTCATTCCCTGAGGCAGAACCTTCCACTGAAACCGTAAATAAGGCTGTTTAAGATTTTCTGATGGCAGACTAAAGGCAAATCGCTTTTTATCCTCAGGATTTAAGGGAATAGTGAAAAAACAATCTTGTAAATCAATAACAATTATATTATATCCCTCTGGAACGGCTACTGGGGAAGGGAGCCCAGGCTGTAAGGCCCCCATGTCCTCCATGGTGGCATTAATAGCTCTCAAATCCTGTAAAAGTCGCCATTTACCAGATTTTTTCTTAATGACAAAAATAGGAGTGTTCCAGGGGCTATTGGAGGGCTCAATATGTCCCAATTCTAATTGTTCAAAGATTAATGCTTTAGCTGCCAATAATTTTTCCTTATGCAGAGGCCACTGTTCTACCCACACCGGATCTTGAGATTTCCATGTGATGGGGTCGGCAGCAAAAACAATGGCCTCAATTATAAATTTGGATATCCCAATCCAGCACGTAGCTTGCGAGGAGTTGGGCAAATTGGCTCAATTATTCCTGTCTGTTGTTTACCCAATCCTTTTGATGGATCATAGCCCATCTGCAACATCTGAGAGGTCACTTTATCATCAGGGCTAAAAAGTAACACTCCCATTTGAGATAGCACGTCCCTCCCCCACAGGGTAAGGGGGAGCGAAGGAACGACATAAGGTTGGAAAGTTCCACGGGTATCCTCAAATTGCCAATCTAAAATTTTTGCACTTTTGGCTATTGTGGGGGCTCTTCCTATCCCCACCAAGTTATTTTCAGTAGTATGTGTGGGCCAGGAGCTGGGCCAGTCTTTTCCTGAAATGCAAGAAACATCTGCTCCTGTGTCTAATAACCCCACAATAGACTTGCCATTAATCAGGATAGTCTTCATAGGACGTTTCTGAGTAATTTCTGTTATCCAAAAAACCATATCACTAGACCCAAATCCTTTATCCTGCCTTTCATTTTGAGTAGCTGTGCGCCCAATTGCAGTGTGGTAAGGCAAAAGCAAAAGTTGGGCTATTCTTTGTCCCTGATGTATTTGGAAAGTTTTAGTTGGGGGTGAAATCATTATCTGGATTTCTCCTGTATAATCTGAGTCAATTACTCCAGGGATGATTGTGAGACCTTGCATAGCTAAGGAACTTCTGCCTAGTATAATTCCTACTAAACCTGTTGGTAATGGGCCTTTAACTCCTGTAGGTATTTTTACAGTGGGGCTATCTGGTGTTAATATTGCTGAGGTGGTGGAACTGAGGTCCAGTCCTGCGCTGCCTGGGGTTGCTCTGATGAGTTCTGCGATGGGACGAAGGGAATGAATGGGTTCAGTGAGGCTGCCCCAATTGTTGTCGGGGCCTGAGGCTGGCCCCTCAATCCGTTTCCCGACTGCTGGTCGGGGCCCAAAAAGGCTCCATTTCTATGGAATTGTGACCTACATTCTTTTGCCCAGTGATATCCTTTTTGACAACGAGGGCAGAGAGATCTAGGGAGATTAGTAGGCACAGCCGGGGAGGGAGAATTCGGCAGAGAAGAACCGGCTGCTTTTTGGGGACAAGCTCGCATAAGGTGCCCTTCCCGTCCGCAAGAGAAGCAGGCCTTGGATAAACCAATATTCTGGCCTGGACTACTGGAATGACTCTTTGACGGGTTATTTCTATTTGTAAAAAAGGACTGTACTGCCTGCTGGTAAGAATTTCCCTTTATGGCTGCAGCTATGGCAACGCCCTGCATCATCGCTGGTCCTACATCTGCACATTGCCTGATATAATCTATTATTTCCCCAGTTTTTTTAATAGGACGTAAAATGGCCTGGCAGGTAGAATTAGCATTTTCAAATGCCAGTTGTTTTATCAATATACTAGCTGCCTCAGTGTTGGAAATTACTCTGTTGACTGCCTCTGCAAGTCTTGATATAAAGTCTTCATATGGCTCTTCTGGTTTTTGTTTAACATTTGAGAAGGAAGAGGTAGATTCTTTCCCTTCAGGCAACAAACGCCAAGCCCCAAGGGCGCAGGCGGTTACTTGATCTAAAGTGGTTTTATCTAATCCCATTTGATCTCTAAGTGTTCCAAAATCATTAGTCCCTGCCAACATATTTTTTATAATATATCTTGGGCCATATTTTTGGTTAGCATCAGCCTGTTTTTGGGCTAGATCTTCATATTCAGTTCTCCAAAGTACATATTGACCTCCAGACAGACAAGCTTTAGCGACTGTCTTCCAGTCATGGGGTGTCATCCATCTGCCCGCTAAAGCTTCCACCAATGATACAGTGTACGGGGCTTTAGGCCCATACAAAGCACAAGCCTGTTTGAGTTCTTTAATCATTTTCATTGGAATGGGTTCCCAGTGGGGGGCTGTTCTCCCACCACTTCCACCAAATATTATGGGGAAACAAGCCTCAAGGTGGGGATCAAGTTCATCATCTGGGCTAGAGAAAACTCTTCTTCGGGGAGCTTCTAGTGGAGGCCCCTCACCCTTATAGGGAGGGGGGGGCAAGGGGTGTCCTATGTCACTTTCTTCGTACTTTGGGAATTTTTTATCCGTTCTGTGTTTAGGTCTTACGGATGTTTTATCTGGGGAATCTGGCCTTAAACTCTCAGGTGCATATAATCTGATGGGGGACATTTGTCTTGAGCCTCTGGAAGCAGAAGGCTTAATTAAGGAAATTTCTCTTGAATTTGTGGAAGCAGGTGGTCTGGTTGGGGAAGTTTTTATTAAGCTCTTTGGAGCAGATAATCTAATTGGAGAAGTTTCTCTTAAACTCCTTGGAGCATCTTTATTTAATAAAGACCAGTCCTCATCAGAATGATCTTGACTTACTTCCTCTTCCAAATCTTCCTCATCTGAAAGCTGCTCTTTTTTGTCATCTCTATCTATTACCTTTTCTTGGGCAGTCATTGCAGCTATCATTTGACTCAACTGCCGATAGTTAGGTGTAGCCTCCTTTTCATCACTCTCCTCTTCGATAGATACCTTTTTCTCTGCACTTTCCTCTTTAAGATGTACCTTTTCAGATTCAGGGGCAGGGTCTAGAGCGTCCCTAATTATATTCCATAAGGAAAAGGCGTCAGTAGGCACCTTTTGTGAGCCATGTTCAGCATGGTAAGTTTTTAGTTGTTTTCCTACTCTCTCCCAGGTGTCTAAGTTAACAGTGCCTTCTTCTGGAAACCAGGGACACTGTTCTTGTACAAAGGAAAAAAATGAATGAATATTGGATTTTTTAACTTTAATTCCTCGTTTAGTTAGTAACTGCAAGATTACTCCTGTAAAAAGCTGTCTTTCTTTTGATTCACTGTTACCCATGTCAGAAAATTAAGTCTTATAGAAAAGTCTACCTCAACAAAAAGGTTTTACCTTTGGCGAGGGGGGTTTTGTTTTCAACCCTAAGATAGCAGGTTTCTTTTCAACCTCTAGAGCACCAGGTTTCTCTTAAACCCTTGAACACTTCCCACTCCTCCTCACCCTGTCTATCCTACAGGGGGGTCCGCGGCACCCTGAGTGGGGTCCTAGCCGTCCCGAACACTCAACACTGGGGGAGTACCCGAAAGTACTCCGGGGGGAGTGATTAAGTCACTCCGGGGGGGAGCAACAGAGAGTGCTCCGGGGGGAGCAACAGAGAGTGCTCCGGGGGGAGCTACAGAGAGTGCTCCGGGGGGAGCTTTTGCTCCGAGGAACCTACCTTCGAATAGCCTGTTCCGGGCGCCACTTGCCGGGGTCCAGCCCCGGTGGATCCAGGGAATTCGAAGGGTGGACGGCGTTGGCGTGGAAAGACTTGTTTATTTATTAATATAAGATTAGATTAAGAAACTGTAGTGCAGTAGGAAGATTAAGTGGAGAAAGAGGGCTGAATAGCTTGGTTTACGCGGAAGACCAATAAAATTCCAGACAAGGAATTTGCACCATCTACGTTGGGCCACCGGTGCCCGCTTGAATATCTAAGGGTGCCTCGCCTTAAGCTCCCTTTCTCGCGGATCTTAATAACCAGGGCAAATAAGTAGACCTGGCGAGCCTCCGCGCCCCAGATGGAAATTCAGCCTGAAATTAAAGTAAAGAGCAGAGGGAAGAAAAGGGAGAGAAAAAGAGAGAGAGAGAGAGACACGGGGGGAGCCAGATTCCCAAGACACCAGGCCGAGACTAGTCCGAGAAACTGGTCTGAGAATCTGGTCCCGTCCTTTATTGTTCAGAAGGCCTTTTATACTTTTGATAAAACATGGAGATCAATGGGTAACACAAAGTTATGCAGCGTTAGCAGTCCAGACTCTTATCAAAACCAGGCTTTTCTCTCTGCATACCTAATTGTATACACAAGTCTTAGGTAATTTACATCATCTTCCAACCAAAAGGGCCAATTAACATTTTACAGCCTTTTTTCTGATAAGGGATTGTCAACCACAAGACTTATTTGTGTTGATCTTCCCAAGGTCTGGTGCCACTCTCGGAAAGCACTAAAGAAAGTTACATTCTTAGACAGCAAGGATACAGCAACTTATAACAAGTAGAGGGAGTGCAGTGATTTATAGCAAAAGAGAAGCAATTAACTCAAAAGTCTAGTGTTGCTAACATCAAAACTACTATGTATCTTTTTCTACATCCTGCTTACATTAACATCCTTCCAGGTGCCTAAAAGATAAAGAATAAGGAGGTCTCGCAGCAATCCTTGAGTCAACAGTGAAAACCCTCTACCAATATAATTTTTAACTCTTTAGAAAAGGCTCTGTATCTTTAAGATGCTTTTAAGCTTTGTGCCTCCCGCGGTTGGGGGGCTGTAAGCAATTCACAAGCTGTAAGCTTTGTGCCTCTCGCGGTTGGGGGGCTGTAAGCAATTCACAAGCTGTAAGAGGTCTGGGGAACCTGTTAGGCAGACTAGAGAGCTATCAGAGGGGTTTAACTGAAACATCCCTTTCAAATGCAGAAGACTAAAACCCTGAATTGACTTTTTTCCAGAGAATATCAGAAAAGTGGAAAAGCAGAGCACAAAAGCCAGCAGATTTTTGCTGGGGTACATGCTTAGGAATATCCAGAGGGGTCCCTGAAGTCTGAGCACGCCTTGCGTATGTCAGCTTCCTTCCTCATGACCTTGTCACGGGCGGGATTCCTCACACTGGCTTCCGGCAGGGTATGGTGGTGAACTTCTTGAGTTGCAGCAAGGCTGTGAAAGACCCTTTCGAAGTTCCAGAGGTAAGGTGTCATTAGTCTCCAGACGCCTCATCGGAAATAGGCCTCATCTCGCCTGGAAGGGAGAACTTCCTGGATTTTCTCGAGTTGCGGCAGGTGTTCTCGAGTTACGACGGGGACCTCAGGGACCCGCCCTGGTGGCCTCAGGAGAGGCCAGTCCCCATGCGAGTTGCTAGGGGGCCTCTCGGGATTCCTCTCCCGTCGATACCGGGGCCAAAAACCTTGTGTGGAGTCAGGGCCGGAACCGAGGATTCCTCTCAGGGGCTGACATGGATCTTTGGGTACTTCTGGAGTCTCCCCAGGGGAGTCAGGCCTCGTCTCGAGTGGGGGCATGCACGTGCACTTTCCTTCCAGGCTGTAGCAGCAATGTCACGCTTCCCGTCGCGTGGATCAAATGATCTGCGGTTTTCCCTCGAGGCTTTCCCTCGAGGCTTTCCCACAGGGCTGTCCCACGTGACACCGTGGTGTGAGTCGATTCTCGGCGTGAAAAATGAGCCAGTGCAGGGCAAAGAGGTTCCTCTGGAATGGACTGAGACATCTGGGGGACTCTTGGAATGGTGGTACGACCATGGAGTTCCTCTCGCCTTTCCTGTTGAGAGTGCCTCCTCTTGAGATGCGACGGGAACGCCGGGAATTCTTTCCCGTTGAAAGCAGGGAAAGGATCCCTCATCTCGAGCTACGAGGGGGAAACGGGGCTCCTCTGGATGTGGGCGGGACCATCGTGCTTCCTCTCGAGTGGAGACGGGTATGGCGGTGAACTTCTTGAGTTGCAGCAAGGGTGTGAAAGACCCTTTGGAAGTTCCAGAGGTTAGGTGTCATTAGTCTCCAGACGCCTCATCGGAAATAGGCCTCATCTCGCCTGGAAGGGAGAACTTCCTGGATTTTCTCGAGTTGCGGCAGGTGTTCTCGAGTTACGACGGGGACCTCAGGGACCCGCCCTGGTGGCCTCAGGAGAGGCCAGTCCCCATGCGAGTTGTTAGGGGGCCTCTCGGGATTCCTCTCCCGTCGATACCGGGGCCAAAAACCTTGTGTGGAGTCAGGGCCGGAACCGAGGATTCCTCTCAGGGGCTGACATGGATCTTTGGGTACTTCTGGAGTCTCCCCAGGGGAGTCAGGCCTCGTCTCGAGTGGGGGCATGCACGTGTGCTTTCCTTCCAGGCTTTAGGAGCAATGTCACGCTTCCCGTCGCGTGGATCAAAGGATCTGTGGTTTTCCCTCGAGGCTTTCCCTCGAGGCTTTCCCACAGGGCTGTCCCACGTGCGACCGTGGTGTGAGTCGATCCTCGGCGTGAAAGATGAGCCAGTGCAGGGCAAAGAGGTTCCTCTGGAATGGACTGAGACATCTGGGGGACTCTTGGAATGGTGGTACGACCATGGAGTTCCTCTCGCCTTTCCTGTTGAGAGTGCCTCCTCTTGAGATGCGACGGGAACGCCGGGAATTCTTTCCCGTTGAAAGCAGGGAAAGGATCCCTCATCTCGAGCTACGAGGGGGAAACGGGGCTCCTCTGGATGTGGGCGGGACCATCGTGCTTCCTCTCGAGTGGAGACGGGTATGGCGGTGAACTTCTTGAGTTGCAGCAAGGGTGTGAAAGACCCTTTCAAAGTTCCAGAGGTTAGGTGTCATTAGTCTCCAGAGGCCTCATCGGAAATAGGCCTCATCTCGCCTGGAAGGGAGAACTTCCTGGATTTTCTCGAGTTGCGGCAGGTGTTCTCGAGTTACGACGGGGACCTCAGGGACCCACCCTGGTGGCCTCAGGAGAGGCCAGTCCCCATGCGAGTTGCTAGGGGGCCTCTCGGGATTCCTCTCCCGTCGATACCGGGGCCAAAAAGCTTGTGTGGAGACAGGGCCGGAACCGAGGATTCCTCTCAGGGGCTGACATGGATCTTTGGGTACTTCTGGAGTCTCCCCAGGGGAGTCAGGCCTCGTCTCGAGTGGGGGCATGCACGTGCGCTTTCCTTCCAGGCTGTAGCAGCAATGTCACGCTTCCCGTCGCGTGGATCAAAGGATCTGTGGTTTTCCCTCGAGGCTTTCCCTCGAGGCTTTCCCACAGGGCTGTCCCACGTGCCACCATGTTGTGAGTCGATCCTCGGCGTGAAAGATGAGCCAGTGCAGGGCAAAGAGGTTCCTCTGGAATGGACTGAGACATCTGGGGGACTCTTGGAATGGTGGTACGACCATGGAGTTCCTCTCGCCTTTCCTGTTGAGAGTGCCTCCTCTTGAGATGCGACGGAAACGCCGGGAATACTTTCCCGTTGAAACCAGGGAAAGGATCCCTCATCTCTAGCTACGAGGGGGAAACGGGGCTCCTCTGGATGTGGGCGGGACCATCGTGCTTCCTCTCGAGTGGAGACGGGTATGGCGGTGAACTTCTTGAGTTGCAGCAAGGGTGTGAAAGACCCTTTCGAAGTTCCCGAGGTTTGGTGTCATTAGTCTCCAGAGGCCTCATCCGAAATAGGCCTCATCTCGCCTGGAAGGGAGAACTTCCTGGATTTTCTTGAGTTGCGGCAGGTGTTCTCGAGTTACGACGGGGACCTCAGGGACCCGCCCTGGTGGCCTCCGGAGAGGCCAGTCCCCATGCGAGTTGCTAGGGGGCCTCTCGGGATTCCTCTCCCGTCGATACCGGGGCCAAAAACCTTGTGTGGAGTCAGGGCCGGAACCGAGGATTCCTCTCAGGGGCTGACATGGATCTTTGGGTACTTCTGGAGTCTCCCCAGTGGAGTCAGGACTCGTCTCGAGTGGGGGCATGCACGTGCGCTTTCCTTCCAGGCTGTAGCAGCAATGTCACGCTTCCCGTCGCGTGGATCAAAGGATCTGTGGTTTTCCCTCGAGGCTATCCCTCGAGGCTTTCCCACAGGGCTGTCCCACGTGCCACCGTGGTGTGAGTCGATCCTCGGCGTGAAAGATGAGCCAGTGCAGGGCAAAGAGGTTCCTCTGGAATGGACTGAGACATCTGGGGGACTCTTGGAATGGTGGTACGACCATGGAGTTCCTCTCGCCTTTCCTGTTGAGAGTGCCTACTCTTGAGATGCGACGGGAACGCAGGGAATTCTTTCCCGTTGAAAGCAGGGAAAGGATCCCTCATCTCGAGTTACGAGGGGGAAACGGGGCTCCTTTGGATGTGGTCGGGACCATCGTGCTTCCTCTCGAGTGGAGACGGGTATGGTGGTGAACTTCTTGAGTTGCAGCAAGGGTGTGAAAGACCCTTTCGAAGTTCCAGAGGTTGGGTGTCATTAGTTTCCAGACGCCTCATCGGAAATAGGCCTCATCTCGCCTGGAAGGGAGAACTTCCTGGATTTTCTCGAGTTGCGGCAGGTGTTCTCGAGTTACGACGGGGACCTCAGGCACCGGCCCTGGTGGCCTCAGGAGAGGCCAGTCCCCATGCGAGTTGCTAGGGGGCCTCTTGGGATTCCTCTCCCGTCAATACCGGGGCCAAAAAGCTTGTGTGGAGTCAGGGCCGGAACCGAGGATTCCTCTCAGGGGCTGACATGGATCTTTGGGTACTTCTGGAGTCTCCCCAGGGGAGTCAGGCCTCGTCTCGAGTGGGGGCATGCACGTGCGCTTTCCTTCCAGGTTGTAGCAGCAATGTCACGCTTCCCGTCGCGTGGATCAAAGGATCTGTTTTTTTCCCTCGAGGCTTTCCCTCGAGGCTTTCCCACAGGGCTGTCCCACGTGCCACCGTGTTGTGAGTCGATCCTCGGCGTGAAAGATGAGCCAGTGCAGGGCAAAGAGGTTCCTCTGGAATGGACTGAGACATCTGGGGGACTCTTGGAATGGTGGTACGACCATGGAGTTCCTCTCGCCTTTCCTGTTGAGAGTGCCTCCTCTTGAGATGCGACGGGAACGCCGGGAATTCTTTCCCGTTGAAAGCAGGGAAAGGATCCCTCATCTCGAGCTCCGAGGGGGAAACGGGGCTCCTCTGGATGTGGGCGGGACCATCGTGCTTCCTCTCGAGTGGAGACGGGTATGGCGGTGAACTTCTTGAGTTGCAGCAAGGGTGTGAAAGACCCTTTCGAAGTTCCAGAGGTTTGGTGTCATTAGTCTCCAGAGGCCTCATCGGAAATAGGCCTCATCTCGCCTGGAAGGGAGAACTTCCTGGATTTTCTCGAGTTGCGGCAGGTGTTCTCGAGTTACGACGGGGTCCTCAGGGACCCGCCCTGGTGGCCTCAGGAGAGGCCAGTCCCCATGCGAGTTGCTACGGGGCCTCTCGGGATTCCTCTCCCGTCGATACCGGGGCCAAAAACCTTGTGTGGAGTCAGGGCCGGAACCGAGGATTCCTCTCAGGGGCTGACATGGATCTTTGGGTACTTCTGGAGTCTCCCCAGGGGAGTCAGGCCTCGTCTCGAGTGGGGGCATGCACGTGCGCTTTCCTTCCAGGCTGTAGCAGCAATGTCACGCTTCCCGTCGCGTGGATCAAAGGATCTGTGGTTTTCCCTCGAGGCTTTCCCTCGAGGCTTTCCCACAGGGCTGTCCCACGTGCCACCGTGGTGTGAGTCGATCCTCGGCGTGAAAGATGAGCCAGTGCAGGGCACAGAGGTTCCTCTGGAATGGACTGAGACATCTGTGGGACTCTTGGAATGGTGGTACGACCATGGAGTTCCTCTCGCCTTTCCTGTTGAGAGTGCCTCCTCTTGAGATGCGACGGGAACGCCGGGAATTCTTTCCCGTTGAAAGCAGGGAAAGGATCCCTCATCTCGAGCTACGAGGGGGAAACGGGGCTCCTCTGGATGTGGGCGGGACCATCGTGCTTCCTCTCTAGTGGAGACGGGTATTGCCGGGGTCCAGCCCCGGTGGATCCAGGGAATTCGAAGGGTGGACGGCGTTGGCGTGGAAAGACTTGTTTATTTATTAATATAAGATTAGATTAAGAAACTGTAGTGCAGTAGGAAGATTAAGTGGAGAAAGAGGGCTGAATAGCTTGGTTTACGCGGAAGACCAATAAAATTCCAGACAAGGAATTTGCACCATCTACGTTGGGCCACCGGTGCCCGCTTGAATATCTAAGGGTGCCTCGCCTTAAGCTCCCTTTCTTGCGGATCTTAATAACCAGGGCAAATAAGTAGACCTGGCGAGCCTCCGCGCCCCAGATGGAAATTCAGCCTGAAATTAAAGTAAAGAGCAGAGGGAAGAAAAGGGAGAGAAAAAGAGAGAGAGAGAGAGACAGGGGGGGAGCCAGATTCCCAAGAAACCAGGCCGAGACTAGTCCGAGAAACTGGTCTGAGAATCTGGTCCCGTCCTTTATTGTTCAGAAGGCCTTTTATACTTTTGATAAAACATGGAGATCAATGGGTAACACAAAGTTATGCAGCGTTAGCAGTCCAGACTCTTATCAAAACCAGGCTTTTCTCTCTGCATACCTAATTGTATACACAAGTCTTAGGTAATTTACATCATCTTCCAACCAAAAGGGCCAATTAACATTTTACAGCCTTTTTTCTGATAAGGGTTTGTCAACCACAAGACTTATTTGTGTTGATCTTCCCAAGGTCTGGTGCCACTCTCGGAAAGCACTAAAGAAAGTTACATTCTTAGACAGCAAGGATACAGCAACTTATAACAAGTAGAGGGAGTGCAGTGATTTATAGCAAAAGAGAAGCAATTAACTCAAAATTCTAGTGTTGCTAACATCAAAACTACTATGTATCTTTTTCTACATCCTACTTACATTAACATCCTTCCAGGTGCCTAAAAGATAAAGAATAAGGAGGTCTGGCAGCAATCCTTGAGTCAACAGTGAAAACCCTCTACCAATATAATTTTTAACTCTTTAGAAAAGGCTCTGTATCTTTAAGATGCTTTTAAGCTTTGTGCCTCCCGCGGTTGGGGGGCTGTAAGCAATTCACAAGCTGTAAGCTTTGTGCCTCTCGCGGTTGGGGGGCTGTAAGCAATTCACAAGCTGTAAGAGGTCTGGGGAACCTGTTAGGCAGACTAGAGAGCTATCAGAGGGGTTTAACTGAAACATCCCTTTCAAATGCAGAAGACTAAAACCCTGAATTGACTTTTTTCCAGAGAATATCAGAAAAGTGGAAAAGCAGAGCACAAAAGCCGGCAGATTTTTGCTGGGGTACATGCTTAGGAATATCCAGAGGGGTCCCTGAAGTCTGAGCACGCCTTGCGTATGTCAGCTTCCTTCCTCATGACCTTGTCACGGGCGGGATTCCTCACACTGGCTTCCGGCAACTCCCCCTTCTTTATTAGTTTTTTAAAAAAATTAGGTGCAGTTCAGTCGCGAGATTCCGAATGCTCTGCCGAAGAGTCCTGACAACACAAGGAAGCACGATTACAAGGAGCAGGATTATGGCACCCACAGCAGCATAGCTAGAGACAGTAGTCAGAAGAGTTTTTCCAGAAATGAAGTCAGAGAAGGTGTGGAAAAAGTCATTGGCTTCTCCTGCGGCGGTAAAATCTAATCGGGAGTGTTCCAAGGTCTGAATCTGATTATGAAGTTTCCCTAAATCTAAACTAATATCTGAGCTGTTCCAGACACCTAAAATATGATTTTTGACCCTCTCCCATTTAAAATCTGTCTCATTTACTTTCAGGGATGTAACACATATCCACCGGTAATCGGCATGACATGAAAGAGCCAATTTCATTTTCAGACTCTGTAATTCATTCCCAATATGCATTACTGCTTCTTCTAAGGCATCAATCCTTATTTCTAGCTTCCTATCTATAATTTCCTGGGTTGCCAGCGTTAGAGAAACATTTTTGGATACGGTGTCAACATATTGGGCAGTATACACTTGTTGAGACAATGATAATGCCGCCACAGTAACAGAAGTAATTGCGGTTATCAAAGCTGATATTCCCAAAACAAGTAAGCCCACAAACCGTCGTGTTCGCATTAAATCTTGTAGCTGTTGCAGTACAGCTAGGCCATGGTTATCATACCAATACGTGGCTACAGTTACAGGTACCATGAGATAGGGCGGACGTTTTAAAACCATGAAAGAGCAAACTTTATATTGAGGAGTTAAACAGGATGAAAGCATACATTGTTCACAAGACACTACATGGGGTCCACCTGTATAATTCAATTGTATGTTAAGTCTTTCAGAATCATTAGTGAAAAGAAAAACATAAGGAGAGGGTAGACAAGCTAAAATAGAGTAAATAGAGGTATTTTTTGGTCGGATTAAAATAATAGGGGCGGTAGCCGCAAGGGCTCTCCAAATTTCTGGCTGCCAAAAGGTTTTACCTCTAGTTATATAAGACAGCATAGGGGGAACAAATTGGTTATGATGCCGTCTGGTGGCAACTAACGGCCAAGAAATTGAATATTCTTTCCAATTATCCAATCTATTGATAAAGTCATCGTCAGACTCAGGGTCTTGACCTGGATTTGGGTTGCTCCAGTCCTGAATCGCACAATTTCTTCCTCCCGGCATATTGTAATCTACTCTCGAATTATAAATACAAGATTTCCAAATCGGATATCCTGAATGATCATCTATAGTTTTCCAAATAACATCTGAGGGAGCAACATCATCACAATTTGGATATTCTGATGGAGTTTTGAGAGACAAAGACTTATAGGGGCCAAGGACCCCAGGCATACGGGCTCGTAATATCCAAGCAGACCGATCCCCTATAGATGCAAATTTAGAGGTTGGGGAATCTGTCATAACTGCTTTTGTGGAGGCTCCAATGCATCCTGTCTTGGTAAAGAAGTCTCCTGTAAGGCCAGGAGGAAAATTAAAGCAGACAGGAAAATCATCTGCTAGTCCTTTAAAGGTATAATTGAAATTAATAGGGTATTGGTCTTTTGTATAGGAAGTATAAGATCCTCCCAAAAGGCGAGGCTGGTCTGTACTAACTCGTATGGGGTCACTGTTCCAAGTAACAACTTGGAAAGTTGGAGGATCCGGGAGAAACGCCCAATATTTGGTTGGAATGGGAGCAGCGCTTACCTGGCAAGAGAGCAAGGCAAGCATGGCAATAAACACCTTTTCAGGAGAGACTGACGATCCCTGTAGGGTAGCTATCCCCTGTGCCTGGCGACAGAGAGCTTTAATCTGTCCCCAGGTGGGCAAGGAGGCTTGTTGGGTTGACTGAGCTGGGCGTCCTAATGGATTCCTGCGAGGCAAAAAATCAGGGGGTGCAATATCCTGTATCTGAAGTCGTGACATCTGTCCAGTGGGTGGCTCCGATCCGCGCCTATCCGGGATCTCCAATGTCAGCTGTCCTGGGGTCAGCGGCGTTTCCCGTGCTGGCGGAGGGAGCGGGGGAAGAGGGAGTTTCTTCCTTTTTAGAGATCGCGGTGGCGGGGGATTCTGGTATCCGGGGAGCTGAGACATGGCGAATTAGTCTGTCTGGAACCCAAATCGGAGCGTCCGCGTCCTGTGGAAAAACACAAGCATACCCTCGCCCATTGGTTAATAAGGGGTCAGGACCTTTCCATTGTCCGGAAAGAAGGTCCCTCCATTTTACTAATGGTTTTGCATTCAATTGCTCTGGGCACCAATGGCGAAGCATTGCAGTGTTTCCGGATGAATCAGCATTTAAGTTATTTATTACGAAAAGAGCATGTTGCAAAATCTGATGGGGGGAACTATATTTAAATTCCCCTTCTTTTAGTTTTTGAATATGGATTTTCAGTGTTTGATGTGCTCTTTCCACAATGGCTTGTCCTTGTGGGTCATAAGGGATGCCGGTGTTATGTTTAATTTGAAATCTTGTACAGAATTGCTGAAAAGATTTAGAAGTGTAAGCAGGAGCATTATCAGTTTTTAAAGCTTTTGGCAAGCCCAGATAGGAAAAGCATGTAAAAAGATGTTGTATTACATCTTTAACTGCTTCCCCTGTACGAGCAGTGGCAATAATAACATGAGAGAAGGTATCTACAGTTACATGAACAAAAGACAGTTTTCCAAATGAAGAGACATGGGTTACATCCATTTGCCAGAGTGCATTAGGTTTGAGACCGCGAGGGTTAACTCCCAGAGGCAAAGCATTCACGGTAGTAGGACAATGTGAACAAGAACGAACAATCTCTCGGGCAGATTCTCGAGGAATTTGAAACTGGTATCGTAAGGCAGTGGCATTTTGGTGATGAAGTGAGTGAGAAGCTCGAGCTTCTTCAAAAACAGAAGCCACTGAAATCCTGGTTAACGAATCTGCCAATTCATTGAGAGCATTTAAAGGGCCAGGCAGGCCGGAATGAGCCCGAATGTGGCCGATAAAGAACGCCCGATTTCTTTTCCATATTTGCTGCTGCAGTTTAGTTAACAAATGGAAGATAGCAGTTTTGTTTTCAGGCAAAACTGCAGTCTCAATGTGTGGAAACAGCCTGACCACATACTGAGAGTCAGAATAAAGGTTAAATTCTTTCTCCGCAAACATAACAAAGGCCTCAATAACAGCTGTGATTTCAGCCCTTTGAGCTGAAGTTTCTTGTGTTTCCAAAAGTTTTTGATGATCTCTTGTGACTATAGAGGCTCTACCGTTAGCCGATCCATCAGTAAAGACTACCTGAGCATCTGAAATAGGGAACTGTTTACACCGGACAGGAAAAATAACTGGATGGTTAGACATAAAATTTAGTAAAACATGCGAGGGTAAATGATGCAAAATTTGACCACAGTAATTCCCTATGGCAATCTGCCAGTCTTCATCAAACATTAAAAGAGCATCAAGCTGCTCCTTATTATATGGAATTACAATCTCTGATGGCTCTTTACCAAACAATTCAATGCTCCGCTTCCTTCCTTTTAGCATTAATGTGGCAATTAAACCAGGATAAGAAGCCACGACTTTTTTAGCTTGGGTAGGAAGATGGATCCATTCTAAAGGGCCGCGTTGCCACAGAACTCCCGTAGGCGCCGTTGGAGTAGCTAGGCAAAGGAACTGCCACGTCATCGTCAAATCAATTCTTTTTACATAGCTATTTGATAAGGCTGCTTCTACTTTGCCTAGGGCTTCTTGAGCCTCAGCTGTTAATTGTCTTTTTGAGGTTGGATCAGGATCCCCGCGTAAAGTGTTAAAAAGAGGTTTTAATTCGGCAGTGGTTAATTTTAAATATGGTCTAATCCAATTAATATCACCTAAGAGTTTTTGATAATCATTTAAAGTAATAAGATGGTCTTTTCTCAATTGCAGCGGGGTATGAGTCACCGTTTCCGAATTTATGACTCTTCCTAAGTAAGTTATGGGCGGATTGATTTGAATTTTTTCTGGGGCAATTTTTAGGCCTCTGTCTGTCAATGCCTGGGTCAGGTCCTGGAGCACAGTCTGCAGGTGAACTCTATCAGGATGAGCTATTAAAATATCATCCATATAGTGAATCATATACACGTGTTCATATTTAGCCCTAGTATCTTCTAGAGCGGCATTAACAAATTTTTGGCATAAAGTAGGGCTATTTTTCATTCCCTGAGGCAGAACCTTCCACTGAAACCGTAAATAAGGCTGTTTAAGATTTTCTGATGGCAGACTAAAGGCAAATCGCTTTTTATCCTCAGGATTTAAGGGAATAGTGAAAAAACAATCTTGTAAATCAATAACAATTATATTATATCCCTCTGGAACGGCTACTGGGGAAGGGAGCCCAGGCTGTAAGGCCCCCATGTCCTCCATGGTGGCATTAATAGCTCTCAAATCCTGTAAAAGTCGCCATTTACCAGATTTTTTCTTAATGACAAAAATAGGAGTGTTCCAGGGGCTATTGGAGGGCTCAATATGTCCCAATTCTAATTGTTCAAAGATTAATGCTTTAGCTGCCAATAATTTTTCCTTATGCAGAGGCCACTGTTCTACCCACACCGGATCTTGAGATTTCCATGTGATGGGGTCGGCAGCAAAAACAATGGCCTCAATTATAAATTTGGATATCCCAATCCAGCACGTAGCTTGCGAGGAGTTGGGCAAATTGGCTCAATTATTCCTGTCTGTTGTTTACCCAATCCTTTTGATGGATCATAGCCCATCTGCAACATCTGAGAGGTCACTTTATCATCAGGGCTAAAAAGTAACACTCCCATTTGAGATAGCACGTCCCTCCCCCACAGGGTAAGGGGGAGCGAAGGAACGACATAAGGTTGGAAAGTTCCACGGGTATCCTCAAATTGCCAATCTAAAATTTTTGCACTTTTGGCTATTGTGGGGGCTCTTCCTATCCCCACCAAGTTATTTTCAGTAGTATGTGTGGGCCAGGAGCTGGGCCAGTCTTTTCCTGAAATGCAAGAAACATCTGCTCCTGTGTCTAATAACCCCACAATAGACTTGCCATTAATCAGGATAGTCTTCATAGGACGTTTCTGAGTAATTTCTGTTATCCAAAAAACCATATCACTAGACCCAAATCCTTTATCCTGCCTTTCATTTTGAGTAGCTGTGCGCCCAATTGCAGTGTGGTAAGGCAAAAGCAAAAGTTGGGCTATTCTTTGTCCCTGATGTATTTGGAAAGTTTTAGTTGGGGGTGAAATCATTATCTGGATTTCTCCTGTATAATCTGAGTCAATTACTCCAGGGATGATTGTGAGACCTTGCATAGCTAAGGAACTTCTGCCTAGTATAATTCCTACTAAACCTGTTGGTAATGGGCCTTTAACTCCTGTAGGTATTTTTACAGTGGGGCTATCTGGTGTTAATATTGCTGAGGTGGTGGAACTGAGGTCCAGTCCTGCGCTGCCTGGGGTTGCTCTGATGAGTTCTGCGATGGGACGAAGGGAATGAATGGGTTCAGTGAGGCTGCCCCAATTGTTGTCGGGGCCTGAGGCTGGCCCCTCAATCCGTTTCCCGACTGCTGGTCGGGGCCCAAAAAGGCTCCATTTCTATGGAATTGTGACCTACATTCTTTTGCCCAGTGATATCCTTTTTGACAACGAGGGCAGAGAGATCTAGGGAGATTAGTAGGCACAGCCGGGGAGGGAGAATTCGGCAGAGAAGAACCGGCTGCTTTTTGGGGACAAGCTCGCATAAGGTGCCCTTCCCGTCCGCAAGAGAAGCAGGCCTTGGATAAACCAATATTCTGGCCTGGACTACTGGAATGACTCTTTGACGGGTTATTTCTATTTGTAAAAAAGGACTGTACTGCCTGCTGGTAAGAATTTCCCTTTATGGCTGCAGCTATGGCAACGCCCTGCATCATCGCTGGTCCTACATCTGCACATTGCCTGATATAATCTATTATTTCCCCAGTTTTTTTAATAGGACGTAAAATGGCCTGGCAGGTAGAATTAGCATTTTCAAATGCCAGTTGTTTTATCAATATACTAGCTGCCTCAGTGTTGGAAATTACTCTGTTGACTGCCTCTGCAAGTCTTGATATAAAGTCTTCATATGGCTCTTCTGGTTTTTGTTTAACATTTGAGAAGGAAGAGGTAGATTCTTTCCCTTCAGGCAACAAACGCCAAGCCCCAAGGGCGCAGGCGGTTACTTGATCTAAAGTGGTTTTATCTAATCCCATTTGATCTCTAAGTGTTCCAAAATCATTAGTCCCTGCCAACATATTTTTTATAATATATCTTGGGCCATATTTTTGGTTAGCATCAGCCTGTTTTTGGGCTAGATCTTCATATTCAGTTCTCCAAAGTACATATTGACCTCCAGACAGACAAGCTTTAGCGACTGTCTTCCAGTCATGGGGTGTCATCCATCTGCCCGCTAAAGCTTCCACCAATGATACAGTGTACGGGGCTTTAGGCCCATACAAAGCACAAGCCTGTTTGAGTTCTTTAATCATTTTCATTGGAATGGGTTCCCAGTGGGGGGCTGTTCTCCCACCACTTCCACCAAATATTATGGGGAAACAAGCCTCAAGGTGGGGATCAAGTTCATCATCTGGGCTAGAGAAAACTCTTCTTCGGGGAGCTTCTAGTGGAGGCCCCTCACCCTTATAGGGAGGGGGGGGCAAGGGGTGTCCTATGTCACTTTCTTCGTACTTTGGGAATTTTTTATCCGTTCTGTGTTTAGGTCTTACGGATGTTTTATCTGGGGAATCTGGCCTTAAACTCTCAGGTGCATATAATCTGATGGGGGACATTTGTCTTGAGCCTCTGGAAGCAGAAGGCTTAATTAAGGAAATTTCTCTTGAATTTGTGGAAGCAGGTGGTCTGGTTGGGGAAGTTTTTATTAAGCTCTTTGGAGCAGATAATCTAATTGGAGAAGTTTCTCTTAAACTCCTTGGAGCATCTTTATTTAATAAAGACCAGTCCTCATCAGAATGATCTTGACTTACTTCCTCTTCCAAATCTTCCTCATCTGAAAGCTGCTCTTTTTTGTCATCTCTATCTATTACCTTTTCTTGGGCAGTCATTGCAGCTATCATTTGACTCAACTGCCGATAGTTAGGTGTAGCCTCCTTTTCATCACTCTCCTCTTCGATAGATACCTTTTTCTCTGCACTTTCCTCTTTAAGATGTACCTTTTCAGATTCAGGGGCAGGGTCTAGAGCGTCCCTAATTATATTCCATAAGGAAAAGGCGTCAGTAGGCACCTTTTGTGAGCCATGTTCAGCATGGTAAGTTTTTAGTTGTTTTCCTACTCTCTCCCAGGTGTCTAAGTTAACAGTGCCTTCTTCTGGAAACCAGGGACACTGTTCTTGTACAAAGGAAAAAAATGAATGAATATTGGATTTTTTAACTTTAATTCCTCGTTTAGTTAGTAACTGCAAGATTACTCCTGTAAAAAGCTGTCTTTCTTTTGATTCACTGTTACCCATGTCAGAAAATTAAGTCTTATAGAAAAGTCTACCTCAACAAAAAGGTTTTACCTTTGGCGAGGGGGGTTTTGTTTTCAACCCTAAGATAGCAGGTTTCTTTTCAACCTCTAGAGCACCAGGTTTCTCTTAAACCCTTGAACACTTCCCACTCCTCCTCACCCTGTCTATCCTACAGGGGGGTCCGCGGCACCCTGAGTGGGGTCCTAGCCGTCCCGAACACTCAACACTGGGGGAGTACCCGAAAGTACTCCGGGGGGAGTGATTAAGTCACTCCGGGGGGGAGCAACAGAGAGTGCTCCGGGGGGAGCAACAGAGAGTGCTCCGGGGGGAGCTACAGAGAGTGCTCCGGGGGGAGCTTTTGCTCCGAGGAACCTACCTTCGAATAGCCTGTTCCGGGCGCCACTTGCCGGGGTCCAGCCCCGGTGGATCCAGGGAATTCGAAGGGTGGACGGCGTTGGCGTGGAAAGACTTGTTTATTTATTAATATAAGATTAGATTAAGAAACTGTAGTGCAGTAGGAAGATTAAGTGGAGAAAGAGGGCTGAATAGCTTGGTTTACGCGGAAGACCAATAAAATTCCAGACAAGGAATTTGCACCATCTACGTTGGGCCACCGGTGCCCGCTTGAATATCTAAGGGTGCCTCGCCTTAAGCTCCCTTTCTCGCGGATCTTAATAACCAGGGCAAATAAGTAGACCTGGCGAGCCTCCGCGCCCCAGATGGAAATTCAGCCTGAAATTAAAGTAAAGAGCAGAGGGAAGAAAAGGGAGAGAAAAAGAGAGAGAGAGAGAGACACGGGGGGAGCCAGATTCCCAAGACACCAGGCCGAGACTAGTCCGAGAAACTGGTCTGAGAATCTGGTCCCGTCCTTTATTGTTCAGAAGGCCTTTTATACTTTTGATAAAACATGGAGATCAATGGGTAACACAAAGTTATGCAGCGTTAGCAGTCCAGACTCTTATCAAAACCAGGCTTTTCTCTCTGCATACCTAATTGTATACACAAGTCTTAGGTAATTTACATCATCTTCCAACCAAAAGGGCCAATTAACATTTTACAGCCTTTTTTCTGATAAGGGATTGTCAACCACAAGACTTATTTGTGTTGATCTTCCCAAGGTCTGGTGCCACTCTCGGAAAGCACTAAAGAAAGTTACATTCTTAGACAGCAAGGATACAGCAACTTATAACAAGTAGAGGGAGTGCAGTGATTTATAGCAAAAGAGAAGCAATTAACTCAAAAGTCTAGTGTTGCTAACATCAAAACTACTATGTATCTTTTTCTACATCCTGCTTACATTAACATCCTTCCAGGTGCCTAAAAGATAAAGAATAAGGAGGTCTGGCAGCAATCCTTGAGTCAACAGTGAAAACCCTCTACCAATATAATTTTTAACTCTTTAGAAAAGGCTCTGTATCTTTAAGATGCTTTTAAGCTTTGTGCCTCCCGCGGTTGGGGGGCTGTAAGCAATTCACAAGCTGTAAGCTTTGTGCCTCTCGCGGTTGGGGGGCTGTAAGCAATTCACAAGCTGTAAGAGGTCTGGGGAACCTGTTAGGCAGACTAGAGAGCTATCAGAGGGGTTTAACTGAAACATCCCTTTCAAATGCAGAAGACTAAAACCCTGAATTGACTTTTTTCCAGAGAATATCAGAAAAGTGGAAAAGCAGAGCACAAAAGCCAGCAGATTTTTGCTGGGGTACATGCTTAGGAATATCCAGAGGGGTCCCTGAAGTCTGAGCACGCCTTGCGTATGTCAGCTTCCTTCCTCATGACCTTGTCACGGGCGGGATTCCTCACACTGGCTTCCGGCAGGGTATGGTGGTGAACTTCTTGAGTTGCAGCAAGGCTGTGAAAGACCCTTTCGAAGTTCCAGAGGTAAGGTGTCATTAGTCTCCAGACGCCTCATCGGAAATAGGCCTCATCTCGCCTGGAAGGGAGAACTTCCTGGATTCTCTCGAGTTGCGGCAGGTGTTCTCGAGTTACGATGGGGACCTCAGGGACCCGCCCTGGTGGCCTCAGGAGAGGCCAGTCCCCATGCGAGTTGCTAGGGGGCCTCTCGGGATTCCTCTCCCGTCGATACCGGGGCCAAAAACCTTGTGTGGAGTCAGGGCCGGAACCGAGGATTCCTCTCAGGGGCTGACATGGATCTTTGGGTACTTCTGGAGTCTCCCCAGGGGAGTCAGGCCTCGTCTCGAGTGGGGGCATGCACGTGCACTTTCCTTCCAGGCTGTAGCAGCAATGTCACGCTTCCCGTCGCGTGGATCAAATGATCTGCGGTTTTCCCTCGAGGCTTTCCCTCGAGGCTTTCCCACAGGGCTGTCCCACGTGACACCGTGGTGTGAGTCGATTCTCGGCGTGAAAAATGAGCCAGTGCAGGGCAAAGAGGTTCCTCTGGAATGGACTGAGACATCTGGGGGACTCTTGGAATGGTGGTACGACCATGGAGTTCCTCTCGCCTTTCCTGTTGAGAGTGCCTCCTCTTGAGATGCGACGGGAACGCCGGGAATTCTTTCCCGTTGAAAGCAGGGAAAGGATCCCTCATCTCGAGCTACGAGGGGGAAACGGGGCTCCTCTGGATGTGGGCGGGACCATCGTGCTTCCTCTCGAGTGGAGACGGGTATGGCGGTGAACTTCTTGAGTTGCAGCAAGGGTGTGAAAGACCCTTTGGAAGTTCCAGAGGTTAGGTGTCATTAGTCTCCAGACGCCTCATCGGAAATAGGCCTCATCTCGCCTGGAAGGGAGAACTTCCTGGATTTTCTCGAGTTGCGGCAGGTGTTCTCGAGTTACGACGGGGACCTCAGGGACCCGCCCTGGTGGCCTCAGGAGAGGCCAGTCCCCATGCGAGTTGTTAGGGGGCCTCTCGGGATTCCTCTCCCGTCGATACCGGGGCCAAAAACCTTGTGTGGAGTCAGGGCCGGAACCGAGGATTCCTCTCAGGGGCTGACATGGATCTTTGGGTACTTCTGGAGTCTCCCCAGGGGAGTCAGGCCTCGTCTCGAGTGGGGGCATGCACGTGTGCTTTCCTTCCAGGCTTTAGGAGCAATGTCACGCTTCCCGTCGCGTGGATCAAAGGATCTGTGGTTTTCCCTCGAGGCTTTCCCTCGAGGCTTTCCCACAGGGCTGTCCCACGTGCGACCGTGGTGTGAGTCGATCCTCGGCGTGAAAGATGAGCCAGTGCAGGGCAAAGAGGTTCCTCTGGAATGGACTGAGACATCTGGGGGACTCTTGGAATGGTGGTACGACCATGGAGTTCCTCTCGCCTTTCCTGTTGAGAGTGCCTCCTCTTGAGATGCGACGGGAACGCCGGGAATTCTTTCCCGTTGAAAGCAGGGAAAGGATCCCTCATCTCGAGCTACGAGGGGGAAACGGGGCTCCTCTGGATGTGGGCGGGACCATCGTGCTTCCTCTCGAGTGGAGACGGGTATGGCGGTGAACTTCTTGAGTTGCAGCAAGGGTGTGAAAGACCCTTTCAAAGTTCCAGAGGTTAGGTGTCATTAGTCTCCAGAGGCCTCATCGGAAATAGGCCTCATCTCGCCTGGAAGGGAGAACTTCCTGGATTTTCTCGAGTTGCGGCAGGTGTTCTCGAGTTACGACGGGGACCTCAGGGACCCACCCTGGTGGCCTCAGGAGAGGCCAGTCCCCATGCGAGTTGCTAGGGGGCCTCTCGGGATTCCTCTCCCGTCGATACCGGGGCCAAAAAGCTTGTGTGGAGACAGGGCCGGAACCGAGGATTCCTCTCAGGGGCTGACATGGATCTTTGGGTACTTCTGGAGTCTCCCCAGGGGAGTCAGGCCTCGTCTCGAGTGGGGGCATGCACGTGCGCTTTCCTTCCAGGCTGTAGCAGCAATGTCACGCTTCCCGTCGCGTGGATCAAAGGATCTGTGGTTTTCCCTCGAGGCTTTCCCTCGAGGCTTTCCCACAGGGCTGTCCCACGTGCCACCATGTTGTGAGTCGATCCTCGGCGTGAAAGATGAGCCAGTGCAGGGCAAAGAGGTTCCTCTGGAATGGACTGAGACATCTGGGGGACTCTTGGAATGGTGGTACGACCATGGAGTTCCTCTCGCCTTTCCTGTTGAGAGTGCCTCCTCTTGAGATGCGATGGAAACGCCGGGAATACTTTCCCGTTGAAACCAGGGAAAGGATCCCTCATCTCTAGCTACGAGGGGGAAACGGGGCTCCTCTGGATGTGGGCGGGACCATCGTGCTTCCTCTCGAGTGGAGACGGGTATGGCGGTGAACTTCTTGAGTTGCAGCAAGGGTGTGAAAGACCCTTTCGAAGTTCCCGAGGTTTGGTGTCATTAGTCTCCAGAGGCCTCATCCGAAATAGGCCTCATCTCGCCTGGAAGGGAGAACTTCCTGGATTTTCTTGAGTTGCGGCAGGTGTTCTCGAGTTACGACGGGGACCTCAGGGACCCGCCCTGGTGGCCTCCGGAGAGGCCAGTCCCCATGCGAGTTGCTAGGGGGCCTCTCGGGTTTCCTCTCCCGTCGATACCGGGGCCAAAAACCTTGTGTGGAGTCAGGGCCGGAACCGAGGATTCCTCTCAGGGGCTGACATGGATCTTTGGGTACTTCTGGAGTCTCCCCAGTGGAGTCAGGACTCGTCTCGAGTGGGGGCATGCACGTGCGCTTTCCTTCCAGGCTGTAGCAGCAATGTCACGCTTCCCGTCGCGTGGATCAAAGGATCTGTGGTTTTCCCTCGAGGCTATCCCTCGAGGCTTTCCCACAGGGCTGTCCCACGTGCCACCGTGGTGTGAGTCGATCCTCGGCGTGAAAGATGAGCCAGTGCAGGGCAAAGAGGTTCCTCTGGAATGGACTGAGACATCTGGGGGACTCTTGGAATGGTGGTACGACCATGGAGTTCCTCTCGCCTTTCCTGTTGAGAGTGCCTACTCTTGAGATGCGACGGGAACGCAGGGAATTCTTTCCCGTTGAAAGCAGGGAAAGGATCCCTCATCTCGAGTTACGAGGGGGAAACGGGGCTCCTTTGGATGTGGTCGGGACCATCGTGCTTCCTCTCGAGTGGAGACGGGTATGGTGGTGAACTTCTTGAGTTGCAGCAAGGGTGTGAAAGACCCTTTCGAAGTTCCAGAGGTTGGGTGTCATTAGTTTCCAGACGCCTCATCGGAAATAGGCCTCATCTCGCCTGGAAGGGAGAACTTCCTGGATTTTCTCGAGTTGCGGCAGGTGTTCTCGAGTTACGACGGGGACCTCAGGCACCGGCCCTGGTGGCCTCAGGAGAGGCCAGTCCCCATGCGAGTTGCTAGGGGGCCTCTTGGGATTCCTCTCCCGTCAATACCGGGGCCAAAAAGCTTGTGTGGAGTCAGGGCCGGAACCGAGGATTCCTCTCAGGGGCTGACATGGATCTTTGGGTACTTCTGGAGTCTCCCCAGGGGAGTCAGGCCTCGTCTCGAGTGGGGGCATGCACGTGCGCTTTCCTTCCAGGTTGTAGCAGCAATGTCACGCTTCCCGTCGCGTGGATCAAAGGATCTGTGGTTTTCCCTCGAGGCTTTCCCTCGAGGCTTTCCCACAGGGCTGTCCCACGTGCCACCGTGTTGTGAGTCGATCCTCGGCGTGAAAGATGAGCCAGTGCAGGGCAAAGAGGTTCCTCTGGAATGGACTGAGACATCTGGGGGACTCTTGGAATGGTGGTACGACCATGGAGTTCCTCTCGCCTTTCCTGTTGAGAGTGCCTCCTCTTGAGATGCGACGGGAACGCCGGGAATTCTTTCCCGTTGAAAGCAGGGAAAGGATCCCTCATCTCGAGCTCCGAGGGGGAAACGGGGCTCCTCTGGATGTGGGCGGGACCATCGTGCTTCCTCTCGAGTGGAGACGGGTATGGCGGTGAACTTCTTGAGTTGCAGCAAGGGTGTGAAAGACCCTTTCGAAGTTCCAGAGGTTTGGTGTCATTAGTCTCCAGAGGCCTCATCGGAAATAGGCCTCATCTCGCCTGGAAGGGAGAACTTCCTGGATTTTCTCGAGTTGCGGCAGGTGTTCTCGAGTTACGACGGGGTCCTCAGGGACCCGCCCTGGTGGCCTCAGGAGAGGCCAGTCCCCATGCGAGTTGCTACGGGGCCTCTCGGGATTCCTCTCCCGTCGATACCGGGGCCAAAAACCTTGTGTGGAGTCAGGGCCGGAACCGAGGATTCCTCTCAGGGGCTGACATGGATCTTTGGGTACTTCTGGAGTCTCCCCAGGGGAGTCAGGCCTCGTCTCGAGTGGGGGCATGCACGTGCGCTTTCCTTCCAGGCTGTAGCAGCAATGTCACGCTTCCCGTCGCGTGGATCAAAGGATCTGTGGTTTTCCCTCGAGGCTTTCCCTCGAGGCTTTCCCACAGGGCTGTCCCACGTGCCACCGTGGTGTGAGTCGATACTCGGCGTGAAAGATGAGCCAGTGCAGGGCAAAGAGGTTCCTCTGGAATGGACTGAGACATCTGGGGGACTCTTGGAATGGTGGTACGACCATGGAGATCCTCTCGCCTTTCCTGTTGAGAGTGCCTCCTCTTGAGATGCGACGGGAACGCCGGGAATTCTTTCCCGTTGAAAGCAAGGAAAGGATCCCTCATCTCGAGCACCGAGGGGAAAACGGGGCTCCTCTGGATGTGGGCGGGACCATCGTGCTTCCTCTCGAGTGGAGACGGGTATGGCGGAGAACTTCTTGAGTTGCAGCAAGGGTGTGAAAGACCCTTTCAAAGTTCCAGAGGTTAGGTGTCATTAGTCTCCAGACGCCTCATCGGAAATAGGCCTCATCTCGCCTGGAAGGGAGAACTTCCTGGATTTTCTCGAGTTGCGGCAGGTGTTCTTAAGTTACGACGGGGAACTCAGGCACCCGCCCTGGTGGCCTCAGGAGAGGCCAGTCCCCATGCGAGTTGCTAGGGGGCCTCTCGGGATTCCTCTCCCGTCGATACCGGGGCCAAAAACCTTGAGTGGAGTTAGGGCCGGAACCGAGGATTCCTCTCAGGGGCTGACATGGATCTTTGGGTACTTCTGGAGTCTCCCCAGGGGAGTCAGGCCTCGTCTCGAGTGGGGGCATGCACGTGCGCTTTACTTCCACGCTGTAGCAGCAATGTCACGCTTCCCGTCACGTGGATCAAAGGATCTGTGGTTTTCCCTCGATGCTTTCCCTCGAGGCTTTCCCACAGGGCTGTCCCACGTGCCACCGTGGTGTGAGTCGATCCTCGGCGTGAAAGATGAGCCAGTGCAGGGCAAAGAGTTTCCTCTGGAATGGACTGAGACATCTGGGGGACTCTTGGAATGGTGGTACGACCATGGAGTTCCTCTCGCCTTTCCTGTTGAGAGTGCCTACTCTTGAGATGCGACGGGAACGCCGGGAATTCTTTCCCGTTGAAAGCAGGGAAAGGATCCCTCATCTTGAGCTACGAGGGGGAAACGGGGCTCCTCTGGATGTGGGCGGGACCATCGTGCTTCCTCTCGAGTGGAGACGGGTATGGCGGTGAACTTCTTGAGTTGCAGCAAGGGTGTGAAAGACCCTTTCGAAGTTCCAGAGGTTAGGTGTCATTAGTCTCCAGACGCCTCATCGGAAATAGGCCTCATCTCGCCTGGAAGGGAGAACTTCCTGGATTTTCTCGAGTTGCGGCAGGTGTTCTGGAGTTACGACGGGGACCTCAGGGACCCGCCCTGGTGGCCTCAGGAGAGGCCAGTCCCCATGGGAGTTGCTAGGGGGCCTCTCGGGATTCCTCTCCCGTCGATACCGGGGCCAAAAACCTTGTGTGGAGTCAGGGCCGGAACCGAGGATTCCTCTCAGGGGCTGACATGGATCTTTGGGTACTTCTGGAGTCTCCCCAGGGGAGTCAGGCCTCGTCTCGAGTGGGGACATGCACGTGCACTTTCCTTCCAGGCTTTAGCAGCAATGTCACGCTTCCCGTCGCGTGGATCAAAGGATCTGTGGTTTTCCCTCGAGGCTTTCCCACAGGGCTGTCCCACGTGCCACCGTGGTGTGAGTCGATCCTCGGCGTGAAAGATGAGCCAGTGCAGGGCAAAGAGGTTCCTCTGGAATGGACTGAGACATCTGGGGGACTCTTGGAATGGTGGTACGACCATGGAGTTCCTCTCGCCTTTCCTGTTGAGAGTGCCTCCTCTTGAGATGCGACGGGAACGCCGGGAATTCTTTCCCGTTGAAAGCAGGGAAAGGTTCCCTCATCTCGAGCTACGAGGGGGAAACGGGGCTCCTCTGGATGTGGGCGGGACCATCGTGCTTCCTCTCTAGTGGAGACGGGTATGGCGGTTAACTTCTTGAGTTGCAGCAAGGGTGTGAAAGACCCTTTCGAAGTTCCAGAGGTTAGGTGTCATTAGTCTCCAGACGCCTCATCGGAAATAGGCCTCATCTCGCCTGGAAGGGAGAACTTCCTGGATTTTCTCGAGTTGCGGCAGGTGTTCTCGAGTTACGACGGGGACCTCAGGGACCCGCCCTGGTGGCCTCAGGAGAGGCCAGTCCCTAGGCGAGTTGCTAGGGGCCTCTCGGGATTCCTCTCCCGTTGATACCGGGGCCAAAAACCTTGTGTGGAGTCAGGGCCGGAACCGAGGATTCCTCTCAGAGGCTGACATGGATCTTTGGGTACTTCTGGAGTCTCCCCAGGGGAGTCAGGCCTCGTCTCGAGTGGGGGCATGCACGTGCGCTTTCCTTCCAGGCTGTAGCAGCAATGTCACGCTTCCCGTCGCGTGGATCAAAGGATCTGTGGTTTTCCCTTGAGGCTTTCCCTCGAGCCTTTCCCACAGGGCTGTCCCACGTGCCACCGTGGTGTGAGTCGATCCTCGGCGTGAAAGATGAGCCAGTGCAGGGCAAAGAGGTTCCTCTGGAATGGACTGAGACATCTGGGGGACTCTTGGAATGGTGGTACGACCATGGAGTTCCTCTCGCCTTTCCTGTTGAGAGTGCCTCCTCTTGAGATGCGACGGGAACGCCGGGAATACTTTCCCGTTGAAAGCAGGGAAAGGATCCCTCATCTCGAGCTACGAGGGGGATACGGGGCTCCTCTGGATGTGGGCGGGACCATCGTGCTTCCTCTCGAGTGGAGACGGGTATGGCGGTGAACTTCTTGAGTTGCAGCAAGGGTGTGAAAGACCCTTTCGAAGTTCCAGAGGTTTGGTGTCATTAGTCTCCAGAGGCCTCATCGGAAATAGGCCTCATCTCGCCTGGAAGGGAGAACTTCCTGGATTTTCTCGAGTTGCGGCAGGTGTTCTCGATTTACGACGGGGACCTCAGGGACCCGCCCTGGTGGCCTCAGGAGAGGCCAGTCCCCATGAGAGTTGCTAGGGGGCCTCTCGGGATTCCTCTCCCGTCGATACCGGGGCCAAAAAGCTTGTGTGGAGTCAGGGCCGGATCCGAGAATTCCTCTCAGGGGCTGATATGGATCTTTGGGTACTTCTGGAGTCTCCCCAGGGGAGTCAGGCCTCGTCTCGAGTGGGGACATGCACGTGCGCTTTCCTTCCAAGCTGTAGCAGCAATGTCACGCTTCCCGTCGCGTGGATCAAAGGATCTGTGGTTTTCCCTCAAGGCTTTCCCTCGAGGCTTTCCCACAGGGCTGTCCCACGTGCCACCGTGTTGTGAGTCAATCCTCGGCGTGAAAGATGAGCCAGTGCAGGGCAAAGAGGTTCCTCTGGAATGGACTGAGACATCTGGGGGACTCTTGGAATGGTGGTACGACCATGGAGTTCCTCTCGCCTTTCCTGTTGAGAGTGCCTCCTCTTGAGATGCGACGGGAACGCCGGGAATACTTTCCCGTTGAAAGCAGGGAAAGGATCCCTCATCTCGAGCTCCGAGGGGGAAACGGGGCTCCTCTGGATGTGGGCGGGACCATCATGCTTCCTCTCGAGTGGAGACGGGTATGGCGGTGAACTTCTTGAGTTGCAGCAAGGGTGTGAAAGACCCTTTCGAAGTTCCAGAGGTTTGGTGTCATTAGTCTCCAGAGGCCTCATCGGAAATAGGCCTCATCTCGCCTGGAAGGGAGAACTTCCTGGATTTTCTCGAGTTGCGGCAGGTGTTCTCGAGTTACGACGGGGACCTCAGGGACCGGCCCTGGTGGCCTCAGGAGAGGCCAGTCCCCTTGCGAGTTGCTAGGGGGCCTCTCGGGATTCCTCTCCCGTCGATACCGGGGCCAAAAAGCTTGTGTGGAGTCAGGGCCGGAACCGAGGATTCCTCTCAGGGGCTGACATGGATCTTTGGGTACTTCTGGAGTCTCCCCAGGGGAGTCAGGCCTCGTCTCGAGTGGGGGCATGCACGTGCGCTTTCCTTCCAGGCTGTAGCAGCAATGTCACGCTTCCCGTCGCATGGATCAAAGGATCTGTGGTTTTCCCTCGAGGCTTTCCCTTGAGGCTTTCCCACAGGGTTGTCCCACGTGCCACCGTGTTGTGAGTCGATCCTCGGCGTGAAAGATGAGCCAGTGCAGGGCAAAGAGGTTCCTCTGGAATGGACTGAGACATCTGGGGGACTCTTGGAATGGTGGTACGACCATGGAGTTCCTCTCGCCTTTCCTGTTGAGAGTGCCTCCTCTTGAGATGCGACGGGAACGCCGGGAATTCTTTCACGTTGAAAGCAGGGAAAGGATCCCTCATCTCGAGCTAGGGGGGGGGAAACGGGGCTCCTCTGGATGTGGGCGGGACCATCGTGCTTCCTCTCGAGTGGAGACGGGTATGGCGGTGAACTTCTTGAGTTGCAGCAAGGGTGTGAAAGACCCTTTCGAAGTTTCAGAGGTTTGGTGTCATTAGTCTCCAGAGGCCTCATCGGAAATAGGCCTCATCTCGCCTGGAAGGGAGAACTTCCTGGATTTTCTCGAGTTGCGGCAGGTGTTCTCGAGTTACGACGGGGACCTCAGGGACCGGCCCTGGTGGCCTCAGGAGAGGCCAGTCCCCATGCGAGTTGCTAATGGGCCTCTCGGGATTCCTCTCCCGTCGATACCGGGGCCAAAAAGCTTGTGTGGAGTCAGGGCCGGAACCGAGGATTCCTCTCAGGGGCTGACATGGATCTTTGGGTACTTCTGGAGTCTCCCCAGGGGAGTCAGGCCTCGTCTCGAGTGGGGGCATGCACGTGCGCTTTCCTTCCAGACTGTAGCAGCAATGTCACGCTTCCCGTCGCGTGGATCAAAGGATCTGTGGTTTTCCCTCGAGGCTTTCCCTCGAGGCTTTCCCACAGGGCTGTCCCACGTGCCACCGTGTTGTGAGTCGATCCTCGGCGTGAAAGATGAGCCAGTGCAGGGCAAAGAGGTTCCTCTGGAATGGACTGAGACATCTGGGGGACTCTTGGAATGGTGGTACGACCATGGAGTTCCTCTCGCCTTTCCTGTTGAGAGTGCCTCCTCTTGAGATGCGACGGGAACGCCGGGAATTCTTTCCCGTTGAAAGCAGGGAAAGGATCCCTCATCTCGAGCTCCGAGGGGGAAACGGGGCTCCTCTGGATGTGGGCGGGACCATCGTGCTTCCTCTCGAGTGGAGACGGGTATGGCGGTGAACTTCTTGAGTTGCAGCAAGGGTGTGAAAGACCCTTTCGAAGTTCCAGAGGTTTGGTGTCATTAGTCTCCAGAGGCCTCATCGGAAATAGGCCTCATCTCGCCTGGAAGGGAGAACTTCCTGGATTTTCTCGAGTTGCGGCAGGTGTTCTGGAGTTACGACGGGGACCTCAGGGACCGGCCCTGGTGGCCTCAGGAGAGGCCAGTCCCCATGCGAGTTGCTAGGGGGCCTCTCGGGATTCCTCTCCCGTCGATACCGGGGCCAAAAAGCTTGTGTGGAGTCAGGGCCGGAACCGAGGATTCCTCTCAGGGGCTGACATGGATCTTTGGGTACTTCTGGAGTCTCCCCAGGGGAGTCAGGCCTCGTCTCGAGTGGGGGCATGCACGTGCGCTTTCCTTCCAGGCTGTAGCAGCAATGTCACGCTTCCCGTCGCGTGGATCAACGGATCTGTGGTTTTCCCTCGAGGCTTTCCCTCGAGGCTTTCCCTCGAGGCTTTCCCACAGGGCTGTCCCACGTGCCACCGTGTTGTGAGTCGATCCTCGGCGTGAAAGATGAGCCAGTGCAGGGCAAAGAGGTTCCTCTGGAATGGACTGAGACATCTGGGGGACTCTTGGAATGGTGGTACGACCATGGAGTTCCTCTCGCCTTTCCTGTTGAGAGTGCCTCCTCTTGAGATGCGACGGGAACGCCGGGAATTCTTTCCCTTTGAAACCAGGGAAAGGATCCCTCATCTCGAGCTACGAGGGGGAAACGGGGCTCCTCTGGATGTGGGCGGGACCATCGTGCTTCCTCTCGAGTGGAGACGGGTATGGCGGTGAACTTCTTGAGTTGCAGCAAGGGTGTGAAAGACCCTTTCGAAGTTCCAGAGGTTTGGTGTCATTAGTCTCCAGAGGCTTCATCGGAAATAGGCCTCATCTCGCCTGGAAGGGAGAACTTCCTGGATTTTCTCGAGTTGCGGCAGGAGTTCTCGAGTTACGACGGGGACCTCAGGGACCCGCCCTGGTGGCCTCCAGAGGGGCCAGTCCCCATGCGAGTTGCTAGGGGGCCTCTCGGGATTCCTCTCCCGTCGATACCGGGGCCAAAAACCTTGTGTGGAGTCAGGGCCGGAACCGAGGTTTCCTCTCAGGGGCTGACATGGATCTTTGGGTACTTCTGGAGTCTCCCCAGGGGAGTCAGGCCTCGTCTCGAGTGGGGGCATGCACGTGCGCTTTCCTTCCAGGCTGTAGCAGCAATGTCACGCTTCCCGTCGCGTGGATCAAAGGATCTGTGGTTTTCCCTCGAGGCTTTCCCTCGAGGCTTTCCCACAGGGCTGTCCCACGTGCCACCGTGGTGTGAGTCGATCCTCGGCGTGAAAGATGAGCCAGTGCAGGGCAAAGAGGTTCCTCTGGAATGGACTGAGACATCTGGGGGACTCTTGGAATGGTGGTACGACCATGGAGTTCCTCTCGCCTTTCCTGTTGAGAGTGCCTCCTCTTGAGATGCGACGGGAACGCCGGGAATTCTTTCACGTTGAAAGCAGGGAAAGGATCCCTCATCTCGAGCTAGGGGGGGGGAAACGGGGCTCCTCTGGATGTGGGCGGGACCATCGTGCTTCCTCTCGAGTGGAGACGGGTATGGCGGTGAACTTCTTGAGTTGCAGCAAGGGTGTGAAAGACCCTTTCGAAGTTTCAGAGGTTTGGTGTCATTAGTCTCCAGAGGCCTCATCGGAAATAGGCCTCATCTCGCCTGGAAGGGAGAACTTCCTGGATTTTCTCGAGTTGCGGCAGGTGTTCTCGAGTTACGACGGGGACCTCAGGGACCGGCCCTGGTGGCCTCAGGAGAGGCCAGTCCCCATGCGAGTTGCTAATGGGCCTCTCGGGATTCCTCTCCCGTCGATACCGGGGCCAAAAAGCTTGTGTGGAGTCAGGGCCGGAACCGAGGATTCCTCTCAGGGGCTGACATGGATCTTTGGGTACTTCTGGAGTCTCCCCAGGGGAGTCAGGCCTCGTCTCGAGTGGGGGCATGCACGTGCGCTTTCCTTCCAGACTGTAGCAGCAATGTCACGCTTCCCGTCGCGTGGATCAAAGGATCTGTGGTTTTCCCTCGAGGCTTTCCCTCGAGGCTTTCCCACAGGGCTGTCCCACGTGCCACCGTGTTGTGAGTCGATCCTCGGCGTGAAAGATGAGCCAGTGCAGGGCAAAGAGGTTCCTCTGGAATGGACTGAGACATCTGGGGGACTCTTGGAATGGTGGTACGACCATGGAGTTCCTCTCGCCTTTCCTGTTGAGAGTGCCTCCTCTTGAGATGCGACGGGAACGCCGGGAATTCTTTCCCGTTGAAAGCAGGGAAAGGATCCCTCATCTCGAGCTCCGAGGGGGAAACGGGGCTCCTCTGGATGTGGGCGGGACCATCGTGCTTCCTCTCGAGTGGAGACGGGTATGGCGGTGAACTTCTTGAGTTGCAGCAAGGGTGTGAAAGACCCTTTCGAAGTTCCAGAGGTTTGGTGTCATTAGTCTCCAGAGGCCTCATCGGAAATAGGCCTCATCTCGCCTGGAAGGGAGAACTTCCTGGATTTTCTCGAGTTGCGGCAGGTGTTCTGGAGTTACGACGGGGACCTCAGGGACCGGCCCTGGTGGCCTCAGGAGAGGCCAGTCCCCATGCGAGTTGCTAGGGGGCCTCTCGGGATTCCTCTCCCGTCGATACCGGGGCCAAAAAGCTTGTGTGGAGTCAGGGCCGGAACCGAGGATTCCTCTCAGGGGCTGACATGGATCTTTGGGTACTTGTGGAGTCTCCCCAGGGGAGTCAGGCCTCGTCTCGAGTGGGGGCATGCACGTGCGCTTTCCTTCCAGGCTGTAGCAGCAATGTCACGCTTCCCGTCGCGTGGATCAACGGATCTGTGGTTTTCCCTCGAGGCTTTCCCTCGAGGCTTTCCCTCGAGGCTTTCCCACAGGGCTGTCCCACGTGCCACCGTGTTGTGAGTCGATCCTCGGCGTGAAAGATGAGCCAGTGCAGGGCAAAGAGGTTCCTCTGGAATGGACTGAGACATCTGGGGGACTCTTGGAATGGTGGTACGACCATGGAGTTCCTCTCGCCTTTCCTGTTGAGAGTGCCTCCTCTTGAGATGCGACGGGAACGCCGGGAATTCTTTCCCTTTGAAACCAGGGAAAGGATCCCTCATCTCGAGCTACGAGGGGGAAACGGGGCTCCTCTGGATGTGGGCGGGACCATCGTGCTTCCTCTCGAGTGGAGACGGGTATGGCGGTGAACTTCTTGAGTTGCAGCAAGGGTGTGAAAGACCCTTTCGAAGTTCCAGAGGTTTGGTGTCATTAGTCTCCAGAGGCTTCATCGGAAATAGGCCTCATCTCGCCTGGAAGGGAGAACTTCCTGGATTTTCTCGAGTTGCGGCAGGAGTTCTCGAGTTACGACGGGGACCTCAGGGACCCGCCCTGGTGGCCTCCAGAGGGGCCAGTCCCCATGCGAGTTGCTAGGGGGCCTCTCGGGATTCCTCTCCCGTCGATACCGGGGCCAAAAACCTTGTGTGGAGTCAGGGCCGGAACCGAGGTTTCCTCTCAGGGGCTGACATGGATCTTTGGGTACTTCTGGAGTCTCCCCAGGGGAGTCAGGCCTCGTCTCGAGTGGGGGCATGCACGTGCGCTTTCCTTCCAGGCTGTAGCAGCAATGTCACGCTTCCCGTCGCGTGGATCAAAGGATCTGTGGTTTTCCCTCGAGGCTTTCCCTCGAGGCTTTCCCACAGGGCTGTCCCACGTGCCACCGTGGTGTGAGTCGATCCTCGGCGTGAAAGATGAGCCAGTGCAGGGCAAAGAGGTTCCTCTGGAATGGACTGAGACATCTGGGGGACTCTTGGAATGGTGGTACGACCATGGATTTCCTCTCGCCTTTCCTGTTGAGAGTGCCTCCTCTTGAGATGCGACGGGAACGCCAGGAATTCTTTCCCGTTGAAAGCAGCGAAAGGATCCCTCATCTCGAGCTCCGAGGGGGAAACGGGGCTCCTCTGGATGTGGGCGGGACCATCGTGCTTCCTCTCGAGTGGAGACGGGTATGGCAGTGAACTTCTTGAGTTGCAGCAAGGGTGTGAAATACCCTTTCGAAGTTCCAGAGGTTAGGTGTCATTAGTCTCCAGACGCCTCATCGGAAATAGGCCTCATCTCGCCTGGAAGGGAGAACTTCCTGGATTTTCTCGAGTTGTGGCAGGTGTTCTCGAGTTACGACGGGGACCTCAGGGACCCGCCCTGGTGGCCTCAGGAACGGCCAGTCCACATGCTAGTTGCTAGGGGGCCTCTCGGGATTCCTCTCCCGTCGATACCGGGGCCAAAATCCTTGTGTGCGGTCAGGGCCGGAACCGAGGATTCCTCTCAGGGGCTGACATGGATCTTTGGGTACTTCTGGAGTCTCCCCAGGGGAGTCAGGCCTCGTCTCGAGTGGGGGCATGCACGTGCGCTTTCCTTCCAGGCTGTAGCAGCAATGTCACGCTTCCCGTCTCGTGGATCAAAGGATCTGTGGTTTTCCCTCGAGGCTTTCCCACAGGGCTGTCCCACGTGCCACCGTGGTGTGAGTCGATTCTCGGCGTGTAAGATGAGCCAGTGCAAGGCAAAGAGGTTCCTCTGGAATGGACTGAGACATCTGGGGGACTCTTGGAATGGTGGTACGACCATGGAGTTCCTCTCGCCTTTCCTGTTGAGAGTGCCTCCTCTTGAGATGCGACAGGAACGCCGGGAATTCTTTCCCGTTGAAAGCAGGGAAAGGATCCCTCATCTCGAGCTACGAGGGGGAAACGGGGCTCCTCTGGATGTGGGCGGGACCATCGTGCCTCCTCTCGAGTGGAGACGGGTATGGCGGTGAAATTCTTGAGTTGCAGCAAGGGTGTGAAAGACCCTTTCGAAGTTCCAGAGGTTAGGTGTCATTAGTCTCCAGACGCCTCATCGGAAATAGGCCTCATTTCGCCTGGAAAGGAGAACTTCCTGGATTTTCTCGAGTTGCGGCAGGTGTTCTCGAGTTACGACGGGGACCTCAGGGACCCGCCCTGGTGGCCTCAGGAACGGCCAGTCCACATGCTAGTTGCTAGGGGGCCTCTCGGGATTCCTCTCCCGTCGATACCGGGGCCAAAAACCTTGTGTGGAGTCAGGGCCGGAACCGAGGATTCCTCTCAGGGGCTGACATGGATCTTTGGGTACTTCTGGAGTCTCCCCAGGGGAGTCAGGCCTCGTCTCGACTGGGGGCATGCACGTGCGCTTTCCTTCCAGGCTGTAGCAGCAATGTCACGCTTCCCGTTGCGTGGATCAAAGGATCTGTGGTTTTCCCTCGAGGCTTTCCCTCGAGGCTTTCCCTCGAGGCTTTCCCACAGGTCTGTCCCACGTGCCACCGTGGTGTGAGTCGATCCTCGGCGTGAAAGATGAGCCAGTGCAGGGCAAAGAGGTTCCTCTGGAATGGACTGAGACATCTGGGGGACTCTTGGAATGGTGGTACGACCATGGAGTTCCTCTCGCCTTTCCTGTTGAGAGTGACTCCTCTTGAGATGCGACGGGAACGCAGGGTATTCTTTCCCGTTGAAAGCAGGGAAAGGATCCCTCATCTCGAGCTACGAGGGGGAAACGGGGCTCCTTTGGATGTGGTCGGGACCATCGTGCTTCCTCTCGAGTGGAGACGGGTATGGTGGTGAACTTCTTGAGTCGCAGCAAGGGTGTGAAAGACCCTTTCGAAGTTCCAGAGGTTAGGTGTCATTAGTCTCCAGACGCCTCATCGGAAATAGGCCTCATTTCGCCTGGAAGGGAGAACTTCCTGGATTTCCTCGAGGTGCGGCAGGTGTTCTCGAGTTACGACGGGGACCTCAGGGACCGGCCCTGGTGGCCTCAGGAGAGGCCAGTCCCCATGCGAGTTGCTAGGGGGCCTCTCGGGATTCCTCTCCCGTCGATACCGGGGCCAAAAACCTTGTGTGGAGTCAGGGCCGGAACCGAGGATTCCTCTCAGGGGCTGATATGGATCTTTGGATACTTCTGGAGTCTCGACAGGGGAGACAGGCCTCGTTTCGTGAGGGGGCATGCACGTGCACATTCCTTCCAGGCTTTAGCAGCAATGTCACGCTTCCCGTGGCGTGGATCAAAGGATCTGTGGTTTTCCTCGAGCCTTGCCCTCGAGGCTTTCCCACAGGGCTGTCCCACGTGCCACCGTGGTGTGAGTCGATCCTCGGCGTGAAAGATGAGCCAGTGCAGGGCAAAGAGGTTCCTCTGGAATGGACTGAGACATTTGGGGGACTCTTGGAATGGTGGTACGACCATGGAGTTCCTCTCGCCTTTCCTGTTGAGAGTGCCTCCGCTTGAGATGCGACGGGAACGCTGGGAATTCTTTCCCGTTGAAAGCAGGGAAAGGATCCCTCCTCTCGAGCTACAAGGTGGAAACGGAGCTCCTCTGGATGTGGGCGGGAACATCGTGCTTCCTCTCGAGTGGAGACGGGTATGGCGGTGAACTTCCTTAGTTGCAGCAAGGGTGTGAAAGACCCTTTCAAAGTTCCAGAGGTTAGGTGTCATTAGTCTCCAGAGGCCTCATCGGAAATAGGCCTCATCTCGCCTGGAAGGGAGAACTTCCTGGATTTTCTCGAGTTGCGGCAGGTGTTCTCGAGTTACGACGGGGACCTCAGGGACCCGCCCTGGTGGCCTCAGGAAAGGCTAGTCCCCTGGAGAGTTGCTAGGGGGCCTCTCCGGATTCCTCTCCCGTCGATACCGGGGCTAAAATCCTTCTGTGGAGTCAGCGCCGGATCCGAGGATTCCTCTCAGGGGCTGACATGGATCTTTGGGTACTTGTGGAGTCTCCCCAGGGGAGTCAGGCCTCGTCTCTAGTGGGGGCATGCACGTGGGCATTCCTTCCAGGCTCTAGCAGCAATGTCACGCTTCCCGTTGCGTGGATCAAAGGATCTGTGGTTTTCCCTCGAGGCTTTCCCTCGAGGCTTTCCCACAGGGCTGTTCCACGTGCAACCGTGATGTGAGTCGATCCTCGGCGTGAAAGATGAGCCAGTGCAGGGCAAAGAGGTTCCTCTGGAATGGACTGAGACATCTGGGGGACTCTTGGAATGGTGGTACGACCATGGAGTTCCTCTCGCCTTTCCTGTTGAGAGTGCCTCCTCTTGAGATGCGACGGGAACGCCGGGAATTCGTTCCCGTTGAAAGCAGGGAAAGGATCCCTCATCTCGAGCTACGAGGGGGAAACGGGGCTCCTCTGGATGTGGGCGGGACCATCGTGCTTCCTCTCGAGTGGAGACGGGTATGGCGGTGAACTTCTTGAGTTGCAGCAGGGGTGTGAAAGACCCTTTCGAAGTTCCAGAGGTTAGGTGTCATTAGTCTCCAGACGCCTCATCGGAAATAGGCCTCATCTCGCCTGGAAGGAAGAACTTCCTGGATTTTCTCGAGTTGCGGCAGGTGTTCTCGAGTTACGACGCGGACCTCAGGGACCCGCCCTGGTGGACTCAGGAGAGGCCAGTCCCCATGCGAGGTGCTAGGGGGCCTCTCGGGATTCCTCTCCCGTCGATACCGGGGCCAAAAACCTTTTGCGGAGTCAGGGCCAGAACCGAGGATTCCTCTCAGGGGCTGACATGGATCTTTGTGTACTTGTGGAGTCTCCCCAGGGGAGTCAGGCCTCGTCTCGAGTGGGGGCATGCATGTGCGCTTTCCTTCCAGGCTGTAGCAGCAATGTCACGCTTCCCGTCGCGTGGATCAAAGGATCTGTGGTTTTCCCTCGAGGCTTTCCCTCGAGGCTTTCCCACAGTGCTGTCCCACGTGCCACCGTGGTGTGAGTCGATCCTCGGCGTGAAAGATGAGCCAGTGCAGGGCAAAGAGGTTCCTCTGGAATGGACTGAGACATCTGGGGGACTCTTGGAATGGTGGTACGACCATGGAGTTCCTCTCGCCTTTCCTTTTGAGAGTGCCTCCTCTTGAGATGCGAGGTGAACGCCGGGAATTCTTTCCCGTTGAAAGCAGGGAAAGGATCCCTCATCTCGAGCTACAAGGGGGAAACGGGGCTCCTCTGGATGTGGGCGGGACCATCGTGCTTCCTCTCGAGTGGAGACGGGTATGGCGCTGAACTTCTTGAGTTGCAGCAAGGGTGTGAAAGACCCTTTCGAAGTTCCAGAGGTAAGGTGTCATTAGTCTCAAGAGGCCTCATCGGAAATAGGCCTCATCTCGCCTGCAAGGGAGAACTTCCTGGATTTTCTCGAGTTCCGGCAGGTGTTCTCGAGTTACGACGGGGACCTCAGGGACCTGCCCTGGTGGCCTCAGGAGTGGCCAGTCCCCATGCGAGTTGCTAGGGGGCCTCTCGGGATTCCTCTCCCGTCGATACCGGGGCCAAAAACCTTGTGTGGAGTCAGGGCCGGAACCGAGGATTCCTCTCAAGGGCTGACATGGATCTTTGGGTACTTGTGGAGTCTCCCCAGGGGAGTCAGGCCTCGTCTCGAGGGGGGGCATGCACGTGCGCTATCCTTCCAGGCTGTAGCAGCAATGTCACGCTTCCCGTGGCGTGGATCAAAGGATCTGTGGTTTTCCCTCGGGGCGTTCCCTCGAGGCTTTCCCACAGGGCTGTCCCACGTGCCACCGTGGTGTGAGTCGATCCTCGGCGTGAAAGATGAGCCAGTGCAGGGCAAAGAGCTTCCTCTGGAATGGACTGAGACATCTGGGGGACTCTTGGAATGGTGGTACGACCATGGAGTTCCTCTCGCCTTTCCTGTTGAGAGTGCCTCCTCTTGAGATGCGACGGGAACGTCGGGAATTCTTTCCCGTTGAAAGCAGGGAAATGATCCCTCATCTCGAGCTATGAGGGGAAACGGGGCTCCTCTGGATGTGGGCGGGACCATCGTGCATGCTCTCGAGTATAGACGGGTATGGCGGTGAACTTCTTGAGTTGCAGCAAGGGTGTGAAAGACCCTTTCGAAGTTCCAGAGGTTAGGTGTCATTAGTCTCCAGACGCCTCATCGGAAATAGGCCTCATCTCGCCTGGAAGGGAGAACTTCCTGGATTTTCTCGAGTTGCGGCAGGTGTTCTCGAGTTACGACGGGGACCTCAGGGACCCGCCCTGGTGGCCTCAGGAGAGGCCAGTCCCCATGCGAGTTGCTAGGGGGCCTCTCGGGATTCCTCTCCCGTCGATACCGGGGCCAAAAACCTTGTGTGGAGTCAGGGCCGGAACCGAGGATTCCTCTCAGGGGCTGACATGTATCTTAGGGTACTTCTGGAGTCTCCCCAGGGGAGTCAGGCCTCGTTTCGAGTGGGGGCATGCACGTGCGCTTTCCTTCCAGGCTGTAGCAGCAATGTCACGCTTCCCGTGGCGTGGATCAAAGGATCTGTGGTTTTCCCTCGAGGCTTTCCCTCGAGGCTTTCCCACAGGGCTGTCCCACGTGCCACCGTGGTGTGAGTCGATCCTCGGCGTGAAAGATGAGCCAGTGTAGGGCAAAGAGGTTCCTCTGGAATGGACTGAGACATCTGGGGGACTCTTGGAATGGTGATACGACCAAGAAGTTCCTCTCGCCTTTCCAGTTGAGAGTGCCTCCTCTTGAGATGCGACGGGAACGCCGGGAATTCTTTCCCGTTGAAAGCAGGGAAAGGATCCCTCATCTCGAGCTACGAGGGGGAAACGGGGCTCCTCTGGATGTTGGCGGGACCATCGTGCTTCCTCTCGCGTGGAGACGGTATGGCAGTGAACTTCTTGAGTTGCAGCAAGGGTGTGAAAGACCCTTTCGAAGTTCCAGAGGTTAGGTGTCATTAGTCTCCAGACGCCTCATCGGAAATAGGCCTCATCTCGCCTGGAAGGGAGAACTTCCTGCATTTTCTCGAGTTGCGGCAGGTGTTCTCGAGTTACGACGGGGACCTCAGGGACCCGCCCTGGAGGCCTCAGGAGAGGCCAGTCCCCATGCGAGGTGCTAGGGGGCCTCTCGGGATTCCTCTCCCGACGATACCGTGGCCAAAAGCCTTGTGTGCAGTCAGGGCCGGAACCGAGGATTCCTCTCAGGGGCTGACATGGACCTTTGGGTACTTCTGGAGTCTCCCCAGGGGAGTCAGGCCTCGTCTCGAGAGGGGGCATGCACGTGCGCTTTCCTTTCAGGCTGTAGCAGCAATGTCACGCTTCCCGTCGCATGGATCAAACAATCTGTGGTTTTCCCTCGAGGCTTTCCCTCGAGGCTTTCCCACAGGGCTGTCCCACGTGCCACCGTGGTGTGAGTCGATCCTCGGCGTGAAAGATGAACCAGTGCAGGGCAAAGAGCTTCCTCTGGAATGGACTGAGACATCTGGGGGACTCTTGGAATGGTGGTATGACCATGGAGTTCCTCTCGCCTTTCCTGTTGAGAGTGCCTCCTCTTGAGATGCGACGGGAACGTCGGGAATTCTTTCCTGTTGAAAGCAGGGAAAGGATCCCTCATCTCGAGCTATGAGGGGAAACGGGGCTCCTCTGGATGTGGGCGGGCTCATCGTGCATCCTCTCGAGTATAGACGGGTATGGCGGTGAACTTCTTGAGTTGCAGCAAGGGTGTGAAAGACCCTTTCGAAGTTCCAGAGGTTAGGTGTCATTAGTCTCCAGACGCCTCATCGGAAATAGGCCTCATCTCGCCTGGAAGGGAGAACTTCCTGGATTTTCTCGAGTTGCGGCAGGTGTTCTCGAGTTACGACGGGGACCTCAGGGACCCGCCCTGGTGGCCTCAGGAGAGGCCAGTCCCCATGCGAGTTGCTAGGGGGCCTCTCGGGATTCCTCTCCCGTCGATACCGGGGCCAAAAACCTTGTGTGGAGTCAGGGCCGGAACCGAGGATTCCTCTCAGGGGCTGACATGGATCTTTGGGTACTTGTGGAGTCTCCCCAGGGGAGTCAGGCCTCGTCTCGAGTGGGGGCATGCACGTGCGCTTTCCTTCCAGGCTTTAACGGCAATGTCACGCTTCCCGTCGAGTGGATCAAAGGATCTGTGGTTTTCCCTCGAGGCTTTCCCTCGAGGCTTTCCCACAGGGCTGTCCCACGTGCCACCGTGGTGTGAGTCGATCCTCAGCGTGAAAGATGAGCCAGTGCAGGGCAAAGAGGTTCCTCTGGAATGGACTGAGACATCTGGGGGACTCTTGGAATGGTGGTACGACCATGGAGTTCCTCTCTCCTTTCCTGTTGAGAGTGCCTCCTATTGAGTTGCGACGGGAACGCCGGGAATTCTTTCCCGTTGAAAGCAGGGAAAGGATCCCTCATCTCGAGCTACGAGGGGGAAACGGGGCTCCTCTGGATGTGGGCGGGACCATCGTGCTTCCTCTCGAGTGGAGACTGGTATGGCGGTGAACTTCTTGAGTTGCAGCAAGGGTGTGAAAGACCCTTTCGAAGTTCCAGAGGTTAGGTGTCATTAGTCTCCAGACGCCTCATCGGAAATAGGCCTCATCTCGCATGGAAGGGAGAACTTCCTGGATTTTCTCTAGTTGCGGCAGGTGTTCTCGAGTTACGACGGGTACCTCAGGGACCCGCCCTGGTGGCCTCAGGAGAGGCCAGTCCCCATGCGAGTTGCTAGGGGGCCTCTCTGGATTCCTCTCCCGTCGATACCGGGGCCAAAACCCTTGTGTGGAGTCAGGGCCGGATCCGAGGATTCCGCTCAGGGACTGACATGGATCTTTGGGTACTTGTGGAGTCTCCCCAGGGGAGTCAGGCCTCGTCTCGAGTGGGGGAATGCACGTGCGCTTTCGTTCCAGGCTGTAGCAGCAATGTCACGCTTCCCGTCGCGTGGATCAAAGGATCTGTGGTTTTCCCTCGAGGCTTTCCCTCGAGGCTTTCCCACAGGGCTGTCCCACGTGCCACCGTGGTGTGAGTCGATCCTCGGCGTGAAAGATGAGCCAGTGCAGGGCAAAGAGGTTCCTCTGGAATGGACTGAGACATCTGGGGAACTCTTGGAATGGTGATACGACCATGGAGTTCCTCTCGCCTTTCCTGTTGAGAGTGCCTCCTCTTGAGATGCGACGGAAACGCCGGGAATTCTTTCCCGTTGAAAGCAGGGAAAGGATCCCTCATCTCGAGCTACGAGGGGGAAACGGGGCTCCTCTTGATGTGGGCGGGACCATCGTGCTTCCTCTCGAGTGGAGACGGGCATGGCGGTGAACTTCTTGAGTTGCAGCAAGGGTGTGAAAGACCCTTTCGAAGTTCCAGAGGTTAGGTGTCATTAGTCTCCAGACGCCTCATCGGAAATAGGCCTCATCTCGCCTGGAAGGGAGAACTTCCTGGATTTTCTCGAGTTGCGGCAGGTGTTCTCGAGTTACGATGCGGACCTCAGGGACCCGCCCTGGTGGACTCAGGAGAGGCCAGTCCCCATGCGAGGTGCTAGGGGACCTCTCGGAATTCCTCTCCCGTCGATACCCGGGCCAAAAACCTTGTGCGAGGTCAGGGCCAGAACCGAGGATTCCTCTCAGGGGCTGACATGGATCTTTGTGTACTTGTGGAGTCTCCCCAGGGGAGTCAGGCCTTGTCTCGAGTGGGGGCATGCATGTGCGCTTTCCTTCCAGGCTGTAGCAGCAATGTCACGCTTCCCGTCGCGTGGATCAAAGGATCTGTGGTTTTCCCTCGAGGCTTTCCCTCGAGGCTTTCCCACAGGGCTGTCCCACGTGCCACCGTGGTGTGAGTCGATCCTCGGCGTGAAAGATGAGCCAGTGCAGGGCAAAGAGGTTCCTCTGGAATGGACTGAGACATCTGGGGGACTCTTGGAATGGTGGTACGACCATGGATTTCCTCTCGCCTTTCCTGTTGAGAGTGCCTCCTCTTGAGATGCGACGGGAACGCCAGGAATTCTTTCCCGTTGAAAGCAGCGAAAGGATCCCTCATCTCAAGCTCCGAGGGGGAAACGGGGCTCCTCTGGATGTGGGCGGGACCATCGTGCTTCCTCTCGAGTGGAGACGGGTATGGCAGAGAACTTCTTGAGTTGCAGCAAGGGTGTGAAATACCCTTTCGAAGTTCCAGAGGTTAGCTGTCATTAGTCTCCAGACGCCTCATCGGAAATAGGCCTCATCTCGCCTGGAAGGGAGAACTTCCTGGATTTTCTCGAGTTGTGGCAGGTGTTCTCGAGTTACGACGGGGACCTCAGGGACCCGCCCTGGTGGCCTCAGGAACGGCCAGTCCACATGCTAGTTGCTAGGGGGCCTCTCCGGATTCCTCTCCCGTCGATACCGGGGCCAAAATCCTTGTGTGCGGTCAGGGCCGGAACCGAGGATTCCTCTCAGGGGCTGACATGGATCTTTGGGTACTTCTGGAGTCTCCCCAGGGGAGTCAGGCCTCGTCTCGAGTGGGGGCATGCACGTGCGCTTTCCTTCCAGGCTGTAGCAGCAATGTCACGCTTCCCGTCTCGTGGATCAAAGGATCTGTGGTTTTCCCTCGAGGCTTTCCCACAGGGCTGTCCCACGTGCCACCGTGGTGTGAGTCGATTCTTGGCGTGAAAGATGAGCCAGTGCAGGGCAAAGAGGTTCCTCTGGAATGGACTGAGACATCTGGGGGACTCTTGGAATGGTGGTATGACCATGGAGTTCCTCTCGCCTTTCCTGTTGAGAGTGCCTCCTCTTGAGATGCGACAGGAACGCCGGGAATTCTTTCCCGTTGAAAGCAGGGAAAGGATCCCTCATCTCGAGCTACGAGGGGGAAACGGGGCTCCTCTGGATGTGGGCGGGACCATCGTGCTTCCTCTCGAGTGGAGACGGGTATGGCGGTGAAATTCTTGAGTTGCAGCAAGGGTGTGAAAGACCCTTTCGAAGTTCCAGAGGTTAGGTGTCATTAGTCTCCAGACGCCTCATCGGAAATAGGCCTCATTTCGCCTGGAAAGGAGAACTTCCTGGATTTTCTCGAGTTGCGGCAGGTGTTCTCGAGTTACGACGGGGACCTCAGGGACCCGCCCTGGTGGCCTCAGGAACGGCCAGTCCACATGCTAGTTGCTAGGGGGCCTCTCGGGATTCCTCTCCCGTCGATACCGGGGCCAAAAACCTTGTGTGGAATCAGGGCCGGAACCGAGGATTCCTCTCAGGGGCTGACATGTATCTTTGGGTACTTCTGGAGTCTCCCCAGGGGAGTCAGGCCTCGTCTCGACTGGGGGCATGCACGTGCGCTTTCCTTCCAGGCTGTAGCAGCAATGTCACGCTTCCCGTCGCGTGGATCAAAGGATCTGTGGTTTTCCCTCGAGGCTTTCCCTCGAGGCTTTCCCACAGGGCTGTCCCACGTGCCACCGTGGTGTGAGTCGATCCTCGGCGTGAAAGATGAGCCAGTACAGGGCAAAGAGGTTCCTCTGGAATGGACTGAGACATCTGGGGGACTCTTGGAATGGTGGTACGACCATGGAGCTCCTCTCGCCTTTCCTGTTGAGAGGGCCTCCTCTTGAGATGCGACGGAAACGCCGGGAATTCTTTCCCGTTGAAAGCAGGGAAAGGATCCCTCATCCTGAGCTACGAGGGGGAAACGGGGCTCCTCTGGATGTGGGCGGGACCATCGTGCTTCCTCTCGAGTGGAGACGGGTATGGCGGTGAACTTCTTGAGTTGCAGCAAGGGTGTGAAAGACCCTTTCGAAGTTCCAGAGGTTAGGTGTCATTAGTCTCCAGACGCCTCATCGGAAATAGGCCTCATCTCGCCTGGAAGGGAGAACTTCCTGGATTTTCTCGAGTTGCGGCAGGTGTTCTCGAGTTACGACAGGGACCTCAGGGACCCGCCCTGGTGGCCTCAGGAACGGCCAGTCCCCATGCTAGTTGCTAGGGGGCCTCTCGGGATTCCTCTCCCGTCGATACCGGGGCCAAAAACCTTGTGTGGAGTCAGGGCCGGAACCGAGGATTCCTCTCAGGGGCTGACATGGATCTTTGGGTACTTCTGGAGTCTCCCCAGGAGAGTCAGGCCTCGTCTCGAGTGGGGGCATGCACGTGCGCTTTCCTTCCAGGCTGTAGCAGCAATGTCATGCTTCCCGTCGCGTGGATCAAAGGATCTGTTCTTTTCCCTCGAGGCTTTCCCTCGAGGCTTTCCCTCGAGGCTTTCCCACAGGGCTGTCCCACGTGCCACTGAGGTGTGAGTCGATCCTCGGCGTGAAAGATGAGCCAGTACAGGGCAAAGAGGTTCCTCTGGAATGGACTGAGACATCTGGGGGACTCTTGGAATGGTGGTACGACCATGGAGCTCCTCTCGCCTTTCCTGTTGAGAGTGCCTCCTCTTGAGATGCGACGGGAACGCCTGGAATTCGTTCCCGTTGAAAGCAGGGAAAGGAACCCTCATCTCGAGCTCCGAGGGGGAAACGGGGCTCCTCTGTATGTGGGCGGGACCATCGTGCTTCCTCTCGAGTGGAGACGGGCATGGCGGTGAACTTCTTGACTTTCAGCAAGGGTGTGAAAGACCCTTTCGAAGTTCCAGAGGTTAGGTGTCATTAGTCTCCAGACGCCTCATCGGAAATAGGCCTCATCTCGCCTGGAAGGGAGAACTTCCTGGAATTTCTCGAGTTGCGGCAGGTGTTCTCGAGTTACGACGGGTACCTCAGGGACCCGCCCTGGTGGCCTCAGGAGAGGCCAGTCCCCATGCGAGTTGCTAGGGGGCTTCTCTGGATTCCTCTCCCGTCGATACCGGGGCCAAAAACCTTGTGTGGAGTCAGGGCCAGATCCGAGGATTCCTCTCAGGGGCTGACATGGATCTTTGGGTACTTGTGGAGTCTCCCCAGCGGAGTCAGGCCTCGTCTCGAGTGGGGGAATGCACGTGCGCTTTCGTTCCAGGCTGTAGCAGCAATGTCACGCTTCCCGTCGCCTGGATCAAAGGATCTGTGGTTTTCCCTCGAGGCTTTCCCTCGAGGCTTTCCCACAGGGCTGTCCCACGTGCCACCGTGGTGTGAGTCGATCCTCGGCGTGAAAGATGAGCCAGTGCAGGGCAAAGAGGTTCCTCTGGAATGGACTGAGACATCTGGGGAACTCTTGGAATGGTGGTACGACCATGGAGTTCCTCTCGCCTTTCCTGTTGAGAGTGCCTCCTCTTGAGATGCGACGGGAACGCCGGGAATTCTTTCCCGTTGAAAGCAGGGAAAGGATCCCTCATCTCGAGCTACGAGGGGGAAACGGGGCTCCTCTTGATGTGGGCGGGACCATCGTGCTTCCTCTCGAGTGGAGACGGGCATGGCGGTGAACTTCTTGACTTTCAGCAAGGGTGTGAAAGACCCTTTCGAAGTTCCAGAGGTTAGGTGTCATTAGTCTCCAGACGCCTCATCGGAAATAGGCCTCATCTCGCCTGGAAGGGAGAACTTCCTGGATTTTCTCGAGTTGCGGCAGGTGTTCTCGATTTACGACGCGGACCTCAGGGACCCGCCCTGGTGGACTCAGGAGAGGCCAGTCCCCATGCGAGGTGCTAGGGGGCCTCTCGGGATTCCTCTCCCGTCGATACCGGGGCCAAAAACCTTGTGCGGAGTCAGGGCCAGATCCGAGGATTCCTCTCAGGGTCTGACATGGATCTTTGTGTACTTGTGGAGTCTCCCCAGGGGAGTCAGGCCTCGTCTCGAGTGGGGGCATGCACGTGCGCTTTCGTTCCTGGCTGTAGCAGCAATGTCACGCTTCCCGTCGCGTGGATCAAAGGATCTGTGGGTTTCAATCGAGGCTTTCCCTCGAGGCTTTCCCACAGGGCTGTCCCACGTGCCACCGTGGTGTGAGTCGATTCTCGGCGTGAAAGATGAGCCAGTGCAGGGCAAAGAGGTTCCTCTGGAATGGACTGAGACATCTGGGGGACTCTTGGAATGGTGGTACGACCATGGAGTTCCTCTCGCCTTTCCTGTTGAGAGTGCCTCCTCTTGAGATGCGACAGGAACGCCGGGAATTCTTTCCCGTTGAAAGCAGGGAAAGGATCCCTCATCTCGAGCTACGAGGGGGAAACGGGGCTCCTCTGGATGTGGGCGGGACCATCGTGCTTCCTCTCGAGTGGAGACGGGTATGGCGGTGAAATTCTTGAGTTGCAGCAAGGGTGTGAAAGACCCTTTCGAAGTTCCAGAGGTTAGGTGTCATTAGTCTCCAGACGCCTCATCGGAAATAGGCCTCATTTCGCCTGGAAAGGAGAACTTCCTGGATTTTCTCGAGTTGCGGCAGGTGTTCTCGAGTTACGACGGGGACCTCAGGGACCCGCCCTGGTGGCCTCAGGAACGGCCAGTCCACATGCTAGTTGCTAGGGGGCCTCTCGGGATTCCTCTCCCGTCGATACCGGGGCCAAAATCCTTGTGTGCGGTCAGGGCCGGAACCGAGGATTCCTCTCAGGGGCTGACATGGATCTTTGGGTACTTCTGGAGTCTCCCCAGGGGAGTCAGGCCTCGTCTCGAGTGGGGGCATGCACGTGCGCTTTCCTTCCAGGCTGTAGCAGCAATGTCACGCTTCCCGTCTCGTGGATCAAAGGATCTGTGGTTTTCCCTCGAGGCTTTCCCACAGGGCTGTCCCACGTGCCACCGTGGTGTGAGTCGATTCTCGGCGTGAAAGATGAGCCAGTGCAGGGCAAAGAGGTTCCTCTGGAATGGACTGAGACATCTGGGGGACTCTTGGAATGGTGGTACGACCATGGAGTTCCTCTCGCCTTTCCTGTTGAGAGTGCCTCCTCTTGAGATGCGACAGGAACGCCGGGAATTCTTTCCCGTTGAAAGCAGGGAAAGGATCCCTCATCTCGAGCTACGAGGGGGAAACGGGGCTCCTCTGGATGTGGGCGGGACCATCGTGCTTCCTCTCGAGTGGAGACGGGTATGGCGGTGAAATTCTTGAGTTGCAGCAAGGGTGTGAAAGACCCTTTCGAAGTTCCAGAGGTTAGGTGTCATTAGTCTCCAGACGCCTCATCGGAAATAGGCCTCATTTCGCCTGGAAAGGAGAACTTCCTGGATTTTCTCGAGTTGCGGCAGGTGTTCTCGAGTTACGACGGTGACCTCAGGGACCCGCCCTGGTGGCCTCAGGAACGGCCAGTCCACATGCTAGTTGCTAGGGGGCCTCTCGGGATTCCTCTCCCGTCGATACCGGGGCCAAAAACCTTGTGTGGAGTCAGGGCCGGAACCGAGGATTCCTCTCAGGGGCTGACATGTATCTTTGGGTACTTCTGGAGTCTCCCCAGGGGAGTCAGGCCTCGTCTCGACTGGGGGCATGCACGTGCGCTTTCCTTCCAGGCTGTAGCAGCAATGTCATGCTTCCCGTCGCGTGGATCAAAGGATCTGTGGTTTTCCCTCGAGGCTTTCCCTCGAGGCTTTCCCACAGGGCTGTCCCACGTGCCACCGTGGTGTGAGTCGATCCTCGGCGTGAAAGATGAGCCAGTACAGGGCAAAGAGGTTCCTCTGGAATGGACTGAGACATCTGGGGGACTCTTGGAATGGTGGTACGACCATGGAGCTCCTCTCGCCTTTCCTGTTGAGAGGGCCTCCTCTTGAGATGCGACGGAAACGCCGGGAATTCTTTCCCGTTGAAAGCAGGGAAAGGATCCCTCATCTCGAGCTACGAGGGGGAAACGGGGCTCCTCTGGATGTGGGCGGGACCATCGTGCTTCCTCTCGAGTGGAGACGGGTATGGCGGTGAACTTCTTGAGTTGCAGCAAGGGTGTGAAAGACCCTTTCGAAGTTCCAGAGGTTAGGTGTCATTAGTCTCCAGACGCCTCATCGGAAATAGGCCTCATCTCGCCTGGAAGGGAGAACTTCCTCGATTTTCTCGAGTTGCGGCAGGTGTTCTCGAGTTACGACGGGGACCTCAGGGACCCGCCCTGGTGGCCTCAGGAACGGCCAGTCCCCATGCTAGTTGCTAGGGGGCCTCTCGGGATTCCTCTCCCGTCGATACCGGGGCCAAAAACCTTGTGTGGAGTCAGGGCCGGAACCGAGGATTCCTCTCAGGGGCTGACATGGATCTTTGGGTACTTCTGGAGTCTCCCCAGGAGAGTCAGGCCTCGTCTCGAGTGGGGGCATGCACGTGCGCTTTCCTTCCAGGCTGTAGCAGCAATGTCATGCTTCCCGTCGCGTGGATCAAAGGATCTGTGGTTTTCCCTTGAGGCTTTCCCTCGAGGCTTTCCCTCGAGGCTTTCCCACAGGGCTGTCCCACGTGCCACCGAGGTGTGAGTCGATCCTCGGCGTGAAAGATGAGCCAGTACAGGGCAAAGAGGTTCCTCTGGAATGGACTGAGACATCTGGGGGACTCTTGGAATGGTGGTACGACCATGGAGCTCCTCTCGCCTTTCCTGTTGAGAGTGCCTCCTCTTGAGATGCGACGGGAACGCCTGGAATTCGTTCCCGTTGAAAGCAGGGAAAGGAACCCTCATCTCGAGCTACGAGGGGGAAACGGGGCTCCTCTGGATGTGGGCGGGACCATCGTGCTTCCTCTCGAGTGGAGACGGGTATGGCGGTGAACTTCTTGAGTTGCAGCAAGGGTGTGAAAGACCCTTTCGAAGTTCCAGAGGTTAGGTGTCATTAGTCTCCAGACGCCTCATCGGAAATAGGCCTCATCTCGCCTGGAAGGGAGAACTTCCTGGATTTTCTCGAGTTGCGGCAGGTGTTCTCGAGTTACGACGGGTACCTCAGGGACCCGCCCTGGTGGCCTCAGGAGAGGCCAGTCCCCATGCGAGTTGCTAGGGGGCTTCTCTGGATTCCTCTCCCGTCGATACCGGGGCCAAAAACCTTGTGTGGAGTCAGGGCCAGATCCGAGGATTCCTCTCAGGGGCTGACATGGATCTTTGGGTACTTCTGGAGTCTCCCCAGGGGAGTCAGGCCTCGTCTCGAGTGGGGGAATGCACGTGCGCTTTCGTTCCTGGCTGTAGCAGCAATGTCACGCTTCCCGTCGCCTGGATCAAAGGATCTGTGGTTTTCCCTCGAGGCTTTCCCTCGAGGCTTTCCCACAGGGCTGTCCCACGTGCCACCGTGGTGTGAGTCGATCCTTGGCGTGAAAGATGAGCCAGTGCAGGGCAAAGAGGTTCCTCTGGAATGGACTGAGACATCTGCGGAACTCTTGGAATGGTGGTACGACCATGGAGTTCCTCTCGCCTTTCCTGTTGAGAGTGCCTCCTCTTGAGATGCGACGGGAACGCCGGGAATTCTTTCCCGTTGAAAGCAGGGAAAGGATCCCTCATCTCGAGCTACGAGGGGGAAACGGGGCTCCTCTTGATGTGGGCGGGACCATCGTGCTTCCTCTCGAGTGGAGACGGGCATGGCGGTGAACTTCTTGACTTTCAGCAAGGGTGTGAAAGACCCTTTCGAAGTTCCAGAGGTTAGGTGTCATTAGTCTCCAGACGCCTCATCGGAAATAGGCCTCATCTCGCCTGGAAGGGAGAACTTCCTGGATTTTCTCGAGTTGCGGCAGGTGTTCTCGATTTACGACGCGGACCTCAGGGACCCGCCCTGGTGGACTCAGGAGAGGCCAGTCCCCATGCGAGGTGCTAGGGGGCCTCTCGGGATTCCTCTCCCGTCGATACCGGGGCCAAAAACCTTGTGCGGAGTCAGGGCCAGATCCGAGGATTCCTCTCAGTGTCTGACATGGATCTTTGTGTACTTGTGGAGTCTCCCCAGGGGAGTCAGGCCTCGTCTCGAGTGGGGGCATGCACGTGCGCTTTCCTTCCAGGCTGTAGCAGCAATGTCACGCTTCCCGTCGCGTGGATCAAAGGATCTGTGGGTTTCAATCGAGGCTTTCCCTCGAGGCTTTCCCACAGGGCTGTCCCACGTGCCACCGTGGTGTGAGTCGATTCTCGGCGTGAAAGATGAGCCAGTGCAGGGCAAAGAGGTTCCTCTGGAATGGACTGAGACATCTGGGGGACTCTTGGAATGGTGGTACGACCATGGAGTTCCTCTCGCCTTTCCTGTTGAGAGTGCCTCCTCTTGAGATGCGACAGGAACGCCGGGAATTCTTTCCCGTTGAAAGCAGGGAAAGGATCCCTCATCTCGAGCTACGAGGGGGAAACGGGGCTCCTCTGGATGTGGGCGGGACCATCGTGCTTCCTCTCGAGTGGAGACGGGTATGGCGGTGAAATTCTTGAGTTGCAGCAAGGGTGTGAAAGACCCTTTCGAAGTTCCAGAGGTTAGGTGTCATTAGTCTCCAGACGCCTCATCGGAAATAGGCCTCATTTCGCCTGGAAAGGAGAACTTCCTGGATTTTCTCGAGTTGCGGCAGGTGTTCTCGAGTTACGACGGGGACCTCAGGGACCCGCCCTGGTGGCCTCAGGAACGGCCAGTCCACATGCTAGTTGCTAGGGGGCCTCTCGGGATTCCTCTCCCGTCGATACCGGGGCCAAAAACCTTGTGTGGAGTCAGGGCCGGAACCGAGGATTCCTCTCAGGGGCTGACATGGATCTTTGGGTACTTCTGGAGTCTCCCCAGGGGAGTCAGGCCTCGTCTCGACTGGGGGCATGCACGTGCGCTTTCCTTCCAGGCTGTAGCAGCAATGTCATGCTTCCCGTCGCGTGGATCAAAGGATCTGTGGTTTTCCCTCGAGGCTTTCCCTCGAGGCTTTCCCACAGGGCTGTCCCACGTGCCACCGTGGTGTGAGTCGATCCTCGGCGTGAAAGATGAGCCAGTACAGGGCAAAGAGGTTCCTCTGGAATGGACTGAGACATCTGGGGGACTCTTGGAATGGTGGTACGACCATGGAGCTCCTCTCGCCTTTCCTGTTGAGAGGGCCTCCTCTTGAGATGCGACGGAAACGCCGGGAATTCTTTCCCGTTGAAAGCAGGGAAAGGATCCCTCATCTCGAGCTACGAGGGGGAAACGGGGCTCCTCTGGATGTGGGCGGGACCATCGTGCTTCCTCTCGAGTGGAGACGGGTATGGCGGTGAACTTCTTGAGTTGCAGCAAGGGTGTGAAAGACCCTTTCGAAGTTCCAGAGGTTAGGTGTCATTAGTCTCCAGACGCCTCATCGGAAATAGGCCTCATCTCGCCTGGAAGGGAGAACTTCCTGGATTTTCTCGAGTTGCGGCAGGTGTTCTCGAGTTACGACGGGGACCTCAGGGCCCCGCCCTGGTGGCCTCAGGAACGGCCAGTCCCCATGCTAGTTGCTAGGGGGCCTCTCGGGATTCCTCTCCCGTCGATACCGGGGTCAAAAACCTTGTGTGGAGTCAGGGCCGGAACCGAGGATTCCTCTCAGGGGCTGACATGGATCTTTGGGTACTTCTGGAGTCTCCCCAGGAGAGTCAGGCCTCGTCTCGAGTGGGGGCATGCACGTGCGCTTTCCTTCCAGGCTGTAGCAGCAATGTCATGCTTCCCGTCACGTGGATCAAAGGATCTGTGGTTTTCCCTCGAGGCTTTCCCTCGAGGCTTTCCCTCGAGGCTTTCCCACAGGGCTGTCCCACGTGCCACCGAGGTGTGAGTCGATCCTCGGTGTGAAAGATGAGCCAGTACAGGGCAAAGAGGTTCCTCTGGAATGGACTGAGACATCTGGGGGACTCTTGGAATGGTGGTACGACCATGGATCTCCTCTCGCCTTTCCTGTTGAGAGTGCCTCCTCTTGAGATGCGACGGGAACGCCTGGAATTCGTTCCCGTTGAAAGCAGGGAAAGGAACCCTCATCTCGAGCTACGAGGGGGAAACGGGGCTCCTCTGGATGTGGGCGGGACCATCGTGCTTCCTCTCGAGTGGAGACGGGTATGGCGGTGAACTTCTTGAGTTGCAGCAAGGGTGTGAAAGACCCTTTCGAAGTTCCAGAGGTTAGGTGTCATTAGTCTCCAGATGCCTCATCGGAAATAGGCCTCATCTCGCCTGGAAGGGAGAACTTCCTGGATTTTCTCGAGTTGCGGCAGGTGTTCTCGAGTTACGACGGGTACCTCAGGGACCCGCCCTGGTGGCCTCAGGAGAGGCCAGTCCCCATGCGAGTTGCTAGGGGGCTTCTCTGGATTCCTCTCCCGTCGATACCGGGGCCAAAAACCTTGTGTGGAGTCAGGGCCAGATCCGAGGATTCCTCTCAGGGGCTGACATGGATCTTTGGGTACTTGTGGAGTCTCCCAGGGGAGTCAGGCCTCGTCTCGAGTGGGGGAATGCACGTGCGCTTTCCTTCCAGGCTGTAGCAGCAATGTCACGCTTCCCGTCGCCTGGATCAAAGGATCTGTGGTTTTCCCTCGAGGCTTTCCCTCGAGGCTTTCCCACAGGGCTGTCCCACGTGCCACCGTGGTGTGAGTCGATCCTCGGCGTGAAAGATGAGCCAGTGCAGGGCAAAGAGGTTCCTCTGGAATGGACTGAGACATCTGCGGAACTCTTGGAATGGTGGTACGACCATGGAGTTCCTCTCGCCTTTCCTGTTGAGAGTGCCTCCTCTTGAGATGCGACGGGAACGCCGGGAATTCTTTCCCGTTGAAAGCAGGGAAAGGATCCCTCATCTCGAGCTAGGAGGGGGAAACGGGGCTCCTCTTGATGTGGGCGGGACCATCGTGCTTCCTCTCGAGTGGAGACGGGCATGGCGGTGAACTTCTTGACTTTCAGCAAGGGTGTGAAAGACCCTTTCGAAGTTCCAGAGGTTAGGTGTCATTAGTCTCCAGACGCCTCATCGGAAATAGGCCTCATCTCGCCTGGAAAGGAGAACTTCCTGGATTTTCTCGAGTTGCGGCAGGTGTTCTCGAGTTACGACGGGGACCTCAGGGACCCGCCCTGGTGGCCTCAGGAACGGCCAGTCCACATGCTAGTTGCTAGGGGGCCTCTCGGGATTCCTCTCCCGTCGATACCGGGGCCAAAAACCTTGTGTGGAGTCAGGGCCGGAACCGAGGATTCCTCTCAGGGGCTGACATGTATCTTTGGGTACTTCTGGAGTCTCCCCAGGGGAGTCAGGCCTCGTCTCGACTGGGGGCATGCACGTGCGCTTTCCTTCCAGGCTGTAGCAGCAATGTCACGCTTCCCGTCGCGTGGATCAAAGGATCTGTGGTTTTCCCTCGAGGCTTTCCCTCGAGGCTTTCCCACAGGGCTGTCCCACGTGCCACCGTGGTGTGAGTCGATCCTCGGCGTGAAAGATGAGCCAGTACAGGGCAAAGAGGTTCCTCTGGAATGGACTGAGACATCTGGGGGACTCTTGGAATGGTGGTACGACCATGGAGCTCCTCTCGCCTTTCCTGTTGAGAGGGCCTCCTCTTGAGATGCGACGGAAACGCCGGGAATTCTTTCCCGTTGAAAGCAGGGAAAGGATCCCTCATCCTGAGCTACGAGGGGGAAACGGGGCTCCTCTGGATGTGGGCGGGACCATCGTGCTTCCTCTCGAGTGGAGACGGGTATGGCGGTGAACTTCTTGAGTTGCAGCAAGGGTGTGAAAGACCCTTTCGAAGTTCCAGAGGTTAGGTGTCATTAGTCTCCAGACGCCTCATCGGAAATAGGCCTCATCTCGCCTGGAAGGGAGAACTTCCTGGATTTTCTCGAGTTGCGGCAGGTGTTCTCGAGTTACGACGGGGACCTCAGGGACCCGCCCTGGTGGCCTCAGGAACGGCCAGTCCCCATGCTAGTTGCTAGGGGGCCTCTCGGGATTCCTCTCCCGTCGATACCGGGGCCAAAAACCTTGTGTGGAGTCAGGGCCGGAACCGAGGATTCCTCTCAGGGGCTGACATGGATCTTTGGGTACTTCTGGAGTCTCCCCAGGAGAGTCAGGCCTCGTCTCGAGTGGGGGCATGCACGTGCGCTTTCCTTCCAGGCTGTAGCAGCAATGTCATGCTTCCCGTCGCGTGGATCAAAGGATCTGTTCTTTTCCCTCGAGGCTTTCCCTCGAGGCTTTCCCTCGAGGCTTTCCCACAGGGCTGTCCCACGTGCCACTGAGGTGTGAGTCGATCCTCGGCGTGAAAGATGAGCCAGTACAGGGCAAAGAGGTTCCTCTGGAATGGACTGAGACATCTGGGGGACTCTTGGAATGGTGGTACGACCATGGAGCTCCTCTCGCCTTTCCTGTTGAGAGTGCCTCCTCTTGAGATGCGACGGGAACGCCTGGAATTCGTTCCCGTTGAAAGCAGGGAAAGGAACCCTCATCTCGAGCTCCGAGGGGGAAACGGGGCTCCTCTGTATGTGGGCGGGACCATCGTGCTTCCTCTCGAGTGGAGACGGGCATGGCGGTGAACTTCTTGACTTTCAGCAAGGGTGTGAAAGACCCTTTCGAAGTTCCAGAGGTTAGGTGTCATTAGTCTCCAGACGCCTCATCGGAAATAGGCCTCATCTCGCCTGGAAGGGAGAACTTCCTGGAATTTCTCGAGTTGCGGCAGGTGTTCTCGAGTTACGACGGGTACCTCAGGGACCCGCCCTGGTGGCCTCAGGAGAGGCCAGTCCCCATGCGAGTTGCTAGGGGGCTTCTCTGGATTCCTCTCCCGTCGATACCGGGGCCAAAAACCTTGTGTGGAGTCAGGGCCAGATCCGAGGATTCCTCTCAGGGGCTGACATGGATCTTTGGGTACTTGTGGAGTCTCCCCAGCGGAGTCAGGCCTCGTCTCGAGTGGGGGAATGCACGTGCGCTTTCGTTCCAGGCTGTAGCAGCAATGTCACGCTTCCCGTCGCCTGGATCAAAGGATCTGTGGTTTTCCCTCGAGGCTTTCCCTCGAGGCTTTCCCACAGGGCTGTCCCACGTGCCACCGTGGTGTGAGTCGATCCTCGGCGTGAAAGATGAGCCAGTGCAGGGCAAAGAGGTTCCTCTGGAATGGACTGAGACATCTGGGGAACTCTTGGAATGGTGGTACGACCATGGAGTTCCTCTCGCCTTTCCTGTTGAGAGTGCCTCCTCTTGAGATGCGACGGGAACGCCGGGAATTCTTTCCCGTTGAAAGCAGGGAAAGGATCCCTCATCTCGAGCTACGAGGGGGAAACGGGGCTCCTCTTGATGTGGGCGGGACCATCGTGCTTCCTCTCGAGTGGAGACGGGCATGGCGGTGAACTTCTTGACTTTCAGCAAGGGTGTGAAAGACCCTTTCGAAGTTCCAGAGGTTAGGTGTCATTAGTCTCCAGACGCCTCATCGGAAATAGGCCTCATCTCGCCTGGAAGGGAGAACTTCCTGGATTTTCTCGAGTTGCGGCAGGTGTTCTCGATTTACGACGCGGACCTCAGGGACCCGCCCTGGTGGACTCAGGAGAGGCCAGTCCCCATGCGAGGTGCTAGGGGGCCTCTCGGGATTCCTCTCCCGTCGATACCGGGGCCAAAAACCTTGTGCGGAGTCAGGGCCAGATCCGAGGATTCCTCTCAGGGTCTGACATGGATCTTTGTGTACTTGTGGAGTCTCCCCAGGGGAGTCAGGCCTCGTCTCGAGTGGGGGCATGCACGTGCGCTTTCGTTCCTGGCTGTAGCAGCAATGTCACGCTTCCCGTCGCGTGGATCAAAGGATCTGTGGGTTTCAATCGAGGCTTTCCCTCGAGGCTTTCCCACAGGGCTGTCCCACGTGCCACCGTGGTGTGAGTCGATTCTCGGCGTGAAAGATGAGCCAGTGCAGGGCAAAGAGGTTCCTCTGGAATGGACTGAGACATCTGGGGGACTCTTGGAATGGTGGTACGACCATGGAGTTCCTCTCGCCTTTCCTGTTGAGAGTGCCTCCTCTTGAGATGCGACAGGAACGCCGGGAATTCTTTCCCGTTGAAAGCAGGGAAAGGATCCCTCATCTCGAGCTACGAGGGGGAAACGGGGCTCCTCTGGATGTGGGCGGGACCATCGTGCTTCCTCTCGAGTGGAGACGGGTATGGCGGTGAAATTCTTGAGTTGCAGCAAGGGTGTGAAAGACCCTTTCGAAGTTCCAGAGTTTAGGTGTCATTAGTCTCCAGACGCCTCATCGGAAATAGGCCTCATTTCGCCTGGAAAGGAGAACTTCCTGGATTTTCTCGAGTTGCGGCAGGTGTTCTCGAGTTACGACGGGGACCTCAGGGACCCGCCCTGGTGGCCTCAGGAACGGCCAGTCCACATGCTAGTTGCTAGGGGGCCTCTCGGGATTCCTCTCCCGTCGATACCGGGGCCAAAATCCTTGTGTGCGGTCAGGGCCGGAACCGAGGATTCCTCTCAGGGGCTGACATGGATCTTTGGGTACATCTGGAGTCTCCCCAGGGGAGTCAGGCCTCGTCTCGAGTGGGGGCATGCACGTGCGCTTTCCTTCCAGGCTGTAGCAGCAATGTCACGCTTCCCGTCTCGTGGATCAAAGGATCTGTGGTTTTCCCTCGAGGCTTTCCCACAGGGCTGTCCCACGTGCCACCGTGGTGTGAGTCGATTCTCGGCGTGAAAGATGAGCCAGTGCAGGGCAAAGAGGTTCCTCTGGAATGGACTGAGACATGTGGGGGACTCTTGGAATGGTGGTACGACCATGGAGTTCCTCTCGCCTTTCCTGTTGAGAGTGCCTCCTCTTGAGATGCGACAGGAACGCCGGGAATTCTTTCCCGTTGAAAGCAGGGAAAGGATCCCTCATCTCGAGCTACGAGGGGGAAACGGGGCTCCTCTGGATGTGGGCGGGACCATCGTGCTTCCTCTCGAGTGGAGACGGGTATGGCGGTGAACTTCTTGAGTTGCAGCAAGGGTGTGAAAGACCCTTTCGAAGTTCCAGAGGTTAGGTGTCATTAGTCTCCAGACGCCTCATCGGAAATAGGCCTCATTTCGCCTGGAAAGGAGAACTTCCTGGATTTTCTCGAGTTGCGGCAGGTGTTCTCGAGTTACGACGGTGACCTCAGGGACCCGCCCTGGTGGCCTCAGGAACGGCCAGTCCACATGCTAGTTGCTAGGGGGCCTCTCGGGATTCCTCTCCCGTCGATACCGGGGCCAAAAACCTTGTGTGGAGTCAGGGCCGGAACCGAGGATTCCTCTCAGGGGCTGACATGTATCTTTGGGTACTTCTGGAGTCTCCCCAGGGGAGTCAGGCCTCGTCTCGACTGGGGGCATGCACGTGCGCTTTCCTTCCAGGCTGTAGCAGCAATGTCATGCTTCCCGTCGCGTGGATCAAAGGATCTGTGGTTTTCCCTCGAGGCTTTCCCTCGAGGCTTTCCCACAGGGCTGTCCCACGTGCCACCGTGGTGTGAGTCGATCCTCGGCGTGAAAGATGAGCCAGTACAGGGCAAAGAGGTTCCTCTGGAATGGACTGAGACATCTGGGGGACTCTTGGAATGGTGGTACGACCATGGAGCTCCTCTCGCCTTTCCTGTTGAGAGGGCCTCCTCTTGAGATGCGACGGAAACGCCGGGAATTCTTTCCCGTTGAAAGCAGGGAAAGGATCCCTCATCTCGAGCTACGAGGGGGAAACGGGGCTCCTCTGGATGTGGGCGGGACCATCGTGCTTCCTCTCGAGTGGAGACGGGTATGGCGGTGAACTTCTTGAGTTGCAGCAAGGGTGTGAAAGACCCTTTCGAAGTTCCAGAGGTTAGGTGTCATTAGTCTCCAGACGCCTCATCGGAAATAGGCCTCATCTCGCCTGGAAGGGAGAACTTCCTCGATTTTCTCGAGTTGCGGCAGGTGTTCTCGAGTTACGACGGGGACCTCAGGGACCCGCCCTGGTGGCCTCAGGAACGGCCAGTCCCCATGCTAGTTGCTAGGGGGCCTCTCGGGATTCCTCTCCCGTCGATACCGGGGCCAAAAACCTTGTGTGGAGTCAGGGCCGGAACCGAGGATTCCTCTCAGGGGCTGACATGGATCTTTGGGTACTTCTGGAGTCTCCCCAGGAGAGTCAGGCCTCGTCTCGAGTGGGGGCATGCACGTGCGCTTTCCTTCCAGGCTGTAGCAGCAATGTCATGCTTCCCGTCGCGTGGATCAAAGGATCTGTGGTTTTCCCTTGAGGCTTTCCCTCGAGGCTTTCCCTCGAGGCTTTCCCACAGGGCTGTCCCACGTGCCACCGAGGTGTGAGTCGATCCTCGGCGTGAAAGATGAGCCAGTACAGGGCAAAGAGGTTCCTCTGGAATGGACTGAGACATCTGGGGGACTCTTGGAATGGTGGTACGACCATGGAGCTCCTCTCGCCTTTCCTGTTGAGAGTGCCTCCTCTTGAGATGCGACGGGAACGCCTGGAATTCGTTCCCGTTGAAAGCAGGGAAAGGAACCCTCATCTCGAGCTACGAGGGGGAAACGGGGCTCCTCTGGATGTGGGCGGGACCATCGTGCTTCCTCTCGAGTGGAGACGGGTATGGCGGTGAACTTCTTGAGTTGCAGCAAGGGTGTGAAAGACCCTTTCGAAGTTCCAGAGGTTAGGTGTCATTAGTCTCCAGACGCCTCATCGGAAATAGGCCTCATCTCGCCTGGAAGGGAGAACTTCCTGGATTTTCTCGAGTTGCGGCAGGTGTTCTCGAGTTACGACGGGTACCTCAGGGACCCGCCCTGGTGGCCTCAGGAGCGGCCAGTCCCCATGCGAGTTGCTAGGGGGCTTCTCTGGATTCCTCTCCCGTCGATACCGGGGCCAAAAACCTTGTGTGGAGTCAGGGCCAGATCCGAGGATTCCTCTCAGGGGCTGACATGGATCTTTGGGTACTTCTGGAGTCTCCCCAGGGGAGTCAGGCCTCGTCTCGAGTGGGGGAATGCACGTGCGCTTTCGTTCCTGGCTGTAGCAGCAATGTCACGCTTCCCGTCGCCTGGATCAAAGGATCTGTGGTTTTCCCTCGAGGCTTTCCCTCGAGGCTTTCCCACAGGGCTGTCCCACGTGCCACCGTGGTGTGAGTCGATCCTTGGCGTGAAAGATGAGCCAGTGCAGGGCAAAGAGGTTCCTCTGGAATGGACTGAGACATCTGCGGAACTCTTGGAATGGTGGTACGACCATGGAGTTCCTCTCGCCTTTCCTGTTGAGAGTGCCTCCTCTTGAGATGCGACGGGAACGCCGGGAATTCTTTCCCGTTGAAAGCAGGGAAAGGATCCCTCATCTCGAGCTACGAGGGGGAAACGGGGCTCCTCTTGATGTGGGCGGGACCATCGTGCTTCCTCTCGAGTGGAGACGGGCATGGCGGTGAACTTCTTGACTTTCAGCAAGGGTGTGAAAGACCCTTTCGAAGTTCCAGAGGTTAGGTGTCATTAGTCTCCAGACGCCTCATCGGAAATAGGCCTCATCTCGCCTGGAAGGGAGAACTTCCTGGATTTTCTCGAGTTGCGGCAGGTGTTCTCGATTTACGACGCGGACCTCAGGGACCCGCCCTGGTGGACTCAGGAGAGGCCAGTCCCCATGCGAGGTGCTAGGGGGCCTCTCGGGATTCCTCTCCCGTCGATACCGGGGCCAAAAACCTTGTGCGGAGTCAGGGCCAGATCCGAGGATTCCTCTCAGGGTCTGACATGGATCTTTGTGTACTTGTGGAGTCTCCCCAGGGGAGTCAGGCCTCGTCTCGAGTGGGGGCATGCACGTGCGCTTTCCTTCCAGGCTGTAGCAGCAATGTCACGCTTCCCGTCGCGTGGATCAAAGGATCTGTGGGTTTCAATCGAGGCTTTCCCTCGAGGCTTTCCCACAGGGCTGTCCCACGTGCCACCGTGGTGTGAGTCGATTCTCGGCGTGAAAGATGAGCCAGTGCAGGGCAAAGAGGTTCCTCTGGAATGGACTGAGACATCTGGGGGACTCTTGGAATGGTGGTACGACCATGGAGTTCCTCTCGCCTTTCCTGTTGAGAGTGCCTCCTCTTGAGATGCGACAGGAACGCCGGGAATTCTTTCCCGTTGAAAGCAGGGAAAGGATCCCTCATCTCGAGCTACGAGGGGGAAACGGGGCTCCTCTGGATGTGGGCGGGACCATCGTGCTTCCTCTCGAGTGGAGACGGGTATGGCGGTGAAATTCTTGAGTTGCAGCAAGGGTGTGAAAGACCCTTTCGAAGTTCCAGAGGTTAGGTGTCATTAGTCTCCAGACGCCTCATCGGAAATAGGCCTCATTTCGCCTGGAAAGGAGAACTTCCTGGATTTTCTCGAGTTGCGGCAGGTGTTCTCGAGTTACGACGGGGACCTCAGGGACCCGCCCTGGTGGCCTCAGGAACGGCCAGTCCACATGCTAGTTGCTAGGGGGCCTCTCGGGATTCCTCTCCCGTCGATACCGGGGCCAAAAACCTTGTGTGGAGTCAGGGCCGGAACCGAGGATTCCTCTCAGGGGCTGACATGGATCTTTGGGTACTTCTGGAGTCTCCCCAGGGGAGTCAGGCCTCGTCTCGACTGGGGGCATGCACGTGCGCTTTCCTTCCAGGCTGTAGCAGCAATGTCATGCTTCCCGTCGCGTGGATCAAAGGATCTGTGGTTTTCCCTCGAGGCTTTCCCTCGAGGCTTTCCCACAGGGCTGTCCCACGTGCCACCGTGGTGTGAGTCGATCCTCGGCGTGAAAGATGAGCCAGTACAGGGCAAAGAGGTTCCTCTGGAATGGACTGAGACATCTGGGGGACTCTTGGAATGGTGGTACGACCATGGAGCTCCTCTCGCCTTTCCTGTTGAGAGGGCCTCCTCTTGAGATGCGACGGAAACGCCGGGAATTCTTTCCCGTTGAAAGCAGGGAAAGGATCCCTCATCTCGAGCTACGAGGGGGAAACGGGGCTCCTCTGGATGTGGGCGGGACCATCGTGCTTCCTCTCGAGTGGAGACGGGTATGGCGGTGAACTTCTTGAGTTGCAGCAAGGGTGTGAAAGACCCTTTCGAAGTTCCAGAGGTTAGGTGTCATTAGTCTCCAGACGCCTCATCGGAAATAGGCCTCATCTCGCCTGGAAGGGAGAACTTCCTGGATTTTCTCGAGTTGCGGCAGGTGTTCTCGAGTTACGACGGGGACCTCAGGGCCCCGCCCTGGTGGCCTCAGGAACGGCCAGTCCCCATGCTAGTTGCTAGGGGGCCTCTCGGGATTCCTCTCCCGTCGATACCGGGGCCAAAAACCTTGTGTGGAGTCAGGGCCGGAACCGAGGATTCCTCTCAGGGGCTGACATGGATCTTTGGGTACTTCTGGAGTCTCCCCAGGAGAGTCAGGCCTCGTCTCGAGTGGGGGCATGCACGTGCGCTTTCCTTCCAGGCTGTAGCAGCAATGTCATGCTTCCCGTCACGTGGATCAAAGGATCTGTGGTTTTCCCTCGAGGCTTTCCCTCGAGGCTTTCCCTCGAGGCTTTCCCACAGGGCTGTCCCACGTGCCACCGAGGTGTGAGTCGATCCTCGGCGTGAAAGATGAGCCAGTACAGGGCAAAGAGGTTCCTCTGGAATGGACTGAGACATCTGGGGGACTCTTGGAATGGTGGTACGACCATGGATCTCCTCTCGCCTTTCCTGTTGAGAGTGCCTCCTCTTGAGATGCGACGGGAACGCCTGGAATTCGTTCCCGTTGAAAGCAGGGAAAGGAACCCTCATCTCGAGCTACGAGGGGGAAACGGGGCTCCTCTGGATGTGGGCGGGACCATCGTGCTTCCTCTCGAGTGGAGACGGGTATGGCGGTGAACTTCTTGAGTTGCAGCAAGGGTGTGAAAGACCCTTTCGAAGTTCCAGAGGTTAGGTGTCATTAGTCTCCAGATGCCTCATCGGAAATAGGCCTCATCTCGCCTGGAAGGGAGAACTTCCTGGATTTTCTCGAGTTGCGGCAGGTGTTCTCGAGTTACGACGGGTACCTCAGGGACCCGCCCTGGTGGCCTCAGGAGAGGCCAGTCCCCATGCGAGTTGCTAGGGGGCTTCTCTGGATTCCTCTCCCGTCGATACCGGGGCCAAAAACCTTGTGTGGAGTCAGGGCCAGATCCGAGGATTCCTCTCAGGGGCTGACATGGATCTTTGGGTACTTGTGGAGTCTCCCAGGGGAGTCAGGCCTCGTCTCGAGTGGGGGAATGCACGTGCGCTTTCGTTCCAGGCTGTAGCAGCAATGTCACGCTTCCCGTCGCCTGGATCAAAGGATCTGTGGTTTTCCCTCGAGGCTTTCCCTCGAGGCTTTCCCACAGGGCTGTCCCACGTGCCACCGTGGTGTGAGTCGATCCTCGGCGTGAAAGATGAGCCAGTGCAGGGCAAAGAGGTTCCTCTGGAATGGACTGAGACATCTGCGGAACTCTTGGAATGGTGGTACGACCATGGAGTTCCTCTCGCCTTTCCTGTTGAGAGTGCCTCCTCTTGAGATGCGACGGGAACGCCGGGAATTCTTTCCCGTTGAAAGCAGGGAAAGGATCCCTCATCTCGAGCTAGGAGGGGGAAACGGGGCTCCTCTTGATGTGGGCGGGACCATCGTGCTTCCTCTCGAGTGGAGACGGGCATGGCGGTGAACTTCTTGACTTTCAGCAAGGGTGTGAAAGACCCTTTCGAAGTTCCAGAGGTTAGGTGTCATTAGTCTCCAGACGCCTCATCGGAAATAGGCCTCATCTCGCCTGGAAGGGAGAACTTCCTGGATTTTCTCGAGTTGCGGCAGGTGTTCTCGATTTACGACGCGGACCTCAGGGACCCGCCCTGGTGGACTCAGGAGAGGCCAGTCCCCATGCGAGGTGCTAGGGGGCCTCTCGGGATTCCTCTCCCGTCGATACCGGGGCCAAAAACCTTGTGCGGAGTCAGGGCCAGATCCGAGGATTCCTCTCAGGGTCTGACATGGATCTTTGTGTACTTGTGGAGTCTCCCCAGGGGAGTCAGGCCTCGTCTCGAGTGGGGGCATGCACGTGCGCTTTCCTTCCAGGCTGTAGCAGCAATGTCACGCTTCCCGTCGCGTGGATCAAAGGATCTGTGGGTTTCAATCGAGGCTTTCCCTCGAGGCTTTCCCACAGGGCTGTCCCACGTGCCACCGTGGTGTGAGTCGATTCTCGGCGTGAAAGATGAGCCAGTGCAGGGCAAAGAGGTTCCTCTGGAATGGACTGAGACATCTGGGGGACTCTTGGAATGGTGGTACGACCATGGAGTTCCTCTCGCCTTTCCTGTTGAGAGTGCCTCCTCTTGAGATGCGACAGGAACGCCGGGAATTCTTTCCCGTTGAAAGCAGGGAAAGGATCCCTCATCTCGAGCTACGAGGGGGAAACGGGGCTCCTCTGGATGTGGGCGGGACCATCGTGCTTCCTCTCGAGTGGAGACGGGTATGGCGGTGAAATTCTTGAGTTGCAGCAAGGGTGTGAAAGACCCTTTCGAAGTTCCAGAGGTTAGGTGTCATTAGTCTCCAGACGCCTCATCGGAAATAGGCCTCATTTCGCCTGGAAAGGAGAACTTCCTGGATTTTCTCGAGTTGCGGCAGGTGTTCTCGAGTTACGACGGGGACCTCAGGGACCCGCCCTGGTGGCCTCAGGAACGGCCAGTCCACATGCTAGTTGCTAGGGGGCCTCTCGGGATTCCTCTCCCGTCGATACCGGGGCCAAAAACCTTGTGTGGAGTCAGGGCCGGAACCGAGGATTCCTCTCAGGGGCTGACATGGATCTTTGGGTACTTCTGGAGTCTCCCCAGGGGAGTCAGGCCTCGTCTCGACTGGGGGCATGCACGTGCGCTTTCCTTCCAGGCTGTAGCAGCAATGTCATGCTTCCCGTCGCGTGGATCAAAGGATCTGTGGTTTTCCCTCGAGGCTTTCCCTTGAGGCTTTCCCACAGGGCTGTCCCACGTGCCACCGTGGTGTGAGTCGATCCTCGGCGTGAAAGATGAGCCAGTACAGGGCAAAGAGGTTCCTCTGGAATGGACTGAGACATCTGGGGGACTCTTGGAATGGTGGTACGACCATGGAGCTCCTCTCGCCTTTCCTGTTGAGAGGGCCTCCTCTTGAGATGCGACGGAAACGCCGGGAATTCTTTCCCGTTGAAAGCAGGGAAAGGATCCCTCATCTCGAGCTACGAGGGGGAAACGGGGCTCCTCTGGATGTGGGCGGGACCATCGTGCTTCCTCTCGAGTGGAGACGGGTATGGCGGTGAACTTCTTGAGTTGCAGCAAGGGTGTGAAAGACCCTTTCGAAGTTCCAGAGGTTAGGTGTCATTAGTCTCCAGACGCCTCATCGGAAATAGGCCTCATCTCGCCTGGAAGGGAGAACTTCCTGGATTTTCTCGAGTTGCGGCAGGTGTTCTCGAGTTACGACGGGGACCTCAGGGACCCGCCCTGGTGGCCTCAGGAACGGCCAGTCCCATGCTAGTTGCTAGGGGGCCTCTCGGGATTCCTCTCCCGTCGATACCGGGGCCAAAAACCTTGTGTGGAGTCAGGGCCGGAACCGAGGATTCCTCTCAGGGGCTGACATGGATCTTTGGGTACTTCTGGAGTCTCCCCAGGAGAGTCAGGCCTCGTCTCGAGTGGGGGCATGCACGTGCGCTTTCCTTCCAGGCTGTAGCAGCAATGTCATGCTTCCCGTCACGTGGATCAAAGGATCTGTGGTTTTCCCTCGAGGCTTTCCCTCGAGGCTTTCCCTCGAGGCTTTCCCACAGGGCTGTCCCACGTGCCACCGAGGTGTGAGTCGATCCTCGGCGTGAAAGATGAGCCAGTACAGGGCAAAGAGGTTCCTCTGGAATGGACTGAGACATCTGGGGGACTCTTGGAATGGTGGTACGACCATGGAGCTCCTCTCGCCTTTCCTGTTGAGAGTGCCTCCTCTTGAGATGCGACGGGAACGCCTGGAATTCGTTCCCGTTGAAAGCAGGGAAAGGAACCCTCATCTCGAGCTCCGAGGGGGAAACGGGGCTCCTCTGGATGTGGGCGGGACCATCGTGCTTCCTCTCGAGTGGAGACGGGTATGGCGGTGAACTTCTTGAGTTGCAGCAAGGGTGTGAAAGACCCTTTCGAAGTTCCAGAGGTTAGGTGTCATTAGGCTCCAGATGCCTCATCGGAAATAGGCCTCATCTCGCCTGGAAGGGAGAACTTCCTGGATTTTCTCGAGTTGCGGCAGGTGTTCTCGAGTTACGACGGGTACCTCAGGGACCCGCCCTGGTGGCCTCAGGAGAGGCCAGTCCCCATGCGAGTTGCTAGGGGGCTTCTCTGGATTCCTCTCCCGTCGATACCGGGGCCAAAAACCTTGTGTGGAGTCAGGGCCAGATCCGAGGATTCCTCTCAGGGGCTGACATGGATCTTTGGGTACTTGTGGAGTCTCCCAGGGGAGTCAGGCCTCGTCTCGAGTGGGGGAATGCACGTGCGCTTTCGTTCCAGGCTGTAGCAGCAATGTCACGCTTCCCGTCGCCTGGATCAAAGGATCTGTGGTTTTCCCTCGAGGCTTTCCCTCGAGGCTTTCCCACAGGGCTGTCCCACGTGCCACCGTGGTGTGAGTCGATCCTCGGCGTGAAAGATGAGCCAGTGCAGGGCAAAGAGGTTCCTCTGGAATGGACTGAGACATCTGGGGAACTCTTGGAATGGTGGTACGACCATGGAGTTCCTCTCGCCTTTCCTGTTGAGAGTGCCTCCTCTTGAGATGCGACGGGAACGCCGGGAATTCTTTCCCGTTGAAAGCAGGGAAAGGATCCCTCATCTCGAGCTAGGAGGGGGAAACGGGGCTCCTCTTGATGTGGGCGGGACCATCGTGCTTCCTCTCGAGTGGAGACGGGCATGGCGGTGAACTTCTTGACTTTCAGCAAGGGTGTGAAAGACCCTTTCGAAGTTCCAGAGGTTAGGTGTCATTAGTGTCCAGACGCCTCATCGGAAATAGGCCTCATCTCGCCTGGAAGGGAGAACTTCCTGGATTTTCTCGAGTTGTGGCAGGTGTTCTACAGTTACGACGGGGACCTCAGGGAACGCCCTGGTGGCCTCAGGAAAGGCCAGTCCCCATGCAAGTTCCTAGGGGGCCTCTCGGGATTCCTCTCCCGTCGATACCGGGGCAAAAACCTTGTGTGGAGTCAGGGCCGGAACCGAGGATTCCTCTCAGGGGCTGACATGGATCTTTGGGTACTTCTGGAGTCTCCCCAGGGGAGTCAGGCCTCGTCTCGAGTGGGGGCATGCACGTGCGCTTTCCTTCCAGGCTGTAGCAGCAATGTCATGCTTCCCGTCGCGTGGATCAAAGGATCTGTGGTTTTCCCTCGAGGCTTACCCTCGAGGCTTTCCCACAGGGCTGTCCCACGTGCCACCGAGGTGTGAGTCGATCCTCGGCGTGAAAGATGAGCCAGTACAGGGCAAAGAGGTTCCTCTGGAATGGACTCAGACATCTGGGGGACTCTTGGAATGGTGGTACGACCATGGAGCTCCTCTCGCCTTTCCTGTTGAGAGTGCCTCCTCTTGAGATGCGACGGAAACGCCGGGAATTCTTTCCCATTGAAAGCAGGGAAAGGATCCCTCATCTCGAGCTACGAGGGGGAAACGGGGCTCCTCTGGATGTGGGCGGGACCATCGTGCTTCCTCTCGAGTGGAAACGGGTATGGTGGTGAACTTCTTGAGTTGCAGCAAGGGTGTGAAAGACCCTTTCGAAGTTCCAGAGGTTAGGTGTCATTAGTCTCCAGACGCCTCATCGGAAATAGGCCTCATCTCGCCTGGAAGGGAGAACTTCCTGGATTTTCTCGAGTTGCGGCAGGTGTTCTCTAGTTACGACGGGGACCTCAGGGACCCGCCCTGGTGGCCTCAAGAACGGCCAGTCCCCATGCTAGTTGCTTGGGGGCCTCTCGGGATTCCTCTCCCGTAGATACCGGGGCCAAAAACCTTGTGTGGAGTCAGGGCCGGAACCGAGGATTCCTCTCAGGGGCTGACATGGATCTTTGGGTACTTCTGAAGTCTCCCCAGGGGAGTCAGGCCTCGTCTCGAGTGGGGGCATGCACGTGCGCTTTCCTTCCAGGCTGTAGCAGCAATGTCACGCTTCCCGTCGCGTGGATCAAGGGATCTGTGGTTTTCCCTCGAGGCTTTCCCTCGAGGCTTTCCCACAGGGCTGTCCCACGTGCCACCGTGGTGTCAGTCGATCCTCGGCGTGAAAGATGAGCCAGTGAAGGGCAAAGAGGTTCCTCTGGAATGGACTGAGACATCTGGTGTCTCTTGGAATGGTGGTACGACCATGGAGTTCCTCTTGCCTTTCCTGTTGAGAGTGCCTCCTCTTGAGATGCGACAGGAACCCCGGAATTCTTTCCCATTTAAAGCAGGGAAAGGATCCCTCATCTTGAGCTCGAGGGGGAAACGGGGCTCCTCTGGTTGTGGGTGGGACGATCGTGCTTCCTCTCGAGTGGAGACGGGTATGGCGGTGAACTACTTGAGTTGCAGCAAGGGTGTGAAAGACCCTTTCGAAGTTCCAGAGGTTAGGTGTCATTAGTCTCCAGACGCCTCATCGGAAATAGGCCTCATCTCGCCTGGAAGGGAGAACTTCCTGGATTTTCTCGAGTTGCGGCAGGTGTTCTCGAGTTACGACGGGGACCTCAGGGACCGGCCTGGTGGCCTCAGGAAAGGCCAGTCCCCATGCGAGGTGCTAGGGGGCCTCTCCGGATTCCTCTCCCGTCGATACCGGGGCCAAAAACCTTGTGTGGAGTCAGGGCCGGAACCGAGGATTCCTCTCAGGGCTGACAAGGATCTTGGGGTACTTCTGGAGTCTCCCCAGGGGAGTCAGACCTCGTCTCGAGTGGGGGCATGCACGTGCGCTTTCCTTCCAGGCTGTAGCAGCAATGTCACTCTTCCCGTCGCGTGGATCAAAGGATCTGTGGTTTTCAATCGAGGCTTTCCCACAGGGCTGTCCCACGTGCCACCGTGGTGTGAGTCGATCCTCGGCGTGAAAGATGAGCCAGTGCAGGACAAAGAGGTTCCTCTGGAATGGACTGAGAAATCTTGGGGACTCTTGGAATGGTGGTACGACCATGGAGTTCCTCTCGCCTTTCCTGTTGAGAGTGCCTCCTCTTGAGATGCGACGGGAACGCCGAAAATACTTTCGCGTTGATAGCAGGGAAAGGACCCCTCATCTCGAGCTACGAGGGGCAAACGGGGCTCCTCTGGATGTGGGCGGGACCATCGTGCTTCCTCTCGAGTGGAGACGGGTATGGCGGTGAACTTTTTGAGTTGCAGCAAGGGTGTGAAAGACCCTTTCCAAGTTCCAGAAGTTAGGTGTCATTAGTCTCAAGACGCCTCATCGGAAATAGGCCTCATCTCGCCTGGAAGGGAGAACTTCCTGGATTTTCTCGAGTTGCAGCAGGTGTTCTCGAGTTACGACGGGGACCTCAGGGACCCGCCATGGTGGCCTCAGGAAAGGCCAGTCCTCATGCGAGTTGCTAGGTTGCCTCTCGGTATTCCTCTCCCGTCGATACCTGGACCAAAAACCTTGTGTGGAGTGAGGGCCGGAACCGAGGATTACTCTCAGGGGCTGACATGGATCTTTGGGTCTTTCTGGAGTCTCCCGAGGGGAGTCAGGCCTCGACTCGAGTGGTGGCATGCACGTGCGCTTTCCTTCCAGGCTGAAGCAGCAAAGACACTCTTCCCGTCGCGTAGATCATAGGATCTGTGGATTTCCCTCCAGGCTTTCCCTTGAGGCTTTCCCACAGGGCTCTCCCACGTGCCAACGTGGTGTGATTCGATCCTCGGCATGAAAGATGAGCCAGTGCAAGGCAAAGAGGTTGCTCTGGAATGGACTGAGACATCTGGGGGACTCTTGGAATGGTGGTACGACCATGGAGTTCCTCTCGCCTTTCCTGTTGAGAGTGCCTCCTCTTGAGATGCGATGGGAACACCGGGAATTCTTTCCCGTTGAAAGCAGGGAAAGGATCCCTCATCTCGAGCTATGAGGGGTAAACGGGGCTCCTCTGGATGTGGGCGGGACCATCATGCTTCCTCTCGAGTCGACACGGGTATGGCGGTGAACTTCTTGAGTTGCAGCAAGGGTGTGAAAGACCCTTTCGAAGTTCCAGAGGTTAGGTGTCATTAGTGTCCAGACGCCTCATCGGAAATAGGCCTCATCTCGCCTGGAAGGGAGAACTTCCTGGATTTTCTCGAGTTGCGGCAGGTGTTCTCCAGTTACGACGGGGACCTCAGGGAACGCCCTGGTGGCCTCAGGAAAGGCCAGTCCCCATGCAAGTTCCTAGGGGGCCTCTCGGGATTCCTCTCCCGTCGATACCGGGTCCAAAATCCTTGTTTGGAGTCAGGGCCGGAACCGAGGATTACTCTCAGGGGCTGACATGGATATTTGGGTACTTCTGGAGTCTCCCCAGGGGAGTCAGGCCTCGTCTCGAGTGGGGGCATGCACGTGCGCTTTCCTTTAAGGCTGTAGCAGCAATGTCCTGCTTCCCGTCGCGTGGATCAAAGGATCTGTGGTTTTCCCTCGAGGCTTTCCCTCGAGGCTTTCCCACAGGGCTGTCCCACGTGACACTGTGGTGTGAGTCGATCCTCGGCGTGATAGATGAGCCAGTGCAGGGCAAACAGGTTCCTCTGGAATGGACTGAGACATCTGGGGGACTCTTGGAATGGTGGTACGACCATGGAGTTCCTCTCGCCTTTCCTGTTGAGAGTGCCTCCTCTTGAGATGCGACAGGAACACTGGGAATTCTTTCCCATTTAAAGCAGGGAAAGGATCCCTCATCTCGAGCTACGAGGGGGAAACGGGGCTCCTCTGGTTGTGGGTGGGACGATCGTGCTTCCTCTCGAGTGGAGACGGGTATGGCGGTGAACTACTTGAGTTGCAGCAAGGGTGTGAAAGACCCTTTCGAAGTTCCAGAGGTTAGGTGTCATTAGTCTCCAGACGCCTCATCGGAAATAGGCCTCATCTCGCCTGGAAAGGAGAACTTCCTGGATTTTCTCGAGTTGCAGCAGGTGTTCTCGAGTTAAGACGGGGACCTCAGGGACCCGCCCTGGTGGCCTCAGGAGAGGCCAGTCCCCATGCGATTTGCTAGGGGGCTTCTCGGGACTCCTCTCCCGTCGATACCGGGGCCAAAAACCTTGTGTGGAGTCAGGGCCGGAACCGAGGATTCCTCTCAGGGGCTGACATGGATCTTTGGGTACTTGTGGAGTCTCCCCAGGGGAGTCAGGCCTAGTCTCGAGTGGGGGCATGCACGTGTGCTTTCCTTCCAGGCTGTAGCAGCAATGTCACGCTTCCCGTGGCGTGGATCAAAGGATCTGTGGTTTTCCCTCGAGGCTTTCCCTCGAGGCTTTCCCACAGTTCTGTCCCACGTGCCACCGTGGTGTGAGTCGATTCTCGGCGTGAAAGATGAGCCAGTGCAGGGCAAAAAGGTTCCTCTGGAATGGACTGAGACATTTGGGGGACTCTTGGAATGGTGGTACGACCATGGAGTTCCTCTCGCCTTTCCTGTTGAGAGTGCCTCCTCTTGAGATGCAACGGGAACGCCGGGAATTCTTTCCCGTTGAAAGCAGGGAAAGGATCCCTCATCTCGAGCTACGAGGGGGAAACGGGGCTCCTCTGGATGTGGGCGGGACCATCGTGCTTCCTCTCGAGTGGAGACGGGTATGGCGGTGAAATTCTTGAGTTGCAGCAAGGGTGTGAAAGAACCTTTCCAAGTACCAGAGGTTAGGTGTCATTAGTCTCCAGACGCCTCATCGGAAATAGGCCTCATTTCGCCTGGAAAGGAGAACTTCCTGGATTTTCTCGAGTTGCGGCAGGTGTTCTCGAGTTACGTCAGGGACCTCAGGGACCCGCCCTGGTGGCCTCAGGAACGGCCAGTCCCCATGCTAGTTGCTTGGGGGCCTCTCGGGATTCCTCTCCCGTCGATACCGGGGCCAAAAACCTTGTGTGGAGTCAGGGCCGGAACCGAGGATTCCTCTCAGGGGCTGACATGGATCTTTGGGTACTTCTGGAGTCTCCCCAGGGGAGTCAGGCCTCGTCTCGAGTGGGGGCATGCACGTGCGCTTTCCTTCCAGGCTGTAGCAGCAATGTCATGCTTCCCGTCGCGTGGATCAAAGGATCTGTGGTTTTCCCTCGAGGCTTTCCCTCGAGGCTTTCCCACAGGGCTGTCCCACGTGCCACCGTGGTGTGAGTCGATCCTCGGCCTGAAAGATGAGCCAGTACAGGGCAAAGAGGTTCCTCTGGAATGGACTGAGACATCTGGGGGACTCTTGGAATGGTGGTACGACCATGGAGCTCCTCTCGCCTTTCCTGTTGAGAGTGCCTCCTCTTGAGATGCGACGGAAACGCCGGGAATTCTTTCCCGTTGAAAGCAGGGAAAGGATCCCTCATCTTGAGCTACGAGGGGGAAACGGGGCTCCTCTGGAAGTGGGCGGGACCATCGTGCTTCCTCTCGAGTGGAGACGGGTATGGCGGTGAACTTCTTGAGTTGCAGCAAGGGTGTGAAAGACCCTTTCGAAGTTCCAGAGGTTAGGTGTCATTAGTCTCCAGACGCCTCATCGGAAATAGGCCTCATCTCGCCTGGAAGGGAGAACTTCCTGGATTTTCTCGAGTTGCGGCAGGTGTTCTCGAGTTACGACGGGGACCTCAGGGACCCGCCCTGGTGGCCTCAGGAACGGCCAGTCCCCATGCTAGTTGCTAGGGGGCCTCTCGGGATTCCTCTCCCGTCGATACCGGGGCCAAAAACCTTGTGTGGAGTCAGGGCCGGAACCGAGGATTCCTCTCAGGGGCTGACATGGATCTTTGGGTACTTCTGGAGTCTCCCCAGGAGAGTCAGGCCTCGTCTCGAGTGTGGGCATGCACGTGCGCTTTCCTTCCAGGCTGTAGCAGCAATGTCATGCTTCCCGTGGCGTGGATCAAAGGATCTGTGGTTTTCCCTCGAGGCTTTCCCTCGAGGCTTTCCCACAGGGCTGTCCCACGTGCCACCGAGGTGTGAGTCGATCCTCGGCGTGAAAGATGAGCCAGTACAGGGCAAAGAGGTTCCTCTGGAATGGACTGAGACATCTGGGGGACTCTTGGAATGGTGGTACGACCATGGAGCTCCTCTCGCCTTTCCTGTTGAGAGTGCCTCCTCTTGAGATGCGACGGAAACGCCGGGAATTCTTTCCCATTGAAAGCAGGGAAAGGATCCCTCATCTCGAGCTACGAGGGGGAAACGGGGCTCCTCTGGATGTGGGCGGGACCATCGTGCTTCCTCTCGAGTGGAAACGGGTATGGTGGTGAACTTCTTGAGTTGCAGCAAGGGTGTGAAAGACCCTTTCGAAGTTCCAGAGGTTAGGTGTCATTAGTCTCCAGACGCCTCATCGGAAATAGGCCTCATCTCGCCTGGAAGGGAGAACTTCCTGGATTTTCTCGAGTTGCGGCAGGTGTTCTCTAGTTACGACGGGGACCTCAGGGACCCGCCCTGGTGGCCTCAAGAACGGCCAGTCCCCATGCTAGTTGCTTGGGGGCCTCTCGGGATTCCTCTCCCGTCGATACCGGGGCCAAAAACCTTGTGTGGAGTCAGGGCCGGAACCGAGGATTCCTCTCAGGGGCTGACATGGATCTTTGGGTACTTCTGGAGTCTCCCCAGGGTTGTCAGGCCTCGTCTCGAGTGGGGGCATGCACGTGCGCTTTCCTTCCAGGCTGTAGCAGCAATGTCACGCTTCCCGTCGCGTGGATCAAAGGATCTGTGGTTTTCCCTCTAGGCTTTCCTTCGAGGCTATCCCACAGGGCTGTCCCACGTGCCACCGTGGTGTGAGTCGATCTTCGGCATGAAAGATGAGCCAGTGCAGGGCAAAGAGGTTCCTCTGGAATGGACTGAAACATCAGGGGGACTCTTGGAATGGTGGTACGACCATGGAGTTCCTCTCGTCTTTCCTGTTGAGAGTGCCTCCTCTTGAGATGCGACGGGAACGCCGAAAATACTTTCCCGTTGATAGCAGGGAAAGGATCCCTCATCTCGAGCTACGAGGGGCAAACGGGGCTCCTCTGGATGTGGGCGGGACCATCATGTTTCCTCTCGAGTGGAGACGGTTATGGCGGTGAACTTCTTGAGTTGCAGCAAGGGTGTGAAAGACCCTTTCGAAGTTCCAGAGGTTCCGTGTCATTAGTCTCCAGACGCCTCATCGGAAATAGGCCTCATCTTGCCTGGAAGGGAGAACTTCCTGAAGTTTCTCGAGTTGCGGCAGGTGTTCTCGAGTTACGACGGGGACCTCAGGGACCCGCCCTGGTGGCCTCAGGAAAGGCCAGTCCCCATGCGAGTTGCTCGGGGGCCTCTCAGGATTCCTCTCCTGTCGATACCGGGGCCAAAAAACTTGTGTGGAGTCAGGGCCGGAACCGAGGATTCCTCTCAGGGGCTGACATGGATCTTTGGGTACTTCTGGAGTCTCCACAGGGGAGTCAGGCCTTGTCTCGAGTGGGGGCATGCACGTGCGCTTTCCTTCCAGGCTGTAGCAGCAATGTCTCGGTTCCCGTCGCGTGGATCAAAGGATCTGTGGTTTTCCCTCGAGGCTTTCCCACAGGGCTGTCCCACGTGCCACCGTGGTGTGAGTCGATTCTCGGCGTGAAAGATGAGACAGTGCAGGGCAAAGAGGTTCCTCTGGATTGGACTGAGACATCTGGGGGACTCTTGGAATGGTGGTACGACCATGGAGTTCCTCTCGCCTTTCCTGTTGAGAGTGCCTCCTCTTGAGATGCGACGGGAACGCCGGGAATTCTTTCCCGTTGAAAACAGGGAAAGGATCCCTCATTTCGAGCTACGAGGGGGAAACTGGGCTCCTCTGGATGTGGGCGGGACCATCGTGCTTCCTCTCGAGTGGAGACGGGTATGGCGGTGAAATTCTTGAGTTGCAGCAAGGGTGTGAAAGACCCTTTCGAAGTTCCAGAGGTTAGGTGTCATTAGTCTCCAGACGCCTCATCGGAAATAGGCCTCATTTCGCCTGGAAAGGAGAACTTCCTGGATTTTCTCGAGTTGCAGCAGGTGTTCTCGATTTACGACGGGGACCTCAGGGACCCGCCCTGGTTTCCTCAGGTACGGCCAGTCCCCATGCTAGTTGCTAGGGGGCCTCTCGGGATTCCTCTCCCGTCGATACCGGGGCCAAAAACCTTGTGTGGAGTCAGGGCCGGAACCGAGGATTCCTCTCAGGGGCTGACATGGATCTTTGGGTACTTCTGGAGTCTCCCCAGGGGAGTCAGGACTCGTCTCGAGTGGGGGCATGCACGTGCGCTTTCCTTCCAGGCTGTAGCAGCAATGTCACGCTTCCCATCGCGTGGATCAAAGGATCTGTGGTTTTCCCTCGAGGCTTTCCCTCGAGGCTTTCCCACAGGGCTGTCCCACGTGCCACCGTGGTGTGAGTCGATCCTCGGCGTGAAAGATGAGCCAGTGCAGGGCAAAGAGGCTCCTCTGGAATGGACTGAGACATCTGGGGGACTCTTGGAATGGTGGTACGACCATGGAGTTCCTCTCGCCTTTCCTGTTGAGAGTGCCTCCTCTTGAGATGCGACGGGAACGCCGGGAATTCTTTCCCGTTGAAAGCAGGGAATGGATCCCTCATCTCGAGCTCCGAGGGGGAAACGGGTCTCCTCTGGATGTGGGCGGGACCATCGTGCTTCCTCTCGAGTGGAGACGGGTATGGCGGTGAACTTCTTGAGTTGCAGCAAGGGTGTGAAAGACCCTTTCGAAGTTCCAGAGTTTAGGTGTCATTAGTCTCCAGACGCCTCATCGGAAATAGGCCTCATCTCGCCTGGAAGGGAGAACTTCCTGGATTTTCTCGAGTTGCGGCAGGTGTTCTCGAGTTACGACGGGGACCTCACGGACCCGCCCTGGTGGCCTCAGGAGAGGCCAGTCCCCATGCGAGTTGCTAGGGGGCCTCTCGGGATTCCTCTCCCGTCGATACCGGGGCCAAAAACCTTGTGTGGAGTCAGGGCCGGAACCGAGGATTCCTCTCAGGGGCTGACATGGATCTTTGGGTACTTCTGGAGTCTCCCCAGGGGAGTCAGGCCTCGTCTCGAGTGGGGGCATGCACGTGCGCTTTCCTTCCAGGCTGTAGCAGCAATGTCACGCTTCCCGTCGCGTGGATCAAAGGATCTGTGATTTTCCCTCGAGGCTTTCGCTCGAGGCATACCCACAGGGCTGTCCCACGTGCCACCGTGGTGTGAGTCGATCCTCGGCGTGAAAGATGAGCCAGTGCAGGGAAAAGAGGCTCCTCTGGAATGGACTGAGACATCTGGGGGACTCTTGGAATGGTGGTACGACCATGGAGTTCCTCTCGTCTTTCCTGTTTAGAGTGCCTCCTCTTGAGATGCGACGGGAACGCCGGGAATTCTTTCCCGTTGAAAGCAGGGAATGGATCCCTCATCTCGAGCTACGAGGGTGAAACGGGGCTCCTCTGGATGTGGGCGGGACCATCGTGCTTCCTCTCGAGTGGAGACGGGTATGGCGGTGAACTTCTTGAGTTGCAGCAAGGGTGTGAAAGACCCTTTCGAAGTTCCAGAGGTTAGGTGTCATTTGTCTCAAGAGGCCTCATCGGAAATAGGCCTCATCTCGCCTGGAAGGGAGAACTTCCTGGATTTTCTCGAGTTGCGGCAGGTGTTCTCGAGTTACGACGGGGACCTCAGGGACCCGCCGTGGTGGCCTCAGGAGAGGCCAGTCCCCATGCGAGTTGCTAGGGGGCCTCTCGGGATTCCTCTCCCGACGATACCGGGACCAAAAACCTTGTGTGGAGTCAGGGCCGGAACCGAGGATTCCTCTCAGGGGCTGACATGGATCTTTGGGTACTTCTGGAGTCTCCCCAGGGGAGTCAGGCCTCGTCTCGAGTGGGGGCATGCAAGTGCACTTTCCTTCCAGGCTGTAGCAGCAATGTCACGCTTCCCGTCGCGTGGATCAAAGGATCTGTGGTTTTCCCTCGAGGCTTTCCCTCGAGGCTTTCCCACAGGGCTGTCCCACGTGCCACCGTGGTGTGAGTCGATCCTCGGCGTGAAAGATGAGCCAGTGCAGGGCAAAGAGGCTCCTCTGGAATGGACTGAGACATCTGGGGGACTCTTGGAATGGTGGTACGACCATGGAGTTCCTCTCGCCTTTCCTGTTGAGAGTGCCTCCTCTTGAGATGCGACGGGAACGCCGGGAATTCTTTCCCGTTGAAAGCAGGGAAAGGATCCCTCATCTCGAGCTACGAGGGGGAAACGGGGCTCCTCTGGATGTGGGCGGGACCATCGTGCTTCCTCTCGAGTGGAGACGGGTTCGGCGGTGAACTTCTTGAGTTGCAGCAAGGGTGTGAAAGACCCTTTCGAAGTTCCAGAGGTTAGGTGACATTTGTCTCCAGAGGCCTCATCGGAAATAGGCCTCATCTCGCCTGGAAGGGAGAACTTCCTGGATTTTCTCGAGTTGCGGCAGGTGTTCTCGAGTTACGACGGGGACCTCAGGGACCCGCCCTGTTAGCCTGAGGAGAGGCCAGTCCCCATGCGAGTTGCTAGGGGGCCTCTCGGGATTCCTATCCCGTCGATACCGGGGCCAAAAACCTTGTGTGGAGTCAGGGCCGGAACCGAGGATTCCTCTCAGGGGCTGACATGGATCTTTGGGTACTTGTGGAGTCTCCCCAGGGGAGTCAGGCCTCGTCTCGAGTGGGGGCATGCACGTGCGCTTTCCTTCCAGGCTGTAGCAGCAATGTCACGCTTCCCGTCGCGTGGATCAAAGGATCTGTGGTTTTCCCTCGAGGCTTTCCCTCGAGGCTTTCCCACAGGGCTGTCCCACGTGCCACCGTGGTGTGAGTCGATCCTCGGCGTGAAAGATGAGCCAGTGCAGGGCAAAGAGGCTCCTCTGGAATGGATTGAGACATCTGGGGGACTCTTGGAATGGTGGTACGACCATGGAGTTCCTCTCGCCTTTCCTGTTGAGAGTGCCTCCTCTTGAGATGCGACGGGAACGCCGGGAATTCTTTCCCGTTGAAAGCAGGGAATGGATCCCTCATCTCGAGCTCCAAGGGGGAAACGGGTCTCCTCTGGATGTGGGCGGGACCATCGTGCTTCCTCTCGAGTGGAGACGGGTATGGCGGTGAACTTCTTGAGTTGCAGCAAGGGTGTGAAAGACCCTTTCGAAGTTCCAGAGTTTAGGTGTCATTAGTCTCCAGACGCCTCATCGGAAATAGGCCTCATCTCGCCTGGAAGGGAGAACTTCCTGGATTTTCTCGAGTTGCGGCAGGTGTTCTCGAGTTACGACGGGGACCTCAGGGACCCTCCCTGGTGGCCTCAGGAGAGGCCAGTCCCCATGCGAGTTGCTAGGGGGCCTCTCGGGATTCCTCTCCCGTCGATACCGGGGCCAAAAACCTTGTGTGGAGTCAGGGCCGGAACCGAGGATTCCTCTCAGGGGCTGACATGGATCTTTGGGTACTTCTGGAGTCTCCCCAGGGGAGTCAGGCCTCGTCTCGAGTGGGGGCATGCACGTGCGCTTTCCTTCCAGGCTGTAGCAGCAATGTCACGCTTCCCGTCGCATGGATCAAAGGATCTGTGGTTTTCCCTCGATGCTGTCCCTCGTGGCTTTCCCACAGGGCTGTCCCACGTGCCACCGTGGTGTGAGTCGATCCTCGGCGTGAAAGATGAGCCAGTGCAGGGCAAGGAGGCTCCTCTGGAATGGACTGAGACATCTGGGGGACTCTTGGAATGGTGGTACGACCATGGAGTTCCTCTCGCCTTTCCTGTTGAGAGTGCCTCCTCTTGAGATGCGACGGGAACGCCGGGAATTCTTTCCCGTTGAAAGCAGGGAAAGGATCCCTCATCTCGAGCTACGAGGGGGAAACGGGGCTCCTCTGGATGTGGGCGGGACCATCGTGCTTCCTCTCGAGTGGAGACGGGTACGGCGGTGAACTTCTTGAGTTGCAGCAAGGGTGTGAAAGACCCTTTCGAAGTTCCAGAGGTTAGGTGTCATTTGTCTCCAAAGGCCTCATCGGAAATAGGCCTCATCTCGCCTGGAAGGGAGAACTTCCTGGATTTTCTCGAGTTGCGGCAGGTGTTCTCGACTTACGACGGGGACCTCAGGGACCCGCCCTGTTGGCCTCAGGAGAGGCCAGTCCCCATGCGAGTTGCTAGGGGGCCTCTCGGGATTCCTCTCCCTTTGATACCGGGGCCAAAATCCTTGTGTGGAGTCAGGGCCGGAACCGAGGATTCCTCTCAGGGGCTGACATGGATCTTTGGGTACTTGTGGAGTCTCCCCAGGGGAGTCAGGCCTCGTCTCAAGTGGGGGCATGCACGTGCGCTTTCCTTCCAGGCTGTAGCAGCAATGTCACGCTTCCCGTCGCGTGGATCAAAGGATCTGTGGTTTTCCCTCGAGGCTTTCCCTCGAGGCTTTCCCACAGGGCTGTCCCACGTGCCACCGTGGTGTGAGTCGATCATCGGCGTGAAAGATGAGCCAGTGCAGGGCAAAGAGGCTCCTCTGGAATGGACTGAGACATCTGGGGGACTCTTGGAATGGTGGTACGACCATGGAGTTCCTCTCGCCTTTCCTGTTGAGAGTGCCTCCTCTTGAGATGCGATGGGAACGCCGGGAATTCTTTCCCGTTGAAAGCAGGGAATGGATCCCTCATCTCGAGCTCCAAGGGGGAAACGGGTCTCCTCTGGATGTGGGCGGGACCATCGTGCTTCCTCTCGAGTGGAGACGGGTATGGCGGTGAACTTCTTGAGTTGCAGCAAGGGTGTGAAAGACCCTTTCGAAGTTCCAGAGTTTAGGTGTCATTAGTCTCCAGACGCCTCATCGGAAATAGGCCTCATCTCGCCTGGAAGGGAGAACTTCCTGGATTTTCTCGAGTTGCGGCAGGTGTTCTCGAGTTACGACGGGGACCTCACGGACCCGCCCTGGTGGCCTCAGGAGAGGCCAGTCCCCATGCGAGTTGCTAGGGGGCCTCTCGGGATTCCTCTCCCGTCGATACCGGGGCCAAAAACCTTGTGTGGAGTCAGGGCCGGAACCGAGGATTCCTCTCAGGGGCTGACATGGATCTTTGGGTACTTGTGGAGTCTCCCCAGGGGAGTCAGGCCTCGTCTCGAGTGGGGGCATGCACGTGCGCTTTCCTTCCAGGCTGTAGCAGCAATGTCACGCTTCCCGTCGCGTGGATCAAAGGATCTGTGATTTTCCCTCGAGGCTTTCGCTCGAGGCTTTCCCACTGGGCTGTCCCACTTGCCACCGTGGTGTGAGTCGATCCTCGGCGTGAAAGATGAGCCAGTGCAGGGCAAAGAGGCTCCTCTGGAATGGACTGAGACATCTGGGGGACTCTTGGAATGGTGGTACGACCATGGAGTTCCTCTCGCCTTTCCTGTTGAGAGTGCCTCCTCTTGAGATGCGACGGGAACGCCGGGAATTCTTTCCCGTTGAAAGCAGGGAATGGATCCCTCATCTCGAGCTCCAAGGGGGAAACGGGTCTCCTCTGGATGTGGGCGGGACCATCGTGCTTCCTCTCGAGTGGAGACGGGTATGGCGGTGAACTTCTTGAGTTGCAGCAAGGGTGTGAAAGACCCTTTCGAAGTTCCAGAGTTTAGGTGTCATTAGTCTCCAGACGCCTCATCGGAAATAGGCCTCATCTCGCCTGGAAGGGAGAACTTCCTGGATTTTCTCGAGTTGCGGCAGGTGTTCTCGAGTTACGACGGGGACCTCAGGGACCCGCCCTGGTGGCCTCAGGAGAGGCCAGTCCCCATGCGAGTTGCTAGGGGGCCTCTCGGGATTCCTCTCCCGTCGATACCGGGGCCAAAAACCTTGTGTGGAGTCAGGGCCCGAACCGAGGATTCCTCTCAGGGGCTGACATGGATCTTTGGGTACTTCTGGAGTCTCCCCAGGGGAGTCAGGCCTCGTCTCGAGTGGGGGCATGCACGTGCGCTTTCCTTCCAGGCTGTAGCAGCAATGTCACGCTTCCCGTCGCATGGATCAAAGGATCTGTGGTTTTCCCTCGAGGCTTTCCCTCGTGGCTTTCCCACAGGGCTGTCCCACGTGCCACCGTGGTGTGAGTCGATCCTCGGCGTGAAAGATGAGCCAGTGCAGGGCAAAGAGGCTCCTCTGGAATGGACTGAGACATCTGGGGGACTCTTGGAATGGTGGTACGACCATGGAGTTCCTCTCGCCTTTCCTGTTGAGAGTGCCTCCTCTTGAGATGCGACGGGAACGCCGGGAATTCTTTCCCGTTGAAAGCAGGGAAAGGATCCCTCATCTCGAGCTACGAGGGGGATACGGGGCTCCTCTGGATGTGGGCGGGACCATCGTGCTTCCTCTCGAGTGGAGACGGGTACGGCGGTGAACTTCTTGAGTTGCAGCAAGGGTGTGAAAGACCCTTTCGAAGTTCCAGAGGTTAGGTGTCATTAGTCTCCAGACGCCTCATCGGAAATAGGCCTCATCTCGCCTGGAAGGGAGAACTTCCTGGATTTTCTCGAGTTGCGGCAGGTGTTCTCGAGTTACGACGGGGACCTCAGGGACCCGCCCTGGTGGCCCCAGGAGAGGCCAGTCCCCATGCTAGTTGCTAGGGGGCCTCTCGGGATTCCTCTCCCGTCGATACCGGGGCCAAAAACCTTGTGTGGAGTCAGGGCCGGAACCGAGGATTCCTCTCAGGGGCTGACATGGATCTTTGGGTACTTCTGGAGTCTCCCCAGGGGAGTCAGGACTCGTCTCGAGTGGGGGCATGCACGTGCGCTTTCCTTCCAGGCTGTAGCAGCAATGTCATGCTTCCCGTCGCGTGGATCAAAGGATCTGTGGTTTTCCCTCGAGGCTTTCCCTCGAGGCTTTCCCACAGGGCTGTCCCACGTGCCACCATGGTGTGATTCGATCCTCGGCGTGAAAGATGAGCCAGTGCAGGGCAAAGAGTTTCCTCTGGAATGGACTGAGAAATCTCGGGGACTCTTGGAATGGTGATACGACCATGGAGTTCCTCTCATCTTTCCTGTTGAGAGTGCCTCCTCTTGAGATGCGACGGGAACGCCGGGAATTCTTTCCCGTTGATAGTAGGGAAAGGATCGCTCATCTCGAGCTACGAGGGGGAAACGGGGCTCCTCTGGATGTGGGCGGGAACATCGTGTTTCCTGTCGAGTGGAGACGGGTATGGCGGTGAACTTCTTGAGTTGCAGCAAGGGTGTGAAAGACCCTTTCGAAGTTCCAGAGGTTCGGTGTCATTAGTCTCCAGACGCCTCATCGGAAATAGGCCTCATCTCGCCTGGAAGGGAGAACTTCCTGGATTTTCTCGAGTTGCAGCAGGTGTTCTCGAGTTACGACGGGGACCTCAGGGACCCGCCCTGGTGTCCTCAGGAAAGGCCAGTCCCCATGCGAGTTGCTCGGGGGCCTCTCGGAATTCCTCTCCCGTCGATACCGGGGCCAAAATCCTTCTGTGTCGTCAGGGCCGGAACCGAGGATTCCTCTCAGGGGCTGACATGGGTCTTTGGGTACTTCTGGAGTCTCCCCAGGGGGGTCAGGCCTCGTCTCGAGTGGGGGCATGCACGTGCGCCTTCCTTCCAGGCTGTAGCAGCAATGTCACGCTTCCCGTCGCGTGGATCAAAGGATCTGTGGTTTTCCCTCGAGGCTTTCCCTCGAGGCTTTCCCACAGGGCTGTCTCACGTGCCACCGTTGTGTGAGTCGATCCTCGGCGTGAAAGATGAGCCAGTGCAGGGCAAACAGGTTCCTCTGGAATGGACTGAGACATCTGGGGGACTCTTGGAATGGTGGTACGACCATGGAGTTCCTCTCGGGTTTCCTGTTGAGAGTGCCTCCTCTTGAGATGCGACGGGAACGCCGGGAATTCTTTCCCGTTGAAAGCAGGGAAAGAATCCCTCATCTCGAGCTACGAGGGGGAAAAGGGGCTCCTCTGGATGTGGGCGGGACCATCGTGCTTCCTTTCGAGTGGAGACGGGTATGGCGGTGAAATTCTTGAGTTGCAGCAAGGGTGTGAAAGACCCTTTCGAAGTTCCAGAGGTTAGGTGTCATTAGTCTCCAGACGCCTCATCGGAAATAGGCCTCATTTCGCCTGGAGAGGAGAACTTCCTGGATTTTCTCGAGTTGCAGCAGGTGTTCTCGATTTACGACGGGGACCTCAGGGACCCGCCCTGGTGGCCTCAGAAACGGCCAGTCCCCATGCTAGTTTCTAGGGGGCCTCTCGGGATTCCTCTCCCGTCGATACCGGGGCCAAAAACCTTGTGTGGAGTCAGGGCCGGAACCGAGGATTCCTCTCAGGGGCTGACATGGATCTTTGGGTACTTCTGGAGTCTCCCCAGGGGAGTCAGGACTCGTCTCGAGTGGGGGCATGCACGTGCGCTTTCCTTCCAGGCTGTAGCAGCAATGTCACGCTTCCCGGCTCGTGGATCAAAGGATCTGTGGTTTTCCCTCGAGGCTTTCCCTCGAGGCTTTCCCACAGGGCTGTCCCACGTGCCACCGTGGTGTGAGTCAATCCTCGGCGTGAAAGATGAGCCAGTGCAGGGCAAAGAGTTTCCTCTGGAATGGACTGAGAAATCTCGGGGACTCTTGGAATGGTGATTCGACCATGGAGTTCCTCTCATCTTTCCTATTGAGAGTGCCTCCTCTTGAGATGCGACGGGAACGCCGGGAATTCTTTCCCGTTGATAGCAGGGAAAGGATCCCTCATCTCGAGCTCCGAGGGGGAAACGGGGCTCCTCTGGATGTGGGCGGGACCATCGTGTTTCCTCTCGAGTGGAGACGGGTATGGCGGTGAACTTCTTGAGTTGCAGCAAGGGTGTGAAAGACCCTTTCGAAGTTCCAGAGGTTCGGTGTCATTAGTCTCCAGACGCCTCATCGGAAATAGGCCTCATCTCGCCTGGAAGGGAGAACTTCCTGGATTTTCTCGAGTTGCGGCAGGTGTTCTCGAGTTACGACGGGGACCTCAGGGACCCGCCCTGGTGGCCTCAGGAGAGGCCAGTCCCCATGCGAGTTGCTAGGGGGCCTCTCGGGATTCCTCTCCCGTCGATACCAGGGCCAAAAACCTTGTGTGGAGTCAGGGCCGGAACCGAGGATTCCTCTCAGGGGCTGACATGGATCTTTGGGTACTTGTGGAGTCTCCCCAGGGGAGTCAGGCCTCGTCTCGAGTGGGGGCATGCACGTGCGCTTTCCTTCCAGGCTGTAGCAGCAATGTCACGCTTCCCGTCGCGTGGATCAAAGGATCTGTGGTTTTCCCTCGAGGCTTTCCCTCGAGGCTTTCCCACAGGGCTGTCCCACGTGCCACCGTGGTGTGAGTCGATCCTCGGCGTGAAAGATGAGCCAGTGCAGGGAAAAGAGGCTCCTCTGGAATGGACTGAGACATCTGGGGGACTCTTGGAATGGTGGTACGACCATGGAGTTCCTCTCGTCTTTCCTATTGAGAGTGCCTCCTCTTGAGATGCGACGGGAACGCCGGGAATTCTTTCCCGTTGACAGCAGGGAATGGATCCCTCATCTCGAGCTACGAGGGGGAAACGGGGCTCCTCTGGATGTGGGCGGGACCATCGTGCTTCCTCTCGAGTGGAGACGGGTATGGCGGTGAACTTCTTGAGTTGCAGCAAGGGTGTGAAAGATCCTTTTGAAGTCCAAGACATTAGCTGTCATTAGACTCCAGACGCCTCATCGGAAAGAGGCCTCATCTCGCCTGGAAGGGAGAACTTCCTGGATTTTCTCGAGTTGCGGCAGGTGTTCTTGAGTTACGACGGGGACCTCAGGGACCCGCCGTGGTGGCCACAGGAGAGGCCAGTCCCCATGCGAGTGGCTAGGGGGCTTCACCGGATTCCTCTCCCGTCGATACTGGGACCAAAAACCTTGTGTGGAGTCAGGGCCGAAACCGAGGATTCCTCTCAGGGGCTGACATGGATCTTTGGGTACTTCTGGAGTCTCCCCAGGGGAGTCAGGCCTCGTCTCGTGTGGGGGCATGCACATGCGCTTTCCTTCCAGGCTGTAGCAGCAATGTCACGCTTCCCGGCTCGTGGATCAAAGGATCTGTGGTTTTCCCTCGAGGCTTTCCCTCGAGGCTTTCCCACAGGGCTGTCCCACGTGCCACCGTGGTGTGAGTCAATCCTCGGCGTGAAAGATGAGCCAGTGCAGGGCAAAGAGTTTCCTCTGGAATGGACTGAGAAATCTCGGGGACTCTTGGAATGGTGGTACGACCATGGAGTTCCTCTCATCTTTCCTGTTGAGAGTGCCTCCTCTTGAGATGCGACGGGAACGCCGGGAATTCTTTCCCGTTGATAGCAGGGAAAGGATCGCTCATCTCGAGCTACGAGGGGAAAACGGGGCTCCTCTGGATGTGGGCGGGACCATCGTGTTTCCTCTCGAGTGGAGACGGGTATGGCGGTGAACTTCTTGAGTTGCAGCAAGGGTGTGAAAGACCCTTTCGAAGTTCCAGAGGTTCGGTGTCATTAGTCTCCAGACGTCTCATCGGAAATAGGCCTCATCTCGCCTGGAAGGGAGAACTTCCTGGATTTTCTCGAGTTGCGGCAGGTGTTCTCGAGTTACGACGGGGACCTCAGGGACCCGCCCTGGTGGCCTCAGGAAAGGCCAGTCCCCATGCGAGTTGCTCGGGGGCCTCTCGTGATTCCTCTCCCGTCGATACCGGGGCCAAAAACTTTGTGTGGAGTCAGGGCCGGAACCGAGGATTCCTCTCAGGTGATGACATGGATCTTTGGGTACTTCTGGAGTCTCCCCAGGGGAGTCAGGCCTCGTCTCGAGTGGGGGCATGCACGTGCGCTTTCCTTCCAGGCTGTAGCAGCAATGTCACGCTTCCCGTCGCGTGGATCAAAGGATCTGTGGTTTACACTCGAGGCTTTCCCACAGGGCTGTCCCACTTGCCACCGTGGTGTGAGTCAATCCTCGGCGTGAAAGATGAGCCAGTGCAGGGCAAAGAGGTTCCTCTGGAATGGACTGAGAAATCTCGGGGACTCTTGGAATGGTGGTACGACCATGGAGTTCCACTCGTCTTTCCTGTTGAGAGTGCCTCCTCTTGAGATGCGACGGGAACGCCGAAAATACTTTCCCGTTGAAAGCAGGGAAAAGATCCCTCATCTCGAGCTACAAGGGGCAAACGGGGCTCCTCTGGATGTGGGCGGGACCATCATGTTTCCTCTCGAGTGGAGACGGTTATGGCGGTGAACTTCTTGAGTTGCAGCAAGGGTGTGAAAGACCCTTTCGAAGTTCCAGAGGTTCCGTGTCATTAGTCTCCAGACGCCTTATCGGAAATAAGCCTCATCTCGCCTGGAAGGGAGAACTTCCTGGATTTTCTCGAGTTGCGGCAGGTGTTCTCGAGTTACGACGGGGACCTCAGGAACCCGCCCTGGTGGCCTCAGGAAAGGTCAGTCCCCTTGCGAGTTCCTAGGGGGCCTCTCGGGATTCCTCTCCCGTCGATACAAGGGCCAAAATACTTGTGTGGAGTCAGGGCCGGAACCGAGGATTCCTCTTAGGGGCTGACATGGATCTTTGGGTACTTCTGGAGTCTCCCCAGGGGAGTCAGGCCTCGTCTCGAGTGGGGGCATGCACGTGCGCTTTCCTTACAGGCTGTAGCAGCAATGTCACGGTTCCCGTCGCGTGGATCAAAGGATCTGTGGTTTTCCCTCGAGGCTTTCCCACAGGGCTGACCCACGTGCCACCGTGGTGTGAGTCGATCCTCGGCGTGAAAGATGAGCCAGTGCAGGGCAAAGAGGTTCCTCTGGAATGGACTGAGACATCTGGGGGACTCTTGGAATGGTGGTACGACCATGGAGTTCCTCTCACCTTTCCTGTTGAGAGTTCCTCCTCTTGAGATGCGACGGGAACGCCGGGAATTCTTTCCTGTTGAAAGCAGGGAAAGGATCCCTCATCTCGAGCTACGAGGGGGAAACGGGGCTCCTCTGAATGTGGGCGGGACCATCGTGCTTCCTCTCGAGTGGAGACGGGTATGGCGGTGAACTTCTTGAGTTGCAGCAAGGGTGTGAAAGACCCTTTTGAAGTCCCAGAGATTAGCTGTCATTAGACTCCAGACGCCTCATCGGAAATAGGCCTCATCTCGCCTGGAACGGAGAACTTCCTGGATTTTCTCGAGTTGCGGCAGGTGTTCTCGAGTTACGACGGGGACGTCAGGGACAAGCCCTGGTGGCCTCAGGAAACTCCAGTCCCCATACGAGTTGCTAGGTTGCCTCTCGGGATTCCTATCAAGTCGATACCGGGGCCAAAAACCTTGTGTGGAGTCAGGGCCGGAACGGAGGATTCCTCTAAGGGGCTGACATGGATCTTTGGGTCTTTCTGGAGTCTCCCCAGGGGAGTCAGGCCTCGTCTCGAGTGGGGGCATGCACGTGCGCTTTCCTTCCAGGCTGTAGCAGCAATGTCACGCTTCCCGTCGCGTGGATCAAAGGATCTGTGGTTTTCCCTCTTGGCTTTCCCTCGAGGCTATCCCACAGGGCTGTCCCAATGCCACCGTGGTGTGAGTCGATCTTCGGCATGAAAGATGAGCCAGTGCAGGGCAAAGAGGTTCCTCTGGAATGGACTGAAACATCTGGGGGACTCTTGGAATGGTGGTACGACCATGGAGTTCCTCTCGTCTTTCCTGTTGAGAGTGCCTCCTCTTGAGATGCGACGGGAACGCCGAAAATACTTTCCCGTTGATAGCAGGGAAAGGATCCCTCATCTCGAGCTACGAGGGGCAAACGGGGCTCCTCTGGATGTGGGCGGGACCATCATGTTTCCTCTCGAGTGGAGACGGTTATGGCGGTGAACTTCTTGAGTTGCAGCAAGGGTGTGAAAGACCCTTTCGAAGTTCCAGAGGTTCCGTGTCATTAGTCTCCAGACGCCTCATCGGAAATAGGCCTCATCTCGCCTGGAAGGGAGAACTTCCTGAAGTTTCTCGAGTTGCGGCAGGTGTTCTCGAGTTACGACGGGGACCTCAGGGACCCGCCCTGGTGGCCTCAGGAAAGGCCAATCCCCATGCTAGTTGCTCGGGGGCCTCTCAGGATTCCTCTCCTGTCGATACCGGGGCCAAAAAACTTGTGTGGAGTCAGGGCCGGAACCGAGGATTCCTCTCAGGGGCTGACATGGATCTTTGGGTACTTCTGGAGTCTCCCCAGGGGAGTCAGGCCTCGTCTCGAGTGGGGGCATGCACGTGCGCTTTCCTTCCAGGCTGTAGCCGCAATGTCTCGGTTCCCGTCGCGTGGATCAAAGGATCTGTGGTTTTCCCTCGAGGCTTTCCCACAGGGCTGTCCCACGTGCCACCGTGATGTGAGTTGATTCTCGGCGTGAAAGATTAGACAGTGCAGGGCAAAGAGGTTCCTCTGGATTGGACTGAGACATCTGGGGGACTCTTGGAATCGTGGTAGGACCATGGAGTTCCTCTCGCCTTTCCTGTTGAGAGTGCCTCCTCTTGAGATGCGACGTGAACGCCGGGAATTCTTTCCCGTTGAAAGCAGGGAAAGGATCCCTCATCTCGAGCTACGAGGGGGAAACGGGGCTCCTCTGGATGTGGGCGGGACCATCGTGCTTCCTCTCGAGTGGAGACGGGTATGGCGGTGAACTTCTTGAGTTGCAGCAAGGGTGTGAAAGACCCTTTCGAAGTTCCAGAGTTTAGGTGTCATTAGTCTCCAGACGCCTCATCGGAAATAGGCCTCATCTCGCCTGGAAGGGAGAACTTCCTGGATTTTCTCGAGTTGCGGCAGGTGTTCTCGAGTTACGACGGGGACCTCAGGGACCCTCCCTGGTGGCCTCAGGAGAGGCCAGTCCCCATGCGAGTTGCTAGGGGGCCTCTCGGGATTCCTCTCCCGTCGATACCGGGGCCAAAAACCTTGTGTGGAGTCAGGGCCGGAACCGAGGATTCCTCTCAGGGGCTGACATGGATCTTTGGGTACTTCTGGAGTCTCCCCAGGGGAGTCAGGCCTCGTCTCGAGTGGGGGCATGCACGTGCGCTTTCCTTCCAGGCTGTAGCAGCAATGTCACGCTGCCCGTCGCATGGATCAAAGGATCTGTGGTTTTCCCTCGATGCTGTCCCTCGTGGCTTTCCCACAGGGCTGTCCCACGTGCCACCGTGGTGTGAGTCGATCCTCGGCGTGAAAGATGAGCCAGTGCAGGGCAAGGAGGCTCCTCTGGAATGGACTGAGACATCTGGGGGACTCTTGGAATGGTGGTACGACCATGGAGTTCCTCTCGCCTTTCCTGTTGAGAGTGCCTCCTCTTGAGATGCGACGGGAACGCCGGGAATTCTTTCCCGTTGAAAGCAGGGAAAGGATCCCTCATCTCGAGCTACGAGGGGGAAACGGGGCTCCTCTGGATGTGGGCGGGACCATCGTGCTTCCTCTCGAGTGGAGACGGGTACGGCGGTGAACTTCTTGAGTTGCAGCAAGGGTGTGAAAGACCCTTTCGAAGTTCCAGAGGTTAGGTGTCATTTGTCTCCAAAGGCCTCATCGGAAATAGGCCTCATCTCGCCTGGAAGGGAGAACTTCCTGGATTTTCTCGAGTTGCGGCAGGTGTTCTCGACTTACGACGGGGACCTCAGGGACCCGCCCTGTTGGCCTCAGGAGAGGCCAGTCCCCATGCGAGTTGCTAGGGGGCCTCTCGGGATTCCTCTCCCTTTGATACCGGGGCCAAAATCCTTGTGTGGAGTCAGGGCCGGAACCGAGGATTCCTCTCAGGGGCTGACATGGATCTTTGGGTACTTGTGGAGTCTCCCCAGGGGAGTCAGGCCTCGTCTCAAGTGGGGGCATGCACGTGCGCTTTCCTTCCAGGCTGTAGCAGCAATGTCACGCTTCCCGTCGCGTGGATCAAAGGATCTGTGGTTTTCCCTCGAGGCTTTCCCTCGAGGCTTTCCCACAGGGCTGTCCCACGTGCCACCGTGGTGTGAGTCGATCATCGGCGTGAAAGATGAGCCAGTGCAGGGCAAAGAGGCTCCTCTGGAATGGACTGAGACATCTGGGGGACTCTTGGAATGGTGGTACGACCATGGAGTTCCTCTCGCCTTTCCTGTTGAGAGTGCCTCCTCTTGAGATGCGATGGGAACGCCGGGAATTCTTTCCCGTTGAAAGCAGGGAATGGATCCCTCATCTCGAGCTCCAAGGGGGAAACGGGTCTCCTCTGGATGTGGGCGGGACCATCGTGCTTCCTCTCGAGTGGAGACGGGTATGGCGGTGAACTTCTTGAGTTGCAGCAAGGGTGTGAAAGACCCTTTCGAAGTTCCAGAGTTTAGGTGTCATTAGTCTCCAGACGCCTCATTGGAAATAGGCCTCATCTCGCCTGGAAGGGAGAACTTCCTGGATTTTCTCGAGTTGCGGCAGGTGTTCTCGAGTTACGACGGGGACCTCACGGACCCGCCCTGGTGGCCTCAGGAGAGGCCAGTCCCCATGCGAGTTGCTAGGGGGCCTCTCGGGATTCCTCTCCCGTCGATACCGGGGCCAAAAACCTTGTGTGGAGTCAGGGCCGGAACCGAGGATTCCTCTCAGGGGCTGACATGGATCTTTGGGTACTTGTGGAGTCTCCCCAGGGGAGTCAGGCCTCGTCTCGAGTGGGGGCATGCACGTGCGCTTTCCTTCCAGGCTGTAGCAGCAATGTCACGCTTCCCGTCGCGTGGATCAAAGGATCTGTGATTTTCCCTCGAGGCTTTCGCTCGAGGCTTTCCCACAGGGCTGTCCCACTTGCCACCGTGGTGTGAGTCGATCCTCGGCGTGAAAGATGAGCCAGTGCAGGGCAAAGAGGCTCCTCTGGAATGGACTGAGACATCTGGGGGACTCTTGGAATGGTGGTACGACCATGGAGTTCCTCTCGCCTTTCCTGTTGAGAGTGCCTCCTCTTGAGATGCGACGGGAACGCCGGGAATTCTTTCCCGTTGAAAGCAGGGAATGGATCCCTCATCTCGAGCTCCAAGGGGGAAACGGGTCTCCTCTGGATGTGGGCGGGACCATCGTGCTTCCTCTCGAGTGGAGACGGGTATGGCGGTGAACTTCTTGAGTTGCAGCAAGGGTGTGAAAGACCCTTTCGAAGTTCCAGAGTTTAGGTGTCATTAGTCTCCAGACGCCTCATCGGAAATAGGCCTCATCTCGCCTGGAAGGGAGAACTTCCTGGATTTTCTCGAGTTGCGGCAGGTGTTCTCGAGTTACGACGGGGACCTCAGGGACCCGCCCTGGTGGCCTCATGAGAGGCCAGTCCCCATGCGAGTTGCTAGGGGGCCTCTCGGGATTCCTCTCCCGTCGATACCGGGGCCAAAAACCTTGTGTGGAGTCAGGGCCCGAACCGAGGATTCCTCTCAGGGGCTGACATGGATCTTTGGGTACTTCTGGAGTCTCCCCAGGGGAGTCAGGCCTCGTCTCGAGTGGGGGCATGCACGTGCGCTTTCCTTCCAGGCTGTAGCAGCAATGTCACGCTTCCCGTCGCATGGATCAAAGGATCTGTGGTTTTCCCTCGAGGCTTTCCCTCGTGGCTTTCCCACAGGGCTGTCCCACGTGCCACCGTGGTGTGAGTCGATCCTCGGCGTGAAAGATGAGCCAGTGCAGGGCAAAGAGGCTCCTCTGGAATGGACTGAGACATCTGGGGGACTCTTGGAATGGTGGTACGACCATGGAGTTCCTCTCGCCTTTCCTGTTGAGAGTGCCTCCTCTTGAGATGCGACGGGAACGCCGGGAATTCTTTCCCGTTGAAAGCAGGGAAAGGATCCCTCATCTCGAGCTACGAGGGGGATACGGGGCTCCTCTGGATGTGGGCGGGACCATCGTGCTTCCTCTCGAGTGGAGACGGGTACGGCGGTGAACTTCTTGAGTTGCAGCAAGGGTGTGAAAGACCCTTTCGAAGTTCCAGAGGTTAGGTGTCATTAGTCTCCAGACGCCTCATCGGAAATAGGCCTCATCTCGCCTGGAAGGGAGAACTTCCTGGATTTTCTCGAGTTGCGGCAGGTGTTCTCGAGTTACGACGGGGACCTCAGGGACCCGCCCTGGTGGCCCCAGGAGAGGCCAGTCCCCATGCTAGTTGCTAGGGGGCCTCTCGGGATTCCTCTCCCGTCGATACCGGGGCCAAAAACCTTGTGTGGAGTCAGGGCCGGAACCGAGGATTCCTCTCAGGGGCTGACATGGATCTTTGGGTACTTCTGGAGTCTCCCCAGGGGAGTCAGGACTCGTCTCGAGTGGGGGCATGCACGTGCGCTTTCCTTCCAGGCTGTAGCAGCAATGTCATGCTTCCCGTCGCGTGGATCAAAGGATCTGTGGTTTTCCCTCGAGGCTTTCCCTCGAGGCTTTCCCACAGGGCTGTCCCACGTGCCACCATGGTGTGATTCGATCCTCGGCGTGAAAGATGAGCCAGTGCAGGGCAAAGAGTTTCCTCTGGAATGGACTGAGAAATCTCGGGGACTCTTGGAATGGTGATACGACCATGGAGTTCCTCTCATCTTTCCTGTTGAGAGTGCCTCCTCTTGAGATGCGACGGGAACGCCGGGAATTCTTTCCCGTTGATAGTAGGGAAAGGATCGCTCATCTCGAGCTACGAGGGGGAAACGGGGCTCCTCTGGATGTGGGCGGGAACATCGTGTTTCCTGTCGAGTGGAGACGGGTATGGCGGTGAACTTCTTGAGTTGCAGCAAGGGTGTGAAAGACCCTTTCGAAGTTCCAGAGGTTCGGTGTCATTAGTCTCCAGACGCCTCATCGGAAATAGGCCTCATCTCGCCTGGAAGGGAGAACTTCCTGGATTTTCTCGAGTTGCAGCAGGTGTTCTCGAGTTACGACGGGGACCTCAGGGACCCGCCCTGGTGTCCTCAGGAAAGGCCAGTCCCCATGCGAGTTGCTCGGGGGCCTCTCGGAATTCCTCTCCCGTCGATACCGGGGCCAAAATCCTTCTGTGTCGTCAGGGCCGGAACCGAGGATTCCTCTCAGGGGCTGACATGGGTCTTTGGGTACTTCTGGAGTCTCCCCAGGGGGGTCAGGCCTCGTCTCGAGTGGGGGCATGCACGTGCGCCTTCCTTCCAGGCTGTAGCAGCAATGTCACGCTTCCCGTCGCGTGGATCAAAGGATCTGTGGTTTTCCCTCGAGGCTTTCCCTCGAGGCTTTCCCACAGGGCTGTCTCACGTGCCACCGTTGTGTGAGTCGATCCTCGGCGTGAAAGATGAGCCAGTGCAGGGCAAACAGGTTCCTCTGGAATGGACTGAGACATCTGGGGGACTCTTGGAATGGTGGTACGACCATGGAGTTCCTCTCGGGTTTCCTGTTGAGAGTGCCTCCTCTTGAGATGCGACGGGAACGCCGGGAATTCTTTCCCGTTGAAAGCAGGGAAAGAATCCCTCATCTCGAGCTACGAGGGGGAAAAGGGGCTCCTCTGGATGTGGGCGGGACCATCGTGCTTCCTTTCGAGTGGAGATGGGTATGGCGGTGAAATTCTTGAGTTGCAGCAAGGGTGTGAAAGACCCTTTCGAAGTTCCAGAGGTTAGGTGTCATTAGTCTCCAGACGCCTCATCGGAAATAGGCCTCATTTCGCCTGGAGAGGAGAACTTCCTGGATTTTCTCGAGTTGCAGCAGGTGTTCTCGATTTACGACGGGGACCTCAGGGACCCGCCCTGGTGGCCTCAGGAACGGCCAGTCCCCATGCTAGTTTCTAGGGGGCCTCTCGGGATTCCTCTCCCGTCGATACCGGGGCCAAAAACCTTGTGTGGAGTCAGGGCCGGAACCGAGGATTCCTCTCAGGGGCTGACATGGATCTTTGGGTACTTCTGGAGTCTCCCCAGGGGAGTCAGGACTCGTCTCGAGTGGGGGCATGCACGTGCGCTTTCCTTCCAGGCTGTAGCAGCAATGTCACGCTTCCCGGCTCGTGGATCAAAGGATCTGTGGTTTTCCCTCGAGGCTTTCCCTCGAGGCTTTCCCACAGGGCTGTCCCACGTGCCACCGTGGTGTGAGTCAATCCTCGGCGTGAAAGATGAGCCAGTGCAGGGCAAAGAGTTTCCTCTGGAATGGACTGAGAAATCTCGGGGACTCTTGGAATGGTGATTCGACCATGGAGTTCCTCTCATCTTTCCTATTGAGAGTGCCTCCTCTTGAGATGCGACGGGAACGCCGGGAATTCTTTCCCGTTGATAGCAGGGAAAGGATCCCTCATCTCGAGCTCCGAGGGGGAAACGGGGCTCCTCTGGATGTGGGCGGGACCATCGTGTTTCCTCTCGAGTGGAGACGGGTATGGCGGTGAACTTCTTGAGTTGCAGCAAGGGTGTGAAAGACCCTTTCGAAGTTCCAGAGGTTCGGTGTCATTAGTCTCCAGACGCCTCATCGGAAATAGGCCTCATCTCGCCTGGAAGGGAGAACTTCCTGGATTTTCTCGAGTTGCGGCAGGTGTTCTCGAGTTACGACGGGGACCTCAGGGACCCGCCCTGGTGGCCTCAGGAGAGGCCAGTCCCCATGCGAGTTGCTAGGGGGCCTCTCGGGATTCCTCTCCCGTCGATACCAGGGCCAAAAACCTTGTGTGGAGTCAGGGCCGGAACCGAGGATTCCTCTCAGGGGCTGACATGGATCTTTGGGTACTTGTGGAGTCTCCCCAGGGGAGTCAGGCCTCGTCTCGAGTGGGGGCATGCACGTGCGCTTTCCTTCCAGGCTGTAGCAGCAATGTCACGCTTCCCGTCGCGTGGATCAAAGGATCTGTGGTTTTCCCTCGAGGCTTTCCCTCGAGGCTTTCCCACAGGGCTGTCCCACGTGCCACCGTGGTGTGAGTCGATCCTCGGCGTGAAAGATGAGCCAGTGCAGGGAAAAGAGGCTCCTCTGGAATGGACTGAGACATCTGGGGGACTCTTGGAATGGTGGTACGACCATGGAGTTCCTCTCGTCTTTCCTATTGAGAGTGCCTCCTCTTGAGATGCGACGGGAACGCCGGGAATTCTTTCCCGTTGACAGCAGGGAATGGATCCCTCATCTCGAGCTACGAGGGGGAAACGGGGCTCCTCTGGATGTGGGCGGGACCATCGTGCTTCCTCTCGAGTGGAGACGGGTATGGCGGTGAACTTCTTGAGTTGCAGCAAGGGTGTGAAAGATCCTTTTGAAGTCCAAGACATTAGCTGTCATTAGACTCCAGACGCCTCATCGGAAAGAGGCCTCATCTCGCCTGGAAGGGAGAACTTCCTGGATTTTCTCGAGTTGCGGCAGGTGTTCTTGAGTTACGACGGGGACCTCAGGGACCCGCCGTGGTGGCCACAGGAGAGGCCAGTCCCCATGCGAGTGGCTAGGGGGCTTCACCGGATTCCTCTCCCGTCGATACTGGGACCAAAAACCTTGTGTGGAGTCAGGGCCGAAACCGAGGATTCCTCTCAGGGGCTGACATGGATCTTTGGGTACTTCTGGAGTCTCCCCAGGGGAGTCAGGCCTCGTCTCGTGTGGGGGCATGCACATGCGCTTTCCTTCCAGGCTGTAGCAGCAATGTCACGCTTCCCGGCTCGTGGATCAAAGGATCTGTGGTTTTCCCTCGAGGCTTTCCCTCGAGGCTTTCCCACAGGGCTGTCCCACGTGCCACCGTGGTGTGAGTCAATCCTCGGCGTGAAAGATGAGCCAGTGCAGGGCAAAGAGTTTCCTCTGGAATGGACTGAGAAATCTCGGGGACTCTTGGAATGGTGGTACGACCATGGAGTTCCTCTCATCTTTCCTGTTGAGAGTGCCTCCTCTTGAGATGCGACGGGAACGCCGGGAATTCTTTCCCGTTGATAGCAGGGAAAGGATCGCTCATCTCGAGCTACGAGGGGAAAACGGGGCTCCTCTGGATGTGGGCGGGACCATCGTGTTTCCTCTCGAGTGGAGACGGGTATGGCGGTGAACTTCTTGAGTTGCAGCAAGGGTGTGAAAGACCCTTTCGAAGTTCCAGAGGTTCGGTGTCATTAGTCTCCAGACGTCTCATCGGAAATAGGCCTCATCTCGCCTGGAAGGGAGAACTTCCTGGATTTTCTCGAGTTGCGGCAGGTGTTCTCGAGTTACGACGGGGACCTCAGGGACCCGCCCTGGTGGCCTCAGGAAAGGCCAGTCCCCATGCGAGTTGCTCGGGGGCCTCTCGTGATTCCTCTCCCGTCGATACCGGGGCCAAAAACTTTGTGTGGAGTCAGGGCCGGAACCGAGGATTCCTCTCAGGTGATGACATGGATCTTTGGGTACTTCTGGAGTCTCCCCAGGGGAGTCAGGCCTCGTCTCGAGTGGGGGCATTCACGTGCGCTTTCCTTCCAGGCTGTAGCAGCAATGTCACGCTTCCCGTCGCGTGGATCAAAGGATCTGTGGTTTACACTCGAGGCTTTCCCACAGGGCTGTCCCACTTGCCACCGTGGTGTGAGTCAATCCTCGGCGTGAAAGATGAGCCAGTGCAGGGCAAAGAGGTTCCTCTGGAATGGACTGAGAAATCTCGGGGACTCTTGGAATGGTGGTACGACCATGGAGTTCCACTCGTCTTTCCTGTTGAGAGTGCCTCCTCTTGAGATGCGACGGGAACGCCGAAAATACTTTCCCGTTGAAAGCAGGGAAAAGATCCCTCATCTCGAGCTACAAGGGGCAAACGGGGCTCCTCTGGATGTGGGCGGGACCATCATGTTTCCTCTCGAGTGGAGACGGTTATGGCGGTGAACTTCTTGAGTTGCAGCAAGGGTGTGAAAGACCCTTTCGAAGTTCCAGAGGTTCCGTGTCATTAGTCTCCAGACGCCTTATCGGAAATAAGCCTCATCTCGCCTGGAAGGGAGAACTTCCTGGATTTTCTCGAGTTGCGGCAGGTGTTCTCGAGTTACGACGGGGACCTCAGGAACCCGCCCTGGTGGCCTCAGGAAAGGTCTGTCCCCTTGCGAGTTCCTAGGGGGCCTCTCGGGATTCCTCTCCCGTCGATACAAGGGCCAAAATACTTGTGTGGAGTCAGGGCCGGAACCGAGGATTCCTCTTAGGGGCTGACATGGATCTTTGGGTACTTCTGGAGTCTCCCCAGGGGAGTCAGGCCTCGTCTCGAGTGGGGGCATGCACGTGCGCTTTCCTTACAGGCTGTAGCAGCAATGTCACGGTTCCCGTCGCGTGGATCAAAGGATCTGTGGTTTTCCCTCGAGGCTTTCCCACAGGGCTGACCCACGTGCCACCGTGGTGTGAGTCGATCCTCGGCGTGAAAGATGAGCCAGTGCAGGGCAAAGAGGTTCCTCTGGAATGGACTGAGACATCTGGGGGACTCTTGGAATGGTGGTACGACCATGGAGTTCCTCTCACCTTTCCTGTTGAGAGTTCCTCCTCTTGAGATGCGACGGGAACGCCGGGAATTCTTTCCTGTTGAAAGCAGGGAAAGGATCCCTCATCTCGAGCTACGAGGGGGAAACGGGGCTCCTCTGAATGTGGGCGGGACCATCGTGCTTCCTCTCGAGTGGAGACGGGTATGGCGGTGAACTTCTTGAGTTGCAGCAAGGGTGTGAAAGACCCTTTTGAAGTCCCAGAGATTAGCTGTCATTAGACTCCAGACGCCTCATCGGAAATAGGCCTCATCTCGCCTGGAACGGAGAACTTCCTGGATTTTCTCGAGTTGCGGCAGGTGTTCTCGATTTACGAAGGGGACCTCAGGGACCCGCCCTGGTGGCCTCAGGTACGGCCAGTCCCCATGCTAGTTGCTAGGGGGCCTCTCGGGATTCCTCTCCCGTCGATACCGGGGCCAAAAACCTTGTGTGGAGTCAGGGCCGGAACCGAGGATTCCTCTCAGGGGCTGACATGGATCTTTGGGTACTTCTGGAGTCTCCCCAGGGGAGTCAGGACTCGTCTCGAGTGGGGGCATGCACGTGCGCTTTCCTTCCAGGCTGTAGCAGCAATGTCATGCTTCCCGTCGCGTGGATCAAAGGATCTGTGGTTTTCCCTCGAGGCTTTCCCTCGAGGCTTTCCCACAGGGCTGTCCCACGTGCCACCATGGTGTGAGTCGATCCTCGGCGTGAAAGATGAGCCAGTGCAGGGCAAAGAGTTTCCTCTGGAATGGACTGAGAAATCTCGGGGACTCTTGGAATGGTGATACGACCATGGAGTTCCTCTCATCTTTCCTGTTGAGAGTGCCTCCTCTTGAGATGCGACGGGAACGCCGGGAATTCTTTCCCGTTGATAGTAGGGAAAGGATCCTTCATCTCGAGCTACGAGGGGGAAACGGGGCTCCTCTGGATGTGGGCGGGAACATCGTGTTTCCTGTCGAGTGGAGACGGGTATGGCGGTGAACTTCTTGAGTTGCAGCAAGGGTGTGAAAGACCCTTTCGAAGTTCCAGAGGTTCGGTGTCATTAGTCTCCAGACGCCTCATCGGAAATAGGCCTCATCTCGCCTGGAAGGGAGAACTTCCTGGATTTTCTCGAGTTGCGGCAGGTGTTCTCGAGTTACGACGGGGACCTCAGGGACCCGCCCTGGTGGCCTCAGGAGAGGCCAGTCCCCATGCGAGTTGCTAGGGGGCCTCTCGGGATTCCTCTCCCGTCGATACCGGGGCCAAAAACCTTGTGTGGAGTCAGGGCCGGAACCGAGGATTCCTCTCAGGGGCTGACATGGATCTTTGGGTACTTCTGGAGTCTCCCCAGGGGAGTCAGGCCTCGTCTCGAGTGGGGGCATGCACGTGCGCTTTCCTTCCAGGCTGTAGCAGCAATGTCACGCTTCCCGTCGCATGGATCAAAGGATCTGTGGTTTTCCCTCGATGCTGTCCCTCGTGGCTTTCCCACAGGGCTGTCCCACGTGCCACCGTGGTGTGAGTCGATCCTCGGCGTGAAAGATGAGCCAGTGCAGGGCAAGGAGGCTCCTCTGGAATGGACTGAGACATCTGGGGGACTCTTGGAATGGTGGTACGACCATGGAGTTCCTCTCGCCTTTCCTGTTGAGAGTGCCTCCTCTTGAGATGCGACGGGAACGCCGGGAATTCTTTCCCGTTGAAAGCAGGGAAAGGATCCCTCATCTCGAGCTACGAGGGGGAAACGGGGCTCCTCTGGATGTGGGCGGGACCATCGTGCTTCCTCTCGAGTGGAGACGGGTACGGCGGTGAACTTCTTGAGTTGCAGCAAGGGTGTGAAAGACCCTTTCGAAGTTCCAGAGGTTAGGTGTCATTTGTCTCCAAAGGCCTCATCGGAAATAGGCCTCATCTCGCCTGGAAGGGAGAACTTCCTGGATTTTCTCGAGTTGCGGCAGGTGTTCTCGACTTACGACGGGGACCTCTGGGACCCGCCCTGTTGGCCTCAGGAGAGGCCAGTCCCCATGCGAGTTGCTAGGGGGCCTCTCGGGATTCCTCTCCCTTTGATACCGGGGCCAAAATCCTTGTGTGGAGTCAGGGCCGGAACCGAGGATTCCTCTCAGGGGCTGACATGGATCTTTGGGTACTTCTGGAGTCTCCCCAGGGGAGTCAGGCCTCGTCTCAAGTGGGGGCATGCACGTGCGCTTTCCTTCCAGGCTGTAGCAGCAATGTCACGCTTCCCGTCGCGTGGATCAAAGGATCTGTGGTTTTCCCTCGAGGCTTTCCCTCGAGGCTTTCCCACAGGGCTGTCCCACGTGCCACCGTGGTGTGAGTCGATCATCGGCGTGAAAGATGAGCCAGTGCAGGGCAAAGAGGCTCCTCTGGAATGGACTGAGACATCTGGGGGACTCTTGGAATGGTGATACGACCATGGAGTTCCTCTCGCCTTTCCTGTTGAGAGTGCCTCCTCTTGAGATGCGATGGGAACGCCGGGAATTCTTTCCCGTTGAAAGCAGGGAATGGATCCCTCATCTCGAGCTCCAAGGGGGAAACGGGTCTCCTCTGGATGTGGGCGGGACCATCGTGCTTCCTCTCGAGTGGAGACGGGTATGTCGGTGAACTTCTTGAGTTGCAGCAAGGGTGTGAAAGACCCTTTCGAAGTTCCAGAGTTTAGGTGTCATTAGTCTCCAGACGCCTCATCGGAAATAGGCCTCATCTCGCCTGGAAGGGAGAACTTCCTGGATTTTCTCGAGTTGCGTCAGGTGTTCTCGAGTTACGACGGGGACCTCACGGACCCGCCCTGGTGGCCTCAGGAGAGGCCAGTCCCCATGCGAGTTGCTAGGGGGCCTCTCGGGATTCCTCTCCCGTCGATACCGGGGCCAAAAACCTTGTGTGGAGTCAGGGCCGGAACCGAGGATTCCTCTCAGTGGCTGACATGGATCTTTGGGTACTTCTGGAGTCTCCCCAGGGGAGTCAGGCCTCGTCTCGAGTGGGGGCATGCACGTGCGCTTTCCTTCCAGGCTGTAGCAGCAATGTCACGCTTCCCGTCGCGTGGATCAAAGGATCTGTGATTTTCCCTCGAGGCTTTCGCTCGAGGCTTTCCCACAGGGCTGTCCCACTTGCCACCGTGGTGTGAGTCGATCCTCGGCGTGAAAGATGAGCCAGTGCAGGGCAAAGAGGCTCCTCTGGAATGGACTGAGACATCTGGGGGACTCTTGGAATGGTGGTACGACCATGGAGTTCCTCTCGCCTTTCCTGTTGAGAGTGCCTCCTCTTGAGATGCGACGGGAACGCCGGGAATTCTTTCCCGTTGAAAGCAGGGAATGGATCCCTCATCTCGAGCTCCAAGGGGGAAACGGGTCTCCTCTGGATGTGGGCGGGACCATCGTGCTTCCTCTCGAGTGGAGACGGGTATGGCGGTGAACTTCTTGAGTTGCAGCAAGGGTGTGAAAGACCCTTTCGAAGTTCCAGAGTTTAGGTGTCATTAATCTCCAGACGCCTCATCGGAAATAGGCCTCATCTCGCCTGGAAGGGAGAACTTCCTGGATTTTCTCGAGTTGCGGCAGGTGTTCTCGAGTTACGACGGGGACCTCAGGGACCCGCCCTGGTGGCCTCAGGAGAGGCCAGTCCCCATGCGAGTTGCTCGGGGGCCTCTCGTGATTCCTCTCCCGTCGATACCGGGGCCAAAAACTTTGTGTGGAGTCAGGGCCGGAACCGAGGATTCCTCTCAGGTGATGACATGGATCTTTGGGTACTTCTGGAGTCTCCCCAGGGGAGTCAGGCCTCGTCTCGAGTGGGGGCATTCACGTGCGCTTTCCTTCCAGGCTGTAGCAGCAATGTCACGCTTCCCGTCGCGTGGATCAAAGGATCTGTGGTTTACACTCGAGGCTTTCCCACAGGGCTGTCCCACTTGCCACCGTGGTGTGAGTCAATCCTCGGCGTGAAAGATGAGCCAGTGCAGGGCAAAGAGGTTCCTCTGGAATGGACTGAGAAATCTCGGGGACTCTTGGAATGGTGGTACGACCATGGAGTTCCACTCGTCTTTCCTGTTGAGAGTGCCTCCTCTTGAGATGCGACGGGAACGCCGAAAATACTTTCCCGTTGAAAGCAGGGAAAAGATCCCTCATCTCGAGCTACGAGGGGCAAACGGGGCTCCTCTGGATGTGGGCGGGACCATCATGTTTCCTCTCGAGTGGAGACGGTTATGGCGGTGAACTTCTTGAGTTGCAGCAAGGGTGTGAAAGACCCTTTCGAAGTTCCAGAGGTTCCGTGTCATTAGTCTCCAGACGCCTTATCGGAAATAAGCCTCATCTCGCCTGGAAGGGAGAACTTCCTGGATTTTCTCGAGTTGCGGCAGGTGTTCTCGAGTTACGACGGGGACCTCAGGAACCCGCCCTGGTGGCCTCAGGAAAGGTCAGTCCCCTTGCGAGTTCCTAGGGTGCCTCTCGGGATTCCTCTCCCGTCGATACAAGGGCCAAAATACTTGTGTGGAGTCAGGGCCGGAACCGAGGATTCCTCTTAGGGGCTGACATGGATCTTTGGGTACTTCTGGAGTCTCCCCAGGGGAGTCAGGCCTCGTCTCGAGTGGGGGCATGCACGTGCGCTTTCCTTACAGGCTGTAGCAGCAAAGTCACGGTTCCCGTCGCGTGGATCAAAGGATCTGTGGTTTTCCCTCGAGGCTTTCCCACAGGGCTGACCCACGTGCCACCGTGGTGTGAGTCGATCCTCGGCGTGAAAGATGAGCCAGTGCAGGGCAAAGAGGTTCCTCTGGAATGGACTGAGACATCTGGGGGACTCTTGGAATGGTGGTACGACCATGGAGTTCCTCTCACCTTTCCTGTTGAGAGTTCCTCCTCTTGAGATGCGACGGGAACGCCGGGAATTCTTTCCTGTTGAAAGCAGGGAAAGGATCCCTCATCTCGAGCTACGAGGGGGAAACGGGGCTCCTCTGAATGTGGGCGGGACCATCGTGCTTCCTCTCGAGTGGAGACGGGTATGGCGGTGAACTTCTTGAGTTGCAGCAAGGGTGTGAAAGACCCTTTTGAAGTCCCAGAGATTAGCTGTCATTAGACTCCAGACGCCTCATCGGAAATAGGCCTCATCTCGCCTGGAACGGAGAACTTCCTGGATTTTCTCGAGTTGCGGCAGGTGTTCTCGAGTTACGACGGGGACGTCAGGGACAAGCCCTGGTGGCCTCAGGAAACTCCAGTCCCCATACGAGTTGCTAGGTTGCCTCTCGGGATTCCTATCAAGTCGATACCGGGGCCAAAAACCTTGTGTGGAGTCAGGGCCGGAACGGAGGATTCCTCTAAGGGGCTGACATGGATCTTTGGGTCTTTCTGGAGTCTCCCCAGGGGAGTCAGGCCTCGTCTCGAGTGGGGGCATGCACGTGCGCTTTCCTTCCAGGCTGTAGCAGCAATGTCACGCTTCCCGTCGCGTGGATCAAAGGATCTGTGGTTTTCCCTCTTGGCTTTCCCTCGAGGCTATCCCACAGGGCTGTCCCAATGCCACCGTGGTGTGAGTCGATCTTCGGCATGAAAGATGAGCCAGTGCAGGGCAAAGAGGTTCCTCTGGAATGGACTGAAACATCTGGGGGACTCTTGGAATGGTGGTACGACCATGGAGTTCCTCTCGTCTTTCCTGTTGAGAGTGCCTCCTCTTGAGATGCGACGGGAACGCCGAAAATACTTTCCCGTTGATAGCAGGGAAAGGATCCCTCATCTCGAGCTACGAGGGGCAAACGGGGCTCCTCTGGATGTGGGCGGGACCATCATGTTTCCTCTCGAGTGGAGACGGTTATGGCGGTGAACTTCTTGAGTTGCAGCAAGGGTGTGAAAGACCCTTTCGAAGTTCCAGAGGTTCCGTGTCATTAGTCTCCAGACGCCTCATCGGAAATAGGCCTCATCTCGCCTGGAAGGGAGAACTTCCTGAAGTTTCTCGAGTTGCGGCAGGTGTTCTCGAGTTACGACGGGGACCTCAGGGACCCGCCCTGGTGGCCTCAGGAAAGGCCAATCCCCATGCTAGTTGCTCGGGGGCCTCTCAGGATTCCTCTCCTGTCGATACCGGGGCCAAAAAACTTGTGTGGAGTCAGGGCCGGAACCGAGGATTCCTCTCAGGGGCTGACATGGATCTTTGGGTACTTCTGGAGTCTCCCCAGGGGAGTCAGGCCTCGTCTCGAGTGGGGGAATGCACGTGCGCTTTCCTTCCAGGCTGTAGCCGCAATGTCACGCTTCCCGTCGCGTGGATCAAAGGATCTGTGGTTTTCCCTCGAGGCTTTCCCACAGGGCTGTCCCACGTGCCACCGTGATGTGAGTTGATCCTCGGCGTGAAAGATTAGACAGTGCAGGGCAAAGAGGTTCCTCTGGATTGGACTGAGACATCTGGGGGACTCTTGGAATCGTGGTAGGACCATGGAGTTCCTCTCGCCTTTCCTGTTGAGAGTGCCTCCTCTTGAGATGCGACGTGAACGCCGGGAATTCTTTCCCGTTGAAAGCAGGGAAAGGATCCCTCATCTCGAGCTACGAGGGGGAAACGGGGCTCCTCTGGATGTGGGCGGGACCATCGTGCTTCCTCTCGAGTGGAGACGGGTATGGCGGTGAAATTCTTGAGTTGCAGCAAGGGTGTGAAAGACCCTTTCGAAGTTCCAGAGGTTAGGTGTCATTAGTCTCCAGACGCCTCATCGGAAATAGGCCTCATTTCGCCTGGAAAGGAGAACTTCCTGGATTTTCTCGAGTTGCGGCAGGTGTTCTCGATTTACGAAGGGGACCTCAGGGACCCGCCCTGGTGGCCTCAGGTACGGCCAGTCCCCATGCTAGTTGCTAGGGGGCCTCTCGGGATTCCTCTCCCGTCGATACCGGGGCCAAAAACCTTGTGTGGAGTCAGGGCCGGAACCGAGGATTCCTCTCAGGGGCTGACATGGATCTTTGGGTACTTCTGGAGTCTCCCCAGGGGAGTCAGGCCTCGTCTCGAGTGGGGGCATGCACGTGCGCTTTCCTTCCAGGCTGTAGCAGCAATGTCACGCTTCCCGTCGCATGGATCAAAGGATCTGTGGTTTTCCCTCGAGGCTTTCCCTCGTGGCTTTCCCACAGGGCTGTCCCACGTGCCACCGTGGTGTGAGTCGATCCTCGGCGTGAAAGATGAGCCAGTGCAGGGCAAAGAGGCTCCTCTGGAATGGACTGAGACATCTGGGGGACTCTTGGAATGGTGGTACGACCATGGAGTTCCTCTCGCCTTTCCTGTTGAGAGTGCCTCCTCTTGAGATGCGACGGGAACGCCGGGAATTCTTTCCCGTTGAAAGCAGGGAAAGGATCCCTCATCTCGAGCTACGAGGGGGATACGGGGCTCCTCTGGATGTGGGCGGGACCATCGTGCTTCCTCTCGAGTGGAGACGGGTACGGCGGTGAACTTCTTGAGTTGCAGCAAGGGTGTGAAAGACCCTTTCGAAGTTCCAGAGGTTAGGTGTCATTAGTCTCCAGACGCCTCATCGGAAATAGGCCTCATCTCGCCTGGAAGGGAGAACTTCCTGGATTTTCTCGAGTTGCGGCAGGTGTTCTCGAGTTACGACGGGGACCTCAGGGACCCGCCCTGGTGGCCCCAGGAGAGGCCAGTCCCCATGCTAGTTGCTAGGGGGCCTCTCGGGATTCCTCTCCCGTCGATACCGGGGCCAAAAACCTTGTGTGGAGTCAGGGCCGGAACCGAGGATTCCTCTCAGGGGCTGACATGGATCTTTGGGTACTTCTGGAGTCTCCCCAGGGGAGTCAGGACTCGTCTCGAGTGGGGGCATGCACGTGCGCTTTCCTTCCAGGCTGTAGCAGCAATGTCATGCTTCCCGTCGCGTGGATCAAAGGATCTGTGGTTTTCCCTCGAGGCTTTCCCTCGAGGCTTTCCCACAGGGCTGTCCCACGTGCCACCATGGTGTGATTCGATCCTCGGCATGAAAGATGAGCCAGTGCAGGGCAAAGAGTTTCCTCTGGAATGGACTGAGAAATCTCGGGGACTCTTGGAATGGTGATACGACCATGGAGTTCCTCTCATCTTTCCTGTTGAGAGTGCCTCCTCTTGAGATGCGACGGGAACGCCGGGAATTCTTTCCCGTTGATAGTAGGGAAAGGATCGCTCATCTCGAGCTACGAGGGGGAAACGGGGCTCCTCTGGATGTGGGCGGGAACATCGTGTTTCCTGTCGAGTGGAGACGGGTATGGCGGTGAACTTCTTGAGTTGCAGCAAGGGTGTGAAAGACCCTTTCGAAGTTCCAGAGGTTCGGTGTCATTAGTCTCCAGACGCCTCATCGGAAATAGGCCTCATCTCGCCTGGAAGGGAGAACTTCCTGGATTTTCTCGAGTTGCAGCAGGTGTTCTCGAGTTACGACGGGGACCTCAGGGACCCGCCCTGGTGTCCTCAGGAAAGGCCAGTCCCTATGCGAGTTGCTCGGGGGCCTCTCGGAATTCCTCTCCCGTCGATACCGGGGCCAAAATCCTTCTGTGGCGTCAGGGCCGGAACCGAGGATTCCTCTCAGGGGCTGACATGGGTCTTTGGGTACTTCTGGAGTCTCCCCAGGGGGGTCAGGCCTCGTCTCGAGTGGGGGCATGCACGTGCGCCTTCCTTCCAGGCTGTAGCAGCAATGTCACGCTTCCCGTCGCGTGGATCAAAGGATCTGTGGTTTTCCCTCGAGGCTTTCCCACAGGGCTGTCCCACGTGCCACCGTGGTGTGAGTCGATCCTCGGCGTGAAAGATGAGCCAGTGCAGGGCAAAGAGGTTCCTCTGGAATGGACTGAGACATCTGGGGGACTCTTGGAATGGTGGTACGACCATGGAGTTCCTCTCACCTTTCCTGTTGAGAGTTCCTCCTCTTGAGATGCGACGGGAACGCCGGGAATTCTTTCCTGTTGAAAGCAGGGAAAGGATCCCTCATCTCGAGCTACGAGGGGGAAACGGGGCTCCTCTGAATGTGGGCGGGACCATCGTGCTTCCTCTCGAGTGGAGACGGGTATGGCGGTGAACTTCTTGAGTTGCAGCAAGGGTGTGAAAGACCCTTTCGAAGTTCCAGAGGTTCGGTGTCATTAGTCTCCAGACGCCTCATCGGAAATAGGCCTCATCTCGCCTGGAAGGGAGAACTTCCTGGATTTTCTCGAGTTGCGGCAGGTGTTCTCGAGTTACGACGGGGACCTCAGGGACCCGCCCTGGTGGCCTCAGGAAAGGCCAGTCCCCATGCGAGTTGCTCGGGGGCCTCTCGGGATTCCTCTCCCGTCGATACGGGGGCCAAAAACTTTGTGTGGAGTCAGGGCCGGAACCGAGGATTCCTCTCAGGGAATGACATGGATCTTTGGGTACTTCTGGAGTCTCCCCAGGAGAGTCAGGCCTCGTCTCGAGTGGGGGCATGCACGTGCGCTTTCCTTCCAGGCTGTAGCAGCAATGTCACGCTTCCCGTCGCGTGGATCAAAGGATCTGTGGTTTTCCCTCGAGGCTTTCCCACAGGGCTGTCCCACGTGCCACCCTGGTGTGAGTCGATCCTCGGCGTGAAAGATGAGTCAGTGCAGGGCAAAGAGGTTCCTCTGGAATGGACTGAAAAATCTCGGGGACTCTTGGAATGGTGGTACGACCATGGAGTTCCTCTCGTCTTTCCTGTTGAGAGTGCCTCCTCTTGAGATGCGACGGGAACGCCGAAAATACTTTCCCGTTGATAGCAGGGAAAGGATCCCTCATCTCGAGCTACGAGGGGCAAACGGGGCTCCTCTGGATGTGGGCGGGACCATCATGTTTCCTTTCGAGTGGAGACGGATATGGCGGTGAACTTCTTGAGTTGCAGCAAGGGTGTGAAAGACCCTTTCGAAGTTCCAGAGGTTCCGTGTCATTAGTCTCCAGACGCCTTATCGGAAATAAGCCTCATCTCGCCTGGAAGGGAGAACTTCCTGGATTTTCTCGAGTTGCGGCAGGTGTTCTCGAGTTAGGAGGGGGACCTCAGCAACCCGCCCTGGTGGCCTCAGGAAAGGTCAGTCCCCTTGCGAGTTCCTAGGGGGCCTCTCGGGATTCCTCTCCCGTCGATACCGGGGCCAAAATACTTGTGTGGAGTCAGGGCCGGAACCGAGGATTCCTCTCAGGGGCTGACATGGATCTTTGGGTACTTCTGGAGTCTCCCCAGGGGAGTCAGGCCTCGTCTCGAGTGGGGGCATGCACGTGCGCTTTCCTTCCAGGCTGTAGCAGCAATGTCACGCTTCCCGTCGCGTGGATCAAAGGATCTGTGGTTTTCCCTCGAGGCTTTCCCACAGGGCTGTCCCACGTGCCACCGTGGTGTGAGTGGATCCTCGGCGTGAAACATGAGCCATTGCAGGGCAAAGAGGTTCCTCTGGAATGGACTGAGACATCTGGGGGACTCTTGGAATGGTGGTACGACCATGGAGTTCCTCTCGCCTTTCCTGTTGAGAGTTCCTCCTCTTCAGATGCGACGGGAACGCCGGGAATTCTTTCCTGTTGAAAGCAGGGAAAGGATCCCTCATCTCGAGCTACGAGGGGGAAACGGGGCTCCTCTGAATGTGGGCGGGACCATCGTGCTTCCTCTCGAGTGGAGACGGGTATGGCGGTGAACTTCTTGAGTTGCAGCAAGGGTGTGAAAGACCCTTTTGAAGTCCCAGAGATTAGCTGTCATTAGACTCCAGACGCCTCATCGGAAATAGGCCTCATCTCGCCTGGAAGGGAGAACTTCCTGGATTTTCTCGAGTTGCGGCAGGTGTTCTCGAGTTACGACGGGGACCTCAGGGACCCGCCCTGGTGGCCTCAGGAGAGGCCAGTCCCCATGCGAGTTGCTAGGGGACCTCTCGGGATTCCTCTCCCGTCGATACCGGGGCCAAAAACCTTGTGTGGAGTCAGGGCCGGAACCGAGGATTCCTCTCAGGGGCTGACATGGATCTTTGGGTACTTGTGGAGCCTCCCCAGGGGAGTCAGGCCTCGTCTCGAGTGGGGGCATGCACGTGCGCTTTCCTTCCAGGCTGTAGCAGCAATGTCACGCTTCCCGTCGCGTGGATCAAAGGATCTGTGGTTTTCCCTCGAGGCTTTCCCTCGAGGCTTTCCCACAGGGCTGTCCCACGTGCCACCGTGGTGTGTGTGGATCCTCGGCGTGAAAGATGAGCCAGTGCAGGGCAAAGAGGTTCCTCTGGAATGGACTGAGACATCTGGGGGACTCTTGGAATGGTGGTACGACCATGGAGTTCCTCTCGCCTTTCCTGTTGAGAGTGCCTCCTCTTGAGATGCGACGAGAACGCCGGGAATTCTTTCCCGTTGAAAGCAGGGAAAGGATCCCTCATCTCGAGCTCCGAGGGGGAAACGGGGCTCCTCTGGATGTGGGCGGGACCATCGTGCTTCCTCTCGAGTGGAGACGGGTATGGCGGTGAACTTCTTGAGTTGCAGCAAGGGTGTGAAACACCCTTTCGAAGTTCCAGAGGTTAGGTGTCATTAGTCTCCAGACGCCTCATCGGAAATAGGCCTCATCTCGCCTGGAAGGGAGAACTTCCTGGATTTTCTCGAGTTGCGGCAGGTGTTCTCGAGTTACGACGGGGACCTCAGGGACCCGCCCTGGTGGCCTCAGGAGAGGCCAGTCCCCATGCGAGTTGCTAGGGGGCCTCTCTGAATTCCTCTCCCGTCGATACCGGGGCCAAAAACCTTTGGTGGAGTCAGGGCCGGAACCGAGGATTCCTCTCAGGGGCTGACATGGATCTTTGGGTACTTCTGGAGTCTCCCCAGGGGAGTCAGGCCTCGTCTCGAGTGGGGGCATGCACGTGCGCTTTCCTTCCAGGCTGTAGCAGCAATGTCACGCTTCCCGTCGCGTGGATCAAAGGATCTGTGGTTTTCCCTCGAGGCTTTCCCTCGAGGCTTTCCCACAGGGCTGTCCCACGTGCCACCGTGGTGTGAGTGGATCCTCGGCGTGAAACATGAGCCAGTGCAGGGCAAAGAGCTTCCTCTGGAATGGACTGAGACATCTGGGGGACTCTTGGAATGGTGGTACGACCATGGAGTTCCTCTCGCCTTTCCTGTTGAGAGTGCCTCCTCTTGAGATGCGTCGGGAACGCCGGGAATTCTTTCCCGTTGAAAGCAGGGAAAGGATCCCTCATCTCGAGCTCCGAGGGGGAAACGGGGCTCCTCTGGATGTGGGCGGGACCATCGTGCGTCCTCTCGAGTGGAGACGGGTATGGCGGTGAACTTCTTGAGTTGCAGCAAGGGTGTGAAAGACCCTTTCGAAGTTCCAGAGGTTCGGTGTCATTAGTCTCCAGACGCCTCATCGGAAATAGGCCTCATCTCGCCTGGAAGGGAGAACTTCCTGGATTTTCTCGAGTTGCGGCAGGTGTTCTCGAGTTACGACGGGGACCTCAGGGACCCGCCCTGGTGGCCTCAGGAAAGGCCAGTCCCCATGCGAGTTGCTCGGGGGCCTCTCGGGATTCCTCTCCCGTCGATACGGGGGCCAAAAACTTTGTGTGGAGTCAGGGCCGGAACCGAGGATTCCTCTCAGGGAATGACATGGATCTTTGGGTACTTCTGGAGTCTCCCCAGGAGAGTCAGGCCTCGTCTCGAGTGGGGGCATGCACGTGCGCTTTCCTTCCAGGCTGTAGCAGCAATGTCACGCTTCCCGTCGCGTGGATCAAAGGATCTGTGGTTTTCCCTCGAGGCTTTCCATCGAGGCTTTCCCACAGGGCTGTCCCACGTGCCACCCTGGTGTGAGTCGATCCTCGGCGTGAAAGATGAGTCAGTGCAGGGCAAAGAGGTTCCTCTGGAATGGACTGAAAAATCTCGGGGACTCTTGGAATGGTGGTACGACCATGGAGTTCCTCTCGTCTTTCCTGTTGAGAGTGCCTCCTCTTGAGATGCGACGGGAACGCCGAAAATACTTTCCCGTTGATAGCAGGGAAAGGATCCCTCATCTCGAGCTACGAGGGGCAAACGGGGCTCCTCTGGATGTGGGCGGGACCATCATGTTTCCTTTCGAGTGGAGACGGATATGGCGGTGAACTTCTTGAGTTGCAGCAAGGGTGTGAAAGACCCTTTCGAAGTTCCAGAGGTTCCGTGTCATTAGTCTCCAGACGCCTTATCGGAAATAAGCCTCATCTCGCCTGGAAGGGAGAACTTCCTGGATTTTCTCGAGTTCCGGCAGGTGTTCTCGAGTTACGAGTGGGACCTCAGCAACCCGCCCTGGTGGCCTCAGGAAAGGTCAGTCCCCTTGCGAGTTCCTAGGGGGCCTCTCGGGATTCCTCTCCCGTCGATACCGGGGCCAAAATACTTGTGTGGAGTCAGGGCCGGAACCGAGGATTCCTCTCAGGGGCTGACATGGATCTTTGGGTACTTCTGGAGTCTCCCCAGGGGAGTCAGGCCTCGTCTCGAGTGGGGGCATGCACGTGCGCTTTCCTTCCAGGCTGTAGCAGCAATGTCACGCTTCCCGTCGCGTGGATCAAAGGATCTGTGGTTTTCCCTCGAGGCTTTCCCACAGGGCTGTCCCACGTGCCACCGTGGTGTGAGTGGATCCTCGGCGTGAAACATGAGCCAGTGCAGGGCAAAGAGGTTCCTCTGGAATGGACTGAGACATCTGGGGGACTCTTGGAAAGGTGGTACGACCATGGAGTTCCTCTCGCCTTTCCTGTTGAGAGTTCCTCCTCTTCAGATGCGACGGGAACGCCGGGAATTCTTTCCTGTTGAAAGCAGGGAAAGGATCCCTCATCTCGAGCTACGAGGGGGAAACGGGGCTCCTCTGAATGTGGGCGGGACCATCGTGCTTCCTCTCGAGTGGAGACGGGTATGGCGGTGAACTTCTTGAGTTGCAGCAAGGGTGTGAAAGACCCTTTTGAAGTCCCAGAGATTAGCTGTCATTAGACTCCAGACGCCTCATCGGAAATAGGCCTCATCTCGCCTGGAAGGGAGAACTTCCTGGATTTTCTCGAGTTGCGGCAGGTGTTCTCGAGTTACGACGGGGACCTCAGGGACCCGCCCTGGTGGCCTCAGGAGAGGCCAGTCCCCATGCGAGTTGCTAGGGGACCTCTCGGGATTCCTCTCCCGTCGATACCGGGGCCAAAAACCTTGTGTGGAGTCAGGGCCGGAACCGAGGATTCCTCTCAGGGGCTGACATGGATCTTTGGGTACTTGTGGAGCCTCCCCAGGGGAGTCAGGCCTCGTCTCGAGTGGGGGCATGCACGTGCGCTTTCCTTCCAGGCTGTAGCAGCAATGTCACGCTTCCCGTCGCGTGGATCAAAGGATCTGTGGTTTTCCCTCGAGGCTTTCCCTCGAGGCTTTCCCACAGGGCTGTCCCACGTGCCACCGTGGTGTGTGTGGATCCTCGGCGTGAAAGATGAGCCAGTGCAGGGCAAAGAGGTTCCTCTGGAATGGACTGAGAAATCTGGGGGACTCTTGGAATGGTGGTACGACCATGGAGTTCCTCTCGCCTTTCCTGTTGAGAGTGCCTCCTCTTGAGATGCGACGAGAACGCCGGGAATTCTTTCCCGTTGAAAGCAGGGAAAGGATCCCTCATCTCGAGCTCCGAGGGGGAAACGGGGCTCCTCTGGATGTGGGCGGGACCATCGTGCTTCCTCTCGAGTGGAGACGGGTATGGCGGTGAACTTCTTGAGTTGCAGCAAGGGTGTGAAACACCCTTTCGAAGTTCCAGAGGTTAGGTGTCATTAGTCTCCAGACGCCTCATCGGAAATAGGCCTCATCTCGCCTGGAAGGGAGAACTTCCTGGATTTTCTCGAGTTGCGGCAGGTGTTCTCGAGTTACGACGGGGACCTCAGGGACCCGCCCTGGTGGCCTCAGGAGAGGCCAGTCCCCATGCGAGTTGCTAGGGGGCCTCTCGGAATTCCTCTCCCGTCGATACCGGGGCCAAAAACCTTTGGTGGAGTCAGGGCCGGAACCGAGGATTCCTCTCAGGGGCTGACATGGATCTTTGGGTACTTCTGGAGTCTCCCCAGGGGAGTCAGGCCTCGTCTCGAGTGGGGGCATGCACGTGCGCTTTCCTTCCAGGCTGTAGCAGCAATGTCACGCTTCCCGTCGCGTGGATCAAAGGATCTGTGGTTTTCCCTCGAGGCTTTCCCTCGAGGCTTTCCCACAGGGCTGTCCCACGTGCCACCGTGGTGTGAGTGGATCCTCGGCGTGAAAGATGAGCCAGTGCAGGGCAAAGAGCTTCCTCTGGAATGGACTGAGACATCTGGGGGACTCTTGGAATGGTGGTACGACCATGGAGTTCCTCTCGCCTTTCCTGTTGAGAGTGCCTCCTCTTGAGATGCGTCGGGAACGCCGGGAATTCTTTCCCGTTGAAAGCAGGGAAAGGATCCCTCATCTCGAGCTCCGAGGGGGAAACGGGGCTCCTCTGGATGTGGGCGGGACCATCGTGCGTCCACTCGAGTGGAGACGGGTATGGCGGTGAACTTCTTGAGTTGCAGCAAGGGTGTGAAAGACCCTTTCGAAGTTCCAGACGTTAGGTGTCATTAGTCTGCAGACGCCTCATCGGAAATAGGCCTCATCTCGCCTGGAATGGAGAACTTCCTGGATTTTCTCGAGTTGCGGCAGGTGTTCTCGAGTTACGACGGGGACCTCAGGGACCCGCCCTGGTGGCCTCAGGAGAGGCCAGTCCCCATGCGAGTTGCTAGGGGGCCTCTCGGGATTCCTCTCCCGTCGATACCGGGGCCAAAACCCTTTGGTGGAGTCAGGGCCGGAACCGAGGATTCCTCTCAGGGGCTGACATGGATCTTTGGGTACTTCTGGAGTCTCCCCAGGGGAGTCAGGCCTCGTCTCGAGTGGGGGCATGCACGTGCGCTTTCCTTCCAGGCTGTAGCAGCAATCTCACACTTCCCGTGGCGTGGATCAAAGGATCTGTGGTTTTCCCTCGAGGCTTTCCCTCGAGGCTTTCCCACAAGGCTGTCCCACGTGCCACCGTGGTGTGAGTGGATCCTCGGCATGAAAGATGAGCCAGTGCAGAGCAAAGAGTTTCCTCTGGAATGGACTGAGACATCTGGGGGACTCTTGGAATGGTGGTACGACCATGGAGTTCCTCTCCCCTTTCCTGTTGAGAGTGCCTCCTCTTGAGATGCGACGGGAACGCCGGGAATTCTTTCCCGTTGAAAGCAGGGAAAGGATCCCTCATCTCGAGCCAAGAGGGGGAAATGGTGCTCCTCTGGATGTGGGCGGGACCATCGTGCTTCCTCTTGAGTGGACACGGGTATGGCGGTGAACTTCTTGAGTTGCAGCAAGGGTGTGAAAGACCCTTTCGAAGTTCCAGAGGTTAGGTGTCATTAGTTTCCAGACACCTCATCGGAAATAGGCCTCATCTCGCCTGGAAGGGAGAACTTCCTGGATTTTCTCGAGTTGCGGCAGGTGTTCTCGAGTTACGACGGGGACCTCAGGGACCCGCCCTGGTGGCCTCAAGAGACGCCAGTCCCCATGCGAGTTGCTAGGGTGCCTCTCGGGATTCCTCTCCCGTCGATACCGGGGCCAAAAACCTTGTGTGGAGTCAGGGCCGGAACCGAGGATTCCTCTCAGGGGCTGATATGGATCTTTGGTACATCTGGAGTCTCGCCAGGGGAGACAGGCCTCGTCTCGAGTCGGGGCATGCACGTGCACTTTCCTTCCAGGCTGTAGCAGCAATGTCACGCTTCCCGTCGGGTGGATCAAAGGATCTGTGGTTTTCCCTCGAGGCTTTCCCTCGAGGCTTTCCCACAGGGCTGTCCCACGTGCCACCGTGGTGTGAGTCGATCCTCGGCGTGAAAGATGAGCCAGTGCAGGGCAAAGAGGTTCCTCTGGAATGGACTGAGACATCTGGGGGACTCTTGGAATGGTGGTACGACCATGGAGTTCCTCTCGCCTTTCCTGTTGAGAGTGCCTCCTCTTGAGATGCGACGGGACCGCCGGGAATTCTTTCCCGTTGAAATCAGGGAAAGGATCCCTCATCTCGAGCTCCGAGGGGGAAACGGGGCTCCTCTGGATGTGGGCGGGACCATCGTGCTTCCTCTCGAGTGGAGACGGGTATGGTGGTGAACTTCTTGAGTTGCAGCAAGGGTGTGAAAGACCCTTTCGAAGTTCCAGAGGTTAGGTGTCATTAGTCTCCAGACGCCTCATCGGAAATAGGCCTCATCTCGCCTGGAAGGGATAACTTCCTGGATTTTCTCGAGTTGCGGCAGGTGTTCTCGAGTTACGACGGGGACCTCAGGGACCCGCCCTGGTGGCCTCAGGAGAGGCCAGTCCCCATGCGAGTTACTAGGGGGCCTCTCGGGATTCCTCTCCCTTCGATACCGGGGCCAAAAACCTTTGGTGGAGTCAGGGCCGGAACCGAGGATTCCTCTCAGGGGCTGACATGGATCTTTGTGTACTTGTGGAGTCTCCCCAGGGGAGTCAGGCCTCGTCTCGAGTGGGGGCATGCACGTGCGCTTTCCTTCCAGGCTGTAGCAGCAATGTCACGCTTCCCGTCGCGTGGATCAAAGAATCTGTGGTTTTCCCTCGATGCTTTCCCTCGAGGCTTTCCACAGGGCTGTCCCACGTGCCACCGTGGTGTGAGTGGATCCTCGGCGTGAAACATGAGCCAGTGCAGGGCAAAGAGCTTCCTCTGGAATGGACTGAGACATCTGGGGGACTCTTGGAATGGTGGTACGACCATGGAGTTCCTCTCGCCTTTCCTGTTGAGAGTGCCTCCTCTTGAGATGCGTCGGGAACGCCGGGAATTCTTTCCCATTGAAAGCAGGGAAAGGATCCCTCATCTCGAGCTCCGAGGGGGAAACGGGGCTCCTCTGGATGTGGGCGGGACCATCGTGCTTCCTCTTGAGTGGACACGGGTATGGCGGTGAACTTCTTGAGTTGCAGCAAGGGTGTGAAAGACCCTTTCGAAGTTCCAGACGTTAGGTGTCATTAGTCTCCAGACACCTCATCGGAAATAGGCCTCATCTCGCCTGGAAGGGAGAACTTCCTGGATTTCTCGAGTTGCGGCAGGTGTTCTCGAGTTACGACGGGGACCTCAGGGACCCGCCCTGGTGGCCTCAGGAGAGGCCAGTCCCCATGCGAGTTGCTAGGGGGCCTCTCGGGATTCCTCTCCCGTCGATACCGGGGCCAAAAACCTTTGGTGGAGTCAGGGCCGGAACCGAGGATTCCTCTCAGGGGCTGACATGGATCTTTGAGTACTTCTGGAGTCTCCCTAGGGGAGTCAGGCCTCGTCTCGAGTGGGGGCATGCACGTGCGCTTTCCTTCCAGGCTGTAGCAGCAATGTCACGCTTCCCGTGGCGTGGATCACAGGATCTGTGGTTTTCCCTCGAGGCTTTCCATCGAGGCTTTCCCACAGGGCTGTCCCACGTGCCACCATGGTGTGAGTCGATCCTCGGCGTGATAGATGAGCCAGTGCAGGGCAAAGAGGTTCCTCTGGAATGGACTGAGACATCTGGGGGACTCTTGGAATGGTGGTACGACCATGGAGTTCCTCTCGCCTTTCCTGCTGAGAGTGCCTCCTCTTGAGATGCGACGGGAACGCCGGGAATTCTTTCCCGTTGAAAGCAGGGAAAGGATCCCTCATCTCGAGCTACGAGGGGGAAACGGTGCTCCTCTGGATGTGGGCGGGACCATCGTGCTTCCTCTTGAGTGGACACGGGTATGGCGGTGAACTTTTGAGTTGCAGAAAGGGTGTGAAAGACCCTTTCGAAGTTCCAGAGTTTAGGTGTCATTAGTCTCCAGACGCCTCATCGGAAATAGGCCTCATCTCGCCTGGAAGGGAGAACTTCCTGGATTTCTCGAGTTGCGGCAGGTGTTCTCGAGTTACGACGGGGACCTCAGGGACCCGCCCTGGTGGCCTCAGGTGAGGCCAGTCCCCATGCGAGTTGCTAGGGGGCCTCTCGGGATCACTCTTCCGTCGATACCGGGGCCAAAACCCTTTGGTGGAGACAGGGCCGGAACCGAGGATTCCTCTCAGGGGCTGACATGGATCTTTGGGTACTTCTGGAGTCTCCCCAGGGGAGTCAGGCCTCGTCTCGAGTGGGGGCATGCACGTGCGCTTTCCTTCCAGGCTGTAGCAGCAATGTCACGCTTCCCGTCGCGTGGATCAAACGATCTGTGGTTTTCCCTCGAGGCTTTCCCTCGAGGCTTTCCCACAGGGCTGTCCCACGTGCCACCGTGGTGTGATTCGATCCTCGGCGTGAAAGATGTGCCAGTGCAGGGCAAAGAGGTTCCTTTGGAATGGACTGAGACATCTGGGGGACTCTTGGAATGGTGGTACGACCATGGAGTTCCTCTCGCCTTTCCTGTTGAGAGTGCCTCCTCTTGAGATGCGACGAGAACGCCGGGAATTCTTTCCCGTTGAAAGCAAGGAAAGGTTCCCTCATCTCGAGCTACGAGGGGGAAACGGTGCTCCTCTGGATGTGGGCGGGACCATCGTGCTTCCTCTCGAGTGGACACGGGTATGGCGGTGAACTTCTTGAGTCGCAGCAAGGGTGTGAAAGACCCTTTCGAAGTTCCAGAGGTTAGGTGTCATTAGTCTCCAGACGCCACATCGGAAATAGGCCTCATCTCGCCTGGAAGGGAGAACTTCCTGGATTTTCTCGAGTTGCGGCAGGTGTTCTCGAGTTACGACGGGGACCTCAGGGACCCGCCCTGGTGGCCTCAGGAGAGGCCAGACCCCATGCGAGTTGCTAGGGGGCCTCTCGGGATTCCTCTCCCGTCGATACCGGGGCCAAAAACCTTTGGTGGAGTCAGGGCCGGAACCGAGGATTCCTCTCAGGGGCTGACATGGATCTTTGAGTACTTCTGGAGTCTCCCTAGGGGAGTCAGGCCTCGTCTCGAGTGGGGGTATGCACGTGCGCTTTCCTTCCAGGCTGTAGCAGCAATGTCACGCTTCCCGTGGCGTGGATCAAAGGATCTGTGGTTTTCCCTCGAGGCTTTCCATCGAGGCTTTCCCACAGGGCTGTCCCACGTGCCACCATGGTGTGAGTCGATCCTCGGCGTGATAGATGAGCCAGTGCAGGGCAAAGAGGTTCCTCTGGAATGGACTGAGACATCTGGGGGACTCTTGGAATGGTGGTACGACCATGGAGTTCCTCTCGCCTTTCCTGCTGAGAGTGCCTTCTCTTGAGATGCGACGGGAACGCCGGGAATTCTTTCCCGTTGAAAGCAGGGAAAGGATCCCTGATCTCGAGCTACGAGGGGGAAACGGGGCTCCTCTGGATGTGGGCGGGACCATCGTACTTCCTCTCGAGAGGACTCGGGTATGGCGGTGAACTTCTTGAGTTGCAGCAAGGGTGTGAAAGACCCTTTCGAAGTTCCAGAGGTTAGGTGTCATTAGTCTCCAGACGCCTCATCGGAAATAGGCCTCATCTCGCCTGGAAGGGAGAACTTCCTGGATTTTCTCGAGTTGCGGCAGGTGTTCTCGAGTTACGACGGGGACCTCAGGGACCGGCCCTGGTGGCCTCAGGAGAGGCCAGTCCCCATGCGAGTTGCTAGGGGGCCTCTCGGGATTCCTCTCCCGTCGATACCGGGGCCAAAAACCTTTGGTGGAGTCAGGGCCGGAACCGAGGATTCCTCTCAGGGGCTGACATGGATCTTTGGGTACTTCTGGAGTCTCCCCAGGGGAGTCAGGCCTCGTCTCGACTGGGGGCATGCACGTGCGCTTTCCTTCCAGGCTGTAGCAGCAATGTCACGCTTCCCGTGGCGTGGATCAAAGGATCTATGGTTTTCCCTCGAGGCTTTCCATCGAGGCTTTCCCACAGGGCTGTCCCACGTGCCACTATGGTGTGAGTCGATCCTCGGCGTGATAGATGAGCCAGTGCAGGGCAAAGAGGTTCCTCTGGAATGGACTGAGACATCTGGGGGACTCTTGGAATGGTGGTACGACCATGGAGTTCCTCTCGCCTTTCCTGCTGAGAGTGCCTCCTCTTGAGATGCGACGGGAACGCCGGGAATTCTTTCCCGTTGAAAGCAGGGAAAGGATCCCTCATCTCGAGCTACGAGGGGGAAACGGTGCTCCTCTGGATGTGGGCGGGACCATCGTGCTTCCTCTTGAGTGGACACGGGTATGGCGGTGAACTTCTTGAGTTGCAGAAAGGGTGTGAAAGACCCTTTCGAAGTTCCAGAGTTTAGGTGTCATTAGTCTCCAGACGCCTCATCGGAAATAGGCCTCATCTCGCCTGGAAGGGAGAACTTCCTGGATTTCTCGAGTTGCGGCAGGTGTTCTCGAGTTACGACGGGGACCTCAGGGACCCGCCCTGGTGGCCTCAGGAGAGGCCAGTCCCCATGCGAGTTGCTAGGGGGCCTCTCGGGATCACTCTTCCGTCGATACCGGGGCCAAAACCCTTTGGTGGAGACAGGGCCGGAACCGAGGATTCCTCTCAGGGGCTGACATGGATCTTTGGGTACTTCTGGAGTCTCCCCAGGGGAGTCAGGCCTCGTCTCGAGTGGGGGCATGCACGTGCGCTTTCCTTCCAGGCTGTAGCAGCAATGTCACGCTTCCCGTCGCGTGGATCAAACGATCTGTGGTTTTCCCTCGAGGCTTTCCCTCGAGGCTTTCCCACAGGGCTGTCCCACGTGCCACCGTGGTGTGATTCGATCCTCGGCGTGAAAGATGTGCCAGTGCAGGGCAAAGAGGTTCCTTTGGAATGGACTGAGACATCTGGGGGAATCTTGGAATGGTGGTACGACCATGGAGTTCCTCTCGCCTTTCCTGTTGAGAGTGCCTGCTCTTGAGATGCGACGGGAACGCCGGGAATTCTTTCCCGTTGAAAGCAGGGAAAGGATCCCTCATCTCGAGCTACGAGGGGGAAACGGTGCTCCTCTGGATGTGGGCGGGACCATCGTGCTTCCTCTTGAGTGGAAACGGGTATGGCGGTGAACTTGTTGAGTTGCAGCAAGGGTGTGAACGACCCTTTCGAAGTTCCAGAGGTTAGGTGTCATTAGTCTCCAGACGCCTCATCAGAAATAGGCCTCATCTCGCCTGGAAGGGAGAACTTCCTGGATTTTCTCGAGTTGCGGCAGGTGTTCTCGAGTTACGACGGGGACATCAGGGACCCGCCCTGGTGGCCTCAGGAGACGCCAGTCCCCATGCGAGTTGCTAGGGGGCCTCTCGGGATTCCTCTCCCGTCGATACCGGGGCCAAAAACCTTGTGTGGAGTCAGGGCCGGAACCGAGGATTCCTCTCAGGGGCTGATATGGATCTTTGTGTACATCTGGAGTCTCGCCAGGGGAGACAGGCCTCGTCTCGGGTCGGGGCATGCACGTGCACTTTCCTTCCAGGCTGTAGCAGCAATGTCACGCTTCCCGTCGCGTGGATCAAAGGATCTGTGGTTTTCCCTCGAGGCTTTCCCTTGAGGCTTTCCCACAGGGCTGTCCCACGTGCCACCGTGGTGTGAGTCGATCCTCGGCGTGAAAGATGAGCCAGTGCAGGGCAAAGAGGTTCCTCTGGAATGGACTGATACATCTGGGGGACTCTTGGAATGGTGGTACGACCATGGAGTTCCTCTCGCCTTTCCTGTTGAGAGTGCCTCCTCTTGAGATGCGACGGGAACGCCGGGAATTCTTTCCCGTTGAAAGCAGGGAAAGGATCCCTCATCTCGAGCTACGAGGGGGAAACGGGGCTCCTCTGGATGTGGGCGGGACCATCGTGCTTCCTCTCGAGTGGAGACGGGTATGGCGGTGAACTTCTTGAGTTGCAGCAAGGGTGTGAAAGACCCTTTCGAAGTTCCAGAGATTAGGCGTCATTAGTCTCCAGACGCCTCATCGGAAATAGGCCTCATCTCGCCTGGAAGGGAGAACTTCCTGGATTTTCTCGAGTTGCGGCAGGTGTTCTCGAGTTACGACGGGGACCTCAGGGACCCGCCCTGGTGGCCTCAGGAGAGGCCAGTCCCCATGCGAGTTGCTAGGGGGCCTCTCGGGATTCCTCTCCCGTCGATACCGGGGCCAAAAACCTTGTGTGGAGTCAGGGCCGGAACCGAGGATTCCTCTCAGGGGCTGACATGGATCTTTGGGTACTTCTGGAGTCTCCCCAGGGGAGTCAGGCCTCGTCTCAAGTAGGGGCATGCACGTGCACTTTCCTTCCAGGCTGTAGCAGCAATGTCACGCTTCCCGTGGCGTGGATCAAAGGATCTGTGGTTTTCCTTCGAGGCTTTCCCTCGAGGCTTTCCCACAGGGCTGTCCCACGTGCCACCGTGGTGTGAGTCGATCCTCGGCGTGAAAGATGAGCCAGTGCAGGGCAAAGAGGTTCCTCTGGAATGGACTGAGACATCTGGGGGACTCTTGGAATGGTGGTAAGACCATGGAGTTCCTCTCGCCTTTCCAATTAAGAGTGCCTCCTCTTGAGATGCGACGGGAACGCCGGAAATTCTTTCCCGTTGAAAGCAGGGAAAGGATCCCTCATCTCGAGCTATGAGGGGGAAACGGGGCTCCTCTGGATGTGGGCGGGACTATCGTGCTTCCTCTCGTGTGGAGACGGGTATGGCGGTGAACTTCTTGAGTTGCAGCAAGGGTGTGAAAGACCCTTTCGAAGTTCCAGAGGTTAGGTGTCATTAGTCTCCAGACGCCTCATCGGAAATAGGCCTCATCTCGCCTGGAAGGGAGAACTTCCTGGATTTTCTCGAGTTGCGGCAGCTGTTCTCGAGTTACGACGGGGACCTCAGGGACCCGCCCTGGTGGCCTCAGGAGAGGCCAGTCCCCATGCGAGTTGCTAGGGGGCCTCTCGGGATTCCTCTCCCGTCGATACCGGGGCCAAAAACCTTTGGTGGAGTCAGGGCCGGAACCGAGGATTCCTCTCAGGGGCTGACATGGATCTTTGAGTACTTCTGGAGTCTCCCTAGGGGAGTCAGGCCTCGTCTCGAGTGGGGGCATGCACGTGCGCTTTCCTTCCAGGCTGTAGCAGCAATGTCACGCTTCCCGTGGCCTGGATCAAAGGATCTGTGGTTTTCCCTCGAGGCTTTCCATCGAGGCTTTCCCACAGGGCTGTCCCACGTGCCACCATGGTGTGAGTCGATCCTCGGCGTGATAGATGAGCCAGTGCAGGGCAAAGAGGTTCCTCTGGAATGGACTGAGACATCTGGGGGACTCTTGGAATGGTGGTACGACCATGGAGTTCCCTCGCCTTTCCTGCTGAGAGTGCCTCCTCTTGAGATGCGACGGGAACGCCGGGAATTCTTTCCCGTTGAAAGCAGGGAAAGGATCCCTGATCTCGAGCTACGAGGGGGAAACGGGGCTCCTCTGGATGTGGGCGGGACCATCGTACTTCCTCTCGAGAGGACTCGGGTATGGCGGTGAACTTCTTGAGTTGCAGCAAGGGTGTGAAAGACCCTTTCGAAGTTCCAGAGGTTAGGTGTCATTAGTCTCCAGACGCCTCATCGGAAATAGGCCTCATCTCGCCTGGAAGGGAGAACTTCCTGGATTTTCTCGAGTTGCGGCAGGTGTTCTCGAGTTACGACGGGGACCTCAGGGACCCGCCCTGGTGGCCTCAGGAGAGGCCAGTCCCCATGCGAGTTGCTAGGGGGCCTCTCGGGATTCCTCTCCCGTCGATACCGGGGCCAAAAACCTTTGGTGGAGTCAGGACCGGAACCGAGGATTCCTCTCAGGGGCTGACATGGATCTTTGAGTACTTCTGGAGTCTCCCCAGGGGAGTCAGGCCTCGTCTCGACTGGGGGCATGCACGTGCGCTTTCCTTCCAGGCTGTAGCAGCAATGTCACGCTTCCCGTGGCGTGGATCAAAGGATCTATGGTTTTCCCTCGAGGCTTTCCATCGAGGCTTTCCCACAGGGCTGTCCCACGTGCCACCATGGTGTGAGTCGATCCTCGGCGTGATAGATGAGCCAGTGCAGGGCAAAGAGGTTCCTCTGGAATGGACTGAGACATCTGGGGGACTCTTGGAATGGTGGTACGACCATGGAGTTCCTCTCGCCTTTCCTGCTGAGAGTGCCTCCTCTTGAGATGCGACGGGAACGCCGGGAATTCTTTTCCGTTGAAAGCAGGGAAAGGATCCCTCATCTCGAGCTACGAGGGGGAAACGGTGCTCCTCTGGATGTGGGCGGGACCATCGTGCTTCCTCTTGAGTGGACACGGGTATGGCGGTGAACTTTTGAGTTGCAGAAAGGGTGTGAAAGACCCTTTCGAAGTTCCAGAGTTTAGGTGTCATTAGTCTCCAGACGCCTCATCGGAAATAGGCCTCATCTCGCCTGGAAGGGAGAACTTCCTGGATTTCTCGAGTTGCGGCAGGTGTTCTCGAGTTACGACGGGGACCTCAGGGACCCGCCCTGGTGGCCTCAGGTGAGGCCAGTCCCCATGCGAGTTGCTAGGGGGCCTCTCGGGATCACTCTTCCGTCGATACCGGGGCCAAAACCCTTTGGTGGAGACAGGGCCGGAACCGAGGATTCCTCTCAGGGGCTGACATGGATCTTTGGGTACTTCTGGAGTCTCCCCAGGGGAGTCAGGCCTCGTCTCGAGTGGGGGCATGCACGTGCGCTTTCCTTCCAGGCTGTAGCAGCAATGTCACGCTTCCCGTCGCGTGGATCAAACGATCTGTGGTTTTCCCTCGAGGCTTTCCCTCGAGGCTTTCCCACAGGGCTGTCCCACGTGCCACCGTGGTGTGATTCGATCCTCGGCGTGAAAGATGTGCCAGTGCAGGGCAAAGAGGTTCCTTTGGAATGGACTGAGACATCTGGGGGACTCTTGGAATGGTGGTACGACCATGGAGTTCCTCTCGCCTTTCCTGTTGAGAGTGCCTGCTCTTGAGATGCGACGGGAACGCCGGGAATTCTTTCCCGTTGAAAGCAGGGAAAGGATCCCTCATCTCGAGCTACGAGGGGGAAACGGTGCTCCTCTGGATGTGGGCGGGACCATCGTGCTTCCTCTTGAGTGGACACGGGTATGGCAGTGAACTTGTTGAGTTTCAGCAAGGGTGTGAAAGACCCTTTCGAAGTTCCAGAGGTTAGGTGTCATTAGTCTCCAGACGCCTCATCGGAAATAGGCCTCATCTCGCCTGGAAGGGAGAACTTCCTGGATTTCTCGAGTTGCGGCAGGTGTTCTCGAGTTACGACGGGGACCTCAGGGACCCGCCCTGGTGGCCTCAGGAGACGCCATTCCCCAAGCGAGTTGCTAGGGGGCCTCTCGGGATTCCTCTCCCGTCGATACCGGGGCCAAAAACCTTGTGTGGAGTCAGGGCCGGAACCGAGGATTCCTCTCAGGGGCTGATATGGATCTTTGGGTACATCTGGAGTCTCGCCAGGGGAGACAGGCCTCGTCTCGAGTCGGGGCATGCACGTGCACTTTCCTTCCAGGCTGTAGCAGCAATGTCACGCTTCCCGTCGCGTGGATCAAAGGATCTGTGGTTTTCCCTCGAGGCTTTCCCTCGAGGCTTTCCCACAGGGCTGTCCCACGTGCCACCATGGTGTGAGTCGATCCTCGGCGTGAAAGATGAGCCAGTGCAGGGCAAAGAGGTTCCTCTGGAATGGACTGAGACATCTGGGGGACTCTTGGAATGGTGGTACGACCATGGAGTTCCTCTCGCCTTTCCTGTTGAGAGTGCCTCCTCTTGAGATGCGACGAGAACGCCGGGAATTCTTTCCCGTTGAAAGCAAGGAAAGGTTCCCTCATCTCGAGCTACGAGGGGAAAACGGTGCTCCTCTGGATGTGGGCGGGACCATCGTGCTTCCTCTCGAGTGGACACGGGTATGGCGGTGAACTTCTTGAGTCGCAGCAAGGGTGTGAAAGACCCTTTCGAAGTTCCAGAGGTTAGGTGTCATTAGTCTCCAGACGCCACATCGGAAATAGGCCTCATCTCGCCTGGAAGGGAGAACTTCCTGGATTTTCTCGAGTTGCGGCAGGTGTTCTCGAGTTACGACGGGGACCTCAGGGACCCGCCCTGGTGGCCTCAGGAGAGGCCAGACCCCATGCGAGTTGCTAGGGGGCCTCTCGGGATTCCTCTCCCGTCGATACCGGGGACAAAAACCTTTGGTGGAGTCAGGGCCGGAACCGAGGATTCCTCTCAGGGGCTGACATGGATCTTTGAGTACTTCTGGAGTCTCCCTAGGGGAGTCAGGCCTCGTCTCGAGTGGGGGCATGCACGTGCGCTTTCCTTCCAGGCTGTAGCAGCAATGTCACGCTTCCCGTGGCGTGGATCAAAGGATCTGTGGTTTTCCCTCGAGGCTTTCCCTCGAGGCTTTCCCACAGGGCTGTCCCACGTGCCACCATGGTGTGAGTCGATCCTCGGCGTGATAGATGAGCCAGTGCAGGGCAAAGAGGTTCCTCTGGAATGGACTGAGACATCTGGGGGACTCTTGGAATGGTGGTACGACCATGGAGTTCCTCTCGCCTTTCCTGCTGAGAGTGCCTCCTCTTGAGATGCGACGGGAACGCCGGGAATTCTTTCCCGTTGAAAGCAGGGAAAGGATCCCTCATCTCGAGCTATGAGGGGGAAACGGGGCTCCTCTGGATGTGGGCGGGACCATCGTACTTCCTCTCGAGAGGACTCGGGTATGGCGGTGAACTTCTTGAGTTGCAGCAAGGGTGTGAAAGACCCTTTCGAAGTTCCAGAGGTTAGGTGTCATTAGTCTCCAGACGCCTCATCGGAAATAGGCCTCATCTCGCCTGGAAGGGAGAACTTCCTGGATTTTCTCGAGTTGCGGCAGGTGTTCTCGAGTTACGACGGGGACCTCAGGGACCGGCCCTGGTGGCCTCAGGAGAGGCCAGTCCCCATGCGAGTTGCTAGGGGGCCTCTCGGGATTCCTCTCCCGTCGATACCGGGGCCAAAAACCTTTGGTGGAGTCAGGGCCGGAACCGAGGATTCCTCTCAGGGGCTGACATGGATCTTTGGGTACTTCTGGAGTCTCCCCAGGGGAGTCAGGCCTCGTCTCGACTGGGGGCATGCACGTGCGCTTTCCTTCCAGGCTGTAGCAGCAATGTCACGCTTCCCGTGGCGTGGATCAAAGGATCTATGGTTTTCCCTCGAGGCTTTCCATCGAGGCTTTCCCACAGGGCTATCCCACGTGCCACCATGGTGTGAGTCGATCCTCGGCGTGATAGATGAGCCAGTGCAGGGCAAAGAGGTTCCTCTGGAATGGACTGAGACATCTGGGGGACTCTTGGAATGGTGGTACGACCATGGAGTTCCTCTCGCCTTTCCTGCTGAGAGTGCCTCCTCTTGAGATGCGACGGGAACGCCGGGAATTCTTTCCCGTTGAAAGCAGGGAAAGGATCCCTCATCTCGAGCTACGAGGGGGAAACGGTGCTCCTCTGGATGTGGGCGGGACCATCGTGCTTCCTCTTGAGTGGACACGGGTATGGCGGTGAACTTCTTGAGTTGCAGAAAGGGTGTGAAAGACCCTTTCGAAGTTCCAGAGTTTAGGTGTCATTAGTCTCCAGACGCCTCATCGGAAATAGGCCTCATCTCGCCTGGAAGGGAGAACTTCCTGGATTTCTCGAGTTGCGGCAGGTGTTCTCGAGTTACGACGGGGACCTCAGGGACCCGCCCTGGTGGCCTCAGGAGAGGCCAGTCCCCATGCGAGTTGCTAGGGGGCCTCTCGGGATCACTCTTCCGTCGATACCGGGGCCAAAACCCTTTGGTGGAGACAGGGCCGGAACCGAGGATTCCTCTCAGGGGCTGACATGGATCTTTGGGTACTTCTGGAGTCTCCCCAGGGGAGTCAGGCCTCGTCTCGAGTGGGGGCATGCACGTGCGCTTTCCTTCCAGGCTGTAGCAGCAATGTCACGCTTCCCGTCGCGTGGATCAAACGATCTGTGGTTTTCCCTCGAGGCTTTCCCTCGAGGCTTTCCCACAGGGCTGTCCCACGTGCCACCGTGGTGTGATTCGATCCTCGGCGTGAAAGATGTGCCAGTGCAGGGCAAAGAGGTTCCTTTGGAATGGACTGAGACATCTGGGGGAATCTTGGAATGGTGGTACGACCATGGAGTTCCTCTCGCCTTTCCTGTTGAGAGTGCCTGCTCTTGAGATGCGACGGGAACGCCGGGAATTCTTTCCCGTTGAAAGCAGGGAAAGGATCCCTCATCTCGAGCTACGAGGGGGAAACGGTGCTCCTCTGGATGTGGGCGGGACCATCGTGCTTCCTCTTGAGTGGAAACGGGTATGGCGGTGAACTTGTTGAGTTGCAGCAAGGGTGTGAAAGACCCTTTCGAAGTTCCAGAGGTTAGGTGTCATTAGTCTCCAGACGCCTCATCAGAAATAGGCCTCATCTCGCCTGGAAGGGAGAACTTCCTGGATTTTCTCGAGTTGCGGCAGGTGTTCTCGAGTTACGACGGGGACATCAGGGACCCGCCCTGGTGGCCTCAGGAGACGCCAGTCCCCATGCGAGTTGCTAGGGGGCCTCTCGGGATTCCTCTCCCGTCGATACCGGGGCCAAAAACCTTGTGTGGAGTCAGGGCCGGAACCGAGGATTCCTCTCAGGGGCTGATATGGATCTTTGGGTACATCTGGACTCTCGCCAGGGGAGACAGGCCTCGTCTAGGGTCGGGGCATGCACGTGCACTTTCCTTCCAGGCTGTAGCAGCAATGTCACGCTTCCCGTCGCGTGGATCAAAGGATCTGTGGTTTTCCCTCGAGGCTTTCCCTTGAGGCTTTCCCACAGGGCTGTCCCACGTGCCACCGTGGTGTGAGTCGATCCTCGGCGTGAAAGATGAGCCAGTGCAGGGCAAAGAGGTTCCTCTGGAATGGACTGAGACATCTGGGGGACTCTTGGAATAGTGGTACGACCATGGAGTTCCTCTCGCCTTTCCTGCTGAGAGTGCCTCCTCTTGAGATGCGACGGGAACGCCGGGAATTCTTTCCCGTTGAAAGCAGGGAAAGGATCCCTCATCTCGAGCTACGAGGGCGAAACGGGGCTCCTCTGGATGTGGGCGGGACCATCGTGCTTCCTCTCGAGTGGAGACGGGTATGGCGGTGAACTTCTTGATTCGCAGCAAGGGTGTGAAAGACCCTTTCGAAGTTCCAGAGTTTAGGTGTCATTAGTCTCCAGACGCCTCATCGGAAATAGGCCTCATCTCGCCTGGAAGGGAGAACTTCCTGGATTTCTCGAGTTGCGGCAGGTGTTCTCGAGTTTCGACGGGGACCTCAGGGACCCGCCCTGGTGGCCTCAGGAGACGCGAGTCCCCATGCGAGTTGCTAGGGGGCCTCTCGGGATCACTCTTCCGTCGATACCGGGGCCAAAACCCTTTGGTGGAGTCAGGGCCGGAACCGAGGATTCCTCTCAGGGGCTGACATGTATCTTTGGGTACTTCTGGAGTCTCCCCAGGGGAGTCAGGCCTCGTTTCGAGTGGGGGCATGCACGTGCGCTTTCCTTCCAGGCTGTAGCAGCAATGTCACGCTTCCCGTCGCGTGGATCAAACGATCTGTGGTTTTCCCTCGAGGCTTTCCCTCGAGGCTTTCCCACAGGGCTGTCCCACGTGCCACAGTGGTGTGATTCGATCCTCGGCGTGAAAGATGTGCCAGTGCAGGGCAAAGAGGTTCCTCTGGAATGGACTGAGACATCTGGGGGACTCCTGGAATGGTGGTACGACCATGGAGTTCCTCTCGCCTTTCCTGTTGAGAGTGCCTGCTCTTGAGATGCGACGGGAACGCCGGGAATTCTTTCCCGTTGAAAGCAGGGAAAGGATCCCTGATCTCGAACTACGAGGGGGAAACGGGGCTCCTCTGGATGTGGGCGGGACCATCGTACTTCCTCTCGAGTGGACTCGGGTATGGCGGTGAACTTCTTGAGTTGCAGCAAGGGTGTGAAAGACCCTTTCGAAGTTCCAGAGGTTAGGTGTAATTAGTCTCCAGACGCCTCATCGGAAATAGGCCTCATCTCGCCTGGAAGGGAGAACTTAATGGATTTTCTCGAGTTGCGGCAGGTGTTCTCGAGTTACGACGGGGAACTCAGGGACCCGCCCTGGTGGCCTCAGGAGAGGCCAGTCCCCATGCGAGTTGCTAGGGGGCCTCTCGGGATTCCTCTCCCGTCGATACCGGGGCCAAAAACCTTTGGTGGAGTCAGGGCCGGAACCGAGGATTCCTCTCAGGGGCTGACATGGATCTTTGAGTACTTCTGGAGTCTACCCAGGGGAGTCAGGCCTCGTCTCGACTGGGGGCATGCACGTGCGCTTTCCTTCCAGGCTGTAGCAGCAATGTCACGCTTCCCGTGGCGTGGATCAAACGATCTGTGGTTTTCCCTCGAGGCTTTCCCTCGAGGCTTTCCCACAGGGCTGTCCCACGTGCCACCGTGGTGTGATTCGATCCTCGGCGTGAAAGATGTGCCAGTGCAGGGCAAAGAGGTTCCTTTGGAATGGACTGAGACATCTGGGGGACTCTTGGAATGGTGGTACGACCATGGAGTTCCTCTCGCCTTTCCTGTTGAGAGTGCCTGCTCTTGAGATGCGACGGGAACGCCGGGAATTCTTTCCCGTTGAAAGCAGGGAAAGGATCCCTCATCTCGAGCTACGAGGGGGAAACGGTGCTCCTCTGGATGTGGGCGGGACCATCGTGCTTCCTCTTGAGTGGACACGGGTATGGCGGTGAACTTGTTGAGTTGCAGCAAGGGTGTGAAAGACCCTTTCGAAGTTCCAGAGGTTAGGTGTCATTAGTCTCCAGACGCCTCATCAGAAATAGGCCTCATCTCGCCTGGAAGGGAGAACTTCCTGGATTTTCTCGAGTTGCGGCAGGTGTTCTCGAGTTACGACGGGGACATCAGGGACCCGCCCTGGTGGCCTCAGGAGACGCCAGTCCCCATGCGAGTTGCTAGGGGGCCTCTCGGGATTCCTCTCCCGTCGATACCGGGGCCAAAAACCTTGTGTGGAGTCAGGGCCGGAACCGAGGATTCCTCTCAGGGGCTGATATGGATCTTTGTGTACATCTGGAGTCTCGCCAGGGGAGACAGGCCTCGTCTCGGGTCGGGGCATGCACGTGCACTTTCCTTCCAGGCTGTAGCAGCAATGTCACGCTTCCCGTCGCGTGGATCAAAGGATCTGTGGTTTTCCCTCGAGGCTTTCCCTTGAGGCTTTCCCACAGGGCTGTCCCACGTGCCACCGTGGTGTGAGTCGATCCTCGGCGTGAAAGATGAGCCAGTGCAGGGCAAAGAGGTTCCTCTGGAATGGACTGAGACATCTGGGGGACTCTTGGAATAGTGGTACGACCATGGAGTTCCTCTCGCCTTTCCTGTTGAGAGTGCCTCCTCTTGAGATGCGACGGGAACGCCGGGAATTCTTTCCCGTTGAAAGCAGGGAAAGGATCCCTCATCTCGAGCTACGAGGGGGAAACGGGGCTCCTCTGGATGTGGGCGGGACCATCGTGCTTCCTCTCGAGTGGAGACGGGTATGGCGGTGAACTTCTTGATTCGCAGCAAGGGTGTGAAAGACCCTTTCGAAGTTCCAGAGTTTAGGTGTCATTAGTCTCCAGACGCCTCATCGGAAATAGGCCTCATCTCGCCTGGAAGGGAGAACTTCCTGGATTTCTCGAGTTGCGGCAGGTGTTCTCGAGTTTCGACGGGGACCTCAGGGACCCGCCCTGGTGGCCTCAGGAGAGTCCAGTCCCCATGCGAGTTGCTAGGGGGCCTCTCGGGATCACTCTTCCGTCGATACCGGGGCCAAAACCCTTTGGTGGAGTCAGGGCCAGAACCGAGGATTCCTCTCAGGGGCTGACATGTATCTTTGGGTACTTCTGGAGTCTCCCCAGGGGAGTCAGGCCTCGTCTCGAGTGGGGGCATGCACGTGCGCTTTCCTTCCAGGCTGTAGCAGCAATGTCACACTTCCCGTCGCGTGGATCAAACGATCTGTGGTTTTCCCTCGAGGCTTTCCCTCGAGGCTTTCCCACAGGGCTGTCCCACGTGCCACCGTGGTGTGATTCGATCCTCGGCGTGAAAGATGTGCCAGTGCAGGGCAAAGAGGTTCCTTTGGAATGGACTGAGACATCTGGGGGACTCTTGGAATGGTGGTACGACCATGGAGTTCCTCTCGCCTTTCCTGTTGAGAGTGCCTGCTCTTGTGATGCGACGGGAACGCCGGGAATTCTTTCCCGTTGAAAGCAGGGAAAGGATCCCTCATCTCGAGCTACGAGGGGGAAACGGTGCTCCTCTGGATGTGGGCGGGACCATCGTGCTTCCTCTCGAGTGGACACGGGTATGGCGGTGAACTTCTTGAGTCGCAGCAAGGGTGTGAAAGACCCTTTCGAAGTTCCAGAGGTTAGGTGTCATTAGTCTCCAGACGCCACATCGGAAATAGGCCTCATCTCGCCTGGAAGGGAGAACTTCCTGGATTTTCTCGAGTTGCGGCAGGTGTTCTCGAGTTACGACGGGGACCTCAGGGACCCGCCCTGGTGGCCTCAGGAGAGGCCAGACCCCATGCGAGTTGCTAGGGGGCCTCTCGGGATTCCTCTCCCGTCGATACCGGGGACAAAAACCTTTGGTGGAGTCAGGGCCGGAACCGAGGATTCCTCTCAGGGGCTGACATGGATCTTTGAGTACTTCTGGAGTCTCCCTAGGGGAGTCAGGCCTCGTCTCGAGTGGGGGCATGCACGTGCGCTTTCCTTCCAGGCTGTAGCAGCAATGTCACGCTTCCCGTGGCGTGGATCAAAGGATCTGTGGTTTTCCCTCGAGGCTTTCCATCGAGGCTTTCCCACAGGGCTGTCCCACGTGCCACCATGGTGTGAGTCGATCCTCGGCGTGATAGATGAGCCAGTGCAGGGCAAAGAGGTTCCTCTGGAATGGACTGAGACATCTGGGGGACTCTTGGAATGGTGGTACGACCATGGAGTTCCTCTCGCCTTTCCTGCTGAGAGTGCCTCCTCTTGAGATGCGACGGGAACGCCGGGAATTCTTTCCCGTTGAAAGCAGGGAAAGGATCCCTGATCTCGAGCTACGAGGGGGAAACGGGGCTCCTCTGGATGTGGGCGGGACCATCGTACTTCCTCTCGAGAGGACTCGGGTATGGCGGTGAACTTCTTGAGTTGCAGCAAGGGTGTGAAAGACCCTTTCGAAGTTCCAGAGGTTAGGTGTCATTAGTCTCCAGACGCCTCATCGGAAATAGGCCTCATCTCGCCTGGAAGGGAGAACTTCCTGGATTTTCTCGAGTTGCGGCAGGTGTTCTCGAGTTACGACGGGGACCTCAGGGACCGGCCCTGGTGGCCTCAGGAGAGGCCAGTCCCCATGCGAGTTGCTAGGGGGCCTCTCGGGATTCCTCTCCCGTCGATACCGGGGCCAAAAACCTTTGGTGGAGTCAGGGCCGGAACCGAGGATTACTCTCAGGGGCTGACATGGATCTTTGGGTACTTCTGGAGTCTCCCCAGGGGAGTCAGGCCTCGTCTCGAGTGGGGGCATGCACGTGCGCTTTCCTTCCAGGCTGTAGCAGCAATGTCACGCTTCCCGTGGCGTGGATCAAAGGATCTATGGTTTTCCCTCGAGGCTTTCCATCGAGGCTTTCCCACAGGGCTATCCCACGTGCCACCATGGTGTGAGTCGATCCTCGGCGTGATAGATGAGCCAGTGCAGGGCAAAGAGGTTCCTCTGGAATGGACTGAGACATCTGGGGGACTCTTGGAATGGTGGTACGACCATGGAGTTCCTCTCGCCTTTCCTGCTGAGAGTGCCTCCTCTTGAGATGCGACGGGAACGCCGGGAATTCTTTCCCGTTGAAAGCAGGGAAAGGATCCCTCATCTCGAGCTACGAGGGGGAAACGGTGCTCCTCTGGATGTGGGCGGGACCATCGTGCTTCCTATTGAGTGGACACGGGTATGGCGGTGAACTTCTTGAGTAGCAGAAAGGGTGTGAAAGACCCTTTCGAAGTTCCAGAGTTTAGGTGTCATTAGTCTCCAGACGCCTCATCGGAAATAGGCCTCATCTCGCCTGGAAGGGAGAACTTCCTGGATTTCTCGAGTTGCGGCAGGTGTTCTCGAGTTACGACGGGGACCTCAGGGACCCGCCCTGGTGGCCTCAGGAGAGGCCAGTCCCCATGCGAGTTGCTAGGGGGCCTCTCGGGATCACTCTTCCGTCGATACCGGGGCCAAAACCCTTTGGTGGAGACAGGGCCGGAACCGAGGATTCCTCTCAGGGGCTGACATGGATCTTTGGGTACTTCTGGAGTCTCCCCAGGGGAGTCAGGCCTCGTCTCGAGTGGGGGCATGCACGTGCGCTTTCCTTCCAGGCTGTAGCAGCAATGTCACGCTTCCCGTCGCGTGGATCAAACGATCTGTGGTTTTCCCTCGAGGCTTTCCCTCGAGGCTTTCCCACAGGGCTGTCCCACGTGCCACCGTGGTGTGATTCGATCCTCGGCGTGAAAGATGTGCCAGTGCAGGGCAAAGAGGTTCCTTTGGAATGGACTGAGACATCTGGGGGAATCTTGGAATGGTGGTACGACCATGGAGTTCCTCTCGCCTTTCCTGTTGAGAGTGCCTGCTCTTGAGATGCGACGGGAACGCCGGGAATTCTTTCCCGTTGAAAGCAGGGAAAGGATCCCTCATCTCGAGCTACGAGGGGGAAACGGTGCTCCTCTGGATGTGGGCGGGACCATCGTGCTTCCTCTTGAGTGGAAACGGGTATGGCGGTGAACTTGTTGAGTTGCAGCAAGGGTGTGAAAGACCCTTTCGAAGTTCCAGAGGTTAGGTGTCATTAGTCTCCAGACGCCTCATCAGAAATAGGCCTCATCTCGCCTGGAAGGGAGAACTTCCTGGATTTTCTCGAGTTGCGGCAGGTGTTCTCGAGTTACGACGGGGACATCAGGGACCCGCCCTGGTGGCCTCAGGAGACGCCAGTCCCCATGCGAGTTGCTAGGGGGCCTCTCGGGATTCCTCTCCCGTCGATACCGGGGCCAAAAACCTTGTGTGGAGTCAGGGCCGGAACCGAGGATTCCTCTCAGGGGCTGATATGGAGCTTTGGGTACATCTGGACTCTCGCCAGGGGAGACAGGCCTCGTCTAGGGTCGGGGCATGCACGTGCACTTTCCTTCCAGGCTGTAGCAGCAATGTCACGCTTCCCGTCGCGTGGATCAAAGGATCTGTGGTTTTCCCTCGAGGCTTTCCCTTGAGGCTTTCCCACAGGGCTGTCCCACGTGCCACCGTGGTGTGAGTCGATCCTCGGCATGAAAGATGAGCCAGTGCAGGGCAAAGAGGTTCCTCTGGAATGGACTGAGACATCTGGGGGACTCTTGGAATAGTGGTACGACCATGGAGTTCCTCTCGCCTTTCCTGCTGAGAGTGCCTCCTCTTGAGATGCGACGGGAACGCCGGGAATTCTTTCCCGTTGAAAGCAGGGAAAGGATCCCTCATCTCGAGCTACGAGGGCGAAACGGGGCTCCTCTGGATGTGGGCGGGACCATCGTGCTTCCTCTCGAGTGGAGACGGGTATGGCGGTGAACTTCTTGATTCGCAGCAAGGGTGTGAAAGACCCTTTCGAAGTTCCAGAGTTTAGGTGTCATTAGTCTCCAGACGCCTCATCGGAAATAGGCCTCATCTCGCCTGGAAGGGAGAACTTCCTGGATTTCTCGAGTTGCGGCAGGTGTTCTCGAGTTTCGACGGGGACCTCAGGGACCCGCCCTGGTGGCCTCAGGAGACGCGAGTCCCCATGCGAGTTGCTAGGGGGCCTCTCGGGATCACTCTTCCGTCGATACCGGGGCCAAAACCCTTTGGTGGAGTCAGGGCCGGAACCGAGGATTCCTCTCAGGGGCTGACATGTATCTTTGGGTACTTCTGGAGTCTCCCCAGGGGAGTCAGGCCTCGTTTCGAGTGGGGGCATGCACGTGCGCTTTCCTTCCAGGCTGTAGCAGCAATGTCACGCTTCCCGTCGCGTGGATCAAACGATCTGTGGTTTTCCCTCGAGGCTTTCCCTCGAGGCTTTCCCACAGGGCTGTCCCACGTGCCACCGTGGTGTGATTCGATCCTCGGCGTGAAAGATGTGCCAGTGCAGGGCAAAGAGGTTCCTCTGGAATGGACTGAGACATCTGGGGGACTCCTGGAATGGTGGTACGACCATGGAGTTCCTCTCGCCTTTCCTGTTGAGAGTGCCTGCTCTTGAGATGCGACGGGAACGCCGGGAATTCTTTCCCGTTGAAAGCAGGGAAAGGATCCCTGATCTCGAACTACGAGGGGGAAACGGGGCTCCTCTGGATGTGGGCGGGACCATCGTACTTCCTCTCGAGTGGACTCGGGTATGGCGGTGAACTTCTTGAGTTGCAGCAAGGGTGTGAAAGACCCTTTCGAAGTTCCAGAGGTTAGGTGTAATTAGTCACCAGACGCCTCATCGGAAATAGGCCTCATCTCGCCTGGAAGGGAGAACTTAATGGATTTTCTCGAGTTGCGGCAGGTGTTCTCGAGTTACGACGGGGACCTCAGGGACCCGCCCTGGTGGCCTCAGGAGAGGCCAGTCCCCATGCGAGTTGCTAGGGGGCCTCTCGGGATTCCTCTCCCGTCGATACCGGGGCCAAAAACCTTTGGTGGAGTCAGGGCCGGAACCGAGGATTCCTCTCAGGGGCTGACATGGATCTTTGAGTACTTCTGGAGTCTACCCAGGGGAGTCAGGCCTCGTCTCGACTGGGGGCATGCACGTGCGCTTTCCTTCCAGGCTGTAGCAGCAATGTCACGCTTCCCGTGGCATGGATCAAACGATCTGTGGTTTTCCCTCGAGGCTTTCCCTCGAGGCTTTCCCACAGGGCTGTCCCACGTGCCACCGTGGTGTGATTCGATCCTCGGCGTGAAAGATGTGCCAGTGCAGGGCAAAGAGGTTCCTTTGGAATGGACTGAGACATCTGGGGGACTCTTGGAATGGTGGTACGACCATGGAGTTCCTCTCGCCTTTCCTGTTGAGAGTGCCTGCTCTTGAGATGCGACGGGAACGCCGGGAATTCTTTCCCGTTGAAAGCAGGGAAAGGATCCCTCATCTCGAGCTACGAGGGGGAAACGGTGCTCCTCTGGATGTGGGCGGGACCATCGTGCTTCCTCTTGAGTGGACACGGGTATGGCGGTGAACTTGTTGAGTTGCAGCAAGGGTGTGAAAGACCCTTTCGAAGTTCCAGAGGTTAGGTGTCATTAGTCTCCAGACGCCTCATCAGAAATAGGCCTCATCTCGCCTGGAAGGGAGAACTTCCTGGATTTTCTCGAGTTGCGGCAGGTGTTCTCGAGTTACGACGGGGACATCAGGGACCCGCCCTGGTGGCCTCAGGAGACGCCAGTCCCCATGCGAGTTGCTAGGGGGCCTCTCGGGATTCCTCTCCCGTCGATACCGGGGCCAAAAACCTTGTGTGGAGTCAGGGCCGGAACCGAGGATTCCTCTCAGGGGCTGATATGGATCTTTGTGTACATCTGGAGTCTCGCCAGGGGAGACAGGCCTCGTCTCGGGTCGGGGCATGCACGTGCACTTTCCTTCCAGGCTGTAGCAGCAATGTCACGCTTCCCGTCGCGTGGATCAAAGGATCTGTGGTTTTCCCTCGAGGCTTTCCCTTGAGGCTTTCCCACAGGGCTGTCCCACGTGCCACCGTGGTGTGAGTCGATCCTCGGCGTGAAAGATGAGCCAGTGCAGGGCAAAGAGGTTCCTCTGGAATGGACTGAGACATCTGGGGGACTCTTGGAATAGTGGTACGACCATGGAGTTCCTCTCGCCTTTCCTGTTGAGAGTGCCTCCTCTTGAGATGCGACGGGAACGCCGGGAATTCTTTCCCGTTGAAAGCAGGGAAAGGATCCCTCATCTCGAGCTACGAGGGGGAAACGGGGCTCCTCTGGATGTGGGCGGGACCATCGTGCTTCCTCTCGAGTGGAGACGGGTATGGCGGTGAACTTCTTGATTCGCAGCAAGGGTGTGAAAGACCCTTTCGAAGTTCCAGAGTTTAGGTGTCATTAGTCTCCAGACGCCTCATCGGAAATAGGCCTCATCTCGCCTGGAAGGGAGAACTTCCTGGATTTCTCGAGTTGCGGCAGGTGTTCTCGAGTTTCGACGGGGACCTCAGGGACCCGCCCTGGTGGCCTCAGGAGAGTCCAGTCCCCATGCGAGTTGCTAGGGGGCCTCTCGGGATCACTCTTCCGTCGATACCGGGGCCAAAACCCTTTGGTGGAGTCAGGGCCGGAACCGAGGATTCCTCTCAGGGGCTGACATGTATCTTTGGGTACTTCTGGAGTCTCCCCAGGGGAGTCAGGCCTCGTCTCGAGTGGGGGCATGCACGTGCGCTTTCCTTCCAGGCTGTAGCAGCAATGTCACACTTCCCGTCGCGTGGATCAAACGATCTGTGGTTTTCCCTCGAGGCTTTCCCTCGAGGCTTTCCCACAGGGCTGTCCCACGTGCCACCGTGGTGTGATTCGATCCTCGGCGTGAAAGATGTGCCAGTGCAGGGCAAAGAGGTTCCTTTGGAATGGACTGAGACATCTGGGGGACTCTTGGAATGGTGGTACGACCATGGAGTTCCTCTCGCCTTTCCTGATGAGAGTGCCTGCTCTTGTGATGCGACGGGAACGCCGGGAATTCTTTCCCGTTGAAAGCAGGGAAAGGATCCCTCATCTCGAGCTACGAGGGGGAAACGGTGCTCCTCTGGATGTGGGCGGGACCATCGTGCTTCCTCTTGAGTGGACACGGGTATGGCGGTGAACTTGTTGAGTTGCAGCAAGGGTGTGAAAGACTCTTTCGAAGTTCCAGAGGTTAGGTGTCATTAGTCTCCAGACGCCTCATCAGAAATAGGCCTCATCTCACCTGGAAGGGAGAACTTCCTGGATTTTCTCGAGTTGCGGCAGGTGTTCTCGAGTTACGACGGGGACCTCAGGGACCCGCCCTGGTGGCCTCAGGAGACGCCAGTCCCCATGCGAGTTGCTAGGGGGCCTCTCGGGATTCCTCTCCCGTCGATACCGGGGCCAAAAACCTTGTGTGGAGTCAGGGCCGGAACCGAGGATTCCTCTCAGGGGCTGATATGGATCTTTGGGTACATCTGGAGTCTCGCCAGGGGAGACAGGCCTCGTCTCGAGTCGGGGCATGCACGTGCACTTTCCTTCCAGGCTGTAGCAGCAAAGTCACGCTTCCCGTCGCGTGGATCAAAGGATCTGTGGTTTTCCCTCGAGGCTTTCCCTTGAGGCTTTCCCACAGGGCTGTCCCACGTGCCACCGTGGTGTGAGTCGATCCTCGGCGTGAAAGATGAGCCAGTGCAGGGCAAAGAGGCTCCTCTGGAATGGACTGAGACATCTGGGGGACTCTTGGAATAGTGGTACGACCATGGAGTTCCTCTCGCCTTTCCTGTTGAGAGTGCCTCCTCTTGAGATGCGACGGGAACGCCGGGAATTCTTTCCCGTTGAAAGCAGGGAAAGGATCCCTCATCTCGAGCTACGAGGGGGAAACGGGGCTCCTCTGGATGTGGGCGGGACCATCGTGCTTCCTCTCGAGTGGAGACGGGTATGGCGGTGAACTTCTTGATTCGCAGCAAGGGTGTGAAAGACCCTTTCGAAGTTCCACAGGTTAGGTGTCATTAGTCTCCAGACGCCTCATCGGAAATAGGCCTCATCTCGCCTGGAAGGGAGAACTTCCTGGATTTTCTCGAGTTGCGGCAGGTGTTCTCGAGTTACGACGGGGACCTCAGGGACCCGCCCTGGTGGCCTCAGGAGAGGCCAGTCCCCATGCGAGTTGCTAGGGGGCCTCTCGGGATTCCTCTCCCGTCGATACCGGGGCCAAAAACCTTTGGTGGAGTCAGGGCCGGAACCGAGGATACCTCTCAGGGGCTGACATGGATCTTTGAGTACTTCTGGAGTCTCCCCAGGGGAGTCAGGCCTCGTCTCGACTGGGGGCATGCACGTGCGCTTTCCTTCCAGGCTGTAGCAGCAATGTCACGCTTCCCGTGGCGTGGATCAAAGGATCTGTGGTTTTCCCTCGAGGCTTTCCATCGAGGCTTTCCCACAGGGCTGTCCCACGTGCCACCATGGTGTGAGTCGATCCTCGGCGTGATAGATGAGCCAGTGCAGGGCAAAGAGGTTCCTCTGGAATGGACTGAGACATCTGGGGGACTCTTGGAATGGTGGTACGACCATGGAGTTCCTCTCGCCTTTCCTGCTGAGAGTGCCTCCTTTTGAGATGCGACGGGAACGCCGGGAATTCTTTCCCGTTGAAAGCAGGGAAAGGATCCCTCATCTCGAGCTACGAGGGGGAAACGGTGCTCCTCTGGATGTGGACGGGACCATCGTGCTTCCTCTTGAGTGGACACGGGTATGGCGGTGAACTTCTTGAGTTGCAGCAAGGGTGTGAAAGACCCTTTCGAAGTTCCAGAGTTTAGGTGTCATTAGTCTCCAGACGCCTCATCGGAAATAGGCCTCATCTCGCCTGGAAGGGAGAACTTCCTGGATTTCTCGAGTTGCGGCAGGTGTTCTGGAGTTTCGACGGGGACCTCACGGACCCGCCCTGGTGGCCTCAGGAGAGGCCAGTCCCCATGCGAGTTGCTAGGGGGCCTCTCAGGATTACTCTTCCGTCGATACCGGGGCCAAAACCCTTTGGTGGAGTCAGGGCCGGAACCGAGGATTCCTCTGAGGGGCTGACATGGATCTTTGGGTACTTCTGGAGTCTCCCCAGGGGAGTCAGGCCTGGTCTCGAGTGGGGGCATGCACGTGCGCTTTCCTTCCAGGCTGTAGCAGCAATGTCACGCTTCCCGTCGCGTGGATCAAAGGATCTGTGGTTTTCCCTCGAGGCTTTCCCTCGAGGCTTTCCCACAGGGCTATCCCACGTGCCACCGTGGTGTGAGTCGATCCTCGGCGTGAAAGATGAGCCAGTGCAGGGCAAAGAGGTTCCTCTGGAATGCACTGAGACATCTGGGGGACTCTTGGAATGGTGGTACGACCATGGAGTTCCTCTCGCCTTTCCTGTTGAGAGTGCCTCCTCTTGAGATGCGATGGGAACGCCGGGAATTCTTTCCCCTTGAAAGCAGGGAAAGGATCCCTCATCTCGAGCTACGAGGGGGAAACGGTTCTCCTCTGGATGTGGGCGGGACCATCGTGCTTCCTCTCGAGTGGAGACGGGTATGGCGGTGAACTTCTTGAGTTGCAGCAAGGGTGTGATAGACCCTTTCGAAGTTCCAGAGTTTAGGTGTCATTAGTCTCCAGACGCCTCATCGGAAATAGGCCTCATCTCGCCTGGAAGGGAGAACTTCCTGGATTTCTCGAGTTGCGGCAGGTGTTCTCGAGTTTCGACGGGGACCTCAGGGACCCGCCCTGGTGGCGTCAGGAGAGGCCAGTCCCCATGCGAGTTGCTAGGGGGCCTCTCGGGATCACTCTTCCGTCGATACCGGGGCCAAAACCCTTTGGTGGAGTCAGGGCCGGAACCGAGGATTCCTCTCAGGGGCTGACATGGATCTTTGGGTACTTCTGGAGTCTCCCCAGGGGAGTCAGGCCTCGTCTCGAGTGGGGGCATGCACGTGCGCTTTCCTTCCAGGCTGTAGCAGCAATGTCACGCTTCCCGTCGCGTGGATCAAACGATCTGTGGTTTTCCCTCGAGGCTTTCCCTCGAGGCTTTCCCACAGGGCTGTCCCACGTGACACCGTGGTGTGATTCGATCCTCGGCGTGAAAGATGTGCCAGTGCAGGGCAAAGAGGTTCCTTTGGAATGGACTGAGACATCTGGGGGACTCTTGGAATGGTGGTACGACCATGGAGTTCCTCTCGCCTTTCCTGTTGAGAGTGCCTGCTCTTGAGATGCGACGGGAACGCCGGGAATTCTTTCCCGTTGAAAGCAGGGAAAGGATCCCTCATCTCGAGCTACGAGGGGGAAACGGTGCTCCTCTGGATGTGGGCGGGACCATCGTGCTTCCTCTTGAGTGGACACGGGTATGGCGGTGAACTTGTTGAGTTGCAGCAAGGGTGTGAAAGACTCTTTCGAAGTTCCAGAGGTTAGGTGTCATTAGTCTCCAGACGCCTCATCAGAAATAGGCCTCATCTCGCCTGGAAGGGAGAACTTCCTGGATTTTCTCGAGTTGCGGCAGGTGTTCTCGAGTTACGACGGGGACCTCAGGGACCCGCCCTGGTGGCCTCAGGAGACGCCAGTCCCCATGCGAGTTGCTAGGGGGCCTCTCGGGATTCCTCTCCCGTCGATACCGGGGCCAAAAACCTTGTGTGGAGTCAGGGCCGGAACCGAGGATTCCTCTCAGGGGCTGATATGGATCTTTGGGTACATCTGGAGTCTCGCCAGGGGAGACAGGCCTCGTCTCGAGTCGGGGCATGCACGTGCACTTTCCTTCCAGGCTGTAGCAGCAATGTCACGCTTCCCGTCGCGTGGATCAAAGGATCTGTGGTTTTCCCTCGAGGCTTTCCCTTGAGGCTTTCCCACAGGGCTGTCCCACGTGCCACCGTGGTGTGAGTCGATCCTCGGCGTGAAAGATGAGCCAGTGCAGGGCAAAGAGGTTCCTCTGGAATGGACTGAGACATCTGTGGGACTCTTGGAATAGTGGTACGACCATGGAGTTCCTCTCGCCTTTCCTGTTGAGAGTGCCTCCTCTTGAGATGCGACGGGAACGCCGGGAATTCTTTCCCGTTGAAAGCAGGGAATGGATCCCTCATCTCGAGCTCCAAGGGGGAAACGGGGCTCCTCTGGATGTGGGCGGGACCATTGTGCTTCCTCTCGAGTGGAGACGGGTATGGCGGTGAACTTCTTGATTCGCAGCAAGGGTGTGAAAGACCCTTTCGAAGTTCCAGAGGTTAGGTGTCATTAGTCTCCAGATGCCTCATCGGAAATAGGCCTCATCTCGCCTGGAAGGGAGAACTTCCTGGATTTTCTCGAGTTGCGGCAGGTGTTCTCGAGTTACGACGGGGACCTCAGGGACCCGCCCTGGTGGCCTCAGGAGAGGCCAGTCCCCATGCGAGTTGCTAGGGGGCCTCTTGGGATTCCTCTCCCGTCGATACCGGGGCCAAAAACCTTGTGTGGAGTCAGGGCCGGAACCGAGGATTACTCTCATGGGGTGATATGGATCTTTGGGTACATTTGGAGTCTCGCCAGGGGAGACAGGCCTCGTCTCGAGTCGTGGCATGCACGTGCACTTTCCTTCCAGGCTGTAGCAGCAATGTCACGCTTCCCGTCGCGTGGATCAAAGGATCTGTGGTTTTCCCTCGAGGCTTTCCCTCGAGGCTTTCCCACAGGGCTGTCCCACGTGCCACCATGGTGTGAGTCGATCCTCGGCGTGAAAGATGAGCCAGTGCAGGGCAAAGAGGTTCCTCTAGAATGGACTGAGACATCTGGGGGACTCTTGGAATGGTGGTACGACCATGGAGTTCCTCTCGCCTTTCCTGTTGAGAGTGCCTCCTCTTGAGATGCGACGGGAACGCCGGGAATTCTTTCCCGTTGAAAGCATGGAAAGGTTCCCTCATCTCGAGCTACGAGGGGGAAACGGTGCTCCTCTGGATGTGGGCGGGACCATCGTGCTTCCTCTCGAGTGGACACGGGTATGGCGGTGAACTTCTTGAGTCGCAGCAAGGGTGTGAAAGACCCTTTCGAAGTTCCAGAGGTTAGGTGTCATTAGTCTCCAGACGCCTCATCGGAAATAGGCCTCATCTCGCCTGGAAGGGAGAACTTCCTGGATTTTCTCGAGTTGTGGCAGGTGTTCTCGAGTTACGACGGGGACCTCAGGGACCCGCCCTGGTGGCCTCAGGAGAGGCCAGTCCCCATGCGAGTTGCTAGGGGGCCTCTCGGGATTCCTCTCCCGTCGATACCGGGGCCAAAAACCTTTTGTGGAGTCAGGGCCGGAACCGAGGATTCCTCTCAGGGGCTGACATGGATCTTTGAGTACTTCTGGAGTCTCCCTAGGGGAGTCAGGCCTCGTCTCGAGTGGGGGCATGCACGTGCGCTTTCCTTCCAGGCTGTAGCAGCAATGTCACGCTTCCCGTGGCGTGGATCAAAGGATCTGTGGTTTTCCCTCGAGGCTTTCCATCGAGGCTTTCCCACAGGGCTGTCCCACGTGCCACCGTGGTGTGAGTCGATCCTCGGCGTGAAAGATGAGCCAGTGCAGGGCAAAGAGGTTCCTCTGGAATGCACTGAGACATCTGGGGGACTCTTGGAATGGTGGTACGACCATGGAGTTCTTCTCGCCTTTCCTGTTGAGAGTGCCTCCTCTTGAGATGCGACGGGAACGCCGGGAATTCTTTCCCGTTGAAAGCAGGGAAAGGATCCCTCATCTCGAGCTACGAGGGGGAAACGGTGCTCCTCTGGATGTGGGCGGGACCATCGTGCTTCCTCTTGAGTGGACACGGGTATGGCGGTGAACTTCTTGAGTTGCAGCAAGGGTGTGAAAGACCCTTTCGAAGTTCCAGAGGTTAGGTGTCATTAGTCTCCAGACGCCTCATTGGAAATAGGCCTCATCTCGCCTGGAAGGGAGAATTTCCTGGATGTTCTCGAGTTGCGGCAGGTGTTCTCGAGTTACGACGGGGACCTCAGGGACCCGCCCTGGTGGCCTCAGGAGACGCCAGTCCCCATGCGAGTTGCTAGGGGGCCTCTCGGGATTCCTCTCCCGTCGATACCGGGGCCAAAAACCTTGTGTGGAGTCAGGGCCGGAACCGAGGATTCCTCTCAGGGGCTGATATGGATCTTTGGGTACATCTGGAGTCTCGCCAGGGGAGACAGGCCTCGTCTTGAGTCGGGGCATGCACGTGCACTTTCCTTCCAGGCTGTAGCAGCAATGTCACGCTTCCCGTCGCGTGGATCAAAGGATCTGTGGTTTTCCCTCGAGGCTTTCCCTCGAGGCTTTCCCCCAGGGCTGTCCCACGTGCCACCATGGTGTGAGTCGATCCTCGGCGTGAAAGATGAGCCAGTGCAGGGCAAAGAGGTTCCTCTGGAATGGACTGAGACATCTGGGGGACTCTTCGAATGGTGGTACGACCATGGAGTTCCTCTCGCCTTTCCTGTTGAGAGTGCCTCCTCTTGAGATGCGACGGGAACGCCGGGAATACTTTCCCGTTGAAAGCAGGGAAAGGATCCCACATCTCGAGCTACGAGGGGGAAACGGGGCTCCTCTGGATGTGGGCGGGACCATCGTGCTTCCTCTCGAGTGGAGACGGGTATGGCGGTGAACTTCTTGAGTTGCAGCAAGGGTGTGAAAGACCCTTTCGAAGTTCCAGAGGTTAGGTGTCATTAGTCTCCAGAGGCCTCATCGGAAATAGGCCTCATCTCGCCTGGAAGGGAGAACTTCCTGGATTTTCTCGAGTTGCGGCAGGTGTTCTCGAGTTACGACGGGGACCTCAGGGACCCGCCCTGGTGGCCTCAGGAGAGGCCAGTCCCCATGCGAGTTGCTAGGGGGCCTCTCGGGATTCCTCTCCCGTCGATACCGGGGCCAAAAAGCTTGTGTGGAGTCAGGGCCGGAACCGAGGATTCCTCTCAGGGGCTGACATGGATCTTTGGGTACTTCTGGAGTCTCCCCAGGGGAGTCAGGCCTCGTCTCGAGTGGGGGCATGCACGTGCGCTTTCCTTCCAGGCTGTAGCAGCAATGTCACGCTTCCCGTCGCGTGGATCAAAGGATCTGTGGTTTTCCCTCGAGGCTTTCCCTCGAGGCTTTCCCACAGGGCTGTCCCACGTGCCAGCGTGTTGTGAGTCGATCCTCGGCGTGAAAGATGAGCCAGTGCAGGGCAAAGAGGTTCCTCTGGAATGGACTGAGACATCTGGGGGACTCTTGGAATGGTGGTACGACCATGGAGTTCCTCTCGCCTTTCCTGTTGAGAGTGCCTCCTCTTGAGATGTGACGGGAACGCCGGGAATACTTTCCCGTTGAAACCAGGGAAAGGATCCCTCATCTCGAGCTACGAGGGGGAAACGGGGCTCCTCTGGATGTGGGCGGGACCATCGTGCTTCCTCTCAAGTGGAGACGGGTATGGCGGTGAACTTCTTGAGTTGCAGCAAGGGTGTGAAAGACCCTTTCGAAGTTCCCGAGGTTTGGTGTCATTAGTCTCCAGAGGCCTCATCGGAAATAAGCCTCATCTCGCCTGGAAGGGAGAACTTCCTGGATTTTCTCGAGTTGCGGCAGGTGTTCTCGAGTTACGACGGGGACCTCAGGGACCCGCCCTGGTGGCCTCAGGAGAGGCCAGTCCCCATGCGAGTTGCTAGGGGGCCTCTCGGGATTCCTCTCCCGTCGATACCGGGGCCAAAAAGCTTGTGTGGAGTCAGGGCCGGAACAGAGGATTCCTCTCAGGGGCTGACATGGATCTTTGGGTACTTCTGGAGTCTCCCCAGGGGAGTCAGGCCTCGTCTCGAGTGGGGGCATGCACGTGCGCTTTCCTTCCAGGCTGTAGCAGCAATGTCACGCTTCCCGTCGCGTGGATCAAAGGATCTGTGGTTTTCCCTCGAGGCTTTCCCTCGAGGCTTTCCCACAGGGCTGTCCCACGTGCCACCGTGTTGTGAGTCGATCCTCGGCGTGAAAGATGAGCCAGTGCAGGGCAAAGAGGTTCCTCTGGAATGGACTGAGACATCTGGGGGACTCTTGGAATGGTGGTACGACCATGGAGTTCCTCTCGCCTTTCCTGTTGAGAGTGCCTCCTCTTGAGATGCGACGGGAACGCCGGGAATACTTTCCCGTTGAAACCAGGGAAAGGATCCCTCATCTCTAGCTACGAGGGGGAAACGGGGCTCCTCTGGATGTGGGCGGGACCATCGTGCTTCCTCTCGAGTGGAGACGGGTATGGCGGTGAACTTCTTGAGTTGCAGCAAGGGTGTGAAAGACCCTTTCGAAGTTCCCGAGGTTTGGTGTCATTAGTCTCTAGAGGCCTCATCGGAAATAGGCCTCATCTCGCCTGGAAGGGAGAACATCCTGGATTTTCTCGAGTTCCGGCAGGTGTTCTCGAGTTACGACGGGGACCTCAGGGACCCGCCCTGGTGGCCTCCGGAGAGGCCAGTCCCCATGCGAGTTGCTAGGGGGCCTCTCGGGATTCCTCTCCCGTCGATACCGGGGCCAAAAACCTTGTGTGGAGTCAGGGCCGGAACCGAGGATTCCTCTCAGGGGCTGACATGGATCTTTGGGTACTTCTGGAGTCTCCCCAGTGGAGTCAGGCCTCGTCTCGAGTGGGGGCATGCACGTGCGCTTTCCTTCCAGGCTGTAGCAGCAATGTCACGCTTCCCGTGGCGTGGATCAAAGGATCTGTGGTTTTCCCTCGAGGCTTTCCCACAGGGCTGTCGCACGTGCCACCGTGGTGTGAGTCGATCCTCGGCGTGAAAGATGAGCCAGTGCAGGGCAAAGAGGTTCCTCTGGAATGGACTGAGACATCTGGGGGACTCTTGGAATGGTGGTACGACCATGGAGTTCCTCTCGCCTTTCCTGTTGAGAGTGCCTCCTCTTGAGATGCGACGGGAACGCCGGGAATTCTTTCCCGTTGAAAGCAGGGAAAGGATCCCTCATCTCGAGCTACGAGGGGGAAACGGTGCACCTCTGGATGTGGGCGGGACCATCGTGCTTCCTCTCGAGTGGACACGGGTATGGCGGTGAACTTCTTGAGTCGCAGGAAGGGTGTGAAAGACCCTTTCGAAGTTCCAGAGGTTAGGTGTCATTAGTCTCCAGACGCCTCATCGGAAATAGGCCTCATCTCGCCTGGAAGGGAGAACTTCCTGGATTTTCTCCAGTTGCTGCAGGTGTTCTCGAGTTACGACGGGGACCTCAGGGACCCGCCCTGGTGGCCTCAGGAGAGGCCAGTCCCCATGCGAGTTTCTAGGGGGCCTCTCGGGATTCCTCTCCCGTCGATACCGGGGCCAAAAACCTTTGGTGGAGTCAGGGCCGGAACCGAGGATTCCTCTCATGGGCTGACATGGATCTTTGAGTCCTTCTGGAGTCTCCCCAGGGGAGTCAGGCCTCGTCTCGACTGGGGGCATGCACGTGTGCTTTCCTTCCAGGCTGTAGCAGGAATGTCACGCTTCCCGTGGCGTGGATCCAAGGATCTGTGTTTTTCCCTCGAGGCTTTCCATCGAGGCTTTCCCACAGGGCTGTCCCACGTGCCACCATGGTGTGAGTCGATCCTCGGCGTGATAGATGAGCCAGTGCTGGGCAAAGAGGTTCCTCTGGAATGGACTGAGACATCTGGGGGACTCTTGGAATGGTGGTAAGACCATGGAGTTCTTCTCGCCTTTCCTGCTGAGAGTGCCTCCTCTTGAGATGCGACGGGATCGCCGGGAATTCTTTCCCGTTGAAAGCAGGGAAAGGATCCCTCATCTCGAGCTACGAGGGGGAAACGGTGCTCCTCTGGATGTGGGCGGGACCATCGTGCTTCCTCTTGAGTGGACACGGGTATGGCGGTGAACTTCTTGAGTTGCAGCAAGGGTGTGAAAGACCCTTTCGAAGTTCCAGAGTTTAGGTGTCATTAGTCTCCAGACGCCTCATCGGAAATAGGCCTCATCTCGCCTGGAAGGGAGAACTTCCTGGATTTCTCGAGTTGTGGCAGGTGTTCTCGAGTTACGACGGGGACCTCAGGGACCCGCCCTGGTGGCCTCAGGAGAGGCCAGTCCCCATGCGAGTTGCTAGGGGGCTTCTCGGGATTACTATTCCGTCGATACCGGGGCCAAAACCCTTTGGTGGAGTCAGGGCCGGAACCGAGGATTCCTCTCAGGGGCTGACATGGATCTTTGGGTACTTCTGGAGTCTCCCCAGGGGAGTCAGGCCTCGTCTCTAGTGGGTGCATGCACGTGCGCTTTCCTTCCAGGCTGTAGCAGCAATGTCACGCTTCCCGTCGCGTGGATCAAAGGATCTGTGGTTTTCCCTCGAGGCTTTCCCTCGAGGCTTTCCCACAGGGCTGTCCCACGTGCCACCGTGTTGTGAGTCGATCCTCGGCGTGAAAGATGAGCCAGTGCAGGGCAAAGAGGTTCCTCTGGAATTGACTGAGACATCTGGGGGACTCTTGGAATGTTGGTACGACCATGGAGTTCCTCTCGCCTTTCCTGTTGAGAGTGCCTCCTCTTGAGATGCGACGGGAACGCCGGGAATACTTTCCCGTTGAAAGCAGGGAAAGGATCCCACATCTCGAGCTACGAGGGGGAAACGGGGCTCCCCTGGATGTGGGCGGGACCATCGTGCTTCCTCTCGAGTGGAGACGGGTATGGCGGTGAACTTCTTGAGTTGCAGCAAGGGTGTGAAAGACCCTTTCGAAGTTCCAGAGGTTAGGTGTCATTAGTCTCCAGAGGCCTCATCGGAAATAGGCCTCATCTCGCCTGGAAGGGAGAACTTCCTGGATTTTCTCGAGTTGCGGCAGGTGTTCTCGAGTTACGACGGGGACCTCAGGGACCCGCCCTGGTGGCCTCAGGAGAGGCCAGTCCCCATGCGAGTTGCTAGGGGGCCTCTCGGGATTCCTCTCCCGTCGATACCGGGGCCAAAAAGCTTGTGTGGAGTCAGGGCCGGAACCGAGGATTCCTCTCAGGGGCTGACATGGATCTTTGGGTACTTCTGGAGTCTCCACAGGGGAGTCAGGCCTCGTCTCGAGTGGGGGCATGCACATGCGCTTTCCTTCCAGGCTGTAGCAGCAATGTCATGCTTCCCGTCGCGTGGATCAAAGGATCTGTGGTTTTCCCTCGAGGCTTTCCCTCGAGGCTTTCCCACAGGGCTGTCCCACGTGCCACCGTGGTGTGAGTCGATCCTCGGCGTGAAAGATGAGCCAGTGCAGGGCAAAGAGGTTCCTCTGGAATGGACTGAGACATCTGGGGCACTCTTGGAATGGTGGTACGACCATGGAGTTCCTCTCGCCTTTCCTGTTGAGAGTGCCTCCTCTTGAGATGCGACGGGAACGCCAGGAATACTTTCCCGTTGAAACCAGGGAAAGGATCCCTCATCTCGAGCTACGAGGGGGAAACGGGGCTCCTCTGGATGTGGGCGGGACCATCGTGCTTCCTCTCGAGTGGAGACGGGTATGGCGGTGAACTTCTTGAGTTGCAGCAAGGGTGTGAAAGACCCTTTCGAAGTTCCCGAGGTTTGGTGTCATTAGTCTCCAGAGGCCTCATCGGAAATAGGCCTCATCTCGCCTGGAAGGGAGAACTTCCTGGATTTTCTCGAGTTGCGGCAGGTGTTCTCGAGTTACGACGGGGACCTCAGGGACCCGCCCTGGTGGCCTCAGGAGAGGCCAGTCCCCATGCGAGTTGCTAGGGGGCCTCTCGGGATTCCTCTCCCGTCGATACCGGGGCCAAAAAGCTTGTGTGGAGTCAGGGCCGGAACCGAGGATTCCTCTCAGGGGCTGACATGGATCTTTGGGTACTTCTGGAGTCTCCCCAGGGGAGTCAGGCCTCGTCTCGAGTGGGGGCATGCACGTGCGCTTTCCTTCCAGGCTGTAGCAGCAATGTCACGCTTCCCGTCGCGTGGATCAAAGGATCTGTGGTTTTCCCTCGAGGCTTTCCCTCGAGGCTTTCCCACAGGGCTGTCCCACGTGCCACCGTGTTGTGAGTCGATCCTCGGCGTGAAAGATGAGCCAGTGCAGGGCAAAGAGGTTCCTCTGGAATGGACTGAGACATCTGGGGGACTCTTGGAATGGTGGTACGACCATGGAGTTCCTCTCGCCTTTCCTGTTGAGAGTGCCTCCTCTTGAGATGCGACGGGAACGCCGGGAATACTTTCCCGTTGAAACCAGGGAAAGGATCCCTCATCTCTAGCTACGAGGGGGAAACGGGGCTCCTCTGGATGTGGGCGGGACCATCGTGCTTCCTCTCGAGTGGAGACGGGTATGGCGGTGAACTTCTTGAGTTGCAGCAAGGGTGTGAAAGACCCTTTCGAAGTTCCCGAGGTTTGGTGTCATTAGTCTCCAGAGGCCTCATCGGAAATAGGCCTCATCTCGCCTGGAAGGGAGAACTTCCTGGATTTTCTCGAGTTCCGGCAGGTGTTCTCGAGTTACGACGGGGACCTCAGGGACCCGCCATGGTGGCCTCCGGAGAGGCCAGTCCCCATGCGAGTTGCTAGGGGGCCTCTCGGGATTCCTCTCCCGTCGATACCGGGGCCAAAAACCTTGTGTGGAGTCAGGGCCGGAACCGAGGATTCCTCTCAGGGGCTGACATGGATCTTTGGGTACTTCTGGAGTCTCCCCAGTGGAGTCAGGCCTCGTCTCGAGTGGGGGCATGCACGTGTGCTTTCCTTCCAGGCTGTAGCAGCAATGTCACGCTTCCCGTGGCGTGGATCAAAGGATCTGTGGTTTTCCCTCGAGGCTTTCCCACAGGGCTGTCGCACGTGCCACCGTGGTGTGAGTCGATCCTCGGCGTGAAAGATGAGCCAGTGCAGGGCAAAGAGGTTCCTCTGGAATGGACTGAGACATCTGGGGGACTCTTGGAATGGTGGTACGACCATGGAGTTCCTCTCGCCTTTCCTGTTGAGAGTGCCTCCTCTTGAGATGCGACGGGAACGCCGGGAATTCTTTCCCGTTGAAAGCAGGGAAAGGATCCCTCATCTCGAGCTACGAGGGGGAAACGGTGCACCTCTGGATGTGGGCGGGACCATCGTGCTTCCTCTCGAGTGGACACGGGTATGGCGGTGAACTTCTTGAGTCGCAGGAAGGGTGTGAAAGACCCTTTCGAAGTTCCAGAGGTTAGGTGTCATTAGTCTCCAGACGCCTCATCGGAAATAGGCCTCATCTCGCCTGGAAGGGAGAACTTCCTGGATTTCTTGAGTTGCGGCAGGTGTTCTCGAGTTACGACGGGGACCTCAGGGACCCGCCCTGGTGGCCTCAGGAGAGGCCAGTCCCCATGCGAGTTGCTAGGGGGCTTCTCGGGATTACTCTTCCGTCTATACCGGGGCCAAAACCCTTTGGAGGAGTCAGGGCCGGAACCGAGGATTCCTCTCAGGGGCTGACATGGATCTTTGGGTACTTCTGGAGTCTCCCCAGGGGAGTCAGGCCTCGTCTCGAGTGGGGGCATGCACGTGCGCTTTCCTTCCAGGCTGTAGCAGCAATGTCACGCTTCCCGTCGCGTGGATCAAAGGATCTGTGGTTTTCCCTTGAGGCTTTCCCTCGAGGCTTTCCCACAGGGCTGTCCCACGTGCCACCGTGGTGTGAGTCGATCCTCGGCGTGAAAGATGAGCCAGTGCAGGGCAAAGAGGTTCCTCTGGAATGGACTGAGACATCTGGGGGACTCTTGGAATGGTGGTACGACCATGGAGTTCCTCTCGCCTTTCCTGTTGAGAGTGCCTCCTCTTGAGATGCGACGGGAACGCCGGGAATTCTTTCCCGTTGAAAGCAGGGAAAGGATCCCTCATCTCGAGCTCCGAGGGGGAAACGGGGCTCCTCTGGATGTGGGCGGGACCATCGTGCTTCCTCTCGAGTGGAGACGGGTATGGCGGTAAACTTCTTGAGTTGCAGCAAGGGTGTGAAAGACCCTTTCGAAGTTCCAGAGGTTAGGTGTCATTAGTCTCCAGACGCCTCATCGGAAATAGGCCTCATCTCGCCTGGAAGGGAGAACTTCCTGGATTTTCTCGAGTTGCGGCAGGTGTTCTCAAGTTACGACGGGGACCTCAGGGACCCGCCCTGGTGGCCTCAGGAGAGGCCAGTCCCCATGCGAGTTGCTAGGGGGCCTCTCGGGATTCCTCTCCCGTCGATACCGAGTCCAAAAACCTAGTGTGGTGTCAGGGCCGGAACCGAGGATTCCTCTCAGGTGCTGACATGGATCTTTGGGTACTTCTGGAGTCTCCCCAGGGGAGTCAGGCCTCGTCTCGTGTGGGGGCATGCACTTGCGCTTTCCTTCCAGGCTGTAGCAGCAATGTCACGCTTCCCGTGGCATGGATCAAAGGATCTGTGGTTTTCCCTTGAGGCTTTCCCTCGAGGCTTTCCCACAGGGCTGTCCCACGTGCCACCGTGGTGTGAGTCGATCCTCGGCGTGAAAGATGAGCCAGTGCAGGGCAAAGAGGTTCCTCTGGAATGGACTGAGACATCTGGGGGACTCTTGGAATGGTGGTACGACCATGGAGTTCCTCTCGCCTTTCCTGTTGAGAGTGCCTCCTCTTGAGATGCGACGGGAACGCCGGGAATTCTTTCCCGTTGAAAGCAGGGAAAGGATCCCTCATCTCGAGCTACGAGGGGGAAACGGGACTCCTCTGGATGTGGGCGGGACCATCGTGCTTCCTCCCGAGTGGAGACGGGTATGGCGGTGAACTTCTTGAGTTGCAGCAAGGGTGTGAAAGACCCTTTCGAAGTTCCAGAAGTTAGGTGTCATTTATCTCCAGACGCCTCATCGGAAATAGGCCTCATCTCGCCTGGAAGGGAGAACTTCCTGGATTTTCTCGAGTTGCGGCAGGTGTTCTCGAGTTACGACGGGGACCTCAGGGACCCGCCCTGGTGGCCTCAGGAGAGGCCAGTCCCCATGCGAGTTGCTAGGGGGCCTCTCGGGATTCCTCTCCCGTCGATACCGGGCCGAAAAACATTTTTTGGAGTCAGGGCCGGAACCGAGGATTCCTCTCAGGGGCTGACATGGATCTTTGGGTACTTCTGGTGTGTCCCCAAGGGAGTCAGGCCTCGTCTCGAGTCGGGGCATGCACGTGCGCTTTCCTTCCAGGCTGTAGCAGCAATGTCACGCTTCCCGTCGCGTGGATCAAAGGATCTGTGGTTTTCCCTCGAGGCTTTCCCTCGAGGCTTTCCCACAGGGCTGTCCCACGTGCCACCGTGGTGTGAGTCGATCCTCGGCGTGAACGATGAGCCAGTGCAGGGCAAAGAGGTTCCTCTGGAATGGACTGAGACATCTGGGGGACTCTTGGAATGGTGGTACGACCATGGAGTTCCTCTCGCCTTTCCTGTTGAGAGTGCCTCCTCTTGAGATGCGACGGGAACGCCGGGAATTCTTTCCCGTTGAAAGCAGGGAAAGGATCCCTCATCTCGAGCTCCGAGGGGGAAACGGGGCTCCTCTGGATGTTGGCGGGTCCATCGTGCTTCCTCTCGAGTGGAGACGGGTATGGCGGTGAACTTCTTGAGTTGCAGCAAGGGTGTGAAAGACCCTTTCGAAGTTCCAGAGGTTAGATGTCATTAGTCTCCAGACGCCTTATCGGAAATAGGCCTCATCTCGCCTGGAAGGGAGAACTTCCTGGATTTTCTCGAGTTGCGGCAGGTGTTCTCGAGTTACGACGGGGACCTCAGGGACCCGCCCCTGGTGGCCTCAGGAGAGGACAGTCCCCATGCGAGGTGTTAGGGGGCCTCTCGGGATTCCTCTCCCGTCGATACCGGCGCCAAAAACCTTGTGTGAGGTCAGAGCCGGAACCGAGGATTCCTCTCAGGGGCTGACATCGATCTTTGGGTACTTGTGGAGTCTCCCCAGGGGAGTCAGGCCTCGTCTCGAGTGGGGGCATGCACGTGCGCATTCCTTCCAGGCTGTAGCAGCAATGTCACGCTTCCCGTCGCGTGGATCAAAGGATCTGTGGTTTTCCCTCGAGGCTTTCCCTCGAGGCTTTCCCACAGGGCTGTCCCACGTGCCACCGTGGTGTGAATCGATCCTCGGCGTGAAAGATGAGCCAGTGCAGGGCAAAGAGTTTCCTCTGGAATGGACTGAGACATCTGGGGGACTCTTGGAATGGTGGTACGACCATGGAGTTCCTCTCGCCTTTCCTGTTGAGAGTGCCTCCACTTGAGATGCGACTGGAACGCCGGGAATTCTTTCCCGTTGTAAGCAGGGAAAGGATCCCTCATCTCGAGCTCCGAGGGGGAAACGGGGCTCCTCTGGATGTGGGCGGGACCATCGTGCTTCCTCTCGAGTGGAGACGGGTATGGCGGTGAACTTCTTGAGTTGCAGCAAGGATGTGAAAGACCCTTTCGAAGTTCCAGAGGTTAGGTGTCATTAGTCTCCAGACGCTTCATCGGAAATAGGCCTCATGTCGCCTGGAAGGGAGAACTTCCTGGATTTTCTCGAGTTGCGGCAGGTGTTCTCGAGTTACGACGGGGACCTCAGGGACCCGCCCTGGTGGCCTCAGGAGAGGCCAGTCCCCATGCGAGTTGCTAGGGGGCCTATCGGGATTCCTCTCCCGTCGATACCGGGGCCAAAAACCTTGTGTGGCGTCAGGGCCGGAACCGAGGATTCCTCTCAGGGGCTGACATGGATCTTTGGGTACTTCTGGAGTCTCCCCAGGGGAGTCAGGCCTCGTCTCGAGTGGGGGCATGCACGTGCGCTTTCCTTCCAGGCTGTAGTAGCAATGTTATTCTTCCCGTCGCGTGGATCAAAGGATCTGTGGTTTTCCCTCGAAGCTTTCCCTAGAGGCTTTCCCACAGGGCTGTCCCACGTGCCACCGTGGTGTGAGTCGATCCTCGGCGTGAAAGATGAGCCAGTGCAGGGCAAAGAGGTTCCTCTGGAATGGACTGAGACATCTGGGGGACTCTTGGAATGGTGGTACGACCATGGAGTTCCTCTCGCCTTTCCTGTTGAGAGTGCCTCCTCTTGAGATGCGACGGGAACGCCGGGAATTCTTTCCCGTTGAAAGCAGGGAAAGGATCCCTCATCTCGAGCTCCGAGGGGGAAACGGGGCTCCTCTGGATGTGGGCGGGACCATCGTGCTTCCTCTCGAGTGGAGACGGGTATGGCGGTAAACTTCTTGAGTTGCAGCAAGGGTGTGAAAGACCCTTTCGAAGTTCCAGAGGTTAGGTGTCATTAGTCTCCAGACGCCTCATCGGAAATAGGCCTCATCTCGCCTGGAAGGGAGAACTTCCTGGATTTTCTCGAGTTGCGGCAGGTGTTCTCGAGTTACGACGGGGACCTCAGGGACCCGCCCTGGTGGCCTCAGGAGAGGCCAGTCCCCATGCGAGTTGCTAGGGGGCCTCTCGGGATTCCTCTCCCGTCGATACCGGGTCCAAAAACCTTGTGTGGAGTCAGGGCCGGAACCGAGGATTCCTCTCAGGTGCTGACATGGATCTTTGGGTATTTCTGGAGTCTCCCCAGGGGAGTCAGGCCTCGTCTCGTGTGGGGGCATGCAATTGCGCTTTCCTTCCAGGCTGTAGCAGCAATGTCACGCTTCCCGTCGCGTGGATCAATGGATCTGTGGTTTTCCCTCGAGGCTTTCCCTCGAGGCTTTCCCACAGGGCTGTCCCACGTGCCACCGTGGTGTGAGTCGATCCTCGGCGTGAAAGATGAGCCAGTGCAGGGCAAAGAGGTTCCTCTGGAATGGACTGAGACATCTGGGGGACTCTTGGAATGGTGGTACGACCATGGAGTTCCTCTCGCCTTTCCTGTTGAGAGTGCCTCCTCTTGAGATGCGACGGGAACGCCGGGAATTCTTTCCCGTTGAAAGCAGGGAAAGGATCCCTCATCTCGAGCTACGAGGGGGAAACGGGACTCCTCTGGATGTGGGCGGGACCATCGTGCTTCCTCCCGAGTTGAGACGGGTATGGCGGTGAACTTCTTGAGTTGCAGCAAGGGTGTGAAAGACCCTTTCGAAGTTCCAAAAGTTAGGTGTCATTTATCTCCAGACGCCTCATCGGAAATAGGCCTCATCTCGCCTGGAAGGGAGAACATCCTGGATTTTCTCGAGTTGCGGCAGGTGTTCTCGAGTTACGACGGGGACCTCAGGGACCCGCCCTGGTGGCCTCAGGAGAGGCCAGTCCCCATGCGAGTTGCTAGGGGGCCTCTCGGGATTCCTCTCCCGTCGATACCGGGCCCAAAAACATTTTTTGGAGTCACGGCCGGAACCGAGGATTCCTCTCAGGGGCTGACATGAACCTTTGGGTACTTCTGGAGTGTCCCCAAGGGAGTCAGGCCTCGTCTCGAGTCGGGGCATGCACGTGCGCTTTCCTTCCAGGCTGTAGCAGCAATGTCACGCTTCCCGTCGCGTGGATCAAAGGATCTGTGGTTTTCCCTCGAGGCTTTCCCTCGAGGCTTTCCCACAGGGCTGTCCCACGTGCCACCGTGGTGTGAGTCGATCCTCGGCGTGAACGATGAGCCAGTGCAGGGCAAAGAGGTTCCTCTGGAATGGACTGAGACATCTGGGGGACTCTTGGAATGGTGGTACGACCATGGAGTTCCTCTCGCCTTTCCTGTTGAGAGTGCCTCCTCTTGAGATGCGACGGGAACGCCGGGAATTCTTTCCCGTTGAAAGCAGGGAAAGGATCCCTCATCTCGAGCTCCGAGGGGGAAACGGGGCTCCTCTGGATGTTGGCGGGTCCATCGTGCTTCCTCTCGAGTGGAGACGGGTATGGCGGTGAACTTCTTGAGTTGCAGCAAGGGTGTGAAAGACCCTTTCGAAGTTCCAGAGTTTAGGTGTCATTAGTCTCCAGACGCCTCATTGGAAATAGGCCTCATCTCGCCTGGAAGGGAGAACTTCCTGGATTTTCTCGAGTTGCGGCAGGTGTTCTCGAGTTACGACGGGGACCTCAGGGACCCGCCCTGGTGGCCTCAGGAGAGGCCAGTCCCCATGCGAGTTGCTAGGGGGCCTCTCGGGATTCCTCTCCCGTTGATACCAGGGCCAAAAACCTTGTGTGGAGTCAGGGCCGGAAGCGAGGATTCCTCTCAGGGGCTGACATGGATCTTTGGGTACTTCTGCAGTCTCCCCAAGGGAGTCAGGCCTCGTCTCGAGTGGGGGCATGCACGTGCGCTTTCCTTCCAGGCTGTAGCAGCAATGTCACGCTTCCCGTCTCGTGGATCAAAGGATCTGTGGTTTTCCCTCGAGGCTTTCCCTCGAGGCTTTCCCACAGGGCTGTCCCACGTGCCACCGTGGTGTGAGTCGATCCTCGGCGTGAAAGATGAGCCAGTGCAGGGCAAAGAGGTTCCTCTGGAATGGACTGAGACATCTGGGGGACTCTTGGAATGGTGGTACGACCATGGAGTTCCTCTCGCCTTTCCTGTTGAGAGTGCCTCCTCTTGAGATGCGACGGGAACGCCGGGAATTCTTTCCCGTTGAAAGCAGGGAAAGGATCCCTCATCTCGAGCTACGAGGGGGAAACGGGGCTCCTCTGGATGTGGGCGGGACCATCGTGCTTCCTCTCGAGTGGAGACGGGTATGGCGGTGAACTTCTTGAGTTGCAGCAAGGGTGTGAAAGACCCTTTCGAAGTTCCAGAGGTTAGGTGTCATTAGTCTCCAGACGCCTTATCGGAAATAGGCCTCATCTCGCCTGGAAGGGAGAACTTCCTGCATTTTCTTGAGTTGCGGCAGGTGTTCTCGAGTTACGACGGGGACCTCAGGGACCCGCCCTGGTGGCCTCAGGAGAGGCCAGTCCCCATGGGAGGTGCTAGGGGGCCTCTCGGGATTCCTCTCTCGTCGATACCGGCGCCAAAAACCTTGTGTGAAGTCAGGGCCGTAACCGAGGATTCCTCTCAGGGGCTGACATGGATCTTTGGGTACTTGTGGAGTCTCCCCAGGGGAGTCAGGCCTCGTCTCGAGTGGGGGCATGCACGTGCACTTTCCTTCCAGGCTGTAGCAGCAATGTCACGCTTCCCGTGGCCTGGATCAAACGATCTGTGGTTTTCCCTCGAGGCTTTCCCTTGAGGCTTTCCCACAGGGCTGTCCCACGTGCCACCGTGGTGTGAGTCGAACCTCGGCGTGAAAGATGAGCCAGTGCAGGGCCAAGAGGTTCCTCTGGAATGGACTGAGACATCTGGGGGACTCTTGGAATGGTGGTACGACCATGGAGTTCCTCTCGCCTTTCCTGTTGAGAGTGCCTCCTATTGAGAAGAGACGGGAACGCCGGGAATTCTTTCCCGTTGAAAGCAGGGAAAGGATCCCTCATCTCGAGCTACGAGGGGGAAACGGGGCTCCTCTGGATGTGGGCGGGACCATCGTGCTTCCTCTCGAGTGGAGACGGGTATGGCGGTGAACTTCTTGAGTTGCAGCAAGGGTGTGAAAGACCCTTTCGAAGTTCCAGAATTTAGGTGTCATTAGTCTCCAGACGCTTCATCGGAAATAGGCCTCATCTCGCCTGCAAGGGAGAACTTCCTGGATTTTCTCGAGTTGCGGCAGGTGTTCCCGAGTTACGACGGGGACCTCAGGGACCCGCCCTGGTGGCCTCAGGAGAGGCCAGTCCCCATGCGTGTTGCTAGGGGGCCTGTCGGGATTCCTCTCCCGTCGATGCCGGGGCCAAAAACCTTGTGTGGCGTCAGGGCCGGAACCGAGGATTCCTCTCAGGGGCTGACATGGATCTTTGGGTACTTGTGGAGTCTCCCCAGGGGAGTCAGGCCTCGTCTCGAGTGGGGGCATGCACGTGCGCTTTCCTTCCAGGCTGTAGCAGCAATGTCACGCTTCCCGTCGCGTGGATCAAAGGATCTGTGGTTTTCCCTCGAGGCTTTCCCTCGAGGCTTTCCCACAGGGCTGTCCCACGTGCCACCGTGGTGTGAGTCAATCCTCGGCGTGAAAGATGAGCCAGTGCAGGGCAAAGAGGTTCCTCTGGAATGGACTGAGACATCTGGCGGACTCTTGGAATGGTGGTACGACCATGGAGTTCCTCTCGGCTTTCCTGTGGAGAGTGCCTCCTCTTGAGATGCGACGGGATCGCCGGGAATTCTTTCCCGTTGAAAGCAGGGAAAGGATCCCTCATCTCGAGCTCCGAGGGGGAAACGGGGCTCCTCTGGATGTGGGCGGGACCATCGTGCTTCCTCTCGAGTGGAGACGGGTATGGCGGTGAACTTCTTGAGTTGCAGCAAGGGTGTGAAAGACCCTTTCGAAGTTCCAGAGGTTAGGTGTCATTAGTCTCCAGACGCCTCATCGGAAATAGGCCTCATCTCGCCTGGAAGGGAGAACTTCCTGGATTTTCTCGAGTTGCGTCAGGTGTTCTCGAGTTACGACGGGGACCTCAGGCACCCGCCCTGGTGGCCTCAGGAGAGGCCAGTCCCCATGCGAGTTGCTAGGGGGCCTCTCGGGATTCCTCTCCCGTCGAAACCGGGGCCAAAAACCTTGTGTGGAGTCAGGGCCGGAACCGAGGATTCCTCTCAGGGGCTGACATGTATCTTTGGGTACTTCTGGAGTCTCCCCAGGGGATTCAGGCCTCGTCTCGAGTGGGGGCATGCACGTGCGCTTTCCTTCCAGGCTGTAGCAGCAATGTCACGCTTCCCGTGGCCTGGATCAAAGGATCTGTGGTTTTCCCTCGAGGCTTTCCCTCGAGGCTTTCCCACAGGGCTGTCCCACGTGCCACCGTGGTGTGAGTCGATCCTCGGCGTGAAAGATGAGCCAGTGCAGGGCAAAGAGGTTCCTCTGGAATGGACTGAGACATCTGGGGGACTCTTGGAATGGTGGTACGACCATGGAGTTCCTCTCGGCTTTCCTGTGGAGAGTGACTCCTCTTGAGATGTGACGGGATCGCCGGGAATTCTTTCCCGTTGAAAGCAGGGAAAGGATCCCTCATCTCGAGCTCCGAGGGGGAAACGGGGCTCCTCTGGATGTGGGCGGGACAATCGTGCTTCCTCTCGAGTGGAGACGGGTATGGCGGTGAACTTCTTGAGTTGCAGCAAGGGTGTGAAAGACCCTTTCGAAGTTCCAGAGGTTAGGTGTCATTAGTCTCCAGACGCCTCATCGGAAATAGGCCTCATCTCGCCTGGAAGGGAGAACTTCCTGGATTTTCTCGAGTTGGGGCAGGTTATCCCGAGTTACGACGGGGACCTCAGGGACCCGCCCTGGTGGCCTCAGGAGAGGCCAGTCCCCATGCGAGTTGCTAGGGGGCCTCTCGGGATTCCTCTCCTGTCGATACCGGCGCCAAAAACCTTGTGTGGAGTCAGGGCCGGAACCGAGGATTCCTCTCAGGGGCTGATATGGATCTTTGGGTACTTCTGGAGTCTCGCCAGGGGAGACAGGCCTCGTCTCGAGTGGGGGCATGCACGTGCGCTTTCCTTCCAGGCTGTAGCAACAATGTCACGCTTCCCGTGGCGTGGATCAAAGGGTCTGTGGTTTTCCCTCGAGGCTTTCCCTCGAGGCTTTCCCACAGGGCTGTCCCACGTGCCACCGTGGTGTGAGTCGATCCTCGGCGTGAAAGATGAGCCAGTGCAGGGCAAAGAGGTTCCTCTGGAATGGACTGAGACATCTGGGGGACTCTTGGAATGGTGGTACGACCATGGAGTTCCTCTCGCCTTTCCTGTTGAGAGTGCCTCCTCTTGAGATGCGACGGGAACGCCGGGAATTCTTTCCCGTTGAAAGCAGGGAAAGGATCCCTCATCTCGAGCTACGAGGGGGAAACGGGACTCCTCTGGATGTGGGCGGGACCATCGTGCTTCCTGGCGAGTGGACACGGGTATGGCGGTGAACTTCTTGAGTTGCAGCAAGGGTGTGAAAGACCCTTTCGAAGTTCCAGAAGTTAGGTGTCATTTATCTCCAGACGCCTCATCGGATATAGGCCTCATCTCGCCTGGAAGGGAGAACTTCCTGGATTTTCTCCAGTTGCGGCAGGTGTTCTCGAGTTACGACGGGGACCTCAGGGACCCGCCCTGGTGGCCTCAGGAGAGGCCAGTCCCCATGCGAGTTGCTAGGGGGCCTCTCGGGATTCCTCTCCCGTCGATACCGGGCCCAAAAACATTTTTTGGAGTCAGGGCCGGAACCGAGGATTCCTCTCAGGGGCTGACATGGATCTTTGAGTACTTGTGGAGTCTCCCCAGGGGAGTCAGGCCTCGTCTCGAGTGGGGGCATGCACGTGCACTTTCCTTCCAGGCTGTAGCAGCAATGTCACGCTTCCCGTGGCCTGGATCAAACGATCTGTGGTTTTCCCTCGAGGCTTTCCCTTGAGGCTTTCCCACAGGGCTGTCCCACGTGCCACCGTGGTGTGAGTCGAACCTCGGCGTGAAAGATGAGCCAGTGCAGGGCCAAGAGGTTCCTCTGGAATGGACTGAGACATCTGGGGGACTCTTGGAATGGTGGTACGACCATGGAGTTCCTCTCGCCTTTCCTGTTGAGAGTGCCTCCTATTGAGAAGAGACGGGAACGCCGGGAATTCTTTCCCCTTGGAAGCAGGGAAAGGATCCCTCATCTCGAGCTACGAGGGGGAAACGGGGCTCCTCTGGATGTGGGCGGGACCATCGTGCTTCCTCTCGAGTGGAGACGGGTATGGCGGTGAACTTCTTGAGTTGCAGCAAGGGTGTGAAAGACCCTTTCGAAGTTCCAGAATTTAGGTGTCATTAGTCTCCAGACGCTTCATCGGAAATAGGCCTCATCTCGCCTGCAAGGGAGAACTTCCTGGATTTTCTCGAGTTGCGGCAGGTGTTCCCGAGTTACGATGGGGATCTCAGGGACCCGCCCTGGTGGCCTCAGGAGAGGCCAGTCCCCATGCGTGTTGCTAGGGGGCCTCTCGGGATTCCTCTCCCGTCGATACCGGGGCCAAAAATCTTGTGTGGCGTCAGGGCCGGAACCGAGGATTCCTCTCAGGGGCTGACATGGATCTTTGGGTACTTCTGGAGTCTCCCCAGGGGAGTCAGGCCTCGTCTCGAGTGGGGGCATGCACGTGCGCTTTCCTTCCAGGCTGTAGCAGCTATGTCACGCTTCCCGTCGCGTGGATCAAAGGATCTGTGGTTTTCCCTCGAGGCTTTCCCTCGAGGCTTTCCCACAGGGCTGTCCCACGTGACACCGTGGTGTGAGTCGATCCTCGGCGTGAAAGATGAGCCAGTGCAGGGCAAAGAGGTTCCTCTGGAATGGACTAAGACATCTGGCGGACTCTTGGAATGGTGGTACGACCATGGAGTTCCTCTCGGCTTTCCTGTGGAGAGTGCCTCCTCTTGAGATGCGACGGGATCGCCGGGAATTCTTTCCCGTTGAAAGCAGGGAAAGGATCCCTCATCTCGAGCTCCGAGGGGGAAACGGGACTCCTCTGGATGTGGGCGGGACCATCGTGCTTCCTCTCGAGTGGAGACGGGTATGGCGGTGAACTTCTTGAGTTGCAGCAAGGGTGTGAAAGACCCTTTCGAAGTTCCAGAGGTTAGGTGTCATTAGTCTCCAGACGCCTCATCGGAAATAGGCCTCATCTCGCCTGGAAGGGAGAACTTCCTGGATTTTCTCGAGTTGCGGCAGGTGTTCTCGAGTTACGACGGTGACCTCAGGCACCCGCCCTGGTGGCCTCAGGAGAGGCCAGTCCCCATGCGAGTTGCTAGGGGGCCTCTCGGGATTCCTCTCCCGTCGAAACCGGGGCCAAAAACCTTGTGTGGAGTCAGGGCCGGAACCGAGGATTCCTCTCAGGGGCTGACATGGATCTTTGGGTACTTCTGGAGTCTCCCCAGGGGAGTCAGGCCTCGTCTCGTGTGGAGGCATGCACTTGCGCTTTCCTTCCAGGCTGTAGCAGCAATGTCACGCTTCCCGTCGCGTGGATCAAAGGATCTGTGGTTTTCCCTCGAGGCTTTCCCTCGAGGCTTTCCCACAGGGCTGTCCCACGTGCCACCATGGTGTCAGTCGATCCTCGGCGTGAAAGATGAGCCAGTGCAGGGCAAAGAGGTTCCTCTGGAATGGACTGAGACATCTGGGGGACTCTTGGAATGGTGGTACGACCATGGAGTTCCTCTCGGCTTTCCTGTTGAGAGTGCCTCCTCTTGAGATGCGACGGGATCGCCGGGAATTCTTTCCCGTTAAAAGCAGGGAAAGGATCCCTCATCTCGAGCTCCGAGGGGGAAACGGGGCTCCTCTGGATGTGGGCGGGACCATCGTGCTTCCTCTCGAGTGGAGACGGGTATGGCGGTGAACTTCTTGAGTTGCAGCAAGGGTGTGAAAGACCCTTTCGAAGTTCCAGAGGTTAGGTGTCATTAGTCTCCAGACGCCTCATCGGAAATAGGCCTCATCTCGCCTGGAAGGGAGAACTTCCTGGATTTTCTCGAGTTGCGGCAGGTTATCCCGAGTTACGACGGGGACCTCAGGGACCCGCCCTGGTGGCCTCAGGAGAGGCCAGTCCCCATGCGAGTTGCTAGGGGGCCTCTCGGGATTCCTCTCCCATCGATACCGGCGCCAAAAACCTTGTGTGGAGTCAGGGCCGGAACCGAGGATTCCTCTCAGGGGCTGATATGGATCTTTGGGTACTTCTGGAGTCTCGCCAGGGGAGACAGGCCTCGTCTCGAGTGGGGGCATGCACGTGCGCTTTCCTTCCAGACTGTAGCAACAATGTCACGCTTCCCGTGGCGTGGATCAAAGGGTCTGTGGTTTTCCCTCGAGGCTTTCCCTCGAGGCTTTCCCACAGGGCTGTCCCACGTGCCACCGTGGTGTGAGTCGATCCTCGGCGTGAAAGATGAGCCAGTGCAGGGCAAAGAGGTTCCTCTGGAATGGACTGAGACATCTGGGGGACTCTTGGAATGGTGGTACGACCATGGAGTTCCTCTCGCCTTTCCTGTTGAGAGTGCCTCCTCTTGAGATGCGACGGGAACGCCGGGAATTCTTTCCCGTTGAAAGCAGGGAAAGGATCCCTCATCTCGAGCTACGAGGGGGAAACGGGACTCCTCTGGATGTGGGCGGGACCATCGTGCTTCCTGGCGAGTGGACACGGGTATGGCGCTGAACTTCTTGAGTTGCAGCAAGGGTGTGAAAGACCCTTTCGAAGTTCCAGAAGTTAGGTGTCATTTATCTCCAGACGCCTCATCGGAAATAGGCCTCATCTCGCCTGGAAGGGAGAACTTCCTGGATTTTCTCGAGTTGCGGCAGGTGTTCTCGAGTTACGACGGGGACCTCAGGGACCCGCCCTGGTGGCCTCAGGAGAGGCCAGTCCCCATGCGAGTTGCTAGGGGGCCTCTCGGGATTGCTCTCCCGTCGATACCGGGCCCAAAAACATTTTTTGGAGTCAGGGCCGGAACCGAGGATTCCTCTCAGGGGCTGACATGGATCTTTGGGTACTTGTGGAGTCTCCCCAGGGGAGTCAGGCCTCGTCTCGAGTGGGGGCATGCACGTGCACTTTCCTTCCAGGCTGTAGCAGCAATGTCACGCTTCCCGTGGCCTGGATCAAACGATCTGTGGTTTTCCCTCGAGGCTTTCCCTTGAGGCTTTCCCACAGGGCTGTCCCACGTGCCACCGTGGTGTGAGTCGAACCTCGGCGTGAAAGATGAGCCAGTGCAGGGCCAAGAGGTTCCTCTGGAATGGACTGAGACATCTGGGGGACTCTTGGAATGGTGGTACGACCATGGAGTTCCTCTCGCCTTTCCTGTTGAGAGTGCCTCCTATTGAGAAGAGACGGGAACGCCGGGAATTCTTTCCCCTTGAAAGCAGGGAAAGGATCCCTCATCTCGAGCTACGAGGGGGAAACGGGGCTCCTCTGGATGTGGGCGGGACCATCGTGCTTCCTCTCGAGTGGAGACGGGTATGGCGGTGAACTTCTTGAGTTGCAGCAAGGGTGTGAAAGACCCTTTCGAAGTTCCAGAATTTAGGTGTCATTAGTCTCCAGACGCTTCATCGGAAATAGGCCTCATATCGCCTGCAAGGGAGAACTTCCTGGATTTTCTCGAGTTGCGGCAGGTGTTCCCGAGTTACGACGGGGACCTCAGGGACCCGCCCTGGTGGCCTCAGGAGAGGCCAGTCCCCATGCGTGTTGCTAGGGGGCCTCTCGGGATTCCTCTCCCGTCGATACCGGGGCCAAAAACCTTGTGTGGCGTCAGGGCCGGAACCGAGGATTCCTCTCAGGGGCTGACATGGATCTTTGGATACTTCTGGAGTCTCCCCAGGGGAGTCAGGCCTCGTCTCGAGTGGGGGCATGCACGTGCGCTTTCCTTCCAGGCTGTAGCAGCAATGTCACGCTTCCCGTCGCGTGGATCAAAGGATCTGTGGTTTTCCCTCGAGGCTTTCCCTCGAGGCTTTCCCACAGGGCTGTCCCACGTGACACCGTGGTGTGAGTCGATCCTCGGCGTGAAAGATGAGCCAGTGCAGGGCAAAGAGGTTCCTCTGGAAGGGACTAAGACATCTGGCGGACTCTTGGAATGGTGGTACGACCATGGAGTTCCTCTCGCCTTTCCTGTTGAGAGTGCCTCCTATTGAGAAGAGACGGGAACGCCGGGAATTCTTTCCCGTTGAAAGCAGGGAAAGGATCCCTCATCTCGAGCTACGAGGGGGAAACGGGGCTCCTCTGGATGTGGGCGGGACCATCGTGCTTCCTCTCGAGTGGAGACGGGTATGGCGGTGAACTTCTTGAGTTGCAGCAATGGTGTGAAAGACCCTTTCGAAGTTCCAGAGGTTAGGTGTCATTAGTCTCCAGACGCCTTATCGGAAATTGGCCTCATCTCGCCTGGAAGGGAGAACTTCCTGCATTTTCTTGAGTTGCGGCAGGTGTTCTCGAGTTACGACGGGGACCTCAGGGACCCGCCCTGGTGGCCTCAGGAGAGGCCAGTCCCCATGCGAGGTGCTAGGGGGCCTCTCGGGATTCCTCTCCCGTCGATACCGGCGCCAAAAACCTTGTGTGAAGTCAGGGCCGTAACCGAGGATTCCTCTCAGGGGCTGACATGGATCTTTGGGTACTTGTGGAGTCTCCCCAGGGGAGTCAGGCCTCGTCTCGAGTGGGGGCATGCACGTGCACTTTCCTTCCAGGCTGTAGCAGCAATGTCACGCTTCCCATGGCCTGGATCAAACGATCTGTGTTTTTCCCTCGAGGCTTTCCCTTGAGGCTTTCCCACAGGGCTGTCCCACGTGCCACCATGGTGTCAGTCGATCCTCGGCGTGAAAGATGAGCCAGTGCAGGGCAAAGAGGTTCCTCTGGAATGGACTGAGACATCTGGGGGACTCTTGGAATGGTGGTACGACCATGGAGTTCCTCTCGGCTTTCCTGTTGAGAGTGCCTCCTCTTGAGATGCGACGGGATCGCCGGGAATTCTTTCCCGTTAAAAGCAGGGAAAGGATCCCTCATCTCGAGCTCCGAGGGGGAAACGGGGCTCCTCTGGATGTGGGCGGGACCATCGTGCTTCCTCTCGAGTGGAGACGGGTATGGCGGTGAACTTCTTGAGTTGCAGCAAGGGTGTGAAAGACCCTTTCGAAGTTCCAGAGGTTAGGTGTCATTAGTCTCCAGACGCCTCATCGGAAATAGGCCTCATCTCGCCTGGAAGGGAGAACTTCCTGGATTTTCTCGAGTTGCGGCAGGTTATCCCGAGTTACGACGGGGACCTCAGGGACCCGCCCTGGTGGCCTCAGGAGAGGCCAGTCCCCATGCGAGTTGCTAGGGGGCCTCTCGGGATTCCTCTCCCGTCGATACCGGGCCCAAAAACATTTTTTGGAGTCAGGGCGGGAACCGAGGATTCCTCTCAGGGGCTGACATGGATCTTTGGGTACTTGTGGAGTCTCCCCAGGGGAGTCAGGCCTCGTCTCGAGTGGGGGCATGCACGTGCACTTTCCTTCCAGGCTGTAGCAGCAATGTCACGCTTCCCGTGGCCTGGATCAAACGATCTGTGGTTTTCCCTCGAGGCTTTCCCTTCAGGATTTCCCACAGGGCTGTCCCACGTGCCACCGTGGTGTGAGTCGAACCTCGGCGTGAAAGATGAGCCAGAGCAGGGCCAAGAGGTTCCTCTGGAATGGACTGAGACATCTGGGGGACTCTTGGAATGGTGGTACGACCATGGAGTTCCTCTCGCCTTTCCTGTTGAGAGTGCCTCCTATTGAGAAGAGACGGGAACGCCGGGAATTCTTTCCCCTTGAAAGCAGGGAAAGGATCCCTCATCTCGAGCTACGAGGGGGAAACGGGGCTCCTCTGGATGTGGGCGGGACCATCGTGCTTCCTCTCGAGTGGAGACGGGTATGGCGGTGAACTTCTTGAGTTGCAGCAAGGGTGTGAAAGACCCTTTCGAAGTTCCAGAATTTAGGTGTCATTAGTCTCCAGACGCTTCATCGGAAATAGGCCTCATCTCGCCTGCAAGGGAGAACTTCCTGGATTTTCTCGAGTTGCGGCAGGTGTTCCCGAGTTACGACGGGGACCTCAGGGACCCGCCCTGGTGGCCTCAGGAGAGGCCAGTCCCCATGCGTGTTGCTAGGGGGCCTCTCGGGATTCCTCTCCCGTCGATACCGGGGCCAAAAACCTTGTGTGGCGTCAGGGCCGGAACCGAGGATTCCTCTCAGGGGCTGACATGGATCTTTGGATACTTCTGGAGTCTCCCCAGGGGAGTCAGGCCTCGTCTCGAGTGGGGGCATGCACGTGCGCTTTCCTTCCAGGCTGTAGCAGCAATGTCACGCTTCCCGTCGCGTGGATCAAAGGATCTGTGGTTTTCCCTCGAGGCTTTCCCTCGAGGCTTTCCCACAGGGCTGTCCCACGTGCCACCGTGGTGTGAGTCGATCCTCGGCGTGAAAGATGAGCCAGTGCAGGGCAAAGAGGTTCCTCTGGAATGGACTGAGACATCTGGCGGACTCTTGGAATGGTGGTACGACCATGGAGTTCCTCTCGGCTTTCCTGTGGAGAGTGCCTCCTCTTGAGATGTGACGGGATCGCCGGGAATTCTTTCCCGTTGAAAGCAGGGAAAGGATCCCTCATCTCGAGCTCCGAGGGGGAAACGGGGCTCCTCTGGATGTGGGCGGGACCATCGTGCTTCCTCTCGAGTGGAGACGGGTATGGCGGTGAACTTCTTGAGTTGCAGCAAGGGTGTGAAAGACCCTTTCGAAGTTCCAGAGGTTAGGTGTCATTAGTCTCCAGACGCCTCATCGGAAATAGGCCTCATCTCGCCTGGAAGGGAGAACTTCCTGGATTTTCTCGAGTTGCGGCAGGTGTTCTCGAGTTACGACGGGGACCTCAGGCACCCGCCCTGGTGGCCTCAGGAGAGGCCAGTCCCCATGCGAGTTGCTAGGGGGCCTCTCGGGATTCCTCTCCCGTCGAAACCGGGGCCAAAAACCTTGTGTGGAGTCAGGGCCGGAACCGAGGATTCCTCTCAGGGGCTGACATGTATCTTTGGGTACTTCTGGAGTCTCCCCAGGGGATTCAGGCCTCGTCTCGAGTGGGGGCATGCACGTGCGCTTTCCTTCCAGGCTGTAGCAGCAATGTCACGCTTCCCGTGGCCTGGATCAAAGGATCTGTGGTTTTCCCTCGAGGCTTTCCCTCGAGGCTTTCCCACAGGGCTGTCCCACGTGCCACCGTGGTGTGAGTCGATCCTCGGCGTGAAAGATGAGCCAGTGCAGGGCAAAGAGGTTCCTCTGGAATGGACTGAGACATCTGGGGGACTCTTGGAATGGTGGTACGACCATGGAGTTCCTCTCGGCTTTCCTGTGGAGAGTGCCTCCTCTTGAGATGTGACGGGATCGCCGGGAATTCTTTCCCGTTGAAAGCAGGGAAAGGATCCCTCATCTCGAGCTCCGAGGGGGAAACGGGGCTCCTCTGGATGTGGGCGGGACAATCGTGCTTCCTCTCGAGTGGAGACGGGTATGGCGGTGAACTTCTTGAGTTGCAGCAAGGGTGTGAAAGACCCTTTCGAAGTTCCAGAGGTTAGGTGTCATTAGTCTCCAGACGCCTCATCGGAAATAGGCCTCATCTCGCCTGGAAGGGAGAACTTCCTGGATTTTCTCGAGTTGCGGCAGGTTATCCCGAGTTACGACGGGGACCTCAGGGACCCGTCCTGGTGGCCTCAGGAGAGGCCAGTCCCCATGCGAGTTGCTAGGGGGCCTCTCGGGATTCCTCTCCTGTCGATACCGGCGCCAAAAACCTTGTGTGGAGTCAGGGCCGGAACCGAGGATTCCTCTCAGGGGCTGATATGGATCTTTGGGTACTTCTGGAGTCTCGCCAGGGGAGACAGGCCTCGTCTCGAGTGGGGGCATGCACGTGCGCTTTCCTTCCAGGCTGTAGCAACAATGTCACGCTTCCCGTGGCGTGGATCAAAGGGTCTGTGGTTTTCCCTCGAGGCTTTCCCTCGAGGCTTTCCCACAGGGCTGTCCCACGTGCCACCGTGGTGTGAGTCGATCCTCGGCGTGAAAGATGAGCCAGTGCAGGGCAAAGAGGTTCCTCTGGAATGGACTGAGACATCTGGGGGACTCTTGGAATGGTGGTACGACCATGGAGTTCCTCTCGCCTTTCCTGTTGAGAGTGCCTCCTCTTGAGATGCCACGGGAACGCCGGGAATTCTTTCCCGTTGAAAGCAGGGAAAGGATCCCTCATATCGAGCTACGAGGGGGAAACGGGACTCCTCTGGATGTGGGCGGGACCATCGTGCTTCCTGGCGAGTGGACACGGGTATGGCGGTGAACTTCTTGAGTTGCAGCAAGGGTGTGAAAGACCCTTTCGAAGTTCCAGAAGTTAGGTGTCATTTATCTCCAGACGCCTCATCGGATATAGGCCTCATCTCGCCTGGAAGGGAGAACTTCCTGGATTTTCTCCAGTTGCGGCAGGTGTTCTCGAGTTACGACGGGGACCTCAGGGACCCGCCCTGGTGGCCTCAGGAGAGGCCAGTCCCCATGCGAGTTGCTAGGGGGCCTCTCGGGATTCCTCTCCCGTCGATACCCGGCGCAAAAACATTTTTTGGAGTCAGGGCCGGAACCGAGGATTCCTCTCAGGGGCTGACATGGATCTTTGGGTACTTGTGGAGTCTCCCCAGGGGAGTCAGGCCTCGTCTCGAGTGGGGGCATGCACGTGCACTTTCCTTCCAGGCTGTAGCAGCAATGTCACGCTTCCCGTGGCCTGGATCAAACGATCTGTGGTTTTCCCTCGAGGCTTTCCCTTGAGGCTTTCCCACAGGGCTGTCCCACGTGCCACCGTGGTGTGAGTGGAACCTCGGCGTGAAAGATGAGCCAGTGCAGGGCCAAGAGGTTCCTCTGGAATGGACTGAGACATCTGGGGGACTCTTGGAATGGTGGTACGACCATGGAGTTCCTCTCGCCTTTCCTGTTGAGAGTGTCTCCTATTGAGAAGAGACGGGAACGCCGGGAATTCTTTCCCCTTGGAAGCAGGGAAAGGATCCCTCATCTCGAGCTACGAGGGGGAAACGGGGCTCCTCTGGATGTGGGCGGGACCATCGTGCTTCCTCTCGAGTGGAGACGGGTATGGCGGTGAACTTCTTGAGTTGCAGCAAGGGTGTGAAAGACCCTTTCGAAGTTCCAGAATTTAGGTGTCATTAGTCTCCAGACGCTTCATCGGAAATAGGCCTCATCTCGCCTGCAAGGGAGAACTTCCTGGATTTTCTCGAGTTGCGGCAGGTGTTCCCGAGTTACGACGGGGACCTCAGGGACCCGCCCTGGTGGCCTCAGGAGAGGCCAGTCCCCATGCGTGTTGCTAGGGGGCCTCTCGGGATTCCTCTCCCGTCGATACCGGGGCCAAAAACCTTGTGTGGCGTCAGGGCCGGAACCGAGGATTCCTCTCAGGGGCTGACATGGATCTTTGGGTACTTCTGGAGTCTCCCCAGGGGAGTCAGGCCTCGTCTCGAGTGGGGGCATGCACGTGCGCTTTCCTTCCAGGCTGTAGCAGCAATGTCACGCTTCCCGTCGCGTGGATCAAAGGATCTGTGGTTTTCCCTCGAGGCTTTCCCTCGAGGCTTTCCCACAGGGCTGTCCCACGTGACACCGTGGTGTGAGTCGATCCTCGGCGTGAAAGATGAGCCAGTGCAGGGCAAAGAGGTTCCTCTGGAATGGACTAAGACATCTGGCGGACTCTTGGAATGGTGGTACGACCATGGAGTTCCTCTCGGCTTTCCTGTGGAGAGTGCCTCCTCTTTAGATGCGACGGGATCGCCGGGAATTCTTTCCCGTTGAAAGCAGGGAAAGGATCCCTCATCTCGAGCTCCGAGGGGGAAACGGGGCTCCTCTGGATGTGGGCGGGACCATCGTGCTTCCTCTCGAGTGGAGACGGGTATGGCGGTGAACTTCTTGAGTTGCAGCAAGGGTGTGAAAGACCCTTTCGAAGTTCCAGAGGTTAGGTGTCATTCGTCTCCAGACGCCTCATCGGAAATAGGCCTCATCTCGCCTGGAAGGGAGAACTTCCTGGATTTTCTCGAGTTGCGGCAGGTGTTCTCGAGTTACGACGGTGACCTCAGGCACCCGCCCTGGTGGCCTCAGGAGAGGCCAGTCCCCATGCGAGTTGCTAGGGGGCCTCTCGGGATTCCTCTCCCGTCGAAACCGGGGCCAAAAACCTTGTGTGGAGTCAGGGCCGGAACCGAGGATTCCTCTCAGGGGCTGACATGGATCTTTGGGTATTTCTGGAGTCTCCCCAGGGGAGTCAGGCCTCGTCTCGTGTGGAGGCATGCACTTGCGCTTTCCTTCCAGGCTGTAGCAGCAATGTCACGCTTCCCGTCGCGTGGATCAAAGGATCTGTGGTTTTCCCTCGAGGCTTTCCCTCGAGGCTTTCCCACAGGGCTGTCCCACGTGCCACCATGGTGTCAGTCGATCCTCGGCGTGAAAGATGAGCCAGTGCAGGGCAAAGAGGTTCCTCTGGAATGGACTGAGACATCTGGGGGACTCTTGGAATGGTGGTACGACCATGGAGTTCCTCTCGGCTTTCCTGTTGAGAGTGCCTCCTCTTGAGATGCGACGGGATCGCCGGGAATTCTTTCCCGTTAAAAGCAGGGAAAGGATCCCTCATCTCGAGCTCCGAGGGGGAAACGGGGCTCCTCTGGATGTGGGCGGGACCATCGTGCTTCCTCTCGAGTGGAGACGGGTATGGCGGTGAACTTCTTGAGTTGCAGCAAGGGTGTGAAAGACCCTTTCGAAGTTCCAGAGGTTAGGTGTCATTAGTCTCCAGACGCCTCATCGGAAATAGGCCTCATCTCGCCTGGAAGGGAGAACTTCCTGGATTTTCTCGAGTTGCGGCAGGTTATCCCGAGTTACGACGGGGACCTCAGGGACCCGCCCTGGTGGCCTCAGGAGAGGCCAGTCCCCATGCGAGTTGCTAGGGGGCCTCTCGGGATTCCTCTCCCGTCGATACCGGCGCCAAAAACCTTGTGTGGAGTCAGGGCCGGAACCGAGGATTCCTCTCAGGGGCTGATATGGATCTTTGGGTACTTCTGGAGTCTCGCCAGGGGAGACAGGCCTCGTCTCGAGTGGGGGCATGCACGTGCGCTTTCCTTCCAGGCTGTAGCAACAATGTCACGCTTCCCGTGGCGTGGATCAAAGGGTCTGTGGTTTTCCCTCGAGGCTTTCCCTCGAGGCTTTCCCACAGGGCTGTCCCACGTGCCACCGTGGTGTGAGTCGATCCTCGGCGTGAAAGATGAGCCAGTGCAGGGCAAAGAGGTTCCTCTGGAATGGACTGAGACATCTGGGGGACTCTTGGAATGGTGGTACGACCATGGAGTTCCTCTCGCCTTTCCTGTTGAGAGTGCCTCCTCTTGAGATGCGACGGGAACGCCGGGAATTCTTTCCCGTTGAAAGCAGGGAAAGGATCCCTCATCTCGAGCTACGAGGGGGAAACGGGACTCCTCTGGATGTGGGCGGGACCATCGTGCTTCCTGGCGAGTGGACACGGGTATGGCGCTGAACTTCTTGAGTTGCAGCAAGGGTGTGAAAGACCCTTTCGAAGTTCCAGAAGTTAGGTGTCATTTATCTCCAGACGCCTCATCGGAAATAGGCCTCATCTCGCCTGGAAGGGAGAACTTCCTGGATTTTCTCGAGTTGCGGCAGGTGTTCTCGAGTTACGACGGGGACCTCAGGGACCCGCCCTGGTGGCCTCAGGAGAGGCCAGTCCCCATGCGAGTTGCTAGGGGGCCTCTCGGGATTCCTCTCCCGTCGATACCGGGCCCAAAAACATTTTTTGGAGTCAGGGCCGGAACCGAGGATTCCTCTCAGGGGCTGACATGGATCTTTGGGTACTTGTGGAGTCTCCCCAGGGGAGTCAGGCCTCGTCTCGAGTGGGGGCATGCACGTGCACTTTCCTTCCAGGCTGTAGCAGCAATGTCACGCTTCCCGTGGCCTGGATCAAACGATCTGTGGTTTTCCCTCGAGGCTTTCCCTTGAGGCTTTCCCACAGGGCTGTCCCACGTGCCACCGTGGTGTGAGTCGAACCTCGGCGTGAAAGATGAGCCAGTGCAGGGCCAAGAGGTTCCTCTGGAATGGACTGAGACATCTGGGGGACTCTTGGAATGGTGGTACGACCATGGAGTTCCTCTCGCCTTTCCTGTTGAGAGTGCCTCCTATTGAGAAGAGACGGGAACGCCGGGAATTCTTTCCCCTTGAAAGCAGGGAAAGGATCCCTCATCTCGAGCTACGAGGGGGAAACGGGGCTCCTCTGGATGTGGGCGGGACCATCGTGCTTCCTCTCGAGTGGAGACGGGTATGGCGGTGAACTTCTTGAGTTGCAGCAAGGGTGTGAAAGACCCTTTCGAAGTTCCAGAATTTAGGTGTCATTAGTCTCCAGACGCTTCATCGGAAATAGGCCTCATCTCGCCTGCAAGGGAGAACTTCCTGGATTTTCTCGAGTTGCGGCAGGTGTTCCCGAGTTACGACGGGGACCTCAGGGACCCGCCCTGGTGGCCTCAGGAGAGGCCAGTCCCCATGCGTGTTGCTAGGGGGCCTCTCGGGATTCCTCTCCCGTCGATACCGGGGCCAAAAACCTTGTGTGGCGTCAGGGCCGGAACCGAGGATTCCTCTCAGGGGCTGACATGGATCTTTGGGTACTTCTGGAGTCTCCCCAGGGGAGTCAGGCCTCGTCTCGAGTGGGGGCATGCACGTGCGCTTTCCTTCCAGGCTGTAGCAGCAATGTCACGCTTCCCGTCGCGTGGATCAAAGGATCTGTGGTTTTCCCTCGAGGCTTTCCCTCTAGGCTTTCCCACAGGGCTGTCCCACGTGACACCGTGGTGTGAGTCGATCCTCGGCGTGAAAGATGAGCCAGTGCAGGGCAAAGAGGTTCCTCTGGAATGGACTAAGACATCTGGCGGACTCTTGGAATGGTGGTACGACCATGGAGTTCCTCTCGGCTTTCCTGTGGAGAGTGCCTCCTCTTTAGATGCGACGGGATCGCCGGGAATTCTTTCCCGTTGAAAGCAGGGAAAGGATCCCTCATCTCGAGCTCCGAGGGGGAAACGGGGCTCCTCTGGATGTGGGCGGGACCATCGTGCTTCCTCTCGAGTGGAGACGGGTATGGCGGTGAACTTCTTGAGTTGCAGCAAGGGTGTGAAAGACCCTTTCGAAGTTCCAGAGGTTAGGTGTCATTCGTCTCCAGACGCCTCATCGGAAATAGGCCTCATCTCGCCTGGAAGGGAGAACTTCCTGGATTTTCTCGAGTTGCGGCAGGTGTTCTCGAGTTACGACGGTGACCTCAGGCACCCGCCCTGGTGGCCTCAGGAGAGGCCAGTCCCCATGCGAGTTGCTAGGGGGCCTCTCGGGATTCCTCTCCCGTCGAAACCGGGGCCAAAAACCTTGTGTGGAGTCAGGGCCGGAACCGAGGATTCCTCTCAGGGGCTGACATGGATCTTTGGGTATTTCTGGAGTCTCCCCAGGGGAGTCAGGCCTCGTCTCGTGTGGAGGCATGCACTTGCGCTTTCCTTCCAGGCTGTAGCAGCAATGTCACGCTTCCCGTCGCGTGGATCAAAGGATCTGTGGTTTTCCCTCGAGGCTTTCCCTCGAGGCTTTCCCACAGGGCTGTCCCACGTGCCACCATGGTGTCAGTCGATCCTCGGCGTGAAAGATGAGCCAGTGCAGGGCAAAGAGGTTCCTCTGGAATGGACTGAGACATCTGGGGGACTCTTGGAATGGTGGTACGACCATGGAGTTCCTCTCGGCTTTCCTGTTGAGAGTGCCTCCTCTTGAGATGCGACGGGATCGCCGGGAATTCTTTCCCGTTAAAAGCAGGGAAAGGATCCCTCATCTCGAGCTCCGAGGGGGAAACGGGGCTCCTCTGGATGTGGGCGGGACCATCGTGCTTCCTCTCGAGTGGAGACGGGTATGGCGGTGAACTTCTTGAGTTGCAGCAAGGGTGTGAAAGACCCTTTCGAAGTTCCAGAGGTTAGGTGTCATTAGTCTCCAGACGCCTCATCGGAAATAGGCCTCATCTCGCCTGGAAGGGAGAACTTCCTGGATTTTCTCGAGTTGCGGCAGGTTATCCCGAGTTACGACGGGGACCTCAGGGACCCGCCCTGGTGGCCTCAGGAGAGGCCAGTCCCCATGCGAGTTGCTAGGGGGCCTCTCGGGATTCCTCTCCCGTCGATACCGGCGCCAAAAACCTTGTGTGGAGTCAGGGCCGGAACCGAGGATTCCTCTCAGGGGCTGATATGGATCTTTGGGTACTTCTGGAGTCTCGCCAGGGGAGACAGGCCTCGTCTCGAGTGGGGGCATGCACGTGCGCTTTCCTTCCAGGCTGTAGCAACAATGTCACGCTTCCCGTGGCGTGGATCAAAGGGTCTGTGGTTTTCCCTCGAGGCTTTCCCTCGAGGCTTTCCCACAGGGCTGTCCCACGTGCCACCGTGGTGTGAGTCGATCCTCGGCGTGAAAGATGAGCCAGTGCAGGGCAAAGAGGTTCCTCTGGAATGGACTGAGACATCTGGGGGACTCTTGGAATGGTGGTACGACCATGGAGTTCCTCTCGCCTTTCCTGTTGAGAGTGCCTCCTCTTGAGATGCGACGGGAACGCCGGGAATTCTTTCCCGTTGAAAGCAGGGAAAGGATCCCTCATCTCGAGCTACGAGGGGGAAACGGGACTCCTCTGGATGTGGGCGGGACCATCGTGCTTCCTGGCGAGTGGACACGGGTATGGCGCTGAACTTCTTGAGTTGCAGCAAGGGTGTGAAAGACCCTTTCGAAGTTCCAGAAGTTAGGTGTCATTTATCTCCAGACGCCTCATCGGAAATAGGCCTCATCTCGCCTGGAAGGGAGAACTTCCTGGATTTTCTCGAGTTGCGGCAGGTGTTCTCGAGTTACGACGGGGACCTCAGGGACCCGCCCTGGTGGCCTCAGGAGAGGCCAGTCCCCATGCGAGTTGCTAGGGGGCCTCTCGGGATTCCTCTCCCGTCGATACCGGGCCCAAAAACATTTTTTGGAGTCAGGGCCGGAACCGAGGATTCCTCTCAGGGGCTGACATGGATCTTTGGGTACTTGTGGAGTCTCCCCAGGGGAGTCAGGCCTCGTCTCGAGTGGGGGCATGCACGTGCACTTTCCTTCCAGGCTGTAGCAGCAATGTCACGCTTCCCGTGGCCTGGATCAAACGATCTGTGGTTTTCCCTCGAGGCTTTCCCTTGAGGCTTTCCCACAGGGCTGTCCCACGTGCCACCGTGGTGTGAGTCGAACCTCGGCGTGAAAGATGAGCCAGTGCAGGGCCAAGAGGTTCCTCTGGAATGGACTGAGACATCTGGGGGACTCTTGGAATGGTGGTACGACCATGGAGTTCCTCTCGCCTTTCCTGTTGAGAGTGCCTCCTATTGAGAAGAGACGGGAACGCCGGGAATTCTTTCCCCTTGAAAGCAGGGAAAGGATCCCTCATCTCGAGCTACGAGGGGGAAACGGGGCTCCTCTGGATGTGGGCGGGACCATCGTGCTTCCTCTCGAGTGGAGACGGGTATGGCGGTGAACTTCTTGAGTTGCAGCAAGGGTGTGAAAGACCCTTTCGAAGTTCCAGAATTTAGGTGTCATTAGTCTCCAGACGCTTCATCGGAAATAGGCCTCATCTCGCCTGCAAGGGAGAACTTCCTGGATTTTCTCGAGTTGCGGCAGGTGTTCCCGAGTTACGACGGGGACCTCAGGGACCCGTCCTGGTGGCCTCAGGAGAGGCCAGTCCCCATGCGTGTTGCTAGGGGGCCTCTCGGGATTCCTCTCCCGTCGATACCGGGGCCAAAAACCTTGTGTGGCGTCAGGGCCGGAACCGAGGATTCCTCTCAGGGGCTGACATGGATCTTTGGATACTTCTGGAGTCTCCCCAGGGGAGTCAGGCCTCGTCTCGAGTGGGGGCATGCACGTGCGCTTTCCTTCCAGGCTGTAGCAGCAATGTCACGCTTCCCGTCGCGTGGATCAAAGGATCTGTGGTTTTCCCTCGAGGCTTTCCCTCGAGGCTTTCCCACAGGGCTGTCCCACGTGACACCGTGGTGTGAGTCGATCCTCGGCGTGAAAGATGAGCCAGTGCAGGGCAAAGAGGTTCCTCTGGAAGGGACTAAGACATCTGGCGGACTCTTGGAATGGTGGTACGACCATGGAGTTCCTCTCGGCTTTCCTGTGGAGAGTGCCTCCTCTTGAGATGCGACGGGATCGCCGGGAATTCTTTCCCGTTGAAAGCAGGGAAAGGATCCCTCATCTCGAGCTCCGAGGGGGAAACGGGGCTCCTCTGGATGTGGGCGGGACCATCGTGCTTCCTCTCGAGTGGAGACGGGTATGGCGGTGAACTTCTTGAGTTGCAGCAAGGGTGTGAAAGACCCTTTCGAAGTTCCAGAGGTTAGGTGTCATTAGTCTCCAGACGCCTCATCGGAAATAGGCCTCATCTCGCCTGGAAGGGAGAACTTCCTGGATTTTCTCGAGTTGCGGCAGGTGTTCTCGAGTTACGACGGTGACCTCAGGCACCCGCCCTGGTGGCCTCAGGAGAGGCCAGTCCCCATGCGAGTTGCTAGGGGGCCTCTCGGGATTCCTCTCCCGTCGAAACCGTGGCCAAAAACCTTGTGTGGAGTCAGGGCCGGAACCGAGGATTCCTCTCAGGGGCTGACATGGATCTTTGGGTACTTCTGGAGTCTCCCCAGGGGAGTCAGGCCTCGTCTCGTGTGGAGGCATGCACTTGCGCTTTCCTTCCAGGCTGTAGCAGCAATGTCACGCTTCCCGTCGCGTGGATCAAAGGATCTGTGGTTTTCCCTCGAGGCTTTCCCTCGAGGTTTTCCCACAGGGCTGTCCCACGTGCCACCGTGGTGTCAGTCGATCCTCGGCGTGAAAGATGAGCCAGTGCAGGGCAAAGAGGTTCCTCTGGAATGGACTGAGACATCTGGGGGACTCTTGGAATGGTGGTACGACCATGGAGTTCCTCTCGGCTTTCCTGTTGAGAGTGCCTCCTCTTGAGATGCGATGGGATCGCCGGGAATTCTTTCCCGTTGAAAGCAGGGAAAGGATCCCTCATCTCGAGCTCCGAGGGGGAAACGGGGCTCCTCTGGATGTGGGCGGGACCATCGTGCTTCCTCTCGAGTGGAGACGGGTATGGCGGTGAACTTCTTGAGTTGCAGCAAGGGTGTGAAAGACCCTTTCGAAGTTCCAGAGGTTAGGTGTCATTAGTCTCCAGACGCCTCATCGGAAATAGGCCTCATCTCGCCTGGAAGGGAGAACTTCCTGGATTTTCTCGAGTTGCGGCAGGTTATCCCGAGTTACGACGGGGACCTCAGGGACCCGCCCTGGTGGCCTCAGGAGAGGCCAGTCCCCATGCGAGTTGCTAGGGGGCCTCTCGGGATTCCTCTCCCGTCGAAACCGGGGCCAAAAACCTTGTGTGGAGTCAGGGCCGGAACCGAGGATTCCTCTCAGGGGCTGACATGGATCTTTGGGTACTTCTGGAGTCTCCCCAGGGGAGTCAGGCCTCGTCTCGTGTGGAGGCATGCACTTGCGCTTTCCTTCCAGGCTGTAGCAGCAATGTCACGCTTCCCGTCGCGTGGATCAAAGGATCTGTGGTTTTCCCTCGAGGCTTTCCCTCGAGGCTTTCCCACAGGGCTGTCCCACGTGCCACCGTGGTGTGAGTCGATCCTCGGCGTGAAAGATGAGCCAGTGCAGGGCAAAGAGGTTCCTCTGGAATGGACTGAGACATCTGGGGGACTCTTGGAATGGTGGTACGACCATGGAGTTCCTCTCGGCTTTCCTGTTGAGAGTGCCTCCTCTTGAGATGCGACGGGATCGCCGGGAATTCTTTCCCGTTGAAAGCAGGGAAAGGATCCCTCATCTCGAGCTCCGAGGGGGAAACGGGGCTCCTCTGGATGTGGGCGGGACCATCGTGCTTCCTCTCGAGTGGAGACGGGTATGGCGGTGAACTTCTTGAGTTGCAGCAAGGGTGTGAAAGACCCTTTCGAAGTTCCAGAGGTTAGGTGTCATTAGTCTCCAGACGCCTCATCGGAAATAGGCCTCATCTCGCCTGGAAGGGAGAACTTCCTGGATTTTCTCGAGTTGCGGCAGGTTATCCCGAGTTACGACGGGGACTTCAGGGACCCGCCCTGGTGGCCTGAGGAGAGGCCAGTCCCCATGCGAGTTGCTAGGGGGCCTCTCGGGATTCCTCTCCCGTCGATACTGGGGCCTAAAACCTTGTGTGGAGTCAGGGCCGGAACCGAGGATTCCTCTCAGGGGCTGATATGGATCTTTGGGTACTTCTGGAGTCTCGCCAGGGGACACAGGCCTCTTCTCGAGTGGGGGCATGCACGTGCGCTTTCCTTCCAGGCTGTAGCAGCAATGTCACACTTCCCGTAGCGTTTATCAAAGGGTCTGTTGTTTTCCCTCGAGGCTTTCCCTCGAGGCTTTCCCACAGGGCTGTCCCACGTGCCACCGTGGTGTGAGTCGATCCTCGGCGTGAAAGATGAGCCAGTGCAGGGCAAAGAGTTTCCTCTGGAATGGACTGAGACATCTGGGGGACTCTTGGAATGGTGGTACGACCATGGAGTTCCTCTCGACTTTCCTGTTGAGAGTGCCTCCTCTTGAGATGCGACGGGAACGCCGGGAATTCTTTCCCGTTGAAAGCAGGGAAAGGATCCTCCATTTCGAGCTCCGAGGGGAAAACGGGGCTCCTCTGGATGTGGGCGGGACCATCGTGCTTCCTCTCGAGTGGAGACGGGTATGGCGGTGAACTTCTTGAGTTGCAGCAAGGGTGTGAAAGACCCTTTCGAAGTTCCGGAGGTTAGGTGTCATTAGTCTCCAGACGCCTCATCGGAAATAGGCCTCATCTCGCCTGGAAGGGAGAACTTCCTGGATTTTCTCGAGTTGCGGCAGGTGTTCCCGAGTTACGACGGGGACCTCAGGGACCCGCCCTGGTGGCCTCAGGAGAGGCCAGTCCCCATGCGAGTTGCTAGGGGGCCTCTCGTGATTCCTCTCCCATCGATACCGGGGCCAAAAACCTTGTGTGGATTCAGGGCCGGAACCGAGGATTCCTCTCAGGGGCTGACATGGACCTTTGAGTACTTCTGGAGTCTCCCCAGGGGATTCAGGCCTCGTCTCGAGTGGGGGCATGCACGTGCGCTTTCCTTCCAGGCTGTAGCAGCAATGTCACGCTTCCCGTGGCCTGGATCAAAGGATCTGTGGTTTTCCCTCGAGGCTTTCCCTCGAGGCTTTCCCACAGGGCTGTCCCACGTGCCACCGTGGTGTGAGTCGATCCTCGGCGTGAAAGATGAGCCAGTGCAGGGCAAAGAGGTTCCTCTGGAATGGACTGAGACATCTGGGGGACTCTTGGAATGGTGGTACGACCATGGAGTTCCTCTCGGCTTTCCTGTGGAGAGTGCCTCCTCTTGAGATGTGACGGGATCGCCGGGAATACTTTCCCGTTGAAAGCAGGGAAAGGATCCCTCATCTCGAGCTCCGAGGGGGAAACGGGGCTCCTCTGGATGTGGGCGGGACAATCGTGCTTCCTCTCGAGTGGAGACGGGTATGGCGGTGAACTTCTTGAGTTGCAGCAAGGGTGTGAAAGACCCTTTCGAAGTTCCAGAGGTTAGGTGTCATTAGTCTCCAGACGCCTCATCGGAAATAGGCCTCATCTCGCCTGGAAGCGAGAACTTCCTGGATTTTCTCGAGTTGCGGCAGGTTATCCCGAGTTACGACGGGGACCTCAGGGACCCGCCCTGGTGGCCTCAGGAGAGGCCAGTCCCCATGCGTGTTGCTAGGGGGCCTCTCGGGACTCCTCTCCCGTCGATACCGGCGCCAAAAACCTTGTGTGGAGTCAGGGCCGGAACCGAGGATTCCTCTCAGGGGCTGATATGGATCTTTGGGTACTTCTGGAGTCTCGCCAGGGGAGACAGGCCTCGTCTCGAGTGGGGGCATGCACGTGCGCTTTCCTTCCAGGCTGTAGCAGCAATGTCACGCTTCCCGTTTCGTGGATCAAAGGGTCTGTGGTTTTCCCTCGAGGCTTTCCCTCGAGGCTTTCCCACAGGGCTGTCCCACGTGCCACCGTGGTGTGAGTCGATCCTCGGCGTGAAAGATGAGCCAGTGCAGGGCAAAGAGGTTCCTCTGGAATGGACTGAGACATCTGGGGCACTCTTGGAATGGTGGTACGACCATGGAGTTCCTCTCGCCTTTCCTGTTGAGAGTGCCTCCTCTTGAGATGCGACGGGAACGCCGGGAATTCTTTCCCGTTGAAAGCAGGGAAAGGATCCCTCATCTCGAGCTACGAGGGGGAAACGGGACTCCTCTGGATGTGGGCGGGACCATCGTGCTTCCTGGCGAGTGGACACGGGTATGGCGGTGAACTTCTTGAGTTGCAGCAAGGGTGTGAAAGACCCTTTCGAAGTTCCAGAAGTTAGGTGTCATTTATCTCCAGACGCCTCATCGGAAATAGGCCTCATCTCGCATGGAAGGGAGAACTTCCTGGATTTTCTCGAGTTGCGGCAGGTGTTCTCGAGTTACGACGGGGACCTCAGGGACCCGCCCTGGTGGCCTCAGGAGAGGCCAGTCCCCATGCGAGTTGCTAGGGGTCCTCTCGGGATTCCTCTCCCGTCGATACCGGGCCCAAAAACATTTTTTGGAGTCAGGAGCGGAACCGAGGATTCCTCTCAGGGGCTGACATGGATCTTTGGGTACTTCTGGAGTGTCCCCAAGGGAGTCAGGCCTCGTCTCGAGTCGGGGCATGCACGTGCGCTTTCCTTCCAGGCTGTAGCAGCAATGTCACTCTTCCCGTCGCGTGGATCAAAGGATCTGTGGTTTTCCCTCGAGGCTTTCCCTCGAGGCTTTCCCACAGGGCTGTCCCACGTGCCACCGTGGTGTGAGTCGATCCTCGGCGTGAAAGATGAGCCAGTGCAGGGCAAAGAGGTTCCTCTGGAATGGATTGAGACATCTGGGGGACTCTTGGAATGGTGGTACGACCATGGAGTTCCTCTCGCCTTTCCTGTTGAGAGTGCCTCCTCTTGAGATGCGACGGGAACGCCGGGAATTCTTTCCCGTTGAAAGCAGGGAAAGGATCCCTCATCTCGAGCTCCGAGGGGGAAACGGGGCTCCTCTGGATGTTGGCGGGTCCATCGTGCTTCCTCTCGAGTGGAGACGGGTATGGCGGTGAACTTCTTGAGTTGCAGCAAGGGTGTGAAAGACCCTTTCGAAGTTCCAGAGGTTAGGTGTCATTAGTCTCCAGACGCCTCATCGGAAATAGGCCTCATCTCGCCTGGAAGGGAGAACTTCCTGGATTTTCTCGAGTTGCGGCAGGTGTTCTCGAGTTACGACGGGGACCTCAGGGACCCGCCCTGGTGGCCTCAGGAGAGGCCAGTCCCCATGCGAGTTGCTAGGGGGCCTCTCGGGATTCCTCTCCCGTTGATACCAGGGCCAAAAACCTTGTGTGGAGTCAGGGCCGGAAGCGAGGATTCCTCTCAGGGGCTGACATGGATCTTTGGGTACTTCTGCAGTCTCCCCAAGGGAGTCAGGCCTCGTCTCGAGTGGGGGCATGCACGTACGCTTTCCTTCAGGCTGTAGCAGCAATGGCACGCTTCCCGTCGCGTGGATCAAAGGATCTGTGGTTTTCCCTCGAGGCTTTCCCTCGAGGATTTCCCACAGGGCTGTCCCACGTGCCACCGTGGTGTGAGTCGATCCTCGGCGTGAAAGATGAGCCAGTGCAGGGCAAAGAGGTTCCTCTGGAATGGACTGAGACATCTGGGGGACTCTTGGAATGGTGGTACGACCATGGAGTTCCTCTCGGCTTTCCTGTGGAGAGTGCCTCCTCTTGAGATGCGACGCGATCGCCGGGAATTCTTTCCCGTTGAAAGCAGGGAAAGGATCCCTCATCTCGAGCTCAGAGGGGGAAACGGGGCTCCTCTGGATGTGGGCGGGACCATCGTGCTTCCTCTCGAGTGGAGACGGGTATGGCGGTGAACTTCTTGAGTTGCAGCAAGGGTGTGAAAGACCCTTTCGAAGTTACAGAGGTTAGGTGTCATTAGTCTCCAGACGCCTTATCGGAAATAGGCCTCATCTCGCCTGGAAGGGAGAACTTCCTGGATTTTCTCGAGTTGCGGCAGGTGTTCTCGAGTTACGACGGGGACCTCAGGGACCCGCCCTGGTGGCCTCAGGAGAGGCCAGTCCCCATGCGAGGTGCTAGGGGGCCTCTCGGGATTCCTCTCCCGTCGATACCGGGGCCAAAAACCTTGTGTGTAGTCAGGGCCGGAACCGAGGATTACTCTCATGGGCTGACATGGATCTTTGGGTACTTCTGCAGTCTCCCCAGGGGAGTCAGGCCTCGTCTCATGTGGGGGCATGCACTTGCGCTTTCCTTCCAGGCTGTAGCAGCAATGTCACGCTTCCCGTGGCGTGGATCAAAGGATCTGTGGTTTTCCCTCGAGGCTTTCCCTCGAGGCTTTCCCACAGGGCTGTCCCACGTGCCACCGTGGTGTGAGTCGATCCTCGGCGTGAAAGATGAGCCAGTGCAGGGCAAAGAGGTTCCTCTGGAATGGACTGAGACATCTGGGGGACTCTTGGAATGGTGGTACGACCATGGAGTTCCTCTCGCCTTTCCTGTTGAGAGTGCCTCCTCTTGAGATGCGACGGGAGCACAGGGAATTCTTTCCCGTTGAAAGCAGGTCAAGGATCCCTCATCTCGAGCTCCGAGGGGGAAACGGGGCTCCTCTGGATGTGGGCGGGACCATCGTGCTTCCTCTCGAGTGGAGACGGGTATGGCGGTGAACTTCTTGAGTTGCAGCAAGGGTGTGAAAGACCCTTTCGAAGTTCCAGAGGTTAGGTGTCATTAGTCTCCAGACGCCTCATCGGAAATAGGCCTCATCTCGCCTGGAAGGGAGAACTTCCTGGATTTTCTCGAGTTGCGGCAGGTTATCCCGAGTTACGACGGGGACCTCAGGGACCCGCACTGGTGGCCTCAGGAGAGGCCAGTCCCCATGCGAGTTGCTAGGGGGCCTCTCGGGATTCCTCTCCCGTCGATACCGGGGCCAAAAACCTTGTGTGGAGTCAGGGCCGGAACCGAGGATTCCTCTCAGGGGCTGATATGGATCTTTGGGTACTTCTGGAGTCTCGCCAGGGGAGACAGGCCTCGTCTCGAGTGGGGGCATGCACGTGCGCTTTCCTTCCAGGCTGTAGCAGCAATGTCACGCTTCCCGTCGCGTGGATCAAAGGGTCTGTGGTTTTCCCTCGAGGCTTTCCCTCGAGGCTTTCCCACAGGGCTGTCCCACGTGCCACCGTGGTGTGAGTCGATCCTCGGCGTGAAAGATGAGCCAGTGCAGGGCAAAGAGTTTCCTCTGGAATGGACTGAGACATCTGGGGGACTCTTGGAATGGTGGTACGACCATGGAGTTCCTCTCGCCTTTCCTGTTGAGAGTGCCTCCTCTTGAGATGCGACGGGAACGCCGGGAATTCTTTCCCGTTGAAAGCAGGGAAAGGATCCCTCATCTCGAGCTCCGAGGGGGAAACGGGGCTCCTCTGGATGTGGGCGGGACCATCGTGCTTCCTCTCGAGTGGAGACAGGTATGGCGGTGAACTTCTTGAGTTGCAGCAAGGGTGTGAAAGACCCTTTCGAAGTTCCAGACGTTAGGTGTCATTAGTCTCCAGACGCCTCATCGGAAATAGGCCTCATCTCGCCTGGAAGGGAGAACTTTCTGGATTTTCTCGAGTTGCGGCAGGTGTTCTCGAGTTACGACGGGGACCTCAGGGACCCGCCCTGGTGGCCTCAGGAGAGGCCAGTCCCCATGCGAGGTGCTAGGGGGCCTCTCGGGATTCCTCTCCCGTCGATACCGGGGCCAAAAACCTTGTGTGTAGTCAGGGCCGGAACCGAGGATTACTCTCATGGGCTGACATGGATCTTTGGGTACTTCTGCAGTCTCCCCAGTGGAGTCAGGCCTCGTCTCATGTGGGGGCATGCACTTGCGCTTTCCTTCCAGGCTGTAGCAGCAATGTCACGCTTCCCGTGGCGTGGATCAAAGGATCTGTGGTTTTCCCTCGAGGCTTTCCCACAGGGCTGTCCCACGTGCCACCGTGGTGTGAGTCGATCCTCGGCGTGAAAGATGAGCCAGTGCAGGGCAAAGAGGTTCCTCTGGAATGGACTGAGACATCTGGGGGACTCTTGGAATGGTGGTACGACCATGGAGTTCCTCTCGCCTTTCCTGTTGAGAGTGCCTCCTCTTGAGATGCGACGGGAGCACCGGGAATTCTTTCCCGTTGAAAGCAGGTCAAGGATCCCTCATCTCGAGCTCCGAGGGGGAAACGGGGCTCCTCTGGATGTGGGCGGGACCATCGTGCTTCCTCTCGAGTGGAGACGGGTATGGCGGTGAACTTCTTGAGTTGCAGCAAGGGTGTGAAAGACCCTTTCGAAGTTCCAGAGGTTAGGTGTCATTAGTCTCCAGACGCCTCATCGGAAATAGGCCTCATCTCGCCTGGAAGGGAGAACTTCCTGGATTTTCTCGAGTTGCGGCAGGTTATCCCGAGTTACGACGGGGACCTCAGGGACCCGCACTGGTGGCCTCAGGAGAGGCCAGTCCCCATGCGAGTTGCTAGGGGGCCTCTCGGGATTCCTCTCCCGTCGATACCGGGGCCAAAAACCTTGTGTGGAGTCAGGGCCGGAACCGAGGATTCCTCTCAGGGGCTGATATGGATCTTTGGGTACTTCTGGAGTCTCGCCAGGGGAGACAGGCCTCGTCTCGAGTGGGGGCATGCACGTGCGCTTTCCTTCCAGGCTGTAGCAGCAATGTCACGCTTCCCGTCGCGTGGATCAAAGGGTCTGTGGTTTTCCCTCGAGGCTTTCCCTCGAGGCTTTCCCACAGGGCTGTCCCACGTGCCACCGTGGTGTGAGTCGATCCTCGGCGTGAAAGATGAGCCAGTGCAGGGCAAAGAGTTTCCTCTGGAATGGACTGAGACATCTGGGGGACTCTTGGAATGGTGGTACGACCATGGAGTTCCTCTCGCCTTTCCTGTTGAGAGTGCCTCCTCTTGAGATGCGACGGGAACGCCGTGAATTCTTTCCCGTTGAAAGCAGGGAAAGGATCCCTCATCTCGAGCTCCGAGGGGGAAACGGGGCTCCTCTGGATGTGGGCGGGACCATCGTGCTTCCTCTCGAGTGTAGACAGGTATGGCGGTGAACTTCTTGAGTTGCAGCAAGGGTGTGAAAGACCCTTTCGAAGTTCCAGACGTTAGGTGTCATTAGTCTCCAGACGCCTCATCGGAAATAGGCCTCATCTCGCCTGGAAGGGAGAACTTCCTGGATTTTCTCGAGTTGCGGCAGGTTATCCCGCGTTACGACGGGGACCTCAGGGACCCGCCCTGGTGGCCTCAGGAGAGGCCAGTCCCCATGCGAGTTGCTAGGGGGCCTCTCGGGATTCCTCTCCCGTCGATACCGGGGCCAAAAACCTTGTGTGGAGTCAGGGCCGGAACCGAGGATTCCTCTCAGGGGCTGATATGGATCTTTGGGTACTTCTGGAGTCTCGCCAGGGGAGACAGGCCTCGTCTCGAGTGGGGGCATGCACGTGCGCTTTCCTTCCAGGCTGTAGCAGCAATGTCACGCTTCCCGTCGCGTGGATCAAAGGATCTGTGGTTTTCAATCGAGGCTTTCCCTCGAGGCTTTCCCACAGGGCTGTCCAACGTGCCACCGTGGTGTGAGTCGATCCTCGGCGTGAAAGATGAGCCAGTGCAGGGCAAAGAGGTTCCTCTGGAATGGACTGAGACATCTGGGGGACTCTTGGAATGGTGGTACGACCATGGAGTTCCTCTCGGCTTTCCTGTGGAGAGTGCCTCCTCTTGAGATGCGACGGGATCGCCGGGAATTCTTTCCCGTTGAAAGCAGGGAAAGGATCCCTCATCTCGAGCTCCGAGGGGGAAACGGGGCTCCTCTGGATGTGGGCGGGACCATCGTGCTTCCTGGCGAGTGGACACGGGTATGGCGCTGAACTTCTTGAGTTGCAGCAAGGGTGTGAAAGACCCTTTCGAAGTTGCAGAAGTTAGGTGTCATTTATCTCCAGACGCCTCATCGGAAATAGGCCTCATCTCGCCTGGAAGGGAGAACTTCCTGGATTTTCTCGAGTTGCGGCAGGTGTTCTCGAGTTACGACGGGGACCTCAGGGACCCGCCCTGGTGGCCTCAGGAGAGGCCAGTCCCCATGCGAGTTGCTAGGGGGCCTCTCGGGATTCCTCTCCCGTTGATACCAGGGCCAAAAACCTTGTGTGGAGTCAGGGCCGGAAGCGAGGATTCCTCTCAGGGGCTGACATGGATCTTTGGGTACTTCTGCAGTCTCCCCAAGGGAGTCAGGCCTCGTCTCGAGTGGGGGCATGCACGTGTGCTTTCCTTCCAGGCTGTAGCAGCAATGTCACGCTTCCCGTCGCGTGGATCCAAGGGTCTGTGGTTTTCCCTCGAGGCTTTCCCTCGAGGCTTTCCCACAGGGCTGTCCCACGTACCACCGTGGTGTGAGTCGATCCTCGGCATGAAAGATGAGCCAGTGCAGGGCAAAGAGTTTCCTCTGGAATGGACTGAGACATCTGGGGGACTCTTGGAATGGTGGTACGACCATGGAGTTCCTCTCGCCTTTCCTGTTGAGAGTGCCTCCTCTTGAGATGCGACGGGAACGCCGGGAATTCTTTCCCGTTGAAAGCAGGGAAAGGATCCCTCATCTCGAGCTCCGAGGGGGAAACGGGGCTCCTCTGGATGTGGGCGGGACCATCGTGCTTCCTCTCGAGTGGAGACAGGTATGGCGGTGAACTTCTTGAGTTGCAGCAAGGGTGTGAAAGACCCTTTCGAAGTTCCAGAGGTTAGGTGTCATTAGTCTCCAGACGCCTCATCGGAAATAGGCCTCATCTCGCCTGGAAGGGAGAACTTCCTGGATTTTCTCGAGTTGCGGCAGGTTATCCCGCATTACGACGGGGACCTCAAGGACCCGCCCTGGTGGCCTCAGGAGAGGCCAGTCCCCATGCGAGTTGCTAGGGGGCCTCTCGGGATTCCTCTCCCGTCGATACTGGGGCCAAAAACCTTGTGTGTAGTCAGGGCCGGAACCGAGGATTCCTCTCAGGGGCTGACATGGATCTTTGGGTACTTCTGCAGTCTCCCCAGGGGAGTCAGGCCTCGTCTCATGTGGGGGCATGCACTTGCGCTTTCCTTCCAGGCTGTAGCAGCAATGTCACGCTTCCCGTGGCATGGATCAAAGGATCTGTGGTTTTCCCTCGAGGCTTTCCCTCGAGGCTTTCCCACAGGGCTGTCCCACGTGCCACCGTGGTGTGAGTCGATCCTCGGCGTGAAAGATGAGCCAGTGCAGGGCAAAGAGGTTCCTCTGGAATGGACTGAGACATCTGGGGGACTCTTGGAATGGTGGTACGACCATGGAGTTCCTCTCGCCTTTCCTGTTGAGAGTGCCTCCTCTTGAGATGCGACGGGAGCACCGGGAATTCTTTCCCGTTGAAAGCAGGTCAAGGATCCCTCATCTCGAGCTCCGAGGGGGAAACGGGACTCCTCTGGATGTGGGCGGGACCATCGTGCTTCCTCTCGAGTGGAGACGGGTATGGCGGTGAACTTCTTGAGTTGCAGCAAGGGTGTGAAAGACCCTTTCGAAGTTCCAGAGGTTAGGTGTCATTAGTCTCCAGACGCCTCATCGGAAATAGGCCTCATCTCGCCTGGAAGGGAGAACTTCCTGGATTTTCTCGAGTTGCGGCAGGTTATCCCGAGTTACGACGGGGACCTCAGGGACCCGCCCTGGTGGCCTCAGGAGAGGCCAGTCCCCATGCGAGTTGCTAGGGGGCCTCTCGGGATTCCTCTCCCGTCGATACCGGGGCCAAAAACCTTGTGTGGAGTCAGGGCCGGAACCGAGGATTCCTCTCAGGGGCTGATATGGATCTTTGGGTACTTCTGGAGTCTCGCCAGGGGAGACAGGCCTCGTCTCGAGTGGGGGCATGTACGTGCGCTTTCCTTCCAGGCTGTAGCAGCAATGTCACGCTTCCCGTCGCGTGGATCAAAGGATCTGTGGTTTTCCCTCGAGGCTTTCCCTCGAGGCTTTCCCACAGGGCTGTCCAACGTGCCACCGTGGTGTGAGTCGATCCTCGGCGTGAAAGATGGGCCAGTGCAGGGCAAAGAGGTTCCTCTGGAATGGACTGAGACATCTGGGGGACTCTTGGAATGGTGGTACGACCATGGAGTTCCTCTCGGCTTTCCTGTGGAGAGTGCCTCCTCTTGAGATGCGACGGGATCGCCGGGAATACTTTCCCGTTGAAAGCAGGGAAAGGATCCCTCATCTCGAGCTCCGAGGGGGAAACGGGGCTCCTCTGGATGTGGGCGGGACCATCGTGCTTCCTGGCGAGTGGACACGGGTATGGCGGTGAACTTCTTGAGTTGCAGCAAGGGTGTGAAAGACCCTTTCGAAGTTCCAGAAGTTAGGTGTCATTTATCTCCAGACGCCTCTTCGGAAATAGGCCTCATCTCGCCTGGAAGGGAGAACTTCCTGGATTTTCTCGAGTTGCGGCAGGTGTTCTGGAGTTACGACGGGGACCTCAGGGACCCGCCCTGGTGGCCTCAGGAGAGGCCAGTCCCCATGCGAGTTGCTAGGGGGCCTCTCGGGATTCCTCTCCCGTTGATACCAGGGCCAAAAACCTTGTGTGGAGTCAGGGCCGGAAGCGAGGATTCCTCTCAGGGGCTGACATGGATCTTTGGGTACTTCTGCAGTCTCCCCAAGGGAGTCAGGCCTCGTCTCGAGTGGGGGCATGCACGTGTGCTTTCCTTCCAGGCTGTAGCAGCAATGTCACGCTTCCCGTCGCGTGGATCAAAGGGTCTGTGGTTTTCCCTCGAGGCTTTCCCTCGAGGCTTTCCCACAGGGCTGTCCCACGTGCCACCGTGGTGTGAGTCGATCCTCAGCATGAAAGATGAGCCAGTGCAGGGCAAAGAGTTTCCTCTGGAATGGACTGAGACATCTGGGGGACTCTTGGAATGGTGGTACGACCATGGAGTTCCTCTCGCCTTTCCTGTTGAGAGTGCCTCCTCTTGAGATGCGACGGGAACGCCGGGAATTCTTTCCCGTTGAAAGCAGGGAAAGGATCCCTCATCTCGAGCTCCGAGGGGGAAACGGGGCTCCTCTGGATGTGGGCGGGACCATCGTGCTTCCTCTCGAGTGGAGACAGGTATGGCGGTGAACTTCTTGAGTTGCAGCAAGGGTGTGAAAGACCCTTTCGAAGTTCCAGAGGTTAGGTGTCATTAGTCTCCAGACGCCTCATCGGAAATAGGCCTCATCTCGCCTGGAAGGGAGAACTTCCTGGATTTTCTCGAGTTGCGGCAGGTTATCCCGCATTACGACGGGGACCTCAGGGACCCGCCCTGGTGGCCTCAGGAGAGGCCAGTCCCCATGCGAGTTGCTAGGGGGCCTCTCGGGATTCCTCTCCCGTCGATACCGGGGCCAAAAACCTTGTGTGTAGTCAGGGCCGGAACCGAGGATTCCTCTCAGGGGCTGACATGGATCTTTGGGTACTTGTGGAGTCTCCCCAGGGGAGTCAGGCCTCGTCTCATGTGGGGGCATGCACTTGCGCTTTCCTTCCAGGCTGTAGCAGCAATGTCACGCTTCCCGTGGCGTGGATCAAAGGATCTGTTTTTTTCCCTCGAGGCTTTCCCTCGAGGCTTTCCCACAGGGCTGTCCCACGTGCCACCGTGGTGTGAGTCGATCCTCGGCGTGAAAGATGAGCCAGTGCAGGGCAAAGAGGTTCCTCTGGAATGGACTGAGACATCTGGGGGACTCTTGGAATGGTGGTACGACCATGGAGTTCCTCTCGGCTTTCCTGTGGAGAGTGCCTCCTCTTGAGATGTGACGGGATCGCCGGGAATTCTTTCCCGTTGAAAGCAGGGAAAGGATCCCTCATCTCGAGCTCCGAGGGAGAAACGGGGCTCCTCTGGATGTGGGCGGGACCATCGTGCTTCCTCTCGAGTGGAGACGGGTATGGCGGTGAACTTCTTGAGTTGCAGCAAGGGTGTGAAAGACCCTTTCGAAGTTCCAGAGGTTAGGTGTCATTAGTCTCCAGACGCCTCATCGGAAATAGGCCTCATCTCGCCTGGAAGGGAGAACTTCCTGGATTTTCTCGAGTTGCGGCAGGTGTTCTCGAGTTACGACGGGGACCTCAGGGACTCGCCCTGGTGGCCTCAGGAGAGGCCAGTCCCCATGCGAGTTGCTAGGGGGCCTCTCGGGATTCCTCTCCCGTCGATACCGGGGCCAAAAACCTTGTGTGGAGTCAGGGCCGGAACCGAGGATTCCTCTCAGGGGCTGATATGGATCTTTGGGTACTTCTGGAGTCTCGCCAGGGGAGACAGGCCTCGTCTCGAGTGGGGGCATGCACGTGCGCTTTCCTTCCAGGCTGTAGCAGCAATGTCACGCTTCCCGTCGCGTGGATCAAAGGATCTGTGGTTTTCCCTCGAGGCTTTCCCTCGAGGCTTTCCCACAGGGCTGTCCAACGTGCCACCGTGGTGTGAGTCGATCCTCGGCGTGAAAGATGAGCCAGTGCAGGGCAAAGAGGTTCCTCTGGAATGGACTGAGACATCTGGGGGACTCTTGGAATGGTGGTACGACCATGGAGTTCCTCTCGGCTTTCCTGTGGAGAGTGCCTCCTCTTGAGATGCGACGGGATCGCAGGGAATTCTTTCCCGTTGAAAGCAGGGAAAGGATCCCTCATCTCGAGCTCCGAGGGGGAAACGGGGCTCCTCTGGATGTGGGCGGGACCATCGTGCTTCCTCTCGAGTGGAGACGGGTATGGCGGTGAACTTCTTGAGTTGCAGCAAGGGTGTGAAATACCCTTTCGAAGTTCCAGAGGTTAGGTGTCATTAGTCTCCAGACGCCTCATCGGAAATAGGCCTCATCTCGCCTGGAAGGGAGAACTTCCTGGATTTTCTCGAGTTGCGGCAGGTGTTCTCGAGTTACGACGGGGACCTCAGGCACCCGCCCTGGTGGCCTCAGGAGAGGCCAGTCCCCATGCGAGTTGCTAGGGGGCCTCTCGGGATTCCTCTCCCGTCGATACCGGGGCCAAAAACCTTGTATGGAGTCAGGGCCGGAACCGAGGATTCCTCTCAGGGGCTGACATGGATCTTTGGGTACTTCTGGAGTCTCCCCAGGGGAGTCAGGCCTCGTCTCGTCTGGGGGCATGCACTTGCGCTTTCCTTCCAGGCTGTAGCAGCAATGTCACGCTTCCCGTGGCCTGGATCAAAGGATCTGTGTTTTTCCCTCGAGGCTTTCCCTCGAGGCTTTCCCACAGGGCTGTCCCACGTGCCACCGTGGTGTGAGTCGATCCTCGGCGTGAAAGATGAGCCAGTGCAGGGCAAAGAGGCTCCTCTGGAATGGACTGAGACATCTGGAGGACTCTTGGAATGGTGGTACGACCATGGAGTTCCTCTCGGCTTTCCTGTGGAGAGTGCCTCCTCTTGAGATGTGACGGGATCGCCGGGAATTCTTTCCCGTTGAAAGCAGGGAAAGGATCCCTCACCTCGAGCTCCGAGGGAGAAACGGGGCTCCTCTGGATGTGGGCGGGACCATCGTGCTTCCTCTCGAGTGGAGACGGGTATGGCGGTGAACTTCTTGAGTTGCAGCAAGGGTGTGAAAGACCCTTTCGAAGTTCCAGAGGTTAGGTGTCATTAGTCTCCAGACGCCTCATCGGAAATAGGCCTCATCTCGCCTGGAAGGGAGAACTTCCTGGATTTTCTCGAGTTGAGGCAGGTGTTCTCGAGTTACGACGGGGACCTCAGGGACTCGCCCTGGTGGCCTAAGGAGAGGCCAGTCCCCATGCGAGTTGCTAGGGGGCCTCTCGGGATTCCTCTCCCGTCGATACCGGGGCCAAAAGAATTTTTTGGAGTCAGGGCCGGGACCGAGGATTCCTCTCAGGGGCTGACATGGATCTTTGGGTACTTCTGGAGTCTCCCCAGGGGATTCAGGCCTCGTCTCGAGTGGGGGCATGCACGTGCGCTTTCCTTCCAGGCTGTAGCAGCAATGTCACGCTTCCCGTCGCGTGGATCAAAGGATCTGTGGTTTTCCCTCGAGGCTTTCCCTCGAGGCTTTCCCACAGGGCTGTCCGACGTGCCATCGTGGTGTGAGTCGATCCTCGGCGTGAAAGATGAGCCAATGCAGGGCAAAGAGGTTCCTCTGGAATGGACTGAGACATCTGGGGGACTCTTGGAATGGTGGTACGACCATGGAGTTCCTCTCGCCTATCCTGTTGAGAGTGCCTCCTCTTGAGATGCGACGGGAACGAAGGGAATTCTTTCCCGTTGAAAGCAGGGAAAGGAACCCTCATCTCGAGCTACGAGGGGGAAACGGGACTCCTCTGGATGTGGGCGGGACCATCTTGCTTCCTGGCGAGTGGAGACGGGTATGGCGGTGAACTTCTTGAGTTGCAGCAAGGGTGTGAAAGACCCTTTCGAAGTTCCAGAAGTTAGGTGTCATTTATCTCCAGACGCATCATCGGAAATAGGCCTCATCTCGCCTGGAAGGGAGAACTTCCTGGATTTTCTCCAGTTGCGGCAGGTTATCCCGAGTTACGACGGGGACCTCAGGGACCCGCCCTGGTGGCCTCAGGAGAGGCCAGTCCCCATGCGAGTTGCTAGGGGGCCTCTCGGGATTCCTCTCCCGTCGATACCGGACCCAAAAACATTTTTTGGAGTCAGGGCCGGAACCGAGGATTCCTCTCAGGGGCTGACATGGATCTTTGGGTACTTCTTGAGTGTCCCCAAGGGAGTCAGGCCTCGTCTCGAGTCGGGGCATGCACGTGCGCTTTCCTTCCAGGCTGTAGCAGCAATGTCACGCTTCCCGTCGCTAGGATCAAAGGATCTGTGGTTTTCCCTCGAGGCTTTCCCTCGAGGCTTTCCCACAGGGCTGTCCCACGTGCCACCGTGGTGTGACTCGATCCTCGGCGTGAAAGATGAGCCAGTGCAGGGCAAAGAGGTTCCTCTGGAATGGACTGAGACATCTGGGGGACTCTTGGAATGGTGGTACGACCATGGAGTTCCTCGTGCCTTTCCTGTTGAGAGTGCCTCCTCTTGAGATGCGACGGGAACGCCGGGAATTCTTTCCCGTTGAAAGCAGGGAAAGGATCCCTCATCTCGAGCTCCGAGGGGGAAACGGGGCTCCTCTGGATGTTGGCGGGTCCATCGTGCTTCCTCTCGAGTGGAGACGGGTATGGCGGTGAACTTCTTGAGTTGCAGCAAGGGTGTGAAAGACCCTTTCGAAGTTCCAGAGGTTAGGTGTCATTAGTCTCCAGACGCCTCATCGGAAATAGGCCTCATCTCGCCTGGAAGGGAGAACTTCCTGGATTTTCTCGAGTTTCGGCAGGTAATCCCGAGTTACGACGGGGACCTCAGGGACCCGCCCTGGTGGCCTCAGGAGAGGCCAGTCCCCATGCGAGTTGCTAGGGGGCCTCTCGGGATTCCTCTCCCGTCGATACCGGGGCCAAAAGAATTTTTTGGAGTCAGGGCCGGAACCGAGGATTCCTCTCAGGGGCTGACATGGATCTTTGGGTACTTCTGGAGTCTCCCCAGGGGAGTCAGGCCTCGTCTCGAGAGGGGGCATGCACGTGCGCTTTCCTTCCAGGCTGTAACAGCAATGTCACGCTTCCCGTCGCGTGGATCAAAGGATCTGTGGTTTTCCCTCGAGGCTTTCCCTCGAGGCTTTCCCACAGGTCTGTCCCACGTGCCACCGTGGTGTGAGTCGATCCTCGGCGTGAAAGATGAGCCAGTGCAGGGCAAAGAGGTTCCTCTGGAATGGACTGAGGCATCTGGGGGACTCTTGGAATGGTGGTACGACCATGGAGTTCCTCTCGGCTTTCCTGTGGAAAGTGCCTCCTCTTGAGATGCGACGGGATCGCCGGGAATTCTTTCCCGTTGAAAGCAGGGAAAGGATCCCTCATCTCGAGCTACGAGGGGGAAACGGGGCTCCTCTGGATGTGGGCGGGACCATCGTGCTTCCTCTCGAGTGGAGACGGGTATGGCGGTGAACTTCTTGAGTTGCAGCAAAGGTGTGAAAGACCCTTTCGAAGTTCCAGAGGTTAGGTGTCATTAGTCTCCAGACGCCTCATCGGAAATAGGCCTCATCTCGCCTGGAAGGGAGAACTTCCTGGATTTTCTCGAGTTGCGGCAGGTTATCCCGAGTTACGACGGGGACCTCAGGGACCCGCCCTGGTGGCCTCAGGAGAGGCCAGTCCCCATGCGAGTTGCTAGGGGGCCTCTCGGGATTCCTCTCCCGTCGATACCGGGGCCAAAAGCCTTGTGTGGAGTCAGGACCGGAACCGAGGATTCCTCTCAGGGGCTAATATGGATCTTTGGGTACTTCTGGAGTCTCGCCAGGGGAGACAGGCCTCGTCTCGAGTGGGGGCATGCACGTGCGCTTTCCTTCCAGGCTGTAGCAGCAATGTCACGCTTCTCGTCGCGTGGATCAAAGGGTCTGTGGTTTTCGCTCGAGGCTTTCCCTCGAGGCATTCCCACAGGGCTGTTCCACGTGCCACCGTGGTGTGAGTCGATCCTCGGCGTGAAAGATGAGCCAGTGCAGGGCAAAGAGTTTCCTCTGGAATGGACTGAGACATCTGGGGGACTCTTGGAATGGTGGTACGACCATGGAGTTCCTCTCGCCTTTCCTGTTGAGAGTGCCTCCTCTTGAGATGCGACGGGAACGCCGGGAATTCTTTCCCGTTGAAAGCAGGGAAAGGATCCCTCATCTCGAGCTACGAGGGGGAAACGGGGCTCCTCTGGATGTGGGCGGGACCATCGTGCTTCCTCTCGAGTGGAGACGGGTATGGCGGTGAACTTCTTGAGTTGCAGCAAGGGTGTGAAAGACCCTTTCGAAGTTCCAGAGGTTAGGTGTCATTAGTCTCCAGACGCCTCATCGGAAATAGGCCTCATCTCGCCTGGAAGGGAGAACTTCCTGGATTTTCTCGAGTTGCGGCAGGTGTTCTCGAGTTACGACGGGGACCTCAGAGACCCGCCCTGGTGGCCTCAGGAGAGGCCAGTCCCCATGCGAGTTGCTAGGGGGCCTCTCGGGATTCCTCTCCCGTCGATACCGGGGCCAAAAACCTTGTGTGGAGTCAGGGCCGGAACCGAGGATTCCTCTCGGGGCTGACATGGATCTTTGGGTACTTCTGGAGTCTCCCCACGGGAGTCAGGCCTCGTCTCGAGTGGGGGCATGCACGTGCACTTTCCTTCCAGGCTGTAGCAGCAATGTCACGCTTCCCGCCGCGTGGATCATAGGATCTGTGGTTTTCCCTCGAGGCTTTCCCTCGAGGCTTTCCCACAGGGCTGTCCCACGTGCCACCGTGGTGTGAGTCGATCCTCGGCGTGAAAGATGAGCCAGTGCAGGGCAAAGAGGTTCCTTTGAAATGCACTGAGACATCTGGGGGACTCTTGGAATGGTGGTACGACCATGGAGTTCCTCTCGGCTTTCCTGTGGAGAGTGCCTCCTCTTGAGATGCGACGGGATCGCCGGGAATTCTTTCCCGTTGAAAGCAGGGAAAGGATCCCTCATCTCGAGCTCCGAGGGGGAAACGGGGCTCCTCTGGATGTGGGCGGGACCATCGTGCTTCCTCTCGAGTGGAGACGGGTATGGCGGTGAACTTCTTGAGTTGCAGCAAGGGTGTGAAAGACCCTTTCGAAGTTCCAGAGGTTAGGTGTCATTAGTCTCCAGACGCCTCATCGGAAATAGGCCTCATCTCGCCTGGAAGGGAGAACTTCCTGGATTTTCTCGAGTTGCGGCAGGTGTTCTCGAGTTACGACGGGGACCTCAGGCACCCGCCCTGGTGGCCTCAGGAGAGGCCAGTCCCCATGCGAGTTGCTAGGGGGCCTCTCGGGATTCCTCTCCCGTCGATACCGGGGCCCAAAACCTTGTGTGGCGTCAGGGCCGGAACCGAGGATTCCTCTCAGGGGCTGACATGGATCTTTGGGTACTTCTGGAGTCTCCCCAGGGGAGTCAGGCCTCGTCTCGTGTGGGGGCATGCACTTGCGGTTTCCTTCCAGGCTGTAGCAGCAATGTCACGCTTCCCGTGGCGTCGATCAAAGGATCTGTGGTTTTCCCTCGAGGCTTTCCCTCGAGGCTTTCCCACAGGGCTGTCCCACGTGCCACCGTGGTGTGAGTCGATCCTCGGCGTGAAAGATGAGCCAGTGCAGGGCAAAGAGGTTCCTCTGGAATGGACTGAGACATCTGGGGGACTCTTGGAATGGTGGTACGACCATGGAGTTCCTCTCGCCTTTCCTGTTGAGAGTGCCTCCCCTTGAGATGCGACGGGAACGCCGGGAATTCTTTCCCGTTGAAAGCAGGGAAAGGATCCCTCATCTCGAGCTACGAGGGGGAAACGGGACTCCTCTGGATGTGGGCGGGACCATCGTGGTTCCTCCCGAGTGGAGATGGGTATGGCGGTGAACTTCTTGAGTTGCAGCAAGGGTGTGAAAGACCCTTTCGAAGTTCCAGAAGTTAGGTGTCATTTATCTCCAGACGCCTCATCGGAAATAGGCCTCATCTCGCCTGGAAGGGAGAACTTCCTGGATTTTCTCGAGTTGCGGCAGGTGTTCTCGAGTTACGACGGGGACCTCAGGGACCCGCCCTGGTGGCCTCAGGAGAGGCCAGTCCCCATGCGAGTTGCTAGGGGGCCTCTCGGGATTCCTCTCCCGTCGATACCGGGGCCAAAAGAATTTTTTGGAGTCAGGGCCGGAACCGAGGATTCCTCTCAGGGGCTGACATGGATCTTTGGGTACTTCTGGAGTGTCCCCATGGGAGTCAGGCCTCGTCTCGAGTGGGGGCATGCACGTGCGCTTTCCTTCCAGACTGTAGCAGCAATGTCACGCTTCCCGTCGCGTGGATCAAAGGATCTGTGGTTTTCCCTCGAGGCTTTCCCTCGAGGCTTTCCCAAAGGGCTGTCCCACGTGCCACCGTGGTGTGAGTCGATCCTCGGCGTGAAAGATGAGCCAGTTCAGGGCAAAGAGGTTCCTCTGGAATGGACTGAGACATCTGGGGGACTCTTGGAATAGTGGTACGACCATGGAGTTCCTCTCGCCTTTCCTGTTGAGAGTGCCTCCTCTTGAGATGCGACGGGAACGCCGGGAATTCTTTCCCGTTGAAAGCAGGGAAAGGATCCCACATCTCGAGCTCCGAGGGGGAAACGGGGCTCCTCTGGATGTTGGCGGGTCCATCGTGCTTCCTCTCGAGTGGAGACGGGTATGGCGGTGAACTTCTTGAGTTGCAGCAAGGGTGTGAAAGACCCTTTCGAAGTTCCAGAGGTTAGGTGTCATTAGTCTCCAGACGCCTCATCGGAAATAGGCCTCATCTCGCCTGGAAGGGAGAACTTCCTGGATTTTCTCGAGTTGCGGCAGGTGTTCTCGAGTTACGACGGGGACCTCAGGGACCCGCCCTGGTGGCCTCAGGAGAGGCCAGTCCCCATGCGAGTTGCTAGGGGGCCTCTAGAGATTCCTCTCCCGTTGATACCAGGGCCAAAAACCTTGTGTGGAGTCTGGGCCGGAACCGAGGATTCCTCTCAGGGGCTGACATGGATCTTTGGGTACTTCTGCAGTCTCCCCAAGGGAGTCAGGCCTCGTCTCGAGTGGGGGCATGCACGTGCGCTTTCCTTCCAGGCTGTAGCAGCAATGTCACGCTTCCCGTCGCGTGGATCAAAGGATCTGTGGTTTTCCCTCGAGGCTTTCCCTCGAGGCTTTCCCACAGGGATGTCCCACGTGCCACCGTGGTGTGAGTCGATCCTCGGCGTGAAAGATGAGCCAGTGCAGGGCAAAGAGGTTCCTCTGGAATGGACTGAGACATCTGGGGGACTCTTGGAATGGTGGTACGACCATGGAGTTCCTCTCGCCTTTCCTGTTGAGAGTGCCTCCTCTTGAGATGCGACGGGAACGCCGGGAATTCTTTCCCGTTGAAAGCAGGGAAAGGATCCCTCATCTCGAGCTACGAGGGGGAAACGGGACTCCTCTGGATGTGGGCGGGACCATCGTGCTTCCTCCCGAGTGGAGGCGGGTATGGCGGTGAACTTCTTGAGTTGCAGCAAGGGTGTGAAAGACCCTTTCGAAGTTCCAGAGGTTAGGTGTCATTAGTCTCCAGACGCCTCATCGGAAATAGGCCTCATCTCGCCTGGAAGGGAGAACTTCCTGGATTTTCTCGAGTTGCGGCAGGTGTTCCCGAGTTACGACGGGGACCTCAGGGACCCGCCCTGGTGGCCTCAGGAGAGGCCAGTCCCCATGCGAGTTGCTAGGGGGCCTCTCGGGATTCCTCTCCCGTCGATACCGGGGCCAAAAACCTTGTGTGGAGTCAGGGCCGGAACCGAGGATTCCTCTCAGGGGCTGACATGGATCTTTGGGTACTTCTGCAGTCTCCCCAAGGGAGTCAGGCCTCGTCTCCAGTGGGGGCATGCACGTGCGCTTTCCTTCCAGGCTGTAGCAGCAATGTCACGCTTCCCGTCGCGTGGATCAAAGGATCTGTGGTTTTCCCTCGAGGCTTTCCCTCGAGGCTTTCCCACAGGGCTGTCCCACGTGCCACCGTGGTGTGAGTCGATCCTCGGCGTGAAAGATGAGCCAGTGCAGGGCAAAGAGGTTCCTCTGGAATGGACTGAGACATCTGGGGGACTCTTGGAATGGTGGTACGACCATGGAGTTCCTCTCGCCTTTCCTGTTGAGAGTGCCTCCTCTTGAGATGCGACGGGAACGCCGGGAATTCTTTCCCGTTGAAAGCAGGGAAAGGATCCCTCATCTCGAGCTACGAGGGGGAAACGAATCTCCTCTGGATGTGGGCGGGACCATCGTGCTTCCTCCCGAGTGGAGGCGGGTATGGCGGTGAACTTCTTGAGTTGCAGCAAGGGTGTGAAAGACCCTTTCGAAGTTCCAGAAGTTAGGTGTCATTTATCTCCAGACGCCTCATCGGAAATAGGCCTCATCTCGCCTGGAAGGGAGAACTTCCTGGATTTTCTCGAGTTGCGGCAGGTGTTCTCGAGTTACGACGGGGACCTCAGGGACCCGCCCTGGTGGCCTCAGGAGAGGCCAGTCCCCATGCGAGTTGCTAGGGGGCCTCTCGGGATTCCTCTCCCGTCGATACCGGGGCCAAAAGAATTTTTTGGAGTCAGGGCCGGAACCGAGGATTCCTCTCAGGGTCTGACATGGATCTTTGGGTACTTCTGGAGTGTCCCCAAGGGAGTCAGGCCTCGTCTTGAGTCGGGGCATGCACGTGCGCTTTCCTTCCAGGCTGTAGCAGCAATGTCACGCTTCCCGTCGCGTGGATCAAAGGATCTGTGGTTTTCCCTCGAGGCTTTCCCTCGAGGCTTTCCCACAGGGCTGTCCCACGTACCACCGTGGTGTGAGTCGATCCTCGGCGTGAAAGATGAGCCAGTGCAGGGCAAAGAGGTTCCTCTGGAATGGACTGAGACATCTGGGGGACTCTTGGAATGGTGGTACGACCATGGAGTTCCTCTCAGCTTTCCTGTTGAGAGTGCCTCCTCTTGAGATGCGACGGGAACGCCGGGAATTCTTTCCCGTTGAAAGCAGGGAAAGGATCCCTCATCTCGAGCTCCGAGGGGGAAACGGGGCTCCTCTGGATGTGGGCGGGACCATCGTGCTTCCTCTCGATTGGAGACGGGTATGGCGGTGAACTTCTTGAGTTGCAGCAAGGGTGTGAAAGACCCTTTCGAAGTTCCAGAGGTTAGGTGTCATTAGTCTCCAGACGCCTCATCGGAAATAGGCCTCATCTCGCCTGGAAGGGAGAACTTCCTGGATTTTCTCGAGTTGCGGCAGGTGTTCCCGAGTTACGACGGGGACCTCAGGGACCCGCCCTGGTGGCCTCAGGAGAGGCCAGTCCCCATGCGAGTTGCTAGGGGGCCTCTCGGGATTCCTCTCCCGTCGATACCGGGGCCAAAAACCTTGTGTGGATTCAGGGCCGGAACCGAGGATTCATCTCAGGGGCTGACATGTATCTTTGGGTACATCTGGAGTCTCCCCAGGGGAGTCAGGCCTCGTCTCGAGTGGGGGCATGCACGTGCGCATTCCTTCCAGGCTGTAGCAGCAATGTCACGCTTCCCGTCGCGTGGATCAAAGGATCTGTGGTTTTCCCTCGAGGCTTTCCCTCGAGGCTTTCCCACAGGGCTGTCCCACGTGCCACCGTGGTGTGAGTCGATCCTCGGCGTGAAAGATGAGCCAGTGCAGGGCAAAGAGGTTCCTCTGGAATGGACTGAGACATCTGGGGGACTCTTGGAATGGTGGTACGACCATGGAGTTCCTCTCAGCTTTCCTGTGGAGAGTGCCTCCTCTTGAGATGCGACGGGATCGCCGGGAATTCTTTCCCGTTGAAAGCAGGGAAAGGATCCCTCATCTCGAGCTCCGAGGGGGAAACGGGGCTCCTCTGGATGTGGGCGGGACCATCGTGCTTCCTCTCGAGTGGAGACGGGTATGGCGGTGAACTTCTTGAGTTGCAGCAAGGGTGTGAAAGACCCTTTCGAAGTTCCAGAGGTTAGGTGTCATTAGTCTCCAGACGCCTCATCGGAAATAGGCCTCATCTCGCCTGGAAGGGAGAACTTCCTGGATTTTCTCGAGTTGCGGCAGGTGTTCCCGAGTTACGACAGGGACCTCAGGGACCCGCCCTGGTGGCCTCAGGAGAGGCCAGTCCCCATGCGAGTTGCTAGGGGGCCTCTCGGGATTCCTCTCCCGTCGATACCGGGGCCAAAAACCTTGTGTGGAGTCAGGGCCGGAACCGAGGATTCCTCTCAGGGGCTGAAATGGATCTTTGGGTACTTCTGGAGTCTCCCCAGGGGATTCAGGTCTCGTCTCGAGTGGGGGCATGCACGTGCGCTTTCCTTCCAGGCTGTAGCAGCAATGTCATGCTTCCCGTCGCGTGGATCAAAGGATCTGTGGTTTTCCCTCGAGGCTTTCCCTCGAGGCTTTCCCACAGGGCTGTCCCACGTGCCACCGTGGTGTGAGTCGATCCTCGGCGTGAAAGATGAGCCAGTGCAGGGCAAAGAGGTTCCTCTGGAATGCACTGAGACATCTGGGGGACCCTTGGAATGGTGGTACGACCATGGAGTTCCTCTCGGCTTTCCTGTGGAGAGTGCCTCCTCTTGAGATGCGACGGGATCGCCGGGAATTCTTTCCAGTTGAAAGCAGGGAAAGGATCCCTCATCTCGAGCTCCGAGGGGGAAACGGGGCTCCTCTGGATGTGGGCGGGACCATCGTGCTTCCTCTCGAGTGGAGACGGGTATGGCGGTGAACTTCTTGAGTTGCAGCAAGGGTGTGAAAGACCCTTTCTAAGTTCCAGAGTTTAGGTGTCATTAGTCTCCAGACGCCTCATCGGAAATAGGCCTCATCTCGCCTGGAAGGGAGAACTTCCTGGATTTTCTCGAGTTGCGGCAGGTTATCCCGAGTTACGACGGGGACCTCAGGGACCCGCCCTGGTGGCCTCAGGAGAGGCCAGTCCCCATGCTAGTTGCTAGGGGGCCTCTCGGGATTCCTCTCCCGTCGATACCGGGGCCAAAAACCTTGTGTGGAGTCAGGGCCGGAACCGAGGATTCCTCTCAGGGGCTAATATGGATCTTTGGGTACTTCTGGAGTCTCGCCAGGGGAGACAGGCCTCGTCTCGAGTGGGGGCATGCACGTGCGCTTTCCTTCCAGGCTGTAGCAGCAATGTCACGCTTCCCGTCGCGTGGATCAAAGGGTCTGTGGTTTTCCTTCGAGGCTTTCCCTCGAGGCTTTCGCACAGGGCTGTCCCACGTGCCACCGTGGTGTGAGTCGATCCTCGGCGTGAAAGATGAGCCAGTGCAGGGCAAAGAGTTTCCTCTGGAATGGACTGAGACATCTGGGGGACTCTTGGAATGGTGGCACGACCATGGAGTTCCTCTCGCCTTTCCTGTTGAGAGTGCCTCCTCTTGAGATGCGACGGGAACGCCGGGAATTCATTCCGGTTGAAAGCAGGGAAAGGATCCCTCATCTCGAGCTACGAGGGGGAAACGGGGCTCCTCTGGATGTGGGCGGGACCATCGTGCTTCCTCTAGAGTGGAGACAGGTATGGCGGTGAACTTCTTGAGTTGCAGCAAGGGTGTGAAAGACCCTTTCGAAGTTCCAGAGGTTAGGTGTCATTAGTCTCCAGACGCCTCATCGGAAATAGGCCTCATCTCGCCTGCAAGGGAGAACTTCCTGGATTTTCTCGAGTTGCGGCAGCTGTTCCCGAGTTACGACGGGGACCTCAGGGACCCGCCCTGGTGGCCTCAGGAGAGGCCAGTCCCCATGCGAGTTGCTAGGGGGCCTCTCGGGATTCCTCTCCCGTCGATACCGGGGCCAAAAACCTTGTGTGGTGTCAGGGCCGGAACCGAGGATTCCTCTCAGGGGCTGACATGGATCTTTGGGTACTTCTGGAGTCTCCCCAGGGGATTCAGGCCTCGTCTCGAGTGGGAGCATGCACGTGCGCTTTCCTTCCAGGCTGTAGCAGCAATGTCATGGTTCCCGTCGCGTGGATCAAAGGATCTGTGTTTTTCCCTCGAGGCTTTCCCTCGAGGCTTTCCCACAGGGCTGTCCCACGTGCCACCGTGGTGTGAGTCGATCCTCGGCGTGAAAGATGAGCCAGTGCAGGGCAAAGAGGTTCCTTTGGAATGCACTGAGACATCTGGGGGACTCTTGGAATGGTGGTACGACCATGGAGTTCCTCTCGGCTTTCCTGTGGAGAGTGCCTCCTCTTGAGATGCGACGGGATCGCCGGGAATTCTTTCCCGTTGAAAGCAGGGAAAGGATCCCTCATCTCGAGCTCCGAGGGGGAAGCGGGGCTCCTCTGGATGTGGGCGGGACCATCGTGCTTCCTCTCGAGTGGAGACGGGTATTGCGGTGAACTTCTTGAGTTGCAGCAAGGGTGTGAAAGACCCTTTCGAAGTTCCAGAGGTTAGGTGTCATTAGTCTCCAGACGCCTCATCGGAAATAGGCCTCATCTCGCCTGGAAGGGAGAACTTCCTGGATTTTCTCGAGTTGCGGCAGGTGTTCTCGAGTTACGACGGGGACCTCAGGCACCCGCCCTGGTGGCCTCAGGAGAGGCCAGTCCCCATGCGAGTTGCTAGGGGGCCTCTCGGGATTCCTCTCCCGTCGATACCGGGGCCAAAAACCTTGTGTGGAGTCAGGGCCGGAACCGAGGATTCCTCTCAGGGGCTGACATGGATCTTTGGGTACTTCTGGAGTCTCCCCAGGGGAGTCAGGCCTCGTCTCGTGTGGGGGCATGCACTTGCGGTTTCCTTCCAGGCTGTAGCAGCAATGTCACGCTTCCCGTGGCGTGGATCAAAGGATCTGTGTTTTTCCCTCGAGGCTTTCCCTCGAGGCTTTCCCACAGGGCTGTCCCACGTGCCACCGTGGTGTGAGTCGATCCTCGGCGTGAAAGATGAGCCAGTGCAGGGCAAAGAGGTTCCTCTGGAATGGACTGAGACATCTGGGGGACTCTTGGAATGGTGGTACGACCATGGAGTTCCTCTCGCCTTTCCTGTTGAGAGTGCCTCCTCTTGAGATGCGACGGGAACGCCGGGAATTCTTTCCCGTTGAAAGCAGGGAAAGGATCCCTCATCTCGAGCTACGAGGGGGAAACGGGACTCCTCTGGATGTGGGCGGGACCATCGTGGTTCCTCCCGAGTGGAGACGGGTATGGCGGTGAACTTCTTGAGTTGCAGCAAGGGTGTGAAAGACCCTTTCGAAGTTCCAGAAGTTAGGTGTCATTTATCTCCAGACGCCTCATCGGAAATAGGCCTCATCTCGCCTGGAAGGGAGAACTTCCTGGCTTTTCTCGAGTTGCGGCAGGTGTTCTCGAGTTACGACGGGGACCTCAGGGACCCGCCCTGGTGGCCTCAGGAGAGGCCAGTCCCCATGCGAGTTGCTAGGGGGCCTCTCGGGATTCCTCTCCCGTCGATACCGGGGCCAAAAGAATTTTTTGGAGTCAGGGCCGGAACCGAGGATTCCTCTCAGGGGCTGACATGGATCTTTGGGTACTTCTGGAGTGTCCCCATGGGAGTCAGGCCTCGTCTCGAGTGGGGGCATGCACGTGCGCTTTCCTTCCAGGCTGTAGCAGCAATGTCACGCTTCCCGTCGCGTGGATCAAAGGATATGTGGTTTTCCCTCGAGGCTTTCCCTCGAGGCTTTCCCAAAGGGCTGTCCCACGTGCCACCGTGGTGTGAGTCGATCCTCGGCGTGAAAGATGAGCCAGTTCAGGGCAAAGAGGTTCCTCTGGAATGGACTTAGACATCTGGGGGACTCTTGGACTGGTGGTACGACCATGGAGTTCCTCTCGCCTTTCCTGTTGAGATTGCCTCCTCTTGAGATGCGACGGGAACGCCGGGAATTCTTTCCCGTTGAAAGCAGGGAAAGGATCCCTCATCTCGAGCTCCGAGGGGTAAACGGGGCTCCTCTGGATGTTGGCGGGTCCATCGTGCTTCCTCTCGAGTGGAGACGGGTATGGCGGTGAACTTCTTGAGTTGCAGCAAGGGTGTGAAAGACCCTTTCGAAGTTCCAGAGGTTAGGTGTCATTAGTCTCCAGACGCCTCATCGGAAATAGGCCTCATCTCGCCTGGAAGGGAGAACTTCCTGGATTTTCTCGAGTTGCGGCAGGTGTTCTCGAGTTACGACGTGGACCTCAGGGACCCGCCCTGGTGGCCTCAGGAGAGGCCAGTCCCCATGCGAGTTGCTAGGGGGCCTCTCGGGATTCCTCTCCCGTCGATACAGGGGCCAAAAGAATTTTTTGGAGTCAGGGCCGGAACCGAGGATTCCTCTCAGGGGCTGACATGGATCTTTGGGTACTTCTGGAGTGTCCCCAAGGGAGTCAGGCCTCGTCTCGAGTCGGGGCATGCACGTGCGCTTTCCTTCCAGGCTGTAGCAGCAATGTCACGCTTCCCGTGGCGTGGATCAAAGGATCTGTGGTTTTCCCTCGAGGCTTTCCCTCGAGGCTTTCCCACAGGGCTCTCCCACGTGCCACCGTGGTGTGAGTCGATCCTCGGCGTGAAAGATGAGCCAGTGCAGGGCAAAGAGTTTCCTCTGGAATGGACTGAGACATCTGGGGGACTCTTGGAATGGTGGTACTACCATGGAGTTCCTCTCGCCTTTCCTGTTGAGAGTGCCTCCTCTTGAGATGCGACGGGAACGCCGGGAATTCTTTCCCGTTGAAAGCAGGGAAAGGATCCCTCATCTCGAGCTACGAGGGGGAAACGGGGCTCCTCTGGATGTGGGCGGGACCATCGTGCTTCCTCTCGAGTGGAGACAGGTATGGCGGTGAACTTCTTGAGTTGCAGCAAGGGTGTGAAAGACCCTTTCGAAGTTCCAGAGGTTAGGTGTCATTAGTCTCCAGACGCCTCATCGGAAATAGGCCTCATCTCGCCTGGAAGGGAGAACTTCCTGGATTTTCTCGAGTTGCGGCAGGTGTTCCCGAGTTACGACGGGGACCTCAGGGACCCGCCCTGGTGGCCTCAGGAGAGGCCAGTCCCCATGCGAGTTGCTAGGGGGCCTCTCGGGATTCCTCTCCCGTCGATACCGGGGCCAAAAACCTTGTGTGGAGTCAGGGCCGGAACCGAGGATTCCTCTCAGGGGCTGAAATGGATCTTTGGGTACTTCTGGAGTCTCCCCAGGGGATTCAGGCCTCGTCTCGAGTGGGGGCATGCACGTGCGCTTTCCTTCCAGGCTGTAGCAGTAATGTCACGCTTCCCGTCGCGTGGATCAAAGGATCTGTGGTTTTCCCTCGAGGCTTTCCCTCGAGGCTTTCCCACAGGGCTGTCCCACGTGCCACCGTGGTGTGAGTCGATCTTCGGCGTGAAAGATGAGCCAGTGCAGGGCAAAGAGGTTCCTCTGGAATGGACTGAGACATCTGGGGGACTCTTGGAATGGTGGTACGACCATGGAGTTCCTCTCGGCTTTCCTGTGGAGAGTGCCTCCTCTTGAGATGCGACGGGATCGCCGGGAATTCTTTCCCGTTGAAAGCAGGGAAAGGATCCCTCATCTCGAGCTCCGAGGGGGAAACGGGGCTCCTCTGGATGTGGGCGGGACCATCGTGCTTCCTCTCGATTGGAGACGGGTATGGCGGTCAACTTCTTGAGTTGCAGCAAGGGTGTGAAAGACCCTTTCGAAGTTCCAGAGGTTAGGTGTCATTAGTCTCCAGACGCCTCATCGGAAATAGGCCTCATCTCGCCTGGAAGGGAGAACTTCCTGGATTTTCTCGAGTTGCGGCAGGTGTTCTCGAGTTACGACGGGGACCTCAGGGACCCGCCCTGGTGGCCTCAGGAGAGGCCAGTCCCCATGCGAGTTGCTAGGGGGCCACTCGGGATTCCTCTCCCGTCGATACCGGGGCCAAAAGAATTTTTTGGAGTCAGGGCCGGAACCGAGGATTCCTCTCAGGGGCTGACATGGATCTTTGGGTACTTCTGGAGTCTCCCCAGGGGAGTCAGGCCTCGTCTCGAGTGGGGGCATGCACGTGCGCTTTCCTTCCAGGCTGTAGCAGCAATGTCACGCTTCCCGTCGCGTGGATCAAAGGATCTGTGGTTTTCCCTCGAGGCTTTCCCTCGAGGCTTACCCACAGGGCTGTCCCACGTGCCACCGTGGTGTGAGTTGATCCTCGGCGTGAAAGATGAGCCAGTGCAGGGCAAAGAGGTTCCTCTGAAATGGACTGAGACATCTGGGGGACTCTTGGAATGGTGGTACGACCATGGAGTTCCTCTCGCCTTTCCTGTTGAGAGTGCCTCCTCTTGAGATGCGACGGGAACGCCGGGAATTCTTTCCCGTTGAAAGCAGGGAAAGGATCCCTCATCTCGAGCTCCGAGGGGGAAACGGGGCTCCTCTGGATGTTGGCGGGTCCATCGTGCTTCCTCTCGAGTGGAGACGGGTATGGCGGTGAACTTCTTGAGTTGCAGCAAGGGTGTGAAAGACCCTTTCGAAGTTCCAGAGGTTAGGTGTCATTAGTCTCCAGACGCCTCATCGGAAATAGGCCTCATCTCGCCTGGAAGGGAGAACTTCCTGGATTTTCTCGAGTTGCGGCAGGTGTTCTCGAGTTACGACGGGGACCTCAGGGACCCGCCCTGGTGGCCTCAGGAGAGGCCAGTCCCCATGCGAGTTGCTAGGGGGCCTCTCGAGATTCCTCTCCCGTTGATACCAGGGCCAAAAACCTTGTGTGGAGTCAGGGCCGGAACCGAGGATTCCTCTCAGGGGCTGACATGGATCTTTGGGTACTTCTGCAGTCTCCCCAAGGGAGTCAGGCCTCGTCTCGAGTGGAGGCATGCACGTGCGCTTTCCTTCCAGGCTGTAGCAGCAATGTCACGCTTCCCGTCGCGTGGATCAAAGGATCTGTGGTTTTCCCTCGAGGCTTTCCCTCGAGGCTTTCCCACAGGGCTGTCCCACGTGCCACCGTGGTGTGAGTCGATCCTCGGCGTGAAAGATGAGCCAGTGCAGGGCAAAGAGGTTCCTCTGGAATGGACTGAGACATCTGGGGGACTCTTGGAATGGTGGTACGACCATGGAGTTCCTCTCGCCTTTCCTGTTGAGAGTGCCTCCTCTTGAGATGCGACGGGAACGCCGGGAATTCTTTCCCGTTGAAAGCAGGGAAAGGATCCCTCATCTCGAGCTACGAGGGGGAAACGGGACTCCTCTGGATGTGGGCGGGACCATCGTGCTTCCTCCCGAGTGGAGGCGGGTATGGCGGTGAACTTCTTGAGTTGCAGCAAGGGTGTGAAAGACCCTTTCGAAGTTCCAGAAGTTAGGTGTCATTTATCTCCAGACGCCTCATCGGAAATAGGCCTCATCTCGCCTGGAAGGGAGAACTTCCTGGATTTTCTCGAGTTGCGGCAGGTGTTCTCGAGTTACGACGGGGACCTCAGGGACCCGCCCTGGTGGCCTCAGGAGAGGCCAGTCCCCATGCGACTTGCTAGGGGGCCTCTCGGGATTCCTCTCCCGTCGATACCCGGGCCAAAAACCTTGTGTGGAGTCAGGGCCGGAACCGAGGATTCCTCTCAGGGACTGAAATGGATCTTTGGGTACTTCTGGAGTCTCCCCAGGGGATTCAGGCCTCGTCTCGAGTGGGGGCATGCACGTGCGCTTTCCTTCCAGGCTGTAGCAGTAATGTCACGCTTCCCGTCGCGTGGATCAAAGGATCTGTGGTTTTCCCTCGAGGCTTTCCCTCGAGGCTTTCCCACAGGGCTGTCCCACGTGCCACCGTGGTGTGAGTCGATCTTCGGCGTGAAAGATGAGCCAGTGCAGGGCAAAGAGGTTCCTCTGGAATGGACTGAGACATCTGGGGGACTCTTGGAATGGTGGTACGACCATGGAGTTCCTCTCGGCTTTCCTGTGGAGAGTGCCTCCTCTTGAGATGCGACGGGATCGCCGGGAATTCTTTCCCGTTGAAAGCAGGGAAAGGATCCCTCATCTCGAGCTCCGAGGGGGAAACGGGGCTCCTCTGGATGTGGGCGGGACCATCGTGCTTCCTCTCGATTGGAGACGGGTATGGCGGTCAACTTCTTGAGTTGCAGCAAGGGTGTGAAAGACCCTTTCGAAGTTCCAGAGGTTAGGTGTCATTAGTCTCCAGACGCCTCATCGGAAATAGGCCTCATCTCGCCTGGAAGGGAGAACTTCCTGGATTTTCTCGAGTTGCGGCAGGTGTTCTCGAGTTACGACGGGGACCTCAGGGACCCGCCCTGGTGGCCTCAGGAGAGGCCAGTCCCCATGCGAGTTGCTAGGGGGCCACTCGGGATTCCTCTCCCGTCGATACCGGGGCCAAAAGAATTTTTTGGAGTCAGGGCCGGAACCGAGGATTCCTCTCAGGGGCTGACATGGATCTTTGGGTACTTCTGGAGTCTCCCCAGGGGAGTCAGGCCTCGTCTCGAGTGGGGGCATGCACGTGCGCTTTCCTTCCAGGCTGTAGCAGCAATGTCACGCTTCCCGTCGCGTGGATCAAAGGATCTGTGGTTTTCCCTCGAGGCTTTCCCTCGAGGCTTACCCACAGGGCTGTCCCACGTGCCACCGTGGTGTGAGTTGATCCTCGGCGTGAAAGATGAGCCAGTGCAGGGCAAAGAGGTTCCTCTGAAATGGACTGAGACATCTGGGGGACTCTTGGACTGGTGGTACGACCATGGAGTTCCTCTCGCCTTTCCTGTTGAGAGTGCCTCCTCTTGAGATGCGACGGGAACGCCGGGAATTCTTTCCCGTTGAAAGCAGGGAAAGGATCCCTCATCTCGAGCTCCGAGGGGGAAACGGGGCTCCTCTGGATGTTGGCGGGTCCATCGTGCTTCCTCTCGAGTGGAGACGGGTATGGCGGTGAACTTCTTGAGTTGCAGCAAGGGTGTGAAAGCCCCTTTCGAAGTTCCAGAGGTTAGGTGTCATTAGTCTCCAGACGCCTCATCGGAAATAGGCCTCATCTCGCCTGGAAGGGAGAACTTCCTGGATTTTCTCGAGTTGCGGCAGGTGTTCTCGAGTTACGACGGGGACCTCAGGGACCCGCCCTGGTGGCCTCAGGAGAGGCCAGTCCCCATGCGAGTTGCTAGGGGGCCACTCGGGATTCCTCTCCCGTCGATACCGGGGCCAAAAGAATTTTTTGGAGTCAGGGCCGGAACCGAGGATTCCTCTCAGGGGCTGACATGGATCTTTGGGTACTTCTGGAGTCTCCCCAGGGGAGTCAGGCCTCGTCTCGAGTGGGGGCATGCACGTGCGCTTTCCTTCCAGGCTGTAGCAGCAATGTCACGCTTCCCGTCGCGTGGATCAAAGGATCTGTGGTTTTCCCTCGAGGCTTTCCCTCGAGGCTTACCCACAGGGCTGTCCCACGTGCCACCGTGGTGTGAGTTGATCCTCGGCGTGAAAGATGAGCCAGTGCAGGGCAAAGAGGTTCCTCTGAAATGGACTGAGACATCTGGGGGACTCTTGGAATGGTGGTACGACCATGGAGTTCCTCTCGCCTTTCCTGTTGAGAGTGCCTCCTCTTGAGATGCGACGGGAACGCCGGGAATTCTTTCCCGTTGAAAGCAGGGAAAGGATCCCTCATCTCGAGCTCCGAGGGGGAAACGGGGCTCCTCTGGATGTTGGCGGGTCCATCGTGCTTCCTCTCGAGTGGAGACGGGTATGGCGGTGAACTTCTTGAGTTGCAGCAAGGGTGTGAAAGACCCTTTCAAAGTTCCAGAGGTTAGGTGTCATTAGTCTCCAGACGCCTCATCGGAAATAGGCCTCATCTCGCCTGGAAGGGAGAACTTCCTGGATTTTCTCGAGTTGCGGCAGGTGTTCTCGAGTTACGACGGGGACCTCAGGGACCCGCCCTGGTGGCCTCAGGAGAGGCCAGTCCCCATGCGAGTTGCTAGGGGGCCTCTCGAGATTCCTCTCCCGTTGATACCAGGGCCAAAAACCTTGTGTGGAGTCAGGGCCGGAACCGAGGATTCCTCTCAGGGGCTGACATGGATCTTTGGGTACTTCTGCAGTCTCCCCAAGGGAGTCAGGCCTCGTCTCGAGTGGGGGCATGCACGTGCGCTTTCCTTCCAGGCTGTAGCAGCAATGTCACGCTTCCCGTCGCGTGGATCAAAGGATCTGTGGTTTTCCCTCGAGGCTTTCCCTCGAGGCTTTCCCACAGGGCTGTCCCACGTGCCACCGTGGTGTGAGTCGATCCTCGGCGTGAAAGATGAGCCAGTGCAGGGCAAAGAGGTTCCTCTGGAATGGACTGAGACATCTGGGGGACTCTTGGAATGGTGGTACGACCATGGAGTTCCTCTCGCCTTTCCTGTTGAGAGTGCCTCCTCTTGAGATGCGACGGGAACGCCGGGAATTCTTTCCCGTTGAAAGCAGGGAAAGGATCCCTCATCTCGAGCTACGAGGGGGAAACGGGACTCCTCTGGATGTGGGCGGGACCATCGTGCTTCCTCCCGAGTGGAGGCGGGTATGGCGGTGAACTTCTTGAGTTGCAGCAAGGGTGTGAAAGGCCCTTTCGAAGTTCCAGAAGTTAGCTGTCATTTATCTCCAGACGCCTCATCGGAAATAGGCCTCATCTCGCCTGGAAGGGAGAACTTCCTGGATTTTCTCGAGTTGCGGCAGGTGTTCTCGAGTTACGACGGGGACCTCAGGGACCCGCCCTGGTGGCCTCAGGAGAGGCCAGTCCCCATGCGAGTTGCTAGGGGGCCTCTCGGGATTCCTCTCCCGTCGATACCCGGGCCAAAAACCTTGTGTGGAGTCAGGGCCGGAACCGAGGATTCCTCTCAGGGACTGAAATGGATCTTTGGGTACTTCTGGAGTCTCCCCAGGGGATTCAGGCCTCGTCTCGAGTGGGGGCATGCACGTGCGCTTTCCTTCCAGGCTGTAGCAGCAATGTCACGCTTCCCGTCGCGTGGATCAAAGGATCTGTGGTTTTCCCTCGAGGCTTTCCCTCGAGGCTTACCCACAGGGCTGTCCCACGTGCCACCGTGGTGTGAGTTGATCCTCGGCGTGAAAGATGAGCCAGTGCAGGGCAAAGAGGTTCCTCTGAAATGGACTGAGACATCTGGGGGACTCTTGGAATGGTGGTACGACCATGGAGTTCCTCTCGCCTTTCCTGTTGAGAGTGCCTCCTCTTGAGATGCGACGGGAACGCCGGGAATTCTTTCCCGTTGAAAGCAGGGAAAGGATCCCTCATCTCGAGCTCCGAGGGGGAAACGGGGCTCCTCTGGATGTTGGCGGGTCCATCGTGCTTCCTCTCGAGTGGAGACGGGTATGGCGGTGAACTTCTTGAGTTGCAGCAAGGGTGTGAAAGACCCTTTCGAAGTTCCAGAGGTTAGGTGTCATTAGTCTCCAGACGCCTCATCGGAAATAGGCCTCATCTCGCCTGGAAGGGAGAACTTCCTGGATTTTCTCGAGTTGCGGCAGGTGTTCTCGAGTTACGACGGGGACCTCAGGGACCCGCCCTGGTGGCCTCAGGAGAGGCCAGTCCCCATGCGAGTTGCTAGGGGGCCTCTCGAGATTCCTCTCCCGTTGATACCAGGGCCAAAAACCTTGTGTGGAGTCAGGGCCGGAACCGAGGATTCCTCTCAGGGGCTGACATGGATCTTTGGGTACTTCTGCAGTCTCCCCAAGGGAGTCAGGCCTCGTCTCGAGTGGAGGCATGCACGTGCGCTTTCCTTCCAGGCTGTAGCAGCAATGTCACGCTTCCCGTCGCGTGGATCAAAGGATCTGTGGTTTTCCCTCGAGGCTTTCCCTCGAGGCTTTCCCACAGGGCTGTCCCACGTGCCACCGTGGTGTGAGTCGATCCTCGGCGTGAAAGATGAGCCAGTGCAGGGCAAAGAGGTTCCTCTGGAATGGACTGAGACATCTGGGGGACTCTTGGAATGGTGGTACGACCATGGAGTTCCTCTCGCCTTTCCTGTTGAGAGTGCCTCCTCTTGAGATGCGACGGGAACGCCGGGAATTCTTTCCCGTTGAAAGCAGGGAAAGGATCCCTCATCTCGAGCTACGAGGGGGAAACGGGACTCCTCTGGATGTGGGCGGGACCATCGTGCTTCCTCCCGAGTGGAGGCGGGTATGGCGGTGAACTTCTTGAGTTGCAGCAAGGGTGTGAAAGACCCTTTCGAAGTTCCAGAAGTTAGGTGTCATTTATCTCCAGACGCCTCATCGGAAATAGGCCTCATCTCGCCTGGAAGGGAGAACTTCCTGGATTTTCTCGAGTTGCGGCAGGTGTTCTCGAGTTACGACGGGGACCTCAGGGACCCGCCCTGGTGGCCTCAGGAGAGGCCAGTCCCCATGCGACTTGCTAGGGGGCCTCTCGGGATTCCTCTCCCGTCGATACCCGGGCCAAAAACCTTGTGTGGAGTCAGGGCCGGAACCGAGGATTCCTCTCAGGGACTGAAATGGATCTTTGGGTACTTCTGGAGTCTCCCCAGGGGATTCAGGCCTCGTCTCGAGTGGGGGCATGCCCGTGCGCTTTCCTTCCAGGCTGTAGCAGTAATGTCACGCTTCCCGTCGCGTGGATCAAAGGATCTGTGGTTTTCCCTCGAGGCTTTCCCTCGAGGCTTTCCCACAGGGCTGTCCCACGTGCCACCGTGGTGTGAGTCGATCTTCGGCGTGAAAGATGAGCCAGTGCAGGGCAAAGAGGTTCCTCTGGAATGGACTGAGACATCTGGGGGACTCTTGGAATGGTGGTACGACCATGGAGTTCCTCTCGGCTTTCCTGTGGAGAGTGCCTCCTCTTGAGATGCGACGGGATCGCCGGGAATTCTTTCCCGTTGAAAGCAGGGAAAGGATCCCTCATCTCGAGCTCCGAGGGGGAAACGGGGCTCCTCTGGATGTGGGCGGGACCATCGTGCTTCCTCTCGAGTGGAGACAGGTATGGCGGTGAACTTCTTGAGTTGCAGCAAGGGTGTGAAAGACCCTTTCGAAGTTCCAGAGGTTAGGTGTCATTAGTCTCCAGACGCCTCATCGGAAATAGGCCTCATCTCGCCTGGAAGGGAGAACTTCCTGGATTTTCTCGAGTTGCGGCAGGTGTTCTCGAGTTACGACGGGAACCTCAGGGACCCGCCCTGGTGGCCTCAGGAGAGGCCAGTCCCCATGCGAGTTGCTAGGGGGCCTCTCGGGATTCCTCTCCCGTCGATACCGGGCCCAAAAACATTTTTTGGAGTCAGGGCCGGAACCGAGGATTCCTCTCAGGGGCTGACATGGATCTTTGGGTACTTCTGCAGTCTCCCCAAGGGAGTCAGGCCTCGTCTCGAGTGGGGGCATGCACGTGCGCTTTCCTTCCAGGCTGTAGCAGCAATGTCACGCTTCCCGTCGCGTGGATCAAAGGATCTGTGGTTTTCCCTCGAGGCTTTCCCTCGAGGCTTTCCCACAGGGCTGTCCCACGTACCACCGTGGTGTGAGTCGATCCTCGGCGTGAAAGATGAGCCAGTGCAGGGCAAAGAGGTTCCTCTGGAATGGACTGAGACATCTGGGGGACTCTTGGAATGGTGGTACGACCATGGAGTTCCTCTCGGCTTTCCTGTGGAGAGTGCCTCCTCTTGAGATGCGACGGGATCGCCGGGAATTCTTTCCCGTTGAAAGCAGGGAAAGGATCCCTCATCTCGAGCTCCGAGGGGGAAACGGGGCTCCTCTGGATGTGGGCGGGACCATCGTGCTTCCTCTCGAGTGGAGACGGGTATGGCGGTGAACTTCTTGAGTTGCAGCAAGGGTGTGAAAGACCCTTTCGAAGTTCCAGAGGTTAGGTGTCATTAGTCTCCAGACGCCTCATCGGAAATAGGCCTCATCTCGCCTGGAAGGGAGAACTTCCTGGATTTTCTCGAGTTGCGGCAGGTGTTCTCGAGTTACGACGGGGACCTCAGGGACCCGCCCTGGTGGCCTCAGGAGAGGCCAGTCCCCATGCGAGTTTCTAGGGGGCCTCTCGAGATTCCTCTCCCGTTGATACCAGGGCCAAAAACCTTGTGTGGAGTCAGGGCCGGAACCGAGGATTCCTCTCAGGGGCTGACATGGATCTTTGGGTACTTCTGCAGTCTCCCCAAGGGAGTCAGGCCTCGTCTCGAGTGGGGGCATGCACGTGCGCTTTCCTTCCAGGCTGTAGCAGCAATGTCACGCTTCCCGTCGCGTGGATCAAAGGATCTGTGGTTTTCCCTCGAGGCTTTCCCTCGAGGCTTTCCCACAGGGCTGTCCCACGTGCCACCGTGGTGTGAGTCGATCCTCGGCGTGAAAGATGAGCCAGTGCAGGGCAAAGAGGTTCCTCTGGAATGGACTGAGACATCTGGGGGACTCTTGGAATGGTGGTACGACCATGGAGTTCCTCTCGGCTTTCCTGTGGAGAGTGCCTCCTCTTGAGATGCGACGGGATCGCCGGGAATTCTTTCCCGTTGAAAGCAGGGAAAGGATCCCTCATCTCGAGCTCCGAGGGGGAAACGGGGCTCCTCTGGATGTGGGCGGGACCATCGTGCTTCCTCTCGAGTGGAGACGGGTATGGCGGTGAACTTCTTGAGTTGCAGCAAGGGTGTGAAAGACCCTTTCGAAGTTCCAGAGGTTAGGTGTCATTAGTCTCCAGACGCCTCATCGGAAATAGGCCTCATCTCGCCTGGAAGGGAGAACTTCCTGGATTTTCTCGAGTTGCGGCAGGTGTTCTCGAGTTACGACGGGGACCTCAGGGACCCGCCCTGGTGGCCTCAGGAGAGGCCAGTCCCCATGCGAGTTGCTAGGGGGCCTCTCGAGATTCCTCTCCCGTTGATACCAGGGCCAAAAACCTTGTGTGGAGTCAGGGCCGGAACCGAGGATTCCTCTCAGGGGCTGACATGGATCTTTGGGTACTTCTGCAGTCTCCCCAAGGGAGTCAGGCCTCGTCTCGAGTGGGGGCATGCACGTGCGCTTTCCTTCCAGGCTGTAGCAGCAATGTCACGCTTCCCGTCGCGTGGATCAAAGGATCTGTGGTTTTCCCTCGAGGCTTTCCCTCGAGGCTTTCCCACAGGGCTGTCTCACGTGCCACCGTGGTGTGAGTCGATCCTCGGCGTGAAAGATGAGCCAGTGCAGGGCAAAGAGGTTCCTCTGGAATGGACTGAGACATCTGGGGGACTCTTGGAATGGTGGTACGACCATGGAGTTCCTCTCGCCTTTCCTGTTGAGAGTGCCTCCTCTTGAGATGCGACGGGAACGCCGGGAATTCTTTCCCGTTGAAAGTAGGGAAAGGATCCCTCATCTCGAGCTCCGAGGGGGAAACGGGGCTCCTCTGGATGTGGGCGGGACCATCGTGCTTCCTCCCGAGTGGAGGCGGGTATGGCGGTGAACTTCTTGAGTTGCAGCAAGGGTGTGAAAGACCCTTTCGAAGTTCCAGAAGTTAGGTGTCATTTATCTCCAGACGCCTCATCGGAAATAGGCCTCATCTCGCCTGGAAGGGAGAACTTCCTGGATTTTCTCGAGTTGCGGCAGGTGTTCTCGAGTTACGACGGGGACCTCAGGGACCCGCCCTGGTGGCCTCAGGAGAGGCCAGTCCCCATGCGAGTTGCTAGGGGGCCTCTCGGGATTCCTCTCCCGTCGATACCGGGGCCAAAAGAATTTTTTGGAGTCAGGGCCGGAACCGAGGATTCCTCTCAGGGGCTGACATGGATCTTTGGGTACTTCTGGAGTGTCCCCAAGGGAGTCAGGCCTCGTCTCGAGTCGGGGCATGCACGTGCGCTTTCCTTCCAGGCTGTAGCAGCAATGTCACGCTTCCCGTGGCGTGGATCAAAGGATCTGTGGTTTTCCCTCGAGGCTTTCCCTCGAGGCTTTCCAACAGGGCTCTCCCACGTGACACCGTGGTGTGAGTCGATCCTCGGCGTGAAAGATGAGCCAGTGCAGGGCAAAGAGTTTCCTCTGGAATGGACTGAGACATCTGGGGGACTCTTGGAATGGTGGTACGACCATGGAGTTCCTCTCGCCTTTCCTGTTGAGAGTGCCTCCTCTTGAGATGCGACGGGAACGCCGGGAATTCTTTCCCGTTGAAAGCAGGGAAAGGATCCCTCATCTCGAGCTCCGAGGGGGAAACGGGGCTCCTCTGGATGTGGGCGGGACCATCGTGCTTCCTCTCGAGTGGAGACAGGTATGGCGGTGAACTTCTTGAGTTGCAGCAAGGGTGTGAAAGACCCTTTCGAAGTTCCAGAGGTTAGGTGTCATTAGTCTCCAGACGCCTCATCGGAAATAGGCCTCATCTCGCCTGGAAGGGAGAACTTCCTGGATTTTCTCGAGTTGCGGCAGGTGTTCTCGAGTTACGACGGGAACCTCAGGGACCCGCCCTGGTGGCCTCAGGAGAGGCCAGTCCCCATGCGAGTTGCTAGGGGGCCTCTCGGGATTCCTCTCCCGTCGATACCGGGCCCAAAAACATTTTTTGGAGTCAGGGCCGGAACCGAGGATTCCTCTCAGGGGCTGACATGGATCTTTGGGTACTTCTGCAGTCTCCCCAAGGGAGTCAGGCCTCGTCTCGAGTGGGGGCATGCACGTGCGCTTTCCTTCCAGGCTGTAGCAGCAATGTCACGCTTCCCGTCGCGTGGATCAAAGGATCTGTGGTTTTCCCTCGAGGCTTTCCCTCGAGGCTTTCCCACAGGGCTGTCCCACGTGCCACCGTGGTGTGAGTCGATCCTCGGCGTGAAAGATGAGCCAGTGCAGGGCAAAGAGGTTCCTCTGGAATGGACTGAGACATCTGGGGGACTCTTGGAATGGTGGTACGACCATGGAGTTCCTCTCGGCTTTCCTGTGGAGAGTGCCTCCTCTTGAGATGCGACGGGAACGCCGGGAATTCTTTCCCGTTGAAAGCAGGGAAAGGATCCCTCATCTCGAGCTCCGAGGGGGAAACGGGGCTCCTCTGGATGTGGGCGGGACCATCGTGCTTCCTCTTGAGTGGAGACGGGTATGGCGGTGAACTTCTTGAGTTGCAGCAAGGGTGTGAAAGACCCTTTCGAAGTTCCAGAGGTTAGGTGTCATTAGTCTCCAGACGCCTCATCGGAAATAGGCCTCATCTCGCCTGGAAGGGAGAACTTCCTGGATTTTCTCGAGTTGCGGCAGGTGTTCTCGAGTTACGACGGGGACCTCAGGCACCCGCCCTGGTGGCCTCAGGAGAGGCCAGTCCCCATGCGAGTTGCTAGGGGGCCTCTCGGGATTCCTCTCCCGTCGATACCGGGGCCAAAAACCTTGTGTGGAGTCAGGGCCGGAACCGAGGATTCCTCTCAGGGGCTGACATGGATCTTTGGGTACTTCTGGAGTCTCCCCAGGGGAGTCAGGCCTCGTCTCGTGTGGGGGCATGCACTTGCGTTTTCCTTCCAGGCTGTAGCAGCAATGTCACGCTTCCCGTGGCGTGGATCAAACGATCTGTGGTTTTCCCTCGAGGCTTTCCCTCGAGGCTTTCCCACAGGGCTGTCCCACGTGCCACCGTGGTGTGAGTCGATCCTCGGCGTGAAAGATGAGCCAGTGCAGGGCAAAGAGGTTCCTCTGGAATGGACTGAGACATCTGGGGGACTCTTGGAATGGTGGTACGACCATGGAGTTCCTCTCGCCTTTCCTGTTGAGAGTGCCTCCTCTTGAGATGCGACGGGAACGCCGGGAATTCTTTCCCGTTGAAAGCAGGGAAAGGATCCCTCATCTCGAGATCCGAGGGGGAAACGAGGCTCCTCTGAATGTTGGCGGGTCCATCGTGCTTCCTCTCGAGTGGAGACGGGTATGGCGGTGAACTTCTTGAGTTGCAGCAAGGGTTTGAAAGACCCTTTCGAAGTTCCAGAGGTTAGGTGTCATTAGTCTCCAGACGCCTCATCGGAAATAGGCCTCATCTCGCCTGGAAGGGAGAACTTCCTGGATTTTCTCGAGTTGCGGCAGGTGTTCTCGAGTTACGACGGGGACCTCAGGGACCCGCCCTGGTGGCCTCAGGAGAGGCCAGTCCCCATGCGAGTTGCTAGGGGGCCTCTCGGGATTCCTCTCCCGTTGATACCAGGGCCAAAATCCTTGTCTGGAGTCAGGGCCGGAACCGAGGATTCCTCTCAGGGGCTGACATGGATCTTTGGGTACTTCTGCAGTCTCCCCAAGGGAGTCAGGCCTCGTCTCGAGTGGGGGCATGCACGTGCGCTTTCCTTCCAGGATGTAGCAGCAATGTCACGCTTCCCGTCGCGTGGATCAAAGGATCTGTGGTTTTTCCTCGAGGCTTTCCCTCGAGGCTTTCCCACAGGGCTGTCCCACGTGCCACCGTGGTGTGAGTCGATCCTCGGCGTGAAAGATGAGCCAGTGCAGGGCAAAGAGGTTCCTCTGGAATGGACTGAGACATCTGGGGGACTCTTGGAATGGTGGTACGACCATGGAGTTCCTCTCGCCTTACGTGTTGAGAGTGCCTCCTCTTGAGATGCGATGGGAACACCGGGAATTCTTTCCCGTTGAAAGCAGGGAAAGGATCCCTCACCTCGAGCTACGAGGGGGAAACGGGGCTCCTCTGGATGTGGGCGGGACCATCGTGCTTCCTCTCGAGTGGAGACGGGTATGTCGGTGAACTTCTTGAGTTGCAGCAAGGGTGTGAAAGACCCTTTCGAAGTTCAGGAGGTTAGGTGTCATTAGTCTCCAGACGCCTTATCGGAAATAGGCCTCATCTCGCCTGGAAGGGAGAACTTCCTGCATTTTCTCGAGTTGCGGCAGGTGTTCTCGAGTTACGACGGGGACCTCAGGGACCCGCCCTGGTGGCCTCAGGAGAGGCCAGTCCCCATGCGAGGTGCTAGGGGGCCTCTCGGGATTCCTCTCCCGTCGATACCGGCGCCAAAAACCTTGTGTGAAGTCAGGGCCGGAACCGAGGATTCCTCTCAGGGGCTGACATGCATCTTTGGGTACTTGTGGAGTCTCCCCAGGGGAGTCAGGCCTCGTCTCGAGTGGGGGCATGCACGTGCACTTGCCTTCTAGGCTGTAGCAGCAATGTCAGGCTTCCCGTCGCGTGGATCAAACGATCTGTGGTTTTCCCTCGAGGCTTTCCCTCTTGGCTTTCCCACAGTGCTGTCCCACGTGCCACCGTGGTGTGAGTCGATCCTCGGCGTGAAAGATGAGCCAGTGCAGGGCAACGAGGTTCCTCTGGAATGGACTGAGACATCTGGGGGACTCTTGGAATGGTGGTACGACCATGGAGTTCCTCTCGCCTTTCCTGTTGAGAGTGCCTCCTATTGAGATGCGACGGGAACGCCGGGAATTCTTTCCCGTTGAAAGCAGGGAAAGGATCCCTCATCTCGAGCTCCGAGGGGGAAACGGGGCTCCTCTGGATGTGGGCGGGACCATCGTGCTTCCTCTCGAGTGGAGACGGGTATGGCGGTGAACTTCTTGAGTTGCAGCAAGGGTGTGAAAGACCCTTTCGAAGTTCCAGAGGTTAGGTGTCATTAGTCTCCAGACGCCTCATCGGAAATAGGCCTCATCTCGCCTGGAAGGGAGAACTTCCTGGATTTTCTCGAGTTGCGGCAGGTGTTCTCGAGATTCGACGGGGACCTCAGGGACCTGCCCTGGTGGCCTCAGGAGAGGCCAGTCCCCATGCGAGTTGCTAGGGGGCCACTCGGGATTCCTCTCCCGTCGATACCGGGGCCAAAAGAATTTTTTGTAGTCAGGGCCGGAACCGAGGATTCCACTCAGGGGCTGACATGGATCTTTGGGTACTTCAGGAGACTCCCCAGGGGAGTCAGGCCTCGTCTCGAGTGGGGGCATGCACGTGCGCTTTCCTTCCAGGCTGTAGCAGCAATGTCACGCTTCCCGTCGCGTGGATCAAAGGATCTGTGGTTTTCCCTCGAGGCTTTCCCACAGGGGTGTCCAACGTGCCACCGTGGTGTGAGTCGATCCTCGGCGTGAAAGATGAGCCTGTGCAGGGCAAAGAGGTTGCTCTGGAATGGACTGAGACATCTGGGGGACTCTTGGAATGGTGGTACGACCATGGAGTTCCTCTTGCCTTTCCCGTTGAGAGTGCCTCCTCTTGAAATGCGACGGGAACACCGGGAATTCTTTCCCATTGAAAGCAGGGAAAGGATCCCTCCTCTCGAGCTACGAGGGGGAACCGGGGCTCCTCTGGTTGTGGGTGGGACGATCGTGCTTCCTCTCGAGTGGAGACGGGTATGGCGGTGAACTTCTTGAGTTGCAGCAAGGGTGTGAAAGACCCTTTCGAAGTTCCAGAGGTTAGGTGTCATTAGTCTCCAGACGCCTCATCGGAAATAGGCCTCATTTCGCCTGGAAAGGAGAACTTCCTGGATTTTCTCGAGTTGCGGCAGGTGTTCTCGAGTTACGACGGGGACCTCAGGGACCCGCCCTGGTGGCCTCAGGAACGGCCAGTCCCCATGCTAGTTGCTAGGGGGCCTCTCGGTATTCCTCTCCCGTCGATACCGGGGCCAGAAACCTTGTGTGGAGTCAGGGCCGGAACCGAGGATTCCTCTCAGGGGCTGACATGGATCTTTGGGTACTTCTGGAGTCTCCCCAGGGGAGTCAGGCCTCATCTCGAGTGGGGGCATGCACGTGCGCTTTCCTTCCAGGCTGTAGCAGCAATGTCATGCTTCCCGTTGCGTGGATCAAAGGATCTGTGGTTTGCCCTCGAGGCTTTCCCACAGGGCTGTCCCACGTGCCACCGTGGTGTGAGTCGATCCTCGGCGTGAAAGATGAGCCAGTGCAGGGCAAAGAGGCTCCTCTGGAATGGACTGAGACATCTGGGGGACTCTTGGAATGGTGGTACGACCATGGAGTTCCTCTTGCCTTTCCTGTTGAGAGTGCCTGCTCTTGAGATGCGACGGGAACGCCGGGAATTCTTTCCCGTTGAAAGCAGGGAATGGATCCCTCATCTCGAGCTCCGAGGGGGAAACGGGTCTCCACTGGATGTGGGCGGGACCATCGTGCTTCCTCTCGAGTGGAGACGGGTATGGCGGTGAACTTCTTGAGTTGCAGCAAGGGTGTGAAAGACCCTTTCGAAGTTCCAGAGTTTAGGTGTCATTAGTCTCCAGACGCCTCATCGGAAATAGGCCTCATCTCGCCTGGAAGGGAGAACTTCCTGGATTTTCTCGAGTTGCGGCAGGTGTTCTCGAGTTACGACGGGGACCTCAGGGACCCGCCCTGGTGGCCTCAGGAGAGGCCAGTCCCCATGCGAGTTGCTAGGGGGCCTCTCGGGATTCCTCTCCCGTCGATACCGGGGCCAAAAACCTTGTGTGGAGTCAGGGCCGGATCCGAGGATTCCTCTCAGGGGCTGACATGGATCTTTGGGTACTTGTGGAGTCTCCCCAGGGGAGTCAGGCCTCGTCTCGAGTGGGGGCATGCACGTGCGCTTTCCTTCCAGGCTGTAGCAGCAATGTCACGCTTCCCGTCGCGTGGATCAAAGGATCTGTGGTTTTCCCTCGAGGCTTTCCCTCGAGGCTTTCCCACAGGGCTGTCCCACGTGCCACCGTGGTGTGAGTCGATCCTCGGCGTGAAAGATGAGCCAGTGCAGGGCAAAGAGGCTCCTCTGGAATGGACTGAGACATCTGGGGGACTCTTGGAATGGTGGTACGACCATGGAGTTCCTCTCGCCTTTCCTGTTGAGAGTGCCTCCTCTTGAGATGCGACGGGAACGCCGGGAATTCTTTCCCGTTGAAAGCAGGGAATGGATCCCTCATCTCGAGCTCCAAGGGGGAAACGGGTCTCCTCTGGATGTGGGCGGGACCATCGTGCTTCCTCTCGAGTGGAGACGGGTATGGCGGTGAACTTCTTGAGTTGCAGCAAGGGTGTGAAAGACCCTTTCTAAGTTCCAGAGTTTAGGTGTCATTAGTCTCCAGACGCCTCATCGGAAATAGGCCTCATCTCGCCTGGAAGGGAGAACTTCCTGGATTTTCTCGAGTTGCGGCAGGTGTTCTCGAGTTACGACGGGGACCTCAGGGACCCGCCCTGGTGGCCTCAGGAGAGGCCAGTCCCCATGCGAGTTGCTAGGGGGCCTCTCGGGATTCCTCTCCCGTCGATACCAGGGCCAAAAACCTTGTGTGGAGTCAGGGCCGGAACCGAGGATTCCTCTCAGGGGCTGACATGGATCTTTGGGTACTTGTGGAGTCTCCCCAGGGGAGTCAGGCCTCGTCTCGAGTGGGGGCATGCACGTGCGCTTTCCTTCCAGGCTGTAGCAGCAATGTCACGCTTCTCGTCGCGTGGATCAAAGGATCTGTGGTTTTCCCTCGAGGCTTTCCCTCGAGGCTTTCCCACAGGGCTGTCCCACGTGCCACCGTGGTGTGAGTCGATCCTCGGCGTGAAAGATGAGCCATTGCAGGGCTAAGAGGCTCCTCTGGAATGGACTGAGATATCTGGGGGACTCTTGGAATGGTGGTACGACCATGGAGTTCCTCTCGCCTTTCCTGTTGAGAGTGCCTCCTCTTGAGATGCGACGGGAACGCCGGGAATTCTTTCCCGTTGAAAGCAGGGAATGGATCCCTCATCTCGAGCTCCGAGGGGGAAACGGGTCTCCTCTGGATGTGGGCGGGACCATCGTGCTTCCTCTCGAGTGGAGACGGGTATGGCGGTGAACTTCTTGAGTTGCAGCAAGGGTGTGAAAGACCCTTTCGAAGTTCCAGAGTTTAGGTGTCATTAGTCTCCAGACGCCTCATCGGAAATAGGCCTCATCTCGCCTGGAAGGGAGAACTTCCTGGATTTTCTCGAGTTGCGGCAGGTGTTCTCGAGTTACGACGGGGACCTCAGGGACCCGCCCTGGTGGCCTCAGGAGAGGCCAGTCCCCATGCGAGTTGCTAGGGGGCCTCTCGGGATTCCTCTCCCGTCGATACCGGGGCCAAAAACCTTGTGTGGAGTCAGGGCCGGAACCGAGGATTCCTCTCAGGGGCTGACATGGATCTTTGGGTACTTGTGGAGTCTCCCCAGGGGAGTCAGGCCTCGTCTCGAGTGGGGGCATGCACGTGTGCTTTCCTTCCAGGCTGTAGCAGCAATGTCACGCTTCCCGTCGCGTGGATCAAAGGATCTGTGGTTTTCCCTCGAGGCTTTCCCTCGAGGCTTTCCCACAGGGCTGTCCCACGTGCCACCGTGGTGTGAGTCGATCCTCGGCGTGAAAGATGAGCCAGTGCAGGGCAAAGAGGCTCCTCTGGAATGGACTGAGACATCTGGGGGACTCTTGGAATGGTGGTACGACCATGGAGTTCCTCTCGCCTTTCCTGTTGAGAGTGCCTCCTCTTGAGATGCGACGGGAACGCCGGGAATTCTTTCCCGTTGAAAGCAGGGAAAGGATCCCTCATCTCGAGCTACGAGGGGGAAACGGGGCTCCTCTGAATGTGGGCGGGACCATCGTGCTTCCTCTCGAGTGGAGACGGGTACGGCGGTGAACTTCTTGAGTTGCAGCAAGGATGTGAAAGACCCTTTCGAAGTTCCAGAGGTTAGGTGTCATTAGTCTCCAGATGCCTCATCGGAAATAGGCCTCATCTCGCCTGGAAGGGAGAACTTCCTGGATTTTCTCGAGTTGCGGCAGGTGTTCTCGAGTTACGACGGGGACCTCAGGGACCCGCCCTGGTGGCCTCAGGAGAGGCCAGTCCCCATGCGAGTTGCTAGGGGGCCTCTGGGGATTCCTCTCCCGTCGATACCGGGGCCGAAAACCTTGTGTGGAGTCAGGGCCGGAACCGAGGATTCCTCTCAGGGGCTGACATGGATCTTTGGGTACTTGTGGAGTCTCCCCAGGGGAGTCAGGCCTCGTCTCGAGTGGGTGCATGCACGTGCACTTTCCTTCCAGGCTGTAGCAGCAATGTCACGCTTCCCGTGGCGTGGATCAAAGGATCTGTGGTTTTCCCTCGCGGCTTTCCCTCGAGGCTTTCCCACAGGGCTGTCCCACGTGCCACCGTGGTGTGAGTCGATCCTCGGCGTGAAAGATGAGCCAGTGCAGGGTAAAGAGGTTCCTCTGGAATGGACTGAGACATCTGGGGGACTCTTGGAATGGTGGTAGAACCATGGAGTTCCTCTCGCCTTTCCTGTTGAGAGTGCCTCCTCTTGAGATGCGACGGGAACGCCGGGAATTCTTTCCCGTTGAAAGCAGGGAAAGGATCCCTCATCTCGAGCTCCGAGGGGGATACGGGGCTCCTCTGGATGTGGGCGGGACCATCGTGCTTCCTCTCGAGTGGAGACGGTTATGGCGGTGAACTTCTTGAGTTGCAGCAAGGGTGTGAAAGACCCTTTCGAAGTTCCAGAGGTTAGGTGTCATTAGTCTCCAGACGCCTCATCGGAAATAGGCCTCATCTCGCCTGGAAGGGAGAACTTCCTGGATTTTCTCGAGTTGCGGCAGGTGTTCTCGAGTTACGACGGGGACCTCAGGGACCCGCCCTGGTGGCCTCAGGAGAGGCCAGTCCCCATGCGAGTTGCTAGGGGGCCTCTCGGGATTCCTCTCCCGTCGATACCGGGGCCAAAAACCTTGTGTGGAGTCAGGGCCGGAACCGAGGATTCCTCTCAGGGGCTGACATGGATCTTTGGGTACTTGTGGAGTCTCCCCAGGGGAGTCAGGCCTCTTCTCGAGTGGGGGCATGCACGTGCGCTTTCCTTCCAGGCTGTAGCAGCAATGTCACGCTTCCCGTGGCGTGGATCAAAGGATCTGTGGTTTTCCCTCGAGGCTTTCCCTCGAGGCTTTCCCACAGGGCTGTCCCACGTGCCACCGTGGTGTGAGTCGATCCTCGGCGTGAAAGATGAGCCAGTGCAGGGCAAAGAGGTTCCTCTGGAATGGACTGAGACATCTGGGGGACTCTTGGAATGGTGGTACGACCATGGAGTTCCTCTCGCCTTTCCTGTTGAGAGTGCCTCCTCTTGAGATGCGACGGGAACGCCGGGAATTCTTTCCCGTTGAAAGCAGGGAAAGGATCCCTCATCTCGAGCTACGAGGGGGAAACGGGGCTCCTCTGGATGTGGTCGGGTCCATCGTGCTTCCTCTCGAGTGGACACGGGTATGGCGGTGAACTTCTTGAGTTGCAGCAAGGATGTGAAAGACCCTTTCAAAGTTCCAGAGGTTAGGTGTCATTAGTCTCCAGACGCCTCATCGGAAATAGGCCTCATCTCGCCTGGAAGGGAGAACTTCCTGGATTTTCTCGAGTTGCGGCAGGTGTTCTCGAGTTACGACGGGGACCTCAGGGACCCGCCCTGGTGGCCTCAGGAGAGGCCAGTCCCCATGCGAGTTGCTAGGGGGCCTCTCGGGATTCCTCTCCCGTCGATACCGGGGCCAAAAACCTTGTGTGGAGTCAGGGCCGGAACCGAGGATTCCTCTCAGGGGCTGACATGGATCTTTGGGTACTTCTGGAGTCTCCCCAGGGGAGTCAGGCCTCGTCTCGAGTGGGGGCATGCACGTGCGCTTTCCTTCCAGGCTGTATCAGCAATGTCACGCTTCCCGTCGCGTGGATCAAAGGATCTGTGGTTTTCCCTCGAGGCTTTCCCTCGAGGCTTTCCCACAGGGCTGTCCCACGTGCCACCGTGGTGTGAGTCGATCCTCGGCGTGAAAGATGAGCCAGTGCAGGGCAAAGAGGCTCCTCTGGAATGGACTGAGACATCTGGGGGACTCTTGGAATGGTGGTACGACCATGGAGTTCCTCTCGCCTTTCCTGTTGAGAGTGCCTCCTCGTGAGATGCGACGGGAACGCCGGGAATTCTTTCCCGTTGAAAGCAGGGAAAGGATCCCTCATCTCGAGCTACGAGGGGGAAACGGGGCTCCTCTGGATGTGGGCGGGACCATCGTGCTTCCTCTCGAGTGGAGACGGGTATGGCGGTGAACTTCTTGAGTTGCAGCAAGGGTGTGAAAGACCCTTTCGAAGTTCCAGAGGTTAGGTGTCATTAGTCTCCAGACGCCTCATCGGAAATAGGCCTCATCTCGCCTGGAAGGGAGAACTTCCTGGATTTTCTCGAGTTGCGGCAGGTGTTCTCGAGTTACGACGGGGACCTCAGGGACCCGCCCTGGTGGCCTCAGGAGAGGCCAGTCCCCATGAGAGTTGCTAGGGGGCCTCTCGGGATTCCTCTCCCGTCGATACCAGGGGCAAAAACCTTGTGTGGAGTCAGGGCCGGAACCGAGGATTCCTCTCAGGGGCTGACATGGATCTTTGGGTACTTGTGGAGTCTCCCCAGGGGAGTCAGGCCTCGTCTCGAGTGGGGGCATGCACGTGCGCTTTCCTTCCAGGCTGTAGCAGCAATGTCACGCTTCCCGTCGCGTGGATCAAAGGATCTGTGGTTTTCCCTCGAGGCTTTCCCTCGAGGCTTTCCCACAGGGCTGTCCCACGTGCCACCGTGGTGTGAGTCGATCCTCGGCGTGAAAGATGAGCCAGTGCAGGGCAAAGAGGTTCCTCTGGAATGGACTGAGACATCTGGGGGACTCTTGGAATGGTGGTACGACCATGGAGTTCCTCTCGCCTTTCCTGTTGAGAGTGCCTCCTCTTTGGATGCGACGGGAACGCCGGGAATTCTTTCCCGTTGAAAGCAGGGAAAGGATCCCTCATCTCGAGCTTCGAGGGGGAAACGAATCTCCTCTGGATGTGGGCGGGACAATCGTGCTTCCTCTCCAGTGGAGACGGGTATGGCGGTGAACTTCTTGAGTTGCAGCAAGGATGTGAAAGACCCTTTCGAAGTTCCAGAGGTTAGGTGTCATTAGTCTCCAGACGCCTCATCGGAAATAGGCCTCATCTCGCCTGGAAGGGAGAACTTCCTGGATTTTCTCGAGTTGCGGCAGGTGTTCTCGAGTTACGACGGGGACCTCAGGGACCCGCCCTGGTGGCCTCAGGAGAGGCCAGTCCCCATGCGAGTTGCTAGGGGGCCTCTCGGGATTCCTCTCCCGTCGATACCGGGGCCGAAAACCTTGTGTGGAGTCAGGGCCGGAACCGAGGATTCCTCTCAGGGGCTGACATGGATCTTTGGGTACTTGTGGAGTCTCCCCAGGGGAGTCAGGCCTCGTCTCGAGTGGGGGCATGCACGTGCGCTTTCCTTCCAGGCTGTAGCAGCAATGTCACGCTTCCCGTCGCGTGGATCAAAGGATCTGTGGTTTTCCCTCGAGGCTTTCCCTCGAGGCTTTCCCACAGGGCTGTCCCACGTGCCACCGTGGTGTGAGTCGATCCTCGGCGTGAAAGATGAGCCAGTGCAGGGCAAAGAGGTTCCTCTGGAATGGACTGAGACATCTGGGGGACTCTTGGAATGGTGGTACGACCATGGAGTTCCTCTCGCCTTTCCTGTTGAGAGTGCCTCCTCTTGAGATGCGACGGGAACGCCGGGAATTCTTTCCCGTTGAAAGCAGGGAAAGGATCCCTCATCTCGAGCTTCGAGGGGGAAACGAGGCTCCTCTGGATGTGGGCGGGACAATCGTGCTTCCTCTCGAGTGGAGACGGGTATGGCGGTGAACTTCTTGAGTTGCAGCAAGGATGTGAAAGACCCTTTCGAAGTTCCAGAGGTTAGGTGTCATTAGTCTCCAGACGCCTCATCGGAAATAGGCCTCATCTCGCCTGGAAGGGAGAACTTCCTGGATTTTCTCGAGTTGCGTCAGGTGTTCTCGAGTTACGACGGGGACCTCAGGGACCCGCCCTGGTGGCCTCAGGAGAGGCCAGTCCCCATGCGAGTTGCTAGGGGGCCTCTCGGGATTCCTCTCCCGTCGATACCGGGGCCGAAAACCTTGTGTGGAGTCAGGGCCGGAACCGAGGATTCCTCTCAGGGGCTGACATGGATCTTTGGGTACTTGTGGAGTCTCCCCAGGGGAGTCAGGCCTCGTCTCGAGTGGGGACATGCACGTGCGCTTTCCTTCCAGGCTGTAGCAGCAATGTCACGCTTCCCGTCGCGTGGATCAAAGGATCTGTGGTTTTCCCTCGAGGCTTTCGCTCGAGGCTTTCCCACAGGGTTGTCCCACGTGCCACCGTGGTGTGAGTCGATCCTCGGCGTGAAAGATGAGCCAGTGCAGGGCAAAGAGGTTCCTCTGGAATGGACTGAGACATCTGGGGGACTCTTGGAATGGTGGTACGACCATGGAGTTCCTCTCGCCTTTCCTGTTGAGAGTGCCTCCTCTTGAGATGCGACGGGAACGCCGGGAATTCTTTCCCGTTGAAAGCAGGGAAAGGATCCCTCATCTCGAGCTTCGAGGGGGAAACGAATCTCCTCTGGATGTGGGCGGGACTATCGTGCTTCCTCTCGAGTGGAGACGAGTATGGCGGTGAACTTCTTGAGTTGCAGCAAGGATGTGAAAGACCCTTTCGAAGTTCCAGAGGTTAGGTGTCATTAGTCTCCAGACGCCTCATCGGAAATAGGCCTCATCTCGCCTGGAAGGGAGAACTTCCTGGATTTTCTCGAGTTGCGGCAGGTGTTCTCGAGTTACGACGGGGACCTCAGGGACCCGCCCTGGTGGCCTCAGGAGAGGCCAGTCCCCATGCGAGTTGCTAGGGGGCCTCTCGGGATTCCTCTCCCGTCGATACCGGGGCCGAAAACCTTGTGTGGAGTCAGGGCCGGAACCGAGGATTCCTCTCAGGGGCTGACATGGATCTTTGGGTACTTGTGGAGTCTCCCCAGGGGAGTCAGGCCTCGTCTCGAGTGGGTGCATGCACGTGCACTTTCCTTCCAGGCTGTAGCAGCAATGTCACGCTTCCCGTGGCGTGGATCAAAGGATCTGTGGTTTTCCCTCGAGGCTTTCCCTCGAGGCTTTCCCACAGGGCTGTCCCACGTGCCACCGTGGTGTGAGTCGATCCTCGGCGTGAAAGATGAGCCAGTGCAGGGCAAAGAGGTTCCTCTGTAATGGACTGAGACATCTGGGGGACTCTTGGAATGGTGGTACGACCATGGAGTTCCTCTCGCCTTTCCTGTTGAGAGTGCCTCCTCTTGAGATGCGACGGGAACGCCGGGAATTCTTTCCCGTTGAAAGCAGGGAAAGGATCCCTCATCTCGAGCTACGAGGGGGAAACGGGGCTCCTCTGGATGTGGGCGGGACCATCGTGCTTCCTCTCGAGTGGACACGGGTATGGCGGTGAACTTCTTGAGTTGCAGCAAGGATGTGAAAGACCCTATCAAAGTTCCAGAGGTTAGGTGTCATTAGTCTCCAGACGCCTCATCGGAAATAGGCCTCATCTCGCCTGGAAGGGAGAACTTCCTGGATTTTCTCGAGTTGCGGCAGGTGTTCCCGAGTTACGACGGGGACCTCAGGGACCCGCCCTGGTGGCCTCAGGAGAGGCCAGTCCCCATGCGAGTTGCTAGGGGGCCTCTCGGGATTCCTCTCCCGTCGATACCGGGGCCAAAAACCTTGTGTGGAGTCAGGGCCGGAACCGAGGATTCCTCTCAGGGGCTGACATGGATCTTTGGGTACTTCTGGAGTCTCCCCAGGGGAGTCAGGCCTCGTCTCGAGTGGGGGCATGCACGTGCGCTTTCCTTCCAGGCTGTATCAGCAATGTCACGCTTCCCGTCGCGTGGATCAAAGGATCTGTGGTTTTCCCTCGAGGCTTTCCCTCGAGGCTTTCCCACAGGGCTGTCCCACGTGCCACCGTGGTGTGAGTCGATCCTCGGCGTGAAAGATGAGCCAGTGCAGGGCAAAGAGGCTCCTCTGGAATGGACTGAGACATCTGGGGGACTCTTGGAATGGTGGTACGACCATGGAGTTCCTCTCGCCTTTCCTGTTGAGAGTGCCTCCTCTTGAGATGCGACGGGAACGCCGGGAATTCTTTCCCGTTGAAAGCAGGGAAAGGATCCCTCATCTCGAGCTCCGAGGGGGAAACGGGGCTCCTCTGGATGTGGGCGGGACCATCGTGCTTCTTCTCGAGTGGAGACGGGTATGGCGGTGAACTTCTTGAGTTGCAGCAAGGGTGTGAAAGACCCTTTCGAAGTTCCAGAGGTTAGGTGTCATTAGTCTCCAGACGCCTCATCGGAAATAGGCCTCAACTCGCCTGGAATGGAGAACTTCCTGGATTTTCTCGAGTTGCGGCAGGTGTTCTCGAGTTACGACGGGGACCTCAGGGACCCGCCCTGGTGGCCTCAGGAGAGGCCAGTCCCCATGCGAGTTGCTAGGGGGCCTCTCGGGATTCCTCTCCCGTCGATACCGGGGCCAAAAACCTTGTGTGGAGTCAGGGCCGGAACCGAGGATTCCTCTCAGGGGCTGACATGGATCTTTGGGTACTTGTGGAGTCTCCCCAGGGGAGTCAGGCCTCGTCTCGAGTGGGGGCATGCACGTGCCCTTTCCTTCCAGGCTGTAGCAGCAATGTCACGCTTCCCGTCGCGTTTATCAAAGGATCTGTGGTTTTCCCTCGAGGCTTTCCCTCGAGGCTTTCCCACAGGGCTGTCCCACGTGCCACCGTGGTGTGAGTCGATCCTCGGCGTGAAAGATGAGCCAGTGCAGGGCAAAGAGGTTCCTCTGGAATGGACTGAGACATCTGGGGGACTCTTGGAATGGTGGTACGACCATGGAGTTCCTCTCGCCTTTCCTGTTGAGAGTGCCTCCTCTTGAGATGCGACGGGAACGCCGGGAATTCTTTCCCGTTGAAAGCAGGGAAAGGATCCCTCATCTCGAGCTACGAGGGGCAAACGGGGCTCCTCTGGATGTGGGCGGGACCATCGTGCTTCCTCTCGAGTGGAGACGGGTATGGCGGTGAACTTCTTGAGTTGCAGCAAGGGTGTGAAAGACCCTTTCGAAGTTCCAGAGGTTAGGTGTCATTAGTCTCCAGACGCCTCATCGGAAATAGGCCTCATCTCGCCTGGAAGGGAGAACTTCCTGGATTTTCTCGAGTTGCGGCAGGTGTTCTCGAGTTACGACGGGGACCTCAGGGACCCGCCCTGGTGGCCTCAGGAGAGGCCAGTCCCCATGCGAGTTGCTAGGGGGCCTCTCGGGATTCCTCTCCCGTCGATACCGGGGCCAAAAACCTTGTGTGGAGTTAGGGCCGGAACCGAGGATTCCTCTCAGGGGCTGACATGGATCTTTGGGTTCTTCTGGAGTCTCCGCAGGGGAGTCAGGCCTCGTCTCGAGTGGGGGCATGCACGTGCGCTTTCCTTCCAGGCTGTAGCAGCAATGTCACGCTTCCCGTGGCGTGGATCAAAGGATCTGTGGTTTTCCCTCTAGGCTTTCCCTCGAGGCTTTCCCACAGGGCTGTCCCACGTGCCACCGTGGTGTGAGTCGATCCTCGGCGTGAAAGATGAGCCAGTGCAGGGCAAAGAGGTTCCTCTGGAATGGACTGAGACATCTGGGGGACTCTTGGAATGGTGGTACGACCATGGAGTTCCTCTCGCCTTTCCTGTTGAGAGTGCCTCCTCTTGAGATGCGACGGGGACGCTGGGAATTCTTTCCCGTTGAAAGCAGGGAAACGATCCCTCATCTCGAGCTACGAGGGGGAAACGGGGCTCCTCTGGATGTGGGCGGGACCATCGTGCTTACTCTCGAGTGGAGACGGGTATGGCGGTGAACTTCTTGAGTTGCAGCAAGGGTGTGAAAGACCCTTTCGAAGTTCCAGAGGTTAGGTGTCATTAGTCTCCAGACGCCTCATCGGAAATAGGCCTCATCTCGCCTGGAAGGGAGAACTTCCTGGATTTTCTCAAGTTGCGGCAGGTGTTCTTGAGTTACGACGGGGACCTCAGGGACCCGCCCTGGTGGCCTCAGGATAGGCCAGTCCACATGCTAGTTGCTAGGGGGCCTCTCGGGATTCCTCTCCCGTCGATACCGGGGCCAAAAACCTTGTGTGGAGTCAGGGCCGGAACCGAGGATTCCTCTCAGGGGCTAACATGGATCTTTGGGTACTTGTGGAGTCTCCCCAGGGGAGTCAGGCCTCGTCTCGAGTGGGGGCATGCACGTGCGCTTTCCTTCCAGGCTGTAGCAGCAATGTCACGCTTCCCGTCGCGTGGATCAAAGGATCTGTGGTTTTCCCTGGAGGCTTTCCCTCGAGGCTTTCCCACAGGGCTGTCCCACGTGCCACCGTGGTGTGAGTCGATCCTCGGCGTGAAAGATGAGCCAGTGCAGGGCAAAGAGGTTCCTCTGGAATGCACTGAGACATCTGGGGGACACTTGGAATGCTGGTACGACCATGGAGTTCCTCTCGCCTTTCCTGTTGAGAGTGCCTCCTCTTGAGATGCGATGGGAACGCCGGGAATTCTTTCCCGTTGAAAGCAGGGAAAGGATCCCTCATCTCGAGCTACGAGGGGCAAACGGGGCTCCTCTGGATGTGGGCGGGACCATCGTGCTTCCTCTCGAGTGGAGACGGGTATGGCGGTGAACGTCTTGAGTTGCAGCAAGGGTGTGAAAGACCCTTTCGAAGTTCCAGAGGTTAGGTGTCATTAGTCTCCAGACGCCTCATCGGAAATAGGCCTCATCTCGCCTGGAAGGGAGAACTTCCTGGATTTTCTCGAGTTGCGGCAGGTGTTCCCGAGTTACGACGGGGACCTCAGGGACCCGCCCTGGTGGCCTCAGGAGAGGCCAGTCACCATGCGAGTTGCTAGGGGGCCTCCCGGGATTCCTCTCCCGCCGATACTGGGGCCAAAAACCTTGTGTGGAGTCAGGGCCGGAACCGAGGATTCCTCTCAGGGGCTGACATGGATCTTTGGGTACTTCTGGAGTCTCCCCAGGGGATTCAGGCCTCGTCTCGAGTGGGGGCATGCACGTGCGCTTTCCTTCCAGGCTGTAGCAGCAATGTCACGCTTCCCGTCGCGTGGATCAAGGGATCTGTGGTTTTCCCTCGAGGCTTTCCCTCGAGGCTTTCCCACAGGGCTGTCCCACGTGCCACCGTGGTGTGAGTCGATCCTCGGCGTGAAAGATGAGCCAGTGCAGGGCAAAGAGGTTCCTCTGGAATGGACTGAGACATCTGGGGGACTCTTGGAATGGTGGTACGACCATGGAGTTCCTCTTGCCTTTCCTGTTGAGAGTGCCTCCTCTTGAGATGCGACAGGAACCCCGGAATTCTTTCCCATTTAAAGCAGGGAAAGGATCCCTCATCTTGAGCTACGAGGGGGAAACGGGCCCCTCTGGTTATGGGTGGGACGATCGTGCTTCCTCTCGAGTTGAGACGGGTATGGCGGTGAACTACTTGAGTTGCAGCAAGGGTGTGAAAGGCCCTTTCGAAGTTCCAGAGGTTAGGTGTCATTAGTGTCCAGACGCCTCATCGGAAATAGGCCTCATCTCGCCTGGAAGGGAGAACTTCCTGGATTTTCTCGAGTTGCGGCAGGTGTTCCCGAGTTACGACGTGGACCACTGGGACCCGCCCTGGTGGCCTCAGGAGAGGCCAGTCCCCATGCGAGTTGCTAGGGGGCCTCTCGGGATTCCTCTCCCGTCGATACCGGGGCCAAAAACCTTGTGTGGAGTCAGGGCCGGAACCGAGGATTCCTCTCAGGGGCTGACATGTATCTTTGGGTACTTCTGGAGTCTCCCCAGGGGAGTCAGGCCTCGTCTCGAGTGGGGGCATGCACGTGCGCTTTCCTTCCAGGCTGTAGCAGCAATGTCACTCTTCCCGTGGCGTGGATCAAAGAATCTGTGGTTTTCCCTCGAGGCTTTCCCTCGAGGCTTTCCCACAGGGCTGTCCCACGTGCCACCGTGGTGTGAGTCGATCCTCGGCGTGAAAGATGAGCCAGTGCAGGGCAAAGAGGTTCCTCTGGAATGGACTGAGACATCTGGGGGACTCTTGGAATGGTGGTACGACCATGGAGTTCCTCTCGCCTTTCCTGTGGAGAGTGCCTCCTCTTGAGATGCGACGGGAATGCCGGGAATTCTTTCCCGTTGAAAGCAGGGAAAGGATCCCTCATCTCGAGCTACGAGGGGGAAACGGGGCTCCTCTGAATGTGGGCGGGACCATCGTACTTCCTCTCGAGTGGAGACGGGTATGGCGGTGAACTTCTTGAGTTGCAGCAGGGGTGTGAAAGACCCTTTCGAAGTTCCAGAGGTTAGGTGTCATTAGTGTCCAGACGCCTCATCGGAAATAGGCCTCATCTCGCCTGGAAGGGAGAACTTCCTGGATTTTCTCGAGTTGCGGCAGGTGTTCTCGAGTTACGACGGGGACCTCAGGGACCCGCCCTGGTGGCCTCAGGAGAGGCCAGTCCCCATGCGAGTTGCTAGGGGGCCTCTCGGGATTCCTCTCCCGTCGAAACCGGGGCCAAAAACCTTGTGTGGAGTCAGGGCCGGAACCGAGGATTCCTCTCAGGGGCTGACATGTATCTTTGGGTACTTGTGGAGTCTCCCCATGGGAGTAAGGCCTCGTCTCGTGTGGGGGCATGCACGTGCGCTTTCATTCCAGGCTGTAGCAGCAATGTCACGCTTCCCGTCGCGTGGATCAAAGGATCTGTGGTTTTCCCTCGAGGCTTTCCCACAGGGCTGTCCCACGTGCCACCGTGGTGTGAGTCGATCCTCGGCGTGAAAGATGAGCCAGTGCAGGGCAAAGAGGTTCCTCTGGAATGGACTGAGACATCTGGGGGACTCTTGGAATGGTGGTACGACCATGGAGTTCCTCTCGCCTTTCCTGTTGAGAGTGCCTCCTCTTGAGATGCGACGAGAACACCGGGAATTCTTTCGCGTTGAAAGCAGGTCAAGGATCCCTCATCTCGAGCTCCGAGGGGGAAACGGGGCTCCTCTGGATGTGGGCGGGTCCATCGTGCTTCCTCTCGAGTGGAGACGGGTATGGCGGTGAACTTCTTGAGTTGCAGTAAGGGTGTGAAAGACCCTTTCGAAGTTCCAGAGGTTAGGTGTCATTAGTCTCCTAACGCCTCATCGGAAATAGGCCTCATCTCGCCTGGAAGGGAGAACTACCTGGATTTTCTCGAGTTGCGGCAGGTGTTCCCGAGTTACGACGGGGACCTCAGGGACCCGCCCTGGTGGCCTCAGGAGAGGCCAGTCCCCATTCGAGTTGCTAGGGGGCCTCTCGGGATTCCTCTCCCGTCGATACCGGGGCCAAAAACCTTGTGTGGAGACAGGGCCGGAACCGAGGATTCCTCTCAGGGGCTGACATGGATCTTTGGGTACTTCTGGAGTCTCCCCAGGGGATTCAGGCCTCGTCTCGAGTGGGGGCATGCACGTGCGCTTTCCTTCCAGGCTGTAGCAGCAATGTCACGCTTCCCGTCCCGTGGATCAAAGGATCTGTGGTTTTCCCTCGAGGCTTTCCCTCGAGGCTTTCCCACAGGGCTGTCCCACGTGCCACCGTGGTGTGAGTCAACCCTCGGCGTGAAAGATGAGCCAGTGCAGGGCAAAGAGGTTCCTCTGGAATGGACTGAGACATCTGGGGGACTCTTGAAATGGTGGTACGACCATGGAGTTCCTCTCGGCTTTCCTGTGGAGAGTGCCTCCTCTTGAGATGCGACGGGATCGCCGGGAATTCTTTCCCGTTGAAAGCAAGGAAAGGATCCCTCATCTCGAGCTCCGAGGGGCAAACGGGGCTCTTCTGGATGTGGGCGGGACCATCGTGCTTCCTCTCGAGTGGAGACGGGTATGGCGGTGAACTTCTTGAGTTGCAGCAAGGGTGTGAAAGACCCTTTCGAAGTTCCAGAGGTTAGGTTTCATTAGTCTCCAGACGCCTCATCGGAAATAGGCCTCATCTCGCCTGGAAGGGAGAACTTCCTGGATTTTCTCGAGTTGCGGCAGGTTATCCAGAGTTACGACGGGGACCTCAGGGACCCGCCCTGGTGGCCTCAGGAGAGGCCAGTCCCCATGCGAGTTGCTAGGGGGCCTCTCGGGATTCCTCTCCCGTCGATACCGGGGCCAAAAACCTTGTGTGGAGTCAGGGCCGGAACCGAGGATTCCTCTCAGGGGCTGATATGCATCTTTGGGTACTTCTGGAGTCTCGCCAGGGGAGACAGGCCTCGTCTCGAGTGGGGGCATGCTCGTGCGCTTTCCTTCCAGGCTGTAGCAGCAATGTCACGCTTCCCGTCGCGTGGATCAAAGGATCTGTGGTTTTCCCTCGAGGCTTTCCCTCGAGGCTTTCCCACAGGGCTGTCCCACGTGCCACCGTGGTGTGAGTCGATCCTCGGCGTGAAAGATGAGCCAGTGCAGGGCAAAGAGGTTCCTCTGGAATGGACTGAGACATCTGGGGGACTCTTGGAATGGTGGTACGACCATGGAGTTCCTCTCGCCTTTCCTGTTGAGAGTGCCTCCTCTTGAGATGCGACGGGAACGCCGGGAATTCTTTCCCGTTGAAAGCAGGGAAAGGATCCCCCATCTCGAGCTCCGAGGGGGAAACGGGGCTCCTCTGGATGTGGGCGGGACCATCGTGCTTCCTCTCGAGTGGAGACGGGTATGGCGGTGAACTTCTTGAGTTGCAGCAAGGGTGTGAAAGACCCTTTCGAAGTTCCAGAGGTTAGGTGTCATTAGTCTCCAGACGCCTCATCGGAAATAGGCCTCATCTCGCCTGGAAGGGAGAACTTCCTGGATTTTCCCGAGTTGCGGCAGGTGTTGTCGAGTTACGACGGGGACCTAAGGGACCCGCCCTGGTGGCCTCAGGAGAGGCCAGTCCCCATGCGAGTTGCTAGGGGGCCTCTCGGGATTCCTCTCCCGTCGATACCGGGGCCAAAAACCTTGTGTGGAGTCAGGGCCGGAACCGAGGATTCCTCTCAGGGGCTGACATGGATCTTTGGGTACTTGTGGAGTCTCCCCAGGGGAGTCAGGCCTCGTCTCGAGTGGGGGCATGCACGTGCGCTTTCCTTCTAGGCTGTAGCAGCAATGTCACGCTTCCCGTCGCGTGGATCAAAGGATCTGTGGTTTTCCCTCGAGGCTTTCCCTCGAGGCTTTCCCACAGGGCTGTCCCACGTGCCACCGTGGTGTGAGTCGATCCTCGGCGTGAAAGATGAGCCAGTGCAGGGCAAAGAGGTTCCTCTGGAATGGACTGAGACATCTGGGGGACTCTTGGAATGGTGGTACGACCATGGAGTTCCTCTCGCCTTTCCTGTTGAGAGTGCCTCCTCTTGAGATGCGATGGGAACGCCCTGAATTCTTTCCCGTTGAAAGCAGGGAAAGGATCCCTCATCTCGAGCTACGAGGGGGAAACGGGGCTCCTCTGGATGTGGGCGGGACCATCATGCTTCCTCTCGAGTGGACACGGGTATGGCGGTGAACTTCTTGAGTTGCAGCAAGGGTGTGAAAGACCCTTTCGAAGTTCCAGAGGTTAGGTGTCATTCGTCTCCAGACGCCTCATCGGAAATAGGCCTCGTCTCGCCTGGAAAGGAGAACTTCCTGGATTTTCTCGAGTTGCGGCAGGTGTTCTCGAGTTACGACGGGGACCTCAGGGACCCGCCCTTGTGGCCTCAGGAGAAACCAGTCCCCATGCGAGTTGCTAGGGGGCCTCTCGGGATTCCTCTCCCGTCGATACCGGGGCCAAAAACCTTGTGTGGAGTCAGGGCCGGAACCGAGGATTCCTCTCAGGGGCTGACATGGATCTTTGGGTACTTCTGGAGTCTCCCCAGGGGAGTCAGGCCTCGTCTCGAGTGGGGGCATGCACGTGCGCTTTCCTTCCAGGCTATAGCAGCAATGTCACGCTTCCCGTGGCGTGGATCAAAGGATCTGTGGTTTTCCCTCGAGGCTTTCCCTCGAGGCTTTCCCACAGGGCTGTCCCACGTGCCACCGTGGTGTGAGTCGATCCTCGGCGTGAAAGATGTGCCAGTGCAGGGCAAAGAGGTTCCTCCGTAATGGACTGAGACATCTGGGGGACTCTTGGAAGGGTGGTACGACCATGGAGTTCCTCTCGCCTTTCCTGTTGAGAGTGCCTCCTCTTGAGATGCGACGGGGACGCTGGGAATTCTTTCCCGTTGAAAGCAGGGAAACGATCCCTCATCTCGAGCTACGAGGGGGAAACGGGGCTCCTCTGGATGTGGGCGGGACCATCGTGCTTCCTCTCGAGTGGACACGGGTATGGCGGTGAACTTCTTGAGTTGCAGCAAGGGTGTGAAAGACCCTTTCGAAGTTCCAGAGGTTAGGTGTCATTAGTCTCCAGAGGCCTCATCGGAAACAGGCCTCATCTCGCCTGGAAGGGAGAACTTCCTGGATTTTCTCGAGTTGCGGCAGGTGTTGTCGAGTTACGACAGGGACCACAGGGACCCGCCCTGGTGGCCTCAGGAGAGGCCAGTCCCCATGCGAGTTGCTAGGGGGCCTCTCGGGATTCCTCTCCTGTCGATACCGGGGCCAAAAACCTTGTGTGGAGTCAGGGCCGGAACCGAGGATTCCTCTCACGGGCTGACATGGATCTTTGTGTACTTGTGGAGTCTCCCCAGCGGAGTCAGGCCTCGTCTCGAGTGGGGGCATGCACGTGTGCTTTCCTTCCAAGCTGTAGCAGCAATGTCACGCTTCCCGTCGCGTGGATCAAAGGATCTGTGGTTTTCCCTCGAGGCTTTCCCACAGGGCTGTCCCACGTGCCACCGTGGTGTGAGTCGATCCTCGGCGTGAAAGATGAGCCAGTGCAGGGCAAAGAGGATCCTCTGGAATGGACTGAGACATCTGGGGGACTCTTGGAATGGTGGAACGACCATGGAGTTCCTCTCGCCTTTCCTGTTGAGAGTGCCTCCTCTTGAGATGCGATGGGAACGCCGGGAATTCTTTCCCATTGAAAGCAGGGAAAGGATCCCTCATCTCGAGCTACGAGGGGGAAACGGGGCTCCTCTGGATGTGGGCGGGACCATCGTGCTTCCTCCCGAGTGGACACGGGTATGGCGGTGAACTTCTTGAGTTGCAGCAAGGGTGTGAAAGACCCTTTCGAAGTTCCAGAGGTTAGGTGTCATTCGTCTCCAGACGCCTCATCGGAAATAGGCCTCATCTGGCCTGGAAGGTAGAACTTCCTGGATTTTCTCGAGTTACGGCAGGTGTTGTCGAGTTACGACGGGGACCTCAGGGACCCGCCCTGGTGGCCTCAGGAGAGGCCAGTCCCCATGCGAGTTGCTAGGGGGCCTCTCGGGATTCCTCTCCCGTCGATACCGGGGCCAAAAACCTTGTGTGGAGTCAGGGCCGGAACCGAGGATTCCTCTCAGGGGCTGACATGGATCTTTGGGTACTTGTGGAGTCTCCCCAGCGGAGTCAGGCCTCGTCTCGAGTGGGGGCATGCAAGTGCGCTTTCCTTCCAGGCTGTAGCAGCAATGTCACGCTTCCCGTCGCGTGGATCAAAGGATCTGTGGTTTTCCCTCGAGGCTTTCCCTCGAGGCTTTCCCACAGGGCTGTCCCACGTGCCACCGTGGTGTGAGTCGATCCTCGGCGTGAAAGATGAGCCAGTGCAGGGCAAAGAGGTTCCTCTGGAATGGACTGAGACATCTGGGGGACTCTTGGAATGGTGGTACGACCATGGAGTTCCTCTCGCCTTTACTGTTGAGAGTGCCTCCTCTTGAGATGCGACGGGAACGCCGGGAATTCTTTCCCGTTGAAAGCAGGGAAAGGATCCCTCATCTCGAGCTCCGAGGGGGAAACGGGGCTCCTCTGGATGTGGGCGGGACCATCGTGCTTCCTCTCGAGTGGGGACGGGTATGGCGGTGAACTTCTTGAGTTGCAGCAAGGATGTGAAAGACCCTTTCGAAGTTCCAGAGGTTAGGTGTCATTAGTCTCCAGACGCCTCATCGGAAATAGGCCTCATCTCGCCTGGAAGGGAGAACTTCCTGGATTTTCTCGAGTTGCGGCAGGTGTTCTCGAGTTACGACGGGGACCTCAGGGACCCGCCCTGGTGGCCTCAGGAGAGGCCAGTCCCCATGCGAGTTGCTAGGGGGCCTCTCGGGATTCCTCTCCCGTCGATACCGGGGCCGAAAACCTTGTGTGGAGTCAGGGCCGGAACCGAGGATTCCTCTCAGGGGCTGACATGGATCTTTGGGTACTTCTGGAGTCTCCCCAGGGGAGTCAGGCCTCGTCTCGATTGGGGGCATGCACGTGCGCTTTCCTTCCAGGCTGTAGCAGCAATGTCACGCTTCCCGTCGCGTGGATCAAAGGATCTGTGGTTTTCCCTCGAGGCTTTCCCTCGAGGCTTTCCCACAGGGCTGTCCCACGTGACACCGTGGTGTGAGTCGATCCTCGGCGTGAAAGATGAGCCAGTGCAGGGCAAAGAGGTTCCTCTGGAATGGACTGAGACATCTGGGGGACTCTTGGAATGGTGGTACGACCATGGAGTTCCTCTCGCCTTTCCTGTTGAGAGTGCCTCCTCTTGAGATGCGACGGGAACGCCGGGAATTCTTTCCCGTTGAAAGCAGGGAAAGGATCCCTTATCTCGAGCTCCGAGGGGGAAACGGGGCTCCTCTGGATGTGGGCGGGACCATCGTGCTTCCTCTCGAGTGGAGACGGGTATGGCGGTGAACTTCTTGAGTTGCAGCAAGGGTGTGAAAGACCCTTTCGAAGTTCCAGAGGTTAGGTGTCATTAGTCTCCAGACGCCTCATCGGAAATAGGCCTCATCTCGCCTGGAAGGGAGAACTTCCTGGATTTTCTCGAGTTGCGGCAGGTGTTGTCGAGTTACGACGGGGACCTCAGGGACCCGCCCTGGTGGCCTCAGGAGAGGCCAGTCCCCATGCGAGTTGCTATGGGGCCTCTCGGGATTCCTCTCCCGTCGATACCGGGGCCAAAAACCTTGTGTGGAGTCAGGGCCGGAACCGAGGATTCCTCTCAGGGGCTGACATGGATCTTTGGGTACTTCTGGAGTCTCCCCAGGGGAGTCAGGCCTCGTCTCGAGTGGAGGCATGCACGTGCGCTTTCCTTCCAGGCTGTAGCAGCAATGTCATGCTTCCCGTGGCGTGTATCAAAGGATCTGTGGTTTTCCCTCTAGGCTTTCCCTCGAGGCTTTCCCACAGGGCTATCCCACGTGCCACCGTGGTGTGAGTCGATCCTCGGCGTGAAAGATGAGCCAGTGCAGGGCAAAGAGGTTCCTCTGGAATGGACTGAGACATCTGGGGGACTCTTGGAATGGTGGTACGACCATGGAGTTCCTCTCGCCTTTCCTGTTGAGAGTGCCTCCTCTTGAGATGCGACGGGAACGCCGGGAATTCTTTCCCATTGAAAGCAGGGAAAGGATCCCTCATCTCGAGCTACGAGGGGCAAACGGGGCTCCTCTGGATGTGGGCGGGACCATCGTGCTTCCTCTCGAGTGGAGACGGGTATGGCGGTGAACTTCTTGAGTTGCAGCAAGGGTGTGAAAGACCCTTTCGAAGTTCCAGAGGTTAGGTGTCATTAGTCTCCAGACGCCTCATCGGAAATAGGCCTCATCTCGCCTGGAAGGGAGAACTTCCTGGATTTCCTCGAGTTGCGGCAGGTGTTGTCGAGTTACGACGGGGACCTCAGGGACCCGCCCTGGTGGCCTCAGGAGAGGCCAGTCCCCATGCGAGTTGCTAGGGGGCCTCTCGGGATTCCTCTCCCGTCGATACCGGGGCCAAAAACCTTGTGTGGAGTCAGGGCCGGAACCGAGGATTCCTCTCAGGGGCTGATATGGATCTTTGGGTACTTCTGGCGTCTCGCCAGGGGAGACAGGCCTCGTCTAGAGTGGGGGCATGCACGTGCGCTTTCCTTCCAGGCTGTAGCAGCAATGTCACGCTTCCCGTCGCGTGGATCAAAGGGTCTGTGGTTTTCCCTCGAGGCTTTCCCTCGAGGCTTTCCCACAGGGCTGTCCCACGTGCCACCGTGGTGTGAGTCGATCCTCGGCGTGAAAGATGAGCCAGTGCAGGGCAAAGAGTTTCCTCTGGAATGGACTGAGACATCTGGGGGACTCTTGGAATGGTGGTACGACCATGGAGTTCCTCTCGCCTTTCCTGTTGAGAGTGCCTCCTCTTGAGATGCGACGGGAACGCCGGGAATTCTTTCCCGTTGAAAGCAGGGAAAGGATCCCTCATCTCGAGCTACGAGGGGGAAACGGGGCTCCTCTGGATGTGGGCGGGACCATCGTGCTTCCTCTCGAGTGGAGACGGGTATGGCGGTGAACTTCTTGAGTTGCAGCAAGGGTGTGAAAGACCCTTTCGAAGTTCCAGATGTTAGGTGTCATTAGTCTCCAGACGCCTCATCGGAAATAGGCCTCATCTCACCTGGAAGGGAGAACTTCCTGGATTTTCTCGAGTTGCGGCAGGTGTTCTCGAGTTACGACTAGGACCTCAGGGACCCGCCCTGGTGGCCTCAGGAGAGGCCAGTCCCCATGCGAGTTGCTAGGGGGCCTCTCGGGATTCCTCTCCCGTCGATACCGGGGCCAAAAGAATTTTTTGGAGTCAGGGCCGGAACCGAAGATTCCTCTCAGGGGCTGACATGGATCTTTGGGTACTTCTGGAGTCTCCCCAGGGGAGTCAGGCCTCGTCTCGAGTGGGGGCATGCACGTGCGCTTTCCTTCCAGGCTGTAGCAGCAATGTCACGCTTCCCGTCGCGTGGATCAAAGGGTCTGTGGTTTTCCCTCGAGGCTTTCCCTCGAGGCTTTCCCACAGGGCTGTCCCACGTGCCACCGTGGTGTGAGTCGATCCTCGGCGTGAAAGATGAGCCAGTGCAGGGCAAAGAGTTTCCTCTGGAATGGACTGAGACATCTGGGGGACTCTTGGAATGGTGGTACGACCATGGAGTTCCTCTCGCCTTTCCTGTTGAGAGTGCCTCCTCTTGAGATGCGACGGGAACGCCGGGAATTCTTTCCCGTTGAAAGCAGGGAAAGGATCCCTCATCTCGAGCTACGAGGGGGAAACGGGGCTCCTCTGGATGTGGGCGGGACCATCGTGCTTCCTCTCGAGTGGAGACGGGTATGGCGGTGAACTTCTTGAGTTGCAGCAAGGGTGTGAAAGACCCTTTCGAAGTTCCAGATGTTAGGTGTCATTAGTCTCCAGACGCCTCATCGGAAATAGGCCTCATCTCACCTGGAAGGGAGAACTTCCTGGATTTTCTCGAGTTGCGGCAGGTGTTCTCGAGTTACGACGAGGACCTCAGGGACCCGCCCTGGTGGCCTCAGGAGAGGCCAGTCCCCATGCGAGTTGCTAGGGGGCCTCTCGGGATTTCTCTCCCGTCGATACCGGGGCCAAAAGAATTTTTTGGAGTCAGGGCCGGAACCGAAGATTCCTCTCAGGGGCTGACATGGATCTTTGGGTACTTCTGGAGTCTCCCCAGGGGAGTCAGGCCTCGTCTCGAGTGGGGGCATGCACGTGCGCTTTCCTTCCAGGCTGTAGCAGCAATGTCACGCTTCCCGTGGCCTGGATCAAAGGATCTGTTGTTTTCCCTCGAGGCTTTCCCTCGAGGCTTTCCCACAGGGCTGTCCCACGTGCCACCGTGGTGTGAGTCGATCCTCGGCGTGAAAGATGAGCCACTGCAGGGCAAAGAGTTTCCTCTGGAATGGACTGAGACATCTGGGGGACTTTTGGAATGGTGGTACGACCATGGAGTTCCTCTCGCCTTTCCTGTTGAGAGTGCCTCCTCTTGAGATGCGACGGGAACGCAGGGAATTCTTTCCCGTTGAAAGCAGGGAAAGGATCCCTCATCTCGAGCTCCGAGGGGGAAACGGGGCTCCTCTGGATGTGGGCGGGACCATCGTGCTTCCTCTCGAGTGGAGACGGGTATGGCGGTGAACTTCTTGAGTTGCAGCAAGGGTGTGAAAGACCCTTTCGAAGTTCCAGAGGTTAGGTGTCATTAGTCTCCAGACGCCTCATCGGAAATAGGCCTCATCTCGCCTGGAAGGGAGAACTTCCTGGATTTTCTCGAGTTGCGGCTGGTGTTCTCGAGTTACGACGGGGACCTCAGGGACCCGCCCTGTTGGCCTCAGGAGAGGCCAGTCCCCATGCGAGTTGCTAGGGGCCCTCTCGGGATTCCTCTCCCGTCGATACCGGGGCCAAAAACCTTGTGTGGAGTCAGGGCCGGAACCGAGGATTCCTCTCAGGGGCTGACATGGATCTTTGGGTACTTGTGGAGTCTTCCCAGGGGAGTCAGGCCTCGTCTCGAGTGGGGGCATGCACGTGGGCTTTCCTTCCAGACTGTAGCAGCAATGTCACGCTTCCCGTGGCGTGGATCAAAGGATCTGTGGTTTTCCCTCGAGGCTTTCCCTCGAGGCTTTCCCACAGGGCTGTCCCACGTGCCACCGTGGTGTGAGTCGATCCTCGGCGTGAAAGATGAGCCAGTGCAGGGCAAAGAGTTTCCTCTGGAATGGACTGAGACTTCTGGGGGACTCTTGGAATGGTGGTACGACCATGGAGTTCCTCTCGCCTTTCCTGTTGAGAGTGCCTCCCCTTGAGATGCGCCGGGAACGCCGGGAATTCTTTCCCGTTGAAAGCAGGGAAAGGATCCCTCATCTCGAGCTACGAGGGGGAAACGGGGCTCCTCTGGATGTGGGCGGAACCATCGTGCTTCCTCTCGAGTGGAGACGGGTATGGCGGTGAACTTCTTGAGTTGCAGCAAGGGTGTGAAAGACCTTTTCGAATATCCAGAGGTTAGGTGTCATTAGTCTCCAGACGCCTCATCGGAAATAGGCCTCATCTCGCCTGGAAGGGAGAACTTCCTGGATTTTCTCGAGATGCGGCAGGTGATCTCGAGTTACGAAGGGGACCTCAGGGACCCGCCCTGGTGGCCTCAGGAGAGGCCAGTCCCCATGCGAGTTGCTAGGGGGCCTCTCGGGATTCCTCTCCCGTCCATACCGGGGCCAAAAACCTTGTGTGGAGTCAGGGCCGGAACCGAGGATTCCTCTCAGGGGCTGACAGGGATCTTTGGGTACTTCTGGAGTCTCCCCAGGGGAGTTAAACCTCGTCTCGAGTGCGGGCATGCACGTGAGCTTTCCTTCCAGGTTGTAGCAGCAATGTCACGCTTCCCGTCGCGTGGATCAAAGGATCTGTGGTTTTCCCTCGAGGCTTTCCCTCGAGGCTTTCCCACAAGGCTGTCCCACGTGCCACCGTGGTGTGAGTCGATCCTCGGCGTGAAAGATGAGCCAGTGCAGGTCAAAGAGGTTCCTCTGGAATGGACTGAGACATCTGGGGGACTCTTGGAATGGTGGTACGACCATGGAGTTCCTCTCGCCTTTCCTGTTGAGAGTGCCTCCTCTTGAGATGCGACGGGAACGCCGGGAATTCTTTCCCGTTGAAAGCAGGGAAAGGATCCCTCATCTCGAGCTACGAGGGGGAAACGGGGCTCCTCTGGATGTGGGCGGGACCATCGTGCTTCCTCTCGAGTGGAGACGGGTATGGCGGTGAACTTCTTGAGTTGCAGCAAGGGTGTGAAAGACCTTTTCGAAGTTCCAGAGGTTAGGTGTCATTAGTCTCCAGACGCCTCATCGGAAATAGGCCTCATCTCGCCTGGAAGGGAGAACTTCCTGGATTTTCTCGAGATGCGGCAGGTGTTCTCGAGTTACGACGGGGACCTCAGGGACCCGCCCTGGTGGCCTCAGGAGAGGCCAGTCCCCATGCGAGTCGCTAGGGGGCCTCTCGGGATTCCTCTCCCGTCGATACCGGGGCCAAAAACCTTGTGAGGAGTCAGGGCCGGAACCCAGGATTCCTCTCAGGGGCTGACATGGATCTTTGGGTACTTCTGGAGTCTCCTCAGGGGAGTCAGGCCTCGTCTCGAGTCGGGGCATGCACGTGCGCTTTCCTTCCAGGCTGTAGCAGCAATGTCACGCTTCCCGTCGCGTGGATCAAAGGATCTGTGGTTTTCCCTCGAGGCTTTCCCTCGAGGATTTCCCACAGGGCTGTCCCACGTGCCACCGTGGTGTGAGTCGATCCTCGGCGTGAAAGATGGGCCAGTGCAGGGCAAAGAGGTTCCTCTGGAATGGACTGAGACATCTGGGGGACTCTTGGAATGGTGGTACGACCATGGAGTTCCTCTCGCCTTTCCTGTTGAGAGTGCCTCCTCTTGAGATGGGACGGGAACGCAGGGAATTCTTTCCCGTTGAAAGCAGGGAAAGGATCCCTCATCTCGAGCTACGAGGGGGAAACGGGGCTCCTCTGGATGTGGGCGGGACCATCGTGCTTCCTCTCGAGTGGAGACGGGTATGGCGGTGAACTTCTTGAGTTGCAGCAAGGGTGTGAAAGACCCTTTGGAAGTTCCAGAGGTTAGGTGTCATTAGTCTCCAGACGCCTCATCGGAAACAGGCCTCATCTCGCCTGGAAGGGAGAACTTCCTGGATTTTCTCGAGTTGCGGCAGGTGTTCTCGAGTTACGACGGGGACCTCAGGGACCCGCCCTGGTGGCCTCAGGAGAGGCCAGTCCCCATGCGAGTTGTTAGGGGCCCTCTCGGGATTCCTCTCCCGTTGATACCGGGGCCAAAAACCTTGTGTGGAGACAGGGCCGGAACCGAGGATTCCTCTCAGGGGCTGACATGGATCTTTGGGTACTTCTGGAGTCTCCCCAGGGGAGTCAAGCCTCGTCTAGAGTGGGGGCATGCACGTGCGCTTTCCTTCCAGGCTGTAGCAGCAATGTCACGTTTCCCGTCGCGTGGATCAAAGGATCTGTGGTTTTCCCTCGAGGCTTTCCCTCGAGGCTTTCCCACAGGGCTGTCCCACGTGCCACCGTGGTGTGAGTCGATCCTCGGCCTGAAAGATGAGCCAGTGCAGGGCAAAGAGTTTCCTCTGGAATGGACTGAGACATCTGGGGGACTCTTGGAATGGTGGTACGACCATGGAGTTCCTCTCGCCTTTCCTGTTGAGAGTGCCTCCTCTTGAGATGCGACGGGAACGCCGGGAATTCTTTCCCGTTGAAAGCAGGGAAAGGATCCCTCATCTCGAGCTACGAGGGGGAAACGGGGCTCCTCTGGATGTGGGCGGGACCATCGTGCTTCCTCTCGAGTGGAGACGGGTATGGCGGTGAACTTCTTGAGTTGCAGCAAGGGTGTGAAAGACCCTTTGGAAGTTCCAGAGGTTAGGTGTCATTATTCTCCAGACGCCTCATCGGAAATAGGCCTCATCTCGCCTGGAAGGGAGAATTTCCTGGATTTTCTCGAGTTGCGGCAGGTGTTCTTGAGTTACGACGGGGACCTCAGGGACCCGCCCTGGTGGCCTCAGTAGAGGCCAGTCCCCATGCGAGTTGCTAGGGGGCCTCTCGGGATTCCTCTCCCGTCGATACCGGGGCCAAAAACCTTGTGTGGAGACAGGGCCGGAACCGAGGATTCCTCTCAGGGGCTGACATGGATCTTTGGGTACTTCTGGAGCCTCCCCAGGGGAGTCAGGCCTCGTCTGGAGTGGGGGCATGTACGTGCGCTTTCCTTCCAGGCTGTAGCAGCAATGTCACCCTTCCCGTCGCGTGGATCAAAGGATCTGTGGTTTTCCCTCGAGGCTTTCCCTCGAGGCTTTCCCACAGGGCTGTCCCACGTGCCACCGTGGTGTGAGTCGATCCTCGGCGTGAAAGATGAGCCAGTGCAGGGCAAAGAGGTTCCTCTGGAATGGACTGAGACATCTGGGGGACTCTTGGAATGGTGGTACGACCATGGAGTTCCTCTCGCCTTTCCTGTTGACAGTGCCTCCTCTTGAGATGGGACGGGAACGCCGGGAATTCTTTCCCGTTGAAAGCAGGGAAAGGATCCCTCATCTCGAGCTACGAGGGGGAAACGGGGCTCCTCTGGATGTGGGCGGGACCATCGTGCTTCCTCTCGAGTGGAGACCGGTATGGCGGTGAACTTCTTGAGTTGCAGCAAGGGTGTGAAAGACCCTTTGGAAGTTCCAGAGGTTAGGTGTCATTAGTCTCCAGACGCCTCATCGGAAATAGGCCTCATCTCGCCTGGAAGGGAGAACTTCCTGGATTTTCTCGAGTTGCGGCAGGTGTTCTCGAGTTACGACGGGGACCTCTGGGACCCGCCCTGGTGGCCTCAAGAGAGGTCAGTCCCCATGCGTGTTGCTAGGGGGCCTCTCGGGTTTCCTCTCCCGTCGATACCGGGGCCAAAAATCTTGTGTGGAGACAGAGCCGGAACCGAGGATTCCTCTCAGGGGCCTACATGGATCTTTGGGTACTTCTGGAGTCTCCCCAGGGGAGTCAAGCCTCGTCTCGAGTGGGGGCATGCACGTGCGCTTTCCTTCCAGGCTGTAGCAGCAATGTCACGCTTCCCGTCGCGTGGATCAAAGGATCTGTGTTTTTCCCTCGAGGCTTTCCCTCGAGGCTTTCCCACAGGGCTGTCCCACGTGCCACCGTGGTGTGAGTCGATCCTCGGCGTGAAAGATTAGCCAGTGCAGGGCAAAGAGTTTCCTCTGGAATGGACTGAGACATCTGGGGGACTCTTGGAATGGTGGTACGACCATGGAGTTCCTCTCGCCTTTCCTGTTGAGAGTGCCTCCTCTTGAGATGCGACGGGAACGCCGGGAATTCTTTCCCGTTGAAAGCAGGGAAAGGATCCCTCATCTCGAGCTACGAGGGGGAAACGGGGCTCCTCTGGATGTGGGCGGGACCATCGTGCTTCCTCTCGAGTGGAGACGGGTATGGCGGTGAACTTCTTGAGTTGCAGTAAGGGTGTGAAAGACCCTTTCGAAGTTCCAGAGGTTAGGTTTCATTATTTTCCACACGCCTCATCGGAAATAGGCCTCATCTCGCCTGGAAGGGAGAACTTCCTGGATTTTCTCGAGATGCGGCAGGTGTTCTCGAGTTACGACGGGGACCTCAGGGACCCGCCCTGGTGGCCTCAGGAGAGGCCAGTCCCCATGCGAGTTGCTACGGGCCCTCTCGGGATTCATCTCCCGTCGATACCGGGGCCAAAAACCTTGTGTGGAGTCAGGGCCGGAACCGAGGATTCCTCTCAGGGGCTGACATGGATCTTTGGGTACTTGTGGAGTCTTTCCAGGGGAGTCAGGCCTCGTCTCGAGTGGGGGCATGCACGTGCGCTTTCCTTCCAGACTGTAGCAGCAATGTCACGCTTCCCGTCGCGTGGATCAAAGGATCTGTGGTTTTCCCTCGAGGCTTTCCCTCGAGGCTTTCCCACAGGGCTGTCCCACGTGCCACCGTGGTGTGAGTCGATCCTCGGCGTGAAAGATGAGCCAGTGCAGGGCAAAGAGGTTCCTCTGGAATGGACTGAGACATCTGGGGGACTCTTGGAATGGTGGTACGACCATGGAGTTCCTCTCGCCTTTCCTGTTGACAGTGCCTCCTCTTGAGATGGGACGGGAACGCCGGGAATTCTTTCCCGTTGAAAGCAGGGAAAGGATCCCTCATCTCGAGCTCCGAGGGGGAAACGGGGCTCCTCTGGATGTGGGCGGGACCATCGTGCTTCCTCTCGAGTGGAGACGGGTATGGCGGTGAACTTCTTGAGTTGCAGCAAGAGTGTGAAAGACCCTTTGGAAGTTCCAGAGGTTAGGTGTCATTAGTCTCCAGACGCCTCATCGGAAATAGGCCTCATCTCGCCTGGAAGGGAGAACTTCCTGGATTTTCTCGAGTTGCGGCAGGTGTTCTCGAGTTACGACGGGGACCTCAGGGACCCGCCCTGGTGGCCTCAGGAGAGGTCAGTCCCCATGCGTGTTGCTAGGGGGCCTCTCGGGATTCCTCTCCCGTCGATACCGGGGCCAAAAATCTTGTGTGGAGACAGAGCCGGAACCGAGGATTCCTCTCAGGGGCTGACATGGATCTTTGGGTACTTCTGGAGTCTCCCCAGGGGAGTCAAGCCTCGTCTCGAGTGGGGGCATGCACGTGCGCTTTCCTTCCAGGCTGTAGCAGCAATGTCACGCTTCCCGTCGCGTGGATCAAAGGATCTGTGGTTTTCCCTCGAGGCTTTCCCTCGAGGCTTTCCCACAGGGCTGTCCCACGTGCCACCGTGGTGTGAGTCGATCCTCGGCGTGAAAGATGAGCCAGTGCAGGGCAAAGAGGTTCCGCTGGAATGGACTGAGACATCTGGGGGACTCTTGGAATGGTGGTACGACCATGGAGTTCCTCTCGCCTATCCTATTGAGAGTGCCTCCTCTTGAGATGGGACGGGAACGCCGGGAATTCTTTCCCGTTGAAAGCAGGGAAAGGATCCCTCATCTCGAGCTACGAGGGGGAAACGGGGCTCCTCTGATGTGGGCGGGACCATCGTGCTTCCTCTCGAGTGGAGACGGGTATGGCGGTGAACTTCTTGAGTTGCAGCAAGGTTGTGAAAGACCCTTTGGTAGTTTCAGAGGTTAGGTGTCATTAGTCTCCAGACGCCTCATCGGAAATAGGCCTCATCTCGCCTGGAAGGGAGAGCTTCCTGGATTTTCTCGAGTTGCGGCAGGTGTTCTCGAGTTACGACGGGGACCTCAGGGACTCGCCATGGTGGCCTCTGGAGAGGCCAGTCCCCATGCGAGTTGCTAGGGGGCCTCTCGGGATTCCTCTCCCGTCGATACCGGGGCCAAAATCCTTGTGTGGAGACAGGGCCGGAACCGAGGATTCCTCTCAGGGGCTGACATGGATCTTTGGGTACTTCTGGAGCCTCCCCAGGGGAGTCAGGCCTCGTCTGGAGTGGGGGCATGTACGTGCGCTTTCCTTCCAGGCTGTAGCAGCAATGTCACCCTTCCCTTCGCGTGGATCAAAGGATCTGTGGTTTTCCCTCGAGGCTTTCCCTCGAGGCTTTCCCACAGGGCTGTCCCACGTGCCACCGTGGTGTGAGTCGATCCTCGGCGTGAAAGATGAGCCAGTGCAGGGCAAAGAGGTTCCTCTGGAATGGACTGAGACATCTGGGGGACTCTTGGAATGGTGGTACGACCATGGAGTTCCTCTCGCCTTTCCTGTTGAGAGTGCCTCCTCTTGAGATGGGACGGGAACGCCGGGAATTCTTTCCCGTTGAAAGCAGGGAAAGGATCCCTCATCTCGAGCTACGAGGGGGAAACGGGGCTCCTCTGGATGTGGGCGGGACCATCGTGCTTCCTCTCGAGTGGAGACGGGTATGGCGGTGAACTTCTTGAGTTGCAGCAAGGGTGTGAAAGACCCTTTGGAAGTTCCAGAGGTTAGGTGTCATTAGTCTCCAGACGCCTCATCGGAAATAGGCCTCATCTCGCCTGGAAGGGAGAACTTCCTGGATTTTCTCGAGTTGCGGCAGGTGTTCTCGAGTTACAACGGGGACCTCTGGGACCCGCCCTGGTGGCCTCAAGAGAGGTCAGTCCCCATGCGTGTTGCTAGGGGGCCTCTCGGGATTCCTCTCCCGTCGATACCGGGGCCAAAAATCTTGTGTGGAGACAGAGCCGGAACCGAGGATTCCTCTCAGGGGCTAACATGGATCTTTGGGTACTTCTGGAGTCTCCCCAGGGGAGTCAAGCCTCGTCTCGAGTGGGGGCATGCACGTGCGCTTTCCTTCCAGGCTGTAGCAGCAATGTCACGCTTCCCGTCGCGTGGATCAAAGGATCTGTGGATTTCCCTCGAGGCTTTCCCTCGAGGCTTTCCCACAGGGCTGTCCCACGTGCCACCGTGGTGTGAGTCGATCCTCGGCGTGAAAGATGAGCCAGTGCAGGGCAAAGAGTTTCCTCTGGAATGGACTGAGACTTCTGGGGGACTCTTGGAATGGTGGTACGACCATGGAGTTCCTCTCGCCTTTCCTGTTGAGAGTGCCTCCCCTTGAGATGCGCCGGGAACGCCGGGAATTCTTTCCCGTTGAAAGCAGGGAAAGGATCCCTCATCTCGAGCTACGAGGGGGAAACGGGGCTCCTCTGGATGTGGGCGGAACCATCGTGCTTCCTCTCGAGTGGAGACGGGTATGGCGGTGAACTTCTTGAGTTGCAGCAAGGGTGTGAAAGACCTTTTCGAATATCCAGAGGTTAGGTGTCATTAGTCTCCAGACGCATCATCGGAAATAGGCCTCATCTCGCCTGGAAGGGAGAACTTCCTGGATTTTCTCGAGATGCGGCAGGTGTTCTCGAGTTACGAAGGGGACCTCAGGGACCCGCCCTGGTGGCCTCAGGAGAGGCCAGTCCCCATGCGAGTTGCTAGGGGGCCTCTCGGGATTCCTCTCCCGTCCATACCGGGGCCAAAAACCTTGTGTGGAGTCAGGGCCGGAACCGAGGATTCCTCTCAGGGGCTGACAGGGATCTTTGGGTACTTCTGGAGTCTCCCCAGGGGAGTTAAACCTCGTCTCGAGTGCGGGCATGCACGTGAGCTTTCCTTCCAGGCTGTAGCAGCAATGTCACGCTTCCCGTCGCGTGGATCAAAGGATCTGTGGTTTTCCCTCGAGGCTTTCCCTCGAGGCTTTCCCACAAGGCTGTCCCACGTGCCACCGTGGTGTGAGTCGATCCTCGGCGTGAAAGATGAGCCAGTGCAGGGCAAAGAGGTTCCTCTGGAATGGACTGAGACATCTGGGGGACTCTTGGAATGGTGGTACGACCATGGAGTTCCTCTCGCCTTTCCTGTTGAGAGTGCCTCCTCTTGAGATGCGACGGGAACGCCGGGAATTCTTTCCCATTGAAAGCAGGGAAAGGATCCCTGATCTCGAGCTACGAGGGGGAAACGGGGCTCCTCTGGATGTGGGCGGGACCATCGTGCTTCCTCTCGAGTGGAGACGGGTATGGCGGTGAACTTCTTGAGTGGCAGCAAGGGTGTGAAAGACCTTTTCGAAGTTCCAGAGGTTAGGTGTCATTAGTCTCCAGACGCCTCATCGGAAATAGGCCTCATCTCGCCTGGAAGGGAGAACTTCCTGGATTTTCTCGAGATGCGGCAGGTGTTCTCGAGTTACGACGGGGACCTCAGGGACCCGCCCTGGTGGCCTCAGTAGAGGCCAGTCCCCATGCGAGTCGCTAGGGGGCCTCTCGGGATTCCTCTCCCGTCGATACCGGGGCCAAAAACCTTGTGTGGAGTCAGGGCCGGAACCCAGGATTCCTCTCAGGGGCTGACATGGATCTTTGGGTACTTCTGGAGTCTCCCCAGGGGAGTCAGGCCTCGTCTCGAGTGCGGGCATGCACGTGCACTTTCTTTCCAGGCTGTAGCAGCAATGTCACGCTTCCCGTCGCGTGGATCAAAGGATCTGTGGTTTTCCCTCGAGGCTTTCCCTCGAGGCTTTCCCACAGGGCTGTCCCACGTGCCACCGTGGTGTGAGTCGATCCTCGACATGAAAGATGAGCCAGTGCAGGGCAAAGAGTTTCCTCTGGAATGGACTGAGACATCTGGGGGACTCTTGGAATGGTGGTACGACCATGGAGTTCCTCTCGCCTTTCCTGTTGAGAGTGCCTCCTCTTGAGATGCGACGGGAACGCCGGGAATTCTTTCCCGTTGAAAGCAGGGAAAGGATCCCTCATCTCGAGCTACGAGGGGGAAACGGGGCTCCTCTGGATGTGGGCGGGACCATCGTGCTTCCTCTCGAGTGGAGACGGGTATGGCGGTGAAGTTCTTGAGTTGCAGTAAGGGTGTGAAAGACCCTTTCGAAGTTCCAGAGGTTAGGTTTCATTATTTTCCACACGCCTCATCGGAAATAGGCCTCATCTCGCCTGGAAGGGAGAACTTCCTGGATTTTCTCGAGATGCGGCAGGTGTTCTCGAGTTACGACGGGGACCTCAGGGACCCGCCCTGGTGGCCTCAGGAGAGGCCAGTCCCCATGCGAGTTGCTACGGGCCCTCTCGGGATTCATCTCCCGTAGATACCGGGGCCAAAAACCTTGTGTGGAGTCAGGGCCGGAACCGAGGATTCCTCTCAGGGGCTGACATGGATCTTTGGGTACTTGTGGAGTCTTTCCAGGGGAGTCAGGCCTCGTCTCGAGTGGGGGCATGCACGTGCGCTTTCCTTCCAGACTGTAGCAGCAATGTCACGCTTCCCGTGGCGTCGATCAAAGGATCTGTGGTTTTCCCTCGAGGCTTTCCCTCGAGGCTTTCCCACAGGGCTGTCCCACGTGCCACCGTGGTGTGAGTCGATCCTCGGCGTGAAAGATGAGCCAGTGCAGGGCAAAGAGGTTCCTCTGGAATGGACTGAGACATCTGGGGGACTCTTGGAATGGTGGTACGACCATGGAGTTCCTCTCGCCTTTCCTGTTGACAGTGCCTCCTCTTGAGATGGGACGGGAACGCCGGGAATTCTTTCCCGTTGAAAGCAGGGAAAGGATCCCTCATCTCGAGCTCCGAGGGGGAAACGGGGCTCCTCTGGATGTGGGCGGGACCATCGTGCTTCCTCTCGAGTGGAGACGGGTATGGCGGTGAACTTCTTGAGTTGCAGCAAGAGTGTGAAAGACCCTTTGGAAGTTCCAGAGGTTAGGTGTCATTAGTCTCCAGACGCCTCATCGGAAATAGGCCTCATCTCGCCTGGAAGGGAGAACTTCCTGGATTTTCTCGAGTTGCGGCAGGTGTTCTCGAGTTACGACGGGGACCTCAGGGACCCGCCCTGGTGGCCTCAGGAGAGGTCAGTCCCCATGCGTGTTGCTAGGGGGCCTCTCGGGATTCCTCTCCCGTCGATACCGGGGCCAAAAATCTTGTGTGGAGACAGAGCCGGAACCGAGGATTCCTCTCAGGGGCTGACATGGATCTTTGGGTACTTCTGGAGTCTCCCCAGGGGAGTCAAGCCTCGTCTCGAGTGGGGGCATGCACGTGCGCTTTCCTTCCAGGCTGTAGCAGCAATGTCACGCTTCCCGTCGCGTGGATCAAAGGATCTGTGGTTTTCCCTCGAGGCTTTCCCTCGAGGCTTTCCCACAGGGCTGTCCCACGTGCCACCGTGGTGTGAGTCGATCCTCGGCGTGAAAGATGAGCCAGTGCAGGGCAAAGAGGTTCCGCTGGAATGGACTGAGACATCTGGGGGACTCTTGGAATGGTGGTACGACCATGGAGTTCCTCTCGCCTATCCTATTGAGAGTGCCTCCTCTTGAGATGGGACGGGAACGCCGGGAATTCTTTCCCGTTGAAAGCAGGGAAAGGATCCCTCATCTCGAGCTACGAGGGGGAAACGGGGCTCCTCTGATGTGGGCGGGACCATCGTGCTTCCTCTCGAGTGGAGACGGGTATGGCGGTGAACTTCTTGAGTTGCAGCAAGGGTGTGAAAGACCCTTTGGTAGTTTCAGAGGTTAGGTGTCATTAGTCTCCAGACGCCTCATCGGAAATAGGCCTCATCTCGCCTGGAAGGGAGAGCTTCCTGGATTTTCTCGAGTTGCGGCAGGTGTTCTCGAGTTACGACGGGGACCTCAGGGACTCGCCATGGTGGCCTCTGGAGAGGCCAGTCCCCATGCGAGTTGCTAGGGGGCCTCTCGGGATTCCTCTCCCGTCGATACCGGGGCCAAAATCCTTGTGTGGAGACAGGGCCGGAACCGAGGATTCCTCTCAGGGGCTGACATGGATCTTTGGGTACTTCTGGAGCCTCCCCAGGGGAGTCAGGCCTCGTCTGGAGTGGGGGCATGTACGTGCGCTTTCCTTCCAGGCTGTAGCAGCAATGTCACCCTTCCCTTCGCGTGGATCAAAGGATCTGTGGTTTTCCCTCGAGGCTTTCCCTCGAGGCTTTCCCACAGGGCTGTCCCACGTGCCACCGTGGTGTGAGTCGATCCTCGGCGTGAAAGATGAGCCAGTGCAGGGCAAAGAGGTTCCTCTGGAATGGACTGAGACATCTGGGGGACTCTTGGAATGGTGGTACGACCATGGAGTTCCTCTCGCCTTTCCTGTTGAGAGTGCCTCCTCTTGAGATGGGACGGGAACGCCGGGAATTCTTTCCCGTTGAAAGCAGGGAAAGGATCCCTCATCTCGAGCTACGAGGGGGAAACGGGGCTCCTCTGGATGTGGGCGGGACCATCGTGCTTCCTCTCGAGTGGAGACGGGTATGGCGGTGAACTTCTTGAGTTGCAGCAAGGGTGTGAAAGACCCTTTGGAAGTTCCAGAGGTTAGGTGTCATTAGTCTCCAGACGCCTCATCGGAAATAGGCCTCATCTCGCCTGGAAGGGAGAACTTCCTGGATTTTCTCGAGTTGCGGCAGGTGTTCTCGAGTTACGACGGGGACCTCTGGGACCCGCCCTGGTGGCCTCAAGAGAGGTCAGTCCCCATGCGTGTTGCTAGGGGGCCTCTCGGGATTCCTCTCCCGTCGATACCGGGGCCAAAAATCTTGTGTGGAGACAGAGCCGTAACCGAGGATTCCTCTCAGGGGCTAACATGGATCTTTGGGTACTTCTGGAGTCTCCCCAGGGGAGTCAAGCCTCGTCTCGAGTGGGGGCATGCACGTGCGCTTTCCTTCCAGGCTGTAGCAGCAATGTCACGCTTCCCGTCGCGTGGATCAAAGGATCTGTGGATTTCCCTCGAGGCTTTCCCTCGAGGCTTTCCCACAGGGCTGTCCCACGTGCCACCGTGGTGTGAGTCGATCCTCGGCGTGAAAGATGAGCCAGTGCAGGGCAAAGAGTTTCCTCTGGAATGGACTGAGACTTCTGGGGGACTCTTGGAATGGTGGTACGACCATGGAGTTCCTCTCGCCTTTCCTGTTGAGAGTGCCTCCCCTTGAGATGCGCCGGGAACGCCGGGAATTCTTTCCCGTTGAAAGCAGGGAAAGGATCCCTCATCTCGAGCTACGAGGGGGAAACGGGGCTCCTCTGGATGTGGGCGGAACCATCGTGCTTCCTCTCGAGTGGAGACGGGTATGGCGGTGAACTTCTTGAGTTGCAGCAAGGGTGTGAAAGACCTTTTCGAATATCCAGAGGTTAGGTGTCATTTGTCTCCAGACGCATCATCGGAAATAGGCCTCATCTCGCCTGGAAGGGAGAACTTCCTGGATTTTCTCGAGATGCGGCAGGTGTTCTCGAGTTACGAAGGGGACCTCAGGGACCCGCCCTGGTGGCCTCAGGAGAGGCCAGTACCCATGCGAGTTGCTAGGGGGCCTCTCGGGATTCCTCTCCCGTCCATACCGGGGCCAAAAACCTTGTGTGGAGTCAGGGCCGGAACCGAGGATTCCTCTCAGGGGCTGACAGGGATCTTTGGGTACTTCTGGAGTCTCCCCAGGGGAGTTAAACCTCGTCTCGAGTGCGGGCATGCACGTGAGCTTTCCTTCCAGGCTGTAGCAGCAATGTCACGCTTCCCGTCGCGTGGATCAAAGGATCTGTGGTTTTCCCTCGAGGCTTTCCCTCGAGGCTTTCCCACAAGGCTGTCCCACGTGCCACCGTGGTGTGAGTCGATCCTCGGCGTGAAAGATGAGCCAGTGCAGGTCAAAGAGGTTCCTCTGGAATGGACTGAGACATCTGGGGGACTCTTGGAATGGTGGTACGACCATGGAGTTCCTCTCGCCTTTCCTGTTGAGAGTGCCTCCTCTTGAGATGCGACGGGAACGCCGGGAATTCTTTCCCATTGAAAGCAGGGAAAGGATCCCTGATCTCGAGCTACGAGGGGGAAACGGGGCTCCTCTGGATGTGGGCGGGACCATCGTGCTTCCTCTCGAGTGGAGACGGGTATGGCGGTGAACTTCTTGAGTGGCAGCAAGGGTGTGAAAGACCTTTTCGAAGTTCCAGAGGTTAGGTGTCATTAGTCTCCAGACGCCTCATCGGAAATAGGCCTCATCTCGCCTGGAAGGGAGAACTTCCTGGATTTTCTCGAGATGCGGCAGGTGTTCTCGAGTTACGACGGGGACCTCAGGGACCCGCCCTGGTGGCCTCAGTAGAGGCCAGTCCCCATGCGAGTCCCTAGGGGGCCTCTCGGGATTCCTCTCCCGTCGATACCGGGGCCAAAAACCTTGTGAGGAGTCAGGGCCGGAACCCAGGATTCCTCTCAGGGGCTGACATGGATCTTTGGGTACTTCTGGAGTCTCCTCAGGGGAGTCAGGCCTCGTCTCGAGTCGGGGCATGCACGTGCGCTTTCCTTCCAGGCTGTAGCAGCAATGTCACGCTTCCCGTCGCGTGGATCAAAGGATCTGTGGTTTTCCCTCGAGGCTTTCCCTCGAGGATTTCCCACAGGGCTGTCCCACGTGCCACCGTGGTGTGAGTCGATCCTCGGCGTGAAAGATGGGCCAGTGCAGGGCAAAGAGCTTCCTCTGGAATGGACTGAGACATCTGGGGGACTCTTGGAATGGTGGTACGACCATGGAGTTCCTCTCGCCTTTCCTGTTGAGAGTGCCTCCTCTTGAGATGGGACGGGAACGCCGGGAATTCTTTCCAGTTGAAAGCAGGGAAAGGATCCCTCATCTCGAGCTACGAGGGGGAAACGGGGCTCCTCTGGATGTGGGCGGGACCATCGTGCTTCCTCTCGAGTGGAGACGGGTTTGGCGGTGAACTTCTTGAGTTGCAGCAAGGGTGTGAAAGACCCTTTCGAAGTTCCAGAGGTTAGGTGTCATTAGTCTCCAGACGCCTCATCGGAAACAGGCCTCATCTCGCCTGGAAGGGAGAACTTCCTGGATTTTCTCGAGTTGCGGCAGGTGTTCTCGAGTTACGACGGGGACCTCAGGGACCCGCCCTGGTGGCCTCAGGAGAGGCCAGTCCCCATGCGAGTTGTTAGGGGCCCTCTCGGGATTCCTCTCCCGTTGATACCGGGGCCAAAAACCTTGTGTGGAGACAGGGCCGGAACCGAGGATTCCTCTCAGGGGCTGACAGGGATCTTTGGGTACTTCTGGAGCCTCCCCAGGGGAGTCAGGCCTCGTCTGGAGTGGGGGCATGTACGTGCGCTTTCCTTCCAGGCTGTAGCAGCAATGTCACACTTCCCGTCGCGTGGATCAAAGGATCTGTGGTTTTCCCTCGAGGCTTTCCCTCGAGGCTTTCCCACAGGGCTGTCCCACGTGCCACCGTGGTGTGAGTCGATCCTCGGCGTGAAAGATGAGCCAGTGCAGGGCAAAGAGGTTCCTCTGGAATGGACTGAGACATCTGGGGGACTCTTGGAATGGTGATACGACCATGGAGTTCCTCTCGCCTTTCCTGTTGACAGTGCCTCCTCTTGAGATGGGACGGGAACGCCGGGAATTCTTTCCCGTTGAAAGCAGGGAAAGGATCCCTCATCTCGAGCTACGAGGGGGAAACGGGGCTCCTCTGGATGTGGGCGGGACCATCGTGCTTCCTCTCGAGTGGAGACGGGTATGGCGGTGAACTTCTTGAGTTGCAGTAAGGGTGTGAAAGACCCTTTCGAAGTTCCAGAGGTTAGGTTTCATTATTTTCCAGACGCCTCATCGGAAATAGGCCTCATCTCGCCTGGAAGGGAGAACTTCCTGGATTTTCTCGAGATGCGGCAGGTGTTCTCGAGTTACGACGGGGACCTCAGGGACCCGCCCTGGTGGCCTCAGGAGAGGCCAGTCCCCATGCGAGTTGCTAGGGGGCCTCTCGGGAGTCCTCTCCCGTCGATACCGGGGCCAAAAACCTTGTGTGGAGTCAGGGCCGGAACCGAGGATTCCTCTCAGGGGCTGACATGGATCTTTGGGTACTTCTGGAGTCTCCCCAGGGGAGTCAGGCCTCGTCTCGAGTGCGGGCATGCACGTGCACTTTCTTTCCAGGCTGTAGCAGCAATGTCACGCTTCCCGTCGCGTGGATCAAAGGATCTGTGGTTTTCCCTCGAGGCTTTCCCTCGAGGCTTTCCCACAGGGCTGTCCCACGTGCCACCGTGGTGTCAGTCGATCCTCGACATGAAAGATGAGCCAGTGCAGGGCAAAGAGTTTCCTCTGGAATGGACTGAGACATCTGGGGGACTCTTGGAATGGTGGTACGACCATGGAGTTCCTCTCGCCTTTCCTGTTGAGAGTTCCTCCTCTTGAGATGCGACGGGAACGCCGGGAATTCTTTCCCGTTGAAAGCAGGGAAAGGATCCCTCATCTCGAGCTACGAGGGGGAAACGGGGCTCCTCTGGATGTGGGCGGGACCATCGTGCTTCCTCTCGAGTGGAGACGGGTATGGCGGTGAACTTCTTGAGTTGCAGTAAGGGTGTGAAAGACCCTTTCGAAGTTCCAGAGGTTAGGTTTCATTATTTTCCAGACGCCTCATCGGAAATAGGCCTCATCTCGCCTGGAAGGGAGAACTTCCTGGATTTTCTCGAGTTGCGGCAGGTGTTCTCGACTTACGACGGGGACCTCAGGGACCCGCCCTGGTGGCCTCAGAAGAGGACAATCCCCATGCGAGTTGCTAGGGGGCCTCTCGGGAGTCCTCTCCCGTCGATACCGGGGCCAAAAACCTTGTGTGGAGTCAGGGCCGGAACCGAGGATTCCTCTCAGGGGCTGACATGGATCTTTGGGTACTTCTGGAGTCTCCCCAGGGGAGTCAGGCCTCGTCTCGAGTGGGGGCATGCACGTTCGCTTTCCGTCCAGGCTGTAGAAGCAATGTCACGCTTTCCGTTGCGGGGATCAAAGGATCTGTGGTTTTCCCTCGAGGCTTTCCCTCGAGGCTTTCCCACAGGGCTGTCCCACGTGCCACCGTGGTGTGAGTCGATCCTCGGCGTGAAAGATGAGCCAGTGCAGGGCAAAGAGGTTCCTCTGGAATGGACTGAGACATCTGGGGGACTCTTGGAATGGTGGTACGACCATGGAGTTCTTCTCGCCTTTCCTGTTGAGAGTGCCTCCTCTTAAGATGGGACGGGAACGCCGGGAATTCTTTCCCGTTGAAAGCAGGGAAAGGATCCCTCATCTCGAGCTACGAGGGGGAAACGGGGCTCCTCTGGATGTGGGCGGGACCATCGTGCTTCCTCTCGAGTGGAGACGGGTTTGGCGGTGAACTTCTTGAGTTGCAGCAAGGGTGTGAAAGACCCTTTCGAAGTTCCAGAGGTTAGGTGTCATTAGTCTCCAGACGCCTCATCGGAAACAGGCCTCATCTCGCCTGGAATGGAGAACTTCCTGGATTTTCTCGAGTTGCGGCAGGTGTTCTCGAGTTACGACGGGGACCTCAGGGACCCGCCCTGGTGGCCTCAGGAGAGGTCAGTCCCCATGCGTGTTGCTAGGGGGCCTCTCGGGATTCCTCTCCCGTCGATCCCGGGGCCAAAAACATTGTGTGGAGACAGGGCCGCAACCGAGGATTCCTCTCAGGGGCTGACATGGTTCTTTGGGTAATTCTGGAGTCTCCCCAGGGGAGTCAAGCCTCGTCTCGAGTGGGGGCATGCACGTGCGCTTTCCTTCCAGGCTGTAGCAGCAATGTCACGCTTCCCGTCGCGTGGATCAAAGGATCTGTGGTTTTACCTCGAGGCTTTCCCACAGGGCTGTCCCACGTGCCACCGTGGTGTGAGTCGATCCTCGGCGTGAAAGATGAGCCAGTGCAGGGCAAAGAGTTTCCTCTGGAATGGACTGAGACATCTGGGGGACTCTTGGAATGGTGGTACGACCATGGAGTTCCTCTCGCCTTTCCTGTTGAGAGTGCCTCCTCTTGAGATGCGCCGGGAACGCCGGGAATTCTTTCCCGTTGAAAGCAGGGAAAGGATCCCTCATCTCGAGCTCTGAGGGGGAAACGGGGCTCCTCTGGATGTGGGCGGGACCATCGTGCTTCCTCTCGAGTGGAGACGGGTATGGCGGTGAACTTCTTGAGTTGCAGCAAGGGTGTGAAAGACCCTTTGGAAGTTCCAGAGGTTAGGTGTCATTATTCTCCAGACTCCTCATCGGAAATAGGCCTCATCTCGCCTGGAAGGGAGAACTTCCTGGATTTTCTCGAGTTTCGGCAGGTGTTCTCGAGTTACGACGGGGACCTCAGGGACCCGCCCTGGTGGCCTCAGGAGAGGCCAGTCCCCATGCGAGTTGTTAGGGGCCCTCTCGGGATTCCTCTCCCGTCGATACCGGGGCCAAAACCCTTGTGTGGAGACAGGGCCGGAACCGAGGATTCCTCTCAGGGGCTGACATGGATCTTTGAGTACTTCTGGAGTCTCCCCAGGGGAGTCAAGCCTCGTCTCGAGTGGGGGCCTGCACGTGCGCTTTCCTTCCAGGCTGTAGCAGCAATGTCACGTTTCCCGTTGCGTGGATCAAAGGATCTGTGGTTTTCCCTCGAGGCTTTCCCTCGAGGCTTTCCCACAGGGCTGTCCCACGTGCCACCGTGGTGTGAGTCGATCCTCGGCCTGAAAGATGAGCCAGTGCAGGGCAAAGAGTTTCCTCTGGAATGGACTGAGACATCTGGGGGACTCTTGGAATGGTGGTACGACCATGGAGTTCCTCTCGCCTTTCCTGTTGAGAGTGCCTCCTCTTGAGATGCGCCGGGAACGCCGGGAATTCTTTCCCGTTGAAAGCAGGGAAAGGATCCCTCATCTCGAGCTACGAGGGGGAAACGGGGCTCCTCTGGATGTGGGCGGGACCATCGTGCTTCCTCTCGAGTGGAGACGGGTATGGCGGTGAACTTCTTGAGTTGCAGCAAGGGTGTGAAAGACCCTTTGGAAGTTCCAGAGGTTAGGTGTCATTATTCTCCAGACGCCTCATCGGAAATAGGCCTCATCTCGCCTGGAAGGGAGAACTTCCTGGATTTTCTCGAGTTGCGGCAGGTGTTCTCGAGTTACGACGGGGACCTCAGGGACCCGCCCTGGTGGCCTCAGTAGAGGCCAGTCCCCATGCGAGTTGCTAGGGGGCCTCTCGGGATTCCTCTCCCGTCGATACCGGGGCCAAAAACATTGTGTGGAGACAGGGCCGGAACCGAGGATTCCTCTCAGGGGCTGACATGGATCTTTGGGTACTTCTGGAGTCTCCCCAGGGGAGTCAAGCCTCGTCTCGAGTGGGGGCATGCACGTGCGCTTTCCTTCCAGGCTGTAGCAGCAATGTCAAAATTCCCGTCGCGTGGATCAAAGGATCTGTGGTTTTCCCTCGAGGCTTTCCCACAGGGCTGTCCCACGTGCCACCGTGGTGTGAGTCGATCCTCGGCGTGAAAGATGAGCCAGTGCAGGGCAAAGAGGTTCCTCTGGAATGGACTGAGACATCTGGGGGACTCTTGGAATGGTGGTACGACCATGGAGTTCCTCTCGCCTTTCCTGTTGAGAGTGCCTCCTCTTGAGATGCGACGGGAACGCCGGGAATTCTTTCCCGTTGAAAGCAGGGAAAGGATCCCTCATCTCGAGCTACGAGGGGGAAACGGGGCTCCTCTGGATGTGGGCGGGACCATCGTGCTTCCTCTCGAGTGGAGACGGGTATGGCGGTGAACTTCTTGAGTTGCAGCAAGGGTGTGAAAGACCCTTTGGAAGTTCCAGAGGTTAGGTGTCATTAGTCTCCAGACGCCTCATCGGAAATAGGCCTCATCTCGCCTGGAAGGGAGAACTTCCTGGATTTTCTCGAGTTGCGGCAGGTGTTCTCGAGTTACGACGGGGACCTCTGGGACCCGCCCTGGTGGCCTCAAGAGAGGTCAGTCCCCATGCGTGTTGCTAGGGGGCCTCTCGGGATTCCTCTCCCGTCGATACCGGGGCCAAAAATCTTGTGTGGAGACAGAGCCGGAACCGAGGATTCCTCTCAGGGGCTAACATGGATCTTTGGGTACTTCTGGAGTCTCCCCAGGGGAGTCAAGCCTCGTCTCGAGTGGGGGCATGCACGTGCGCTTTCCTTCCAGGCTGTAGCAGCAATGTCACGCTTCCCGTCGCGTGGATCAAAGGATCTGTGGATTTCCCTCGAGGCTTTCCCTCGAGGCTTTCCCACAGGGCTGTCCCACGTGCCACCGTGGTGTGAGTCGATCCTCGGCGTGAAAGATGAGCCAGTGCAGGGCAAAGAGTTTCCTCTGGAATGGACTGAGACTTCTGGGGGACTCTTGGAATGGTGGTACGACCATGGAGTTCCTCTCGCCTTTCCTGTTGAGAGTGCCTCCTCTTGAGATGCGACGGGAACGCCGGGAATTCTTTCCCATTGAAAGCAGGGAAAGGATCCCTGATCTCGAGCTACGAGGGGGAAACGGGGCTCCTCTGGATGTGGGCGGGACCATCGTGCTTCCTCTCGAGTGGAGACGGGTATGGCGGTGAACTTCTTGAGTGGCAGCAAGGGTGTGAAAGACCTTTTCGAAGTTCCAGAGGTTAGGTGTCATTAGTCTCCAGACGCCTCATCGGAAATAGGCCTCATCTCGCCTGGAAGGGAGAACTTCCTGGATTTTCTCGAGATGCGGCAGGTGTTCTCGAGTTACGACGGGGACCTCAGGGACCCGCCCTGGTGGCCTCAGTAGAGGCCAGTCCCCATGCGAGTCGCTAGGGGGCCTCTCGGGATTCCTCTCCCGTCGATACCGGGGCCAAAAACCTTGTGTGGAGTCAGGGCCGGAACCCAGGATTCCTCTCAGGGGCTGACATGGATCTTTGGGTACTTCTGGAGTCTCCCCAGGGGAGTCAGGCCTCGTCTCGAGTGCGGGCATGCACGTGCACTTTCTTTCCAGGCTGTAGCAGCAATGTCACGCTTCCCGTCGCGTGGATCAAAGGATCTGTGGTTTTCCCTCGAGGCTTTCCCTCGAGGCTTTCCCACAGGGCTGTCCCACGTGCCACCGTGGTGTGAGTCGATCCTCGACATGAAAGATGAGCCAGTGCAGGGCAAAGAGTTTCCTCTGGAATGGACTGAGACATCTGGGGGACTCTTGGAATGGTGGTACGACCATGGAGTTCCTCTCGCCTTTCCTGTTGAGAGTGCCTCCTCTTGAGATGCGACGGGAACGCCGGGAATTCTTTCCCGTTGAAAGCAGGGAAAGGATCCCTCATCTCGAGCTACGAGGGGGAAACGGGGCTCCTCTGGATGTGGGCGGGACCATCGTGCTTCCTCTCGAGTGGAGACGGGTATGGCGGTGAAGTTCTTGAGTTGCAGTAAGGGTGTGAAAGACCCTTTCGAAGTTCCAGAGGTTAGGTTTCATTATTTTCCACACGCCTCATCGGAAATAGGCCTCATCTCGCCTGGAAGGGAGAACTTCCTGGATTTTCTCGAGATGCGGCAGGTGTTCTCGAGTTACGACGGGGACCTCAGGGACCCGCCCTGGTGGCCTCAGGAGAGGCCAGTCCCCATGCGAGTTGCTACGGGCCCTCTCGGGATTCATCTCCCGTAGATACCGGGGCCAAAAACCTTGTGTGGAGTCAGGGCCGGAACCGAGGATTCCTCTCAGGGGCTGACATGGATCTTTGGGTACTTGTGGAGTCTTTCCAGGGGAGTCAGGCCTCGTCTCGAGTGGGGGCATGCACGTGCGCTTTCCTTCCAGACTGTAGCAGCAATGTCACGCTTCCCGTGGCGTCGATCAAAGGATCTGTGGTTTTCCCTCGAGGCTTTCCCTCGAGGCTTTCCCACAGGGCTGTCCCACGTGCCACCGTGGTGTGAGTCGATCCTCGGCGTGAAAGATGAGCCAGTGCAGGGCAAAGAGGTTCCTCTGGAATGGACTGAGACATCTGGGGGACTCTTGGAATGGTGGTACGACCATGGAGTTCCTCTCGCCTTTCCTGTTGACAGTGCCTCCTCTTGAGATGGGACGGGAACGCCGGGAATTCTTTCCCGTTGAAAGCAGGGAAAGGATCCCTCATCTCGAGCTCCGAGGGGGAAACGGGGCTCCTCTGGATGTGGGCGGGACCATCGTGCTTCCTCTCGAGTGGAGACGGGTATGGCGGTGAACTTCTTGAGTTGCAGCAAGAGTGTGAAAGACCCTTTGGAAGTTCCAGAGGTTAGGTGTCATTAGTCTCCAGACGCCTCATCGGAAATAGGCCTCATCTCGCCTGGAAGGGAGAACTTCCTGGATTTTCTCGAGTTGCGGCAGGTGTTCTCGAGTTACGACGGGGACCTCAGGGACCCGCCCTGGTGGCCTCAGGAGAGGTCAGTCCCCATGCGTGTTGCTAGGGGGCCTCTCGGGATTCCTCTCCCGTCGATACCGGGGCCAAAAATCTTGTGTGGAGACAGAGCCGGAACCGAGGATTCCTCTCAGGGGCTGACATGGATCTTTGGGTACTTCTGGAGTCTCCCCAGGGGAGTCAAGCCTCGTCTCGAGTGGGGGCATGCACGTGCGCTTTCCTTCCAGGCTGTAGCAGCAATGTCACGCTTCCCGTCGCGTGGATCAAAGGATCTGTGGTTTTCCCTCGAGGCTTTCCCTCGAGGCTTTCCCACAGGGCTGTCCCACGTGCCACCGTGGTGTGAGTCGATCCTCGGCGTGAAAGATGAGCCAGTGCAGGGCAAAGAGGTTCCGCTGGAATGGACTGAGACATCTGGGGGACTCTTGGAATGGTGGTACGACCATGGAGTTCCTCTCGCCTATCCTATTGAGAGTGCCTCCTCTTGAGATGGGACGGGAACGCCGGGAATTCTTTCCCGTTGAAAGCAGGGAAAGGATCCCTCATCTCGAGCTACGAGGGGGAAACGGGGCTCCTCTGATGTGGGCGGGACCATCGTGCTTCCTCTCGAGTGGAGACGGGTATGGCGGTGAACTTCTTGAGTTGCAGCAAGGGTGTGAAAGACCCTTTGGTAGTTTCAGAGGTTAGGTGTCATTAGTCTCCAGACGCCTCATCGGAAATAGGCCTCATCTCGCCTGGAAGGGAGAGCTTCCTGGATTTTCTCGAGTTGCGGCAGGTGTTCTCGAGTTACGACGGGGACCTCAGGGACTCGCCATGGTGGCCTCTGGAGAGGCCAGTCCCCATGCGAGTTGCTAGGGGGCCTCTCGGGATTCCTCTCCCGTCGATACCGGGGCCAAAATCCTTGTGTGGAGACAGGGCCGGAACCGAGGATTCCTCTCAGGGGCTGACATGGATCTTTGGGTACTTCTGGAGCCTCCCCAGGGGAGTCAGGCCTCGTCTGGAGTGGGGGCATGTACGTGCGCTTTCCTTCCAGGCTGTAGCAGCAATGTCACCCTTCCCTTCGCGTGGATCAAAGGATCTGTGGTTTTCCCTCGAGGCTTTCCCTCGAGGCTTTCCCACAGGGCTGTCCCACGTGCCACCGTGGTGTGAGTCGATCCTCGGCGTGAAAGATGAGCCAGTGCAGGGCAAAGAGGTTCCTCTGGAATGGACTGAGACATCTGGGGGACTCTTGGAATGGTGGTACGACCATGGAGTTCCTCTCGCCTTTCCTGTTGAGAGTGCCTCCTCTTGAGATGGGACGGGAACGCCGGGAATTCTTTCCCGTTGAAAGCAGGGAAAGGATCCCTCATCTCGAGCTACGAGGGGGAAACGGGGCTCCTCTGGATGTGGGCGGGACCATCGTGCTTCCTCTCGAGTGGAGACGGGTATGGCGGTGAACTTCTTGAGTTGCAGCAAGGGTGTGAAAGACCCTTTGGAAGTTCCAGAGGTTAGGTGTCATTAGTCTCCAGACGCCTCATCGGAAATAGGCCTCATCTCGCCTGGAAGGGAGAACTTCCTGGATTTTCTCGAGTTGCGGCAGGTGTTCTCGAGTTACGACGGGGACCTCTGGGACCCGCCCTGGTGGCCTCAAGAGAGGTCAGTCCCCATGCGTGTTGCTAGGGGGCCTCTCGGGATTCCTCTCCCGTCGATACCGGGGCCAAAAATCTTGTGTGGAGACAGAGCCGTAACCGAGGATTCCTCTCAGGGGCTAACATGGATCTTTGGGTACTTCTGGAGTCTCCCCAGGGGAGTCAAGCCTCGTCTCGAGTGGGGGCATGCACGTGCGCTTTCCTTCCAGGCTGTAGCAGCAATGTCACGCTTCCCGTCGCGTGGATCAAAGGATCTGTGGATTTCCCTCGAGGCTTTCCCTCGAGGCTTTCCCACAGGGCTGTCCCACGTGCCACCGTGGTGTGAGTCGATCCTCGGCGTGAAAGATGAGCCAGTGCAGGGCAAAGAGTTTCCTCTGGAATGGACTGAGACTTCTGGGGGACTCTTGGAATGGTGGTACGACCATGGAGTTCCTCTCGCCTTTCCTGTTGAGAGTGCCTCCCCTTGAGATGCGCCGGGAACGCCGGGAATTCTTTCCCGTTGAAAGCAGGGAAAGGATCCCTCATCTCGAGCTACGAGGGGGAAACGGGGCTCCTCTGGATGTGGGCGGAACCATCGTGCTTCCTCTCGAGTGGAGACGGGTATGGCGGTGAACTTCTTGAGTTGCAGCAAGGGTGTGAAAGACCTTTTCGAATATCCAGAGGTTAGGTGTCATTTGTCTCCAGACGCATCATCGGAAATAGGCCTCATCTCGCCTGGAAGGGAGAACTTCCTGGATTTTCTCGAGATGCGGCAGGTGTTCTCGAGTTACGAAGGGGACCTCAGGGACCCGCCCTGGTGGCCTCAGGAGAGGCCAGTACCCATGCGAGTTGCTAGGGGGCCTCTCGGGATTCCTCTCCCGTCCATACCGGGGCCAAAAACCTTGTGTGGAGTCAGGGCCGGAACCGAGGATTCCTCTCAGGGGCTGACAGGGATCTTTGGGTACTTCTGGAGTCTCCCCAGGGGAGTTAAACCTCGTCTCGAGTGCGGGCATGCACGTGAGCTTTCCTTCCAGGCTGTAGCAGCAATGTCACGCTTCCCGTCGCGTGGATCAAAGGATCTGTGGTTTTCCCTCGAGGCTTTCCCTCGAGGCTTTCCCACAAGGCTGTCCCACGTGCCACCGTGGTGTGAGTCGATCCTCGGCGTGAAAGATGAGCCAGTGCAGGTCAAAGAGGTTCCTCTGGAATGGACTGAGACATCTGGGGGACTCTTGGAATGGTGGTACGACCATGGAGTTCCTCTCGCCTTTCCTGTTGAGAGTGCCTCCTCTTGAGATGCGACGGGAACGCCGGGAATTCTTTCCCATTGAAAGCAGGGAAAGGATCCCTGATCTCGAGCTACGAGGGGGAAACGGGGCTCCTCTGGATGTGGGCGGGACCATCGTGCTTCCTCTCGAGTGGAGACGGGTATGGCGGTGAACTTCTTGAGTGGCAGCAAGGGTGTGAAAGACCTTTTCGAAGTTCCAGAGGTTAGGTGTCATTAGTCTCCAGACGCCTCATCGGAAATAGGCCTCATCTCGCCTGGAAGGGAGAACTTCCTGGATTTTCTCGAGATGCGGCAGGTGTTCTCGAGTTACGACGGGGACCTCAGGGACCCGCCCTGGTGGCCTCAGTAGAGGCCAGTCCCCATGCGAGTCCCTAGGGGGCCTCTCGGGATTCCTCTCCCGTCGATACCGGGGCCAAAAACCTTGTGAGGAGTCAGGGCCGGAACCCAGGATTCCTCTCAGGGGCTGACATGGATCTTTGGGTACTTCTGGAGTCTCCTCAGGGGAGTCAGGCCTCGTCTCGAGTCGGGGCATGCACGTGCGCTTTCCTTCCAGGCTGTAGCAGCAATGTCACGCTTCCCGTCGCGTGGATCAAAGGATCTGTGGTTTTCCCTCGAGGCTTTCCCTCGAGGATTTCCCACAGGGCTGTCCCACGTGCCACCGTGGTGTGAGTCGATCCTCGGCGTGAAAGATGGGCCAGTGCAGGGCAAAGAGCTTCCTCTGGAATGGACTGAGACATCTGGGGGACTCTTGGAATGGTGGTACGACCATGGAGTTCCTCTCGCCTTTCCTGTTGAGAGTGCCTCCTCTTGAGATGGGACGGGAACGCCGGGAATTCTTTCCAGTTGAAAGCAGGGAAAGGATCCCTCATCTCGAGCTACGAGGGGGAAACGGGGCTCCTCTGGATGTGGGCGGGACCATCGTGCTTCCTCTCGAGTGGAGACGGGTTTGGCGGTGAACTTCTTGAGTTGCAGCAAGGGTGTGAAAGACCCTTTCGAAGTTCCAGAGGTTAGGTGTCATTAGTCTCCAGACGCCTCATCGGAAACAGGCCTCATCTCGCCTGGAAGGGAGAACTTCCTGGATTTTCTCGAGTTGCGGCAGGTGTTCTCGAGTTACGACGGGGACCTCAGGGACCCGCCCTGGTGGCCTCAGGAGAGGCCAGTCCCCATGCGAGTTGTTAGGGGCCCTCTCGGGATTCCTCTCCCGTTGATACCGGGGCCAAAAACCTTGTGTGGAGACAGGGCCGGAACCGAGGATTCCTCTCAGGGGCTGACAGGGATCTTTGGGTACTTCTGGAGCCTCCCCAGGGGAGTCAGGCCTCGTCTGGAGTGGGGGCATGTACGTGCGCTTTCCTTCCAGGCTGTAGCAGCAATGTCACACTTCCCGTCGCGTGGATCAAAGGATCTGTGGTTTTCCCTCGAGGCTTTCCCTCGAGGCTTTCCCACAGGGCTGTCCCACGTGCCACCGTGGTGTGAGTCGATCCTCGGCGTGAAAGATGAGCCAGTGCAGGGCAAAGAGGTTCCTCTGGAATGGACTGAGACATCTGGGGGACTCTTGGAATGGTGATACGACCATGGAGTTCCTCTCGCCTTTCCTGTTGACAGTGCCTCCTCTTGAGATGGGACGGGAACGCCGGGAATTCTTTCCCGTTGAAAGCAGGGAAAGGATCCCTCATCTCGAGCTACGAGGGGGAAACGGGGCTCCTCTGGATGTGGGCGGGACCATCGTGCTTCCTCTCGAGTGGAGACGGGTATGGCGGTGAACTTCTTGAGTTGCAGTAAGGGTGTGAAAGACCCTTTCGAAGTTCCAGAGGTTAGGTTTCATTATTTTCCAGACGCCTCATCGGAAATAGGCCTCATCTCGCCTGGAAGGGAGAACTTCCTGGATTTTCTCGAGATGCGGCAGGTGTTCTCGAGTTACGACGGGGACCTCAGGGACCCGCCCTGGTGGCCTCAGGAGAGGCCAGTCCCCATGCGAGTTGCTAGGGGGCCTCTCGGGAGTCCTCTCCCGTCGATACCGGGGCCAAAAACCTTGTGTGGAGTCAGGGCCGGAACCGAGGATTCCTCTCAGGGGCTGACATGGATCTTTGGGTACTTCTGGAGTCTCCCCAGGGGAGTCAGGCCTCGTCTCGAGTGGGGGCATGCACGTTCGCTTTCCGTCCAGGCTGTAGCAGCAATGTCACGCTTCCCGTTGCGGGGATCAAAGGATCTGTGGTTTTCCCTCGAGGCTTTCCCTCGAGGCTTTCCCACAGGGCTGTCCCACGTGCCACCGTGGTGTGAGTCGATCCTCGGCGTGAAAGATGAGCCAGTGCAGGGCAAAGAGGTTCCTCTGGAATGGACTGAGACATCTGGGGGACTCTTGGAATGGTGTTATGACCATGGAGTTCCTCTCGCCTTTCCTGTTGAGAGTGCCTCCTCTTGAGATGCGCCGGGAACGCCGGGAATTCTTTCCCATTGAAAGCAGGGAAAGGATCCCTCATCTCGAGCTACGAGGGGGAAACGGGGCTCCTCTGGATGTGGGTGGGACCATCGTGCTTCCTCACGAGTGGAGACGGGAATGGCGGTGAACTTCTTGAGTTGCAGCAAGGGTGTGAAAGACCCTTTGGAAGTTCCAGAGGTTAGGTGTCATTATTCTCCAGACTCCTCATCGGAAATAGGCCTCATCTCGCCTGGAAGGGAGAACTTCCTGGATTTTCTCGAGTTGCGGCAGGTGTTCTCGAGTTACGACGGGGACCTCAGGGACCCGCCCTGGTGGCCTCAGGAGAGGCCAGTCCCCATTCGAGTTGTTAGGGGCCCTCTCGGGATTCCTCTCCCCTTGATACCGGGGCCAAAAACCTTGTGTGGAGACAGGGCCGGAACCGAGGATTCCTCTCAGGGGCTGACATGGATCTTTGGATACTTCTGGAGTCTCCCCAGGGGAGTCAAGCCTCGTCTAGAGTGGGGGCATGCACGTGCGCTTTCCTTCCAGGCTGTAGCAGCAATGTCACGTTTCCCGTCGCGTGGATCAAAGGATCTGTGGTTTTCCCTCAAGGCTTTCCCTCGAGGCTTTCCCACAGGGCTGTCCCACGTGCCACCGTGGTGTGAGTCGATCCTCGGCCTGAAAGATGAGCCAGTGCAGGGCAAAGAGTTTCCTCTGGAATGGACTGAGACATCTGGGGGACTCTTGGAATGGTGGTATGACCATGGAGTTCCTCTCGCCTTTCCTGTTGAGAGTGCCTCCTCTTGAGATGCGACGGGAACGCCGGGAATTCTTTCCCGTTGAAAGCAGGGAAAGGATCCCTGATCTCGAGCTACGAGGGGGAAACGGGGCTCCTCTGGATGTGGGCGGGACCATCGTGCTTCCTCTCGAGTGGAGACGGGTATGGCGGTGAACTTCTTGAGTTGCAGCAAGGGTGTGAAAGACCCTTTGGAAGTTCCAGAGGTTAGGTGTCATTATTCTCCAGACGCCTCATCGGAAATAGGCCTCATCTCGCCTGGAAGGGAGAACTTCCTGGATTTTCTCGAGTTGCGGCAGGTGTTCTTGAGTTACGACGGGGACCTCAGGGACCCGCCCTGGTGGCCTCAGTAGAGGCCAGTCCCCATGCGAGTTGCTAGGGGGCCTCTCGGGATTCCTCTCCCGTCGATACCGGGGCCAAAAACCTTGTGTGGAGACAGGGCCGGAACCGAGGATTCCTCTCAGGGGCTGACAGGGATCTTTGGGTACTTCTGGAGCCTCCCCAGGGGAGTCAGGCCTCGTCTGGAGTGGGGGCATGTACGTGCGCTTTCCTTCCAGGCTGTAGCAGCAATGTCACCCTTCCCGTCGCGTGGATCAAAGGATCTGTGGTATTCCCTCGAGTCTTTCCCTCGAGGCTTTCCCACAGGGCTGTCCCACGTGCCACCGTGGTGTGAGTCGATCCTCGGCGTGAAAGATGAGCCAGTGCAGGGCAAAGAGGTTCCTCTGGAATGGACTGAGACATCTGGGGGACTCTTGGAATGGTGGTACGACCATGGAGTTCCTCTCGCCTTTCCTGTTGAGAGTGCCTCCTCTTGAGATGGGACGGGAACGCCGGGAATTCTTTCCCGTTGAAAGCAGGGAAAGGATCCCTCATCTCGAGCTACGAGGGGGAAACGGGGCTCCTCTGGATGTGGGCGGGACCATCGTGCTTCCTCTCGAGTGGAGACCGGTATGGCGGTGAACTTCTTGAGTTGCAGCAAGGGTGTGAAAGACCCTTTGGAAGTTCCAGAGGTTAGGTGTCATTAGTCTCCAGACGCCTCATCGGAAATAGGCCTCATCTCGCCTGGAAGGGAGAACTTCCTGGATTTTCTCGAGATGCGGCAGGTGTTCTCGAGTTACGACGGGGACCTCAGGGACCCGCCCTGGTGGCCTCAGGAGAGGCCAGTCCCCATGCGAGTTGCTAGGGGGCCTCTCGGGATTCCTCTCCCGTCGATACCGGGGCCAAAAACCTTGTGTGGAGTCAGGGCCGGAACCGAGGATTCCTCTCAGGGGCTGACATGGATCTTTGGGTACTTCTGGAGTCTCCCCAGGGGAGTCAGGCCTCGTCTCGAGTGCGGGCATGCACGTGCACTTTCTTTCCAGGCTGTAGCAGCAATGTCACGCTTCCCGTCGCGTGGATCAAAGGATCTGTGGTTTTCCCTCGAGGCTTTCCCTCGAGGCTTTCCCACAGGGCTGTCCCACGTGCCACCGTGGTGTCAGTCGATCCTCGACATGAAAGATGAGCCAGTGCAGGGCAAAGAGTTTCCTCTGGAATGGACTGAGACATCTGGGGGACTCTTGGAATGGTGGTACGACCATGGAGTTCCTCTCGCCTTTCCTGTTGAGAGTTCCTCCTCTTGAGATGCGACGGGAACGCCGGGAATTCTTTCCCGTTGAAAGCAGGGAAAGGATCCCTCATCTCGAGCTACGAGGGGGAAACGGGGCTCCTCTGGATGTGGGCGGGACCATCGTGCTTCCTCTCGAGTGGAGACGGGTATGGCGGTGAACTTCTTGAGTTGCAGTAAGGGTGTGAAAGACCCTTTCGAAGTTCCAGAGGTTAGGTTTCATTATTTTCCAGACGCCTCATCGGAAATAGGCCTCATCTCGCCTGGAAGGGAGAACTTCCTGGATTTTCTCGAGTTGCGGCAGGTGTTCTCGACTTACGACGGGGACCTCAGGGACCCGCCCTGGTGGCCTCAGAAGAGGACAATCCCCATGCGAGTTGCTAGGGGGCCTCTCGGGAGTCCTCTCCCGTCGATACCGGGGCCAAAAACCTTGTGTGGAGTCAGGGCCGGAACCGAGGATTCCTCTCAGGGGCTGACATGGATCTTTGGGTACTTCTGGAGTCTCCCCAGGGGAGTCAGGCCTCGTCTCGAGTGGGGGCATGCACGTTCGCTTTCCGTCCAGGCTGTAGAAGCAATGTCACGCTTTCCGTTGCGGGGATCAAAGGATCTGTGGTTTTCCCTCGAGGCTTTCCCTCGAGGCTTTCCCACAGGGCTGTCCCACGTGCCACCGTGGTGTGAGTCGATCCTCGGCGTGAAAGATGAGCCAGTGCAGGGCAAAGAGGTTCCTCTGGAATGGACTGAGACATCTGGGGGACTCTTGGAATGGTGGTACGACCATGGAGTTCTTCTCGCCTTTCCTGTTGAGAGTGCCTCCTCTTAAGATGGGACGGGAACGCCGGGAATTCTTTCCCGTTGAAAGCAGGGAAAGGATCCCTCATCTCGAGCTACGAGGGGGAAACGGGGCTCCTCTGGATGTGGGCGGGACCATCGTGCTTCCTCTCGAGTGGAGACGGGTTTGGCGGTGAACTTCTTGAGTTGCAGCAAGGGTGTGAAAGACCCTTTCGAAGTTCCAGAGGTTAGGTGTCATTAGTCTCCAGACGCCTCATCGGAAACAGGCCTCATCTCGCCTGGAATGGAGAACTTCCTGGATTTTCTCGAGTTGCGGCAGGTGTTCTCGAGTTACGACGGGGACCTCAGGGACCCGCCCTGGTGGCCTCAGGAGAGGTCAGTCCCCATGCGTGTTGCTAGGGGGCCTCTCGGGATTCCTCTCCCGTCGATCCCGGGGCCAAAAACATTGTGTGGAGACAGGGCCGCAACCGAGGATTCCTCTCAGGGGCTGACATGGTTCTTTGGGTAATTCTGGAGTCTCCCCAGGGGAGTCAAGCCTCGTCTCGAGTGGGGGCATGCACGTGCGCTTTCCTTCCAGGCTGTAGCAGCAATGTCACGCTTCCCGTCGCGTGGATCAAAGGATCTGTGGTTTTACCTCGAGGCTTTCCCACAGGGCTGTCCCACGTGCCACCGTGGTGTGAGTCGATCCTCGGCGTGAAAGATGAGCCAGTGCAGGGCAAAGAGTTTCCTCTGGAATGGACTGAGACATCTGGGGGACTCTTGGAATGGTGGTACGACCATGGAGTTCCTCTCGCCTTTCCTGTTGAGAGTGCCTCCTCTTGAGATGCGCCGGGAACGCCGGGAATTCTTTCCCGTTGAAAGCAGGGAAAGGATCCCTCATCTCGAGCTCTGAGGGGGAAACGGGGCTCCTCTGGATGTGGGCGGGACCATCGTGCTTCCTCTCGAGTGGAGACGGGTATGGCGGTGAACTTCTTGAGTTGCAGCAAGGGTGTGAAAGACCCTTTGGAAGTTCCAGAGGTTAGGTGTCATTATTCTCCAGACTCCTCATCGGAAATAGGCCTCATCTCGCCTGGAAGGGAGAACTTCCTGGATTTTCTCGAGTTTCGGCAGGTGTTCTCGAGTTACGACGGGGACCTCAGGGACCCGCCCTGGTGGCCTCAGGAGAGGCCAGTCCCCATGCGAGTTGTTAGGGGCCCTCTCGGGATTCCTCTCCCGTCGATACCGGGGCCAAAACCCTTGTGTGGAGACAGGGCCGGAACCGAGGATTCCTCTCAGGGGCTGACATGGATCTTTGAGTACTTCTGGAGTCTCCCCAGGGGAGTCAAGCCTCGTCTCGAGTGGGGGCCTGCACGTGCGCTTTCCTTCCAGGCTGTAGCAGCAATGTCACGTTTCCCGTTGCGTGGATCAAAGGATCTGTGGTTTTCCCTCGAGGCTTTCCCTCGAGGCTTTCCCACAGGGCTGTCCCACGTGCCACCGTGGTGTGAGTCGATCCTCGGCCTGAAAGATGAGCCAGTGCAGGGCAAAGAGTTTCCTCTGGAATGGACTGAGACATCTGGGGGACTCTTGGAATGGTGGTACGACCATGGAGTTCCTCTCGCCTTTCCTGTTGAGAGTGCCTCCTCTTGAGATGCGCCGGGAACGCCGGGAATTCTTTCCCGTTGAAAGCAGGGAAAGGATCCCTCATCTCGAGCTACGAGGGGGAAACGGGGCTCCTCTGGATGTGGGCGGGACCATCGTGCTTCCTCTCGAGTGGAGACGGGTATGGCGGTGAACTTCTTGAGTTGCAGCAAGGGTGTGAAAGACCCTTTGGAAGTTCCAGAGGTTAGGTGTCATTATTCTCCAGACGCCTCATCGGAAATAGGCCTCATCTCGCCTGGAAGGGAGAACTTCCTGGATTTTCTCGAGTTGCGGCAGGTGTTCTCGAGTTACGACGGGGACCTCAGGGACCCGCCCTGGTGGCCTCAGTAGAGGCCAGTCCCCATGCGAGTTGCTAGGGGGCCTCTCGGGATTCCTCTCCCGTCGATACCGGGGCCAAAAACATTGTGTGGAGACAGGGCCGGAACCGAGGATTCCTCTCAGGGGCTGACATGGATCTTTGGGTACTTCTGGAGTCTCCCCAGGGGAGTCAAGCCTCGTCTCGAGTGGGGGCATGCACGTGCGCTTTCCTTCCAGGCTGTAGCAGCAATGTCAAAATTCCCGTCGCGTGGATCAAAGGATCTGTGGTTTTCCCTCGAGGCTTTCCCACAGGGCTGTCCCACGTGCCACCGTGGTGTGAGTCGATCCTCGGCGTGAAAGATGAGCCAGTGCAGGGCAAAGAGGTTCCTCTGGAATGGACTGAGACATCTGGGGGACTCTTGGAATGGTGGTACGACCATGGAGTTCCTCTCGCCTTTCCTGTTGAGAGTGCCTCCTCTTGAGATGCGACGGGAACGCCGGGAATTCTTTCCCGTTGAAAGCAGGGAAAGGATCCCTCATCTCGAGCTACGAGGGGGAAACGGGGCTCCTCTGGATGTGGGCGGGACCATCGTGCTTCCTCTCGAGTGGAGACGGGTATGGCGGTGAACTTCTTGAGTTGCAGCAAGGGTGTGAAAGACCCTTTGGAAGTTCCAGAGGTTAGGTGTCATTAGTCTCCAGACGCCTCATCGGAAATAGGCCTCATCTCGCCTGGAAGGGAGAACTTCCTGGATTTTCTCGAGTTGCGGCAGGTGTTCTCGAGTTACGACGGGGACCTCTGGGACCCGCCCTGGTGGCCTCAAGAGAGGTCAGTCCCCATGCGTGTTGCTAGGGGGCCTCTCGGGATTCCTCTCCCGTCGATACCGGGGCCAAAAATCTTGTGTGGAGACAGAGCCGGAACCGAGGATTCCTCTCAGGGGCTAACATGGATCTTTGGGTACTTCTGGAGTCTCCCCAGGGGAGTCAAGCCTCGTCTCGAGTGGGGGCATGCACGTGCGCTTTCCTTCCAGGCTGTAGCAGCAATGTCACGCTTCCCGTCGCGTGGATCAAAGGATCTGTGGATTTCCCTCGAGGCTTTCCCTCGAGGCTTTCCCACAGGGCTGTCCCACGTGCCACCGTGGTGTGAGTCGATCCTCGGCGTGAAAGATGAGCCAGTGCAGGGCAAAGAGTTTCCTCTGGAATGGACTGAGACTTCTGGGGGACTCTTGGAATGGTGGTACGACCATGGAGTTCCTCTCGCCTTTCCTGTTGAGAGTGCCTCCCCTTGAGATGCGCCGGGAACGCCGGGAATTCTTTCCCGTTGAAAGCAGGGAAAGGATCCCTCATCTCGAGCTACGAGGGGGAAACGGGGCTCCTCTGGATGTGGGCGGAACCATCGTGCTTCCTCTCGAGTGGAGACGGGTATGGCGGTGAACTTCTTGAGTTGCAGCAAGGGTGTGAAAGACCTTTTCGAATATCCAGAGGTTAGGTGTCATTAGTCTCCAGACGCATCATCGGAAATAGGCCTCATCTCGCCTGGAAGGGAGAACTTCCTGGATTTTCTCGAGATGCGGCAGGTGTTCTCGAGTTACGAAGGGGACCTCAGGGACCCGCCCTGGTGGCCTCAGGAGAGGCCAGTACCCATGCGAGTTGCTAGGGGGCCTCTCGGGATTCCTCTCCCGTCCATACCGGGGCCAAAAACCTTGTGTGGAGTCAGGGCCGGAACCGAGGATTCCTCTCAGGGGCTGACAGGGATCTTTGGGTACTTCTGGAGTCTCCCCAGGGGAGTTAAACCTCGTCTCGAGTGCGGGCATGCACGTGAGCTTTCCTTCCAGGCTGTAGCAGCAATGTCACGCTTCCCGTCGCGTGGATCAAAGGATCTGTGGTTTTCCCTCGAGGCTTTCCCTCGAGGCTTTCCCACAAGGCTGTCCCACGTGCCACCGTGGTGTGAGTCGATCCTCGGCGTGAAAGATGAGCCAGTGCAGGTCAAAGAGGTTCCTCTGGAATGGACTGAGACATCTGGGGGACTCTTGGAATGGTGGTACGACCATGGAGTTCCTCTCGCCTTTCCTGTTGAGAGTGCCTCCTCTTGAGATGCGACGGGAACGCCGGGAATTCTTTCCCATTGAAAGCAGGGAAAGGATCCCTGATCTCGAGCTACGAGGGGGAAACGGGGCTCCTCTGGATGTGGGCGGGACCATCGTGCTTCCTCTCGAGTGGAGACGGGTATGGCGGTGAACTTCTTGAGTGGCAGCAAGGGTGTGAAAGACCTTTTCGAAGTTCCAGAGGTTAGGTGTCATTAGTCTCCAGACGCCTCATCGGAAATAGGCCTCATCTCGCCTGGAAGGGAGAACTTCCTGGATTTTCTCGAGATGCGGCAGGTGTTCTCGAGTTACGACGGGGACCTCAGGGACCCGCCCTGGTGGCCTCAGTAGAGGCCAGTCCCCATGCGAGTCCCTAGGGGGCCTCTCGGGATTCCTCTCCCGTCGATACCGGGGCCAAAAACCTTGTGAGGAGTCAGGGCCGGAACCCAGGATTCCTCTCAGGGGCTGACATGGATCTTTGGGTACTTCTGGAGTCTCCTCAGGGGAGTCAGGCCTCGTCTCGAGTCGGGGCATGCACGTGCGCTTTCCTTCCAGGCTGTAGCAGCAATGTCACGCTTCCCGTCGCGTGGATCAAAGGATCTGTGGTTTTCCCTCGAGGCTTTCCCTCGAGGATTTCCCACAGGGCTGTCCCACGTGCCACCGTGGTGTGAGTCGATCCTCGGCGTGAAAGATGGGCCAGTGCAGGGCAAAGAGCTTCCTCTGGAATGGACTGAGACATCTGGGGGACTCTTGGAATGGTGGTACGACCATGGAGTTCCTCTCGCCTTTCCTGTTGAGAGTGCCTCCTCTTGAGATGGGACGGGAACGCCGGGAATTCTTTCCAGTTGAAAGCAGGGAAAGGATCCCTCATCTCGAGCTACGAGGGGGAAACGGGGCTCCTCTGGATGTGGGCGGGACCATCGTGCTTCCTCTCGAGTGGAGACGGGTTTGGCGGTGAACTTCTTGAGTTGCAGCAAGGGTGTGAAAGACCCTTTCGAAGTTCCAGAGGTTAGGTGTCATTAGTCTCCAGACGCCTCATCGGAAACAGGCCTCATCTAGCCTGGAAGGGAGAACTTCCTGGATTTTCTCGAGTTGCGGCAGGTGTTCTCGAGTTACGACGGGGACCTCAGGGACCCGCCCTGGTGGCCTCAGGAGAGGCCAGTCCCCATGCGAGTTGTTAGGGGCCCTCTCGGGATTCCTCTCCCGTTGATACCGGGGCCAAAAACCTTGTGTGGAGACAGGGCCGGAACCGAGGATTCCTCTCAGGGGCTGACAGGGATCTTTGGGTACTTCTGGAGCCTCCACAGGGGAGTCAGGCCTCGTCTGGAGTGGGGGCATGTACGTGCGCTTTCCTTCCAGGCTGTAGCAGCAATGTCACCCTTCCCGTCGCGTGGATCAAAGGATCTGTGGTTTTCCCTCGAGGCTTTCCCTCGAGGCTTTCCCACAGGGCTGTCCCACGTGCCACCGTGGTGTGAGTCGATCCTCGGCGTGAAAGATGAGCCAGTGCAGGGCAAAGAGGTTCCTCTGGAATGGACTGAGACATCTGGGGGACTCTTGGAATGGTGATACGACCATGGAGTTCCTCTCGCCTTTCCTGTTGACAGTGCCTCCTCTTGAGATGGGACGGGAACGCCGGGAATTCTTTCCCGTTGAAAGCAGGGAAAGGATCCCTCATCTCGAGCTACGAGGGGGAAACGGGGCTCCTCTGTATGTGGGCGGGACCATCGTGCTTCCTCTCGAGTGGAGACGGGTATGGCGGTGAACTTCTTGAGTTGCATCAAGGGTGTGAAAGACCTTTTAGAAGTTCCAGAGGTTAGGTGTCATTAGTCTCCAGACGCCTCATCGGAAATAGGCCTCATCTCGCCTGGAAGGGAGAACTTCCTGGATTTTCTCGAGATGCGGCAGGTGTTCTCGAGTTACGACGGGGACCTCAGGGACCCGCCCTGGTGGCCTCAGGAGAGGCCAGTCCCCATGCGAGTTGCTAGGGGGCCTCTCGGGATTCCTCTCCCGTCGATACCGGGGCCAAAAACCTTGTGTGGAGTCAGGGCCGGAACCGAGGATTCCTCTCAGGGGCTGACATGGATCTTTGGGTACTTCTGGAGTCTCCCCAGGGGAGTCAGGCCTCGTCTCGAGTGCGGGCATGCACGTGCACTTTCTTTCCAGGCTGTAGCAGCAATGTCACGCTTCCCGTCGCGTGGATCAAAGGATCTGTGGTTTTCCCTCGAGGCTTTCCCTCGAGGCTTTCCCACAGGGCTGTCCCACGTGCCACCGTGGTGTGAGTCGATCCTCGACATGAAAGATGAGCCAGTGCAGGGCAAAGAGTTTCCTCTGGAATGGACTGAGACATCTGGGGGACTCTTGGAATGGTGGTACGACCATGGAGTTCCTCTCGCCTTTCCTGTTGAGAGTGCCTCCTCTTGAGATGCGACGGGAACGCCGGGAATTCTTTCCCGTTGAAAGCAGGGAAAGGATCCCTCATCTCGAGCTACGAGGGGGAAACGGGGCTCCTCTGGATGTGGGCGGGACCATCGTGCTTCCTCTCGAGTGGAGACGGGTATGGCGGTGAACTTCTTGAGTTGCAGTAAGGGTGTGAAAGACCCTTTCGAAGTTCCAGAGGTTAGGTTTCATTATTTTCCAGACGCCTCATCGGAAATAGGCCTCATCTCGCCTGGAAGGGAGAACTTCCTGGATTTTCTCGAGATGCGGCAGGTGTTCTCGAGTTACGACGGGGACCTCAGGGACCCGCCCTGGTGGCCTCAGGAGAGGCCAGTCCCCATGCGAGTTGCTAGGGGGCCTCTCGGGAGTCCTCTCCCGTCGATACCGGGGCCAAAAACCTTGTGTGGAGTCAGGGCCGGAACCGAGGATTCCTCTCAGGGGCTGACATGGATCTTTGGGTACTTCTGGAGTCTCCCCAGGGGAGTCAGGCCTCGTCTCGAGTGGGGGCATGCACGTTCGCTTTCCGTCCAGGCTGTAGCAGCAATGTCACGCTTCCCGTTGCGGGGATCAAAGGATCTGTGGTTTTCCCTCGAGGCTTTCCCTCGAGGCTTTCCCACAGGGCTGTCCCACGTGCCACCGTGGTGTGAGTCGATCCTCGGCGTGAAAGATGAGCCAGTGCAGGGCAAAGAGGTTCCTCTGGAATGGACTGAGACATCTGGGGGACTCTTGGAATGGTGTTATGACCATGGAGTTCCTCTCGCCTTTCCTGTTGAGAGTGCCTCCTCTTGAGATGCGCCGGGAACGCCGGGAATTCTTTCCCATTGAAAGCAGGGAAAGGATCCCTCATCTCGAGCTACGAGGGGGAAACGGGGCTCCTCTGGATGTGGGTGGGACCATCGTGCTTCCTCTCGAGTGGAGACGGGAATGGCGGTGAACTTCTTGAGTTGCAGCAAGGGTGTGAAAGACCCTTTGGAAGTTCCAGAGGTTAGGTGTCATTATTCTCCAGACTCCTCATCGGAAATAGGCCTCATCTCGCCTGGAAGGGAGAACTTCCTGGATTTTCTCGAGTTGCGGCAGGTGTTCTCGAGTTACGACGGGGACCTCAGGGACCCGCCCTGGTGGCCTCAGGAGAGGCCAGTCCCCATTCGAGTTGTTAGGGGCCCTCTCGGGATTCCTCTCCCGTTGATACCGGGGCCAAAAACCTTGTGTGGAGACAGGGCCGGAACCGAGGATTCCTCTCAGGGGCTGACATGGATCTTTGGATACTTCTGGAGTCTCCCCAGGGGAGTCAAGCCTCGTCTAGAGTGGGGGCATGCACGTGCGCTTTCCTTCCAGGCTGTAGCAGCAATGTCACGTTTCCCGTCGCGTGGATCAAAGGATCTGTGGTTTTCCCTCAAGGCTTTCCCTCGAGGCTTTCCCACAGGGCTGTCCCACGTGCCACCGTGGTGTGATTCGATCCTCGGCCTGAAAGATGAGCCAGTGCAGGGCAAAGAGTTTCCTCTGGAATGGACTGAGACATCTGGGGGACTCTTGGAATGGTGGTATGACCATGGAGTTCCTCTCGCCTTTCCTGTTGAGAGTGCCTCCTCTTGAGATGCGACGGGAACGCCGGGAATTCTTTCCCGTTGAAAGCAGGGAAAGGATCCCTGATCTCGAGCTACGAGGGGGAAACGGGGCTCCTCTGGATGTGGGCGGGACCATCGTGCTTCCTCTCGAGTGGAGACGGGTATGGCGGTGAACTTCTTGAGTTGCAGCAAGGGTGTGAAAGACCCTTTGGAAGTTCCAGAGGTTAGGTGTCATTATTCTCCAGACGCCTCATCGGAAATAGGCCTCATCTCGCCTGGAAGGGAGAACTTCCTGGATTTTCTCGAGTTGCGGCAGGTGTTCTTGAGTTACGACGGGGACCTCAGGGACCCGCCCTGGTGGCCTCAGTAGAGGCCAGTCCCCATGCGAGTTGCTAGGGGGCCTCTCGGGATTCCTCTCCCGTCGATACCGGGGCCAAAAACCTTGTGTGGAGACAGGGCCGGAACCGAGGATTCCTCTCAGGGGCTGACAGGGATCTTTGGGTACTTCTGGAGCCTCTCCAGGGGAGTCAGGCCTCGTCTGGAGTGGGGGCATGTACGTGCGCTTTCCTTCCAGGCTGTAGCAGCAATGTCACCCTTCCCGTCGCGTGGATCAAAGGATCTGTGGTATTCCCTCGAGTCTTTCCCTCGAGGCTTTCCCACAGGGCTGTCCCACGTGCCACCGTGGTGTGAGTCGATCCTCGGCGTGAAAGATGAGCCAGTGCAGGGCAAAGAGGTTCCTCTGGAATGGACTGAGACATCTGGGGGACTCTTGGAATGGTGGTACGACCATGGAGTTCCTCTCGCCTTTCCTGTTGAGAGTGCCTCCTCTTGAGATGGGACGGGAACGCCGGGAATTCTTTCCCGTTGAAAGCAGGGAAAGGATCCCTCATCTCGAGCTACGAGGGGGAAACGGGGCTCCTCTGGATGTGGGCGGGACCATCGTGCTTCCTCTCGAGTGGAGACCGGTATGGCGGTGAACTTCTTGAGTTGCAGCAAGGGTGTGAAAGACCCTTTGGAAGTTCCAGAGGTTAGGTGTCATTAGTCTCCAGACGCCTCATCGGAAATAGGCCTCATCTCGCCTGGAAGGGAGAACTTCCTGGATTTTCTCGAGATGCGGCAGGTGTTCTCGAGTTACGACGGGGACCTCAGGGACCCGCCCTGGTGGCCTCAGGAGAGGCCAGTCCCCATGCGAGTTGCTAGGGGGCCTCTCGGGATTCCTCTCCCGTCGATACCGGGGCCAAAAACCTTGTGTGGAGTCAGGGCCGGAACCGAGGATTCCTCTCAGGGGCTGACATGGATCTTTGGGTACTTCTGGAGTCTCCCCAGGGGAGTCAGGCCTCGTCTCGAGTGCGGGCATGCACGTGCACTTTCTTTCCAGGCTGTAGCAGCAATGTCACTCTTCCCGTCGCGTGGATCAAAGGATCTGTGGTTTTCCCTCGAGGCTTTCCCTCGAGGCTTTCCCACAGGGCTGTCCCACGTGCCACCGTGGTGTCAGTCGATCCTCGACATGAAAGATGAGCCAGTGCAGGGCAAAGAGTTTCCTCTGGAATGGACTGAGACATCTGGGGGACTCTTGGAATGGTGGTACGACCATGGAGTTCCTCTCGCCTTTCCTGTTGAGAGTTCCTCCTCTTGAGATGCGACGGGAACGCCGGGAATTCTTTCCCGTTGAAAGCAGGGAAAGGATCCCTCATCTCGAGCTACGAGGGGGAAACGGGGCTCCTCTGGATGTGGGCTGGACCATCGTGCTTCCTCTCGAGTGGAGACGGGTATGGCGGTGAACTTCTTGAGTTGCAGTAAGGGTGTGAAAGACCCTTTCGAAGTTCCAGAGGTTAGGTTTCATTATTTTCCAGACGCCTCATCGGAAATAGGCCTCATCTCGCCTGGAAGGGAGAACTTCCTGGATTTTCTCGAGTTGCGGCAGGTGTTCTCGAGTTACGACGGGGACCTCAGGGACCCGCCCTGGTGGCCTCAGGAGAGGACAATCCCCATGCGAGTTGCTAGGGGGCCTCTCGGGAGTCCTCTCCCGTCGATACCGGGGCCAAAAACCTTGTGTGGAGTCAGGGCCGGAACCGAGGATTCCTCTCAGGGGCTGACATGGATCTTTGGGTACTTCTGGAGTCTCCCCAGGGGAGTCAGGCCTCGTCTCGAGTGGGGGCATGCACGTTCGCTTTCCGTCCAGGCTGTAGCAGCAATGTCACGCTTTCCGTTGCGGGGATCAAAGGATCTGTGGTTTTCCCTCGAGGCTTTCCCTCGAGGCTTTCCCACAGGGCTGTCCCACGTGCCACCGTGGTGTGAGTCGATCCTCGGCGTGAAAGATGAGCCAGTGCAGGGCAAAGAGGTTCCTCTGGAATGGACTGAGACATCTGGGGGACTCTTGGAATGGTGGTACGACCATGGAGTTCTTCTCGCCTTTCCTGTTGAGAGTGCCTCCTCTTAAGATGGGACGGGAACGCCGGGAATTCTTTCCCGTTGAAAGCAGGGAAAGGATCCCTCATCTCGAGCTACGAGGGGGAAACGGGGCTCCTCTGGATGTGGGCGGGACCATCGTGCTTCCTCTCGAGTGGAGACGGGTTTGGCGGTGAACTTCTTGAGTTGCAGCAAGGGTGTGAAAGACCCTTTCGAAGTTCCAGAGGTTAGGTGTCATTAGTCTCCAGACGCCTCATCGGAAACAGGCCTCATCTCGCCTGGAAGGGAGAACTTCCTGGATTTTCTCGAGTTGCGGCAGGTGTTCTCGAGTTACGACGGGGACCTCAGGGACCCGCCCTGGTGGCCTCAGGAGAGGTCAGTCCCCATGCGTGTTGCTAGGGGGCCTCTCGGGATTCCTCTCCCGTCGATCCCGGGGCCAAAAACATTGTGTGGAGACAGGGCCGCAACCGAGGATTCCTCTCAGGGGCTGACATGGTTCTTTGGGTAATTCTGGAGTCTCCCCAGGGGAGTCAAGCCTCGTCTCGAGTGGGGGCATGCACGTGCGCTTTCCTTCCAGGCTGTAGCAGCAATGTCACGCTTCCCGTCGCGTGGATCAAAGGATCTGTGGTTTTACCTCGAGGCTTTCCCACAGGGCTGTCCCACGTGCCACCGTGGTGTGAGTCGATCCTCGGCGTGAAAGATGAGCCAGTGCAGGGCAAAGAGTTTCCTCTGGAATGGACTGAGACATCTGGGGGACTCTTGGAATGGTGGTACGACCATGGAGTTCCTCTCGCCTTTCCTGTTGAGAGTGCCTCCTCTTGAGATGCGCCGGGAACGCCGGGAATTCTTTCCCGTTGAAAGCAGGGAAAGGATCCCTCATCTCGAGCTCTGAGGGGGAAACGGGGCTCCTCTGGATGTGGGCGGGACCATCGTGCTTCCTCTCGAGTGGAGACGGGTATGGCGGTGAACTTCTTGAGTTGCAGCAAGGGTGTGAAAGACCCTTTGGAAGTTCCAGAGGTTAGGTGTCATTATTCTCCAGACTCCTCATCGGAAATAGGCCTCATCTCGCCTGGAAGGGAGAACTTCCTGGATTTTCTCGAGTTTCGGCAGGTGTTCTCGAGTTACGACGGGGACCTCAGGGACCCGCCCTGGTGGCCTCAGGAGAGGCCAGTCCCCATGCGAGTTGTTAGGGGCCCTCTCGGGATTCCTCTCCCGTCGATACCGGGGCCAAAACCCTTGTGTGGAGACAGGGCCGGAACCGAGGATTCCTCTCAGGGGCTGACATGGATCTTTGAGTACTTCTGGAGTCTCCCCAGGGGAGTCAAGCCTCGTCTCGAGTGGGGGCATGCACGTGCGCTTTCCTTCCAGGCTGTAGCAGCAATGTCACGTTTCCCGTTGCGTGGATCAAAGGATCTGTGGTTTTCCCTCGAGGCTTTCCCTCGAGGCTTTCCCACAGGGCTGTCCCACGTGCCACCGTGGTGTGAGTCGATCCTCGGCCTGAAAGATGAGCCAGTGCAGGGCAAAGAGTTTCCTCTGGAATGGACTGAGACATCTGGGGGACTCTTGGAATGGTGGTACGACCATGGAGTTCCTCTCGCCTTTCCTGTTGAGAGTGCCTCCTCTTGAGATGCGCCGGGAACGCCGGGAATTCTTTCCCGTTGAAAGCAGGGAAAGGATCCCTCATCTCGAGCTACGAGGGGGAAACGGGGCTCCTCTGGATGTGGGCGGGACCATCGTGCTTCCTCTCGAGTGGACACGGGTATGGCGGTGAACTTCTTGAGTTGCAGCAAGGGTGTGAAAGACCCTTTCGAAGTTCCAGAGGTTAGGTGTCATTATTCTCCAGACGCCTCATCGGAAATAGGCCTCATCTCGCCTGGAAGGGAGAACTTCCTGGATTTTCTCGAGTTGCGGCAGGTGTTCTCGAGTTACGACGGGGACCTCAGGGACCCGCCCTGGTGGCCTCAGTAGAGGCCAGTCCCCATGCGAGTTGCTAGGGGGCCTCTCGGGATTCCTCTCCCGTCGATACCGGGGCCAAAAACATTGTGTGGAGACAGGGCCGGAACCGAGGATTCCTCTCAGGGGCTGACATGGATCTTTGGGTACTTCTGGAGTCTCCCCAGGGGAGTCAAGCCTCGTCTCGAGTGGGGGCATGCACGTGCGCTTTCCTTCCAGGCTGTAGCAGCAATGTCAAAATTCCCGTCGCGTGGATCAAAGGATCTGTGGTTTTCCCTCGAGGCTTTCCCACAGGGCTGTCCCACGTGCCACCGTGGTGTGAGTCGATCCTCGGCGTGAAAGATGAGCCAGTGCAGGGCAAAGAGGTTCCTCTGGAATGGACTGAGACATCTGGGGGACTCTTGGAATGGTGGTACGACCATGGAGTTCCTCTCGCCTTTCCTGTTGAGAGTGCCTCCTCTTGAGATGCGACGGGAACGCCGGGAATTCTTTCCCGTTGAAAGCAGGGAAAGGATCCCTCATCTCGAGCTACGAGGGGGAAACGGGGCTCCTCTGGATGTGGGCGGGACCATCGTGCTTCCTCTCGAGTGGAGACGGGTATGGCGGTGAACTTCTTGAGTTGCAGCAAGGGTGTGAAAGACCCTTTGGAAGTTCCAGAGGTTAGGTGTCATTATGCTCCAGACGCCTCATCGGAAATAGGCCTCATCTCGCCTGGAAGGGAGAACTTCCTGGATTTTCTCGAGTTGCGGCAGGTGTTCTCGAGTTACGACGGGGACCTCAGGGACCTGCCCTGGTGGCCTCAGGAGAGGCCAGACCCCATGCGAGTTGCTAGGGGGCCTCTCGGGATTCCTCTCCCGTCGATACCGGGGCCAAAAACCTTGTGTGGAGACAGGGCCGGAACCGAGGATTCCTCTCAGGGGCTGACATGGATCTTTGGGTACTTCTGGAGTCTCCCCAGGGGAGTCAAGCCTCGTCTCGAGTGGGGGCATGCACGTGCTCTTTCCTTCCAGGCTGTAGCAGCAATGTCACGCTTCCCGATGCGGGGATCAAAGGATCTGTGGTTTTCCCTCGAGGCTTTCCCTCGAGGCTTTCCCACAGGGCTGTCCCACGTGACACCGTGGTGTGAGTCGATCCTCGGCGTGAAAGATGAGCCAGTGCAGGGCAAAGAGGTTCCTCTGGAATGGACTGAGACATCTGGGGGACTCTTGGAATGGTGTTATGACCATGGAGTTCCTCTCGCCTTTCCTGTTGAGAGTGCCTCCTCTTGAGATGCGCCGGGAACGCCGGGAATTCTTTCCCGTTGAAAGCAGGGAAAGGATCCCTCATCTCGAGCTACGAGGGGGAAACGGGGCTCCTCTGGATGTGGGCGGGACCATCGTGCTTCCTCTCGAGTGGAGACGGGTATGGCGGTGAACTTCTTGAGTTGCAGCAAGGGTGTGAAAGACCCTTTGGAAGTTCCAGAGGTTAGGTGTCATTATTCTCCAGACGCCTCATCGGAAATAGGCCTCATCTCGCCTGGAAGGGAGAACTTCCTGGATTTTCTCGAGTTGCGGCAGGTGTTCTCGAGTTACGACGGGGACCTCAGGGACCCGCTCTGGTGGCCTCAGGAGAGGCCAGTCCCCATGCGAGTTGCTAGGGGCCCTCTCGGGATTCCTCTCCCGTCGATACCGGGGCCAAAAACCTTGTGTGGAGACAGGGCCGGAACCGAGGATTCCTCTCAGGGACTGACATGGATCTTTGGGTACTTCTGGAGTCTCCCCAGGTGAGTCAAGCCTCGTCTAGAGTGGGGGCATGCACGTGCGCTTTCCTTCCAGGCTGTAGCAGCAATGTCACGTTTCCCGTCGCGTGGATCAAAGGATCTGTGGTTTTCCCTCGAGGCTTTCCCTCGAGGCTTTCCCACAGGGCTGTCCCACGTGCCACCGTGGTGTGAGTCGATCCTCGGCGTGAAAGATGAGCCAGTGCAGGGCAAAGAGGTTCCTCTGGAATGGACTGAGACATCTGGGGGACTCTTGGAATGGTGGTACGACCATGGAGTTCCTCTCTCCTTTCCTGTTGAGAGTGCCTCCTCTTGAGATGCGACGGGAACGCCGGGAATTCTTTCCCGTTGAAAGCAGGGAAAGGATCCCTCATCTCGAGCTACGAGGGGGAAACGGGGCTCCTCTGGATGTGGGCGGGACCATCGTGCTTCCTCTCGAGTGGAGACGGGTATGGCGGTGAACTTCTTGAGTTGCAGCAAGGGTGTGAAAGACCCTTTGGAAGTTCCAGAGGTTAGGTGTCATTATGCTCCAGACGTCTCATCGGAAATAGGCCTCATCTCGCCTGGAAGGGAGAACTTCCTGGATTTTCTCGAGTTGCGGCAGGTGTTCTCGAGTTACGACGGGGACCTCAGGGACCCGCCCTGGTGGCCTCAGGAGAGGCCAGTCCCCATGCGAGTTGCTAGGGGGCCTCTCGGGATTCCTCTCCCGTCGATACCGGGGCCAAAAACCTTGTGTGGAGACAGGGCCGGAACCGAGGATTCCTCTCAGGGGCTGACATGGATCTTTGGGAACTTCTGGAGTCTCCCCAGGGGAGTCAAGCCTCGTCTCGAGTGGGGGCATACACGTGCTCTTTCCTTCCAGGCTGTAGCAGCAATGTCACGCTTCCCGTTGCGGGGATCAAAGGATCTGTGGTTTTCCCTCGAGGCTTTCCTTCGAGGCTTTCCCACAGGGCTGTCCCACGTGCCACCGTGGTGTGAGTCGATCCTCGGCGTGAAAGATGAGCCAGTGCAGGGCAAAGAGGTTCCTCTGGAATGGACTGAGACATCTGGGGGACTCTTGGAATGGTGTTATGACCATGGAGATCCTCTCGTCTTTCCTGTTAAGAGTGCCTCCTCTTGAGATGCGCCGGGAACGCCGGGAATTCTTTCCCGTTGAAAGCAGGGAAAGGATCCCTCATCTCGAGCTACGAGGCGGAAACGGGGCTCCTCTGGATGTGGGCGGGACCATCGTGCTTCCTCTCGAGTGGAGACGGGTATGGCGGTGAACTTCTTGAGTAGCAGCAAGGGTGGGAAAGACCCTTTCGACGTTCCAGAGGTTAGGTGTCATTAGTCTCCAGACACCTCATCGGAAATAGGCCTCATCTCGCCTGGAAGGGAGAACTTCCTGGATTTTCTCGAGATGCGGCAGGTGTTCTCGAGTTACGACGGGGACCTCAGGGACCCGCCCTGGTGGCCTCAGGAGAGGCCAGTCCCCATGCAAGTTGCTAGGGGGCCTCTCGGGATTCCTCTCCCGTCCATACCGGGGCCAAAAACCTTGTGTGGAGACAGGGCCGGAACCGAGGATTCCTCTCAGGGGCTGACATGGATCTTTGGGTACTTCTGGAGTCTCCCCAGGGGAGTTAGGCCTCGTCTCGAGTGCGGGCATGCACGTGAGCTTTCCTTCCAGGCTGTAGCAGCAATGTCACGCTTCCCGTCGCGTGGATCAAAGGATCTGTGGTTTTCCCTCGAGGCTTTCCCTCGAGGCTTTCCCACAGGGCTGTCCCACGTGCCACCGTGGTGTGAGTCGATTCTCGGCGTGAAAGATGAGCCAGTGCAAGGCAAAGAGGTTCCGCTGGAATGCACTGACACATCTGGGGGACTCTTGGAATGGTGGTACGACCATGGAGTTCCTCTCGCCTTTCCTGTTGAGAGTGCCTGCTCTTGAGATGCGACGGGAACGCCGGGAATTCTTTCCCGTTGAAAGCAGGGAAAGGATCCCTCATCTCGAGCTCCGAGGGAGAAACGGGGCTCCTCTGGATGTGGGCGGGACCATCGTGCTTCCTCTCGAGTGGAGACGGGTATGGCGGTGAACTTCTTGAGTTGCAGCAAGGGTGTGAAAGACCCTTTGGAAGTTCCAGAGGTTAGGTGTCATTAGTCTCCAGACGCCTCATCGGAAATAGGCCTCATCTCGCCTGGAAGGGAGAACTTCCTGGATTTTCTCGAGTTGCGGCAGGTGTTCTCGAGTTACGACGGGGACCTAAGGGACCCGCTCTGGTGGCCTCAGGAGAGGCCAGTCCCCATGCGAGTTGCTAGGGGGCCTCTCGGGATTCCTCTCCCGTCGATACCGGGGCCAAAAACCTTGTGTGGAGACTGGGCCGGAACCGAGGATTCCTCTCAGGGGCTGACATGGATCTTTGGGTACTTCTGGAGTCTCCCCAGGGGAGTGAAGCCTCGTCTCGAGTGGGGGCATGCACGTGCGCTTTCCTTCCAGGCTGTAGCAGCAATGTCACGCTTCCCGTCGCGTGGATCAAAGGATCTGTGGTTTTCCCTCGAGGCTTTCCCTCGAGGCTTTCCCACAGTGCTGTCCCACGTGCCACCGTGGTGTGAGTCGATCCTCGGCGTGAAAGATGAGCCAGTGCAGGGCAAAGAGGTTCCTCTGGAATGGACTGAGACATCTGGGGGACTCTTGGAATGGTGGTACGACCATGGAGTTCCTCTCGCCTTTCCTGTTGAGAGTGCCTCCTCTTGAGATGCGCCGGGAACGCCGGGAATTCTTTCCCGTTGAAAGCAGGGAAAGGATCCCTCATCTCGAGCTACGAGGGGGAAACGGGGCTCCTCTGGATGTGGGCGGGACCATCGTGCTTCCTCTCGAGTGGAGACGGGTATGGCGGTGAACTTCTTGAGTTGCAGCAAGGGTGTGAAAGACCCTTTGGAAGTTCCAGAGGTTAGGTGTCATTATGCTCCAGACGTCTCATCGGAAATAGGCCTCATCTCGCCTGGAAGGGAGAACTTCCTGGATTTTCTCGAGTTGCGGCAGGTGTTCTCGAGTTACGACGGGGACCTCAGGGACCCGCCCTGGTGGCCTCAGGAGAGGCCAGTCCCCATGCGAGTTGCTAGGGGGCCTCTCGGGATTCCTCTCCCGTCGATACCGGGGCCAAAAACCTTGTGTGGAGACAGGGCCGGAACCGAGGATTCCTCTCAGGGGCTGACATGGATCTTTGGGTACTTCTGGAGTCTCCCCAGGGGAGTCAAGCCTCGTCTCGAGTGGGGGCATACACGTGCTCTTTCCTTCCAGGCTGTAGCAGCAATGTCACGCTTCCCGTTGCGGGGATCAAAGGATCTGTGGTTTTCCCTCGAGGCTTTCCTTCGAGGCTTTCCCACAGGGCTGTCCCACGTGCCACCGTGGTGTGAGTCGATCCTCGGCGTGAAAGATGAGCCAGTGCAGGGCAAAGAGGTTCCTCTGGAATGGACTGAGACATCTGGGGGACTCTTGGAATGGTGTTATGACCATGGAGATCCTCTCGTCTTTCCTGTTAAGAGTGCCTCCTCTTGAGATGCGCCGGGAACGCCGGGAATTCTTTCCCGTTGAAAGCAGGGAAAGGATCCCTCATCTCGAGCTACGAGGCGGAAACGGGGCTCCTCTGGATGTGGGCGGGACCATCGTGCTTCCTCTCGAGTGGAGACGGGTATGGCGGTGAACTTCTTGAGTAGCAGCAAGGGTGGGAAAGACCCTTTCGACGTTCCAGAGGTTAGGTGTCATTAGTCTCCAGACACCTCATCGGAAATAGGCCTCATCTCGCCTGGAAGGGAGAACTTCCTGGATTTTCTCGAGATGCGGCAGGTGTTCTCGAGTTACGACGGGGACCTCAGGGACCCGCCCTGGTGGCCTCAGGAGAGGCCAGTCCCCATGCAAGTTGCTAGGGGGCCTCTCGGGATTCCTCTCCCGTCCATACCGGGGCCAAAAACCTTGTGTGGAGACAGGGCCGGAACCGAGGATTCCTCTCAGGGGCTGACATGGATCTTTGGGTACTTCTGGAGTCTCCCCAGGGGAGTTAGGCCTCGTCTCGAGTGCGGGCATGCACGTGAGCTTTCCTTCCAGGCTGTAGCAGCAATGTCACGCTTCCCGTCGCGTGGATCAAAGGATCTGTGGTTTTCCCTCGAGGCTTTCCCTCGAGGCTTTCCCACAGGGCTGTCCCACGTGCCACCGTGGTGTGAGTCGATTCTCGGCGTGAAAGATGAGCCAGTGCAAGGCAAAGAGGTTCCGCTGGAATGGACTGACACATCTGGGGGACTCTTGGAATGGTGGTACGACCATGGAGTTCCTCTCGCCTTTCCTGTTGAGAGTGCCTGCTCTTGAGATGCGACGGGAACGCCGGGAATTCTTTCCCGTTGAAAGCAGGGAAAGGATCCCTCATCTCGAGCTCCGAGGGAGAAACGGGGCTCCTCTGGATGTGGGCGGGACCATCGTGCTTCCTCTCGAGTGGAGACGGGTATGGCGGTGAACTTCTTGAGTTGCAGCAAGGGTGTGAAAGACCCTTTGGAAGTTCCAGAGGTTAGGTGTCATTAGTCTCCAGACGCCTCATCGGAAATAGGCCTCATCTCGCCTGGAAGGGAGAACTTCCTGGATTTTCTCGAGTTGCGGCAGGTGTTCTCGAGTTACGACGGGGACCTAAGGGACCCGCTCTGGTGGCCTCAGGAGAGGCCAGTCCCCATGCGAGTTGCTAGGGGGCCTCTCGGGATTCCTCTCCCGTCGATACCGGGGCCAAAAACCTTGTGTGGAGACTGGGCCGGAACCGAGGATTCCTCTCAGGGGCTGACATGGATCTTTGGGTACTTCTGGAGTCTCCCCAGGGGAGTGAAGCCTCGTCTCGAGTGGGGGCATGCACGTGCGCTTTCCTTCCAGGCTGTAGCAGCAATGTCACGCTTCCCGTCGCGTGGATCAAAGGATCTGTGGTTTTCCCTCGAGGCTTTCCCTCGAGGCTTTCCCACAGTGCTGTCCCACGTGCCACCGTGGTGTGAGTCGATCCTCGGCGTGAAAGATGAGCCAGTGCAGGGCAAAGAGGTTCCTCTGGAATGGACTGAGACATCTGGGGGACTCTTGGAATGGTGGTACGACCATGGAGTTCCTCTCGCCTTTCCTGTTGAGAGTGCCTCCTCTTGAGATGCGCCGGGAACGCCGGGAATTCTTTCCCGTTGAAAGCAGGGAAAGGATCCCTCATCTCGAGCTACGAGGGGGAAACGGGGCTCCTCTGGATGTGGGCGGGACCATCGTGCTTCCTCTCGAGTGGAGACGGGTATGGCGGTGAACTTCTTGAGTTGCAGCAAGGGTGTGAAAGACCCTTTGGAAGTTCCAGAGGTTAGGTGTCATTATGCTCCAGACGCCTCATCGGAAATAGGCCTCATCTCGCCTGGAAGGGAGAACTTCCTGGATTTTCTCGAGTTGCGGCAGGTGTTCTCGAGTTACGACGGGGACCTCAGGGACCCGCCCTGGTGGCCTCAGGAGAGGCCAGTCCCCATGCGAGTTGCTAGGGGGCCTCTCGGGATTCCTCTCCCGTCGATACCGGGGCCAAAAACCTTGTGTGGAGTCAGGGCCGGAACCGAGGATTCCTCTCAGGGGCTGACATGGATCTTTGGGTACTTCTGGAGTCTCCCCAGGGGAGTTAGGCCTCGTCTCGAGTGCGGGCATGCACGTGAGCTTTCCTTCCAGGCTGTAGCAGCAATGTCACGCTTCCCGTCGCGTGGATCAAAGGATCTGTGGTTTTCCCTCGAGGCTTTCCCTCGAGGCTTTCCCACAGGGCTGTCCCACGTGCCACCGTGGTGTGAGTCGATCCTCGGCGTGAAATATGAGCCAGTGCAGGGCAAAGAGGTTCCTCTGGAAAGGACTGAGACATCTGGGGGACTCTTGGAATGGTGGTACGACCATGGGGTTCCTCTCGCCTTTTCTGTTGAGAGTGCCTCCTCTTGAGATGCGACGGGAACGCCGGGAATTCTTTCCCGTTGAAAGCAGGGAAAGGATCCCTCATCTCGAGCTACCAGGGAGAAACGGGGCTCCTCTGGATGTGGGCGGGACCATCGTGCTTCCTCTCGAGTGGAGACGGGTATGGCGGTGAACTTCTTGAGTTGCAGCAAGGGTGTGAAAGACCCTTTCGAAGTTCCAGAGGTTAGGTGTCATTATTCTCCAGACGCCTCATCGGAAATAGGCCTCATCTCGCCTGGAAGGGAGAACTTCCTGGATTTTCTCGAGTTGCGGCAGGTGTTCTCGAGTTACGACGGGGACCTCAGGGACCCGCCCTGGTGGCCTCAGGAGAGGCCAGTCCCCATGCTAGTTGCTAGGGGGCCTCTCGGGATTCCTCTCCCTTCGATACCGGGGCCAAAAACCTTGTGTGGAGACAGGGCCGGAACCGAGGATTCCTCTCAGGGGCTGACATGGATCTTTGGGTACTTCTGGAGTCTCCCCAGGGGAGTCAAGCCTCGTCTCGAGTGGGGGCATGCACGTGCGCTTTCCTTCCAGGCTGTAGCAGCAATGTCACGCTTCCCGTCGCGTGGATCAAAGGATCTGTGGTTTTCCCTCGAGGCTTTCCCTCGAGGCTTTCCCACAGGGCTGTCCCACGTGCCACCGTGGTGTGAGTCGATCCTCGGCGTGAAAGATGAGCCAGTGCAGGGCAAAGAGGTTCCTCTGGAATGGACTGAGACATCTGGGGGACTCTTGGAATGGTGGTACGACCATGGAGTTCCTCTCGCCTTTCCTGTTGAGAGTGCCTCCTCTTGAGATGCGACGGGAACGCCGGGAATTCTTTCCCGTTGAAAGCAGGGAAAGGATCCCTCATCTCGAGCTACGAGGGGGAAACGGGGCTCCTCTGGATGTGGGCGGGACCATCGTGCTTCCTCTCGAGTGGAGACGGGTATGGCGGTGAACTTCTTGAGTTGCAGCAAGGGTGTGAAAGACCCTTTGGAAGCTCCAGAGGTTAGGTGTCATTATGCTCCATACGCCTCATCGGAAATAGGCCTCATCTCGCCTGGAAGGGAGAACTTCCTGGATTTTCTCGAGTTGCGGCAGGTGTTCTCGAGTTACGACGGGGACCTCAGGGACCCGCCCTGGTGGCCTCAGGAGAGGCCAGTCCCCATGGGAGTTGCTAGGGGGCCTCTCGGGATTCCTCTCCCGTCGATACCGGGGCCAAAAACCTTGTGTGGAGACAGGGCCGGAACCGAGGATTCCTCTCAGGGGCTGACATGGATCTTTGGGTACTTCTGGAGTCTCCCCAGGGGAGTCAAGCCTCGTCTCGAGTTGGGGCATGCACGTGCGCTTTCCTTCCAGGCTGTAGCAGCAATGTCACGCTTCCCGTCGCGTGGATCAAAGGATCTGTGGTTTTCCCTCGAGGCTTTCCCTCGAGGCTTTCCCACAGGGCTGTCCCACGTGCCACCGTGGTGTGAGTCGATCCTTGGCCTGAAAGATGAGCCAGTGCAGGGCAAAGAGGTTCCTCTGGAATGGACTGAGACATCTGGGGGACTCTTGGAATGGTGGTACGACCATGGAGTTCCTCTCGCCTTTCCTGTTGAGAGTGCCTCCTCTTGAGATGCGACGGGAACGCCGGGAATTCTTTCCCGTTGAAAGCAGGGAAAGGATCCCTCATCTCGAGCTACGAGGGGGAAACGGGGCTCCTCTGGATGTGGGCGGGACCATCGTGCTTCCTCTCGAGTGGAGACGGGTATGGCGGTGAACTTCTTGAGTTGCAGCAAGGGTGTGAAAGACACTTTGGAAGTTCCAGAGGTTAGGTGTCATTATGCTCCAGACGCCTCATCGGAAATAGGCCTCATCTCGCCTGGAAGGGAGAACTTCCTGGATTTTCTCGAGTTGCGGCAGGTGTTCTCGAGTTACGACGGGGACCTCAGGGACCCGCCCTGGTGGCCTCAGGAGAGGCCAGTCCCCATGCGAGTTGCTAGGGGGCCTCTCGGGATTCCTCTCCCGTCGATACCGGGGCCAAAAACCTTGTGTGGAGACAGGGCCGGAACCGAGGATTCCTCTCAGGGGCTGACATGGATCTTTGGGTACTTCTGGAGTCTCCCCAGGGGAGTCAAGCCTCGTCTCGAGTGGGGGCATGCACGTGCTCTTTCCTTCCAGGCTGTAGCAGCAATGTCACACTTCCCGTTGCGGGGATCAAAGGATCTGTGGTTTTCCCTCGAGGCTTTCCCTCGAGGCTTTCCCACAGGGCTGTCCCACGTGCCACCGTGGTGTGAGTAGATCCTCGGCGTGAAAGATGAGCCAGTGCAGGGCAAAGAGGTTCCTCTGGAATGGACTGAGACATCTGGGGGACTCTTGGAATGGTGTTATGACCATGGAGTTCCTCTCGCCTTTCCTGTTGAGAGTGCCTCCTCTTGAGATGCGCCGGGAACGCCGGGAATTCTTTCCCGTTGAAAGCAGGGAAAGGATCCCTCATCTCGAGCTACGAGGGGGAAACGGGGCTCCTCTGGATGTGGGCGGGACCATCGTGCTTCCTCTCGAGTGGAGACGGGTATGGCGGTGAACTTCTTGAGTTGCAGCAAGGGTGGGAAAGACCCTTTCGACGTTCCAGAGGTTAGGTGTCATTAGTCTCCAGACACCTCATCGGAAATAGGCCTCATCTCGCCTGGAAGGGAGAACTTCCTGGATTTTCTCGAGTTGCGGCAGGTGATCTCGAGTTACGACGGGGACCTCAGGGACCCGCCTTGTTGGCATCAGGAGAGGCCAGTCCCCATGCGAGTTGCTAGGGGGCCTCTCGGGATTCCTCTCCCGTCGATACCGGGGCCAAAAACCTTGTGAGGAGTCAGGGCCGGAACCCAGGATTCCTCTCAGGGGCTGACATGGATCTTTGGGTACTTCTGGAGTCTCCCCAGGGGAGTTAGGCCTCGTCTCGAGTGCGGGCATGCACGTGAGCTTTCCCTCCAGGCTGTAGCAGCAATGTCACGCTTCCCGTCGCATGGATCAAAGGATCTGTGGTTTTCCCTCGAGGCTTTCCCTCGAGGCTTTCCCACAGGGCTGTCCCACGTGCCACCGTGGTGTGAGTCGATCCTCGGCGTGAAAGATGAGCCAGTGCAGGGCAAAGAGGTTCCGCTGGAATGGACTGAGACATCTGGGGGACTCTTGGAATGGTGGTACGACCATGGAGTTCCTCTCGCCTTTCCTGTTGAGAGTGCCTCCTCTTGAGATGCGACGGGAACGCCGGGAATTCTTTCCCGTTGAAAGCAGGGAAAGGATCCCTCATCTCGAGCTACGAGGGAGAAAAGGGGCTCCTCTGGATGTGGGCGGGACCATCGTGCTTCCTCTCGAGTGGAGACGGGTATGGCGGTGAACTTCTTGAGTTGCAGCAAGGGTGTGAAAGACCCGTTGGAAGTTCCAGAGGTTAGGTGTCATTATGCTCCAGACGCCTCATCGGAAACAGGCCTCATCTAGCCTGGAAGGGAGAACTTCCTGGATTTTCTCGAGTTGCGGCAGGTGTTCTCGAGTTACGACGGGGACCTCAGGGACCCGCCCTGGTGGCCTCAGGAGAGGCCAGTCCCCATGCGAGTTGATAGGGGGCCTCTCGGGATTCCTCTCCCGTCGATACCGGGGCCGAAAACCTTGTGTGGAGACAGGGCCGGAACCGAGGATTCCTCTCAGGGGCTGACATGGATCTTTGGGTACTTCTGGAGTCTCCCCAGGGGAGTCAAGCCTCGTCTCGAGTGGGGGCATGCACGTGCTCTTTCCTTCCAGGCTGTAGCAGCAATGTCACGCTTCCCGTCGCGTGGATCAAAGGATCTGTGGTTTTCCCTCGAGGCTTTCCCTCGAGGCTTTCCCACAGGGCTGTCCCACGTGCCACCGTGGTGTGAGTCGATCCTCGGCGTGAAAAATGAGCCATTGCAGGGCAAAGAGTTTCCTCTCGAATGGACTGAGACATCTGGGGGACTCTTGGAATGGTGGTACGACCATGGAGTTCCTCTCGCCTTTCCTGTTGAGAGTGCCTCCTCTTGAGATGCGATGGGAACGCCGGGAATTCTTTCCCGTTGAAAGCAGGGAAAGGATCCCTCATCTCGAGCTACGAGGGGGAAACGGGGCTCCTCTGGATGTGGTCGGGACCATCGTGCTTCCTCTCGAGTGGAGACGGGTATGGCGGTGAACTTCTTGAGTTGCAGCAAGGGTGTGAAAGACCCTTTGGAAGTTCCAGAGGTTAGGTGTCATTAGTCTCCAGACGCCTCATCGGAAATAGGCCTCATCTCGCCTGGAAGGGAGAACTTCCTGGATTTTCTCGAGATGCGGCAGGTGTTCTCGAGTTACGACGGGGACCTCAGGGACCCGCCCTGGTGGCCTCAGGAGAGGCCAGTCCCCATGCGAGTTGCTAGGGGGCCTCTCGGGATTCCTCTCCCGTCGATACCGGGGCCAAAAACCTTGTGAGGAGTCAGAGCCGGAACCCAGGATTCCTCTCAGGGGCTGACATGGATCTTTGGGTACTTCTGGAGTCTCCCCAGGGGAGTCAAGCCTCGTCTCGAGTAGGGGCATGCACGTGCGCTTTCCTTCCAGGCTGTAGCAGCAATGTCACGCTTCCCGTCGCCTGGATCAAAGGATCTGTGGTTTTCCCTCGAGGCTTTCCCTCGAGGCTTTCCCACAGGGCTCTCCCACGTGCCACCTTGGTGTGAGTCGATCCTCGGCGTGAAAGATGAGCCAGTGCAGGGCAAAGAGGTTCCTCTGGAATGGACTGAGACATCTGGGGGACTCTTGAAATGGTGGTACGACCATGGAGTTCCTCTCGCCTTTCCTGTTGAGAGTGCCTCCTCTTGAGATGCGACGGGAACGCCGGGAATTCTTTCCCGTTGAAAGCAGGGAAAGGATCCCTCATCTCGAGCTACGAGGGGGAAACGGGGCTCCTCTGGATGTGGGCGGGACCATCGTGCTTCCTCTCGAGTGGAGACGGGTATGGCGGTGAACTTCTTGAGTTGCATCAAGGGTGTGAAAGACCCTTTTGAAGTTCCAGAGGTTAAGTGTCATTAGTCTCCAGACGCCTCATCGGAAATAGGCCTCATCTCGCCTGGAAGGGAGAACTTCCTGGATTTTGTCGAGTTGCGGCAGGGGTTCTCGAGTTACGACGGGGACCTCTGGGACCCGCCCTGGTGGCCTCAGGAACGGCCATTCCCCATGCGAGTTGCTAGGGGGCCTCTCGGGATTCTTCTCCCGTCGATACCGGGGCCAAAAACCTTGTGTGGAGTCAGGGCCGGAACCGAAGATTCCTCTCAGGGGCTGACATGGATCTGTGGGTACTTCTGGAGTCTCCTCAGGGGAGTCAGGCCTCGTCTCGAGTCGGGGCATGCACGTGCGCTTTCCTTCCAGGCTGTAGCAGCAATGTCACGCTTCCCGTCGCGTGGATCAAAGAATCTGTGGTTTTCCCTCGAGGCTTTCCCTCGAGGATTTCCCACAGGGCTGTCCCACGTGCCACCGTGGTGTGAGTCGATCCTCGGCGTGAAAGATGGGCCAGTAAAGGGCAAAGAGGTTCCTCTGGAATGGACTGAGACATCTGGGGGACTCTTGGAATGGTGGTTCGACCATGGAGTTCCTCTCGCCTTTCCTGTTGAGAGTGCCTCCTCTTGAGATGGGACGGGAACGCCGGGAATTCTTTCCCGTTGAAAGCAGGGAAAGGATCCCTCATCTCGAGCTACGAGGGGGGAACGGGGCTCCTCTGGATGTGGGCGGGACCATCGTGCTTCCTCTCGAGTGGAGACGGGTATGGCGGTGAACTTCTTGAGTTGCAGCAAGGGTGTGAAAGACCCTTTCGAAGTTCCAGAGGTTAGGTGTCATTAGTCTCCAGAGGCCTCATCGGAAACAGGCCTCATCTCGCCTGGAAGGGAGAACTTCCTGGATTTTCTCGAGTTGAGGCAGGTGTTTTCGAGTTACGAAGGGGACCTCAGGGACCCGCCCTGGTGGCCTCAGGAGAGGTCAGTCCCCATGCGTGTTGCTAGGGGGCCTCTCGGGATTCCTCTCCCGTCGATACCGGGGCCAAAAATCTTGTGTGGAGACAGGGCCGGAACCGAGGATTCCTCTCAGGGGCTGACATGGATCTTTGGGTACTTCTGGAGTCTCCCCAGGGGAGTGAAGCCTCGTCTCGAGTGGGGGCATGCACGTGCGCTTTCCTTCCAGGCTGTAGCAGCAATGTCACGCTTCCCGTCGCGTGGATCAAAGGATCTGTGGTTTTCCCTCGAGGCTTTCCCACAGGGCTGTCTCACGTGCCACCGTGGTGTGAGTCGATCCTCGGCGTGAAAGATGAGCCAGTGCAGGGCAAAGAGTTTCCTCTGGAATGGACTGAGACATCTGGGGGACTCTTGGAATGGTGGTACGATCATGGAGTTCCTCTCGCCTTTCCTGTTGAGAGTGCCTCCTCTTGAGATGCGCCGGGAACGCCGGGAATTCTTTCCCGTTGAAAGCAGGGAAAGGATCCCTCATCTCGAGCTACGAGGGGGAAACGGGGCTCCTCTGGATGTGGGCGGGACCATCGTGCTTCCTCTCGAGTGGAGACGGGTATGGCGGTGAACTTCTTGAGTTGCAGCAAGGGTGTGAAAGACCCTTTGGAAGTTCCAGAGGTTAGGTGTCATTATTCTCCAGACGCCTCATCGGAAATAGGCCTCATCTAGCCTGGAAGGGAGAACTTCCTGGATTTTCTCGAGTTGCGGCAGGTGTTCTCGAGTTACGACGGGAACCTCAGGGACCCGCCCTGGTGGCCTCAGGAGAGGCCAGTCCCCATGCGAGTTGCTAGGGGGCCTCTCGGGATTCCTCTCCCGTCGATACCGGGGCCAAAAACCTTGTGAGGATTCAGGGCCGGAACCCAGGATTCCTCTCAAGGGCTGACATGGATCTTTGGGTACTTCTGGAGTCTCCCCAGGGGAGTCAAGCCTCGTCTCGAGTAGGGGCATGCACGTGCGCTTTCCTTCCAGGCTGTAGCAGCAATGTCACGCTTCCCGTCGCCTGGATCAAAGGATCTGTGGTTTGCCCTCGAGGCTTTCCCTCGAGGCTTTCCCACAGGGCTGTCCCACGTGCCACCTTGGTGTGAGTCGATCCTCGGCGTGAAAGATGAGCCAGTGCAGGGCATAGAGGTTCCTCTGGAATGGACTGAGACATCTGGGGGACTCTTGAAATGGTGGTACGACCATGGAGTTCCTCTCGCCTTTCCTGTTGAGAGTGCCTCCTCTTGAGATGCGACGGGAACGCCGGGATTTCTTTCCCGTTGAAAGCAGGGAAAGGATCCCTGATCTCGAGCTACGAGGGGGAAACGGGGCTCCTCTGGATGTGGGCGGTACCATCGTGCTTCCTCTCGAGTGGAGACGGGTATGGCGGTGAACTTCTTGAGTTGCAGCAAGGGTGTGAAAGACCCTTTGGAAGTTCCAGAGGTTAGGTGTCATTATTCTCCAGACGCCTCATCGGAAATAGGCCTCATCTCGCCGGGAAGGGAGAACTTCCTGGATTTTCTCGAGTTGCGGCAGGTGTTCTCGAGTTACGACGGGGACCTCAGGGACCCGCCCTGGTGGCCTCAGGAGAGGCCAGTCCCCATGCGAGTTGCTAGGGGGCCTCTCGGGATTCCTCTCCCGTCGATACCGGGGCCAAAAACCTTGTGTGGAGTCAGGGCCGGAACCGAAGATTCCTCTCAGGGGCTGACATGGATCTGTGGGTACTTCTGGAGTCTCCTCAGGGGAGTCAGGCCTCGTCTCGAGTCGGGGCATGCACGTGCGCTTTCCTTCCAGGCTGTAGCAGCAATGTCACGCTTCCCGTCGCGTGGATCAAAGCATCTGTGGTTTTCCCTCGAGGCTTTCCCTCGAGGATTTCCCACAGGGCTGTCCCACGTGCCACCGTGGTGTGAGTCGATCCTCGGCGTGAAAGATGGGCCAGTGCAGGGCAAAGAGGTTCCTCTGGAATGGACTGAAACATCTGGGGGACTCTTGGAATGGTGGTACGACCATGGAGTTCCTCTCGCCTTTCCTGTTGAGAGTGCCTCCTCTTGAGATGGGACGGGAACGCCGGAAATTCTTTCCCGTTGAAAGCAGGGAAAGGATCCCTCATCTCGAGCTACGAGGGGGAAAAGGGGCTCCTCTGGATGTGGGCGGGACCATCGTGCTTCCTCTCGAGTGGAGACGGGTATGGCGGTGAACTTCTTGAGTTGCAGCAAGGGTGTGAAAGACCCTTTGGAAGTTCCAGAGGTTAGGTGTCATTAGTCTCCAGACGCATCATCGGAAAGAGGCCTCATCTCGCCTGGAAGGGAGAACTTCCTGGGTTTTCTCGAGTTGCGGCAGGTGTTCTCGAGTTACAACGGAGACCACAGGGACCCGCTCTGGTGGCCTCAGGAAAGGTCAGTCCCAATGCGAGTTGCTATGTGGCCTCTCGGGATTCCTACCCGTCGATACTGGGGCCAAAACCCTTGTGTGGAGTCAGGGCCGGAACCGAGGATTCCTCTCAGGGGCTGATATGGATCTTTGGGTACTTCTGGAGTCTCCCCAGGGGAGTCAGGCCTCGTCTCGTGTGGGGTCATGCACGTGCGCTTTCCTTCCACACTGTAGAAGCAATGTCACGCTTCCCGTCGCGTGGATCAAAGGATCTGTGGTTCTCCCTCGAGGCTTTCCCACAGGGCTGTCCCTAGTGCCACCGTGGTGTGAGTCGTTCCTCGGCGTGAAAGATCAGCCAATGCAGGGCAAACAGGTTCCTCTGGAATGTAATGAGACATCTGGGGGACTCTTGGAATGGTGGTACGACAATGGAGTTCCTCTCGCCTTTCCTGTTGAGAGTGCCTCCTCTTGAGATGCGATGGGAACGCCGGGAATTCTTTCCCGTTGAAAGCAGGGAAAGGATCCCATATCTCGAGCTACGAGGGGGAAACGGGACTCCTCTGGATGTGGGCGGGACCATCGTGCTTACTCTCGAGTGGAGACGGATATGGTGGTGAACTTCTTGAGTTGCAGCAAGGGTGTGAAAGACCCTTTCGAAGTTCCAGAGTTAGGTGTCATTAGTCTCCAGACCCCTCATCGGAAATAGGCTTCATCTCTCCTGGAAGGGAGAACTTCGTGGATTTTCTCGAGTTGCAGCAGGTGTTCTCGAGTTACGACTGGGACCTCAGGGACCCGCCCTGGTGGCCTCAGGAGAGGCCAGTCCCCAAGCGAGTTGCTAGGGGTCCTCTCGGGATTCCTCTCCCGTCGATACCAGGGACAAAACCCTTGAGTGGAGTAAGGGCCAGAACCGAGGATTCCTCTCAGGGGCTGACATGGATCTTTGGGTACTCCTGGAGTCTCGCCAGGGGCGTCAGACCTCGTCTCGAGTGGGGGCATGCACGTGTGCTTGCCTTCCAGGCTGTAGCAGCAATGTCACGCTTCTCGTCGCGTGGATCAAAGGATCTGTGGTTTTCCCTCGAGGCTTTCCCTCGAGGCTATCCCACATGCCTGTCCCACGTGCCACCGTGATGTGAATCGATCCTCGGCGTGAAAGATGAGCCAGTGCAGGGCAAAGAGGTTCCTCGGGAATGGACTGAGACATCTGGGGGACTCTTGGCATCGTGTTACGACCATGGAGTTCCTCTCCCCTTTCCTGTTGAGAGTGCCTCAACTTGAGATGCGACGGGAACGCCGGGAATTCTTTCCCGTTGAAAGCAGGGAAAGGATCCCTCATCACGAGCTACGAGGGGGAAATGGGGCTCCTCTGGATGTGGGCGGGACCATCGTGCTTCCTCTCGAGTGGACACGGGTATGGCGGTGAACTTCTTGAGTTGCAGCAAGGGTGTGAAAGACCCTTTCGAAGTTCCAGAGGTTAGGTGTCATTAGTCTCCAGACGCCTCATCGGAAATAGGCCTCATCTCGCCTGGAAGGAAGAACTTCCTGGATTTTCTCGAGTTGCGGCAGGTGTTCTCTTGTTAAGACGGGGACCTCAGGGACCCGCCCTGGTGGCCTCAGGAGAGGCCAGTCCCCATGCGATTTGCTAGGGGCCTCTCGGGATTCCTCTCCCGTCGATACTGGGGCCAAAAACCTTGTGTGGAGTCAGGGCCGGAACCGAGCTTTCCTCTCAGGGGCTGACATGGATCTTTGGGTACTTCTGGAGTCTCCCCAGGGGAGTCAGGCCTCGTCTCGAGTGGGGGCATGCACGTGCGCTTTCCTTCCAGGCTATAGCAGCAATGTCACGCTTCCCGTCGCGTGGATCAAAGGATCTGTGGTTTTCCCTCGAGGATTTTCCTCGAGGCTTTCCCACAGGGCTGTCCCACGTGCCACCGTGGTGTGAGTCGATCCTCGGCGTGAAAGATGAGCCAGTGCAGGGCAAAGAGGTTCCTCTGGAATGGACTGAGACATCTGGGGGACTCTTGGAATGGTGGTACGACCATGGAGTTCCTCTCAACTTTCCTGTTGAGAGTGCCTCCTCTTGAGATGCGACGGGAACGCCGGGAATTCTTTCCCGTTGAAAGCAGGGAAAGGATCCCTCATCTGGAGCTACGAGGGGGAAACGGGGCTCCTCTGGATGTGGGCGGGACCATCGTGCTTCCTCTCGAGTGGAGACGGGTATGGCGGTGAACTTCTTGAGTTGCAGCAAGGGTGTGAAAGACCCTTTCGAAGTTCCAGAGGTTAGGTGTCATTAGTCTCCAGACGCCTCATCGGAAATAGGCCTCATCTCGCCTGGAAGGGAGAACTTCCTGGATTTTCTCGAGTTGCTGCAGGTGTTCTTGAGTTAAGACGGGGACCTCAGGGACCCGCCCTGGTGGCCTCAGGAGAGGCCAGTCCCCATGCGATTTGCTAGGGGCCTCTCGGGATTCCTCTCCCGTCGATACTGGGGCCAAAAACCTTGTGTGGAGTCAGGGCCGGAACCGAGCATTCCTCTCAGGGGCTGACATGGATCTTTGGGTACTTCTGGAGTCTCCCCAGGGGAGTCAGGCCTCGTCTCGAGTCGGGGCATGCACGTGCGCTTTCCTTCCAGGCTGTAGCAGCAATGTCACGCTTCCCGTGGCGTGGATCAAAGGATCTGTGGTTTTCCCTCGAGGCTTTCCCTCGAGGCTTTCCCACAGGGCTGTCCCACGTGCCACCGTGGTGTGAGTCGATCCTCGGCGTGAAAGATGAGCCAGTGCAGGGCAAAGAGGTTCCTCTGGAATGGACTGAGACATCTGGGTGACTCTTGGAATGGTGGTACGACCATGGAGTTCCTCTCGCCTTTCCTGTTGAGAGTGCCTCCTCTTGAGATGCGACGGGATCACCGGGAATTCTTTCCCGTTGAAAGCAGGGAAAGGATCCCTCATCTCGAGCTACGAGGTGGAAACGGAGCTCCTCTGGATGTGGGCGGGACCATCGTGCTTCCTCTCGAGTGGAGACGGGTATGGGGGTGAACTTCTTTAGTTGCAGCAAGGGTGTGAAAGACCCTTTCGAAGTTCCAGAGGTTAGCTGTCATTAGTCTCCAGACGCCTCATCGGAAATAGGCCTCATCTCGCCTGGAAGGGAGAACTTCCTGGATTTTCTCGAGTTGTGGCAGGTGTTCTCGAGTTACCACGGGGACCTCAGGGACCCGCCCTGGTGGCCTCAGGAGAGGCCAGACCCCTAGCGAGCTGCTAGGGGGCCTCTCGGGATTCCTTTCCCGTCGATACCGGGGCCAAAAACCTTGGGTGGAGTCAGTGCCGGAACCGAGGATTCCTCTCAGGGGCTGACATGGATCTTTGGGTCTTTCTGGAGTCTCCCGATGGGAGTCAGGCCTCGTCTCGAGTGGGGGCATGCACGTGCGCTTTGCATCCAGGCTGTAGCAGCAATGTCACGCTTCCCGTCGCGTGGATCAAAGGATCTGTGGTTTTCAATCGAGGCTTTCCCTTGAGGCTTTCCCACAGGGCTGTCCCACGTGACACCGTGGTGTGAGTCGATCCTCGTCGTGAAAGATGAGCCAGTGCAGGGCAAAGAGGTTCCTCTGGAGTGGACTGAGACATCTGGGGGACTCTTGGAATGGTGGTACGACCATGGAGTTCCTCTCGCCTTTCCTGTTGAGAGTGCCTCCTCTTGAGATGTGACGGGAACGCCGGGAATTCTTTCCCGTTGAAAGCAGGGAAAGGATCCCTCATCTCGAGCTACGAGGGGGAAACGGGGCTCCTCTGGATGTGGGCGGGACCATCATGCTTCCTCTCGAGTCGACACGGGTATGGCGGTGAACTTCTTGTGTTGCAGCAAGGGTGTGAAAGACCCTTTCGAAGTTCCAGAGGTAAGGTGTCATTAGTGTCCAGACGCCACATCGGAAATAGGCCTCATCTCGCCTGGAAGGGAGAACTTCCTGGATTTTCTCGAGTTGCGGCAGGTGTTCTCCAGTTACGACGGGGACCTCAGGGACCGGCCTGGTGGCCTATGGAAAGGCCAGTCCCCATGCGAGGTGCTAGGGGGCCTCTCGGGATTCCTCTGCCGTCGATACCGGGGCCACAAACCTTGTGTGGAGTCAGGGCCGGAACCGAGGATTCCTCTCAGGGGCTGACATGGATCTTGGGGTACTTCTGGAGTCTCCCCAGGGGAGTCAGGCCTCGTCTCGAGTGGGGGCATGCACGTGCGCTTTCCTTCCAGGCTGTAGCAGCAATGTCATGCTTCCCGTCGCGTGGATCAAAGGATCTGTGGTTTACCCTCGAGGCTTTCCCACAGGGCTGTCCCACGAGCCACCGTGGTGTGAGTCGATCCTCGGCGTGAAAAATGAGCCAGTGCAAGGCAAAGAGTTTCCTCTGGAATGGACTGAGAAATCTCGGGGACTCTTGGAATGGTGGTACGACCATGGAGTTCCTCTCATCTTTCCTGTTGAGAGTGCCTCCTCTTGAGATGCGACGGGAACGCCGGGAATTCTTTCCCGTTGATAGCAGGGAAAGGATCCCTCATCTCGAGCTATGAGGGGGAAACGGGGCTCCTTTGGATGTGGGCGGGACCATCGTGTTTCCTCTCGAGTGGAGACGGGTATGGCGGTGAAATTCTTGAGTTGCAGCAAGGGTGTGAAAGACCCTTTCGAAGTTCCAGAGGTTCGGTGTCATTAGTCTCCAGACGCCTCATCGGAAATAGGCCTCATCTCGCCTGGAAGGGAGAACTTCCTGGATTTTCTCGAGTTGCGGCAGGTGTTCTCGAGTTACGACGGGGACCTCAGGGACCCGCCCTGGTGTCCTCAGGAAAGGCCAGTCCCCATGCGAGTTGCTCGGGGGCCTCTCGGGATTCCTCTCCCGTCGATACCGGAGCCAAAAACTTTGTGTGGAGTCAGGGCCGGAACCGAGGATTCCTCTCAGGGGCTGACATGGATCTTTGGGTACTTCTGGAGTCTCCCCAGGGGAGTCAGGCCTCGTCTCGAGTGGGGGCATGCACGTGCGCTTTCCTTCCAGGCTGTAGCAGCAATGTCACGCTTCCCGTCGTGTGGATCAAAGGATCTGTGGTTTTCCCTCTAGGCTTTCCCACAGGGGTGTCCAACGTGCCACCGTGGTGTGAGTCGATCCTCGGCGTGAAAGATGAGCCTGTGCAGGGCAAAGAGGTTGCTCTGGAATGGACTGAGACATCTGGGGGACTCTTGGAATGGTGGTACGACCATGGAGTTCCTCTTGCCTTTCCCGTTGAGAGTGCCTCCTCTTGAAATGCGACGGGAACACCGGGAATTCTTTCCCATTGAAAGCAGGGAAAGGATCCCTCCTCTCGAGCTACGAGGGGGAACCGGGGCTCCTCTGGTTGTGGGTGGGACGATCGTGCTTCCTCTCGAGTGGAGACGGGTATGGCGGTGAACTTCTTGAGTTGCAGCAAGGGTGTGAAAGACCCTTTCGAAGTTCCAGAGGTTAGGTGTCATTAGTCTCCAGACGCCTCATCGGAAATAGGCCTCATTTCGCCTGGAAAGGAGAACTTCCTGGATTTTCTCGAGTTTCGGCAGGTGTTCTCGAGTTACGACGGGGACCTCAGGGACCCGCCCTGGTGGCCTCAGGAACGGCCAGTCCCCATGCTAGTTGCTAGGGGGCCTCTCGGTATTCCTCTCCCGTCGATACCGGGGCCAGAAACCTTGTGTGGAGTCAGGGCCGGAACCGAGGATTCCTCTCAGGGGCTGACATGGATCTTTGGGTACTTCTGGAGTCTCCCCAGGGGAGTCAGGCCTCATCTCGAGTGGGGGCATGCACGTGCGCTTTCCTTCCAGGCTGTAGCAGCAATGTCATGCTTCCCGTTGCGTGGATCAAAGGATCTGTGGTTTGCCCTCGAGGCTTTCCCACAGGGCTGTCCCACGTGCCACCGTGGTGTGAGTCGATCCTCGGCGTGAAAGATGAGCCAGTGCAGGTCAAAGAGGTTCCTCTGGAATGGACTGAGAAATCTCGGGGACTCTTGGAATGGTGGTTCGACCATGGAGTTCCTCTCGCCTTTCCTGTTGAGAGTGCCTCCTCTTGAGATGCGACGGAAACGCCGGGAATTCTTTCCCGTTGAAAGCAGGGAAAGGATCCCTCATCTCGAGCTACGAGGGGGAAACGGGGCTCCTCTGGATGTGGGCGGGACCTTCATGCTTCCTCTCGAGTCGACACGGGTATGGCGGTGAACTTCTTGAGTTGCAGCAAGGGTGTGAAAGACCCTTTCGAAGTTCCAGAGGTTCCGTGTCATTAGGCTCCAGACGCCTCATCGGAAATAGGCCTCATCTCGCCTGGAAGGGAGAACTTCCTGAATTTTCTCGAGTTGCGGCAGGTGTTCTCGAGTTACGACGGGGACCTCAGGGACCCGCCCTGGTGGCCTCAGGAAAGGCCAGTCCCCATGCGAGTTGCTCGGGGTCCTCTCGGGATTCCTCTCCTCTCGATACCGGGGCCAAAAAACTTGTGTGGAGTCAGGGCCTGAACCGAGGATTCCTCTCAGGGGCTGACATGGATCTTTGGGTACTTGTGGAGTCTCCCCAGGGGAGTCAGGCCTCGTCTCGAGTGGGGGCATGCACGTGCGCTTTCCTTCCAGGCTGTAGCAGCAATGTCACGCTTCCCGTCGCGTGGATCAAAGGATCTGTGGTTTTCCCTCGAGGCTTTCCCTCGAGGCTTTCCCACAGGGCTGTCCCACGTGCCACCGTGGTGTGAGTCGATCCTCGGCGTGAAAGATGAGCCAGTGCAGGGCAAAGAGGCTCCTCTGGAATGGACTGAGACATCTGGGGGACTCTTGGAATGGTGGTACGACCATGGAGTTCCTCTTGCCTTTCCTGTTGAGAGTGCCTCCTCTTGAGATGCGACGGGAACGCCGGGAATTCTTTCCCGTTGAAAGCAGGGAATGGATCCCTCATCTCGAGCTCCGAGGGGGAAACGGGTCTCCACTGGATGTGGGCGGGACCATCGTGCTTCCTCTCGAGTGGAGACGGGTATGGCGGTGAACTTCTTGAGTTGCAGCAAGGGTGTGAAAGACCCTTTCGAAGTTCCAGAGTTTAGGTGTCATTAGTCTCCAGACGCCTCATCGGAAATAGGCCTCATCTCGCCTGGAAGGGAGAACTTCCTGGATTTTCTCGAGTTGCGGCAGGTGTTCTCGAGTTACGACGGGGACCTCAGGGACCCGCCCTGGTGGCCTCAGGAGAGGCCAGTCCCCATGCGAGTTGCTAGGGGGCCTCTCGGGATTCCTCTCCCGTCGATACCGGGGCCAAAAACCTTGTGTGGAGTCAGGGCCGGATCCGAGGATTCCTCTCAGGGGCTGACATGGATCTTTGGGTACTTGTGGAGTCTCCCCAGGGGAGTCAGGCCTCGTCTCGAGTGGGGGCATGCACGTGCGCTTTCCTTCCAGGCTGTAGCAGCAATGTCACGCTTCCCGTCGCGTGGATCAAAGGATCTGTGGTTTTCCCTCGAGGCTTTCCCTCGAGGCTTTCCCACAGGGCTGTCCCACGTGCCACCGTGGTGTGAGTCGATCCTCGGCGTGAAAGATGAGCCAGTGCAGGGCAAAGAGGCTCCTCTGGAATGGACTGAGACATCTGGGGGACTCTTGGAATGGTGGTACGACCATGGAGTTCCTCTCGCCTTTCCTGTTGAGAGTGCCTCCTCTTGAGATGCGACGGGAACGCCGGGAATTCTTTCCCGTTGAAAGCAGGGAATGGATCCCTCATCTCGAGCTCCAAGGGGGAAACGGGTCTCCTCTGGATGTGGGCGGGACCATCGTGCTTCCTCTCGAGTGGAGACGGGTATGGCGGTGAACTTCTTGAGTTGCAGCAAGGGTGTGAAAGACCCTTTCTAAGTTCCAGAGTTTAGGTGTCATTAGTCTCCAGACGCCTCATCGGAAATAGGCCTCATCTCGCCTGGAAGGGAGAACTTCCTGGATTTTCTCGAGTTGCGGCAGGTGTTCTCGAGTTACGACGGGGACCTCAGGGACCCGCCCTGGTGGCCTCAGGAGAGGCCAGTCCCCATGCGAGTTGCTAGGGGGCCTCTCGGGATTCCTCTCCCGTCGATACCAGGGAAAAAACCTTGTGTGGAGTCAGGGCCGGAACCGAGGATTCCTCTCAGGGGCTGACATGGATCTTTGGGTACTTGTGGAGTCTCCCCAGGGGAGTCAGGCCTCGTCTCGAGTGGGGGCATGCACGTGCGCTTTCCTTCCAGGCTGTAGCAGCAATGTCACGCTTCTCGTCGCGTGGATCAAAGGATCTGTGGTTTTCCCTCGAGGCTTTCCCTCGAGGCTTTCCCACAGGGCTGTCCCACGTGCCACCGTGGTGTGAGTCGATCCTCGGCGTGAAAGATGAGCCATTGCAGGGCTAAGAGGCTCCTCTGGAATGGACTGAGATATCTGGGGGACTCTTGGAATGGTGGTACGACCATGGAGTTCCTCTCGCCTTTCCTGTTGAGAGTGCCTCCTCTTGAGATGCGACGGGAACGCCGGGAATTCTTTCCCGTTGAAAGCAGGGAATGGATCCCTCATCTCGAGCTCCGAGGGGGAAACGGGTCTCCTCTGGATGTGGGCGGGACCATCGTGCTTCCTCTCGAGTGGAGACGGGTATGGCGGTGAACTTCTTGAGTTGCAGCAAGGGTGTGAAAGACCCTTTCGAAGTTCCAGAGTTTAGGTGTCATTAGTCTCCAGACGCCTCATCGGAAATAGGCCTCATCTCGCCGGGAAGGGAGAACTTCCTGGATTTTCTCGAGTTGCGGCAGGTGTTCTCGAGTTACGACGGGGACCTCAGGGACCCGCCCTGGTGGCCTCAGGAGAGGCCAGTCCCCATGCGAGTTGCTAGGGGGCCTCTCGGGATTCCTCTCCCGTCGATACCGGGGCCGAAAACCTTGTGTGGAGTCAGGGCCGGAACCGAGGATTCCTCTCAGGGGCTGACATGGATCTTTGGGTACTTGTGGAGTCTCCCCAGGGGAGTCAGGCCTCGTCTCGAGTGGGTGCATGCACGTGCACTTTCCTTCCAGGCTGTAGCAGCAATGTCACGCTTCCCGTGGCGTGGATCAAAGGATCTGTGGTTTTCCCTCGCGGCTTTCCCTCGAGGCTTTCCCACAGGGCTGTCCCACGTGCCACCGTGGTGTGAGTCGATCCTCGGCGTGAAAGATGAGCCAGTGCAGGGTAAAGAGGTTCCTCTGGAATGGACTGAGACATCTGGGGGACTCTTGGAATGGTGGTAGAACCATGGAGTTCCTCTCGCCTTTCCTGTTGAGAGTGCCTCCTCTTGAGATGCGACGGGAACGCCGGGAATTCTTTCCCGTTGAAAGCAGGGAAAGGATCCCTCATCTCGAGCTCCGAGGGGGATACGGGGCTCCTCTGGATGTGGGCGGGACCATCGTGCTTCCTCTCGAGTGGAGACGGTTATGGCGGTGAACTTCTTGAGTTGCAGCAAGGGTGTGAAAGACCCTTTCGAAGTTCCAGAGGTTAGGTGTCATTAGTCTCCAGACGCCTCATCGGAAATAGGCCTCATCTCGCCTGGAAGGGAGAACTTCCTGGATTTTCTCGAGTTGCGGCAGGTGTTCTCGAGTTACGACGGGGACCTCAGGGACCCGCCCTGGTGGCCTCAGGAGAGGCCAGTCCCCATGCGAGTTGCTAGGGGGCCTCTCGGGATTCCTCTCCCGTCGATACCGGGGCCAAAAACCTTGTGTGGAGTCAGGGCCGGAACCGAGGATTCCTCTCAGGGGCTGACATGGATCTTTGGGTACTTGTGGAGTCTCCCCAGGGGAGTCAGGCCTCTTCTCGAGTGGGGGCATGCACGTGCGCTTTCCTTCCAGGCTGTAGCAGCAATGTCACGCTTCCCGTGGCGTGGATCAAAGGATCTGTGGTTTTCCCTCGAGGCTTTCCCTCGAGGCTTTCCCACAGGGCTGTCCCACGTGCCACCGTGGTGTGAGTCGATCCTCGGCGTGAAAGATGAGCCAGTGCAGGGCAAAGAGGTTCCTCTGGAATGGACTGAGACATCTGGGGGACTCTTGGAATGGTGGTACGACCATGGAGTTCCTCTCGCCTTTCCTGTTGAGAGTGCCTCCTCTTGAGATGCGACGGGAACGCCGGGAATTCTTTCCCGTTGAAAGCAGGGAAAGGATCCCTCATCTCGAGCTACGAGGGGGAAACGGGGCTCCTCTGGATGTGGTCGGGTCCATCGTGCTTCCTCTCGAGTGGACACGGGTATGGCGGTGAACTTCTTGAGTTGCAGCAAGGATGTGAAAGACCCTTTCAAAGTTCCAGAGGTTAGGTGTCATTAGTCTCCAGACGCCTCATCGGAAATAGGCCTCATCTCGCCTGGAAGGGAGAACTTCCTGGATTTTCTCGAGTTGCGGCAGGTGTTCTCGAGTTACGACGGGGACCTCAGGGACCCGCCCTGGTGGCCTCAGGAGAGGCCAGTCCCCATGCGAGTTGCTAGGGGGCCTCTCGGGATTCCTCTCCCGTCGATACCGGGGCCAAAAACCTTGTGTGGAGTCAGGGCCGGAACCGAGGATTCCTCTCAGGGGCTGACATGGATCTTTGGGTACTTCTGGAGTCTCCCCAGGGGAGTCAGGCCTCGTCTCGAGTGGGGGCATGCACGTGCGCTTTCCTTCCAGGCTGTATCAGCAATGTCACGCTTCCCGTCGCGTGGATCAAAGGATCTGTGGTTTTCCCTCGAGGCTTTCCCTCGAGGCTTTCCCACAGGGCTGTCCCACGTGCCACCGTGGTGTGAGTCGATCCTCGGCGTGAAAGATGAGCCAGTGCAGGGCAAAGAGGCTCCTCTGGAATGGACTGAGACATCTGGGGGACTCTTGGAATGGTGGTACGACCATGGAGTTCCTCTCGCCTTTCCTGTTGAGAGTGCCTCCTCGTGAGATGCGACGGGAACGCCGGGAATTCTTTCCCGTTGAAAGCAGGGAAAGGATCCCTCATCTCGAGCTACGAGGGGGAAACGGGGCTCCTCTGGATGTGGGCGGGACCATCGTGCTTCCTCTCGAGTGGAGACGGGTATGGCGGTGAACTTCTTGAGTTGCAGCAAGGGTGTGAAAGACCCTTTCGAAGTTCCAGAGGTTAGGTGTCATTAGTCTCCAGACGCCTCATCGGAAATAGGCCTCATCTCGCCTGGAAGGGAGAACTTCCTGGATTTTCTCGAGTTGCGGCAGGTGTTCTCGAGTTACGACGGGGACCTCAGGGACCCGCCCTGGTGGCCTCAGGAGAGGCCAGTCCCCATGAGAGTTGCTAGGGGGCCTCTCGGGATTCCTCTCCCTTCGATACCAGGGGCAAAAACCTTGTGTGGAGTCAGGGCCGGAACCGAGGATTCCTCTCAGGGGCTGACATGGATCTTTGGGTACTTGTGGAGTCTCCCCAGGGGAGTCAGGCCTCGTCTCGAGTGGGGGCATGCACGTGCGCTTTCCTTCCAGGCTGTAGCAGCAATGTCACGCTTCCCGTCGCGTGGATCAAAGGATCTGTGGTTTTCCCTCGAGGCTTTCCCTCGAGGCTTTCCCACAGGGCTGTCCCACGTGCCACCGTGGTGTGAGTCGATCCTCGGCGTGAAAGATGAGCCAGTGCAGGGCAAAGAGGTTCCTCTGGAATGGACTGAGACATCTGGGGGACTCTTGGAATGGTGGTACGACCATGGAGTTCCTCTCGCCTTTCCTGTTGAGAGTGCCTCCTCTTTGGATGCGACGGGAACGCCGGGAATTCTTTCCCGTTGAAAGCAGGGAAAGGATCCCTCATCTCGAGCTTCGAGGGGGAAACGAATCTCCTCTGGATGTGGGCGGGACAATCGTGCTTCCTCTCCAGTGGAGACGGGTATGGCGGTGAACTTCTTGAGTTGCAGCAAGGATGTGAAAGACCCTTTCGAAGTTCCAGAGGTTAGGTGTCATTAGTCTCCAGACGCCTCATCGGAAATAGGCCTCATCTCGCCTGGAAGGGAGAACTTCCTGGATTTTCTCGAGTTGCGGCAGGTGTTCTCGAGTTACGACGGGGACCTCAGGGACCCGCCCTGGTGGCCTCAGGAGAGGCCAGTCCCCATGAGAGTTGCTAGGGGGCCTCTCGGGATTCCTCTCCCGTCGATACCGGGGCCGAAAACCTTGTGTGGAGTCAGGGCCGGAACCGAGGATTCCTCTCAGGGGCTGACATGGATCTTTGGGTACTTGTGGAGTCTCCCCAGGGGAGTCAGGCCTCGTCTCGAGTGGGGGCATGCACGTGCGCTTTCCTTCCAGGCTGTAGCAGCAATGTCACGCTTCCCGTCGCGTGGATCAAAGGATCTGTGGTTTTCCCTCGAGGCTTTCCCTCGAGGCTTTCCCACAGGGCTGTCCCACGTGCCACCGTGGTGTGAGTCGATCCTCGGCGTGAAAGATGAGCCAGTGCAGGGCAAAGAGGTTCCTCTGGAATGGACTGAGACATCTGGGGGACTCTTGGAATGGTGGTACGACCATGGAGTTCCTCTCGCCTTTCCTGTTGAGAGTGCCTCCTCTTGAGATGCGACGGGAACGCCGGGAATTCTTTCCCGTTGAAAGCAGGGAAAGGATCCCTCATCTCGAGCTTCGAGGGGGAAACGAGGCTCCTCTGGATGTGGGCGGGACAATCGTGCTTCCTCTCGAGTGGAGACGGGTATGGCGGTGAACTTCTTGAGTTGCAGCAAGGATGTGAAAGACCCTTTCGAAGTTCCAGAGGTTAGGTGTCATTAGTCTCCAGACGCCTCATCGGAAATAGGCCTCATCTCGCCTGGAAGGGAGAACTTCCTGGATTTTCTCGAGTTGCGTCAGGTGTTCTCGAGTTACGACGGGGACCTCAGGGACCCGCCCTGGTGGCCTCAGGAGAGGCCAGTCCCCATGCGAGTTGCTAGGGGGCCTCTCGGGATTCCTCTCCCGTCGATACCGGGGCCGAAAACCTTGTGTGGAGTCAGGGCCGGAACCGAGGATTCCTCTCAGGGGCTGACATGGATCTTTGGGTACTTGTGGAGTCTCCCCAGGGGAGTCAGGCCTCGTCTCGAGTGGGGACATGCACGTGCGCTTTCCTTCCAGGCTGTAGCAGCAATGTCACGCTTCCCGTCGCGTGGATCAAAGGATCTGTGGTTTTCCCTCGAGGCTTTCGCTCGAGGCTTTCCCACAGGGTTGTCCCACGTGCCACCGTGGTGTGAGTCGATCCTCGGCGTGAAAGATGAGCCAGTGCAGGGCAAAGAGGTTCCTCTGGAATGGACTGAGACATCTGGGGGACTCTTGGAATGGTGGTACGACCATGGAGTTCCTCTCGCCTTTCCTGTTGAGAGTGCCTCCTCTTGAGATGCGACGGGAACGCCGGGAATTCTTTCCCGTTGAAAGCAGGGAAAGGATCCCTCATCTCGAGCTTCGAGGGGGAAACGAATCTCCTCTGGATGTGGGCGGGACAATCGTGCTTCCTCTCGAGTGGAGACGGGTATGGCGGTGAACTTCTTGAGTTGCAGCAAGGATGTGAAAGACCCTTTCGAAGTTCCAGAGGTTAGGTGTCATTAGTCTCCAGACGCCTCATCGGAAATAGGCCTCATCTCGCCTGGAAGGGAGAACTTCCTGGATTTTCTCGAGTTGCGGCAGGTGTTCTCGAGTTACGACGGGGACCTCAGGGACCCGCCCTGGTGGCCTCAGGAGAGGCCAGTCCCCATGCGAGTTGCTAGGGGGCCTCTCGGGATTCCTCTCCCGTCGATACCGGGGCCGAAAACCTTGTGTGGAGTCAGGGCCGGAACCGAGGATTCCTCTCAGGGGCTGACATGGATCTTTGGGTACTTGTGGAGTCTCCCCAGGGGAGTCAGGCCTCGTCTCGAGTGGGTGCATGCACGTGCACTTTCCTTCCAGGCTGTAGCAGCAATGTCACGCTTCCCGTGGCGTGGATCAAAGGATCTGTGGTTTTCCCTCGAGGCTTTCCCTCGAGGCTTTCCCACAGGGCTGTCCCACGTGCCACCGTGGTGTGAGTCGATCCTCGGCGTGAAAGATGAGCCAGTGCAGGGCAAAGAGGTTCCTCTGGAATGGACTGAGACATCTGGGGGACTCTTGGAATGGTGGTACGACCATGGAGTTCCTCTCGCCTTTCCTGTTGAGAGTGCCTCCTCTTGAGATGCGACGGGAACGCCGGGAATTCTTTCCCGTTGAAAGCAGGGAAAGGATCCCTCATCTCGAGCTACGAGGGGGAAACGGGGCTCCTCTGGATGTGGGCGGGACCATCGTGCTTCCTCTCGAGTGGACACGGGTATGGCGGTGAACTTCTTGAGTTGCAGCAAGGATGTGAAAGACCCTATCAAAGTTCCAGAGGTTAGGTGTCATTAGTCTCCAGACGCCTCATCGGAAATAGGCCTCATCTCGCCTGGAAGGGAGAACTTCCTGGATTTTCTCGAGTTGCGGCAGGTGTTCCCGAGTTACGACGGGGACCTCAGGGACCCGCCCTGGTGGCCTCAGGAGAGGCCAGTCCCCATGCGAGTTGCTAGGGGGCCTCTCGGGATTCCTCTCCCGTCGATACCGGGGCCAAAAACCTTGTGTGGAGTCAGGGCCGGAACCGAGGATTCCTCTCAGGGGCTGACATGGATCTTTGGGTACTTCTGGAGTCTCCCCAGGGGAGTCAGGCCTCGTCTCGAGTGGGGGCATGCACGTGCGCTTTCCTTCCAGGCTGTATCAGCAATGTCACGCTTCCCGTCGCGTGGATCAAAGGATCTGTGGTTTTCCCTCGAGGCTTTCCCTCGAGGCTTTCCCACAGGGCTGTCCCACGTGCCACCGTGGTGTGAGTCGATCCTCGGCGTGAAAGATGAGCCAGTGCAGGGCAAAGAGGCTCCTCTGGAATGGACTGAGACAATTGGGGGACTCTTGGAATGGTGGTACGACCATGGAGTTCCTCTCGCCTTTCCTGTTGAGAGTGCCTCCTCTTGAGATGCGACGGGAACGCCGGGAATTCTTTCCCGTTGAAAGCAGGGAAAGGATCCCTCATCTCGAGCTCCGAGGGGGAAACGGGGCTCCTCTGGATGTGGGCGGGACCATCGTGCTTCTTCTCGAGTGGAGACGGGTATGGCGGTGAACTTCTTGAGTTGCAGCAAGGGTGTGAAAGACCCTTTCGAAGTTCCAGAGGTTAGGTGTCATTAGTCTCCAGACGCCTCATCGGAAATAGGCCTCAACTCGCCTGGAATGGAGAACTTCCTGGATTTTCTCGAGTTGCGGCAGGTGTTCTCGAGTTACGACGGGGACCTCAGGGACCCGCCCTGGTGGCCTCAGGAGAGGCCAGTCCCCATGCGAGTTGCTAGGGGGCCTCTCGGGATTCCTCTCCCGTCGATACCGGGGCCAAAAACCTTGTGTGGAGTCAGGGCCGGAACCGAGGATTCCTCTCAGGGGCTGACATGGATCTTTGGGTACTTGTGGAGTCTCCCCAGGGGAGTCAGGCCTCGTCTCGAGTGGGGGCATGCACGTGCCCTTTCCTTCCAGGCTGTAGCAGCAATGTCACGCTTCCCGTCGCGTTTATCAAAGGATCTGTGGTTTTCCCTCGAGGCTTTCCCTCGAGGCTTTCCCACAGGGCTGTCCCACGTGCCACCGTGGTGTGAGTCGATCCTCGGCGTGAAAGATGAGCCAGTGCAGGGCAAAGAGGTTCCTCTGGAATGGACTGAGACATCTGGGGGACTCTTGGAATGGTGGTACGACCATGGAGTTCCTCTCGCCTTTCCTGTTGAGAGTGCCTCCTCTTGAGATGCGACGGGAACGCCGGGAATTCTTTCCCGTTGAAAGCAGGGAAAGGATCCCTCATCTCGAGCTACGAGGGGCAAACGGGGCTCCTCTGGATGTGGGCGGGACCATCGTGCTTCCTCTCGAGTGGAGACGGGTATGGCGGTGAACTTCTTGAGTTGCAGCAAGGGTGTGAAAGACCCTTTGGAAGTTCCAGAGGTTAGGTGTCATTATTCTCCAGACGCCTCATCGGAAATAGGCCTCATCTCGCCTGGAAGGGAGAACTTCCTGGATTTTCTCGAGTTGCGGCAGGTGTTCTCGAGTTACGACGGGGACCTCAGGGACCCGCCCTGGTGGCCTCAGGAGAGGCCAGTCCCCATGCGAGTTGCTAGGGGGCCTCTCGGGATTCCTCTCCCGTCGATACCGGGGCCAAAAACCTTGTGTGGAGTTAGGGCCGGAACCGAGGATTCCTCTCAGGGGCTGACATGGATCTTTGGGTTCTTCTGGAGTCTCCGCAGGGGAGTCAGGCCTCGTCTCGAGTGGGGGCATGCACGTGCGCTTTCCTTCCAGGCTGTAGCAGCAATGTCACGCTTCCCGTGGCGTGGATCAAAGGATCTGTGGTTTTCCCTCTAGGCTTTCCCTCGAGGCTTTCCCACAGGGCTGTCCCACGTGCCACCGTGGTGTGAGTCGATCCTCGGCGTGAAAGATGAGCCAGTGCAGGGCAAAGAGGTTCCTCTGGAATGGACTGAGACATCTGGGGGACTCTTGGAATGGTGGTACGACCATGGAGTTCCTCTCGCCTTTCCTGTTGAGAGTGCCTCCTCTTGAGATGCGACGGGGACGCTGGGAATTCTTTCCCGTTGAAAGCAGGGAAACGATCCCTCATCTCGAGCTACGAGGGGGAAACGGGGCTCCTCTGGATGTGGGCGGGACCATCGTGCTTACTCTCGAGTGGAGACGGGTATGGCGGTGAACTTCTTGAGTTGCAGCAAGGGTGTGAAAGACCCTTTCGAAGTTCCAGAGGTTAGGTGTCATTAGTCTCCAGACGCCTCATCGGAAATAGGCCTCATCTCGCCTGGAAGGGAGAACTTCCTGGATTTTCTCAAGTTGCGGCAGGTGTTCTTGAGTTACGACGGGGACCTCAGGGACCCGCCCTGGTGGCCTCAGGATAGGCCAGTCCACATGCTAGTTGCTAGGGGGCCTCTCGGGATTCCTCTCCCGTCGATACCGGGGCCAAAAACCTTGTGTGGAGTCAGGGCCGGAACCGAGGATTCCTCTCAGGGGCTAACATGGATCTTTGGGTACTTGTGGAGTCTCCCCAGGGGAGTCAGGCCTCGTCTCGAGTGGGGGCATGCACGTGCGCTTTCCTTCCAGGCTGTAGCAGCAATGTCACGCTTCCCGTCGCGTGGATCAAAGGATCTGTGGTTTTCCCTGGAGGCTTTCCCTCGAGGCTTTCCCACAGGGCTGTCCCACGTGCCACCGTGGTGTGAGTCGATCCTCGGCGTGAAAGATGAGCCAGTGCAGGGCAAAGAGGTTCCTCTGGAATGCACTGAGACATCTGGGGGACACTTGGAATGCTGGTACGACCATGGAGTTCCTCTCGCCTTTCCTGTTGAGAGTGCCTCCTCTTGAGATGCGATGGGAACGCCGGGAATTCTTTCCCGTTGAAAGCAGGGAAAGGATCCCTCATCTCGAGCTACGAGGGGCAAACGGGGCTCCTCTGGATGTGGGCGGGACCATCGTGCTTCCTCTCGAGTGGAGACGGGTATGGCGGTGAACGTCTTGAGTTGCAGCAAGGGTGTGAAAGACCCTTTCGAAGTTCCAGAGGTTAGGTGTCATTAGTCTCCAGACGCCTCATCGGAAATAGGCCTCATCTCGCCTGGAAGGGAGAACTTCCTGGATTTTCTCGAGTTGCGGCAGGTGTTCCCGAGTTACGACGGGGACCTCAGGGACCCGCCCTGGTGGCCTCAGGAGAGGCCAGTCACCATGCGAGTTGCTAGGGGGCCTCCCGGGATTCCTCTCCCGCCGATACTGGGGCCAAAAACCTTGTGTGGAGTCAGGGCCGGAACCGAGGATTCCTCTCAGGGGCTGACATGGATCTTTGGGTACTTCTGGAGTCTCCCCAGGGGATTCAGGCCTCGTCTCGAGTGGGGGCATGCACGTGCGCTTTCCTTCCAGGCTGTAGCAGCAATGTCACGCTTCCCGTCGCGTGGATCAAGGGATCTGTGGTTTTCCCTCGAGGCTTTCCCTCGAGGCTTTCCCACAGGGCTGTCCCACGTGCCACCGTGGTGTGAGTCGATCCTCGGCGTGAAAGATGAGCCAGTGCAGGGCAAAGAGGTTCCTCTGGAATGGACTGAGACATCTGGGGGACTCTTGGAATGGTGGTACGACCATGGAGTTCCTCTTGCCTTTCCTGTTGAGAGTGCCTCCTCTTGAGATGCGACAGGAACCCCGGAATTCTTTCCCATTTAAAGCAGGGAAAGGATCCCTCATCTTGAGCTACGAGGGGGAAACGGGCCCCTCTGGTTATGGGTGGGACGATCGTGCTTCCTCTCGAGTTGAGACGGGTATGGCGGTGAACTACATGAGTTGCAGCAAGGGTGTGAAAGGCCCTTTCGAAGTTCCAGAGGTTAGGTGTCATTAGTGTCCAGACGCCTCATCGGAAATAGGCCTCATCTCGCCTGGAAGGGAGAACTTCCTGGATTTTCTCGAGTTGCGGCAGGTGTTCCCGAGTTACGACGTGGACCACTGGGACCCGCCCTGGTGGCCTCAGGAGAGGCCAGTCCCCATGCGAGTTGCTAGGGGGCCTCTCGGGATTCCTCTCCCGTCGATACCGGGGCCAAAAACCTTGTGTGGAGTCAGGGCCGGAACCGAGGATTCCTCTCAGGGGCTGACATGTATCTTTGGGTACTTCTGGAGTCTCCCCAGGGGAGTCAGGCCTCGTCTCGAGTGGGGGCATGCACGTGCGCTTTCCTTCCAGGCTGTAGCAGCAATGTCACTCTTCCCGTGGCGTGGATCAAAGAATCTGTGGTTTTCCCTCGAGGCTTTCCCTCGAGGCTTTCCCACAGGGCTGTCCCACGTGCCACCGTGGTGTGAGTCGATCCTCGGCGTGAAAGATGAGCCAGTGCAGGGCAAAGAGGTTCCTCTGGAATGGACTGAGACATCTGGGGGACTCTTGGAATGGTGGTACGACCATGGAGTTCCTCTCGCCTTTCCTGTGGAGAGTGCCTCCTCTTGAGATGCGACGGGAATGCCGGGAATTCTTTCCCGTTGAAAGCAGGGAAAGGATCCCTCATCTCGAGCTACGAGGGGGAAACGGGGCTCCTCTGAATGTGGGCGGGACCATCGTACTTCCTCTCGAGTGGAGACGGGTATGGCGGTGAACTTCTTGAGTTGCAGCAGGGGTGTGAAAGACCCTTTCGAAGTTCCAGAGGTTAGGTGTCATTAGTGTCCAGACGCCTCATCGGAAATAGGCCTCATCTCGCCTGGAAGGGAGAACTTCCTGGATTTTCTCGAGTTGCGGCAGGTGTTCTCGAGTTACGACGGGGACCTCAGGGACCCGCCCTGGTGGCCTCAGGAGAGGCCAGTCCCCATGCGAGTTGCTAGGGGGCCTCTCGGGATTCCTCTCCCGTCGAAACCGGGGCCAAAAACCTTGAGTGGAGTCAGGGCCGGAACCGAGGATTCCTCTCAGGGGCTGACATGTATCTTTGGGTACTTGTGGAGTCTCCCCATGGGAGTAAGGCCTCGTCTCGTGTGGGGGCATGCACGTGCGCTTTCATTCCAGGCTGTAGCAGCAATGTCACGCTTCCCGTCGCGTGGATCAAAGGATCTGTGGTTTTCCCTCGAGGCTTTCCCACAGGGCTGTCCCACGTGCCACCGTGGTGTGAGTCGATCCTCGGCGTGAAACATGAGCCAGTGCAGGGCAAAGAGGTTCCTCTGGAATGGACTGAGACATCTGGGGGACTCTTGGAATGGTGGTACGACCATGGAGTTCCTCTCGCCTTTCCTGTTGAGAGTGCCTCCTCTTGAGATGCGACGAGAACACCGGGAATTCTTTCGCGTTGAAAGCAGGTCAAGGATCCCTCATCTCGAGCTCCGAGGGGGAAACGGGGCTCCTCTGGATGTGGGCGGGTCCATCGTGCTTCCTCTCGAGTGGAGACGGGTATGGCGGTGAACTTCTTGAGTTGCAGTAAGGGTGTGAAAGACCCTTTCGAAGTTCCAGAGGTTAGGTGTCATTAGTCTCCTAACGCCTCATCGGAAATAGGCCTCATCTCGCCTGGAAGGGAGAACTACCTGGATTTTCTCGAGTTGCGGCAGGTGTTCCCGAGTTACGACGGGGACCTCAGGGACCCGCCCTGGTGGCCTCAGGAGAGGCCAGTCCCCATTCGAGTTGCTAGGGGGCCTCTCGGGATTCCTCTCCCGTCGATACCGGGGCCAAAAACCTTGTGTGGAGACAGGGCCGGAACCGAGGATTCCTCTCAGGGGCTGACATGGATCTTTGGGTACTTCTGGAGTCTCCCCAGGGGATTCAGGCCTCGTCTCGAGTGGGGGCATGCACGTGCGCTTTCCTTCCAGGCTGTAGCAGCAATGTCACGCTTCCCGTCCCGTGGATCAAAGGATCTGTGGTTTTCCCTCGAGGCTTTCCCTCGAGGCTTTCCCACAGGGCTGTCCCACGTGCCACCGTGGTGTGAGTCGACCCTCGGCGTGAAAGATGAGCCAGTGCAGGGCAAAGAGGTTCCTCTGGAATGGACTGAGACATCTGGGGGACTCTTGAAATGGTGGTACGACCATGGAGTTCCTCTCGGCTTTCCTGTGGAGAGTGCCTCCTCTTGAGATGCGACGGGATCGCCGGGAATTCTTTCCCGTTGAAAGCAAGGAAAGGATCCCTCATCTCGAGCTCCGAGGGGGAAACGGGGTTCTTCTGGATGTGGGCGGGACCATCGTGCTTCCTCTCGAGTGGAGACGGGTATGGCGGTGAACTTCTTGAGTTGCAGCAAGGGTGTGAAAGACCCTTTCGAAGTTCCAGAGGTTAGGTTTCATTAGTCTCCAGACGCCTCATCGGAAATAGGCCTCATCTCGCCTGGAAGGGAGAACTTCCTGGATTTTCTCGAGTTGCGGCAGGTTATCCAGAGTTACGACGGGGACCTCAGGGACCCGCCCTGGTGGCCTCAGGAGAGGCCAGTCCCCATGCGAGTTGCTAGGGGGCCTCTCGGGATTCCTCTCCCGTCGATACCGGGGCCAAAAACCTTGTGTGGAGTCAGGGCCGGAACCGAGGATTCCTCTCAGGGGCTGATATGCATCTTTGGGTACTTCTGGAGTCTCGCCAGGGGAGACAGGCCTCGTCTCGAGTGGGGGCATGCTCGTGCGCTTTCCTTCCAGGCTGTAGCAGCAATGTCACGCTTCCCGTCGCGTGGATCAAAGGATCTGTGGTTTTCCCTCGAGGCTTTCCCTCGAGGCTTTCCCACAGGGCTGTCCCACGTGCCACCGTGGTGTGAGTCGATCCTCGGCGTGAAAGATGAGCCAGTGCAGGGCAAAGAGGTTCCTCTGGAATGGACTGAGACATCTGGGGGACTCTTGGAATGGTGGTACGACCATGGAGTTCCTCTCGCCTTTCCTGTTGAGAGTGCCTCCTCTTGAGATGCGACGGGAACGCCGGGAATTCTTTCCCGTTGAAAGCAGGGAAAGGATCCCCCATCTCGAGCTCCGAGGGGGAAACGGGGCTCCTCTGGATGTGGGCGGGACCATCGTGCTTCCTCTCGAGTGGAGACGGGTATGGCGGTGAACTTCTTGAGTTGCAGCAAGGGTGTGAAAGACCCTTTCGAAGTTCCAGAGGTTAGGTGTCATTAGTCTCCAGACGCCTCATCGGAAATAGGCCTCATCTCGCCTGGAAGGGAGAACTTCCTGGATTTTCCCGAGTTGCGGCAGGTGTTGTCGAGTTACGACGGGGACCTAAGGGACCCGCCCTGGTGGCCTCAGGAGAGGCCAGTCCCCATGCGAGTTGCTAGGGGGCCTCTCGGGATTCCTCTCCCGTCGATACCGGGGCCAAAAACCTTGTGTGGAGTCAGGGCCGGAACCGAGGATTCCTCTCAGGGGCTGACATGGATCTTTGGGTACTTGTGGAGTCTCCCCAGGGGAGTCAGGCCTCGTCTCGAGTGGGGGCATGCACGTGCGCTTTCCTTCTAGGCTGTAGCAGCAATGTCACGCTTCCCGTCGCGTGGATCAAAGGATCTGTGGTTTTCCCTCGAGGCTTTCCCTCGAGGCTTTCCCACAGGGCTGTCCCACGTGCCACCGTGGTGTGAGTCGATCCTCGGCGTGAAAGATGAGCCAGTGCAGGGCAAAGAGGTTCCTCTGGAATGGACTGAGACATCTGGGGGACTCTTGGAATGGTGGTACGACCATGGAGTTCCTCTCGCCTTTCCTGTTGAGAGTGCCTCCTCTTGAGATGCGATGGGAACGCCCTGAATTCTTTCCCGTTGAAAGCAGGGAAAGGATCCCTCATCTCGAGCTACGAGGGGGAAACGGGGCTCCTCTGGATGTGGGCGGGACCATCATGCTTCCTCTCGAGTGGACACGGGTATGGCGGTGAACTTCTTGAGTTGCAGCAAGGGTGTGAAAGACCCTTTCGAAGTTCCAGAGGTTAGGTGTCATTCGTCTCCAGACGCCTCATCGGAAATAGGCCTCGTCTCGCCTGGAAAGGAGAACTTCCTGGATTTTCTCGAGTTGCGGCAGGTGTTCTCGAGTTACGACGGGGACCTCAGGGACCCGCCCTTGTGGCCTCAGGAGAAACCAGTCCCCATGCGAGTTGCTAGGGGGCCTCTCGGGATTCCTCTCCCGTCGATACCGGGGCCAAAAACCTTGTGTGGAGTCAGGGCCGGAACCGAGGATTCCTCTCAGGGGCTGACATGGATCTTTGGGTACTTCTGGAGTCTCCCCAGGGGAGTCAGGCCTCGTCTCGAGTGGGGGCATGCACGTGCGCTTTCTTTCCAGGCTATAGCAGCAATGTCACGCTTCCCGTGGCGTGGATCAAAGGATCTGTGGTTTTCCCTCGAGGCTTTCCCTCGAGGCTTTCCCACAGGGCTGTCCCACGTGCCACCGTGGTGTGAGTCGATCCTCGGCGTGAAAGATGTGCCAGTGCAGGGCAAAGAGGTTCCTCCGTAATGGACTGAGACATCTGGGGGACTCTTGGAAGGGTGGTACGACCATGGAGTTCCTCTCGCCTTTCCTGTTGAGAGTGCCTCCTCTTGAGATGCGACGGGGACGCTGGGAATTCTTTCCCGTTGAAAGCAGGGAAACGATCCCTCATCTCGAGCTACGAGGGGGAAACGGGGCTCCTCTGGATGTGGGCGGGACCATCGTGCTTCCTCTCGAGTGGACACGGGTATGGCGGTGAACTTCTTGAGTTGCAGCAAGGGTGTGAAAGACCCTTTCGAAGTTCCAGAGGTTAGGTGTCATTAGTCTCCAGAGGCCTCATCGGAAACAGGCCTCATCTCGCCTGGAAGGGAGAACTTCCTGGATTTTCTCGAGTTGCGGCAGGTGTTGTCGAGTTACGACAGGGACCACAGGGACCCGCCCTGGTGGCCTCAGGAGAGGCCAGTCCCCATGCGAGTTGCTAGGGGGCCTCTCGGGATTCCTCTCCCGTCGATACCGGGGCCAAAAACCTTGTGTGGAGTCAGGGCCGGAACCGAGGATTCCTCTCACGGGCTGACATGGATCTTTGTGTACTTGTGGAGTCTCCCCAGCGGAGTCAGGCCTCGTCTCGAGTGGGGGCATGCACGTGTGCTTTCCTTCCAAGCTGTAGCAGCAATGTCACGCTTCCCGTCGCGTGGATCAAAGGATCTGTGGTTTTCCCTCGAGGCTTTCCCACAGGGCTGTCCCACGTGCCACCGTGGTGTGAGTCGATCCTCGGCGTGAAAGATGAGCCAGTGCAGGGCAAAGAGGATCCTCTGGAATGGACTGAGACATCTGGGGGACTCTTGGAATGGTGGAACGACCATGGAGTTCCTCTCGCCTTTCCTGTTGAGAGTGCCTCCTCTTGAGATGCGATGGGAACGCCGGGAATTCTTTCCCATTGAAAGCAGGGAAAGGATCCCTCATCTCGAGCTACGAGGGGGAAACGGGGCTCCTCTGGATGTGGGCGGGACCATCGTGCTTCCTCCCGAGTGGACACGGGTATGGCGGTGAACTTCTTGAGTTGCAGCAAGGGTGTGAAAGACCCTTTCGAAGTTCCAGAGGTTAGGTGTCATTCGTCTCCAGACGCCTCATCGGAAATAGGCCTCATCTGGCCTGGAAGGTAGAACTTCCTGGATTTTCTCGAGTTACGGCAGGTGTTGTCGAGTTACGACGGGGACCTCAGGGACCCGCCCTGGTGGCCTCAGGAGAGGCCAGTCCCCATGCGAGTTGCTAGGGGGCCTCTCGGGATTCCTCTCCCGTCGATACCGGGGCCAAAAACCTTGTGTGGAGTCAGGGCCGGAACCGAGGATTCCTCTCAGGGGCTGACATGGATCTTTGGGTACTTGTGGAGTCTCCCCAGCGGAGTCAGGCCTCGTCTCGAGTGGGGGCATGCACGTGCGCTTTCCTTCCAGGCTGTAGCAGCAATGTCACGCTTCCCGTCGCGTGGATCAAAGGATCTGTGGTTTTCCCTCGAGGCTTTCCCTCGAGGCTTTCCCACAGGGCTGTCCCACGTGCCACCGTGGTGTGAGTCGATCCTCGGCGTGAAAGATGAGCCAGTGCAGGGCAAAGAGGTTCCTCTGGAATGGACTGAGACATCTGGGGGACTCTTGGAATGGTGGTACGACCATGGAGTTCCTCTCGCCTTTACTGTTGAGAGTGCCTCCTCTTGAGATGCGACGGGAACGCCGGGAATTCTTTCCCGTTGAAAGCAGGGAAAGGATCCCTCATCTCGAGCTCCGAGGGGGAAACGGGGCTCCTCTGGATGTGGGCGGGACCATCGTGCTTCCTCTCGAGTGGGGACGGGTATGGCGGTGAACTTCTTGAGTTGCAGCAAGGATGTGAAAGACCCTTTCGAAGTTCCAGAGGTTAGGTGTCATTAGTCTCCAGACGCCTCATCGGAAATAGGCCTCATCTCGCCTGGAAGGGAGAACTTCCTGGATTTTCTCGAGTTGCGGCAGGTGTTCTCGAGTTACGACGGGGACCTCAGGGACCCGCCCTGGTGGCCTCAGGAGAGGCCAGTCCCCATGCGAGTTGCTAGGGGGCCTCTCGGGATTCCTCTCCCGTCGATACCGGGGCCGAAAACCTTGTGTGGAGTCAGGGCCGGAACCGAGGATTCCTCTCAGGGGCTGACATGGATCTTTGGGTACTTCTGGAGTCTCCCCAGGGGAGTCAGGCCTCGTCTCGATTGGGGGCATGCACGTGCGCTTTCCTTCCAGGCTGTAGCAGCAATGTCACGCTTCCCGTCGCGTGGATCAAAGGATCTGTGGTTTTCCCTCGAGGCTTTCCCTCGAGGCTTTCCCACAGGGCTGTCCCACGTGACACCGTGGTGTGAGTCGATCCTCGGCGTGAAAGATGAGCCAGTGCAGGGCAAAGAGGTTCCTCTGGAATGGACTGAGACATCTGGGGGACTCTTGGAATGGTGGTACGACCATGGAGTTCCTCTCGCCTTTCCTGTTGAGAGTGCCTCCTCTTGAGATGCGACGGGAACGCCGGGAATTCTTTCCCGTTGAAAGCAGGGAAAGGATCCCTTATCTCGAGCTCCGAGGGGGAAACGGGGCTCCTCTGGATGTGGGCGGGACCATCGTGCTTCCTCTCGAGTGGAGACGGGTATGGCGGTGAACTTCTTGTGTTGCAGCAAGGGTGTGAAAGACCCTTTCGAAGTTCCAGAGGTTAGGTGTCATTAGTCTCCAGACGCCTCATCGGAAATAGGCCTCATCTCGCCTGGAAGGGAGAACTTCCTGGATTTTCTCGAGTTGCGGCAGGTGTTGTCGAGTTACGACGGGGACCTCAGGGACCCGCCCTGGTGGCCTCAGGAGAGGCCAGTCCCCATGCGAGTTGCTATGGGGCCTCTCGGGATTCCTCTCCCGTCGATACCGGGGCCAAAAACCTTGTGTGGAGTCAGGGCCGGAACCGAGGATTCCTCTCAGGGGCTGACATGGATCTTTGGGTACTTCTGGAGTCTCCCCAGGGGAGTCAGGCCTCGTCTCGAGTGGAGGCATGCACGTGCGCTTTCCTTCCAGGCTGTAGCAGCAATGTCACGCTTCCCGTCGCGTGGATCAAAGGATCTGTGGTTTTCCCTCGAGGCTTTCCCTCGAGGCTTTCCCACAGGGCTGTCCCACGTGCCACCGTGGTGTGAGTCGATCCTTGGCCTGAAAGATGAGCCAGTGCAGGGCAAAGAGGTTCCTCTGGAATGGACTGAGACATCTGGGGGACTCTTGGAATGGTGGTACGACCATGGAGTTCCTCTCGCCTTTCCTGTTGAGAGTGCCTCCTCTTGAGATGCGACGGGAACGCCGGGAATTCTTTCCCGTTGAAAGCAGGGAAAGGATCCCTCATCTCGAGCTACGAGGGGGAAACGGGGCTCCTCTGGATGTGGGCGGGACCATCGTGCTTCCTCTCGAGTGGAGACGGGTATGGCGGTGAACTTCTTGAGTTGCAGCAAGGGTGTGAAAGACCCTTTCGAAGTTCCAGATGTTAGGTGTCATTAGTCTCCAGACGCCTCATCGGAAATAGGCCTCATCTCACCTGGAAGGGAGAACTTCCTGGATTTTCTCGAGTTGCGGCAGGTGTTCTCGAGTTACGACTAGGACCTCAGGGACCCGCCCTGGTGGCCTCAGGAGAGGCCAGTCCCCATGCGAGTTGCTAGGGGGCCTCTCGGGATTCCTCTCCCGTCGATACCGGGGCCAAAAGAATTTTTTGGAGTCAGGGCCGGAACCGAAGATTCCTCTCAGGGGCTGACATGGATCTTTGGGTACTTCTGGAGTCTCCCCAGGGGAGTCAGGCCTCGTCTCGAGTGGGGGCATGCACGTGCGCTTTCCTTCCAGGCTGTAGCAGCAATGTCACGCTTCCCGTCGCGTGGATCAAAGGGTCTGTGGTTTTCCCTCGAGGCTTTCCCTCGAGGCTTTCCCACAGGGCTGTCCCACGTGCCACCGTGGTGTGAGTCGATCCTCGGCGTGAAAGATGAGCCAGTGCAGGGCAAAGAGTTTCCTCTGGAATGGACTGAGACATCTGGGGGACTCTTGGAATGGTGGTACGACCATGGAGTTCCTCTCGCCTTTCCTGTTGAGAGTGCCTCCTCTTGAGATGCGACGGGAACGCCGGGAATTCTTTCCCGTTGAAAGCAGGGAAAGGATCCCTCATCTCGAGCTACGAGGGGGAAACGGGGCTCCTCTGGATGTGGGCGGGACCATCGTGCTTCCTCTCGAGTGGAGACGGGTATGGCGGTGAACTTCTTGAGTTGCAGCAAGGGTGTGAAAGACCCTTTCGAAGTTCCAGATGTTAGGTGTCATTAGTCTCCAGACGCCTCATCGGAAATAGGCCTCATCTCACCTGGAAGGGAGAACTTCCTGGATTTTCTCGAGTTGCGGCAGGTGTTCTCGAGTTACGACGAGGACCTCAGGGACCCGCCCTGGTGGCCTCAGGAGAGGCCAGTCCCCATGCGAGTTGCTAGGGGCCCTCTCGGGATTCCTCTCCCGTCGATACCGGGGCCAAAAACCTTGTGTGGAGTCAGGGCCGGAACCGAGGATTCCTCTCAGGGGCTGACATGGATCTTTGGGTACTTGTGGAGTCTTCCCAGGGGAGTCAGGCCTCGTCTCGAGTGGGGGCATGCACGTGGGCTTTCCTTCCAGACTGTAGCAGCAATGTCACGCTTCCCGTGGCGTGGATCAAAGGATCTGTGGTTTTCCCTCGAGGCTTTCCCTCGAGGCTTTCCCACAGGGCTGTCCCACGTGCCACCGTGGTGTGAGTCGATCCTCGGCGTGAAAGATGAGCCAGTGCAGGGCAAAGAGTTTCCTCTGGAATGGACTGAGACTTCTGGGGGACTCTTGGAATGGTGGTACGACCATGGAGTTCCTCTCGCCTTTCCTGTTGAGAGTGCCTCCCCTTGAGATGCGCCGGGAACGCAGGGAATTCTTTCCCGTTGAAAGCAGGGAAAGGATCCCTCATCTCGAGCTACGAGGGGGAAACGGGGCTCCTCTGGATGTGGGCGGAACCATCGTGCTTCCTCTCGAGTGGAGACGGGTATGGCGGTGAACTTCTTGAGTTGCAGCAAGGGTGTGAAAGACCTTTTCGAATATCCAGAGGTTAGGTGTCATTAGTCTCCAGACGCCTCATCGGAAATAGGCCTCATCTCGCCTGGAAGGGAGAACTTCCTGGATTTTCTCGAGATGCGGCAGGTGATCTCGAGTTACGAAGGGGACCTCAGGGACCCGCCCTGGTGGCCTCAGGAGAGGCCAGTCCCCATGCGAGTTGCTAGGGGGCCTCTCGGGATTCCTCTCCCGTCCATACCGGGGCCAAAAACCTTGTGTGGAGTCAGGGCCGGAACCGAGGATTCCTCTCAGGGGCTGACAGGGATCTTTGGGTACTTCTGGAGTCTCCCCAGGGGAGTTAAACCTCGTCTCGAGTGCGGGCATGCACGTGAGCTTTCCTTCCAGGTTGTAGCAGCAATGTCACGCTTCCCGTCGCGTGGATCAAAGGATCTGTGGTTTTCCCTCGAAGCTTTCCCTCGAGGCTTTCCCACAAGGCTGTCCCACGTGCCACCGTGGTGTGAGTCGATCCTCGGCGTGAAAGATGAGCCAGTGCAGGTCAAAGAGGTTCCTCTGGAATGGACTGAGACATCTGGGGGACTCTTGGAATGGTGGTACGACCATGGAGTTCCTCTCGCCTTTCCTGTTGAGAGTGCCTCCTCTTGAGATGCGACGGGAACGCCGGGAATTCTTTCCCGTTGAAAGCAGGGAAAGGATCCCTCATCTCGAGCTACGAGGGGGAAACGGGGCTCCTCTGGATGTGGGCGGGACCATCGTGCTTCCTCTCGAGTGGAGACGGGTATGGCGGTGAACTTCTTGAGTTGCAGCAAGGGTGTGAAAGACCTTTTCGAAGTTCCAGAGGTTAGGTGTCATTAGTCTCCAGACGCCTCATCGGAAATAGGCCTCATCTCGCCTGGAAGGGAGAACTTCCTGGATTTTCTCGAGATGCGGCAGGTGTTCTCGAGTTACGACGGGGACCTCAGGGACCCGCCCTGGTGGCCTCAGGAGAGGCCAGTCCCCATGCGAGTCGCTAGGGGGCCTCTCGGGATTCCTCTCCCGTCGATACCGGGGCCAAAAACCTTGTGAGGAGTCAGGGCCGGAACCCAGGATTCCTCTCAGGGGCTGACATGGATCTTTGGGTACTTCTGGAGTCTCCTCAGGGGAGTCAGGCCTCGTCTCGAGTCGGGGCATGCACGTGCGCTTTCCTTCCAGGCTGTAGCAGCAATGTCACGCTTCCCGTCGCGTGGATCAAAGGATCTGTGGTTTTCCCTCGAGGCTTTCCCTCGAGGATTTCCCACAGGGCTGTCCCACGTGCCACCGTGGTGTGAGTCGATCCTCGGCGTGAAAGATGGGCCAGTGCAGGGCAAAGAGGTTCCTCTGGAATGGACTGAGACATCTGGGGGACTCTTGGAATGGTGGTACGACCATGGAGTTCCTCTCGCCTTTCCTGTTGAGAGTGCCTCCTCTTGAGATGGGACGGGAACGCAGGGAATTCTTTCCCGTTGAAAGCAGGGAAAGGATCCCTCATCTCGAGCTACGAGGGGGAAACGGGGCTCCTCTGGATGTGGGCGGGACCATCGTGCTTCCTCTCGAGTGGAGACGGGTATGGCGGTGAACTTCTTGAGTTGCAGCAAGGGTGTGAAAGACCCTTTGGAAGTTCCAGAGGTTAGGTGTCATTAGTCTCCAGACGCCTCATCGGAAACAGGCCTCATCTCGCCTGGAAGGGAGAACTTCCTGGATTTTCTCGAGTTGCGGCAGGTGTTCTCGAGTTACGACGGGGACCTCAGGGACCCGCCCTGGTGGCCTCAGGAGAGGCCAGTCCCCATGCGAGTTGTTAGGGGCCCTCTCGGGATTCCTCTCCCGTTGATACCGGGGCCAAAAACCTTGTGTGGAGACAGGGCCGGAACCGAGGATTCCTCTCAGGGGCTGACATGGATCTTTGGGTACTTCTGGAGTCTCCCCAGGGGAGTCAAGCCTCGTCTAGAGTGGGGGCATGCACGTGCGCTTTCCTTCCAGGCTGTAGCAGCAATGTCACGTTTCCCGTCGCGTGGATCAAAGGATCTGTGGTTTTCCCTCGAGGCTTTCCCTCGAGGCTTTCCCACAGGGCTGTCCCACGTGCCACCGTGGTGTGAGTCGATCCTCGACATGAAAGATGAGCCAGTGCAGGGCAAAGAGTTTCCTCTGGAATGGACTGAGACATCTGGGGGACTCTTGGAATGGTGGTACGACCATGGAGTTCCTCTCGCCTTTCCTGTTGAGAGTGCCTCCTCTTGAGATGCGACGGGAACGCCGGGAATTCTTTCCCGTTGAAAGCAGGGAAAGGATCCCTCATCTCGAGCTACGAGGGGGAAACGGGGCTCCTCTGGATGTGGGCGGGACCATCGTGCTTCCTCTCGAGTGGAGACGGGTATGGCGGTGAACTTCTTGAGTTGCAGCAAGGGTGTGAAAGACCCTTTGGAAGTTCCAGAGGTTAGGTGTCATTATTCTCCAGACGCCTCATCGGAAATAGGCCTCATCTCGCCTGGAAGGGAGAATTTCCTGGATTTTCTCGAGTTGCGGCAGGTGTTCTTGAGTTACGACGGGGACCTCAGGGACCCGCCCTGGTGGCCTCAGTAGAGGCCAGTCCCCATGCGAGTTGCTAGGGGGCCTCTCGGGATTCCTCTCCCGTCGATACCGGGGCCAAAAACCTTGTGTGGAGACAGGGCCGGAACCGAGGATTCCTCTCAGGGGCTGACATGGATCTTTGGGTACTTCTGGAGCCTCCCCAGGGGAGTCAGGCCTCGTCTGGAGTGGGGGCATGTACGTGCGCTTTCCTTCCAGGCTGTAGCAGCAATGTCACCCTTCCCGTCGCGTGGATCAAAGGATCTGTGGTTTTCCCTCGAGGCTTTCCCTCGAGGCTTTCCCACAGGGCTGTCCCACGTGCCACCGTGGTGTGAGTCGATCCTCGGCGTGAAAGATGAGCCAGTGCAGGGCAAAGAGGTTCCTCTGGAATGGACTGAGACATCTGGGGGACTCTTGGAATGGTGGTACGACCATGGAGTTCCTCTCGCCTTTCCTGTTGACAGTGCCTCCTCTTGAGATGGGACGGGAACGCCGGGAATTCTTTCCCGTTGAAAGCAGGGAAAGGATCCCTCATCTCGAGCTACGAGGGGGAAACGGGGCTCCTCTGGATGTGGGCGGGACCATCGTGCTTCCTCTCGAGTGGAGACCGGTATGGCGGTGAACTTCTTGAGTTGCAGCAAGGGTGTGAAAGACCCTTTGGAAGTTCCAGAGGTTAGGTGTCATTAGTCTCCAGACGCCTCATCGGAAATAGGCCTCATCTCGCCTGGAAGGGAGAACTTCCTGGATTTTCTCGAGTTGCGGCAGGTGTTCTCGAGTTACGACGGGGACCTCTGGGACCCGCCCTGGTGGCCTCAAGAGAGGTCAGTCCCCATGCGTGTTGCTAGGGGGCCTCTCGGGTTTCCTCTCCCGTCGATACCGGGGCCAAAAATCTTGTGTGGAGACAGAGCCGGAACCGAGGATTCCTCTCAGGGGCCTACATGGATCTTTGGGTACTTCTGGAGTCTCCCCAGGGGAGTCAAGCCTCGTCTCGAGTGGGGGCATGCACGTGCGCTTTCCTTCCAGGCTGTAGCAGCAATGTCACGCTTCCCGTCGCGTGGATCAAAGGATCTGTGGTTTTCCCTCGAGGCTTTCCCTCGAGGCTTTCCCACAGGGCTGTCCCACGTGCCACCGTGGTGTGAGTCGATCCTCGGCGTGAAAGATTAGCCAGTGCAGGGCAAAGAGTTTCCTCTGGAATGGACTGAGACATCTGGGGGACTCTTGGAATGGTGGTACGACCATGGAGTTCCTCTCGCCTTTCCTGTTGAGAGTGCCTCATCTTGAGATGCGACGGGAACGCCGGGAATTCTTTCCCGTTGAAAGCAGGGAAAGGATCCCTCATCTCGAGCTACGAGGTGGAAACGGGGCTCCTCTGGATGTGGGCGGGACCATCGTGCTTCCTCTCGTGTGGAGACGGGTATGGCGGTGAACTTCTTGAGTTGCATCAAGGGTGTGAAAGACCTTTTAGAAGTTCCAGAGGTTAGGTGTCATTAGTCTCCAGACGCCTCATCGGAAATAGGCCTCATCTCGCCTGGAAGGGAGAACTTCCTGGATTTTCTCGAGATGCGGCAGGTGTTCTCGAGTTACGACGGGGACCTCAGGGACCCGCCCTGGTGGCCTCAGGAGAGGCCAGTCCCCATGCGAGTTGCTAGGGGGCCTCTCGGGATTCCTCTCCCGTCGATACCGGGGCCAAAAACCTTGTGTGGAGTCAGGGCCGGAACCCAGGATTCCTCTCAGGGGCTGACATGGATCTTTGGGTACTTCTGGAGTCTCCCCAGGGGAGTCAGGCCTCGTCTCGAGTGCGGGCATGCACGTGCACTTTCTTTCCAGGCTGTAGCAGCAATGTCACGCTTCCCGTCGCGTGGATCAAAGGATCTGTGGTTTTCCCTCGAGGCTTTCCCTCGAGGCTTTCCCACAGGGCTGTCCCACGTGCCACCGTGGTGTGAGTCGATCCTCGACATGAAAGATGAGCCAGTGCAGGGCAAAGAGTTTCCTCTGGAATGGACTGAGACATCTGGGGGACTCTTGGAATGGTGGTACGACCATGGAGTTCCTCTCGCCTTTCCTGTTGAGAGTGCCTCCTCTTGAGATGCGACGGGAACGCCGGGAATTCTTTCCCGTTGAAAGCAGGGAAAGGATCCCTCATCTCGAGCTACGAGGGGGAAACGGGGCTCCTCTGGATGTGGGCGGGACCATCGTGCTTCCTCTCGAGTGGAGACGGGTATGGCGGTGAACTTCTTGAGTTGCAGTAAGGGTGTGAAAGACCCTTTCGAAGTTCCAGAGGTTAGGTTTCATTATTTTCCACACGCCTCATCGGAAATAGGCCTCATCTCGCCTGGAAGGGAGAACTTCCTGGATTTTCTCGAGATGCGGCAGGTGTTCTCGAGTTACGACGGGGACCTCAGGGACCCGCCCTGGTGGCCTCAGGAGAGGCCAGTCCCCATGCGAGTTGCTACGGGCCCTCTCGGGATTCATCTCCCGTCGATACCGGGGCCAAAAACCTTGTGTGGAGTCAGGGCCGGAACCGAGCATTCCTCTCAGGGGCTGACATGGATCTTTGGGTACTTGTGGAGTCTTTCCAGGGGAGTCAGGCCTCGTCTCGAGTGGGGGCATGCACGTGCGCTTTCCTTCCAGACTGTAGCAGCAATGTCACGCTTCCCGTGGCGTCGATCAAAGGATCTGTGGTTTTCCCTCGAGGCTTTCCCTCGAGGCTTTCCCACAGGGCTGTCCCACGTGCCACCGTGGTGTGAGTCGATCCTCGGCGTGAAAGATGAGCCAGTGCAGGGCAAAGAGTTTCCTCTGGAATGGACTGAGACATCTGGGGGACTCTTGGAATGGTGGTACGACCATGGAGTTCCTCTCGCCTTTCCTGTTGAGAGTGCCTCCTCTTGAGATGCGCCGGGAACGCCGGGAATTCTTTCCCGTTGAAAGCAGGGAAAGGATCCCTCATCTCGAGCTCTGAGGGGGAAACGGGGCTCCTCTGGATGTGGGCGGGACCATCGTGCTTCCTCTCGAGTGGAGACGGGTATGGCGGTGAACTTCTTGAGTTGCAGCAAGGGTGTGAAAGACCCTTTGGAAGTTCCAGAGGATAGGTGTCATTATTCTCCAGACTCCTCATCGGAAATAGGCCTCATCTCGCCTGGAAGGGAGAACTTCCTGGATTTTCTCGAGTTTCGGCAGGTGTTCTCGAGTTACGACGGGGACCTCAGGGACCCGCCCTGGTGGCCTCAGGAGAGGCCAGTCCCCATGCGAGTTGTTAGGGGCCCTCTCGGGATTCCTCTCCCGTCGATACCGGGCCAAAACCCTTGTGTGGAGACAGGGCCGGAACCGAGGATTCCTCTCAGGGGCTGACATGGATCTTTGAGTACTTCTGGAGTCTCCCCAGGGGAGTCAAGCCTCGTCTCGAGTGGGGGCATGCACGTGCGCTTTCCTTCCAGGCTGTAGCAGCAATGTCACGTTTCCCGTTGCGTGGATCAAAGGATCTGTGGTTTTCCCTCGAGGCTTTCCCTCGAGGCTTTCCCACAGGGCTGTCCCACGTGCCACCGTGGTGTGAGTCGATCCTCGGCCTGAAAGATGAGCCAGTGCAGGGCAAAGAGTTTCCTCTGGAATGGACTGAGACATCTGGGGGACTCTTGGAATGGTGGTACGACCATGGAGTTCCTCTCGCCTTTCCTGTTGAGAGTGCCTCCTCTTGAGATGCGCCGGGAACGCCGGGAATTCTTTCCCGTTGAAAGCAGGGAAAGGATCCCTCATCTCGAGCTACGAGGGGGAAACGGGGCTCCTCTGGATGTGGGCGGGACCATCGTGCTTCCTCTCGAGTGGAGACGGGTATGGCGGTGAACTTCTTGAGTTGCAGCAAGGGTGTGAAAGACCCTTTGGAAGTTCCAGAGGTTAGGTGTCATTATTCTCCAGACGCCTCATCGGAAATAGGCCTCATCTCGCCTGGAAGGGAGAACTTCCTGGATTTTCTCGAGTTGCGGCAGGTGTTCTCGAGTTACGACGGGGACCTCAGGGACCCGCCCTGGTGGCCTCAGTAGAGGCCAGTCCCCATGCGAGTTGCTAGGGGGCCTCTCGGGATTCCTCTCCCGTCGATACCGGGGCCAAAAACATTGTGTGGAGACAGGGCCGGAACCGAGGATTCCTCTCAGGGGCTGACATGGATCTTTGGGTACTTCTGGAGTCTCCCCAGGGGAGTCAAGCCTCGTCTCGAGTGGGGGCATGCACGTGCGCTTTCCTTCCAGGCTGTAGCAGCAATGTCAAAATTCCCGTCGCGTGGATCAAAGGATCTGTGGTTTTCCCTCGAGGCTTTCCCACAGGGCTGTCCCACGTGCCACCGTGGTGTGAGTCGATCCTCGGCGTGAAAGATGAGCCAGTGCAGGGCAAAGAGGTTCCTCTGGAATGGACTGAGACATCTGGGGGACTCTTGGAATGGTGGTACGACCATGGAGTTCCTCTCGCCTTTCCTGTTGAGAGTGCCTCCTCTTGAGATGCGACGGGAACGCCGGGAATTCTTTCCCGTTGAAAGCAGGGAAAGGATCCCTCATCTCGAGCTACGAGGGGGAAACGGGGCTCCTCTGGATGTGGGCGGGACCATCGTGCTTCCTCTCGAGTGGAGACGGGTATGGCGGTGAACTTCTTGAGTTGCAGCAAGGGTGTGAAAGACCCTTTGGAAGTTCCAGAGGTTAGGTGTCATTAGTCTCCAGACGCCTCATCGGAAATAGGCCTCATCTCGCCTGGAAGGGAGAACTTCCTGGATTTTCTCGAGTTGCGGCAGGTGTTCTCGAGTTACGACGGGGACCTCTGGGACCCGCCCTGGTGGCCTCAAGAGAGGTCAGTCCCCATGCGTGTTGCTAGGGGGCCTCTCGGGATTCCTCTCCCGTCGATACCGGGGCCAAAAATCTTGTGTGGAGACAGAGCCGGAACCGAGGATTCCTCTCAGGGGCTAACATGGATCTTTGGGTACTTCTGGAGTCTCCCCAGGGGAGTCAAGCCTCGTCTCGAGTGGGGGCATGCACGTGCGCTTTCCTTCCAGGCTGTAGCAGCAATGTCACGCTTCCCGTCGCGTGGATCAAAGGATCTGTGGATTTCCCTCGAGGCTTTCCCTCGAGGCTTTCCCACAGGGCTGTCCCACGTGCCACCGTGGTGTGAGTCGATCCTCGGCGTGAAAGATGAGCCAGTGCAGGGCAAAGAGTTTCCTCTGGAATGGACTGAGACTTCTGGGGGACTCTTGGAATGGTGGTACGACCATGGAGTTCCTCTCGCCTTTCCTGTTGAGAGTGCCTCCCCTTGAGATGCGCCGGGAACGCCGGGAATTCTTTCCCGTTGAAAGCAGGGAAAGGATCCCTCATCTCGAGCTACGAGGGGGAAACGGGGCTCCTCTGGATGTGGGCGGAACCATCGTGCTTCCTCTCGAGTGGAGACGGGTATGGCGGTGAACTTCTTGAGTTGCAGCAAGGGTGTGAAAGACCTTTTCGAATATCCAGAGGTTAGGTGTCATTAGTCTCCAGACGCATCATCGGAAATAGGCCTCATCTCGCCTGGAAGGGAGAACTTCCTGGATTTTCTCGAGATGCGGCAGGTGTTCTCGAGTTACGAAGGGGACCTCAGGGACCCGCCCTGGTGGCCTCAGGAGAGGCCAGTACCCATGCGAGTTGCTAGGGGGCCTCTCGGGATTCCTCTCCCGTCCATACCGGGGCCAAAAACCTTGTGTGGAGTCAGGGCCGGAACCGAGGATTCCTCTCAGGGGCTGACAGGGATCTTTGGGTACTTCTGGAGTCTCCCCAGGGGAGTTAAACCTCGTCTCGAGTGCGGGCATGCACGTGAGCTTTCCTTCCAGGCTGTAGCAGCAATGTCACGCTTCCCGTCGCGTGGATCAAAGGATCTGTGGTTTTCCCTCGAGGCTTTCCCTCGAGGCTTTCCCACAAGGCTGTCCCACGTGCCACCGTGGTGTGAGTCGATCCTCGGCGTGAAAGATGAGCCAGTGCAGGTCAAAGAGGTTCCTCTGGAATGGACTGAGACATCTGGGGGACTCTTGGAATGGTGGTACGACCATGGAGTTCCTCTCGCCTTTCCTGTTGAGAGTGCCTCCTCTTGAGATGCGACGGGAACGCCGGGAATTCTTTCCCATTGAAAGCAGGGAAAGGATCCCTGATCTCGAGCTACGAGGGGGAAACGGGGCTCCTCTGGATGTGGGCGGGACCATCGTGCTTCCTCTCGAGTGGAGACGGGTATGGCGGTGAACTTCTTGAGTGGCAGCAAGGGTGTGAAAGACCTTTTCGAAGTTCCAGAGGTTAGGTGTCATTAGTCTCCAGACGCCTCATCGGAAATAGGCCTCATCTCGCCTGGAAGGGAGAACTTCCTGGATTTTCTCGAGATGCGGCAGGTGTTCTCGAGTTACGACGGGGACCTCAGGGACCCGCCCTGGTGGCCTCAGTAGAGGCCAGTCCCCATGCGAGTCCCTAGGGGGCCTCTCGGGATTCCTCTCCCGTCGATACCGGGGCCAAAAACCTTGTGAGGAGTCAGGGCCGGAACCCAGGATTCCTCTCAGGGGCTGACATGGATCTTTGGGTACTTCTGGAGTCTCCTCAGGGGAGTCAGGCCTCGTCTCGAGTCGGGGCATGCACGTGCGCTTTCCTTCCAGGCTGTAGCAGCAATGTCACGCTTCCCGTCGCGTGGATCAAAGGATCTGTGGTTTTCCCTCGAGGCTTTCCCTCGAGGATTTCCCACAGGGCTGTCCCACGTGCCACCGTGGTGTGAGTCGATCCTCGGCGTGAAAGATGGGCCAGTGCAGGGCAAAGAGCTTCCTCTGGAATGGACTGAGACATCTGGGGGACTCTTGGAATGGTGGTACGACCATGGAGTTCCTCTCGCCTTTCCTGTTGAGAGTGCCTCCTCTTGAGATGGGACGGGAACGCCGGGAATTCTTTCCAGTTGAAAGCAGGGAAAGGATCCCTCATCTCGAGCTACGAGGGGGAAACGGGGCTCCTCTGGATGTGGGCGGGACCATCGTGCTTCCTCTCGAGTGGAGACGGGTTTGGCGGTGAACTTCTTGAGTTGCAGCAAGGGTGTGAAAGACCCTTTCGAAGTTCCAGAGGTTAGGTGTCATTAGTCTCCAGACGCCTCATCGGAAACAGGCCTCATCTAGCCTGGAAGGGAGAACTTCCTGGATTTTCTCGAGTTGCGGCAGGTGTTCTCGAGTTACGACGGGGACCTCAGGGACCCGCCCTGGTGGCCTCAGGAGAGGCCAGTCCCCATGCGAGTTGTTAGGGGCCCTCTCGGGATTCCTCTCCCGTTGATACCGGGGCCAAAAACCTTGTGTGGAGACAGGGCCGGAACCGAGGATTCCTCTCAGGGGCTGACAGGGATCTTTGGGTACTTCTGGAGCCTCCCCAGGGGAGTCAGGCCTCGTCTGGAGTGGGGGCATGTACGTGCGCTTTCCTTCCAGGCTGTAGCAGCAATGTCACCCTTCCCGTCGCGTGGATCAAAGGATCTGTGGTTTTCCCTCGAGGCTTTCCCTCGAGGCTTTCCCACAGGGCTGTCCCACGTGCCACCGTGGTGTGAGTCGATCCTCGGCGTGAAAGATGAGCCAGTGCAGGGCAAAGAGGTTCCTCTGGAATGGACTGAGACATCTGGGGGACTCTTGGAATGGTGATACGACCATGGAGTTCCTCTCGCCTTTCCTGTTGACAGTGCCTCCTCTTGAGATGGGACGGGAACGCCGGGAATTCTTTCCCGTTGAAAGCAGGGAAAGGATCCCTCATCTCGAGCTACGAGGGGGAAACGGGGCTCCTCTGTATGTGGGCGGGACCATCGTGCTTCCTCTCGAGTGGAGACGGGTATGGCGGTGAACTTCTTGAGTTGCATCAAGGGTGTGAAAGACCTTTTAGAAGTTCCAGAGGTTAGGTGTCATTAGTCTCCAGACGCCTCATCGGAAATAGGCCTCATCTCGCCTGGAAGGGAGAACTTCCTGGATTTTCTCGAGATGCGGCAGGTGTTCTCGAGTTACGACGGGGACCTCAGGGACCCGCCCTGGTGGCCTCAGGAGAGGCCAGTCCCCATGCGAGTTGCTAGGGGGCCTCTCGGGATTCCTCTCCCGTCGATACCGGGGCCAAAAACCTTGTGTGGAGTCAGGGCCGGAACCGAGGATTCCTCTCAGGGGCTGACATGGATCTTTGGGTACTTCTGGAGTCTCCCCAGGGGAGTCAGGCCTCGTCTCGAGTGCGGGCATGCACGTGCACTTTCTTTCCAGGCTGTAGCAGCAATGTCACGCTTCCCGTCGCGTGGATCAAAGGATCTGTGGTTTTCCCTCGAGGCTTTCCCTCGAGGCTTTCCCACAGGGCTGTCCCACGTGCCACCGTGGTGTGAGTCGATCCTCGACATGAAAGATGAGCCAGTGCAGGGCAAAGAGTTTCCTCTGGAATGGACTGAGACATCTGGGGGACTCTTGGAATGGTGGTACGACCATGGAGTTCCTCTCGCCTTTCCTGTTGAGAGTGCCTCCTCTTGAGATGCGACGGGAACGCCGGGAATTCTTTCCCGTTGAAAGCAGGGAAAGGATCCCTCATCTCGAGCTACGAGGGGGAAACGGGGCTCCTCTGGATGTGGGCGGGACCATCGTGCTTCCTCTCGAGTGGAGACGGGTATGGCGGTGAACTTCTTGAGTTGCAGTAAGGGTGTGAAAGACCCTTTCGAAGTTCCAGAGGTTAGGTTTCATTATTTTCCAGACGCCTCATCGGAAATAGGCCTCATCTCGCCTGGAAGGGAGAACTTCCTGGATTTTCTCGAGATGCGGCAGGTGTTCTCGAGTTACGACGGGGACCTCAGGGACCCGCCCTGGTGGCCTCAGGAGAGGCCAGTCCCCATGCGAGTTGCTAGGGGGCCTCTCGGGAGTCCTCTCCCGTCGATACCGGGGCCAAAAACCTTGTGTGGAGTCAGGGCCGGAACCGAGGATTCCTCTCAGGGGCTGACATGGATCTTTGGGTACTTCTGGAGTCTCCCCAGGGGAGTCAGGCCTCGTCTCGAGTGGGGGCATGCACGTTCGCTTTCCGTCCAGGCTGTAGCAGCAATGTCACGCTTCCCGTTGCGGGGATCAAAGGATCTGTGGTTTTCCCTCGAGGCTTTCCCTCGAGGCTTTCCCACAGGGCTGTCCCACGTGCCACCGTGGTGTGAGTCGATCCTCGGCGTGAAAGATGAGCCAGTGCAGGGCAAAGAGGTTCCTCTGGAATGGACTGAGACATCTGGGGGACTCTTGGAATGGTGTTATGACCATGGAGTTCCTCTCGCCTTTCCTGTTGAGAGTGCCTCCTCTTGAGATGCGCCGGGAACGCCGGGAATTCTTTCCCATTGAAAGCAGGGAAAGGATCCCTCATCTCGAGCTACGAGGGGGAAACGGGGCTCCTCTGGATGTGGGTGGGACCATCGTGCTTCCTCTCGAGTGGAGACGGGAATGGCGGTGAACTTCTTGAGTTGCAGCAAGGGTGTGAAAGACCCTTTGGAAGTTCCAGAGGTTAGGTGTCATTATTCTCCAGACTCCTCATCGGAAATAGGCCTCATCTCGCCTGGAAGGGAGAACTTCCTGGATTTTCTCGAGTTGCGGCAGGTGTTCTCGAGTTACGACGGGGACCTCAGGGACCCGCCCTGGTGGCCTCAGGAGAGGCCAGTCCCCATTCGAGTTGTTAGGGGCCCTCTCGGGATTCCTCTCCCGTTGATACCGGGGCCAAAAACCTTGTGTGGAGACAGGGCCGGAACCGAGGATTCCTCTCAGGGGCTGACATGGATCTTTGGATACTTCTGGAGTCTCCCCAGGGGAGTCAAGCCTCGTCTAGAGTGGGGGCATGCACGTGCGCTTTCCTTCCAGGCTGTAGCAGCAATGTCACGTTTCCCGTCGCGTGGATCAAAGGATCTGTGGTTTTCCCTCAAGGCTTTCCCTCGAGGCTTTCCCACAGGGCTGTCCCACGTGCCACCGTGGTGTGAGTCGATCCTCGGCCTGAAAGATGAGCCAGTGCAGGGCAAAGAGTTTCCTCTGGAATGGACTGAGACATCTGGGGGACTCTTGGAATGGTGGTATGACCATGGAGTTCCTCTCGCCTTTCCTGTTGAGAGTGCCTCCTCTTGAGATGCGACGGGAACGCCGGGAATTCTTTCCCGTTGAAAGCAGGGAAAGGATCCCTGATCTCGAGCTACGAGGGGGAAACGGGGCTCCTCTGGATGTGGGCGGGACCATCGTGCTTCCTCTCGAGTGGAGACGGGTATGGCGGTGAACTTCTTGAGTTGCAGCAAGGGTGTGAAAGACCCTTTGGAAGTTCCAGAGGTTAGGTGTCATTATTCTCCAGACGCCTCATCGGAAATAGGCCTCATCTCGCCTGGAAGGGAGAACTTCCTGGATTTTCTCGAGTTGCGGCAGGTGTTCTTGAGTTACGACGGGGACCTCAGGGACCCGCCCTGGTGGCCTCAGTAGAGGCCAGTCCCCATGCGAGTTGCTAGGGGGCCTCTCGGGATTCCTCTCCCGTCGATACCGGGGCCAAAAACCTTGTGTGGAGACAGGGCGGGAACCGAGGATTCCTCTCAGGGGCTGACAGGGATCTTTGGGTACTTCTGGAGCCTCCCCAGGGGAGTCAGGCCTCGTCTGGAGTGGGGGCATGTACGTGCGCTTTCCTTCCAGGCTGTAGCAGCAATGTCACCCTTCCCGTCGCGTGGATCAAAGGATCTGTGGTATTCCCTCGAGTCTTTCCCTCGAGGCTTTCCCACAGGGCTGTCCCACGTGCCACCGTGGTGTGAGTCGATCCTCGGCGTGAAAGATGAGCCAGTGCAGGGCAAAGAGGTTCCTCTGGAATGGACTGAGACATCTGGGGGACTCTTGGAATGGTGGTACGACCATGGAGTTCCTCTCGCCTTTCCTGTTGAGAGTGCCTCCTCTTGAGATGGGACGGGAACGCCGGGAATTCTTTCCCGTTGAAAGCAGGGAAAGGATCCCTCATCTCGAGCTACGAGGGGGAAACGGGGCTCCTCTGGATGTGGGCGGGACCATCGTGCTTCCTCTCGAGTGGAGACCGGTATGGCGGTGAACTTCTTGAGTTGCAGCAAGGGTGTGAAAGACCCTTTGGAAGTTCCAGAGGTTAGGTGTCATTAGTCTCCAGACGCCTCATCGGAAATAGGCCTCATCTCGCCTGGAAGGGAGAACTTCCTGGATTTTCTCGAGATGCGGCAGGTGTTCTCGAGTTACGACGGGGACCTCAGGGACCCGCCCTGGTGGCCTCAGGAGAGGCCAGTCCCCATGCGAGTTGCTAGGGGGCCTCTCGGGATTCCTCTCCCGTCGATACCGGGGCCAAAAACCTTGTGTGGAGTCAGGGCCGGAACCGAGGATTCCTCTCAGGGGCTGACATGGATCTTTGGGTACTTCTGGAGTCTCCCCAGGGGAGTCAGGCCTCGTCTCGAGTGCGGGCATGCACGTGCACTTTCTTTCCAGGCTGTAGCAGCAATGTCACGCTTCCCGTCGCGTGGATCAAAGGATCTGTGGTTTTCCCTCGAGGCTTTCCCTCGAGGCTTTCCCACAGGGCTGTCCCACGTGCCACCGTGGTGTGAGTCGATCCTCGACATGAAAGATGAGCCAGTGCAGGGCAAAGAGTTTCCTCTGGAATGGACTGAGACATCTGGGGGACTCTTGGAATGGTGGTACGACCATGGAGTTCCTCTCGCCTTTCCTGTTGAGAGTTCCTCCTCTTGAGATGCGACGGGAACGCCGGGAATTCTTTCCCGTTGAAAGCAGGGAAAGGATCCCTCATCTCGAGCTACGAGGGGGAAACGGGGCTCCTCTGGATGTGGGCGGGACCATCGTGCTTCCTCTCGAGTGGAGACGGGTATGGCGGTGAACTTCTTGAGTTGCAGTAAGGGTGTGAAAGACCCTTTCGAAGTTCCAGAGGTTAGGTTTCATTATTTTCCAGACGCCTCATCGGAAATAGGCCTCATCTCGCCTGGAAGGGAGAACTTCCTGGATTTTCTCGAGTTGCGGCAGGTGTTCTCGAGTTACGACGGGGACCTCAGGGACCCGCCCTGGTGGCCTCAGGAGAGGACAATCCCCATGCGAGTTGCTAGGGGGCCTCTCGGGAGTCCTCTCCCGTCGATACCGGGGCCAAAAACCTTGTGTGGAGTCAGGGCCGGAACCGAGGATTCCTCTCAGGGGCTGACATGGATCTTTGGGTACTTCTGGAGTCTCCCCAGGGGAGTCAGGCCTCGTCTCGAGTGGGGGCATGCACGTTCGCTTTCCGTCCAGGCTGTAGCAGCAATGTCACGCTTTCCGTTGCGGGGATCAAAGGATCTGTGGTTTTCCCTCGAGGCTTTCCCTCGAGGCTTTCCCACAGGGCTGTCCCACGTGCCACCGTGGTGTGAGTCGATCCTCGGCGTGAAAGATGAGCCAGTGCAGGGCAAAGAGGTTCCTCTGGAATGGACTGAGACATCTGGGGGACTCTTGGAATGGTGGTACGACCATGGAGTTCTTCTCGCCTTTCCTGTTGAGAGTGCCTCCTCTTAAGATGGGACGGGAACGCCGGGAATTCTTTCCCGTTGAAAGCAGGGAAAGGATCCCTCATCTCGAGCTACGAGGGGGAAACGGGGCTCCTCTGGATGTGGGCGGGACCATCGTGCTTCCTCTCGAGTGGAGACGGGTTTGGCGGTGAACTTCTTGAGTTGCAGCAAGGGTGTGAAAGACCCTTTCGAAGTTCCAGAGGTTAGGTGTCATTAGTCTCCAGACGCCTCATCGGAAACAGGCCTCATCTCGCCTGGAAGGGAGAACTTCCTGGATTTTCTCGAGTTGCGGCAGGTGTTCTCGAGTTACGACGGGGACCTCAGGGACCCGCCCTGGTGGCCTCAGGAGAGGTCAGTCCCCATGCGTGTTGCTAGGGGGCCTCTCGGGATTCCTCTCCCGTCGATCCCGGGGCCAAAAACATTGTGTGGAGACAGGGCCGCAACCGAGGATTCCTCTCAGGGGCTGACATGGTTCTTTGGGTAATTCTGGAGTCTCCCCAGGGGAGTCAAGCCTCGTCTCGAGTGGGGGCATGCACGTGCGCTTTCCTTCCAGGCTGTAGCAGCAATGTCACGCTTCCCGTCGCGTGGATCAAAGGATCTGTGGTTTTACCTCGAGGCTTTCCCACAGGGCTGTCCCACGTGCCACCGTGGTGTGAGTCGATCCTCGGCGTGAAAGATGAGCCAGTGCAGGGCAAAGAGTTTCCTCTGGAATGGACTGAGACATCTGGGGGACTCTTGGAATGGTGGTACGACCATGGAGTTCCTCTCGCCTTTCCTGTTGAGAGTGCCTCCTCTTGAGATGCGCCGGGAACGCCGGGAATTCTTTCCCGTTGAAAGCAGGGAAAGGATCCCTCATCTCGAGCTCTGAGGGGGAAACGGGGCTCCTCTGGATGTGGGCGGGACCATCGTGCTTCCTCTCGAGTGGAGACGGGTATGGCGGTGAACTTCTTGAGTTGCAGCAAGGGTGTGAAAGACCCTTTGGAAGTTCCAGAGGTTAGGTGTCATTATTCTCCAGACTCCTCATCGGAAATAGGCCTCATCTCGCCTGGAAGGGAGAACTTCCTGGATTTTCTCGAGTTTCGGCAGGTGTTCTCGAGTTACGACGGGGACCTCAGGGACCCGCCCTGGTGGCCTCAGGAGAGGCCAGTCCCCATGCGAGTTGTTAGGGGCCCTCTCGGGATTCCTCTCCCGTCGATACCGGGGCCAAAACCCTTGTGTGGAGACAGGGCCGGAACCGAGGATTCCTCTCAGGGGCTGACATGGATCTTTGAGTACTTCTGGAGTCTCCCCAGGGGAGTCAAGCCTCGTCTCGAGTGGGGGCATGCACGTGCGCTTTCCTTCCAGGCTGTAGCAGCAATGTCACGTTTCCCGTTGCGTGGATCAAAGGATCTGTGGTTTTCCCTCGAGGCTTTCCCTCGAGGCTTTCCCACAGGGCTGTCCCACGTGCCACCGTGGTGTGAGTCGATCCTCGGCCTGAAAGATGAGCCAGTGCAGGGCAAAGAGTTTCCTCTGGAATGGACTGAGACATCTGGGGGACTCTTGGAATGGTGGTACGACCATGGAGTTCCTCTCGCCTTTCCTGTTGAGAGTGCCTCCTCTTGAGATGCGCCGGGAACGCCGGGAATTCTTTCCCGTTGAAAGCAGGGAAAGGATCCCTCATCTCGAGCTACGAGGGGGAAACGGGGCTCCTCTGGATGTGGGCGGGACCATCGTGCTTCCTCTCGAGTGGACACGGGTATGGCGGTGAACTTCTTGAGTTGCAGCAAGGGTGTGAAAGACCCTTTCGAAGTTCCAGAGGTTAGGTGTCATTATTCTCCAGACGCCTCATCGGAAATAGGCCTCATCTCGCCTGGAAGGGAGAACTTCCTGGATTTTCTCGAGTTGCGGCAGGTGTTCTCGAGTTACGACGGGGACCTCAGGGACCCGTCCTGGTGGCCTCAGTAGAGGCCAGTCCCCATGCGAGTTGCTAGGGGGCCTCTCGGGATTCCTCTCCCGTCGATACCGGGGCCAAAAACATTGTGTGGAGACAGGGCCGGAACCGAGGATTCCTCTCAGGGGCTGACATGGATCTTTGGGTACTTCTGGAGTCTCCCCAGGGGAGTCAAGCCTCGTCTCGAGTGGGGGCATGCACGTGCGCTTTCCTTCCAGGCTGTAGCAGCAATGTCAAAATTCCCGTCGCGTGGATCAAAGGATCTGTGGTTTTCCCTCGAGGCTTTCCCACAGGGCTGTCCCACGTGCCACCGTGGTGTGAGTCGATCCTCGGCGTGAAAGATGAGCCAGTGCAGGGCAAAGAGGTTCCTCTGGAATGGACTGAGACATCTGGGGGACTCTTGGAATGGTGGTACGACCATGGAGTTCCTCTCGCCTTTCCTGTTGAGAGTGCCTCCTCTTGAGATGCGACGGGAACGCCGGGAATTCTTTCCCGTTGAAAGCAGGGAAAGGATCCCTCATCTCGAGCTACGAGGGGGAAACGGGGCTCCTCTGGATGTGGGCGGGACCATCGTGCTTCCTCTCGAGTGGAGACGGGTATGGCGGTGAACTTCTTGAGTTGCAGCAAGGGTGTGAAAGACCCTTTGGAAGTTCCAGAGGTTAGGTGTCATTATGCTCCAGACGCCTCATCGGAAATAGGCCTCATCTCGCCTGGAAGGGAGAACTTCCTGGATTTTCTCGAGTTGCGGCAGGTGTTCTCGAGTTACGACGGGGACCTCAGGGACCTGCCCTGGTGGCCTCAGGAGAGGCCAGACCCCATGCGAGTTGCTAGGGGGCCTCTCGGGATTCCTCTCCCGTCGATACCGGGGCCAAAAACCTTGTGTGGAGACAGGGCCGGAACCGAGGATTCCTCTCAGGGGCTGACATGGATCTTTGGGTACTTCTGGAGTCTCCCCAGGGGAGTCAAGCCTCGTCTCGAGTGGGGGCATGCACGTGCTCTTTCCTTCCAGGCTGTAGCAGCAATGTCACGCTTCCCGATGCGGGGATCAAAGGATCTGTGGTTTTCCCTCGAGGCTTTCCCTCGAGGCTTTCCCACAGGGCTGTCCCACGTGACACCGTGGTGTGAGTCGATCCTCGGCGTGAAAGATGAGCCAGTGCAGGGCAAAGAGGTTCCTCTGGAATGGACTGAGACATCTGGGGGACTCTTGGAATGGTGTTATGACCATGGAGTTCCTCTCGCCTTTCCTGTTGAGAGTGCCTCCTCTTGAGATGCGCCGGGAACGCCGGGAATTCTTTCCCGTTGAAAGCAGGGAAAGGATCCCTCATCTCGAGCTACGAGGGGGAAACGGGGCTCCTCTGGATGTGGGCGGGACCATCGTGCTTCCTCTCGAGTGGAGACGGGTATGGCGGTGAACTTCTTGAGTTGCAGCAAGGGTGTGAAAGACCCTTTGGAAGTTCCAGAGGTTAGGTGTCATTATTCTCCAGACGCCTCATCGGAAATAGGCCTCATCTCGCCTGGAAGGGAGAACTTCCTGGATTTTCTCGAGTTGCGGCAGGTGTTCTCGAGTTACGACGGGGACCTCAGGGACCCGCTCTGGTGGCCTCAGGAGAGGCCAGTCCCCATGCGAGTTGCTAGGGGCCCTCTCGGGATTCCTCTCCCGTCGATACCGGGGCCAAAAACCTTGTGTGGAGACAGGGCCGGAACCGAGGATTCCTCTCAGGGACTGACATGGATCTTTGGGTACTTCTGGAGTCTCCCCAGGTGAGTCAAGCCTCGTCTAGAGTGGGGGCATGCACGTGCGCTTTCCTTCCAGGCTGTAGCAGCAATGTCACGTTTCCCGTCGCGTGGATCAAAGGATCTGTGGTTTTCCCTCGAGGCTTTCCCTCGAGGCTTTCCCACAGGGCTGTCCCACGTGCCACCGTGGTGTGAGTCGATCCTCGGCGTGAAAGATGAGCCAGTGCAGGGCAAAGAGGTTCCTCTGGAATGGACTGAGACATCTGGGGGACTCTTGGAATGGTGGTACGACCATGGAGTTCCTCTCTCCTTTCCTGTTGAGAGTGCCTCCTCTTGAGATGCGACGGGAACGCCGGGAATTCTTTCCCGTTGAAAGCAGGGAAAGGATCCCTCATCTCGAGCTACGAGGGGGAAACGGGGCTCCTCTGGATGTGGGCGGGACCATCGTGCTTCCTCTCGAGTGGAGACGGGTATGGCGGTGAACTTCTTGAGTTGCAGCAAGGGTGTGAAAGACCCTTTGGAAGTTCCAGAGGTTAGGTGTCATTATGCTCCAGACGTCTCATCGGAAATAGGCCTCATCTCGCCTGGAAGGGAGAACTTCCTGGATTTTCTCGAGTTGCGGCAGGTGTTCTCGAGTTACGACGGGGACCTCAGGGACCCGCCCTGGTGGCCTCAGGAGAGGCCAGTCCCCATGCGAGTTGCTAGGGGGCCTCTCGGGATTCCTCTCCCGTCGATACCGGGGCCAAAAACCTTGTGTGGAGACAGGGCCGGAACCGAGGATTCCTCTCAGGGGCTGACATGGATCTTTGGGTACTTCTGGAGTCTCCCCAGGGGAGTCAAGCCTCGTCTCGAGTGGGGGCATACACGTGCTCTTTCCTTCCAGGCTGTAGCAGCAATGTCACGCTTCCCGTTGCGGGGATCAAAGGATCTGTGGTTTTCCCTCGAGGCTTTCCTTCGAGGCTTTCCCACAGGGCTGTCCCACGTGCCACCGTGGTGTGAGTCGATCCTCGGCGTGAAAGATGAGCCAGTGCAGGGCAAAGAGGTTCCTCTGGAATGGACTGAGACATCTGGGGGACTCTTGGAATGGTGTTATGACCATGGAGATCCTCTCGTCTTTCCTGTTAAGAGTGCCTCCTCTTGAGATGCGCCGGGAACGCCGGGAATTCTTTCCCGTTGAAAGCAGGGAAAGGATCCCTCATCTCGAGCTACGAGGCGGAAACGGGGCTCCTCTGGATGTGGGCGGGACCATCGTGCTTCCTCTCGAGTGGAGACGGGTATGGCGGTGAACTTCTTGAGTAGCAGCAAGGGTGGGAAAGACCCTTTCGACGTTCCAGAGGTTAGGTGTCATTAGTCTCCAGACACCTCATCGGAAATAGGCCTCATCTCGCCTGGAAGGGAGAACTTCCTGGATTTTCTCGAGATGCGGCAGGTGTTCTCGAGTTACGACGGGGACCTCAGGGACCCGCCCTGGTGGCCTCAGGAGAGGCCAGTCCCCATGCAAGTTGCTAGGGGGCCTCTCGGGATTCCTCTCCCGTCCATACCGGGGCCAAAAACCTTGTGTGGAGACAGGGCCGGAACCGAGGATTCCTCTCAGGGGCTGACATGGATCTTTGGGTACTTCTGGAGTCTCCCCAGGGGAGTTAGGCCTCGTCTCGAGTGCGGGCATGCACGTGAGCTTTCCTTCCAGGCTGTAGCAGCAATGTCACGCTTCCCGTCGCGTGGATCAAAGGATCTGTGGTTTTCCCTCGAGGCTTTCCCTCGAGGCTTTCCCACAGGGCTGTCCCACGTGCCACCGTGGTGTGAGTCGATTCTCGGCGTGAAAGATGAGCCAGTGCAAGGCAAAGAGGTTCCGCTGGAATGGACTGACACATCTGGGGGACTCTTGGAATGGTGGTACGACCATGGAGTTCCTCTCGCCTTTCCTGTTGAGAGTGCCTGCTCTTGAGATGCGACGGGAACGCCGGGAATTCTTTCCCGTTGAAAGCAGGGAAAGGATCCCTCATCTCGAGCTCCGAGGGAGAAACGGGGCTCCTCTGGATGTGGGCGGGACCATCGTGCTTCCTCTCGAGTGGAGACGGGTATGGCGGTGAACTTCTTGAGTTGCAGCAAGGGTGTGAAAGACCCTTTGGAAGTTCCAGAGGTTAGGTGTCATTAGTCTCCAGACGCCTCATCGGAAATAGGCCTCATCTCGCCTGGAAGGGAGAACTTCCTGGATTTTCTCGAGTTGCGGCAGGTGTTCTCGAGTTACGACGGGGACCTAAGGGACCCGCTCTGGTGGCCTCAGGAGAGGCCAGTCCCCATGCGAGTTGCTAGGGGGCCTCTCGGGATTCCTCTCCCGTCGATACCGGGGCCAAAAACCTTGTGTGGAGACTGGGCCGGAACCGAGGATTCCTCTCAGGGGCTGACATGGATCTTTGGGTACTTCTGGAGTCTCCCCAGGGGAGTGAAGCCTCGTCTCGAGTGGGGGCATGCACGTGCGCTTTCCTTCCAGGCTGTAGCAGCAATGTCACGCTTCCCGTCGCGTGGATCAAAGGATCTGTGGTTTTCCCTCGAGGCTTTCCCTCGAGGCTTTCCCACAGTGCTGTCCCACGTGCCACCGTGGTGTGAGTCGATCCTCGGCGTGAAAGATGAGCCAGTGCAGGGCAAAGAGGTTCCTCTGGAATGGACTGAGACATCTGGGGGACTCTTGGAATGGTGGTACGACCATGGAGTTCCTCTCGCCTTTCCTGTTGAGAGTGCCTCCTCTTGAGATGCGCCGGGAACGCCGGGAATTCTTTCCCGTTGAAAGCAGGGAAAGGATCCCTCATCTCGAGCTACGAGGGGGAAACGGGGCTCCTCTGGATGTGGGCGGGACCATCGTGCTTCCTCTCGAGTGGAGACGGGTATGGCGGTGAACTTCTTGAGTTGCAGCAAGGGTGTGAAAGACCCTTTGGAAGTTCCAGAGGTTAGGTGTCATTATGCTCCAGACGCCTCATCGGAAATAGGCCTCATCTCGCCTGGAAGGGAGAACTTCCTGGATTTTCTCGAGTTGCGGCAGGTGTTCTCGAGTTACGACGGGGACCTCAGGGACCCGCCCTGGTGGCCTCAGGAGAGGCCAGTCCCCATGCGAGTTGCTAGGGGGCCTCTCGGGATTCCTCTCCCGTCGATACCGGGGCCAAAAACCTTGTGTGGAGTCAGGGCCGGAACCGAGGATTCCTCTCAGGGGCTGACATGGATCTTTGGGTACTTCTGGAGTCTCCCCAGGGGAGTTAGGCCTCGTCTCGAGTGCGGGCATGCACGTGAGCTTTCCTTCCAGGCTGTAGCAGCAATGTCACGCTTCCCGTCGCGTGGATCAAAGGATCTGTGGTTTTCCCTCGAGGCTTTCCCTCGAGGCTTTCCCACAGGGCTGTCCCACGTGCCACCGTGGTGTGAGTCGATCCTCGGCGTGAAATATGAGCCAGTGCAGGGCAAAGAGGTTCCGCTGGAAAGGACTGAGACATCTGGGGGACTCTTGGAATGGTGGTACGACCATGGGGTTCCTCTCGCCTTTTCTGTTGAGAGTGCCTCCTCTTGAGATGCGACGGGAACGCCGGGAATTCTTTCCCGTTGAAAGCAGGGAAAGGATCCCTCATCTCGAGCTACCAGGGAGAAACGGGGCTCCTCTGGATGTGGGCGGGACCATCGTGCTTCCTCTCGAGTGGAGACGGGTATGGCGGTGAACTTCTTGAGTTGCAGCAAGGGTGTGAAAGACCCTTTCGAAGTTCCAGAGGTTAGGTGTCATTATTCTCCAGACGCCTCATCGGAAATAGGCCTCATCTCGCCTGGAAGGGAGAACTTCCTGGATTTTCTCGAGTTGCGGCAGGTGTTCTCGAGTTACGACGGGGACCTCAGGGACCCGCCCTGGTGGCCTCAGGAGAGGCCAGTCCCCATGCTAGTTGCTAGGGGGCCTCTCGGGATTCCTCTCCCTTCGATACCGGGGCCAAAAACCTTGTGTGGAGACAGGGCCGGAACCGAGGATTCCTCTCAGGGGCTGACATGGATCTTTGGGTACTTCTGGAGTCTCCCCAGGGGAGTCAAGCCTCGTCTCGAGTGGGGGCATGCACGTGCGCTTTCCTTCCAGGCTGTAGCAGCAATGTCACGCTTCCCGTCGCGTGGATCAAAGGATCTGTGGTTTTCCCTCGAGGCTTTCCCTCGAGGCTTTCCCACAGGGCTGTCCCACGTGCCACCGTGGTGTGAGTCGATCCTCGGCGTGAAAGATGAGCCAGTGCAGGGCAAAGAGGTTCCTCTGGAATGGACTGAGACATCTGGGGGACTCTTGGAATGGTGGTACGACCATGGAGTTCCTCTCGCCTTTCCTGTTGAGAGTGCCTCCTCTTGAGATGCGACGGGAACGCCGGGAATTCTTTCCCGTTGAAAGCAGGGAAAGGATCCCTCATCTCGAGCTACGAGGGGGAAACGGGGCTCCTCTGGATGTGGGCGGGACCATCGTGCTTCCTCTCGAGTGGAGACGGGTATGGCGGTGAACTTCTTGAGTTGCAGCAAGGGTGTGAAAGACCCTTTGGAAGCTCCAGAGGTTAGGTGTCATTATGCTCCATACGCCTCATCGGAAATAGGCCTCATCTCGCCTGGAAGGGAGAACTTCCTGGATTTTCTCGAGTTGCGGCAGGTGTTCTCGAGTTACGACGGGGACCTCAGGGACCCGCCCTGGTGGCCTCAGGAGAGGCCAGTCCCCATGGGAGTTGCTAGGGGGCCTCTCGGGATTCCTCTCCCGTCGATACCGGGGCCAAAAACCTTGTGTGGAGACAGGGCCGGAACCGAGGATTCCTCTCAGGGGCTGACATGGATCTTTGGGTACTTCTGGAGTCTCCCCAGGGGAGTCAAGCCTCGTCTCGAGTTGGGGCATGCACGTGCGCTTTCCTTCCAGGCTGTAGCAGCAATGTCACGCTTCCCGTCGCGTGGATCAAAGGATCTGTGGTTTTCCCTCGAGGCTTTCCCTCGAGGCTTTCCCACAGGGCTGTCCCACGTGCCACCGTGGTGTGAGTCGATCCTTGGCCTGAAAGATGAGCCAGTGCAGGGCAAAGAGGTTCCTCTGGAATGGACTGAGACATCTGGGGGACTCTTGGAATGGTGGTACGACCATGGAGTTCCTCTCGCCTTTCCTGTTGAGAGTGCCTCCTCTTGAGATGCGACGGGAACGCCGGGAATTCTTTCCCGTTGAAAGCAGGGAAAGGATCCCTCATCTCGAGCTACGAGGGGGAAACGGGGCTCCTCTGGATGTGGGCGGGACCATCGTGCTTCCTCTCGAGTGGAGACGGGTATGGCGGTGAACTTCTTGAGTTGCAGCAAGGGTGTGAAAGACACTTTGGAAGTTCCAGAGGTTAGGTGTCATTATGCTCCAGACGCCTCATCGGAAATAGGCCTCATCTCGCCTGGAAGGGAGAACTTCCTGGATTTTCTCGAGTTGCGGCAGGTGTTCTCGAGTTACGACGGGGACCTCAGGGACCCGCCCTGGTGGCCTCAGGAGAGGCCAGTCCCCATGCGAGTTGCTAGGGGGCCTCTCGGGATTCCTCTCCCGTCGATACCGGGGCCAAAAACCTTGTGTGGAGACAGGGCCGGAACCGAGGATTCCTCTCAGGGGCTGACATGGATCTTTGGGTACTTCTGGAGTCTCCCCAGGGGAGTCAAGCCTCGTCTCGAGTGGGGGCATGCACGTGCTCTTTCCTTCCAGGCTGTAGCAGCAATGTCACACTTCCCGTTGCGGGGATCAAAGGATCTGTGGTTTTCCCTCGAGGCTTTCCCTCGAGGCTTTCCCACAGGGCTGTCCCACGTGCCACCGTGGTGTGAGTAGATCCTCGGCGTGAAAGATGAGCCAGTGCAGGGCAAAGAGGTTCCTCTGGAATGGACTGAGACATCTGGGGGACTCTTGGAATGGTGTTATGACCATGGAGTTCCTCTCGCCTTTCCTGTTGAGAGTGCCTCCTCTTGAGATGCGCCGGGAACGCCGGGAATTCTTTCCCGTTGAAAGCAGGGAAAGGATCCCTCATCTCGAGCTACGAGGGGGAAACGGGGCTCCTCTGGATGTGGGCGGGACCATCGTGCTTCCTCTCGAGTGGAGACGGGTATGGCGGTGAACTTCTTGAGTTGCAGCAAGGGTGGGAAAGACCCTTTCGACGTTCCAGAGGTTAGGTGTCATTAGTCTCCAGACACCTCATCGGAAATAGGCCTCATCTCGCCTGGAAGGGAGAACTTCCTGGATTTTCTCGAGTTGCGGCAGGTGATCTCGAGTTACGACGGGGACCTCAGGGACCCGCCTTGTTGGCATCAGGAGAGGCCAGTCCCCATGCGAGTTGCTAGGGGGCCTCTCGGGATTCCTCTCCCGTCGATACCGGGGCCAAAAACCTTGTGAGGAGTCAGGGCCGGAACCCAGGATTCCTCTCAGGGGCTGACATGGATCTTTGGGTACTTCTGGAGTCTCCCCAGGGGAGTCAAGCCTCGTCTCGAGTCGGGGCATGCACGTGCGCTTTCCTTCCAGGCTGTAGCAGCAATGTCACGCTTCCCGTCGCGTGGATCAAAGGATCTGTGGTTTTCCCTCGAGGCTTTCCCTCGAGGATTTCCCACAGGGCTGTCCTACGTGCCACCGTGGTGTGAGTCGATCCTCGGCATGAAAGATGGGCCAGTGCAGGGCAAAGAGGTTCCTCTGGAATGGACTGAGACATCTGGGGGACTCTTGGAATGGTGGTACGACCATGGAGTTCCTCTCGCCTTTCCTGTTGAGAGTGCCTCCTCTTGAGATGGGACGGGAACACCGGGAATTCTTTCCCGTTGAAAGCAGGGAAAGGATCCCTCATCTCGAGCTACGAGGGGGAAACGGGGCTCCTCTGGATGTGGGCGGGACCATCGTGCTTCCTCTCGAGTGGAGACGGGTATGGCGGTGAACTTCTTGAGTTGCAGCAAGGGTGTGAAAGACCCTTTCGAAGTTCCAGAGGTTAGGTGTCATTATGCTCCAGACGCCTCATCGGAAATAGGCCTCATCTCGCCTGGAAGGGAGAACTTCCTGGATTTTCTCGAGTTGCGGCAGGTGTTCTCGAGTTACGACGGGGACCTCAGGGACCCGCCCTGGTGGCCTCAGGAGAGGCCAGTCCCCATGCGAGTTGCTAGGGGGCCTCTCGGGATTCCTCTCCCGTCGATACCGGGGCAAAAAACCTTGTGTGGAGACAGGGCCGGAACCGAGGATTCCTCTCAGGGGCTGACATGGATCTTTGGGTACTTCTGGAGTCTCCCCAGGGGAGTCAAGCCTCGTCTCGAGTGGGGGCATGCACGTGCTCTTTCCTTCCAGGCTGTAGCAGCAATGTCACGCTTCCCGTTGCGGGGATCAAAGGATCTGTGGTTTTCCCTCGAGGCTTTCCCTCGAGGCTTTCCCACAGGGCTGTCCCACGTGCCACCGTGGTGTGAGTCGATCCTCGGCGTGAAAGATGAGCCAGTGCAGGGCAAAGAGGTTCCTCTGGAATGGACTGAGACATCTGGGGGACTCTTGGAATGGTGTTATGACCATGGAGTTCCTCTCGCCTTTCCTGTTCAGAGTGCCTCCTCTTGAGATGCGCCGGGAACGCCGGGAATTCTTTCCCGTTGAAAGCAGGGAAAGGATCCCTCATCTCGAGCTACGAGGGGGAAACGGGGCTCCTCTGTATGTGGGCGGGACCATCGTGCTTCCTCTCGAGTGGAGACGGGTATGGCGGTGAACTTCTTGAGTTGCAGCAAGGGTGGGAAAGACCCTTTCAACGTTCCAGAGGTTAGGTGTCATTAGTCTCCAGACACCTCATCGGAAATAGGCCTCATCTCGCCTGGAAGGGAGAACTTCCTGGATTTTCTCGAGATGCGGCAGGTGTTCTCGAGTTACGACGGGGACCACAGGGACCCGCCCTGGTGGCCTCAGGAGAGGCCAGTCCCCATGCGAGTTGCTAGGGGGCCTCTCGGGATTCCTCTCCCGTCCATACCGGGGCCAAAAACCTTGTGTGGAGTCAGGGCCGGAACCGAGGATTCCTCTCAGGGGCTGACATGGATCTTTGGGTACTTCTGGAGTCTCCCCAGGGGAGTTAGGCCTCGTCTCGAGTGCGGGCATGCACGTGAGCTTGCCCTCCAGGCTGTAGCAGCAATGTCACGCTTCCCGTCGCATGGATCAAAGGATCTGTGGTTTTCCCTCGAGGCTTTCCCTCGAGGCTTTCCCACAGGGCTGTCCCACGTGCCACCGTGGTGTGAGTCGATCCTCGGCGTGAAAGATGGGCCAGTGCAGGGCAAAGAGGTTCCTCTGGAATGGACTGAGACATCTGGGGGACTCTTGGAATGGTGGTACGACCATGGAGTTCCTCTCGCCTTTCCTGTTGAGAGTGCCTCTTCTTGAGATGGGACGGGAACGCCGGGAATTCTTTCCCGTTGAAAGCAGGGAAAAGATCCCTCATCTCGAGCTACGAGGGGGAAACGGGGCTCCTCTGGATGTGGGCGGGACCATCGTGCTTCCTCTCGAGTGGAGACGGGTATGGCGGTGAACTTCTTGAGTTGCAGCAAGGGTGTGAAAGACCCTTTCGAAGTTCCAGAGGTTAGGTGTCATTCGTCTCCAGACGCCTCATCGGAAACAGGCCTCATCTCGCCTGGAAGGGAGAACTTCCTGGATTTTCTCGAGTTGCGGCAGGTGTTCTCGAGTTACGACGGGGACCTCAGGGACCCGCCCTGGTGGCCTCAGGAGAGGTCAGTCCCCATGCGTGTTGCTAGGGGGCCTCTCGGGATTCCTCTCCCGTCGATACCGGGGCCAAAAATCTTGTGTGGAGACAGGGCCGGAACCGAGGATTCCTCTCAGGGGCTGACATGGATCTTTGGGTACTTCTGGAGTCTCCCCAGGGGAGTGAAGCCTCGTCTCGAGTGGGGGCATGCACGTGCGCTTTCCTTCCAGGCTGTAGCAGCAATGTCATGCTTCCCGTCGCGTGGATCAAAGGATCTGTGGTTTTCCCTCGAGGCTTTCCCACAGGGCTGTCCCACGTGCCACCGTGGTGTGAGTCGATCCTCGGCGTGAAAGATGAGCCAGTGCAGGGCAAAGAGTTTCCTCTGGAATGGACTGAGACATCTGGGGGACTCTTGGAATGGTGGTACGATCATGGAGTTCCTCTCGCCTTTCCTGTTGAGAGTGCCTCCTCTTGAGATGCGCCGGAAACGCCCAGAATTCTTTCCCGGTGAAAGCAGGGAAAGGATCCCTCATCTCGAGCTACGAGGGGGAAACGGGGCTCCTCTGGATGTGGGCGGGACCATCGTGCTTCCTCTCGAGTGGAGACGGGTATGGCGGTGAACTTCTTGAGTTGCAGCAAGGGTGTGAAAGACCTTTTCGAAGTTCCAGAGGTTAGGTGTCATTAGTCTCCAGACGCCTCATCGGAAATAGGCCTCATCTCGCCTGGAAGGGAGAACTTCCTGGATATTCTCGAGATGCGGCAGGTGTTCTCGAGTTACGACGGGGACCTCAGGGACCCGCCCTGGTGGCCTCAGGAGAGGCCAGTCCCCATGCGAGTTGCTAGGGGGCCTCTCGGGATTCCTCTCCCGTCGATACCGGGGCCAAAAACCTTGTGTGGAGACAGGGCCGGAACCGAGGATTCCTCTCAGAGGCTGACATGGATCTTTGGGTACTTCTGGAGTCTCCCCAGGGGAGTCAAGCCTCGTCTCGAGTGGGGGCATGCACGTACTCTTTCCTTCCAGGCTGTAGCAGCAATGTCACGCTTCCCGTCGCGTGGATCAAAGGATCTGTGGTTTTCCCTCGAGGCTTTCCCTCGAGGCTTTCCCACAGGGCTGTCCCACGTGCCACCGTGGTGTGAGTCGATCCTCGGCGTGAAAGATGAGCCAGTGCAGGGCAAAGAGGTTCCTCTCGAATGGACTGAGACATCTGGGGGACTCTTGGAATGGTGGTACGACCATGGAGTTCCTCTCGCCTTTCCTGTTGAGAGTGCCTCCTCTTGAGATGCGACGGGAACGCCGGGAATTCTTTCCCGTTGAAAGCAGGGAAAGGATCCCTCATCTCGAGCTACGAGGGGGAAACGGGGCTCCTCTGGATGTGGGCGGGACCATCGTGCTTCCTCTCGAGTGGAGACGGGTATGGCGGTGAACTTCTTGAGTTGCAGCAAGGGTGTGAAAGACCCTTTTGAAGTTCCAGAGGTTAGGTGTCATGCTCCAGACGCCTCATCGGAAATAGGCCTCATCTCGCCTGGAAGGGAGAACTTCCTGGATTTTCTCGAGATGCGGCAGGTGTTCTTGAGTTACGACGGGGACCTCAGGGACCCGCCCTGGTGGCCTCAGGAGAGGCCAGTCCCCATGCGAGTTGCTAGGGGGCCTCTCGGGATTCCTCTCCCGTCGATATCGGGGCCAAAAACCTTGTGTGGAGACAGGGCCGGAACCGAGGATTCCTCTCAGGGGCTGACATGGATCTGTGGGTACTTCTGGAGTCTCCTCAGGGGAGTCAGGCCTCGTCTCGAGTGGGGGCATGCACGTGCGCTTTCCTTCCAGGCTGTAGCAGCAATGTCACGCTTCCCGTCGCGTGGATCAAAGGATCTGTGGTTTTCCCTCCAGGCTTTCCCACAGGGCTGTCCCACGTGCCACCGAGGTGTGAGTCGATCCTCGGCGTGAAAGATGAGCCAGTGCAGGGCAAAGAGTTTCCTCTGGAATGGACTGAGACATTTGGGGGACTCTTGGAATGGTGGTACGACCATGGAGTTCCTCTCGCCTTTCCTGTTGAGAGTGCCTCCACTTGAGATGCGCCGGGAACGCCGGGAATTCTTTCCCGTTGAAAGCAGGGAAAGGATCCCTCATCTCGAGCTACGAGGGGGAAACGGGGCTCCTCTGGATGTGGGCGGGACCATCGTGCTTCCTCTCGAGTGGAGACGGGTATGGCGGTGAACTTCTTGAGTTGTAACAAGGGTGTGAAAGACCTTTTCGAATTTCCAGAGGTTAGGTGTCATTAGTCTCCAGACGCCTCATCGGAAATAGGCCTCATCTCGCCTGGAAGGGAGAACTTCCTGGATTTTCTCGAGATGCGGCAGGTGTTCTCGAGTTACGACGGGGACCTCAGGGACCCGCCCTGGTGGCCTCAGGAGAGGCCAGTCCCCATGCGAGTTGCTAGGGGGCCTCTCGGGATTCCTCTCCCGTCGATACCGGGGCCAAAAACCTTGTGTGGAGACAGGGCCGGAACCGAGGATTCCTCTCAGGGGCTGACATGGATCTCTGGGTACTTCTGGAGTCTCCCCAGGGGAGTCAAGCCTCGTCTCGAGTGGGGGCATGCACGTACTCTTTCCTTCCAGGCTGTAGCAGCAATGTCACGCTTCCTGTCGCGTGGATCAAAGGATCTGTGGTTTTCCCTCGAGGCTTTCCCTCGAGGCTTTCCCACAGGGCTGTCCCACGTGCCACCGTGGTGTGAGTCGATCCTCGGCGTGAAAGATGAGCCAGTGCAGGGCAAAGAGGTTCCTCTGGAATGGACTGAGACATCTGGGGGACTCTTGGAATGGTGGTACGACCATGGAGTTCCTCTCGCCTTTCCTGTTGAGAGTGCCTCCTCTTGAGATGCGACGGGAACGCCGGGAATTCTTTCCCGTTGAAAGCAGGGAAAGGATCCCTCATCTCGAGCTACGAGGGGGAAACGGGGCTCCTCTGGATGTGGGCGGGACCATCGTGCTTCCTCTCGAGTGGAGACGGGTATGGCGGTGAACTTCTTGAGTTGCAGCAAGGGTGTGAAAGACCCTTTGGAAGTTCCAGAGGTTAGGTGTCATTATTCTCCAAACGCCTCATCGGAAATAGGCCTCCTCTCGCCTGGAAGGGAGAACTTCCTGGATTTTCTCGAGTTGCGGCAGGTGTTCTCGAGTTACGACGGGGACCTCAGGGACCCGCCCTGGTGGCCTCAGTAGAGGCCAGTCCCCATGCGAGTTGCTAGGGGGCCTCTCGGGATTCCTCTCCCGTCGATACCGGGGCCGAAAACCTTGTGTGGAGACAGGGCCGGAACCGAGGATTCCTCTCAGGGGCTGACATGGATCTTTGGGTACTTCTGGAGTCTCCCCAGGGGAGTCAAGCCTCGTCTCGAGTGGGGGCATGCACGTGCTCTTTCCTTCCAGGCTGTAGCAGCAATGTCACGCTTCCCGTCGCGTGGATCAAAGGATCTGTGGTTTTCCCTCCAGGCTTTCCCACAGGGCTGTCCCACGTGCCACCGAGGTGTGAGTCGATCCTCGGCGTGAAAGATGAGCCAGTGCAGGGCAAAGAGTTTCCTCTGGAATGGACTGAGACATCTGGGGGACTCTTGGAATGGTGGTACGACCGTGGAGTTCCTCTCGCCTTTCCTGTTGAGAGTGCCTCCACTTGAGATGCGCCGGGAACGCTGGGAATTCTTTCCCGTTGAAAGCAGGGAAAGGATCCCTCATCTCGAGCTACGAGGGGGAAACGGGGCTCCTCTGGATGTGGGCGGGACCATCGTGCTTCCTCTCGAGTGGAGACGGGTATGGCGGTGAACTTCTTGAGTTGCAGCAAGGGTGTGAAAGACCCTTTGGAAGTTCCAGAGGTTAGGTGTCATTATTCTCCAGACGCCTCATCGGAAATAGGCCTCATCTCGCCTGGAAGGGAGAACTTCCTGGATTTTCTCGAGTTGCGACAGGTGTTCTCGAGTTACGACGGGGACCTCAGGGACCCGCCCTGTTGGCCTCAGGAGAGGCCAGTCCCCATGCGAGTTCCTAGGGGGCCTCTCGGGATTCCTCTCCCGTCGATACCGGGGCCAAAAACCTGGTGTGGAGACAGGGCCGGTACCGAGGATTCCTCTCAGGGGCTGACATGGATCTTTGGGTACTTCTGGAGTCTCCCAAGGGGAGTCAAGCCTCGTCTCGAGTAGGGGCATGCACGTGCGCTTTCCTTCCAGGCTGTAGCAGCAATGTCACGCTTCCCGTCGCCTGGATCAAAGGATCTGTGGTTTGCCCTCGAGGCTTTCCCTCGAGGCTTTCCCACAGGGCTGTCCCACGTGCCACCGTGGTGTGAGTCGATCCTCGGCGTGAAAGATGAGCCAGTGCAGGGCAAAGAGGTTCCTCTGGAATGGACTGAGACATCTGGGGGACTCTTGGAATGGTGGTACGACCATGGAGTTCCTCTCGCCTTTCCTGTTGAGAGTGCCTCCTCTTGAGATGCGACGGGAACGCCGGGAAGTCTTTCCCGTTGAAAGCAGGGAAAGGATCCCTCATCTCGAGCTACGAGGGGGAAACGGGGCTCCTCTGGATGTGGGCGGGACCATCGTGCTTCCTCTCGAGTGGAGACGGGTATGGCGGTGAACTTCTTGAGTTGCAGCAAGGGTGTGAAAGACCCTTTCGAAGTTCCAGAGGTTAGGTGTCATTAGTCTCTAGACGCCTCATTGGAAACAGGCCTCATCTCGCCTGGAAGGGAGAACTTCCTGGATTTTCTCGAGTTGCGGCAGGTGTTCTCGAGTTACGACGGGGACCTCAGGGACCCGCCCTGGTGGCCTCAGGAGAGGTCAGTCCCCATGCGTGTTGCTAGGGGGCCTCTCGGGATTCCTCTCCCGTCGATACCGGGGCCAAAAATCTTGTGTGGAGACAGGGCCGGAACCGAGGATTCCTCTCAGGGGCTGACATGGATCTTTGGGTACTTCTGGAGTCTCCCCAGGGGAGTGAAGCCTCGTCTCGAGTGGGGGCATGCACGTGCGCTTTTCTTCCAGGCTGTAGCAGCAATGTCACGCTTCCCGTCGCGTGGATCAAAGGATCTGTGGTTTTCCCTCGAGGTTTTCCCACAGGGCTGTCCCACGTGCCACCGTGGTGTGAGTCGATCCTCGGCGTGAAAGATGAGCCAGTGCAGGGCAAAGAGTTTCCTCTGGAATGGACTGAGACATCTGGGGGACTCTTGGAATGGTGGTACGATCATGGAGTTCCTCTCGCCTTTCCTGTTTAGAGTGCCTCCTCTTGAGATGCGCCGGGAACGCCGGGAATTCTTTCCCGTTGAAAGCAGGGAAAGGATCCCTCATCTCGAGCTACGAGGGGGAAACGGGGCTCCTCTGGATGTGGGCGGGACCATCGTGCTTCCTCTCGAGTGGAGACGGGTATGGCGGTGAACTTCTTGAGTTGCAGCAAGGGTGTGAAAGACCTTTTCGAAGTTCCAGAGGTTAGGTGTCATTAGTCTCCAGACGCCTCATCGGAAATAGGCCTCATCTCGCCTGGAAGGGAGAACTTCCTGGATTTTCTCGAGATGCGGCAGGTGTTCTCAAGTTACGACGGGGACCTCAGGGACCCGCCCTGGTGGCCTCAGTAGAGGCCAGTCCCCATGCGAGTTGCTAGGGGGCCTCTCGGGATTCCTCTCCCGTCGATACCGGGGCCAAAAACCTTGTGTGGAGTCAGGGCCGGAACCGAGGATTCCTCTCAGGGGCTGACATGGATCTGTGGGTACTTCTGGAGTCTCCTCAGGGGAGTCAGGCCTAGTCTCGAGTCGGGGCATGCACGTGCGCTTTCCTTCCAGGCTGTAGCAGCAATGTCACGCTTCCCGTCGCGTGGATCAAAGGATCTGTGGTTTTCCCTCGAGGCTTTCCCTCGAGGATTTCCCAAAGGCCTGTCCCACGTGCCACCGTGGTGTGAGTCGATCCTCGGCGTGAAAGATGGGCCAGTGCAGGGCAAAGAGGTTCCTCTGGAATGGACTGAGACATCTGGGGGACTCTTGGAATGGTGGTACGACCATGGAGTTCCTCTCGCCTTTCCTGTTGAGAGTGCCTCTTCTTGAGATGGGACGGGAACGCCGGGAATTCTTTCCCGTTGAAAGCAGGGAAAAGATCCCTCATCTCGAGCTACGAGGGGGAAACGGGGCTCCTCTGGATGTGGGCGGGACCATCGTGCTTCCTCTCGAGTGGAGACGGGTATGGCGGTGAACTTCTTGAGTTGCAGCAAGGGTGTGAAAGACCCTTTCGAAGTTCCAGAGGTTAGGTGTCATTCGTCTCCAGACGCCTCATCGGAAACAGGCCTCATCTCGCCTGGAAGGGAGAACTTCCTGGATTTTCTCGAGTTGCGGCAGGTGTTCTCGAGTTACGACGGGGACCTCAGGGACCCGCCCTGGTGGCCTCAGGAGAGGTCAGTCCCCATGCGTGTTGCTAGGGGGCCTCTCGGGATTCCTCTCCCGTCGATACCGGGGCCAAAAATCTTGTGTGGAGACAGGGCCGGAACCGAGGATTCCTCTCAGGGGCTGACATGGATCTTTGGGTACTTCTGGAGTCTCCCCAGGGGAGTGAAGCCTCGTCTCGAGTGGGGGCATGCACGTGCGCTTTCCTTCCAGGCTGTAGCAGCAATGTCATGCTTCCCGTCGCGTGGATCAAAGGATCTGTGGTTTTCCCTCGAGGCTTTCCCACAGGGCTGTCCCACGTGCCACCGTGGTGTGAGTCGATCCTCGGCGTGAAAGATGAGCCAGTGCAGGGCAAAGAGTTTCCTCTGGAATGGACTGAGACATCTGGGGGACTCTTGGAATGGTGGTACGATCATGGAGTTTCTCTCGCCTTTCCTGTTGAGAGTGCCTCCTCTTGAGATGCGCCGGAAACGCCCAGAATTCTTTCCCGGTGAAAGCAGGGAAAGGATCCCTCATCTCGAGCTACGAGGGGGAAACGGGGCTCCTCTGGATGTGGGCGGGACCATCGTGCTTCCTCTCGAGTGGAGACGGGTATGGCGGTGAACTTCTTGAGTTGCAGCAAGGGTGTGAAAGACCTTTTCGAAGTTCCAGAGGTTAGGTGTCATTAGTCTCCAGACGCCTCATCGGAAATAGGCCTCATCTCGCCTGGAAGGGAGAACTTCCTGGATATTCTCGAGATGCGGCAGGTGTTCTCGAGTTACGACGGGGACCTCAGGGACCCGCCCTGGTGGCCTCAGGAGAGGCCAGTCCCCATGCGAGTTGCTAGGGGGCCTCTCGGGATTCCTCTCCCGTCGATACCGGGGCCAAAAACCTTGTGTGGAGACAGGGCCGGAAACGAGGATTCCTCTCAGAGGCTGACATGGATCTTTGGGTACTTCTGGAGTCTCCCCAGGGGAGTCAAGCCTCGTCTCGAGTGGGGGCATGCACGTACTCTTTCCTTCCAGGCTGTAGCAGCAATGTCACGCTTCCCGTCGCGTGGATCAAAGGATCTGTGGTTTTCCCTCGAGGCTTTCCCTCGAGGCTTTCCCACAGGGCTGTCCCACGTGCCACCGTGGTGTGAGTCGATCCTCGGCGTGAAAGATGAGCCAGTGCAGGGCAAAGAGGTTCCTCTCGAATGGACTGAGACATCTGGGGGACTCTTGGAATGGTGGTACGACCATGGAGTTCCTCTCGCCTTTCCTGTTGAGAGTGCCTCCTCTTGAGATGCGACGGGAACGCCGGGAATTCTTTCCCGTTGAAAGCAGGGAAAGGATCCCTCATCTCGAGCTACGAGGGGGAAACGGGGCTCCTCTGGATGTGGGCGGGACCATCGTGCTTCCTCTCGAGTGGAGACGGGTATGGCGGTGAACTTCTTGAGTTGCAGCAAGGGTGTGAAAGACCCTTTTGAAGTTCCAGAGGTTAGGTGTCATGCTCCAGACGCCTCATCGGAAATAGGCCTCATCTCGCCTGGAAGGGAGAACTTCCTGGATTTTCTCGAGATGCGGCAGGTGTTCTTGAGTTACGACGGGGACCTCAGGGACCCGCCCTGGTGGCCTCAGGAGAGGCCAGTCCCCATGCGAGTTGCTAGGGGGCCTCTCGGGATTCCTCTCCCGTCGATACCGGGGCCAAAAACCTTGTGTGGAGACAGGGCCGGAACCGAGGATTCCTCTCAGGGGCTGACATGGATCTGTGGGTACTTCTGGAGTCTCCTCAGGGGAGTCAGGCCTCGTCTCGAGTGGGGGCATGCACGTGCGCTTTCCTTCCAGGCTGTAGCAGCAATGTCACGCTTCCCGTCGCGTGGATCAAAGGATCTGTGGTTTTCCCTCCAGGCTTTCCCACAGGGCTGTCCCACGTGCCACCGAGGTGTGAGTCGATCCTCGGCGTGAAAGATGAGCCAGTGCAGGGCAAAGAGTTTCCTCTGGAATGGACTGAGACATCTGGGGGACTCTTGGAATGGTGGTACGACCATGGAGTTCCTCTCGCCTTTCCTGTTGAGAGTGCCTCCACTTGAGATGCGCCGGGAACGCCGGGAATTCTTTCCCGTTGAAAGCAGGGAAAGGATCCCTCATCTCGAGCTACGAGGGGGAAACGGGGCTCCTCTGGATGTGGGCGGGACCATCGTGCTTCCTCTCGAGTGGAGACGGGTATGGCGGTGAACTTCTTGAGTTGTAACAAGGGTGTGAAAGACCTTTTCGAATTTCCAGAGGTTAGGTGTCATTAGTCTCCAGACGCCTCATCGGAAATAGGCCTCATCTCGCCTGGAAGGGAGAACTTCCTGGATTTTCTCGAGATGCGGCAGGTGTTCTCGAGTTACGACGGGGACCTCAGGGACCCGCCCTGGTGGCCTCAGGAGAGGCCAGTCCCCATGCGAGTTGCTAGGGGGCCTCTCGGGATTCCTCTCCCGTCGATACCGGGGCCAAAAACCTTGTGTGGAGACAGGGCCGGAACCGAGGATTCCTCTCAGGGGCTGACATGGATCTTTGGGTACTTCTGGAGTCTCCCCAGGGGAGTCAAGCCTCGTCTCGAGTGGGGGCATGCACGTACTCTTTCCTTCCAGGCTGTAGCAGCAATGTCACGCTTCCTGTCGCGTGGATCAAAGGATCTGTGGTTTTCCCTCGAGGCTTTCCCTCGAGGCTTTCCCACAGGGCTGTCCCACGTGCCACCGTGGTGTGAGTCGATCCTCGGCGTGAAAGATGAGCCAGTGCAGGGCAAAGAGGTTCCTCTGGAATGGACTGAGACATCTGGGGGACTCTTGGAATGGTGGTACGACCATGGAGTTCCTCTCGCCTTTCCTGTTGAGAGTGCCTCCTCTTGAGATGCGACGGGAACGCCGGGAATTCTTTCCCGTTGAAAGCAGGGAAAGGATCCCTCATCTCGAGCTACGAGGGGGAAACGGGGCTCCTCTGGATGTGGGCGGGACCATCGTGCTTCCTCTCGAGTGGAGACGGGTATGGCGGTGAACTTCTTGAGTTGCAGCAAGGGTGTGAAAGACCCTTTGGAAGTTCCAGAGGTTAGGTGTCATTATTCTCCAAACGCCTCATCGGAAATAGGCCTCCTCTCGCCTGGAAGGGAGAACTTCCTGGATTTTCTCGAGTTGCGGCAGGTGTTCTCGAGTTACGACGGGGACCTCAGGGACCCGCCCTGGTGGCCTCAGTAGAGGCCAGTCCCCATGCGAGTTGCTAGGGGGCCTCTCGGGATTCCTCTCCCGTCGATACCGGGGCCGAAAACCTTGTGTGGAGACAGGGCCGGAACCGAGGATTCCTCTCAGGGGCTGACATGGATCTTTGGGTACTTCTGGAGTCTCCCCAGGGGAGTCAAGCCTCGTCTCGAGTGGGGGCATGCACGTGCTCTTTCCTTCCAGGCTGTAGCAGCAATGTCACGCTTCCCGTCGCGTGGATCAAAGGATCTGTGGTTTTCCCTCGAGGCTTTCCCTCGAGGCTTTTCCACAAGGCTGTCCCACGTGCCACCGTGGTGTGAGTCGATCCTCGGCGTGAAAGATGAGCCAGTGCAGGGCAAAGAGTTTCCTCTGGAATGGACTGAGACATCTGGGGGACTCTTGGAATGGTGGTACGACCATGGAGTTCCTCTCGCCTTTCCTGTTGAGAGTGCCTCCTCTTGAGATGCGCCGGGAACGCCGGGAATTCTTTCCCGTTGAAAGCAGGGAAAGGATCCCTCATCTCGAGCTACGAGGGGGAAACGGGGCTCCTCTGGATGTGGGCGGGACCATCGTGCTTCCTCTCGAGTGGAGACGGGTATGGCGGTGAACTTCTTGAGTTGCAGCAAGGGTGTGAAAGACCTTTTCGAAGTTCCAGAGGTTAGGTTTCATTAGTCTCCAGACGCCTCATCGGAGATAGGCCTCATCTCGCCTGGAAGGGAGAACTTCCTGGATTTTCTCGAGATGCGGCAGGTGTTCTTGAGTTACGACGGGGACCTCAGGGACCCGCCCTGGTGGCCTCAGGAGAGGCCAGTCCCCATGCGAGTTGCTAGGGGGCCTCTCGGGATTCCTCTCCCGTCGATACCGGGGCCAAAAACCTTGTGTGGAGACAGGGCCGGAACCGAGGATTCCTCTCAGGGGCTGACATGGATCTTTGGGTACTTCTGGAGTCTCCCCAGGGGAGTTAGGCCTCGTCCCGAGTGCGGGCATGCACGTGAGCTTTCCTTCCAGGCTGTAGCAGCAATGTCACGCTTCCCGTCGCGTGGATCAAAGGATCTGTGGTTTTCCCTCGAGGCTTTCCCTCGAGGCTTTCCCACAGGGCTGTCCCACGTGCCACCGTGGTGTGAGTCGATCCTCGGCGTGAAATATGAGCCAGTGCAGGGCAAAGAGGTTCCGCTGGAAAGGACTGAGACATCTGGGGGACTCTTGGAATGGTGGTACGACCATGGGGTTCCTCTCGCCTTTTCTGTTGAGAGTGCCTCCTCTTGAGATGCGACGGGAACGCCGGGAATTCTTTCCCGTTGAAAGCAGGGAAAGGATCCCTCATCTCGAGCTACCAGGGAGAAACGGGGCTCCTCTGGATGTGGGCGGGACCATCGTGCTTCCTCTCGAGTGGAGACGGGTATGGCGGTGAACTTCTTGAGTTGCAGCAAGGGTGTGAAAGACCCTTTCGAAGTTCCAGAGGTTAGGTGTCATTATTCTCCAGACGCCTCATCGGAAATAGGCCTCATCTCGCCTGGAAGGGAGAACTTCCTGGATTTTCTCGAGTTGCGGCAGGTGTTCTCGAGTTACGACGGGGACCTCAGGGACCCGCCCTGGTGGCCTCAGGAGAGGCCAGTCCCCATGCTAGTTGCTAGGGGGCCTCTCGGGATTCCTCTCCCTTCGATACCGGGGCCAAAAACCTTGTGTGGAGACAGGGCCGGAACCGAGGATTCCTCTCAGGGGCTGACATGGATCTTTGGGTACTTCTGGAGTCTCCCCAGGGGAGTCAAGCCTCGTCTCGAGTGGGGGCATGCACGTGCGCTTTCCTTCCAGGCTGTAGCAGCAATGTCACGCTTCCCGTCGCGTGGATCAAAGGATCTGTGGTTTTCCCTCGAGGCTTTCCCTCGAGGCTTTCCCACAGGGCTGTCCCACGTGCCACCGTGGTGTGAGTCGATCCTCGGCGTGAAAGATGAGCCAGTGCAGGGCAAAGAGGTTCCTCTGGAATGGACTGAGACATCTGGGGGACTCTTGGAATGGTGGTACGACCATGGAGTTCCTCTCGCCTTTCCTGTTGAGAGTGCCTCCTCTTGAGATGCGACGGGAACGCCGGGAATTCTTTCCCGTTGAAAGCAGGGAAAGGATCCCTCATCTCGAGCTACGAGGGGGAAACGGGGCTCCTCTGGATGTGGGCGGGACCATCGTGCTTCCTCTCGAGTGGAGACGGGTATGGCGGTGAACTTCTTGAGTTGCAGCAAGGGTGTGAAAGACCCTTTGGAAGCTCCAGAGGTTAGGTGTCATTATGCTCCATACGCCTCATCGGAAATAGGCCTCATCTCGCCTGGAAGGGAGAACTTCCTGGATTTTCTCGAGTTGCGGCAGGTGTTCTCGAGTTACGACGGGGACCTCAGGGACCCGCCCTGGTGGCCTCAGGAGAGGCCAGTCCCCATGGGAGTTGCTAGGGGGCCTCTCGGGATTCCTCTCCCGTCGATACCGGGGCCAAAAACCTTGTGTGGAGACAGGGCCGGAACCGAGGATTCCTCTCAGGGGCTGACATGGATCTTTGGGTACTTCTGGAGTCTCCCCAGGGGAGTCAAGCCTCGTCTCGAGTTGGGGCATGCACGTGCGCTTTCCTTCCAGGCTGTAGCAGCAATGTCACGCTTCCCGTCGCGTGGATCAAAGGATCTGTGGTTTTCCCTCGAGGCTTTCCCTCGAGGCTTTCCCACAGGGCTGTCCCACGTGCCACCGTGGTGTGAGTCGATCCTTGGCCTGAAAGATGAGCCAGTGCAGGGCAAAGAGGTTCCTCTGGAATGGACTGAGACATCTGGGGGACTCTTGGAATGGTGGTACGACCATGGAGTTCCTCTCGCCTTTCCTGTTGAGAGTGCCTCCTCTTGAGATGCGACGGGAACGCCGGGAATTCTTTCCCGTTGAAAGCAGGGAAAGGATCCCTCATCTCGAGCTACGAGGGGGAAACGGGGCTCCTCTGGATGTGGGCGGGACCATCGTGCTTCCTCTCGAGTGGAGACGGGTATGGCGGTGAACTTCTTGAGTTGCAGCAAGGGTGTGAAAGACACTTTGGAAGTTCCAGAGGTTAGGTGTCATTATGCTCCAGACGCCTCATCGGAAATAGGCCTCATCTCGCCTGGAAGGGAGAACTTCCTGGATTTTCTCGAGTTGCGGCAGGTGTTCTCGAGTTACGACGGGGACCTCAGGGACCCGCCCTGGTGGCCTCAGGAGAGGCCAGTCCCCATGCGAGTTGCTAGGGGGCCTCTCGGGATTCCTCTCCCGTCGATACCGGGGCCAAAAACCTTGTGTGGAGACAGGGCCGGAACCGAGGATTCCTCTCAGGGGCTGACATGGATCTTTGGGTACTTCTGGAGTCTCCCCAGGGGAGTCAAGCCTCGTCTCGAGTGGGGGCATGCACGTGCTCTTTCCTTCCAGGCTGTAGCAGCAATGTCACACTTCCCGTTGCGGGGATCAAAGGATCTGTGGTTTTCCCTCGAGGCTTTCCCTCGAGGCTTTCCCACAGGGCTGTCCCACGTGCCACCGTGGTGTGAGTAGATCCTCGGCGTGAAAGATGAGCCAGTGCAGGGCAAAGAGGTTCCTCTGGAATGGACTGAGACATCTGGGGGACTCTTGGAATGGTGTTATGACCATGGAGTTCCTCTCGCCTTTCCTGTTGAGAGTGCCTCCTCTTGAGATGCGCCGGGAACGCCGGGAATTCTTTCCCGTTGAAAGCAGGGAAAGGATCCCTCATCTCGAGCTACGAGGGGGAAACGGGGCTCCTCTGGATGTGGGCGGGACCATCGTGCTTCCTCTCGAGTGGAGACGGGTATGGCGGTGAACTTCTTGAGTTGCAGCAAGGGTGGGAAAGACCCTTTCGACGTTCCAGAGGTTAGGTGTCATTAGTCTCCAGACACCTCATCGGAAATAGGCCTCATCTCGCCTGGAAGGGAGAACTTCCTGGATTTTCTCGAGTTGCGGCAGGTGATCTCGAGTTACGACGGGGACCTCAGGGACCCGCCTTGTTGGCATCAGGAGAGGCCAGTCCCCATGCGAGTTGCTAGGGGGCCTCTCGGGATTCCTCTCCCGTCGATACCGGGGCCAAAAACCTTGTGAGGAGTCAGGGCCGGAACCCAGGATTCCTCTCAGGGGCTGACATGGATCTTTGGGTACTTCTGGAGTCTCCCCAGGGGAGTCAAGCCTCGTCTCGAGTCGGGGCATGCACGTGCGCTTTCCTTCCAGGCTGTAGCAGCAATGTCACGCTTCCCGTCGCGTGGATCAAAGGATCTGTGGTTTTCCCTCGAGGCTTTCCCTCGAGGATTTCCCACAGGGCTGTCCTACGTGCCACCGTGGTGTGAGTCGATCCTCGGCATGAAAGATGGGCCAGTGCAGGGCAAAGAGGTTCCTCTGGAATGGACTGAGACATCTGGGGGACTCTTGGAATGGTGGTACGACCATGGAGTTCCTCTCGCCTTTCCTGTTGAGAGTGCCTCCTCTTGAGATGGGACGGGAACACCGGGAATTCTTTCCCGTTGAAAGCAGGGAAAGGATCCCTCATCTCGAGCTACGAGGGGGAAACGGGGCTCCTCTGGATGTGGGCGGGACCATCGTGCTTCCTCTCGAGTGGAGACGGGTATGGCGGTGAACTTCTTGAGTTGCAGCAAGGGTGTGAAAGACCCTTTCGAAGTTCCAGAGGTTAGGTGTCATTATGCTCCAGACGCCTCATCGGAAATAGGCCTCATCTCGCCTGGAAGGGAGAACTTCCTGGATTTTCTCGAGTTGCGGCAGGTGTTCTCGAGTTACGACGGGGACCTCAGGGACCCGCCCTGGTGGCCTCAGGAGAGGCCAGTCCCCATGCGAGTTGCTAGGGGGCCTCTCGGGATTCCTCTCCCGTCGATACCGGGGCAAAAAACCTTGTGTGGAGACAGGGCCGGAACCGAGGATTCCTCTCAGGGGCTGACATGGATCTTTGGGTACTTCTGGAGTCTCCCCAGGGGAGTCAAGCCTCGTCTCGAGTGGGGGCATGCACGTGCTCTTTCCTTCCAGGCTGTAGCAGCAATGTCACGCTTCCCGTTGCGGGGATCAAAGGATCTGTGGTTTTCCCTCGAGGCTTTCCCTCGAGGCTTTCCCACAGGGCTGTCCCACGTGCCACCGTGGTGTGAGTCGATCCTCGGCGTGAAAGATGAGCCAGTGCAGGGCAAAGAGGTTCCTCTGGAATGGACTGAGACATCTGGGGGACTCTTGGAATGGTGTTATGACCATGGAGTTCCTCTCGCCTTTCCTGTTCAGAGTGCCTCCTCTTGAGATGCGCCGGGAACGCCGGGAATTCTTTCCCGTTGAAAGCAGGGAAAGGATCCCTCATCTCGAGCTACGAGGGGGAAACGGGGCTCCTCTGTATGTGGGCGGGACCATCGTGCTTCCTCTCGAGTGGAGACGGGTATGGCGGTGAACTTCTTGAGTTGCAGCAAGGGTGGGAAAGACCCTTTCAACGTTCCAGAGGTTAGGTGTCATTAGTCTCCAGACACCTCATCGGAAATAGGCCTCATCTCGCCTGGAAGGGAGAACTTCCTGGATTTTCTCGAGATGCGGCAGGTGTTCTCGAGTTACGACGGGGACCACAGGGACCCGCCCTGGTGGCCTCAGGAGAGGCCAGTCCCCATGCGAGTTGCTAGGGGGCCTCTCGGGATTCCTCTCCCGTCCATACCGGGGCCAAAAACCTTGTGTGGAGTCAGGGCCGGAACCGAGGATTCCTCTCAGGGGCTGACATGGATCTTTGGGTACTTCTGGAGTCTCCCCAGGGGAGTTAGGCCTCGTCTCGAGTGCGGGCATGCACGTGAGCTTGCCCTCCAGGCTGTAGCAGCAATGTCACGCTTCCCGTCGCATGGATCAAAGGATCTGTGGTTTTCCCTCGAGGCTTTCCCTCGAGGCTTTCCCACAGGGCTGTCCCACGTGCCACCGTGGTGTGAGTCGATCCTCGGCGTGAAAGATGGGCCAGTGCAGGGCAAAGAGGTTCCTCTGGAATGGACTGAGACATCTGGGGGACTCTTGGAATGGTGGTACGACCATGGAGTTCCTCTCGCCTTTCCTGTTGAGAGTGCCTCTTCTTGAGATGGGACGGGAACGCCGGGAATTCTTTCCCGTTGAAAGCAGGGAAAAGATCCCTCATCTCGAGCTACGAGGGGGAAACGGGGCTCCTCTGGATGTGGGCGGGACCATCGTGCTTCCTCTCGAGTGGAGACGGGTATGGCGGTGAACTTCTTGAGTTGCAGCAAGGGTGTGAAAGACCCTTTCGAAGTTCCAGAGGTTAGGTGTCATTCGTCTCCAGACGCCTCATCGGAAACAGGCCTCATCTCGCCTGGAAGGGAGAACTTCCTGGATTTTCTCGAGTTGCGGCAGGTGTTCTCGAGTTACGACGGGGACCTCAGGGACCCGCCCTGGTGGCCTCAGGAGAGGTCAGTCCCCATGCGTGTTGCTAGGGGGCCTCTCGGGATTCCTCTCCCGTCGATACCGGGGCCAAAAATCTTGTGTGGAGACAGGGCCGGAACCGAGGATTCCTCTCAGGGGCTGACATGGATCTTTGGGTACTTCTGGAGTCTCCCCAGGGGAGTGAAGCCTCGTCTCGAGTGGGGGCATGCACGTGCGCTTTCCTTCCAGGCTGTAGCAGCAATGTCATGCTTCCCGTCGCGTGGATCAAAGGATCTGTGGTTTTCCCTCGAGGCTTTCCCACAGGGCTGTCCCACGTGCCACCGTGGTGTGAGTCGATCCTCGGCGTGAAAGATGAGCCAGTGCAGGGCAAAGAGTTTCCTCTGGAATGGACTGAGACATCTGGGGGACTCTTGGAATGGTGGTACGATCATGGAGTTCCTCTCGCCTTTCCTGTTGAGAGTGCCTCCTCTTGAGATGCGCCGGAAACGCCCAGAATTCTTTCCCGGTGAAAGCAGGGAAAGGATCCCTCATCTCGAGCTACGAGGGGGAAACGGGGCTCCTCTGGATGTGGGCGGGACCATCGTGCTTCCTCTCGAGTGGAGACGGGTATGGCGGTGAACTTCTTGAGTTGCAGCAAGGGTGTGAAAGACCTTTTCGAAGTTCCAGAGGTTAGGTGTCATTAGTCTCCAGACGCCTCATCGGAAATAGGCCTCATCTCGCCTGGAAGGGAGAACTTCCTGGATATTCTCGAGATGCGGCAGGTGTTCTCGAGTTACGACGGGGACCTCAGGGACCCGCCCTGGTGGCCTCAGGAGAGGCCAGTCCCCATGCGAGTTGCTAGGGGGCCTCTCGGGATTCCTCTCCCGTCGATACCGGGGCCAAAAACCTTGTGTGGAGACAGGGCCGGAACCGAGGATTCCTCTCAGAGGCTGACATGGATCTTTGGGTACTTCTGGAGTCTCCCCAGGGGAGTCAAGCCTCGTCTCGAGTGGGGGCATGCACGTACTCTTTCCTTCCAGGCTGTAGCAGCAATGTCACGCTTCCCGTCGCGTGGATCAAAGGATCTGTGGTTTTCCCTCGAGGCTTTCCCTCGAGGCTTTCCCACAGGGCTGTCCCACGTGCCACCGTGGTGTGAGTCGATCCTCGGCGTGAAAGATGAGCCAGTGCAGGGCAAAGAGGTTCCTCTCGAATGGACTGAGACATCTGGGGGACTCTTGGAATGGTGGTACGACCATGGAGTTCCTCTCGCCTTTCCTGTTGAGAGTGCCTCCTCTTGAGATGCGACGGGAACGCCGGGAATTCTTTCCCGTTGAAAGCAGGGAAAGGATCCCTCATCTCGAGCTACGAGGGGGAAACGGGGCTCCTCTGGATGTGGGCGGGACCATCGTGCTTCCTCTCGAGTGGAGACGGGTATGGCGGTGAACTTCTTGAGTTGCAGCAAGGGTGTGAAAGACCCTTTTGAAGTTCCAGAGGTTAGGTGTCATGCTCCAGACGCCTCATCGGAAATAGGCCTCATCTCGCCTGGAAGGGAGAACTTCCTGGATTTTCTCGAGATGCGGCAGGTGTTCTTGAGTTACGACGGGGACCTCAGGGACCCGCCCTGGTGGCCTCAGGAGAGGCCAGTCCCCATGCGAGTTGCTAGGGGGCCTCTCGGGATTCCTCTCCCGTCGATATCGGGGCCAAAAACCTTGTGTGGAGACAGGGCCGGAACCGAGGATTCCTCTCAGGGGCTGACATGGATCTGTGGGTACTTCTGGAGTCTCCTCAGGGGAGTCAGGCCTCGTCTCGAGTGGGGGCATGCACGTGCGCTTTCCTTCCAGGCTGTAGCAGCAATGTCACGCTTCCCGTCGCGTGGATCAAAGGATCTGTGGTTTTCCCTCCAGGCTTTCCCACAGGGCTGTCCCACGTGCCACCGAGGTGTGAGTCGATCCTCGGCGTGAAAGATGAGCCAGTGCAGGGCAAAGAGTTTCCTCTGGAATGGACTGAGACATTTGGGGGACTCTTGGAATGGTGGTACGACCATGGAGTTCCTCTCGCCTTTCCTGTTGAGAGTGCCTCCACTTGAGATGCGCCGGGAACGCCGGGAATTCTTTCCCGTTGAAAGCAGGGAAAGGATCCCTCATCTCGAGCTACGAGGGGGAAACGGGGCTCCTCTGGATGTGGGCGGGACCATCGTGCTTCCTCTCGAGTGGAGACGGGTATGGCGGTGAACTTCTTGAGTTGTAACAAGGGTGTGAAAGACCTTTTCGAATTTCCAGAGGTTAGGTGTCATTAGTCTCCAGACGCCTCATCGGAAATAGGCCTCATCTCGCCTGGAAGGGAGAACTTCCTGGATTTTCTCGAGATGCGGCAGGTGTTCTCGAGTTACGACGGGGACCTCAGGGACCCGCCCTGGTGGCCTCAGGAGAGGCCAGTCCCCATGCGAGTTGCTAGGGGGCCTCTCGGGATTCCTCTCCCGTCGATACCGGGGCCAAAAACCTTGTGTGGAGACAGGGCCGGAACCGAGGATTCCTCTCAGGGGCTGACATGGATCTCTGGGTACTTCTGGAGTCTCCCCAGGGGAGTCAAGCCTCGTCTCGAGTGGGGGCATGCACGTACTCTTTCCTTCCAGGCTGTAGCAGCAATGTCACGCTTCCTGTCGCGTGGATCAAAGGATCTGTGGTTTTCCCTCGAGGCTTTCCCTCGAGGCTTTCCCACAGGGCTGTCCCACGTGCCACCGTGGTGTGAGTCGATCCTCGGCGTGAAAGATGAGCCAGTGCAGGGCAAAGAGGTTCCTCTGGAATGGACTGAGACATCTGGGGGACTCTTGGAATGGTGGTACGACCATGGAGTTCCTCTCGCCTTTCCTGTTGAGAGTGCCTCCTCTTGAGATGCGACGGGAACGCCGGGAATTCTTTCCCGTTGAAAGCAGGGAAAGGATCCCTCATCTCGAGCTACGAGGGGGAAACGGGGCTCCTCTGGATGTGGGCGGGACCATCGTGCTTCCTCTCGAGTGGAGACGGGTATGGCGGTGAACTTCTTGAGTTGCAGCAAGGGTGTGAAAGACCCTTTGGAAGTTCCAGAGGTTAGGTGTCATTATTCTCCAAACGCCTCATCGGAAATAGGCCTCCTCTCGCCTGGAAGGGAGAACTTCCTGGATTTTCTCGAGTTGCGGCAGGTGTTCTCGAGTTACGACGGGGACCTCAGGGACCCGCCCTGGTGGCCTCAGTAGAGGCCAGTCCCCATGCGAGTTGCTAGGGGGCCTCTCGGGATTCCTCTCCCGTCGATACCGGGGCCGAAAACCTTGTGTGGAGACAGGGCCGGAACCGAGGATTCCTCTCAGGGGCTGACATGGATCTTTGGGTACTTCTGGAGTCTCCCCAGGGGAGTCAAGCCTCGTCTCGAGTGGGGGCATGCACGTGCTCTTTCCTTCCAGGCTGTAGCAGCAATGTCACGCTTCCCGTCGCGTGGATCAAAGGATCTGTGGTTTTCCCTCGAGGCTTTCCCTCGAGGCTTTTCCACAAGGCTGTCCCACGTGCCACCGTGGTGTGAGTCGATCCTCGGCGTGAAAGATGAGCCAGTGCAGGGCAAAGAGTTTCCTCTGGAATGGACTGAGACATCTGGGGGACTCTTGGAATGGTGGTACGACCATGGAGTTCCTCTCGCCTTTCCTGTTGAGAGTGCCTCCTCTTGAGATGCGCCGGGAACGCCGGGAATTCTTTCCCCTTGAAAGCAGGGAAAGGATCCCTCATCTCGAGCTACGAGGGGGAAACGGGGCTCCTCTGGATGTGGGCGGGACCATCGTGCTTCCTCTCGAGTGGAGACGGGTATGGCGGTGAACTTCTTGAGTTGCAGCAAGGGTGTGAAAGACCTTTTCGAAGTTCCAGAGGTTAGGTTTCATTAGTCTCCAGACGCCTCATCGGAGATAGGCCTCATCTCGCCTGGAAGGGAGAACTTCCTGGATTTTCTCGAGATGCGGCAGGTGTTCTTGAGTTACGACGGGGACCTCAGGGACCCGCCCTGGTGGCCTCAGGAGAGGCCAGTCCCCATGCGAGTTGCTAGGGGGCCTCTCGGGATTCCTCTCCCGTCGATACCGGGGCCAAAAACCTTGTGTGGAGACAGGGCCGGAACCGAGGATTCCTCTCAGGGGCTGACATGGATCTTTGGGTACTTCTGGAGTCTCCCCAGGGGAGTCAAGCCTCGTCTCGAGTGGGGGCATGCACGTACTCTTTCCTTCCAGGCTGTAGCAGCAATGTCACGCTTCCCGTCGCCTGGATCAAAGGATCTGTGGTTTTCCCTCGAGGCTTTCCCTCGAGGCTTTCCCACAGGGCTGTCCCACGTGCCACCGTGGTGTGAGTCGATCCTCGGCGTGAAAGATGAGCCAGTGCAGGGCAAAGAGGTTCCTCTGGAATGGACTGAGACATCTGGGGGACTCTTGGAATGGTGGTACGACCATGGAGTTCCTCTCGCCTTTCCTGTTGAGAGTGCCTCCTCTTGAGATGGGACGGGAACGCCGGGAATTCTTTCCCGTTGAAAGCAGGGAAAGGATCCCTCATCTCGAGCTACGAGGGGGAAACGGGGCTCCTCTGGATGTGGGCGGGACCATCGTGCTTCCTCTCGAGTGGACACGGGTATGGCGGTGAACTTCTTGAGTTGCAGCAAGGGTGTGAAAGACCTTTTCGAAGTTCCAGAGGTTAGGTGTCATTAGTCTCCAGACGCCTCATCGGAAATAGGCCTCATCTCGCCTGGAAGGGAGAACTTCCTGGATTTTCTCGAGATGCGGCAGGTGTTCTCGAGTTACGACGGGGACCTCAGGGACCCGCCCTGGTGGCCTCAGGAGAGGTCAGTCCCCATGCGAGTTGCTAGGGGGCCTCTCGGGATTCCTCTCCCGTCGATACCGGGGCCAAAAACCTTGTGTGGAGTCAGGGCCGGAACCGAGGATTCCTCTCAGGGGCTGACATGGATCTTTGGGTACTTCTGGAGTCTCCCCAGGGGAGTTAGGCCTCGTCTCGAGTGCGGGCATGCACGTGCGCTTTCCTTCCAGGCTGTAGCAGCAATGTCACGCTTCCCGTCACGTGGATCGAAGGATCTGTGGTTTTCCCTGGAGGCTTTCCCTCGAGGCTTTCCCACAGGGCTGTCCCACGTGCCACCGTGGTGTGAGTCGATCCTCGGCGTGAAAGATGAGCCAGTGCAGGGCAAAGAGGTTCCTCTGGAATGGACTGAGACATCTGGGGGACTCTTGGAATGGTGGTACGACCATGGAGTTCCTCTCGCCTTTCCTGTTGAGAGTGCCTCCTCTTGAGATGCGACCGGAACGCCGGGAATTCTTTCCCGTTGAAAGCAGGGAAAGGATCCCTCATCTCGAGCTACGAGGAGGAAACGGGGCTCCTCTGGATGTGGGCGGGACCATCGTGCTTCCTCTCGAGTGGAGACGGGTATGGCGGTGAACTTCTTGAGTTGCAGCAAGGGTGTGAAAGACCCTTTGGAAGTTCCAGAGGTTAGGTGTCATTATACTCCAAACGCCTCATCGGAAATAGGCCTCCTCTCGCCTGGAAGGGAGAACTTCCTGGATTTTCTCGAGTTGCGGCAGGTGTCCTCGAGTTACGACGGGGACCTCAGGGACCCGCCCTGGTGGCCTCAGTAGAGGCCAGTCCCCATGCGAGTTGCTAGGGGGCCTCTCGGGATTCCTCTCCCGTCGATACCGGGGCCGAAAACCTTGTGTGGAGACAGGGCCGGAACCGAGGATTCCTCTCAGGGGCTGACATGGATCTTTGGGTACTTCTGGAGTCTCCCCAGGGGAGTCAAGCCTCGTCTCGAGTGGGGGCATGCACGTGCTCTTTCCTTCCAGGCTGTAGCAGCAATGTCACGCTTCCCGTCGCGTGGATCAAAGGATCTGTGGTTTTCCCTCGAGGCTTTCCCTCGAGGCTTTCCCACAAGGCTGTCCCACGTGCCACCGTGGTGTGAGTCGATCCTCGGCGTGAAAGATGAGCCAGTGCAGGGCAAAGAGGTTCCTCTGGAATGGACTGAGACATCTGGGGGACTCTTGGAATGGTGGTACGACCATGGAGTTCCTCTCGCCTTTCCTGTTGAGAGTGCCTCCTCTTGAGATGGGACGGGAACGCCGGGAATTCTTTCCCGTTGAAACCAGGGAAAGGATCCCTCATCTCGAGCTACGAGGGGGAAACGGGGCTCCTCTGGATGTGGGCGGGACCATCGTGCTTCCTCTCGAGTGGAGACGGGTATGGCGGTGAACTTCTTGAGTTGCAGCAAGGGTGTGAAAGACCCTTTGGAAGTTCCAGAGGTTAGGTGTCATTATTCTCCAGACGCCTCATCGGAAATAGGCCTCATCTCGCCTGGAAGGGAGAACTTCCTGGATTTTCTCGAGTTGCGGCAGGTGTTCTCGAGTTACGACGGGGACCTCAGGGACCCGCCCTGGTGGCCTCAGGAGAGGTCAGTCCCCATGCGTGTTGCTAGGGGGCCTCTCGGGATTCCTCTCCCGTCGATACCGGGGCCAAAAATCTTGTGTGGAGACAGGGCCGGAACCGAGGATTCCTCTCAGGGGCTGACATGGATCTTTGGGTACTTCTGGAGTCTCCCCAGGGGAGTCAAGCCTCGTCTCGAGTGGGGGCATGCACGTGCGCTTTCCTTCCAGGCTGTAGCAGCAATGTCACGCTTCCCGTCGCGTGGATCAAAGGATCTGTGGTTTTCCCTCGAGGCTTTCCCTCGAGGCTTTCCCACAGGGCTGTCCCACGTGCCACCGTGGTGTGAGTCGATAATCGGCGTGAAAGATGAGCCAGTGCAGTGCAAAGAGTTTCCTCTGGAATGGACTGAGACATCTGGGGGACTCTTGGAATGGTGGTACGACCATGGAGTTCCTCTCGCCTTTCCTGTTGAGAGTGCCTCCTCTTGAGATGCGACGGGAACGCCGGGAATTCTTTCCCGTTGAAATCAGGGAAAGGATCCCTCATCTCGAGCCACGAGGGGGAAACGGGGCTCCTCTGGATGTGGGCGGGACCATCGTGCTTCCTCTCGAGTGGAGACGGGTATGCCGGTGAACTTCTTGAGTTGCAGCAAGGGTGTGAAAGACCTTTTCTAAGTTCCAGAGGTTAGGTGTCATTAGTCTCCAGACGCCTCATCGGAAATAGGCCTCATCTCGCCTGGAAGGGAGAACTTCCTGGATTTTGTCGAGATGCGGCAGGTGTTCTCGAGTTACGACGGGGACCTCAGGGACCCGCCCTGGTGGCCTCAGGAGAGGCCAGTCCCCATGCGAGTTGCTAGGGGGCCTCTCGGGATTCCTCTCCCGTCGATACCGGGGCCAAAAACCTTGTGTGGAGTCAGGGCCAGAACCGAGGATTCCTCTCAGGGGCTGACATGGATCTGTGGGTACTTCTGGAGTCTCCTCAGGGGAGTCAGGCCTCGTCTCGAGTGGGGGCATGCACGTGCGCTTTCCTTCCAGGCTGTAGCAGCAATGTCACTCTTCCCGTCGCGTGGATCAAAGGATCTGTGGTTTTCCCTCCAGGCTTTCCCACAGGGCTGTCCCACGTGCCACCGAGGTGTGAGTCGATCCTCGGCGTGAAAGATGAGCCAGTGCAGGGCAAAGAGTTTCCTCTGGAATGGACTGAGACATCTGGGGGACTCTTGGAATGGTGGTACGACCGTGGAGTTCCTCTCGCCTTTCCTGTTGAGAGTGCCTCCACTTGAGATGCGCCGGGAACGCTGGGAATTCTTTCCCGTTGAAAGCAGGGAAAGGATCCCTCATCTCGAGCTACGAGGGGGAAACGGGGCTCCTCTGGATGTGGGCGGGACCATCGTGCTTCCTCTCGAGTGGAGACGGGTATGGCGGTGAACTTCTTGAGTTGCAGCAAGGGTGTGAAAGACCCTTTGGAAGTTCCAGAGGTTAGGTGTCATTATTCTCCAGACGCCTCATCGGAAATAGGCCTCATCTCGCCTGGAAGGGAGAACTTCCTGGATTTTCTCGAGTTGCGACAGGTGTTCTCGAGTTACGACGGGGACCTCAGGGACCCGCCCTGTTGGCCTCAGGAGAGGCCAGTCCCCATGCGAGTTCCTAGGGGGCCTCTCGGGATTCCTCTCCCGTCGATACCGGGGCCAAAAACCTGGTGTGGAGACAGGGCCGGTACCGAGGATTCCTCTCAGGGGCTGACATGGATCTTTGGGTACTTCTGGAGTCTCCCAAGGGGAGTCAAGCCTCGTCTCGAGTAGGGGCATGCACGTGCGCTTTCCTTCCAGGCTGTAGCAGCAATGTCACGCTTCCCGTCGCCTGGATCAAAGGATCTGTGGTTTGCCCTCGAGGCTTTCCCTCGAGGCTTTCCCACAGGGCTGTCCCACGTGCCACCGTGGTGTGAGTCGATCCTCGGCGTGAAAGATGAGCCAGTGCAGGGCAAAGAGGTTCCTCTGGAATGGACTGAGACATCTGGGGGACTCTTGGAATGGTGGTACGACCATGGAGTTCCTCTCGCCTTTCCTGTTGAGAGTGCCTCCTCTTGAGATGCGACGGGAACGCCGGGAAGTCTTTCCCGTTGAAAGCAGGGAAAGGATCCCTCATCTCGAGCTACGAGGGGGAAACGGGGCTCCTCTGGATGTGGGCGGGACCATCGTGCTTCCTCTCGAGTGGAGACGGGTATGGCGGTGAACTTCTTGAGTTGCAGCAAGGGTGTGAAAGACCCTTTCGAAGTTCCAGAGGTTAGGTGTCATTAGTCTCTAGACGCCTCATTGGAAACAGGCCTCATCTCGCCTGGAAGGGAGAACTTCCTGGATTTTCTCGAGTTGCGGCAGGTGTTCTCGAGTTACGACGGGGACCTCAGGGACCCGCCCTGGTGGCCTCAGGAGAGGTCAGTCCCCATGCGTGTTGCTAGGGGGCCTCTCGGGATTCCTCTCCCGTCGATACCGGGGCCAAAAATCTTGTGTGGAGACAGGGCCGGAACCGAGGATTCCTCTCAGGGGCTGACATGGATCTTTGGGTACTTCTGGAGTCTCCCCAGGGGAGTGAAGCCTCGTCTCGAGTGGGGGCATGCACGTGCGCTTTTCTTCCAGGCTGTAGCAGCAATGTCACGCTTCCCGTCGCGTGGATCAAAGGATCTGTGGTTTTCCCTCGAGGTTTTCCCACAGGGCTGTCCCACGTGCCACCGTGGTGTGAGTCGATCCTCGGCGTGAAAGATGAGCCAGTGCAGGGCAAAGAGTTTCCTCTGGAATGGACTGAGACATCTGGGGGACTCTTGGAATGGTGGTACGATCATGGAGTTCCTCTCGCCTTTCCTGTTTAGAGTGCCTCCTCTTGAGATGCGCCGGGAACGCCGGGAATTCTTTCCCGTTGAAAGCAGGGAAAGGATCCCTCATCTCGAGCTACGAGGGGGAAACGGGGCTCCTCTGGATGTGGGCGGGACCATCGTGCTTCCTCTCGAGTGGAGACGGGTATGGCGGTGAACTTCTTGAGTTGCAGCAAGGGTGTGAAAGACCTTTTCGAAGTTCCAGAGGTTAGGTGTCATTAGTCTCCAGACGCCTCATCGGAAATAGGCCTCATCTCGCCTGGAAGGGAGAACTTCCTGGATTTTCTCGAGATGCGGCAGGTGTTCTCAAGTTACGACGGGGACCTCAGGGACCCGCCCTGGTGGCCTCAGTAGAGGCCAGTCCCCATGCGAGTTGCTAGGGGGCCTCTCGGGATTCCTCTCCCGTCGATACCGGGGCCAAAAACCTTGTGTGGAGTCAGGGCCGGAACCGAGGATTCCTCTCAGGGGCTGACATGGATCTGTGGGTACTTCTGGAGTCTCCTCAGGGGAGTCAGGCCTAGTCTCGAGTCGGGGCATGCACGTGCGCTTTCCTTCCAGGCTGTAGCAGCAATGTCACGCTTCCCGTCGCGTGGATCAAAGGATCTGTGGTTTTCCCTCGAGGCTTTCCCTCGAGGATTTCCCACAGGCCTGTCCCACGTGCCACCGTGGTGTGAGTCGATCCTCGGCGTGAAAGATGGGCCAGTGCAGGGCAAAGAGGTTCCTCTGGAATGGACTGAGACATCTGGGGGACTCTTGGAATGGTGGTACGACCATGGAGTTCCTCTCGCCTTTCCTGTTGAGAGTGCCTCTTCTTGAGATGGGACGGGAACGCCGGGAATTCTTTCCCGTTGAAAGCAGGGAAAAGATCCCTCATCTCGAGCTACGAGGGGGAAACGGGGCTCCTCTGGATGTGGGCGGGACCATCGTGCTTCCTCTCGAGTGGAGACGGGTATGGCGGTGAACTTCTTGAGTTGCAGCAAGGGTGTGAAAGACCCTTTCGAAGTTCCAGAGGTTAGGTGTCATTCGTCTCCAGACGCCTCATCGGAAACAGGCCTCATCTCGCCTGGAAGGGAGAACTTCCTGGATTTTCTCGAGTTGCGGCAGGTGTTCTCGAGTTACGACGGGGACCTCAGGGACCCGCCCTGGTGGCCTCAGGAGAGGTCAGTCCCCATGCGTGTTGCTAGGGGGCCTCTCGGGATTCCTCTCCCGTCGATACCGGGGCCAAAAATCTTGTGTGGAGACAGGGCCGGAACCGAGGATTCCTCTCAGGGGCTGACATGGATCTTTGGGTACTTCTGGAGTCTCCCCAGGGGAGTGAAGCCTCGTCTCGAGTGGGGGCATGCACGTGCGCTTTCCTTCCAGGCTGTAGCAGCAATGTCATGCTTCCCGTCGCGTGGATCAAAGGATCTGTGGTTTTCCCTCGAGGCTTTCCCACAGGGCTGTCCCACGTGCCACCGTGGTGTGAGTCGATCCTCGGCGTGAAAGATGAGCCAGTGCAGGGCAAAGAGTTTCCTCTGGAATGGACTGAGACATCTGGGGGACTCTTGGAATGGTGGTACGATCATGGAGTTTCTCTCGCCTTTCCTGTTGAGAGTGCCTCCTCTTGAGATGCGCCGGAAACGCCCAGAATTCTTTCCCGGTGAAAGCAGGGAAAGGATCCCTCATCTCGAGCTACGAGGGGGAAACGGGGCTCCTCTGGATGTGGGCGGGACCATCGTGCTTCCTCTCGAGTGGAGACGGGTATGGCGGTGAACTTCTTGAGTTGCAGCAAGGGTGTGAAAGACCTTTTCGAAGTTCCAGAGGTTAGGTGTCATTAGTCTCCAGACGCCTCATCGGAAATAGGCCTCATCTCGCCTGGAAGGGAGAACTTCCTGGATATTCTCGAGATGCGGCAGGTGTTCTCGAGTTACGACGGGGACCTCAGGGACCCGCCCTGGTGGCCTCAGGAGAGGCCAGTCCCCATGCGAGTTGCTAGGGGGCCTCTCGGGATTCCTCTCCCGTCGATACCGGGGCCAAAAACCTTGTGTGGAGACAGGGCCGGAACCGAGGATTCCTCTCAGAGGCTGACATGGATCTTTGGGTACTTCTGGAGTCTCCCCAGGGGAGTCAAGCCTCGTCTCGAGTGGGGGCATGCACGTACTCTTTCCTTCCAGGCTGTAGCAGCAATGTCACGCTTCCCGTCGCGTGGATCAAAGGATCTGTGGTTTTCCCTCGAGGCTTTCCCTCGAGGCTTTCCCACAGGGCTGTCCCACGTGCCACCGTGGTGTGAGTCGATCCTCGGCGTGAAAGATGAGCCAGTGCAGGGCAAAGAGGTTCCTCTCGAATGGACTGAGACATCTGGGGGACTCTTGGAATGGTGGTACGACCATGGAGTTCCTCTCGCCTTTCCTGTTGAGAGTGCCTCCTCTTGAGATGCGACGGGAACGCCGGGAATTCTTTCCCGTTGAAAGCAGGGAAAGGATCCCTCATCTCGAGCTACGAGGGGGAAACGGGGCTCCTCTGGATGTGGGCGGGACCATCGTGCTTCCTCTCGAGTGGAGACGGGTATGGCGGTGAACTTCTTGAGTTGCAGCAAGGGTGTGAAAGACCCTTTTGAAGTTCCAGAGGTTAGGTGTCATGCTCCAGACGCCTCATCGGAAATAGGCCTCATCTCGCCTGGAAGGGAGAACTTCCTGGATTTTCTCGAGATGCGGCAGGTGTTCTTGAGTTACGACGGGGACCTCAGGGACCCGCCCTGGTGGCCTCAGGAGAGGCCAGTCCCCATGCGAGTTGCTAGGGGGCCTCTCGGGATTCCTCTCCCGTCGATACCGGGGCCAAAAACCTTGTGTGGAGACAGGGCCGGAACCGAGGATTCCTCTCAGGGGCTGACATGGATCTGTGGGTACTTCTGGAGTCTCCTCAGGGGAGTCAGGCCTCGTCTCGAGTGGGGGCATGCACGTGCGCTTTCCTTCCAGGCTGTAGCAGCAATGTCACGCTTCCCGTCGCGTGGATCAAAGGATCTGTGGTTTTCCCTCCAGGCTTTCCCACAGGGCTGTCCCACGTGCCACCGAGGTGTGAGTCGATCCTCGGCGTGAAAGATGAGCCAGTGCAGGGCAAAGAGTTTCCTCTGGAATGGACTGAGACATCTGGGGGACTCTTGGAATGGTGGTACGACCATGGAGTTCCTCTCGCCTTTCCTGTTGAGAGTGCCTCCACTTGAGATGCGCCGGGAACGCCGGGAATTCTTTCCCGTTGAAAGCAGGGAAAGGATCCCTCATCTCGAGCTACGAGGGGGAAACGGGGCTCCTCTGGATGTGGGCGGGACCATCGTGCTTCCTCTCGAGTGGAGACGGGTATGGCGGTGAACTTCTTGAGTTGTAACAAGGGTGTGAAAGACCTTTTCGAATTTCCAGAGGTTAGGTGTCATTAGTCTCCAGACGCCTCATCGGAAATAGGCCTCATCTCGCCTGGAAGGGAGAACTTCCTGGATTTTCTCGAGATGCGGCAGGTGTTCTCGAGTTACGACGGGGACCTCAGGGACCCGCCCTGGTGGCCTCAGGAGAGGCCAGTCCCCATGCGAGTTGCTAGGGGGCCTCTCGGGATTCCTCTCCCGTCGATACCGGGGCCAAAAACCTTGTGTGGAGACAGGGCCGGAACCGAGGATTCCTCTCAGGGGCTGACATGGATCTTTGGGTACTTCTGGAGTCTCCCCAGGGGAGTCAAGCCTCGTCTCGAGTGGGGGCATGCACGTACTCTTTCCTTCCAGGCTGTAGCAGCAATGTCACGCTTCCTGTCGCGTGGATCAAAGGATCTGTGGTTTTCCCTCGAGGCTTTCCCTCGAGGCTTTCCCACAGGGCTGTCCCACGTGCCACCGTGGTGTGAGTCGATCCTCGGCGTGAAAGATGAGCCAGTGCAGGGCAAAGAGGTTCCTCTGGAATGGACTGAGACATCTGGGGGACTCTTGGAATGGTGGTACGACCATGGAGTTCCTCTCGCCTTTCCTGTTGAGAGTGCCTCCTCTTGAGATGCGACGGGAACGCCGGGAATTCTTTCCCGTTGAAAGCAGGGAAAGGATCCCTCATCTCGAGCTACGAGGGGGAAACGGGGCTCCTCTGGATGTGGGCGGGACCATCGTGCTTCCTCTCGAGTGGAGACGGGTATGGCGGTGAACTTCTTGAGTTGCAGCAAGGGTGTGAAAGACCCTTTGGAAGTTCCAGAGGTTAGGTGTCATTATTCTCCAAACGCCTCATCGGAAATAGGCCTCCTCTCGCCTGGAAGGGAGAACTTCCTGGATTTTCTCGAGTTGCGGCAGGTGTTCTCGAGTTACGACGGGGACCTCAGGGACCCGCCCTGGTGGCCTCAGTAGAGGCCAGTCCCCATGCGAGTTGCTAGGGGGCCTCTCGGGATTCCTCTCCCGTCGATACCGGGGCCGAAAACCTTGTGTGGAGACAGGGCCGGAACCGAGGATTCCTCTCAGGGGCTGACATGGATCTTTGGGTACTTCTGGAGTCTCCCCAGGGGAGTCAAGCCTCGTCTCGAGTGGGGGCATGCACGTGCTCTTTCCTTCCAGGCTGTAGCAGCAATGTCACGCTTCCCGTCGCGTGGATCAAAGGATCTGTGGTTTTCCCTCGAGGCTTTCCCTCGAGGCTTTTCCACAAGGCTGTCCCACGTGCCACCGTGGTGTGAGTCGATCCTCGGCGTGAAAGATGAGCCAGTGCAGGGCAAAGAGTTTCCTCTGGAATGGACTGAGACATCTGGGGGACTCTTGGAATGGTGGTACGACCATGGAGTTCCTCTCGCCTTTCCTGTTGAGAGTGCCTCCTCTTGAGATGCGCCGGGAACGCCGGGAATTCTTTCCCGTTGAAAGCAGGGAAAGGATCCCTCATCTCGAGCTACGAGGGGGAAACGGGGCTCCTCTGGATGTGGGCGGGACCATCGTGCTTCCTCTCGAGTGGAGACGGGTATGGCGGTGAACTTCTTGAGTTGCAGCAAGGGTGTGAAAGACCTTTTCGAAGTTCCAGAGGTTAGGTTTCATTAGTCTCCAGACGCCTCATCGGAGATAGGCCTCATCTCGCCTGGAAGGGAGAACTTCCTGGATTTTCTCGAGATGCGGCAGGTGTTCTTGAGTTACGACGGGGACCTCAGGGACCCGCCCTGGTGGCCTCAGGAGAGGCCAGTCCCCATGCGAGTTGCTAGGGGGCCTCTCGGGATTCCTCTCCCGTCGATACCGGGGCCAAAAACCTTGTGTGGAGACAGGGCCGGAACCGAGGATTCCTCTCAGGGGCTGACATGGATCTTTGGGTACTTCTGGAGTCTCCCCAGGGGAGTCAAGCCTCGTCTCGAGTGGGGGCATGCACGTACTCTTTCCTTCCAGGCTGTAGCAGCAATGTCACGCTTCCCGTCGCCTGGATCAAAGGATCTGTGGTTTTCCCTCGAGGCTTTCCCTCGAGGCTTTCCCACAGGGCTGTCCCACGTGCCACCGTGGTGTGAGTCGATCCTCGGCGTGAAAGATGAGCCAGTGCAGGGCAAAGAGGTTCCTCTGGAATGGACTGAGACATCTGGGGGACTCTTGGAATGGTGGTACGACCATGGAGTTCCTCTCGCCTTTCCTGTTGAGAGTGCCTCCTCTTGAGATGGGACGGGAACGCCGGGAATTCTTTCCCGTTGAAAGCAGGGAAAGGATCCCTCATCTCGAGCTACGAGGGGGAAACGGGGCTCCTCTGGATGTGGGCGGGACCATCGTGCTTCCTCTCGAGTGGAGACGGGTATGGCGGTGAACTTCTTGAGTTGCAGCAAGGGTGTGAAAGACTCTTTGGAAGTTCCAGAGGTTAGGTGTCATTATTCTCCAGACGCCTCATCGGAAATAGGCCTCATCTCGCCTGGAAGGGAGAACTTCCTGGATTTTCTCGAGTTGCGGCAGGTGTTCTCGAGTTACGACGGGGACCTCAGGGACCCGCCCTGGTGGCCTCAGGAGAGGTCAGTCCCCATGCGTGTTGCTAGGGGGCCTCTCGGGATTCCTCTCCCGTCGATACCGGGGCCAAAAATCTTGTGTGGAGACAGGGCCGGAACCGAGGATTCCTCTCAGGGGCTGACATGGATCTTTGGGTACTTCTGGAGTCTCCCCAGGGGAGTCAAGCCTCGTCTCGAGTGGGGGCATGCACGTGCGCTTTCCTTCCAGGCTGTAGCAGCAATGTCACGCTTCCCGTCGCGTGGATCAAAGGATCTGTGGTTTTCCCTCGAGGCTTTCCCTCGAGGCTTTCCCACAGGGCTGTCCCACGTGCCACCGTGGTGTGAGTCGATAATCGGCGTGAAAGATGAGCCAGTGCAGTGCAAAGAGTTTCCTCTGGAATGGACTGAGACATCTGGGGGACTCTTGGAATGGTGGTACGACCATGGAGTTCCTCTCGCCTTTCCTGTTGAGAGTGCCTCCTCTTGAGATGCGACGGGAACGCCGGGAATTCTTTCCCATTGAAATCAGGGAAAGGATCCCTCATCTCGAGCCACGAGGGGGAAACGGGGCTCCTCTGGATGTGGGCGGGACCATCGTGCTTCCTCTCGAGTGGAGACGGGTATGCCGGTGAACTTCTTGAGTTGCAGCAAGGGTGTGAAAGACCTTTTCGAAGTTCCAGAGGTTAGGTGTCATTAGTCTCCAGACGCCTCATCGGAAATAGGCCTCATCTCGCCTGGAAGGGAGAACTTCCTGGATTTTGTCGAGATGCGGCAGGTGTTCTCGAGTTACGACGGGGACCTCAGGGACCCGCCCTGGTGGCCTCAGGAGAGGCCAGTCCCCATGCGAGTTGCTAGGGAGCCTCTCGGGATTCCTCTCCCGTCGATACCGGGGCCAAAAACCTTGTGTGGAGTCAGGGCCAGAACCGAGGATTCCTCTCAGGGGCTGACATGGATCTGTGGGTACTTCTGGAGTCTCCTCAGGGGAGTCAGGCCTCGTCTCGAGTGGGGGCATGCACGTACTCTTTCCTTCCAGGCTGTAGCAGCAATGTCACGCTTCCTGTCGCGTGGATCAAAGGATCTGTGGTTTTCCCTCGAGGCTTTCCCTCGAGGCTTTCCCACAGGGCTGTCCCACGTGACACCGTGGTGTGAGTCGATCCTCGGCGTGAAAGATGAGCCAGTGCAGGGCAAAGAGGTTCCTCTGGAATGGACTGAGACATCTGGGGGACTCTTGGAATGGTGGTACGACCATGGAGTTCCTCTCGCCTTTCCTGTTGAGAGTGCCTCCTCTTGAGATGGGACGGGAACGCCGGGAATTCTTTCCCGTTGAAAGCAGGGAAAGGATCCCTCATCTCGAGCTACGAGGGGGAAACGGGGCTCCTCTGGATGTGGGCGGGACCATCGTGCTTCCTCTCGAGTGGACACGGGTATGGCGGTGAACTTCTTGAGTTGCAGCAAGGGTGTGAAAGACCTTTTCGAAGTTCCAGAGGTTAGGTGTCATTAGTCTCCAGACGCCTCATCGGAAATAGGCCTCATCTCGCCTGGAAGGGAGAACTTCCTGGATTTTCTCGAGATGCGGCAGGTGTTCTCGAGTTACGACGGGGACCTCAGGGACCCGCCCTGGTGGCCTCAGGAGAGGTCAGTCCCCATGCGAGTTGCTAGGGGGCCTCTCGGGATTCCTCTCCCGTCGATACCGGGGCCAAAAACCTTGTGTGGAGTCAGGGCCGGAACCGAGGATTCCTCTCAGGGGCTGACATGGATCTTTGGGTACTTCTGGAGTCTCCCCAGGGGAGTTAGGCCTCGTCTCGAGTGCGGGCATGCACGTGCGCTTTCCTTCCAGGCTGTAGCAGCAATGTCACGCTTCCCGTCACGTGGATCGAAGGATCTGTGGTTTTCCCTGGAGGCTTTCCCTCGAGGCTTTCCCACAGGGCTGTCCCACGTGCCACCGTGGTGTGAGTCGATCCTCGTCGTGAAAGATGAGCCAGTGCAGGGCAAAGAGGTTCCTCTGGAATGGACTGAGACATCTGGGGGACTCTTGGATTGGTGGTACGACCATGGAGTTCCTCTCGCCTTTCCTGTTGAGAGTGCCTCCTCTTGAGATGCGACCGGAACGCCGGGAATTCTTTCCCGTTGAAAGCAGGGAAAGGATCCCTCATCTCGAGCTACGAGGAGGAAACGGGGCTCCTCTGGATGTGGGCGGGACCATCGTGCTTCCTCTCGAGTGGAGACGGGTATGGCGGTGAACTTCTTGAGTTGCAGCAAGGGTGTGAAAGACCCTTTGGAAGTTCCAGAGGTTAGGTGTCATTATACTCCAAACGCCTCATCGGAAATAGGCCTCCTCTCGCCTGGAAGGGAGAACTTCCTGGATTTTCTCGAGTTGCGGCAGGTGTCCTCGAGTTACGACGGGGACCTCAGGGACCCGCCCTGGTGGCCTCAGTAGAGGCCAGTCCCCATGCGAGTTGCTAGGGGGCCTCTCGGGATTCCTCTCCCGTCGATACCGGGGCCGAAAACCTTGTGTGGAGACAGGGCCGGAACCGAGGATTCCTCTCAGGGGCTGACATGGATCTTTGCGTACTTCTGGAGTCTCCCCAGGGGAGTCAAGCCTCGTCTCGAGTGGGGGCATGCACGTGCTCTTTCCTTCCAGGCTGTAGCAGCAATGTCACGCTTCCCGTCGCGTGGATCAAAGGATCTGTGGTTTTCCCTCGAGGCTTTCCCTCGAGGCTTTCCCACAAGGCTGTCCCACGTGCCACCGTGGTGTGAGTCGATCCTCGGCGTGAAAGATGAGCCAGTGCAGGGCAAAGAGGTTCCTCTGGAATGGACTGAGACATCTGGGGGACTCTTGGAATGGTGGTACGACCATGGAGTTCCTCTCGCCTTTCCTGTTGAGAGTGCCTCCTCTTGAGATGGGACGGGAACGCCGGGAATTCTTTCCCGTTGAAACCAGGGAAAGGATCCCTCATCTCGAGCCACGAGGGGGAAACGGGGCTCCTCTGGATGTGGGCGGGACCATCGTGCTTCCTCTCGAGTGGAGACGGGTATGCCGGTGAACTTCTTGAGTTGCAGCAAGGGTGTGAAAGACCTTTTCTAAGTTCCAGAGGTTAGGTGTCATTAGTCTCCAGACGCCTCATCGGAAATAGGCCTCATCTCGCCTGGAAGGGAGAACTTCCTGGATTTTGTCGAGATGCGGCAGGTGTTCTCGAGTTACGACGGGGACCTCAGGGACACGCCCTGGTGGCCTCAGGAGAGGCCAGTCCCCATGCGAGTTGCTAGGGGGCCTCTCGGGATTCCTCTCCCGTCGATACCGGGGCCAAAAACCTTGTGTGGAGTCAGGGCCAGAACGGAGGATTCCTCTCAGGGGCTGACATGGATCTGTGGGTACTTCTGGAGTCTCCTCAGGGGAGTCAGGCCTCGTCTCGAGTGGGGGCATGCACGTGCGCTTTCCTTCCAGGCTGTAGCAGCAATGTCACTCTTCCCGTCGCGTGGATCAAAGGATCTGTGGTTTTCCCTCCAGGCTTTCCCACAGGGCTGTCCCACGTGCCACCGAGGTGTGAGTCGATCCTCGGCGTGAAAGATGAGCCAGTGCAGGGCAAAGAGTTTCCTCTGGAATGGACTGAGACATCTGGGGGACTCTTGGAATGGTGGTACGACCGTGGAGTTCCTCTCGCCTTTCCTGTTGAGAGTGCCTCCACTTGAGATGCGCCGGGAACGCTGGGAATTCTTTCCCGTTGAAAGCAGGGAAAGGATCCCTCATCTCGAGCTACGAGGGGGAAACGGGGCTCCTCTGGATGTGGGCGGGACCATCGTGCTTCCTCTCGAGTGGAGACGGGTATGGCGGTGAACTTCTTGAGTTGCAACAAGGGTGTGAAAGACCTTTTCGAAGTTCCAGAGGTTAGGTGTCATTAGTCTCCAGACGCCTCATCGGAAATAGGCCTCATCTCGCCTGGAAGGGAGAACTTCCTGGATTTTCTCGAGATGCGGCAGGTGTTCTCGAGTTACGACGGGGACCTCAGGGACCCGCCCTGGTGGCCTCAGGAGAGGCCAGTCCCCATGCGAGTTGCTAGGGGGCCTCTCGGGATTCCTCTCCCGTCGATACCGGGGCCAAAAACCTTGTGTGGAGACAGGGCCGGAACCGAGGATTCCTCTCAGGGGCTGACATGGATCTTTGGGTACTTCTGGAGTCTCCCCAGGGGAGTCAAGCCTCGTCTCGAGTGGGGGCTTGCACGTACTCTTTACTTCCAGGCTGTAGCAGCAATGTCACGCTTCCTGTCGCGTGGATCAAAGGATCTGTGGTTTTCCCTCGAGGCTTTCCCTCGAGGCTTTCCCACAGGGCTGTCCCACGTGCCACCGTGGTGTGAGTCGATCCTCGGCGTGAAAGATGAGCCAGTGCAGGGCAAAGAGGTTCCTCTGGAATGGACTGAGACATCTGGGGGACTCTTAGAATGGTGGTCCGACCATGGAGTTCCTCTCGCCTTTCCTGTTGAGAGTGCCTCCTCTTGAGATGCGACGGGAACGCCGGGAATTCTTTCCCGTTGAAAGCAGGGAAAGGATCCCTCATCTCGAGCTACGAGGGGGAAACGGGGCTCCTCTGGATGTGGGCGGGACCATCGTGCTTCCTCTCGAGTGGAGACGGGTATGGCGGTGAACTTCCTTAGTTGCAGCAAGGGTGTGAAAGACACTTTGGAAGTTCCAGACGTTAGGTGTCATTATTCTCCAGACGCCTCATCGGAAATAGGCCTCATCTCGCCTGGAAGGGAGAACTTCCTGGATTTTCTCGAGTTGCGGCAGGTGTTCTTGAGTAACGACGGGGACCTCAGGGACCCGACCTGGTGGCCTCAGTAGAGGCCAGTCCCCATGCGAGTTGCTAGGGGGCCTCTCGGGATTCCTCTCCCGTCGATACCGGGGCCAAAAACCTTGTGTGGAGTCAGGGCCGGAACCGAGGATTCCTCTCAGGGGCTGACATGGATCTTTGGGTACTTCTGGAGTCTCCCCAGGGGAGTCAAGCCTCGTCTCGAGTGGGGGCATGCACGTGCGCTTTCCTTCCAGGCTGTAGCAGCAATGTCACGCTTCCCGTCGCGTGGATCAAAGGATCTGTGGTTTTCCCTCGAGGCTTTCCCTCGAGGCTTTCCCACAGGGCTGTCCCACGTGCCACCGTGGTGTGAGTCGATCCTCGGCGTGAAAGATGAGCCAGTGCAGGGCAAAGAGTTTCCTCTGGAATGGACTGAGACATCTGGGGGACTCTTGGAATGGTGGTACGACCATGGAGTTCCTCTCGCCTTTCCTGTTGAGAGTGCCTCCTCTTGAGATGCGATGGGAACGCCGGGAATTCTTTCCCGTTGAAAGCAGGGAAAGGATCCCTCATCTCGAGCTACGAGGGGGAAACGGGGCTCCTCTGGATGTGGGCGGGACCATCGTGCTTCCTCTCGAGTGGAGACGGGTATGGCGGTGAACTTCTTGAGTTGCAGCAAGGGTGTGAAAGACCTTTTCGAAGTTCCAGAGGTTAGGTGTCATTAGTCTCCAGACGCCTCATCGGAAATAGGCCTCATCTCGCCTGGAAGGGAGAACTTCCTGGATTTTCTCGAGATGCGGCAGGTGTTCTCGAGTTACGACGGGGACCTCAGGGACCCGCCCTGGTGGCCTCAGGAGAGGCCAGTCCCCATGGGAGTTGCTAGGGGGCCTCTCGGGATTCCTCTCCCGTCGATACCGGGGCCAAAAACCTTGTGTGCAGTCAGGGCCGGAACCCAGGATTCCTCTCTGGGGTTGACATGGATCTTTGGGTACTTCTGGAGTCTCCCCAGGGGAGTCAAGCCTCGTCTCGAGTAGGGGCATGCACGTGCGCTTTCCTTCCAGGCTGTAGCAGCAATGTCACGCTTCCCGTCGCCTGGATCAAAGGATCTGTGGTTTTCCCTCGAGGCTTTCCCTCGAGGCTTTCCCACAGGGCTGTCCCACGTGCCACCGTGGTGTGAGTCGATCCTCGGCGTGAAAGATGAGCCAGTGCAGGGCAAAGAGGTTCCTCTGGAATAGACTGAGACATCTGGGGGACTCTTGGAATGGTGGTACGACCATGGAGTTCCTCTCGCCTTTCCTGTTGAGAGTGCCTCCTCTTGAGATGCGCCGGGAACGTCGGGAATTCTTTCCCGTTGAAAGCAGGGAAAGGATCCCTCATCTCGAGCTACGAGGGGGAAACGGGGCTCCTCTGGATGTGGGCGGGACCATCGTGCTTCCTCTCGAGTGGAGACGGGTATGGCGGTGAACTTCGTGAGTTGCAGCAAGGGTGTGAAAGACCCTTTCGAAGTTCCAGAGGTTAGGTGTCATTAGTCTCCAGAGGCCTCATCCGAAACAGGCCTCATCTGGCCTGGAAGGGAGAACTTCCTGGATTTTCTCGAGATTCGGCAGGTGTTCTCGAGTTAACGACGGGAACCTCAGGGACCCGCCCTGGTGGCCTCAGGAGAGGCCACTCCCCATGCGAGTTGCTAGGGGGCCTCTCGGGATTCCTCTCCCGTCGATACCGGTGCCAAAAACCTTGTGTGGAGACAGGACCGGAACCGAGGATTCCTCTCAGGGGCTGACATGGATCTTTGGGTACTTCTGGAGTCTCCCCAGAGCAGTCAGGCCTCGTCTCGAGTGGGGGCATGCACGTGCGCTTTCCTTCCAGGCTGTAGCAGCAATGTCACGCTTCCCGTCGCGTCGATCAAAGGATCTGTGGTTTTCCCTCGAGGCTTTCCCTCGAGGCTTTCCCACAGGGCTGTCCCACGTGCCACCGTGGTGTGAGTCGATCCTCGGCGTGAAATATAAGCCAGTGTAGGGCAAAGAGGTTCCTCTGGAATGGACTGAGACATCTGGGGGACTCTTGGAATGGTGGTACGACCATGGAGATCCTCTCGACTATCCTGTTGAGAGTGCCTCCTCTTGAGATGCGACGGGAACGCCGGGAATTCTTTCCCGTTGAAAGCAGGGAAAGGATCCGTGATCTCGAGCTACGAGGGGGAAACGGGGCTCCTCTGGATGTGGGCGGGACCATCGTGCTTCCTCTCGAGTGGAGACGGGTATGGCGGTGAACTTCTTGAGTTGCAGCAAGGGTGTGAAAGACCCTTTCGAAGTTCCAGAGGTTAGGTGTCATTAGTCTCCAGACGCCTCATCGGAAATAGGCCTCATCTCGCCTGGAAGGGAGAACTTCCTGAATTTTCTCGAGTTGCGGCAGGTGTTCTCGAGTTACGACGGGGACCTCAGGGACCCGCCCTGGTGGCCTCAGGAGAGGCCAGTCCCCATGCGAGTTGCTAGCGGGCCTCTCTGGATTCCTCTCCCGTCGATACCGGGGCCAAAAACCTTGTGTGGAGTCAGGGCCAGAACCGAGGATTCCTCTCAGGGGCTGACATGGATCTGTGGGTACTTCTGGAGTCTCCTCAGGGGAGTCAGGCCTCGTCTCGAGTGGGGGCATGCACGTGCGCTTTCCTTCCAGGCTGTAGCAGCAATGTCACGCTTCCCGTCGCGTGGATCAAAGGATCTGTGGTTTTCCCTCCAGGCTTTCCCACAGGGCTGTCCCACGTGCCACCGAGGTGTGAGTCGATCCTCGGCGTGAAAGATGAGCCAGTGCAGGGCAAAGAGTTTCCTCTGGAATGGACTGAGACATCTGGGGGACTCTTGGAATGGTGGTACGACCATGGAGTTCCTCTCGCCTTTCCTGTTGAGAGTGCCTCCACTTGAGATGCGCCGGGAACGCCGGGAATTCTTTCCCGTTGAAAGCAGGGAAAGGATCCCTCATCTCGAGCTACGAGGGGGAAACGGGGCTCCTCTGGATGTGGGCGGGACCATCGTGCTTCCTCTCGAGTGGAGACGGGTATGGCGGTGAACTTCTTGAGTTGCAACAAGGGTGTGAAAGACCTTTTCGAAGTTCCAGAGGTTAGGTGTCATTAGTCTCCAGACGCCTCATCGGAAATAGGCCTCATCTCGCCTGGAAGGGAGAACTTCCTGGATTTTCTCGAGATGCGGCAGGTGTTCTCGAGTTACGACGGGGACCTCAGGGACCCGCCCTGGTGGCCTCAGGAGAGGCCAGTCTCCATGCGAGTTGCTAGGGGGCCTCTCGGGATTCCTCTCCCGTCGATACCGGGGCCAAAAACCTTGTGTGGAGACAGGGCCGGAACCGAGGATTCCTCTCAGGGGCTGACATGGATCTTTGGGTACTTCTGGAGTCTCCCCAGGGGAGTCAAGCCTCGTCTCGAGTGGGGGCTTGCACGTACTCTTTACTTCCAGGCTGTAGCAGCAATGTCACGCTTCCTGTCGCGTGGATCAAAGGATCTGTGGTTTTCCCTCGAGGCTTTCCCTCGAGGCTTTCCCACAGGGCTGTCCCACGTGCCACCGTGGTGTGAGTCGATCCTCGGCGTGAAAGATGAGCCAGTGCAGGGCAAAGAGGTTCCTCTGGAATGGACTGAGACATCTGGGGGACTCTTAGAATGGTGGTCCGACCATGGAGTTCCTCTCGCCTTTCCTGTTGAGAGTGCCTCCTCTTGAGATGCGACGGGAACGCCGGGAATTCTTTCCCGTTGAAAGCAGGGAAAGGATCCCTCATCTCGAGCTACGAGGGGGAAACGGGGCTCCTCTGGATGTGGGCGGGACCATCGTGCTTCCTCTCGAGTGGAGACGGGTATGGCGGTGAACTTCCTTAGTTGCAGCAAGGGTGTGAAAGACACTTTGGAAGTTCCAGACGTTAGGTGTCATTATTCTCCAGACGCCTCATCGGAAATAGGCCTCATCTCGCCTGGAAGGGAGAACTTCCTGGATTTTCTCGAGTTGCGGCAGGTGTTCTTGAGTAACGACGGGGACCTCAGGGACCCGACCTGGTGGCCTCAGTAGAGGCCAGTCCCCATGCGAGTTGCTAGGGGGCCTCTCGGGATTCCTCTCCCGTCGATACCGGGGCCAAAAACCTTGTGTGGAGTCAGGGCCGGAACCGAGGATTCCTCTCAGGGGCTGACATGGATCTTTGGGTACTTCTGGAGTCTCCCCAGGGGAGTCAAGCCTCGTCTCGAGTGGGGGCATGCACGTGCGCTTTCCTTCCAGGCTGTAGCAGCAATGTCACGCTTCCCGTCGCGTGGATCAAAGGATCTGTGGTTTTCCCTCGAGGCTTTCCCTCGAGGCTTTCCCACAGGGCTGTCCCACGTGCCACCGTGGTGTGAGTCGATCCTCGGCGTGAAAGATGAGCCAGTGCAGGGCAAAGAGTTTCCTCTGGAATGGACTGAGACATCTGGGGGACTCTTGGAATGGTGGTACGACCATGGAGTTCCTCTCGCCTTTCCTGTTGAGAGTGCCTCCTCTTGAGATGCGATGGGAACGCCGGGAATTCTTTCCCGTTGAAAGCAGGGAAAGGATCCCTCATCTCGAGCTACGAGGGGGAAACGGGGCTCCTCTGGATGTGGGCGGGACCATCGTGCTTCCTCTCGAGTGGAGACGGGTATGGCGGTGAACTTCTTGAGTTGCAGCAAGGGTGTGAAAGACCTTTTCGAAGTTCCAGAGGTTAGGTGTCATTAGTCTCCAGACGCCTCATCGGAAATAGGCCTCATCTCGCCTGGAAGGGAGAACTTCCTGGATTTTCTCGAGATGCGGCAGGTGTTCTCGAGTTACGACGGGGACCTCAGGGACCCGCCCTGGTGGCCTCAGGAGAGGCCAGTCCCCATGGGAGTTGCTAGGGGGCCTCTCGGGATTCCTCTCCCGTCGATACCGGGGCCAAAAACCTTGTGTGGAGTCAGGGCCGGAACCCAGGATTCCTCTCTGGGGTTGACATGGATCTTTGGGTACTTCTGGAGTCTCCCCAGGGGAGTCAAGCCTCGTCTCGAGTAGGGGCATGCACGTGCGCTTTCCTTCCAGGCTGTAGCAGCAATGTCACGCTTCCCGTCGCCTGGATCAAAGGATCTGTGGTTTTCCCTCGAGGCTTTCCCTCGAGGCTTTCCCACAGGGCTGTCCCACGTGCCACCGTGGTGTGAGTCGATCCTCGGCGTGAAAGATGAGCCAGTGCAGGGCAAAGAGGTTCCTCTGGAATAGACTGAGACATCTGGGGGACTCTTGGAATGGTGGTACGACCATGGAGTTCCTCTCGCCTTTCCTGTTGAGAGTGCCTCCTCTTGAGATGCGCCGGGAACGTCGGGAATTCTTTCCCGTTGAAAGCAGGGAAAGGATCCCTCATCTCGAGCTACGAGGGGGAAACGGGGCTCCTCTGGATGTGGGCGGGACCATCGTGCTTCCTCTCGAGTGGAGACGGGTATGGCGGTGAACTTCGTGAGTTGCAGCAAGGGTGTGAAAGACCCTTTCGAAGTTCCAGAGGTTAGGTGTCATTAGTCTCCAGAGGCCTCATCCGAAACAGGCCTCATCTGGCCTGGAAGGGAGAACTTCCTGGATTTTCTCGAGATTCGGCAGGTGTTCTCGAGTTAACGACGGGAACCTCAGGGACCCGCCCTGGTGGCCTCAGGAGAGGCCACTCCCCATGCGAGTTGCTAGGGGGCCTCTCGGGATTCCTCTCCCGTCGATACCGGTGCCAAAAACCTTGTGTGGAGACAGGACCGGAACCGAGGATTCCTCTCAGGGGCTGACATGGATCTTTGGGTACTTCTGGAGTCTCCCCAGAGCAGTCAGGCCTCGTCTCGAGTGGGGGCATGCACGTGCGCTTTCCTTCCAGGCTGTAGCAGCAATGTCACGCTTCCCGTCGCGTCGATCAAAGGATCTGTGGTTTTCCCTCGAGGCTTTCCCTCGAGGCTTTCCCACAGGGCTGTCCCACGTGCCACCGTGGTGTGAGTCGATCCTCGGCGTGAAATATAAGCCAGTGTAGGGCAAAGAGGTTCCTCTGGAATGGACTGAGACATCTGGGGGACTCTTGGAATGGTGGTACGACCATGGAGATCCTCTCGCCTATCCTGTTGAGAGTGCCTCCTCTTGAGATGCGACGGGAACGCCGGGAATTCTTTCCCGTTGAAAGCAGGGAAAGGATCCCTGATCTCGAGCTACGAGGGGGAAACGGGGCTCCTCTGGATGTGGGCGGGACCATCGTGCTTCCTCTCGAGTGGAGACGGGTATGGCGGTGAACTTCTTGAGTTGCAGCAAGGGTGTGAAAGACCCTTTCGAAGTTCCAGAGGTTAGGTGTCATTAGTCTCCAGACGCCTCATCGGAAATAGGCCTCATCTCGCCTGGAAGGGAGAACTTCCTGAATTTTCTCGAGTTGCGGCAGGTGTTCTCGAGTTACGACGGGGACCTCAGGGACCCGCCCTGGTGGCCTCAGGAGAGGCCAGTCCCCATGCGAGTTGCTAGCGGGCCTCTCGGGATTCCTCTCCCGTCGATACCGGGGCCAAAAACCTTGTGTGGAGTCAGGGCCGGAACCGAGGATTCCTCTCAGGGGCTGACATGGAACTTTGGGTACTTCTGGAGTCTCCCCTGGGGAGTCAGGCCTCTTCTCGAGTGCGGCCATGCACGTGCGCTTTCCTTCCAGGCTGTAGCAGCAATGTCACGCTTCCCGTCGCGTGGATCAAAGGATCTGTGGTTTTCCCTCCAGGCTTTCCCACAGGGCTGTCCCACGTGCCACCGAGGTGTGAGTCGATCCTCGGCGTGAAAGATGAGCCAGTGCAGGGCAAAGAGTTTCCTCTGGAATGGACTGAGACATCTGGGGGACTCTTGGAATGGTGGTACGACCATGGAGTTCCTCTCGCCTTTCCTGTTGAGAGTGCCTCCACTTGAGATGCGCCGGGAACGCCGGGAATTCTTTCCCGTTGAAAGCAGGGAAAGGATCCCTCATCTCGAGCTACGAGGGGGAAACGGGGCTCCTCTGGATGTGGGCGGGACCATCGTGCTTCCTCTCGAGTGGAGACGGGTATGGCGGTGAACTTCTTGAGTTGCAACAAGGGTGTGAAAGACCTTTTCGAAGTTCCAGAGGTTAGGTGTCATTAGTCTCCAGACGCCTCATCGGAAATAGGCCTCATCTCGCCTGGAAGGGAGAACTTCCTGGATTTTCTCGAGATGCGGCAGGTGTTCTCGAGTTAGGACGGGGACCTCAGGGACCCGCCCTGGTGGCCTCAGGAGAGGCCAGTCCCCATGCGAGTTGCTAGGGGGCCTCTCGGGATTCCTCTCCCGTCGATACCGGGGCCAAAAACCTTGTGTGGAGACAGGGCCGGAACCGAGGATTCCTCTCAGGGGCTGACATGGATCTTTGGGTACTTCTGGAGTCTCCCCAGGGGAGTCAAGCCTCGTCTCGAGTGGGGGCATGCACGTACTCTTTCATTCCAGGCTGTAGCAGCAATGTCACGCTTCCTGTCGCGTGGATCAAAGGATCTGTGGTTTTCCCTCGAGGCTTTCCCTCGAGGCTTTCCCACAGGGCTGTCCCACGTGCCACCGTGGTGTGAGTCGATCCTCGGCGTGAAAGATGAGCCAGTGCAGGGCAAAGAGGTTCCTCTGGAATGGACTGAGACATCTGGGGGACTCTTAGAATGGTGGTCCGACCATGGAGTTCCTCTCGCCTTTCCTGTTGAGAGTGCCTCCTCTTGAGATGCGACGGGAACGCCGGGAATTCTTTCCCGTTGAAAGCAGGGAAAGGATCCCTCATCTCGAGCTACGAGGGGGAAACGGGGCTCCTCTGGATGTGGGCGGGACCATCGTGCTTCCTCTCGAGTGGAGACGGGTATGGCGGTGAACTTCCTTAGTTGCAGCAAGGGTGTGAAAGACACTTTGGAAGTTCCAGACGTTAGGTGTCATTATTCTCCAGACGCCTCATCGGAAATAGGCCTCATCTCGCCTGGAAGGGAGAACTTCCTGGATTTTCTCGAGTTGCGGCAGGTGTTCTTGAGTTACGACGGGGACCTCAGGGACCCGACCTGGTGGCCTCAGTAGAGGCCAGTCCCCATGCGAGTTGTTAGGGGGCCTCTCGGGATTCCTCTCCCGTCGATACCGGGGCCAAAAACCTTGTGTGGAGTCAGGGCCGGAACCGAGGATTCCTCTCAGGGGCTGACATGGATCTTTGGGTACTTCTGGAGTCTCCCCAGGGGAGTCAAGCCTCGTCTCGAGTGGGGGCATGCACGTGCGCTTTCCTTCCAGGCTGTAGCAGCAATGTCACGCTTCCCGTCGCGTGGATCAAAGGATCTGTGGTTTTCCCTCGAGGCTTTCCCTCGAGGCTTTCCCACAGGGCTGTGCCACGTGCCACCGTGGTGTGAGTCGATCCTCGGCGTGAAAGATGAGCCAGTGCAGGGCAAAGAGTTTCCTCTGGAATGGACTGAGACATCTGGGGGACTCTTGGAATGGTGGTACGACCATGGAGTTCCTCTCGCCTTTCCTGTTGAGAGTGCCTCCTCTTGAGATGCGATGGGAACGCCGGGAATTCTTTCCCGTTGAAAGCAGGGAAAGGATCCCTCATCTCGAGCTACGAGGGGGAAACGGGGCTCCTCTGGATGTGGGCGGGACCATCGTGCTTCCTCTCGAGTGGAGACGGGTATGGCGGTGAACTTCTTGAGTTGCAGCAAGGGTGTGAAAGACCTTTTCGAAGTTCCAGAGGTTAGGTGTCATTAGTCTCCAGACGCCTCATCGGAAATAGGCCTCATCTCGCCTGGAAGGGAGAACTTCCTGGATTTTCTCGAGATGCGGCAGGTGTTCTCGAGTTACGACGGGGACCTCAGGGACCCGCCCTGGTGGCCTCAGGAGAGGCCAGTCCCCATGGGAGTTGCTAGGGGGCCTCTCGGGATTCCTCTCCCGTCGATACCGGGGCCAAAAACCTTGTGTGGAGTCAGGGCCGGAACCCAGGATTCCTCTCTGGGGTTGACATGGATCTTTGGGTACTTCTGGAGTCTCCCCAGGGGAGTCAAGCCTCGTCTCGAGTAGGGGCATGCACGTGCGCTTTCCTTCCAGGCTGTAGCAGCAATGTCACGCTTCCCGTCGCCTGGATCAAAGGATCTGTGGTTTTCCCTCGAGGCTTTCCCTCGAGGCTTTCCCACAGGGCTGTCCCACGTGCCACCGTGGTGTGAGTCGATCCTCGGCGTGAAAGATGAGCCAGTGCAGGGCAAAGAGGTTCCTCTGGAATAGACTGAGACATCTGGGGGACTCTTGGAATGGTGGTACGACCATGGAGTTCCTCTCGCCTTTCCTGTTGAGAGTGCCTCCTCTTGAGATGCGCCGGGAACGTCGGGAATTCTTTCCCGTTGAAAGCAGGGAAAGGATCCCTCATCTCGAGCTACGAGGGGGAAACGGGGCTCCTCTGGATGTGGGCGGGACCATCGTGCTTCCTCTCGAGTGGAGACGGGTATGGCGGTGAACTTCGTGAGTTGCAGCAAGGGTGTGAAAGACCCTTTCGAAGTTCCAGAGGTTAGGTGTCATTAGTCTCCAGAGGCCTCATCCGAAACAGGCCTCATCTGGCCTGGAAGGGAGAACTTCCTGGATTTTCTCGAGATTCGGCAGGTGTTCTCGAGTTAACGACGGGAACCTCAGGGACCCGCCCTGGTGGCCTCAGGAGAGGCCACTCCCCATGCGAGTTGCTAGGGGGCCTCTCGGGATTCCTCTCCCGTCGATACCGGTGCCAAAAACCTTGTGTGGAGACAGGACCGGAACCGAGGATTCCTCTCAGGGGCTGACATGGATCTTTGGGTACTTCTGGAGTCTCCCCAGAGCAGTCAGGCCTCGTCTCGAGTGGGGGCATGCACGTGCGCTTTCCTTCCAGGCTGTAGCAGCAATGTCACGCTTCCCGTCGCGTCGATCAAAGGATCTGTGGTTTTCCCTCGAGGCTTTCCCTCGAGGCTTTCCCACAGGGCTGTCCCACGTGCCACCGTGGTGTGAGTCGATCCTCGGCGTGAAATATAAGCCAGTGTAGGGCAAAGAGGTTCCTCTGGAATGGACTGAGACATCTGGGGGACTCTTGGAATGGTGGTACGACCATGGAGATCCTCTCGCCTATCCTGTTGAGAGTGCCTCCTCTTGAGATGCGACGGGAACGCCGGGAATTCTTTCCCGTTGAAAGCAGGGAAAGGATCCCTGATCTCGAGCTACGAGGGGGAAACGGGGCTCCTCTGGATGTGGGCGGGACCATCGTGCTTCCTCTCGAGTGGAGACGGGTATGGCGGTGAACTTCTTGAGTTGCAGCAAGGGTGTGAAAGACCCTTTCGAAGTTCCAGAGGTTAGGTGTCATTAGTCTCCAGACGCCTCATCGGAAATAGGCCTCATCTCGCCTGGAAGGGAGAACTTCCTGAATTTTCTCGAGTTGCGGCAGGTGTTCTCGAGTTACGACGGGGACCTCAGGGACCCGCCCTGGTGGCCTCAGGAGAGGCCAGTCCCCATGCGAGTTGCTAGCGGGCCTCTCGGGATTCCTCTCCCGTCGATACCGGGGCCAAAAACCTTGTGTGGAGTCAGGGCCGGAACCGAGGATTCCTCTCAGGGGCTGACATGGAACTTTGGGTACTTCTGGAGTCTCCCCTGGGGAGTCAGGCCTCTTCTCGAGTGCGGCCATGCACGTGCGCTTTCCTTCCAGGCTGTAGCAGCAATGTCACGCTTCCCGTCGCGTGGATCAAAGGATCTGTGGTTTTCCCTCCAGGCTTTCCCACAGGGCTGTCCCACGTGCCACCGAGGTGTGAGTCGATCCTCGGCGTGAAAGATGAGCCAGTGCAGGGCAAAGAGTTTCCTCTGGAATGGACTGAGACATCTGGGGGACTCTTGGAATGGTGGTACGACCATGGAGTTCCTCTCGCCTTTCCTGTTGAGAGTGCCTCCACTTGAGATGCGCCGGGAACGCCGGGAATTCTTTCCCGTTGAAAGCAGGGAAAGGATCCCTCATCTCGAGCTACGAGGGGGAAACGGGGCTCCTCTGGATGTGGGCGGGACCATCGTGCTTCCTCTCGAGTGGAGACGGGTATGGCGGTGAACTTCTTGAGTTGCAACAAGGGTGTGAAAGACCTTTTCGAAGTTCCAGAGGTTAGGTGTCATTAGTCTCCAGACGCCTCATCGGAAATAGGCCTCATCTCGCCTGGAAGGGAGAACTTCCTGGATTTTCTCGAGATGCGGCAGGTGTTCTCGAGTTAGGACGGGGACCTCAGGGACCCGCCCTGGTGGCCTCAGGAGAGGCCAGTCCCCATGCGAGTTGCTAGGGGGCCTCTCGGGATTCCTCTCCCGTCGATACCGGGGCCAAAAACCTTGTGTGGAGACAGGGCCGGAACCGAGGATTCCTCTCAGGGGCTGACATGGATCTTTGGGTACTTCTGGAGTCTCCCCAGGGGAGTCAAGCCTCGTCTCGAGTGGGGGCATGCACGTACTCTTTCATTCCAGGCTGTAGCAGCAATGTCACGCTTCCTGTCGCGTGGATCAAAGGATCTGTGGTTTTCCCTCGAGGCTTTCCCTCGAGGCTTTCCCACAGGGCTGTCCCACGTGCCACCGTGGTGTGAGTCGATCCTCGGCGTGAAAGATGAGCCAGTGCAGGGCAAAGAGGTTCCTCTGGAATGGACTGAGACATCTGGGGGACTCTTAGAATGGTGGTCCGACCATGGAGTTCCTCTCGCCTTTCCTGTTGAGAGTGCCTCCTCTTGAGATGCGACGGGAACGCCGGGAATTCTTTCCCGTTGAAAGCAGGGAAAGGATCCCTCATCTCGAGCTACGAGGGGGAAACGGGGCTCCTCTGGATGTGGGCGGGACCATCGTGCTTCCTCTCGAGTGGAGACGGGTATGGCGGTGAACTTCCTTAGTTGCAGCAAGGGTGTGAAAGACACTTTGGAAGTTCCAGACGTTAGGTGTCATTATTCTCCAGACGCCTCATCGGAAATAGGCCTCATCTCGCCTGGAAGGGAGAACTTCCTGGATTTTCTCGAGTTGCGGCAGGTGTTCTTGAGTTACGACGGGGACCTCAGGGACCCGACCTGGTGGCCTCAGTAGAGGCCAGTCCCCATGCGAGTTGCTAGGGGGCCTCTCGGGATTCCTCTCCCGTCGATACCGGGGCCAAAAACCTTGTGTGGAGTCAGGGCCGGAACCGAGGATTCCTCTCAGGGGCTGACATGGATCTTTGGGTACTTCTGGAGTCTCCCCAGGGGAGTCAAGCCTCGTCTCGAGTGGGGGCATGCACGTGCGCTTTCCTTCCAGGCTGTAGCAGCAATGTCACGCTTCCCGTCGCGTGGATCAAAGGATCTGTGGTTTTCCCTCGAGGCTTTCCCTCGAGGCTTTCCCACAGGGCTGTCCCACGTGCCACCGTGGTGTGAGTCGATCCTCGGCGTGAAAGATGAGCCAGTGCAGGGCAAAGAGTTTCCTCTGGAATGGACTGAGACGTCTGGGGGACTCTTGGAATGGTGGTACGACCATGGAGTTCCTCTCGCCTTTCCTGTTGAGAGTGCCTCCTCTTGAGATGCGATGGGAACGCCGGGAATTCTTTCCCGTTGAAAGCAGGGAAAGGATCCCTCATCTCGAGCTACGAGGGGGAAACGGGGCTCCTCTGGATGTGGGCGGGACCATCGTGCTTCCTCTCGAGTGGAGACGGGTATGGCGGTGAACTTCTTGAGTTGCAGCAAGGGTGTGAAAGACCTTTTCGAAGTTCCAGAGGTTAGGTGTCATTAGTCTCCAGACGCCTCATCGGAAATAGGCCTCATCTCGCCTGGAAGGGAGAACTTCCTGGATTTTCTCGAGATGCGGCAGGTGTTCTCGAGTTACGACGGGGACCTCAGGGACCCGCCCTGGTGGCCTCAGGAGAGGCCAGTCCCCATGGGAGTTGCTAGGGGGCCTCTCGGGATTCCTCTCCCGTCGATACCGGGGCCAAAAACCTTGTGTGGATTCAGGGCCGGAACCCAGGATTCCTCTCTGGGGCTGACATGGATCTTTGGGTACTTCTGGAGTCTCCCCAGGGGAGTCAAGCCTCATCTCGAGTAGGGGCATGCACGTGCGCTTTCCTTCCAGGCTGTAGCAGCAATGTCACGCTTCCCGTCGCCTGGATCAAAGGATCTGTGGTTTTCCCTCGAGGCTTTCCCTCGAGGCTTTCCCACAGGGCTGTCCCACGTGCCACCGTGGTGTGAGTCGATCCTCGGCGTGAAAGATGAGCCAGTGCAGGGCAAAGAGGTTCCTCTGGAATAGACTGAGACATCTGGGGGACTCTTGGAATGGTGGTACGACCATGGAGTTCCTCTCGCCTTTCCTGTTGAGAGTGCCTCCTCTTGAGATGCGCCGGGAACGTCGGGAATTCTTTCCCGTTGAAAGCAGGGAAAGGATCCCTCATCTCGAGCTACGAGGGGGAAACGGGGCTCCTCTGGATGTGGGCGGGACCATCGTGCTTCCTCTCGAGTGGAGACGGGTATGGCGGTGAACTTCGTGAGTTGCAGCAAGGGTGTGAAAGACCCTTTCGAAGTTCCAGAGGTTAGGTGTCATTAGTCTCCAGAGGCCTCATCCGAAACAGGCCTCATCTGGCCTGGAAGGGAGAACTTCCTGGATTTTCTCGAGATTCGGCAGGTGTTCACGAGTTAACGACGGGAACCTCAGGGACCCGCCCTGGTGGCCTCAGGAGAGGCCACTCCCCATGCGAGTTGCTAGGGGGCCTCTCGGGATTCCTCTCCCGTCGATACCGGTGCCAAAAACCTTGTGTGGAGACAGGACCGGAACCGAGGATTCCTCTCAGGGGCTGACATGGATCTTTGGGTACTTCTGGAGTCTCCCCAGAGCAGTCAGGCCTCGTCTCGAGTGGGGGCATGCACGTGCGCTTTCCTTCCAGGCTGTAGCAGCAATGTCACGCTTCCCGTCGCGTCGATCAAAGGATCTGTGGTTTTCCCTCGAGGCTTTCCCTCGAGGCTTTCCCACAGGGCTGTCCCACGTACCACCGTGGTGTGAGTCGATCCTCGGCGTGAAAGATAAGCCAGTGTAGGGCAAAGAGGTTCCTCTGGAATGGACTGAGACATCTGGGGGACTCTTGGAATGGTGGTACGACCATGGAGATCCTCTCGCCTATCCTGTTGAGAGTGCCTCCTCTTGAGATGCGACGGGAACGCCGGGAATTCTTTCCCGTTGAAAGCAGGGAAAGGATCCCTGATCTCGAGCTACGAGGGGGAAACGGGGCTCCTCTGGATGTGGGCGGGACCATCGTGCTTCCTCTCGAGTGGAGACGGGTATGGCGGTGAACTTCTTGAGTTGCAGCAAGGGTGTGAAAGACCCTTTCGAAGTTCCAGAGGTTAGGTGTCATTATTCTCCAGACGCCTCATCGGAAATAGGCCTCATCTCGCCTGGAAGGGAGAACTTCCTGAATTTTCTCCAGTTGCGGCAGGTGTTCTCGAGTTACGACGGGGACCTCAGGGACCCGCCCTGGTGGCCTCAGGAGAGGCCAGTCCCCATGCGAGTTGCTAGCGGGCCTCTCGGGATTCCTCTCCCGTCGATACCGGGGCCAAAAACCTTGTGTGGAGTCAGGGCCGGAACCGAGGATTCCTCTCAGGGGCTGACATGGAACTTTGGGTACTTCTGGAGTCTCCCCTGGGGAGTCAGGCCTCTTCTCGAGTGCGGCCATGCACGTGCGCTTTCCTTCCAGGCTGTAGCAGCAATGTCACGCTTCCCGTCGCGTGGATCAAAGGATCTGTGGTTTTCCCTCGAGGCTTTCCCTCGAGGCTTTCCCACAGGGCTGTCCCACGTGCCACCGTGGTGTGAGTCGATCCTCGGCGTGAAAGATGAGCCAGTGCAGGGCAAAGAGGTTCCTCTGGAATAGACTGAGACATCTGGGGGACTCTTGGAATGGTGGTACGACCATGGAGTTCCTCTCGCCTTTCCTGTTGAGAGTGCCTCCTCTTGAGATGCGCCGGGAACGTCGGGAATTCTTTCCCGTTGAAAGCAGGGAAAGGATCCCTCATCTCGAGCTACGAGGAGGAAACGGGGCTCCTCTGGATGTGGGCGGGACCATCGTGCTTCCTCTCGAGTGGAGACGGGTATGGCGGTGAACTTCGTGAGTTGCAGCAAGGGTGGGAAAGACCCTTTCGAAGTTCCAGAGGTTAGGTGTCATTAGTCTCCAGACGCCTCATCCGAAACAGGCCTCATCTCGCCTGGAAGGGAGAACTTCCTGGATTTTCTCGAGATTCGGCAGGTGTTCTCGAGTTAACGACGGGAACCTCAGGGACCCGCCCTGGTGGCCTCAGGAGAGGCCAGTCCCCATGCGAGTTGCTAGCGGGCCTCTCGGGATTCCTCTCCCGTCGATACCGGGGCCAAAAACCTTGTGTGGAGACAGGACCGGAACCGAGGATTCCTCTCAGGGGCTGACATGGATCTTTGGGTACTTCTGGAGTCTCCCCAGGGGAGTCAGGCCTCGTCTCGAGTGGGGGCATGCACGTGCGCTTTCCTTCCAGGCTGTAGCAGCAATGTCACGCTTCCCGTCGCGTGGATCAAAGGATCTGTGGTTTTCCCTCGAGGCTTTCCCTCGAGGCTTTCCCACAGGGCTGTCCCATGTGCCACCGTGGTGTGAGTCGATCCTCGGCGTGAAAGATGAGCCAGTGCAGGGCAAAGAGGTTCCTCTGGAATAGACTGAGACATCTGGGGGACTCTTGGAATGGTGGTACGACCATGGAGTTCCTCTCCCCTTTCCTGTTGAGAGTGCCTCCTCTTGAGATGCGCCGGGAACGTCGGGAATTCTTTCCCGTTGAAAGCAGGGAAAGGATCCCTCATCTCGAGCTACGAGGGGGAAACGGGGCTCCTCTGGATGTGGGCGGGACCATCGTGCTTCCTCTCGAGTGGAGACGGGTATGGCGGTGAACTTCGTGAGTTGCAGCAAGGGTGTGAAAGACCCTTTCGAAGTTCCAGAGGTTAGGTGTCATTAGTCTCCAGAGGCCTCATCCGAAACAGGCCTCATCTGGCCTGGAAGGGAGAACTTCCTGGATTTTCTCGAGATTCGGCAGGTGTTCTCGAGTTAACGACGGGAACCTCAGGGACCCGCCCTGGTGGCCTCAGGAGAGGCCACTCCCCATGCGAGTTGCTAGGGGGCCTCTCGGGATTCCTCTCCCGTCGATACCGGTGCCAAAAACCTTGTGTGGAGACAGGACCGGAACCGAGGATTCCTCTCAGGGGCTGACATGGATCTTTGGGTACTTCTGGACTCTCCCCAGAGCAGTCAGGCCTCGTCTCGAGTGGGGGCATGCACGTGCGCTTTCCTTCCAGGTTGTAGCAGCAATGTCACGCTTCCCGTCGCGTCGATCAAAGGATCTGTGGTTTTCCCTCGAGGCTTTCCCTCGAGGCTTTCCCACAGGGCTGTCCCACGTGCCACCGTGGTGTAAGTCGATCCTCGGCGTGAAAGATAAGCCAGTGTAGGGCAAAGAGGTTCCTCTGGAATGGACTGAGACATCTGGGGGACTCTAGGAATGGTGGTACGACCATGGAGATCCTCTCGCCTATCCTGTTGAGAGTGCCTCCTCTTGAGATGCGACGGGAACGCCGGGAATTCTTTCCCGTTGAAAGCAGGGAAAGGATCCCTGATCTCGAGCTACGAGGGGGAAACGGGGCTCCTCTGGATGTGGGCGGGACCATCGTGCTTCCTCTCGAGTGGAGACGGGTATGGCGGTGAACTTCTTGAGTTGCAGCAAGGGTGTGAAAGACCCTTTCGAAGTTCCAGAGGTTAGGTGTCATTAGTCTCCAGACGCCTCATCGGAAATAGGCCTCATCTCGCCTGGAAGGGAGAACTTCCTGAATTTTCTCGAGTTGCGGCAGGTGTTCTCGAGTTACGACGGGGACCTCAGGGACCCGCCCTGGTGGCCTCAGGAGAGGCCAGTCCCCATGCGAGTTGCTAGCGGGCCTCTCGGGATTCCTCTCCCGTCGATACCGGGGCCAAAAACCTTGTGTGGAGTCAGGGCCGGAACCGAGGATTCCTCTCAGGGGCTGACATGGAACTTTGGGTACTTCTGGAGTCTCCCCTGGGGAGTCAGGCCTCTTCTCGAGTGCGACCATGCACGTGCGCTTTCCTTCCAGGCTGTAGCAGCAATGTCACGCTTCCCGTCGCGTGGATCAAAGGATCTGTGGTTTTCCCTCGAGGCTTTCCCTCGATGCTTTCCCACAGGGCTGTCCCACGTGCCACCGTGGTGTGAGTCGATCCTCGGCGTGAAAGATGAGCCAGTGCAGGGCAAAGAGGTTCCTCTGGAATAGACTGAGACATCTGGGGGACTCTTGGAATGGTGGTACGACCATGGAGTTCCTCTCGCCTTTCCTGTTGAGAGTGCCTCCTCTTGAGATGCGCCGGGAACGTCGGGAATTCTTTCCCGTTGAAAGCAGGGAAAGGATCCCTCATCTCGAGCTACGAGGGGGAAACGGGGCTCCTCTGGATGTGGGCGGGACCATCGTGCTTCCTCTCGAGTGGAGACGGGTATGGCGGTGAACTTCGTGAGTTGCAGCAAGGGTGTGAAAGACCCTTTCGAAGTTCCAGAGGTTAGGTGTCATTAGTCTCCAGACGCCTCATCCGAAACAGGCCTCATCTCGCCTGGAAGGGAGAACTTCCTGGATTTTCTCGAGATTCGGCAGGTGTTCTCGAGTTAACGACGGGAACCTCAGGGACCCGCCCTGGTGGCCTCAGGAGAGGCCAGTCCCCATGCGAGTTGCTAGCGGGCCTCTCGGGATTCCTCTCCCGTCGATACCGGGGCCAAAAACCTTGTGTGGAGACAGGACCGGAACCGAGGATTCCTCTCAGGGGCTGACATGGATCTTTGGGTACTTCTGGAGTCTCCCCAGGGGAGTCAGGCCTCGTCTCGAGTGGGGGCATGCACGTGCGCTTTCCTTCCAGGCTGCAGCAGCAATGTCACGCTTCCCGTCGCGTGGATAAAAGGATCTGTGGTTTTCCCTCGAGGCTTTCCCTCGAGGCTTTCCCACAGGGCTGTCCCACGTGCCACCGTGGTGTGAGTCGATCCTCGTCGTGAAAGATGAGCCAGTGTAGGGCAAAGAGGTTCCTCTGGAATGGACTGAGACATCTGGCGGACTGTTGGAATGGTGGTACGACCATGGAGATCCTCTCGCCTATCTTGTTGAGAGTGCCTCCTCTTGAGATGCGACGGGAACGCCGGGAATTCTTTCCCGTTGAAAGCAGGGAAAGGATCCCTCATCTCGAGCTACGAGGGGGAAACGGGGCTCCTCTGGATGTGGGCGGGACCATCGTGCTTCCTTTCGAGTGGAGACGGGTATGGCCGTGAACTTCTTGAGTTGCAGCAAGGGTGTGAAAGACCCTTTCGAAGTTCCAGAGGTTAGGTGTCATTAGTCTCCAGACGCCTCATCGGAAATAGGCCTCATCTCGCCTGGAAGGGAGAACTTCCTGAATTTTCTCGATTTGCGGCAGGTGTTCTCGAGTTACGACGGGGACCTCAGGGACCCGCCCTGGTGGCCTCAGGAGAGGCCAGTCCCCATGCGAGTTGCTAGCGGGCCTCTCGGGATTCCTCTCCCGTCGATACCGGGGCCAAAAACCTTGTGTGGAGTCAGGGCCGGAACCGAGGATTCCTCTCAGGGGCTGACATGGATCTTTGGGTACTTCTGGAGTCTCCCCAGGGGAGTCAGGCCTCGTCTCGAGTGGGGGCATGCACGTGCGCTTTCCTTCCAGGCTGTAGCAGCAATGTCACGCTTCCCGTCGCGTGGATCAAAGGATCTGTGGTTTTCCCTCGAGGCTTACCCTCGAGGCTTTCCCACAGGGCTGTCCCACGTGCCACCGTGGTGTGAGTCGATCCTCGGCGTGAAAGATGAGCCAGTGCAGGGCAAAGAGGTTCCTCTGGAATGGACTGAGACATCTGGGGGACTCTTGGAATGGTGGTACGACCATGGAGTTCCTCTCGCCTTTCCTGTTGAGAGTGCCTCCTCTTGAGATGCGCCGGGAACGCCGGGAATTCTTTCCCGTTGAAAGCAGGGAAAGGATCCCTCATCTCGAGCTCCGAGGGGGAAACGGTGCTCCTCTGTATGTGGGCGGGACCATCGTGCTTCCTCTCGAGTGGAGACGGGTATGGCGTGAACTTCTTGAGTTGCAGCAAGGGTGTGAAAGACCCTTTCGATGTTCCAGAGGTTAGGTGTCATTATGCTCCAGACGCCTCATCGGAAATAGGCCTCATCTCGCCTGGAAGGGAGAACTTCCTGGATTTTCTCGAGTTGCGGCAGGTGTTCTCGAGTTACAACGGGGACCTCAGGGACCCGCCCTGGTGGCCTCAGGAGAGGCCAGTCCCCATGCGAGTTGCTAGGGGGCCTCTCGGGATTCCTCTCCCGTCGATACCGGGGCCAAAAACCTTGTGTGGAGTCAGGGCCGGAACCGAGGATTCCTATCAGGGGCTGACATGGATCTTTGGGTACTTCTGGAGTCTCCCCAGGGGAGTCAGGCCTCGTCTCGAGTGGGGGCATGCACGTGCGCTTTCCTTCCAGGCTGTAGCAGCAATGTCACGCTTCCCGTCGCGTGGATCAAAGGATCTGTGGTTTTCCCTCGAGGCTTACCCTCTAGGCTTTCCCACAGGGCTGTCCCACGTGCCACCGTGGTGTGAGTCGATCCTCGGCGTGAAAGATGAGCCAGTGCAGGGCAAAGAGGTTCCTCTGGAATGGACTGAGACATCTGGGGGACTCTTGGAATGGTGGTACGACCATGGAGTTCCTCTCGCCTTTCCTGTTGAGAGTGCCTCCTCTTGAGATGCGACGGGAACGCCGGTAATTCTTTCCCGTTGAAAGCAGGGAAAGGATCCCTCATCTCGAGCTACGAGAGGGAAACGGGGCTCCTCTGGATGTGGGCGGGGCCATCGTGCTTCCTCTCGAGTGGAGACGGGTATGGCGGTGAACTTCTTGAGTTGCAGCAAGGGTGTGAAAGACCCTTTGGAAGTTCCAGAGGTTAGGTGTCATTAGTCTCCAGACGCCTCATCGGAAATAGGCCTCATCTCGCCTGGAAGGGAGAACTTCCTGGATTTTCGCGAGTTGTGGCAGGTGTTCTCGAGTTACGACGGGGACCTCAGGGACCCGCCCTGGTGGCCTCAGGAGAGGCCATTCCCCATGCGAGTTGCTAGGGGGCCTCTCGGGATTCCTCTCCTGTCGATACCGGGGCCAAAAACCTTGTGTGGAGTCAGGGCCGGAACCGAGGATTCCTCTCAGGGGCTGACATGGATCTTTGGGTACTTCTGGAGTCTCCCCAGGGGAGTCAGGCCTCGTCCCGAGTGGGGGCATGCACGTGCGCTTTCCTTCCAGGCTGTAGCAGCAATGTCACGCTTCCCGTCGCGTGGATCAAAGGATCTGTGGTTTTCCCTCGAGGCTTTCCCACAGGGCTGTCCCACGTGCCACCGTGGAGTGAGTCGATCCTCAGCGTGAAAGATGAGCCAGTGCAGGGCAAAGAGGTTCCTCTGGAATGGACTGAGACATCTGGGGGACTCTTGGAATGGTGGTACGACCATGGAGATGCTCTCGCCTTTCCTGTTGAGAGTGCCTCCTCTTGAGATGCGCCGGGAACGCCGGTAATTCTTTCCCGTTGAAAGCAGGGAAAGGATCCCTCATCTCGAGCTACGAGGGGGAAACGGGGCTCCTCTGGATGTGGGCGGGACCATCGTGCTTCCTCTCGAGTGGAGACGGGTATTTCGGTGAACTTCTTGAGTTGCAGCAAGGGTGTGAAAGACCCTTTCGAAGTTCCAGAGGTTAGGTGTCATTAGTCTCCAGACACCTCATCGGAAATAGGCCTCATCTCGCCTGGAAGGGAGAACTTCCTGGATTTTCTCGAGTTGCGGCAGGTGTTCTCGAGTTACGACGGGGACCTCAGGGACCCGCCCTGGTGGCCTCAGGAGAGGCCAGTCCCCATGCGAGTTGCTAGCGGGCCTCTCGGGATTCCTCTACTGTCGATACCGGGGCCAAAAACCTTGTGTGGAGTCAGGGCCGGAACCGAGGATTCCTCTCAGGGGTTGACATGGAACTTTGGGTACTTCTGGAGTCTCCCCTGGGGAGTCAGGCCTCGTCTCGAGTGGGGGCATGCACGTGCGCTTTCCTTCCAGGCTGTAGCAGCAATGTCACGCTTCCCGTCGCGTGGATCAAAGGATCTGTGGTTTTCCCTCGAGGCTTTCCCACAGGGCTGTCCCACGTGCCACCGTGTTGTAAGTGGATCCTCGTCGTGAAAGATGAGCCAGTGCAGGGCAAAGAGGTTCCTCTGGAATGGACTGAGACATCTGGGGGACTCTTGGAATGGTGGTACGACCATGGAGTTCCTCTCGCCTTTCCTGTTGAGAGTGCCTCCTCTTGAGATGCGCCGGGAACGCCGGGAATTCTTTCCCGTTGAAAGCAGGGAAAGGATCCCTCATCTCGAGCTACGAGGGGGAAACGGCGCTCCTCTGGATGTGGGCGGGACCATCGTGCTTCCTCTCGAGTGGAGACGGGTATGGCGGTGAACTTCTTGAGTTGCAGCAAGGGTGTGAAAGACCCTTGGAAGTTCCAGAGGTTAGGTGTCATTAGTCTCCAGACGCCTCATCGGAAATAGGCCTCATCTCGCCTGGAAGGGAGAACTTCCTGGATTTTCTCGAGATGCGGCGGGTGTTCTCGAGTTACGACGGGGACCTCAGGGAGCCGCCCTGGTGGCCTCAGGAGAGGCCAGTCCCCATGCGAGTTGTTAGGGGGCCTCTCGGGATTCCTCTCCCGTCGATACTGGGGCCAAAAACCTTGTGTGGAGTCAGGGCCGGAACCGAGGATTTCTCTCAGGGGCTGACATGGATCTTTGGGTACTTCTGGAGTCTCCCCAGGGGAGTCAGGCCTCGTCTCGAGTGGGGGCATGCACGTGCGCTTTCCTTCCAGGCTGTAGCAGCAATGTCAGGCTTCCCGTCGCGTGGATCAAAGGATCTGTGGTTTTCTCTCGAGGCTTTCAGTCGAGGCTTTCCCACAGGGCTGTCCCACTTGCCACCGTGGTGTGAGTCGATCCTCGGCGTGAAAGATGAGCCAGTGCAGGGCAAAGAGTTTCCTCTGGAATGGACTGAGACATCTGGTGGACTCTTGGAATGGTGGTACGACCATGGAGTTCCTCTCGCCTTTCCTGTTGAGAGTGCCTCCTCTTGAGATGCGACGGGAACGCCGGAAATTCTTTCCCGTTGAAAGCAGGGAAAGGATCCCTCATCTCGAGCTACGAGGGGGAAACGGGGCTCCTCTGGATGTGGGCGGGACCATCGTGCTTCCTCTCGAGTGGAGACGGGTATGGCGGTGAACTTCTTGACTTGCAGCAAGGGTGTGAAAGAACCTTTGGAAGTTCCATAGCTTAGGTGTCATTAGTCTCGAGACGCCTCATCGGAAATAGGCCTCATCTCGCCTGGAAGGGAGAACTTCCTGGATTTTCTCGAGTTTCGGCAGGTGTTCTCGTGTTACGATGGGGAACTCAGGGACCCGCCCTGGTGGCCTCAGGAGAGGCCATTCCCCATGCGAGTTGCTAGGGGGCCTCTCGGGATTCCTCTCCTGTCAATACCGGGGCCAAAAACCTTGTGTGGAGTCAGGGCCGGAACCGAGGATTCCTCTCAGGGGCTGACATGGATCTTTGGGTACTTCTGGAGTCTCCCCAGGGGAGTCAGGCCTCGTCCCGAGTGGGGGCATGCACGTGCGCTTTCCTTCCAGGCTGTAGCAGCAATGTCACGCTTCCCGTCGCGTGGATCAAAGGATCTGTGGTTTTCCCTCGAGGCTTTCCCTCGAGGCTTTCCCACAGGGCTGTCCCACGTGCCACCGTGGTGTGAGTCGATCCTGGGCGAGAAAGATGAGCCAGTGCAGGGCAAAGAGTTTCCTCTGGAATGGACTGAGACATCTGGTGGACTCTTGGAATGGTGGTACGACCATGGAGTTCCTCTCGCCTTTCCTGTTGAGAGTGCCTCCTCTTGAGATGCGACGGGAACGCCTGAAATTCTTTCCCGTTGAAAGCAGGGAAAGGATCCCTCATCTCGAGCTACGAGGGGGAAACGGGGCTCCTCTGGATGTGGGCGGGACCATCGTGCTTCCTCTCGAGTGGAGACGGGTATGGCGGTGAACTTCTTGAGTTGCAGCAAGGGTGTGAAAGACCCTTTGGAAGTTCCAGAGCTTAGGTGTCATTAGTCTCGAGACGCCTCATCGGAAATAGGCCTCATCTCGCCTGGAAGGGAGAACTTCCTGGATTTTCTCGAGTTTCGGCAGGTGTTCTCGTGTTACGATGGGGAACTCAGGGACCCGCCCTGGTGGCCTCAGGAGAGGCCATTCCCCATGCGAGTTGCTAGGGGGCCTCTCGGGATTCCTCTCCTGTCGATACCGGGGCCAAAAACCTTGTGTGGAGTCAGGGCCGGAACCGAGGATTCCTCTCAGGGGCTGACATGGATCTTTGGGTACTTCTGGAGTCTCCCCAGGGGAGTCAGGCCTCGTCCCGAGTGGGGGCATGCACGTGCGCTTTCCTTCCAGGCTGTAGCAGCAATGTCACGCTTCCCGTCGCGTGGATCAAAGGATCTGTGGTTTTCCCTCGAGGCTTTCCCACAGGGCTGTCCCACGTGCCACCGTGGTGTGAGTCGATCCTCAGCGTGAAAGATGAGCCAGTGCAGGGTAAAGAGGTTCCTCTGGAATGGAGTGAGACATCTGGGGGACTCTTGGAATGGTGGTACGACCATGGAGATCCTCTCGCCTTTCCTGTTGAGAGTGCCTCCTCTTGAGATGCGCCGGGAACGCCGGTAATTTTTTCCCGTTGAAAGCAGGGAAAGGATCCCTCATCTCGAGCTACGAGGGGGAAACGGGGCTCCTCTGGATGTGGGCGGGACCATCGTGCTTCCTCTCGAGTGGAGACGGGTATTTCGGTGAACTTCTTGAGTTGCAGCAAGGGTGTGAAAGACCCTTTCGAAGTTCCAGAGGTTAGGTGTCATTAGTCTCCAGACACCTCATCGGAAATAGGCCTCATCTCGCCTGGAAGGGAGAACTTCCTGGATTTTCTCGAGTTGCGGCAGGTGTTCTCGAGTTACGACGGGGACCTCAGGGACCCGCCCTGGTGGCCTCAGGAGAGGCCAGTCCCCATGCGAGTTGCTAGCGGGCCTCTCGGGATTCCTCTACTGTCGATACCGGGGCCAAAAACCTTGTATGGAGTCAGGGCCGGAACCGAGGATTCCTCTCAGGGGTTGACATGGAACTTTGGGTACTTCTGGAGTCTCCCCTGGGGAGTCAGGCCTCGTCTCGAGTGGGGGCATGCACGTGCGCTTTCCTTCCAGGCTGTAGCAGCAATGTCACGCTTCCCGTCACGTGGATCAAAGGATCTGTGGTTTTCCCTCGAGGCTTTCCCACAGGGCTGTCCCACGTGCCACCGTGTTGTAATTGGATCCTCGTCGTGAAAGATGAGCCAGTGCAGGGCAAAGAGGTTCCTCTGGAATGGACTGAGACATCTGGGGGACTCTTGCAATGGTGGTACGACCATGGAGTTCCTCTCGCCTTTCCTGTTGAGAGTGCCTCCTCTTGAGATGCGCCGGGAACGCCGGGAATTCTTTCCCGTTGAAAGCAGGGAAAGGATCCCTGATCTCGAGCTACGAGGGGGAAACGGCGCTCCTCTGGATGTGGGCGGGACCATCGTGCTTCCTCTCGAGTGGAGACGGGTATGGCGGTGAACTTCTTGAGTTGCAGCAAGGGTGTGAAAGACCCTTGGAAGTTCCAGAGGTTAGGTGTCATTAGTCTCCAGACGCCTCATCGGAAATAGGCCTCATCTCGCCTGGAAGGGAGAACTTCCTGGATTTTCTCGAGATGCGGCGGGTGTTCTCGAGTTACGACGGGGACCTCAGGGAGCCGCCCTGGTGGCCTCAGGAGAGGCCAGTCCCCATGCGAGTTGTTAGGGGGCCTCTCGGGATTCCTCTCCCGTCGATACTGGGGCCAAAAACCTTGTGTGGAGTCAGGGCCGGAACCGAGGATTTCTCTCAGGGGCTGACATGGATCTTTGGGTACTTCTGGAGTCTCCCCAGGGGAGTCAGGCCTCGTCTCGAGTGGGGGCATGCACGTGCGCTTTCCTTCCAGGCTGTAGCAGCAATGTCAGGCTTCCCGTCGCGTGGATCAAAGGATCTGTGGTTTTCTCTCCAGGCTTTCCCTCGAGGCTTTCCCACAGGGCTGTCCCACGTGCCACCGTGGTGTGAGTCGATCCTCGGCGTGAAAGATGAGCCAGTGCAGGGCAAAGAGTTTCCTCTGGAATGGACTGAGACATCTGGTGGACTCTTGGAATGGTGGTACGACCATGGAGTTCCTCTCGCCTTTCCTGTTGAGAGTGCCTCCTCTTGAGATGCGACGGGAACGCCGGAAATACTTTCCCGTTGAAAGCAGGGAAAGGATCCCTCATCTCGAGCTACGAGGGGGAAACGGGGCTCCTCTGGATGTGGGCGGGACCATCGTGCTTCCTCTCGAGTGGAGACGGGTATTTCGGTGAACTTCTTGAGTTGCAGCAAGGGTGTGAAAGACCCTTTCGAAGTTCCAGAGGTTAGGTGTCATTAGTCTCCAGACACCTCATCGGAAATAGGCCTCATCTCGCCTGGAAGGGAGAACTTCCTGGATTTTCTCGAGTTGCGGCAGGTGTTCTCGAGTTACGACGGGGACCTCAGGGACCCGCCCTGGTGGCCTCAGGAGAGGCCAGTCCCCATGCGAGTTGCTAGCGGGCCTCTCGGGATTCCTCTACTGTCGATACCGGGGCCAAAAACCTTGTATGGAGTCAGGGCCGGAACCGAGGATTCCTCTCAGGGGTTGACATGGAACTTTGGGTACTTCTGGAGTCTCCCCTGGGGAGTCAGGCCTCGTCTCGAGTGGGGGCATGCACGTGCGCTTTCCTTCCAGGCTGTAGCAGCAATGTCACGCTTCCCGTCACGTGGATCAAAGGATCTGTGGTTTTCCCTCGAGGCTTTCCCACAGGGCTGTCCCACGTGCCACCGTGTTGTAATTGGATCCTCGTCGTGAAAGATGAGCCAGTGCAGGGCAAAGAGGTTCCTCTGGAATGGACTGAGACATCTGGGGGACTCTTGGAATGGTGGTACGACCATGGAGTTCCTCTCGCCTTTCCTGTTGAGAGTGCCTCATCTTGAGATGCGCCGGGAACGCCGGGAATTCTTTCCCGTTGAAAGCAGGGAAAGGATCCCTGATCTCGAGCTACGAGGGGGAAACGGCGCTCCTCTGGATGTGGGCGGGACCATCGTGCTTCCTCTCGAGTGGAGACGGGTATGGCGGTGAACTTCTTGAGTTGCAGCAAGGGTGTGAAAGACCCTTGGAAGTTCCAGAGGTTAGGTGTCATTAGTCTCGAGACGCCTCATCGGAAATAGGCCTCATCTCGCCTGGAAGGGAGAACTTCCTGGATTTTCTCGAGATGCGGCGGGTGTTCTCGAGTTACGACGGGGACCTCAGGGAGCCGCCCTGGTGGCCTCAGGAGAGGCCAGTCCCCATGCGAGTTGTTAGGGGGCCTCTCGGGATTCCTCTCCCGTCGATACTGGGGCCAAAAACCTTGTGTGGAGTCAGGGCCGGAACCGAGGATTTCTCTCAGGGGCTGACATGGATCTTTGGGTACTTCTGGAGTCTCCCCAGGGGAGTCAGGCCTCGTCTCGAGTGGGGGCATGCACGTGCGCTTTCCTTCCAGGCTGTAGCAGCAATGTCAGGCTTCCCGTCGCGTGGATCAAAGGATCTGTGGTTTTCTCTCCAGGCTTTCCCTCGAGGCTTTCCCACAGGGCTGTCCCACGTGCCACCGTGGTGTGAGTCGATCCTCGGCGTGAAAGATGAGCCAGTGCAGGGCAAAGAGGTTCCTCTGGAATGGACTGAGACATCTGGGGGACTCTTGGAATGGTGGTACGACCATGGAGTTCCTCTCGCCTTTCCTGTTGAGAGTGCCTCCTCTTGAGATGCGACGGGAACGCCGGAAATACTTTCCCGTTGAAAGCAGGGAAAGGATCCCTCATCTCGAGCTACGAGGGGGAAACGGGGCTCCTCTGGATGTGGGCGGGACCATCGTGCTTCCTCTCGAGTGGAGACGGGTATGGCGGTGAACTTCTTGACTTGCAGCAAGGGTGTGAAAGACCCTTTGGAAGTTCCAGAGCTTAGGTGTCATTAGTCTCGAGACGCCTCATCGGAAATAGGCCTCATCTCGCCTGGAAGGGAGAACTTCCTGGATTTTCTCGAGTTTCGGCAGGTGTTCTCGTGTTACGATGGGGAACTCACGGACCCGCCCTGGTGGCCTCAGGAGAGGCCATTCCCCATGCGAGTTGCTAGGGGGCCTCTCGGGATTCCTCTCCTGTCGATACCGGGGCCAAAAACCTTGTGTGGAGTCAGGGCTGGAACCGAGGATTCCTCTCAGGGGCTGACATGGATCTTTGGGTACTTCTGGAGTCTCCCCAGGGGAGTCAGGCCTCGTCCCGAGTGGGGGCATGCACGTGCGCTTTCCTTCCAGGCTGTAGCAGCAATGTCACGCTTCCCGTCGCGTGGATCAAAGGATCTGTGGTTTTCCCTCGAGGCTTTCCCACAGGGCTGTCCCACGTGCCACCGTGGTGTGAGTCGATCCTCGGCGTGAAAGATGAGCCAGTGCAGGGCAAAGAGGGTCCTCTGGAATGGACTGAGACATCTGGGGGACTCTTGGAATGGTGGTACGACCATGGAGTTCCTCTTGCCTTTCCTGTTGAGAGTGCCTCCACTTGAGATGCGCCGGGAACGCCGGGAATTCTTTCCCGTTGAAAGCAGGGAAAGGATCCCTCATCTCGAGCTATGAGGGGGAAACGAGGCTCCTCTGGATGTGGGTGGGACCATCGTGCTTCCTCTCGAGTGGAGACGGGTATGGCGGTGAACTTCTTGAGTTGCAGCAAGGGTGTGAAAGACCCTTTCGAAGTTCCAGAGGTTAGGTGTCATTAGTCTCCAGACGCCTCATCGGAAATAGGCCTCATCTCGCCTGGAAGGGAGAACTTCCTGGATTTTCTCGAGTTGCGGCGGGTGTTCTCGAGTTACGACGGGCACCTCAGGGACCCGCCCTGGTGGCCTCAGGAGAGGCCAGTCCCCATGCGAGTTGCTAGGGGGACTCTCGGGATTCCTCTCCCGTCGATACCGGGGCCAAAAACCTTGTGTGGAGTCAGGGCCGGAACCGAGGATTCCTCTCAGGGGCTGACATGGATCTTTGGGTACTTCTGGAGTCTGCCCAGGGGAGTCAGGCCTCGTCCCGAGTGGGGGCATGCACGTGCGCTTTCCTTCCAGGCTGTAGCAGCAATGTCACGCTTCCCGTCGCGTGGATCAAAGGATCTGTGGTTTTCCCTCGAGGCTTTCCCTCGAGGCTTTCCCACAGGGCTGTCCACGTGCCAACGTGGTGTGAGTCGATCCTCGGCGTGAAAGATGAGCCAGTGCAGGGCAAAGAGGTTCCTCTGGAATGGACTGAGACATCTGGGGGACTCTTGGAATGGTGGTACGACCATGGAGTTCCTCTCGCCTTTCCTGTTGAGAGTGCCTCCTCTTGAGATGCGCCGGGAACGCCGGGAATTCTTTCCCGTTGAAAGCAGGGAAAGGATCCCTCATCTCGAGCTACGAGGGGGAAACGTGGCTCCTCTGGATGTGGGCGGGACCATCGTGCTTCCTCTCGAGTCGAGACGGGTATGGCGGTGAACTTCTTGAGTTGCAGCAAGGGTGTGAAAGACCCTTTCGAAGTTCCAGAGGTTACGTGTCATTAGTCTCCAGACGCCTCATCGGAAATAGGCCTCATCTCGCCTGGAAGGGAGAACTTCCTGGATTTTCTCGAGTTGCGGCGGGTGTTCTCGAGTTACGACGGGCACCTCAGGGACCCGCCCTGGTAGTCTCAGGAGAGGCCAGTCCCCATGAGAGTTGCTAGGGGGACTCTCGGGATTCCTCTCCCGTCGATACCGGGGCCAAAAACCTTGTGTGGAGTCAGGGCCGGAACCGAGGATTCCTCTCAGGGGCTGACATGGATCTTTGGGTACTTCTCGAGTCTCCCCAGGGGAGTCAGGCCTCGTCCCGAGTGGGGGCATGCACGTGCGCTTTCCTTCCAGGCTGTAGCAGCAATGTCACGCTTCCCGTCGCGTGGATCAAAGGATCTGTGGTTTTCCCTCGAGGCTTTCCCTCGAGGCTTTCCCACAGGGCTGTCCCACGTGCCACCGTGGTGTGAGTCGATCCTCGGCGTGAAAGATGAGCCAGTGCAGGGCAAAGAGGTTCCTGTGGAATGGACTGAGACATCTGGGGGACTCTTGGAATGGTGGTACGACCATGGAGTTCCTCTCGCCTTTCCTGTTGAGAGTGCCTCCTCTTGAGATGCGCCGGGAACGCCGGGAATTCTTTCCCGTTGAAAGCAGGGAAAGGATCCCTGATCTCGAGCTACGAGGGGGAAACGGGGCTCCTCTGGATGTGGGCGGGACCATCGTGCTTCCTCTCGAGTGGAGACGGGTATGGCGGTGAACTTCTTGAGTTGCAGCAAGGGTGTGAAAGACCCTTTCGAAGTTCCAGAGGTTACGTGTCATTAGTCTCCAGACGCCTCATCGGAAATAGGCCTCATCTCGCCTGGAAGGGAGAACTTCCTGGATTTTCTCGAGTTGCGGCAGGTGTTCTCGAGTTACGACGGGGACCTCAGGGACCCGCCCTGGTGGCCTCAGGAGAGGCCAGTCCCCATGCGAGTTGCTAGGGGGCCTCTCGGGATTCCTCTCCCGTCGATACCGGGGCCAAAAACCTTGTGTGGAGTCAGGGCCGGAACCGAGGATTCCTCTCAGGGGCTGACATGGACCTTTGGGTACTTCTGGAGTCTCCCCAGGGGAGTCAGGCCTCGTCTCGAGTGGGGGCATGCACGTGCGCTTTCCTTCCAGGCTGTAGCAGCAATGTCACGCTTCCCGTCGCGTAGATCAAAGGATCTGTGGTTTTCCCTCGAGGCTTTCCCTCGAGGCTTTCCCACAGGGCTGTCCCACGTGCCACCGTGGTGTGAGTCGATCCTCGGCGTGAAAGATGAGCCAGTGCAGGGCAAAGAGGTTCCTCTGGAATGGACTGAGACATCTGGGGGACTCTTGGAATGGTGGTACGACCATGGATTCCTGTCGTCTTTCCTGTTGAGATTGCCTCCTCTTGAGATGCGCCGGGAACGCCGGGAATTCTTTCCCGTTGAAAGCAGGGAAAGGATCCCTGATCTCGAGCTACGAGGGGGAAACGGGGCTCCTCTGGATGTGGGCGGGACCATCGTGCTTCCTCTCGAGTGGAGACGGGTATGGCGGTGAACTTCTTGAGTTGCAGCAAGGGTGTGAAAGACCCTTTCGAAGTTCCAGAGGTTAGGTGTCATTAGTCTCCAGACGCCTCATCGGAAATAGGCCTCATCTCGCCTGGAAGGGAGAACTTCCTGGATTTTCTCGAGTTGCGGCAGGTGTTCTCGAGTTACGACGGGGACCACAGGGACCCGCCCTGGTGGCCTCAGGAGAGGCCAGTCCCCATGCGAGTTGCTAGGGGGCCTCTCGGGATTCCTCTCCCTTCGATACCGGGGCCAAAAACCTTTTGTGGAGTCAGGGCCGGAACCGAGGATTCCTCTCAGGGGCTGACATGGATCTTTGGGTACTTCTGGAGTCTCCCCAGGGGAGTCAGGCCTCGTCTCGAGTGGGGGCATGCACGTGCGCTTTCCTTCCAGGCTGTAGCAGCAATGTCACGCTTCCCGTCGCGTGGATCAAAGGATCTGTGGTTTTCCCTCGAGGCTTTCCCTCGAGGCTTTCCCACAGGGCTGTCCCACGTGCCACCGTGGTGTGAGTGGATCCTCGGCGTGAAAGATGAGCCAGTGCAGGGCAAAGAGGTTCCTCTGGAATGGACTGAGACATCTGGGGGACTCTTGGAATGGTGGTACAACCATGGAGTTCCTCTCGCCTTTCCTGTTGAGAGTGCCTCCTCTTGAGATGCGCCGGGAACGCCGGGAAATCTTTCCCGTTGAAAGCAGGGAAAGGATCCCTCATTTCGAGCTACGAGGGGGAAACGGGGCTCCTCTGGATGTGGGCGGGACCATCGTGCTTCCTCTCGAGTGGAGACGGGTATGGCGGTGAACTTCTTGAGTTGCAGCAAGGTTGTGAGAGACCCTTTCGAAGTTCCAGAGGTTAGGTGTCATTAGTCTCCAGACGCCTCATCGGAAATAGGCCTCATCTCGCCTGGAAGGGAGAACTTTCTGGATTTTCTCGAGTTGCGGCAGGAGTTCTCGAGTTACGACGGGGACCACAGGGACCCGCCCTGGTGGCCTCAGGAGAGGCCAGTCCCGATGCGAGTTGCTAGGGGGCCTCTCGGGATTCCTCTCCCGACGATACCGGGGCCAAAAACCTTGTGTGGAGTCAGGGCCGGACCGGAGGATTCCTATCAGGGGCTGACATGGATCTTTGGGTATTTCTGGAGTCTCCCCAGGGGAGTCATGCCTCGTCTCGAGTGGGGGCATGGACGTGGGCTTTCCTTCCAGGCTGTAGCAGCAATGTCACGCTTCCCGTCGCGTGGATCAAAGGATCTGTTGTTTTCCCTCGAGGCTTTCCCTCGAGGCTTTCCCACAGGGCTGTCGCACGTGCCACCGTGGTGTGAGTCGATCCTCGGCATGAAAGATGAGCCAGTGCATGGCAAAGAGGTTCCTCTGGAATAGACTGAGACATCTGGGGCACTCTTGGAATGGTGGTACGACCATGGAGTTCCTCTCGCCTTTCCTGTTGAGAGTGCCTCCTCTTGAGATGCGCCGGGAACGCCGGGAATTCTTTCCCGTTGAAAGCAGGGAAAGGATCCCTCATCTCCAGCTACGAGGGGGAAACGGGGCTCCTCTGGATGTGGGCGGGACCACCGTGCTTCCTCTCGAGTGGAGACGGGTATGGCGGTGAACTTCTTGAGTTGCAGCAAGGGTGTGAAAGACCCTTTCGAAGTTCCAGAGGTTAGGTGTCATTAGTCTCCAGACGCCTCATCGGAAATAGGCCGCATCTCTCCTGGAAGGAAGAACTTCCTGGATTTCCTCGAGATGTGGCGGGTGTTCTCGAGTTACGACGGGGACCTCAGGGACACGCCCTGGTGGCCTCAGGAGAGGCCAGTCCCCATGCGAGTTGCTAAGGGGCCTCTCGGGATTCCTCTCCCGTCGATACCGGGGCCAAAATCTTGTGTGGAGTCAGGGCCGGAACCGAGGATTCCTCTCAGGGGCTGACATGGATCTTTGGGTACTTCTGGAGTCTCCCCAGGGGAGTCAGGCCTCGTCTAGAGTGGGGGCATGCACGTGCGCTTTCCTTCCAGGCAGTAGCAGCAATGTCACGCTTCCCGTCGCGTGGATCAAAGGATCTGTGGTTGCTTTCCCACAGGGCTGTCCCACGTGCCACCGTGCTGTGAATCAATCCTCGGCGTGAAAGATGAGCCAGTGCAGGGCAAAGAGGTTTCTCTGGAATGGACTGAGACATCTGGGGGACTCTTGGAATGGTGGTACGACCGTGGTGTTCCTCTCGCCTTTCCTGTTGAGAGTGCCTCCTCTTGAGATGCGACGGGAACGCCGGGAATTCTTTCCCGATGAAAGCAGGGAAAGGATCCCTCATCTCGAGCTACGAGGGGGAAACGGGGCTCCTCTGGATGTGGGCGGGACCATCGTGCTTCCTCTCGAGTGGAGACGGGTATGGCGGTGAACTTCTTGAGTTGCAGCAAGGGTGTGAAAGACCCTTTCGAAGTTCCAGAGGTTACGTGTCATTAGTCTCCAGACGCCTCATCGGAAATAGGCCTCATCTCGCCTGGAAGGGAGAACTTCCTGGATTTTCTCGAGTTGCGGCAGGTGTTCTCGAGTTACGACGGGGACCTCAGGGACCCGCCCTGGTGGCCTCAGGAGAGGCCAGTCCCCATGCGAGTTGCTATGGGGCCTCTCGGGATTCCTCTCCCGTCGATACCGGGGCCAAAAACCTTGTGTGGAGTCAGGGCCGGAACCGAGGATTCCTCTCAGGGGCTGACATGGACCTTTGGGTACTTCTGGAGTCTCCCCAGGGGAGTCAGGCCTCGTCTCGAGTGGGGGCATGCACGTGCGCTTTCCTTCCAGGCTGTAGCAGCAATGTCACGCTTCCGTCGCGTGGATCAAAGGATCTGTGGTTTTCCCTCGAGGCTTTCCCTCGAGGCTTTCCCACAGGGCTGTCCCACGTGCCACCGTGGTGTGAGTCGATCCTCGGCGTGAAAGATGAGCCAGTGCAGGGCAAAGAGGTTCCTCTGGAATGGACTGAGACATCTGGGGGACTCTTGGAATGGTGGTACGACCATGGATTCCTGTCGTCTTTCCTGTTGAGAGTGCCTCCTCTTGAGATGCGCCGGGAACGCCGGGAATTCTTTCCCGTTGAAAGCAGGGAAAGGATCCCTGATCTCGAGCTACGAGGGGGAAACGGGGCTCCTCTGGATGTGGGCGGGACCATCGTGCTTCCTCTCGAGTGGAGACGGGTATGGCGGTGAACTTCTTGAGTTGCAGCAAGGGTGTGAAAGACCCTTTCGAAGTTCCAGAGGTTAGGTGTCATTAGTCTCCAGACGCCTCATCGGAAATAGGCCTCATCTCGCCTGGAAGGGAGAACTTCCTGGATTTTCTCGAGTTGCGGCAGGTGTTCTCGAGTTACGACGGGGACCACAGGGACCCGCCCTGGTGGCCTCAGGAGAGGCCAGTCCCCATGCGAGTTGCTAGGGGGCCTCTCGGGATTCCTCTCCCGTCGATACCGGGGCCAAAAACCTTTTGTGGAGTCAGGGCCGGAACCGAGGATTCCTCTCAGGGGCTGACATGGATCTTTGGGTACTTCTGGAGTCTCCCCAGGGGAGTCAGGCCTCGTCTCGAGTGGGGGCATGCACGTGCGCTTTCCTTCCAGGCTGTAGCAGCAATGTCACGCTTCCCGTCGCGTGGATCAAAGGATCTGTGGTTTTCCCTCGAGGCTTTCCCTCGAGGCTTTCCCACAGGGCTGTCCCACGTGCCACCGTGGTGTGAGTGGATCCTCGGCGTGAAAGATGAGCCAGTGCAGGGCAAAGAGGTTCCTCTGGAATGGACTGAGACATCTGGGGGACTCTTGGAATGGTGGTACAACCATGGAGTTCCTCTCGCCTTTCCTGTTGAGAGTGCCTCCTCTTGAGATGCGCCGGGAACGCCGGGAAATCTTTCCCGTTGAAAGCAGGGAAAGGATCCCTCATTTCGAGCTACGAGGGGGAAACGGGGCTCCTCTGGATGTGGGCGGGACCATCGTGCTTCCTCTCGAGTGGAGACGGGTATGGCGGTGAACTTCTTGAGTTGCAGCAAGGTTGTGAGAGACCCTTTCGAAGTTCCAGAGGTTAGGTGTCATTAGTCTCCAGACGCCTCATCGGAAATAGGCCTCATCTCGCCTGGAAGGGAGAACTTTCTGGATTTTCTCGAGTTGCGGCAGGAGTTCTCGAGTTACGACGGGGACCACAGGGACCCGCCCTGGTGGCCTCAGGAGAGGCCAGTCCCGATGCGAGTTGCTAGGGGGCCTCTCGGGATTCCTCTCCCGACGATACCGGGGCCAAAAACCTTGTGTGGAGTCAGGGCCGGAACCGAGGATTCCTATCAGGGGCTGACATGGATCTTTGGGTATTTCTGGAGTCTCCCCAGGGGAGTCAGGCCTCGTCTCGAGTGGGGGCATGGACGTGGGCTTTCCTTCCAGGCTGTAGCAGCAATGTCACGCTTCCCGTCGCGTGGATCAAAGGATCTGTTGTTTTCCCTCGAGGCTTTCCCTCGAGGCTTTCCCACAGGGCTGTCGCACGTGCCACCGTGGTGTGAGTCGATCCTCGGCATGAAAGATGAGCCAGTGCATGGCAAAGAGGTTCCTCTGGAATAGACTGAGACATCTGGGGCACTCTTGGAATGGTGGTACGACCATGGAGTTCCTCTCGCCTTTCCTGTTGAGAGTGCCTCCTCTTGAGATGCGCCGGGAACGCCGGGAATTCTTTCCCGTTGAAAGCAGGGAAAGGATCCCTCATCTCCAGCTACGAGGGGGAAACGGGGCTCCTCTGGATGTGGGCGGGACCACCGTGCTTCCTCTCGAGTGGAGACGGGTATGGCGGTGAACTTCTTGAGTTGCAGCAAGGGTGTGAAAGACCCTTTCGAAGTTCCAGAGGTTAGGTGTCATTAGTCTCCAGACGCCTCATCGGAAATAGGCCGCATCTCTCCTGGAAGGAAGAACTTCCTGTATTTCCTCGAGATGTGGCGGGTGTTCTCGAGTTACGACGGGGACCTCAGGGACACGCCCTGGTGGCCTCAGGAGAGGCCAGTCCCCATGCGAGTTGCTAGGGGGCCTCTCGGGATTCCTCTCCCGTCGATACCGGGGCCAAAATCTTGTGTGGAGTCAGGGCCGGAACCGAGGATTCCTCTCAGGGGCTGACATGGATCTTTGGGTACTTCTGGAGTCTCCCCAGGGGAGTCAGGCCTCGTCTCGAGTGGGGGCATGCACGTGCGCTTTCCTTCCAGGCGGTAGCAGCAATTTCACGCTTCCCGTCGCGTGGATCAAAGGATCTGTGGTTTTCCCTCGAGGCTTTCCCTTTAGGCTTTCCCACAGGGCTGTCCCACGTGCCACCGTGGTGTGAGTCGATCCTCGGCGTGAAAGATGAGCCAGTGCAGGGCAAAGAGGTTCCTCTGGAATGGACTGAGACATCTGGGGGACTCTTGGAATGGTGGTACGACCATGGAGTTCCTCTCGCCTTTCCTGTTGAGAGTGCCTCCTCTTGAGATGCGCCGGGAACGCCGGGAATTCTTTCCCGTTGAAAGCAGGGAAAGGATCCCTCATCTCGAGCTACGAGGGGGAAACGGGGCTCCTCTGGATGTGGGCGGGACCATCGTGCTTCCTCTCGAGTGGAGACGGGTATGGCGGTGAACTTCTTGAGTTGCAGCAAGGGTGTGAAAGACCCTTTCGAAGTTCCAGAGGTTAGGTGTCATTAGTCTCCAGACGCCTCATCGGAAATAGGCCTCATCTCGCCTGGAAGGGAGAACTTCCTGGATTTTCTCGAGATGCGGCGGGTGTTCTCGAGTTACGACGGGGACTTCAGGGACCCGCCCTGGTGGCCTCAGGAGAGGCCAGTCCCCATGCGAGTTGCTAGCGGGCCTCTCGGGATTCCTCTCCCGTCGATACCGGGGCCAAAAAGCTTGTGTGGAGTCAGGGCCGGAACCGAGGATTCCTCTCAGGGGATGACATGGATCTTTGGGTACTTCTGGAGTCTCCCCAGGGGAGTCAGGCCTCGTCGAGAGTGGGGGCATGCACGTGCGCTTTCCTTCCAGGCAGTAGCAGCAATGTCACGCTTCCCGTCGCGTGGATCAAAGGATCTGTGGTTGCTTTCCCACAGGGCTGTCCCACGTGCCACCGTGCTGTGAATCAATCCTCGGCGTGAAAGATGAGCCAGTGCAGGGCAAAGAGGTTTCTCTGGAATGGACTGAGACATCTGGGGGACTCTTGGAATGGTGGTACGACCGTGGTGTTCCTCTCGCCTTTCCTGTTGAGAGTGCCTCCTCTTGAGATGCGACGGGAACGCCGGGAATTCTTTCCCGTTGAAAGCAGGGAAAGGATCCGTCATCTCGAGCTACGAGGGGGAAACGGGGCTCCTCTGGATGTGGGCGGGACCATCGTGCTTCCTCTCGAGTGGAGACGGGTATGGCGGTGAACTTCTTGAGTTGCAGCAAGGGTGTGAAAGACCCTTTGGAAGTTCCAGAGGTTAGGTGTCATTAGTCTCCAGACGCCTCATCGGAAATAGGCCTCATCTCGCCTGGAAGGGAGAACTTCCTGGATTTTCTCGAGTTGCGGCGGGTGTTCTCGAGTTACGACGGGGACCTCAGGGACCCGCCCTGGTGGCCTCAGGAGAGGCCAGTCCCCATGCGAGTTGCTAGGGGCCCTCTCGGGATTCCTCTCCCGTCGATACCGGGGCCAAAAACCTTGTGTGAATTCAGGGCCGGAACCGAGGATTCCTCTCAGTGGCTGACATGGATCTTCGGGTACTTCTGGAGTCTCCCCAGGGGAGTCAGGCCTCGTCTCGAGTGGGGGCATGCACGTGCGCTTTCCTTCCTGGCTGCAGCAGCAATGTCACGCTTCCCGTCGCGTGGATCAAAGGATCTGTGGTTTTCCCTCGAGGCTTTCCCTCGAGGCTTTCCCTCAGGGCTGTCCCACGTGCCACCGTGGTGTGAGTCGATCCTCGGCGTGAAAGATGAGCCAGTGCAGGGCAAAGAGGTTCCTCTGGAATGGACTGAGACATCTGGGGGACTCTTGGAATGGTGGTACGACCATGGAGTTCCTCTCGCCTTTCCTGTTGAGAGTGCCTCCTCTTGAGATGCGCCGGGAACGCCGGGAATTCTTTCCCGTTGAAAGCAGGGAAAGGATCCCTCATCTCGTGCTACGAGGGGGAAACGGGGCTCCTCTGGATGTGGGCGGGACCATCCTGCTTCCTCTCGAGTGGAGACGGGTATGGCGGTGAACTTCTTGAGTTGCAGCAAGGGTGTGAAAGACCCTTTCGAAGTTCCAGAGGTTAGGTGTCATTAGTCTCCAGACGCCTCATCGGAAATAGGCCTCATCTCGCCTGGAATGGAGAACTTCCTGGATTTTCTCGAGTTGCGGCAGGTGTTCTCGAGTTACGACGGGGACCACAGGGACCCGCCCTGGTGGCCTCAGGAGAGGCCAGTCCCCATGCGAGTTGCTAGGGGGCCTCTCGGGATTCCTCTCCCGTCGATACCGGGGCCAAAAACCTTGTGTGGAGTCAGGGCCGGAACCGAGGATTCCTCTCAGGGGCTGACATGGATCTTTGGGTACTTCTGGAGTCTCCCCAGGGGAGTCAGGCCTCGTCTCGAGTGGGGGCATGCAGGTGCGCTTTCCTTCCAGGCTGTAGCAGCAATGTCACGCTTCCCGTCGCGTGGATCAAAGGATCTGTGGTTTTCCCTCGAGGCTTTCCCTCGAGGCTTTCCCACAGGGCTGTCCCACGTGCCACCGTGGTGTGAGTGGATCCTCGGCGTGAAAGATGAGCCAGTGCAGGGCAAAGAGGTTCCTCTGGAATGGACTGAGACATCTGGGGGACTCTTGGAATGGTGGTACAACCATGGAGTTCCTCTCGACTTTCCTGTTGAGAGTGCCTCCTCTTGAGATGCGCCGGGAACGCCGGGAAATCTTTCCCGTTGAAAGCAGGGAAAGCATCCCTCATTTCGAGCTACGAGGTGGAAACGGGGCTCCTCTGGATGTGGGCGGGACCATCGTGCTTCCTCTCGAGTGGAGACGGGTATGGCGGTGAACTTCTTGAGTTGCAGCAAGGGTGTGAAAGACCCTTTCGAAGTTCCAGAGGTTACGTGTCATTAGTCTCCAGACGCCTCATCGGAAATAGGCCTCATCTCGCCTGGAAGGGAGAACTTTCTGGATTTTCTCGAGTTGCGGCAGGAATTCTCGAGTTACGACGGGGACCACAGGGACCCGCCCTGGTGGCCTCAGGAGAGGCCAGTCCCCATGCGAGTTGCTAGGGGGCCTCTCGGGATTCCTCTCCCGTCGATACCGGGGCCAAAAACCTTGTGTGGAGTCAGGGCCGGAACCGAAGATTTCTCATAGGGGCTGACATGGATCTTTGGGTATTTCTGGAGTCTCCCCAGGGGAGTCAGGCCTCGTCTCGAGTGGGGGCATGGACGTGGGCTTTCCTTCCAGGCTGTAGCAGCAATGTCACGCTTCCCGTCGCATGGATCAAAGATTCTGTGGTTTTCCCTCGAGGCTTTCACTCGAGGCTTTCCCACAGGGCTGTCGCACGTGCCACCGTGGTGTGAGTCGATCCTCGGGATGAAAGATGAGCCAGTGCATGGCAAAGAGGTTCCTCTGGAATAGACTGAGACATCTGGGGGACTCTTGGAATGGTGGTACGACCATGGAGTTCCTCTCGCCTTTCCTGTTGAGAGTGCCTCCTCTTGAGATGCGCCGGGAACGCCGGGAATTCTTTCCCGTTGAAAGCAGGGAAAGGATCCCTCATCTCGAGCTACGAGGGGGAAACGGGGCTCCTCTGGATGTGGGCGGGACCATCGTGCTTCCTCTCGAGTGGAGACGGGTATGGCGGTGAACTTCTTGAGTTGCAGCAAGGGTGTGAAAGACCCTTTCGAAGTTCCAGAGGTTACGTGTCATTAGTCTCCAGACGCCTCTTCGGAAATAGGCCTCATCTCTCCTGGAAGGAAGAACTTCCTGGATTTTCTCGAGATGCGGCGGGTGTTCTCGAGTTACGACGGGGACCTCAGGGACCCGCCCTGGTGGCCTCAGGAGAGGCCAGTCCCCATGCGAGTTGCTAGGGGGCCTCTCGGGATTCCTCTCCCGTCGATACCGGGGCCAAAAACCTTGTGTGGAGTCAGGGCCGGAACCGAGGATTCCTCTCAGGGGCTGACATGGATCTTTGGGTACTTCTGGAGTCTCCCCAGGGGAGTCAGGCCTCGTCTCGAGTGGGGGCATGCACGTGCGCTTTCCTTCCCGGCTGTAGCAGCAATGTCACGCTTCCCGTCGCGTGGATCAAAGGATCTGTGGTTTTCCCTCTAGGCTTTCCCTCGAGGCTTTCCCACAGGGCTGTCCCACGTGCCACTGTGGTGTGAGTCGATCCTCGGCGTGAAAGATGAGACAGTGAAGGGAAAAGAGGTTCCTCTAGAATGGACTGAGACATCTGGGGGATTCTTGGAATGGTGGTACGACCAAGGAGTTCCTCTCGCCTTTCCTGTTGAGAGTGCTTCCTCTTGAGATGCGACGGGAACGCCGGGAATTCTTTCCCGTTGAAAGCAGGGAAAGGATCCCTCATCTCGAGCTACGAAGGGGTAACGGGACACCTCTGGATGTGGGCGGGACCATCGTGCTTCCTCTCGAGTGGAGACGGGTATGGTGGTGAACTTCTTGAGTTGCAGCAAGGGTGTGAAAGACCCTTTCGAAGTTCCAGAGGTTAGGTGTCATTAGTCTCCAGGCGCCTCATTGGAAATAGGCCTCATCTCGCCTGGAAGGGAGTACTTCCTGGATTTTCTCGAGTTGCGGCAGGTGTTCTCGAGTTACGACGGGGACCTCAGGGACCCGCCCTCCTGGCCTCAGGAAAGGCCAGTCCCCATGCGAGTTGCTAGGGGGCCTCTCGGGATTCCTCTCCAGTCGATACCGGGACAAAAAACCTTGTGTGGAGTCAGGGCCGGAAACTGAGGATTCCACTCAGGGGATGACATGGATCTTTGGGTACTTCTGGAGTCTCCCCAGGGGAGTCAGGCCTCGTCTCGAGTGGGGGAATGTACGTCCGCTTTCCTCCCGAGCTGTAGCCGCAGTGTCACCCTTAACGTCGCGTGGATCACGGGATCTGTGGTTTCCCTCGAGGCTTTTCCACCAGGCTTTCCCACAGGGCTGTCCCAAGTGCCACCGTGGTGTGACTCGATCCTCAGCATGAAAGACGAGCCAGTGCAGGGAAAAGAGGTTCCTCTGGAATGGAATGAGACATCTGGGGGACCCTTGGAATGGTGGCACGAAGCTGGAGTTCCCCTCGCCTTTCCTGTTGAGAGCGCCACCTCTTGAGATGCGTTGGGAACGCTGGGAATTCTTTCCCAAAGAAGCAACGAAAGGATCCCTCATCTCAAGCTACGAGGCGGATACGGGGATCCTCTGGATGTGGGTGGGGCCCTCGTGCTTCCTCTCGAGTGGAGACAGTTATGGTGGTGAACTTCTTGAGTTGCAGCAAGACTGTGAAGGACCCTTTCAAAGTTCGAGAGGTGAGGTGTGATTAGCCTCGAGACGCCTCAGTGGAAATGGGCCTCATCTCTCCTGGAGAGGAGAACTTCCTGGATTTTCTCGAGTTGCGGCAGGTGTTCTCGAGTTACGAAGGGGACCTCAGGGACCCGTTCTGGTGGCCTCAGGAAAGGCCAGTCCGATGCGAGTTGCTAGGGGCCCTCTCGGAATTACTCTCCCATCGATGTCGCGGCCTTAAACCTTGTGTGGAGTCAGCGTCTGAGCCTGAGGATTCCTCTCCGGTGCTCACATGGATCTTTGGTACTTCTGGAGTCTCCTCCGGGGAGTCAGTCCTCGTCTCCATTTGGGGCATGCACATGCGCTTTCTTCCCGAGCTGTAGCAGCGGTGTCATGCTTCCGGTCTTGTGGATCAAGGGATCTGTGGCTTTCCCTCGAGGCTTTCCCACAGGGCTGTCCCACGTGCCACGTTGATGTGAGTCGATCCTCGGCATAAAGGACGAGCCAGTGCAGGGAAAAGAGGTTCCTCTGGAATGGACTGAGACATCTGGGGAATCTGGGAATGGTGGCACGTCCCTGGAGTGCCTATCGCCTCTCCTATTTAGAGCTCCTCCTCTTGAGATCCGACGAGAATGCAGGGCATTCTTTCCGGTTGATGCAGGGAAAGGATCCGTCAACTCGAGCTTCGAGGCAGAAACCGGGCTCCTCTGGATGTGGGCGGGACCCTTGTGCTTCCTGTCAAGTTGAGACGGGTATGGCGGGGAACTTCTTGAGTTGCAACAAGGGTGTGAAGGACCCTTTCTAAGTTCCAGAGTTTAGATGTGATTAGCCTCCATACGCCTCAGTGGAAATGGCCCTCATCTCGCCTGGAGGGGAGAATTTCTTGGATTTTCTCGAGTTGCGGCAGGTGTTCTCGAGTTACGACGGGGACCCGCTCTGGTGGCCTCAGAAAAGGCCAGTCCCCACGCGAGTTGCTAGGGTGTCTCTCGGGAATCCTCTCCCGTTGATTCCGGGGCCTTAGAACATGTGTGGAGTCGGATCCAACCTGAGGATTCCTCTCTGATGCTGACATGGATCTTGGGGTACTTCTGGAATCTCCCCATGGGAGTCAGTCCTCGTCTCCAGTGGGGGCATGCATGTGCACTTTCCTCCCGAGCTGTAGCAGCAATGTCACGATTCCCGTCGCGTGGATCAAGGGATCTGTGGCTTTCCCTCGAGGCTTTCCCAAAGGGCTGTCCCACGTGCCACCATGGTGTGAGTCGATCCTCGGCGTGAAAGACAAGCCAGCGCAGGGAGGAGAGGTTCCTCTGGAATGGACTGAGACATCTGGGGGACTCTTGGAATGGTGGCACGACCCTGAAGTTCCTCTCGCCTTTCCTGTTGAGAGTGCCTCCTCTTGAGATGCGACGGGAACGCCGGGTATTCTGTCCCGATGAAGAATGGAAAGGAATCCTCATCTCCAGCTACGAGGTGGAAACGGGGCTCCTCTGGATATGGGTGAGACCCTCGTGTGCCGGGGTCCAGCCCCGGTGTATCAAGGGAATTCGAAGGGTGGACGGCGTTGGCGTGGAAAGACTTATTTATTAATATAAGATTAGATTAAGAAACTATAGTGCAGTAGGAAGATTAAGTGGAGAAAGAGGGCTGAATAGCTTGGTTTACGCGGAAGACCAATAAAATTCCAGACAAGGAATTTGCACCATCTACGTTGGGCCACCCGTGCCCACTTGAATATCTAAGGGTGCCTCGCCTTAAGCTCCCTTTTGCGCGGATCTTAATAACCAGGGCAAATAAGTAGACCTGGCGAGCCTCCGCGCCCCAGATGGAAATTCAGCCTGAAATTAAAGTAAAGAGCACAGGGAAGAAAAGGGAGAGAAAAAGAGAGAGAGAGAGACACGAGGGGAGCCAGATTCCCAAGAAACCAGGCCGAGACTAGTCTGAGAAACTGGTCTGAGAATCTGGTCCCGTCCTTTATTGTTCAGAAGGCCTTTTATACTTTTGATAAAACATGGAGATCAATGGGTAACACAAAGTTATGCAGCTTTAGCAGTCCAGACTCTTATCAAAACTAGGCTTTTTTCTCTACATACCTAATTGTATACACAAGTCTTAGGTAATTTACATCATCTTCCAGCCAAAAGGGCCAATTAACATTTTACAGCCTTTTTTCTGATAAGGGTTTGTCAACCACAAGACTTATTTGTGTTGATCTTCCCAAGGTCTGGTGCCACTCTCAGAAAGCACTAAATAAAGTTACATTCTTACACAGCAAGGATACAGCAACTTATAACAAGTAGAGGGAGTACAGTGATTTACAGCAAAAGAGAAGCAATTAACTCAAAAGTCTAGTGTTGCTAACATCAAAAACTACGTATCTTTTTTTACATCTTGCTTACATTAACATCCTTCCAGGTGCCTAAAAGATAAAGAATAAGGAGGTCTGGCAGCAACCATTCAGTCAACAGTGAAAACCCTCTACCAATATAATTTTTAACTCTTTAGAAAAGGCTCTGTATCTTTAAGATGCTTTTAAGCTTTGTGCCTCCCGCGGTTGGAGGGCTGTAAGCAATTCACAAGCTGCAAGAGGTCTGGGGAACCTGTTAGGCAGGCTAGAGAGGTATCAGAGGGGTTTAACTGAAACATCCCTTTCAAATGCAGAAGACTAAAACCCTGAATTGACTTTTTCCCAGAGAATATCAGAAAAGTGGAAAAGAAGAGCACAAAAGCCGGCAGATTTTTGTTGGGGTACATGCTTAGGAATTTCCAGAGGGGTCCCTGAAGTCTGAGCATGCCTTGCGTATGTCAGCTTCCTTCCTCATGACCTTGTCACGGGCGGGATTCCTCACACTGGCTCCCGGCACTCGTGCTTCCTCTCGAGTGGAGACAGGTATGTCGGGGAACTTCTTGATTTGCAGCAAGAGTGTGAAGGACCCTTTCGAAGTTCCAGAGGTTAGATGTGATTAGCCTCAAGACGCCGCAGTGGAAATGGGCCTCATCTCGCCTGGAGGGGAGAACTTCCTGGATTTTCTCGAGTTGCGGCAGGTGTTCTCGAGTTACGACGGGGACCACAGGGACCCGCCCTGTTGGCCTAAGGAATGGCCAGTCCCCATGCGAGTTGATAGGGGGCTTCTCGGGATTCCTCTCCCGTCGATGCCGGGGCCTTAGACTTGCGTGGAGACGGGGCAGAAATCTGAGGATTCTTCTCTGGTGCTGACAGGGATCTTGGGGTACTTCTGGAGTCTCCCCAGGGGAGTCAGTCCTCGTCTCGACTGGGGGCATGCACGTGCGCTTTCCTCCCGAGCTGTAGCAGAGTGTCATGCTTCACGTCACAGGGATCAAGGGATCTGTAGATTTCACTCCAGGCTTTCCCACGAGGTTATCCCACAGGCCGTCGCACGTGCCACCGTGGTGTGAGTTGATCCTCGGCGTGAAAGACGAGCCAGTGCAGGGAAAACAGGTTCTTCTGGAATGGACTGAGACATCTGGGGGACTCTTGGAATGGTGGCACGACCCTGGAGTGCCTCTCGCCTTTCCTGTTGAGAGCGCCTCTGCTTGAGTTGCGACAGGAACGCCTGGAATTCTTTCCCAACGAAGCCTGAAAGGATCCCTCATCTCGAGCTGCGACGCGGAAACGGGGCTCCTCTGGATGTGGGCGGGACCCTCGTGCTTCCTCTCGACTGGAGACAGGTATGTCGGGGAACTTCTTGAGTTGCAGCAAGAGTGTGAATGACGCTTTAGAAGTTCCAGAGGTTAGGTGTGATTAGCCTCGAGACGCCTCAGCGGAAATGCTCCTCATTTCGCTTGGAGGGGAGAACTTCTTGGATTTTCGCGAGTTGCGGCAGGTGTTCTCGCGTTACGACGGGGACCTCAGGGACCCGCTCTGGCGGCCTCAGGAAAGGCCAGTCCTCATGTGAGTTGCTAAGGGGCCTCTCGGGATTCCTCTCCCGTCGATGCCGGGGCCTTAGAACTTGTGTGGAGTCGGGGCCGGAACCGGAGGATTCCCCTTCGGTGCTGACATCGATCTTGGGGTACTTCTGGAGTCTCCCCAGGAGAGTCAGTCCTCGTCTGCAGTGGGGGCATGCAAGTGCGCTTTACTCCCGAGCTGTAGCAGCAGTGTCACGCTTCAGGTCGCGTGGATCAAGGGATCTGTGGCTTTCCCTCGAGGTTTTCTCATGAGGCTTTCGTACAGGGCTCTCCCACGTGCCACCGTGGTGTAATTCGATCCTCGGCGTGAAAGACGAGCCAGTGCAGGATAAACAGGTTCCTCTGGAATGGACTGAGACATATGGTGGACTCTTGGAATGGTGGCACGACCCTGGAGTGTCTCTCGCCTTTCCTGTTGAGAGTGCCTCCTCTTGAGAAGCAACGGGAACGCTGGGAATTCTTTCCTGTTGGTAGCAGGGAAAGGTTCCCTCATCTCAAGCTACGAGAGGGAAACCGGGCTCCTCTGGATGTGGGCGGGACCATCGTGCTTCCTCTGGAGTGGAGTCGGGTATGACGGGGAACTTCTTGAGTTTCAGCGAGGGTGTGAAGGACCCTTTCGAAGTTCCAGAGGGTAGGTGTGAATAGCCTCGAGACGCCTCATCGGAAATGAGCCTCATCTCGCCTGGAAAGGAGAACTTCCTGGATTTTCTAGAGTTGCGGCAGGAGTTCTCGAGTTACGACGGGGACCTCAGGGACCCGCTCTGGTGCCCTCAGGAAAGGCCAGTCCCCATGCGAGTTGCTAGGGCCCCACTCGGCATTCCTCTCCCATCGACGGCGGGGCCTAAGACCTTGTGTGGAGTCAGGGCCGAAACCTGAGGATTCCTTTCTGGTGCTGACATGGATCTTGGGTTATTTTGGTAGTCTCCCCAGGGGAGTCGGGCCTCGTCTCGAGTGGGGGCATGCACGTGCGCTTTCCTCCCGAGCTTTAGCAGCAGTGTCACGCTTCCCGTCAGGTGGACCAAGGGATCTGTTCCTTTCCCTGGAGGCTTTCCCACGAGGTTTACCCACAGGGCTGTCCCACGTGCCACCGTGGTGTGAGTCGATCCTCGGCGTGAAAGATGAGCCAGTGCAGGGAAAAGAGGTTCCTCTGGAATGGACTGAGACATCTTGGGGACTCTTGGAATGGTGGCACGACCCTGGAGTTCCTCTCGCCTTTCCTGTTGAGAGTGCCTCCGCCTGAGATGCGACGGGAACGCCGGGAATTCTTTCCCGTTGAAAGCAGGGAACGGATCCCTCATCTCGAGCAACGAGGCGGAAACGGGGCTCTTCTGGATGTGGGCGGGACCCTCGTGCTTCCTCTCGACTGGAGACGGTTATGTCAGGGAACTTCTTGATTTGCAGCAAGAGTTTGAATGACGCTTTAGAAGTTCCAGAGGTTAGGTGTGATTAGCCTCGAGACGCCTCAGCAGAAATGGTCCTCATCTCGCTTGGAGGGGAGAACTTCCTGGATTTTCTCGAGTTGCAGCACGTGTTCTCGAGTTACGATGGGGACCTCAGGGACTCGCTCTGGTGGCCTCAGGAAAGGCCAGTCCTCATGCGAGTTGCTTGGAGGCCTCTCGGGATTCCTCTCCCGTCAATCCTGGGGCCTTAGAATTTGTGTAGAGTCGTGACTGGAAGCTGAATATTCCTCTCCAGGTGCTGACATGGATCTTGGGGTACTTCTGGAGTCTTCCCAGGGGAGTCAGGCCTCGTCTCCACTGGGGGCATGCATATGCGCTTTCCTCCCGAGCTGTAGCAGCAGTGTCAAGCTTCCGGTCACGTGGATCAAGTGATCTGTGGCTTTCCCTCGAGGCTTTCACACGAGGCTTTCCCACTGGGCTGTCCCACGTGCCACTGTGGTGTAAGTCGATCCTAGGCGTGAAAGACAAGCCAGTGCAGGGAAAACAGGTTCCTCTGAGGTGGACTCATACATCTGGGTGACTCTTGGAATGGTGGCACGACCCTGGAGTTCCTCTCGCCTTTCCTGTTGAGAGCGCCTCCTCTTGAGATGCGACGGGAACGCCGGTAATTCTTTCCCGACGAAGCTGGGAAAGGATCCCTCATCTCGAGCTACAAGGCGGCAATGGGGCTCCTCTGGATGTGGGCGGGACGCTCGCACTTCCTCTCTAGTGGAGACGGGTATGTCGGGGAATTTCTTGAGTTGCAGGAATGGTGTGAAGGACCCTTTCGAAGTTCCATAAGTTATGTGTGATTAGTCTCGAGACGCCTCAACGGAAATGGGCCTCATCTCAGCTCGAGGGGAGAACCTCCTGGATTTCCTCGAGTTGCGGCAGGTGTTCTTGAGTTAAGATGGGAACCTCAGGGACCCGCTCTGGTGGCCTCAGGAAAAGCCTGCCCCATGCGAGTTGCTAGGGGTCCTCTCGGGATTCCTCTCCCGTCGATGCCGGGGCCTAAGACCTTGTGTGTAGTCAGGGGCTGAACCTGAGGATTCATCTCCAGTGCCGACATGGTTCTTGGGGTACTTCTGGAGTTTCCCCAGTGGAGTGAGTCCTTGTCTTGAGTGGGGGCATGCACATGCGCTTTCCTCCCGCGCTGTATCAGCAGTGTCACTCTTCCCGTCACGTGGATGAAGGGATCGATGGCTTTCCCTTGAGGCTTTAACACGAGGCTTTCCCACAGGGCTGTCCCATGTCCCACCGTGGTGTGAGTCGATCCTCGGCGTGAAAGATGAGCCTGTGCAGGGAAAACAGGTTCCCCTGGAATGGACTGAGACATCTGGGGGACTCTTGGAATGGTGGCACGACCCTGGAGTTCCTCTCGCATTTCCTGTTGAGAGCGCCTACTCTTGAGATGTGACGGGAACGCCGGGAATTCTTTCCCGACAAAGCAGGAAAAGGATCCCTCATCTCAAGCTACGAGGCGGAAACGGGGCTCCTCTGATTGTGGGCGGGACCCTCGTCCATCCTCTCGAGTGGAGACGGATATGTCAGGGAACTTCTTGAGTTGCAGCAAGGGTGTGAAGGACCCTTTCTAAGATCCAGAGGTTATGTATGATTAGCCTCGAGACGCCTCAGCAGAAATGGGCCTCATCTCGCCTGGAGTGGAGAACCTCCTGGATTTTCTCGAGTTGCCGCAGGTGTTCTCGAGTTACGACGAGGATATCAGGGACCCGCTCTGGTGGCCTCAGGAATGGCCAGTCCCCATGCTAGTTGATAGGGGGCTTCTCGGGATTCCTCTCCCGTCGATGCCGGGGCCTAAGACCTTGTGTGGAGTCGTGGCCGGGACCTGAGGACTCCTCTCCGGTGCTGACATGGATCTTGGGTTACTTCTGGAGTCTCCCCAGGAGAGTCAGGCGTCATCTGCAGTGGGGGCATGCACATGCGCTTTCCTCCCGAGATGTAGCAACAGGGTCATGCTTCCCGTCATGTGGACCAAGGGATCTGTGGCTTTCCCTCGAGGCTATCCAATGAAGCTTTCGCATAGGGCTCTTCCACGTGCCACCATGGTGTCAGTTCATCCTCGCCCTGAAAGACGAGCCAGTGCAGGGAAAAAAAGGTTCCTCTGGAATAGACTGAGATATCTGGGGGACTCTTCGAATGATGGCACAACCCTGGAGTTCCTCTCGCCTTTCCTGTTGAGAGCGCCTCCTCTTGAGATGCGACGGGAACGCCGGGAATTCTATCCCGACGAAGCAGGGGAAGGATCCCTCACCTGGATCTACGAGGAGGAAACGGTACTCCTCCGGATGTGGGCGGGACTCTCGTGCTTCCTCTCGAGTGGAGATGGGTATGTGGGGGAACTTCTTGAGTTTCAGCAAGGGTGTGAATGACCCTTTCGAAGTTCTATAGGTTAGGTGTTATTAGACTCGCGACGCCTCAGCAGAAATGGGCCTCATCTCGCCTGGAGAGGAAAACTTCCTGGATTTTCTCGAGTTGTGGCAGGTGTTCTAGAGTTACGACGGGGACCTCAGATACCCTCACTGGTGGCCTCAGGAAAGGCCAGTCCCCATGCGAGTTGCTAGGGGCCCTCTCGGGATTCCTCTCCCATCGATGCCGGGGCCTAACACCTTGTGTGGAGTCGCGGCCGGAGCCTGAGGACTCCTGTGCGGGGCTGACATGGATCTTGGGGTGCCTGTGGAGTCTCCCCAGGGGAATCAGTCCTCGTATCAAGTGGGGGCATGCACGTGCGCTTTCCTCCCAAGCTGTAGCAGCAGTGTCACGCTTCCCGTCACGTGGATCAAGGGATCTGCGGCTTTCCCTCGAGGCTTTCCCACGAGGCTTTCCCACAGGGCTGTCCCACGTGCCACCTTGGTTTGAGTCGATCCTGGGCGTGAAAAACGAGCCAGTGGAGGGAAAAGAGCTTCCTCTGGAATGGACTGAGACATCTGTGGGACTCTTGGAATTGTGGCACGACCCTGGAGTTCCTCTCGCCTTTCCTGTTGAGAGTGCCTCCTCTTGAGATGCGACGGGAACGCCGGGAATTCTTTCCCGCTCAAGCAGGGAAAGAATCCCTCATCTCGAGCTACAATGTGGAAACGGTGCTCCTCTGTACGTGGGCGGGACCATCGTGCTTCCTCTCGAGTGGAGACGGGTATGTCGGGGAACTTCTTGAGTTGCAGCAAGGGTGTGAAGGACACTTTCGAAGTTCCAGAGGGTAGGTGTGATTAGCCTCGAGATGCCTCATCGGAAATGGGCCTCATCTCGCCTGGAGGGGAGAACCTTCTGGATTGCCGGGGTCCAGCCCCGGTGGACCCAGGGAATTTGAAGGGTGGATGGCGTTGGCGTGGAAAGACTTGTTTGTTCATCAATATAAGATTATATTAGAAACTATAGTGTAGTAAGAAGATTAAGTGGAGGAAGAGGGCTGAATAGCTTGGTTTATGCGGAAGACCAATAAAATTCCAGCAAGGAATTTGCACCATCTACGTTGGGGCACCGGCACCCACTTCAATATCTAAGCGTGCCTCGCCTTAAGCTCCGTTTCGCGCGGGTCTTAACAGCCAGGGCAAGTAAGTAGACCTGGCGAGCCTCCAGGCCCCAATGTGGAAATTCAGCCTGAAATTAAAGTAAAGAGCAGAGAGGGAAAGGGAGAGAAGAAGAGAGAGAGAAACACACGGGGGGAGCCAGATTCTCAAGAAACCAGGCCCAGAGCCGAGTTCGAGAATCTGGTCTGAGAATCTGGTCAGAGAAGCTGGTCTGCTCCTTTATTGTTCAGAAGGCCTTTTATACTTTTGATAAAACATGGAGATCAATGGATAACACAAAATTATGTAGCGTTCGCAGCCCAGACTCTTTCTATACATCATTTTGTGTACAAAAGGTCTCAGGTGATTTACATTATCTTCTGGCCAAGAGGCTTGTTAACACTTTTTGGCTCTCTTCCTTAATGAATGTTAATATTGTTTCCCCTGAAGTGTTTTTTCTTTAATCTGCATCTCCTTAAAAGTGCTAAAGTTGCATCTCTATAGAACAAAGGTGCAGTGGGTTATAACAAAGAAAGTACTTAATTCAAAGATCTAATGTTGCTAATACAAGGTCTACTACTTGTTTTTCTATATGCCAACTATATCTAAAAACAAAGGATATGAAAATTTGGCAGCAAGCATGGACTCAACAAATGAAACTTTTAATCAGTCGTATTCTAAAGATTTTGACTCTTCAGAAGCCCCTACATTCCTTGGATGTTTTAACCTTCCTGTGCCTCCTGCGGTCAGGAGGCCTCAAACAATCCCATGCGCAGCTGTACGAGTCCTGCAGGCAGGCTAGAAAGCCATCAGAGGGGTTTTTTGGATTGAAACACTCTTTCAAATGTAGAAGACTAAAGCCCTAAATTGACTTTTTCCAGAAAATGTCAGAAGAGTGGAAAAGCAGAGCACAAAAGCCGGCAGATTTTTGTTGGGGTACATGCTTAGGAACTTCCAGAGGGGTCCCTGAAGTCTGAGCACGCCTTGCGTATGTAGCTTCCTTCCTGATGACCTTGTCATGGGCGGGATCCCTCACACTGGCTCCCGGCACTGGATTTTCTCAAGTTGTGGCATTTCTCGAGTTGTGGATTTTCTTGAGTTATGACGGGGACCTCAGGGACCCGAACTGGTGGCCTCAGGAAAGGCCAGTCCCCAAACGAGTTGCTAGGAGGCCCGCGGGATTCCTCACCAGTCGATGTCGGGGCCTAAAACCTGTGTGGAGTCGGGGCCAAAACCTGAGGATTCCTTGCCAGTGCTGACATGAATGATGGGGCACTTCTGGAGTCTCCACAGGGGAGTCAGTCATCGTCTCGAGTGGGGGCTTGCCCGTCCGATTTCCTCCCGAGCAGTGGCACCAGTTTCACTCTTCCCGTTGCGTAGATCAAGGGATCTGTGGATTTCCCTCGAGGATTTCCCAAGAGGATTTCCCACAGGGCTGTCCCTCGTGCCACCGTGGTGTCAGGTAATCCTCGGCGTGAAAGTCGAGGCAGTGCAGAAAAAAGAGGTTCCTCTGGAATGGACTGAGAAATCTGGGGGACTCGGAATGGTCGACGAGCCTGGAGTTCCTCTCACCTTTCCTGTTGAGCGGGCCTCCTCTTCAGGTTCGACGGGAAGGCCGGGAATTCTTTCCCGACGAAGCAGGGAAAGGATCCCTCATCTCAAGCTACAAGGCGGCGACGGGGCTCCTCTGGATGTGGGAGGGACACTCGGGCTTCCTCTCGAATGGAGACGGGTATTTCGGGGAACTGCATGAGGTGCAGCAAGGGTGTGAAGGACCCTTTCGAAGTTCCAGAGTTTAGGTGTGATTAGCCTCGAGTGGCGTCAGTGGAAATGGGCCTCATCTCGCCTGGAGGGGTGAACCTACTGGATTTTCTCGAGATGCAGCAAGTGCTCTCCAGTTACTAAGGGGACCTCAGAGGACCGCTCTGGTGGCCTCAGGAAAGGCCAGTCCCCATACGAAGTGCTAGGAGGCCCGCGGGATTCCTCTCCAGTCGATGCCAGGGCCTAAAACCTGTGTGGAGTCGGGGCCGAAACCTGAGGATTCCTCGCCAGTGCTGACATGGATGATGGGGCACTTCTGGAGTCTCCACAGGGGAGTCAGTCGTCGTCTCGACTGGAGGCATGCACGTCCACTTTCCTCCCGAGCTATAGCAGCAGTTTCACGCTTCCTGTTGCGTGGATCAAGGGATCTGTGGCTGTCCCTCGAGGCTTTCCCACGAGGATTTCCCACAGGGCTGTCCCACCTGCCACCATGATGTGACTCGATGATCAGCGTGAAAGTCGAGGCAGTGCAGAGAAAAGAGGTTCCTCTGGAATGGACTGAGAAATCTGGGGGACTCGGAATGGTCGCACGAGCCTGGAGTTCCTCTCATCTTTCCTGTTGAGCGCGCCTCCTCTTCAGATTCGACGGGAAGGCCGGGAATTCTTTCCCGACGAAGCAGGGAAAGGATTCCTCATCCCGAGCTACGAGGCGGCAACGAGGCTCCTCTGGATGTGGGCGGGACACTCGGGCTTCCTCTCGAGTGGAGACGGGTATGTCGGGGAACTTCTTGAGTTGCCGGAAAGGTGTGAAGGACCCTTTCGAAGTTCCAGAAGTTAGGTGTGATTATCCTCAAGCGGCGTCAGCGGAAATGGGCCTCATCTCGCCTGGAGGGGAGAACCTCCTGGATTTTCTCGAGATGCGGCAGGTGCTCTCCAGTAACTATGGGGACCTCAGGGACCAACTCTGTTGGCCTCAGGAAGGGCCAGTAGCCATGCGAGTTGCTAGGGGGCCCCTCGGGATTCCTCTCCAGTCAGGGCCGGGGCCTAAGACCCTGTGTGGACTCGGGACCGGAACCGAAGGATTCCTCTCCAGTGCTGACATGAATCTTGGGTAATTCTGGAGACTACACAGGGGAGTCAGTCATCGTCTCGAGTGGGGGAATGCACGTCCGCTTTCCTCCTGAGCTGTAGCAGCAGTCACACGCTTCCCGTCGCGTGGATCAAAGGATCTGTGGCCTTCCCTCGAGGTTTTCCCATGAGGATTTCCCACAGGACTATCCCACGTTCCACCGTGATGTGACTCGATCCTCAGCGAGAAAGTCTTGGCAGTGCCGGAAAATAGGTGCCTCTGGAATGGACTGAGACATCTGGGGGATTCGGATGGTGACACGACCCTGGAGTTACTCTCGCCTTTCCTGTTGAGCGGGCCTCCTCTTGAGATGTGACCAGAATGCCGGGAATTCTTTCCTGACGAAGCAGGGAAAGGATCCCTCATCTCAAGCTACGAGGTGGATCGAGGCTCCTCTGGATGTGAGCGGGATCCTCGTGCTTCCTCTCGAGGGGAGACGGATATGTCGGGGAACTTCTTGAGTTGCAGCAAGGGTGTGAAGGACCCTTTCGAAGTTCCAGAGGTTAGGTGTGATTAGCCTCGAGACGCCTCAGCGGAAATGGGCCTCATCTCGCCTGGAGGGGAGAACCTCCTGGATGTTCTCGAGTTGTGGCAGGTGCTCACGAGTTACGACGGGGACCTCAGGGACCCGCTCTGGTGGCCTCAGGAAAGGCCAATCCCCATGCGAGTTGCTCGGGGGACCATCGGGATTCCTCTCCAGTCGATGCTGGGCCTAAGACCTCGTGAGGAGTCAGGGCCAGAACCTGAGGATACGTCTCCATTGCTGACATGAATCTTGGGTAATTCTGGAGTCTCCACAAGGGAGTAAGTCGTCATCTCGAGTGGGGGCATGCACGTCCGCTATCCTCCCGAGATGTAGCAGCAGTGTCACGCTTCCTGTCGCGTGGATCAAGGAATCTGTGGCCTTCCCTCCAGGCTTTCCCACGAGGATTTTCCACAGGGCTGTCCCACATGCCACCGTGGTGTAGGTCGATCCTCGTCGTGAAAGTCGAGGCAGTGCAGGGAAACAGATTCCTCTGGAATTGACTGAGACATCCGGGGGACTCGGATGGAAGCACGATGCTGGAGTTCCTCTCACCTTTCCTGTTGAGCACGCCTCCTCTTGAGATGCGACCATAATGCCGGGAATTCTTTCCAGAAGAAGCAGGGAAAGGATCCCTCATCTCGAGCAAAGGTGCAGAAACGGGGCTCCTCTGGATGTGGGCGGGTCCCTCGTACTTCCTCGTCAGTGGAGACCGGTATGTCATGGAACTTTTTGAGTTGCAGCAAGGGTGTGAAGGACCCTTTCGAAGTTCCAGAGGTTAGGTGTGATTAGCCTCGAGATGCCTCAGCGGAAATGGGTCTCATCTCGCCTGGAGGGGAGAACCTCCTGGATTGCCAGGGTCCAGCCCCGGTGGAACCAGAGTATTTGAAGGGTGGATGGCGTTGGCGTGGAAAGACTTGTTTATTCATCAATATAAGATTATAGTAAGAAACTATCGTGTAGTAAGAAGATTAAGTGGAGGAAGAGGGCTGAATAGCTTGGTTTATGCGGAAGACCAATAAAATTCCAGACAAGGAATTTGTACCATCTACGTTGGGGCACCGGCGCCCACTTGAATATCTAAGGGTGCCTCTCCTTAAGCTCCCTTTCACGCAGGTCTTAACAGCCAGGGCAAGTAAGTAGACCTGGCGAGCCTCTGCGCCCTAGGTGGAGATTCAGCCTGAAATTAAAGTAAAGAGCAGAGAGGGAAAGGGAGAGAAGAAGAGAGAAAGAAAGACACGGGGGGAGCCAGATTCCCAAGAAACCAGGCCGAGAGCCCAGTTCGAGAATCTGGTCCGAGAAGCTGGTCCGCTCCTTTATTGTTCAGAAGGCCTTTTATACTTTTGATAAAACATGGAGATCAATGGGTAACACAAAATTATGTAGCGTTCGCAGCCCAGACTCTTTCTATACATCATTTTGTGTACAAAAGGTCTCAGGTGATTTACATTATCTTCTGGCCAAGAGGCTTGTTAACACTTTTTGGCTCTCTTCCTTAATGAATGTTATTTTTTTTTTCCCCATGAAGTGTTTTTCTTTAATCTGCATCTCCTCGAAAGCGCTAAAGTTGCATCTCTATAGAACAAAGGCACAGTGGGTTGTAACAAAGAAGGTACTTAACTCAAAGATCTAATGTTGCTAATACAAGGCCTACTACTTGTTTTTCTATATACCAACTATATCTAAAAACAAAGGATATGAAAATTTGGCAGCAAGCATTGACTCAACAAATGAAACCTTTCATCGGTCCTATTCTAAAGATTTTGACTCTTCAGAAGCCCCGACATTCCTAGGATGTTTTAAGCTTCCTGTGCCTCCTGCGGTCAGGAGGCCTCAAACAATCACATGTGCAGCTGTACGAGTCCTGCAGGCAGGCTAGAAAGCCATCAGAGGGGTTTTTTGGATTGAAACACTCTTTCAAATGTAGAAGACTAAAGCCCTAAATTGACTTTTTCCAGAAAATGTCAGAAGAGTGGAAAAGCAGAGCACAAAAGTCGGCAGATTTTTGTTGGGGTACATGCTTAGGAATTTCCAGAGGGGTCCCTGAAGTCTGAGCACGCCTTGCGTATGTAGCTTCCTTCCTGATGACCTTGTCACGGGCGGGATTCCTCACACTGGCTCCCGGCACTGGATTTTCTCGAGTTGTGGCACGTACTCTCGAGTTACGACGGGGACCTCAGCGACCCGCTCTGGTGGCCTCAGGAAAGGCCAGTCTCCATACGAGTTGCTAGGAGGCCCGCGGGATTCCTCTCCAGTGGATGCCAGGGCCTAAAACCTGTGTGGAGTCGGGGCCGAAATCTGAGGATTCCTTGCCAGTGCTGACATGTATGATGGGGCACTTCTGGAGTCTCCACAGGGGAGTCAGTCGTCGTCTCGAGTGGGGGCTTGCCCGTCCGCTTTCCTCTCGAGCAGTGGCACCAGTTTCATGCTTCCCTTTTGGTGGATCAAGGGATCTGTGGCTTTCCCGCGAGGCTTTCCCATGAGGATTTCCTACAGGGCTGTCCCACGTGCCACCGTGGTGTCAGTCGATCCTCGGCATGAAAGTCGAGGCAGTGCAGAGAAAAGAGGTTCCTCTGGAATGGACTGAGAAATCTGGGGGACTCGGAATGGTCGCACAAGCCTGGAGTTCCTCTCACCTTTCCTGTTGAGCGCGCCTCCTCTTCAGATTCGACGGGAAGGCCGGGAATTCTTTCCCGACGAAGCAGGGAAAGGATTCCTCATCCCGAGCAATGAGGCGGCAATGGGGCTCCTCTGGATGTAGGCGGGACACTCGGGCTTCCTCTCGAGTGGAGACGGATATTTCGGGAAACTTCGTGAGGTGCAGCAAGGGTGTGAAGGACCCTTTTGAAGTTCCAGAGTTTAGGTGTGATTAGCCTCGAGCGGCGTCAGCAGAAATGGGCCTCATCTCGCCTGGAGGGGAGAACCTCCTGGATTTTCTCGAGATGCGGCAGGTGCTCTCCAGTTACTACGGGGACCTCAGGGACCCACTCTGGTGGCCTCAGGAAAGGCCAGTAGCCGTGCGAGTTGCTAGGGGGCCCCTCAGGATTCCTCTCCAGTCGAGGCCGAGGCCTAAGACCTTGTGTGGACTCGGGACAGGAACCTGAGGATTCCTCTCCAGTGCTGACATGAATCTTGGGTAATTCTGGAGTCTACACAGGGGACTCACTCGTCGTCTCGAGTGGGGACATGCACGTCCGCTTTCCTCCCGAGGTGTAGCAGCAGTCACACGCTTCCCGTCGCGTGGACCAAGGGATCTGTGGTCTTCCCTCGAGGCTTTCCCACGAGGATTTCCCACAGAGATGTCCCACGTTCCACCGTGATGTGACTCGATCCTCGGCGAGAAAGTCTTGGCTGTGCAGGGAAAAAAGGTGCCACTGGAATGGACTGAGACATCTGGGGGACTCGGATGGTGACACGACCCTGGAGTTCCTCTCCCCATTCCTGTTGAGCTCGCCTCCTCTTGAGTTGTGACGGGAACGCCGGGAATTCTTTCCCGACAAAGCAGGGAAAGGATCCCACATCTCGAGCTACGAGGTGGAAACGGGGCTCCTCTGAATGTAGGCGGGACCCTCGGGCTTCCTCTCGAGGGGAGACGGGTATGACAGGGAACTTCTTGAGTTGCCGGAAAGGTGTGAAGGACCCTTTCGAAATTCCAGAGGTTAGGTGTGATTAGCCTCGAGTCGCCTCAGCGGAAATGGACCTCATCGCGCCTTAAGGGGATAACCTCCTGGATTATCTCGAGTTGGGGCAGGTGCTCTCGAGTTACAACGGGGACATCAGAGAACCCCTCTGGTGGCCTAAGGAAAGACTAATCCCCATGCGATTCGCTATGGGGCCCTTCGGGATTCCTCTCCAGTCGAGGCCGGGCCCTAAGACCTTGTGTGGACTCGGGACCGGAACCTGAGGATTCCTCTCCAGTGCTGACATGAATCTTGGCTCACTTCTGGAGGCTCCACAGGGGAGTCAGTCGTCGTCTCGAGTGGGGGCATGCACGTCCGCTTTCCTCCCGAGCTGTAGAAACAGTGTCACACTTCCCGTCGCGTGGATCAAGGGATCTGTGGCTTTCCCTCGAGGCTTTCCCACGGGGCATTCCCACAGCGCTGTCCCACGTGCCACCGTTGTGTGAGTCGATCCTCAGCGTCAAAGTCGAGGCAGTTCAGGGAAAACAGGTTCTTCTGGAATGGACTGAGACATCTGGAGTACTCTTGGAATGTTGGCACGACTCTGGACTTCCTCTCGCCTTTCCTGTTGAGAGCAGCTCCTCTTGAGATGCGACTGGAATGCCGGGAATTCTTTCCTGATGAAGCAGAGACAGGATTGCTCATCTCGAGATACGAGGCCAAAACTGGGTTCCTCTGGATATGGGAGGGACCCTCGTGCTTTCTCTCGAACGGAGATGGGTATGTCAGGGTGCTTCTTGAGTTGCAGTAAGGGTGTGAAGGACCCTTTCGAGGTTCCAGAGGGAAGGTGTGATCAGCCTCGAGACGCCTCAGTGGAAATGGGCCTCATCTCCCCCAGAGGGGCGAACCTCCTGGATTTTCTCGTGTTGGGGCAGGTGCTCTCGACTTACGACGGGGACCTCAGGGAACCTCTCTGGTGGCCTCAGGAAAGGCCAGTCACCATGCGAGTTGCTAGGGGGCCCCTCGGGATTCCTCTCCAGTAGATGCCAGGGCCTAAGAACTTGTGTGGTGTCGGACCGGAACCTGAGGATTCTTCTCCAGTGCTGACATGGATCTTGGGGTACTTCTGGAGTCTCCACAGGGGAGTCAGTCCTCGTCTCGGGTTGGGTCATGCACGTCCGCATTCCTCCCCAGCTGTAGCAGCTGTGTCACGCTTGATGTCGCGTGGATCAAGGGATCTCTGGCTTTCCCTCGAGGCTTTCCCACAGGGCTGTTCCACGTGCCACCGTGGTGTGAATAGATTCTCGGCGTGAAAGTCGAGGCAGTTCATGAAAAACAGGTTCCTCTGGAATGGACTGAGACATCTGGGGGAGTCTTGGAATGGTGGCTCAATCCTGGAGTTCCTCTCGCCTTTCCTGTTGAGAGCGCCTCCTCTTGAGATGCGATGGGAACGCCGGGAATTCTTTCCCGACAGAGCACGGAAAGGATCCCTCATCTCGAGCTCCGAGGCGGAATCGTTGCTCCTCTGGATGTGGGCGGGAGCCTCGTGCTTCCTCTCCAGTGGAGACGGGTATGTCGGGGAATTTCTTAAGTTGCAGCAAGGGTGTGAAGGACCCTTTCAAAGTTCCAGAGGGAAAGTGTGATTAGCCTCGAGACGTCTCAGCGGAAATGGGCCTCATCTCGCCTGGAGTGGAGAATCTCCTGGAGTTTCTCGAGTTGCGGCAGGTGCACTCGAGTTACGATGGGGACCTCAAGGACCCGCTCTGTTGGCCTCAGAAATGGCCAGTCCCCATGCGAGTTGCTATTGGGCCCCTCGTGATTTCTCTCCAATCGATTCCAGGGCCTAAAACCTTGTGTGATGTTGGTCCGGAACCTGAGGATTCCTCTCCAGTGCTGACATGGATCTTGGTGTTCTTCTGGAGTCTTCCCAGGGGTTTCCGTCCTGGTCCTGAAGGGGGCATGCAGGTACACTTTCCTCCCGAGCTGTAGCTGCTGTGTCAGGCTTCCCGTCATGTGGATCAAGGGATCTGTGGCTTTCCCTTGAGGTTTTCCCACGTGTCTTTCGCACAGGTCTGTCACACGTGACACCATGTGTGAATCGATACTCGGCGTGAAATTCGAGGCAGTGCAGGGAAATCAGGTCCCTCGGAGTGGGTTGAGACATTTGGGGGACTTTTGCACTGGGGCACAAACCCTGTAGTTCCTCTTGACTTTCTCATTTAGACCGCCTACTCTTGAGATGCGACGGGAACGCCAGGAATCCTTTTCTGACGAAGCAGAGAAAGGATCCCTCATCTCGATTACGAGGTGGAAACAAGGCTCTTCCTGATGTTTCCTGAGCCCTCTTTCTTCCTCTTGAGTGGAGACGGGATTGTTGGTGAACTTCCTGAGTTGCAGCAAAAATGTGAAGGACCATTTGGAAGTCCTAGAGGGAAGGTGCGTTTTGCCAGGATATGCCTCAGCATTAAAGGGCCTCATCTCTCCTGGACGCCTCCAGCGTGTTTGTCTCAGGGGCTGCTTCCGCTGAGCTGTGGCTGTGGGCCGGAACCCAGACATGCAGGGCCAGGCCGAAACCACCTGTACACGTCTCTGATGGGAAGAGAGCGCTCGGGAACCCACGTTTCTCAGGCACCTGCTTGGCGCCCACAGAGTCAGCCTCCGGGTGTTGGGGGCTGCAGACCCCATCCACAGCCCCAGGGAGCCTGGTGCTCTCCGTGCAGCGGTGAGTCTGGGCGACCAAATAAAGGCTGTAGAAGCCCTGCAGTTTCACTTCCCTTCCATCTGACAGACCTCTAACTGCTGTAGCCCTCGGCAGGTTGGAACCCACTGGCCCCTAACCCATCCACAAGGACGCCTGGGGAATAGGTTCAAAGGCAAAGAAGGAGCGTAGCTGAGGCCAGGAAGGCACCAGCGGCGTCTCCCAACCTCGCACAGCCTGCTCCTTCCTGGGCAGTAAGCCTAGCATCGAGGCAAGTCTGGGAAAGGCTCGCCCAGGACAAAACTGCCTCGCGCCCTGGGTTGTGCCAGATCGGGACTCTGAGCCGAGCTGGAGCTCTGCCATACTGGAGGCGCACTCGGCTCTGCCCAAGCAGGGCTTGCAGCCGCACGCGGCTGGGCTGGCTCATCTTCCCCTGAGGAGGCTCCATCCCCGCATGCTGTCCACTCGGCTTCCAGGCTGGGACGCCCAGCTCCTCCTGCAGGTCTTAGCTCAGGGGCTGCTTCCCCTGATCTGTGGCTGTGGGTGGGGACCAGACACGCAGCTGCAGGCCCCAACCACCTGCACAGGTCTCTGCTGGGGAGGAAAGCACTAGGGAACCTACGTCTGACAGGCACCTGCTTGGAGCACACCGAGTGAGTCTCTGGTAGTGGGGACTGCAGACCCCAGGCAGGGGCCCAGTGTACCTGGAATTCAGTGCGGCGCTGAGTCTGGCAGACAAGCAACAGCTGAAGGAGCCCTGTAGTTGCTCTTCCCTTCCCTCTGACAGAGCTCTCACTGCTGGAGCTCTTGGCAGAGTGGAACCCACCGGCCCCTAACCCCTCCAAAAGGACGCCTGGGACCTAGTTGCACAGGCAAGGCAGGAGCGGAGCTGAGGCCAGGAAGGCGCCAGTGGCATCTCCCAGCCTCAAAGAGCCTGCTCCTTCCTGGGCACTACAGGATAGCAGGGAGGCAAGTCTAGGCAAGGCTCGCCCAGGGCAGAGCAGCGTCGCGCCAGGAACACTGCCAGATCGTGCCTCTGAGCAGAGCTGGGGCTCTGCCATACAGGAGGCGCACTTGGCTCCACCCAACCAAGGCTTGCAGCCGCACGCGGCTGGGCTGCCTCGTCATACCCCGAGGAGGAATGCTTCCCCGCATGTTCTGCACTCGGCTTCCATGCTGGGGTGCCCCGCTCCTCCTGCAGGTCTTAGCTCAGGGGCTACTTCTCTTAAGCTGGGGCTGTGAGCCGGAGCCCAGACACGCAGGGGCAGGCCCCAACCACCTGCACACGTCTCTGCTGGGGAGGAGAGTGCTAGTAAACCAACGTCTGCCAAGCAGCTGCTGGGCACCAATGGAGTGAGACTCTGGGTGTGGGGGCTGCAGATCCCAGCCAGGGGCCCAGTGTACATGGTGCTCTACGTGCGGCGCTGAGTCGGGCCACCAAGCAATAGCTGGAGGAGCCTTGTATTTGCCTTTCCCTTCACTCTGACATAGCTCTCACTGCTGGAGCCCTTTGCAGATTGGAACCCACCGGCCCCTAACCCCTCCCAAAGGACGCCTGGGGCCTAGGTGCAAAGGAAAGGCAGGAGCAGAGCTGAGGCCAGGAAGGCGCCAGTGTCGTCTGGTAGCCTCGCACAGTCTGCTCCTTCCTGGGTAGGAAGCCGAGCAGCGAGCCACGTCTCAGCAAGGCTCGACCAGAGCAGAGAAGCCTCGCACCAGGAACTCTATCAGATCGGGACTCTGAGCAAAGCTGGAGCTCTGCCGTACTGGAGGTGCGCTCGGCTCCGCCGAGCCAGGGCTTGCCGGCGCACGCGGCTGGGCTGCCTCATCTTACCCCAAGGAGGCTCGCTTCCCCGCATGCTGTGCACTCGGCTTCCAGGTGGAGCCGACCGTCACCTCCTGCTGGTCTTGGCTCAGGGGCTGCTTCCCCTGAGCTGGGGCTGTAGGTGGGAGCCCAGACGCGCAAGTGCAGGCCCCAACCACCTGCATACATCTCTGCTGGGGAGGAGAGCGCTAGGGAGCCTACATCTGTCAGGCACCTGCTGGGCGCCCAAGGAGTGACTCTCGGGTCTGGGGGCTGCAGACGCCAGCCAGGGGCCCTGCGTGCCTGCTGCTCTCAGTGCGGTGCTGAGTCTGGGCAGCCAAGCAAGAGCTGAAGGAGCTCTGCAGTTGCCCTTCCCTTCCCTCTGACCGAGCTCTCACTGCCGGAGCCCTTGGCAGTGTGAAGGCAAAGGCCCCTAACCCCTCCCGAAGGACCCGGGGGCCTAAGTTCAAAGGCAAGGCAGGAGCGGAACTGAGGCCAGGAAGGCGCCAGTGCTGTCTCCCAGCCTCGCACAGCCTACTCCTTCCTGGACAGTAAGCCTAGCAGCAAGGCAAGTCTCGGCTAGTCTCGGCCAGGACACAGCAGCCTCGTGCCAGGAACTCTGCCATATCGGGCCTCTGAGCAAAGCTCGAGTGCTGCCATCCTGGAACCCCATTCAGCTCCGCCCAACCAGGACTTACAGCCGCAGGAGCCTGGGCTACCTCATCTTCCCCCGAAGAGGGTCGCTTCCCCGTGTGCTATGCACTCGGCTTCCAGTCGGAGCCGCCCCTGGCTTCCCGCAGGTCTTGGCTCAGGGGCTGCTTCCCCTGAGCTAGGGCTGTGGGCGGGAGCCCAACAAGCAGGGGACGGCTCCAATCACCTGCATATGTCTCGGCTGGAGAGGAGAGCGCTAGGGAACCTACGTCTGTCATGCACCTTCTGGGTGCCCACAGTGTGAGTCTCCGTGTCTGGGGGATGCAGACCCCAGCCTGGGGCCCTGGGAGCCTGGTGCTCTCCTAGTGGCGCTGAGTCTGGGCAGCCAAGCAACAGCTGGAGGAGCCCTGTAGTTCCCTTCCCTTCCCTCTGACAGAGCTCTAGCTGCTGGAGCCCTTGGCAGTGTGGAACCCACCGGCCCCTAACCTCTCCATAAGGACGCTTGGGGCATAGGTGCAAAGGCAAGGCAGGAATGGAGCTGAGGCCAGAAACGCGCCAGTGGCGTCTCCCAGCCTCGCGCAGCCTGCTCCTTCCTGTGCACTAAGCCTAGCAGTGAGCCAAATCTGGGCAAGGCTCGCCCAGGGCAGAGCAGCGTCGCGCCAGTAACTCTGCCAAATCGGGCCTCTGAGCACAGCTGGAGCTATGCCATACAGGAGCTGAACTCGGCTACTCCCAACAAGACCTTGCAGCTGCATGCAGCTGGGCTGCCCTGGGTTCCCCCTTGGAGTCTCGATTCCCTGCATGCTGTGCACTCGGCTTCCAGGCGGGAGCGCCCAAAGCCTCCTGCAAGTCTTGGCTCAGGGTGTGCTTCCCCTGAGCTGGGGCTGTGGGAGGGAGCCCAGACACCCAGGGGCAGGACCCAACCACCTGCATGCGTCTCTGCTGAGGAGGAGAGCACTGGGGAACCTACCTCTGTCAGGCACCTGCTGGGCGCCCACGGAGTCAGTCTCTGGGTGTGGGAATTGCAGACCCCAGCCAGGGCCCAGGGTGCCTGGTGCTCTCCGTGGGACTCTGAGTCTGGGCGGCCAAGCAACAGCTAGAGGAGCCCTCCAGTTGCCCTTCCCTTCCCTCTGACAGAGCTCTCACTGCTGGAGCCCTTAGCAGTGTGGAACCCATTGGCCCCTAACCACTCCCCAAGTCGCCAGGGGCCTATGTGCAAAGGCAAGACTGGAGCAGAGCTGAGGCCAGGAAGGCGCCAGTGGCATCTGCCAGCCTCGTGCAGACTGCTCCTTCCTGGGAAAGAAGCCTAGCAGCGAGGCAAGTCTGGGCAAGCTCGCCCAGTGCAGCGGAGCCTCGCGCCAGGAACTCTGCCACATCGGGCCTATGAGCAGAGCTGGAGCTCTGCCATACTGGAGGCACACTCGCTACGTCCAAGAAGGGCTTTCAGCCACACGCGGCTCGGCTGCCTCGTCTTCCCCCGAGGAGGTTCGCTTCCCCGCATAATGTGCACTCAGCTTCCAGGTGGGGGCACTCCACTCCTCCTACAAGTATTGGCTCAACGTCCGATTCCCCTGAGCTGGGGCTTTGGGCGGGAGCCCAGACATGCTGGGGCAGCACCCAAACACCTTCACACATCTCTCCTTGGTAGGAGAGCGCTAGGGAACCTACGTCTGTCAGGCACCTGCTTAGAGCCCACAGAGTGAGTTTCCGGGTGTGGGGACTGCAGACCCCAGCCAGGGACCTTGGGAGTCTGGTGCTTTCAGTGTGGCGCTGAGTGTGGGTGGCAAAGCAACTACAGAAGGATCCCTGCAGTTGCCCTTCCCTTCCCTCTCACAGAGCTCTCACTGCAGGAGCGATTGGCAGTGTGGAACCCACCGGCCATAACGCCTCCCTAAGGTCGCCAGGGGCCTGGGTGCCAAGGCAAGGCAGGAGCAGAGCTGAGGCCAGGAAGGCGCCAGTGTCATCTCGCAGCTTCGCGCACCATGCTTCTTCCTGGGCAGTAAGCCAAGAAGTGAGGCAATTCTGGGCAAGGCTCTCCCAGGGTGGAGGAGCCTCGCGCCAGGAACTCTGCCAGATCAGGCCTCTGAGCAGAGCTGGAGCTCTGCCATACTGGAGGCGCACTCAGCTCCGCCAAACCAGGGCTTGCAGCTTAACGCGGCTGGGCTGCCTCATCCTCCCCCGAGGAGGCTCGCTTCCCCGCAAGCTGTGCACTCAGCTTCCAGGAGTAGCCGCACCTCGCCTCCTGTAAGTCTTGGCTCAGGGGCTGTTTCCCCTGAGCTGGGGCTGTGGACGGGAGCCCAGACAGGCAGGTGCAGGCGCCAACCACATGCACACGTCTCTGCTGGGGAGGACAGCGCTAGGGAAACTACGTCTGTCAGGGACCTGCTTGGAGCCCACAGAGTGAGTCTTCAGTTGTGGGGACTGTCGACCCCAAACAGGGGCCCTGGGTACCTGGTGCTCTCAGTGCAGCGCTGAGTCTGAGCAACCAAGCAACAGCTGAATAGCTCTGCTGTTGCCCTTCCCATCCCTCTTACAGAGATCTTATTGCTGGAGCCCTTGTCAGTCTGGAACCCACTCGCCCCTAAACCCTCCCTGAGGACGCCTGGGGCCTAGGTGCAAAGGCAAGGCAGGAGCGGAGCTAGGGCAGGAAAGCGCCAGTGGCCTCTCCCAGCCTGGCGCAGTCTGCTCCTTCCTGGGCACGAAGCCTAGCAGCGAGACACGTCTCAGCAAGGCTCGCCCAGGGCAGAGCAGCCTCGCGCCAGGAACTCTGCCAGATCGGGCCTCTGAGCAGAGGTGGAGCTCTTCCGAACTGGAGGCGCACTCGGCTCCGCCCAACCAGGGCTTGCAGCCGCACGCGGCTGGGCTGCTTCATCCTCTCCGAAGAGGCACGCTTACCAGCGTACTGTGCACTTGGCTTCCAGGCGGAGCCGCCCCTCGCCTCCTACAAGTCTTGGTTCAGGGGCTGTTTCACCTGACCTTGGGCTGTGGGTGGGAGCCCAGACACGCAGGTTCAGGCCCCAACCACATGCACACGTCTCTGGGGGGAGGACAGCGCTAGGGAATCTACGTCTGTCAGGCACCTGCTGGGTGGCCACGGAGTGAGTCTCCCTGTCTGGGGGCTGCAGATGCCAGACAGGGGCCCTGGGTGCCTGGTGCTCTCAGTGCGGCGCTGAGTCCGGGCGGCCAAGCAACCACTGAAGGAGCCCTGCATTTGCCCTTCCCTTCCCTCTGACGGAGCTCTCACTGCTGGAGCCTTTGGCAGTGTGCAACCTACCGACCCCTAAGCCCTCCACAAGGACGCCTGGGGCCTAGGTGCAAACGCAATGCCTGAGTGGAGCTGCGTCCAGGAAGGCGCCAGTGGCGTCTCCCAGTCTCCCGCAGCCTGCACCTTCCTGGGCAGGAAGCCTAGCAGCAAGGAAAATCTGGGCGAGGCACGCCCAGCGCAGAGCAGAATCACGACAGGAACTCTACTAGATCAGGCCTCTGAGCAGAGCTGGAGCTCTGCCGTACTGGAGGCACACTCGGCTCCGCCCAAACAGGGATTGCAGCCGCACGCATCTGGGCTGCCTCCTCTTCCGCCGTGGAGGCTCGCTTCCCGCATGCTGTGCACTCAGCTTGCAGGCAGGGTCACCACGCGCCTCCTGCAGGTCTTGGCTAAGGGGCTGCTTCCCTGAGCTGGGGCTGTGGTAGGGAGCCCAGACACGCAGGGGCAGGCCCCAACCACCTGCACACGTCTCTGCTGGGGAGGAGAGCTCTAGGGAACCTATGTCTGTCAGGCACCTGCTGGGCGCCCACGGAGTCAGCCTCCAGTGTGGGGGGATGCAGACCCTAGCCAGAGGCCCTGGGAGCCTGGTGCTCTCCGTGCGGCGCTGAGTCTGGGTGGCAAAGCAACCCCTGGAGGAGCCCTGCACTTGCCCTTCCCTTCCCTCTGACAGAGCTCTCACTGCTGGAGCCCTTGGCAGTGTGCAACCCACCGGGCCCTAAGCTCTCCCCAAGGACGCCTGGGGCCTAGGTGCAAAGGCAAGGCAGGAGCGGGCTGAGGCCAGGAGGGCGCCAGCGGCGTCTCCCAGCCTTGTGCAGCCTGCTCCTTCCTGGGCAGGAAGCCGAACAGTGAGGCAAGTCTGGGCAAGGCTTGCCCAGGGCAGAGTAGTCTCACCCCCGGACCTCTGCCAGATCGGTCCTGTGAATAGTGCTGGAGCTCTGCCGTACTGGAGGTGAACTAGGCTCTGTCCAGGCAGGGCTTGCAGCCGCACACTGCTGGGCTGCCTCGTCCTCCCCCGAGGAGGCTCACTTCCCCGCATGCTGTGCACTCGCTTCCTGGCTGGGGCGCCCCGCGCCTCCTGCAGGTCTTGTCTCATGGGCTGAGTCCCTTGAGCTGAGGCTGTGGGCGGGCGCCCAGACACGCAGGGGCAGGCCCCAACCAACGGCATATGATTCTGCTGGGGAGGATAGCGCTAGGGAACTTACGTCTTTCAGGCCCCTGCTGGGCACCCACGGAGTCAGCCTCGGGTGTGCGGGTGTTGCAGACCCCAGCCAGGGGTCCTGGGAGTCTGCAGCTCTCCGTGGGGCACTGAGTCTGGGCGGCCAAGCAACCGATGGAGAATCCCTGCACTTGCCCATCCCTTCCCTCTGACAGAGCTCTCACTGCTGGAGCCCTTGGCAGTGTGCTACCCAACAGCCCCTACGCCCTCCCCAAGGACTCCTGGGGCCTAGGTGCAAAGGCAAGTCAGGAGCGGGCTGAGGCCAGGAGGGCGCCAGCGGCGTCTCCCAGCCTTGTGCAGCCTGCTCCTTCCTGGTCAGGAAGCCTAGCAGTGAGGCAAATCTGGGCAACGCTCGCCCAGGGCAGAGCAGCCTGGCACCAGGAACTCTGCCAGATGGGGCCTCTGAGCAGAGCTGGAGCTCTGCGTACTGGAGGCACACTCGGCTATGCCCAAGTAGGGCTTGCAGCCACACGCGACTGGGCTGCCTCGTCTTCCCCCGAGGAGGCTCACTTCCCCGCATGCTGTGCACTGGGCTTCCAGGCGGGGGCGCCCCGCGCCTCCTGCAGGTCTTGGCTCAGGGGCTGCTTCCCGTGAGCTGGGGCTGTGGGCGGGAGCCCAGACACGCAGGGACAGGCCCCAACCACCTGCACACGTCTCTGCTGGGGAGGAGAGCTCTAGGGAACCTACGTCTTTCAGGCACCTGCTGGTCGCCTACAGACTCAGCTTTCTGGTGTGTGGGGCTGGAGACTCCAGCTAGGTGCCCTGTGAGCCTGGTGTTCTCCGTGCTTCGCTGAGTCTGGACGACAAGCAACCGATCGAGGAGCCCTGAAGTTGTCCTTCCCTTCCCTCTGACAGAGCTCTCACTGCTGGAGCCCGTGGCAGTTTGCAACACACCAACCCCTAAGCCCTCACCTAGGACGCCTGAGGCCTAGGTGCAAAGGAAAGGCAGGAGGGGAGCTGAGGCCAGGAAGGCGCCAGTGGTGTCTCAAAGCCTCGTGCAGCATACTCCTTCCTGGGCAGGAAGCCTAGCAGCAAGACAAGTCTGAGCAAGGCTCACACAGGGCAGAGCAGCCTCGCACCAGGAACTCTGCCAGATCGGGCCTCGGAGCAGAGCTAGAGCTCTGCCGTTCTAGAGGCACACTCGTCTCCGCCCAAGCAGGGCTTGCAGCCGCACGTGGCTGGGCTGCCTCGTCTTCCCCCGAGGAGGCTCGCTTCCCCACATGCTGTGCACTGGGCTTCCAGGAGGGGGCGCTCCGCGCCTCTTGCAGGTCTTGGCTCAGGGGCTGCTTCCCCTGAGCTAGGGCTGTGGGCGGGAGCCCAGACACGCAGGGGCAGGCCCCAACCACCTGCACATGTCTCTTCTGGGGAGGAGAGTGCTAAGGGACCTATGTCTCAGGCACCTGCTGGGCACCCACGGAGTCAGCCTCCGGGCGTGCGGGACTGCAGACCCCAGCCAGGGGCCCAGGGAGCCTGGTGCTCTCAGTGCGGCGCTGAGTCTGGGCGGCCAAGCAACCGCTGGAGGAGCCCTGCACTTGCCCTTCCCTTCCCTCTGACAGAGCTCTCACTGCTGGAGCCCTTGGCAGTGTGCAACCCACCGGCCCTTAAGCTCTCCGCAAGGACGCCTGGGGCCTAGGTGCAAAGGCAAGGCAGGAGCGGAGCTGAGGCCAGGAATGCGCCAGTGGCATCTCCCAGCCTCGTGCCGCCTGCTCCTTCCTGGGCAGGAAGACGAACAGCAAGGAAAGTCTGGGCAATGCTCGCCCAGGGCAGAGTAGCCTCACCCCCGGACCTCTGCCAGATCGGTCCTGTGAATAGTGCTGGAGCTCTGCCGTACTGGAGGCGAACTAGGCTCTGTCCAGGCAGGGTTTGCAGCCACACGCGGCTGGGCTGCCTCGTCTTCCCCCGAGGAGGCTCGCTTCCCCGCATGCTGTGCACTCGCTTCCTGGCTGGGGCGCCCCGCGCCTCCTGCAGGTCTTGGCTCAGGGGCTGTTTCCCTTGAGCTGGGGCTGTGGGCGGGAGCCCAGACACGCAGGGGCAGGCCCCAACCACCGGCACACATCTCTGCTGGGGAGGAGAGCGCTAGGGAACCTACATCTGTCAGGCACCTGCTTGGCGCCCACGGAGTCAGCCTCTGGGAGTGCGGAGCCGCAGACCCCAGCCAGGGGCCCTGGGAGCCTGGTGCTCTCCATGCGGCACTGAGTCTGGGCGGCCAAGCAACGGCTGGAGGAGCCCTGCACTTGCCCTTCCCTTTCCTCTGACAGAGCTCTCACTGCTGGAGCCCTTGGCTGTGTGGCACTTACTAGCCCCTAACCGCGACTCCAAACCCCGAAGTCGACCCTGACCTCAAAACCCTATATCCCGAACCCGTAAACTGAACGCCGAGCTCCAATCCCCAAACCGTGAGCCTGAACCGTGATACCGTAACCCTAACCCAACCCTAAACCCGAACACCGACCCCTAAATCCCAAACCCAAACTCCAATCTCCAAACCCAAATCCAAACCGCAAACCTCTACCCCTAAGCCGAACCCCATACCCCAAACCCCAAGCCCCTAATCGGAACCAGAAACCCCAAACCCCGAACCCCAAACCCCTAACTCGAACACCATACCATGAACCCCAACTCATATACCGAATCCAAATCTCGAACTCCCAACCTGAACCAGAATCCCCTAACCCAAACCCCTACCAGAACCCCTAACCCGAACCCGAAATCCAGACACCAAACCCCTAACCCATAACCTGAACTGCGAACCCCTACCCTAAAACACAAACCCCAATCACTAACCCCTAACCCGAACAGTGAACCCCTAACCCGAACCGAGAACCTATAACCTGATCCTCAACCCCCAAACCAGAGCCGTGAACCCCTAACCCGAACCCCAACCCCCCAACCCCTAAGCTGAACCTTGAACCCCTAATCGGAACCCCAAACCCCAAACTAGAACCGCAAACCCCTAACCCCAAACCCTGAACCCCAAACCCCAAACACGAACCCTGAACCCTAACCTGAACCCGAATCCGAACCCTAAGAATAGAGGGGATTCCGCGAACCTGAACTCTGAACCTGAACCCTAACAAGTTGGGGGTATGCCGGAACCCTAAACCTAACCTTCTCAATAAAACTCTAAAATAAAAATAAACTTTTCTGGCCTAAGCCCCGCCCCTTGTGGCCCCCCCACCCCCTAAAAGCAAAAGGGGCAAACCTGGGACTTGAATGCCTGACCTACGGACCCAGATTGCCCACTCACCCAGCTGTCGGCCTAACCACTATGCTACAGAGGCTAACTGGGTTTCATGTTGCTCCCAGGCACTCTTCAAGCCTCGGCCCGCCAGGGCAGGCTAATAAAGAACCATGGGCCCTATTAGCGCTCACTTTAAGGTGTAACCCTAACGCTAATGCCAACCCTAACCATAACCCGAACCCTGACCCTGACCTGAACCCTAACCTGATCCCGAACTCTAAGAAGAGGGGGGTCCCCGAATCCTAACCCTAACCCCGAACCCTAACAAGTGGGGGGGTTGCCGGAACCCTAACCATAAATGTAGCAATAAACCTCTAAAATAAAAAAAACTTTTCTGGTCTAAGCCCCGCCTCTTGCAGTCCCCTGCCCCTTAAAAGCAAAAGGGTTAGACTGGAGGCTTGAACTCCTATCTTACAGACCATAGTCTGCCTGCCTAATGGCCCACCGAACCGCAATGCTACAGAGGTTTGCTGTTTCTGACAGGGCTCCCGGACCCTCTTCAAGCCTCGGCCCGCCAGGGCAGGCCAATAAAGAACTATGGGCCCTATTAGGGCTCACTTTAAGCTGTAACCCTAAGGCTAATGCCAACACTAACCGTAACCTGAACCCTGACCCTGACCTGAACCCTAACCCAAACCCGAACTTGCCGGGGTCCAGCCCCGGTGGATCCAGGGAATTCGAACGGTGGACGGCGTTGGCGTGGAAAGACTTGTTTATTTATTAATATAAGATTAGATTAAGAAACTATAGCGTAGTAGGGAGATTAAGTGGAGGAAGAGGGCTGAATAGCTTGGTTTATGAGGAAGACCAATAAAGTTCCAGACAAGGAATTTACACCATCTACGTTGGGCCACCGGCGCCCGCTTGAATATCTAAGGGTGCCTCGCCTTAAGCTCCCTTTCGCGCGGGTCTTTACAGCCGCGGCAAGTAAGTAGACCTGGCGAGCCTCTGCGCCCCAGGTGGAGATTCAGCCTGAAATTAAAGTAAAGAGCAGAGAGAGGGAAAGGGAGAGAAGAAGAGAGAGAGAAAGACACGGGGGGAGCCAGGTTCCCAAGAAACCAGGCCGAGAGACTAGTTCGAGAAACTGGTCCGAGAAGCTGGTCCCATCCTTTATTGTTCAGAAGGCCTTTTATACTTTTGATAAAACATGGAGATCAATGGGTAACATAAAATTATGTAGCGTTCGCAACCCAGATTCTTTCCATATATCATTTTGTATACAAGAGGTCTCAGGTGATTTACATTATCTTCTGGCCAAGAGGCTTGTTAACACTTTTTGGCTCTCTTCCTTAATGAATGTTATTTTTGTTTCCCCTGAAGTGTTTTTCTTTAATCTACATCTCCTTAAAGCGCTAATGTTACATCTCTATAGAACAAAGGCGCAGTGGGTTATAATAAAAAATGTACTTAACTCAAAGATCTAATGTTGCTAATACAAGGTCTACTACTTGTTTTTCTATATACCAACTATATCTAAAAACAAAGGATATGAAAATTTGGCAGCAAGCATTGACTCAACAAATGAAACTTTTAATCAGTCCTATTCTAAAGATTTTGACTCTTCGGAAGCCCCTACATTCCTAGGATGTTTTAAGCTTCCTGTGCCTCCTGCGGTCAGGAGGTCTCAAACAATCACATGTGCAGCTGTACAAGTCCTGCAGGCAGGCTAGAAAGCCATCAGAGGGGTTTTTTGGATTGAAACACTCTTTCAAATGCAGAAGACTAAAGCCCTGAATTGACTTTTTCCAGAAAATGTCAGAAGAGTGGAAAAGCAGAGCACAAAAGCCGGCAGATTTTTGTTGGGGTACATGCTTAGGAATTTCCAGAGGGGTCCCTGAAGTCTGAGCACGCCTTGCGTATGTCAGCTTCCTTCCTCATGACCTTGTCACGGGCAGGATTCCTCACACTGGCTTCCGGTATCTCCCCTTTCTTTATTATTTTTTAAAAAAATTAGGTGCAGTTCAGTCGCGAGATTCTGAATGCTCTGCCGAAGAGTCCTGACAACACAAGGAAGCACGATTACAAGGAGCAGGATTATGGCACCCACAGCAGCATAGCTAGAAACAGTAGTCAGAAGAGTTTTTCCAGAAATGAAGTCAGGGAAGGTGTGGGAAAAGTCATTGGCTTCTCCTGCGGTGGTAAAATCTAATCGGGAGTGTTCCAAGGTCTGAAATCTGATTATGAAGTTTCCCTAAGTCTAAACTAATATCTGAGCTGTTCCAAACACCTAAAATATGATTTTTGACTCTCTCCCATTCAAAATCTGTCTCATTTACTTTCAGGGATGTAACATATATCCACTGGTAATCGGCATGACATGAAAGAGCCATTTTCACTTTCAGACTCTGTAATTCAGTCCCAATATGCATTACTGCTTCTTCTAAGGCATCAACCCTTATTTCTAGCTTCCTATCTACAATTTCCTGGGTTGCCAGCATTAAAGAAACATTTTTGGATACGGTATCAACATATTGGGCAGTATGCACTTGTTGAGACAATGATAATGCCGCCACAGTAACAGAAGTAATTGCAGTTATCAAAGCTGATATTCCCAAAACAAGTAAGCCCACAAACCGTTGTGTCCGCATTAAATCTTGTAGCTGTTGCAGTACAGCTAGGCCATGGTTATCATACCAATACGTGGCTACAGTTACAGGTACCATGAGATAGGGCGGACGTTTTAAAACCATGAAAGAGCAAACTTTATATTGAGGAGTTAAACAGGATGAAAGCATACATTGTTCACAAGACACTACATGGGGTCCACCTGTATAATTCAATTGTATGTTAAGTCTTTCAGAATCATTAGTGAAAAGAAAAACATAAGGAGAGGGTAAACAAGCTAAAATAGAGTAGGTAGAGGTATTTTTTGGTCGGATTAATATAATAGGGGCGGTAGCTGCAAGGGCTCTCCAAATTTCTGGCTGCCAAAAGGTTTTACCTCTAGTCGTATAAGACAGCATAGGGGGAACAAATTGGTTATGATGCCATCTGGTGGCAACTAACGGCCAAGAAACTGAATATTTTTTCCAATTATCCAATCTATTGATAAAGCCATCGTCAGACTCAGGGTCTTGACCTGGATTTGGGTTGCTCCAGTCCTGAATTGCACAATTTCTTCCTCCCGGCATATTGTAATCTATTCTCGAATTATAAATACAAGACTTCCAAATCGGATATCCTGAATGATCGTCTATAGTTTTCCAAATAACATCTGAGGGAGCAACATCGTCACAATTTGGATATTCTGATGGAGTTTTGAGAGACAAGGACTTATAGGGGCCAAGGACCCCAGGCATACAGGCTCGTAATATCCAAGCAGACCGATCCCCTTTAGATGCAAATTTAGAGGTTGGGGAATCTGTCATAACTGCTTTTGTGGAGGCTCCAATGCATCCTGTCTTGGTAAAGAAATCTCCTGTAAGGCCAGGAGGAAAATTAAAGCAAACAGGAAAATCATCTGCTAGTCCTTTAAAGGTATAATTGAAATTAATAGGGTATTGGTCTTTTGTATAGGAAGTATAAGATCCTCCCAAAAGGCGAGGCTGGTCTGTACTAACTCGTATGGGGTCACTGTTCCAAGTAACAACTTGGAAAGTTGGAGGATCCGGGAGAAACGCCCAATATTTGGTTGGAATGGGAGCAGCGCTTACCTGGCAAGAGAGCAAGGCAAGCATGGCAATAAACACCTTTTCAGGAGAGACTGGCAATCCCTGTAGGGTAGCTATCCCCTGTGCCTGGCGACAGAGAGCTTTAATCTGTCCCCAGGTGGGTAAGGAGGCTTGTTGGGTTGACTGAGCTGGGCGTCCTAATGGATTCCTGCGAGGCAAAAAATCAGGGGGCGCAATATCCTGTATCTGAAGTCATGACATCTGTCCAGTGGGTGGCTCTGCTCCTCGCCTATCCGGGATCTCCAATGTCAGCTGTCCTGGGGTCAGCGGCGTTTCCCGTGCTGGCGGAGGGAGCGGGGGAAGAGGGAGTTTCTTCCTTTTTAGAGATCGCGGTGGCGGGGGATTCTGGTATCCGGGGAGCTGAGACATGGCGAATTAGTCTGTCTGGAACCCAAATCGGAGCGTCCGCGTCCTGTGGAAAAACACAAGCATACCCTCGCCCACTGGTTAATAAGGGGTCAGGACCTTTCCATTGTCCGGAGAGAAGGTCCCTCCATTTTACTAATGGCTTTGCATTCAATTGCTCTGGGCACCAATGGCAAAGCATTGCAGTGTTTCCGGATGAATCAGCATTTAAGTTATTTATTACGAAAAGAGCATGTTGCAAAATCTGATGGGGGGAACTATATTTAAATTCACCTTCTTTTAGTTTTTGAATATGGATTTTCAGTGTTTGATGTGCTCTTTCCACAATGGCTTGTCCTTGCGGGTTATAAGGGATGCCGGTGTTATGTTTAATTTGAAATCTTGTACAGAATTGCTGAAAAGATTTAGAAGTGTAAGCAGGAGCATTATCAGTTTTTAAAGCTTTTGGCAAGCCCAGATAGGAAAAGCATGTAAAAAGATGTTGTATTACATCTTTAACTGCTTCCCCTGTACGAGCAGTGGCAATAATAACATGAGAGAAGGTATCTACAGTTACATGAACAAAAGACAGTTTTCCAAATGAAGAGACATGGGTTACATCCATTTGCCAGAGTGCATTAGGTTTGAGACTGCGAGGGTTAACTCCCAGATGCAAAGCATTCACGGTAGTAGGACAATGTGAAGAAGAACGAGCAATCTCTCGGGCAGATTCTCGAGGAATTTGAAACTGGTATCGTAAGGCAGTGGCATTCTGATGATGAAGTGAGTGAGAAGCTCGAGCTTCTTCAAAAACAGAAGCTACTGAAATCCTGGTTAACGAATCTGCCAATTCATTGAGAGCATTTAAAGGGCCAGGCAGGCCGGAATGAGCCCGAATGTGGTCGATAAAGAACGCCCGATTTCTTTTCCAAATTTGCTGCTGCAGTCTAGTTAACAAATGGAAAATAGCGGTTTTGTTTTTGGGCAAAACTGCAGTCTCAATGTGTGGAAACAGCCTGACCACATACTGAGAGTCAGAATAAAGGTTAAATTCTTTCTCTGCAAACATAACAAAGGCCTCAATAACAGCTGTGATTTCAGCTCTTTGAGCTGAAGTTTCTTGTGTTTCCAAAAGTTTCTGATGATCTCTTGTGACTATAGAGGCTCTACCGTTAGCCGATCCATCAGTAAGGACTACCTGAGCATCTGAAATAGGGAACTGTTTACACCGGACAGGAAAAATAACTGGATGGTTAGACATAAAATTTAGCAAAATATGCGAGGGTAAATGATGCAAAATTTGACCACAGTAATTCCCTATGGCAATCTGCCAGTCTTCATCAAACATTAGAAGAGCATCAAGCTGCTCCTTATTGTATGGAATTACAATCTCTGATGGCTCTTTACCAAACAATTCAATGCTCCGCTTCCTTCCTTTTAGCATTAATGTGGCAATTAAACCAGGATAAGAAGCCACGACTTTTTTAGCTTGGGTAGGAAGATGGATCCATTCTAAAGGGCCGCTTTGCCACAGAACTCCCGTAGGCGCCGTTGGAGTAGCTAGGCAAAGGAACTGCCAAGTCATCGTCAAATCAATTCTTTTTACATAGCTATTCGATAAAGCTGCTTCTATTTTGCCTAGGGCTTCTTGAGCCTCAGCTGTTAATTGTCTTTTAGAGGTTGGATCAGGATCCCCGCGTAAAATGTTAAAAAGAGGTTTTAATTCGGCAGTGGTTAATTTTAAATATGGTGTAATCCAATTAATATCACCTAAGAGTTTTTGATAATCATTGAAAGTAATAAGATAGTCTTTTCTCAATTGCAGCGGGGTATGAGTCACCGTTTCCGAATTTATGACTCTTCCTAAGTAAGTTATGGGCGGATTGATTTGAATGTTTTCTGGGGCAATTTTTAGGCCTCTGTCTGTCAATGCCTGGGTCAGGTCCTGGAGGACAGTTTGCAGGTGAACTCTATCAGGATGAGCTATTAAAATATCATCCATATAGTGAATCATATATACGTGTTCATATTTAGCCCTAGTATCTTCTAGAGCGGCATTAACAAATTTTTGGCATAAGGTAGGGCTATTTTTCATTCCCTGAGGCAAAACCTTCCACTGAAACCGTAAGTAAGGCTGTTTAAGATTTTCTGATGGCAGACTAAAGGCAAATCGCTTTTTATCCTCAGGATTTAAGGGAATAGTGAAAAAACAGTCTTGTAAATCAATAACAGTTATATTATATCCCTCTGGAATGGCTACTGGGGAAGGGAGCCCAGGCTGTAAGGCCCCCATGTCCTCCATGGTGGCATTAATAGCTCTCAAATCCTGTAAAAGTCGCCATTTACCAGATTTTTTCTTAATGACAAAAATAGGAGTGTTCCAGGGGCTATTGGAGGGCTCAATATGTCCCAATTCTAATTGTTCAAAGATTAATGCTTTAGCTGCCAGTAATTTTTCCTTATGCAGAGGCCATTGTTCTACCCACACCGGATCTTGAGATTTCCATGTGATGGGGTCGGCAGCAAAAACAATGGCCTCAATTATAAATTTGGATATCCTAATCCAGCACGTAGCTTGCGAGGAGTTGGGCAAATTGGCTCAATTATTCTGTCTGTTGTTTACCCAATCCTTTTGATGGATCATAGCCCATCTGCAACATCTGAGAGGTCACTTTATCATCAGGGCTAAAAAGTAACCCTCCCATTTGAGATAGCACGTCCCTCCCCCACAGGGTAAGGGGGAGCGAAGGAACGACATAAGGTTGGAAAGTTCCACGGGTATCCTCAAATTGCCAATCTAAAATTTTTGCACTTGTGGCTACTGTGGGGGCTCTTCCTATCCCCACCAAGTTATTTTCAGTAGTATGTGTGGGCCAGGAGCTGGGCCAGTCTTTTCCTGAAATGCAAGAAACGTCTGCTCCTGTGTCTAATAACCCCACAATAGACTTGCCATTAATCAGAATAGTTTTCATAGGCCGTTTCTGAGTAATTTTTGTTATCCAAAAAACCATATCACTAGACCCAAATCCTTTATCCTGCCTTTCATTCTGAGTAGCTGTGTGCCCAATTGCAGTGTGGTAAGGCAAAAGCAAAAGTTGGGCTATTCTTTGTCCCTGATGTATTTGGAAAGTTTTAATTGGGGGTGAAATCATTATCTGGATTTCTCCTGTATAATCTGAGTCAATTACTCCAGGGATGATTGTGAGACCTTGCATAGCTAAGGAACTTCTGCCTAGTATAATTCCTACTAAACCTGTTGGTAATGGGCCTTTAACTCCTGTAGGGATTTTTACAGTGGGGCTATCTGGTGTTAATATTGCTGAGGTGGTGGAACTGAGGTCCAGTCCTGCGCTGCCTGGGGTTGCTCTGATGAGTTCTGCGACAGGACGAAGGGAATGAATGGGTTTGGTGAGGCTGCCCCAATTGTTGTCGGTGCCTGAGGCTGGCACCTCAATCCATTTCCCGACAGCTGGTCGGGGCCCAGAAAGGCTCCATTTCTATGGAATTGTGACCTACATTCTTTTGCCCAATGATATCCTTTTTGACAACGAGGGCAGAAGAGATCTAGGGAGATTAGTAGGCACAGCCGGGGAGGGAGAATTCGGCAGAGAAGAACCGGTTGCTTTTTGGGGACAAGCTCGCATAAAGTGCCCTTCCCCCTCAAGAGAAGCAGGCCTTGGATAAACCAATATTCTGGCCTGGACTACTGGAATGACTCTTTGACGGGTTATTTTTATTTGTAAAAAAGGACTGTACTGCCTGCTGGTAAGAATTTCCCTTTATGGCTGCAGCTATGGCAACGCCCTGCATCATTGCTGGTCCTACATCTGCACATTGCCTGATATAATCTATTATTTCCCCAGTTTTTTTAATAGGACGTAAAATGGCCTGGCAGGTAGAATTAGCATTTTCAAATGCCAGTTGTTTTATCAATATACTAGCTGCCTCAGTATTGGAAATTACTCTGTTGACTGCCGCTGCAAGTCTTGATATAAAGTCTTCATATGGCTCTTCTGGTTTTTGTTTAACATTTGAGAAGGAAGAGGTAGATTCTTTCCCTTCAGGCAACAAACGCCAAGCCCCAAGGGCGCAGGCGGTTACTTGATCTAAAGTGGTTTTGTCTAATCCCATTTGATCTCTAAGTGTTCCGAAATCATTAGTCCCTGCCAACATACTTTTTATAATATATCTTGGGCCATATTTTTGGTTAGCATCAGCCTGTTTTGGGGCAAGATCTTCATATTCACTTCTCCAAAGTACATATTGACCTCCAGACAGACAAGCTTTAGCGACTGTCTTCCAGTCATGGGGTGTCATCCATCTGCCCGCTAAAGCCTCCACCAATGATACAGTGTACGGGGCTTTAGGCCCATACAAAGCACAAGCCTGTTTGAGTTCTTTAATCATTTTCATTGGAATGGGTTCCCAGTGGGGGGCTGTTCTCCCACCACTTCCACCAAATATTATGGGGAAACAAGCCTCAAGGTGGGGATCAAGTTCATCATCTGGGCTAGAGAAAACCCTTCTTCGGGGAGCTTCTAGTGGAGGCCCCTCACCCTTATAGGGAGGGGGGGCAAGGGGTGTCCTATGTCACTTTCTTCCTACTTTGGGAATTTTTTATCCGTTTTGTGTTTAGGTCTTACGGATGTTTTATCTAGGGATGTCTGCCTTAAGCTCTCAGGTGCATATAACCTGATGGGGGACATTTGTCTTGAGCCTCTGGAAGCAGAAGGCTTAATTAAGGAAATTTCGCTTGAATTCCTGGAAGCAGGTGGTCTGGTTGGGGAAGTTTTTATTAAGCTCTTTGGAGCAGATAATCTAATTGGAGAAGTTTCTCTTAAACTCCTTGGAGCATCTTTATTTAATAAAGACCAGTCCTCATCAGAATGATCTTGACTTACTTCCTCTTCCAAATCTTCCTCATCTGAAAGCTGCTCTTTTTTGTCATCTCTATCTATTACCTTTTCTTCGGCAGTCATTGCAGCTATCATTTGACTCAACTGCCGATAGTTAGGTGTAGCCTCCTTTTCATCACTCTCCTCTTCGATAGATACCTTTTTCTCTGCACTTTCCTCTTTAAGATGTACCTTTTCAGATTCAGGGGCAGGGTCTAGAGCGTCCCTAATTATATTCCATAAGGAAAAGGCGTCAGTAGGCACCTTTTGTGAGCCATGCTCAGCATGGTAAGTTTTTAGTTGTTTTCCTACTCTCTCCCAGGTGTCTAAGTTAACAGTGCCTTCTTCTGGAAACCAGGGACCCTGTTCTTGTACAAAGGAAAAAAATGAATGAATATTGGACTTTTTAACTTTAATTCCTCGTTTAGTTAGTAACTGCAAGATGACTCCTATAAAAAGCTGTCTTTCTTTTGATTCACTGTTACCCATGTCAGAAAATTAAGTCTTATAGAGAAGTCTATCTTAACAAAAAGGTTTTACCTTTGGCGAGGGGGGTTTTGTTTTCAACCCTAGGATAGCAGGTTTGTTTTCAACCTCTAGAGCACCAGGTTTCTCTTAAAACCTTGAACACTTCCCACTCCTCCTCACCCTGTCTATCCTACAGGCGGGTCCGCGGCACCCTGAGTGGGGTCCGAGCCGTCCCAAACACTAAACACTGGGGGAGTACCCGAAAGTACTCCGGAGGGAGTGATTAAGTCACTCCGGGGGGAGCAGCAGAGAGTGCTCCGGGGGGAGCTTTTGCTCCGAGGAACCTACCTTCGAATAGCCTGTTCTGGGCGCCACTTGCCAGGGTCCAGCCCCGGTGGATCCAGGGAATTTGAAGGGTGGACGGCGTTGGCGTGGATAGACTTGTTTATTTATTAATATAAGATTAGATTAAGAAACTATAGCGTAGCAGGGAGATTAAGTGGAGGAAGAGGGCTGAATGGCTTGGTTTACACGGAAGACCAATAAAATTCCAGACAAGGAATTTGTACCATCTACGTTGGGGCACCGGCGCCTGCTTGAATATCTAAGGGTGCCTCGCCTTAAGCTCCCTTTCGCGCGGGTCTTTACAGCCGCGGCAAGTAAGTAGACCTGGCGAGCCTCTGCGCCCCAGGTGGAGATTCAGCCTGAAATTAAAGTAAAGAGCAGAGAGAGGGAAAGGGAGAGAAGAAGAGAGAGAGAAAGACACGGGGGGAGCCAGATTCTCAAGAAACCAGGCCGAGAGACTAGTTTGAGAAACTGGTCCGAGAAGCTGGTCCCATCCTTTATTGTTCAGAAGGCCTTTTATACTTTTGATAAAACATGGAGATCAATGGGTAACATAAAATTATGTAGCGTTCGCAACCCAGATTCTTTCCATATATCATTTTGTATACAAGAGGTCTCAGGTGATTGACATTATCTTCTGGCCAAGAGGCTTGTTAACACTTTTCAGCTCTCTTCCTTAATGGATGTTATTTTTGTTTCCCCTGAAGTGTTTTTCTTTAAACTGCATCTCCTTAAAGCGCTAATGTTACATCTCTATAGAACAAAGGCACAGTGGGTTATAATAAAAATTGTACTTAACTCACAGATCTAATGTTGCTAACACAATGTCTACTACTTGTTTTTCTATATACCAACTATATCTAAAAACAAAGGATATGAAAATTTGGCAGCAAGCATTGACTCAACAAATGAAACTTTTAATCAGTTCTATTCTAAAGATTTTGATTCTTCGGAAGCCCCTACATTTCTAGGATGTTTTAAGCTTCCTGTGCCTCCTGCGGTCAGGAGGCCTCAAACAATCACATGCACAGCTATGCGAGTCCTGCAGGCAGGCTAGAAAGCCATCAGAGGGTATTTTGGATTGAAACACTCTTTCAAATGCAGAAGACTAAAGCCCTGAATTGACTTTTTCCAGAAAATGTCAGAAGAGTGGAAAAGCAGAGCACAAAAGCCGGCAGATTTTTCTTGGGGTACATGCTTAGGAATTTTCAGAGGGGTCCCTGAAGTCTGAGCACGCCTTGCGTATGTCAGCTTCCTTCCTCATGACCTTGTCACGGGCGGGATTCCTCACACTGCCTTCTGGCACGAACTCTTAGAGGAGGGGGGTTCCTCGAATTCTATCCCTAACCCTGAACCCGAACCCAAACAAGTTGGGGGGTTGCCCGAACCCTAACCCTAAGCTTAACAATAAACCTCTAAAATAAAAATAAACTTTTCTGGTCTAAGCCCTGCCTCTTGCGGTCCCCCGCCCCCTAAAAGCAAAAGGGTTAGATAGGGGACTTGAACTCCTAACTTGCACACCATAGTCTCCCTGCTCACCAGCCTGCCTAACCGCTACGCTACAGAGGCTTACTGTTGCTGATAGGGCTCCCGCGCCCTCTTCAAGCCTCTGCCCACCAGGGTCTGGTTCTGTAGAATATCATGGCTGTCCTAGGTCATCTTTGCTTTCTGTAGTCATAGTTTTATCCCAAAATCATAGACACATCAGCTGAGAAAAAGCTTGGATTGCCTCGGTGGGGTGGATTTGCTTGTCCTTGTGTTTCACACGGAGGCAGTCGCGGTCCCGCCGGCCCGTCCTGGAAGGGGGCGTGGGGGTGGGGCGCACCATGCGCACGTCGGGGGCGGGGCGAACCTGGGCGGCTGGTCAGGAGCGCGGCTCACGTGAGCGGGTCTGGGGCGGGATGACCATGGCGGCGCGTCGGGGCCAGGGGTTCCCGGTTGTGCTCTCAGGGCTCGCCATCGCAGCTGGGAATGCTCGTTTTGTGGGCTCCTGGGTCCCTGTCGATCGGCAGCCAGCGAGCAGAGCGGAGGCCTGTGGACCACAGGTAAGGGAACTCGGACTCGGCGGAGCAGGGACCCATGTATTCTGCCCTCTTTGTTTGCAGTCTCGGAGCCGACTAACATGCCGGTCGCAGAAAAGCCTCGCCTTTGGGGCCAACGGTTTTACCGCTTTACCCCTTTGCATAAAGCTCAGACCCGCGCGGTTTTCCCAAGCAGCCTATGTATTGCTTCCTACACGCCTGGAGAGGATACCAGGCAGGAAGGCCAGGGGTCTCCAGACAGAGAAGATAGACTGCAAGTGTCAGACGTTTTTTTCTCTCTCTTAAGAGGCAGGAGGAGACAAAAGAGTGTTGCATTTTTTTTTCTCCATCTTGATACAAATTTAAAGAGGTTTCTCTGAAAATTTTGTGTTGCCATGACAACTCCTGGCTCCACCTGAATGTCACTTTTCTCAAACCTTGAACTAAGCAATGCATTTTTCTTATGGAAATGTTTGTCTTAAGGTATGTTAATGTACTAGGTATTCACCCAAGGCTCTGTCTTCAGGTCAGTTCCCCCTAAAGCCTCAGAAACGACTTGACAAACCAGCATGTTTTACTCATACCTTGTTCTCTTAATCTATGTGAATGAAACTATATATGTGCTTGGAAATCTGCCTTTCTTCAAGATTCATGTCCATCATTTTATGGCCTGGGACGACTCATCTGCTGCCAGTGTTATCTCAATGCATGCTGTGGGTGAGGGGCCTGGTGCCATTCTCTGAGACATTGTCTTTTCTTTCATGCTAGTGGCTGTATAACATCTGGCTAAAGACTAGCAGGGGGTCCTCTTTCTTCCCCCTTTTAATGTCTACGTCAGCAGCTCTCTCGATCTCTTTTATACTTTAATAAAACTTGATAACAGAAAACCTCTGAGCCATCAAGCTTCGTCACTTGCCCTGGATGGAATTCTCCTCTGGAGGCCAAGAATGCTGGCATCTTTTGTGGTTTAGCAACCCCCTTTCAGCCTTTTGTAATTCATATTGAATCTTCATTTCAGATTGAAGATGCATTCCACGGTATTTCCAACTGAAGTCTTCTCATCGCTATGGAGTATCTGTCCATGTCTTTAGGGTATTTTTCAGCAATCATGTATCATTTCCAGTGTGCCATTCTTGTAATCCTCATTCCGTCCATAGCAAAGTCTTTTATTAATGTTGACATGATTGAAAGGGAATTGTTTGTTTAAATTCCTTTTCAGATTGTTATTTGCTGGTGTATACAGATAACACTGTGTCAACATTCATTTGTATCAGTTTGGACAGCTTGATAGTTGTCTTTAGTTTCTTTAATTTCTCATAATTTAAGATGACCCTGGCTCATATATTTACAGTCTCACCCCTAGTCTCAGTCATTTCTTCAAAGAACTGTCCTTTTTTTTTTTTTTAAACATTACATTATTTTTGACTGTGCTGGGTCTTTATTGCTGGTTTGTCTAGTTGTAGTGAGCAGAGGCTACCCTCTAGTTAGTTGCTGTGCCATGGCTTCTCGTTGCAGTGCTTTCTCTGTTTGCAGAACTTGGGCTCTGGAGCATGCAAACTTCAAGAGTTGTTCAAGGGCTTCGTTGCCCCTGGGCGTGTGGAATCTTCTACACAGGAATTGAACCCGTGTTCCCTGCATCGGTAGGCAGATTCTTTACCACCGGGCCATCGGAGATGTTTTCTGTTCCCTTTTATTAGAGAATGATATTTAAAACATACATGTAGGAGCTCAATATGCTCAGCTGACAATACATGGATATATATATGCATGTATTCCAGCTCGCCTTTGAACATATTCAGTTAAAGGTAATTTGTGATGATGTCTCCAGCCCGATCCACCACGACATGGACATTGTAACGTGTCCTTTTGTTTATCTGTAACTTTGCATTCCAATGGTAAGATACCTGGCTTCCACCGCTTGTCATACACAGAATTCAGTGCTTGTCCCACGTGGTTACTGAAAACAAACTGTCAGATTGTCTTTCAAAGGGGGCTCTGCGTGCATGGCACCAGTATCTTGAGGATGTTTTTGTATGATAGTTTACTATCAGTATACCCTCAGTGGCCAGGTGTCTATTTCAGTCGCTACCAATTATGAATGGGCTTGTTTGCTCTAGTGTTCTTGGGCAATTCGAGTACAGTTTCTTTGTCAGATATGCCTTTTTTTAGGAAAAGAGTTTTATTTATTGTTGGCTGTGTTGCATCTTTGTGTGTGGGCTTTTCTCTAGTTTTGGTGAGCATGGGCCATAACTAGTGGTTTGCAGGCTTCTCACTGCAGTGTCTCCTCTTGTTGAGGGGCACAGGCTCACGGGCTTCAGTGGCTGCAGCATGTGAACTCAGCATCGTGGCTTCCAGGATGTGGAGCACAGGCTGGGCAGTTGTGGCACACGGGCTCCAGAGGATGTGGGATCTTCCCATCCTAGGGATCGCACATGCATCTCCAGCACTGGCAGGTGGATTCTTTACTATGGAACCACCAGGGCATATTTTACATTCTCGTTTTCCACACATGTATCTAGTGAAAGAGGCCAGGATCAAGAGGCATGGCAGCTGGGAATCCTCAGCCACAGCTCTGGTGTGCTATCCAAAGCTCTGGGGCCTTTGGTGAGCAGCTCAGCTTCCCTGGAACTGTTTCCTGCCGTCAGAAATGCCCTGCTTTTGGACTGTAGCCCACCAAGCTCCTCTGTCCCTGGGATTTGTGAGACCAGAGTACTGCAGGTGGTGCCATTTCCTTCTCTGCTGCTGCTGCTGCGTCACTTCAGTCGTGCCTGACTCTGCGCGACCCCAGAGACAGCAGCCTACCAGGCTCCTCTGTCCCTGGGATTCTCCAGGCAAGAACCCTGGAGTGGGTTGCCATGTCCTCCTCCAGTGCAGGAAAGTGAAAAGTGAAAGTGAAGTCACTCAGTGAAGTCGTGTCCGACTCTTAGTGACCCCGGGGTTGCAGCCTACCAGGCTCCTCTGTCCGTGGGATTCTCCAGGCAATGGTACTGGAGCGGGCTGTCATTGCCTTCTCTGATTTCCTTCTCTGCAAGATAGCGTTTTGAAGATATTTTCTCCTGGATATTGCTTTTGATGAAGGAAGGGGGATCCCTTCCAGGGCTTGAGAGTGAGTTCTTGTCTGACACTGGGCAATGAGTTGTCTGAGGAGAGGAGTGCTGTCTGTCCAAGCGAGAGGCTTTCTTGGGAAGGGCTGCCGGGGTGGAGGGCAGGAGGGTGAGGGAAACGGAGAGAACCACTCCGTCACGTGGCTCACAGTCTCAGGTTTTATGCTCATCGGGTTCATTTCTGGTTTGTCTCTTGCCGGGCATTCTGAATTGGGATCCTTCTTGGGGGCACACGCATCACTCAGCCGAGATGGAATCCAGCGAAGCGGATCCTGGGAGGTTGATAGGACCTCTGAACTGGAGCCTCCCATCTCCTGACCTCTCCAGAATTCTGGTTGGTGGTAGCTTGTTCGTTCCTTATTCCTTCCCAGGACCTCCTGTTGTAAGATGACTCCTGCAAGTGTTTTCTTTTCTCTGTTGCCTGGCCAGAGTGGGTGGTCCGTGGTTCATTTAACCGTTTGTTTTTGGTTCTCTCGAGTAAGGTCCTCCACAGGGTAAATGTATGAAATGATAAAAGGCAATCTTTTACATAATTTATATTCATAATTTAGTAAGTTGGCTTTTTGTGTGTATGTTAGACCTGATCCCCAGACCGAAGGTCATGTAGAACTTTTGTAGTTTTCTGAAATTTCTATAGTTTTTAAAATGGAATTACCTTGTTGGTTTGTGTTTATGTTCATATTTTTTTAACAGTTATTTCTTTTTAGTTGATTGTTCCTTGCTTTAAAATATTGGTTGGATTTGTCATACATCCACATGAATTAACCATAGGTGTACCACTGTCCTCTTGCTCTTGAATCTCCCTCCCACCTCGCACCCATTCCCACCTCTCTAGGTCACTACAGAGCCCCACTTTGAGTTCCCGGAATCATACAGCAAATTCCCATTGGTTGTCTATTTACAAATATTGGCGTAGCTCACCCTCTCCGTCTTGTTCCCCACCCTCGTCTGTAAGTCTGTTCCCTATGTCTGCACCTCCATTGCTGCTCTGTGAACAGACTCGTCAGTACCATCCTTCTAGATTGCATGTTTTTCTCTCTTTGACTGACTTCCCTCCCCTTTATTAGAACAGACTCAAACGTGTTCCTTTTTATGGCTGCATTCCATACAGGCTCTGATTGTTCCTTAGCCATGTTTTGCGGAGGGTCATGGGGCTATTCTGCTCCATTTCAGTTTGGACTTCCAGTCTGAGTGCTCACAGCAGAGCTGCTTCTGGGTGAGCCCTCTGAGGTCTGTGAGTGCCGGGCTGCCCGCTCTTCTCTTGTGGCCCGCAGGGGGCGCCAACCCCCCCCCCCCCACCTCTGACCCGCGGGCGCAGGACGCTTTGCCTTTAGACTCTGCTCCGTGAGCAGCTGGCGGGAGCTTTGTCTCCTCAGGACCATCAGGGCTCAGGCTTCTGGATAACAGGGCTGCATCCAGGCTGAGAGGAGCAGGGTTGCCTCAGTGCCCACCAGCAGGGAGGCGCTGCCAGAGCGAAAAATGAGGACCGAGTAGACGTTTCCTGTGTCCAGCTGAGGGCTGACTGGAGGTCCATCTCAGAGGACTCAGGGGGAAAGAGCTCCGTGTGCAAAACGGTGGGTTTTTAGTTAGATTTGCGTTAGATGATGTAGAGGATGAACACTGATGTTCTTCCGTGTAGGTGGCCGTTTTCCTGTCACTGTTTCTTGAGAAGACTGTCCTTTCCTCTTCGCTCGTTCCTGGTTTGATTTTCAGGAATTGACCATGAACACGTGGGTTCGCTTCTGGGCTCTCTCTTCTCTCCTGGAGTCCATGTGTCTGTGTTCCTGCCAGTTCCTCACTGTGGTGGTCACTCCAGGTCCGTGATGTAGTTTGAAGAGGGATAGGAAGATGCCTCCAGCTGTGTTCCTCTTTCTCAGAGTCTTTTTGGCCGTTTAAGGTCCTGTTCAACATTAGCAGGCTAATATTAGGACTATTTCTATTTCTGTGAAAAATGCCATTGAATATTATTTTGTGATTGCAGTCAGTGTATTTGTTGATGACTTTGGTTGGAATGGACCTTTTAATTCCTCACTGTTCCAGTGCATGAGCATGGAATAGTTTTCTGTGTATTTGTGTTTTCTTTGGTTTCTTTATGAGTGCTTTCTAGTTTTCTGACTACTGGTCTTTCATGTTGATTAAGTTTGTTGCTAGATGTTTTATTTAAGTGGGATTTTCTTAATTTTTTTTTTTTCTGATTGTTATTAGTGTATAGAAATGCAAGTGATTTTTGGACTGTAAATGGTAGTATTTTATAGGATTGTAAATTGATCCGAAATGATTCAGCTTTACTGAATGTAGTCTAACAACTTTTTGTGAAGTTATGTGGAGCATTTTATCTGTCAAATCTGTTTCTCCTGCAGTAGGTCATCCAGAGGACCCAAGACATGGTGGTTACTAATAGACTTCCCACAGTACTTCTTCATTCCACGTGGACTCCTTCAAGGGCAGTGAGCATCGCAGCTTCCCTTGAACTTCGTCTGGGTAAGTCTTGGCCTGTGTAAGAAAGTTTCCTGCCTGTCTACTCTAAATGTCTTTTGTGGTATTGACATGGTTGTTTTGAAACCTAGTATACTTTCCAGTCATTTAAAATGTACAGAAAATGCCTAGCAATGGGAACAAGTGCTGGCATTTGCCACATCATCTAAAATACTCTCTGTATTTTATCCAAAATGGGTACCTTCTGCAGAACCAGCACATAATCTTCAAAATCAGGAAACCATATGGTATCTACATTATAATGTAATCCACAGCCCCGCTTCCACTTTTAGCAATTGTTCAAGTGTATGAATATATCTTTTGTTTCCATCTTCATCCTTTTTCCTTTATTTAGAGTGTTACTGAGATTTTCAGTTATTTGGACAAACTTGATGGATTGAAAGCAGACATGGTGAACAAGGGTTCTGGGTGGCCTTTTCTATGTGGATTTTTTTTTTTTTCACTGAAGATGGTTTTAATATTTCTTCATGTTGTAACATGTATGAATCCTGCATTCTTTCTCCCCCCATAGTAATTAAATAATGTGCCATTTACCATTGAGATATTTGTAAGCATACAGTGTTGTAGCAGACAACCTTTTCTTGTTTTGCAAACCAGTTTAATAATGTGCACCTTGTGCGTGCTTTGGAGAAACTCAGGAAACTGAGTCAGTGACTGAAATGGCCCAAGATATCACCTTAGATTCCATCTTCATCTAAAAACAGAACAGGCACTTCCTGGTGGTCCAATGGCTGAGACTGGACACTCCCAAAGAAGGAGGCCCAGGTTCATTCTCTGATCCGAAAAGTAGATCTCCCATGCCACAACGGAGAATTTGCATGCTGTAGCTAAATATCTGGCTTGCCTCAAGGAAGGTTGACCTGGCGCAGCCAAATTAAAAAAGAAACAAATATTTAAAAAATACAACCAAAAGGAAAGGAAGGGTATGGTTGTTGTGCAGATTTACAGCTTAGCTTTCCCTATGGATAGAAAAGCTGAGGTGGTATATTTTGTGGTAGCATCTGCTCCCCTTCACTTTGGATGTATCCCCATTTGTTTACACTGTCATCTACTGAAGACATCCTGATCTTTGAAAGTGTTTAGTTATTACAAGTAGAGCTGTTGTATATAATCATGCGATACGTTTTGTCTGGACGTTTGCAAAGCTGTTTAGTAAGTGCTATACATGTAGTATTCAGGTCAGAGGTGAGCCTTGCTTAGCTGTGGACAAATCCAGCTATGTTTCTCTGTGGCATGCGGGATCTTCTGGGGTAAGGGATCGAACTAGAGTGTCTTGCAGCCACAGGAAAAGCTGTGCCCTACCCCCCCTTTTTTGAGTTTACTGGATCTAATAGGTGTGCAGTGCTACCTCCCTGTTATTTTAGTTTGTCATTTCCTCGTGATATGTGATTTTGAGTCTTTTTGATAGGCTTATTTACTATCTTGATATTTCTGTAGGCCAGGTGTTTAGGTGTATACATTGTTTACGAGATTGTTCTAGGTTTTTTGGTATATTTGGAGTACAATCCTTTATCAGATATGTATTTTATCAATATATTTTCCTGTGGCTTGTGTTTAAGTTTTGTGAATCAGGTTTTTCACAGTTTAAATTTCTAATTGTTTAAAGTTGAGGTGATATATGTTTTATATCCTTTTTGGGATAGACTTTAGTGTGTCGTTGTTGTTGTTGTTACATTTTATAAGCAGAAGTGAGGTACCATAGATACAGTTTCAAGCTAAGCTGAGGTACCATAGATACAGTTTTGCCTTTTGTCTGTTGAGAAGTTTGAGTGAGTTTGGTGTACACTGTAACATTACGTCTACGTTCATTTGACTGGATATAGCTTCCAATTATTTGTCTAATTGGTTTTGGAGATATCACGGGAAGTCAGTTTTTCCAAGGGAAACTGAGGTGCATGAAACATGAACTCCTTTCGATCGGTCGGAATCACTTTCTGCTATTTCTGACAGATTTGACTCGTTTGGATATCTCATATGAGTAGAATCACAGAACGTTTGTCTTTTTCTTGGTCTGGTTTATTTCACTGAATCTAATGACCATAAGGTTTGTCCACATTGTCGCATTGTCAGAATTACTGACTTTGAAGGGCCGAATCAGATTCCATTGTGGGTATACCACAGTTTGTTTATGGAATTGGCTGCCATGGACACTTAGATTACTTCTGTTTGTTTGGCAGTGTGAATCATGCCGTTGTGAGTATGACTGAAGAAGTATCCATTTTTTCAGCCCCCTTTCCCAAACCATTTGGGTACATAGCATGAATAGGATTCGAACTATGTATTTATTCCGTGTGTTCCTTTTGGAGTCATTTCTGTAATGTCTTGCAGAGTGGCAGCACCATTTCATGTACTTTTTTGTATGGGGGAATACCGTTCAAGCTTCTGAATATACCTTGTGTTGCATATTCAGTCTCCCACCAATGGACACTTGAATGAGTTCCACCTTTGAACTATTGTGAATGTCACTGTGAATATTTGTGTACCAGTTTTTGTTTGAATTATTAACAAATACATTATATATAAAAGAAGCCACAAGGACCTACTGTACAGTTTAGGAAACTATTAAATATCTTATGATAATGTATCATGGAAGAGAATCTCAAAAGGAATATATGAAAAGCACATAGTAAGCATGATATTCAGAGTGCCAACACTATGAGTTGTCATAGCACTACTCAATGTGTATTTATACATGTCACTAAAATATCCACATCTGTAAGGATATTATAAAAAATTATATAAAAAATCAAGAATTCAAACAGAGAATAAATAAACTTCCTGCCATTGCTCCTCCTCGTTTATACACTAATACTACCTGTAACACTCATCGTATAAGTGCTGGACTAGCAATTGACATTCTTGTAAACCGAGAGATTGTGAAGGTGTAAGGAAATGTAACTCATTGAATTCCTTAATGAAGGATTGTAGAACTCTATGTCCATGAAGCGAATGAAATTCCGTTTTATTGAGCCACATTCTTACTAGAGTGATGAGCTTCCACCCCACCCAACGTTAGTTCACAATGAAACCCTGCCGTCCTCTGGCCTCAATGTCTGCTTCCTGCTACCGAGAAAGAAAAGATGAGGAAGTCCTGACCAAACCGATGCTATTTTTCTTTTTCTGATTTGTATTTTATCGCAGGGCTTGGCAAAAAGAGGGCCCAACCTGTTTTCAGAGTTCCATCCCGAGGGTTCCTCCAGCATGTTCCCTGTGTTGACAAACTGCTGATTATTTTCAACAAAGGACAATGATCTGCACTTCACTATCTGTTGCTTGAGCTGGAATAGCAGGCGTCCCTTGAAGTGCAGTCCTTCATGCTGGAGTAGGCATCCCTGAAGCAATAGTGTAAGAGGAACACATTTATCATGTAGACATCGCATCCCATGCATTTGTAGTAATTTTTCAGTTATAGCCATCATCATCGGAGGAACTGACTTGTCCGAGTAATAACGAGAGTACCCAGTATAACAGTTCCTTGACTTATGAGTACTTCCTATGAGTACCCTTATGAGTACTTCTTCCAATGTTGTTTCTCCTACTTTGGTCATGAACACTAGGAGCTGATGGCAGTGGTCCTTGAAATGTATGTCGATTCCCAGGTGGCGCAGTTGATAAATAAATAATCTGCCTACCAGTGCAGGAGGTGGAAGTGATGTGGGTTTGATCCCTGGTTCAGGAAGATAACAATTCATACACATGTTTTATGTGAACAAGTTGGATACTCATGAGTTTTTTTCTTCCGTATACAGAAAAACAAATGCCGTTCAAGGACACTGAAAGAACCCTGATTTCGAAAATCAGATCTGTATTGTGAGCAATGCTTAGATATCCATGAGTCGAAGCATAGTATTATGCCTATCATCCTTGTATTTCCCTCGGTGAAATATGTTGAGGAAAACTCTTCATTCGTGGTCTAGATTCACGAAGAAGCTAAATAGCATTCATCCTTTACGTTGACAACTGTGGATTTAAATCTCCTGTGAATCCTATGTGACAACCACACATACCAACATGAGTTATTAGTATTATTTCAATATTTTTAGTCCTATTGTATGTCAACTAAAAAAAAAAAATCGGTATATAATTGTACATGAAGTCCAGACATAAAATCAGTGCAAATACAAAATGTTCCGTCCTTTGAGAAAGGGAGAAAAACATCTCTGTGCTTAGCCTATTGCATTTTTATGTATTAGATCCTTAAGTATTTTATTCACCACACCCTATGAATGATTCGCAAATCTTCAGAGAAGAAAGGATCATTTCTCTTTAACAATGAGTAGTTCAACTCTTCTCAAAGCAAAGTCATAAGTGAGTATAATTTTGTGTGAGACCACGAAAACTCAGTGTTTTCATTATGCTTGTGCTTATGATGGGAGGAGGTCTGAGAAGGCACTTCTGAAGGTTTCTTCATACCAGTCGTTCTCATATGTATCGAGTCTTTAAAGGTCGAATCACCGAGGTGTTGCTTCTACACTTGGACTAGGCTGAGTAGCAACATTCCCTTTCTCCCTAAGTGCAGTAGACGTGTTCCCAACCTGTCTGTCTTCTGTCCTCTGGAGTATGTATTGCTTGAGCTCACCACAGCCTAGTAGATGGAAATCGTCAGGATATTCTGGAAACCCTTTTTATTTCAGTCTGTTCAGGAGGTTACCACTGCTGCAAACCTCTGGATTTTACCACGCACTTTTCACAACCTCAGAGGAAGGATCCAAGTCAAGACTCGTGACAGCCACGGGCTTCCATGGCCTATACATGATTGTTGGCTTTGCTTTCATAATCATCCTGTTTCTTACACCAACTAAACTGTCACTGTATTTTTTTATGGCCATTTTATCTTTGATGGTTTTTAGATCTATTATGGATTTTCCTATATATCTTCACTTATCAGTGAGGGTCTTATGTTAGTAGAAGTTACGACAACTGACTTCCAGTCAGTTAGCTGTGGCAGAACAGAAAAAAGAATGACCCACTGTACGTTATTAATAGTATGTATCAATATATTATTCGTTTTTATTGTTTGCAGTCATCCAATTCCAAGTTTCCGAAATAAACTTTCAGAAAAATCACATCCTTTCGAATGTCCGTTTGACTGAATAGGAACACGGAAATGTTATTCCATAAAATTGTTTACAGTCTCCATTCCGTTCCTCCTGTTTGATGTAGATATTGGCCTTTGGTTCTATCACTAGCTTTGCAAGTAAAAAAAAAAAAATTAATCAGAGCTCGTATGGTAATTTTACTGTTAGCAATGTTTAGCATAAAATGAACACAGAAGAGGTTACAGTAGACCAAATATGAAAGTCAGTTTAAAAGAAAACGTCGTGGTGAATGTTTACAGTAGGAATATAGTTATGAAGTTCCTTTATTATTATTCTATCCTTTCCGTCTCTTTTGCAGGGGTGTGAATGTACAGATTCCAGTACTATGGCTGCAGTGAATAATAGTATCATTATTCTTGAGAGCAACTGTACTACGTCTTCACGCTCATGTCACTCAAGGTTTTTTAATACCTATTATGTTAGTCGTGTTTGTAGTTTGTGAAGTCACATAAGTTGCATTCATTCACGCAATGGTATCAAACAGCTATGGCATCAATTATAGATGTGACTCAATAGCGAATGTGAATCCATTTCACTGTGACAAGTTATTATTGTAGATATTCTATTCATGCCAGTAACAAAGCTGTGCAGAAATCATACAATGTTTATTAAGAAAATAAGATTTACTAATTTGTTGTATTATTCTATTTCTTTTAAACAGATTGAATGACAACAGGCTCAACTTTTCATTCACTTGTATGACTATGAGCAGTTTGACCAAGTTGAAGAAGATGACTCGTTTTTAGTCTTCCCCATCAGCTCATTCCATCTACTGGCTTTAAAATCATTTAGTACAGAGCTCACCGTCTAGGTGTTCATCCAGTGTTTTGTTTGCGTATCATGCAGGATCATTTTAAAAGGAAAAGTATGTGTGTATGAGTTAGAGCTCTGATCCCAAGAGTCCATGTAGAAGCTTCCCCTGAGAAATGTATCGTTTTGGCACCAATGCTACTGAAATGTGTGAATGTGGCCTACCACGCATCCCAATAAGTGTAAACAGCTTCACATGCTACTTATTTGAAACGACCAGTATTCATGACATTCCATTCATCTGAGGACTAAATATGGCCAACCTAGGCTGTGTCTGCCAAACAGACTTGGAAGCATTCTTCACACAATCCTTCATCGATGCCAGTTTTCAGATAGAAGAAACCCTTGCTCCGTGAAGTTCGTGAACACATACACTCATGTTTTGTTTGAGATTTTAAAGTCATTCTTCAGTTTTGTTGGAGGAATGGTTCTGTATATGCCCCGTGGATCCCCAAATCCACTGATGTTCATGTGTCTTGGGGCTTCCCAGGTGGTTCTAGTGGTAAAGAACATGCGGAACATACCCATGCAGGAGACATAGGAGATATGGATTCGATCCCTGGGGCAGGAAGATCTCCTGAGGGAGAGCATGGCAACCCACTCCAGTATCCTTGCCTAGAGAATCTCATGGAGAGAGGAGCCTGGTGGGCCCTAGTCTATACGATCCCAAAGAGTTGGACACAATGTAAGTGACTTAGCACAGCACATGATTCATTGTCAGAGCTAATATAATGGAGATGACATAAAAAGAAGCACCAGCGGGCGAAAGTCAATATCCATCACTTTTCAACTTTGGAATGTATTGTGATATTTTAGGTCCATATTTGTATGACTTGATAGTTGGCGAATCGATGTGTATGAAGGCCTGATTGTGTTATATGTATGTTGAGGGAAGATATATTTTTATGTGGTTTGACATATGGGTCCCATTTCATTCGTAGACATCTGCATACTCATCACTGAATCATCATTTGTTTTGAAAAGACCATTGTTTGGAAAGGTTGTTGTCTAACCATGAAAGATGCTTGAATTCTTGGGCTCCTTAGAGGAAGAATTCAACCCGGGGCCAGTGATGAGGCTTGATCACTCAGAGCTTTTGTGTCGCAACGTTTTATGAAAGTATAAAAGAGAGAAAGCTTCTGACATAGACATCAGAAGGGGGCAGAAAGAGTGCCCCCCTACTCATCTTTAGCTGCATGTTATCTAGCTACTAGCAGTCTACTCATTAGAGAAAGGAATGGCAGCAGACCCCTCACCCACAAGACATATGGAGATGACCGTGGCACCAGGTGAGTCATCCTGGGCCATAAAATGATTTATATGAGCAAATAGATAGCTTCATTCACATAGATCAGGAGAACCATGTATGAGTAAAGCATATTGGTTTGTCAAGTCAGTTCTGAGCCTTTGGGCAGAACCTACTTGAAGATAAGAGTCTAGGGTCAATACATAGTACATTCACATAGCTTAAGGCAAACCTTTCCATAAGAAAAATGCCTTGGTCAGCTCAAAGTATGAGAAAAGTGAAGTTCAGGTGGACCCAGGTGTCATTATAGCAACACAGAATTGTAAGAGAAAACCTCTTTTTAAATTTGTATCGAGAAGGGGAAAGAAGAGAACAGCTTGTTTCCTCCTGCCTCGGAAGTGACAGATAACAACTGTCTGACACTTGCACCCCGTCTCCTCCCTTTGGAGACCCCTGGCCTTCCTGGCTGTTACCCTCTCAGTTTCATTCATTGAGTGTTTTCTGCCTTGTGAAACATTGGGCATAGAAGTATGTGTTAATTTAGGGGTATTTCATCCAATTTCATTTAAATGCATATGTGAATTAGAAAGTTTGACATGCTGTTGCTTTGTATACCGATTGGGAAATGTGAGCCTCCAGGTTTAATTTAGTATTTCATGTTCATTTTAGGGGTACAAAGAAAAATAATATGACTGCTAAGATCAGCTTTTGTATTTTTTGCCAAATATGAATTGAGATCACATCGATCGGAGATGAGTCTGTGCATGAAAGCCCTAATAACTAAAGTTAATTGACTTCACTACCATGGGATGTTTTCCTATCTATTGAGGATTTACTTCATGTATTTCGATTTTAACTTTCTATCTTACAGCCTTGTTTGTAGATCAAAGCTATTTGAAATTGTCATCTGGTTTTCAATGGCTTGTGAGGTTATTCATGAGTGGTTTATGAAACCGAATGGAGTGTACGTAGCCATACTTTGTTGTCATTCTATGAATTTGAAGAATGTCTGAAGCATGTCTGCAGTTATGCCTTAAAGATTCACACAATTGATGTCCAATATTTATCTCAATAGACTTGCTTTCAATGTGTAGTTTCCTATGCGTATGTTTCTCCTTATGGATTTGGGTAGAACTTGTATTGGAACACTGAAAAATCTCTGATATCAACCGTGCTGACCTTCTTTCTGGTGGTCATCATTAAGATTTTCACGCTCACTGTCACTTTGTGCAATGCGATGGATCCTAGTGGAAACAGGTGCTGTTCATCCTACTTTTGTGAAGATTGAACTCATCGTAGAAAGTGGAATGTGTTGAAATATTTATGGTATAAATATATCTTGTGTATAAAATTACCCAGATTACTGCTGCGTATTTGACTGCTAAGTTATGAAATGTATGAGATAGATGTGATCCATCAATGGCGATTGGATACGTGGTGGAGAGGTATTTTGGTGATGCAAGAGATTTAAATGATGTGATCACAGTATGTATACTCCTTTTCTGTGGATAATGGGTCTTGGATCCATGGTTGAAATATTATGACCTTGTCTTTTGTTATGCAGGGGACGTGTCAAAAAAGAAGATGAGGTGGGTACGTGCTTCAAGGGTAAGTATAGGGTTGAGGGCGTGACTATGATGTGGGTTAGGTTTAGGATGTGGATAGGGTGTCGGGTTAGGGTAGGGTGAAGGTTAGAGTTTGGGGAATAGCCCCCCACCATGTTAGGGTGAGGGGTGAGGTGTGAGGGTTCAGGGTTCAGGGTGAGGGTGAGGGCCTCATCGCTGGTAAAGGATTGTACTCCAAATATGCCCTTCCTTTCCCTCGAACTGAGCTCTCACTGCTGGAGCCCTTGGCAGTGTGGAACACACCAGCCCCTAAAACTTCCGCAAGGACGCCTGGGGCCTAGGTGCAAAGGCAAGGCAGGAGCGGAGCTGAGGCCAGGAAGGCGCCAGTGGTGTTTCCCAGTCGCGCACAGCCTGCTCCTTCCTGGGCACTACGATTAGCGGCGAGGCAAGTCTGGGCAAGGCTCGCCCAGAGCACAGCAGCCTCGCACCAGAAACTATGCCAGCTCAGGCCTCTGAGCAGAGCTGAAGCTCTGCCTTACTGGAGGCGCACTAGGCTCCCCCCAACCAGGGCTGGCAGCCTCAGGCAATTGGGCTGCCTCAACCTCCCCCAAGGAGGCTCGCTTCCCTGCATGCTGTGCACTCGCCTTCCAGGCGGTGCCGCCCCTCGCCTCCTGCAGGTCTTGGCTCAGGGGCTACTTCCCACGAGCTGGGACTGTGGGCGGGATCCCAGACACGCAGGGGCAGGCCCCAACCACCTGCACATATGTCTGCTGGGGAGGAGAGCGCTAGGGAACCTAGGTCTGTCAGGCCCCTGCTGGGCGCCCACGGAGTCAGCCTCTGGGAGTGCGGAGCCGCAGACCCCAGCCAGGGGCCCTGGGAGCCTGGTGCTCTCCGTGCTGCGGTGAGTCTGGGCGCCCAAGCAACCGCTGGAGGAGCCCTGCACTTGCCCTTCCCTTTCCTCTGACAGAGCTGGTACTGCTGGAGCCCTTGGCTGTGTGGCACTTACTAGCCCCTCACCGCGACTCCAAACCCCGAAGTCGACCCTGACCTCAAAACCCTATATCCCGAACCCCTAAACTAAACGCCGAGCTCCAGTCCCCAAACCGTGAACCTGAACCGTGATACCGTAACCCTAACCCAACCCCAAACCCCAACACCGAATCTTAAAGCCCAAACCCAGACTTCAATCTCCAAACCCGAATCCCAAACCACAAACCTCTAACCCCTAAGCCGAACCCCAACCGCCAAACCCCTAAGCTGAACCTTAGGGGAACCCCAAACCCCAAACTAGAACCGCGAGCCCCTAGCCCCAAACCCTGAACGCCAAACCCCAAACACGAACCCTGAACCCGAATCCGAACCCTAAGAAGAGAGGGGATTCCCCAAACCCGAACTCTGATCCTGAACCCTAACAAGTTGGGGGGATGCCGGAACCCTAAACCTAACCCTCACATAAAAATAAACTTTTCTGGTCTAAGCCCCTCCTCTTGCGGTCCCCCGCCCCCTAAAAGCCAAAGGGTTAGATAGGGCACTTGAACTCCTAAATCGCAGGCCACCGTCCGCCTGCTCACCAGCCTGCCTAACCGCTGGGCTACAGAGGCTTGCTGTTACTGATAGGGCTCCCGCGCCCTCTTCAAGCCTCTGCCCGCCAGGGTCTGGTTCTGTAGAATATCATGGCTGTCCTAGGTCATCTTTGCTTTCTGTAGTCATAGTTTTATCCCAAAATCATAGACAGATCAGCTGAGAAAAAGCTTGGATTGCCTCGGTGGGGTGGATTTGCTTGTCCTTGTGTTTCACCTGGAGGCAGTCGCGGTCCCGCCCGCCCGTCCTGGAAGGGGGCGTGGGGGCGGGGCGCACCGTGCGCGCGTCGGGGGCGGGGCGAACCTGGGCCGCTGGTCAGGAGCGCGGCTCACGTGAGCGGGTCTGGGGCGGGATGACCATGGCGGCGCGTCGGGGCCAGGGGTTCCCGGTTGTGCTCTCAGGGCTCGCCATCGCAGCTGGGAATGCTCGTTTCGTGGGCTCCTGGGTCCCCGTCGATCCGCAGCCAGCGAGCAGAGCGGAGGGCTGTGGACCACAGGTAAGGGAACTCGGACTCGGCGGAGCAGGGACCCATGTATTCTGCCCTCTTTGTTTGCAGTCTCGGAGCCGACTAACATGCCGGTCGCAGAAAAGCCTCGCCTTTGGGGCCAACGGTTTTACCGCTTTACCCCTTTGCATAAAGCTCAGACCCGCGCGGTTTTCCCAAGCAGCCTATGTATTGCTTCCTACACGCCTGGAGAGGATACCAGGCAGGAAGGCCAGGGGTCTCCAGACAGAGAAGATAGACTGCAAGTGTCAGACGTTTCTTTCTCTCTCTTAAGAGGCAGGAGGAGACAAAAGAGTGTTGCATTTTTTTTTCTCCATCTTGATACAAATTTAAAGAGGTTTCTCTGAAAATTCTGTGTTGCCATGACAACTCCTGGCTCCACCTGAATGTCACTTTTCTCAAACCTTGAACTAAGCAATGCATTTTTCTTATGGAAATGTTTGTCTTAAGGTATGTTAATGTACTAGGTATTCACCCAAGGCTCTGTCTTCAGGTCAGTTCCCCCTAAAGCCTCAGAAACGACTTGACAAACCAGCATGTTTTACTCATACCTTGTTCTCTTAATCTATGTGAATGAAACTATATATGTGCTTGGAAATCTGCCTTTCTTCAAGATTCATGTCCATCATTTTATGGCCTGGGATGACTCATCTGCTGCCAGTGTTATCTCAATGCATGCTGTGGGTGAGGGGCCTGGTGCCATTCTCTGAGACATTGTCTTTCTTTCATTAGCAGACTGCTAGTGGCTGTATAACATCTGGCTAAAGACTAGCAGGGGGTCCTCTTTCTTCCCCCTTTTAATGTCTATGTCAGCAGCTCTCTCGATCTCTTTTATACTTTAATAAAACTTTTTAACAGAAAACCTCTGAGCCATCAAGCTTTGTCACTTGCCCTGGATGGAATTCTCCTCTGGAGGCCAAGAATGCTGGCATCTTTTGTGGTTTAGCAACCCCCTTTCAGCCTTTTGTAATTCATATTGAATCTTCATTTCAGATTGAAGATGCATTCCACGGTATTTCCAACTGAAGTCTTCTCATCGCTATGGAGTATCTGTCCATGTCTTCAGGGTATTTTTCAGCAATCATGTATCATTTCCAGTGAGCCATTCTTGTCATCCTCATTCCGTCCATAGCAAAGTATTTTATTAATGTTGACATGATTGAAAGGGAACTGTTTGTTTAAATTCCTTTTCAGATTGTTATTTGCTGGTGTATACAGATAACACTGTGTCAACATTCATTTGTATCAGTTTGGACAGCTTGTTAGTTGTCTTTAGTTTCTTTAATTTCTCATAATTTAAGATGACCCTGGCTCATATATTTAGTCTCACCCCTAGTCTCAGTCATTTCTTCAAAGAACTGTCCTTTTTTTTTTTTTTTTTTTTTAAACATTACATTATTTTTGACTGTGCTGGGTCTTTATTGCTGGTTTGTCTAGTTGTAGTGAGCAGAGGCTACCCTCTAGTTAGTTGCTGTGCCATGGCTTCTCATTGCAGTGCTTTCTCTGTTTGCAGAACTTGGGCTCTGGAGCATGCAAACTTCAAGAGTTGTTCAAGGGCTTCGTTGCCCCTGGGCGTGTGGAATCCTCTACACAGGAATTGAACCCGTGTTCCCTGCATCGGTAGGCAGATTCTTTACCACCGGGCCATCGGAGATGTTTCCTGTTCCCTTTTATTAGAGAATGATATTTAAAACATACATGTAGGAGCTCAATATGCTCAGCTGACAATACATGGATATATATATGCATGTATTCCAGCTCGCCTTTGAACATATTCAGTTAAAGGTAATTTGTGATGATGTCTCCAACCCGATCCACCACGACTTGGACAGTGTAATGTGTCCTTTTGTTTATCTGTAACTTTGCGTTCCAATGGTAAGATACCTGGCTTCCACCGCTTGTCATACACAGAATTCAGTGCTTGTCCCACGTGGTTACTGAAAAAAAACTGTCAGATTGTCTTTCAAAGGGGGCCCTGCGTGCATGGCACCAGTATCTTGAGGATGTTTTTGTATGATAGTTTACTATCTGTATACCCTCAGTGGCCAGGTGTCTATTTCAGTCGCTACCAATTATGAATGGGCCCGTTTGCTCTAGTGTTCTTGGACAATTCGAGTACAGTTTCTTTGCCAGATATGCATTTTTTTTTAGAAAAACAGTTTTATTTATTGTTGGCTGTGTTGCATCTTTGTGTGTGGGCTTTTCTCTCGTTTTGGTGAGCATGGGCCATAACTAGTGGTTTGCAGGCTTCTCACTGCAGTGTCTCCTCTTGTTGAGGGGCACCGGCTCACGGGCTTCAGTGGCTGCAGCATGTAAACTCGGCATCGTGGCTTCCAGGATGTAGAGCACAGGCTGGGCAGTTGTGGCACACGGGCTCCAGAGGATGTGGGATCTTCCCATCCTAGGGATCGCACATGCATCTCCAGCACTGGCAGGTGGATTCTTTACTATGGAACCACCAGGGCATATTCTAGATTCTCGTTTTCCACACATGTATCTAGTGAAAGAGGCCAGGATCAAGAGGCATGGCAGCTGGGAATCCTCAGCCACAGCTCTGGTGTGCTATCCAAAGCTCTGGGGCCTTTGGTGAGCAGCTCAGCTTCCCTGGGACTGTTTCCTGCCATCAGAAATGCCCTGCTTTTGGACTGTAGCCCACCAAGCTCCTCTGTCCCTGGGATTTGTGAGACCAGAGTACTGCAGGTGGTGCCATTTCCTTCTCTGCTGCTGCTGCTGCGTCGCTTCAGTCGTGCCTGACTCTGCGCGACCCCAGAGACAGCAGCCTACCAGGCTCCTCTGTCCCTGGGATTCTCCAGGCAAGAACCCTGGAGTGGGTTGCCATGTCCTCCTCCAGTGCAGGAAAGTGAAAAGTGAAAGTGAAGTCACTCAGTGAAGTCGTGTCCGACTCTTAGTGACCCCGGGGTTGCAGCCTACCAGGCTCCTCTGTCCGTGGGATTCTCCAGGCAATGGTACTGGAGCGGGCTGTCATTGCCTTCTCTGATTTCCTTCTCTGCAAGATAGCGTTTTGAAGATATTTTCTCCTGGATATTGCTTTTGATGAAGGAAGGGGGATCCCTTCCAGGGCTTGAGAGTGAGTTCTTGTCTGACACTGGGCAATGAGTTGTCTGAGGAGAGGAGTGCTGTCTGTCCAAGCGAGAGGCTTTCTTGGGAAGGGCTGCCGGGGTGGAGGGCAGGAGGGTGAGGGAAACGGAGAGAACCACTCCGTCACGTGGCTCACAGTCTCAGGTTTTATGCTCATCGGGTTCATTTCTGGTTTGTCTCTTGCCGGGCATTCTGAATTGGGATCCTTCTTGGGGGCACACGCATCACTCAGCCGAGATGGAATCCAGCGAAGCGGATCCTGGGAGGTTGATAGGACCTCTGAACTGGAGCCTCCCATCTCCTGACCTCTCCAGAATTCTGGTTGGTGGTAGCTTGTTCGTTCCTTATTCCTTCCCAGGACCTCCTGTTGTAAGATGACTCCTGCAAGTGTTTTCTTTTCTCTGTTGCCTGGCCAGAGTGGGTGGTCCGTGGTTCATTTAACCGTTTGTTTTTGGTTCTCTCGAGTAAGGTCCTCCACAGGGTAAATGTATGAAATGATAAAAGGCAATGTTTTAAATAATTTATATTCATAATTTGGTAAGTTGGCTTTTTTTGTGTATGTTAGACCTGATCCCCAGACCGAAGGTCATGTAGAACTTTTGTAGTTTTCTAAAATTTCTATAGTTTTTTAAATGGAATTACCTTGTTGCAAAGTTTGTGTTTATGTTCATATTTTTTTAAACAGTTATTTCTTTTTAGTTCATTGATCCTTGCTTTACAATATTGGTTGGATGTGTCATATATCCACATGAATTAACCATAGGTGTACCTATGTCCTCTTGCTCTTGAATCTCCCTCCCACCTCGCACCCATTCCCACGTCTCCTGGTTACTCCTGAGCCCCACTTTGAGTTCCCTGAATCATACAGCAAATTCCCATTGGTTGTCTATTTACAAATGTTGGTGTACCTGCATCCATGCTGCTCTCTCCATTCAGCTCACCCTCTCCCTCTTGTTCCCCACCCTCGTCTTAAGTCTGTTCCCTATGTCTGCACCTCCATTGCTGCTCTGTGAACAGACTCGTCAGTACCATCCTTCTAGATTCCATGTTTTTCTCTCTTTGACTGACTTCCCTCCCCTTTATTAGAACAGACTCAAATGTGTTCCTTTTTATGGCTGCATTCCATACAGGCTCTGATTGTTCCTTAGCCATGTTTTGCGGAGGGTCATGGGGCTATTCTGCTCCATTTCAGTTTGGGCTTCCAGTCTGAGTGCTCGCAGCAGAGCTGCTTCTGGGTGAGCCCTCTGAGGTCTGTGAGTGCCGGGCTGCCCGCTCTTCTCTTGTGGCCCGCAGGGGGCGCCAAACCCCCCTCTGACCCGCGGGCTCAGGACGCTTTGCCTTTAGACTCTGCTCCGTGAGCAGCTGGCGGGAGCTTTGTCTCCTCAGGACCATCAGGGCTCAGGCTTCTGGATAACAGGGCTGCATCCAGGCTGAGAGGAGCAGGGTTGCCTCAGTGCCCACCAGCAGGGAGGCGCTGCCAGAGCGAAAAATGAGGACCGAGTAGACGTTTCCTGTGTCCAGCTGAGGGCTGACTGGAGGTCCATCTCAGAGGACTCAGGGGGAAAGAGCTCCGTGTGCAAAACGGTGGGTTTTTAGTTAGATTTGCGTTAGATGATGTAGAGGATGAACACTGATGTTCTTCCGTGTAGGTGGCCGTTTTCCTGTCACTGTTTCTTGAGAAGACTGTCCTTTCCTCTTCGCTCGTTCCTGGTTTGATTTTCAGGAATTGACCATGAACACGTGGGTTCGCTTCTGGGCTCTCTCTTCTCTCCTGGAGTCCATGTGTCTGTGTTCCTGCCAGTTCCTCACTGTGGTGGTCACTCCAGGTCCGTGATGTAGTTTGAAGAGGGATAGGAAGATGCCTCCAGCTGTGTTCCTCTTTCTCAGAGTCTTTTTGGCCGTTTAAGGTCCTGTTCAACATTAGCAGGCTAATATTAGGACTATTTCTATTTCTGTGAAAAATGCCATTGAATATTATTTTGTGATTGCAGTCAGTGTATTTGTTGATGACTTTGGTTGGAATGGACCTTTTAATTCCTCACTGTTCCAGTGCATGAGCATGGAATAGTTTTCTGTGTATTTGTGTTTTCTTTGGTTTCTTTATGAGTGCTTTCTAGTTTTCTGACTACTGGTCTTTCATGTTCTTGATTGAGTTTGTTGCTAGATGTTTTATTTAAGTGGGATTTTCTTAATTTTTTTTTTTCTGATTGTTATTAGTGTATAGAAATGCAAGTGATTTTTGGACTGTAAATGGTAGTATTTTATAGGATTGTAAATTGATCCGAAATGATTCAGCTTTACTGAATGTAGTCTAACAACTTTTTGTGAAGTTATGTGGAGCATTTTATCTGTCAAATCTGTTTCTCCTGCAGTAGGTCATCCAGAGGACCCAAGACATGGTGGTTACTAATAGACTTCCCACAGTACTTCTTCATTCCACGTGGACTCCTTCAAGGGCAGTGAGCATCGCAGCTTCCCTTGAACTTCGTCTGGGTAAGTCTTGGCCTGTGTAAGAAAGTTTCCTGCCTGTCTACTCTAAAAGTCTTTTGTGGTATTGACATGGTTGATTTGAAACCTAGTATACTTTCCAGTCATTTAAAATGTACAGAAAATGCCTAGCAATGGGAACAAGTGCTAGCATTTGCCACATCATCTAAAATACTCTCTGTCTTTTATCCAAAATGGGTACCTTCTGCAGAACCAGCACATAATCTCCAAAATCAGGAAATCATATGGTATCTACATTATAATGTAATCCACAGCCCCGCTTCCACTTTTAGCAATTGTTCAAGTGTATGAATATATCTTTTGTTTCCATCTTCATCCTTTTTCCTTTATTTAGAGTGTTACTGAGATTTTCAGTTATTTGGACAAACTTGATGGATTGAAAGCAGACATGGTGAACAAGGGTTCTGGGTGGCCTTTTCTTTGTGGATTTTTTTTTTCACTGAAGATGGCTTTAATATTTCTTCATGTTGTAACATGTATGAATCCTGGATTCTTTCTCCCCCCATAGTAATTAAATAATGTGCCATTTACCATTGAGATATTTGTAAGCATACAGTGTTGTAGCAGACAACCTTTTCTTGTTTTGCAAACCAGTTTAATAATGTGCACCTTGTGCGTGCTTTGGAGAAACTCAGGAAACTGAGTCAGTGACTGAAATGGCCCAAGATATCACCTTAGATTCCATCTTCATCTAAAAACAAAACAGGCACTTCCTGGTGGTCCAATGGCTGAGACTGGACACTCCCAAAGAAGGAGGCCCAGGTTCATTCCCTGCTCCAAGAAGTAGATCTCCCATGCCACAACGGAGAATTTGCATGCTGTAGCTAAATATCTGGCTTGCCTCAAGGAAGGTTGACTTGACGCAGCCAAATTAAAAAAGAAACAAATATTTTAAAAATGCAACCAAAGGAAAGGAAGGGTATGGTTGTTGTGCAGATTTACGGCTTAGCTTTCCCTATGGATAGAAAAGCTGAGGTGAACTCTTTTCGATCGGTCGGAATCACTTTCTGCTATTTCTGACAGATTTGACTCGTTTGGATATCTCATATGAGTAGAATCACAGAACGTTTGTCTTTTTCTTGGTCTGGTTTATTTCACTGAATCTAATGACCATAAGGTTTGTCCACATTGTCACATTGTCAGAATTACTGACTTTGAAGGGCCGAATCAGATTCCATTGTGGGTATACCACAGTTTGTTTATGGAATTGGCTGCCATGGACACTTAGATTACTTCTGTTTGTTTGGCAGTGTGAATCATGCCATTGTGGGTATGACTGAAGAAGAATCCATTTTTTCAGCCCCCTTTCCCAAACCATTTGGGTACATAGCATGAATAGGATTCGAACTATGTATTTATTCTGTGTGTTCCTTTTGGAGTCATTTCTGTAATGTCTTGCAGAGTGGCAGCACCATTTCATGTACTTTTTTGTATGGGGGAATACCGTTCAAGCTTCTGAATATACCTTGTGTTGCATATTCAGTCTCCCACCAACAGACACTTGAATGAGTTCTACCTTTGAGCTATTGTGAATGTCACTGTGAATATTTGTGTACCAGTTTTTGTTTGAATTATGAACAAATACATTACTATATATAAAAGAAGCCACAAGGACCTACTGTACAGTTTAGGAAACTATTAAATATCTTATGATAATGTATCATGGAAGAGAATCTCAAAAGGAATATATGAAAAGCACATAGTAAGCATGATATTTAGTGTGCCAACAGTATGAGTTATCATAGCACTGCTCAATGTGTATTTATACATGTCACTAAAATATCCACATCTGTAAGGATATTATAAAAAATTATATAAAAAATCAAGAATTCAAACAGAGAATAAATAAACTTCCTGCCATTGCTCCTCCTCCTTTATACACTAATACTACCTGTAACACTCATCGTATAAGTGCTGGACTAGCAATTGACATTCTTGTAAACCGAGAGATTGTGAAGGTGTAAGGAAATGTAACTCATTGAATTCCTTAATGAAGGATTGTAGAACTCTATGTCCATGAAGCGAATGAAATTCCGTTTTATTGAGCCACATTCTTACTAGAGTGATGAGCTTCCACCCCACCCAACGTTAGTTCACAATGAAACCCTGCCATCCTCTGGCCTCAATGTCTGCTTCCTGCTACCGAGAAAGAAAAGATGAGGAAGTCCTGACCAAACCGATGCTATTTTTCTTTTTCTGATTTGTATTTTATCGCAGGGCTTGGCAAAAAGAGGGCCCAACCTGTTTTCAGAGTTCCATCCCGAGGGTTCCTCCGGCATGTTCCCTATGTTGACAAACTGCTGATTATTTTCAACAAAGGACAATGATCTGCACTTCACTATCTGTTGCTTGAGCTGGAATAGCAGGCGTCCCTTGAAGTGCAGTCCTTCATGCTGGAGTAGGCATCCCTGAAGCAATAGTGTAAGAGGAACACATTTATCATGTAGACATCGCATCCCATGCATTTGTAGTAATTTTTCAGTTATAGCCATCATCATCGGAGGAACTGACTTGTCCGAGTAATAACGAGAGTACCCAGTATAACAGTTCCTTGACTTATGAGTACTTCCTATGAGTACCCTTTTGAGTACTTCTTCCAATGTTGTTTCTCCTACTTTGGTCATGAACAGTAGAAGCTGATGGCAGTGGTCCTTGAAATGTATGTCGATTCCCAGGTGGCGCAGTTGATAAATAAATAATCTGCCTACCAGTGCAGGAGGTGGAAGTGATGTGGGTTTGATCCCTGTTTCAGGAAGGTAACAATTCATACACATGTTTTATGTGAACAAGTTTGATACTCAGGAGTTGTTTTCTTCTGTATACAGAAAAACAAATGCTGTTCAAGGACACTGAAAGAACCCTGATTTCGAAAATCAGATCTGTATTGTGAGCAATGCTTAGATATCCATGAGTCGAAGCATAGTATTATGCCTATCATCCTTGTATTTCCCTCAGTGAAATATGTTGAGGAAAACTCTTCATTCGTGGTCTAGATTCACGAAGAAGCTAAATAGCATTCATCCTTTACATTGACAACTGGGAATTTAAATCTCCTGTGAATCCTATGTGACAACCACACATACCAACATGAGTTATTAGTATTATATCAATATTTTTAGTCCTATTGTATGTCAACTAAAAAAATCACTGTATAATTGTACATGAAGTCAAGACATAAAATCAGTGCAAATACAAAATGTTCCGTCCTTTGAGAAAGGGAGAAAAACATCTCTGTGCTTAGCCTATTGCATTTTTATGTATTAGATCCGTAAGTAGTTTATTCACCACACCCTATGAATGATTCACAGATCTTCAGAGAAGAAAGGATCATTTCTCTTTAACAATGAGTAGTTCAACTCTTCTCAAAGCAAAGTCATAAGTGAGTCTAATTTTGCGTGAGACCATGAAAACTCCGTGTTTTCATTATGCTTGTGCTTATGATGGGAGGAGGTCTGAGAAGGCACTTCTGAAGGTTTCTTCATACCAGTCGTTCTCATATGTATCGAGTCTTTAAAGGTCGAATCACCGAGGTGTTGCTTCTACACTTGGACTAGGCTGAGTAGCAACATTCCCTTTCTCCCTAAGTGCAGTAGACGTGTTCCCAACCTGTCTGTCTTCTGTCCTCTGGAGTATGTATTGCTTGAGCTCACCACAGCCTAGTAGATGGAAATCGTCAGGATATTCTGGAAACCCTGTTTATTTCAGTCTGTTCAGGAGGTTACCACTGCTGCAAACCTCTGGATTTTACCATGCACTTTTAACAACCTGAGATGAAGGATCCAAGTCAACACTCGTGACAGCCACGGGCTTCCATGGCCTATCCATGATTGTTGGCTTTGCTTTCATAATCATCCTGTTTCTTATACCAACTAAACTGTCACTGTATTTTTTTATTACCATTCTATCTTTGATGGTTTTTGGATCTATTATGGATTTTCCTATATATCTTCACTTATCGGTGAGGGTCTTATGTTAGTAGTAGTTACGCCAACTGACTTCCAGTCAGTTAGCTGTGGCAGAACAGAAAAAAGAATGACCCAGTGTATATTATTAATATTATGTATCAATATATTATTCGTTTTATTGTTTGCAGTCATCCACTTCCAAGTTTCCGAAATAAACTGTCAGAAAAATCACATCCTTTTGAATGTCTGTTTGACTGAGTAGGAGCACGGAAATGTTATTCCATAAAATTGTTTACAGTTTCCATTCCGTTCCTCCTGTTTGATGTAGATATTGGCCTTTGGTTCTATCACTAGCTTTGCAAGTAAAAAAAAATTAATTAGAGCTCATATGGTAATTTTACTGTTAGCAATAAGTTTAGCATAAAATGAACACAGAAGAGGTTACAGTGGACCAAATATGAGAGTCAGTTTAAAAGAAAACGTCGTGTTGAATGTTTACAGTAGGAATATAGTTATGAAGTTCCTTTATTATTATTCTATCCTTTCCGTCTCTTTTGCAGGGGTGTGAATGTACAGATTCCAGTACTATGGCTGCAGTGAATAATAGTATCATTATTCTTGAGAGCAACTCTACTACGTCTTCACGCTCATGTCACTCAAGGTTTTATAATAGCTATTATGTTAGTCGTGTTTGTAGTTTGTGAAGTCACATAAGTTGCATTCATTCAAGCAATAGTATCAAACAGCTATGGCATCAATTATAGATGTGACTCGATAGCGAATGTGAATCCATTTCACTGTGACAAATTATTATTGTAGATATTCTATTCATACCAGTAACAAAGCTGTGCAGAAATCATACAATGTTTATTAAGAAAACAAGATTTACTAATTTGTTGTATTATTCTATTTCTTTTAAACAGATTGAATGACAACAGGCTCAACTTTTCATTCACCTGTATGACTATGAGCAGTTTGACCAAGTTGAAGAAGATGACTCGTTTGTAGTCTTCCTCATGAGCTCATTCCATCTACTGGCTTTAAAATCATTTAGTACAGAGCTCACCGTCTAGGTGTTCATCCAGTGTTTTGTTTGCGTATCATGCAGGATCATTTTAAAAGGAAAAGCATGTGTGTATGAGTTAGAGCTCTGATCCCAAGAGTCCATGTAGAAGCTTCCCCTGAGAAATGTATCGTTTTGGCACCAATGCTACTGAAATGTGTGAATGTGGCCTACCACGCATCCCAATAAGTGTAAACAGCTTCACATGCTACTTATTTGAAACGACCAGTACTCATGACATTCCATTCATCTGAGGACTAAATATAGCCAACTTAGGTTGTGTTTGCCAAATAGACTTGGAAGCATTCTTCACACAATCCTTCATCGATGCCAGTTTTCAGATCGAAGAAACCCTTGCTCCGTGAAGTTTGTGAACACATACACTCATGTTTTGTTTGAGATTTTAAAGTCATTCTTCAGTTTTGTTGGAGGAATGGTTCTGTATATGGCCCGTGGATCCCCAAATCCACTGATGTTCATGTGTCTTGGGGCTTCCCAGGTGGTTCTAGTGGTAAAGAACATGCGGAACATACCCATGCAGGAGACATAGGAGATATGGATTCGATCCCTGGGGCAGGAAGATCTCCTGAGGGAGAGCATGGCAACCCACTCCAGTATCCTTGCCTAGAGAATCTCATGGAGAGAGGAGCCTGGTGGGGCCTAGTCCATATGATCCCAAAGAGTTGGACACAATGTAAGTGACTTAGCACAGCACATGCTTCATTGTCATAGCTAATATAATGGAGATGACATAAAAAGAATCACCAGCGGGCGAAAGTCAATATCCATCACTTTTCAACTTTGGAATGTATTGTGATATTTTACATCCATATTTGTATGAGTTGATAGTTGGCGAATCGATGCATATGAAGGCCTGATTGTGTTATATGTATGTTGAGGGAAGATATATTTTTATGTGGTTTGACATATGGGTCCCATTTCATTCGTAGACATCTGCATACTCATCACTTATCATCATTTTTTTTTGAAAAGACCATTGTTTTTAAAGGTTGTTGTCTAACCAGGAAAGATGCTTGAATTCTTGGGCTCCTTAGAGGAAGAATTCAACCCGGGGCCAGTGATGAGGCTTGATCACTCAGAGCTTTTGTGTCGCAACGTTTTATGAAAGTATAAAAGAGAGAAAGCTTCTGACATAGACATCAGAAGGGGGCAGAAAGAGTGCCCCCCTACTCATCTTTAGCTGCATGTTATCTAGCTACTAGCAGTCTACTCATTAGAGAAAGGAATGGCAGCAGACCCCTCACCCACAAGATATATGGAGATGACCGTGGCACCAGGTCAGTCATCCTGGGCCATAAAATGATTGATAGGAGCAAATAGATAGCTTCATTCACATAGATCAGGAGAACCATGTATGAGTAAAGCTAATTGGTTTGTCAAGTCAGTTCTGAGCCTTTAGGCAGAACCTCCTTGAAGATAGAGTCTAGGGTAAATACATAGTACATTCACATAGCTTAAGGCAAACCTTTCCATAAGAAAAATGCCTTGGTCAGCTCAAAGTATGAGAAAAGTGAAGTTCAGGTGGAACCAGGTGTCATTATAGCAACACAGAATTGTAAGAGAAAACCTCTTTTTAAATTTGTATCGAGAAGGGGAAGAAAGAGAACAGCTTGTTTCCTCCTGCCTGGGAAGTCACAGATTACAACTGTCTGACACTTGCACCCCGTTTCCTCCCTTTGGAGACCCCTGGCCTTCCTGGCTGTTACCCTCTCAGTTTCATTCATTGAGTGTTTTCTGCCTTGTGAAACATTGGGCATAGAAGTATGTGTTAATTTAGGGGTATTTCATCCAATTTCATTTAAATGCATATGTGAATTAGAAAGTTTGACATGCCGTTGCTTTGTATACCGATTGGGAAATGTGAGTCTCCAAGTTTAATTTAGTGTTTCATGTTCATTTTTCTTTTTAGGGGTACAAAGAAAAATAATATGACTGTTAAGATCAGCTTTCGTATATTTTGCCAAATATGAATTGAGATCACATCGATCGGAAATGAGTCTGTGCATGAAAGCCCTAATAACTAATGTTAATTGACTTCACTACCATGGGATGTTTTCCTGTCTATTGAGGATTTACTTCATGTATTTCGATTTTGACTTTCTGTCTTACAGCCTTGTTTGTAGATCAAAGCTATTTGAAATTGTCATCTGGTTTTCAATGGCTTGTGAGGTTATTCATGAGTGGTTTATAAAACCGAATGGATTGTACATAGCCATACTTTGTTGTCATTTTATGAATTTGAAGAATGTCTGAAGAATGTCTGCAGTTATGCCTTAAAGATTCACACAATTGATGTCCAATATTTATCTCAATAGACTTGCTTTCAATGTGTAGTTTCCTATGCGTACGTCTCTCCTTATGGATTTGGGTAGAACTTGTATTGGAACACTGAAAAATCTGTGATATCAACCGTGCTGACCTTCTTACTGGTGGTCATCATTAAGATTTTCACGCTCACTGTCACTTTGTGCAATGATATGGATCCTAGTGGAAACAGGTGCTGTTCATCCTACTTTTGTGAAGATTGAATTCATCGTAGAAAGTGGAATGTGTTGAAATATTTATGGTATAAATATATCTTGTGTATATAATTACCCAGATTACTGCTGCGTATTTGATTGCTAAGTTATGAAATGTATGAGATAGATGTGATCCATCAATGGCGATTGGATACGTGGTGGAGAGGTATTTTGGTGATGCAAGAGATTTAAATGATGTGATCAGAGTATGTATATTCTTTTTATGTGGATAATGGGTCTTGGATCCATGTTTGAAACATTACGACCTTGTCTTTTGTTATGCATGGGAAGTGTCAAAAATGAAGATGAGGCGGGTACGTGCTTCAAGGGTAAGTATAGGGTTGAGGGCGTGACTATGATGTGGGTTAGGTTTAGGATGTGGATAGGGTGTCGGGGGCCAGCGTGAGGAACTCCGCCCATGGCAAAGGTCATGAGGAAGAAGGCTTGGCATATGCAAAGGCGTGATCAAGCCTCAGGAAACCCCCTGTTCCTGAGCATCTACCCCAAAACCAGACTCTGTTTTATGCTCTCACCTACACCTCTGACTTTACAGGGGGCTCTCCCCAATAACCGTTTCTCTCGGAGAAGGAGTAAACCTGCAGCTCCAAGGCAATAAAAATTCTTGGGCGTGACAAGAGTGTTTCAGCTTCCGGACTGCTCTGAAGGTTATCTAGCCCACCTGTTTAGGTTAGTCCAGCCACATGTGATTTACAGCCTCCCAATCTGAGAGGCACGAGATGTTTTGGACTTACTAAAGGCAAATTATTTTGGGGAGTTAGAAATTATTAGTATAATGGGTTGGTTAGGAATTATATTGGTAAAGGGTTTTTTCATTTGTTGTGTCAATAATTGCTGCTAATTCCCTGCTCTGGGTGGGACAAGGATGTCTCAGGTCAAACCTCTCTGCTGACAGACTAGCTTGTGTGACAGGATTATCCATACTCCTGCCACATGATTGTTTACTACCTCTTAACCATAAACAGCACAGAGTTTTGGAGAGTCTTAATTAGCATAGGGCTTTTTCTTCTTGTTGAGTCAATGATTGCCGCCAGGCCTCCATATCCTTAGGCACTTGGGAATATATTAATCAATGTATTTGGAATATAGAAAAGGAAATACAGTAGTTTTTGATGTTAGCAATACTAGACTTTTTAGCTAATGGATTTTCTCTTTTGTAATAGACCACTGGACTTTGCTACAAATCACTGTATCCTTGCTATGTAAGAATGTAACTTTATCATATCTTAAGACTAAATAGATCTTAAGGGGAGCATTGGTGAAAGGATTTTCATTTGTTGGGCTGATGTTTGCTGCTAAATCTCCATGTTCCCTACCCTTCTAATGAATATAACTAACATATAGGAGAAATAAGTATTAACCTTTAAGATGAATCCTGTTAACCTTGGGTTAAGTAAATTCCTTTCTTGATTGTAACTCACTACACCCACACCCTATAGGAATGCAGCTTTATTTGGAGGGTGGTGCCTGGTTTGAGAAAAAACACACTTGGAAAAAATAAGTTTTTTGGTTATCAGAAAGAAAGGATCATAAAATGTCAGCAGGTCTCACTCATGGCCAGAAGATGATGTAGTATCCCTAAGACCTTTTTTTATACATTTATGTGAAGCACCTGATTTTGATAAAGGTCAGGACTGCTGACCCCCACGTGACTCTGTATTCATCCCTATGTGTAACAAAAGGTATATAAGCAAACCCAAAAATAAAGAAATCGGATCAGTTTCCGGAAAGACTGATTCCCCCATGTCACTTCTTTCTTGCTCCCATTTTTCTGGCTGAATTCCCATCTGGAGCATGGATGCTATTCCACGTAATCTAAGTTATTCAGCCTCCTTTTCTTCACTAATCTTCCTACTGCACTAACCATTTCTAATCTCTCTATATCTGTGATTAAATATGTATTTTTCTAAAGACGCCGGCTCCGCCCCCAACTTCAAATCACCCTGGATCCACTGGGGCTGGACCCCGGCAGTAGGGTTAAGGTTAGAGTTTGGGGAAGAGCCCCCCAACTTGTTAGGGTGAGGGGTGAGGCGTGAGGGTTCAGGGTGAGGGTGTGGGTGAGGGTAAGGGTTCGGGGTGAGGGTTCAGGCTGAGGGTGTGGGCCTCATATCTGATAAAGGATTGTACTCCAAATATACTCTTCGCTTCCCTCGAACAGAGCTCTCACTGCTGGAGCCCTTGGCAGTGTGAAACACACCAGCCCCTAAAACCTCCACAAGGACGCCTGCGGCCTAGGTGCAAAGGCAAGGCAGGAGCGGAGCTGAGGCCAGGAAGGCGCCAGTGGTGTCTCCGAGCCTCGCGCAGCCTGCTCCTTCCTGGAAACTAACATTAGCAGCGAGGCAAGTCTGGGCAACGCTCGCCCAGAGCAGAGCAGCCTCACGCCAGGAACTCTGCCAGATCGGGCCTCTGAGCAGAGCTGAAGCTCTGCAGTAGTGGAGGCACACTCGACTCCGCCCAAACTGGGCTTGCAGCTGCACGCGGTTGGGCTGCCTCATTTCCCCCGAGGAGGCTCGTTTCCCCTCATGCTGCGCACTTGGCTTCCAGGCAGGGGCCTCCTGCTTCTCCTACAGGTCTTACCTCAGGGGCTGCTTCCCCTGAGCTGGGGCTGTGGGCAGGAGCCCAGACACGCAGGGGCAGGCCCCAACCACCTGCACACGTCTCTGCTGGGGACGAGAGCGCTAGGGAATATACATCTGTCAGGCACCTGCAGGGCGCCCACGGAGTGAGTCTCCGAGTCTGGGGACTGCAGATCCCAGCCAGGGGCCCTGGGTGTATGGTGCTCTCCGTGCGGCACATGTCTGGGCAGCCAAGCAACAACTGAAGGAGCCAAACAGTTGCCCTTCCATTCCCTCTGACAGAGCTCTCACTGCTCTAGCCCGTGGCAATGTGGAACCCACCGGCCCCTAACTCCTCCCCAAGGACGCTTGGGGCCTACCTGCAAAGGCAAGGCAGGATCAGAGCTGAGGCAAGGAAGGTGCCCGTGGGATATACCAGCCTCGCACAGCCTGCTCCTTCATGGGCAAGAGCCTAGCAGCGAGGCACGTCTCGGAAAGGCTCGCCCAGGGCAGAGCAGCCTCGCTCCAGGAACTCTGCCAGATCGGGCCTCTGAGCAGACCTGGAGCTATGCCCTAGAGGAGGAGCACTTGACTCTGACCAACCAGGGCTTGTAGCGCCACGCGGCTATGCTGTCTCATCTACCTCCGAGGAGGCTCGATTCCCCAAATGCTGTGCACTCCGCTTCCAGGCGAGCCGACCCTCGCCTCCTGCAGGTTGGGCTTAGGGTCTGCATCCCCTGAGCTGGGTTGTGGGCAGGAGCTCAGAGACGCAAGTGCAGGCCCCAAAAACCTGCACAACTCTCTTCTGGGGAGGAGAGCACGAGGGAAATGACGACAGTCAGGCACCTTCTGGGCGCTCCCGAAGTTCGCCTCTGGTGTGTGGGGCTGCAGACCCCAGCCAGGGGCCCTGTGAGCCTTGGGCTCTCCATGCTGTGCTGAGTCTGGGCGGTCAAGCAACCGCTGGAGGAGCCCTGCAGTTGCCCTCCCATTGCCTCTAATAGAGCCCTCACAGCTGGAGTGCTTGGCAGTGTGCAACCCACCGGCAACTAAGCCCTCCACAAGAACGCATGGGGACTAGGTGCAAAGGCAAGGCAGGAGTGGAGCTGAGGCCAGGAAGGCGCCAGTAGCATCTCCCAGTCTCGCGCAGCCTGCTCCTTTCTGGACTGGAAGCCTATGTGCGAGGCAAGTCTGGGCAAGGCTCGCCCAGGGCAGAGCAGCCTCACGCCAGCAACTCTGCCAGATCGGGCCTCTGAGCAGTGCTGGAGCTCTGCCGTACTGGAAGCGCACTCGGCTCCGCCCAAGCAGTGAATGCAGCCGCACGCAGCCGGCCTGCCTTCTCTTCTCCCGAGGAGGCTCGCTTCCCGCATGCTGTAAACTAGGCTTCCAGGCGGGGCCCCCTGCGCCTCCCACAGGTCTTGGCTCAGGAACTACTTCCCTGAGCTGGGGCTGTGGACGGGAGCCCAGACACGCAGGGGCAGGCCCCAACCACCTGCACACGTCTCTGCTGGGGAGGAGAGCACTAGGGAAATGACGTCTTTCAGGCACCTTCTCGGCGCTCCCGGAGTTCGCCTCCGGTGTGTGGGGCTGCAGACCCCAGCCAGGGGCCCTGTGAGCCTTGTGCTTTCCGTGCTGTGCGGAGTCTGGGCGGTCAAGCAAACGCAAGAGGCGACTTGCAGTAGCCCTCCCTTTGCCTCTGATAGAGCCCTCACTGCTGGAGCGCTTGGCAGTGTGCAACCCACCGGCAACTAAGCCCTCCACAAGAACGCCTGGGGACTAGGTGCAAAGGCAAGGCAGGAGTGGAGCTGAGGCCAGGAAGGCGCCAGTAGCATCTCCCAGTCTCACGCAGCCCGCTCCTTTCTGGACTGGAAGCCTAACGCGAGGCAAGTCTGGGCAAGGCTCGCCCAGGGCACAGGAGGCTCACGCCAGCAACTATGAGAGATCGGGCCTTTGAGCAGAGCTGGAGCTCTGCCGTACTGGAGGGGCACTCGGATCGGCCAAAGTACTGATTGCATCCGCACGCAGCTGGGCTGGCTTCTCTTGTACTGAGGAGGCTCGCTTCCGGCATGCTGTAAACTAGGCTTCCCGGCGGGGGCGCCCCGCGCCTCCTACAGGTCTTAGCTGAGGAGCTGCTTCCCTGAGCTGGGGCTGTGGAAGGGTGTCCAGACACTCAAGGGCAGGCCCCAACCACCTGCACACGTCTCTGCTGGGGAGGAGAGCACTAGGAAAATGACGTCTGTCTGGCACTTTCTGGGCGCTCCCGGAATTCCCCTCCAGTGTGTGGGGCTGAAGACCCCACACAGGGGCCCTGTGAGCCTTGGGCTCTCCGTGCTGTGCTGTCTGGGCGGTCAAGCAACCGCTGGAGGAGCCCTGCAGTTGCCCTCCCATTGCCTCTAATAGAGCCCTCACTGCTGGAGCGCTTGGCAGTGTGCAACCAACCGGCAACTAAGCCCTCCACAAGAACGCCAGGGGACAAGGTGCAAAGGCAAGGCAGGAGTGGAGCTGAGGCCAGGAAGGCGCCAGTAGCATCTCCCAGTCTCACGCAGCCTGCTCCTTCCTGGACTGGAAGCCTAGCCACGAGGCAAGTCTGGGCAAGGCTCGCCCAGGGCAGAGCAGCCTCACGCCAGCAACTCTGCCAGATCGGGCCTCTGAGCAGAGCTGGAGCACTGCCGTACTGGAGGGGCACTCGGATCCGCCAAAGTATTGATTGCAGCCGCACGCAGCTGGGCTGGCTCCCCTTCTCCCGAGGAGTCTCGCTTCCCGCATGCTGTAAACTAGGCTTCCAGGCGGGGCCACCTGCGCCTCCCACATGTCTTGGCTCAGGAGCTGCTTCCCTGAGCTGGGGCTGTGGACGGGAGTCCAGACACGCAGGGGCAGTCCCAAACCACCTGCAGACGTCTCTGCTGGGGAGGAGAGCACTAGGGAAATGACGTCTGTCAGGCACCTTCTGGGCGCTCACCGAGTCAGTTTCCGCGTGTGTGGGGCTGCAGACCCCAGCCAGGGGCCCTGTGAGCCTTGTGCTCTCCGTGCTGTGCTGAGTCTGGGCGGTCAAGCAACCGCAAGAGGAAACTTGCAGTTGCCCTCCCTTTGCCTCTAATAGAGCCCTCACAGCTGGAGCGCTTGGCAGTGTGCAACTCACCGGCAACTAAGCCGTCCACAAGAACGCCTGGGGACTAGGTGCAAAGGCAAGGCAGGAGTGGAGCTGAGGCCAGGAAGGCGCCAGTAGCATCTCCCAGTCTCGCGCAGCCCGCTCCTTTCTGGACAGGAAGCCTACGCGAGGCAAGTCTGGGCAAGGCTCGCACAGGGCACAGCAGCCTCACGCAAGCAACTCTGCCAGATCGGGCCTTTGAGCAGAGCTGGAGCTCTGCCTTACTGGAAGGGCACTCGGCTCCGCCAAAGCAGTGATTGCAGCCGCACGCAGCTGGGCTGCCTTCTCTTCTACCGAGGAGGCTCGCTTCCCACATGCAGTAAACTAGGCTTCCAGGCGGGGGCGCCCCATCCTCCTACAAGTCTTAGCTGAGGAGCTGCTTCCCTGAGCTAGGGCTGTGGAAGGGAGTCCAGACACTCAAGGGCAGGCCCCAACCACCTGCACACGTCTCTGCTGGGGAGGAGAGCACTAGGGAAATGACGTCTGTCAGGCACCTTCTGGGCGCTCACCGACTCGGACTCCACGTGTGTGGGACTGCAGACCCCAGCCAGGGGCCCTGTGAGCCTTGTGCTCTCCGTGCTGTGCTGAGTCTGGGCGGTCAAGCAGCCGCTGGAGGAGCCCTGCAGTTGCCCTCCCATTGCCTCTAATAGAGCCCTCACTGCTGGAGCGCTTGGCAGTGTGCAACCCACCGGCAACTAAGCCCTCCACAAGAACGCCTGGGAACTAGGTGCAAAGGCAAGGCAGGAGTGGAGCTGAGGCCAGGAAGGTGCCAGTAGCATCTCCCAGTCTCACGCAGCCTGCTCCTTCCTGGACTGGAAGCCTAGCCGCGAGGCAAGTCTGGGCAAGGATCGCCCAGGGCAGAGTAGCCTCACGCCAGCAACTCTGCCAGATCGGGCCTCTGAGCAGAGCTGGAGCTCTGCCGTACTGGAGGCGCACTCTGCTCCGCCAATGCAGTGAATGCAGCCACACGCAGCAGGGCTACCTTTCTTCTCCCGAGGAGGCTCGCTTCCTGCATGCTTTAAACTAGGCTTCCAGGCAGGGCCCCCTGTGCCTCCCACAGGTCTTGGCTCAGGAGCTTCTTCCCTGAGCTTGGGCTGTGGACGGGAGCCCAGACACGCAGGGGCAGGCCCCAAGCACCTGCACACGTCTCTGCTGGGGAGGAGAGCACCTGCGAAATGACGTCTGTCAGTCACCTTCTGGGCGCTCACCGAGTCAGTTTCCGCGTGTGTGGGGCTGCAGACCCCAGCCAGGGGCCCTGTGAGCCTTGGGCTCTCCGTGCTGTGCTGAGTCTGGGCGGTCAAGCAACCGCAAGAGGAAACTTGCAGTTGCCCTCACTTTGCCTCTAATAGAGCCCTCACTGCTGGAGCGCTTGGCAGTGTGCAACACACCGGCAACTAAGCCGTCCACAAGAACGCCTGGGGATTAGGTGCAAAGGCAAGGCAGGAGTGGAGCTGAGGCCAGGAAGGCGCCAGTAGCATCTCCCAGTCTCGCGCAGCCCGCTCCTTTCTGGACAGGAAGCCTACACGAGGCAAGTCTGGGCAAGGCTCGCCCAGGGCACAGGAGGCTCACTCCAGCAACTATGAGAGATCACGCCTTTGAGCAGAGCTGGAGCTCTGCCGTACTGGAGGGGCACTCGGCTCCGCCAAAGTACTGATTGCATTCGCACGCAGCTGGGTTGCCTTCTCTTGTACTGAGGAGGCTCGCTTCCAGCATGCTGTAAACTAGACTTCTCGGCGGGGGCGCCCCGCGCCTCCTATAGGTCTTAGCTGAGGAGCTGCTTCCCTGAGCTGGGGCTGTGGAAGGGAGTCCAGACACTCAAGGGCAGGCCCCAACCACCTGCACACGTCTCTGCTGGGGAGGAGAGCACTAGGAAGATGACGTCTGTCTGGGACTTTCTGGGCGCTCCCGGAATTCCCCTCCGGTGTGTGGGGCTGCAGACCCCAGCCAGGGGCCCTGTGAGCCTTGGGCTCTCCGTGCTGTGCTGTCATGGCGGTCAAGCAACCGCTGGAGGAGCCCTGCAGTTGCCCTCCCATTGCCTCTAATACAGCCCTCACTGCTGGAGCGCTTGGCAGTGTGAAACCCACCGGCAACTAAGCCCTCCACAAGAACCCCTGGGGACTAGGTGCAAAGGCAAGGCAGGAGTGGAGCTGAGGCCAGGAAGGCGCCAGTAGCATCTCCAAGTCTCACGCAGCCTGCTCCTTCCTGGACTGGAAGCCTAGCCGCGAGGCAAGTCTGGGCAAGGATCGCCCAGGGCAGAGCAGCCTCACGCCAGCAACTCTGCCAGATCGGGCCTCTGAGCAGAGCTGGAGCTCTGCCGAATTGGAGGCGCACTCTGCTCTGCCAATGCAGTGAATGCAGCCACACGCAGCAGGGCTACCTTTCTTCTCCCGAGGAGGCTCGCTTCCTGCATGCTGTAAACTAGGCTTCCAGGCAGGGCCCCCTGTGCCTCCCACAGGTCTTGGCTCAGGAGCTTCTTCCCTGAGCTTGGGCTGTGGACGGGAGCCCAGACACGCAGGGGCAGGCCCCAAGCACCTGCACACGTCTCTGCTGGGGAGGAGAGCACCTGCGAAATGACGTCTGTCAGGCACCTTCTGGGCGCTCACCGAGTCAGTTTCCGCGTGTGTGGGGCTGCAGACCCCAGCCAGGGGCCCTGTGAGCCTTGGGCTCTCCGTGCTGTGCTGAGTCTGGGCGGTCAAGCAACCGCAAGAGGAAACTTGCAGTTGCCCTCACTTTGCCTCTAATAGAGCCCTCACTGCTGGAGCGCTTGGCAGTGTGCAACACACCGGCAACTAAGCCGTCCACAAGAACGCCTGGGGATTAGGTGCAAAGGCAAGGCAGGAGTGGAGATGAGGCCAGGAAGGCGCCAGTAGCATCTCCCAGTCTCGCGCAGCCCGCTCCTTTCTGGACAGGAAGCCTACACGAGGCAAGTCTGGGCAAGGCTCGCCCAGGGCACAGGAGGCTCACGCCAGCAACTATGAGAGATCAGGCCTTTGAGCAGAGCTGGAGCTCTGCCGTACTGGAGGGGCACTCGGCTCCGCCAAAGTACTGATTGCATTCGCACGCAGCTGGGTTGCCTTCTCTTGTACTGAGGAGGCTCGCTTCCAGCATGCTGTAAACTAGACTTCCCGGCGGGGGCGCCCCGCGCCTCCTATAGGTCTTAGCTGAGGAGCTGCTTCCCTGAGCTGGGGCTGTGGAAGGGAGTCCAGACACTCAAGGGCAGGCCCCAACCACCTGCACACGTCTCTGCTGGGGAGGAGAGCACTAGGAAGATGACGTCTGTCTGGGACCTTCTGGGCGCTCCCGGAATTCCCCTCCGGTGTGTGGGGCTGCAGACCCCAGCCAGGGGCCCTGTGAGCCTTGGGCTCTCCGTGCTGTGCTGTCATGGCGGTCAAGCAACCGCTGGAGGAGCCCTGCAGTTGCCCTCCCATTGCCTCTAATACAGCCCTCACTGCTGGAGCGCTTGGCAGTGTGAAACCCACCGGCAACTAAGCCCTCCACAAGAACCCCTGGGGACTAGGTGCAAAGGCAAGGCAGGAGTGGAGCTGAGGCCAGGAAGGCGCCAGTAGCATCTCCCAGTCTCACGCAGCCTGCTCCTTCCTGGACTGGAAGCCTAGCCGCGAGGCAAGTCTGGTCAAGGCTCGCCCAGGGCAGAGCAGCCTCACGCCAGCAACTTTGCCAGATCGGGCCTCTGAGCAGAGCTGGAGCACTGCCGTACTGGAGGGGCACTCGGCTCCGCCAAAGTATTGATTGCAGCCACACGCAGCTGGGCTGGCTCCTCTTCTCCCGAGGAGTCTCGCTTCCCGCATGCTGTAAACTAGGCTTAAAGGCGGGGCCCCCTGCGCCTCCCACTGGTCTTGGCTCAGGAGCTGCTTCCCTGAGCTGGGGCTGTGGACAGGAGCCCAGACACGCAGGGGCAGGCCCCAACCACCTGCACACGTCTCTGCTGGGGAGGAGAGCACTAGGGAAATGACGTCTGTCAGGCACCTTCTGCGCGCTCACCGACTCGGCCTCCGCGTGTGTGGGGCTGCAGACCCCAGCCAGGGGCCCTGTGAGCCTTGTGCTCTCCGTGCTGTGCTGAGTCTGGCCGGTCAAGCAAACGCAAGAGGCGACTTGCAGTAGCACTCCCTTTGCCTCTAAAAGAGCCCTCACTGCTGGAGCGCTTGGAAGTGTGCAACACACCGACTACTAAGCCCTCCACAAGAACGCATGGGGACTAGGTGCAAAGGCAAGGCCGGAGTGGAGCTGAGGCCAGGAAGGCGCCAGTCGCATCTCCCAGTCTCGCGCAGCCTGCTCCTTCCTGGACTGGAAGCCTATGTGCGAGGCAAGTCTGAGCAAGGCTCGCCCAGGGCAGAGCAGCCTCACGCCAGCAGCTCTGCCAGATCGGGCCTCTGAGCAGAGCTGGAGCTCTGCCGTACTGGAGGCGCACTTGGCTCGGCCAAAGCAGTGAATGCAGCCCCACACAGCAGGGCTGCCTTCTCTTCTCCCGAGGAGGCTCGCTTCCCGCATGCTGTAAACTAGGCTTCCAGGCGGGGCCCCCTGCGCCTCGCACAGGTCTTGGCTCAGGAGCTTCTTCCCTGAGCTGGGGCTGTGGACGGGAGCCCAGACACACAGGGCAGGCCCTAAGCACCGGCACACGTCTCTGCTGGGGAGGAGAGCACTAGGGAAATGACATCTGTCAGGCACCTTCTGGGCGCTCACCGAGTCAGCTTCCACGTGTTTGGGGTTGCAGACCCCAGCCAGGGGCCCTGTGAGCCTTGGGCTCTCCATGCTGTGCTGAGTCTGGTAGGTGAAGCAACCGCTGGCGGAGCCCTGCAGTTGCCCTCCCATTGCCTCTAATAGAGCCCTCACTGCTGGAGTGCTTGGCAGTGTGCAACCCACCGGCAACTAAGCCCTCCACAAGAACCTGGGGACTAGGTGCAAAGGCAAGGCAGGAGTGGAGCTGAGGCCAGGAAGGCGGCAGTAGCATCTCCCAGTCTCGGGCACCCTGCTCCTTTCTGGACTGGAAGCCTAGCCGCGAGGCAAGTCTGGGCAAGGCTCGCCCAGGGCAGAGCAGCGTCACGCCAGCAACTCTGCCAGATCGGGCTTCTGAGCAGTGCTGGAGCTCTGCCGTACTGGAAGCGCACTCGGATCCGCCCAAGCAGTGAATGCAGCCGCACGCAGCCGGGCTGCCTTCTCTTCTCCCGAGGAGGCTCGCTTCCCGCATGCTGTAAACTAGGCTTCCAGGCGAGGCCCCCCGCGCCTCCCACAGGTCTTGACTCAGGAGCTGCTTCCCTGAGCTGGGGCTGTGGACGGGAGCCCAGACACGCAGGGGCAGGCCCCAACCACCTGCACACGTCTCTGCTGGGAAGGAGAGTACTAGGGAAATGACGTCTCTCAGGCACCTTCTGGGCTCTCCCGGAATTCACCTCCGGAGTGTGGGGCTGCAGACCCCAGCCAGGGGCCCTGTGAGCCTTTTGCTCTCCGTGCTGTGCTGAGTCTGGGCGGTCAAGCAACCGCTGGAGGAGCCCTGCTGTTGCCCTCCCATTGCCTCTAATAGAGCCCTCACTGCTGTAGCGCTTGGCAGTGTGCAAATCACCGGCAACTAAGCCCTCCACAAGAACGCCTGGGGACTAGGTGCAAAGGCAAGGCAGGAGTGGAGCTGAGGCCAGGAAGGCGCCAGTAGCATCTCCAAGTCTCGCGCAGCCTGCTCCTTCGTGGACTGGAAGCCTAGCCGCGAGGCCAGTCTGGGCAAGGTTCGCCCAGGGCAGAGTAGCCTCACGCCAGCAGCTCAGCCAGATCTGGCCTTGAGCAGAGCTGGAGCTCTGCCGTACTGGAGGGGCTCTCGGCTCTGCCAAAGTAGTGATTGCAGCCGCACGCAGCTGGGCTGCCTTCTCTTGTACTGAGGAGGCTCGCTTCCGGCATGCTGTAAACTAGGCTTCCAGGCGGTGGCGGCCCACGCGTCCTACAGGTCTTAGCTGAGGAGCTGCTTCCCTGAGCTGGGGCTGTGGAAGGGAGTCCAGACACTCAAGGGCAGGCCCCAACCACCTGCACACGTCTCTGCTTGGGAGGAGAGCACTAGGGAAATGACGTCTGTCAGGCACCTTCTTTGCGCTCCCGGAGTTCCCCTCCGGTGTGTAGGGCTGCAGACCCCAGGCAGGCGCCCTGTGAGCCTTGTGCTTTCCGTGCTGTGCAGATTCTGGGCGGTCAAGCAAACGCAAGAGGCGACTTGCAGTAGCCCTCCCTTTGCCTCTAATAGAGACCTCACGGCTGGAGCGCTTGGCAGTGTGCAACCCACCGGCAACTAAGCCTTTAAAAAGAACGCCTGGGGACTAGGTGCAAAGGCAATGCAGGAGTGAAGCTGAGGCCAGGAAGGCGCCAGTAGCATCTCCCAGTCTCACGCAGCCCGCTCCTATCTGGACTGGAAGCCTAACGTGCGGCAGGTCTGGGCAAGGCTCGCCCAGGGCAGAGGAGCCTCACGCCAGCAACTCTGCCAGAGCGGGCCTCTGAGCAGAGCTGGAGCTCTGCCGTAATGGAGGGGCACTCGGATCCGCCAAAGCAGTGATTGCAGTCGCACGCAGCTGGGCTGCCTCACCTTCTCCCAAGGAGGCTCGCTTCCCGCATGCTGTAAACTAGGCTTCCAGGCGGGGCCCCCTGCGCCTCCCACAGGTCTTGGCTGAGGAGTTGCTTCCCTGAGCTGGGGCTGTGGACGGGAGCCCAGAAACGCAGGGGCAGGCCCTAACCACCTGCACACGTCTCTGCTGGGGAGGAGAGCTCTAGGGAAATGACATCTGTCAGGCACCTTCTGGCCGCTCACCGAGTCAGCCTCCGCGTGTGTGGGGCTGCAGACCCCAGCCAGGGGTCCTGTGAGCCTTGTGCTCTCCGTGCTGTGCTGAGTCTGGGCGGTCAAGCAATCGCTTGAGGAGCTCTGCAGTTGCCCTCCCTTTGCCTCTAATAGAGCCCTCACTGCTGGAGTGCTTGGCAGTATGCAACCCACCGGCAACTAAGCCCTCCACAAGAACGCCTGGGGACTAGGTGCAAAGGCAAGGCAGGAGTGGAGCTGAGGCCAGGAAGGCGGCAGTAGCATCTCCCAGTCTCGGGCAGCCTGCTCCTTTCTGGACTGGAAGCCTAGCCGCGAGGCAAGTCTGGGCAAGGCTCGCCCAGGGCAGAGCAGCCTCACGCCAGCAACTGTGCCAGATCGGGCCTATGAGCAGTGCTGGAGCTCTGCCGTACTGGAAGCGCACTCGGCTCCGCCCAAGAAGTGAATGCAGCCGCACGCAGCCGGCCTGCCTTCTCTTCTCCCGAGGAGGCTCGCATCCCGCATGCTGTAAACTAGGCTTCCAGGCGGGGCCCCCTGATCCTCCCACAGGTCTTGGCTCAGGAACTCCTTCCCTGAGCTGGGGCTGTGGACGGGAGCCCAGACACGCAGAGGCAGGCCCCAACCACCTGCACACGTCTCTGCTGGGAAGGAGAGAACTAGGGAAATGACGTCTGTCAGGCACCTTCTGGGCGCTCCCGAAGTTCGCCTCCGGTGTGTGGGGCTGCAGACCCCAGCCAGGGGCCCTGTGAGCCTAGTGCTTTCCGTGCTGTGCTGAGTCTGGGCGGTCAAGCAAATGCAAGAGGCGACTTGCAGTAGCCCTCCCTTTGCCTCTGATAGAGACCTCACTGCTGGAGCGCTTGGCAGTGTGCAACCCACCGGCAACTAAGCCCTCCACAAGAACGCCTGGGGACTAGTTGCAAAGGCAGGGCAGGAGTGGAGCTGAGGCCAGGAAGGCGCCAGTAGCATCTCCCAGTCTCGCGCAGCCCGCTCCTTTCTGGACTGGAAGCCTAACGCGAGGCAAGTCTGGGCAAGGCTCGCCCAGGGCACAGGAGGCTCACGCCAGCAACTATGAGAGATCGGGCCTTTGAGCAGAGCTGGAGCTCTGCCGTACTGGAGGGGCACTCGGCTCCGCCAAAGTACTGATTGCAGCCGCACGCAGCTGGGCTGCCTTCTCCTGTACTGAGGAGGCTCGCTTCCGGCATGCTGTAAACTAGGCTTCCCGGCGGGGGCGCCCCGCGCCTCCTACAGGTCTTAGCTCAGGAGCTGCTTCCCTGAGCTGGGGCTGTGGAAGGGAGTCCAGACACTCAAGGGCAGGCCCCAACCACCTGCACACGTCTCTGCTGGGGAGGAGAGCACTAGGAAAATGATGTCTGTCTGGGACCTTCTGGGCGCTCCCGGAATTCCCCTCCGGTGTGTGGGGCTGCAGACCCCAGCCAGGGGCCCTGTGAGCCTTGGGCTCTCCGTCCTGTGCTGTCTGGGCGGTCAAGCAACCGCTGGAGGAGCCCTGCAGTTGCCCTCCCATTGCCTCTATTAGTGCCCTCACTGCTGGAGCGCTTGGCAGTGTGCAACCCACCGGCAACTAAGCCCTCCACAAGAACGCCTGGGGACTAGTTGCAAAGGAAAGGAAGGAGTGGAGCTGAGGCCAGGAACGTGCCAGTAGCATCTCTCAGTCTCACGCAGCCTGCTCCTTCCTGGACTGGAAGCCTAGCCGCGAGGCAAGTCTGTGCAAGGCTCGCCCAGGGCAGAGCAGCCTCACGCCAGCAACTCTGCCAGATCCGGCCTCTGAGCAGAGCTGGAGCACTGCCGTACTGGAGGGGCACTCGGCTCCGCCAAAGTATTGATTGCAGCCACAGGCAGCTGGGCTGGCTCCCCTTCTCCCGAGGAGTCTCGCTTCCCACATGCTGTAAACTAGGCTTCCAGGCGGGGCCCCCTGCGCCTCCCACAGGTCTTGGCTCAGGAGCTGCTTCCCTGAGCTGTGGCTGTGGACAGGAGCCGAGACACGCCGGGGCAGGCCCCAACCACCTGCACATGTCTATGCTGGGGAGGAGAGCACTAGCGAAATGACGTCTGTCAGGCCCCATCTGGGCGCTCCCGGAGTTCACCTCCGGTGTGTCGGGCTGTAGACACCAGCCAGGGTCCCTGTGAGCCTTGTGCTCTCCGTGCTGTGCTGAGTCTGGGCGGTCAAGCAACCGCTGGAGGAGCCCTGCAGTTGCCCTCCCATTGCCTCTAATAGAGCCCTCACTGCTGGAGCGCTTGGCAGTGTGAAACCCACCGGCAACTAAGCCCTCCACAAGAACGCCTGGGGACTAGGTGCAAAGGCAAAGCAAGAGTGGAGCTGAGGCCAGGAAGGCGCCAGTAGTATCTCCCAGTCTCACGCAGCCTGATCCTTCCTGGACTGGAAGCCTAGCCGCGAGGCAAGTCTGGGCAAGGCTCGCCCAGGGCAGAGCAGCCTCACGCCAGCAACTCTGCCAGATCGGGCCTCTGAGCACAGCTGGAGCACTACCGTACTGGAGGGGCACTCGGCTCCGCCAAAGTATAGATTGCAGCCGCACGCAGCTGGGCTGGCTCCTCTTCTCCGGAGGAGTCTCGCTTCCCGCATGCTGTAAACTAGGCTTCCAGGTGGGGCCCCCTGCGCCTCCCACAGGTCTTGGCTCAGGAGATGCTTCCCTGAGCTGGGGCTGTGGACAGGAGACCAGACACGCAGGGGCAGGCCCCAACCACCTGCACACGTCTCTGCTGGGGAGAAGAGCACTAGGGAAATGACGTCTGTCAGGCACCTTCTGCGTGCTCACCCACTCGGCCTCCGCGTGTGTGGGGCTGCAGACCCCAGCCAGGGGCCCTGTGAGCCTCTAGCTCTCCGTGCTGTGCTGAGTCTGGGCGGTCAAGCAGCCGCTGGAGGAGCCCTGCAGTTGCCCTCCCATTTCCTCTAATAGAGCCCTCACTGCTGGAGCGCTTGGCAGTGTGCAACCCACCGGCACCTAAGCCCTCCACAGGAACGCCTGGGAACTAGGTGCAAAGGCAAGGCAGGAGTGTAGCTGAGGCCAGGAAGGCGCCAGCAGCATCTCCCAGTCTCGCGAAGCCCGCCCCTTTCTGGACTGTAAGCCTATGTGCGAGGCAAGTCTGGGAAAGGCTCGCCCAGGACAGAGCAGCCTAACGCAAGCAACTCTGCCAGATCCGGACTCTGAGCAGAGCTGGAGCTCTGCCGTACTGGAGGCGCACTCGGCTCCGCCAAAGCAGTGAATGCAGCCGCACACAGCAGGGCTGCCTTCTCTTCTCCCGAGGAGGCTGGCTTCCCGCATGCTGTCAACTGGGCTTCCAGGAGGGGCCCCTTGCGCCTCCCACAGGTCTTGGCTCAGGAGCTGCTTCCCTGAGCTGGGGCTGTGGACTGGAGCCCAGACACGCAGGGGCAGGCCCCAACCACCTACACACGTCTCTGCTGGGGAGGAGAGTACTTGGGAAATGACGTCTGTCAGGCACCTTCTGGGCGCTCACCGAGGCAGCCTCCGCGTGTGTGGGGCTGCAGACCCCAGCCAGGGGCCCTGTGAGCCTTGTGCTCTCCGTGCTGTGCTGAGTCTGGGCGGTCAAGCAACCGCTGGAGGAACCCTGTAGTTGCCCTCCCATTACCACTAATAGAGCCCTCACTGCTGGAGCGCTTGGCAGTGTGCAACCCACCGGCAACTAAGCCCTCCACAAGAACGCATGGGGACTAGGTGCAAAGGCAAGGCAGGAGTGGAGCTGAGGCCAGGAAGGCGCCAGTAGCATCTCCCAGTCTCGCGCAGCCCCCTCCTTTCTGGACTGGAAGCCTAACGCGAGGCAAGTCGGGGCAAGGCTCGCCCAGGGTCCAGCAGCCTCACGCCAGCAACTCTGAGAGATCGGGCCTTTGAGCAGAGCTGGAGCTCTGCCATACTGGAAGGGCACTCGGCTCCACCAAAGTACTGATTGCAGCCGCACGCACCTGGGCTGCCTTCTCTTGTACTGAGGAGGCTCGCTTCCGGCATGCTGTAAACTAGGCTTCCCGGTGGGGGCGCCCCGCGCCTCCTACAGGTCTTAGCTGAGGAGCTGCTTCCCTGAGCTGGGGCTGTGGAAGGGAGTCCAGACACTCAAGGGCAGGCCCCAACCAACTGCACACGTCTCTGCTGGGGAGGAGAGCACTAGGGAAATGACGTCTGTCAGGCACCTTCTGGGCGCTAACTGAGTTAATATCCACGTGTGTGGGGCTGCAGACCCCAGCCAGGGGCCCTGTGAGCCTTGTGCTCTCCGTGCTGTGCTGAGTCTGGGCGGTCAAGCAACCGCTGGAGGAGCCCTGCAGTTGCCCTCCCATTGCCTCTAATAGAGCCCTCACTGCTGGAGCGCTTGGCAGTGTGCAACCCACCGGCAACTAAGCCCTCCACAAGAACGCCTGGGGACTAGGTGCAAAGGCAAGGCAGGAGTGGAGCTGAGGCCAGGATGGCGCCAGTAGAATCTCCCAGTCTCGCGCAGCCTGCTCCTTCCTGGACTGGAAGCCTAGCCGTGAGGCAAGTCTGGGCAAGGCTCGCCCAGGGCAGCCCAGCCTCACGCCAGCAGCTCTGCCAGATCGGGCATCTGAGCAGAGCTGGAGCTCTGCCGTACTGGAGGCGCACTCGGCTCCGCCAAAGCAGTAAATGCAGCCACACGCAGCAGGGCTACCTTCTCTTCTCCCGAGGAGGCTCGCTTCCCGCATGCTGTAAACTAGGCTTCCAGGCAGGGCCCCCTGCGCCTCCCACAGGTCTTGGCTCAGGAGCTGCTTCCCTGAGCTGGGGCTGTGGACGGGAGCCCAGACACGCAGGGGCAGGCCCCAAGCACCTGCACACGTCTCTGCTGGGGAGGAGAGCACTAGCGAAATGACGTCTCTCAGGCACCTTCTGGGCGCTCACCGAGTCAGTTTCCGCGTGTGTGGGGCTGCAGACCCCAGCCAGGGGCCCTGTGAGCCTTGTGCTCTCCGTGCTGTGCTGAGTCTGGCCGGTCAAGCAAACGCAAGAGGCGACTTGCAGTAGCACTCCCTTTGCCTCTAAAAGAGCCCTCACTGCTGGAGCGCTTGGACGTGTGCAACACACCGACTACTAAGCCCTCCACAAGAACGCATGGGGACTAGGTGCAAAGGCAAGGCCGAAGTGGAGCTGAGGCCCGGAAGGCGCCAGTCGCATCTCCCAGTCTCGCGCAGCATGCTCCTTCCTGGACTGGAAGCCTATGTGCGAGGCAAGTCTGAGCAAGGCTCGCCCAGGGCAGAGCAGCCTCACGCCAGCAGCTCTGCCAGATCGGGCCTCTGAGCAGAGCTGGAGCTCTGCCGTACTGGAGGCGCACTTGGCTCGGCCAAAGCAGTGAATGCAGCCCCACACAGCAGGGCTGCCTTCTCTTCTCCCAAGGAGGCTCGCTTCCCGCATGCTGTAAACTAGGCTTCCAGGCGGGGCCCCCTGCGCATCCCACAGGTCTTGGCTCAGGAGCTGCTTCCCTGAGCTGGGGCTGTGGACGGGAGCCCAGACACGCAGGGCAGGCCCTAAGCACCGGCACACGTCTCTGCTGGGGAGGAGAGCACTAGGGAAATGACATCTGTCAGGCACCTTCTGGGCGCTCACCGAGTCAGCTTCCACGTGTTTGGGGTTGCAGACCCCAGCCAGGGGCCCTGTGAGCCTTGGGCTCTCCATGCTGTGCTGAGTCTGGTAGGTGAAGCAACCGCTGGAGGAGCCCTGCAGTTGCCCTCCCATTGCCTCTAATAGAGCCCTCACTGCTGGAGTGCTTGGCAGTGTGCAACCCACCGGCAACTAAGCCCTCCACAAGAACCTGGGGACTAGGTGCAAAGGCAAGGCAGGAGTGGAGCTGGGCCAGGAAAGCGGCAGTAGCATCTCCCAGTCTCGGGCACCCTGCTCCTTTCTGGACTGGAAGCCTAGCCGCGAGGCAAGTCTGGGCAAGGCTCGCCCAGGGCAGAGCAGCCTCACGCCAGCAACTCTGCCAGATCGGGCCTCTGAGCAGTGCTGGAGCTCTGCCGTACTGGAAGCGTACTCGGATCCGCCCAAGCAGTGAATGCAGCCGCACGCAGCCGGGCTGCCTTCTCTTCTCCCGAGGAAGCTCGCTTCCCGCATGCTGTAAACTAGGCTTCCAGGAGGTGGCGCCCCACGCGTCCTACAGGTCTTAGCTGAGGAGCTGCTTCCCTGAGCTGGGGCTGTGGAAGGGAGTCCAGACACTCAAGGGCAGGCCCCAACCACCTGCACACGTCTCTGCTTGGGAGGAGAGCACTAGGGAAATGACGTCTGTCAGGCACCATCTTTGCGCTCCCGGAGTTCCCCTCCGGTGTGTGGGGCTGCAGACCCCAGGCAGGGGCCCTGTGAGCCTTGTGCTTTCCGTGCTGTGCAGATTCTGGGCGGTCAAGCAAACGCAAGAGGCGACTTGCAGTAGCCCTCCCTTTGCCTCTAATAGAGCCCTCACGGCTGGAGCGCTTGGCAGTGTGCAACCCACCGGCAACTAAGCCTTTAAAAAGAACGGCTGGAGACTAGGTGCAAAGGCAATGCAGGAGTGAAGCTGAGGCCAGGAAGGCGCCAGTAGCATCTCCCAGTCTCACGCAGCCCGCTCCTATCTGGACTGGAAGCCTAACGTGCGGCAGGTCTGGGCAAGGCTCGCCCAGGGCAGAGGAGCCTCACGCCAGCAACTCTGCCAGAGCAGGCCTCTGAGCAGAGCTGGAGCTGTGCCGTAATGGAGGGGCACTCGGATCCGCCAAAGCAGTGATTGCAGTCGCACGCAGCTGGGCTGCCTCACCTTCTCCCAAGGAGTCTCGCTTCCCGCATGCTGTAAACTAGGCTTCCAGGCGGGGCCCCCTGCGTCTCCCACAGGTCTTGGCTGAGGAGTTGCTTCCCTGAGCTGGGGCTGTGGACGGGAGCCCAGAAACGCAGGGGCAGGCCCTAACCACCTGCACACGTCTCTGCTGGGGAGGAGAGCTCCAGGGAAATGACGTCTGTCAGGCACCTTCTGGGCGCTCACCGAGTCAGCCTCCGCGTGTGTGGGGCTGCAGACCCCAGCCAGGGGTCCTGTGAGCCTTGTGCTCTCCGTGCTGTGCTGAGTCTGGGCGGTCAAGCAGCCGCTGGAGGAGCCCTGCAGTTGCCCTCCCATTGCCTCTAATAGAGCCCTCACTGCTGGAGCGCTTGGCAGTGTGCAACCCACCGGCAACTAAGCCCTCCACAGGAACGCCTGGGAACTAGGTGCAAAGGCAAGTCAGGAGTGGAGCTGAGGCCAGGAAGGCGCCAGTAGCATCTCCCAATCTTGCACAGCCCGCTCCTTCCTGCACTGGAAGCCTATGTGCGAGGCAAGTCTGGGCAAGGCTCGCCCAGGACAGAGCAGCCTAACGCAAGCAACTCTGCCAGATCCGGACTCTGAGCAGAGCTGGAGCTCTGCCGTACTGGAGGTGCACTCGGCTCCGCCAAAGCAGTGAATGCAGCCGCACACAGCAGGGCTGCCTTCTCTTTTCCCGAGGAGGCTGGCTTCCCGCATGCTGTAAACTAGGCTTCCAGGAGGGGCCCCCTGCGCCTCCCACAGGTCTTGGCTCAGGAGCTGCTTCCCTGAGCTGGGGCTGTGGACTGGAGCCCAGACACGCAGGGGCAGGCCCCAACCACCTACACACGTCTCTGCTGGGGAGGAGAGCACTAGGGAAATGACGTCTGTCAGGCACCTTCTGGGTGCTAACTGAGTTAGCCTCCGCGTGTGTGGGGCTGCAGACCCCAGCCAGGGGCCCTGTGAGCCTTGTGCTCTCCGTGCTGTGCTGAGTCCGGGCGGTCAAGCAACCTCTGGAGGATCCCTGCAGTTGCCCTCCCATTGCCTCTAATAGAGCCCTCACTGCTGGAGTGCTTGGCAGTGTGCAACCCACCGGCAACTAAGCGCTCCACAAGAACGCCTTGGGACTAGGTGCAAAGGCAAGGCAGGAGTGGACCTGAGGCCAGGAAGGCGCCAGTAGCAACTCCCAGTCTCGCGCAGCCTGCTCCTTCCTGGACTGGAAGCCTATGTGCGAGGCAAGTCTGGGCAAGGCTCCCCCAGGGCAGAGCAGCCTCACGCCAACAACTCTGCCAGATCGGGGCTCTGAGCAGTGCTGGATCTCTGCCGTACTGGAAACGCACTCGGCTCCGCCCAAGCAGTGAATGCAGCCGCACCCAGCCGGCTTGCCTTCTCTTCTCCTGAGGAGGCTCGCTTCCCGCATTCTGTAAACTAGGCTTCCAGGTGGGGCCCCCTGCGCCTCCCACAGGTCTTGGCTCAGGAACTCCTTCCCTGAGCTGGGGCTGTGGACGGGAGCCCAGACACGCAGGGGCAGGCCCAAACCACCTGCACACGTCTCTGCTGGGGAGGAGAGCACTAGGGAAATGACGTCTTTCAGGCACCTTCTGGGCGCTCCCGGAGTTCGCCTCCGGTGTGTGGGGCTGCAGACCCCAGCCAGGGGCCCTGTGAGCCTTGTGCTTTCCGTGCTGTGCTGCGTCTGGGCGGTCAAGCAAACGCAAGAGGCGACTTGCAGTAGCCCTTCCTTTGCCTCTGATAGAGCCCTCACTGCTGGAGCGCTTGGCAGTGTGCAACCCACCGGCAACTAAGCCCTCCACAAGAACGCCTGGGGACTAGGTGCAAAGGCAGGGCAGGAGTGGAGCTGAGGCCAGGAAGGCGCCAGTAGCATCTCCCAGTCTCGCGCAGCCCGCTCCTTTCTGGACTGGAAGCCTAACGCGAGGCAAGTCTGGGCAAGGCTCGCCCAGGGCACAGGAGGCTCACGACAGCAACTATGAGAGATCGGGCCTTTGAGCAGAGCTGGAGCTCTGCCGTACTGGAGGGGCACTCGGCTCCGCCAAAGTACTCTTTGCATTCGCTCGCAGCTGGGCTGCCTTCTCTTGTACTGAGGAGGCTCGCTTCCGGCATGCTGTAAACTAGGCTTCCCGGCGGGGGCACCCCGCGCCTCCTAAAGGTCTTAGCTGAGGAGCTGCTTCCCTGAGCTGGGGCTGTGGAAGGGAGTCCAGACACTCAAGGGCAGGCCCCAACCACCTGCACACGTCTCTGCTGGGGAGGAGAGCACTAGGAAATTGACGTCTGTCTGGGACCTTCTGGGCGCTCCCGGAATTCCCCTCCGGTGTGTGGGGCTGCAGACCCCAGCCAGGGGCCCTGTGAGCCTTGGGCTCTCCGTGCTGTGCTGTCTGGGCGGTCAAGCAACCGCTGGAGGTGCCCTGCAGTTACCCTCCCATTGCCTCTAATAGAGCCCTCACTGCTGGAGCGCTTGGCAGTGTGAAACCCACCGGCAACTAAGCCCTCCACAAGAACGCCTGGGGACTAGGTGCAAAGGCAAAGCAAGAGTGGAGCTGAGGCCAGGAAGGCGCCAGTAGTATCTCCCAGTCTCACGCAGCCTGATCCTTCCTGGACTGGAAGCCTAGCCGCGAGGCAAGTCTGGGCAAGTCTCGCCCAGGGCAGAGCAGCCTCACGCCAGCAACTCTGCCAGATCGGGCCTCTGAGCACAGCTGGAGCACTACCGTACTGGAGGGGCACTCGGCTCTGCCAAAGTATAGATTGCAGCCGCACGCAGCTGGGCTGGCTCCTCTTCTCCGGAGGAGTCTCGCTTCCCGCATGCTGTAAACTAGGCTTCCAGGCGGGGCCCCCTGCGCCTCCCACAGGTCTTGGCTCAGGAGCTGCTTCCCTGAGCTGGGGCTGTGGACAGGAGCCCAGACACGCAGGGGCAGGCCCCAACCACCTGCACACGTCTCTGCTGGGGAGAAGAGCACTAGGGAAATGACGTCTGTCAGGCACTTTCTGCGTGCTCACCGACTCGGCCTCCGCGTGTGTGGGGCTGCAGACCCCAGCCAGGGGCCCTGTGAGCCTCTAGCTCTTCGTGCTGTGCTGAGTCTGGGCGGTCAAGCAGCCGCTGGAGGAGCCCTGCAGTTGCCCTCCCATTGCCTCTAATAGAGCCCTCACTGCTGGAGCGCTTGGCAGTGTGCAACCCACCGGCACCTAAGCCCTCCACAGGAACGCCTGGGAACTAGGTGCAAAGGCAAGTCAGGAGTGGAGCTGAGGCCAGGAAGGCGCCAGCAGCATCTCCCAGTCTCGCGCAGCCCGCCCCTTTCTGGACTGTAAGCCTATGTGCGAGGCAAGTCTGGGCAAGGCTCGCCCAGGACAGAGCAGCCTAACGCAAGCAACTCTGCCAGATCCGGACTCTGAGCAGAGCTGGAGCTCTGCCGTACTGGAGGCGCACTCGGCTCCGCCAAAGCAGTGAATGCAGCCGCACACAGCAGGGCTGCCTTCTCTTCTCCCGAGGAGGCTGGCTTCCCGCATGCTGTCAACTAGGCCTCCAGGAGGGGCCCCCTGCGCCTCCCACAGGTCTTGGCTCAGGAGCTGCTTCCCTGAGCTGGGGCTGTGGACTGGAGCCCAGACACGCAGGGGAAGGCCCCAACCACCTACACACGTCTCTGCTGGGGAGGAGAGTACTTGGGAAATGACGTCTGTCAGGCACCTTCTGGGCGCTCACCGAGGCAGCCTCCGCGTGTGTGGGGCTGCAGACCCCAGCCAGGGACCCTGTGAGCCTTGTGCTCTCCGTGCTGTGCTGAGTCTGGGCGGTCAAGCAACCGCTGGAGGAACCCTGTAGTTGCCCTCCCATTACCACTAATAGAGCCCTCACTGCTGGAGCGCTTGGCAGTGTGCAACCCACCGGCAACTAAGCCCTCCACAAGAACGCATGGGGACTAGGTGCAAAGGCAAGGCAGGAGTGGATCTGAGGCCAGGAAGGCGCCAGTAGCATCTCCCAGTCTCGCGCAGCACCCTCCTTTCTGGACTGGAAGCCTAACGCGAGGCAAGTCGGGGCAAGGCTCGCCCAGGGTACAGCAGCCTCACGCCAGCAACTCTGAGAGATCGGGCCTTTGAGCAGAGCTGGAGCTCTGCCATACTGGAGGGGCACTCGGCTCCACCAACGTACTGATTGCAGCCGCACGCACCTGGGCTGCCTTCTCTTGTACTGAGGAGGCTCGCTTCCGGCATGCTGTAAACTAGGCTTCCCGGTGGGGGCGCCCCGCGCCTCCTACAGGTCTTAGCTGAGGAGGTGCTTCCCTGAGCTGGGGCTGTGGAAGGGAGTCCAGACACTCAAGGGCAGGCCCCAACCAACTGCACACGTCTCTGCTGGGGAGGAGAGCACTAGGGAAATGACGTATGTCAGGCACCTTCTGGGCGCTCCCGGAGTTCCCCTCCGGTGTGTGGGGCTGCAGACCCCAGCCAGGGGCCCTGTGAGCCATGTACTTTCCGTGCTGTGCTGAGTCTGGGCGTTCAGGCAAACGCAAGAGGCGACTTGCAGTAGTCCTCCCTTTGCCTCTAATAGAGCCCTCACGGCTGGAGCGCTTGGCAGTGTGCAACCCACCGGCAACTAAGCCTTTCACAAGAACGCCTGGGGACTAGGTGCAAAGGCAAGGCAGGAGTGGATCTGAGGCCAGGAAGACGCCAATAGCATCTCCCACTCTCGCGCAGCCTGCTCCTTCCTGGCCTGAAAGCCTAGCCGCGAGGCAAGTCTGGGCAAGGTTCGCCCAGGTCAGAGTAGCCTCACGCCAGCAGCTCTGCCAGATCTGGCCTTGAGCATAGCTGGAGCTCTGCCGTACTGGAGGGGCACTCGGCTCCGCCAAAGCAGTGAATGCAGCCGCACACAACAGGGCTGCTTTCTCTTCTCCCGAGGAGGCTCGCTTCCCGCATGCTGTAAACTAGGCTTCCAGGCCGGGCCCCCTGCGCCTCCCACAGGTCTTGGCTCAGGAGCTGCTTCCCTCAGCTGGGGCTGTGGACGGGAGACCAGACACGCAGGGGCAAGCCCCAACCACCTGCACACGTCTCTGCTGGGGAGGAGAGAACTAGGGAAATGACGTCTGTCAGGCACCTTCTGGGCGCTCCCGGAGTTCAACTCCGGTGTGTGGGGCTGCAGACCCCAGCCAGGGGCCCTGTGAACCTTGTACTTTCCGTGCTGTGCTGAGTCTGGGCGGTCAAGCAAACCCAAGAGGCGACTTGCAGTAGCCCTCCCTTTGCCTCTAAGAGAGCCCTCACGGCTGGAGCGCTTGGCAGTGTGCAACCCACCGGCAACTAAGCCTTTCACAAGAACGCCTGGGGACTAGGTGCAAAGGCAAGGCAGGAGTGGAGCTGAGGCCAGGAAGGCGCCAGTAGCATCTCCCAGTTTCGCGCAGCCTGCTCCTTCCTGGACTGGAAGCCTAGCCGAGAGGCAAGTCTGGGAAATGCTCGCCCAGGGCAGAGCAGCCTCATGCCAGCAACTCTGCCAGATCGGGCCTCTGAGCAGAGCTGGAGCTCTGCCGTACTGGAGGGGCACTCGGCTCCGCCAAAGCAGTGATTGCAGCTGCACGCAGCTGGACTGGCTCCCCTTCTCCCGAGGAGACTCACTTCCCGCATGCTGTAAACTAGGCTTCCAGGCGTGGCCCCCAACACCTCCCACAGGTCTTGGCTCAGGAGCTGCTTCCCTGAGCTGGGGCTGTGGACGGGAGCCCAGACACACAGGGGCAGGCCCCAACCACCTGCACACGTCTCTGCTGGGGAGGAGAGCACTAGGGAAATGACGTCTGTCAGGCACTTTCTGGGCGCTCACCGAGTCAGCCTCCGCGTGTGTAGGGCTGTAGACTCCAGCCAGGGGCCCTGAGAGCCTTGTGCTCTCCGTGCTGTGCTGAGTCTGGGCGGTTAAGCAACCGCTGGAGGAGCCCTGTAGTTGCCCTCCCATTGCATCTAATAGAGCCCTCACTGCTGGAGCGCTTGGCAGTGTGCAACCCACTGGCAACTAAGCCCTCCACAAGAACGCCTGGAGAGTAAGTGCAAAGGTAAGGCAGGAGTGGAGCTGAGGCCAGGAAGGCGCCAGTAGCATCTCCCAGTCTCACGCAGCCTGCTCCTTCTTGGACTGGAAGCCTAGCCACGAGGCAAGTCTGGGCAAGGCTCGCCCAGGGCAAAGCAGCCTCACGCCAGCAACTCTGCCAGATCGGGCCTCTGAGCGGAGCTGGAGCTCTGCCATACTGGAGGCGCTCTCGGCTCCGCCCAAGCAGTGATTGCAGCCGCACGCATCTGGGCTGCTTCCTCTTCTCGCAAGGAGGGTCGCTTCCCCCATGATGTGCACTAGGCTTCCAGGCGGGGGCGCCGCGCGCCTCCTTCAGGTCTTGGCTGAGGAGCTGCTTCCCTGAGCTGGGGCTGTGGTCGGGAGCCCAGACACCCAGGGGCAGGACCAAACCACCTGCACACGTTTATGCTGGGGAGGAGAGCACTAGGGAAATGACGTCGGTCAGGCACCTTCTGGGCGCTCACCGAGTCAGCCTCCGCGTGTGTGGGGCTGCAGACCCCAGCCAGGGGCCCTGTGAGCCTTGTGCTCTCCGTGCTGTGCTGAGTCTGGGCGGTCAAGTAACCGCTGGAGGAGCCCCGCAGTTGCCCTCCCATTGCCTCTAATAGAGCCCTCACTGCTGGAGCGCTTGTCAGTGTGCAACCCACCGGCAACTAAGCCCTCCACAAGAACGCCTGGGGACTAGGTGCAAAGGCAAGGCAGGAGTGGAGCTGAGGCCAGGAAGGCGCCAGTAGCATCTCCCAGTCTCACGCAGCCCGCTCCTTCCTGGACTGGCAGCCTAGCCGCAGCAAGTCTGGGCAAGGCTCGCCCAGGGCAGAGCAGACTCACGCCAGCAACTCTCACAGATTGGGCCTCTGAGCAGAGCTGGAGCTCTGCCGTACTGGAGGCGCACTCGGCTCGGCAAAGCAGTGAACGCAGCTGCACACATCAGGGATGCCTTCTCTTCTCCTGAAGAGGCTCGCTTCCCGCATGCTGTGCACTAGGCTTCCAGGCGGGGGCGCCCCGCGCCTCCTACAGGTCTTGGCTGAGGAGCTGCTTCCCTGAGCTGGGGCTGTGGACGGGAGCCCAGACACGCAGGGGCAGGCCCCAACCACCTGCACACGTCTCTGCTGGGGAGGAGAGCACTAGGGAAATGACGTCTGTCAGGCACCTTCTGGGCGCTCACCGAGTCAGCCTCCGCGTGTGTGGGGCTGCAGACCCCAGCCAGGGGCCCTGTGAGCCTTGTGCTTTCCGTGCTGTGCAGAGTCTGGGCGGTCAAGCAAATGCAAGAGGCGACTTGCAGTAGCCCTCCCTTTGCCTCTAATAGAGCCCTCAAGCTGGAGCGCTGGGCAGTGTGCAACCCACCAGCAACTAAGCCTTTCTCAAGAACGCCAGGGGACTAGGTGCAAAGGCAAGGCAGGAGTGGAGCTGAGGCCAGGAAGGCGCCAGTAGCATCTCCCAGTCTCGCACAGCCCGCTCCGTTCTGGACTGGAAGCCTAGCCGCGAGGCAATTCTGGGCAAGGCTCGCCGAAAGCAGAGCAGACTCACGCCAGCACTCTGCCAGATCGGGCCTCTGAGCAGAGCCGGAACTCTGACGTAGTGGAAGCACACTCGGCTCCACCCAAGCAGTGATTGCAGCCTCACGGGTCTGGGATGCCTCCACCTCTCCCAAGGAGGCTCGCTTCCCGCATGTTGTGCACTAGGCTTCCAGGCGGGGGCGCCCCGCGCCTCCTACAGGTCTTGCCTGAGGAGCTGCTTCCCTGAGCTGGGGCTGTGGACGGGAGCCCAGACACGCAGGGGCAGGCCCAAACCACCTGCACATGTCTCTGCTGGGGAGGAGAGCACTAGGGAAATGACGTCGGTCAGGCACCTTCTGGGCGCTCACCGAGTCAGCCTCCGCGTGTGTGGGGCTGCAGACCCCAGCCAGGGGCCCTGTGAGCCTTGTGCTCTCCGTGCTGTGCTGAGTCTGGGCGGTCAAGCAACCGCTGGAGGAGCCCTGCAGTTGCCCTCCAATTACCTCTAATAGAGCCCTCACTGCGGGAGCGCTTGGCAGTGTGCAACCCACCGGCAACTAAGCCCTCCACAGGAACGCCTGGGGACTAGGTGCAAAGGCAAGGCAGGAGTGGAGCTGAGGCCAGGAAGGCGCCAGTAGCATCTCCCAGTCTCGCGCAGCCTGCTCCTTCCTGGACTGGAAACCAAGCCGCGAGGCAAGTCTTGGCAAGGCTCGCCCAGGGCAGAGCAGCCTCACGCCGGCAACTCTGCCAGATCGGGCCTCTGAGCAGAGCTGGAGCTCTGCCGTACTGGAGGCGCACTCGGCTCCGCCAAAGCAGTGAATGCAGCCGCACACAGCAGGGCTGCCTCCTCTTTTCCCGAGGAGGCTCGCTTCCCGCATGCTGTAATCTAGGCTTCCAGGCGGCGCTCCCTGCGCCTCCCACAGGTCTTGGCTCAGGAGCTGCTTCCCTGAGCTGGGGCTGTGGACGGGAGCCCAGATACGCAGGGGCAGGCCCCAACCACCTGCACACGTCTCTGCTGGGGAGGAGAGCACTAGGGAAATGACGTCGGTCAGGCACCTTCTGGGCGCTCACCGAGTCAGCCTCCGCGTGTGTGGGGCTGCAGACCCCAGCCAGGGGCCCTGTGAGCCTTGTGCTCTCCGTGCTGTGCTGAGTCTGGGCGGTCAAGTAACCGCTGGAGGAGCCCTGCAGTTGCCCTCCCATTGCCTCTAATAGAGCCCTCACTGCTGGAGCGCTTGGCAGTGTGCAACCCACCGGCAACTAAGCCCTCCACAAGAACGCCTGGGGACTAGGTGCAAAGGCAAGGCAGGAGTGGAGCTGAGGCCAGGAAGGCGCCAGTAGCATCTCCCAGTCTCACGCAGCCCGCTCCTTCCTGGACTGGCAGCCTAGCCGCAGCAAGTCTGGGCAAGGCTCGCCCAGGGCAGAGCAGACTCACGCCAGCAACTCTCACAGATTGGGCCTCTGAGCAGAGCTGGAGCTCTGCCGTACTGGAGGCGCACTCGGCTCGGCAAAGCAGTGAACGCAGCTGCACACATCAGGGCTGCCTTCTCTTCTCCTGAAGAGGCTCGCTTCCCGCATGCTGTGCACTAGGCTTCCAGGCGGGGGCGCTCCGCGCCTCCTACAGGTCTTGGCTGAGGAGCTGCTTCCCTGAGCTGGGGATGTGGACGGGAGCCCAGACACGCAGGGGCAGGCCCCAACCACCTGCACACGTCTCTGCTGGGGAGGAGAGCACTAGGGAAATGACGTCTGTCAGGCACCTTCTGGGCGCTCACCGAGTCAGCCTCCGCGTGTGTGGGGCTGCAGACCCCAGCCAGGGGCCCTGTGAGCCTTGTGCTTTCCGTGCTGTGCAGAGTCTGGGCGGTCAAGCAAACGCAAGAGGCGACTTGCAGTAGCCCTCCCTTTGCCTCTATTAGAGCCCTCAAGCTGGAGCGCTGGGCAGTGTGCAACCCACCAGCAACTAAGCCTTTCTCAAGAACGCCAGGGGACTAGGTGCAAAGGAAAGGCAGGAGTGGAGCTGAGGCCAGGAAGGCGCCAGTAGCATCTCCCAGTCTCACGCAGCCCGCTCCTATCTGGACTGGAAGCATAACGTGCGGCAAGTCTGGGCAAGGCTCGCCCAGGGCAGAGCAGCCTCACGCCAGCAACTCTGCCAGATCGGGCCTCTGAGCAGAGCTGGAGCTCTGCCGTACTGGAGGCGCACTCGGCTCTGCCAAAGCAGTAAATGCAGCCGCACGCAGCCAGGCTGCCTTCTCTTCTCCCGCGGAGGCTCGCTACCCACATGCTGTAAACTAGGCTTCCAGGTGGGGCCCCCCCGCGCCTCGCACAGGTCTTGACTCAGAAGCTGCTTCCCTGAGCTGAGGCTGTGGACGGGAGCCCAGACACGCAGGGGCAGGCCCCACCCACCTGCCCACGTCTCTGCAGGGAAGGAGAGCACTAGGAAAATGACGTCTGTCAGGCACCTTCTTGGCGCTCCCGGAGTTCGTCTCCGGTGTGTGGGGCTGCAGACCCCAGCCAGGGGCCCTGTGAGCCTTGTGCTCTCCGTGCTGTGCTGAGTCTGGGCGGTCAAGTAACCGTAAGAATACACTTCCAGTTGCCCTTACTTTGCCTCTAATAGAGCCCTCAAGCTGGAGCGCTTGGCAGTGTGCAACCCACTGGCAACTAAGCCCTCCACAAGAACTCCTGGGGACTAGGTGCAAAGGCAAGGCAGGAGTGGAGCTGAGGCCAGGAAGGCGCCAGTAGCATCTCCCAGTCTCGCACAGCCCGCTCCTTTCTGGACTAGAAGCCTAGCCGCGAGGCAAGTCTGGGCAAGGCTCGCCCAGGGCAGAGCAGCCTCACGCCAGCACTCTGCCAGATCGGGCCTCTGAGCAGAGCTGGAGCTCTGCCGTACTGGAGGTGCACTCGGCTCCACCAAAGCAGTGATTGCAGCCGCACGCATCTGGGCTGCCTCCTCTTATCCCAAGGAGGCTCGCTTCCCGCATGCTGTGCACTAGGCTTCCAGGCGGGGGCGCCCCGCGCCTCCTACAGGTCTTGGCTGAGGAGCTGCTTCCCTGAGCTGGCGCTGTGGACGGGAGCCCAGACACGCAGGGTCAGTCACAAACCACCTGCACACGTATCTGCTGGGGAGGAGAGCACTAGGGAAATGACGTCTGTCAGGCACCTTCTGGGCGCTCACCGAGTCATCCTCCGCGTGTGTGGGGCTGCAGACCCCAGCCAGTGGCCCTGTGAGCCTTGTGCTCTCCGTGCTCTGCTGAGTCTGGGCGGTCAAGCAACCGCTGGAGGAGCCCTGCAGTTGCCCTCCCATTGCCTCTAATAGAGCCCTCACTGCTGGAGCGCTTGGCAGTGTGCAACGCAAAGGCAACTAAGCCCTCCACAAGAACGCCTGGGGACTAGGTGCAAAGGCAAGGCAGGAGTGGAGCTGAGGCCAGGAAGGCGCCAGTAGCATCTCCCAGTCTCGCGCAGCCCCCTCCTTTCTGGACTGGAAGCCTAACGCAAGGCAAGTCTGGGCAAGGCTCGCCCAGGGCACAGCAGCCTCACGAAAGCAACTCTGAGAGATCGGGCCTTTGAGCAGAGCTGGAGCTCTGCCGTACTGGAGGGGCTCTCGGCTCCGCCAAAGTACTGATTGCAGCCGCACACAGCTGGGCTGCCTTCTCTTGTACTGAGGAGGCTCGCTTCCGGCATGCTGTAAACTAGGCTTCCCGGCGGGGGCGCCCCGCGCCTCCTACAGGTCTTAGCTGAGGAGCTGCTTCCCTGAGCAGGGGCTGTGGAAGGGAGTCCAGACACTCAAGGGCAGGCCCCAACCACCTGCACACGTCTCTGCTGGGGAGGAGAGCACTAGGGAAATGACGTCTGTCTGGCACCTTCTGGGCGCTCCCAGATTTCCCCTCCGGTGTGTGGGGCTGCAGACCCCAGCCAGGGGCCCTGTGAGCCTTGTGCTTTCCGTGCTTTGCTGAGTCTGGGCGGTCAAGCAAACGCAAGAGGCTAATTGCAGTAGCCCTCCCTTTGCCTCTAATAGAACCCTTACTGCTGGAGCGCTTGGCAGTGTGCAACCCAGCGGCAACTAAGCACTCCACAAGAACGCCTGGGGACTAGGTGCAAAGGCAAGGCAGGAGTGGAGCTGAGGCCAGGAAGGCGCCAGTAGCACCTCCAAATCTCGCGCAGCCTGCTCCTTCCTGGACTGGAAGCCTAGCAGCGAGGCAAGTCTGGGCAAGGTTCGCCCAGGGCAGAGTAGCCTCACGCCAGCAGCTCTGCCAGATCTGGCCTTGAGCAAAGCTGGAGCTCTGCCGTACTGGAGGCACACTCGGCTCCGCCAAAGCAGTGAATGCAGCCGCACACAGCAGGGCTGCCTTCTCTTCTCCCAAGGAAGCTCGCTTCCCGCATGCTGTAAACTAGGTTTCCAGGCGAGGTCACCTGCGCCTCCCACAGGTCTTGGCTCAGGAGCTGCTTCCCTGAGCTGGGGCTGTGGATGGGAGCCCAGACACGCAGGATCAGGCCCCAACCACCTGCACACGTCTCTGCTGGGAATGAGAGCACTAGGGAAATGACGTCTGTCAGGCACCTTCTGGGCGCTCACCGAGTCAGCCTCCGCGTGTGTGGGGCTGCACACCCCAGCCAGGGGCCCTGTGAGCCTTGTGCTCTCCGTGCTGTGCTAAGTCTGGGCGGTCAAGCAACCGCTAGAGGAGCCCTGCAGTTGCCCTCCCATTGCCTCTAATAGAGCCCTCACTGCTGGAGCGCTTGGCAGTGTGCAACCCACCGGCAACTAAGCCCTCCACAAGAACGCCTGGGGACTAGGTGCAAAGGCAAGGCAGGAGTGGAGCTGAGGCCAGGAAGGCGCCAGTAGCATCTCCCAGTCTCACGCAGCCCGCTCCTTCCTGGACTGGCAGCCTAGCCGCAGCAAGTCTGGGCAAGGCTCGCCCAGGGCAGAGCAGACTCACGCCAGCAACTCTCACAGATTGGGCCTCTGAGCAGAGCTGGAGCTCTGCCGTACTGGAGGCGCACTCGGCTCGGCAAAGCAGTGAACGCAGCTGCACACATCAGGGCTGCCTTCTCTTCTCCTGAAGAGGCTCGCTTCCCGCATGCTGTGCACTAGGCTTCCAGGCGGGGGCGCTCCGCGCCTCCTACAGGTCTTGGCTGAGGAGCTGCTTCCCTGAGCTGGGGCTGTGGACGGGAGCCCAGACACGCAGGGGCAGGCCCCAACCACCTGCACACGTCTCTGCTGGGGAGGAGAGCACTAGGGAAATGACGTCTGTCAGGCACCTTCTGGGCGCTCACCGAGTCAGCCTCCGCGTGTGTGGGGCTGCAGACCCCAGCCAGGGGCCCTGTGAGCCTTGTGCTTTCCGTGCTGTGCAGAGTCTGGGCGGTCAAGCAAACGCAAGAGGCGATTTGCAGTAGCCCTCCCTTTGCCTCTATTAGAGCCCTCAAGCTGGAGCGCTGGGCAGTGTGCAACCCACCAGCAACTAAGCCTTTCTCAAGAACGCCAGGGGACTAGGTGCAAAGGCAAGGCAGGAGTGGAGCTGAGGCCAGGAAGGCGCCAGTAGCATCTCCCAGTCTCACGCAGCCCGCTCCTATCTGGACTGGAAGCATAACGTGCGGCAAGTCTGGGCAAGGCTCGCCCAGGGCAGAGCAGCCTCACGCCAGCAACTCTGCCAGATCGGGCCTCTGAGCAGAGCTGGAGCTCTGCCGTACTGGAGGCGCACTCGGCTCTGCCAAAGCAGTAAATGCAGCCGCACGCAGCCAGGCTGCCTTCTCTTCTCCCGCGGAGGCTCGCTACCCACATGCTGTAAACTAGGCTTCCAGGTGGGGCCCCCCGCGCCTCGCACAGGTCTTGACTCAGAAGCTGCTTCCCTGAGCTGAGGCTGTGGACGGGAGCCCAGACACGCAGGGGCAGGCCCCACCCACCTGCCCACGTCTCTGCAGGGAAGGAGAGCACTAGGAAAATGACGTCTGTCAGGCACCTTCTGGGCGCTCCCGGAGTTCGTCTCCGGTGTGTGGGGCTGCAGACCCCAGCCAGGGGCCCTGTGAGCCTTGTGCTCTCCGTGCTGTGCTGAGTCTGGGCGGTCAAGTAACCGTAAGAATACACTTCCAGTTGCCCTTACTTTGCCTCTAATAGAGCCCTCAAGCTGGAGCGCTTGGCAGTGTGCAACCCACTGGCAACTAAGCCCTCCACAAGAACTCCTGGGGACTAGGTGCAAAGGCAAGGCAGGAGTGGAGCTGAGGCCAGGAAGGCGCCAGTAGCATCTCCCAGTCTCGCACAGCCCGCTCCTTTCTGGACTAGAAGCCTAGCCGCGAGGCAAGTCTGGGCAAGGCTCGCCCAGGGCAGAGCAGCCTCACGCCAGCACTCTGCCAGATCGGGCCTCTGAGCAGAGCTGGAGCTCTGCCGTACTGGAGGTGCACTCGGCTCCACCAAAGCAGTGATTGCAGCCGCACGCATCTGGGCTGCCTCCTCTTATCCCAAGGAGGCTCGCTTCCCGCATGCTGTGCACTAGGCTTCCAGGCGGGGGCGCCCCGCGCCTCCTACAGGTCTTGGCTGAGGAGCTGCTTCCCTGAGCTGGCGCTGTGGACGGGAGCCCAGACACGCAGGGTCAGTCACAAACCACCTGCACACGTATCTGCTGGGGAGGAGAGCACTAGGGAAATGACGTCTGTCAGGCACCTTCTGGGCGCTCACCGAGTCAGCCTCCGCGTGTGTGGGGCTGCAGACCCCAGCCAGTGGCCCTGTGAGCCTTGTGCTCTCCGTGCTCTGCTGAGTCTGGGCGGTCAAGCAACCGCTGGAGGAGCCCTGCAGTTGCCCTCCCATTGCCTCTAATAGAGCCCTCACTGCTGGAGCGCTTGGCAGTGTGCAACGCAAAGGCAACTAAGCCCTCCACAAGAACGCCTGGGGACTAGGTGCAAAGGCAAGGCAGGAGTGGAGCTGAGGCCAGGAAGGCGCCAGTAGCATCTCCCAGTCTCGCGCAGCCCCCTCCTTTCTGGACTGGAAGCCTAACGCAAGGCAAGTCTGGGCAAGGCTCGCCCAGGGCACAGCAGCCTCACGAAAGCAACTCTGAGAGATCGGGCCTTTGAGCAGAGCTGGAGCTCTGCCGTACTGGAGGGGCTCTCGGCTCCGCCAAAGTACTGATTGCAGCCGCACACAGCTGGGCTGCCTTCTCTTGTACTGAGGAGGCTCGCTTCCGGCATGCTGTAAACTAGGCTTCCCGGCGGGGGCGCCCCGCGCCTCCTACAGGTCTTAGCTGAGGAGCTGCTTCCCTGAGCAGGGGCTGTGGAAGGGAGTCCAGACACTCAAGGGCAGGCCCCAACCACCTGCACACGTCTCTGCTGGGGAGGAGAGCACTAGGGAAATGACGTCTGTCTGGCACCTTCTGGGCGCTCCCAGATTTCCCCTCCGGTGTGTGGGGCTGCAGACCCCAGCCAGGGGCCCTGTGAGCCTTGTGCTTTCCGTGCTTTGCTGAGTCTGGGCGGTCAAGCAAACGCAAGAGGCTAATTGCAGTAGCCCTCCCTTTGCCTCTAATAGAACCCTTACTGCTGGAGCGCTTGGCAGTGTGCAACCCAGCGGCAACTAAGCACTCCACAAGAACGCCTGGGGACTAGGTGCAAAGGCAAGGCAGGAGTGGAGCTGAGGCCAGGAAGGCGCCAGTAGCACCTCCAAATCTCGCGCAGCCTGCTCCTTCCTGGACTGGAAGCCTAGCAGCGAGGCAAGTCTGGGCAAGGTTCGCCCAGGGCAGAGTAGCCTCACGCCAGCAGCTCTGCCAGATCTGGCCTTGAGCAAAGCTGGAGCTCTGCCGTACTGGAGGCACACTCGGCTCCGCCAAAGCAGTGAATGCAGCCGCACACAGCAGGGCTGCCTTCTCTTCTCCCAAGGAAGCTCGCTTCCCGCATGCTGTAAACTAGGTTTCCAGGCGAGGTCACCTGCGCCTCCCACAGGTCTTGGCTCAGGAGCTGCTTCCCTGAGCTGGGGCTGTGGATGGGAGCCCAGACACGCAGGATCAGGCCCCAACCACCTGCACACGTCTCTGCTGGGAATGAGAGCACTAGGGAAATGACGTCTGTCAGGCACCTTCTGGGCGCTCACCGAGTCAGCCTCCGCGTGTGTGGGGCTGCACACCCCAGCCAGGGGCCCTGTGAGCCTTGTGCTCTCCGTGCTGTGCTAAGTCTGGGCGGTCAAGCAACCGCTAGAGGAGCCCTGCAGTTGCCCTCCCATTGCCTCTAATAGAGCCCTCACTGCTGGAGCGCTTGGCAGTGTGCAACCCACCGGCAACTAAGCCCTCCACAAGAACGCCTGGGGACTAGGTGCAAAGGCAAGGCAGGAGTGGAGCTGAGGCCAGGAAGGCGCCAGTAGCATCTCCCAGTCTCACGCAGCCCGCTCCTTCCTGGACTGGCAGCCTAGCCGCAGCAAGTCTGGGCAAGGCTCGCCCAGGGCAGAGCAGACTCACGCCAGCAACTCTCACAGATTGGGCCTCTGAGCAGAGCTGGAGCTCTGCCGTACTGGAGGCGCACTCGGCTCGGCAAAGCAGTGAACGCAGCTGCACACATCAGGGCTGCCTTCTCTTCTCCTGAAGAGGCTCGCTTCCCGCATGCTGTGCACTAGGCTTCCAGGCGGGGGCGCTCCGCGCCTCCTACAGGTCTTGGCTGAGGAGCTGCTTCCCTGAGCTGGGGCTGTGGACGGGAGCCCAGACACGCAGGGGCAGGCCCCAACCACCTGCACACGTCTCTGCTGGGGAGGAGAGCACTAGGGAAATGACGTCTGTCAGGCACCTTCTGGGCGCTCACCGAGTCAGCCTCCGCGTGTGTGGGGCTGCAGACCCCAGCCAGGGGCCCTGTGAGCCTTGTGCTTTCCGTGCTGTGCAGAGTCTGGGCGGTCAAGCAAACGCAAGAGGCGATTTGCAGTAGCCCTCCCTTTGCCTCTATTAGAGCCCTCAAGCTGGAGCGCTGGGCAGTGTGCAACCCACCAGCAACTAAGCCTTTCTCAAGAACGCCAGGGGACTAGGTGCAAAGGCAAGGCAGGAGTGGAGCTGAGGCCAGGAAGGCGCCAGTAGCATCTCCCAGTCTCACGCAGCCCGCTCCTATCTGGACTGGAAGCATAACGTGCGGCAAGTCTGGGCAAGGCTCGCCCAGGGCAGAGCAGCCTCACGCCAGCAACTCTGCCAGATCGGGCCTCTGAGCAGAGCTGGAGCTCTGCCGTACTGGAGGCGCACTCGGCTCTGCCAAAGCAGTAAATGCAGCCGCACGCAGCCAGGCTGCCTTCTCTTCTCCCGCGGAGGCTCGCTACCCACATGCTGTAAACTAGGCTTCCAGGTGGGGCCCCCCGCGCCTCGCACAGGTCTTGACTCAGAAGCTGCTTCCCTGAGCTGAGGCTGTGGACGGGAGCCCAGACACGCAGGGGCAGGCCCCACCCACCTGCCCACGTCTCTGCAGGGAAGGAGAGCACTAGGAAAATGACGTCTGTCAGGCACCTTCTGGGCGCTCCCGGAGTTCGTCTCCGGTGTGTGGGGCTGCAGACCCCAGCCAGGGGCCCTGTGAGCCTTGTGCTCTCCGTGCTGTGCTGAGTCTGGGCGGTCAAGTAACCGTAAGAATACACTTCCAGTTGCCCTTACTTTGCCTCTAATAGAGCCCTCAAGCTGGAGCGCTTGGCAGTGTGCAACCCACTGGCAACTAAGCCCTCCACAAGAACTCCTGGGGACTAGGTGCAAAGGCAAGGCAGGAGTGGAGCTGAGGCCAGGAAGGCGCCAGTAGCATCTCCCAGTCTCGCACAGCCCGCTCCTTTCTGGACTAGAAGCCTAGCCGCGAGGCAAGTCTGGGCAAGGCTCGCCCAGGGCAGAGCAGCCTCACGCCAGCACTCTGCCAGATCGGGCCTCTGAGCAGAGCTGGAGCTCTGCCGTACTGGAGGTGCACTCGGCTCCACCAAAGCAGTGATTGCAGCCGCACGCATCTGGGCTGCCTCCTCTTATCCCAAGGAGGCTCGCTTCCCGCATGCTGTGCACTAGGCTTCCAGGCGGGGGCGCCCCGCGCCTCCTACAGGTCTTGGCTGAGGAGCTGCTTCCCTGAGCTGGGGCTGTGGACGGGAGCCCAGACACGCAGGGTCAGTCACAAACCACCTGCACACGTATCTGCTGGGGAGGAGAGCACTAGGGAAATGACGTCTGTCAGGCACCTTCTGGGCGCTCACCGAGTCAGCCTCCGCGTGTGCGGGGCTGCAGACCCCAGCCAGTGGCCCTGTGAGCCTTGTGCTCTCCGTGCTCTGCTGAGTCTGGGCGGTCAAGCAACCGCTGGAGGAGCCCTGCAGTTGCCCTCCCATTGCCTCTAATAGAGCCCTCACTGCTGGAGCGCTTGGCAGTGTGCAACGCAAAGGCAACTAAGCCCTCCACAAGAACGCCTGGGGACTAGGTGCAAAGGCAAGGCAGGAGTGGAGCTGAGGCCAGGAAGGCGCCAGTAGCATCTCCCAGTCTCGCGCAGCCCCCTCCTTTCTGGACTGGAAGCCTAACGCAAGGCAAGTCTGGGCAAGGCTCGCCCAGGGCACAGCAGCCTCACGAAAGCAACTCTGAGAGATCGGGCCTTTGAGCAGAGCTGGAGCTCTGCCGTACTGGAGGGGCTCTCGGCTCCGCCAAAGTACTGATTGCAGCCGCACACAGCTGGGCTGCCTTCTCTTGTACTGAGGAGGCTCGCTTCCGGCATGCTGTAAACTAGGCTTCCCGGCGGGGGCGCCCCGCGCCTCCTACAGGTCTTAGCTGAGGAGCTGCTTCCCTGAGCAGGGGCTGTGGAAGGGAGTCCAGACACTCAAGGGCAGGCCCCAACCACCTGCACACGTCTCTGCTGGGGAGGAGAGCACTAGGGAAATGACGTCTGTCTGGCACCTTCTGGGCGCTCCCAGATTTCCCCTCCGGTGTGTGGGGCTGCAGACCCCAGCCAGGGGCCCTGTGAGCCTTGTGCTTTCCGTGCTTTGCTGAGTCTGGGCGGTCAAGCAAACGCAAGAGGCTAATTGCAGTAGCCCTCCCTTTGCCTCTAATAGAACCCTTACTGCTGGAGCGCTTGGCAGTGTGCAACCCAGCGGCAACTAAGCACTCCACAAGAACGCCTGGGGACTAGGTGCAAAGGCAAGGCAGGAGTGGAGCTGAGGCCAGGAAGGCGCCAGTAGCACCTCCAAATCTCGCGCAGCCTGCTCCTTCTTGGACTGGAAGCCTAGCAGCGAGGCAAGTCTGGGCAAGGTTCGCCCAGGGCAGAGTAGCCTCACGCCAGCAGCTCTGCCAGATCTGGCCTTGAGCAAAGCTGGAGCTCTGCCGTACTGGAGGCACACTCGGCTCCGCCAAAGCAGTGAATGCAGCCGCACACAGCAGGGCTGCCTTCTCTTCTCCCAAGGAAGCTCGCTTCCCGCATGCTGTAAACTAGGTTTCCAGGCGAGGTCACCTGCGCCTCCCACAGGTCTTGGCTCAGGAGCTGCTTCCCTGAGCTGGGGCTGTGGATGGGAGCCCAGACACGCAGGATCAGGCCCCAACCACCTGCACACGTCTCTGCTGGGAATGAGAGCACTAGGGAAATGACGTCTGTCAGGCACCTTCTGGGCGCTCACCGAGTCAGCCTCCGCGTGTGTGGGGCTGCACACCCCAGCCAGGGGCCCTGTGAGCCTTGTGCTCTCCGTGCTGTGCTGAGTCTGGGCGGTCAAGCAACCGCTAGAGGAGACCTGCAGTTGCCCTCCCATTGCCTCTAATAGAGCCCTCACTGCTGGAGCGCTTGGCAGTGTGCAACCCACCGGCAACTAAGCCCTCCACAAGAACGCCTGGGGACTAGGTGCAAAGGCAAGGCAGGAGTGGAGCTGAGGCCAGGAAGGCGCCAGTAGTATCTCCCAGTCTCGCGCAGCCTGCTCCTTCCTTGACTGGAAACCTTGCCGCGAGGCAAGTCTGGGCAAGGTTCGCCCAGGTCACAGCAGCCTCACGCCAGCAGCTCTGCCAGATCTGGCCTTGTGCAGAGCTGGAGCTCTGCTGTACTGGAGGCACACTCGGCTCCGCCAAAGCAGTGAATGCAGCCGCACACAGCAGGGCTGCCTTCTCTTCTCCCAAGGAAGCTCGCTTCCCGCATGCTGTAAACTAGGTTTCCAGGCGAGGTCACCTGCGCCTCCCACAGGTCTTGGCTCAGGAGCTGCTTCCCTGAGCTGGGGCTGTGGATGGGAGCCCAGACACGCAGGATCAGGCCCCAACCACCTGCACACGTCTCTGCTGGGAATGAGAGCACTAGGGAAATGACGTCTGTCAGGCACCTTCTGGGCGCTCACCGAGTCAGCCTCCGCGTGTGTGGGGCTGCACACCCCAGCCAGGGGCCCTGTGAGCCTTGTGCTCTCCGTGCTGTGCTAAGTCTGGGCGGTCAAGCAACCGCTAGAGGAGCCCTGCAGTTGCCCTCCCATTGCCTCTAATAGAGCCCTCACTGCTGGAGCGCTTGGCAGTGTGCAACCCACCGGCAACTAAGCCCTCCACAAGAACGCCTGGGGACTAGGTGCAAAGGCAAGGCAGGAGTGGAGCTGAGGCCAGGAAGGCGCCAGTAGCATCTCCCAGTCTCACGCAGCCCGCTCCTTCCTGGACTGGCAGCCTAGCCGCAGCAAGTCTGGGCAAGGCTCGCCCAGGGCAGAGCAGACTCACGCCAGCAACTCTCACAGATTGGGCCTCTGAGCAGAGCTGGAGCTCTGCCGTACTGGAGGCGCACTCGGCTCGGCAAAGCAGTGAACGCAGCTGCACACATCAGGGCTGCCTTCTCTTCTCCTGAAGAGGCTCGCTTCCCGCATGCTGTGCACTAGGCTTCCAGGCGGGGGCGCTCCGCGCCTCCTACAGGTCTTGGCTGAGGAGCTGCTTCCCTGAGCTGGGGCTGTGGACGGGAGCCCAGACACGCAGGGGCAGGCCCCAACCACCTGCACACGTCTCTGCTGGGGAGGAGAGCACTAGGGAAATGACGTCTGTCAGGCACCTTCTGGGCGCTCACCGAGTCAGCCTCCGCGTGTGTGGGGCTGCAGACCCCAGCCAGGGGCCCTGTGAGCCTTGTGCTTTCCGTGCTGTGCAGAGTCTGGGCGGTCAAGCAAACGCAAGAGGCGATTTGCAGTAGCCCTCCCTTTGCCTCTATTAGAGCCCTCAAGCTGGAGCGCTGGGCAGTGTGCAACCCACCAGCAACTAAGCCTTTCTCAAGAACGCCAGGGGACTAGGTGCAAAGGCAAGGCAGGAGTGGAGCTGAGGCCAGGAAGGCGCCAGTAGCATCTCCCAGTCTCACGCAGCCCGCTCCTATCTGGACTGGAAGCATAACGTGCGGCAAGTCTGGGCAAGGCTCGCCCAGGGCAGAGCAGCCTCACGCCAGCAACTCTGCCAGATCGGGCCTCTGAGCAGAGCTGGAGCTCTGCCGTACTGGAGGCGCACTCGGCTCTGCCAAAGCAGTAAATGCAGCCGCACGCAGCCAGGCTGCCTTCTCTTCTCCCGCGGAGGCTCGCTACCCACATGCTGTAAACTAGGCTTCCAGGTGGGGCCCCCCGCGCCTCGCACAGGTCTTGACTCAGAAGCTGCTTCCCTGAGCTGAGGCTGTGGACGGGAGCCCAGACACGCAGGGGCAGGCCCCACCCACCTGCCCACGTCTCTGCAGGGAAGGAGAGCACTAGGAAAATGACGTCTGTCAGGCACCTTCTGGGCGCTCCCGGAGTTCGTCTCCGGTGTGTGGGGCTGCAGACCCCAGCCAGGGGCCCTGTGAGCCTTGTGCTCTCCGTGCTGTGCTGAGTCTGGGCGGTCAAGTAACCGTAAGAATACACTTCCAGTTGCCCTTACTTTGCCTCTAATAGAGCCCTCAAGCTGGAGCGCTTGGCAGTGTGCAACCCACTGGCAACTAAGCCCTCCACAAGAACTCCTGGGGACTAGGTGCAAAGGCAAGGCAGGAGTGGAGCTGAGGCCAGGAAGGCGCCAGTAGCATCTCCCAGTCTCGCACAGCCCGCTCCTTTCTGGACTAGAAGCCTAGCCGCGAGGCAAGTCTGGGCAAGGCTCGCCCAGGGCAGAGCAGCCTCACGCCAGCACTCTGCCAGATCGGGCCTCTGAGCAGAGCTGGAGCTCTGCCGTACTGGAGGTGCACTCGGCTCCACCAAAGCAGTGATTGCAGCCGCACGCATCTGGGCTGCCTCCTCTTATCCCAAGGAGGCTCGCTTCCCGCATGCTGTGCACTAGGCTTCCAGGCGGGGGCGCCCCGCGCCTCCTACAGGTCTTGGCTGAGGAGCTGCTTCCCTGAGCTGGGGCTGTGGACGGGAGCCCAGACACGCAGGGTCAGTCACAAACCACCTGCACACGTATCTGCTGGGGAGGAGAGCACTAGGGAAATGACGTCTGTCAGGCACCTTCTGGGCGCTCACCGAGTCAGCCTCCGCGTGTGCGGGGCTGCAGACCCCAGCCAGTGGCCCTGTGAGCCTTGTGCTCTCCGTGCTCTGCTGAGTCTGGGCGGTCAAGCAACCGCTGGAGGAGCCCTGCAGTTGCCCTCCCATTGCCTCTAATAGAGCCCTCACTGCTGGAGCGCTTGGCAGTGTGCAACGCAAAGGCAACTAAGCCCTCCACAAGAACGCCTGGGGACTAGGTGCAAAGGCAAGGCAGGAGTGGAGCTGAGGCCAGGAAGGCGCCAGTAGCATCTCCCAGTCTCGCGCAGCCCCCTCCTTTCTGGACTGGAAGCCTAACGCAAGGCAAGTCTGGGCAAGGCTCGCCCAGGGCACAGCAGCCTCACGAAAGCAACTCTGAGAGATCGGGCCTTTGAGCAGAGCTGGAGCTCTGCCGTACTGGAGGGGCTCTCGGCTCCGCCAAAGTACTGATTGCAGCCGCACACAGCTGGGCTGCCTTCTCTTGTACTGAGGAGGCTCGCTTCCGGCATGCTGTAAACTAGGCTTCCCGGCGGGGGCGCCCCGCGCCTCCTACAGGTCTTAGCTGAGGAGCTGCTTCCCTGAGCAGGGGCTGTGGAAGGGAGTCCAGACACTCAAGGGCAGGCCCCAACCACCTGCACACGTCTCTGCTGGGGAGGAGAGCACTAGGGAAATGACGTCTGTCTGGCACCTTCTGGGCGCTCCCAGATTTCCCCTCCGGTGTGTGGGGCTGCAGACCCCAGCCAGGGGCCCTGTGAGCCTTGTGCTTTCCGTGCTTTGCTGAGTCTGGGCGGTCAAGCAAACGCAAGAGGCTAATTGCAGTAGCCCTCCCTTTGCCTCTAATAGAACCCTTACTGCTGGAGCGCTTGGCAGTGTGCAACCCAGCGGCAACTAAGCACTCCACAAGAACGCCTGGGGACTAGGTGCAAAGGCAAGGCAGGAGTGGAGCTGAGGCCAGGAAGGCGCCAGTAGCACCTCCAAATCTCGCGCAGCCTGCTCCTTCTTGGACTGGAAGCCTAGCAGCGAGGCAAGTCTGGGCAAGGTTCGCCCAGGGCAGAGTAGCCTCACGCCAGCAGCTCTGCCAGATCTGGCCTTGAGCAAAGCTGGAGCTCTGCCGTACTGGAGGCACACTCGGCTCCGCCAAAGCAGTGAATGCAGCCGCACACAGCAGGGCTGCCTTCTCTTCTCCCAAGGAAGCTCGCTTCCCGCATGCTGTAAACTAGGTTTCCAGGCGAGGTCACCTGCGCCTCCCACAGGTCTTGGCTCAGGAGCTGCTTCCCTGAGCTGGGGCTGTGGATGGGAGCCCAGACACGCAGGATCAGGCCCCAACCACCTGCACACGTCTCTGCTGGGAATGAGAGCACTAGGGAAATGACGTCTGTCAGGCACCTTCTGGGCGCTCACCGAGTCAGCCTCCGCGTGTGAGGGGCTGCACACCCCAGCCAGGGGCCCTGTGAGCCTTGTGCTCTCCGTGCTGTGCTGAGTCTGGGCGGTCAAGCAACCGCTAGAGGAGACCTGCAGTTGCCCTCCCATTGCCTCTAATAGAGCCCTCACTGCTGGAGCGCTTGGCAGTGTGCAACCCACCGGCAACTAAGCCCTGCACAAGAACGCCTGGGGACTAGGTGCAAAGGCAAGGCAGGAGTGGAGCTGAGGCCAGGAAGGCGCCAGTAGTATCTCCCAGTCTCGCGCAGCCTGCTCCTTCCTTGACTGGAAACCTTGCCGCGAGGCAAGTCTGGGCAAGGTTCGCCCAGGGCACAGCAGCCTCACGCCAGCAGCTCTGCCAGATCTGGCATTGAGCAGAGCTGGAGCTCTGCTGTACTGGAGGCACACTCGGCTCCGCCAAAGCAGTGAATGCAGCCGCACACAGCAGGGCTGCCTTCTCTTCTCCCGAGGAGTCTCGCTTCCCGCATGCTTTAAACTAGGCTTCCAGGCGGGGCCCCCTGCGCCTCCCAAAGGTCTTGGCTCAAGAGCTGCTTCCCTGAGCTGGGGATGTGGACGGGAGCCCAGACACGCATGGGCAGGCCCCAACCACCTGCACACGTCTCTGCTGGAGAGGAGAGCACTAGGGAAATGACGTCTGTCAGGCACCTTCTGGGCGCTCCCGGAGTTCACCTCCGGTGTGTGGGGCTGCAGAGCCCAGCCAGGGGCCCTGTGAGCCTTGTGCTCTCCGTGCTGTGCTGAGTCTGGGCGGTCAAGCAACCGCTGGAGGAGCCCTGCAGTTGCCCTCCCATTGCCTCTAATAGAGCCCTCACTGCTGGAGCGCTTGGCAGTGTGCAACCCACCGGCAACTAAGCCCTCCACAAGAACGCCTGGGGACTAGGTGCAAAGGCAAGGCAGGAGTGGAGCTGAGGCCAGGAAGGCGCCAGTAGCGTCTCCCAGTCTCACGCAGCCCGCTCCATTATGGACTGGAAGCCTAACGTGCGGCAAGTCTTGGCAAAGCTTGCCAGGGCAGAGCAGCCTCACGCCAGCAACTCTGCCAGATCGGGGCTCTGAACAGAGCTGGAGCTCTGCCGTAATGGAGGGGCAGTCGACTCCGCCAAAGCAGTGATTGCAGCCGCACGCAGCTGGGCTGGCTCCCTTTCTCCCAATGAGGCTCGCTTTCCGCATGCTGTAAACTAGGCTTCCAGGCGGGGCCCCCTGCGCCTCCCACAGGTCTTGGCTGAGGAGCTGCTTCCCTGAGCTGGGGCTGTGGACGGGAGCCCAGACATGCAGGGGCAGACCCTAACCACCTGCACACGTCTCTGCTGGGGAGGAGAGCACTAGGGAAATGACGTCTGTCAGGCACCTTCTGGGCGCTCACCGAGTCACCCTCCGCGTGTGTGGGGCTGCAGACCCCAGCCAGTGGCCCTGTGATCCTTGTGCTCTCCGTGCTGTGCTGAGTCTCGGCGGTCAAGCAACCGTAAGCATAGACTTCCAGTTGCCCTCACTTTGCCTCTAATAGAGCCCTCACTGCTGGAGCGCTTGGCAGTGTGCAACCCACCGGCAACTAAGCCCTCCACAAGAACGCCTGGGGACTAGGTGCAAAGGCAAGGCAGGAGTGGAGCTGAGGCCAGGAAGGCGTCAGTAGCATCTGCCAGTCTCGCGCAGCCCGCTCCTTTCTGGACTGGAAGCCTAACGCGAGGCAAGTCTGGGCAAGGCTCGCACAGGGCACAGCAGCCTCACGCCAGCAACTATGAGAGATCGGGCCTTTGAGCAGAGCTGGAGCACTGCCGTACTGGAGGGGCACTCGGCTGCGCCAAAGTACTGATTGCAGCCGCACGCAGCTGGGCTGCCTTCTCTTGTACTGAGGAGGCTCGCTTCCCGCATGCTGTGCACTAGGCTTCCAGGCGGGGGCGCCCCGCTCCTCCTACAAGTCTTAGCTGAGGAGCTGCTTCCCTGAGCTGGGGCTGTGGAAGGGAGTCCAGACACTCAAGGGCAGGCCCCAACCACCTGCACACGTCTCTGCTGGGGAGGAGAACACTAGGGAAATGACGTCTGTCAGGCACCTTCTGGGTGCTCCCGGAGTTCGCCTCCGGTGTGTGGGGCTGCAGAGCCCAGCCAGGGGCCCTGTGTGCCTTGTGCTTTCCGTGCTGTGCTGAGGATGGGCGGTCAAGCAACCGCTGGAGGAGCCCTGCAGTTGCCCTCCCATTGCCTCTAATAGAGTCCACACTGCTGCAGCGCTTGGCAGTGTGCAACCCACCGGCAACTAAGCCCTCCACAAGAACGCCTGGGGACTAGGTGCAAAGGCAAGGCAGGAGTGGAGCTGAGGCCAGGAAGGCGCCAGTAGCATCTCCCAGTCTCGCGCAGACCGCTCCTTTCTGGACTGGAAGCCTAACGTGAGGCAAGTCTGGGCAAGGCTCGCCCAGGTCAGAGCAGCCTCACGCCAGCAACTCTGCCAGATCGGGCCTCTGAGCAGAGCTGGAGCTCTGCCGTAATGGAGGGGCACTCGGATCCGCCAAAGCAGAGATTGCAGCCGCACGCAGCTGGGCTGCCTCCCCTTCTCACAAGGAGGCTCGCTTCCCGCATGCTGTAAACTGGGCTTTCAGGCGGGGCCCCCTGCGCCTCCCACAGGTCTTGGCTGAGGAGCTGCTTCCCTGAGGTGGGGCTGTGGACGGTAGCCCAGACACGCAGAGGAAGGCCCCAACCACCTGCACATGTCTCTGCCGGGGAGGAGAGCACTAGTGAATTGACGTCTGTCAGGCACCTTCTGGGCGCTCAAGAAGTCAGCCTCCGCGTGTGTGGGGCTGCAGACCCCAGCCAGGGGCCCTGTGAGCCTTGTGCTCTCCGTGCTGTGCTGAGTCTGGGCGGTCAAGCAACCGCTGGAGGAGCCCTGCAGTTGCCCTCCCATTGCCTCTAATAGAGCCCTCACTGCTGGAGCGCTTGGCAGTGTGCAACCCACCGGCAACTAAGCCCTCCACAAGAACGCCTGGGGACTAGGTGCAAAGGCAAGGCAGGAGTGGAGCTGAGGCCAGGAAGGCGCCAGGAGCATCTCCCAGTCTCGCGCAGCCTGCTCCTTCCTGGACTGGAAACCTAGCAGCGAGGCAAGTCTGGGCAAGGTTCGCCCAGGGCAGAGCAGCCTCACGCCAGCAGCTCGGCCAGATCTGGCCTTGAGCAGAGCTGGAGCTCTGCTGTACTGGAGGCACACTCGGCTCCGCCAAAGCAGTGAATGCAGCCGCACACAGCAGGGCTGCCTTCTCTTCTCCGGAGGAGGCTCGCTTCCCGCATGCTGTAAACTAGGCTTCCAGGCGGGGCCCCCTGCGCCTCCCAAAGGTCTTGGCTCAGGAGCTGCTTCCCTGAGCTGGGGCTGTGGACGGGAGCCCAGACACGCAGGGGCAGGCCCCAACCACCTGCACACGTCTCTGCTGGAGAGGAGAGCACTAGGGAAATGACGTCTCTCAGGCACCTTCTGGGCGCTCCCGGAGTTCACCTCCGGTGTGTGGGGCTGCAGACCCCAGCCAGGGGCCCTGTGAGCCTTGTGCTCTCCGTGCTGTGCTAAGTCTGGGCGGTCAAGCAACCGCTGGAGGAGCCCTGCAGTTGCCCTCCCATTGCCTCTAATAGAGCCCTCACTGTTGGAGCGCTTGGCAGTGTGAAACCCACCGGCAACTAAGCCCTCCACAAGAACGCCTGGGGACTAGGTGCAAAGGCAAGGCAGGAGTGGAGCTGAGGCCAGGAAGTCGCCAGTAGCATCTCCCAGGCTCACGCAGCCCGCTCCTTTCTGGACTGGAAGCCTAACGTGCGGCAAGTCTGGGCAAGGCTCGCCCAGGGCAGAGCAGCCTCACGCCAGCAACTCTGCCAGATCGGGCCTCTGAGCAGAGCTGGAGCTCTGCCGTAATGTAGGGGCACTCGACTCCGACAAAGCAGTGATTGCAGCCGCACGCAGCTGGGCTGGCTCCCCTTCTCCCAATGAGGCTCGCTTTCCGCATGCTGTAAACTAGGCTTCCAGGCGGGGCCCCCTGCGCCTCCCACAGGTCTTTGCTGAGGAGCTGCTTTCCTGAGATGGGGCTGTGGACGGGAGCCCAGACACGCAGGGGCAGGACCTAACCACCTGCACACGTCTCTGCTGGGGAGGAGAGCACTAGGAAAATGACGTCTGTCAGGCACCTTCTGGGCGCTCACCGAATCAGCCTCAGCGTGTGTGGGGCTGCAGACCCAGCCAGTGGCCCTGTGATCCTTGTGCTCTCCGTGCTGTGCTGAGTCTCGGCGGTCAAGCAACCGTAAGAATAGACTTCCAGTTGCCCTCACTTTGCCTCTAATAGAGCCCTCACTGCTGGAGCGCTTGGCAGTGTGCAACCCACCGGCAACTAAGCCCTCCACAAGAACGCCTGGGGACTAGGTGCAAAGGCAAGGCAGGAGTGGAGCTGAGGCCAGGAAGGCGCCAGTAGCATCTCCCAGTCACGCGCAGCCCGCTCCTCTCTGGACTGGAAGCCTAACGCGAGGCAAGTCTGGGCAAGGCTCGCCCAGGGCACAGCAGCCTCACGCCAGCAACTATGAGAGATCGGGCCTTTGAGCAGAGCTGGAGCTCTGCCGTACTGGAGGGGCACTCGGCTCCGCCAAAGTACTGATTGCAGCCGCACGCAGCTGGGCTGCCTTCTCTTGTACTGAGGAGGCTCGCTTCCGGCATGCTATAAACTGGGCTTCCAGGCGGGGGCGCCCCTCGCCTCCTACAGGTCTTAGCTGAGGAGCTGCTTCCCTGAGCTGGGGCTGTGGAAGGGAGTCCAGACACTCAAGGGCAGGCCCCAAACAGCTGCACACGTCTCTGCTGGGGAGGAGAGCACTAGGGAAATGACGTCTGTCAGGCACCTTCTGGGCGCTCCCAGAGTTCCCCTCCGGTGTGTGGGGCTGCAGACCCCAGCCAGGGTCCCTGTGAGCCTTGTGCTTTCCGTGCTGTGCAGAGTCTGGGCGGTCAGGCAAACGCAAGAGGCGACTTGCAGTAGCCCTGCCTTTGCCTTTACTAGAGCCCTCACTGCTGGAGCGCTTGGCAGTTTGCAACCCACCGGCAACTAAGCCTTTCACAAGAACGCCTGGGGACTAGGTGCAAAGGCAAGGCAGGAGTGGAGCTGAGGCCAGGAAGGCGCCCGTAGCATCTCCCAGTCTCACGCAGCCTGCTCCTATCTGGACTGGAAGCCTAACGTGCGGCAAGTCTGGGCAAGGCTCGCCGAGGGCAGTGCAGCCTCACGCCAGCAACTCTGCCAGATCGGGCCTCTGAGCAGAGCTGGAGATCTGCCGTACTGGAGGCGCACTCGGCTCCGCCAAAGCAGTGAATGCAGCCGCACACAGCAGGGCTGCCTTCTCTTCTTCCGAGGAGGCTCGCTTACCGCATGCTGTAAACAAGGCTTCCAGGCGGGGCCCCCTGCGCCTCCCACAGGTCTTGGCTCAGGAGCTGCTTCCATGAGGTGGGGCTGTGGACGGTAGCCCAGACACGCAGGGGTAGGCCCCAACCACCTGCACATGTCTCTGCTGGGGAGGAGAGCACTAGGGAATTGACGTCTGTCAGGCACCTTCTGGGCGCTCAAGGAGTCAGCCTCCGCGTGTGTGGGGCTGCAGACCCCAGCCAGGGGCCCTGTGAGCCTTGTGCTCTCCGTGCTGTGCTGAGTCTGGGCGGTCAAGGAACCGCTGGAGGAGCCCTGCAGTTGCCCTCCCATTGCTTCTAATAGAGCCCTCACTGCTGGAGCGCTTGGCAGTGTGCAACCCACCGGCAACTAAGCCTTTCACAAGAACGCCTGGGGATTAGGTGCAAAGGCAAGGCAGGAGTGGAGCTGAGGCCAGGAAGGCGCCAGTAGCATCTCCCAGTCTCACGCAGCCCGCTCCTATCTGGACTGGAAGCCTAACGTGCGGCAAGTCTTGGCAAGGCTCGCCCAGGGCAGAGCAGCCTCACGCCAGCAGCTCGGCCAGATCTGGCCTTGAGCAGAGCTGGAGCTCTGCTGTACTGGAGGCACACTCGGCTCCGCCAAAGCAGTGAATGGAGCCGCACACAGCAGGGCTGCCTTCTCTTCTCCCGAGGAGGCTCGCTTCAAGCATGCTGTAAACTAGGCTTCCAGGCGGGGCCCCCTGCGCCTCCCAAAGGTCTTGGCTCAGGAGCTGCTTCCCTGAGCTGGGGCTGTGGACGGGAGCCCAGACACGCAGGGGCAGGCCCCAACCACCTGCACATGTCTCTGCTGGAGAGGAGAGCACTAGGGAAATGACGTCTGTCAGGCACCTTCTGGGCGCTCCAGGAGTTCAACTCCAGTGTGTGGGGCTGCAGACACCAGCCAGGGGCCCTGTGAGCCTTGTGCTCTCCGTGCTGTGCTGAGTCTCGGCGGTCAAGCAACCGTAAGAATAGACTTCCAGTTGCCCTCACTTTGCCTCTAATAGAGCCCTCACTGCTGGAGCGCTTGGCAGTGTGCAACCCACCGGCAACTAAGCCCTCCACAAGAATGCCTGGGGACTAGGTGCAAAGGCAAGGCAGGAGTGGAGCTGAGGCCAGGAAGGCGCCAGTAGCATCTCCCAGTCTCGCGCAGCCCGCTCCTTTCTGGACAGGAAGCCTACGCGAGGCAAGTCTGGGCAAGGCTCGCCCAGGGCAGAGGAGGCTCACGCCAGCAACTATGAGAGATCGGGCCTTTGAGCAGAGCTGGAGCTCTGCCGTACTGGAGGGGCACTCGGCTCCGCCAAAGTACTGATTGCATTCGCACGCAGCTGGGCTGCCTTCTCTTGTACTGAGGAGGCTCGCTTCCGGCATGCTGTAAACTAGGCTTCCCGGCGGGGTCGCCCCGCGCCTCCTACATGTCTTAGCTGAGGAGCTGCTTCCCTGAGCTGGGGCTGTGGAAGGGAGTCCAGACACTCAAGGGCAGGCCCCAACCACCTGCACACGTCTCTGCTGGGGAGGAGAGCACTAGGAAAATGACGTCTGTCTGGCACCTTCTGGGTGCTCCCGGAATTCCCCTCCGGTGTGTGGGGCTGCAGACCCCAGCCAGGGGCCCTGTGAGCCTTGTGCTCTCCGTGCTGTGCTGAGTCTGGGCGGTCAAGCAACCGCTGGAGGAGCCCTGCAGTTGCCCTCCCATTGCCTCTAATAGAGCTCTCACTGCTGTAGCGCTTGGCAGTGTGCAACCCACCGGCAACTAAACCCTCCACAAGAACGCCTGGGGACTAGGTGCAAAGGCAAGGCAGGAATGGAGCTGAGGCCAGAAAGGCGCCAGTATCATCTCCCAGGCTCACGCAGCCCGCTCCTTTCTGGAGTGGAAGCCTAACGTGCGGCAAGTCTGAGCAAGGCTCACCCAGGACAGAGCAGCCTCACGCAAGCAACTCTGCCAGATCGGGCCTCTGAGCAGAGCTGGAGGTCTGCCGTAATGGAGGGGCACTCGACTCCGCCAAAGCAGTGATTGCAGCCACACGCAGATGGGCTGGCTCCCCTTCTCCCAAGGAGGCTCGCTTCCCGCATGCTGTAAATGAGGCTTCCAGGCGGGGCCCACTGCGCCTCCCACAGGTCTTGGCTGAGGAGCTGCTTTCCTGAGATGGGGCTGTGGACGGGAGCCCAGACACGCAGGGGCAGGACCTAACCACCTGCACACGTCTCTGCTGGGGAGGAGAGCACTAGGAAAATGACGTCTGTCAGGCACCTTCTGGGCGCTCACCGAATCAGCCTCAGCGTGTGTGGGGCTGCAGACCCAGCCAGTGGCCCTGTGATCCTTGTGCTCTCCGTGCTGTGCTGAGTCTCGGCGGTCAAGCAACCGTAAGAATAGACTTCCAGTTGCCCTCACTTTGCCTCTAATAGAGCCCTCACTGCTGGAGCGCTTGGCAGTGTGCAACCCACCGGCAACTAAGCCCTCCACAAGAACGCCTGGGGACTAGGTGCAAAGGCAAGGCAGGAGTGGAGCTGAGGCCAGGAAGGCGCCAGTAGCATCTCCCAGTCACGCGCAGCCCGCTCCTCTCTGGACTGGAAGCCTAACGCGAGGCAAGTCTGGGCAAGGCTCGCCCAGGGCACAGCAGCCTCACGCCAGCAACTATGAGAGATCGGGCCTTTGAGCAGAGCTGGAGCTCTGCCGTACTGGAGGGGCACTCGGCTCCGCCAAAGTACTGATTGCAGCCGCACGCAGCTGGGCTGCCTTCTCTTGTACTGAGGAGGCTCGCTTCCGGCATGCTATAAACTGGGCTTCCAGGCGGGGGCGCCCCTCGCCTCCTACAGGTCTTAGCTGAGGAGCTGCTTCCCTGAGCTGGGGCTGTGGAAGGGAGTCCAGACACTCAAGGGCAGGCCCCAAACAGCTGCACACGTCTCTGCTGGGGAGGAGAGCACTAGGGAAATGACGTCTGTCAGGCACCTTCTGGGCGCTCCCAGAGTTCCCCTCCGGTGTGTGGGGCTGCAGACCCCAGCCAGGGTCCCTGTGAGCCTTGTGCTTTCCGTGCTGTGCAGAGTCTGGGCGGTCAGGCAAACGCAAGAGGCGACTTGCAGTAGCCCTGCCTTTGCCTTTAATAGAGCCCTCACTGCTGGAGCGCTTGGCAGTTTGCAACCCACCGGCAACTAAGCCTTTCACAAGAACGCCTGGGGACTAGGTGCAAAGGCAAGGCAGGAGTGGAGCTGAGGCCAGGAAGGCGCCCGTAGCATCTCCCAGTCTCACGCAGCCTGCTCCTATCTGGACTGGAAGCCTAACGTGCGGCAAGTCTGGGCAAGGCTCGCCGAGGGCAGAGCAGCCTCACGCCAGCAACTCTGCCAGATCGGGCCTCTGAGCAGAGCTGGAGATCTGCCGTACTGGAGGCGCACTCGGCTCCGCCAAAGCAGTGAATGCAGCCGCACACAGCAGGGCTGCCTTCTCTTCTTCCGAGGAGGCTCGCTTACCGCATGCTGTAAACAAGGCTTCCAGGCGGGGCCCCCTGCGCCTCCCACAGGTCTTGGCTCAGGAGCTGCTTCCATGAGGTGGGGCTGTGGACGGTAGCCCAGACACGCAGGGGTAGGCCCCAACCACCTGCACATGTCTCTGCTGGGGAGGAGAGCACTAGGGAATTGACGTCTGTCAGGCACCTTCTGGGCGCTCAAGGAGTCAGCCTCCGCGTGTGTGGGGCTGCAGACCCCAGCCAGGGGCCCTGTGAGCCTTGTGCTCTCCGTGCTGTGCTGAGTCTGGGCGGTCAAGGAACCGCTGGAGGAGCCCTGCAGTTGCCCTCCCATTGCTTCTAATAGAGCCCTCACTGCTGGAGCGCTTGGCAGTGTGCAACCCACCGGCAACTAAGCCCTCCACCAGAATGCCTGGGGACTAGGTGCAAAGGCAAGGCAGGAGTGGAGCTGAGGCCAGGAAGGCGCCAGTAGCATCTCCCAGTCTCGCGCAGCCCGCTCCTTTCTGGACAGGAAGCCTACGCGAGGCAAGTCTGGGCAAGGCTCGCCCAGGGCAGAGGAGGCTCACGCCAGCAACTATGAGAGATCGGGCCTTTGAGCAGAGCTGGAGCTCTGCCGTACTGGAGGGGCACTCGGCTCCGCCAAAGTACTGATTGCATTCGCACGCAGCTGGGCTGCCTTCTCTTGTACTGAGGAGGCTCGCTTCCGGCATGCTGTAAACTAGGCTTCCCGGCGGGGTCGCCCCGCGCCTCCTACATGTCTTAGCTGAGGAGCTGCTTCCCTGAGCTGGGGCTGTGGAAGGGAGTCCAGACACTCAAGGGCAGGCCCCAACCACCTGCACACGTCTCTGCTGGGGAGGAGAGCACTAGGAAAATGACGTCTGTCTGGCACCTTCTGGGTGCTCCCGGAATTCCCCTCCGGTGTGTGGGGCTGCAGACCCCAGCCAGGGGCCCTGTGAGCCTTGTGCTCTCCGTGCTGTGCTGAGTCTGGGCGGTCAAGCAACCGCTGGAGGAGCCCTGCAGTTGCCCTCCCATTGCCTCTAATAGAGCTCTCACTGCTGTAGCGCTTGGCAGTGTGCAACCCACCGGCAACTAAACCCTCCACAAGAACGCCTGGGGACTAGGTGCAAAGGCAAGGCAGGAATGGAGCTGAGGCCAGAAAGGCGCCAGTATCATCTCCCAGGCTCACGCAGCCCGCTCCTTTCTGGAGTGGAAGCCTAACGTGCGGCAAGTCTGAGCAAGGCTCACCCAGGACAGAGCAGCCTCACGCAAGCAACTCTGCCAGATCGGGCCTCTGAGCAGAGCTGGAGGTCTGCCGTAATGGAGGGGCACTCGACTCCGCCAAAGCAGTGATTGCAGCCACACGCAGATGGGCTGGCTCCCCTTCTCCCAAGGAGGCTCGCTTCCCGCATGCTGTAAATGAGGCTTCCAGGCGGGGCCCACTGCGCCTCCCACAGGTCTTGGCTGAGGAGCTGCTTCCCTGAGCTGGGGCTTTGGACGCGAGTCCAGAAACGCAGGGGCAGGCCCAAACCACCTGCACACGTTTCTGCTGGAGAGGAGAGCACTAGGGAAATGACGTCTGTCAGGCACCTTCTGGGCGCTCACCGAGTCAGCCTCCGCGTGTGTGGGGCTGCAGACCCCAGCCAGTGGCCCTGTGATCCTTGTGCTCTCCGTGCTGTGCTGAGTCTCGGCGGTCAAGCAACCGTAAGAATAGACTTCCAGTTGCCCTCCCATTGCCTCTAATAGAGCCCTCACTGCTGGAGCGCTTGGCAGTGTGCAACCCACCGGTAACTAAGCCCTCCACAAGAAAGCCTGGGGACTAGGTGCAAAGGCAAGGCAGGAGTGGAGCTGAGGCCAGGAAGGCGCCAGTAGCATCTCCCAGTCTCGCGCAGCCCGCTCCTTTCTGGACTGGAAGCCTAACGGGAGGCAAGTCTGGGCAAGGCTCGCCCAGGGCACAGCAGCCTCACGCCAGCAACTCTGAGAGATCGGGCCTTTGAGCAGAGCTGGAGCTCTGCCGTACTGGAGGGGCACTCGGCTCTGCCAAAGTAGTGATTGCAGCCGCACGCCGCTGGGCTGCCTTCTCTTGTACTGAGGAGGCTCGCTTCCCGCATGCTGTAAACTAGGCTTCCAGGCGGGGGCGCCCCGCGCCTCCTACAGGTCTTAGCTGAGGAGCTGCTTCCCTGAGCTGGGGCTTTGGAAGGGAGTCCAGACACTCAAGGGCAGGCCCCAACCACCTGCACACCTCTCTGCTGGGGAGGAGAGCACTAGGGAAATGACGTCTGTCAGGCACCTTCTGGGCGCTCCCGGAGTTCCCCTCCGGTGTGTGAGGCTGCAGACCCCAGCCAGGTGCCCTGTGAGCCTTGTGCTTTCCGTGCTGTGCAGATTCTGGGCGGTCAAGCAAACGCAAGAGGCGACATGCAGTAGCCCTCCCTTTGCCTCTAATAGAGCCCTCACGGCTGGAGCGCTTGGCAGTGTGCAACCCACCGGCAACTAAGCCTTTCACAAGAACGCCTGGGGACTAGGTGCAAAGGCAAGGCAGGAGTGAAGCTGAGGCCAGGAAGGCGCCAGTAGCATCTCCCAGTCTCGCGCAGCCTGCTCCTTCCTGGACTGGAAGCCTAGCCGCGAGGCAATTCTGGGCAAGGTTCGCCCAGGGCAGAGAAGCCTCACGCCAGCAGCTCTGCCAGATCAGGCCTCTGAGCAGAGCTGGAGCTCTGCCGTACTGGAGGCACACTCGTCTCCGCCAAAGCAGTGAATGCAGCCGCACACAGCAGGGCTGCCTTCTCTTCTCCCGAGGAGGCTCGATTCCCGCATGCTGTAAACTAGCCTTCCAGGCGGGGCCCCCTGCGCCTCCCACATGTCTTGGCTCAGGAGCTGCTACACTGAGCTGGGGCTGTGGACGGGAGCCCAGACACGCAGGGGCAGGCCCCAACCACCTGCACACGTCTCTGCTGGGGAGGAGAGCACTAGGGAAATGACATCTCTCAGGCACCTTCTTGGCGCTCACCGAGTCAGCCTCCGTGTGTGTGGGGCTTCAGACCCCAGCCAGGGGCCCTGTGAGCCTTGTGCTCTCCGTGCCGTGCTGAGTCTAGGCGGTAAAGCAACCGCTGGAGGAGCCCTGCAGTTGCCCTCCCATTGCCTCTAATAGAGCCCTCACTGCTGGAGCGCTTGGCAGTGTGCAACCCACCGGCAACTAAGCCCTCCACAAGAACGCCTGGGGACTAGGTGCAAAGGCAAGGCAGGAGTGGAGCTGAGGCCAGGAAGGCGTCAGTAGCATCTCCCAGTCTCTCGCAGCCCGCTCCTTCCTGGACTGGAAGCCTAACCACGAGGCAAGTCTGGGCAAGGTCGCCCAGGGCAGAGTAGCCTCACGCCTGCAACTCTGCCAGATCGGGCCTCTGAGCAGAGCTGGAGCTCTGCCGTACTGGAGGCTCACTGGGCTCCGCCAAAGCAGTGAATGCAGCCGCACACAGCAGGGCTGCCTTCTCTTCTCCCAAGGAGGCTCGCTTCCCGCATGCTGTAAACTAGGCTTCCAGGCGGGGCCCCCTGCGCCTACCACAGGTCTTGGCTCAGGAGCTGCTTCCCTGAGCTGGGGCTGTGGACGGGAGCCCAGACACGCAGGGGCAGGCCCAAACCACCTGCAAACGTCTCTGCTGGGGAGGAGAGCACTAGGGAAATGACGTCTGTCAGGCACCTTCTGGGCGCTCACCGAGTCAGCCTCCGCGTGTGTGGGGCTGCAGACCCCAGCCAGGGGCCCTGTGAGCCTTGTGCTCTCCGTGCTGTGCTGAGTCTGGACGGTCAAGCAACTGCTGGAGGAGCCCTGCAGTTGCCCTCCCATTGCCTCTAATAGAGCCCTCACTGCTGGAGCGCTTGGCAGTGTGCAACCCACCGGCAACTAAGCCCTCCACAAGAACGCCTGGGGACTAGGTGCAAAGGCAAGGCAGGTGTGGAGCTGAGGCCAGGAAGGCGCCAGTAGCATCTCCCAGTCTCGCGCAGCCCGCTCCTTTCTGGACTGGAAGCCGAGCCTCGAGGAAAGTCTGGGCAAGGCTCGCCCAAGGCAGAGCAGCCTCACGCGAGCACTCTGCCAGATCGGGCCTCTGAGCAGAGCTGGAGCTCTGCCGTAATGGAGGGGCACTCGGCTCCGCCAAAGTCCTGATTGCAGCCGCACGCAGCTGGGCTGCCTTCTCTTGTACTGAGGAGGCTCGCTTCCGGCATGCTGTAAACTAGGCTTCCCGGCGGGGGCGCCCCGCGCCTCCTACAGGTCTTAGCTGAGGAGCTGATTCCCTGAGCTGGGGCTGTGGAAGGGAGTCCAGACACTCAAGGGCAGGCCCCAACCACCTGCACACCTCTCTGCTGGGGAGGAGATCACTAGGGAAATAACATCTGTCAGGCACCTTCTGGGCGCTCACGGTGATCCCCTCCAGTGTGTAGGGCTGCAGACCCCAGCCAGGGGCCCTGTGAGCGTTGTACTTTCCGTGCAGTGCTGAGTCTGGGCGGTCAAGCAAACGCAAGAGGCGACTTGCAGTAGCCCTCACTTTGCCTCTAATAGAGCCCTCACGGAGGGAGCGCTTGGCAGTGTGCAACCCACCGGCAACTAAGTCTTTCACAAGAACGCCTGGGGACTAGGTACAAAGGCAAGGCAGGAGTGGAGCTGAGGCCAGGAAGGCGTCAGTAGCATCTCCCAGTCTCGCGCAGCCTGCTCCTTCCTGGACTGGAAGCCTAGCCGCGAGGCAAGTCTGGGCAAAGCTCGCCCTGGGCAGAGCAGCCTCACGCCAGCAACTCTGCCAGATCGGGCCTCTGAGCAGAGCTGGAGCTCTGCCGTACCGGAGGGGCACTCGGCTCCGCCAAAGCAGTGATTGCAGCCGCACGCAGCTGGGCTGGCTCCTCTTCTCCCGAGGAGACTCGCTTCCTGCATGCTGTAAACTAGGCTTCCAGGCGGGGCCCCGTGCACCTTCCACAGGTCTTGGGTGAGGAGCTGCTTCCCTGAGGTGGGGCTGTGGACGGGAGCCCAGACACGCAGGGGCAGGCCCCAACCACCTGCACATGTCTCTGCTGGGGAGGAGAGCACTAGGGAAATGACGTCTGTCAGGCACCTTCTGGGCGCTCCCGGAGTTCGCCTCCGGTGTGTGGTTCTGCAAACCCCAGCCAGGGGCCCTATGAGCCTTGTGATCTCCGTGCTGTGCTGAGTCTGTGCGGTCAAGCAACCGCACAAGGAAACTTGAGGTTGCCCTCCCTTTGCCTCTAATACAGCCTTAACTGATGGAGCGCTTGGCAGTGTGCAACCCACCGGCAACTAAACCTTTCACAAGAACGCCTGGGGACTAGGTGAAAAGGCAAGGCAGGAGAGGAGCTGAGGCCAGGAAGGCGCCAGTAGCATCTCCCAGTCTCGCGCAGCCTGCTCTTTCCTGGACTGGAAGCCTAGCCGAGAGGCAATTCTGTTCAAAATTGCCCTGGGCAGAGCAGCCTCACGCCAGCAACACTGCCAGATCGGGCCTCTGAGCAGAGCTGGAGCTCTGCCGTACTGGAGGCGCACTCGGCTCCGCCAAAGCTGTGAATGCAGCCGCACACAGCAGGGCTGCCTTCTCTTCTCCGGAGGAGGCTCGCTTCCCGCATGCTGTAAACTAGGCTTCCAGGCGGGGCCCCCTGCGCCTTCCACAGGTTTTGGCTCAGGAGCTGCTTCCCTGAGCTGGGGCTGTGGACGGGAGCTCAGACAGGCAGGGGTAGGCCCCAACCACCTGCACACGTCTCAGCCTGGGAGGAGAGCACTAGGGAAATGACAGCACTCAGGCACCTTCTGGGCGCTCCCGGAGTTCACCTCCGGTGTGTGGGGCTGCAGACCCCAGCCAGGGGCCCTGTGAGCCTTGTGCTCTCCGTGCTGTGCTGAGTCTGGGCGGTCAAGCAACCGCTGGAGGAGCCCTGCAGTTGCCCTCCCATTGCCTCTAATAGAGCCCTCACTGCTGGAGCGCTTGGCAGTGTGCAACCCACCGGCAACTAAGCCCTCCAAAAGAACGCCTGGGGACGAGCTGCAAAGGCAAGGCAGGAGTGGAGCTGAGGCCAGGAATGCGCCAGTAGCATCTCCCAGTCTCGCGCAGCCCGCTCCTTTCTGGACAGGAAGCCAACGCGAGGCAAGTCTGGGCAAGAATCGCCCAGGGCACAGGAGGCTCACGCCAGCAACTATGAGAGATCGGGCCTTTGAGCAAAGCTGGAGCTCTGCCGTACTGGAGGCGCACTCGGCTCCGCCAAAGCAGTGAATGCAGCCGCACACAGCAGGGCTGCCTTCTCTTCTCCCGAGGAAGCTCGCTTCCCGCATGCTGTAAACTAGGTTTTCAGGCGGGGCCCCCTGCGCCTCCCACAGGTCTTGGCTCAGGAGCTGTTTCCCTGAGCTGGGGCTGTGGACGGGAGCCCAGACACGCAGGATCAGGCCCCAACCACCTGCACTCGTCTCTGCTGGGAAGGAGAGCACGAGGGAAATGACGTCTCTCACGCACCTTCTGGGCGCTCCCGGAGTTCACCTCCGGTGTGTGGGGCTGCAGACCCCAGCCAGGGGCCCTGTGAGCCTTGTGCTCTCCGTGAGGTGCTTTGTCTGGGCGGTCAAGCAACCGCTGGAGGAGCCCTGCAGTTGCCCTCCCATTGCCTCTAATAGAGCCCTCACTGCTGTAGCACTTGGCAGTGTGCAACCCACCGGCAACTAAACCCTCCACAAGAACGCATGGGGACTAGGTGGAAAGGCAAGGCAGGAGTGGAGCTGAGGCCAGGAAGGCGCCAGTATCATCTCCCAGGCTCACGCAGCCCGCTCCTTTCTGGAGTGGAAGCCTAACGTGCGGCAATTCTGAGCAAGGCTCACCCAGGACAGAGCAGGCTCGCGCAAGCAACTCTGCCAGATCGGGACTCTGAGCAGAGCTGGAGGTCTGCCGTAATGGAGGGGCACTCGACTCCGCCAAAGCAGTGATTGCAGCCGCACACAGCAGGGCTGCCTTCTCTTCTCCCGAGGAAGCTCGCTTCCCGCATGCTGTAAACGAGGCTTCCAGGCAGGGCCCCCTTCGCCTCCCACAGGTCTTGGCTGAGGAGCTGCTTCCCTGAGCTGGGGCTTTGGACGGGAGCCCAGAAACGCAGGGGCAGGCCCTAACCACCTGCACACGTTTCTGCTGGAGAGGAGAGCACTAGGGAAATGACGTCTGTCAGGCACCTTCTGGGCGCACACCGAGTCAGCCTCCGCGTGTGTGGGGCTGCAGACCCCAGCCAGTGGCCCTGTGATCCTTGTGCTCTCCGTGCTGTGCTGAGTCTCGGCGGTCAAGCAACCGTAAGAATAGACTTCCAGTTGCCCTCCCATTGCCTCTAATAGAGCCCTCACTGCTGGAGCGCTTGGCAGTGTGCAACCCACCGGCAACTAAGCCCTCCACAAGAACGCCTGGGGACTAGGTGCAAAGGCAAGGCAGGAGTGGAGCTGAGGCCAGGAAGGCGCCAGTAGCATCTCCCAGTCTCACGCAGCCCGCTCCTTTCTGGACTGGAAGCCTAACGTGCGGCAAGTCTGGGCAAGGCTCGCCCAGGGCACAGCAGCCTCACGCCAGCAACTCTGAGAGATCGGGCCTTTGAGCAGAGCTGGAGCTCTGCCGTACTGGAGGGGCACTCGGCTCTGCCAAAGTAGTGATTGCAGCCGCACGCCGCTGGGCTGCCTTCTCTTGTACTGAGGAGGCTCGCTTCCGGTATGCTGTAAACTAGGCTTCCAGGAGGGGGCGCCCCGCGCGTCCTACAGGTCTTAGCTGAGGAGCTGCTTCCCTGAGCTGGGGCTTAGGAAGGGAGTCCAGACACTCAAGGGCAGGCCCCAACCACCTGCCCACGTCTCTGCTGGGGAGGAGAGCACTAGGGAAATGACGTCTGTCAGGCACCTTCTGGGCGCTCCCGGAGTTCCCCTCCGGTGTGTGAGGCTGCAGACCCCAGCCAGGGGCCCTGTGAGCCTTGTGCTTTCCGTGCTGTGCAGATTCTGGGCGGTCAAGCAAACGCAAGAGGCGACTTGCAGTAGCCCTCCCTTTGCCTCTAATAGAGCCCTCACGGCTGGAGCGCTTGGCAGTGTGCAACCCACCGGCAACTAAGCCTTTCACAAGAACGCCTGGGGACTAGGAGCAAAGGCAAGGCAGGAGTGAAGCTGAGGCCAGGAAGGCGCCAGTAGCATCTCCCAGTCGCGCGCAGCCTGCTCCTTCCTGGACTGGAAGCCTAGCCGCGAGGCAATTCTGGGCAAGGTTCGCCCAGGGCAGAGAAGCCTCACGCCAGCAGCTCTGCCAGATCTGGCCTTGAGCATAGCTGGAGCTCTGCCGTACTGGAGGGGCACTCGGCTCCGCCAAAGCAGTGATTGCAGCCGCACGCAGCTGGGCTGCCTCCCCTTCTCCCAGGGAGGCTCGAATCCCGCATGCTGTAAACTGGGCTTCCAGGCGGGGCCCCCTGCGCCTCCCACAGGTCTTGGCTGAGGAGCTGCTTCCCTGAGGTGGGGCTGTGGACGGGAGCCCAGACACTCAGGGGCAGGCCCCAACCACCTGCACATGTCTCTGCTGGGGAGGAGAGCACTAGGGAAATGATGTCTGTCAGGCACCTTCTGGGCGCTCACCGAGTCAGCCTCCGCGTGTGTGGGACTGCAGACCCCAGCCAGGGGCCCTGTGAGCCTTGTGCTCTCCGTGCTGTGCTGAGTTTGGGCGGTCAAGCAACCGCTGGAGGAGCCCTGCAGTTGCCCTCCCATTGCCTCTAATAGAGCGCTCACTGCTGGAGCGCTTGGCAGTGTGCAACCCACCGGCAACTAAGCCCTGCACAAGAACGCCTGGGGACTAGGGGCAAAGGCAAGGCAGGAGTGGAGCTGAGGCCAGGAAGGCGCCAGTAGCATCTCCCAGTATCGCGCAGCCTGCTCCTTCCTGGACTGGAAGCCTAGCCGAGAGGCAAGTCTGGGCAAGGCTCGCCCAGGGCAGAGCAGCCTCACGCCAGCAACTCTGCCAGATCAGGCCTCTGAGCAGAGCTGGAGCTCTGCCGTACTGGAGGCACACTCGTCTCCGCCAAAGCAGTGAATGCAGCCGCACACAGCAGGGCTGCCTTCTCTTCTCCCGAGGAGGCTCGCTTCCCGCATGCTGTAAACTAGCCTTCCAGGCAGGGCCCCCCTCGCCGCCCACATGTCTTGGCTCAGGAGCTGCTACACTGAGCTGGGGCTGTGGACGGGAGCCCAGACACGCAGGGGCAGGCCCCAACCACCTGCACACGTCTCTGCTGGGGAGGACAGCACTAGGGAAATGACATCTCTCAGGCAACTTCTTGGCGCTCACCGAGTCAGCCTCCGTGTGTGTGGGGCTTCAGACCCCAGCCAGCGGCCCTGTGAGCCTTGTGCTCTCCGTGCCGTGCTGAGTCTAGGCGGTAAAGCAACCGCTGGAGGAGCCCTGCAGTTGTCCTCCCATTGCCTCTAATAGAGCCCTCACTGCTGGAGCGCTTGGCAGTGTGCAACCCACCGGCAACTAAGCCCTCCACAAGAACGCCTGGGGACTAGGTGCAAAGGCAAGGCAGGAGTGGAGCTGAGGCCAGGAAGGCGTCAGTAGCATCTCCCAGTCTCGCGCAGCCCGCTCCTTCCTGGACTGGAAGCCTAACCACGAGGCAAGTCTGGGCAAGGTCGCCCAGGGCAGAGTAGCCTCACGCCAGCAGCTCTGCCAGATCGGGCCTCTGAGCAGAGCTGGAGCTCTGCCGTACTGGAGGCGCACTCGGCTCTGCCAAAGCAGTGAATGCAGCCGCACACAGCAGGGCTGCCTTCTCGTCTCCCGAGGAGGCTCGCTTCCCGCATGCTGTAAACTATGCTTCCAGGCGGGGCCCCCTGCGCCTAACACAGGTCTTGGCTCAGGAGCTGCTTCCCTGAGCTGGGGCTGTGGACGGGAGCCCAGACACGCAGGGGCAGGCCCAAACCACCTGCAAACGTCTCTGCTGGGGAGGAGAGCACTAGGGAAATGACGTCTGTCAGGCAACTTCTGGGCGCTCACGGAGTCAGCCTCCGCGTGTGTGGGGCTGCAGACCCCAGCCAGGGGCCCTGTGAGCCTTGTGCTCTCCGTGCTGTGCTGAGTCTGGACGGTCAAGCAACTGCTGGAGGAGCCCTGCAGTTGCCCTCCCATTGCCTCTAATAGAGCCCTCACTGCTGGAGCGCTTGGCAGTGTGCAACCCACCGGCAACTAAGCCCTCCACAAGAACGCCTGGGGACTAGGTGCAAAGGCAAGGCAGGAATGGAGCTGAGGCCAGAAAGGCGCCAGTATCATCTCCCAGGCTCACGCAGCCCGCTCCTTTCTGGAGTGGAAGCCTAACGTGCGGCAAGTCTGAGCAAGGCTCACCCAGGACAGAGCAGCCTCACGCAAGCAACTCTGCCAGATCGGGCCTCTGAGCAGAGCTGGAGGTCTGCCGTAATGGAGGGGCACTCGACTCCGCCAAAGCAGTGATTGCAGCCACACGCAGATGGGCTGGCTCCCCTTCTCCCAAGGAGGCTCGCTTCCCGCATGCTGTAAATGAGGCTTCCAGGCGGGGCCCCCTGCGCCTCCCACAGGTCTTGGCTGAGGAGCTGCTTCCCTGAGCTGGGGCTTTGGACGCGAGCCCAGAAACGCAGGGGCAGGCCCAAACCACCTGCACACGTTTCTGCTGGAGAGGAGAGCACTCTGGAAATGACGTCTGTCAGGCACCTTCTGGGCGCTCACCGAGTCAGCCTCCGCGTGTGTGGGGCTGCAGACCCCAGCCAGTGGCCCTGTGATCCTTGTGCTCTCCGTGCTGTGCTGAGTCTCGGCGGTCAAGCAACCATAAGAATAGACTTCCAGTTGCCCTCCCATTGCCTCTAATAGAGCCCTCACTGCTGGAGCGCTTGGCAGTGTGCAACCCACCGGTAACTAAGCCCTCCACAAGAAAGCCTGGGGACTAGGTGCAAAGGCAAGGCAGGAGTGGAGCTGAGGCCAGGAAGGCGCCAGTAGCATCTCCCAGTCTCGCGCAGCCCGCTCCTTTCTGGACTGGAAGCCTAACGGGCGGCAAGTCTGGGCAAGGCTCGCCCAGGGCACAGCAGCCTCACGCCAGCAACTCTGAGAGATCGGGCCTTTGAGCAGAGCTGGAGCTCTGCCGTACTGGAGGGGCACTCGGCTCTGCCAAAGTAGTGATTGCAGCCGCACGCCGCTGGGCTGCCTTCTCTTGTACTGAGGAGGCTCGCTTCCGGCATGCTGTAAACTAGGCTTCCAGGCGGGGGCGCCCCGCGCCTCCTACAGGTCTTAGCTGAGGAGCTGCTTCCCTGAGCTGGGGCTTTGGAAGGGAGTCCAGACACTCAAGGGCAGGCCCCAACCACCTGCACACGTCTCTGCTGGGGAGGAGAGCACTAGGGAAATGACGTATGTCAGGCACCTTCTGGGCGCTCCCGGAGTTCCCCTCCGGTGTGTGAGGCTGCAGACCCCAGCCAGGTGCCCTGTGAGCATTGTGCTTTCCGTGCTGTGCAGATTCTGGGCGGTCAAGCAAACGCAAGAGGCGACATGCAGCAGCCCTCCCTTTGCCTCTAATAGAGCCCTCACGGCTGGAGCGCTTGGCAGTGTGCAACCCACCGGCAACTAAGCCTTTCACAAGAACGCGTGGGGACTAGGTGCAAAGGCAAGGCAGGAGTGAAGCTGAGGCCAGGAAGGCGCCAGTAGCATCTCCCAGTCTCGCGCAGCCTGCTCCTTCCTGGACTGGAAGCCTAGCCGCGAGGCAATTCTGGGCAAGGTTCGCCCAGGGCAGAGAAGCCTCACGCCAGCAGCTCTGCCAGATCTGGCCTTGAGCATAGCTGGAGCTCTGCCGTACTGGAGGGGCACTCGGCTCCGCCAAAGCAGTGATTGCAGCCGCACGCAGCTGGGCTGCCTCCCCTTCTCCCAGGGAGGCTCGAATCCCACATGCTGTAAACTGGGCTTCCAGGAGGGGCCCCCTGCGCCTCCCACAGGTCTTGGCTGAGGAGCTGCTTCCCTGAGGTGGGGCTGTGGACGGGAGCCCAGACACGCAGGGGCAGGCCCCAACCACCTGCACATGTCTCTGCTGGGGAGGAGAGCACTAGGGAAATGATGTCTGTCAGGAACCTTCTGGGCGCTCACCGAGTCAGCCTCCGCGTGTGTGGGACTGCAGACCCCAGCCAGGGGCCCTGTGAGCCTTGTGCTCTCCGTGCTGTGCTGAGTCTGGGCGGTCAGGAAACCGCTGGAGGAGCCCTGCAGTTGCCCTCCCATTGCCTCTAATAGAGCGCTCACTGCTGGAGCGCTTGGCAGTGTGCAACCCACCGGCAACTAAGCCCTCCACAAGAACGCCTGGGGACTAGGTGCAAAGGCAAGGCAGGAGTGGAGCTTAGGCCAGGAAAGCGCCAGTATCATCTCCCAGTATCGCGCAGCCTGCTCCTTCCTATACTGGAAGCCTAGCCGAGAGGCAAGTCTGGGCAAGGCTCGCCCAGGGCAGAGCAGCCTCACGCCAGCAACTCTGCCAGATCAGGCCTCTGAGCAGAGCTGGAGCTCTGCCGTACTGGAGGCACACTCGTCTCCGCCAAAGCAGTGAATGCAGCCGCACACAGCAGGGCTGCCTTCTCTTCTCCCGAGGAGGCTCGATTCCCGCATGCTGTAAACTAGCCTTCCAGGCGGGGCCCCCTGCGCCTCCCACATGTCTTGGCTCAGGAGCTGCTACACTGAGCTGGGGCTGTGGACGGGAGCCCAGACACGCAGGGGCAGGCCCCAACCACCTACACACGTCTCTGCTGGGGAGGAGAGCACTAGGGAAATGACATCTCTCAGGCACCTTCTTGGCGCTCACCGAGTCAGCCTCCGTGTGTGTGGGGCTTCAGACCCCAGTCAGGGGCCCTGTGAGCCTTGTGCTCTCCGTGCCGTGCTGAGTCTAGGCGGTAAAGCAACCGCTGGAGGAGCCCTGCAGTTGCCCTCCCATTGCCTCTAATAGAGCCCTCACTGCTGGAGCGCTTGGCAGTGTGCAACCCACCGGCAACTAAGCCCTCCACAAGAACGCCTGGGGACTAGGTGCAAAGGCAAGGCAGGAGTGGAGCTGAGGCCAGGAAGGCGTCAGTAGCATCTCCCAGTCTCTCGCAGCCCGCTCCTTCCTGGACTGGAAGCCTAACCACGAGGCAAGTCTGGGCAAGGTCGCCCAGGGCAGAGTAGCCTCACGCCTGCAACTCTGCCAGATCGGGCCTCTGAGCAGAGCTGGAGCTCTGCCGTACTGGAGGCGCACTCGGCTCTGCCAAAGCAGTGAATGCAGCCGCACACAGCAGGGCTGCCTTCTCTTCTCCCAAGGAGGCTCGCTTCCCGCATGCTGTAAACTAGGCTTCCAGGCGGGGCCCCCTGCGCCTACCACAGGTCTTGGCTCAGGAGCTGCTTCCCTGAGCTGGGGCTGTGGACGGGAGCCCAGACACGCAGGGGCAGGCCCAAACCACCTGCAAACGTCTCTGCTGGGGAGGAGAGCACTAGGGAAATGACGTCTGTCAGGCACCTTCTGGGCGCTCACCGAGTCAGCCTCCGCGTGTGTGGTGCTGCAGACCCCAGCCAGGGGCCCTGTGAGCCTTGTGCTCTCCGTGCTGTGCTGAGTCTGGACGGTCAAGCAACTGCTGGAGGAGCCCTGCAGTTGCCCTCCCATTGCGTCTAATAGAGCCCTCACTGCTGGAGCGCTTGGCAGTGTGCAACCCACCGGCAACTAAGCCCTCCACAAGAACGCCTGGGGACTAGGTGCAAAGGCAAGGCAGGTGTGGAGCTGAGGCCAGGAAGGCGCCAGTAGCATCTCCCAGTCTCGCGCAGCCCGCTCCTTTCTGGACTGGAAGCCGAGCTTCGAGGAAAGTCTGGGCAAGGCTCGCCCAAGGCAGAGCAGCCTCACGCGAGCACTCTGCCAGATCGGGCCTCTGAGCAGAGCTGGAGCTCTGCCGTAATGGAGGGGCACTCGGCTCCGCCAAAGTCCTGATTGCAGCCGCACGCAGCTGGGCTGCCTTCTCTTGTACTGAGGAGGCTCGCTTCCGGCATGCTGTAAACTAGGCTTCCCGGCGGGGGCGCCCCGCGCCTCCTACAGGTCTTAGCTGAGGAGCTGCTTCCCTGAGCTGGGGCTGTGGAAGGGAGTCCAGACACTCAAGGGCAGGCCCCAACCACCTGCACACCTCTCTGCTGGGGAGGAGATCACTAGGGAAATAACATCTGTCAGGCACCTTCTGGGCGCTCACGGTGATCCCCTCCAGTGTGTAGGGCTGCAGACCCCAGCCAGGGGCCCTGTGAGCCTTGTACTTTCCGTGCAGTGCTGAGTCTGGGCGGTCAAGCAAACGCAAGAGGCGACTTGCAGTAGCCCTCACTTTGCCTCTAATAGAGCCCTCACGGAGGGAGCGCTTGGCAGTGTGCAACCCACCGGCAACTAAGTCTTTCACAAGAACGCCTGGGGACTAGGTGCAAAGGCAAGGCAGGAGTGGAGCTGAGGCCAGGAAGGCGCCAGTAGCATCTCCCAGTCTCGCGCAGCCTGCTCCTTCCTGGACTGGAAGCCTAGCCGCGAGGCAAGTCTGGGCAAAGCTCGCCCTGGGCAGAGCAGCCTCACGCCAGCAACTCTGCCAGATCGGGCCTCTGAGCAGAGCTGGAGCTCTGCCGTACTGGAGGGGCACTCGGCTCCGCCAAAGCAGTGATTGCAGCCGCACGCAGCTGGGCTGGCTCCTCTTCTCCCGAGGAGACTCGCTTCCTGCATGCTGTAAACTAGGCTTCCAGGCGGGGCCCCGTGCACCTTCCACAGGTCTTGGGTGAGGAGCTGCTTCCCTGAGGTGGGGCTGTGGACGGGAGCCCAGACACGCAGGGGCAGGCCCCAACCACCTGCACATGTCTCTGCTGGGGAGGAGAGCACTAGGGAAATGACGTCTGTCAGGCACCTTCTGGGCGCTCCCGGAGTTCGCCTCCGGTGTGTGGGGCTGCAAACCCCAGCCAGGGGCCCTATGAGCCTTGTGATCTCCGTGCTGTGCTGAGTCTGTGTGGTCAAGCAACCGCACAAGGAAACTTGAGGTTGCCCTCCCTTTGCCTCTAATACAGCCTTCACTGATGGAGCGCTTGGCAGTGTGCAACCCACCGGCAACTAAACCTTTCACAAGAACGCCTGGGGACTAGGTGAAAAGGCGAGGCAGGAGAGGAGCTGAGGCCAGGAAGGCGCCAGTAGCATCTCCCAGTCTCGCGCAGCCTGCTCTTTCCTGGACTGGAAGCCTAGCCGAGAGGCAATTCTGGGCAAAATTGCCCTGGGCAGAGCAGCCTCACGCCAGCAACACTGCCAGATCGGGCCTCTGAGCAGAGCTGGAGCTCTGCCGTACTGGAGGCGCACTCGGCTCCGCCAAAGCTGTGAATGCAGCCGCACACAGCAGGGCTGCCTTCTCTTCTCCGGAGGAGGCTCGCTTCCCGCATGCTGTAAACTAGGCTTCCAGGCGGGGCCCCCTGCGCCTTCCACAGGTTTTGGCTCAGGAGCTGCTTCCCTGAGCTGGGGCTGTGGACGGGAGCTCAGACAGGCAGGGGTAGGCCCCAACCACCTGCACACGTCTCAGCCTGGGAGGAGAGCACTAGGGAAATGACGGCACTCAGGCACCTTCTGGGCGCACCCGGAGTTCACCTCCGGTGTGTGGGGCTGCAGACCCCAGCCAGGGGCCCTGTGAGCCTTGTGCTCTCCGTGCTGTGCTGAGTCTGGGCGGTCAAGCAACCGCTGGAGGAGCCCTGCAGTTGCCCTCCCATTGCCTCTAATAGAGCCCTCACTGCTGGAGCGCTTGGCAGTGTGCAACCAACCGGCAACTAAGCCCTCCAAAAGAACGCCTGGGGACGAGCTGCAAAGGCAAGGCAGGAGTGGAGCTGAGGCCAGGAATGCGGCAGTAGCATCTCCCAGTCTCGCGCAGCCCGCTCCTTTCTGGACAGGAAGCCAACGCGAGGCAAGTCTGGGCAAGAATCGCCCAGGGCACAGGAGGCTCACGCCAGCAACTATGAGAGATCGGGCCTTTGAGCAGAGCTGGAGCTCTGCCGTACTGGAGGCGCACTCGGCTCCGCCAAAGCAGTGAATGCAGCCGCACACAGCAGGGCTGCCTCCCCTTCTCCCAGGGAGGCTCGAATCCCGCATGCTGTAAACTGGGCTTCCAGGCGGGGCCCCCTGCGCCTCCCACAGGTCTTGGCTGAGGAGCTGCTTCCCTGAGGTGGGGCTGTGGACGGGAGCCCAGACACGCAGGGGCAGGCCCCAACCACCTGCACATGTCTCTGCTGGGGAGGAGAGCACTAGGGAAATGATGTCTGTCAGGCACCTTCTGGGCGCTCACCGAGTCAGCCTCCGCGTGTGTGGGACTGCAGACCCCAGCCAGGGGCCCTGTGAGCCTTGTGCTCTCCGTGCTGTGCTGAGTTTGGGCGGTCAAGCAACCGCTGGAGGAGCCCTGCAGTTGCCCTCCCATTGCCTCTAATAGAGCGCTCACTGCTGGAGCGCTTGGCAGTGTGCAACCCACCGGCAACTAAGCCCTGCACAAGAACGCCTGGGGACTAGGTGCAAAGGCAAGGCAGGAGTGGAGCTTAGGCCAGGAAAGCGCCAGTATCATCTCCCAGTATCGCGCAGCCTGCTCCTTCCTGGACTGGAAGCCTAGCCGAGAGGCAAGTCTGGGCAAGGCTCGCCCAGGGCAGAGCAGCCTCACGCCAGCAACTCTGCCAGATCAGGCCTCTGAGCAGAGCTGGAGCTCTGCCGTACTGGAGGCACACTCGTCTCCGCCAAAGCAGTGAATGCAGCCGCACACAGCAGGGCTGCCTTCTCTTCTCCCGAGGAGGCTCGCTTCCCGCATGCTGTAAACTAGCCTTCCAGGCAGGGCCCCCCTCGCCGCCCACATGTCTTGGCTCAGGAGCTGCTACACTGAGCTGGGGCTGTGGACGGGAGCCCAGACACGCAGGGGCAGGCCCCAACCACCTGCACACGTCTCTGCTGGGGAGGACAGCACTAGGGAAATGACATCTCTCAGGCAACTTCTTGGCGCTCACCGAGTCAGCCTCCGTGTGTGTGGGGCTTCAGACCCCAGCCAGCGGCCCTGTGAGCCTTGTGCTCTCCGTGCCGTGCTGAGTCTAGGCGGTAAAGCAACCGCTGGAGGAGCCCTGCAGTTGTCCTCCCATTGCCTCTAATAGAGCCCTCACTGCTGGAGCGCTTGGCAGTGTGCAACCCACCGGCAACTAAGCCCTCCACAAGAACGCCTGGGGACTAGGTGCAAAGGCAAGGCAGGAGTGGAGCTGAGGCCAGGAAGGCGTCAGTAGCATCTCCCAGTCTCGCGCAGCCCGCTCCTTCCTGGACTGGAAGCCTAACCACGAGGCAAGTCTGGGCAAGGTCGCCCAGGGCAGAGTAGCCTCACGCCAGCAGCTCTGCCAGATCGGGCCTCTGAGCAGAGCTGGAGCTCTTCCGTACTGGAGGCGCACTCAGCTCTGCCAAAGCAGTGAATGCAGCCGCACACAGCAGGGCTGCCTTCTCGTCTCCCGAGGAGGCTCGCTTCCCGCATGCTGTAAACTATGCTTCCAGGCGGGGCCCCCTGCGCCTAACACAGGTCTTGGCTCAGGAGCTGCTTCCCTGAGCTGGGGCTGTGGACGGGAGCCCAGACACGCAGGGGCAGGCCCAAACCACCTGCAAACGTCTCTGCTGGGGAGGAGAGCACTAGGGAAATGACGTCTGTCAGGCAACTTCTGGGCGCTCACGGAGTCAGCCTCCGCGTGTGTGGGGCTGCAGACCCCAGCCAGGGGCCCTGTGAGCCTTGTGCTCTCCGTGCTGTGCTGAGTCTGGACGGTCAAGCAACTGCTGGAGGAGCCCTGCAGTTGCCCTCCCATTGCCTCTAATAGAGCCCTCACTGCTGGAGCGCTTGGCAGTGTGCAACCCACCGGCAACTAAGCCCTCCACAAGAACGCCTGGGGACTAGCTGCAAAGGCAAGGCAGGAGTGGAGCTGAGGCCAGGAAGGCGCCAGTAGCATCTCCCAGTCTCGCGCAGCCCGCTCCATTCTGGACAGGAAGCCTACGCGAAGCAAGTCTGGGCAAGGCTCGCCTAGGGCACAGGAGGCTCACGCCAGCAACTATGAGAGATCGGGCCTTTGAGCAGAGCTGGAGCTCTGCCGTACTGGAGGGGCACTCGGCTCCGCCAAAGTACTGATTGCATTCCCACGCAGCTGGGCTGCCTTCTCTTGTACCGAGGAGGCTCGCTTCTGGCATGCTGTAAACTAGGCTTCCCGGCGGGGACGCCCCGCGCCTCCTACAGGTCTTAGCTGAGGAGCTGCTTCCCTGAGCTGGGGCTGTGGAAGGGAGTCCAGACACTCAAGGGCAGGCCCCAACCACCTGAACACGTCTCTGCTGGGGAGGAGAGCACTAGGAAAATTTCGTCTGTCTGGCACCTTCTGGGGGCTCCCGGAATTCCCCTCCGGTGTGTGGGGCTGCAGACCCCAGCCAGGGGCCCTGTGAGCCTTGGGCTCTCCGTACTGTGCTGTCTGGGCGGTCAAGCAACCGCTGGAGGAGCCATGCAGTTGCCCTCCCATTGCCTCTAATAGAGCCCTCACTGCTGGAGCGCTTGGCAGTGTGCAAGCCACCGGCAACTAAGCCCTCCAGAAGAACGCCTGGGGACTAGGTGCAAAGGCAAGGCAGGAGTGGACCTGAGGTCAGGAAGGCGCCAGTAGCATCTCCCAGTCTCGCGCAGCCTGCTCCTTTCTGGACTGGAAGCCTATGTGCGAGGCAAGTCTGGGCAAGGCTCCCCCAGGGCAGAGCAGCCTCACGCCAGCAACTCTGCCAGATCGGGGCTCTGAGCAGTGCTGGAGCTCTGCCGTACTGGAAGCGCACTCGGCTCCGCCCAAGCAGTGAATGCAGCCGCACGCAGCCGGCTTGGCTTCTCTTCTCCTGAGGAGGCTCGCTTCCCGCATTCTGTAAACTAGGCTTCCAGGCGGGGCCCCCTGCGCCTCCTACAGGTCTTGGCTCAGGAACTCCTTCCCTGAGCTGGGGCTGTGGACGGGAGCCCAGACACGCAGGGGCAGGCCCAAACCACCTGCACACGTCTCTGCTGGAGAGGAGAGCAATAGGGAAATGACGTCTTTCAGGCACCTTCTGTGCACTCCCGGAGTTCGCCTCCGGTGTGTGGGGCTGCAGACCCCAGCCAGGGGCCCTGTGAGCCTTGTGCTTTCCGTGCTGTGCTGCGTCTGGGCGGTCAAGCAAACGCAAGAGGCGACTTGCAGTAGCTCTCCCTTTGCCTCTGATAGAGCCCTCACTGCTGGAGCGCTTGGCAGTGTGCAACCCACCGGCAACTAAGCCCTCCACAAGAACGCCTGGGGACTAGGTGCAAAGGCAAGGCAGGAGTGGAGCTGAGGCCAGGAAGGCGCCAGTAGCATCTCCCAGTCTCGCGCAGCCCGCTCCTTTCTGGACTGGAAGCCTAACGCGAGGCAAGACTGGGCAAGGCTCGCCCAGGGCACAGGAGGCTCACAACAGCAACTATGAGAGATCGGGCCTTTGAGCAGAGCTGGAGCTCTGCCGTACTGGAGGGGCACTCGGCTCCGCCAAAGTACTGAATGCAGCCGCACGCAGCTCGGCTGCCTTCTCTTGTACTGAGGAGGCTCGCTTCCGGCATGCTGTAAACTAGGCTTCCCGGCGGGGGCTCCCCGCGCCTCCTACAGGTCTTAGCTGAGGAGCTGCTTCCCTTAGCTGGGGCTGTGGAAGGGAGTCCAGACACTCAAGGGCAGGCACCAACCACCTGCACACGTCTCTGCTGGGGAGGAGAGCAGTAGGAAAATGACGTCTGTCTGGCATCTTCTGGGTGCTCCCGGAATTCCCCTCCGGTGTGTGGGGCTGCAGACCCCAGCCAGGGGACCTGTGAGCCTTGGGCTCTCCGTGCTGTGCTGTCTGGGCCGTCAGGCAACCGCTGGAGGAGCCCTGCAGTTGCCTCCCATTGCCTCTAATAGAGCCCTCACTGCTGGAGCGCGTGGCAGTGTGCAACACACCGGCAACTAAGCCCTCCACAAGAACGCCTGGGGACTAGGTGCAAAGGCAAGGCAGGAGTGGAGCTGAGGCCAGGAAGGCGCCAGTAGCATCTCCCAGTCTTGCGCAGCCTGCTCCTTCCTGGACTGGAAGCCAAGCCGCGAGGCAAGTCTGGGCAAGGCTCGCCCAAGGCAGAGCAGCCTCACGCCAGCAACTCTGCCAGATTGGGCCTCTGAGCAGAGATGGAGCACTGCCGTACTGGAGGGGCACTCGGCTCCGCCAAAGTATTGATTGCAGCCGCACGCAGCTGGGCTGGCTCCTCTTCTCCCGAGGAGTCTCGCTTCCCGCATGCTGTAAACTAGGCTTCCAGGCGGGGCCCCCTGCGCCTCCCACAGGTCTTGGCTCAGGAGCTGCTTCCCTGAGCTGGGGCTGTGGACAGGAGCTCAGACACGCAGGGGCAGGCCCCAACCACCTGCACACGTCTCCGCTGGGGAGGAGAGCACTAGGGAAATGACGTCTGTCAGGCACCTTCTGCGCGCTCACCGACTCGGCCTCCGCGTGTGTGGGGCTGCAGACCCCAGCCAGGGGCCCTGTGAGCCTTGTGCTCTCGGTGCTGTGCTGCGTCTGGGCGGTCAAGCAGCCGCTGGAGGAGCCCTGCAGTTGCCCCCCATTGCCTAAAATAGAGCCCTCACTGCTGGAGCGCTTGGCAGTGTGCAACCCACCGGCAACTAAGCCTTTCACAAGAACGCCTGGGGACTAGGTGCAAAGGCAAGGCAGGAGTGGAGCTGAGGCCAGGAAGGCGCCAGTAGCATCTCCCAGTCTCACGCAGCCCGCTCCTATCTGGACTGGAAGCCTAACGTGCGGCAAGTCTGGGCAAGGCTCGCCCAGGGCAGAACAGCCTCACGCCAGCAGCTCTGCCAGATCAGGCCTCTGAGCAGAGTTGGAGCTCTGCCGTAATGGAGGGGCACTCGGCTCCGCCAAAGCAGTGAATGCAGCCGCACACAGCAGGGCTGCCTTCTCTTCTCCCGAGGAGGCTCGCTTCCCGCATGCTGTAAACTAGCCTTCCAGGCAGGGCCCCCCTCGCCGCCCACATGTCTTGGCTCAGGAGCTGCTACACTGAGCTGGGGCTGTGGACGGGAGCCCAGACACGCAGGGGCAGGCCCCAACCACCTGCACACGTCTCTGCTGGGGAGGACAGCACTAGGGAAATGACGTCTGTCAGGCACCTTCTGGGCGCTCACCGAGTCAGCTTCCGCATGTGTGGGGCTGCAGACCCCAGCCAGGGGCCCTGTGAGCCTTGTGCTCTCCATGCTGTGCTGAGTCTGGGCGGTCAAGCAACCGCTGGAGGAGCCCTGCAGTTGCCCTCCCATTGCCTCTAATAGAGCCCTCACTGCTGGAGCGCTTGGCAGTGTGCAACCCACCGGCAACTAAGCCCTCAACAAGAACGCCTGGCGACTAGGTGCAAAGGCAAGGCAGGAGTGGAGCTGAGGCCAGGAAGGCGCCAGTAGCATCTCCCAGTCACGCGCAACCCGCTCCTTTCTGGACTGGAAGCCTAACGCGAGGCAAGTCTGGGCAAGGCTCGCCCAGGGCACAGCAGCCTCACACCAGCAACTATGAGAGATCGGGCCTTTGAGCAGAGCTAGAGCTCTGCCGTACTGGAGGGGCACTCGGCTCCGCCAAAGTACTGATTGCAGCCGCACGCAGCTGGGATGCCTTCTCTTGTACTGAGGAGGCTCGCTGCCGGCATGCTATAAACTGGGCTTCCAGGCGGGGGCGCCCCGCGCCTCCTACAGGTCTTAGCTGAGGAGCTGCTTCCCTGAGCTGGGGCTGTGGATGGGAGTCCAGACACTCAAGGGCAGGCCCCAACCACCTGCAAACGTCTCTGCTGGGGAGGAGAGCACTAGGGAAATGACGTTTGTCTGGCACCGTCTGGGCGCTCCCAGATTTCCCCTCCGGTGTGTGGGGCTGCAGACCCCAGCCAGGGGCCCTGTGAGCCTTGTGCTTTCCGTGCTGTCCAGAGTCTGGGCGGTCATGCAAACGCAAGAGGCGACTTGCAGTAGGCCTCCCTTTGCCTTTAATAGAGCCCTCACTGCTGGAGCTCTTGGCAGTGTGCAACCCAGCGGCAACTAAGCCTTTCACAAGAACGCCTGGGGACTAGGTGCAAAGGCAAGGCAGGAGTGGAGCTGAGGCCAGGAAGGCGCCAGTAGCATCTCCCAGTCTCACGCAGCCCGCTCCTATCTGGACTGGAAGCCTAACGTGCGGCAAGTCTGGGCAAGGCTCGCCCAGGGCAGAGCAGCCTCACGCCAGCAACTCTGCCAGATCGGGCCTCTGAGCAGAGCTGGAGCTCTGCCGTACTGGAGGCGCACTCGGCTCTGCCAAAGCAGTGAATGCAGCCACACACAGCAGGGCTGCCTTCTCTTCTTCCGAGGAGGCTCGCTTCCCGCATGCTGTAAACTAGGCTTCCAGGCGGGGCCCCCTGCGCCTCCCACAGGTCTTGGCTCAGGAGCTGCTACCCTGAGCTGGGGCTGTGGACGGGAAGCCCAGACACGCAGGGGCAGGCCCCAACCACCTGCACACGTCTCTGCCTGGGAGGAGAGCACTAGGGAAATGACGGCACTCAGGCACCTTCTGGGAGCTCACCGAGTCATCCTCCGCGTGTGTGGGGCTGCAGACCCCAGCCAGGTGCCCTGTGAGCCTTGTGCTTTCCGTGCTGTGCTGATTCTGGGCGGTCAAGCAACCGCACAAGGAAACTTTAAGTTGCCCTCCCTTTGCCTCTAATAGAGCCTTCACTGCTGGAGCGCTTGGCAGTGTGCAACCCACCGGCAACTAAGCCTTTCACAAGAACTCCTGGGGACTAGGTGCAAAGGCAAGGCAGGAGTGGAGCTGAGGCCAGGAAGGCACCAGTAGCATCTCCCAGTCTCGCGCAGCCTGCTCCTTCCTGGACTGGAAGCCTAGCCGCAAGGCAAGTCTGGGCAAAGCTTGCCAGGGCAGAGCAGCCTCACGCCAGCAACACTGCCAGATCGGGCCTCTGAGCAGAGCTGGATCTCTGCCGTACTGGAGGCGCACTCGGCTCTGCCAAAGCAGTGAATGCAGCCGCACACAGCAGGGCTGCCTTCGCTTCTCCGGAGGAGGCCCGCTTCCCGCATGCTGTAAACTAGGCTTCCAGGTGGGGCCCCCCGCGCCTCCCACAGGTCTTGACTCAGGAGGTGCTTACCTGAGCTGAGGCTGTGGACGGAAGCCCAGACACGCAGGGGCAGGCCCAAACCACCTGCACATGTCTCTGCTGGGGAGGAGAGCACTAGGGAAATGACGTCTGTCACGCACCTTCTGGGCGCTCACGGAGTCAGCCTCCGCGTGTGTTGGACTGCAGTCCCCAGCCAGGGGCCCAGTGAGCCTTGTGCTCTCCGTGCTGTGCTGAGTCTGGGCGGTCAAGCAACCGCTGGAGGAGCCCTGCAGTTGCCCTCCCACTGCCTCTAATAGAGCCCTCACTGCTGGAGCGCATGGCAGTGTGCAACCCAACGGCAACTAAGCCCTCCACAAGAACGCCTGGGGACTAGGTGCAAAGGCAAGGCAGGAGTGGAGCTGAGGCCAGGAAGGCGTCAGTAGCATCTCCAAGTCTCGCGCAGCCTGCTCCTTCCTGGACTGGAAGCCTAGCCGCGAGGCAAGTCTGGGCAAGGTTCGCACAGGGCAGAGTAGCCTCACGCCAGCAGCTCTGCCAGATCTCGCCTTGAGCAGAGCTGGAGCTCTGCCGTACTGGAGGCTCACTGGGCTCCGCCAAAGCAGTGAATGCAGCCGCACACAGCAGGGCTGCTTTCTCTTCTCCCGAGGAGGCTCGCTTCCCGCATGCTGTAAACTAGGCTTCCAGGCGGGGCCTCCTGCGCCTCCCACAGGTCTTGGCTCAGGAGTTGCTTCCCTGAGCTGGGGCTGTGGACCGGAGCCCAGACACGCAGGGGCAGGCCCCAACCACCTGCACACGTCTCTGCTGGGGAGGAGAGCACTAGGGAAATGACGGCACTCAGGCACCTTCTGGGAGCTCCCGGAGTTCACCTCCGTTGTGTGGGGCTGCAGACACCAGCCAGGGGCCCTATGAGCCTTGTGCTCTCCGTGCTGTGCTGAGTCTGGGCGGTCAAGCAACCGCTGGAGTAGCCCTGCAGTTGCCCTCCCATTGCGTCTAATAGAGCCCTCACTGCTGGAGCGCTTGGCAGTGTGCAACCCACCGGCAACTAAGCCCTCCACAAGAACGCCTGGGGACTAGGTGCAAAGGCAAGGCAGGAGTGGAGCTGAGGCCAGGAAGGCGCCAGTAGCATCTCCCAGTCTCGCGCAGCCTGCTCCTTCCTGGACTGGAAGTCTAACGCGAGGCAAGTCTGGGCAAGACTCGCCCAGGGCACAGCAGCCTCACGAAAGCAACTCTGAGAGTCGGGCCTTTGAGCAGAGCTGGAGCTCTGCCGTACTGGAGGGGAACTCGGCTCCGCCAACGTACTGATTGCAGCCGTACGCAGCTGGGCTGCCTTCTCTTGTACTGAGGAGGCTCGCTTCCGTCATGCTGTAAACTAGGCTTCCGGGCGGGGGCGCCCCGCGCCTCCTACAGGTCTTAGCTGAGGAGCTGCTTCCCTGAGCTGGGGCTGTGGAAGGGAGTCCAGACACTCAAGGGCAGGCCCCAACCACCTGCACATGTCTCTGCTGGGGACGAGAGCACTAGGGAAATGACATCTGTCAGGCACCTTCTGGGCGCTCCCGGAGTTTCCCTCCGGTGTGAGGGGCTGCAGACCCCAGCCAGGGGCCCTGTGAGCCTTGTACTTTCCGTGCTGTGCTGAGTCTGGGCGGTCAAGCAAACGCAAGAGGCGACTTGCAGTAGCCCTCCCTTTGCCTCTAATAGAGCCCTCACGGCTGGAGCGATTCGCAGTTTGCAACCCAACGGCAACTAAGCCTTTCACAAGAACGCCTGGGGACTAGGTGCAAAGGCAAGGCAGGAGTGGAGCTGAGGCCAGGAAGGCGCCAGTAGCATCTCCCAGTCTCGCGCAGCCTTCTCCTTCCTGGACTGGAAGCCTAGCCGCGAGGCAAGTCTGGGAAAAGCTAGCCCTGGGCAGAGCAGCCTCACGCCAGCAACTCTGCCAGATCGGGCCTCTGAGCAGAGCTGGAGCTCTGCCGTACTGGAGGGGCACTCGCCTCCGCCAAAGCAGTGATTGCAGCCGCACGCAGCTGGACTGGCTCCTCTTCTCCCGAGGAGACTCGCTTCCTGAATGCAGTAAACTAGTCTTCCAGGCGGGGCCCCCTGCAACTCCCACAAGTCTTGGCTGAGGAGCTGCTTCCCTGAGGTGGGGCTGTGGATGGGAGCCCAGACACGCAGGGGCAAGCCCCAACCACCTGCACACGTCTCTGCTGGGGAGGAGAGCACTAGGGAAATGACGTCTGTCAGGCACCTTCTGAGCGCTCACCGAGTCAGCCTCCGCGTGTGTGGGGCTGCAGACCCCAGCCAGGGGCCCTGTGAGCCTTGTGCTCTCCGTGCTGTGCTGAGTCTGGGCGGTCAAGCAACCGTAAGAATAGAATTCCAGTTGCCCTCACTTTGCCTCTAATAGAGCCCTCACTGCTGGAGCGCTTGGCAGTGTGCAACCCACCGGCAACGAAGCCCTCCACGAGAACGCCTGGGGACTAGGTGCAAAGGCAAGGCAGGAGTGGAGCTGAGGCCAGGAAGGCGCCAGTAGCATCTCCCAGTCTCGCGCAGCCTGCTCCTTCCTGGACTGGAAGCCTAACCGCAAGGCAAGTCTTGGCAAGGCTCGCCCAGGGTAGAGCAACTTTACGCCAGCAACTCTGCCAGTTCGGGCCTCTGAGCAGAGCTGGAGCTCTGCTGTACTGGAGGCGCACTCGGCTCCGCCAAAGCAGTGAATGCGGCCGCACACAGCAGGGCTGCCTTCTCTTCTCCCGAGGAGGCTCGCTTCCCGCATGCTGTAAACTAGGCTTCGAGGCGGGGCCCCCTGCGCATCCCACATGTCTTGGCTTAGGAGCTGCTTCCCTAAGCTGGGGCTGTGGACGGGAGCCCAGACACGCAGGGGCAGGCCCCAACCACCTGCACACGTCTCTGCTGGGGAGGAGAGCACTAGGAAAATGACGTCTGTCAGGCACCTTCTGGGCGCTCACCGAGTCAGCCTCCGCGTGTGTGGGGCTGCAGACCCCAGCCAGGGGCCCTGTGAGCCTTGTGCTCTCTGTGCTGTGCTGAGTCTGGGCGGTCAAGCAACCGTAAGAATAGACTTCCAGTTGCCCTCACTTGGCCTCTACTAGAGCCCTCAAGCTGGAGCGCTTAACAGTTTGCAACCCACCGGCAACTAAGCCCTCCACAAGAACTCCTGGGGGCTAGGTGCAAAGGCAAGGCAGGAGTGGAGCTGAGGCCAGGAAGGCGCCAGTAGCATCTCCCAGTCTCGCGCAGCCGCTCCTTTCTGGACTGGAAGCCTAGCCGCGAGGCAAGTATGGGCAAGGCTCGCCCAGGGCAGAGCAGCCTCACGCCAGCCCTCTGCCAGATCGGGCCTCTGAGCAGAGCTGGAACTCTGACGTAGTGGAAGCGCACTCGGCTCCGCCCAAGCAGTGATTGCAGCCCAACGCATCTGGGCTGCCTCAACCTCTCCCAAGGAGGCTCGCATCCCGCATGCTGTGCACTAGGCTTCCAGGCGGGGGCGCCCCGCGCCTCCTACAGGTCTTGGCTGAGGAGCTGCTTCCCTGAGCTGGGGCTGTGTTCGGGAGCCCAGACACGCAGGGGCAGGCCCAAACCACCTGCACAAGTCTCTGCTGGGGAGGAGAGCACTAGGGAAATGACGTATGTCAGGCACCTTCTGGGCGCTCACCGAGTCAGCCTCCGCGTGGGTGGGGCTACAGACCCCAGCCAGGGGCCCTGTGAGCCTTGTGCTCTCCGTGCTGTGCTGAGTCTGGGCGGTCAAGCAACCGCTGGAGGAGCCCTGCAGTTGCCCTCCCATGGCTTCTAATAGAGCCCTCACTGCTGGAGCGCTAGGCAGTGTGCAACCCACCGGCAACTAAGCCCTCCACAAGAACGCCTGGGGACTAGGTGCAAAGGCAAGGCAGGAGTGGAGCTGAGGCAAGGAAGGCGCCAGTAGCATCTCCCAGTCTCGCGCAGCCCGCTCCTTTCTGGACTGGAAGCCTAACGCGATTCAAGTCTGGGCAAGGCTCGCCCAGGGCACAGCAGACTCACGCCAGCAACTCTGAGAGATCAGGCCTTTGAGCAGAGCTGGAGCTCTGCCCTACTGGAGGGGCACTCGGCTCCGCCAAAGTACTGATTGCAGCCGCACGCAGCTCGGCTGCCTTCTCTTGTACTGAGGAGGCTCGCTTCCGGCATGCTGTAAACTAGGCTTCCCGGCGGGGGCGCCCCGCGCCTCCTACAGGTCTTAGCTGAGGAGCTGCTTCCCTGAGCTGTGGCTGTGGAAGGGAGTCCAGACACTCAAGGGCAGGCCCCAACCACCTGCACACGTCTCTGCTGGGGAGGAGAGCACTTGGGAAATGACGTCTGTCAGGCACCTTCTGGGCGTTCCCGGAGTTCCCCTCCGGTGTGTGGGGCTGCAGACCCCAGCCAGGGGCCCTGTGAGCCTTGTACTTTCGGTGCTGTGCTGAGTCTGGGCGGTCAAGCAACCGCTGGAGGAACCCTGCAGTTGCCCTCCCATTGCCTCTAATAGAGCCCTCACTGCTGGAGCGCTTGGCAGTGTGCATCCCACCGGCAACTAAGCCCTCCACAAGAACGCCTGGGGACTATGTGCAAAGGCAAGGCAGGAGTGGAGCTGAGGCCAGGAAGGCGCCAGTAGCATCTCCCAGTCTCGCGCAGCCTGCTCCTACCTGGACTGAAAGCTTAGCCGCGAGGCAAGTCTGGGCAAGGCTCGCCCAGGGCAGAGCAGCCTCACGCCAGCAACTCTGCCAGATTGGGCCTCTGAGCAGAGATGGAGCTCTGCCGTAATGGAGGCGCACTCGGCTCCGCCAAAGCAGTGAATGCAGCCGCAAACAGCAGGGCTGCCTTCTCTCCTCCTGAGGAGGCTCGCTTCCCGCATGCTGTAAACTAGGCTTTCAGGCGGGGCCCCGTGCGCCTCCCACAGGTCTTGGCTCAGGAGCTGCTTCCCTGAGCTGGGGCTGTGGACGGGAACCCAGACACGCAGGGGCAGGCCCAAACCACCTGCACACGTCTCTGCTGGGGAGGAGAGCACTAGGGAAATGACGTCTGTCAGGCACCTTCTGGGCGCTCCCGGAGTTCGCCTCCGCGTGTGTGGGGCTCCAGACCCCAGCCAGGGGCCCTGTGAGCCTTGTGCTCTCCGTGCTGTGCTGAGTCTGGGCGGTCAAGCAACCGCACAAGGAATCTTGAAGTTGCCCTCCCTTTGCCTCTAATAGAGCCTTCACTGCTGGAGCGCTTGGCAGTGTGCCACCCTCCGGCAACTAAGCCTTTCACAAGAACGCCTGGGGACTAGGTGCAAAGGCAAGGCAGGAGTGGAGCTGAGGCCAGGAAGGCGCCAGTAGCATCTCCCAGTCTCGCGCAGCCTGCTCCTTCCTGGACTGGAAGCCTAGCCGCAAGGCAAGTCTGGGCAAACTTGCCCTGGGCAGAGCAGCCTCACGCCAGCAACACTGCCAGATCGGGCCTCTTAGCAGAGCTGGATCTCTGCCGTACTGGAGGCGCACTCGGCTCTGCCAAAGCAGTGAATGCAGCCGCACACAGCAGGTCTGCCTTCTCTTCTCAGGAGGAGGCTCGCTTCCCGCATGCTGTAAACTAGGCTTCCAGGCGGGGCCCCCTGGGCCTCCCACAGGTCTTGGCTGAGGAGCTGCTTCCCTGAGCTGGGGCTGTGGACGGGAGTCCAGACACGCAGGGGCAGGCCCCAAGCACCTGCACACGTCTCTGCTGTGGAGGAGAGCACTAGGGAAACGACTTCTGTCAGGCACCTTCTGGGCGCTCACCGAGTCAGCCTCCGCGTGTGTGGGGCTGCAGACCCCAGCCAGGGGCCCTGTGAGCCTTGGGCTCTCCGTGCTGTGCTGAGTCTGGGCGGTCAAGCATCCGCAAGAGGAAACTTGCAGTTGCCCTCCCTTTGCCTCTAATAGAGCCCTCACTGCTGGAGCGCTTGGCAGTGTGCAACACACCGGCAACTAACACGTCCACAAGAACGCCTGGGGACTAGGTCCAAAGGCAAGGCAGGAGTGGAGCTGAGGCCAGGAAGGCGCCAGTAGCATCTCCCAGTCTCGCGCAGCCCACGCCTTTCTGGACAGGAAGCCTACGCGAGGCAAGTCTGGGCAAGGCTCGCCCAGGGCACAACAGCCTCACGGAAGCAACTCTGCCAGATCGGGCCTTTGAGCAGAGCTGGAGCTCTGCCGTACTGCAAGGGCACTCGGCTCTGCCAAAGCAGTGATTGCAGCCACACGCAGCTGGGCTGCCTTCTCTTCTACCGAGGAGGCTCGCTTCCCGCATGCTGTGCACTAGGCTTCTAGGCGGTGGCGCCCCGCTCCTCCTACAAGTCTTAGCTGAGGAGCTGCTTCCCTGAGCTGGGGCTGTGGAAGGGAGTCCAGACACTCAAGGGCAGGCCCCAACCACCTGCACACGTCTCTGCTGGGGAGGAGAGCACTAGGGAAATGACGTCTGTCAGGCACCTTCTTGGCGTTCCCGGAGTTCCCCTCCGGTGTGTGGGGCTGCAGACCCCAGCCTGGGGCCCTGTGAGCCTTGTGCTCTCCGTGCTGTGCTGAGTCTGGGCGGTCAAGCAACCGCTGGAGGAGCCCTGCAGTTGCCCTCCCATTGCCTGTAATAGAGCCCTCACGGCTGGAGCGCTTGGCAGTGTGCAAACCACCGGCAACTAAGCCGTTCAGAAGAACGCCTGGGGACTAGGTGCAAAGGCAAGGCAGGAGTGGAGCTGAGGCCAGGAAGGCGCGAGTAGCATCTCCCTGTCTCACGCAGCCCGCTCCTTCCTGGACTGGAAGCCTATGTGTGAGGCAAGTCTGGGCAAGGCTCGCCCAGGACAGAGCAGCCTAACGCCAGCAACTCTGTCAGATCGGGCCTCTGAGCAGAGCTGGAGCTCTGCCGAACTGGAGACGCACTCGGCTCCGCCAAAGCAGTGAATGCAGCCGCACACAGCAGGGCTGCCTTCTCTTCTCCGGAGGAGGCTCGCTTCCCGCATGTTGTAAATTAGGCTTCCAGGCGGGGCCACCTGCGCCTCCCACATGTCTTGGCTCAGGAGCTGCTTCCCTGAGCTGGGGCTGTGGACGGGAGCCCAGACACGCAGGGGCAGGCCCCAAGCACCGGCACACGTCTCTGCTGGAGAGGAGAGCACTAGGGAAATGACGTCTGTCAGGCACCTTCTGGGCGCTCCCGGAGTTCACCACCGGTGTGTGGGGCTGCAGACCCCAGCCAGGGGCCCTGTGAGCCTTGTGCTCTCCGTGCTGTGCTGAGTCTGGGCGGTCAAGCAACCGCTGGAGGAGCCCTGCAGTTGCCCTCCCATTGCCTCTAATAGAGCCCTCACTGCTGGAGCGCTTGGCAGTGTGCAACCCACCGGCAACTAAGCCCTCCACAAGAACGCCTTGGGACTAGGTGCAAAGGCAAGGCAGGAGTGGAGTTGAGGCCAGGAAGGCGCCAGTAGCATCTCCCAGTCTCACGCAGCCCGCTCCTTTCTGGACTGGAAGCCTAACGTGCGGCAAGTCTGGGCAAGGCTCGCCCAGGGCAGAGCAGCCTCACGCCAGCAACTCTGCCAGATCGGGCCTTTGAGCAGAGCTGGTGCTCTGCCGTAATGGAGGGGCACTCGACTACGCCAAAGCAGTGATTGCAGCCGCACGCAGCTGGGCTGGCGCCCCTTCTCCCAATGAGGCTCGCTTTCCGCATGCTGTAAACTAGGCTTCCAGGCGGGGCCCCCTGCGCCTCCCACAGGTCTTGGCTCAGGAGCTGCTTCCCTGAGCTGGGGCTGTGGACGGGAGCCCAGAAATGCAGGGGCAGGCCCTAACCACCTGCACACGTCTCTGCTGGGGAGGAGAGCAATAGGGAACTGACGTCTGTCAGGCAACTTCTGGGCGCTCACCGAGTCAGCATCCGCGTGTGTGGGGCTGCAGACCCCAGCCAGTGGCCCTGTGATCCTTGTGCTCTCCGTGCTGTGCTGAGTCTCGGCGGTCAAGCAACCATAAGAATAGATTTCCAGTTGCCCTCACTTTGCCTCTAATAGAGCCCTCACTGCTGGAGCGCTTGGCAGTGTGCAACCCACCGGCAACTAAGCCCTCCACAAGAACGCCTGGGGACTAGGTGCAAAGGCAAGGCAGGAGTGGAGCTGAGGCCAGGAAGGCGCCAGTAGCATCTCCCAGTCTCGCGCAACCCGCTCCTTTCTGGACTGGAAGCCTAACGCGAGGCAAGTCTGGGCAAGGCTCGCCCAGGGCACAGCAGCCTCACGATAGCAACTATGAGAGATCGGGCCTTTGAGCAGAGCTGGAGCTCTGCCGTCCTGGAGGGGCACTCGGCTCCGCCAAAGTACTGATTGCAGCCGCACGCAGATGGGCCGCCTTCTCTTGTACTGAGGAGGCTCGCTTCCGGCATGCTATAAACTGGGCTTCCAGGCGGGGGCGCCCCGCGCCTCCTACAGGTCTTAGCTGAGGAGCTGCTTCCCTGAGCTGGGGCTGTGGAAGTGAGTCCAGACACTCAAGGGCAGGCCCCAACCACCTGCACACGTCTCTGCTGGGGAGGAGAGCACTAGGGAAATGACGTCTGGCAGGCACCTTCTGGGCGCTCCCAGAGTTCCCCTCCGGTGTGTGGGGCTGCAGACCCCAGCCAGGGCCCTGTGAGCCTTGTGCTCTCCGTGCTGCGCAGAGTATGGGCGGTCAAGCAAACGCAAGAGGCGACTTGCAGTAGGCCTCCCTTTGCCTTTAATAGAGCCCTCACTGCTGGTGCGCCTGGCAGTGTGCAACACACCGGCAACTAAGCCTTTCACAAGAACGCCTGGGGACTAGGTGCAAAGGCAAGGCAGGAGTGGAGCTGAGGCCAGGAAGGCGCCAGTAGCATCTCCCAGTCTCGCGCAGCCTGCTCCTTCCTGGACTGGAAGCCTAGCCGCGAGGCAAGTCTGGGCAAAGCTCGCCCTGGGCAGAGCAGCCTCACGCCAGCAACTCTGCCAGATCGGGCCTCTGAGCAGAGCTGGAGCTCTGCCGTACTGGAGGGGCACTCGGCCCCGCCAAAGCAGTGACTGCAGCCGCACGCAGCTGGGCTGGCTCCTCTTCTCCCGAGGAGACTCGCTTCCTGCATGCTGTAAACTAGTCTTCCAGGCGGGGCCCCCTGCAACTCCCACAGGTCTTGGCTGAGGAGCTGCTTCCCTGAGGTGGGGCTGTGGACGGTAGCCCAGACACGCAGGGGCAGGCCCCAACCACCTGCACACGTCTCTGCTGGGGAGGAGAGCACTAGGGAAATGACGTCTGTCAGGCACCTTCTGGGCACTCACCGAGTCAGCCTCCGCGTGTGTGGGGCTGCAGACCCCAGCCAGTGGCCCTGTGAGCCTTGTGCTCTCCGTGCTCTGCTGAGTCTGGGCGGTCAAGCAACCACTGGAGGAGCCCTGCAGTTGCCCTCCCATTACCACTAGTAGAGCCCTCACTGCTGGAGCGCTTGGCAGTGTGCAACCCACCGGCAACTAAGCCCTCCACAAGAACGCCTGGGGACTAGGTGCAAAGGCAAGGCAGGAGTGTAGCTGAGGCCAGGAAGGCGCCAGTAGCATCTCCCAGTCTCGTGCAGCCCGCTCCTTTCTGGACTGGAAGCCTAACGCGATTCAAGTCTGGGCAAGGCTCGCCCAGGGCACAGCAGACTCACGCCAGCAACTCTGAGAGATCGGGCCTTTGAGCAGAGCTGGAGCTCTGCCCTACTGGAGGGGCACTCGGCTCCGCCAAAGTACTGATTGCAGCCGCACGCAGCTCGGCTGCCTTCTCTTGTACTGAGGAGGCTCGCTTCCGGCATGCTGTAAACTAGGCTTCCCGGCGGGGGCGCCCCGCGCCTCCTACAGGTCTTAGCTGAGGAGGTGCTTCCCTGAGCTGGGGCTGTGGAAGGGAGTCCAGACACTCAAGGGCAGGCCCCAACCACCTGCACACGTCTCTGCTGGGGAGGAGAGCACTTGGGAAATGACGTATGTCAGGCACCTTCTGGGCGTTCCCGGAGTTCCCCTCCGGTGTGTGGGGCTGCAGACCCCAGCCAGGGGCCCTGTGAGCCTTGTACTTTCCGTGCTGTGCTGAGTCTGGGCGTCAAGCAACCGCTGGAGGAACCCTGCAGTTGCCCTCCCATTGCCTCTAATAGAGCCCTCACTGCTGGAGCGCTTGGCAGTGTGCATCCCACCGGCAACTAAGCCCTCCACAAGAACGTCTGGGGACTAGGTGCAAAGGCAAGGCAGGAGTGGAGCTGAGGCCAGGAAGGCGCCAGTAGCATCTCCCAGTCTCGCGCAGCCTGCTCCTTCCTGGACTGGAAGCCTAGCCGCGAGGCAAGTCTGGGCAAGGCTCGCCCAGGGCAGAGAGCCTCACGCCAGCAACTCTGCCAGATCGGGCCTCTGAGCAGAGCTGGAGCTCTGCCGTACTGGAGCCGCACTCGGCTCCGCCAAAGCAGTGAATACAGCCACACGCAGCAGGGCTGCCTTCTCTTCTCCCGAGGAGGCTCGATTCCCACATGCTGTAAACTAGGCTTCCAGGCGGGGCCCCCTGGTCCTCCCACAGGTCTTGGCTGAGAAGCTGCTTCCCTGAGCTGGGGCTGTGGACGGGAGTCCAGACACACAGGAGCAGGCCCCAAGCACCTGCACACGTCTCTGCTATGGAGGAGAGCACTAGGGAAACGACTTCTGTCAGGCACCTTCTGGGCGCTCACCGAGTCAGCCTCCGCGTGTGTGGGGCTGCAGACCCCAGCCAGGGTCCCTGTGAGCCTTGGGCTCTCCGTGCTGTGCTGAGTCTGGGCGGTCAAGCATCCGCAAGAGGAAACTTGCAGTTGCCCTCCCTTTGCCTCTAATAGAGCCCTTACTGCTGGAGCGCTTGGCAGTGTGCAACACACCGGCAACTAACACGTCCACAAGAACGCCTGGGGACTAGGTGCAAAGGCAAGGCAGGAGTGGAGCTGAGGCCAGGAAGGCGCCAGTAGCATCTCCCAGTCTCGCGCAGCCCGCGCCTTTCTGGACAGGAAGCCTACGCGAGGCAAGTCTGGGCAAGGCTCGCCCAGGGCACAACAGCCTCACGGAAGCAACTCTGCCAGATCGGGCCTTTGAGCAGAGCTGGAGCTCTGCCGTACTGCAAGGGCACTCGGCTCTGCCAAAGCAGTGATTGCAGCCACACGCAGCTGGGCTGCCTTCTCTTCTACCGAGAAGGCTCGCTTCCCGCATGCTGTGCACTAGGCTTCTAGGCGGTGGCGCCCCGCTCCTCCTACAAGTCTTAGCTGAGGAGCTGCTTCCCTGAGCTGGGGCTGTGGAAGGGAGTCCAGACACTCAAGGGCAGGCCCCAACCACCTGCACACGTCTCTGCTGGGGAGGAGAGCACTAGGGAAATGACGTCTGTCAGGCACCTTCTGGGCGCTCACCGAGTCAGCCTCCGCGTGTGTGGGGCTGCAGACCCCAGCCTGGGGCCCTGTGAGCCTTGTGCTCTCCGTGCTGTGCTGAGTCTGGGCGGTCAAGCAACCGCTGGAGGAGCCCTGCAGTTGCCCTCCCATTGCCTCTAATAGAGCCCTCACTGCTGGAGCGCTTGGCAGTGTGCAACCCACCGGCAACTAAGCCCTCCACAAGAACGCCTGGGGACTAGGTGCAAAGGCAAGGCAGGAGTGGAGCTGAGGCCAGGAAGGCGCCAGTAGCATCTCCCAGTCTCGCGCAACCCGCTCCTTTCTGGACTGCAAGCCTAACGCGAGGCAAGTCTGGGCAAGGCTCGCCCAGGGCACAGCAGCCTCACGATAGCAACTATGAGAGATCGGGCCTTTGAGCAGAGCTGGAGCTCTGCCGTCCTGGAGGGGCACTCGGCTCCGCCAAAGTACTGATTGCAGCCTCACGCAGATGGGCTGCCTTCTCTTGTACTCAGGAGGCTCGCTTCCGGCATGCTATAAACTGGGCTTCCAGGCGGGGGCGCCCCGCGCCTCCTACAGGTCTTAGCTGAGGAGCTGCTTCCCTGAGCTGGGGCTGTGGAAGTGAGTCCAGACACTCAAGGGCAGGCCTCAACCACCTGCACACGTCTCTGCTGGGGAGGAGAGCACTAGGGAAATGACGTCTGGCAGGCACCTTCTGGGCGCTCCCAGAGTTCCCCTCCGGTGTGTGGGGCTGCAGACCCCAGCCAGGGGCCCTGTGAGCCTTGTGCTTTCCGTGCTGTGCAGAGTATCGGCGGTCAAGCAAACACAAGAGGCGACTTGCAGTAGGCCTCCCTTTGCCTTTAATAGAGCCCTCACTGCTGGTGCGCTTGGCAGTGTGCAACCCACCGGCAACTAAGCCTTTCACAAGAACGCCTGGGGACTAGGTGCAAAGGCAAGGCAGGAGTGGAGCTGAGGCCAGGAAGGCGCCAGTAGCATCTCCCAGTCTCACGCAGCCCGCTCCTATCTGGACTGGAAGCCTAACGTGCGGCAAGTCTGGGCAAGGCTCGCCCAGGGCAGAGCAGCCTCACGCCAGCAACTCTGCCAGATCGGGCCTCTGAGTAGAGCTGGAGCTCTGCCGTACTGGAGGCCCAATCGGCTCCGCCAAAGCAGTGAATGCAGCCGCACACAGCAGGGCTGCCTTCTCTTCTCCCGAGGAGGCTCGCTTCCCGCATGCTGTAAACTAAGCTTCCAGGCGGTGCCCCCTGCGCCTCCCACAGGTCTTGGCTCAGGAGCTGCTTCCCTGAGTTGCGGCTGTGGACGGGAGCCCAGAAATGCAGGGGCAGGCCCTAACCACCTGCACACGTCTCTGCTGGGGAGGAGAGCACTAGGGAAATGACGTCTGTCAGGCACCTTCCGGGCGCTCACCGAGTCAGCATCCGCGTGTGTGGGGCTGCAGACCCCAGCCAGTGGCCCTGTGAGCCTTGTGCTCTCCGTGCTGTGCTGAGTCTGGGCGGTCAAGCAACCGCTCGAGGAGCCCTGCAGTTGCCCTCCCATTACCACTAATAGAGCCCTCACTGCTGGAGCGCTTGGCAGTGTGCAACCCACCGGCAACTAAGCCCTCCACAAGAACGCCTGGGGACTAGGTGCAAAGGCAAAGCAGGAGTGGAGCTGAGGCCAGGAAGGCGCCAGTAGCATCTCCAGTCTCGCGCAGCCCGCTCCTTTCTGGACTGGAAGCCAAACGCGAGGCAAGTCTGGGCAAGGCTCACCCAGGGCACAACAACCTCACGCCAGCAACTCTGAGAGATCGGGCCTTTGAGCAGAGCTGGAGCTCTGCCGTACTGGAGGGGCACTCGGCTCCGCCAAAGTACTGATTGAAGCCGCACGCAGCTGGGCTGCCATCTCTTGTACTGAGGAGGCTAGTTTCCCGCATGCTGTAAACTAGGCTTCCCGACAGGGGCACCCCGCGCCTCCTACAGGTCTTGGCTGAGGAGCTGCTTCGCTGAGCTGGGGCTGTGGAAGGGAGTCCGGACACTCAAGGGCAGGCCTCAACCACCTGCACACGTCTCTGCTGGGGAGTAGAGCACTAGAGAAATGACGTCTGTCTGGCACATTCTGGGCGCTCCCGGAATTCCCCTCCGGTGTGTGGGGCTGCAGACCCCAGCCAGGGGCCCTGTGGGCCTTGTGCTCTCCGTGCTGTGCTGAGTCTGGGCGGTCAAGCAACCGCTAGAGGAGCCCTGCAGTTGCCCTCCCATTGCCTCTAATAGAGCCCTCACTGCTGGAGCGCTTGGCAGTGTGCATCCCACCGGCAACTAAGCCTTTCACAAGAACGCCTGGGGACTAGGTGCAAAGGCAAGGCAGGAGTGGAGCTGAGGCCAGGAAGGCGCCAGTAGCATCTCCCAGTCTCGCGCAGCCTGCTCTTTCCTGGACTGGAAGCCTAACCGCAAGGCAAGTCTGGGCAAAGCTTGCTCTGGGCAGAGCAGCCTCACGCCAGCAACTCTGCCAGATCGGGCCTCTGAGCAGAGCTGGAATTCTGCCGTAATGGAGGGGCACTCGGCTCCGCCAAAGCAGTGATTGCAGCTGCACGCAGCTGGGCTGCCTCCCCTTCTCCCAAGGAGGCTCGCTTCCCACATGCTGTAAACTAGGCTTCCCGGCGGTGGCGCCCCGCGCCTCCTACAAGTCTTAGCTGAGGAGCTGCTTCCCTGAGCTGGGGCTGTGGAAGGGAGTCCAGACACTCAATGGCAGGCCCCAACCACCTGCACACGTCTCTGCTGGGCAGGAGAGCACTAGGGAAATGACGTCTTTCAGGCACTTCTGGGCGCTCACCAAGTCAGCCTCCCCGTGTGTGGGGCTCTAGACCCCAGCCAGGGGCCCTGAGAGCCTTGTGCTCTCCGTGCTATGCTGAGTCTGGGCGGTCAAGCAACCGCTGGAGGAGCCCTGTAGTTGGCCTCCCATTGCATCTAATAGAGCCCTCACTGCTGGAACGCTTAGCAGTGTCAACCCACTGGCAACTAAGCCCTCCACAAGAACGCCTGGAGACTAAGTGCAAAGGTAAGGCAGGAGTGGAGCTGAGGCCAGGACGGCGCCACTAGCATCTCGCAGTCTCACGCAGCCTGCTCCTTCCTGGACTGGAAGCCTAGTCACGAGGCAAGTCTGGGCAAGGCTCGCCCAGGGCAAAGCAGCCTCAAGCCAGCAACTCTGCCCGATCGGGCCTCTGAGCGGAACTGGAGCTCTGCCGTACTGGAGGCGCTTTCGGCTCCGCCCAAGCAGTGATTGCAGCCGCACGCATCTGGGCTGCCTCCTCTTCTCCCAAGGAGGGTCGCTTCCCGCATGCTGTAAACTAGGCTTCCAGGCGAGGGCGCCGCGCGCCTCCTTCAGGTCTTGGCTGAGGAGCTGCTTCCCTGAGCTGGGGCTGTGGACGGGAGCCCAGACATGCAGGGGCAGGCCCAAACCACCTGCACATTTCTCTGCTGGGGTGGGGAGCCCTAGGGAAATGACGTCTCTCAGGCACCTTCTGGGCGCTCACCGAGTCAGCCTCCGATGTGTGGGGCTGCAGACCCCAGCCAGGGGCCCTGTGAGCCTTGTGCTCTCCGTGCTGTGCTGAGTCTGGGCGGTCAACCAACCGTAAGAATAGACTTCCAGTGGCCCTCACTTTGCCTCTAATAGAGCCCTCAAGCTGGAGCGCTTGGCAGTGTGCAACCCACCGGAAACTAAGCCCTCCATAAGAACGCCTGGGGACTAGGTGCAAAGGCAAGGCAGGAGTGGAGCTGAGGCCAGGAAGGCGCCAGTAGCATCTCCCAGTCTCGCGCAGCCCGCTCCTTTCTGGACTGGAAGCCTAACGCGTGGCAAGTCTGGGCAAGGCTCTCCAAGGGCACAGCAGCCTCACGCCAGCAACTATGAGAGATCGGGCCTTTGAGGAGAGCTGGAGCTCTGCCGTACTGGAGGGGCACTCGGCTCCGCCAAAGTACTGATTGCAGCTGCACGCAGCTGGGCTGCCTTCTCTTGTACTGAGGAGGCTCGCTTCCGGCATGCTGTAAACTAGGCTTCCCGACGGGGGAGCCCCGCGCCTCCTACAGGTCTTAGCTGAGGAGCTGCTTCCGTGAGCTGGGGCTGTGGAAGGGAGTCAGGACACTCAAGGGCAGGCCCCAACCACCTGCACACGTCTCTTCTGGGGAGTAGAGCACTAGAGAAATGACGTTTGTCAGGCAGCTTCTGGGCGCTCCCGGAGTTCCCCTCCGGTGTGTGGGGCTGCAGACCCCAGACAGGGGCCCTGTGAGCCTTGCACTTTCCGAGCTGTGCTGAGTCTGGGCGGTCAAGCAAACGCAAGAGGCGACTTGCAGTAGCCCTCCCTTTGCCTCTAATAGAGCCCTCACGGCTGGAGCGCTTTGCAGTGCGCAACCCACCGGCAACTAAGCCTTTCACAAGAACGCCTGGGGACTAGGTGCAAAGGCAAGGCAGGAGTGGAGCTGAGGCCAGGAAGGCGCCAGTAGCATCTCGCACTCTCACGCAGCCTGCTCCTTCCTGGACTGGAAGCCTAAACACGAGGCAAGTCTGGGAAAGGCTCGCCCAAGGAAAAGCAGCCTCACGCCAGCAACTCTGCCAGATTGGGCCTCTGAGCAGAGCTGGAGCTCTGCCGTTCTGTAGGGGCCCTCGGCTCCGCCAAAGCAGTGATTGCAGCCGCACGCAGCTGTGCTGGCTCCTGTTCTCCCGAGGAGACTCGCTTCCCGCATGCTGTAAACTAGGCTTCCAGGCGGGCCCCCTGCACCTCCCACAGGTCTTGGCTCAGGAGCTGCTTCCCTGTGCTGGGGCTGTGGACAGGAGCCCAGACACACAGGGGCAGGCCCCAACCACCTGCACACGTCTCTGCTGCGGAGGAGAGCACTAGGGAAATGACGTCTGCCAGGCACTTTCTGGGCGATCACCGAGTCAGCCTCCGCGTGTGTGGGGCTGTAGACCCCAGCCAGGGGCCCTGAGAGCCTTGTGCTCTCCGTGCTGTGCTGAGTCTGGGCGGTCAAGCAACCGCTGGAGGAGCCCTGTAGTTGCCCTCCCATTGCATCTAATAGAGCCCTCTCTGCTGGAACGCTTAGCAGTGTGCAACCCACTGGCAACTAAGCCCTCCACAAGAACGCCTGGAACTAAGTGCAAAGGTAAGGCAGGAGTGGAGCTGAGGCCAGGAAGGCGCCAGTAGCATCTCGCAGTCTCACGCAGCCTGCTCCTTCCTGGACTGGAAGCCTAGACACGAGGCAAGTTTGGGAAAGGCTCGCCCAAGGAAAAGCAGCCTCACGCCAGCAACTCTGCCAGATCGGGCCTCTGAGCGGAGCTGGAGCTCTGCCGTACTGGAGGGGCTCTCGGCTCCGCCCAAGCAGTGATTGCAGCCGCACGCATCTGGGCTGCCTCCTCTTCTCCCAAGGAGGGTCGCTTCCCGCATGCTGTGCACTAGGCTTCCAGGCGGGGGCGCCGCGCGCCTCCTTCAGGTCTTGGCTGAGGAGCTGCCTCCCTGAGCTGGGGCTGTGGACGGGAGCCCAGACATGCAGGGGCAGGCCCAAACCACCTGCATATTTCTCTGCTGGGGTGAGGAGCCCTAGGGAAATGACGTCCGTCAGGCACCTTCTGGGCGCTCACCGAGTCAGCCTCCGCGTGTGTGGGGCTGCAGACCCCAGCCAGGGGCCCTGTGAGCCTTGTGCTCTCCATGCTGTGCTGAGTCTGGGCGGTCAAGCAACCGCTGGAGGAGCCCTGCAGTTGCACTCCCATTGCCTCTAATAGAGCCTTCACTGCTGGAGCGCTTGGCAGTGTGCAACCCTCCGGCAACTAAGCCCTCCAAAAGAACGCCTGGGGACTAGGTGCAAAGGCAAGGCAGGAGTGGAGCTGAGGCCTGGAAGGTGCCAGTAGCATCTCCCAGTCTCGCGCAGCCTGCTCCTTCCTGGACTGGAAGCCTAGCCGCGAGGCAAGTCTGGGCAAGGCTCGCCCAGGTCAGTACAGCCTCACGCCAGCAACTCTGCCCGATCGGGCCTCTGAGCAGAGCTGGATCTCTGCCGTACTGGAGGCGAACTCGGCTCCGCCAAAGCAGTGAATGCAGCCACACACAGCATGGCTGCCTTCTCTTCTCCTGAGGAGGCTCGCTTCCAGCATGCTGTAAACTAGGCTTCTAGGCGGGACCCCCTGCGCCTACCACAGGTCTTGTCTCAGGAGCTGCTTCCCTGAGCTGGGGCTGTGGACGGGAGCCCAGACACGCAGGGGTAGGCCCCAACCACCTGCCCACGTCTATGCTGGGGAGGAGAGCACTAGGGAAATGACGTCTGTCATTCACCTTCTGGGCGCTCACCGAGTCAGCCTCCGCGTGTGTGGAGCTGCAGACCCCAGCCAGGGACCCTGTGAGCCTTGTGCTCTCCGTGCTGTGCTGAGTCTGGGGTGTCAAGCAGGGGTAAGAATAGACTTCCAGTTGCCCTCACTTTGCCTCCTATAGAGCCCTCAAGCTGGAGCTCTTGGAAGTGTGCAACCAACCGGCAACTAAGCCCTCCACAAGAACGCCTGGGGACTAGGTGCAAAGGCAAGGCAGGAGTGGAGCTGAGGCCAGGAAGGCGCCAGTAGCATCTCCCAGTCTCGCGCAGCCCGCTCCTTCCTGGACTGGAAGTCTAACCACGAGGCAAGTCTGGGCAAGGCTCGCCCAGGGCAGAGCAGCCTCACGCCAGCAACTCTGCCAGATTGGGACTCAGAGCAGCGCTGGAGCTCTGCCGTACTGGAGGCGCACTCGGCTCCGCCAAAGCAGTGTATGCAGCCGCACACAGCAGGGCTGCTTTCTCTTCTCCCGAGGAGGCTAGCTTCCCGCAAGCTGTAAACTAGGCTTCCAGGCGGGGCCCCCTGCGCCTACCACAGGTCTTGGCTTAGGAGCTGCTTCCCTGAGCTGGGGCTGTGGACGGAAGCGCAGACACGAAGGGGCAGGCCCCAAACACCCGCACACGTCTCTGCTGGGGAGAAAAGCACTAGGGAAATGACGTCTGTCAGGCACTTTCTGGGCGCTCACCGAGTCAGCCTCCGCGTGTGTGGGGCTGCAGACCCCAGCCAGGGACCCTGTGAGCCTTGTGCTCTCCGTGCTGTGCTGAGTCTGGGCGGTCAAAAACCGCTGGAGGAGCCCTGCAGTTGCCCTCCCATTGCGTCTAATAGAGCCCTCACTGCTGGAGCGCTTGGCAGTGTGCAACGCACCGGCAACTCAGCCCTCCACAAGAACGCCTGGGGACTAAGTGCAAAGGCAAGGCAGGAGTGGAGCTGAGGCCAGGAAGGCGCCAGTAGCATCTCCCAGTCTAGCGCAGCCGGCTCCTTTCTGGACTGGAAGCCTAACGTGAGGCAAGTTTGGGCAAGGCTCGCCCAGGGCAGAGCAGCCTCACGCCAGCAACTCTGCCAGATCGGGCCTCTGAGCAGAGCTGGAGCTCTGCCGTACTGGAGGGGCACTAGGCTCCACCAAAGCAGTGATTGCAGCCGCACGCAGCTGGGCTGCCTCCCCTTCTCCCAAGGAGGCTCGCTTCCCGCATGCTGTAAACTAGGCTTCCAGGCGGGGCCCCCTGCGCCTCCCACAGTTCTTGGCTCAGGAGCTGCTTCCCTGAGCTGGGGCTGAGGACGGGAGCCCAGACATGCAGGGGCAGGCCCAAACAACCTGCACACGTCTCTGCTGGGGAGGAGAAATCTAGGGAAATGACGTCTGTCAGGCACCTTCTGGGCGCTCCCGGAGTTCACCTCCAGTGTGTAGGGCTGCAGAACCCAGCCAGGGGCCCTGTGAGCCTTGTACTTTCCGTGCTGTGCTGAGTCTGGGCGGTCAAGCAAACCCAAGAGGTGACTTGCAGTAGCCCTCCCTTTGCCTCTAATAGAGCCCTCACGGCTGGAGCGCTTGGCAGTGTGCAACCCACCGGCAACTAAGCCTTTCACAAGAACGCCTGGGGACTAGTTGCAAAGCAAGGCAGGAGTGGAGCTGAGGCCAGGAAGGCGCCAGTAGCATCTCCCAGTCTCGCGCAGCCCGCTCCTTTCTGGACTGGAAGCCTAACGCGTGGCAAGTCTGGGCAAGGCTCTCCAAGGGCACAGCAGCCTCACGCCAGCAACTATGAGAGATCGGGCCTTTGAGGAGAGCTGGAGCTCTGCCGTACTGGAGGGGCACTCGGCTCCGCCAAAGTACTGATTGCAGCTGCACGCAGCTGGGCTGCCTTCTCTTGTACTGAGGAGGCTCGCTTCCGGCATGCTGTAAACTAGGCTTCCCGACGGGGGAGCCCCGCGCCTCCTACAGGTCTTAGCTGAGGAGCTGCTTCCGTGAGCTGGGGCTGTGGAAGGGAGTCAGGACACTCAAGGGCAGGCCCCAACCACCTGCACACGTCTCTTCTGGGGAGTAGAGCACTAGAGAAATGACGTTTGTCAGGCAGCTTCTGGGCGCTCCCGGAGTTCCCCTCCGGTGTGTGGGGCTGCAGACCCCAGACAGGGGCCCTGTGAGCCTTGCACTTTCCGAGCTGTGCTGAGTCTGGGCGGTCAAGCAAACGCAAGAGGCGACTTGCAGTAGCCCTCCCTTTGCCTCTAATAGAGCCCTCACGGCTGGAGCGCTTTGCAGTGCGCAACCCACCGGCAACTAAGCCTTTCACAAGAACGCCTGGGGACTAGGTGCAAAGGCAAGGCAGGAGTGGAGCTGAGGCCAGGAAGGCGCCAGTAGCATCTCGCACTCTCACGCAGCCTGCTCCTTCCTGGACTGGAAGCCTAAACACGAGGCAAGTCTGGGAAAGGCTCGCCCAAGGAAAAGCAGCCTCACGCCAGCAACTCTGCCAGATTGGGCCTCTGAGCAGAGCTGGAGCTCTGCCGTTCTGTAGGGGCCCTCGGCTCCGCCAAAGCAGTGATTGCAGCCGCACGCAGCTGTGCTGGCTCCTGTTCTCCCGAGGAGACTCGCTTCCCGCATGCTGTAAACTAGGCTTCCAGGCGGGCCCCCTGCACCTCCCACAGGTCTTGGCTCAGGAGCTGCTTCCCTGTGCTGGGGCTGTGGACAGGAGCCCAGACACACAGGGGCAGGCCCCAACCACCTGCACACGTCTCTGCTGCGGAGGAGAGCACTAGGGAAATGACGTCTGCCAGGCACTTTCTGGGCGATCACCGAGTCAGCCTCCGCGTGTGTGGGGCTGTAGACCCCAGCCAGGGGCCCTGAGAGCCTTGTGCTCTCCGTGCTGTGCTGAGTCTGGGCGGTCAAGCAACCGCTGGAGGAGCCCTGTAGTTGCCCTCCCATTGCATCTAATAGAGCCCTCTCTGCTGGAACGCTTAGCAGTGTGCAACCCACTGGCAACTAAGCCCTCCACAAGAACGCCTGGAACTAAGTGCAAAGGTAAGGCAGGAGTGGAGCTGAGGCCAGGAAGGCGCCAGTAGCATCTCGCAGTCTCACGCAGCCTGCTCCTTCCTGGACTGGAAGCCTAGACACGAGGCAAGTTTGGGAAAGGCTCGCCCAAGGAAAAGCAGCCTCACGCCAGCAACTCTGCCAGATCGGGCCTCTGAGCGGAGCTGGAGCTCTGCCGTACTGGAGGGGCTCTCGGCTCCGCCCAAGCAGTGATTGCAGCCGCACGCATCTGGGCTGCCTCCTCTTCTCCCAAGGAGGGTCGCTTCCCGCATGCTGTGCACTAGGCTTCCAGGCGGGGGCGCCGCGCGCCTCCTTCAGGTCTTGGCTGAGGAGCTGCCTCCCTGAGCTGGGGCTGTGGACGGGAGCCCAGACATGCAGGGGCAGGCCCAAACCACCTGCATATTTCTCTGCTGGGGTGAGGAGCCCTAGGGAAATGACGTCCGTCAGGCACCTTCTGGGCGCTCACCGAGTCAGCCTCCGCGTGTGTGGGGCTGCAGACCCCAGCCAGGGGCCCTGTGAGCCTTGTGCTCTCCATGCTGTGCTGAGTCTGGGCGGTCAAGCAACCGCTGGAGGAGCCCTGCAGTTGCACTCCCATTGCCTCTAATAGAGCCTTCACTGCTGGAGCGCTTGGCAGTGTGCAACCCTCCGGCAACTAAGCCCTCCAAAAGAACGCCTGGGGACTAGGTGCAAAGGCAAGGCAGGAGTGGAGCTGAGGCCTGGAAGGTGCCAGTAGCATCTCCCAGTCTCGCGCAGCCTGCTCCTTCCTGGACTGGAAGCCTAGCCGCGAGGCAAGTCTGGGCAAGGCTCGCCCAGGTCAGTACAGCCTCACGCCAGCAACTCTGCCCGATCGGGCCTCTGAGCAGAGCTGGATCTCTGCCGTACTGGAGGCGAACTCGGCTCCGCCAAAGCAGTGAATGCAGCCACACACAGCATGGCTGCCTTCTCTTCTCCTGAGGAGGCTCGCTTCCAGCATGCTGTAAACTAGGCTTCTAGGCGGGACCCCCTGCGCCTACCACAGGTCTTGTCTCAGGAGCTGCTTCCCTGAGCTGGGGCTGTGGACGGGAGCCCAGACACGCAGGGGTAGGCCCCAACCACCTGCCCACGTCTATGCTGGGGAGGAGAGCACTAGGGAAATGACGTCTGTCATTCACCTTCTGGGCGCTCACCGAGTCAGCCTCCGCGTGTGTGGAGCTGCAGACCCCAGCCAGGGACCCTGTGAGCCTTGTGCTCTCCGTGCTGTGCTGAGTCTGGGGTGTCAAGCAGGGGTAAGAATAGACTTCCAGTTGCCCTCACTTTGCCTCCTATAGAGCCCTCAAGCTGGAGCTCTTGGAAGTGTGCAACCAACCGGCAACTAAGCCCTCCACAAGAACGCCTGGGGACTAGGTGCAAAGGCAAGGCAGGAGTGGAGCTGAGGCCAGGAAGGCGCCAGTAGCATCTCCCAGTCTCGCGCAGCCCGCTCCTTCCTGGACTGGAAGTCTAACCACGAGGCAAGTCTGGGCAAGGCTCGCCCAGGGCAGAGCAGCCTCACGCCAGCAACTCTGCCAGATTGGGACTCAGAGCAGCGCTGGAGCTCTGCCGTACTGGAGGCGCACTCGGCTCCGCCAAAGCAGTGTATGCAGCCGCACACAGCAGGGCTGCTTTCTCTTCTCCCGAGGAGGCTAGCTTCCCGCAAGCTGTAAACTAGGCTTCCAGGCGGGGCCCCCTGCGCCTACCACAGGTCTTGGCTTAGGAGCTGCTTCCCTGAGCTGGGGCTGTGGACGGAAGCGCAGACACGAAGGGGCAGGCCCCAAACACCCGCACACGTCTCTGCTGGGGAGAAAAGCACTAGGGAAATGACGTCTGTCAGGCACTTTCTGGGCGCTCACCGAGTCAGCCTCCGCGTGTGTGGGGCTGCAGACCCCAGCCAGGGACCCTGTGAGCCTTGTGCTCTCCGTGCTGTGCTGAGTCTGGGCGGTCAAAAACCGCTGGAGGAGCCCTGCAGTTGCCCTCCCATTGCGTCTAATAGAGCCCTCACTGCTGGAGCGCTTGGCAGTGTGCAACGCACCGGCAACTCAGCCCTCCACAAGAACGCCTGGGGACTAAGTGCAAAGGCAAGGCAGGAGTGGAGCTGAGGCCAGGAAGGCGCCAGTAGCATCTCCCAGTCTAGCGCAGCCGGCTCCTTTCTGGACTGGAAGCCTAACGTGAGGCAAGTTTGGGCAAGGCTCGCCCAGGGCAGAGCAGCCTCACGCCAGCAACTCTGCCAGATCGGGCCTCTGAGCAGAGCTGGAGCTCTGCCGTACTGGAGGGGCACTAGGCTCCACCAAAGCAGTGATTGCAGCCGCACGCAGCTGGGCTGCCTCCCCTTCTCCCAAGGAGGCTCGCTTCCCGCATGCTGTAAACTAGGCTTCCAGGCGGGGCCCCCTGCGCCTCCCACAGTTCTTGGCTCAGGAGCTGCTTCCCTGAGCTGGGGCTGAGGACGGGAGCCCAGACATGCAGGGGCAGGCCCAAACAACCTGCACACGTCTCTGCTGGGGAGGAGAAATCTAGGGAAATGACGTCTGTCAGGCACCTTCTGGGCGCTCCCGGAGTTCACCTCCAGTGTGTAGGGCTGCAGAACCCAGCCAGGGGCCCTGTGAGCCTTGTACTTTCCGTGCTGTGCTGAGTCTGGGCGGTCAAGCAAACCCAAGAGGTGACTTGCAGTAGCCCTCCCTTTGCCTCTAATAGAGCCCTCACGGCTGGAGCGCTTGGCAGTGTGCAACCCACCGGCAACTAAGCCTTTCACAAGAACGCCTGGGGACTAGTTGCAAAGCAAGGCAGGAGTGGAGCTGAGGCCAGGAAGGCGCCAGTAGCATCTCCTAGTCTCGCGCAGCCTGCTCCTTCCTGGACTGGAAGCCTAGCCGCGAGGCAAGTGTGGGCAAAGCTCGCACTGGGCAGAGCAGCCTCACGCCAGCAACTCTGCCAGATCGGGCCTCTGAGCAGAGCTCGAGATCTACCGTACTGGAGGGGTACTCGGCTTCGCCAAAGCAGTGAATCTAGCCGCACACAGCAAGGCTGCCTTCTCTTCTCCTGAGGAGGCTCGCTTCCCGCATGCTGTAAACTACGCTTCCAGGCGGGGACCCCTGCGCCTACCACAGGTCTTGGCTGAGGAGCTGCTTCCCTGAGCTGGGGCTGTGGACGGGAGCCCAGACACGCAGGGGCAGGCCCCAGCCACCTGCACACGTCTCTGCTGGGGAGGAGAGCACTAGAGAAATGACGTCTGTCAGGAAACTTCTGGGCGCTCACCGAGTCAGCCTCCGCGTGTGTTGGACTGCAGACCCCAGCCAGGGGCCCTGTGAGCCTTGTGCTCTCCGTGCTGTGCTGAGTCTGGGCGGTCAAGCAACCGCTGGAGGAGCCCTGCAGTTGCCCTCCCATTGCCTCTAATAGAGCCCTCACTGCTGGAGCGCTTGGCAGTTTGCAACCCACTGGCAACTAACCCCTCCACAAGAACGCCTGGGGACTAGGTGCAAATGCAAGGCAGGAGTGGAGCTGAGGCCAGGAAGGCGCCAGTAGCATCTCCCAGTCTCGCGGAGACTGCTCCTTTCTGGACTGGAAGCCTAACGCGACGCAAGTCTGGGCAAGGCTCGCCCAGGGCACAGCAGCCTCACGCCAGCAACTCTGAGAGATCGGGCCTTTGAGCAGAGCTGGAGCTCTGCCGTACTGGAGGGGCACTCGGCTCCGCCAAAGTACTGATAGCAGCCGCACGCAGCTGGGCTGCCTTCTCTTGTACTGAGGAGGCTCGCTTCCGGCATGCTGTAAACTAGGCTTCCCGGTGGGGGCGCCCCGCGCCTCCTACAGGTCTTATCTGAGGAGCTGCTTCCCTGAGCTGGGGCTGTGGAAGGGAGTCCAGACACTCAAGGGCAGGCCCCAACCACCTGCACACGTCTCTGCCTGGGAGGAGAGCACTAGGGAAATGACGGCACTCAGGCACCTTCTGGGCGCTCCCGGAGTTCAACTCCGGTGTGTGGGGCTGCAGACCCCAGCCAGGGGCCCTGTGAGCCTTGTGCTCTCCGTTCTGTGCTGAGTCTGGGCGGTCAAGCAACCGCTGGAGGAGCCCTGCAGTTGCCCTCCCATTGCCTCTAATAGTGCCCTCACGGCTGGAGCGCTTGGCAGTGTGCAACCCACCGGCAACTAAGCCCTCCACAAGAACGCCTGGGGACTAGGTGCAAAGGCAAGGCAGGAGTGGAGCTGAGGCCAGGAAGGCGCCAGTAGCATCTCCCAGTCTCGCGCAGCCTGCTCCTTCCTGGACTGGAAGCCTAGCCTCGAGGCAAGTCTGGGCAAGGTTCGCCCAGGGCAGAGCAGCCTCACGCCAGCAGCTCTGCCAGATCTGGCCTTGAGCATAGCTGGAGCTCTGCCGTACTGGAGGGGTACTCGGCTCCGCCGAAGCAGTGATTGCAGCTGCACACAGCTGGGCTGCTTCCCCTTCTCCCAAGGACGCTCGCTTCCCGCATGCTGTAAACTAGGCTTCCAGGCGGGGACCCTGCGCCTCCCACAGGTCTTGGCTGAGGAGCTGCTTCCCTGAGGTGGGGCTGTGGACGGGAGCCCAGACACGCAGGGCCAGGCCCCAACCACCTCCACATGTCTCTGCTGGGGAGGAGAGCACTAGGGAAATGACGTCTGTCAGGCACCTTCTGGGCGCTCACCGAGTCAGCCCCCGCGTGTGTTGGACTGCAGACCCCAGCCAGGGGCCCTGTGAGCCTTCTGCTCTCCGTGCTGTGCTGAGTCTGGGCGGTCAAGCCACCGCTGGAGGAGCCCTGCAGTTGCCCTCCCATTGCCTCTAATAGAGCCCTCACTGCTGGAGCGCTTGGCAGTGTGCAACCCACTGGCAACTAACCCCTCCACAAGAACGCCTGGGGACTAGGTGCAGAGGCAAGGCAGGAGTGGAGCTGAGGCCAGGAAGGCGCCAGTAGCATCTCCCAGTCTCGCGCAGCCTGCTCCTTCCTGGACTGGAAGACTAGCCGCGAGGCAAGTCTGGGCAAAGCTCACCCTGGGCAGAGCACCCTCACGCCAGCAACTCTGCCAGATCGGGCCTCTGAGCAGAGCTGGAGCTCTGCCGTACTGGAGGGGCACTCGGCTCCGCCAAAGCAGTGATTGCAGCCGCACACAGCTGGGCTGGCTCCTCTTCTCCCGAGGAGACTCGCTTCCCGCATGCTGTAAACAAGGCTTCCAGGCGGGGCACCCTGCACCTCCCACAGGTCTTGGCTCAGGAGCTGCTTCCCTGAGCTGGGGCTGTGGACGGGAGCCCAGACACACAGGGGCAGGCCCCAACCACCTGCACACGTCTCTGCTGGGGAGGAGAGCACTAGGGAAATTACGTCGGTCAGGCAATTTCTGGGCGCTCACTGAGTCAGCCTCCGCGTGTGTGGGGCTGCAGACCCCAGCCAGGGGCCCTGTGAGCCTTGTACTTTCCATGCTGGCTGAGTCTGTGCGGTCAAGCAAACGCAAGAGGCTACTTGCAGTAGCTCTCCCTTTGCCTCTAATAGAACCCTCACTGCTGGAGCGCTAGGCAGTGTGCAACCCACCGGCAACTAAGCCCTCCACAAGAACGCCTGGGGACTAGGTGCAAAGGCAAGGCAGGAGTGGAGCTGAGGCCAGGAAGGCGCCAGTTGCATCTCCCAGTCTTGCACAGCATGCTCCTTCCTGGACTGGAAGCCTAGCCGAGAGGCAAGTCTGGGCAAGGCTCGCCCAGGGCAGAGCAGCCTCACGCCAGCAGCTCTGCCAGATCGGGCCTTTGAGCAGAGCTGGAGCTCTGCCGTACTGGAGGCGCACTCGCCTCCGCCAAAGCAGTGAATGCAGCCGCACGCAGCAGGGCTGCCTTCTCTTCTCCCGAGGAGGCTCGCTTCCCGCATGCTGTAAACTAGGCTTCCAGGAGGGGCCCCCTGCGCCTACCACAGGTCTTGGCTCAGGAGCTGCTTTCCTGAGTTGGGGCTGTGGACGGGAGCCCAGACACGCAGGGGCAGGCCCCAACCACCTGCACACGTCTCTGCTGCGGAGGAGAGCACTAGGGAAAAGACGTCTGTCAGGCAACTTCTGGGCGCTCACCGAGTCAGCTTCCGCGTGTGTGGGGCTGCAGACCCCAGCCAGGGGCCCTGTGAGCCTTGGGCTCTCCGTGCTGTGCTGAGTCTGGGCGATCAAGCAACCGCTGAAGGAGCTCTGCAGTTGCCCTCCCATTGCCTCTAATAGAGCCCTCACTGCTGGAGCGCTTGGCAGTGTGCAGCCCACCGGCAACTAAGCCCTCCACAAGAACGCCTGGGGACTAGGTGCAAAGGCAAGGCAGGAGTGGAGCTGAGGCCAGGAAGGCGCCAGTAGCATCTCCCAGTCTCGCGCAGCCTGCTCCTTTCTGGACTGGAAGCCTATGTGCGAGGCAAGTCTGGGCAAGGCTCGCCCAGGGCAGAGCAGCCTCACGCCAGCAACTCTGCCAGATCGGGCCTCTGAGCAGTGCTGGAGCTCTGCCGTACTGGAAGCACACTCGGTTCCGCCCAAGCAGTGAATGCAGCCGCAGGCAGTCGGCCTGCCTTCTCTTCTCCCGAGGAGGCTCGCTTCCCGCATAATGTAAACTAGGCTTCCAAGCGGGGCCCCCTGTGCCTCCCACAGGTCTTGGCTCAGGAACTCCTTCCCTGAGCTGGGGCTGTGGACGGGAGCCCAGACACGCAGGGGCAGGCCCCAACCACCTGCACACGTCTCTGCTGGGGAGGAGAGCACTAAGGATATGACGTCTGTCTGGCACCTTCTGGGCGCTCCCGGAATTCCCCTCCGGTGTGTGGGGCTGCAGACCCCAGCCAGGGGCCCTGTGGGCCTTGTGCTCTCCGTGCTGTGCTGAGTCTGGGCGGTCAAGCAACCGCTGGAGGAGCCCTGCAGTTGCCCTCCCATTGCCTCTAATAGAGCCCTCACTGCTGGAGCGCTTGGCAGTGTGCAACCCACCGGCAACTAAGACCTCCACAAGAACGCCTGGGTACTAGGTGCAAAGGCAAGGCAGGAGTGTAGCTGAGGACAGGAAGGCGCCAGTAGCATCTCCCAGTCTCGCGCAGCCTGCTCCTTCCAGGACTGGAAGCCTAGCCGCGAGGCAAGTCTGGGCAAGTCTCGCCCAGGGCAGAGCAGCCTCAAAGCAGCAACTCTGCCCGATCGGGCCTCTGAGCAGAGCTGGAGCTCTGCAGTAATGGAGGCGCACTCGGCTCTGGCAAAGCAGTGAATGCAGCCGTACACAGCAGGGCTGCCTTCTCTTCTCCCGAGGAGGCTCGCTTCCCAAATGCTGTAAACTAGGCTTCCAGGCGGGGCCCCCTGCGCCTCCTACAGGTCTTGGCTCAGGAGCTGATTCCCTGAGCTGGGGCTGTGGACGGGAGCCCAGACACGCAGTGGCAGACCCCAACCACCTGCACACGTCTCTGCTGGGGAGGAGAGCACTAGGGAAATGATGTCTGTCAGGCACCTTCTGGGCGCTCACCGAGTCAGCCTCCGCGTGTGTGGGGCCGCAGACCCCAGCCAGGGGCCCTGTGAGCCTTGTGCTCTCCGTGTTGTGCTGAGTCTGGGCGGTCAAGCAATCGCTGGAGGAGCCCTGCAGTTGCCCTCCCATTGGCTCTAATAGAGCCCTCACTGCTGGAGCGCTTGGCAGTGTGCAACCCACCGGCAACTAAGCCCTCCACAAGAACGCCTGGGGACTAGGTGCAAAGGCAAGGCAGGAGGGGAGCTGAGGCCAGGAAGGCGCCAGTAGCATCTCCCAGTCTCGCGCAGCCCGCTCCTTTCTGGAATGGAAGCCTAAGGCGAGGCAAGTCTGGGCAAGGCTCACCCAGGGCACAGCAGCCTCACGCCAGCAACTCTGAGAGATCAGGCCTTTGAGCAGAGCTGGAGCTCTGCCGTAGTGGAGGTGCACTCGGCTCCGCCCAAGCAGTGATTGCAGGCACACGGGTGTGGGATGCCTCCTCCTCTCCCAAGGAGGCTCGCTTCCCGCATGATGTGCACTAGGTTTGTAGGCGGGGGCGCCCCGCGCCTCCTACACGTCTAGGCTGAGGAGCTGCTTCCCTGAGCTGGGGCTGTGGACGGGAGACGAGACACGCAGGGGCAGGCCCCAATCACCTGCACACCTCTCTGCTGGGGAGGAGAGCACTAGGGGAATGACGTCTGTCAGGCACCTTCTGGGCGCTCACCGAGTCAGCCTCCGCGTGTGTGGGGTTGCAGACCCCAGCCAGGGGTCCTGTGAGCCTTGTGCTCTCCGTGCTGTACTGAGTCTGGGCGGTCAAGCAACCGTAAGAATAGACTTCCAGTTGAACTCACTTTGCCTCTAATAGAGCCCTCACTGCTGGAGCGCTTGGCAGTGTGCAACCCACGGGCAATTAAGCCCTCCAGAAGAAAGCCTGGGGACTAGGTGCAAAGGCAATGCAGGAGTGGAGCTGAAGCCAGGAAGGCGCCAGGAGCATCTCCCAGTATCGCGCAGCCTGCTCCTTCCTGGACTGGAAGCCTAGCCGGGAGGCAAGTCTGGGCAAGTCTCCCAGGGCAGAGCAGCCTCACGCCAGCAACTCTGCCAGATCGGGCCTCTGAGCAGAGCTGGAGCTCTGCCGAACTGGAGGCGCACTAGGCTCCGCCAAAGCAGTGAATGCAGCCGCACACAGCAGGGCTGCATTCTCTTCTCCCGAGGAGCCTCGCTTCCAAAATGCTGTAAACTAGGCTTAAAGTCGGGGCCCCCTGCGCCTTCCACATGTCTTGGCTCAGGAGCTGCTTCCCTGAGCTGGGGCTGTGGACGGGAGCCAAGACACGCAGGGGCAGGCCCAAACCACCTGCACACGTCTCTGCTGGGGAGGAGAGCACTAGGGAAATGACGCCTCTCAGGCACCTTCTGGGCGCTCACCGAGTCAGCCTCCGCGTGTGTTGGGCTGCAGACCCCAGCCAGGGACCCTGGGCGCCTTGTGCTCTCCGTGCTGTGCTGAGTCTGGGCGGTCAAGCAACCGCTGGAGGAGCCCTGCAGTTGCCCTCCCATTGCCTCTAATAGAGCCCTCACTGCTGGAGCGCTTGGCAGTGTGCAACCCACCGGCAACTAAGCCCTCCACAGGAACGCCTGGGACTAGGTGCAAAGGTAAGGCAGGAGTGGAGCTGAGGCAAGGAAGGTGCCAGTAGCATCTCCCAGTCTCACGCAGCCCGCTCCGTTCTGGACTGGAAGCCTAGCCTCGAGGCAATTCTGGGCAAGGCTCGCCCAGGGCAGAGCAGCCTCACGCCAGCACTCTGCCAGATCGTGCCTCTGAGCAGAGCTGGAACTCTGCCGTAGTGGAGGCGCACTCGGCTCCGCCCAAGCAGTGATTGCAGGCACACGGGTGTGGGATGCCTCCTCCTCTCCCTAGGAGGCTCGCTTCCCGCATGATGTGCACTAGGTTTGTAGGCGGGGGCACCCCGCGCCTCCTACACGTCTAGGCTGAGGAGCTGCTTCCCTGAGCTGGGCCTGTGGATGGGAGCCGAGACACGCAGGGGCAGGCCCCAACCACCTGCACACATCTCTGCTGGGGAGGAGAGCACTAGGGAAATGACGTCTGTCAGGCACCTTCTGGGTGCTCACCGAGTCAGCCTCCGCGTGTGTGGGGCTGCAGACCCCAGCCAGGGGTCCTGTGAGCCTTGTGCTCTCCGTGCTATACTGAGTCTGGGCTGTCAAGCAACCGTAAGAATAGACTTCCAGTTGAACTCTCTTTGCCTCTAATAGAGCCCTCACTGCTGGAGCGCTTGGCAGTGTGCAACCCACGGGCAATTAAGCCCTCCAGAAGAAAGCCTGGGGACTAGGTGCAAAGGCAATGCAGGAGTGGAGCTGAGGCCAGGAAGGCGCCAGGAGCATCTCCCAGTATCGCGCAGCCTGCTCCTTCCTGGACTGGAAGCCTAGCCGGGAGGCAAGTCTGGGCAAGTCTCCCAGGGCAGAGCAGCCTCACGCCAGCAACTCTGCCAGATCGGGCCTCTGAGCAGAGCTGGAGCTCTGCCGAACTGGAGGCGCACTAGGCTCCGCCAAAGCAGTTAATGCAGCCGCACACAGCAGGGCTGCCTTCTCTTCTCCCGAGGAGGCTCGCTTCCCAAATGCTGTAAACTAGGCTTAAAGTCGGGGCCCCCTGCGCCTTCCACTTGTCTTGGCTCAGGAGCTGCTTCCCTGAGCTGGGGCTGTGGACGGGAGCCAAGACACGCAGGGGCAGGCCCAAACCACCTGCACACGTCTCTGCTGGGGAGGAGAGCACTAAGGAAATGACGTCTGTCAGGCACCTTCTGGGCGCTCACCGAGTCAGCCTCCGCGTGTGTGGGGCTGCATACCCCAGCCAGGGACCCTGGGCGCCTTGTCCTCTCCGTGCTGTGCTGAGTCTGGGCGGTCAAGGAACCGCTGGAGGAGCCCTGCAGTTGCCCTCCCATTGCCTCTAATAGAGCCCTCACTGCTGGAGCGCTTGGCAGTGTGCAACCCACCGGCAACTAAGCCCTCCACAAGAACACCTGGGGACTAGGTGCAAAGGCAAGGCAGGAGTGGAGCTGAGGCCAGGAAGGAGCCAGTAGCATCTCCCAGTCTCGCGCAGCCTGCTCCTTCCTGGACTGGAAGCCTAGCAGCGAGGCAAGTTTGGGCAAGGCTCGCCCAGGGCAGAGCAGCCTCACACCAGCAACTCTGTACGATCGGGCCTCTGAGCAGAGCTGGAGCTCTGCCGTACTGGAGGCGCACTAGGTTCCGCCAAAGCAGTGAATGCAGCCGCACACAGCAGGGCTCCCTTCTCTTCTCCCGAGGAGGCTTGCTTCCCGCATGCTGTAAACTAGGCTTCAAGGCGGGGCCCCGTGCGCCTCCCACAGGTCTTTGCTCAGGAGCTGCTTCCCTGAGCTGGGGCTGTGGACGGGAGCCCAGACACGCAGGGGCAGGCCCCAACCACCTGCACACGTCTCTGCTGGGGAGGAGAGTACTAGGGAAATGACGTCTGTCAGGCACCTTCTGGGCGCTCACCGACTCAGCCTCCTCGTGTGTGGGGCTGTAGACCCCAACTAGGGGCCCTGTGAGCCTTGTGCTCTCCGTGCTGTGCTGAGTCTGGGCGGTCAAGCAACCGTAAGAATAGACTTCCAGTTGCCCTCACTTTGCCTCTAATAGATCCCTCACTGCTGGAGCGCTTGGCAGTGTGCAACCCACCGACAACTAAGCCCTCCACAAGAACGCCTGGGAACTAGGTGCAAAGGCAAGGCAGGAGTGGAGCTGAGGCCAGAAAGGCGCCAGTAGCATCTCAGAGTCTCGCGCAGCCCGCTCCTTTCTGGACTGGAAGCCTAGCCTCGAGGCAAGTCTGGGCAAGGCTCGCCCAGGGCAGAGCAGCCTCACGCCAGTAACTCTGCCCGATCAGGCCTCTGAGCGGAACTGGAGCTCTGCCGTACTCGAGGCGCTCTCGGCTCCACCCAAGCAGTGATTGCAGCCGCACCCATCTGGGCTGCCTCCTCTTCTCCCAAGGAGGGTCGCTTCCCGCATGCAGTGCACTAGGCTTCCAGGCGAGGGCACCGCGCGCCTCCTTCAGGTCTTGGTTGAGGAGCAGCTTCCCTGAGCTGGGGCTGTGGACGGGAGCCCAGACATGCAGGGGCAGGCCCAAACCACCTGCACATTTTTCTGCTGGGGTGGGGAGCCCTAGGGAAATGACGTCTGTCAGGCACCTTCTGGGCGCTCACCGAGTCAGCCTCCGCGTGTGTGGGGCTGCAGACCCCAGCCAGGGGCCCTGTGAGCCTTGTGCTCTCCATGCTGTGCTGAGTCTGGGCGGTCAAGCAACCGCTGGAGGCGCCCTGCAGTTGCACTCCCATTGCCTCTAATAGAGCCCTCACTGCTGGAGCGCTTGGCAGTGTGCAACCCACCGGCAACTAAGCCCTCCACAAGAACGCCTGGGGACTAGGTGCAAAGGCAAGGCAGGAGTGGAGCTGAGGCCAGCAAGGTGCCAGTAGCATCTCCCAGTCTCGCGCAGCCTGCTCCTTCCAGGACTGGAAGCCTAGCCGCGAGGCAAGTCTGGGCAAGGCTCGCCCAGGGCAGAGCAGCCTCAAAGCAGCAACTCTGCCCGATCGGGCCTCTGAGCAGAGCTGGAGCTCTGCAGTAATGGAGGCGCACTCGGTCTGGCAAAGCAGTGAATGCAGCCGCACACATCAGGGCTGCCTTCTCTTCTCCCGAGGAGGCTCGCTTCCCAAATGCTGTAAACTAGGCTTCCAGGCGGGGCCCCCTGCGCCTCCTACAGGTCTTGGCTCAGGAGCTGATTCCCTGAGCTGGGGCTGTGGACGGGAGCCCAGACACGCAGTGGCAGGCCCCAACCACCTGCACACGTCTCTGCTGGGGAGGAGAGCACTAGGGAAATGACGTCTGTCAGGCACCTTCTGGGCGCTCACCGAGTCAGCCTCCGCGTGTGTGGGGCTGCAGACCCCAGCCAGGCGCCCTGTGAGCCTTGTGCTCTCCGTGTTGTGCTGAGTCTGGGCGGTCAAGCAATCGCTGGAGGAGCCCTGCAGTTGCCCTCCCATTGGCTCTAATAGAGCCCTCACTGCTGGAGCGCTTGGCAGTGTGCAACCCACCGGCAACTAAGCCCTCCACAAGAACGCCTGGGGACTAGGTGCAAAGGCAAGGCAGGAGTGGAGCTGAGGCCAGGAAGGCGCCAGTAGCATCTCCCAGTCTCGCGCAGCCCGCTCCTTTCTGGACTGGAAGCCTAACGCTAGGCAATTCTGGGCAAGGCTCACCCAGGGCACAGCAGCCTCACGCCAGCAACTCTGAGAGATCGGGCCTTTGAGCAGAGCTGGAGCTCTGCCGTAGTGGAGGCGCACTCGGCTCCGCCCAAGCAGTGATTGCAGGCACACGGGTGTGGGATGCCTCCTCCTCTCCCAAGGAGGCTCGCTTCCCGCATGATGTGCACTAGGTTTGTAGGCGGGGGCGCCCCGCGCCTCCTACAGGTCTAGGCTGAGGAGCTGCTTCCCTGAGCTGGGGCTGTGGACGGGAGCCCAGACACGCAGGGGCAGGCCCCAACCACCTGCACACATCTCTGCTGGGGAGGAGAGCACTAGGGAAATGACGTCTGTCAGGCACCTTCTGGGTGCTCACCGAGTCAGCCTCCGCATGTGTGGGGTTGCAGAACCCAGCCAGGGGTCCTGTGAGCCTTGTGCTCTCCGTGCTGTACTGAGTCTGGGCGGTCAAGCAACCGTAAGAATAGACTTCCAGTTGAACTCACTTTGCCTTTAATAGAGCCCTCACTGCTGGAGCGCTTGGCAGTGTGCAACCCACGGGCAATTAAGCCCTCCAGAAGAAAGCCTGGGGACTAGGTGCAAAGGCAATGCAGGAGTGGAGCTGAGGCCAGGAAGGCGCCAGGAGCATCTCCCAGTATCGCGCAGCCTGCTCCTTCCTGGACTGGAAGCCTAGCCGGGAGGCAAGTCTGGGCAAGTCTCCCAGGGCAGAGCAGCCTCACGCCAGCAACTCTGCCAGATCGGGCCTCTGTGCAGAGCTGGAGCTCTGCCGTAATGTAGGGGCACTCGACTCCGACAAAGCAGTGATTGCAGCCGCACACAGCAGGGCTGCCTCCTCTTCTCCCAAGGAGGGTCGCTTCCCGCATGCTGTGCACTAGGCTTCCAGGCGAGGGCACCGCGCGCCTACTTCAGGTCTTGGCTGAGGAGCAGCTTCCTTGAGCTGGGGCTGTGGACGGGAGCCCAGACATGCAGGGGCAGGCCCAAACCACCTGCACATTTTTCTGCTGGGGTGGGGAGCCCTAGGGAAATGACGTCTGTCAGGCACCTTCTGGGCGCTCACCGAGTCAGCCTCCGCGTGTGTGGGGCTGCAGATCCCAGCCAGGGGCCCTGTGAGCCTTGTGCTCTCCATGCTGTGCTGAGTCTGGGCCGTCAAGCAACCGCTGGAGGCGCCCTGCAGTTGCACTCCCATTGCCTCTAATAGAGCCCTCACTGCTGGAGCGCTTGGCAGTGTGCAACCCACCGGCAACTAAGCCCTCCACAAGAACGCCTGGGGACTAGGTGCAAAGGCAAGGCAGGAGTGGAGCTGAGGCCAGGAAGGCGCCAGTAACATCTCCCAGTCTCGCGCAGCCCGCTACTTTCTGGACTGGAAGCCTAACGCGAGGCAAGTCTGGGCAAGGCTCACCCAGGGCACAGCAGCCTCACGCCAGCAACTCTGAGAGATCGGGCCTTTGAGGAGAGCTGGAGCTCTGCCGTACTGGAGGGGCACTCGGCTCCGCCAAAGTACTGATTGCAGCCGCACGCAGCTGGGCTGCCTTCTCTTGTACTGAGGAGGCTCGCTTCCGGCAAGCTGTAATCTAGGCTTCCCGGCAGGGGCGCCCCGCGCCTCCTACAGGTCTTGGCTGAGGAGCTGCTTCCCTAAGCTGGGGCTGTGGACAGGAGCCCAGACACACAGGGGCAGGCCCCAACCACCTTCACACGTCTCTGCTGGGGAGGAGAGCACTAGGGGAATGACGTCTGTCAGGCACCTTCTGGGAGCTCACCGAGTCAGCCTCCACGTGTGTGGGGCTGCCGACCCCAGCCAGGGACCCTGTGAGCCTTGTGCTCTCCGTGCTGTGCTGAGTCTGGGCGGTCAAGCAACCGTAAGAATAGACTTCCAGTTGCCCTCACTTTGCCTCTAATAGAGCCCTCAAGCTGGAGCGCTTGGAAGTGTGCAACCCACCGGCAACTAAGCCCTCCACAAGAACGCCTGGGGACTAGGTGCAAAGGCAAGGCAGCAGTGGAGCTGAGGCCAGGAAGGCGCCAGTAGCATCTCCCAGGCTCGCGCAGCCCGCTCCTTTTTGGACTGGAAGCCGAGCCTCGAGGCAAGTCTGGGCAAGGCTCGCCAAGGGCAGAGCAGCCTCACGCCAGCACTCTGCCAGATCGGGCCTCTGAGCAGAGCTGGAGCTCTGCCATACTGGAGGCACACTCGGCTCCGCCAAAGCAGTCAATGCAGCCGCACACAGCAGGGCTGCCTTCCCTTCTCCCGAGGAGGCTCGCTTCCCGCATGCCGTAAACTAGCCTTCCAGGCGGGGCCCCTTGCGCCTCCCACATGTCTTGGCTCAGGAGCTGCTTCCCTGAGCTGGGGCTGGGGACGGGAGCCCAGACACGCAGGGGCCGGCCCAAACCAGCTGCACACGTCTCTGCTGGGGAGGAGAGCAATAGGGAAATGACGTCTGTCAGGCACATTCTGGGCGCTCACCGAGTCAGCCTCCGCGTGTGTGGGGCTGCAGACCCCAGCCAGGGGCCCTGTGAGCCTTGTGCTCTCCGTGCTGTGCTGAGTCTGGGCGGTCAAGCAACCGCTGGAGGAGCCCTGCAGTTGCCCTCACATTGCCTCTAATAGAGTCCTCACTGCTGGAGCGCTTGGCAGTGTGCAACCCACCGGCAACTAAGCCCTCCACAAGAACGCCTGGGGACTAAGTGCAAAGGCAAGGCAGGAGTGGAGCTGAAGCCAGGAAGGCGCCAGTAGCATCTCCCAGTCTAGCGCAGCCCGCTCCTTTCTGGACTGGAAGCCTAACGTGAGGCAAGTTTGGGCAAGGCTCAGCCAGGGCAGAGCAGCCTCACGCCAGCAACTCTGCCAGATCGGGACGCTGAGAAGAGCTGGAGCTCTGCCGTACTGGAGGGGCACTAGGCTCCACCAAAGCAGTGATTGCAGCCACACGCAGCTGGGCTGCCTCCCCTTCTCCCAAGGAGGCTCGCTTCCTGCATGCTGTAAACTAGGCTTCCAGGCGGGGACCCCTGCGCCTCCCACAGGTCTTGGCTCAGGAGCTGCTTCCCTGAGCTGGGGCTGTGGACGGGAGCCCAGACATGCAGGGGCAGGCCCAAACCACCTGCACATTTCTCTGCTGGGGTGGGGAGCCCTAGGGAAATGACGTCTGTCAGGCACCTTCTGGGCGCTCACCGAGTCAGCCTCCGCGTGTGTGGGGCTGCAGACCCCAGCCAGGGGCCCTGTGAGCCTTGTGCTTTCCGTGCTGTGCTGAGTCTGGGCGGTCAAGCAACCGCACAAGGAAACTTGAAGTTGCCCTCCCTTTGCCTCTAATAGAGCCCTCACTGCTGGAGCGCTTGGCAGTGTGCATCCCACCGGCAACTAAGCCTTTCACAAGAACGCCTGGGGACTAGGTGCAAAGGCAAGGCAGGAGTGGAGCTGAGGCCAGGAAGGCGCCAGTAGCATCTCCAAGTCTCGCGCAGCCTGCTCCTTCTTGGAATGGAAGCCTAACCGCAAGGCATGTCTGGGCAAAGCTTGCCCTGGGCAGAGCAGCCTCACGTCAGCAACTCTGCCAGATCGGGCCTCTGAGCAGAGCTGGAGCTCTGCCGTAATGGAGGGGCACTCGGCTCCGCCAAAGCAGTGATTGCAGCTGCACGCAGCTGGGCTGCCTCCCCTTCTCCCGAGGAGGCTCGCTTCCCGTATGCTGTAAACTAGTCTTCCCGGCGGGGGCGCCCCGCGCCTCCTACAGGTCTTAGCTGAAGAGCTGCTTCCCTGAGCTGGGGCTGTGGAAGGGAGTCCAGACACTCAATGGCAGGCCCCAACCACCTGCACACGTCTCTGCTGGGGAGGAGAGCACTAGGGAAATGACGTCTGTCAGGCACTTTCTGGGCGCTCACCGAGTCAGCCTCCGCGTGTGTGGGGCTGTAGACCCCAGAAAGGGGCCCTGAGAGCCTTGTGCTCTCCGTGCTGTGCTGAGTCTGGGCGGTCAAGCAACCGCTGGAGGAGCCCTGTAGTTGCCCTCCCATTGCATCTAATAGAGCCCTCACTGCTGGAACGCTTAGCAGTGTGCAACCCACTGGCAACTAAGCCCTCCACAAGAACTCCTGGAGACTAAGTGCAAAGGTAAGGCAGGAGTGGAGCTGAAGCCAGGAAGGCGTCAGTAGCATCTCGCAGTCTCACGCAGCCTGCTCCTTCCTGGACTGGAAGACTAGTCACGAGGCAAGTCTGGGCAAGGCTCGCCCAGGGCAAAGCAGCCTCAAGCCAGCAACTCTGCCCGATCGGGCCTCTGAGCGGAACTGGAGCTCTGCCGTACTGGAGGCGCTCTCGGCTCCGCCCAAGCAGTGATTACAGCCGCACGCATCTGGGCTGCCTCCTCTTCGCCCAAGGAGGGTCGCTTCCCGCATGCTGTGCACTAGGCTTCCAGGCGACGGCGCCGCGCGCCTCCTTCAGGTCTTGGCTGAGGAGCTGCTTCCCTGAGCTGGGGCTGTGGACGGGAGCCCAGACATGCAGGGGCAGGCCCAAACCACCTGCACATTTCTCTGCTGGGGTGGGGTGCCCTAGGGAAATGACGTCTGTCAAGCACCTGCTGGGCGCTCACCGAGTCAGCCTCCGCGTGTGTGGGGCTGCACACCCCAGCCAGGGTCCCTGTGATCCTTGTGCTCTCCGTGCTGTGCTGAGTCTGGGCGGTCAAGCAACCGTAAGTACAGACTTCCAGTTGCCCTCACTTTGCCTCTAATAGAGCCCTCAAGCTGGAGCGCTTGGCAGTGTGCAACCCACCGACACCTAAGCCCTCCACAAGAACGCCTGGGGACTAGGTGCAAAGGCAAGGCAGGAGTGGAGCTGAGGCCAGGAAGGCGGCAGTAGCATCTCCCAGTCTCGCGCAGCCCGCTCCTTTCAGGACTGGAAGCCTAGCCACAAGGCAAGTCTGGGCAAGGCTCGCCAAGGGCAGAGCAGCCTCACGCCAGCACTCTGCCAGATCGGGCCTCTGAGCAGAGCTGAAGCTCTGCCGTACTGGAGGCGCACTCGGCTCCGCCCAAGCAGTGATTGCAGCCGCACGCATCTGGGCTGCCTCCTCTTGTACTGAGGAGGCTCGCTTCCCGCATGCTGTAAACTAGGCTTCCCGGGGTGTGCGCGCCGCGCCTCCTACAGGTCTTAGCTTAGGAGCTGCTTCCCTGAGCTGGGGCTGTGGAAGGGAGTCCAGACTCTCAATGGCAGGCCCCAACCACCTGCACACGTCTCTGCTGGGGAGGAGAGTACTAGGGAATTGACGTCTGTCAGGAACTTTCTGGGCGCTCACCGAGTCATCCTCCGCATGTGTGGGGCTGTAGACCCCAGCCAGTGGCCCTGAGAGCCTTGTGCTCTCCGTGCTGTGCTGAGTCTGGTCGGTCAAGCAACCGCTGGAGGAGCCCTGTAGTTGCCCTCCCATTGCATCTAAAAGAGCCCTCACTGCTGGAACGCTTAGCAGTGTGCAACCCACTGGCAACTAAGCCCTCCACAAGAAAGCCTGGAGACTAAGTGAAAAGGTAAGGCAGGAGTGGAGCTGAGGCCAGGAAGGCGCCAGTAGCATCTCGCAGTCTCACGCAGCCATCTCCTTCCTGGACTGGAAGCCTAGTCACGAGGCAACTCTGGGCAAGGCTCGCCCAGGGCAGCGCAGTCTGACGCCAACAACTCTGCCAGATTGGGACTCAGAGCAGAGCTGGAGCTCTGCCGTACTGGAGGCGCACTCGGCTCCGCCAAAGCAGTGAATGCAGCCGCACACAGCAGGGCTGCCTTCTCTTCTCCCGAGGAGGCTCGCTTCCCACATGCTGTAAACTAGGCTTCCAGGTGGGGCCCCCCGCGCCTCCCACAGGTCTTGACTCAGGAGCTGCTTTCCTGAGCTGAGGCTGTGGACGGGAGCCCAGACACGCAGAGGCAGGCCCCAACCACCTGCCCACGTCTCTGCAGGCAAGGAGAGCACTAGGGAAATGACGTCTGTCAGGCACCTTCTGGGAGCTCCTGGAGTTCGCCTCCGGTGTGTGGGGCTGCAGACCCCAGCCAGGGGCCCTGAGAGCCTTGTGCTCTCCGTCCTGTGCTGAGTCTGGGCGGTCAAGCAACCGCTGGGGGAGCCCTGCAGTTGCCCTCCCATTGCCTCTAATAGAGCCCTCACTGCTGGAGCGCTTGGCAGTGTGAAACCCACCGGCAACTAAGCCCTCCACAAGAACGCCTGGGGAGTAGCTGCAAAGGCAAGGCAGGAGGGGAGCTGAGGCCAGGAAGGCCTCAGTAGCATCTCCCAGTCTCGCGCAGCCTGCTCCTTCATGGACTGTAAGCCTAGCCGCGAGGCAAATCTGGGCAAGTCTCCCAGGGCAGAGCAGCCTCACGCCAGCAACTCTGCCTGATCGGACCTCTGAGCAGAGCAGGAGCTCTGCCGTACTGGAGGTGCACTCGGCTACGCCAAAGCAGTGAATGCAGCCGCACACAGCAGGGCTGCCTCCTCTTCTCCCGAAGAGGCTCGCTTACCGCATGCTGTAAACTAGGCTTCCAGGCGGCGCTCCCTGCGCCTCCCACATGTCTTGGCTCAGGAGCTGCTTCCCTGAGCTGGGGCTGTGGACGGGAGCCCAGATACGCAGGGGCAGGGCCCAACCACCTGCACACGTCTCTGCTGGGGAGGAGAGCACTAGGGAAATGACGTCTGTCAGGCATCTTCTGGGCGCTGACCGAGTCAGCCTCCGCGTGTGTGGGGCTGCAGACCCCAGCCAGGGGCCCTGTGAGCCTTGTGCTCTCCGTGCTGTGCTGAGTCTGGTCGGTCAAGCAACCGCTGGAGGAGCCCTGCAGTTGCCCTCCCATTGCCTCTAATAGAGCCCTCACTGCTGGAGGGCTTGGCAGTGTGCAACCCCCGGGCAATTAAGCCCACCACAAGAACACCTGGGGACTAGATGCAAAGGCAAGGCAGTAGTGGAGCTGAGGCCAGGAAGGCGCCAGTAGCATCTCCCAGTCTCGCGCAGCCCCCTCCTTTCTGGACTGGAAGCCTAGCCGCGAGGCAAGTCTGGGCACGGCTCGCCAAGGGCAGACAGCCTCACATCAGCACTCTGCCAGATCGGGCCTCTGAGCAGAGCTGGAGCTCTCTCGTACTGGAGGCAAACTCCGCTCCGCCAAAGTACTGATTGCAGCCGCACGCAGCTGGGCTGCCTTCTCTTGTACTGAGGAGGCTCGCTTCCGGCATGCTATAAACTGGGCTTCCAGGCGGGGGCGCCCCGCGCCTCCTACAGGTCTTAGCTGAGGAGCTGCTTCCCTGAGCTGGGGCTGTGGACGGGAGCCCAGAAACGCAGGGGCAGGCCCTAACCACCTGAACACGTCTCTGCTGGGGAGGAGAGCACTAGGGAAATGACGTCTGTCAGGCACCTTTTGGGCGCTCACCGAGTCAGCCTCCGCGTGTGTGGGGCTGCAGACCCCAGCCAGTGGCCCTGTGATCCTTGTGTTCTCCGTGCTGTGCTGAGTCTCGGCGGTCAAGCAACCGTAAGAATAGACTTCCAGTAGCCCTCACTTTGCCTCTAATAGAGCCCTCACTGCTGGAGCGCTTGGCAGTGTGCAACCCACCGGCAACTAAGCCCTCCACAAGAACGCCTGGGGACTAGGTGCAAAGGCAAGGCAGGAGTGGAACTGAGGCCAGGAAGGCGCGAGTAGCATCTCCCAGTCTCGCGAAGCCCGCTCCTTTCTGGACTGGAAGCCTAACGCGAGGCCAGTCTGGGCAAGGCTCGCCCAGGGCACAGCAGCCTCACGCCAGCAACTATGAGAGATCGGGACTTTGAGCAGAGCTGGAGCTCTGCCGTACTGGAGGGGCACTCGGCTCCGCCAAAGTACTGATTGCAGCCGCACGCAGCTGGGTTGCCTTCTCTTTTACTGAGGAGGCTCGCTTCCGGCATGCAATAAACTGGGCTTCCAGGCGGGGGAGCCCCGCGCCTCCTACAGGTCTTAGCTGAGGAGCTGCTTCCCTGAGCTGGGGCTGTGGAAGGGAGTCCAGACAATCAAGGGCAGGCCCCAACCACCTGCACACGTCTCTGCTGGGGAGGAGAGCACTAGAGAAATGACGTCTGTCAGGCACCTTCTGGGCGCTCACCGAGTCAGCCTCCGCGTGTGTGGGGCTGCAGACCCCAGCCAGGGGCCCTGTGAGCCTTGTGCTCTCCGTGCTGTGCTGAGTCTGGGCGGTCAAGCAACCGCTGGAGGAGCCCTGCAGTTGCCCTCTCATTGCCTCTAATAGAGCCCTCACTGCTGGAGCGCTTGGCAGTGTGCAACCAACCGGCAACTAAGCCCTCCACAAGAACGCCTGGGGACTAGGTGCAAAGGCAAGGCAGGAGTGGAGCTGAGGCCAGGAAGGCGCCAGGAGAATCTCCCAGTCTCGCGCAGCCTGCTCCTTCCTGGACTGGAAGCCTAGCCGCAAGGCAAGTCTGGGCAAGGCTCGCCCAGGGCAGAGCAGCCTCACGCCCGCAACTCTGCCAGATCAGGCCTCTGAGCAGAGCTGGCGCTCTGCCGTACTGGAGGCGCACTCGGCTCCGCCAAAGCAGTGAATGTAGCCGCACACAGCAGGGCTGCCTTCTCTTCTCCCGAGGAGTCTCGCTTCCCGCATGTTGTAAACTAGGCTTCCAGGCGGGGCCCCCTGCGCCTCCCACAGGTCTTGGCTCAGGAGCTGCTTCCCTGAGCTGGGGCTGTGGACGGGAGCCCAGACACGCAGGGGCAGGCCCAAACCACCTGCACACGTCTCTGCTGGGGAGGAGAGCACTAGGGAAATGACGTCTGTCAGGCACCTTCTGGGCGCTCACCGAGTCAGCCTCCGCGTGTGTGGGGCTGCAGACCCCAGCCAGGGGCCCTGTGAGCCTTGTGCTCTCCGTGCTGTGCTGAGTCTGGGCGGTCAAGCAACCGCTGGAGGAGCCCTGCAGTTGCCCTCCCATTGCCTCTAATAGAGCCCTCACTGCTGGAGCGCTTGGCAGTGTGCAACCCACCGGCAACTAAGCCCTCCACAAGAACGCCTGGGGACTAGGTGCAAAGGCAAGGCAGGAGTGGAGCTGAGGCCAGGATGGCGCCAGTAGAATCTCCCAGTCTCACGCAGGGTGCTCCTTCCTGGACTGGAAGCCTAGCCGCGAGGCAAGTCTGGGCAAGGCTCGCCCAGGGCAGATCAGCCTCACACCAGCAGCTCTGCCAGATCGGGCCTCTGAGCAGAGCTGGAGCTCTGCCGTACTGGAGCCGCACTCGGCTCCGCCAAAGCAGTGAATGCATCCCCACGCAGCAGGGCTGCCTTCTCTTCTCCCGAGCAGGCTCGCTTCCCGCATGCTGTAAACTAGGCTACCAGGCAGGGCCCCCTGCGCCTCCCACAGGTCTTGGCTGAGGAGCTGCTTCCCTGAGCTGGGGCTGTGGACGGGAGCCCAGACACGCAGGGGCAGGCCCCAAGCACCTGCACACGTCTCTGCTGTGGAGGAGAGCACTAGGGAAACGACGTCTGTCAGGCACCTTCTGGGCGCTCACCGAGTCAGTTTCCGCGTGTGTGGTGCTGCAGACCCCAGCCAGGGGCCCTGTGAGCCTTGGGCTCTCCGTGCTGTGCTGAGTCTGGGCGGTCAAGCAACCGAAAGAGGAAACTTGTAGATGCCCCCTCTTTGTCTCTAATAGAGCCCTCACTGCTGGAGCGCTTGGCAGTGTGCAACACACCGGCAACTAAGACGTCCACAAGAACTCCTGGGGACTAGGTGCAAAGGCAAGGCAGGAGTGGAGCTGAGGCCAGGAAGGCGCCAGTAGCATCTGCCAGTCTCGCGCAGCCCGCTCCTTTCTGGACAGGAAGCCTACGCGAGGCAAGTCTGGGCAAGGCTGGCCCAGGGCACAACAGCCTCAAGGAAGCAACTCTGCCAGATCGGGCCTTTGAGCAGAGCTGGAGCTCTGCCGTACTGGAAGGGCACTCGGCTCCGCCAAAGCAGTGATTGCAGCCGCACGCAGCTGGGCTGCCTTCTCTTCTACCGAGTAGGCTCGCTTCCCGCATGCTGTGCACTAGGCTTCCAGGCGGGGGCGCCCCGCACCTCCTACAAGTCTTAGCTGAGGAGCTGCTTCCCTGAGCTGGGGCTGTGGAAGGGAGTCCAGACACTCAAGGGCAGGCCCCAGCCACCTGCACACGTCTCTGCTCGGGAGGAGAGCACTAGGGAAATGACGTCTGTCAGGCACCTTCTGGGTGCTCCCGGAGTTCGCCTCCGGTGTGTGGGGCTGCAGACCCCAGCCAGGGGCCCTGTGAGCCTTGTACTTTCCGTGCTGTGCTGAGTCTGGGCGGTCAAGCAACCGCTGGAGGAGCCCTGCAGTTGCCCTCCCATTGCCTCTAATAGAGCCCTCACTGCTGGAGCGCTTGGCAGTGTGCAACACACCGGCAACTAAGACGTCCACAAGAACGCCTGGGGACTAGGTGCAAAGGCAAGGCAGGAGTGGAGCTGCGGCCAGGAAGGCGCCAGGAGCATCTCCCAGTCTCGCGCAGCCTGCTCCTTCCTGGACAGGAAGCCTAGCCGCGAGGCAAGTCTGGGCAAGGCTCGCCCAGGGCAGAGCACCTTCACGCCAGCAGCTCTGCCAGATCGGGCCTCTGAGTAGAGCTGGAGCTCTGCCGTACTGGAGGCGCACTCGGCTCCGCCAGAGCAGTGAATGCAGCCGCACACAGTAGGGCTGCCTTCCCTTCTCCCGAGGAGGCTCGCTTCCCGCATGCTTTAACTAGGCTTCCAGGCGGGGCCCCCTGCGCCTCCCACAGGTCTTGGCTCAGGAGCTGCTTCCCTGAGCTGGGGCTGTGGACGGGAGCCCAGACACGCAGGGGCAGGCCCAAACCACCTGCACACGTCTCTGCCGGGGAGGAGAGCACTAGGGAAATTACGTCTGTCAGGCACCTTCTGGGCGCTCACCGAGTCAGCCTCCGCGTGTGTGGGGCTGCAGACCCCAGCCAGGGGCACTGTGAGCCTTGTGCTTTCCGTGCTGTGCAGAGTCTGGGCGGTCAAGCCAACGCAAGAGGCGACTTGCAGTAGCCCTCCCTTTGCCTCTAATAGAGCCCTCACGCCTGGAGCGCTTGGCAGTGTGCAACCCACCGGCAACTAAGCCGTTCACAAGAACGCCTGGGGACTAGGTGCAAAGGCAAGGCAGGAGTGGAGCTGAGGCCAGGAAGGCGCGAGTAGCATCTCCCAGTCTCGCGCAGCCCGCTCCTTCCTGGACTGGAAGCCTATGTGTGAGGCAAGTCTGAGAAAGGCTCCCCCAGGACAGAGCAGCCTTACGCCAGCAACTCTGTCAGATCGGGCCTCTGAGCAGAGCTGGAGCTCTGCCGTACTGGAAGGGCACTCGGCTCCGCCAAAGCAGTGATTGCAGCCGCACGCAGCTGGGCTGCCTTCTCCTCTACCGAGGAGGCTCGCTTCCCCCATGCTGTGCACTAGGCTTCCAGGCGGGGGCGCCCCGCTCCTCCTACAAGTCTTAGCTGAGGAGCTGCTTCCCTGAGCTGGGGCTGTGGAAGGGAGTCCAGACACTCAAGGGCAGGCCCCAGCCACCTGCACACGTCTCTGCTGGGGAGGAGAGCACTAGGGAAATGACGTCTGTCAGGCACCTTCTGGGTGCTCCCGGAGTTCGCCTCCCGTGTGTGGGGCTGCAGACCCCAGCCAGGGGCCCTGTGAGCCTTGTACTTTCCGTGCTGTGCTGAGTCTGGGCGGTCAAGCAAAACGCAAGAGGCGACTTGCAGTAGCCCTCCCTTTGCCTCTAATAGAGCCCTCACTGCTGGAGCGCTTGGCAGTGTGCAACACACCGGCTACTAAGCCCTCCACAAGAACGCCTGGGGACTAGGTGCAAAGGCAAGGCAGGAGTGGAACTGAGGCCAAGAAGGCGCGAGTAGCATCTCCCAGTCTCGCGAAGCCCGCTCCTTTCTGGACTGGAAGCCTAACGCGAGGCAAGTCTGGGCAAGGCTCGCCCAGGGCACAGCAGCCTCACGCCAGCAACTATGAGAGATCGGGACTTTGAGCAGAGCTGGAGCTCTGCCGTACTGGAGGGGCACTCGGCTCCGCCAAAGTACTGATTGCAGCCGCACGCAGCTGGGCTGCCTTCTCTTGTACTGAGGAGGCTCGCTTCCGGCATGCAATAAACTGGGCTTCCAGGCGGGGGCGCCCCGCGCCTCCTACAGGTCTTAGCTGAGGAGCTGCTTCCCTGAGCTGGGGCTGTGGAAGGGAGTCCAGACAATCAAGGGCAGGCCCCAACCACCTGCACACGTCTCTGCTGGGGAGGAGAGCACTAGAGAAATGACGTCTGTCAGGCACCTTCTGGGCGCTCACCGAGTCAGCCTCCGCGTGTGTGGGGCTGCAGACCCCAGCCAGGGGCCCTGTGAGCCTTGTGCTCTCCGTGCTGTGCTGAGTCTGGGCGGTCAAGCAACCGCTGGAGGAGCCCTGCAGTTGCCCTCCCATTGCCTCTAATAGAGCCCTCACTGCTGGAGCCCTTGGCAGTGTGCAACCCACAGGCAACTAAGCCCTCCACAAGAACGCCTGGGGACTAGGTGCAAAGGCAAGGCAGGAGTGGAGCTGAGGCCAGGAAGGCGCCAGGAGCATCTCCCAGTCTCGCGCAGCCTGCTCCTTCCTGGACTGGAAGCATAGCCGCGAGGCAAGTCTGGGCAAGGCTCGCCCAGGGCAGAGCACCTTCACGCCAGCAGCTCTGCCAGATCGGGCCTCTGAGCAGAGCTGGAGCTCTGCCGTACTGGAGGGGCACTCGGCTCCGTCAAAGCAGTGATTGCATCCGCACGCAGCCGGGCTGGCTCCTCTTCTCCCGAGGAGACTCGCTTCCCGCATGCTGTAAATTAGGCTTGCAGGCGGGGCCCCCTGCCCCTCCCACAGGTCTTGGCTCAGGAGCTGCTTCCCTGAGCTGGGGCTGTGGACGGGAGCCCAAACACACAGGGGCAGGCCCCAACCACCTGCACACGTCTCTGCTGGGGAGGAGAGCACTAGGGAAATGACGTCTGTCAGGCACCTTCTGGGCGCTCACCGCGTCAGCCTCCGCGTGGGTGGGGTTGCAGACCCCAGCCAGAGGTCCTGTGAGCCTTGTGCTCTCCGTGCTGTGCTGAGTCTGGGCGGTCAAGCAACCGCTGGAGAAGCCCTGCAGTTGCCCTCCCATTGCCTCTAATAGAGCCCTCACTGCTGGAGCGCTTGGCAGTGTGCAACCCACCGGCAACTAAGCCCTCCACAAGAACGCCTGGGGACTAGGTGCAAAGGCAAGGCAGGAGTGGAGCTGAGGCCAGGAAGGCGCCAGTAGCATCTCTCAGTCTCGCGCAGCCTGCACCTTCCTGGACTGGTACCTAGCCGCGGCAAGTGTGGGCAAGGCTCGCCCAGGGCAAAGCAGACTCACGCCAGCAACTTTCCAGATCGGGCCTCTGAGCAGAGCTGGAGCTCGGCCGTACTGGAGGCGCACTCGGCTCCGGAAAAGCAGTGAACGCAGCCGCACACAGCAGGGCTGCCTTCTCTTCTCCTGAAGAGGCTCGCTTCCCGCATGCTGTGCACTCGACTTCCAGGCGGGGGCGCCCCGCGCCTCCTACAGTTCTTGGCTGAGGAGCTGCTTCCCTGAGCTGGGGCTGTGGACGGGAGCCCAGACACTCAGGGGCAGGCCCAAACCACCTGCACACGTCTCTGCTGGAGAGGAGAGCACTAGGGAAATGACGTCTGTCAGGCACCTTCTGGGCACTCACCGAGTCAGCCTCCGTGTGTGTGGGGCTGCAGACCCCAGCCAGGGGCCCTGTGAGCCTTGTGCTCTCCGTGCTGTGCTGAGTCTGGGCGGTCAAGCAACTGCTGGAAGAGCCCTGCAGTTTCCCTCCGATTGCCTCTAATAGAGCCCTCACTGCTGGAGCGCTTGGCAGTGTGGAACCCACCGGCAACTAATCCCCCACAAGAACGCCTGGGGACTAGGTGCAAAGGCAAGGCAGGAGTGGAGCTGAGGCCAGGAAGGCGCCAGTAGCATCTTCCAGTCTCGCGCAGCCTGCTCCTTTCTAGACTGGAAGCCTAACGCGAGGCAAGTCTGGGCAAGGCTCGCCCAGGTCACAGCAGCCTCACGCCAGCAACTATGAGAGATCGGGCCTTTGAGCAGAGCTGGAGCTCTGCCGCACTGGAGGGGCACTCGGCTCCGCCAAAGTACTGATTGCAGCCGCACGCAGCTGGGCTGCCTTCTCTTGTACTGAGGAGGCTCGCTTCAGGCATGCTATAAACTGGGCTTCCAGGCGGGGGCGCCCCGCGCCTCCTACAGGTCATAGCTGTGGAGCTGCTTCCCTGAGCTGGGGCTGTGGAAGGGAGTCCAGACACTCAAGGGCAGGCCCCAACCACCTGCACACGTCTCTGCTGGGGAGGAGAGCACTAGGGAAATGACGTCTGGCAGGCACCTTCTGGGCGCTCCCAGAGTTCCCCTCCGGTGTGTGGGGCTGCAGACCCCAGCCAGGGGCCCGGTGAGCCTTGTGCTTTCCGTGCTGTGCAGAGTCTGGGCGGTCAAGCAAACGCAAGAGGCGACTTGCAGTAGCCCTCCCTTTGCCTTTAAAGGAGCCCTCACTGCTGGAGAGCTTGGCAGTAGGCAACCCACCGGCAACTAAGCCTTTCACAAGAACGCCTGGGGACTAGGTGCAAAGGCAAGGCAGGAGTGGAGCTGAGGCCAGGAAGGCGCCAGTAGCATCTCCCAGTCTCACGCAGCCCGCTCCTATCTGGACTGGAAGCCTAACGTGCGGCAAGTCTGGGCAAGGCTCGCCCAGGGCAGAGCAGCCTCACGCCAGCAACTCTGCCAGATCGGGCCTCTGAGCAGAGATGGAGCTCTGCCGTACTGGAGGCGCACTCGGCTCCGCCAAAGCAGTGAATTCAGCCGCAGGCAGCAGGGCTGCCTTCTCGTCTCCCGAGGAGGCTCGCTTCCCGCATGCTGTAAACTAGGCTTCCAGGCGGGGCCCCCTGCGCCTCCCACAGGTCTTGGCTCAGGAGCTGCTTCCCTGAGCTGGGGCTGTGGACGGGAGCCCAGACACGCAGGGGCAGGCCCCAAGCACCGGCACACGTCTCTGCTGGGGACGAGAGCACTAGGGAAATGACGTCTGTCAGGCACCTTCTGGGCGCTCACCGAGTCAGTTTCCGCGTGTGTGGGGCTGCAGACCCCAGCCAGGGTCCCTGTGAGCCTTGTGCTCTCCGTGCTGTGCTGAGTCTGGGCGGTCAAGCAACCGCTGGAGGAGGCCTGCAGTTGCCCTCCCATTGCCTCTAATAGAGCCCTCACTGCTGGAGCGCTTGGCAGTGTGCAACCCACCGGCAACTAAGCCCTCCACAAGAACGCCTGGGGACTAGGTGCAAAGGCAAGGCAGGAGTGGAGCTGAGGCCAGGAAGGCCTCAGTAGCATCTCCCAGTCTCGCGCAGCCTGCTCCTTTATGGACTGGAAGCCTAGCCGCCAGGCAAATCTGGGCAAGTCTCCCAGGGCAGAGCAGCCTCACGCCAGCAACTCTGCCAGATCGGGCCTCTGAGCAGAGCTGGAGCTCTGCCGTACTGGAGGTGCACTCGGCTCCGCCAAAGCAGTGAATGCAGCCGCACACAGCAGGGCTGCCTCCTCGTCTCCCGAGGAGGCTCGCTTCCCGCATGCTGTATACTAGGCTTCCCGGCGGCGCTCCCTGCGCCTCCCACAGGTCTTGGCTCAGGAGCTGCTTCCCTGAGCTGGGGCTGTGTTCGGAAGCCCAGACACGCAGGAGCAGGCCCCAACCACCTGCACACGTCTCTGCTGGGGAGGAGAGCACTAGGGAAATGACGTCTGTCAGGCAACTTCTGGGCGCTCACCGAGTCAGCCTCCACGTGTGTGGGGCTGCAGACCCCAGCCAGGGGCCCTGTGAGCCTTGTGCTCTCCATGCTGTGCTGAGTCTGGGCGGTCAAGCAACCGCTGGAGGAGCCCTGCAGTTGCCCTCCCATTGCCTCTAATAGAGCCCTCACTGCTGGAGCGCTAGGCAGTGTTCAACACACCGGCAACTAAGCCCTCCAAAAGAACGCCTGGGGACTAGGTGCAAAGGCAAGGCAGGAGTGGAGCTGAGGCCAGGAAGGCCTCAGTAGCATCTCCCAGTCTCGCGCAGCCTGCTCCTTTATGGACTGGAAGCCTAGCCGCCAGGCAAATCTGGGCAAGTCTCCCAGGGCAGAGCAGCCTCACGCCAGCAACTCTGCCAGATCGGGCCTCTGAGCAGAGCTGGAGCTCTGCCGTACTGGAGGCGCACTCGGCTCCGCCAAAGCAGTGAATGCAGCCGCATACAGCAGGGCTGCCTCCTCTTCTCCCGAGGAGGCTCACTTCCCGCATGCTGTAAACTAGGCTTCCAGGAGGCGCTCCCTGCGCCTCCCACAGGTTTTGGCTCAGGAGCTGCTTCCCTGAGCTAGGGCTGTGGTCGGGAACCCAGATACGCAGGGGCAGGCCCCAACTACATGCACACGTCTCTGCTGGGGAGGAGAGCACTAGGGAAATGACGTCTGTCAGGCACCTTCTGGGCGCTCACTGAGTCATCCTCCGGGTGTGTGGGGCTGCAGACCCCAGCCAGGGGCCCTGTGAGCCTTGTGCTCTCCGTGCTGTGCTGAGTCTTGGCGGTCAACCAACCGCTGGAGGAGCCCTGCAGTTGCCCTCCCATTGCCTCTAATAGAGCCCTCACTGCTGGAGCGCTTGGCAGTGTGCAACACACCGGCAACTAAGCCCTCCACAAGAAAGCCTGGGGACTAGGTGCAAAGGCAAGGCAGGAGTCGAGCTGAGGCCAGGAAGGCGCGAGTAGCATCTCCCAGTCTCGCGCAGCCCGCTCCTTTCTGGACTTTAAGCCGAGCCTCGAGTCAAGTCTGGGCAAGGCTTGCCCAAGCCAGAGCAGCCTCACGCCAGCAACTCTGCCAGATCGGGCCTCTGAGCAGAGCTGGAGCTCTGCCGTACTGGAGGCACACTCGGCTCCGCCAAAGCAGTGAATGCAGCCGCACACAGCAGGGCTGCCTTCTCTTCTCCCGAGGAGGCTCGCTTCCCGTATGCTGTAAACTAGGATTCCAGGAGGGGCCCCCTGCGCCTCCCACAGGTCTTGGCTCAGGAGCTGCTTCCCTGAGCTGGCGCTGTGGACGGTAGCCCAGACACGCAGGGGCAGGCCCCAACCACCTGCACACGTCTCTGTTGGGGAGGAGAGCACTAGGGAAATGACGTCTGTCAGGCACCTTCTGGGCGCTCACTGAGTCAGCCTCCGCGTGTGTGGGGCTGCAGACCCCTGCCAGGGGCCCTGTGAGCCTTCTGCTTTCCGTGCTGTGCAGAGTCTGGGCGGTCAAGCAAACGCAAGAGGCGACTTGCAGTAGCCCTCCCTTTGCCTCTAATAGAGCCCTCAATCTGGAGCGCTTGGCAGTGTGCAACCCACCGGCAACTAAGCCTTTCTCAAGAACGCCTGGGGACTAGGTGCAAAGGCAAGGCAGGAGTGGAGCTGAGGCCAGGAAGGCGCCAGTAGCATCTCCCAGTCTCACGCAGCTCGCTCCTATCTGGACTGGAAGCATAACGTGCGGCAAGTCTGGGCAAGGCTCGCCCAGGGCAGAGCAGCCTCACGCCAGCAACTCTGCCAGATCGGGCCTCTGAGCAGAGCTGGAGCTCTACCGTAATGGAGGGGCACTCGTATCCGCCAAAGCAGTGATTGCAGCCGCACGCAGCTGGGCTGCCTCACCTTCTCCCAAGGAGGCTCGAATCCCGCATGCTGTAAACTAGGCTTCCAGGCGGGGCCCCCTGGGCCTCCCACCGGTCTTGGCTCAGCAGCTGCTTCCCTGAGCTGGGGCTGTGGACGGGAGCCCAGACACGCAGGGTCAGGCCCCACCCACCTGCTCACGTCTCTGCAGGGAAGGAGAGCACTAGGGAAATGACGTCTGTCAGGCACCTTCTGGGCGCTCCCGGAGTTCGTCTCCGGTGTGTGGGGCTGCAGACCCCAGCCAGGGGCCCTGTGAGCCTGGTGCTCTCCGTGCTGTGCTGAGTCTGGGCGGTCAAGTAACTGTAAGAATAGACTTCCAGTTGCCCTCACTTTGCCTCTAATAGAGCCCTCAAGCTGGAGCGCTTGGCAGTGTGCAACCCACTGGCAACTAAGCCCTCAACAAGAACGCCTCGGGACTAGGTGCAAAGGCAAGGCAGGAGTGGAGCTGAGGCCAGGAAGGCGCCAGTAGCATCTCCCAGTCTCGCGCAGCCCGCTCCTTTCTGGACTAGAAGCCTAGCCGCGAGGCAAGTTTGGGCAAGGCTCGCCCAGGGCAGAGCAGCCTCACGCCAGCACTCTGCCAGATCGAGCCTCTGAGCAGAGATGGATCTCTGCCGTACTGGAGGCGAACTCGGCTCCGCCAAAGCAGTGAATGCAGCCGCACACAGCAGGGCTGCCTTCTCTTCTCCCGAGGAGGCTCGCTTCCCGCATGCTGTCAACTAGGCTTCCAGGTGGGGCCCCCTGCGCCTCCCACAGGTCTTGGCTCAGGAGCTGCTTCCCTGAGCTGGGGCTGTGGACGGGAGCCCAGACACGCAGGGGCAGGCCCCAACCACCTGCACACGTCTCTACTGGGGAGGAGAGCACTAGGGAAATGACGTCTGTCAGGCACCTTCTGGGCGCTCCCGGAGTTTCCCTCCGGTGTGTGGGGCTGCAGACCCCAGCCAGGGGCCCTGTGAGCCTTGTACTTTCCGTGCTGTGCTGAGTCTGGGCGGTCAAGCAAACGCAAGAGGCGACTTGCAGTAGCCCTCCCTTTGCCTCTTATAGAGCCCTCACGGCTGGAGCGCTTGGCAGTGTGCAACCCACCGGCAACTAAGCCCTCCACAAGAACGCCTGGGGAGTAGCTGCAAAGGCAAGGCAGGACGGGAGCTGAGGCCAGGAAGGCCTCAGTAGCATCTCCCAGTCTCGCGCAGCCTGCTCCTTCCTGGACTGGAAGCCTAGCCGCGAGGCAAGTCTGGAAAAGGCTCGCCCAGGGCAGAGCAGCCTCACGCCAGCAACTCTGCCAGATCGGGCCTCTGAGCAGAGCTGGAGCTCTGCCGTAATGGAGGGGCACTCGGATCCGCCAAAGCAGTGATTGCAGCCGCACGCAGCTGGGCTGCCTCACCTTCTCCCAAGGAGGCTCGCTTCCCGCATGCTGTAAACTAGGCTTCCATCCGGGGCCCCCTGCGCCTCCCACAGTTCTTGGCTCAGGAGCTGCTTCCCTGAGCTGGGGCTGTGGACGGGAGCCCAGAAACGCAGGGGCAGGCCCTAACCACCTGCACACGTCTCTGCTCGGGAGGAGAGCACTAGGGAAATGACGTCTGTCAGGCACCTTCTGGACGCTCACCGAGTCAGCCTCCGCGTGTGTTGGACTGCAGACCCCAGGCAGGGGCCCTGTGAGCCTTGTCCTCTCCGTGCTGTTGCTGAGTCTGGGCGGTCAAGCAACCGCTGGAGGAGCCCTGCAGTTGCCCTCCCATTGCCTCTAATAGAGCCCTCACTCCTGGAGCGCTTGGCAGTGTGCAACCCACCGGCAACTAAGCCCTCCACAAGAACGCCTGGGGACTAGGTGCAAAGGCAAGGCAGGAGTGGAGCTGAGGCCAGGAAGGCGCCAGTAGCATCTCCCAGTCTCGCGCAGCCCGCTCCTTTCTGGACTGGAAGCCTAACGCGAGGCAAGTCTGGGCCAGGCTCGCCCAGGGCACAGCAGACTCACGCCAGCAACTCTGAGAGATCGGGCCTTTGAGCAGAGCTGGAGCTCTGCCCTACTGGAGGGGCACTCGGCTCCGCCAAAGTGCTGATTGCAGCCGCACGCAGCTCGGCTGCCTTCTCTTGTACTGAGGAGGCTCGCTTCCGGCATGCTGTAAACTAGGCTTCCCGGCGAGGGCGCCCCGCGCCTCCTACAGGTCTTAGCTGAGGAGCTGCTTCCCTGAGCTGGGGCTGTGGAAGGGAGTCCAGACACTCAAGGGAAGGCCCCAACCACCTGCACAAGTCTCTGCTGGGGAGGAGAGCACTAGGGAAATGACGTCTGTCAGGCACCTTCTGGGCGCTCACCGAGTCAGCTTCCGCGTGTGTGGGGCTGCAGACCCCAGCCAGGGACTCTGTGAGCCTTGTGCTCTCCGTGATGTGCTGAGTCTGGGGGGTCAAGTAACCATAAGAATAGACTTCCAGTTGCCCTCACTTTGCCTCTAATAGAGCCCTCAATCTGAAGTTCTTGGAAGTGTGCAACCCACCGGCAAGTAAGCCCTCCACAAGAACGCCTGGGGACTAGGTGCAAAGGTAAGGCAGGAGTGGAGCTGAGGCCAGGAAGGCGCCAGTAGCATCTCCCAGTCTCGCGCAGCCCGCTCCTTTCTGGATTGGAAGCCGAGCCTCGAGGCAAGTCTGGGCAAGGCTCGCCCAGGGCAGAGCAGCCTCACGCCAGCACTCTGCCAGATCGGGCCTCTGAGCAGAGCTGGAGCTCTGCCGTATTGGAGGCAAACTCGGCTCCGCCAAAGCAGTGAATGCAACCGCACACAGCAGGGCTGCCTTCTCTTCTCCCGAGGAGGCTTGCTTCCCGAATGCTGTAAACTAGCCTTCCAGGCGGGGCCCCCTGCGCCTCCCACAGGTCTTGGCTCATGAGTTGCTTCCCTGAGCTGGGGCTGTGGACGGGAGCCCAGACACGCAGGGGCAGGCCCCAACCACCTGCACACGTCTCTGCTGGGGAGGAGAGCACTAGGGAAATGACGTCTGTCAGGCAACTTCTGGGCGCTCCCTGAGTTCACCTCCGGTGTGTGGGGCTGCAGACCCCAGCCAGTGGCCCTGTGAGCCTTGTGCTCTCCGTGCTGTGCTGAGTCTGGGCATCAAGCAACCACTGGAGGAGCCCTGCAGTTGCCCTCCCATTACCACTAATATAGCCCTCACTGCTGGAGCGCTTGGCCGTGTGCAACCCACCGGCAACTAAGCCCTCCACCAGAAGGCCTGGGCACTAGGTGCAAAGGCAAGGCAGGAGTGGAGCTGAGGCCAGGAAGGCGCCAGTAGCATCTCCCAGTCTCGCGCAACCCGCTCCTTTCTGGACTGGAAGCCTAACGCGAGGCAAGTCTGGGCAAGGCTCGCCCAGGGCACAGCAGACTCACGCCAGCAACTCTGAGAGATCGGGCCTTTGAGCAGAGCTGGAGCTCTGCACTACTGGAGGGGCACTCGGCTCCGCCAAAGTACTGATTGCAGCGGCACGCAGCTCGGCTGCCTTCTCTTGTACTGAGGAGGCTCGCTTCCGGCATGCTGTAAACTAGGCTTCCCGGCGAGGGCGCCCCACGCCTCCTACAGGTCTTAGCTGAGGAGCTGCTTCCCTGAGCTGGGGCTGTGGAAGGGAGTCCAGTCACTCAAGGGAAGGCCCCAACCACCTGCACACGTCTCTGCTGGGGAGGAGAGCACTAGGGAAATGACGTCTGTCGGGCACCTTCTGGGCGCTCACCGAGTCAGCCTCCGCGTGTTGGGGCTGCAGACCCCAGCCAGGGACCCTGTGAGCCTTGTGCTCTCCGTGCTGTGCTGAGTCTGGGCGGTCAAGCAACCATAAGAATAGACTTCCAGTTGCCCTCACTTTGCCTCTAATAGAGACTTCACTGCTGGAGCGCTTGGCAGTGTGCAACCCACCGGCAACTAAGCCTTTCACAAGAACGCCTGGGGACTAGGTGCAAAGGCAAGGCAGGAGTGGAGCTGAGGCCAGGAAGGCGCCAGTAGCATCTCCCAGTCTCGCGCAGCCTGCTCCTTCCTGGACTGGAAGCCTAGCCGCAAGGCAAGTCTGGGCAAACTTGCCCTGGGCAGAGCAGCCTCACGCCAGCAACATTGCCAGATCGGGCCTCTTAGCAGAGCTAGATCTCTGCCGTACTGGAGGCGCACTTGGCTATGCCAAAGCATTGAATGCAGCCGCACACAGCAGGGCTGCCTTCTCTTCTCCGGAGGAGGCTCGCTTCCCGAATGCTGTAAACTAGGATTCCAGGTGGGGCCCCCTGTGCCTCCCACAGGTCTTGGCTCAGAGCTGCTTCCCTGAGCTGGGGCTGTGGATGGGAGCCCAGAAACGCAGGGGCAGGCCCCAACCACCTGCACACGTCTCTGCCTGGGAGGAGAGCACTACGGAAATGACGGCACTCAGGCACCTTCTGGGAGCTCCCGGACTTCACCTCCGTTGTGTGGGGCTGCAGACACCAGCCAGGGGCCCTATGAGCCTTGTGCTCTCCGTTCTGTGCTGAGTCTGGGCGGTCAAGCAACCGCTGGAGGAGCCCTGCAGTTGCCCTCCCATTGCCTCTAACAGAGCCCTCACTGCTGGAGCGCTTGGCAGTGTGCAACACACCGGCAACTAAGCCCTCCACAAGAACGCCTGGGGACTAGGTGCAAAGGCAAGGCAGGAGTGGAGCTGAGGCCAGGAAGGCGCCAGTAGCATCTCCCAGTTTCGCGCAGCCAGCTCCTTCCTGGACTGGAAGCCTAGCCGCGAGGCAAGTCTGGGCAAGGTTCGCCCAGGGCAGAGCAGCCTCACGCCAACAGCTCTGCCAGATCTGGCCTTGAGCATAGCTGGATCTCTGCCGTACTGGAGGGGCACTCGGCTCCGCCAAAGCAGTGATTGAACCGCACACAGCTGGGCTGCCTCCCCTTCTCCCAAGGAGGCTCGCTTCCCGCATGCTGTAAACTGGGCTTCCATGCGGGGACCCCATCGCCTCCCACAGGTCTTGGCTGAGGAGCTGCTTCCCTGAGGTGGGGCTGTGGACGGGAGCCCAGAAACGCAGGGTTAGGCCCCAACCACCTGCACATATCTCTGCTGGGGAGGAGAGCACTAGGGATATGACGTCTGTCAGGCACCTTCTGGGCGCTCACCGAGTCAGCCTCCGCGTGTGTTGGACTGCAGACCCCAGCCAGGGGCCCTGTGAGCCTTGTGCTCTCCGTGCTGTGCTGAGTCTGGGCGGTCAAGCAACCGCTGGAGGAGCCCTGAAGTTGCCCTCCCATTGCCTCTAATAGAGCGCTCACTGCTGGAGCGCTTGGCCGTGTGCAACCCACCGGCAACTAAGCCCTCCACAAGAACGCCTGGGGACTAGGTGCAAAGGCAAGGCAGGAGTGGAGCTGAGGCCAGGAAGGCGCCAGTAGCATCTCCCAGTCTCGCGCAGCCCCCTCCTTTCTGGACTGGAAGCCTAACGCGAGGCAAGACTGGGCAAGACTCGCCCAGGGCACAGCAGCCTCACGAAAGCAACTCTGAGAGATCGGGCCTTTGAGCAGAGCTGGAGCTCTGCCGTACTGGATGGGCACTCGGCTCCGCCAAAGTACTGATTGCAGCCGCACGCAGCTGGGCTGCCTTCTCTTTTACTGAGGAGGCTCGCTTCCGTCATGCTGTAAACTAGGCTTCCGGGCGGGGGCGCCCCGCGCCTCCTACAGGTCTTAGCTGACGAGCTGCTTCCCTGAGCTGGGGCTGTGGAAGGGAGTCCAGACACTCAAGGGCAGGCCCCAACCACCGGCACACGTCTCTGCTGGGGAGGAGAGCACTAGGGAAATGACATCTGTCAGGCACCTTCTGGGCGCTCCCGGAGTTTCCCTCCGGTGTGTGGGGCTGCAGACCCCAGCCAGGGGCCCTGTGAGCCTTGTGCTTTCCGTGCTGTGCTGAGTCTGGGCGGTCAAGCAACCGCTGGAGGAGCCCTGCAGTTGCCCTCCCTTTGCCTCTAATAGAGCCCTCACTGCTGGAGCGCTTGGCAGTGTGCAACACACCGGCTACTAAGCCCTTCAAAAGAACGCCTGGGGACTAGGTGCAAAGGCAAGGCAGGAGTGGAGCTGAGGCCAGGAAGGCGCCAGTAGCATCTCCCAGTCTCGCGCAGCCCGCTCCTTCCTGGACTGGAAGCTTATGTGTGAGGAAAGTCTGGGCAAGGCTTGCCCAGGGCAGAGCAGCCTCACGGCAGCATCTCTGCCAGATCGGGCCTCTGAGCAGAGCTGGAGCTCTGCCGTACTGGAGGCGCAATCAGCTCCGCCAAAGAAGTGAATACAGCCGCACACAGCAGGGCTGCCTTCTCTTCTCCGGAGGAGGCTCGCTTCCGCATGCTGTAAACTAGGCTTCCAGGCGGGGCCTCCTGCGCCTCCCACATATTTTGGCTCAGGAGCTGCTTCCCTGAGCTGGGGCTGTGGACGGGAGCTCAGACACGCAGGGGCAGGCCCCAACCACCTGCACACGTCTATGCCTGGGAGGAGAGCACTAGGGAAATGACGGCATTCAGGCACCTTCTGGGCGCTCCCGGAGTTCACCTCCGGTGTGTGGGGTTGCAGACCCCAGCCAGGGGCCCTGTGAGCCTTGTGCTCTCCGTGCTGTGCTGAGTCTGGGCGGTCAAGCAACCGCTGGAGGAGCCCTGCAGTTGCCCTCCCATTGCCTCTAATAGAGCCCTCACTGCTGGAGCGCTTGGCAGTGTGCAACCCACCAGCAACTAAGCCCTCCACAAGAACGCCTGGGGACTAGGTGCAAAGGCAAGGCAGGAGTGGAGCTGAGGCCAGGAAGGCGCCAGTAGCATTTCCCAGTCTCGCGCAGCCTGCTCCTTCCTGGACTGGAAGCCTAGCCGCGAGGCAAGTCTGGGCAAGGTTCGCCAGGTCAGAGCAGCCTCACGCCAGCAGCTCTGCCAGACCGGGCCTTGAGCACAGCTGGAGCTCTGCCTTACTGGAGGGGCACTCGGCTCCGCCAAAGCAGTGATTGCAGCCGCACACAGCGGGGCTGCCTGCCCTTCTCCCAAGGACGCTCGCTTCCCGCATTCTGTAAACTGGGCTTCCAGGCGAGGCCCCCTGTGCCTCCCACAGGTCTTCGCTGAGGAGCTGCTTCCCTGAGCTGGGGCTGTGGACGGGAGCCCAGACACGGAGGGCCAGGCCCCAACCACCTGCACATGTCTCTGCTGGGGAGGAGAGCACTAGGGAAATGACGTCTGTCAGGCACCTTCTGGGCGCTCACCGAGTCAGCCTCCACGTGTGTGGGGCTGTAGACCCCAGCCAGGGGCCCTGAGAGCCTTGTGCTCTCCGTGCTGTGCTGAGTCTGGGCGGTCAAGCAACCATAAGAATAGACTTCCAGTTGCCCTCACTTTGCCTCTAATAGAGCCCTCAAGCTGGAGCCCTTGGCAGTGTGCAACCCACCGGCAACTAAGCCCTCCAGAAGAACGCCTGGGGACTAGGTGCAAAGTCAAGGCAGCAGTGGAGCTGAGGCCAGGAAGGCGCCAGTAGCATCTCCCAGTCTCGCGCAGCCCGCTCCTTTCTGGACTGGAAGCCTATCCGCGAGGCAAGTCTGGTCAAGGCTCGCCAAGGGCAGAGCAGCCTTACGCCAGCACTCTGCCAGATCAGGCCTCTGAGCAGAGCTGGAGCTCTGCGGTACTGGAGGCGCACTCGGCTCCGCCCAAGCAGTGAATGCAGCCCCACGCATCTGGGCTGCCTCGTCTTCTCCCAAGGAGGCTCGTTTCCCACATGCGGTGCACTAGGCTTCCAGGAGGGTACGCCCCGCGCCTCCTACAGGTCTTAGCTGAGCAGCTGCTTCCCTGAGCTGGGGCTGTGGACGGGAGCCCAGACACGCAGGGTTAGGCCCCAACCACCTGCACACGTCTCTGCTGGGGAGGACAGCACTCGGGAAACGACGTCTGTCAGGCACCTTCTGGGCGCTCACCGAGTCAGCCTCCGCGTGTGTGGGGCTGCAGACCTCAGCCAGGGACTCTGTGAGCCTTGTGCTCTCCGTGCTGTGCTGAGTCTGGCCGTCAAGCAACCATAAGAATAGACTTCCAGTTGCCCTCACTTTGCCTCTAATAGAGCCCTCAATCTGAAGTTCTTGGAAGTGTGCAACCCACCGGCAACTAAGCCCTCCACAAGAACGCCTGGGGACTAGGTGCAAAGGTAAGGCAGGAGTGGAGCTGAGGCCAGGAAGGCGCCAGTAGCATCTCCCAGTCTCGCGCAGCCCGCTCCTTTCTGGATTGGAAGCCGAGCCTCGAGGCAAGTCTGGGCAAGGCTCGCCCAGGGCAGAGCAGCCTCACGCCAGCACTGCCAGATCGGGCCTCTGAGCAGAGCTGGAGCTCTGCCGTATTGGAGGAACACTCGGCTCCGCCAAAGCAGTGAATGCAGCCGCACACAGCAGGGCTGCCTTCTCTTCTCCCGAGGAGACTCGCTTCCCGCATGCTGTAAAGTAGCCTTCCAGGCGGGGCCCCCTGCCCCTCCCACAGGTCTTGGCTCATGAGTTGCTTCCCTGAGCTGGGGCTGTGGACGGGAGCCCAGACACGCAGGGGCAGGCCCCAACCACCTGCACACGTCTCTGTTGGGGAGGAGAGCACTAGGGAAATGAGGTCTGTCAGGCACCTTCTGGGCGCTCCCTGAGTTCACCTCCGGTGTGTGGGGCTGCAGACCCCAGCCAGTGGCCCTGTGAGCCTTGTGCTCTCCGTGCTGTGCTGAGTCTGGGCGGTCAAGCAACCACTGGAGGAGCCCTGCAGTTGCCCTCCCATTACCACTAATAGAGCCCTCACTGCTAGAGCGCTTGGCCGTGTGCAACCCACCGGCAACTATGCCCTCCACAAGAAGGCCTGGGGACTAGGTGCAAAGGCAAGGCAGGAGTGGAGCTGAGGCCAGGAAGGCGCCAGTAGCATCTCCCAGTCTCGCGCAGCCCCCTCCTTTCTGGACTGGAAGCCTAACGCGAGGCAAGTCTGGGCAAGGCTCGCCCAGGGCACAGCAGACTCACGCCAGCAACTCTGAGAGATCGGGCCTTTGAGCAGAGCTGGAGCTCTGCACTACTGGAGGGGCACTCGGCTCCGCCAAAGTACTGATTGCAGCCGCACGCAGCTCGGCTGCCTTCTCTTGTACTGAGGAGGCTCGCTTCCGGCATGCTGTAAACTAGGCTTCCCGGCGAGGGCGCCCCGCGCCTCCTACAGGTCTTAGCTGAGGAGCTGCTTCCCTGAGCTGGGGCTGTGGAAGGGAGTCCAGTCACTCAAGGGAAGGCCCCAACCACCTGCACACGTCTCTGCTGGGGATGAGAGCACTAGGGAAATGACGTCTGTCAGGCACCTTCTGGGCGCTCACCGAGTCAGCCTCCGCGTGTGTGGGGCTGCAGACCCCAGCCAGGGACCCTGTGAGCCTTGTGCTCTCCGTGCTGTGCTGAGTCTGGGCGGTCAAGCAACCATAAGAATAGACTTCCAGTTGCCCTCACTTTGCCTCTAATAGAGCCCTCAATCTGAAGATCTTGGAAGTGTGCAACCCACCGGCAACTAAGCCCTCCACAGGATCGCCTGGGGACTAGGTGCAAAGGCAAGGCAGGAGTGGAGCTTAGGCCAGGAAGGCGCCAGTAGCATCTCCCAGTCTCGCGCAGCCCACTCCTTTCTGGATTGGAAGCCGAGCCTCGAGGCAAGTCTGGGCAAGGTTCGCCCAGGGCAGAGCAGCCTCACGCCAGCACTCTGCCAGATCGGGCCTCTGAGCAGAGCTGGAGCTCTGCCGTACTGGAGGCGCACTCGGCTCTGCCAAAGCAGTGAATGCAGCCGCACACAGCAGGGCTGCCTTCTCTTCTCCGGAGGAGGCTCGCTTCCCGAATGCTGTAAACTAGGATTCCAGGTGGGGCCCCCTGTGCCTCCCACAGGTCTTGGCTCAGAGCTGCTACCCTGAGCTGGGGCTGTGGATGGGAGCCCAGAAACGCAGGGGCAGGCACCAACCACCTGGACACGTCTCTGCCTGGGAGGAGAGCACTACGGAAATGACGGCACTCAGGCACCTTCTGGGAGCTCCCGGAGTTCACCTCCGTTGTGTGGGGCTGCAGACACCAGCCAGGGGCCCTATGAGCCTTGTGCTCTCCATGCTGTGCTGAGTCTGGGCGGTCAAGCAACCGCTGGAGGAGCCCTGCAGTTGCCCTCCCATTGCCTCTAACAGAGCCCTCACTGCTGGAGCGCTTTGCAGTGTGCAACCCACCGGCAACTAAGCCCTCCACAAGAACGCCTGGGGACTAGGTGCAAAGGCAAGGCAGGAGTGGAGCTGAGGCCAGGAAGGCGCCAGTAGCATCTCCCAGTTTCGCGCAGCCAGCTCCTTCCTGGACTGGAAGCCTAGCCGCGAGGCAAGTCTGGGCAAGGTTCGCCCAGGGCAGAGCAGCCTCACGCCAACAGCTCTGCCAGATCTGGCCTTGAGCATAGCTGGAGCTCTGCCGTACTGGAGGGGCACTCGGCTCCGCCAAAGCAGTGATTGAACCGCACACAGCTGGGCTGCCTCCCCTTCTCCCCAGGAGGCTCGCTTCCCGCATGCTGTAAACTGAGCTTCCATGCGGGGACCCCTGCGCCTCCCACAGGTCTTGGCTGAGGAGCTGCTTCCCTGAGGTGGGGCTGTGGACGGGAGCCCAGAAACGCAGGGTTAGGCCCCAACCACCTGCACATATCTCTGCTGGGGAGGAGAGCACTAGGGAAATGACGTCTGTCAGGCACCTTCTGGGCGCTCACCGAGTCAGCCTCCGCGTGTGTTGGACTGCAGACCCCAGCCAGGGGCCCTGTGAGCCTTGTGCTCTCCGTGCTGTGCTGAGTCTGGGCGGTCAAGCAACCGCTGGAGGAGCCCTGAAGTTGCCCTCCCATTGCCTCTAATAGAGCGCTCACTGCTGGAGCTCTTGGCCGTGTGCAACCCACCGGCAACTAAGCCCTCCACAAGAACGCCTGGGGACTAGGTGCAAAGGCAAGGCAGGAGTGGAGCTGAGGCCAGGAAGGCGCCAGTAGCATCTCCCAGTCTCGCGCAGCCCCCTCCTTTCTGGACTGGAAGCCTAACGCGAGGCAAGTCTGGGCAAGACTCGCCCAGGGCACAGCAGCCTCACGAAAGCAACTCTGAGAGATCGGGCCTTTGAGCAGAGCTGGAGCTCTGCCGTACTGGATGGGCACTCGGCTCCGCCAAAGTACTGATTGCAGCCGCACGCAGCTGGGCTGCCTTCTCTTGTACTGAGGAGGCTCGCTTCCGTCATGCTGTAAACTAGGCTTCCGGGCGGGGGCGCCCCGCGCCTCCTACAGGTCTTAGCTGAGGAGCTGCTTCCCTGAGCTGGGGCTGTGGAAGGGAGTCCAGACACTCAAGGGCAGGCCCCAACCACCTGCACACGTCTCTGCTGGGGAGGAGAGCACTAGGGAAATGACATCTGTCAGGCACCTTCTGGGCGCTCCCGGAGTTTCCCTCCGGTGTGTGGGGCTGCAGACCCCAGCCAGGGGCCCTGTGAGCCTTGTGCTTTCCGTGCTGTGCTGAGTCTGGGCGGTCAAGAAACCGCTGGAGGAGCCCTGCAGTTGCCCTCCCTTTGCCTCTAATAGAGCCCTCACTGCTGGAGCGCTTGGCAGTGTGCAACACACCGGCTACCTAGCCCTTCAAAAGAACGCCAGGGGACTAGGTGCAAAGGCAAGGCAGGAGTGGAGCTGAGGCCAGGAAGGCGCCAGTAGCATCTCCCAGTCTCGCGCAGCCCGCTCCTTCCTGGACTGGAAGCCTATGTGTGAGAAAAGTCTGGGCAAGGCTTGCCCAGGGCAGAGCAGCATCACGGCAGCAACTCTGCCAGATCGGGCCTCTGAGCAGAGCTGGAGCTCTGCCGTACTGGAGGCGCAATCAGCTCCGCCAAAGCAGTGAATGCAGCCGCACACAGCAGGGCTGCCTTCTCTTCTCCGGAGGAGGCTCGCTTCCCGCATGCTGTAAACTAGGCTTCCAGGCGGGGCCTCCTGCGCCTCCCACATATTTTGGCTCAGGAGCTGCTTCCCTGAGCTGGGGCTGTGGACGGGAGTCCAGACACGCAGGGGCAGGCCCAAACCACCTGCACACGTCTCTGCTGGGGAGGAGAGCACTAGGGAAATGACGTCTGTCAGGCACCTTCTGGGCGCTCACCGAGTCAGCCTCCGCGTGTGTGGGGCTGCAGACCCCAGCCAGGGGCCCTGTGAGCCTTGTGCTCTCCGTGCTGTGCTGAGTCTGGGCGGTCAAGCAACCGCTGGAGGAGCCCTGCAGTTGCCCTCCCATTGCCTCTAATAGAGCCCTCACTGCTGGAGCGCTTGGCAGTGTGCAACCCACCGGCAACTAAGCCCTCCACAAGAACGCCTGGGGACTAGGTGCAAAGGCAAGGCAGGAGTGGAGCTTAGGCCAGGAAGGCGCCAGTAGCATCTCCCAGTCTCGCGCAGCCCACTCCTTTCTGGATTGGAAGCCGAGCCTCGAGGCAAGTCTGGGCAAGTTTCGCCCAGGGCAGAGCAGCCTCACGCCAGCAGTCTGCCAGATCGGGCCTCTGAGCAGAGCTGGAGCTCTGCCGTACTGGAGGCACACTAGGCTCCGCCAAAGCAGTGAATGCAGCCGCACACAGCAGGGCTGCCTTCTCTTCTCCCGAGGAGGCTTGCTTCCCGCATGCTGTAAACTAGCCTTCCAGTCGGGGCACGCTGCGCCTCCCACAGGTCTTGACTCAGGAGCTGCTTCCCTGAGCTGGGGCTGTGGACGGGAGCCCAGACACGCAGGGGCAGGCCCAAACCACCTGCACACGTCTCTGTAGGGGAGGAGAGCACTAGGGAAATGACGTCTGTCAGGCACCATCTGGGCGCTCCCTGAGTTCGCCTCCGGTGTGTGGGGCTGCAGACCCCAGCCAGGGGCCCTGTGAGCCTTGTGCTCTCCGTGCTGTGCTGAGTCTGGGCGGTCAAGCAACCGCACATGGAATCTTGAAGTTGCCCTCCCTTTGCCTCTAATAGAGCCTTCACTGCTGGAGCGCTTGGCAGTGTGCAACGCACCGGCAACTAAGCCTTTCACAAGAACGCCTGGGGACTAGGTGCAAAGGCAAGGCAGGAGTGGAGCTGAGGCCAGGAAGGCGCCAGTAGCATCTCCCAGTCTCGCGCAGCCTGCTCCTTCCTGGACTGGAAGCCTAGCCGCAAGGCAAGTCTGGGCAAACTTGCCCTGGGCAGAGCAGCCTCACGCCAGCAACATTGCCAGATCGGGCCTCTTAGCAGAGCTGGATCTCTGCCGTACTGGAGGCGCACTCGGCTCTGCCAAAGCAGTGAATGCAGCCGCACACAGCAGGGCTGCCTTCTCTTCTCCGGAGGAGGCTCGCTTCCCGAATGCTGTAAACTAGGATTCCAGGTGGGGCCCCCTGTGCCTCCCACAGGTCTTGGCTCAGAGCTGCTACCCTGAGCTGGGGCTGTGGATGGGAGCCCAGAAACGCAGGGGCAGGCCCCAACCACCTGGACACGTCTCTGCCTGGGAGGAGAGCACTACGGAAATGACGGCACTCAGGCACCTTCTGGGAGCTCCCGGAGTTCACCTCCGTTGTGTGGGGCTGCAGACCCCAGCCAGGGGCCCTATGAGCCTTGTGCTCTCCGTGCTGTGCTGAGCCTGGGCGGTCAACCAACCGCTGGAGGAGCCCTGCAGTTGCCCTCCCATTGCCTCTAACAGAGCCCTCACTGCTGGAGCGCTTGGCAGTGTGCAACCCACCGGCAACTAAGCCCTCCACAAGAACGCCTGGGGACTAGGTGCAAAGGCAAGGCAGGAGTGGAGCTGAGGCCAGGAAGGCGCCAGTAGCATCTCCCAGTTTCGCGCAGCCAGCTCCTTCCTGGACTGGAAGCCTAGCCGCGAGGCAAGTCTGGGCAAGGTTCACCCAGGGCAGAGCAGCCTCACGAAAGCAACTCTGAGAGATCGGGCCTTTGAGCAGAGCTGGAGCTCTGCCGTACTGGATGGGCACTCGGCTCCGCCAAAGTACTGATTGCAGCCGCACGCAGCTGGGCTGCCTTCTCTTGTACTGAGGAGGCTCGCTTCCGTCATGCTGTAAACTAGGCTTCCGGGCGGGGGCGCCCCGCGCCTCCTACAGGTCTTAGCTGAGGAGCTGCTTCCCTGAGCTGGGGCTGTGGAAGGGAGTCCAGACACTCAAGGGCAGGCCCCAACCACCTGCACACGTCTCTGCTGGGGAGGAGAGCACTAGGGAAATGACATCTGTCATGCACCTTCTGGGCGCTCCCGGAGTTTCCCTCCGGTGTGTGGGGCTGCAGACCCCAGCCAGGGGCGCCGTGAGCCTTGTGCTTTCCGTGCTGTGCTGAGTCTGGGCGGTCAAGCAACCGCTGGAGGAGCCCTGCAGTTGCCCTCCCATTGCCTCTAATAGAGCCCTCACTGCTGGAGCGCTTGGCAGTGTGCAACACACCGGCTACTAAGCCCTTCAAAAGAACGCCTGGGGACTAGGTGCAAAGGCAAGGCAGGAGTGGAGCTGAGGCCAGGAAGGCGCCAGTAGCATCTCCCAGTCTCGCGCAGCCCGCTCCTTCCTGGACTGGAAGCCTATGTGTGAGGAAAGTCTGGGCAAGGCTTGCCCAGGGCAGAGCAGCCTCACGGCAGCAACTCTGCCAGATCGGGCCTCTGAGCAGAGCTGGAGCTCTGCCGTACTGGAGGCGCAATCAGCTCCGCCAAAGCAGTGAATGCAGCCGCACACAGCAGGGCTGCCTTCTCTTCTCCGGAGGAGGCTCGCTTCCCTCATGCTGTAAACTAGGCTTCCAGGCGGGGCCCCCTGCGCCTCCCACAGGTCTTGGCTGAGGAGCTGCTTCCCTGAGCTGGGGCTGTGGACGGGAGCCCAGAAATGCAGGGGCAGGCCCTAACCACCTGCACACGTCTCTGCTGGGGAGGAGAGCACTAGGGAAATGACGTCTTTCAGGCACCTTCTGGGCGCTCACCGAGTCAGCCTCCGCGTGTGTGGGGCTGCAGACCCCAGCCAGTGGCCCTGTGATCCTTGTGCTCTCCGTGCTGTGCTGAGTCTCGGCGTTCAAGCAACCGCTGGAGGAGCCCTGCAGTTGCCCTCCCATTTCCTCTAATAGAGCCCACACTGCTGGAGCGCTTGGCAGTGTGCAACCCACCGGCAACTAAGCCTCCACAAGAACGCCTGGGGACTAGGTGCAAAGGCAAGGCAGGAGTGGAGCTGAGGCCAGGAAGGCGCCAGTAGCATCTCCCAGTCTCACGCAGCCTGCTCCTTTCTGGACTGGAAGCCTAACGTGAGGCAAGTCTGGGCAAGGCTCGCCCAGGGCAGAGCAGCCTCACGCCAGCAACTCTGCCAGATCGGGCCTCTGAGCAGAGCTGGAGCTCTGCCGTAATGGAGGGGCACTCGGATCCGCCAAAGCAGTGATTGCAGCCGCACGCAGCAGGGCTGCCTTCTCTTGTACTGAGGAGGCTCGCTTCCCGCATGCTGTAAACTAGGCTTTCAGGCGGGGCCACCTGCGCCTCCCACAGGTCTTGGCTCAGGAGCTGCTTCCCTGAGCTGGGGCTGTGGTCGGGAATCCAGACACGCAGGGGCAGGCCCAAACCACCTGCACATGTCTCTGCTGGGGAGGAGAGCACTAGGGAAATGACGTCTGTCAGGCACCGTCTGGGCGCTCACCGAGTCAGCCTCCGCGTGTGTGGGGCGGCAGACACCAGCCAGGGGCCCTGTGAGCCTTGTGCTCTCCGTGCTGTGCTGAGTCTGGGCGGTCAAGCAACCGCTGGAGGAGCCCTGCAGTTGCCCTCCCATTGCCTCTAATAGAGCCCTCACTGCTGGAGCACTTGGCAGTGTGCAACCCACCGGCAACTAAGCCCTCCACAAGAACGCCTGGGGACTAGGTGCAAAGGCAAGGCAGGAGTGGAGCTGAGGCCAGGAAGGCGCGAGTAGCATCTCCCAGTCTCGCGAAGCCCGCTCCTTTCTGGACTGGAAGCCTAACGCGAGGCAAGTCTGGGCAAGGCTCGCCCAGGGCACAGCAGCCTCACGCCAGCAACTATGAGAGATCGGGACTTTGAGCAGAGCTGGAGCTCTGCCGTACTGGAGGGGCACTCGGCTCCGCCAAAGTACTGATTCCAGCCGCACGCAGCTGGGCTGCCTTCTCTTGTACTGACGAGGCCCGATTCCGGCATGCTATAAACTGGGCTTCCAGGCGGGGGCGCCCCGCGCCTCCTACAGGTCTTAGCTGAGGAGCTGCTTCCCTGAGCTGGGGCTGTGGAAGGGAGTCCAGACAATCAAGGGCAGGCCCCAACCACCTGCACACGTCTCTCCTGGGGAGGAGAGCACTAGAGAAATGACGTCTGTCAGGCACCTTCTGGGCGCTCACCGAGTCAGCCTCCGCGTGTGTGGGGCTGCAGACCCCAGCCAGGGGCCCTGTGAGCCTTGTACTCTCCGTGCTGTGCTGAGTCTGGGCGGTCAAGCAACCGCTGGAGGAGCCCTGCAGTTGCCCTCCCATTGCCTCTAATAGAGCCCTCACTGCTGGAGTGCTTGGCAGTGTGCAACCCACCGGCAACTAAGTCCTCCACAAGAACGCCTGGGGACTAGGTGCAAAGGCAAGGCAGGAGTGGAGCTGAGGCCAGGAAGGCGCCAGGAGAATCTCCCAGTCTCGCGCAGCCTGCTCCTTCCTGGACTGGAAGCCTAGCCGCGAGGCAAGTCTGGTCAAGGCTCGCCCAGGGAAGAGCAGGCTCACGCCAGCAACTCTGCCAGATCGGGCCTCTGAGCAGAGCTGGAGCTCTGCCGTACTGGAGCCGCACTCGGCTCCGCCAAATCAGTGAATGCAGCCGCACACAGCAGGGCTGCCTTCTCTTCTCCCGAGGAGGCTCGCTTCCCGCATGCTGTAAACTAGTCTTCCAGGCGGGGCCACCTGCGCCTCCCACAGGTCTTGGCTCAGGAGCTGCTTCCCTGAGCTGGGGCTGTGGACGGGAGCCCAGACACGCAGGGGCAGGCCTCAAGCACCTGCACACGTCTCTGCTGTGGAGGAGAGCACTAGGGAAACGACGTCTGTCAGGCACCTTCTGGGCGCTCACCGAGTCAGTTTCCGCGTGTGTGGTGCTGCAGACCCCAGCCAGGGGCCCTGTGAGCCTTGGGCTCTCCGTGCTGTGCTGAGTCCGGGCGGTCAAGCAACCGCAAGAGGAAACTTGCAGATGCCCTCCCTTTGCCTCTAATAGAGCCCTCACTGCTGGAGCGCTTGGCAGTGTGCAACACACCGGCAACTAAGACGTCCACAAGAACGCCTGGGGACTAGGTGCAAAGGCAAGGCAGGAGTGGAGCTGAGGCCAGGAAGGCGCCAGTAGCATCTCCCAGTCTCGCGCAGCCCGCTCCTTTCTGGACAGGAAGCCTATGCGAGGCAAGTCTGGGCAAGGCTCGCCCAGGGCACAACAGCCTCAGGGAAGCAACTCTGCCAGATCGGGCCTTTGAGCAGAGCTGGAGCTCTGCCGTACTGGAAGGGCACTCGGCTCCGCCAAAGCAGTGATTGCAGCCGCACGCAGCTGGGCTGCCTTCTTTTCTACCGAGGAGGCTCGCTTCCCGCATGCTGTGCACTAGGCTTCCAGGCGGGGGCGCCCCGCTCCTCCTACAAGTCTTAGCTGAGGAGCTGCTTCCCTGAGCTGGGGCTGTGGACGGGAGCCCAGACACGCAGGGACAGGCCCAAACCACCTGCACACGTCTCTGCTGGGGAGGAGAGCACTAGGGAAATGACGTCTGTCAGGCACCTTCTGGGCGCTCACCGAGCCATCCTCCGCGTGTGTGGGGCTGCAGACCCCAGCCAGGAGCCCTGTGAGCCTTGTGCTGTGCGTGCTGTGCTGAGTCTGGGCGGTCAAGCAACCGCACAAGGAAACTTTAAGTTGCCCTCCCTTTGCCTCTAATAGAGCCCTCACTGCTGGAGCGCTTGGCAGTGTGCAACCCACCGGCAACTAAGCCTTTCACAAGAACGCCTGGGGACTAGGTGCAAAGGCAAGGCAGGAGTGGAGCTGAGGCCAGGAAGGCGCCAGTAGCATCTCCCAGTCTCGCGCAGCCCCCTCCTTCCTGGACTGGAAGCCTACCGCGAGGCAAGTCTGGGCAAGGCTCGCCCAGGGCAGAGCAGCCTCAGGCCAGCAACTCTGCCAGATCGGGTCTCTGAGCAGAGATGGAGCTCGGCCGTCCTGGAGGCGCACTCGGCTCCGCCAAAGCAGTGAATGCAGCCGCACACAGCAGGGCTGCCTTCTCTTCTCCCGAGGAGGCTCGCTTCCCGCATGCTGTAAACTAGGCTTCCAGGCGGGGCCCCCTGCGCCTACCACAGGTCTTGGCTCAGGAGCTGCTTCCCTGAGCTGGGGCTGTGGACGGGAGCCCAGACACGCAGGGGCAGGCCCCAACCACCTGCGCACGTCTCTGCTGGGGAGGTGAGCACTAGGGAAATGAGGTCTGTCAGGCACCTTCTGGGCGCTCCCGGAGTTCGTCTCCGGTGTGTGGGGCTGCAGACCCCAGCCAGGGGCCCTGTGAGCCTTGTGCTCTCCCTGCTGTGCGGAGTCTGTGCGGTCAAGTAACCGTAAGAATAGACTTCCAGTTGCCCTCACTTTGTCTCTAATAGAGCCCTCAACCTGGAGCGCTTGGCAGTGTGCAACCCACTGGCAACTAAGCCCTCCACAAGAACGCCTCGGGACTAGGTTCAAAGGCAAGGCAGGAGTGGAGCTGAGGCCAGGAAGGCGCCAGTAGCATCTCCCAGTCTCGCGCAGCCCGCTCCTTTCTGGACTAGAAGCCTAGCCGCGAGGCAAGTTTGGGCAAGGCTCGCCCAGGGCAGAGCAGCCTCACGCCAGCACTCTGCCAGATCGGGCCTCTGAGGAGAGATGGATCTCTGCCGTACTGGAGGCGAACTCGGCTCCAACAAAGCAGTGAATGCAGCCGCACACAGCAGGGCTGCCTTCTCTTCTCCCGAGGAGGCTCGCTTCCCGCATGCTGTAAACTAGGCTTCCAGGCGGGGCCCCCTGCGCCTCCCACAGGTCTTGGCTCAGGAGCTGCTTCCCTGAGCTGGGGCTGTGGACGGGAGCCCAGACACGCAGGGGCAGGCCCCAAGCACCGGCACACGTCTCTACTGGGGAGGAGAGCACTAGGGAAATGACGTCTGTCAGGCACCTTTTGGGCGCTCCCGGAGTTTCCCTCCGGTGTGTGGGGCTGCAGACCCCAGCCAGGGGCCCTGTGAGCCTTGTACTTTCCGTGCTGTGCTGAGTCTGGGCGGTCAAGCAAAAGCAAGAGGCGACTTGCAGTAGCCCTCCCTTTGCCTCTAATAGAGCCCTCACGGCTGGAGAGCTTGGCAGTGTGCAACCCACTGGCAACTAAGCCTTTCACAAGAACGCCTGGGGACTAGGTGCAAAGGCAAGGCAGGAGTGGAGCTGAGGCCAGGAAGGCGCCAGTAGCATCTCCCAGTCTCGCGAAGCCTGCTCCTTCCTGGACTGGAAGCCTAGCCGCGAGGCAAGTCTGGGCAAAGCTCGCCCTGGGCAGAGCAACCTCACGCCAGCAACTCTGCCAGATAGGGCCTCTGAGCAGAGCTGGAGCTCTGCCGTACTGGAGGGGCACTCGGCTCCGCCAAAGCAGTGATTGCAGCCGCACGCAGCTGGGCTGGCTCCTCTTCTCCCGAGGAGACTCGCTTCCTGCATGCTGTAAACTAGGCTTCCAGGCGGGGCCCCCTGCACCTCCCACAGGTCTTGGCTGAGGAGCTGCTTCCCTGAGCTGGGGCTGAGGACGCGAGCCCAGACACGCAGGGGCAGGCCCCAACCACCTGCACACGTCTCTGCTGGGGAGGAGAGCACTAGGGAAATGACGTCTGTCAGGCACCTTCTGGGCGCTCACCGAGTCAGCCTCCGCGTGTGTGGGGCTGCAGACCCCAGCCAGGGGCCCTGTGAGCCTTGTGCTCTCCGTGCTGTGCTGAGTCTGGGCGGTCAAGCAACCTCACATGGAATCTTGAAGTTGCCCTCCCTTTGCCTCTAATATAGCCCTCACTGCTGGAGCGCTTGGCAGTGTGCAACCCACCAGCAACTAAGCCCTCCACAAGAACACCTGGGGACTAGGTGCAAAGGCAAGGCAGGAGTGGAGCTGAGGCCAGGAAGGCGCCAGTAGCATTTCCCATTCTCGCGCAGCCTGCTCCTTCCTGGACTGGAAGACTAGCCGCGAGGCAAGTCTGGGCAAGTTTCGCCAGGGCAGAGCAGCCTCACGCCAGCAACTCTGCCAGACCGGGCGTTGAGCAGAGCTGGAGCTCTGCCTTACTGGAGGGGCACTCGGCTCCGCCAAAGCAGTGATTGCAGCCGCACACAGCTGGGCTGCCTCCCCTTCTCCCAAGGACGCTCGCTTCCCGCATGCTGTAAACTGGGCTTCCAGGCGGGTCCCCTGTGCCTCCCACAGGTCTTGGCTGAGGAGCTGCTTCCCTGAGCTGGGGCTGTGGACGGGAGCCCAGACACGCAGGCCCAGGCCCCAACCACCTGCACACGTCTCTGCTGGGGATGAGAGCACTAGGGAAATGACGTCTGTCAGGCACCTTCTGGGCGCTCAACGAGTCAGCCTCCGCGTGTGTGGGGCTGCAGACCCCAGCCAGGGGCCCTGTGAGCGTTGTGCTCTCCGTGCTGTGCTGAGTCAGGGCGGTCAAGCAACCGCTGGAGGAGCCCTGCAGTTGCCCTCCCATTGCCTCTAATAGAGCCCTCACTGCTGGAGCGCTTGGCAGTGTGCAACCCAACGGCAACTAAGCACTCCACAAGAACGCCTGGGGACTAGGTGCAAAGGCAAGGCAGGAGTGGAGCTGAGGCCAGGAAGGCGCCAGTAGCCTTTCCCAGTCTTACGCAGCCCGCTCCTTTCGGGACTGGAACCCTAACGTGCGGCAAGTCTGGGCAAGGCTCGCCCAGGGCAGAGCAGCCTCACGCCAGCAACTCTGCCAGATCGGGCCTCTGAGCAGAGCTGGAGCTCTGCCGTAATGGAGGGGCACTCGGCTCCGCCAAAGCAGTGAATGCAGCCGCACACAGCAGGGCTGCCTTCTCTTCTCCCGAGGAGCCTCACCTCCCGCATGCTGTAAACTAGGCTTCCAGGCGGGGCCACCTGCGCCTCACACATGTTTTGGCTCAGGAGCTGCTTCACTGAGCTGGGGCTGTGGACGGGAGTCCAGACAATCAAGGGCAGGCCCCAACCACCTGCACACGTCTCTGCTGGGGAGGAGAGCACTAGGGAAATGACGTCTGTCAGGCACCTTCTGGGCGCTCACCGAGTCAGCCTCCGCGTGTGTGGGGCTGCAGACCCCAGCCAGGGGCCCTGTGAGCCTTGTGCTCTCCGTGCTGTGCTGAGTCTGTGCGGTCAAGCAACCGCTGGACGAGCCCTGCAGTTGCCCTCCCATTGCCTCTAATAGAGCCCTCACTGCTGGAGCGCTTGGCAGTGTGCAACCCACCGGCAACTAAGCCCTCCACAAGAACGCCTGGGGACTAGGTGCAAAGGCAAGGCAGGAGTGGAGCTGAGGCCAGGAAGGCGACAGGAGCATCTCCCAGTCTCGCGCAGCCTGCTCCTTCCTGGACTGGAAGCCTAGCCGAGAGGCAAGTCTGGGCAAGGCTCGCCCAGGGCAGAGCAGCCTCACGCCAGCACTCTGCCAGATCGGGCCTCTGAGCAGAGCTGGAACTCTGCCTTAGTGGAGGCGCACTTGGCTCCGCCCAAGCAGTGATTGCAGGCACACGGGTCTGGGATGCCTCCTCCTCTCCCAAGGAGGCTCGCTTCCCGCATGATGTGCACTAGGTTTGTAGGCGGGGGCGCCCCGCACCTCCTACAGGTCTAGGCTGAGGACCTGCTTCCCTGAGCTGGGGCTGTGGACGGGAGCCGAGACACGTAGGGTCAGGCCCCAACCACCTGCACACATCTCTGCTGGGGAGGAGAGCACTAGGGAAATGACGTCTGTCAGGCACCTTCTGGGTGCTCACCGAGTCAGCCTCCGCGTGTGTGGGGCTGCAGACCCCAGCCAGGGGAACTGTGAGCCTTGTGCTCTCCGTGCTGTACTGAGTCTGGGCGGTCAAGCAACCCTAAGAATAGACTTCCAGTTGAACTCACTTTGCCTCTAATAGAGCCCTCACTGCTGGAGCGCTTGGCAGTGTGCAACCCACGGGCAATTAAGCCCTCCAGAAGAAAGCCTGGGGACTAGGTGCAAAGGCAAGGCAGGAGTGGAGCTGAGGCCAGGAAGGCGCCAGGAGCATCTCCCAGTATCGCGCAGGTTGCTCCTTCCTGGACTGGAAGCCTAGCCGCGAGGCAAGTCTGGGCAAGTTTCCCAGGGCAGAGCAGCCTCACGGCAGATACTCTGCCAGATCGGCCCTCTGAGCAGAGCTGGAGCTTTGCCGAGCTGGAGGCGCACTCGGCTCCGCCAAAGCAGTGAATGCAGCCGCACACAGCAGGGCTGCCTTCTCTTCTACCGAGGAGGCTCGCTTCCCAAATGCTGTAAACTAGGCTTAAAGTCGGGGCCCCCTGCGCCTTCCACATGTTTTGGCTCAGGAGCTGCTTCCCTGAGCTGGGGCTGTGGACGGGAGCCCAGACATGCAGGGGCAGGCCCAAACCACCTGCACACGTCTCTGCTAGGGAGGAGAGCACTAGGGAAATGACGTCTCTCAGGCACCTTCTGGGCGCTCACCGAGTCAGCCTCCGCGTGTGTGGGGCAGCAGACCCCAGCCAGGGACCCTGGGCGCCATGTGCTCTCCGTGCTGTGCTGAGTCTGGGCGGTCAAGCAACCGCTGGAGGAGCCCTGCAGTTGCCCTCCCATTGCCTCTAATAGAGCCCTCACTGCTGGAGCGCTTGGCAGTGTGCAACCCAACGGCAACTAAGCACTCCACAAGAACGCCTGGGGACTAGGTGCAAAGGCAAGGCAGGAGTGGAGCTGAGGCCAGGAAGGCGCCAGTAGCCTTTCCCAGTCTTACGCAGCCCGCTCCTTTCGGGACTGGAACCCTAACGTGCGGCAAGTCTGGGCAAGGCTCGCCCAGGGCAGAGCAGCCTCACGCCAGCAACTCTGCCAGATCGGGCCTCTGAGCAGAGCTGGAGCTCTGCCGTAATGGAGGGGCACTCGGCTCCGCCAAAGCAGTGAATGCAGCCGCACACAGCAGGGCTGCCTTCTCTTCTCCCGAGGAGCCTCACCTCCCGCATGCTGTAAACTAGGCTTCCAGGCGGGGCCACCTGCGCCTCACACATGTTTTGGCTCAGGAGCTGCTTCACTGAGCTGGGGCTGTGGACGGGAGTCCAGACAATCAAGGGCAGGCCCCAACCACCTGCACACGTCTCTGCTGGGGAGGAGAGCACTAGGGAAATGACGTCTGTCAGGCACCTTCTGGGCGCTCACCGAGTCAGCCTCCGCGTGTGTGGGGCTGCAGACCCCAGCCAGGGGCCCTGTGAGCCTTGTGCTCTCCGTGCTGTGCTGAGTCTGTGCGGTCAAGCAACCGCTGGACGAGCCCTGCAGTTGCCCTCCCATTGCCTCTAATAGAGCCCTCACTGCTGGAGCGCTTGGCAGTGTGCAACCCACCGGCAACTAAGCCCTCCACAAGAACGCCTGGGGACTAGGTGCAAAGGCAAGGCAGGAGTGGAGCTGAGGCCAGGAAGGCGACAGGAGCATCTCCCAGTCTCGCGCAGCCTGCTCCTTCCTGGACTGGAAGCCTAGCCGAGAGGCAAGTCTGGGCAAGGCTCGCCCAGGGCAGAGCAGCCTCACGCCAGCACTCTGCCAGATCGGGCCTCTGAGCAGAGCTGGAACTCTGCCTTAGTGGAGGCGCACTTGGCTCCGCCCAAGCAGTGATTGCAGGCACACGGGTCTGGGATGCCTCCTCCTCTCCCAAGGAGGCTCGCTTCCCGCATGATGTGCACTAGGTTTGTAGGCGGGGGCGCCCCGCACCTCCTACAGGTCTAGGCTGAGGACCTGCTTCCCTGAGCTGGGGCTGTGGACGGGAGCCGAGACACGTAGGGTCAGGCCCCAACCACCTGCACACATCTCTGCTGGGGAGGAGAGCACTAGGGAAATGACGTCTGTCAGGCACCTTCTGGGTGCTCACCGAGTCAGCCTCCGCGTGTGTGGGGCTGCAGACCCCAGCCAGGGGAACTGTGAGCCTTGTGCTCTCCGTGCTGTACTGAGTCTGGGCGGTCAAGCAACCCTAAGAATAGACTTCCAGTTGAACTCACTTTGCCTCTAATAGAGCCCTCACTGCTGGAGCGCTTGGCAGTGTGCAACCCACGGGCAATTAAGCCCTCCAGAAGAAAGCCTGGGGACTAGGTGCAAAGGCAAGGCAGGAGTGGAGCTGAGGCCAGGAAGGCGCCAGGAGCATCTCCCAGTATCGCGCAGGTTGCTCCTTCCTGGACTGGAAGCCTAGCCGCGAGGCAAGTCTGGGCAAGTTTCCCAGGGCAGAGCAGCCTCACGGCAGATACTCTGCCAGATCGGCCCTCTGAGCAGAGCTGGAGCTTTGCCGAGCTGGAGGCGCACTCGGCTCCGCCAAAGCAGTGAATGCAGCCGCACACAGCAGGGCTGCCTTCTCTTCTACCGAGGAGGCTCGCTTCCCAAATGCTGTAAACTAGGCTTAAAGTCGGGGCCCCCTGCGCCTTCCACATGTCTTGGCTCAGGAGCTGCTTCCCTGAGCTGGGGCTGTGGACGGGAGCCCAGACATGCAGGGGCAGGCCCAAACCACCTGCACACGTCTCTGCTAGGGAGGAGAGCACTAGGGAAATGACGTCTCTCAGGCACCTTCTGGGCGCTCACCGAGTCAGCCTCCGCGTGTGTGGGGCAGCAGACCCCAGCCAGGGACCCTGGGCGCCATGTGCTCTCCGTGCTGTGCTGAGTCTGGGCGGTCAAGTAACCGTAAGAATAGACTTCCAGTTGCCCTCACTTTGTCTCTAATAGAGCCCTCAACCTGGAGCGCTTGGCAGTGTGCAACCCACTGGCAACTAAGCCCTCCACAAGAACGCCTCGGGACTAGGTTCAAAGGCAAGGCAGGAGTGGAGCTGAGGCCAGGAAGGCGCCAGTAGCATCTCCCAGTCTCGCGCAGCCCGCTCCTTTCTGGACTAGAAGCCTAGCCGCGAGGCAAGTTTGGGCAAGGCTCGCCCAGGGCAGAGCAGCCTCACGCCAGCACTCTGCCAGATCGGGCCTCTGAGGAGAGATGGATCTCTGCCGTACTGGAGGCGAACTCGGCTCCAACAAAGCAGTGAATGCAGCCGCACACAGCAGGGCTGCCTTCTCTTCTCCCGAGGAGGCTCGCTTCCCGCATGCTGTAAACTAGGCTTCCAGGCGGGGCCCCCTGCGCCTCCCACAGGTCTTGGCTCAGGAGCTGCTTCCCTGAGCTGGGGCTGTGGACGGGAGCCCAGACACGCAGGGGCAGGCCCCAAGCACCGGCACACGTCTCTACTGGGGAGGAGAGCACTAGGGAAATGACGTCTGTCAGGCACCTTTTGGGCGCTCCCGGAGTTTCCCTCCGGTGTGTGGGGCTGCAGACCCCAGCCAGGGGCCCTGTGAGCCTTGTACTTTCCGTGCTGTGCTGAGTCTGGGCGGTCAAGCAAAAGCAAGAGGCGACTTGCAGTAGCCCTCCCTTTGCCTCTAATAGAGCCCTCACGGCTGGAGAGCTTGGCAGTGTGCAACCCACTGGCAACTAAGCCTTTCACAAGAACGCCTGGGGACTAGGTGCAAAGGCAAGGCAGGAGTGGAGCTGAGGCCAGGAAGGCGCCAGTAGCATCTCCCAGTCTCGCGAAGCCTGCTCCTTCCTGGACTGGAAGCCTAGCCGCGAGGCAAGTCTGGGCAAAGCTCGCCCTGGGCAGAGCAACCTCACGCCAGCAACTCTGCCAGATAGGGCCTCTGAGCAGAGCTGGAGCTCTGCCGTACTGGAGGGGCACTCGGCTCCGCCAAAGCAGTGATTGCTGCCGCACGCAGCTGGGCTGGCTCCTCTTCTCCCGAGGAGACTCGCTTCCTGCATGCTGTAAACTAGGCTTCCAGGCGGGGCCCCCTGCACCTCCCACAGGTCTTGGCTGAGGAGCTGCTTCCCTGAGCTGGGGCTGAGGACGCGAGCCCAGACACGCAGGGGCAGGCCCCAACCACCTGCACACGTCTCTGCTGGGGAGGAGAGCACTAGGGAAATGACGTCTGTCAGGCACCTTCTGGGCGCTCACCGAGTCAGCCTCCGCGTGTGTGGGGCTGCAGACCCCAGCCAGGGGCCCTGTGAGCCTTGTGCTCTCCGTGCTGTGCTGAGTCTGGGCGGTCAAGCAACCTCACATGGAATCTTGAAGTTGCCCTCCCTTTGCCTCTAATATAGCCCTCACTGCTGGAGCGCTTGGCAGTGTGCAACCCACCAGCAACTAAGCCCTCCACAAGAACACCTGGGGACTAGGTGCAAAGGCAAGGCAGGAGTGGAGCTGAGGCCAGGAAGGCGCCAGTAGCATTTCCCATTCTCGCGCAGCCTGCTCCTTCCTGGACTGGAAGACTAGCCGCGAGGCAAGTCTGGGCAAGGTTCGCCAGGGCAGAGCAGCCTCACGCCAGCAACTCTGCCAGACCGGGCGTTGAGCATAGCTGGAGCTCTGCCTTACTGGAGGGGCACTCGGCTCCGCCAAAGCAGTGATTGCAGCCGCACACAGCTGGGCTGCCTCCCCTTCTCCCAAGGACGCTCGCTTCCCGCATGCTGTAAACTGGGCTTCCAGGCGGGGCCCCCTGTGCCTCCCACAGGTCTTGGCTGAGGAGCTGCTTCCCTGAGCTGGGGCTGTGGACGGGAGCCCAGACACGCAGGCCCAGGCCCCAACCACCTGCACACGTCTCTGCTGGGGATGAGAGCACTAGGGAAATGACGTCTGTCAGGCACCTTCTGGGCGCTCAACGAGTCAGCCTCCGCGTGTGTGGGGCTGCAGACCCCAGCCAGGGGCCCTGTGAGCGTTGTGCTCTCCGTGCTGTGCTGAGTCAGGGCGGTCAAGCAACCGCTGGAGGAGCCCTGCAGTTGCCCTCCCATTGCCTCTAATAGAGCCCTCACTGCTGGAGCGCTTGGCAGTGTGCAACCCAACGGCAACTAAGCACTCCACAAGAAGGCCTGGGGACTAGGTGCAAAGGCAAGGCAGGAGTGGAGCTGAGGCCAGGAAGGCGCCAGTAGCCTTTCCCAGTCTTACGCAGCCCGCTCCTTTCGGGACTGGAACCCTAACGTGCGGCAAGTCTGGGCAAGGCTCGCCCAGGGCAGAGCAGCCTCACGCCAGCAACTCTGCCAGATCGGGCCTCTGAGCAGAGCTGGAGCTCTGCCGTAATGGAGGGGCACTCGGCTCCGCCAAAGCAGTGAATGCAGCCGCACACAGCAGGGCTGCCTTCTCTTCTCCCGAGGAGCCTCACCTCCCGCATGCTGTAAACTAGGCTTCCAGGCGGGGCCACCTGCGCCTCACACATGTTTTGGCTCAGGAGCTGCTTCACTGAGCTGGGGCTGTGGACGGGAGTCCAGACAATCAAGGGCAGGCCCCAACCACCTGCACACGTCTCTGCTGGGGAGGAGAGCACTAGGGAAATGACGTCTGTCAGGCACCTTCTGGGCGCTCACCGAGTCAGCCTCCGCGTGTGTGGGGCTGCAGACCCCAGCCAGGGGCCCTGTGAGCCTTGTGCTCTCCGTGCTGTGCTGAGTCTGTGCGGTCAAGCAACCGCTGGACGAGCCCTGCAGTTGCCCTCCCATTGCCTCTAATAGAGCCCTCACTGCTGGAGCGCTTGGCAGTGTGCAACCCACCGGCAACTAAGCCCTCCACAAGAACGCCTGGGGACTAGGTGCAAAGGCAAGGCAGGAGTGGAGCTGAGGCCAGGAAGGCGACAGGAGCATCTCCCAGTCTCGCGCAGCCTGCTCCTTCCTGGACTGGAAGCCTAGCCGAGAGGCAAGTCTGGGCAAGGCTCGCCCAGGGCAGAGCAGCCTCACGCCAGCACTCTGCCAGATCGGGCCTCTGAGCAGAGCTGGAACTCTGCCTTAGTGGAGGCGCACTTGGCTCCGCCCAAGCAGTGATTGCAGGCACACGGGTCTGGGATGCCTCCTCCTCTCCCAAGGAGGCTCGCTTCCCGCATGATGTGCACTAGGTTTGTAGGCGGGGGCGCCCCGCACCTCCTACAGGTCTAGGCTGAGGACCTGCTTCCCTGAGCTGGGGCTGTGGACGGGAGCCGAGACACGTAGGGTCAGGCCCCAACCACCTGCACACATCTCTGCTGGGGAGGAGAGCACTAGGGAAATGACGTCTGTCAGGCACCTTCTGGGTGCTCACCGAGTCAGCCTCCGCGTGTGTGGGGCTGCAGACCCCAGCCAGGGGAACTGTGAGCCTTGTGCTCTCCGTGCTGTACTGAGTCTGGGCGGTCAAGCAACCCTAAGAATAGACTTCCAGTTGAACTCACTTTGCCTCTAATAGAGCCCTCACTGCTGGAGCGCTTGGCAGTGTGCAACCCACGGGCAATTAAGCCCTCCAGAAGAAAGCCTGGGGACTAGGTGCAAAGGCAAGGCAGGAGTGGAGCTGAGGCCAGGAAGGTGCCAGGAGCATCTCCCAGTATCGCGCAGGTTGCTCCTTCCTGGACTGGAAGCCTAGCCGCGAGGCAAGTCTGGGCAAGTTTCCCAGGGCAGAGCAGCCTCACGGCAGATACTCTGCCAGATCGGCCCTCTGAGCAGAGCTGGAGCTTTGCCGAGCTGGAGGCGCACTCGGCTCCGCCAAAGCAGTGAATGCAGCCGCACACAGCAGGGCTGCCTTCTCTTCTACCGAGGAGGCTCGCTTCCCAAATGCTGTAAACTAGGCTTAAAGTCGGGGCCCCCTGCGCCTTCCACATGTCTTGGCTCAGGAGCTGCTTCCCTGAGCTGGGGCTGTGGACGGGAGCCCAGACATGCAGGGGCAGGCCCAAACCACCTGCACACGTCTCTGCTAGGGAGGAGAGCACTAGGGAAATGACGTCTCTCAGGCACCTTCTGGGCGCTCACCGAGTCAGCCTCCGCGTGTGTGGGGCAGCAGACCCCAGCCAGGGACCCTGGGCGCCATGTGCTCTCCGTGCTGTGCTGAGTCTGGGCGGTCAAGCAACAGCTGGAGGAGCCCTGCAGTTGCCCTCCCATTGCCTCTAATAGAGCCCTCACTGCTGGAGCGCTTGGCAGTGTGCAACCCACCGGCAACTAAGCCCTCCACAAGAACACCTGGGGACTAGGTGCAAAGGCAAGGCAGGAGTGGAGCTGAGGCCAGGAAGGCGCCAGTAGCATCTCCCAGTCTCGCGCAGCCTGCTCCTTCCTGGACTGGAAGCCTAGCCGCGAGGCAAGTTTGGGCAAGGCCCGCCCAGGGCAGAGCAGCCTCACGCCACCAACTCTGTAATATCGGGCCTCTGAGCAGAGGGGAAGCTCTGCCGTACTGGAGGCTCACTAGGTTCCGCCAAAGCAGTGAATGCAGCCGCACACAGCAGGGCTGCCTTCTCTTCTCCCGAGGAGGCTCGCTTCCCGCATGCTGTAAACTAGGCTTCCAGGCGGGGCCCCCTGCGCCTACCACAGGTCTTGGCTCAGGAGCTGCTTCCCTGAGCTGGGGCTGTGGACGGGAGCCCAGACACTCAGGGGCAGGCCCAAAAAACCTGCACACGTCTCGGCTGGGGAGGAGAGCACTAGGGAAATGACGTCTGTCAGGCACCTTCTGGGCGCTCACCGACTCAGCCTCCTCGTGTGTGGGGCTGCAGACCCCAACTAGGGGCCCTGTGAGCCTTGTGCTCTCCGTGCTGTGCTGAGTCTGGGCGGTCAAGCAACCGCTGGAGGAGCCCTGTAGTTGCCCTCCCATTGCATCTAATAGTGCCATCACTGCAGGAACGCTTAGCAGTGTGCAACCCACTGGCAACTAAGCCCTCCACAAGAACGCCTGGAGACTAAGTGCAAAGGTAAGGCAGGAGTGGAGATGAGGCCAGGAAGGCGCCAGTAGCATCTCGCAGTCTCACGCAGCCTGCACCTTCCTGGACTGGAAGCCTAACGTGAGGCAAGTCTGGGCAAGGCTCGCCCAGGGCAGAGCAGCCTCACGCCAGCAACTCTGCCAGATCGGGCCTCTGAGCAGAGCTGGAGCTCTGCCGTAATGGAGGGGCACTCGGATCCGCCAAAGCAATGATTGCAGCCGCACGTAGCTGAGCTGCCTCCCCTTCTCACAAGGAAGCTCGCTTCCCGCATGCTGTAAACTGGGCTGAAGGCGGGGCCCCCTGCTCCTCCCACAGGTCTTGGCTGAGGAGCTGCTTCCCTGAGGTGGGGCTGTGGACGGTAGCCCAGACACGCAGGGGCAGGCCCCAACCACCTGCACATGTCTCTGCTGGGGAGGAGAGCTCTAGGGAAATGACGTCTGTCAGGCACCTTCGGGGCGCTCACCGAGTCAGCCTCCGCGTGTGTGGGGCTGCAGACCCAAGCCAGGGGCCCTGTGAGCCTTGTGCTCTCCGTGCTGTGCTGAGTCTGGGCGGTCAAGCAACCGCTGGAGGAGCCCTGCAGTTGCCCTTCCATTGCCTCTAATAGAGCCCTCACTGCTGGAGCGCTTGGCAGTGTGCAACAAACCGGCAACTAAGCCCTCCACAAGAACGCCTGGGGACTAGGTGCAAAGGCAAGGCAGGAGTGGAGCTGAGGCCAGGAAGGCGCCAGTAGCATCTCCCAGTCTCGCGCAGCCTGCTCCTTCCTGGACTGGAAACCTAGCCCTGAGGCAAGTCTGGGCAAGGTTCGCCCTGGGCAGAGCAGCCTCACGCCTGCAGCTCTGCCAGATCTGGCCTTGAGCAGAGCTGGAGCTCTGCTCTACTGGAGGCACACTCGGCTCTGCCAAAGCAGTGAATGCAGCCGCACACAGCAGGGCTGCCTTCTCTTCTCCCGAGGAGGCTAGCTTCCCGCATGCTGTAAACTAGGCTTCCAGGCGGGGCCCCCTGCGCCTCCCAAAGGTCTTGGCTCAGGAGCTGCTTCCTTGAGCTGGGGCTGTGGACGGGAGCCCAGACACGCAGGGGCAGGCCCCAACCACCTGCACACGTCTCGGCTGGAGAGGAGAGCACTAGGGAAATGACGTCTGTCAGGTACCTTCTGGGCGCTCCCAGAGTTCAACTCCGGTGTGTGGGGCTGCAGACCCCAGCCAGGGGCCCTGTGAGCCTTGTGCTCTCCGAGCTGTGCTGAGTCTGGGCGGTCAAGCAACCGCTGGAGGAGCCCTGCAGTTGCCGTCCCATTGCCTCTAATAGAGCCCTCACTGCTGGTGCGCTTGGCAGTGTGCAACCCACCGGCAACTAAGGCCTCCACAAGAACGCCTGGGGACTAGGTGCAAAGGCAAGGCAGGAGTGGAGCTGAGGCCAGGAAGGCGCCAGTAGCATTTCCCAGTCTCACGCAGCCCGCTCCTTTCAGGACTGGAAGCCTAACGTGCGGCAAGTCTGGGCAAGGCTCGCCCAGGGCAGAGCAGCCTCACGCCAGCAACTCTGCCAGATCGGGCCTCTGAGCAGAGCTGGAGCTCTGCCGTAATGGAGGGGCACTCGGATCCGCCAAAGCAATGATTGCAGCCGCACGCAGCTGGGCTGCCTCCCCTTCTCACAAGGAAGCTCGCTTCCCGCATGCTGTAAACTGGGCTGCAGGCGGGACCCCCTGCTCCTCCCACAGGTCTTGGCTGAGGAGCTGCTTCCCTGAGGTGGGGCTGTGGACGGTAGCCCAGACACGCAGGGGCAGGCCCCAACCACCTGCACATGTCTCTGCTGGGGAGGAGAGCTCTAGGGAAATGACGTCTGTCAGGCACCTTCTGGGCGCTCACCGAGTCAGCCTCCGCGTGTGTGGGGCTGCAGACCCCAGCCAGGGGCCCTGTGAGCCTTGTGCTCTCCGTGCTGTGCTGAGTCTGGGCGGTCAAGCAACCGCTGGAGGAGCCCTGCAGTTGCCCTCCCATTGCCTCTAATAGAGCCCTCACTGCTGGAGCGCTTGGCAGTGTGCAACCCACCGGCAACTAAGCCCTCCACAAGAACGCCTGGGGACTAGGTGCAAAGGCAAGGCAGGAGTGGAGCTGAGGCCAGGAAGGCGCCAGTAGCATCTCCCAGTCTCGCGCAGCCTGCTCCTTCCTGGACTGGAAACCTAGCCGCGAGGCAAGTCTGGGCAAGGTTCGCCCTGGGCAGAGCAGCCTCACGCCTGCAGCTCTGCCAGATCTGGCCTTGAGCAGAGCTGGAGCTCTGCTGTACTGGAGGCACACTCGGCTCTGCCAAAGCAGTGAATGCAGCCGCACACAGCAGGGCTGCCTTCTCTTCTCCCGAGGAGGCTAGCTTCCCGCATGCTGTAAACTAGGCTTCCAGGCGGGGCCCCCTGCGCCTCCCAAAGGTCTTGGCTCAGGAGCTGCTTCCCTGAGCTGGGGCTGTGGACGGGAGCCCAGACACGCAGGGGCAGGCCCCAACCACCTGCACACGTCTCGGCTGGAGAGGAGAGCACTAGGGAAATGACGTCTGTCAGGTACCTTCTGGGCGCTCCCAGAGTTCAACTCCGGTGTGTGGGGCTGCAGACCCCAGCCAGGGGCCCTGTGAGCCTTGTGCTCTCCGTGCTGTGCTGAGTCTGGGCGGTCAAGCAACCGCTGGAGGAGCCCTGCAGTTGCCGTCCCATTGCCTCTAATAGAGCCCTCACTGCTGGTGCGCTTGGCAGTGTGCAACCCACCGGCAACTAAGCCCTCCACAAGAACGCCTGGGGACTAGGTGCAAAGGCAAGGCAGGAGTGGAGCTGAGGCCAGGAAGGCGCCAGTAGCATTTCCCAGTCTCACGCAGCCCGCTCCTTTCAGGACTGGAAGCCTAACGTGCGGCAAGTCTGGGCAAGGCTCGCCCAGGGCAGAGAAGCCTCACGCCAGCAACTCTGCCAAATCGGGCCACTGAGCAGAGCTGGAGCTCTGCCGTACTGGAGGCGCATTCGGCTCCGCCAAAGCAGTGAATGTAGCCGCACACAGCAGGGCTGCCTTCTCTTCTCCCGAGGAGGCTCTCTTCTCGCATGCTGTGCACTAGGCTTCCAGGCGGGGTAGCCCTGCGCCTCCTACAGGTCTTGGCTCAGGGCCTGATTCCCTGAGCTAGGGCTGTGGACGGGAGCCCAGACACGCAGGGGCAGGCCCTAACCACCTGCACACGTCTCTGCTGGGGAGGAGAGCACTAGGGAAATGACGTCTGTCAGGCACCTTCTGGGCGCTCACCGAGTCAGCCTCCGCGTGTGTGGGGCTGCAGACCCCAGCCAGTGGCCCTGTGATCCTTGTGCTCTCCGTGCTGTGCTGAGTCTCGGCGGTCAAGCAACCGTAAGAATAGACATCCAGTTGCCCTCACTTTGCCTCTAATAGAGCCCTCGCTGCTGGAGCGCTTGGCAGTGTGCAACCCACCGGCAACTAAGCCCTCCACAAGAACGCCTGGGGACTAGGTGCAAAGGCAAGGCAGGAGTGGAGCTGAGGCCAGGAAGGCGCCAGGAGCATCTCCCAGTCTCACGCAGCCCGCTCCTTTCTGGACTGGAAGCCTAACGTGAGGCAAGTCTGGGCAAGGCTCGCCCAGGGCAGAGCAGCCTCACGCCAGCAACTCTGCCAGATCGGGCCTCTGAGCAGAGCTGGAGCTCTGCCGTAATGGAGGGGCACTCGGATCCGCCAAAGCAATGATTGCAGCCGCTCGCAGCTGGGCTGCCTCCCCTTCTCACAAGGAAGTTTGCTTCCCGCATGCTGTAAACTGGGCTTGCAGGCGGGGCCCCCTGCTCATTCCACAAGTCTTGGCTCAGGAGCTGCTTCCCTGAGCTGGGGCTGTGGACGGGAGCCCAGACACGCAGGGACAGGCCCCAACCACCTGCACACGTCTCGGCTGGAGAGGAGAGCACTAGGGAAATGACGTCTGTCAGGTACCTTCTGGGTGCTCACCAAGTCAGCCTCCGGGTGTGTGGGGCTGCAGACCCCAGCCAGGGGCCCTGTGAGCCTTGGGCTCTCCGTGCTGTGCTGAGTCTGGGCGGTCAAGCAACCGCTGGAGGAGCCCTGCAGTTGCCCTCCCATTGCCTCTAATAGAGCCCTCACTGCTGGTGCGCTTGGCAGTGTGCAACCCACCGGCAACTAAGCCCTCCACAAGAACGCCTGGGGACTAGGTGCAAAGGAAAGGCAGGAGTGGAGCTGAGGCCAGGAAGGCGCCAGTAGCATCTCCCAGTCTCACGCAGCCCGCTCCTTTCAGGACTGGAAGCCTAACGTGCGGCAAGTCTAGGCAAGGCTCGCCCAGGGCAGAGCAGCCTCACGCCAGCAACTCTGCCAGATCGGGCCTCTGAGCAGAGCTGGAGCTCTGCCGTAATGGAGGGGCACTCGACTCCGCCAAAGCAGTGATTGCAGCCGCACGCAGCTGGGCTGGCTCCTCTTCTCCCAATGAGGCTCGCTTTCCGCATTCTGTAAACTAGGCTTCCAGGCGGGGCCCCTTGCGCCTCCCACAGGTCTTGGCTGAGGAGCTGCTTCCATGAGCTGGGGCTGTGGACGGGAGGCCAGATACGCAGGGGCAGGCCCTAACCACCTGCACACGTCTCTGCTGGGGAGGAGAGCACTAGGGAAATGACGTCTGTCATGCACCTTCTGGGCGCTCACCGAGTCAGCCTCCGCGTGTGTGGGGCTGCAGACCCCAGCCATTGGCCCTGTGATCCTTGTGCTCTCCGTGCTGTGCTAAGTCTAGGCGGTCAAGCAACCGTAAGAATAGACTTCCAGTTGCCCTCTCTTTGCCTCTAATAGAGCCCTCACTGCTGGAGCGCTTGGCAGTGTGCAACCCACCGGCAACTAAGCCCTCCACAAGAACGCCTGGGGACTAGGTGCAAAGGCAAGGCAGGAGTGGAGCTGAGGCCAGGAAGGGGCCAGTAGCATCTCCCAGTCTCACGCAGCCCGCTCCTTTCTGGACTGGAAGCCTAACGTGAGGCAAGTCTGGGCAAGGCTCGCCCAGGGCAGAGCAGCCTCACGCCAGCAACTCTGCCAGATCGGGCCTCTGAGCAGAGCTGGAGCTCTGCCGTAATGGAGGGGCACTCGGATCCGCCAAAGCAATGATTGCAGCCGCACGCAGCTGGGCTGCCTCCCCTTCTCACAAGGAAGTTTGCTTCCCGCATGCTGTAAACTGGGCTTGCAGGCGAAGCCCCCTGCTCCTCCCACAAGTCTTGGCTGAGGAGCTGCTTCCCTGAGGTGGGGCTGTGGACGGTTGCCCAGACACGCAGGGGCAGGCCCCAACCACCTGCACATGTCTCTGCTGGGGAGGAGAGCACTGGGGAAATGACGTCTGTCAGGCACCTTCTGGGCGCTCACCAAGTCAGCCTCCGGGTGTGTGGGGCTGCAGACCCCAGCCAGGGGCCCTGTGAGCCTTGTGCTCTCCGTGCTGTGCTGAGTCTGGGCGGTCAAGCAACCGCTGGAGGAGCCCTGCAGTTGCCCTCCCATTGCCTCTAATAGAGCCCACACTGCTGGAGCGCTTGACAGTGTGCAACCCACCGGCAACTAAGCCCTCCACAAGAACGCCTGGGGACTAGGTGCAAAGGCAAGGCAGGAGTGGAGCTGAGGCCAGGAAGGCGCCAGTAGCATCTCCCAGTCTCGCGCAGCCTGCTCCTTCCTGGACTGGAAACCTAGCCGCGAGGCAAGTCTGGGCAAGGTTCGCCCAGGGCAGAGCAGCCTCACGCCTGCAGCTCTGCCAGATCTGGCCTTGAGCAGAGCTGGAGCTCTGCTGTACTGGAGGCACACTCGGCTCTGCCAAAGCAGTGAATGCAGCCGCACACAGCAGGGCTGCCTTCTCTTCTCCCGAGGAGGCTAGCTTCCCGCATGCTGTAAACTAGGCTTCCAGGCGGGGCCCCCTGCGCCTCCCAAAGGTCTTGGCTCAGGAGCTGCTTCCCTGAGCTGGGGCTGTGGACGGGAGCCCAGACACGCAGGGGCAGGCCCCAACCACCTGCATACGTCTCGGCTGGAGAGTAGAGCACTAGGGAAATGACGTCTGTCAGGCACCTTCTGGGCGCTCCCAGAGTTCACCTCCAGTGTGTCGGGCTGCAGACCCCAGCCAGGGGCCCTGTGAGCCTTGTGCTCTCCGTGCTGTGCTGAGTCTGGGCGGTCAAGCAACCGCTGGAGGAGCCCTGCAGTTGCCCTCCCATTGCCTCTAATAGAGCCCTCACTGCTGGTGCGCTTGGCAGTGTGCAACCCACCGGCAACTAAGCCCTCCACATGAACGCCTGGGGACTAGGTGCAAAGGCAAGGCAGGAGTGGAGCTGAGGCCAGGAAGGCGCCAGTAGCATCTCCCAGTCTCACGCAGCCCGCTCCTTTCAGGACTGGAAGCCTAACGTGCGGCAACTCTGGGCAAGGCTCGCCCAGGGCACAGCAGACTCACGCCAGCAACTATGAGAGATCGGGCCTTTGAGCAGAGCTGGAGCTCTGCCATACTGGAGGGGCACTCGGCTCCGCCAAAGTACTGATTGCAGCCGCACGCAGCTGGGCTGCCTTCTCTTGTACTGAGGAGGCTCGCTTCCGGCATGCTATAAACTGGGGTTCCAGGCGGGGGAGCCCAACGACTCCTACAGGTCTTAGCTGAGGAGCTGCTTCCCTGAGCTGGGGCTGTGGACGAGAGTCCAGACACTCAAGGGCAGGCCCCAACCACCTGCACACGTCTCTGCTGGGGAGGAGAGCACTAGGGAAATGACGTCTGGCAGGCACCTTCTGGGCGCTCCCAGAGTTCCCCTCCGGTGTGTGGGGCTGCAGACCCCAGCCAGGGGCCCTGTGAGCCTTGTGCTTTCCGTGCTGTGCAGAGTCTGGGCGGTCAAGCAAACGCAAGAGGCGACTTGCAGTAGCCCTCCCTTTGCCTTTAATAGAGCCCTCACTGCTGGAGCGCTAGGCACCGTGCAACCCACCGGCAACTAAGCCTTTCACAAGAACGCCTGGGGACTAGGTGCAAAGGCAAGGCAGGAGTGGAGCTGAGGCCAGGAAATCGCCAGTAGCATCTCCCAGTCTCACGCAGACCGCTCCTATCTGGACTGGAAGCCTAACGTGCGGCAAGTCTGGGCAAGGCTCGCCCAGGGCAGAGCAGCCTCACGCCAGCAACTCTGCCAGATCGGGCCTCTGAGCAGAGCTGGAGCTCTGCCGTAATGGAGGCGCACTCGGCTCCGCCAAAGCAGTGAATGCAGCAGCACACAGCAGGGCTGCCTTCTCTTCTCCCGAGGAGGCTCGCTTCCCGCATGCTGTAAACGAGGCTTCAAGGCGGGGCCACCTGCGCCTCCCACATGTTTTGGCTCAGGAGCTGCTTCCCTGAGATGGGGCTGTGGACGGGAGTCCAGACACGCAGGGGCAGGCCCAAACCACCTGCACACGTCTCTGCTGGGGAGGAGAGCACTAGGGAAATGACGTCTGTCAGGCACCTTCTGGGCGCTCACCGAGTCAGCCTCCGCGTGTGTGGGGCTGCAGACCCCAGCCAGGGGCCCTGTGAGCCTTGTGCTCTCCGTGCTGTGCTGAGTCTGGGCGGTCAAGCAACCGCTGGAGGAGCCCTGCAGTTGCGCTCCCATTGCCTCTAATAGAGCCCACACTGTTGGAGCGCTTGGCAGTGTGAAACACACCGGCAACTAAGACGTCCACAAGAACGCCTGGGGACTAGGTGCAAAGGAAAGGCAGGAGTGGAGCTGAGGCCAGGAAGGCGCCAGTAGCATCTCCCAGTCTCGCGCAGCCCGCTCCTTTCTGGACAGGAATCCTACGCGAGGCAAGTCTGGGCAATGCTCGCCCAGGGCACAGCATCCTCACGCAAGCAACTCTGCCAGATCGGGCCTTTGGGCAGAGCTGGAGCTCTGCCGTACTGGAAGGGCACTCGGCTCCGCCCAAGCAGTGATTGCAGCCGCACGCAGCTGGGCTGCCTTCTCTTCTACCGAGGAGGCTCGCTTCCCGCATGCTGTAAGCTAGGCTTCCAGGCGGGGGCGCCCCGCCCCTCCTACAAGTCTTAGCTGAGGATCTGCTTCCCTGAGCTGGGGCTGTGGACGGGAGCTCAGACACGCAGGGGCAGGGCCCAACAACCTGCACACGTCTCTGCCTGGGAGGAGAGCACTAGGGAAATGACTGCACTCAGGCACCTTCTGGGCGCTCCCGGAGTTCACCTCTGGTGTGTGGGGCTGCAGACCCCAGCCAGGGTCCCTGTGAGCTTTGTGCTCTCCGTGCTGTGCTGAGTCTGGGCGGTCAAGCAACCGCTGGAGGAGCCCTGCAGTTGCCCTCCCATTGCCTCTAATAGAGCCCACACTGCTGGAGCGCTTGGCAGTGTGCAACCCACCGGCAACTAAGCCCTCCACAAGAACGCCTGGGGACTAGGTGCAAAGGCAAGGCAGAAGTGGAGCTGAGGCCAGGAAGGCGCCAGTAGCATCTCACACGCTCACGCAGCCCTCTCCATTCTGGACTGGAAGCCTAACGTGAGGAAAGTCTGGGCAAGGCTCGCCCAGGGCAGAGCAGCCTCACGCCAGCAACTCTGCCAGATCGGGCCTCTGAGCAGAGCTGGAGCTCTGCCGTAATGGAGGGGCACTCGGATCCGCCAAAGCAGTGATTGCAGACGCACGCAGCTGGGCTGCCTCCCCTTCTCCCAAGTAGGCTCTCTTCCCCCATGCTGTAAACTGGGCTTCCAGGCGGGGCCCCCTGCGCCTCCCACAGGTCTTGGCTGAGGAGCTGCTTCCCTGAGGTGGGGCTGTGGACGGTAGCCCAGACACGCAGGGGCAGGCCCCAACCACCTGCACATGTCTCTGCTGGGGAGGAGAGCACTAGGGAAATGATGTCTGTCAGGCACCATCTGGGCGCTCACCGAGTCAGCCTCCGCGTGTGTGGGGCTGCAGACCCCAGCCAGGGGCCCTGTGAGCCTTGTGCTCTCCGTGCTGTGCTGAGTCTGGGTGGTCAAGCAACCGCTGGAGGAGCCCTGCAGTTGCCCTCCCATTGCCTCTAATAGAGCCCACACTGCTGGAGCGCTTGGCAGTGTGCAACCCAGCGGCAACTAAGACGTCCACAAGAACGCCTGGGGACTAGGTGCAAAGGCAAGGCAGGAGTGGAGCTGAGGCCAGGAAGGCGCGAGTAGAATCTCCCAGTCTCGCGCAGCCCGCTCCTTTCTGGACAGGAAGCCTACGCGAGGCAAGTCTGGGCAAGGCTCGCCCAGGGCACAACAGCCTCAAGGAAGCAACTCTGCCAGATCGGGCCTTTGAGCAGAGCTGGAGCTCTGCCGTACTGGAAGGGCACTCGGCTCCGCCAAAGCAGTGATTGCAGCCGCACGCAGCGGGGCTGCCTTCTCTTCTACCGAGGAGGCTCGCTTCCCGCATGCTGTGCACTAGGCTTCCAGGCGGGGGCGCCCCGCTCCTCCTACAAGTCTTAGCTAAGGAGCTGCTTCCCTGAGCTGGGGCTGTGGAAGGGAGTCCAGACACTCAAGGGCAGGCCCCAGCCACCTGCACACGTCTCTGCTGGGGAGGAGAGCACTAGGGAAATGACGTCTGTCAGGCACCTTCTGGGTGCTCCCGGATTTCGCCTCTGGTGTGTGGGGCTGCAGACCCCAGCCAGGGGCCCTGTGAGCCTTGTGCTTTCCGTGCTGTTCTGAGTCTGGGCGGTCAAGCAAAACGCAAGAGGCGACTTGCAGTAGCCCTCCCTTGCCTCTAATAGAACCCTCACTGCTGGAGCGTTTGGCAGTGTGCAACACACCGGCTACTAAGCCCTCCACAAGAACGCCTGGGGACTAGGTGCAAAGGCAAGGCAGGAGTGGAGCTGAGGCCAGGAAGGCGCCAGTAGCATCTCCCAGTCTTGCACAGCATGCTCCTTCCTGGACTGGAAGCCTAGCCGCGAGGCAAGTCTGGGCAAGGCTCGCCCAGGGCAGAGCAGCCTCACGCCAGCAGCTCTGCCAGATCGGGCCTCTGAGCAGAGATGGAGCTCTGCCGTACTGGAGGCGCACTCGGCTCCGCCAAAGTAGTGAATTCAGCCACACGCAGCAGGGCTGCCTTCTCTTCTCCCGAGGAGGCTCGCTTCCCGCATGCTGTAAACTAGGCTTCCAGGCGGGGCCTCCTGCGCCTCCCACAGGTCTTGGCTCAGGAGCTGCTTCCCTGAGCTGGGGCTGTGTTCGGAAGCCCAGACACGCAGGGGCAGGCCCCAACCACCTGAACACGTCTCTGCTGGGGAGGAGAGCACTAGGGAAATGACGTCTGTCAGGCACCTTCTGGGCGCTCACCGAGTCAGCCTCCGCGTGTGTGGGGCTGCAGACCCCAGCCAGGGGCCCTGTGAGCCTTGTGCTCTCCGTGCTGTGCTGAGTCTGGGCGGTCAAGCAACCGCTGGAGGAGCCCTGCAGTTGCCCTCCCATTGCCTCTAATAGAGCCCTCACTGCTGGAGCGCTTGGCAGTGTGCAACCCACCGGCAACTAAGCCCTCCACAAGAACGCCTGGGGACTAGGTGCAAAGGCAAGGCATGAGTGGAGCTGAGGCCAGGATGGCGCCAGTAGCATCTCCCAGTCTCGCGCAGGGTGCTCCTTCCTGGACTAGAAGCCTAGCCGCGAGGCAAGTCTGGGCAAGGCTCGCCCAGGGCAGAGCAGCCTCACGCCAGCAGCTCTGCCAGATCGGGCCTCTGAGCAGAGATGGAGCTCTGCGTACTGGAGGCGCACTCGGCTCCGCCAAAGCAGTGAATTCAGCCGCACGCAGCAGGGCTGCCTTCTCTTCTCCCGAGGAGGCTCGCTTCCCGCATGCTGTAAACTAGGCTTCCAGGCGGGGCCCCCTGCGCCTCCCACAGGTCTTGGCTCAGGAGCTGCTTCCCTGAGCTGGGGCTGTGGATGGGAGCCCAGACACGCAGGGGCAGGCCCCAAGCACCGGCACACGTCTCTGCTGTGGAGGAGAGCACTAGGGAAATGACGTCTGTCAGGCACCTTCTGGGCACTCACCGAGTTAGTTTCCGCGTGTGTGGGGCTGCAAACCCCAGCCAGGGGCCCTGTGAGCCTTGGGCTCTCCGTGCTGTGCTGAGTCTGGGCGGTCAAGCAACCGCTGGAGGAGCCCTGCAGTTGCCCTCCCATTTCCTCTAATAGAGCCCTCACTGCTGGAGCGCTTGGCAGTGTGCAACCCACCGGCAACTAAGCCCTCCACAAGAACGCCTGGGGACTAGGTGCAAAGGCAAGGCAGGAGTGGAGCTGAGGACAGGAAGGCGCCAGTAGCATCTCCCAGTCTCGCGCAGCCCGCTCCTTCCTGGACTGGAAGCCTATGTGTGAGGCAAGTCTGGGCAGGGCTCGCCCAGGACAGAGCAGCCTAACGCCAGCAACTCTGTCAGATCGGGCCTCTGAGCAGAGCTGGAGCTCTGCCGTACTGGAGGCGCACTCGGCTCCGCCAAAGCAGTGAATGCAGCCGCACACAGCAGGGCTGCCTTCTCTACTCCGGAGGAGGCTCGCTTCCCGCATGCTGTAAACTAGGCTTCCAGGCAGGGCCCCCTGCGCCTCCCACAGGTCTTGGCTGAGGAGCTGCTTCCCTGAGCTGGGGCTGTGGACGGGAGCCCAGACACGCAGGGGCAGGCCCCAACCACCTGCACATGTCTCTGCTGGGGAGGAGAGCACTAGGGAAATGACGTCTGTCAGGCACCTTCTGGGCGCTCACCGCGTCAGCTTCCGCGTGGGTGGGGTTGCAGACCCCAGCCAGAGGTCCTGTGAGCCTTGTGCTCTCCGTGCTGTGCTGAGTCTGGGCGGTCAAGCAACCGCTGGAGGAGCCCTGCAGTTGCCCTCCCATTGCCTCTAATAGAGCCCTCACTGCTGGAGCGCTTGGCAGTGTGCAACCCACCGGCAACTAAGCCCTCCACAAGAACGCATGGGGACTAGGTGCAAAGGCAAGGCAGGAGTGGAGCTGAGGCCAGGAAGGCGCCAGTAGCATCTCCCAGTCTCGCGCAGCCTGCTCCTTCCTGGACTGGAAACCTATCCGCGAGGCAAGTCAGGGCAAGGTTCGCCCAGGGCAGAGCAGCCTCACGCCAGCAGCTCTTCCAGATCTGGCCTTGAGCAGAGCTGGAGCTCTGCTGTACTGGAGGCACACTCGGCTCCGCCAAAGCAGTGAATGCAGCCGCACACAGCAGGGCTGCCTTCTCTTCTCCCGAGGAGGCTCGCTTCCCGCATGCTGTAAACTAGGCTTCCACGCGGGGCCACCTGCGCCTCCCAAAGGTCTTGGCTCAGGATCTGCTTCCCTGAGCTGGGGCTGTGGACGGGAGCCCAGACACGCAGGGGCAGGCCCCAACCACCTGCACACGTCTCTGCTGGAGAGGAGAGCACTAGGGAAATGACGTCTGTCAGGCACCTTCTGGGCGCTCCCGGAGTTCAACTCCGGTGTGTGGGGCTGCAGACCCCAGCCAGGGGCCCTGTGAGCCTTCTGCTCTCCGTGCTGTGCAGAGTCTGGGCGGTCAAGCAACCGCTGGAGGAGCCCTGCAGTTGCCCTCCCATTGCCTCTAATAGAGCCCTCACTGCTGGAGCGCTTGACAGTGTGCAACCCACCGGCAACTAAGCCTTCCACAGAACGCCTGGGGACTAGGTGCAAAGGCAAGGCAGGAGTGGAGCTGAGGCCAGGAAGGCGCCAGTAGCATCTCCCAGTCTCACGCAGCCCGCTCCTTTCTGGACTGGAAGCCTAACGTGCGGCAAGTCTGGGCAAGGCTCGCCCAGGGCAGAGCAGCCTCACGCCAGCAACTCTGCCAGATCGGGCCTCTGAGCAGAGCTGGAGCTCTGCCGTAATGGAGGGGCACTCGACTCCGCCAAAGCAGTGATTGCAGCCGCACGCAGCTGGGCAGGCTCCCCTTCTCCCAATGAGGCTCGCTTTCCACATGCTGTAAACTAGGCTTCCAGGCGGGGCCCCCTGCGCCTCCCACAGGTCTTGGCTGAGGAGCTGCTTCCCTGAGCTGGGGCTATGGACGGGAGCCCAGAAACGCAGGGGCAGGCCCTAACCACCTGCACACGTCTCTGCTGGGGAGGAGAGCACTATGGAAATGACGTCTGTCAGGCACCTTCTGGGCGCTCACCGAGTCAGCCTCCGCGTGTGTGGGGCTGCAGACCCCAGCCAGTGGCCCTGTGATCCTTGTGCTATCCGTGCTGTGCTGAGTCTCGGCGGTCAAGCAACCGTAAGAATAGACTTCCAGTTGCCCTCACTTTGCCTCTAATAGAGCCCTCACTGCTGGAGCGCTTGGCAGTGTGCAACCCACCGGCAACTAAGCCCTCCACAAGAACGCCTGGGGACTAGGTGCAAAGGCAAGGCAGGAGTGGAGCTGAGGCCAGGAAGGCGCGAGTAGCATCTCCCAGTCTCGCGAAGCCCGCTCCTTTCTGGACTGGAAGCCTAACGCGAGGCAAGTCTGGGCAAGGCTCGCCCAGGGCACAGCAGCCTCACGCCAGCAACTATGAGAGATCGGGACTTTGAGCAGAGCTGGAGCTCTGCCGTACTGGAGGGGCACTCGGCTCCGCCAAAGTACTGATTCCAGCCGCACGCAGCTGGGCTGCCTTCTCTTGTACTGAGGAGGCTCGCTTCCGGCATGCTATAAACTGGGCTTCCAGGCGGTGGCGCCCCGCGCCTCCTACAGGTCTTAGCTGAGGAGCTGCTTCCCTGAGCTGGGGCTGTGGACGGGAGCCCAGACCCGCAGGGGCAGGCCCCAAGCACCTGCACACGTCTCTGCTGTGGAGGAGAGCACTAGGGAAACGACGTCTGTCAGGCACCTTCTGGTCGCTCACCGAGTCAGTTTCCGCGTGTGTGGTGCTGCAGACCCCAGCCAGGGGCCCTGTGAGCCTTGTGCTCTCCGTGCTGTGCTGAGTCTGGGCGGTCAAGCAACCGCAAGAGGAAACTTGCAGATGCCCTCCCTTTGCCTCTAATAGAGCCCTCACTGCTGGAGCGCTTGGCAGTGTGCAACCCACCGGCAACTAAGCCCTCCACAAGAATGCCTGGGGACTAGGTGCAAAGGCAAGGCAGGAGTGGAGCGGAGGCCAGGAAGGCGCGAGTAGCATCTCCCAGTCTCGCGCAGCCTGCTCCTTCCTGGACTGGAAGCCTATGTGTGAGGCAAGTCTGGGCAAGGCTTGCCCAGGACAGAGCAGCCTAACGCCAGCAACTCTGTCAGATCGGGCCTCTGAGCAGAGTTGGAGCTCTGCCGTACTGGAGGCGCACTCGGCTCTACCAAAGCAGTGAAAGCAGCTGAACACAGCAGGGCTGCCTTCTCTTCTCCGGAGGAGGCTCGCTTCCCGCATGCTGTAAACTAGGCTTCCAGGCGGGGCCACCTGCGCCTCCCACAGGTCTTGGCTGAGGAGCTGCTTCCCTGAGCTGGGGCTGTGGACGGGAGCTCAGACAGGCAGGGGCAGGGCCCAACCACCTGCACACGTCTCTGCCTAGGAGGAGAGCACTAGGGAAATGACGGCACTCAGGCAATTTCTGGGCGCTCCCGGATTTCATCTCCGGTGTATGGGGCTGCAGACCCCAGCCAGGGGCCCTGTGAGCCTTGTGCTTTCCGTGCTGTGCAGAGTCTGGGGGGTCTAGCAAATGCAAGAGGCGACTTGCAGTAGCCCTCCCTTTGCCTTTAATAGAGCCCTCACTGCTGGAGCGCTTGGCAGTGTGCTTCCCACCGGCAACTAAGCCTTTGACAAGAACGCCTGGGGACTAGGTGCAAAGGCAAGGCAGGAGTGTAGCTGAGGCCAGGAAGGCGCCAGTAGCATCTCCCAGTCTCACGCAGCCCGCTCCTATCTGGACTGGAAGACTAACGTGCGGCAAGTCTGGGCAAGGCTCGCCCAGGGCAGAGCAGCATCACGCCAGCAACTCTGCCAGATCGGGCCTCTGAGCAGAGCTGGAGCTCTGCCGTACTGGAGGCGCACTCGGCTACGCCAAAGCAGTGAATGCAGCCGCACACAGCAGGGCTGCCTTCTCTTCTCCCGAGGAGGCTCGCTTCCCGCATGCTGTAAACTAGGCTTCCAGGCTGGGCCCCCTGCGCCTCCCACAGGTCTTGGCTCAGGAGCTGCTTCCCTGAGCTGGGGATGTGGACGGGAGCCCAGACACGCAGGGGCAGGACCCAGGCACCAGCACACGTCTCTGCTGGGGAGGAGAGCACTAGGAAAATGACGTCTGTCAGGCACTTTCTGGGCGCTCACCGAGTCAGTTTCCACGTGTGTGGGGCTGCAGACCCCAGCCAGGGGCCCTCTGAGCCTTGGGCTCTCCGTGCTGTGCTGAGTCTGGGCGGTCAAGCAACCGCTGGAGGAGCCCTGCAGTTGCCCTCCCATTGCCTCTAATAGAGCCCTCACTGCTGGAGCGCTTGGCAGTGTGCAACCCACCGGCAACTAAGCCCTCCACAAGAACGCCTGGGGACTAGGTGCAAAGGCAAGGCAGGAGTGGAGCTGAGGCCAGGAAGGCGCCAGTAGCATCTCCCAGTCTCGCGCAGCCCGCTCCTTCCTGGACTGGAAGCCTATGTGTGAGGTAGGTCTGGGCAAGGCTCGCCCAGGACAGAGCAGCCTAACGCCAGCAACTCTGTCAGATCGGGCCTCTGAGCAGAGCTGGAGCTCTGCCGTACTGGAAGGGCACTCGGCTCCGCCAAAGCAGTGATTGCAGCCGCACGCATCTGGGCTGCCTTCTCTTCTACCGAGGAGGCTCTCTTCCCGCATGCTGTGCACTAGGCTTCTAGGCGGGGGCGCCCCGCTCCTCCTACAAGTCTTAGCTGAGGAGCTGCTTCCCTGAGCTGGGGCTGTGGAAGGGAGTCCAGACACTCAAGGGCAGGCCCCAACCACCTGCACACGTCTCTGCTGGGGAGGAGAGCACTAGGGAAATGACGTCTGTCAGGCACCTTCTGGGTGCTCCCGGAGTTCGCTTCCGGTGTGTGGGGCTGCAGACCCCAGCCAGGGGCCCTGTGAGCCTTGTGCTTTCCGTGCTGTGCTGAGTCTGGGCGGTCAAGCAAAACGCAAGAGGCGACTTGCAGTAGCGCTCCCTTTGCCTCTAATAGAGCCCTCACTGCTGGAGCGCTTGGCAGTGTGCAACACACCGGCAACTAAGCCCTCCACAAGAACGCCTGGGGACTAGGTGCAAAGGCAAGGCAGGAGTGGAGCTGAGGCCAGGAAAGCGCCAGTAGCATCTCCCAGTCTTGCACAGCATGCTCCTTCCTGGACTGGAAGACTAGCCGCGAGGCAAGTCTGGGCAAGGCTCGCCCAGGGCAGAGCAGCCTCACGCCAGCAGCTCTGCCAGATGGGGCCTCTGAGCAGAGATGGAGCTCTGCCGTACTGGAGGCCCACTCGGCTCCGCCAAAGCAGTGAATTCAGCCGCACGCAGCAGGGCTGCCTTCTCTTCTCCCGAGGAGGCTCGCTTCCCGCATGCTGTAAACTAGGCTTCCAGGCGGGGCCCCCTGCGCCTACCACAGGTCTTGGCTCAGGAGCTGCTTCCCTGAGCTGGGGCTGTGGACGGGAGCCCAGACACGCAGGGGCAGGCCCCAAGCACCGGCACACGTCTCTGCTGGGGAGGAGAGCACTAGGGAAATGACGTCTGTCAGGCACCTTCTGGGCGCTCACCGAGTCAGTTTCCGCGTGTGTGGGCCTGCAGACCCCAGCCAGGGGCCCTGTGAGCCTTGGGCTCTCCGTGCTGTGCTGAGTCTGGGCGGTCAAGCAACCGCTGGAGGAGCCCTGCAGTTGCCCTCCCATTGCCTCTAATAGAGCCCTCACTGCTGGAGCGCTTGGCAGTGTGCAACCCACCGGCAACTAAGCCCTCCACAAGAACGCCTGGGGACTAGGTGCAAAGGCAAGGCAGGAGTGGAGCTGAGGCCAGGAAGGCGCCAGTAGCATCTCCCAGTCTCGCGCAGCCCGCTCCTTCCTGGACTGGAAGCCTATGTGTGAGGCAAGTCTGGGCAAGGCTCGCCCAGGACAGAGCAGCCAAACGCCAGCAACTCTGTCAGATCGGGCCTCTGAGCAGAGCTGGAGCTCTGCCGTACTGGAGGCGCACTCGGCTCTGCCAAAGCAGTGAAAGCAGCTGCACACAGCAGGGCTGCCTTCTCTTCTCCGGAGGAGGCTCGCTTCCCGCATGCTGTAAACTAGGCTTCCAGGAGGGGCCACCTGCGCCTCCCACAGGTCTTGGCTGAGGAGCTGCTTCCCTGAGCTGGGGCTGTGGACGGGAGCTCAGACAGGCTGGGGCAGGGCCCAACCACCTGCACACGTCTCTGCCTGGGAGGAGAGCAATAGGGAAATGACGGCACTCAGGCAATTTCAGGGCGCTCCCGGATTTCATCTCCGGTGTATGGGGCTGCAGACCCCAGCCAGGGGCCCTGTGAGCCTTGTGCTCTCCGTGCTGTGCTGAGTCTGGGCGGTCAAGCAAAACGCAAGAGGCGACTTGCAGTAGCGCTCCCTTTGCCTCTAATAGAGCCCTCACTGCTGGAGCGCTTGGCAGTGTGCAACCCACCGGCAACTAAGCCCTCCACAAGAACGCCTGGGGACTAGGTGCAAAGGCAAGGAAGGAGAGGAGCTGAGGCCAGGAAAGCGCGAGTAGCATCTCCCAGTCTCGCGCAGCCTGCTCCTTCCTGGACTGGAAGCCTATGTGTGAGGCAAGTCTGGGCAAGGCTTGCCCAGGACAGAGCAGCCTAACGCCAGCAACTCTGTCAGATCGGGCCTCTGAGCAGAGTTGGAGCTCTGCCGTACTGGAGGCGCACTCGGCTCTGCCAAAGCAGTGAAAGCAGCTGCACACAGCAGGGCTGCCTTCTCTTCTCCGGAGGAGGCTCGCTTCCCGCATGCTGTAAACTAGGCTTCCAGGAGGGGCCACCTGCGCCTCCCACAGGTCTTGGCTGAGGAGCTGCTTCCCTGAGCTGGGGCTGTGGACGGGAGCTCAGACAGGCTGGGGCAGGGCCCAACCACCTGCACACGTCTCTGCCTGGGAGGAGAGCAATAGGGAAATGACGGCACTCAGGCAATTTCAGGGCGCTCCCGGAGTTCATCTCCGGTGTGTGGGGCTGCAGACCTCAGCCAGGGACCCTGTGAGCCTTGTGCTCTCCGTGCTGTGCTGAGTCTGGGCGGTCAAGCAACCGCTGGAGGAGCCCTGCAGTTGCCCTCCCATTGCCTCTAATAGAGCCCTCACTGCTGGAGCGCTTGGCAGTGTGCAACCCACGGGCAACTAAGCCCTCCACAAGAACGCCTGGGGACTAGGTGCAAAGGCAAGGCAGGAGTGGAGATGAGGCCAGGAAGGCGCCAGAAGCATCTCCCAGTCTCACGCAACCCGCTCCTTTCTGGACTGGAAGCCTAACGTGAGGCAATTCTGGGCAAGGCTCGCCCAGGGCAGAGCAGCCTCACGCCAGCAACTCTGCCAGATCAGGCTTCTGAGCAGTGTTGGAGCTCTGCCGTACTGGAAGCGCACTCGGCTCCGCCCAAGCAGTGAATGCAGCCGCACGCAGCCGGCCTGCCTTCTCTTCTCCCGAGGAGGCTCGCTTCCCGCATGCTGTAAACTTGGCTTCCAGGCGGGGCCCCCTGCGCCTCCCACAGGTCTTGGCTCAGGAACTCCTTCCCTGAGCTGGGGCTGTGGACGGGAGCCCAGACACGCAGGGGCAGGCCCCAACCACCTGCACACGTCTCTGCTGGGGAGGAGAGCACTAGCGAAATGACGTCTGTCAGGCACCTTCTGGGCGCTCACCGAGTCAGCATCCGCGTGTGTGGGGCTGCAGACCCCAGCCAGTGGCCCTGTGATCCTTGTGCTCTCCGTGCTGTGCTGAGTCTCGGCGGTCAAGCAACCGTAAGAATAGACTTCCAGTTGCCCTCACTTTGCCTCTAATAGAGCCCTCACTGCTGGAGCGCTTGGCAGTGTGCAACCCACCGGCAACTAAGCCCTCCACAAGAACGCCTGGGGACTAGGTACAAAGGCAAGGCAGGAGTGGACCTGAGGCCAGGAAGGCGCCAGTAGCATCTCCCAGTCTCGCGCAGCCCGCTCCTTTCTGGACTGGAAGCCTAACGCGAGGCAAGTCTGGGCAAGGCTCGCCCAGGGCACAGCAGCCTCACGCCAGCAACTATGAGAGATCGGGCCTTTGAGCAGAGCTGGAGCTCTGCCGCACTGGAGGGGCACTCGGCTCCGCCAAAGTACTGATTGCAGCCGCACGCAGCTGGGCTGCCTTCTCTTGTACTGAGGAGGCTCGCTTACGGCATGCTATAAACTGGGCTTCCAGGCGGGGGCGCCCCGCGCCTCCTACAGGTCATAGCTGTGGAGCTGCTTCCCTGAGCTGGGGCTGTGGAAGGGAGTCCAGACACTCAAGGGCAGGCCCCAACCACCTGCACACGTCTCTGCTGGGGAGGAGAGCACTAGGGAAATGACGTTTGGCAGGCACCTTCTGGGCGCTCCCAGAGTTCCCCTCCGGTGTGTGGGGCTGCAGACCCCAGCCAGGGGCCCGGTGAGCCTTGTGCTTTCCGTGCTGTGCAGAGTCTGGGCGGTCAAGCAAACGCAAGAGGCGACTTGCAGTAGCCCTCCCTTTGCCTTTAAAGGAGCCCTCACTGCTGGAGCGCTTGGCAGTGTGCAACCCACCGGCAACTAAGCCTTTCACAAGAACGCCTGGGGACTAGGTGCAAAGGCAAGGCAGGAGTGGAGCTGAGGCCAGGAAGGCGCCAGTAGCATCTCCCAGTCTCACGCAGCCCGCTCCTATCTGGACTGGAAGCCTAACGTGCGGCAAGTCTGGGCAAGGCTCGCCCAGGGCAGAGCAGCCTCACGCCAGCAACTCTGCCAGATCGGGCCTCTGAGCAGAGATGGAGCTCTGCCGTACTGGAGGCGCACTCGGCTCCGCCAAAGCAGTGAATTCAGCCGCAGGCAGCAGGGCTGCCTTCTCGTCTCCCGAGGAGGCTCGCTTCCCGCATGCTGTAAACTAGGCTTCCAGGGGGGGCCCCCTGCGCCTCCCACAGGTCTTGGCTCAGGAGCTGCTTCCCTGAGCTGGGGCTGTGGACGGGAGCCCAAACACGCAGGGGCAGGCCCCAAGCACCGGCACACGTCTCTGCTGGGGATGAGAGCACTAGGGAAATGACGTCTGTCAGGCACCTTCTGGGCGCTCACTGAGTCAGCCTCCGCGTGTGTGGGGCTGCAGACCCCTGCCAGGGGCCCTGTGAGCCTTGTGCTTTCCGTGCTGTGCAGAGTCTGGGCGGTCAAGCAAACGCAAGAGGCGACTTGCAGTAGCCCTCCCTTTGCCTCTAATAGAGCCCTCAATCTGGAGCGCTTGGCAGTGTGCAACCCACCGGCAACTAAGCCTTTCTCAAGAACGCCTGGGGACTAGGTGCAAAGGCAAGGCAGGAGTGGAGCTGAGGCCAGGAAGGCGCCAGTAGCATCTCCCAGTCTCACGCAGCTCGCTCCTATCTGGACTGGAAGCATAACGTGCGGCAAGTCTGGGCAAGGCTCGCCCAGGGAAGAGCAGCCTCACGCCAGCAACTCTGTCAGATCGGGCCTCTGAGCAGAGCTGGAGCTCTGCCGTACTGGAGGCGCACTCGGCTACGCCAAAGCAGTGAATGCAGCCGCACACAGCAGGGCTGCCTTCTCTTCTCCCGAGGAGGCTCGCTTCCCGCATGCTGTAAACTAGGCTTCCAGGCTGGGCCCCCTGCGCCTCCCACAGGTCTTGGCTCAGGAGCTGCTTCCCTGAGCTGGGGATGTGGACGGGAGCCCAGACACGCAGGGGCAGGACCCAGGCACCAGCACACGTCTCTGCTGGGGAGGAGAGCACTAGGAAAATGACGTCTGTCAGGCACTTTCTGGGCGCTCACCGAGTCAGTTTCCACGTGTGTGGGGCTGCAGACCCCAGCCAGGGGCCCTCTGAGCCTTGGGCTCTCCGTGCTGTGCTGAGTCTGGGCGGTCAAGCAACCGCTGGAGGAGCCCTGCAGTTGCCCTCCCATTGCCTCTAATAGAGCCCTCACTGCTGGAGCGCTTGGCAGTGTGCAACCCACCGGCAACTAAGCCCTCCACAAGAACGCCTGGGGACTAGGTGCAAAGGCAAGGCAGGAGTGGAGCTGAGGCCAGGAAGGCGCCAGTAGCATCTCCCAGTCTCGCGCAGCCCGCTCCTTCCTGGACTGGAAGCCTATGTGTGAGGTAGGTCTGGGCAAGGCTCGCCCAGGACAGAGCAGCCTAACGCCAGCAACTCTGTCAGATCGGGCCTCTGAGCAGAGCTGGAGCTCTGCCGTACTGGAAGGGCACTCGGCTCCGCCAAAGCAGTGATTGCAGCCGCACGCATCTGGGCTGCCTTCTCTTCTACCGAGGAGGCTCTCTTCCCGCATGCTGTGCACTAAGCTTCTAGGCGGGGGCGCCCCGCTCCTCCTACAAGTCTTAGCTGAGGAGCTGCTTCCCTGAGCTGGGGCTGTGGAAGGGAGTCCAGACACTCAAGGGCAGGCCCCAACCACCTGCACACGTCTCTGCTGGGGAGGAGAGCACTAGGGAAATGACGTCTGTCAGGCACCTTCTGGGTGCTCCCGGAGTTCGCTTCCGGTGTGTGGGGCTGCAGACCCCAGCCAGGGGCCCTGTGAGCCTTGTGCTTTCCGTGCTGTGCTGAGTCTGGGCGGTCAAGCAAAACGCAAGAGGCGACTTGCAGTAGCGCTCCCTTTGCCTCTAATAGAGCCCTCACTGCTGGAGCGCTTGGCAGTGTGCAACACACCGGCAACTAAGCCCTCCACAAGAACGCCTGGGGACTAGGTGCAAAGGCAAGGCAGGAGTGGAGCTGAGGCCAGGAAGGCGCCAGTAGCATCTCCCAGTCTTGCACAGCATGCTCCTTCCTGGACTGGAAGACTAGCCGCGAGGCAAGTCTGGGCAAGGCTCGCCCAGGGCAGAGCAGCCTCACGCCAGCAGCTCTGCCAGATGGGGCCTCTGAGCAGAGATGGAGCTCTGCCGTACTGGAGGCCCACTCGGCTCCGCCAAAGCAGTGAATTCAGCCGCACGCAGCAGGGCTGCCTTCTCTTCTCCCGAGGAGGCTCGCTTCCCGCATGCTGTAAACTAGGCTTCCAGGCGGGGCCCCCTGCGCCTACCACAGGTCTTGGCTCAGGAGCTGCTTCCCTGAGCTGGGGCTGTGGACGGGAGCCCAGACACGCAGGGGCAGGCCCCAAGCACCGGCACACGTCTCTGCTGGGGAGGAGAGCACTAGGGAAATGACGTCTGTCAGGCACCTTCTGGGCGCTCACCGAGTCAGTTTCCGCGTGTGTGGGCCTGCAGACCCCAGCCAGGGGCCCTGTGAGCCTTGGGCTCTCCGTGCTGTGCTGAGTCTGGGCGGTCAAGCAACCGCTGGAGGAGCCCTGCAGTTGCCCTCCCATTGCCTCTAATAGAGCCCTCACTGCTGGAGCGCTTGGCAGTGTGCAACCCACCGGCAACTAAGCCCTCCACAAGAACGCCTGGGGACTAGGTGCAAAGGCAAGGCAGGAGTGGAGCTGAGGCCAGGAAGGCGCCAGTAGCATCTCCCAGTCTCGCGCAGCCCGCTCCTTCCTGGACTGGAAGCCTATGTGTGAGGCAAGTCTGGGCAAGGCTCGCCCAGGACAGAGCAGCCAAACGCCAGCAACTCTGTCAGATCGGGCCTCTGAGCAGAGCTGGAGCTCTGCCGTAATGGAGGCGCACTCGACTCCGCCAAAGCAGTGATTGCAGCCGCACGCAGCTGGGCTGCCTTCTCTTGTACTGAGAAGGCTCGCTTACGGCATGCTATAAACTGGGCTTCCAGGCGGGGGAGCCCCGCGCCTCCTACAGGTCTTAGCTGAGGTGCTGCTTCCCTGAGCTGGGGCTGTGGAAGGGAGTCCAGACACTCAAGGGCAGGCCCCAACCACCTGCACACGTCTCTGCTGGGGAGGAGAGCACTAGGGAAATGACGTCTGGCAGGCACGTTCTGGGCGCTCCCAGAGTTCCCCTCCGGTGTGTGGGGCTGCAGACCCCAGCCAGGGGCCCTGTGAGCCTTGTGCTTTCCGTGCTGTGCAGAGTCTGGGCGGTCAAGCAAACGCAAGAGGCGACTTGCAGTAGCCCTGCCTTTGCCTCTAATAGAGCCCTCACGCCTGGAGCGCTTGGCAGTGTGCAACCCACCGGCAACTAAGCCGTTCACAAGAACGCCTGGGGACTAGGTGCAAAGGCAAGGCAGGAGTGGAGCTGAGGCCAGGAAGGCGCGAGTAGCATCTCCCAGTCTCGCGCAGCCCGCTCCTTCCTGGACTGGAAGCCTATGTGTGAGGCAAGTCTGGGCAAGGCTCGCCCAGGACAGAGCAGCCTCACGCCAGCAACTCTGCCAGATTGGGACTCTGAGCAGAGCTGGAGCTCTGCCATACTGGAGGCGCACTCGGCTCTGCCAAAGCAGTGAATGCAGCCTCACACAGCAGGGCTGCCTTCTCTTCTCCCGAGGAGGCTCGCTTCTTGCATGCTGTAAACTAGGCTTCCAGGCGGGGCCCCCTGCGCCTCCCACAGGTCTTGGCTCAGGAGCTGCTTCCCTGAGCTGGGGCTGTGGACGGGAGCCCAGACACGCAGGGGCAGGCCCAAACCACCTGCACACGTTTCTGCTGGGGAGGAGAGCACTAGGGAAATGACGTCTGTCAGGCACCTTCTGGGCGCTCACCGAGTCAGCCTCCGCGTGTGTGGGGCTGCAGACCCCAGCCAGGGGCCCTGTGAGCCTTGTGCTTTCCGTGCTGTGCTGAGTCTGGGCGGTCAAGCAACCGCTGGAGGAGCCCTGCAGTTGCCCTCCCATTGCCTCTAATAGAGCCTTCACTGCTGGTGCGCTTGGCAGTGTGCAACCCACAGGCAACTAAGCTTTTCACAAGAACGCCTGGGGACTAGGTGCAAAGGCAAGGCAGGAGTGGAGCTGAGGCCAGGAAGGCGCCAGTAGCATCTCCCAGTCTCGCGCAGCCTGCTCCTTCCTGGACTGGAAGCCTAGCCGCGAGGCAAGTCTGGGCAAAGCTCGCCCTGGGCAGAGCAGCCTCACGCCAGCAACTCTGCCAGATAGGGCCTCTGAGCAGAGCTGGAGCTCTGCCGTACTGGAGGGGCACTGGGCTCGGCCAAAGCAGTGATTGCAGCCGCACGCAGCTGGGCTGGCTCCTCTTCTCCCGAGGAGACTCGCTTCCTGCATGCTGTAAACTAGGCTTCCAGGCGGCGCTCCCTGCGCCTCCCACAGGTTTTGGCTCAGGAGCTGCTTCCCTGAGCTGGGGCTGTGGTCGGGAACCCAGATACGCAGGGTCAGGCCCCAACTACCTGCACACGTCTCTGCTCGGGAGGAGAGCACTAGGGAAATGACGTCTGTCAGGCACCTTCTGGGCGCTCACTGAGTCATCCTCCGCGTGTGTGGGGCTGCAGACCCCAGCCAGGGGCCCTGTGAGCCTTGTGATCTCCGTGCTGTGCTGAGTCTGGGCGGTCAAGCAACCGCTGGAGGAGCCCTGCAATGCCCTCCCATTGCCTCTAATAGAGCCCTCACTGGTGGAGCGCTTGGCAGTGTGCAACACACCAGCAACTAAGCCCTCCACAAGAAAGCCTGGGGACTAGGTGCAAAGGCAAGGCAGGAGTGGAGCTGAGGCCAGGAAGGCGCCAGGAGCATCTCCCAGTCTCGTGCAGCCCGCTCCTTTCTGGACTGGAAGCCCAGCCTCGACGCAAGTCTGGGCAAGGCTCGCCCAGGTCAGAGCAGCCTCACGCCAGCACTCTGCCAGATCGGGCCTCTGAGCAGAGCTGGAGCTCTGCCGTACTGGAGGCGCACTCGGCTCCGCCAAAGCAGTGAATGCAGCCGCACACAGCAGGGCTTCCTCCTCTTGTCCCGAGGAGGCTCGCTTCCCGCATGCTGTAAACTAGGCTTCCAGGCGGCGCTCCCTGCGCCTCCCACAGGTCTTGGCTCAGGAGCTGCTTCCCTGAGCTGGGGCTGTGGACGGGAGCCCAGACACGCAGGGGCAGGCCCCAACCACCTGCACACATCTCTGGTGGGGAGGAGAGCACTAGGGAAATGACGTCTGTCAGGCACATTCTGGGCGCTCACTGAGTCAGCCTCCGCGTGTGTGGGGCTGCAGACCCTAGCCAGGGGCCCTGTGAGCCTTGTGCTCTCCGTGCTGTGCTGAGTCTGGGCGGTCAAGCAACCGCTGGAGAAGCCCTACAGTTGCCCTCCCATTGCCTCTAATAGAGCCCTCACTGCTGGAGAGCTTGGCAGTGTGCAACCCACCGGCAACTAAGCCCTCCACAAGAACGCCTGGGGACTAGGTGCAAAGGCAAGGCAGGAGTGGAGCTGAGGCCAGGAAGGCTCCAGTAGCATCTCCCAGTCTCGCGCAGCCCGCTGCTTTCTGGACTTTAAGCCGAGCCTCGAGTCAAGTCTGGGCAAGGCTCGCCCAAGCCAGAGCAGCCTCACGCCAGCACTCTGCCAGATCGGGCCTCTGAGCAGAGCTGGAGCTCTGCCGTACTGGAGGCACACTCGGCTCCGCCAAAGCAGTGAATGCAGCCGCACACAGCAGGGCTGCCTTCTCTTCTCCCGAGGAGGCTCGCTTCCCGCATGCTGTAAACTAGGCTTCCAGGAGGGGCCCCCTGCGCCTCCCACAGGTCTTGGCTCAGGAGCTGCTTCCCTGAGCTGGCGCTGTGGACGGTAGCCCAGACACACAGGGGCAGGCCCCAACCACCTGCACATGTCTCTGTTGGGGAGGAGAGCACTAGGGAAATGACGTCTGTCAGGCACCTTCTGGGCGCTCACTGAGTCAGCCTCCGCGTGTGTGGGGCTGCAGACCCCTGCCAGGGGCCCTGTGAGCCTTGTGCTTTCCGTGCTGTGCAGAGTCTGGGCGGTCAAGCAAACGCAAGAGGCGACTTGCAGTAGCCCTCCCTTTGCCTCTAATAGAGCCCTCAATCTGGAGCGCTTGGCAGTGTGCAACCCACCGGCAACTAAGCCTTTCTCAAGAACGCCTGGGGACTAGGTGCAAAGGCAAGGCAGGAGTGGAGCTGAGGCCAGGAAGGCGCCAGTAGCATCTCCCAGTCTCACGCAGCTCGCTCCTATCTGGACTGGAAGCATAACGTGCGGCAAGTCTGGGCAAGGCTCGCCCAGGGCAGAGCAGCCTCACGCCAGCAACTCTGCCAGATCGGGCCTCTGAGCAGAGCTGGAGCTCTGCCGTAATGGAGGGGCACTCGGATCCGCCAAAGCAGTGATTGCAGCCGCACGCAGCTGGGCTGCCTCACCTTCTCCCAAGGAGGCTCGAATCCCGCATGCTGTAAACTAGGCTTCCAGGCGGGGCCCCCTGGGCCTCCCACAGGTCTTGGCTCAGCAGCTGCTTCCCTGAGCTGGGGCTGTGGACGGGAGCCCAGATACGCAGGGGCAGGCCCCACCCACCTGCCCACGTCTCTGCAGGGAAGGAGAGCACTAGGGAAATGACGTCTGTCAGGCACCTTCTGGGCGCTCACCCAGTCAGCCTCCGCGTGTGTGGGGCTGCAGACCCCAGCCAGGGTTCCTGTGAGCCTTGTGCTCTCCGTGCTGTGCTGAGTCTGGGCGGTCAAGCAACCGCTGGAGGAGCCCTGCAGTTGCCCTCCCATTGCCTCCAATAGAGTACTCACTGCTGGAGCGTTTGGCAGTGTGCAACCTACCGGCAACTAAGACCTCCACAAGAACGCCTGGGGACTAGGTGCAAAGGCAAGGCAGAAGTGGAGCTGAGGCCAGGAAGGCGCCAGTAGCATCTCCCAGGCTCGCGCAGCCTGCTCCTTCCTGGACTGGAAGCCTATGTGCGAGGCAAGTCTGGGCAAGGCTCGCCCAGGACAGAGCAGCCTAACGCCAACAACTCTGCCAAATCGGGCCTCTGAGCAGAGCTGGAGCTCTGCCGAACTGGAGGCGAACTTGGCTCAGCCAAAGCAGTAAATGCAGCCGCACGCAGCCAGGCTGCCTTCTCTTCTCCCGAGGAGGCTCGCTTCCCGCATGCTGTAAACTAGGCTTCCAGGTGGGGCCCCCCGCGCCTCCCACAGGTCTTGACTCAGGAGCTGCTTCCCTGAGCTGAGGCTGTGGACGGGAGCTCAGACACGCAGGGGCAGGCCCCACCCACCTGCCCACGTCTCTGCAGGGAAGGAGAGCACTAGGGAAATGACGTCTGTCAGGCACCTTCTTGGCGCTCCCGGAGTTCGTCTCCGGTGTGTGGGGCTGCAGACCCCAGCCAGGGGCCCTGTGAGCCTTGTGCTCTCCGTGCTGTGCTGAGTCTGGGCGGTCAAGTAACTGTAAGAATAGACTTCCAGTTGCCCTCACTTTGCCTCTAATAGAGCCCTCAAGCTGGAGCGCTTGGCAGTGTGCAACCCACTGGCAACTAAGCCCTCCACAAGAACGCCTCGGGACTAGGTGCAAAGGCAAGGCAGGAGTGGAGCTGAGGCCAGGAAGGCGCCAGTAGCATCTCCCAGTCTCGCGCAGCCCGCTCCTTTCTGGACTAGAAACCTAGCCGCGAGGCAAGTTTGGGCAAGGCTCGCCCAAGGCAGAGCAGCCTCACGCCAGTACTCTGCCAGATCGGGCCTCTGAGCAGAGATGGATCTCTGCCGTACTGGAGGCGAACTCGGCTCCGCCAAAGCAGGGAATGCAGCCGCACACAGCAGGGCTGCCTTCTCTTCTCCCGAGGAGGCTCGCTTCCCGCATGCTGTAAACTAGGCTTCCAGGCGGGGCCCCCTGCGCCTCCCACAGGTCTTGGCTCAGGAGCTGCTTCCCTGAGCTGGGGCTGTGGACGGGAGCCCAGACACGCAGGGGCAGGCCCCAACCACCTGCACACGTCTCTACTGGGGAGGAGAGCACTAGGGAAATGACGTCTGTCAGGCACCTTCTGGGTACTCCCGGAGTTTCCCTCCGGTGTGTGGGGCTGCAGACCCCAGCCAGGGGCCCTGTGAGCCTTGTACTTTCCGTGCTGTGCTGAGTCTGGGCGGTCAAGCAAACGCAAGAGGCGACTTGCAGTAGCCCTCCCTTTGCCTCTAATAGAGCCCTCACGGCTGGAGCGCTTGGCAGTGTGCAACCCACTGGCAACTAAGCCCTCCACAAGAAAGCCTCGGGACTAGGTGCAAAGGCAAGGCAGGAGTGGAGCTGAGGCCAGGAAGGCGCCAGTAGCATCTCCCAGTCTCGCGCAGCCCGCTCCTTTCTGGACTGGAAGCCTAGCCTCGACGCAAGTCTGGGCAAGGCTCGCCCAGGTCAGAGCAGCCTCACGCCAGCACTCTGCCAGATCGGGCCTCTGAGCAGAGCTGGAGCTCTGCCGTACTGGAGGCGCACTCGGCTCCGCCAAAGCAGTGAATGCAGCCGCACACAGCAGGGCTTCCTCCTCTTCTCCCGAGGAGGCTCGCTTCCCGCATGCTGTAAACTAGGCTTCCAGGCGGCGCTCCCTGCGCCTCCCACAGGTCTTGGCTCAGGAGCTGCTTCCCTGAGCTGGGGCTGTGGACGGGAGCCCAGACACGCAGGGGCAGGCCCCAACCACCTGCACACGTCTCTGGTGGGGAGGAGAGCACTAGGGAAATGACGTCTGTCAGGCACCTTCTGGGCGCTCACTGAGTCAGCCTCCGCGTGTGTGGGGCTGCAGACCCTAGCCAGGGGCCCTGTGAGCCTTGTGCTCTCCGTGCTGTGCTGAGTCTGGGCGGTCAAGCAACCGCTGGAGAAGCCCTACAGTTGCCCTCCCATTGCCTCTAATAGAGCCCTCACTGCTGGAGAGCTTGGCAGTGTGCAACCCACCGGCAACTAAGCCCTCCACAAGAACGCCTGGGGACTAGGTGCAAAGGCAAGGCAGGAGTGGAGCTGAGGCCAGGAAGGCTCCAGTAGCATCTCCCAGTCTCGCGCAGCCCGCTGCTTTCTGGACTTTAAGCCGAGCCTCGAGTCAAGTCTGGGCAAGGCTCGCCCAAGCCAGAGCAGCCTCACGCCAGCACTCTGCCAGATCGGGCCTCTGAGCAGAGCTGGAGCTCTGCCGTACTGGAGGCACACTCGGCTCCGCCAAAGCAGTGAATGCAGCCGCACACAGCAGCGCTGCCTTCTCTTCTCCCGAGGAGGCTCGCTTCCCGCATGCTGTAAACTAGGCTTCCAGGAGGGGCCCCCTGCGCCTCCCACAGGTCTTGGCTCAGGAGCTGCTTCCCTGAGCTGGCGCTGTGGACGGTAGCCCAGACACACAGGGGCAGGCCCCAACCACCTGCACATGTCTCTGTTGGGGAGGAGAGCACTAGGGAAATGACGTCTGTCAGGCACCTTCTGGGCGCTCACTGAGTCAGCCTCCGCGTGTGTGGGGCTGCAGACCCCTGCCAGGGGCCCTGTGAGCCTTGTGCTTTCCGTGCTGTGCAGAGTCTGGGCTGTCAAGCAAACGCAAGAGGCGACTTGCAGTAGCCCTCCCTTTGCCTCTAATAGAGCCCTCAATCTGGAGCGCTTGGCAGTGTGCAACCCACCGGCAACTAAGCCTTTCTCAAGAACGCCTGGGGACTAGGTGCAAAGGCAAGGCAGGAGTGGAGCTGAGGCCAGGAAGGCGCCAGTAGCATCTCCCAGTCTCACGCAGCTCGCTCCTATCTGGACTGGAAGCATAACGTGCGGCAAGTCTGGGCAAGGCTCGCCCAGGGCAGAGCAGCCTCACGCCAGCAACTCTGCCAGATCGGGCCTCTGAGCAGAGCTGGAGCTCTGCCGTAATGGAGGGGCACTCGGATCCGCCAAAGCAGTGATTGCAGCCGCACGCAGCTGGGCTGCCTCACCTTCTCCCAAGGAGGCTCGAATCCCGCATGCTGTAAACTAGGCTTCCAGGCGGGGCCCCCTGGGCCTCCCACAGGTCTTGGCTCAGCAGCTGCTTCCCTGAGCTGGGGCTGTGGACGGGAGCCCAGATACGCAGGGGCAGGCCCCACCCACCTGCCCACGTCTCTGCAGGGAAGGAGAGCACTAGGGAAATGACGTCTGTCAGGCACCTTCTGGGCGCTCACCCAGTCAGCCTCCGCGTGTGTGGGGCTGCAGACCCAAGCCAGGGTTCCTGTGAGCCTTGTGCTCTCCGTGCTGTGCTGAGTCTGGGCGGTCAAGCAACCGCTGGAGGAGCCCTGCAGTTGCCCTCCCATTGCCTCCAATAGAGTACTCACTGCTGGAGCGTTTGGCAGTGTGCAACCTACCGGCAACTAAGACCTCCACGAGAACGCCTGGGGACTAGGTGCAAAGGCAAGGCAGAAGTGGAGCTGAGGCCAGGAAGGCGCCAGTAGCATCTCCCAGGCTCGCGCAGCCTGCTCCTTCCTGGACTGGAAGCCTATGTGCGAGGCAAGTCTGGGCAAGGCTCGCCCAGGACAGAGCAGCCTAACGCCAACAACTCTGCCAAATCGGGCCTCTGAGCAGAGCTGGAGCTCTGCCGAACTGGAGGCGAACTTGGCTCAGCCAAAGCAGTAAATGCAGCCGCACGCAGCCAGGCTGCCTTCTCTTCTCCCGAGGAGGCTCGCTTCCCGCATGCTGTAAACTAGGCTTCCAGGTGGGGCCCCCCGCGCCTCCCACAGGTCTTGACTCAGGAGCTGCTTCCCTGAGCTGAGGCTGTGGACGGGAGCTCAGACACGCAGGGGCAGGCCCCACCCACCTGCCCACGTCTCTGCAGGGAAGGAGAGCACTAGGGAAATGACGTCTGTCAGGCACCTTCTTGGCGCTCCCGGAGTTCGTCTCCGGTGTGTGGGGCTGCAGACCCCAGCCAGGGGCCCTGTGAGCCTTGTGCTCTCCGTGCTGTGCTGAGTCTGGGCGGTCAAGTAACTGTAAGAATAGACTTCCAGTTGCCCTCACTTTGCCTCTAATAGAGCCCTCAAGCTGGAGCGCTTGGCAGTGTGCAACCCACTGGCAACTAAGCCCTCCACAAGAACGCCTCGGGACTAGGTGCAAAGGCAAGGCAGGAGTGGAGCTGAGGCCAGGAAGGCGCCAGTAGCATCTCCCAGTCTCGCGCAGCCCGCTCCTTTCTGGACTAGAAACCTAGCCGCGAGGCAAGTTTGGGCAAGGCTCGCCCAAGGCAGAGCAGCCTCACGCCAGCACTCTGCCAGATCGGGCCTCTGAGCAGAGATGGATCTCTGCCGTACTGGAGGCGAACTCGGCTCCGCCAAAGCAGGGAATGCAGCCGCACACAGCAGGGCTGCCTTCTCTTCTCCCGAGGAGGCTCGCTTCCCGCATGCTGTAAACTAGGCTTCCAGGCGGGGCCCCCTGCGCCTCCCACAGGTCTTGGCTCAGGAGCTGCTTCCCTGAGCTGGGGCTGTGGACGGGAGCCCAGACACGCAGGGGCAGGCCCCAACCACCTGCACACGTCTCTACTGGGGAGGAGAGCACTAGGGAAATGACGTCTGTCAGGCACCTTCTGGGTACTCCCGGAGTTTCCCTCCGGTGTGTGGGGCTGCAGACCCCAGCCAGGGGCCCTGTGAGCCTTGTACTTTCCGTGCTGTGCTGAGTCTGGGCGGTCAAGCAAACGCAAGAGGCGACTTGCAGTAGCCCTCCCTTTGCCTCTAATAGAGCCCTCACGGCTGGAGCGCTTGGCAGTGTGCAACCCACTGGCAACTAAGCCCTCCACAAGAACGCCTGGGGACTAGGTGCAAAGGCAAGGCAGGAGTGGAGCTGAGGCCAGGAAGGCGCCAGGAGCATCTCCCAGTCTCGCGCAGCCCGCTCCTTTCTGGACTGGAAGCCCAGCCTCGACGCAAGTCTGGGCAAGGCTCGCCCAGGTCAGAGCAGCCTCACGCCAGCACTCTGCCAGATCGGGCCTCTGAGAAGAGCTGGAGCTCTGACGTACTGGAGGCGCACTCGGCTCCGCCAAAGCAGTGAATGCAGCCGCACACAGCAGGGCTTCCTCCTCCTCTCCCGAGGAGGCTCGCTTCCCGCATGCTGTAAACTAGGCTTCCAGGCGGCGCTCCCTGCGCCTCCCACAGGTCTTGGCTCAGGAGCTGCTTCCCTGAGCTGGGGCTGTGGACGGGAGCCCAGACACGCAGGGGCAGGCCCCAACCACCTGCACACGTCTCTGATGGGGAGGAGAGCACTAGGGAAATGACGTCTGTCAGGCACCTTCTGGGCGCTCACTGAGTCAGCCTCCGCGTGTGTGGGGCTGCAGACCCTAGCCAGGGGCCCTGTGAGCCTTGTGCTCTCCGTGCTGTGCTGAGTCTGGGCGGTCAAGCAACCGCTGGAGGAGCCCTACAGTTGCCCTCCCATTGCCTCTAATAGAGCCCTCACTGCTGGAGCGCTTGGCAGTGTGCAACCCACCGGCAACTAAGCCCTCCACAAGAACGCCTGGGGACTAGGTGCAAAGGCAAGGCAGGAGTGGAGCTGAGGCCAGGAAGGCGCCAGTAGCATCTCCCAGTCTCGCGCAGCCCGCTCCTTTCTGGACTTTTAGCCGAGCCTCGAGTCAAGTCTGGGCAAGGCTCGCCCAAGCCAGAGCAGCCTCACGCCAGCACTCTGCCAGATCGGGCCTCTGAGCAGAGCTGGAGCTCTGCCGTACTGGAGGCACACTCGGCTCCGCCAAAGCAGTGAATGCAGCCGCACACAGCAGGGCTGCCTTCTCTTCTCCCGAGGAGGCTCGCTTCCCGCATGCTGTAAACTAGGCTTCCAGGAGGAGCCCCCTGCGCCTCCCACAGGTCTTGACTCAGGAGCTGCTTCCCTGAGCTGGCGCTGTGGACGGTAGCCCAGACACACAGGGGCAGGCCCCAACCACCTGCACACGTCTCTGTTGGGGAGGAGAGCTCTAGGGAAATGACGTCTGTCAGGCACCTTCTGGGCGCTCACTGAGTCAGCCTCCGCGTGTGTGGGGCTGCAGACCCCAGCCAGGGGCCCTGTGAGCCTTGTGCTTTCCGTGCTGTGCAGAGTCTGGGCGGTCAAGCAAACGCAAGAGGCGACTTGCAGTAGCCCTCCCTTTGCCTCTAATAGAGCCCTCAATCTGGAGCGCTTGGCAGTGTGCAACCCACCGGCAACTAAGCCTTTCTCAAGAACGCCTGGGGACTAGGTGCAAAGGCAAGGCAGGAGTGGAGCTGAGGCCAGGAAGGCGCCAGTAGCATCTCCCAGTCTCACGCAGCTCGCTCCTATCTGGACTGGAAGCATAACGTGCGGCAAGTCTGGGCAAGGCTCGCCCAGGGCAGAGCAGCCTCACGCCAGCAACTCTGCCAGATCGGGCCTCTGAGCAGAGCTGGAGCTCTGCCGTAATGGAGGGGCACTCGGATCCGGCAAAGCAGTGATTGCAGCCGCACGCAGCTGGGCTGCCTCACCTTCTCCCAAGGAGGCTCGAATCCCGCATGCTGTAAACTAGGCTTCCAGGCGGGGCCCCCTGGGCCTCCCACAGGTCTTGGCTCAGCAGCTGCTTCCCTGAGCTGGGGCTGTGGACGGGAGCCCAGATACGCAGGGGCAGGCCCCACCCACCTGCCCACGTCTCTGCAGGGAAGGAGAGCACTAGGGAAATGACGTCTGTCAGGCACCTTCTGGGCGCTCACCCAGTCAGCCTCCGCGTGTGTGGGGCTGCAGACCCCAGCCAGGGGTCCTGTGAGCCTTGTGCTCTCCGTGCTGTGCTGAGTCTGGGCGGTCAAGCAACCGCTGGAGGAGCCCTGCAGTTGCCCTCCCATTGCCTCCAATAGAGTACTCACTGCTGGATCGTTTGGCAGTGTGCAACCTACCGGCAACTAAGCCCTCCACAAGAACGCCTGGGGACTAGGTGCAAAGGCAAGTCAGAAGTGGAGCTGAGGCCAGGAAGGCGCCAGTAGCATCTCCCAGGCTCGCGCAGCCCGCTCCTTCCTGGACTGGAAGCCTATGTGCGAGGCAAGTCTGGGCAAGGCTCGCCCAGGACAGAGCAGCCTAACGCCAACAACTCTGCCAAATCGGGCCTCTGAGCAGAGCTGGAGCTCTGCCGTACTGGAGGCGAACTTGGCTCAGCCAAAGCAGTAAATGCAGCCGCACGCAGCCAGGCTGCCTTCTCTTCTCCCGAGGAGGCTCGCTTCCCACATGCTGTAAACTAGGCTTCCAGGTGGGGCCCCCCGCGCCTCCCACAGGTCTTGACTCAGGAGCTGCTTCCCTGAGCTGAGGCTGTGGACGGGAGCTCAGACACGCAGGGGCAGGCCCCACCCACCTGCCCACGTCTCTGCAGGGAAGGAGAGCACTAGGGAAATGACGTCTGTCAGGCACCTTCTGGGCGCTCCCAGAGTTCGTCTCCGGTGTGTGGGGCTGCAGACCCCAGCCAGGGGCCCTGTGAGCCTTGTGCTCTCCGTGCTGTGCTGAGTCTGGGCGGTCAAGTAACTGTAAGAATAGAATTCCAGTTGCCCTCACTTTGCCTCTAATAGAGCCCTCAAGCTGGAGCGCTTGGCAGTGTGCAACCCACTGGCAACTAAGCCCTCCACAAGAACGCCTCGGGACTAGGTGCAAAGGCAAGGCAGGAGTGGAGCTGAGGCCAGGAAGGCGCCAGTAGCATCTCCCAGTCTCGCGCAGCCCGCTCCTTTCTGGACTAGAAGCCTAGCCGCGAGGCAAGTTTGGGCAAGGCTCGCCCAAGGCAGAGCAGCCTCACGCCAACACTCTGCCAGATCGGGCCTCTGAGCAGAGATGGATCTCTGCCGTACTGGAGGCGAACTCGGCTCCGCCAAAGCAGTGAATGCAGCCGCACACAGCAGGGCTGCCTTCTCTTCTCCCGAGGAGGCTCGCTTCCCGCATGCTGTAAACTAGGCTTCCAGGCGGAGCCCCCTGCGCCTCCCACAGGTCTTGGCTCAGGAGCTGCTTCCCTGAGCTGGGGCTGTGGACGGGAGCCCAGACACGCAGGGGCAGGCCCCAACCACCTGCACACGTCTCTACTGGGGAGGAGAGCACTAGGGAAATGACGTCTGTCAGGCACCTTCTGGGCGCTCCCGGAGTTTCCCTCCGGTGTGTGGGGCTGCAGACCCCAGCCAGGGGCCCTGTGAGCCTTGTACTTTCCGTGCTGTGCTGAGTCTGGGCGGTCAAGCAAACTCAAGAGGCGACTTGCAGTAGCCCTCCCTTTGCCTCTAATAGAGCCCTCACGGCTGGAACGCTTGGCAGTGTGCAACCCACCGGCAACTAAGCCCTCCACAAGAACGCCTGGGGAGTAGCTGCAAAGGCAAGGCAGGAGCTGAGCTGAGGCCAGGAAGGCCTCAGTAGCATCTCCCAGTCTCGCGCAGCCTTCTCCTTTATGGACTGGAAGCCTAGCCGCCAGGCAAATCTGGGCAAGTCTCCCAGGGCAGAGCAGCCTCACGCCAGCAACTCTGCCTGATCGGGCCTCTGAGCAGAGCTGGAGCTCTGCCGTACTGGAGGTGCACTCGGCTCCGCCAAAGCAGTGAATGCAGCCGCACACAGCAGGGCTGCCTCCTCTTCTCCCGAGGAGGCTCGCTTCCCGCATGCTGTAAACTAGGCTTCCAGGCGGCGCTCCCTGCGCCTCCCACAGGTCTTGGCTCAGAAGCAGCTTCCCTGAGCTGGGGCTGTGGTCGGGAGCCCAGACACGCAGGGGCAGGCCCCAACCACCTGCACACGTCTCTGTTGGGGAGGAGAGCACTAGGGAAATGACGTCTGTCAGGCACCTTCTGGGCGCTCACTGAGTCAGCCTCCGCGTGTGTGGGGCTGCAGACCCAAGCCAGGGGCCCTGTGAGCCTTGTGCTTTCCGTGCTGTGCAGAGTCTGGGCGGTCAAGCAAACGCAAGAGGCGACTTGCAGTAGCCCTCCCTTTGCCTCTAATAGAGCCCTCAATCTGGAGCGCTTGGCAGTGTGCAACCCACCGGCAACTAAGCCTTTCTCAAGAACGCCTGGGGACTAGGTGCAAAGGCAAGGCAGGAGTGGAGCTGAGGCCAGGAAGGCGCCAGTAGCATCTCCCAGTCTCACGCAGCTCGCTCCTATCTGGACTGGAAGCATAACGTGCGGCAAGTCTGGGCAAGGCTCGCCCAGGGCAGAGCAGCCTCACGCCAGCAACTCTGCCAGATCGGGCCTCTGAGCAGAGCTGGAGCTCTGCCGTAATGGAGGGGCACTCGGATCCGGCAAAGCAGTGATTGCAGCCGCACGCAGCTGGGCTGCCTCACCTTCTCCCAAGGAGGCTCGAATCCCGCATGCTGTAAACTAGGCTTCCAGGCGGGGCCCCCTGCGCCTCCCACAGGTCTTGGCTCAGGAGCTGCTTCCCTGAGCTGGGGCTGTGGACAGGAGCCCAGACACGCAGGTGCAGGCCCCAACCACATGCACACGTCTCTGCTGGGGAGGAGAGCACTAGGGAAATGACGTCTGTCTGGCACCTTCTGGGCGCTCACCGAGTCAGTTTCCGCGTGTGTGGGGCTACAGAGCCCAGCCAGGGGCCCTGTGAGCCTTGAGCTCTCCGTGCTGTGCTGAGTCTGGGCGGTCAAGCAACCGCAAGAGGAAACTTGCAGTTGACTCCCTTTGCCTCTAATAGAGCCCTCACTGCTGGAGCGCTTGGCAGTGTGCAACACACCGGCAACTAAGCCGTCCACAAGAACGCCTGGGGACTAGGTGCAAAGGCAAGGCAGGAGTGGAGCTGAGGCCAGGAAGGCGCCAGTTGCATCTCCCAGTCTCGCGCAGCCCGCTCCTTTCTGGACAGGAAGCCTACGCGAGGCAAGGCTCGCCCAGGGCAGTGCAGCCTCACGCCAGCAACTCTGCCAGATCGGGCCTCTGAGCAGTGCTGGAGCTCTGCCGTACTGGAAGCGCACTCGGCTCCGCCCAAGCAGTGAATGCAGCCGCACGCAGCCGGGCTGCCTTCTCTTCTCCCGAGGAGGCTCGCTTCCCGCATGCTATAAACTAGGCTTCCAGGCGAGGCCCCCCGCGCCTCCCACAGGTCTTGACTCAGGAGCTGCTTCCCTGAGCTGGGGCTGTGGACGGGAGCCCAGACACGCAGGGGCAGGCCCCAACCACCTGCACACGTCTCTGCTGGGAAGGAGAGTACTAGGGAAATGACGTCTCTCAGGCACCTTCTGGGCTCTCCCGGAATTCAACTCCGGAGTGTGGGGCTGCAGACCCCAGCCAGGGGCCCTGTGAGCCTTTTGCTCTCCGTGCTGTGCTGAGTCTGGGCGGTCAAGCAACCGCTGGAGGAGCCCTGCAGTTGCCCTCCCTTTGCCTCTAATAGAGCCCTCACTGCTGGAGCGCTTGGCAGTGTGCAACCCACCGGCAACTAAGCCCTCCACAAGAACGCCTGGGGACTAGCTGCAAAGGCAAGGCAGGAGTGGAGCTGAGGCCAGGAAGGCGCCAGTAGAATCTCCCAGTCTCGCGCAGCCCGCTCCTTTCTGGACAGGAAGCCTACGCGAGGCAAGTCTGGGCAAGGCTCGCCCAGGGCACAGGAGGCTCACGCCAGCAACTATGAGAGATCGGGCGTTTGAGCAGAGCTGGAGCTCTGCCGTACAGGAGGGTCACTCGGCTCCGCCAAAGTACTGATTGCATTCGCACGCAGCTGGGCTGCCTTCTCTTGTACTGAGGAGGCTCGCTTCCGGCATGCTGTAAACTAGGCTTCCCGGCGGGGACGCCCCGCGCCTCCTACAGGTCTTAGCTGAGGAGCTGCTTCCCTGAGCTGGGGCTGTGGACGGGAGCCCAGACACGCAGGAGCAGGCCCCAACCACCTGCACACGTCTCTGCCTGGGAGGAGAGCACTATTGAAATGACGTCTGTCAGGCACCTTCTGGGCGCTCACCGAGTCAGCCTCCGCGTGTGTGGGGCTGCAGACCCCAGCCAGGGGCCCTGTGAGCCTTGTGCTCTCCGTGCTGTGCTGAGTCTGGGCGGTCAAGCAACCGCTGGAGGAGCCCTGCAGTTGCCCTCCCATTGCCTCTAATAGAGCCCTCACTGCTGGAGCGCTTGGCAGTGTGCAACCCACCGGCAACTAAGCCCTCCACAAGAACGCCTGGGGACTAGGTGCAAAGGCAAGGCAGGAGTGGAGCTGAGGCCAGGAAGGCGCCAGTAGCATCTCCCAGTCTCGCGCAGCCTGCTCCTTCCTGGGCTGGAAGCCTAGCCGCGAGGCAAGTCTAGGCAAGTCTCCCAGGGCAGAGCAGCCTCACGCCAGCAACTCTGCCAGATCGGGCCTCTGAGCAGAGCTGGAGCTCTGCCGTACTGGAGGCGCACTCGGCTCCGCCAAAGCAGTGAATGCAGCCGCACGCATCTGGGCTGCCTCCTCTTCTCCCAAGGAGGCTCGCTTCCCGCATGCTGTGCACTAGGCTTCCAGGCGGGGTCGCCCCGCGCCTCCTACAGGTCTTGGCTGAGGAGCTGCTTCCCTGAGCTAGGGCTGTGGTCGGGAGCCCAGACACGCAGGGGCAGGCCCAAACCACCTGCACACGTCTCTGCTGGGGAGGAGAGCACTAGGGAAATGACGTCTGTCAGGCACCTTCTGGGCGCTCACTGAGTCAGCCTCCGCGTGTGTGCGGCTGCAGACCCCAGCCAGGGGCCCTGTGAGCCTTGTGCTCTCCGTGCTGTGCTGAGTCTGGGCGGTCAAGCAACCGCTGGAGGAGCCCTGCAGTTGCCCTCCCATTGCCTCTAATAGAGCCCTCACTGCTGGAGCGCTTGGCAGTGTGCAACCCACCGGCAACTAAGCCCTCCACAGGAACACCTGGGGACTAGGTTCAAAGGTAAGGCAGGAGTGGAGCTGAGGCCAGGAAGGCGCCAGTAGCATCTCCCAGTCTCGCGCAGCCTGCTCCTTCCTGGACTGGAAGCCTACCGCGAGGCAAGTCTGGGCAAGGCTTGCCAAGGGCAGAGCAGCCTCAGGCCAGCAACTCTGCCAGATCGGGTCTCTGAGCAGAGCTGGAGCTCTGCCGTACTGGAGGCGCACTCGGCTCCGCCAAAGCAGTGAATGCAGCCGCACACAGCAGGGCTGCCTCCTCTTCTCCCGAGGAGGCTCGCTTCCCGCATGCTGTAAACTAGGCTTCCAGGCGGCGCTCCCTGCGCCTCCCACAGGTCTTGGCTCAGGAGCTGCTTCCCTGAGCTGGGGCTGTGGACGGGAGCCCAGACACGCAGGGGCAGGCCCCAACCACCTGCACACGTTTATGCTGGGGAGGAGAGCACTAGCGAAATAACGTCTGTCAGGCACCTTCTGGGCGCTCACCGAGTCAGCCTCCGCGTGTGTGGGGCTGCAGACCCCAGCCAGGGGCCCTGTGAGCCTTGTGCTCTCCGTGCTGTGCTGAGTCTGGGCGGTCAAGCAACCGCTGGAGGAGCCCTGCAGTTGCCCTCCCATTGCCTCTAATAGAGCCCTCACTGCTGGAGCGCTTGGCAGTGTGCAACCCACCGGCAACTAAGCCCTCCACAGGAACGCCTGGGGACTAGGTGCAAAGGCAAGGCAGGAGTGGAGCTGAGGCGAGGAAGGCGCCAGTAGCATCTCCCAGTCTCGCGCAACCTGCTCCTTCCTGGACTGGAAGCCTAGCCGCGAGGCAAGTCTGGGCAAGGCTCACCCAGGGCAGAGCAGCCTCACGCCAGCAACTCTGCCAGATCGGGTCTCTGAGCAGAGCTGGATCTCGGCAGTCCTGGAGGCGCACTCGGCTCCGCCAAAGCAGTGAATGCAGCCGCACACAGCAGGGCTGCCTTCTCTTCTCCCAAGGAGGCTCGCTTCCCGCATGCTGTAAACTAGGCTTCCAGGCGGGGCGCTCTGCGCCTCCTACATGTCTTGGCTCAAGAGCAGCTTCGCTGAGCTGGGGCTGTGGACGGGAGCCCAGACACGCTGGGGCAGGCCCCAACCAGCTGCACACGTCTCTGCTGGGGAGGAGAGCACTAGGGAAATGACGTCTGTCAGGCACCTTCTGGGCGCTCACCGAGTCAGCCTCCGCGTGTGTGGGGCTGCAGACCCCAGCCAGCGGCCCTGTGAGCCTTGTGCTCTCCGTGCTGTGCTGAGTCTGGGCGGTCAAGCAACCGTAAGAATAGACTTCCAATTGCCCTCACTTTGCCTCTAATAGTGCTCTCACTGCTGGAGCGCTTGGCAGTGTGCAACCCACCGACAACTAAGCCCTCCATAAGAACGCCTGGGGACTAGGTGCAAAGGCAAGGCAGGAGTGGAGCTGAGGCCAGGAAGGCGCCAGTAGCATCTCCCAGTCTCGCGCAGCCTGCTCCTTCCTGGACTGGAAGCCTAGCCGCGAGGCAAGTCTGGGCAAGGCTCGCCCAGGGCAGAGCAGCCTCACGCCAGCAACTCTGCCAGATCGGGCCTCTGAGCAGAGCTGGAGCTCTGCCGTACTGGAGGCCCACTCGGCTCCGCCAAAGCAGTGAATGCAGCCGCACACAGCAGGGCTGCCTTCTCTTCTCCCGAGGAGGCTCGCTTCCCGCATGCTGTAAACTAGGCTTCCAGGCGGGGCCCCCTGCGCCTCCCACATATCTTGGCTCAGGAGCTGCTTTCCTGAGCTGGGGCTGTGGACGGGAGCCCAGACACGCAGGGGCAGGCCCAAATCACTGCTCACGTCCTTGCTGGGGAGGAGAGCACTGGGAAATGACGTCTATCAGGCACCTTCTGGGCGCTCACCGAGTCAGCCTCCGCGTGCGTGGGGCTGCAGACCCCAGCCAGGGGCCCTGTGATCCTTGTGCTCTCCGTGCTGTGCTGAGTCTGGGCGGTCAAGCAACCGCTGGAGGAGCCCTGCAGTTGCCCTCCCATTGCCTCTAATAGAGCCCTCACTGCTGGAGCGCTTGGCAGTGTGCAACCCAACGGCAACTAAGCCCTCCACAAGAACGCCTGGGGACTAGGTGCAAAGGCAAGGCAGGAGTGGAGCTGAGGCCAGGAAGGCGCCAGTAGGATCTCCCAGTCTCGCGCAGCCTGCTCCCTCCTGGATTGGAAGCCTAGCCGCGAGGCAAGTTGGGCAAGGCTCGCCCAGGGCATAGCAGCCTCACGCCAGCCACTCTGCCAGATCGGGCCTCTGAGCAGAGCTGGAGCTCTGCCGAACTGGAGGCGCACTAGGCTCCGCCAAAGCAGTGAATGCAGCCGCACACAGCAGGGCTGCCTTCTCTTCTCCCGAGGAGGCTCGCTTCCCGCATGCTGTAAACTAGGCTTGCAGGCGGGGCCCCCTGTGCCTCCCACATGTCTTGGCTAAGGAGCTGCTTCCCTGAGCTGGGGCTGTGGACGGGAGCCCAGACACGCAGGGGCAGGCCCCAACCACCTGCACACGTCTCTGCTGGGGAGGAGAGCACTCGGCAAATGACGTCTCTCAGGCACCTTCTGGGCGCTCACCGAGTCAGCCTCCGCGTGTGTGGGGCTGCAGACCCCAGCCAGGGACCCTGTGCGCCTTGTGCTCTCCGTGCTGTGCTGAGTCTGGGCGGTCAAGCAACCGCTGGAGTAGCCCTGCAGTTGCCCTCCCATTGCCTCTAATAGAGCCCTCACTGCTGGAGCGCTTGGCAGTGTGCAACCCACCGGCAACTAAGCCCTCCACAAGAACACCTGGGGACTAGGTGCAAAGGCAAGGCAGGAGTGGAGCTGAGGCCAGGAAGGCGCCAGTAGCATCTCCCAGTCTCGCGCAGCCTGCTCCTTCCTGGACTGGAAGCCTAGCCGCGAGGCAAGTTTGGGCAAGGCTCGCCCAGGGCAGAGCAGCCTCACGCCAGTAACTCTGTAAGATCGGGCCTCTGAGCAGAGCTGGAGCTCTGCCGTACTGGAGGCGCACTAGGTTCCGCCAAAGCAGTGAATGCAGCCGCACACAGCAGGGCTGCCTTCTCTTCTCCCGAGGAGGCTCGCTTCCCGCATGCTGTAAACTAGGCTTCCAGGCGGGGCCCCCTGCGCCTCCCACAGGTCTTGGCTCAGGAGCTGCTTCTCTGAGCTGGGGCTGTGGACGGGAGCCCAGACACGCAGGGGCAGGCCCCAACCACCTGCACACGTCTCTGCTGGGGAGGAGAGCACTAGGGAAATGACGTCTGTCAGGCACGTTCTGGGCGCTCACCGACTCAGCCTCCTCGTGTGTGGGGCTGCAGACCCCAACTAGGGGCCCTGTGAGCCTTGTGCTCTCCGTGCTGTGCTGAGTCTGGGCGGTCAAGCAACCGTAAGAATAGACTTCCAGTTGCCCTCACTTTGCCTCTAATAGAGCCCTCACTGCTGGAGCGCTTGGCAGTGTGCAACCCACCGGCAACTAAGCCCTCCACAAGAACGCCTGGGGACTAGGTGCAAAGGCAAGGCAGGAGTGGAGCTGAGGCCAGGAAGGCGCCAGTAGCATCTCCCAGTCTCGCGCAGCCGCTCCTTTCTGGACTTTAAGCCGAGCCTCGAGTCAAGTCTGGGCAAGGCTCGCCCAAGCCAGAGCAGCCTCACGCCAGCACTCTGCCAGATCGGGCCTCTGAGCAGAGCTGGAGCTCTGCCGTACTGGAGGCACACTCGGCTCCGCCAAAGCAGTGAATGCAGCCGCACACAGCAGGGCTGCCTTCTCTTCTCCCGAGGAGGCTCGCTTCCCGCATGCTGTAAACTAGGCTTCCAGGAGGAGCCCCCTGCGCCTCCCACAGGTCTTGACTCAGGAGCTGCTTCCCTGAGCTGGCGCTGTGGACGGTAGCCCAGACACACAGGGGCAGGCCCCAACCACCTGCACACGTCTCTGTTGGGGAGGAGAGCACTAGGGAAATGACGTCTGTCAGGCACCTTCTGGGCGCTCACTGAGTCAGCCTCCGCGTGTGTGGGGCTGCAGACCCCAGCCAGGGGCCCTGTGAGCCTTGTGCTCTCCGTGCTGTGCTGAGTCTGGGCGGTCAAGGAACCGCTGGAGGAGCCCTGCAGTTGCCCTCCCATTGCCTCCAATAGAGTACTCACTGCTGGATCGTTTGGCAGTGTGCAACCTACCGGCACCTAAGCCCTCCACAAGAACGCCTGGGGACTAGGTGCAAAGGCAAGTCAGAAGTGGAGCTGAGGCCAGGAAGGCGCCAGTAGCATCTCCCAGGCTCGCGCAGCCCGCTCCTTCCTGGACTGGAAGCCTATGTGCGAGGCAAGTCTGGGCAAGGCTCGCCCAGGACAGAGCAGCCTAACGCCAACAACTCTGCCAAATCGGGCCTCTGAGCAGACCTGGAGCTCTGCCGTACTGGAGGCGAACTTGGCTCAGCCAAAGCAGTAAATGCAGCCGCACGCAGCCAGGCTGCCTTCTCTTCTCCCGAGGAGGCTCGCTTCCCACATGCTGTAAACTAGGCTTCCAGGTGGGGCCCCCCGCGCCTCCCACAGGTCTTGACTCAGGAGCTGCTTCCCTGAGCTGAGGCTGTGGACGGGAGCTCAGACACGCAGGGGCAGGCCCCACCCACCTGCCCACGTCTCTGCAGGGAAGGAGAGCACTAGGGAAATGACGTCTGTCAGGCACCTTCTGGGCGCTCCCAGAGTTCGTCTCCGGTGTGTGGGGCTGCAGACACCAGCCAGGGGCCCTGTGAGCCTTGTGCTCTCCGTGCTGTGCTGAGTCTGGGCGGTCAAGTAACTGTAAGAATAGACTTCCAGTTGCCCTCACTTTGCCTCTAATAGAGCCCTCAAGCTGGAGCGCTTGGCAGTGTGCAACCCACTGGCAACTAAGCCCTCCACAAGAACGCCTCGGGACTAGGTGCAAAGGCAAGGCAGGAGTGGAGCTGAGGCCAGGAAGGCGCCAGTAGCATCTCCCAGTCTCGCGCAGCCCGCTCCTTTCTGGACTAGAAGCCTAGCCGCGAGGCAAGTTTGGGCAAGGCTCGCCCAAGGCAGAGCAGCCTCACGCCAACACTCTGCCAGATCGGGCCTCTGAGCAGAGATGGATCTCTGCCGTACTGGAGGCGAACTCGGCTCCGCCAAAGCAGTGAATGCAGCCGCACACAGCAGGGCTGCCTTCTCTTCTCCCGAGGAGGCTCGCTTCCCGCATGCTGTAAACTAGGCTTCCAGGCGGAGCCCCCTGCGCCTCCCACAGGTCTTGGCTCAGGAGCTGCTTCCCTGAGCTGGGGCTGTGGACGGGAGCCCAGACACGCAGGGGCAGGCCCCAACCACCTGCACACGTCTCTGCTGGGGAGGAGAGCACTAGGGAAATGACGTCTGTCAGGCACCTTCTGGGCGCTCCCGGAGTTTCCCTCCGGTGTGTGGGGCTGCAGACCCCAGCCAGGGGCCCTGTGAGCCTTGTACTTTCCGTGCTGTGCTGAGTCTGGGCGGTCAAGCAAACTCAAGAGGCGACTTGCAGTAGCCCTCCCTTTGCCTCTAATAGAGCCCTCACGGCTGGAACGCTTGGCAGTGTGCAACCCACCGGCAACTAAGCCCTCCACAAGAACGCCTGGGGAGTAGCTGCAAAGGCAAGGCAGGAGCTGAGCTGAGGCCAGGAAGGCCTCAGTAGCATCTCCCAGTCTCGCGCAGCCTTCTCCTTTATGGACTGGAAGCCTAGCCGCCAGGCAAATCTGGGCAAGTCTCCCAGGGCAGAGCAGCCTCACGCCAGCAACTCTGCCTGATCGGGCCTCTGAGCAGAGCTGGAGCTCTGCCGTACTGGAGGTGCACTCGGCTCCGCCAAAGCAGTGAATGCAGCCGCACACAGCAGGGCTGCCTCCTCTTCTCCCGAGGAGGCTCGCTTCCCGCATGCTGTAAACTAGGCTTCCAGGCGGCGCTCCCTGCGCCTCCCACAGGTCTTGGCTCAGAAGCAGCTTCCCTGAGCTGGGGCTGTGGACGGGAGCCCAGACACGCAGGGGCAGGCCCCAACCACCTGCACACGTCTCTGTTGGGGAGGAGAGCACTAGGGAAATGACGTCTGTCAGGCACCTTCTGGGCGCTCACTGAGTCAGCCTCCGCGTGTGTGGGGCTGCAGACCCAAGCCAGGGGCCCTGTGAGCCTTGTGCTTTCCGTGCTGTGCAGAGTCTGGGCGGTCAAGCAAACGCAAGAGGCGACTTGCAGTAGCCCTCCCTTTGCCTCTAATAGAGCCCTCAATCTGGAGCGCTTGGCAGTGTGCAACCCACCGGCAACTAAGCCTTTCTCAAGAACGCCTGGGGACTAGGTGCAAAGGCAAGGCAGGAGTGGAGCTGAGGCCAGGAAGGCGCCAGTAGCATCTCCCAGTCTCACGCAGCTCGCTCCTATCTGGATTGGAAGCATAACGTGCGGCAAGTCTGGGCAAGGCTCGCCCAGGGCAGAGCAGCCTCACGCCAGCAACTCTGCCAGATCGGGCCTCTGAGCAGAGCTGGAGCTCTGCCGTAATGGAGGGGCACTCGGATCCGGCAAAGCAGTGATTGCAGCCGCACGCAGCTGGGCTGCCTCACCTTCTCCCAAGGAGGCTCGAATCCCGCATGCTGTAAACTAGGCTTCCAGGCGGGGCCCCCTGCGCCTCCCACAGGTCTTGGCTCAGCAGCTGCTTCCCTGAGCTGGGGCTGTGGACAGGAGCCCAGACACGTAGGTGCAGGCCCCAACCACATGCACACGTCTCTGCTGGGGAGGAGAGCACTAGGGAAATGACGTCTGTCTGGCACCTTCTGGGCGCTCACCGAGTCAGTTTCCGCGTGTGTGGGGCTACAGAGCCCAGCCAGGGGCCCTGTGAGCCTTGAGCTCTCCGTGCTGTGCTGAGTCTGGGCGGTCAAGCAACCGCAAGAGGAAACTTGCAGTTGACTCCCTTTGCCTCTAATAGAGCCCTCACTGCTGGAGCGCTTGGCAGTGTGCAACACACCGGCAACTAAGCCGTCCACAAGAACGCCTGGGGACTAGGTGCAAAGGCAAGGCAGGAGTGGAGCTGAGGCCAGGAAGGCGCCAGTTGCATCTCCCAGTCTCGCGCAGCCCGCTCCTTTCTGGACAGGAAGCCTACGCGAGGCAAGGCTCGCCCAGGGCAGTGCAGCCTCACGCCAGCAACTCTGCCAGATCGGGCCTCTGAGCAGTGCTGGAGCTCTGCCGTACTGGAAGCGCACTCGGCTCCGCCCAAGCAGTGAATGCAGCCGCACGCAGCCGGGCTGCCTTCTCTTCTCCCGAGGAGGCTCGCTTCCCGCATGCTATAAACTAGGCTTCCAGGCGAGGCCCCCCGCGCCTCCCACAGGTCTTGACTCAGGAGCTGCTTCCCTGAGCTGGGGCTGTGGACGGGAGCCCAGACACGCAGGGGCAGGCCCCAACCACCTGCACACGTCTCTGCTGGGAAGGAGAGTACTAGGGAAATGACGTCTCTCAGGCACCTTCTGGGCTCTCCCGGAATTCAACTCCGGAGTGTGGGGCTGCAGACCCCAGCCAGGGGCCCTGTGAGCCTTTTGCTCTCCGTGCTGTGCTGAGTCTGGGCGGTCAAGCAACCGCTGGAGGAGCCCTGCAGTTGCCCTCCCTTTGCCTCTAATAGAGCCCTCACTGCTGGAGCGCTTGGCAGTGTGCAACCCACCGGCAACTAAGCCCTCCACAAGAACGCCTGGGGACTAGCTGCAAAGGCAAGGCAGGAGTGGAGCTGAGGCCAGGAAGGCGCCAGTAGAATCTCCCAGTCTCGCGCAGCCCGCTCCTTTCTGGACAGGAAGCCTACGCGAGGCAAGTCTGGGCAAGGCTCGCCCAGGGCACAGGAGGCTCACGCCAGCAACTATGAGAGATCGGGCGTTTGAGCAGAGCTGGAGCTCTGCCGTACAGGAGGGTCACTCGGCTCCGCCAAAGTACTGATTGCATTCGCACGCAGCTGGGCTGCCTTCTCTTGTACTGAGGAGGCTCGCTTCCGGCATGCTGTAAACTAGGCTTCCCGGCGGGGACGCCCCGCGCCTCCTACAGGTCTTAGCTGAGGAGCTGCTTCCCTGAGCTGGGGCTGTGGACGGGAGCCCAGACACGCAGGAGCAGGCCCCAACCACCTGCACACGTCTCTGCCTGGGAGGAGAGCAATATTGAAATGACGTCTGTCAGGCACCTTCTGGGCGCTCACCGAGTCAGCCTCCGCGTGTGTGGGGCTGCAGACCCCAGCCAGGGGCCCTGTGAGCCTTGTGCTCTCCGTGCTGTGCTGAGTCTGGGCGGTCAAGCAACCGCTGGAGGAGCCCTGCAGTTGCCCTCCCATTGCCTCTAATAGAGCCCTCACTGCTGGAGCGCTTGGCAGTGTGCAACCCACCGGCAACTAAGCCCTCCACAAGAACGCCTGGGGACTAGGTGCAAAGGCAAGGCAGGAGTGGAGCTGAGGCCAGGAAGGCGCCAGTAGCATCTCCCAGTCTCGCGCAGCCTGCTCCTTCCTGGGCTGGAAGCCTAGCCGCGAGGCAAGTCTAGGCAAGTCTCCCAGGGCAGAGCAGCCTCACGCCAGCAACTCTGCCAGATCGGGCCTCTGAGCAGAGCTGGAGCTCTGCCGTACTGGAGGCGCACTCGGCTCCGCCAAAGCAGTGAATGCAGCCGCACGCATCTGGGCTGCCTCCTCTTCTCCCAAGGAGGCTCGCTTCCCGCATGCTGTGCACTAGGCTTCCAGGCGGGGTCGCCCCGCGCCTCCTACAGGTCTTGGCTCAGGAGCTGCTTCCCTGAGCTGGGGCTGTGGTCGGGAGCCCAGACACGCAGGGGCAGGCCCAAACCACCTGCACACGTCTCTGCTGGGGAGGAGAGCACTAGGGAAATGACGTCTGTCAGGCACCTTCTGGGCGCTCACTGAGTCAGCCTCCGCGTGTGTGCGGCTGCAGACCCCAGCCAGGGGCCCTGTGAGCCTTGTGCTCTCCGTGCTGTGCTGAGTCTGGGCGGTCAAGCAACCGCTGGAGGAGCCCTGCAGTTGCCCTCCCATTGCCTCTAATAGAGCCCTCACTGCTGGAGCGCTTGGCAGTGTGCAACCCACCGGCAACTAAGCCCTCCACAGGAACACCTGGGGACTAGGTTCAAAGGTAAGGCAGGAGTGGAGCTGAGGCCAGGAAGGCGCCAGTAGCATCTCCCAGTCTCGCGCAGCCTGCTCCTTCCTGGACTGGAAGCCTACCGCGAGGCAAGTCTGGGCAAGGCTTGCCAAGGGCAGAGCAGCCTCAGGCCAGCAACTCTGCCAGATCGGGTCTCTGAGCAGAGCTGGAGCTCTGCCGTACTGGAGGCGCACTCGGCTCCGCCAAAGCAGTGAATGCAGCCGCACACAGCAGGGCTGCCTCCTCTTCTCCCGAGGAGGCTCGCTTCCCGCATGCTGTAAACTAGGCTTCCAGGCGGCGCTCCCTGCGCCTCCCACAGGTCTTGGCTCAGGAGCTGCTTCCCTGAGCTGGGGCTGTGGACGGGAGCCCAGACACGCAGGGGCAGGCCCCAACCACCTGCACACGTTTATGCTGGGGAGGAGAGCACTAGCGAAATGACGTCTGTCAGGCACCTTCTGGGCGCTCACCGAGTCAGCCTCCGCGTGTGTGGGGCTGCAGACCCCAGCCAGGGGCCCTGTGAGCCTTGTGCTCTCCGTGCTGTGCTGAGTCTGGGCGGTCAAGCAACCGCTGGAGGAGCCCTGCAGTTGCCCTCCCATTGCCTCTAATAGAGCCCTCACTGCTGGAGCGCTTGGCAGTGTGCAACCCACCGGCAACTAAGCCCTCCACAGGAACGCCTGGGGACTAGGTGCAAAGGCAAGGCAGGAGTGGAGCTGAGGCCAGGAAGGCGCCAGTAGCATCTCCCAGTCTCGCGCAACCTGCTCCTTCCTGGACTGGAAGCCTAGCCGCGAGGCAAGTCTGGGCAAGGCTCACCCAGGGCAGAGCAGCCTCACGCCAGCAACTCTGCCAGATCGGGTCTCTGAGCAGAGCTGGATCTCGGCAGTCCTGGAGGCGCACTCGGCTCCGCCAAAGCAGTGAATGCAGCCGCACACAGCAGGGCTGCCTTCTCTTCTCCCAAGGAGGCTCGCTTCCCGCATGCTGTAAACTAGGCTTCCAGGCGGGGCGCTCTGCGCCTCCTACATGTCTTGGCTCAAGAGCAGCTTCGCTGAGCTGGGGCTGTGGACGGGAGCCCAGACACGCTGGGGCAGGCCCCAACCACCTGCACACGTCTCTGCTGGGGAGGAGAGCACTAGGGAAATGACGTCTGTCAGGCACCTTCTGGGCGCTCACCGAGTCAGCCTCCGCGTGTGTGGGGCTGCAGACCCCAGCCAGGGGCCCTGTGAGCCTTGTGCTCTCCGTGCTGTGCTGAGTCTGGGCGGTCAAGCAACCGTAAGAATAGACTTCCAATTGCCCTCACTTTGCCTCTAATAGTGCTCTCACTGCTGGAGCGCTTGGCAGTGTGCAACCCACCGACGACTAAGCCCTCCATAAGAACGCCTGGGGACTAGGTGCAAAGGCAAGGCAGGAGTGGAGCTGAGGCCAGGAAGGCGCCAGTAGCATCTCCCAGTCTCGCGCAGCCTGCTCCTTCCTGGACTGGAAGCCTAGCCGCGAGGCAAGTCTGGGCAAGGCTCGCCCAGGGCAGAGCAGCCTCACGCCAGCAACTCTGCCAGATCGGGCCTCTGAGCAGAGCTGGAGCTCTGCCGTACTGGAGGCCCACTCGGCTCCGCCAAAGCAGTGAATGCAGCCGCACACAGCAGGGCTGCCTTCTCTTCTCCCGAGGAGGCTCGCTTCCCGCATGCTGTAAACTAGGCTTCCAGGCGGGGCCCCCTGCGCCTCCCACATGTCTTGGCTCAGGAGCTGCTTCCCTGAGCTGGGGCTGTGGACGGGAGCCCAGACACGCAGGGGCAGGCCCAAATCACTGCTCACGTCCTTGCTGGGGAGGAGAGCACTGGGAAATGACGTCTGTCAGGCACCTTCTGGGCGCTCACCGAGTCAGCCTCCGCGTGCGTGGGGCTGCAGACCCCAGCCAGGGGCCCTGTGATCCTTGTGCTCTCCGTGCTGTGCTGAGTCTGGGCGGTCAAGCAACCGCTGGAGGAGCCCTGCAGTTGCCCTCCCATTGCCTCTAATAGAGCCCTCACTGCTGGAGCGCTTGGCAGTGTGCAACCCAACGGCAACTAAGCCCTCCACAAGAACGCCTGGGGACTAGGTGCAAAGGCAAGGCAGGAGTGGAGCTGAGGCCAGGAAGGCGCCAGTAGGATCTCCCAGTCTCGCGCAGCCTGCTCCCTCCTGGATTGGAAGCCTAGCCGCGAGGCAAGTTGGGCAAGGCTCGCCCAGGGCATAGCAGCCTCACGCCAGCAACTCTGCCAGATCGGGCCTCTGAGCAGAGCTGGAGCTCTGCCGAACTGGAGGCGCACAAGGCTCCGCCAAAGCAGTGAATGCAGCCGCACACAGCAGGGCTGCCTTCTCTTCTCCCGAGGAGGCTCGCTTCCCGCATGCTGTAAACTAGGCTTGCAGGCGGGGCCCCCTGCGCCTCCCACATGTCTTGGCTAAGGAGCTGCTTCCCTGAGCTGGGGCTGTGGACGGGAGCCCAGACACGCAGGGGCAGGCCCCAACCACCTGCACACGTCTCTGCTGGGGAGGAGAGCACTAGGGAAATGACGTCTGTCAGGCACCTTCTGGGCGCTCACCGACTCAGCCTCCTCGTGTGTGGGGCTGCAGACCCCAACTAGGGGCCCTGTGAGCCTTGTGCTCTCCGTGCTGTGCTGAGTCTGGGCGGTCAAGCAACCGTAAGAATAGACTTCCAGTTGCCCTCACTTTGCCTCTAATAGAGCCCTCACTGCTGGAGCGCTTGGCAGTGTGCAACCCACCGGCAACTAAGCCCTCCACAAGAACGCCGGGGGACTAGGTGCAAAGGCAAGGCAGGAGTGGAGCTGAGGCCAGGAAGGCGCCAGTAGCATCTCCCTGTCTCGCTCAGCCCGCTCCTTTCTGGACTGGAAGCCTAGCCTCGAGGCAAGTCTGGGCAAGGCTCGCCCAGGGCAGAGCAGCCTCACGCCAGCACTCTGCCAGATCAGGCCTCTGAGCAGAGCTGGAGCTATGCAGTATTGGAGGCTCACTCGTCTCCGCCCAAGCAGTGATTGCAGCCGCACGCATCTGGGCTGCCTCCTCTTCTCCCAAGGAGGCTCTCTTCTCGCATGCTCTGCACTAGGCTTCCAGGCGGGGTAGCCCTGCGCCTCCTACAAGTCTTGGCTCAGGGCCTGATTCCCCGAGCTGGGGCTGTGGACGGGAGCCCAGACACGCAGGGGCAGGCCCCAACCACCTGCACACGTCTCTGCTGGGGAGGAGAGCACTAGGGAAACTACGTCTGTCAGCCACCTTCTGGGCGCTCACGGATTCAGCCCCCGGTGTGTGGGGCTGCAGACTGCAGCCAGGGGCCCTGGGAATCTTGTGCTCTCCGCGCTGTGCTGAGTCTGGGAGGCCAAGCTACAGCTGGAGAAGCCCTGCAGTTGCCCTTCCCTTCCCTCTGACAGAGCTCGTATTGCTGGATCCCTTGGCCATGTGTCACTCACTATCCCCTAACCGCGAGTCCAAACCACGAACTCCACCCTGACTTCAAAACCCTATATCCCGAACCCAGAAACCGAATCCCGAGCTCCAGTCTCCAAACCGTGAACCTGAACCCTAACCCAACCCCGAACCCAAACACCGACCCCTAAATCCCAAACCCAAAGTCCATTCTCTAAAGCAAAACCCCAAAGCGCGAACCTCTAACCCTCAGCCGAACCCCATACCCCAAACCCCAAGCCCATAGTCAGAACCAGAAACCCCAAACTCCGAACCCCAAACCCCTAACCCAAACACCAAACCGTGTACCCCAACCCTTATACCGAATCCAAATCTCGAACCCCAAGGACAGAACTTCCAACCTGAATCAGGATCCCCTAACCCAAACCCATAGCTGAACCCCTAATCCAAACCCGAAAACCAAGCACCAAACCCCTAACCCATAACCTGAACTGCAAACCCCTACCTTAAAACACCAACCCCAATCACTAACCCCTAACCTGATCAGCGAACCCCTAAACCGAACCCCAATCCATGAATCCCGAACCTTGAGCCCCAAACCCCAAACCCCAAAGCCTGATGCCAAACCCAAAGCGCTAACCTCTAAACTGAATCGAAACCCCAAAACCTAAACCCTTGACCCCAAACTCCTAACTCATACCCCAAAGTCCAAACTGCAAAACCCTAACCGGAACCCCGTACCCCAAACAATGAACCACGTACCCCAAACCCCGAACCACATACCCCAAACATGGAACCCGAACCCCAAACCCCATACCCTGAATCCGAACCCCTATCCCAACTGCAAACCCCAAACCCCGAACCGGGAACCCCAAACCCCTAAACCGAACCGTGAACCCCTAACCCGAACCCGAACCCAAACCCTAACCCGAGCCCCAAACCCCAAACCCAAACCCCGACCCCCATACCCCAAACCGCAAACACTGATCCACGTAGCCCAAACCCCGAATCCATAACTCGAACCCCGAACCCCAAATCCAGAACCCAAACCCCGAACCCCAAACCGCTAACCCGAACCCCAAACCTAAACCCAAACCCAAACCGCACAGCCCTAATCCCTTACTGGAACCGCAAACCCCTAAACCGAACCCTAAACCCTGAACCAAAACCCCTAACCTGTACCCCACACCCCACACCCCGAACCCAAACCCAAACCCCTAACCCCAATCGCAAACCCCTAACCTGAACCCCAAAGCCCAACCGCGAACACCGAAACTGAACCCTAAAACCCGAAACCCAACCCCCAAAACCCAAACTCCAAACCCCTAACCCGAACCCCAAACCCCAAACCCCTAACCGGAACCCCAAACCGCACACCCCAAACCCCTAAGCCAAACCCCAAACCGCCAACCCCTAACTCCTAACCCGAACAGCGAAACTCTAAACTGCACCTCACACCCCCAACCCCAAACCATGAACCCAAACCCCCGAACCCCAAACCCCAAACCTCAAATCTCGACCCCCGAAACACAAACCTCACATACTGAACCCATAATCGGAACCTCGAACCCCAATCCCCGAACCCCAAACCCAAATCCCAAAACCCCCAAACCCCAACCCTGAACCCAAATCCCAAACCCATAACAGGAACCCCAAATCGCGAACCCCTGACCCAAATCCCAAACTCCAAACCCCAAACCCCTAAACCGCGAACCCCTAACCCGAACCCCAAACCCCAAACCCTAACCGCGAACCCCTAACCCAAACCCCAAACCCTAACCGCGAACCCCTAACCCAAACCCCAAACCCCAAACCCAAACCGCGAAGCCCAAACCCCAAACCCCTAACCCGAATCCCAAACCCAAAACCCTTAACCCCAATCCCAAACCCCCAACCCAAACCACAAACCCCAAACCCCTAACCCTAACCTCAAACCCCAAACCCGAACTGCGAACCCCTAACCCAAACCAAGAACCCCTAACCTGATCCCCAAACCCCAAACCCCAAACCCTTAACCCGATCCTCAAATCCCAAACCCGAACCGCGAACCCCTCACCCGAACCCCAAATCCCAAGCCCCTATGCTGGACCTTGAACCCCTAATCGGAACCCCAAACCCCAAACTAGAACCGCGAAGCCCTAACCCCAAACCCTGAACTCCAAACCCCAAACACGAACCGCGTACTGCAAACCCGAACCCTGAACTCTAACCCGAACCCGAATCCAAACCCTAAGAAGAGAGGGGATTCCCCGAACCCGAACTCTGAACCTGAACCCTAACAAGTTGAGGGGATGCCGGAATCCTAACCCTAACCCTCACAATAAAACTCTAAAGTAAAAAGAAACTTTTCTGCCCTAAGCCCCGCCCCTTGCGGTCCCCCACCCTAAAGGCAGAAGAGATAAGCCTGGGCTTGAACTTCTGACCCACGGAGCCGGATTGCCTGTTTACTTGGCTGTCCACCTAACCGCTATGCTACCCAGATTCACGGGGTTAGAGGTTGCTCCCAGGCACTCTTCAAGCCTCGGCCCACCAGGGCAGGCTAATAAAGCACTATGGGCCCTATTAGCGCTCACTTTAAGCCATATCCCTAACACTAATGCCAACCCTAACTGTAACCCGAACCCTGACCCTGACCTGAACCCTAACCCAAATCCAAACTATAAGAAGAGGGGGGTCCCCGAATTCTAACCCTAACCCCGAACCCGAACCTGAACCCTAACAAGTGGGGGGGTTGCCCGAACCCTAACCCTAAACATAACAATAAACCTCTAAAATAAAAATAAACTTTTCTAGTCTAAGCCCCGCCTCTTGCGGTCCCCCGCCCCCTAAGAGCAAAAGGGTAACGTTGGAGACTTGAACTCCTGACTTACAGACCACAGTCTGCCTGCTCCCCAGCCTGCCTAACCGCTACGCTACAGAGGCTTCCTGTTGCTGATAGTGCTCCCGCGCCCTCTTCAAGCCTCTGCCCGCCAGGGTCTGGTTCTGTAGAATATCATGGCTGTCCTAGGTCATCTTTGCTTTCTGTAGTCATAGTTTTATCCCAAAATCATAGACAGATCAGCTGAGAAAAAGCTTGGATTGTCTCGGTGGGGTGGATTTGCTTGTCCTGTGTTTCACCTGGAGGCAGTCGCGGTCCCGCCGGCCCGTCCTGGAAGGGGGCGTGGGGGCGGGGCGCCCCGTGCGCGCGTCGGGGGCGGGGCGAACCTGGGCGGCTGGTCAGGAGCGCGGCTCACGTGAGCGGGTCTGGGGCGGGATGACCATGGCGGCGCGTCGGGGCCAGGGGTTCCCGGTTGTGCTCTCAGGGCTCGCCATCGCAGCTGGGAATGCTCGTTTCGTGGGCTCCTGGGTCCCCGTCGATCCGCAGCCAGCGAGCAGAGCGGAGGGCTGTGGACCACAGGTAAGGGAACTCGGACTCGGCGGAGCAGGGAACCATGTATTCTGCCCTCTTTGTTTGCAGTCTCGGAGCCGACTAACATGGCGGTCGCAGAAAAGCCTCGCCTTTGGGGCCAACGGTTTTACCGCTTTACCCCTTTGCATAAAGCTCAGACCCGCGCGGTTTTCCCAAGCAGCTTAGTGTATTGCTTCCTAAAGGCCTGGAGCGGATACCAGGCAGGAAGGCCAGGGGTCTCCAGACAGAGAAAATAGACTGCAAGTGTCAGACGTTTTTTTCTCTCTCTTAAGAGGCAGGAGGAGACAAAACAGTGTTGCATTTTTTTTTCTCCATCTTGATACAAATTTAAAAGGAGGTTTCTCGGAAAATTCTGTGTTGCCATGACAACTCCTGGCTCCACCTGAATTTAACTTTTCTCAAACCTTGAACTAAGCAATGCCTTTTTCTTATGGAAATGTTTGTCTTAAGTTATGTTAATGTACTATTTACCCAAGGCTCTGTCTTCAGGTCAGTTCCCCCTAAAGGCTCAGAAACGACTTGACAAACCAGTATGTTTACTCATACCTTGTTCTCTTAATCTATGTGAATGAAACTATATATTTGCTTGGAAATCTGCCTTTCTTCAAGATTCATGTCCATCATTTTATGGCCTGGGACGACTCATCTGCTGCCAGTGTTATCTCAATGCATGCTGTGGGTGAGGGGCCTGGTGCCATTCTCTGAGACATTGTCTTTTCTTTCATGCTAGTGGCTGTATAACATCTGGCTAAAGACTAGCAGGGGGTCCTCTTTCTTCCCCCTTTTAATGTCTACGTCAGCAGCTCTCTCGATCTCTTTTATACTTTAATAAAACTTTATAACAGAAAACCTCTGAGCCATCAAGCTTCGTCACTTGCCCTGGATGGAATTCTCCTCTGGAGGCCAAGAATGCTGGCATCTTTTGTGGTTTAGCAACCACCTTTCAGCCTTTTGTAATTCATATTGAATCTTCATTTCAGATTGAAGATGCATTCCACGGTATTGCCAACTGAAGTCTTCTCATCGCTATGGAGTATCTGTCCATGTCTTTAGGGTATTTTTCAGCAATCATGTATCATTTGCAGTGTGCCAGTCTTGTCATCCTCATTCTGTCCATAGCAAAGTCTTTTATTAATGTTGACATGATTGAAAGGGAATTGTTTGTTTAACTTCCTTTTCAGATTGTTATTTGCTGGTGTATACAGATAACACTGTGTCATCGTTCATTTTTATCAGTTTGGACAGCTTGATAGTTGTCTTTAATTTCTTTAATTTCTCATAATTTAAGATGACCCTGGCTCATATTTTTACAGTCTCACCCCTAGTCTCAGTCATTTCTTCAAAGAACTGTCCCTTTTTTTAACATTACATTATTTTTGACTGTGCTGGGTCTTTATTGCTAGTTTGTCTAGTTGTAGTGAGCAGAGGCAACCCTCTAGTTGCTGTGCCATGGCTTCTCATTGCAGTGCTTTCTCTGTTTGCAGAACTTGGGCTCTGGAGCATGCAAACTTCAAGAGTTGTTCAAAGGCTTCGTTGTCCGTGGGCGTGTGGAATCTTCTACACAGGGATTGAACCCGTGTTCCCTGCATCGGTAGGCAGATTCTTTACCACCGGGCCATCGGAGATGTTTTCTGTTCCCTTTTGTTAGAGAATGATATTTAAAACATACATGTAGGAGCTCAATATGCTCAGCTGACAATACATGGATATATATATACATGTATTCCAGCTCACCTTTGAACATATTCAGTTAAAGGTAATTTGTGATGATGTCTCCAACCCGATCCACCACGACATGGACATTGTAACGTTTCCTTTTGTTTATCTGTAACTTTGCATTCCAATGGTAAGAAACCTGGCTTCCACCGCTTGTCATACACAGAATTCAGTGCTTGTCCCACGTGGTTACTGAAAAAAAACTGTCAGATTGTCTTTCAAAGGGGGCTCTGCGTGCATGGCACCAGTATCTTGAGGATGTTTTTGTATGATAGTTTACTATCTGTATACCCTCAGTGGCCAGGTGTCTATTTCAGTCGCTACCAATTATGAATGGGCTTGTTTGCTCTAGTGTTCTTGGACAATTCGAGTACAGTTTCTTTGTCAGATATGCCTTTTTTTAGGAAAAGAGTTTTATTTATTGTTGGCTGTGTTGCATCTTTGTGTGTGGGCTTTTCTCTAGTTTTGGTGAGCATGGGCCATAACTAGTGGTTTGCAGGCTTCTCACTGCAGTGTCTCCTCTTGTTGAGGGGCACAGGCTCACGGGCTTCAGTGGCTGCAGCATGTGAACTCAGCATCGTGGCTTCCAGGATCTAGAGCACAGGCTCGGCAGTTGTGGCACACAGACTCCATTGGATGTGGGATCTTCCCATCCTAGGGATCACACATGCATCTCCAGCACTGGCAGGTGGATTCTTTACTATGGAACCACCAGGGCATATTTTAGATTCTCATTTTCCACACATGTATCTAGTGAAAGAGGCCAGGATCAAGAGGCATGGCAGCTGGGAATCCTCAGCCACAGCTCTGGTGTGCTATCCAAAGCTCTGGGGCCTTTGGTGAGCACCTCAGCTTCCCTGGGACTGTTTCCTGCCATCAGAAATGCCCTGCTTTTGGACTGTACCCACCAAGCTCCTCTGTCCCTGGAATTTCTGAGACCAGAGTACTGCAGGTGGTGCCATTTCCTTCTCTGCTGCTGCTGCTGTGTCGCTTCAGTCGTGCCTGACTGTGCGTGACCCCATAGACAGCAGCCTACCAGGCTCCTCTGTCCCCGGGATTCTCCAGGCCAGAACCCTGGAGTGGGCTGCCATGTCCTTCTCCAGTGCAGGAAAGTGAAAAGTGAAAGTGAAGTCACTCAGTGAAGTCGTGTCCGACTCTTAGTGACCCCAGGGTTGCAGCCTACCAGGCTCCTCTGTCCATGGGATTCTCCAGGCAATGGTACTGGAGCGGCTGCCATTGCCATTTCCTTCTCTACAAGATAGCGTTTTGAAGATATTTTCTCCTGGATATTGCTTTTGATGAAGGAAGGGGGATCCCTTCCAGGGCTTGAGAGTGAGTTCTTGTCTGACACTGGGCAATGAGTTGTCTGAGGAGAGGAGTGCTGTCCAAGCGAGAGGCTTTATTGGGAAGGGCTGCCGGGGTGGAGGGCAGGAGGGTGAGGGAAACGGAGAGAACCACTCTGTCACGTGGCTCACAGTCTCAGGTTTTATGGTCATTGGGTTCATTTCTGGTTTGTCTCTTGCCAGGCATTCTGAATTGGGATCCTTCTTGGGGGCACACCCACCACTCAGCCGAGATGGATTCCAGCGAAGTGGATCCTGGGAGGTTGGTAGGACCTCTGAACTGGAGCCTCCCATCACCTGACCTCTCCAGAATTCTGCTTGGTGGTAGCTTGTTCGTTCCTTGTTCCTTCCCAGGACCTCCTGTTGTAAGATGACTCCTGCAAGTGTTTTCTTTTCTCTGTCGCCTGGCCAGGGTGGGTGGTCCGTGGTTCATTTAACCGTTTGTTTTTGGTTCTCTCGAGTAAGGTCCTCCACAGGGTAAATGTATGAAATGATAAAAGGCAATGTTTTAAATAATTTATATTCATAATTTGGTAAGTTGCCTTTTTGTGTGTATGTTAGACCTGATCACCAGACCAAAGTTCATGTAGAACTTTTGTAGTTTTCTAAAATTTCTATAGTTTTTAAAATGGAGTTACCTTGTTGCAAAGTTTGTGTTTATGTTCATATTTTTTTAAAGAGTTATTACTTTTTAGTTGATTGATCATTGCTTTACAATATTGGTTTGATTTGTCATGCATCCACATTAGGTGTACCTATGTCCTCTTGCTCTTGAATCTCCCTCCCACTTCACACCCATTCCCACCTCTCTAGGTCACTACAGAGCCCCAGTTTGAGTTCCCTGAATCATACAGCAAATTCCCATTGGTTGTCTATTTACAAATGTTGGTGTACCTGCATCCATGCTGCGCTCTCCATTCATCTCACCCTCTCCTTCTTGTTCCCCACCCTTGTCTGTAAATCTGTTCTCCATGTCTGGATCTCCATTGCTGCTCTGTGAACAGACTCGTCAGTACCATCCTTCTAGATTCCATGTTTTTCTCTCTTTGACTGACTCCCTCCCCTTTATTAGAACAGACTCAAATGTGTTCCTTTTTATGGCTGCATTCCATACAGGCTCTGATTGTTCCTTAGCCATGTTTTGCGGAGGGTCATGGGGCTATTCTGCTCCATTTCAGTTTGGGCTTCCAGTCTGAGTGCTCGCAGCAGAGCTGCTTCTGGGTGAGCCCTCTGAGGTTTGTGAGCGCCGGGCTGCCCGCTCTTCTCTTGTGGCCCGCAGGGGGCGCCAAACCCCCTTCTGACCCGCGGGCACAGGACGCTTTGCCTTTAGACTCTGCTCCGTGAGCAGCTGGCGGGAGCTTTGTCTCCTCAGGACCATCAGGGCTCAGGCTTCTGGATAACAGGGCTGCATCCAGGCTGAGAGGAGCAGGGTTGCCTCAGTGCCCACCAGCAGGGAGGCGCTGCCAGAGCGAAAAATGAGGACGGAGTAGACGTTTCTTGTGTCCAGCTGAGGGCTGACTGGAGGTCCATCTCAGAGGACTCAGGGGGAAAGAGCTCCGTGTGCAAAACGGTGGGTTTTTAGTTAGATTTGCGTTAGATGATGTAGAGGATGAACACTGATGTTCTTCCGTGTAGGTGGCCGTTTTCCTGTCACTGTTTCTTGAGAAGACTGTCCTTTCCTCTTCGCTCGTTCCTGGTTTGATTTTCAGGAATTGACCATGTACACGTGGGTTCGTTTCTGGGCTCTCTCTTCTCTCCTGGAGTCCATGTGTCTGTGTTCCTGCCAGTTCCTCACTGTGGTGGTCACTCCAGGTCCGTGATGTAGTTTGAAGAGGGATAGGAAGATGCCTCCAGCTGTGTTCCTCTTTCTCAGAGTCTTTTTGGCCATTTAAGGTCCTGTTCAACATTAGCAGTCTAATATTAGGACTATTTCTATTTCTGTGAAAAATGCCATCGAATATTATTTTGTGATTGCAGTCACTGTATTTGTTGATGACTTTGGTTGGAATGGACCTTTTAATTCCTCATTGTTCCAGTGCATGAGCGTGGGATAATTTTCTGTGTATTTGTGTTTTCTTTGGTTTCTTTATGAGTGCTTTCTAGTTTTCTGACTACTGGTCTTTCATGTTCTTGATTAAGTTTGTTGCTAGATGTTTTATTTAAGTGGGATTTTCTTAATTTTTTTTTCTGATTGTTATTAGTGTATAGAAATGCAAGTGATTTTTGGACTGTAAATGGTAGTATTTTATAGGATTGTAAATTGATCCGAAATGATTCAGCTTTACTGAATGTAGTCTAACAACTTTTTGTGAAGTTATGTGGAACATTTTATCTGTCAAATCTGTTTCTCCTGCAGTAGGTCATCCAGAGGACCCAAGACATGGTGGTTACTAATAGACTTCCCACAGTACTTCTTCATTCCACGTGGACTCCTTCAAGGGCAGTGAGCATCGCAGCTTCCCTTGAACTTCGTCTGGGTAAGTCTTGGCCTGTGTAAGAAAGTTTCCTGCCTGTCTACTCTAAATGTCTTTTGTGGTATTGGCATGGTTGTTTTGAAACCTAGTATACTTTCCAGTCATTTAAAATGTACAGAAAATGCCTAGCAATGGGAACAAGTGCTAGCATTTGCCACATCATCTAAAATACTCTCTGTCTTTTATCCAAAATGGGTACCTTCTGCAGAACCAGCACATAATCTCCAAAATCAGGAAATCATATGGTATCTACATTATAATGTAATCCACAGCCCCGCTTCCACTTTTAGCAATTGTTCAAGTGTATGAGTATATCTTTTGTTTCCATCTTCATCCTTTTTTCGTTATTTAGAGTGTTACCGAGATTTTCAGTTATTTGGACAAACTTGATGGATTGAAAGCAGACATGGTGAATAAGGGTTCTGGGTGGCCTTTCCTATATGAATTTTTTTTCACTGAAGATGGTTTTAATATTTCTTCCTGTTGTAACATGTATGAATCCTGCATTCTTTCTCCCCCCATAGTAATTAAAAATAAATAATATGCCATTTACCGTTTAGATATTTGTAAGCATACAGTGTTGTAGCAGACAACCTTTTCTTGTTTTGCAAACCAGTTTAATAATGTGCACCTTGTGCGTGCTTTGGAGAAACTCAGGAAACTGAGTCAGTGACTGAAATGGCCCAAGATATCACCTTAGATTCCACCTTCATCTAAAAACAAAACAGGCACTTCCTGGTGGTCCAGTGGCTGAGACTGGACACTCCCAAAGAAGGAGGCCCAGGTTCATTCCCTGATCCAAGAACTAGATCTCCCATGCCACAGTGGAGAATTTGCATGCTGTAGCTAAATATCTGGCTTTCCTCAATGAAGGTTGACCTGGTGCAGGCAAATTAAAAAAGAAACAAATATTTAAAAAATACAACCAAAGGAAAGGAAGGGTATGGTTGTTGTGCAGATTTATGGCTTAGCTTTCCCTATGGATAGAAAAGAAAAAAGAGTTTCAAAAGACTGTGTCTCATCCTTCTATCTGGCATATAGAGAGGATTCCTTTGAAATGAGATTTCTGTGGTAAATGTGACTCACAGAAGAGCTGTCTTGAACTTGGGTTTCAGAGACGATCATGTGTCCTCTAAACAATAAAAGTTAATTGGGTCCAACTAATTCTCATGCTGAGGTGGTATATTTTGTGGTAGCATTTGCTCCCCTTCGCTTCGGATGTATCCCCATTTGTTTACACTGTCATCTACTGAAGACATCCTGATCTTTGAAAGTGTTTAGTTATTACAAGTAGAGATGTTGTATATAATCATGTGATACTTTTTTTCTGGACATGTTTTCAAAGCTGTTTAGTAAGTGCTAGACATGTAGTATTCAGATCACAGGTGAGCCTTGTTTAGCTGTGGAAAAATCCAGCTATGTTTCTCTGTGGCATGTGGGATCTTCTGGGGTAAGGGATCGAACTAGCGTGTCTTGCATTGTCAGGCAGATTCTTCACCACTGAGCCGCCGGAGAAGCTGTGCCCTACCCCCCCTTTTTTGAGTTTACTGGATCTAATAGGTGTGCAGTGCTACCTCCCTGTTATTTTAGTTTGTCATTTCCTCGTGATATGTGATTTTGAGTCTTTTTGATAGGCTTATTTACTATCTTGATATTTCTGTAGGCCAGGTGTTTAGGTGTATACATTGTTTACCAGATTGTTCTAGATTTTTTGGTATATTTAGAGTACAATCCTTTATCAGATATGTATTTTATCAATATATTTTCCTGTGGCTTGTGTTTAAGTTTTGTGAATAAGGTTTTTCACAGTTTAAATTTCTAATGGTTTAAAGTTGAGGTGATATATGTTTTATATCCTTTTTTGGATAGACTTTAGTGTGTTGTTGCTGTTATTACATTTTAAAAGCAGAAGTGAGGTACTGTAGATACAGTTTTAAGCTAAGCTGAAGTACCATAGATACAGTTTTGCCTTTTGTCTGTTGAGAAGTTTCAGTGAGTTTGGTGTACACTGTAACATTACGTCTACGTTCATTTGACTGGATATAGCTTCCAATTATTTGTCTAATTGGTTTTGGAGATATCACGGGAAGTCAGTTTTTCCAAGGGAAACTGAGGTCCATGAAACATGAACTCTCTTTGATCGGTCAGAATCACTTTCTGCTGTTTCTGACAGATTTGACTCGTTTGGATATCTCATATGAGTGGAATCACAGAACGTTTGTCTTTTTCTTGGTCTGGTTTATTTCACTTAATCTAATGACCATAAGGTTTGTCCACATTGTCGCATTGTCAGAATTACTGACTTTGAAGGGCCGAATCAGATTCCATTGTGGGTATACCACAGTTTGTTTATGGAATTGGTTGCCATGGACACTTAGATTACTTCTGTTTGTTTGCCAGTGTGAATCATGCTGTTGTCAGTATGACTGAAGAAGTATCGATTTTTTCAGCCCCCTTTCCCAATCCTTTTGGGTACATAGCATGAATTGGAATCAAACTATGTATTTATTCCATGTGTTCCTTTTGGAGTCATTTCTGTAATGTCTTGCAGAGTGGCAGCACCATTTCATGTACTTTTTTGTATGGTGGAATACCGTTCAAGCTTCTGAATATACCTTGTGTGGCATATTCAGTCTCCCACCAACGGACACTTGAATGAGTTCTACCTTTGAGCTATTGTGAATGTCACTGTGAATATTTGTGTACCAGTTTTTGTTTGAATTATGAACAAATACATTACTATATATAAAAGAAGCCACAAGGACCTACTGTACAGTTTAGGAAACTATTAAATATCTTATGATAATGTATCATGGAAGAGAATCTCAAAAGGAATATATGAAAAGCACATAGTAAGCATGATATTTAGTGTGCCAACAGTATGAGTTATCATAGCACTGCTCAATGTGTATTTATACATGTCACTAAAATATCCACATCTGTAAGGATATTATAAAAAATTATATTAAAAATCAAGAATTCAAACAGAGAATAAATAAACTTCCTGCCATTGCTCCTCCTCCTTTATACACTAATACTACCTGTAACACTCATCGTATAAGTGCTGGACTAGCAATTGACATTCTTGTAAACCGAGAGATTGTGAAGGTGTAAGGAAATATAACTCATTGAATTCCTTAATGAAGGATTGTAGAACTCTATGTCCATGAAGCGAATGAAATTCCGTTTTATTGAGCCACATTCTTACTAGAGTGATGAGCTTCCACCCCACCCAACGTTAGTTCACAATGAAACCCTGCCGTCCTCTGGCCTCAATGTCTGCTTCCTGCTACCGAGAAAGAAAAGATGAGGAAGTCCTGACCAAACCGATGCTATTTTTCTTTTTCTGCTTTGTATTTTATCGCAGGGCTTGGCAAAAAGAGGGCCCAACCTGTTTTCAGAGTTCCATCCCGAGGGTTCCTCCGGCATGTTCCCTGTGTTGACAAACTGCTGATTATTTTCAACAAAGGACAATGATCTGCACTTCACTATCTGTTGCTTGAGCTGGAATAGCAGGCGTCCCTTGCAGTGCAGTCCTTCATGCTGAAGTAGGCATCCCTGAAGCAATAGTGTAAGAGGAACACATTTATCATGTAGACATCCCATCCCATGCATTTGTAATAATTTTTCAGTTATACCCATCATCATCGGAGGAACTGACTTGTCCCAGTAACAAGGAGAGTACCCAGTATAACAGTTCCTTGACTTATGAGTACTTCCTATGAGTACCCTTTTGAGTACTTCTTCCAATGTTGTTTCTCCTACTTTGGTCATGAACAGTAGAAGCTGATGGCAGTGGTCCTTGAAATGTATGTCGATTCCCAGGTGGCGCAGTTGATAAATAAATAATCTGCCTACCAGTGCAGGAGGTGGAAGTGATGTGGGTTTGATCCCTGGTTCAGGAAGATAACAATTCATACACATGTTTTCTGTGAACAAGTTTGATACTCATGAGTTTTTTTCTTCCGTATACAGAAAAACAAATGCCGTTCAAGGACACTGAAAGAACCCTGATTTCGAAAATCAGATCTGTATTGTGAGCAATGCTTAGATATCCATGAGTCGAAGCATAGTATTATGCCTATCATCCTTGTATTTCCCTCGGTGAAATATATTGAGGAAAACTCTTCATTCGTGGTCTAGATTCACGAAGAAGCTAAATAGCATTCATCCTTTACGTTGACAACTGTGAACTTAAATCTCCTGTGAATCCTATGTGACAACCACACATACCAACATGAGTTATTAATATTATTTCAATATATTTAGTCCTATTGTATGTCAACTAAAAAAAAATCGATATATAATTGTACATGAAGTCCAGACATAAAATCAGTGCAAATACAAAATGTTCCATCCTTTGAGAAAGGGAGAAAAACATCTCTGTGCTTAGCCTATTGCATTTTTATGTATTAGATCCTTAAGTAGTTTATTCACCACACCCTATGAATGATTCACAGATCTTCAGAGAAGAAAGGATCATTTCTCTTAAACAATGAGTAGTTCAACTCTTCTCAAAGCAAAGTCATAAGTGAGTCTAATTTTGCGTGAGACCATGAAAACTCAGTGTTTTCATTATGCTTGTGCTTATGATGGGAGGAGGTCTGAGAAGGCACTTCTGAAGGTTTCTTCATACCAGTCGTTCTCATATGTATCGAGTCTTTAAAGGTCGAATCACCGAGGTGTTGCTTCTACACTTGGACTAGGCTGAGTAGCAGCATTCCCTTTCTACCTAAGTGCAGTAGACGTGTTCCCAACCTGTCTGTCTTCTGTCCTCTGGAGTATGTATTGCTTGAGCTCACCACAGCCTAGTAGATGGAAATCGTCAGGATATTCTGGAAACCCTTTTTATTTCAGTCTGTTCAGGAGGTTACCACTGCTGCAAACCTCTGGATTTTACCACGCACTTTTCACAACCTCAGAGGAAGAATCCAAGTCAACACTCGTGACGGCCACGGGCTTCCATGGCCTATCCATGATTGTTGGCTTTGCTTTCATAATCATCCTGTTTCTTACACCAACTAAACTGTCACTGTATTTTTTTATGGCCATTTTATCTTTGATGGTTTTTAGATCTATTATGGATTTTCCTATATATCTTCACTTATCGGTGAGGGTCTTATGTTAGTAGAAGTTACGACAACTGACTTCCAGTCAGTTAGCTGTGGCAGAACAGAAAAAAGAATGACCCACTGTACGTTATTAATATTATGTATCAATATACTATTCGTTTCTATTGTTTGCAGTCATCCAATTCCAAGTTTCCGAAATAAACTTTCCGAAAAATCACATCCTTTCGAATGTCCGTTTGACTGAATAGGAGCACGGAAATGTTATTCCATAAAATTGTTTACAGTCTCCATTCCGTTCCTCCTGTTTGATGTAGATATTGGCCTTTGGTTCTATCACTAGCTTTGCAAGTAAAAACAAAAAATTAATTAGAGCTCGTATGGTAATTTTACTGTTAGCAATAAGTTTAGCATAAAATGAACACAGAAGAGGTTACAGTAGACCAAATATGAAAGTCAGTTTAAAAGAAAACGTCGTGGTGAATGTTTACAGTAGGAATGTAGTTATGAAGTTCCTTTATTATTATTCTATCCTTTCCGTCTCTTTTGCAGGGGTGTGAATGTACAGATTCCAGTACTATGGCTGGAGTGAATAATAGTATCATTATTCTTGAGAGCAACTCTACTAAGTCTTCACGCTCATGTCACTCAAGGTTTTTTAATACCTATTATGTTAGTCGTGTTCGTTGTTTGTGAAGTCACATAAGTTGCATTCATTCACGCAATGGTATCAAACATCTATGGCATCAATTATAGATGTGACTCGATAGCGAATGTGAATCCATTTCACTGTGACAAGTTATTATTGTAGATATTCTATTCATGCCAGTAACAAAGCTGTGCAGAAATCATACAATGTTTATTAAGAAAATAAGATTTACTAATTTGTTTTATTATTCTATTTCTTTTAAACAGATTGAATGACAACAGGCTCAACTTTTCATTCACTTGTATGACTATGAGCAGTTTGACCAAGTTGAAGAAGATGACTCGTTTGTAGTCTTCCCCATCAGCTCATTCCATCTACTGGCTTTAAAATCATTTAGTACAGAGCTCACCGTCTAGGTGTTCATCCAGTGTTTTGTTTGCGTATCATGCAGGATCATTTTAAAAGGAAAAGTATGTGTGTATGAGTTAGAGCTCTGATCCCAAGAGTCCATGTAGAAGCTTCCCCTGAGAAATGTATCATTTTGGCACCAATGCTACTGAAATGTGTGAATGTGGCCTACCACACGTCCCAATAAGTGTAAACAGCTTCACATGCTACTTATTTGAAACGACCAGTACTTATGACATTCCATTCATCTGAGGACTCAATATGGCCAACTTAGGCTGTGTTTGCCAAACAGACTTTGAAGCATTCTTCACACAGTCCTTCATCAACGCCAGTTTTCAGATCAAATAAACCCTTGCTCCGTGAAGTTTGTGAACACATACACTCATGTTTTGTTTGAGATTTTAAAGTCATTCTTCAGTTTTGTTGGAGGAATGGTTCTGTATATGCCCCGTGGATCCCAAAATCCACTGATGTTCATGTGTCTTGGGGCTTCCCAGGTGGTTCCAGTGGTAAAGAACATGCGGAACATACCCATGCAGGAGACATAGGAGATATGGATTCGATCCCTGGGGCAGGAAGATCTCCTGAGGGAGAGCATGGCAACCCACTCCAGTATCCTTGCCTAGAGAATCTCATGGAGAGAGGAGCCTGGTGGGGCCTAGTCTATACGATCCCAAAGAGTTGGACACAATGTAAGTGAGTTAGCACAGCACACGATTCATTGTCAGAGCTAATATAATGGAGATGACATGAAAAGAAGCACCAGCGGGCGAAAGTCAATATCCATCACTTTTCAACTTTGGAATGTATTGTGATATTTTAGATCCATATTTGTATGACTTGATAGTTGGCGAATCGATGCGTATGAAGGCCTGATTGTGTTATATGTATGTTGAGGGAAGATATATTTTTATGTGGTTTGACATATGGGTCCCATTTCATTCGTAGACATCTGCATACTCATCACTGAATCATCATTTGTTTTGAAAAGACCATTGTTTGGAAAGGTTGTTGTCTAACCATGAAAGATGCTTGAATTCTTGGGCTCCTTAGAGGAAGAATTCAAGCCGGGGCCAGTGATGAGGCTTGATCACTCAGAGCTTTTGTGTCGCAACGTTTTATGAAAGTATAAAAGAGAGAAAGCTTCTGACATAGACATCAGAAGGGGGCAGAAAGAGTGCCCCCTACTCATCTTTAGCTGGATGTTATCTAGCTACTAGCAGTCTACTCATTAGAGAAAGGAATGGCAGCAGACCCCTCACCCACAAGACATATGGAGATGACCGTGGCACCAGGTGAGTCATCCTGGGCCATAAAACGATTGATATGAGCAAATACATAGCTTCATTCACATAGATCAGGAGAACCATGTATGAGTAAAGCATATTGGTTTGTCAAGTCAGTTCTGAGCCTTTGGGCAGAACCTACTTGAAGATAGAGTCTAGGGTCAATACATAGTACATTCACATAGCTTAAGGCAAACCTTTCCATAAGAAAAATGCCTTGGTCAGCTCAAAGTATGAGAAAAGTGAAGTTCAGGTGGAACCAGGTGTCATTATAGCAACACAGAATTATAAGAGAAAACCTCTTTTTAAATTTGTATCAAGAAGGGGAAAGAAGAGAACAGCTTGTTTCCTCCTGCCTCGGAAGTGACAGATAACAACTGTCTGACACTTGCACCCCGTCTCCTCCCTTTGGAGACCCCTGGCCTTCCTTGCGGTTACCCTCTCAGTTTCATTCATTGAGTGTTTTCTGCCTTGTGAAACATTGGGCATAGCAGTATGTGTTTATTTAGGGGCATTTCATCCAATTTCATGTAAATGCGTATGTGAATTAGAAAGTTTGACATGCTGTTGCTTTGTATACCGATTGGGAAATGTGAGCCTCCAGGTTTAATTTAGTATTTCATGTTCATTTTAGGGGTACAAAGAAAAATAATATGACTGCTAAGATCAGCTTTCGTATTTTTTGCCAAATATGAATTGAGATCACATCGATCGGAGATGAGTCTGTGCATGAAAGCCCTAATAACTAAAGTTAATTGACTTCACTACCATGGGATGTTTTCCTATCTATTGAGGATTTACTTCATGTATTTCGATTTTAACTTTCTGTCTTACAGCCTTGTTTGTAGATCAAAGCTATTTGAAATTGTCATCTGGTTTTCAATGGCTTGTGAGGTTATTCATGAGTGGTTTATGAAACCGAATGGAGTGTACGTAGCCATACTTTGTTGTCATTCTATGAATTTGAAGAATGTCTGAAGCATGTCTGCAGTTATGCCTTAAAGATTCACACAATTGATGTCCAATATTAAACTCAATAGACTTGTTTTCAATGTGTAGTTTCCTATGCCTACGTCTCTCCTTATGGATTTGGGTAGAACTTGTATTGGAACACTGAAAAATCTCTATCAACCGTGCTGACCTTCTTTCTGGTGGTCATCATTAAGATTTTCATGCTCACTGTCACTTTGTGCAATGATATGGATCCTAGTGGAAACAGGTGCTGTTCATCCTACTTTTGTGAAGATTGAATTCATCGTAGAAAGTGGAATGTGTTGAAATATTTATGGTATAAATATATCTTGTGTATATAATTACCCAGATTACTGCTGCGTATTTGACTGCTAAGTTATGAAATGTATGAGATAGATGTGATCCATCAATGGCGATTGGATACGTGGTGGAGAGGTATTTTGGTGATGCAAGAGATTTAAATGATGTGATCACAGTATGTATACTCCTTTTCTGTGGATAATGGATCTTGGATCCATGTTTGAAACATTACGACCTTGTCTTTTGTTATGCATGGGACGTGTCAAAAACGAAGATGAGGCGGGTACGTGCTTCAAGGGTAAGTATAGGGTTGAGGGCGTGACTATGATGTGGGTTCGGTTTAGGATGTGGATAGGGTGTCGGGTTAGGGTGGGGTGAAGGTTAGAGTTTGGGGAATAGCCCCCACCATGTTAGGGTGAGGGTGAGGGTGAGGGCAACGGTTCAGGGTGAGGGTGAGGGCCTCATCGCTGGTAAAGGATTGTCCTCCAAATATGCCCTTCCTTTCCCTCGAACTGAGCTCTCACGCTGGAGCCCTTGGCAGTGTGGAACACACCAGCCCCTAAAACGTCCGCAAGGACGCCTGGGGCCTAGGTGCAAAGGCAAGGCAGGAGCGGAGCTGAGGCCAGGAAGGCGCCAGTGGCGTTTCCCAGCCGCGCGCAGCCTGCTCCTTCCTGGGCACTACGATTAGCGGCCAGGCAAACCTGGGCAAGGCTCGCCCAGAGCGCAGCAGCCTCGCGCCAGGAACTATGCCAGATCGGGCCTCTGAGCAGAGCTGAAGCTCTGCCTTACTGGAGACGCACTAGGCTCCCCCCAACCAGGGCTGGCAGCTGCAGGCAATTGGGCTGCCTCATCTTCCCCCAAGGAGGCTCGCTTCCGTGCATGCTGTGCACTCGCCTTCCAGGCGGTGCCGCCCCTCGCCTCCTGCAGGTCTTGGCTCAGGGGCTACTTCCCACGAGCTGGGACTGTGGGCGGGATCCCAGACACGCAGGGGCAGGCCCCAACCACCTGCACACATCTCTGCTGGGGAGGAGAGTGCTAGGGAACCTAGGTCTGTCAGGCACCTGCTGGGCGCCCACGGAGTGTGTCTCCGGGTCTGGGGGCTGCAAACGCCAGCCAGGGTCCCTGGCTGCCTGGTGCTCTCCGTGTGGCGCTGAGTCTGGGCAGTCAAGATACAGCTGAAGGAGCTCTGCAGTTGCCCTTCCCTTCCCTCTGACAGAGATCTCATTGCTGGAGCCCTTCTGAGTCTGGAACCCACCGGCCCCTAACCCCTCCACAACGACGCCTGGGGCCTAGGTGCAAAGTAAAGGCAGGAGGGGAGCTGAGGCCAGGAAGGCGCCAGTGGCGTCTCCAAGCCTCGCGCAGCCTGCTCCTTCCTGGGAAGGAAGCCTAGCCGCGAGGCAAGTCTGGCCAAAGCTCGCCCAGGGCAGAGCAGCCTCGCGCCAGGACCTCTGCCAGATCGGGCCTCTGAGCACAGCTGGAGCTCTGCCGTACTGGAGGCGCACTCGGTTCCGTCCAAGCAGGGCTTGCAGCCACACGCGGCTGGGCTGCCTAGTCTTCCCCCGAGGAGGCTCACCTCCCCGCTTGCTGTGCACTCGCTTCCAGCCGGGGACGCCCCGCGCCTCCTGCAGGTCTTGGCTCAGGGGCTGCTTCCTCGGAGCTGGGACTGTGGGCGGGATCCCAGACACGCAGGGGCAGGCCCCAGCCACTGGCACACGTCTCTGCTGGGGAGGAGAGCTCTAGGGAACCTACGTCTGTAAGGCCCCTGCTGGGCGCCCACAGAGTCAGCCTCTGGGAGTGCGGAGCCGCAGACCCCAGCCAGGGGCCCTGGGAGCCTGGTGCTCTCCGTGCAGCGCTGAGTCTGGGCGGCCAAGCAACCGCTGGAGGAGCCCTGCACTTGCCCTTCCCTTTCCTCTGACAGAGCTGGTACTGCTGGAGCCCTTGGCTGTGTGGCACTTACTAGCCCCTCACCGCGACTCCAAACCCCGAAGTCGACCCTGACCTCAAAACCCTATATCCCGAACCCGTAAACTAAACGCCGAGCTCCAATCCCCAAACCGTGAATCTGAACCGTGATACCGTAACCCTAACCCAACCCCAAACCCCAACACCGACCCTTAAAGCCCAAACCCAAACTTCAATCTCCAAACCCAAATCCCAAACCACAAACCTCTAACCCCTAAGCCGAATCCCAACCGCCAAACCCCTAAGCTGAACCTTGAACCCCTAATCGGAACCCCAAACCCCAAACTAGAACCACGAACCCCTAACCCCAAACCCTGAACGCCAAACCCCAAACACGAACCCTGAATCCGAATCCGAACCCTAAGAAGAGAGGGGATTCCCCGAACCCGAACTCTGATCCTGAACCCTAACAAGTTGGGGGGATGCCGGAACCCTAAACCTAACCCTCACAATAAAACTCTCAAATAAAAATAAACTTTTCTGGTCTAAGCCCTGCCTCTTGCGGTCCCCCGCCCCCTAAAAGCGAAAGGGTTAAATGGGGGACTTGAACTCCTGACTCGCAGGCCACAATCTGCCTGCTCACCAGCCCACGTAACCACTACGCTACAGAGGCTTGCTCTTGCTGACAGGGCTCCCGGCCCCTCTTCAAGCCTCTGCCCGCCAGGGTCTGGTTCTGTAGAATATCATGGCTGTCCTAGGTCATCTTTGCTTTCTGTAGTCATAGTTTTATCCCAAAATCATAGACAGATCAGCTGAGAAAAAGCTTGGATTGGCTCGGTGGGGTGGATTTGCTTGTCCTGTGTTTCACCTGGAGGCAGTCGCGGTCCCGCCGGCCCGTCCTGGAAGGGGGCGTGGGGGCGGGGCGAACCTGGGCGGCTGGTCAGGAGCGCGGCTCACGTGAGCGGGTCTGGGGCGGGATGACCATGGCGGCGCGTCGGGGCCAGGGGTTCCCGGTTGTGCTCTCAGGGCTCGCCATCGCAGCTGGGAATGCTCGTTTCGTGGGCTCCTGGGTCCCCGTCGATCGGCAGCCAGCGAGCAGAGCGGAGGGCTGTGGACCACAGGTAAGGGAACTCGGACTCGGCGGAGCAGGGAACCATGCATTCTGCCCTCTTTGTTTGCAGTCTCGGAGCCGACTAACATGGCGGTCGCAGAAAAGCCTCGCCTTTGGGGCCAACGGTTTTACCGCTTTACCCCTTTGCATAAAGCTTAGACCCGCGCGGTTTTCCCAAGCAGCCTATGTATTGCTTCCTACACGCCTGGAGAGGATACCAGGCAGGAAGGCCAGGGGTCTCCAGACAGAGAAGATAGACTGCAAGTGTCAGACGTTTTTTTCTCTCTCTTAAGAGGCAGGAGGAGACAAAAGAGTGTTGCATTTTTTTTTCTCCATCTTGATACAAATTTAAAAAGAGGTTTCTCTGAAAATTCTGTGTTGCCATGACAACTGGCTCCACCTGAATGTCACTTTTCTCAAACCTTGAACTAAGCAATGCCTTTTCCTTATGGAAACGTTTGTCTTAAGGTATGTTAATGTACTAGGTATTCACCCAAGGCTCTGTCTTCAGGTCAGTTCCCCCTAAAGCCTCAGAAACGACTTGACAAACCAGCATGTTTTACTCATACCTTGTTCTCTTAATCTATGTGAATGAAACTATATGTGTGCTTGGAAATCTGCCTTTCTTCAAGATTCATGTCCATCATTTTATGGCCTGGGATGACTCATCTGCTGCCAGTGTTATCTCAATGCATGCTGTGGGTGAGGGGCCTGGTGCCATTCTCTGAGACATTGTCTTTCTTTCATTAGCAGACTGCTAGTGGCTGTATAACATCTGGCTAAAGACTAGCAGGGGGTCCTCTTTCTTCCCCCTTTTAATGTCTACGTCAGCAGCTCTCTCGATCTCTTTTATACTTTAATAAAACTTTATAACAGAAAACCTCTGAGCCATCAAGCTTCCTCACTTGCCCTGGATGGAATTCTCCTCTGGAGGCCAAGAATGCTGGCATCTTTTGTGGTTTAGTAACCACCTTTCAGCCTTTTGTAATTCATATTGAATCTTCATTTCAGATTGAAGATGCATTCCACGGTATTGCCAACTGAAGTCTTCTCATCGCTATGGAGTATCTGTCCATGTCTTTAGGGTATTTTTCAGCAATCATGTATCATTTCCAGTGTGCCAGTCTTGTCATCCTCATTCCGTCCATAGCAAAGTCCTTTATTAATGCTGACATGATTGAAAGGGAATTGTTTGTTTAAATTCCTTTTCAGATTGTTATTTTGCTGGTGTATACAGATAACACTGTGTCATCATTCATTTGTATCAGTTTGGACAGCTTGTTAGTTGTCTTTAGTTTCTTTAATTTCTCATAATTTAAGATGACCCTGGCTCATATATTTACAGTCTCACCCCTAGTCTCAGTCATTTCTTCAAAGAACTGTCCTTTTTTTTTTTTAAACATTACATTATTTTTGACTGTGCTGGGTCTTTATTGCTGGTTTGTCTAGTTGTAGTGAGCAGAGGCTACCCCCTAGTTAGTTGCTGTGCCATGGCTTCTCATTGCAGTGCTTTCTCTGTTTGCAGAACTTGGGCTCTGGAGCATGCAAACTTCAAGAGTTGTTCAAGGGCTTCGTTGCCCCTGGGCGTGTGGAATCTTCTACACAGGAATTGAACCCGTGTTCCCTGCATCGGTAGGCAGATTCTTTACCACCGGGCCATCGGAGATGTTTTCTGTTCCCTTTTATTAGAGAATGATATTTAAAACATACATGTAGGAGCTCAATATGCTCAGCTGACAATACATGGATATATATATACATGTATTCCAGCTCGCCTTTGAACTTATTCAGTTAAAGGTAATTTGTGATGATGTCTCCAACCCGATCCGCCACGACATGGGCAGTGTAACGTGTCCTTTTGTTTATCTGTAACTTTGCATTCCAATGGTAAGAAACCTGGCTTCCACCGCTTGTCATACCCAGAATTCAGTGCTTGTCCCACGTGGTTACTGAAAAAAAACTGTCAGATTGTCTTTCAAAGGGGGCTCTGCGTGCATGGCACCAGTATCTTGAAGATGTTTTTGTATGATAGTTTACTATCAGTATACCCTCAGTGGCCAGGTGTCTATTTCAGTCACTACCAGTTATGAATGGGCCCGTTTGCTCTAGTGTTCTTGGACAATTTGAGTACAGTTTCTTTGTCAGATATGCATTTTTTTAGGAAAACAGTTTTATTTATTGTTGGCTGTGTTGCATCTTTGTGTGAGGGCTTTTCTCTAGTTTTGGTGAGCATGGGCCATAACTAGTGGTTTGCAGGCTTCTCACTGCAGTGTCTCCTCTTGTTGAGGGGCACCGGCTCACGGGCTTCAGTGGCTGCAGCATGTGAACTCGGCATCGTGGCTTCCAGGATGTAGAGCACAGGCTGGGCAGTTGTGGCACACGGGCTCCAGAGGATGTGGGATCTTCCCATCCTAGGGATCGCACATGCATCTCCAGCACTGGCAGGTGGATTCTTTACTATGGAACCACCAGGGCATATTCTAGATTCTCGTTTTCCACACATGTATCTAGTGAAAGAGGCCAGGATCAAGAGGCATGGCAGCTGGGAATCCTCAGCCACAGCTCTGGTGTGCTATCCAAAGCTCTGGGGCCTTTGGTGAGCAGCTCAGCTTCCCTGGGACTGTTTCCTGCCGTCAGAAATGCCCTGCTTTTGGACTGTAGCCCACCAAGCTCCTCTGTCCCTGGGATTTGTGAGACCAGAGTACTGCAGGTGGTGCCATTTCCTTCTCTGCTGCTGCTGCTGCGTCGCTTCAGTCGTGCCTGACTCTGCGCGACCCCAGAGACAGCAGCCTACCAGGCTCCTCTGTCCCTGGGATTCTCCAGGCAAGAACCCTGGAGCGGGTTGCCATGTCCTTCTCCAGTGCAGGAAAGTGAAAAGTGAAAGTGAAGTCACTCAGTGAAGTCGTGTCCGACTCTTAGTGACCCCGGGGTTGCAGCCTACCAGGCTCCTGTATCCGTGGGATTCTCCAGGCAATGGTACTGGAGCGGGCTGCCATTGCCTTCTCTGATTTCCTTCTCTGCAAGATAGCGTTTTGAAGATATTTTCTCCTGGATATTGCTTTTGATGAAGGAAGGGGGATCCCTTCCAGGGCTTGAGAGTGAGTTCTTGTCTGACACTGGGCAATGAGTTGCCTGAGGAGAGGAGTGCTGTCCAAGCAAGAGGCTTTCTTGGGAAGGGCTGCCGGGGTGGAGGGCAGGAGGGTGAGGGAAACGGAGAGAACCACTCCGTCACGTGGCTCACAGTCTCAGGTTTTATGCTCATCGGGTTCATTTCTGGTTTGTCTCTTGCCAGGCACTCTGAACTGGGATCCTTCTTGGGGGCACACGCATCATTCAGCTGAGATGGATTCCAGCGAAGTGGATCCTGGGAGGTTGGTAGGACCTCTGAACTGGAGCCTCCCATCTCCTGACCTCTCCAGAATTCTGGTTGGTGGTAGCTTGTTCGTTCCTTGTTCCTTCCCAGGACCTCCTGTTGTAAGATGACTCCTGCAAGTGTTTTCTTTTCTCTGTCGCCTGGCCAGGGTGGGTGGTCTGTGGTTCATTTAACCGTTTGTTTTTGGTTCTCTCGAGTAAGGTCCTCCACAGGGTAAATGTATGAAATGATAAAAGGCAATGTTTTAAATAATTTATATTCATAATTTGGTAAGTTGGCTTTTTTTGTGTATGTTAGACCTGATCCCCAGACCGAAGGTCATGTAGAACTTTTGTAGTTTTCTGAAATTTCTATAGTTTTTTAAATGGAATTACCTTGTTGCAAAGTTTGTGTTTATGTTCATATTTTTTTAAACAGTTATTTCTTTTTAGTTCATTGATCCTTGCTTTACAATATTGGTTGGATGTGTCATACATCCACATGAATTAACCATAGGTGTACCTATGTCCTCTTGCTCTTGAATCTCCCTCCCACCTCGCACCCATTCCCACCTCTCTAGGTTACTCCTGAGCCCCACTTTGAGTTCCCTGAATCATACAGCAAATTCCCATTGGTTGTCTATTTACAAATGTTGGTGTACCTGCATCCATGCTGCTCTCTCCATTCAGCTCACTCTCTCCCTCTTGTTCCCCACCCTCGTCTGTAAGTCTGTTCCCTATGTCTGCACCTCCATTGCTGCTCTGTGAACAGACTCGTCAGTACCATCCTTCTAGATTCCATGTTTTTCTCTCTTTGACTGACTTCCCTCCCCTTTATTAGAACAGACTCAAATGTGTTCCTTTTTATGGCTGCATTCCATACAGGCTCTGATTGTTCCTTAGCCATGTTTTGCGGAGGGTCATGGGGCTATTCTGCTCCATTTCAGTTTGGGCTTCCAGTCTGAGTGCTCGCAGCAGAGCTGCTTCTGGGTGAGCCCTCTGAGGTCTGTGAGCGCCGGGCTGCCCGCTCTTCTCTTGTGGCCCGCAGGGGGCGCCAAACCCCCCTCTGACCCGCGGGCGCAGGACGCTTTGCCTTTAGACTCTGCTCCGTGAGCAGCTGGCGGGAGCTTTGTCTCCTCAGGACCATCAGGGCTCAGGCTTCTGGATAACAGGGCTGCATCCAGGCTGAGAGGAGCAGGGTTGCCTCAGTGCCCACCAGCAGGGAGGCGCTGCCAGAGCGAAAAATGAGGACCGAGTAGACGTTTCCTGTGTCCAGCTGAGGGCTGACTGGAGGTCCATCTCAGAGGACTCAGGGGGAAAGAGCTCCGTGTGCAAAACGGTGGGTTTTTAGTTAGATTTGCGTTAGATGATGTAGAGGATGAACACTGATGTTCTTCCGTGTAGGTGGCCGTTTTCCTGTCACTGTTTCTTGAGAAGACTGTCCTTTCCTTTTCGCTCGTTCCTGGTTTGATTTTCAGGAATTGACCATGTACACGTGGGTTCGTTTCTGGGCTCTCTCTTCTCTTCCTGGAGTCCATGTGTCTGTGTTCCTGCCAGTTCCTCACTGTGGTGGTCACTCCAGGTCCGTGATGTAGTTTGAAGAGGGATAGGAAGATGCCTCCAGCTGTGTTCCTCTTTCTCAGAGTCTTTTTGGCCGTTTAAGGTCCTGTTCAACATTAGCAGGCTAATATTAGGACTATTTCTATTTCTGTGAAAAATGCCATTGAATATTATTTTGTGATTGCAGTCAGTGTATTTGTTGATGACTTTGGTTGGAATGGACCTTTTAATTCCTCACTGTTCCAGTGCATGAGCATGGAATAGTTTTCTGTGTATTTGTGTTTTCTTTGGTTTCTTTATCAGTGCTTTCTAGTTTTCTGACTACTGGTCTTTTATGTTCTTGATTAAGTTTGTTGCTAGATGTTTTATTTAAGTGGGATTTTCTTAATTTTTTTTTTCTGATTGTTATTAGTGTATAGAAATGCAAGTGATTTTTGGACTGTAAATGGTAGTATTTTATAGGATTGTAAATTGATCCGAAATGATTCAGCTTTACTGAATGTAGTCTAACAACTTTTTGTGAAGTTATGTGGAACATTTTATCTGTCAAATCTGTTTCTCCTGCAGTAGGTCATCCAGAGGACCCAAGACATGGTGGTTACTAATAGACTTCCCACAGTACTTCTTCATTCCACGTGGACTCCTTCAAGGGCAGTGAGCATCGCAGCTTCCCTTGAACTTCGTCTGGGTAAGTCTTGGCCTGTGTAAGAAAGTTTCCTGCCTGTCTACTCTAAATGTCTTTTGTGGTATTGGCATGGTTGTTTTGAAACCTAGTATACTTTCCAGTCATTTAAAATGTACAGAAAATGCCTAGCAATGGGAACAAGTGCTAGCATTTGCCACATCATCTAAAATACTCTCTGTCTTTTATCCAAAATGGGTACCTTCTGCAGAACCAGCACATAATCTCCAAAATCAGGAAATCATATGGTATCTACATTATAATGTAATCCACAGCCCCGCTTCCACTTTTAGCAATTGTTCAAGTGTATGAATATATCTTTTGTTTCCATCTTCATCCTTTTTCCTTTATTTAGAGTGTTACTGAGATTTTCGGTTATTTGGACAAACTTGATGGATTGAAAGCAGACATGGTGAACAAGGGTTCTGGGTGGCCTTTTCTTTGTGGATTTTTTTTTTTTCACTGAAGATGGCTTTAATATTTCTTCATGTTGTAACATGTATGAATCCTGCATTCTTTCTCCCCCCATAGTAAATAAATAATATGCCATTTACCATTGAGATATTTGTAAGCATACAGTGTTGTAGCAGACAACCTTTTCTTGTTTTGCAAACCAGTTTATTAATGTGCACCTTGTGCGTGCTTTGGAGAAACTCAGGAAACTGAGTCAGTGACTGAAATGGCCCAAGATATCACCTTAGATTCCATCTTCATCTAAAAACAAAACAGGCACTTCCTGGTGGTCCAGTGGCTGAGACTGGACACTCCCAAAGAAGGAGGCCCGGGTTCATTCCCTGCTCCAAGAAGTAGATCTCCCATGCCACAATGGAGAATTTGCATGCTGTAGCTAAATATCTGGCTTGCCTCAAGGAAGGTTGACCTGGCGCAGCCAAATTAAAAAAGAAACAAATATTTAAAAAATACAACCAAAGGAAAGGAAGGGTATGGTTGTTGTGCAGATTTACGGCTTAGCTTTCCCTATGGATAGAAAAGAAAAAAGAGTTTCAGAAGACTGTGTCTCATCCTTCTATCTGGCATATAGAGAGGATTCCTTTGAAATGAGATTTCTGTAGTAAATGTGACTCACAGAAGAGTTGTCTTGAACTTGGGTTTCAGAGATGATCATGTGTCCTCTAAAAAAATAAAAGTTAATTGGGTCCAACTAATTCTCATGCTGAGGTGGTATATTTTGTGGTAGCACTTGCTCCCCTTCACTTTGGATGTATCCCCATTTGTTTACACTGTCATCTACTGAAGACATCCTGATCTTTGAAAGTGTTTAGTTATTACAAGTAGAGCTGTTGTATATAATCATGCGATATGTTTTGTCTGGACGTTTGCAAAGCTGTTTAGTAAGTGCTAGACATGTAGTATTCAGGTCAGAGGTGAGCCTTGCTTAGCTGTGGAAAAATCCAGCTATGTTTCTCTGTGGCATGTGGGATCTTCTGGGGTAAGGGATCGAACTAGAGTGTCTTGCAGCCACCGGAGAAGCTGTGCCCTACCCCCTTTTTTTGAGTTTACTGGATCTAATAGGTGTGCAGTGCTACCTCACTGTTGTTTTAGTTTGTCATTTCCTCGTGATATGTGATTTTGAGTCTTTTTGATAGGCTTATTTACTATCTTGATATTTTTGTAGGCCAGGTGTTTAGGTGTATACATTGTTTACGAGATTGTTCTAGGTTTTTTGGTATATTTAGAGTACAATCCTTTATCAGATATGTATTTTATAGATATATTTTCCTGTGGCTTGTGTTTAAGTTTGTGAATAAGGTTTTTCACGGTTTAAATTTCTAATTGTTTAAAGTTGATGTGATATATGTTTTATATCCTTTTTTGGATAGACTTTACTGTGTTGTTGCTGTTGTTACATTTTAAAAGCAGAAGTGAGGTACTATAGATACAGTTTCAAGCTAAGCTGAGGTACCATAGATACAGTTTTGCCTTTTGTCTGTTGAGAAGTTTCAGTGAGTTTGGTGTACACTGTAACATTACGTCTACGTTCATTTGACTGGATATAGCTTCCAATTATTTGCCTAATTGGTTTTGGAGATATCACAGGAAGTCAGTTTTTCCAAGGGAAACTGAGGTGCATGAAACATGAACTCTCTTCGATCGGTCGGAATCACTTTCTGCTATTTCTGATGGATTTGACTCGTTTGGATATCTCATATGAGTGGAATCACAGAACGTTTGTCTTTTTCTTGGTCTGGTTTATTTCACTTAATCTAATGACCATAAGGTTTGTCCACATTGTCGCATTGTCAGAATTACTGACTTTGAAGGGCCGAATCAGATTCCATTGTGGGTATACCACAGTTTGTTTATGGAATTGGCTGCCATGGACACTTAGATTACTTCTGTTTGTTTGCCAGTGTGAATCATGCTGTTGTCAGTATGACTGAAGAAGTATCCATTTTTTCAGCCCCCTTTCTCAATCCTTTTGGGTACATAGCATGAATTGGAATCGAACTATGTATTTATTCCATGTGTTCCTTTTGGAGTCATTTCTGTAATGTCTTGCAGAGTGGCAGCACCATTTCATGTACTTTTTTGTATGGTGGAATACCGTTCAAGCTTCTGAATATACCTTGTGTGGCATATTCAGTCTCCCACCAACGGACACTTGAATGAGTTCTACCTTTGAGCTATTGTGAATGTCACTGTGAATATCTGTGTACCAGTTTTTGTTTGAATTATGAACAAATACATTCCTATATGTAAAAGAAGCCACAAGGACCTACTGTACAGTTTAGGAAACTATTAAATATCTTATGATAATGTATCATGGAAGAGAATCTCAGAAGGAATATATGAAAAGCACATAGTAAGCATGATATTTATTGTGCCAACACTATGAGTTATCATAGCACCACTCAACGTGTATTTATACATGTCACTAAAATATCCACATCTGTAAGGATGTTATAAAAAATTATATAAAAAATCAAGAATTCAAACAGAGAATAAATAAACTTCCTGCCATTGCTCCTCCTCCTTTATACACTAATACTACCTGTAACGCTCATCGTATAAGTGCTGGACTAGCAGTTGACATTCTTGTAAACCGAGAGATTGTGAAGGTGTAAGGAAATGTAACTCATTGAATTCCTTAATGAAGGATTGTAGAACTCTATGTCCATGAAGCGAATGAAATTCCGTTTTATTGAGCCACATTCTTACTAGAGTGATGAGCTTCCACCCCACCCAACGTTAGTTCACAATGAAACCCTGCCGTCCTCTGGCCTCAATGTCTGCTTCCTGCTACCGAGAAAGAAAAGATGAGGAAGTCCTGACCAAACCGATGCTATTTTTCTTTTTCTGATTTGTATTTTATAGCAGGGCTTGGCAAAAAGAGGGCCCAACCTGTTTTCAGAGTTCCATCCCGAGGGTTCCTCCGGCATGTTCCCTGTGTTGACAAACTGCTGATTATTTTCAACAAAGGACAATGATCTGCACTTCACTATCTGTTGCTTGAGCTGGAATAGCAGGCGTCCCTTGCAGTGCAGTCCTTCATGCTGAAGTAGGCATCCCTGAAGCAATAGTGTAAGAGGAACACATTTATCATGTAGACATCACATCCCATGCATTTGTAGTAATTTTTCAGTTATACCCATCATCATCGGAGGAACTGACTTGTCCGAGTAATAACGAGAGTACCCCGTATAACAGTTCCTTGACTTACGAGTACTTCCTATGAGTACCCTTTTGAGTACTTCTTCCAATGTTGTTTCTCCTACTTTGGTCATGAACAGTAGAAGCTGATGGCAGTGGTCCTTGAAATGTATGTCGATTCCCAGGTGGCGCAGTTGATAAATAAATAATCTGCCTACCAGTGCAGGAGGTGGAAGTGATGTGGGTTTGATCCCTGTTTCAGGAAGGTAACAATTCATACACATGTTTTATGTGAACAAGTTTGATACTCAGGAGTTTTTTTCCTCTGTATACAGAAAAACAAATGCTGTTCAAGGACACTGAAAGAACCCTGATTTCGAAAATCAGATTTGTATTGTGAGCAATGCTTAGATATCCATGAGTCGAAGCATAGTATTATGCCTATCATCCTTGTATTTCCCTCAGTGAAATATGTTGAGGAAAACTCTTCATTCATGGTCTAGATTCACGAAGAAGCTAAATAGCATTCATCCTTTACGTTGACAACTGTGAATTTAAATCTCCTGTGAATCCTATGTGACAACCACACATACCAACATGAGTTATTAGTATTATATCAATATTTTTAGTCCTATTGTATGTCAACTAAAAAAATCACTGTATAATTGTACATGAAGTCAAAACATAAAATCAGTGCAAATACAAAATGTTCCATCCTTTGAGAAAGGGAGAAAAACATCTCTGTGCTTAGCCTATTGCATTTTTATGTATTAGATCCTTAAGTAGTTTATTCACCACACCCTATGAATGATTCACAGATCTTCAGAGAAGAAAGGATCATTTCTCTTTAACAATGAGTAGTTCAACTCTTCTCAAATCAAAGTCATAAGTGAGTCTAATTTTGTGTGAGACCACGAAAACTCAGTGTTTTCATTATGCTTGTGCTTATGATGGGAGGAGGTCTGAGAAGGCACTTCTGAAGGTTTCTTCATACCAGTCGTTCTCATATGTATCGAGTCTTTAAAGGTCGAATCACCGAGGTGTTGCTTCTACACTTGGACTAGGCTGAGTAGCAACATTCCCTTTCTCCCTAAGTGCAGTAGACGTGTTCCCAACCTGTCTGTCTTCTGTCCTCTGGAGTATGTATTGCTTGAGCTCACCACAGCCTAGTAGATGGAAATCGTCAGGATATTCTGGAAACCCTTTTTATTTCAGTCTGTTCAGGAGGTTACCACTGCTGCAAACCTCTGGATTTTACCATGCACTTTTAACAACCTGAGATGAAGGATCCAAGTCAATAGTCATGACAGCCACGGGCTTCCATGGCCTATCCATGATTGTTGGCTTTGCTTTCATAATCATCCTGTTTCTTATACCAACTAAACTGTCAGTGTATTTTTTTATTACCATTCTATCTGTGATGGGTTTTCGATCTATTATAGATTTTCCTATATATCTTCACTTATCGGTGAGGGTCTTATGTTAGTAGTAGTTACGACAACTGACTTCCAGTCAGTTAGCTGTGGCAGAATAGAAAAAAGAATGACCCAGTGTATATTATTAATATTATGTATCAATATATTATTCGTTTTATTGTTTGCAGTCATCCACTTCCAAGTTTCTGAAATAAACTGTCAGAAAAATCACATCCTTTTGAATGTCCGTTTGACTGAGTAGGAGCACGGAAATGTTATTCCATAAAATTGTTTACAGTTTCCATTCCGTTCCTCCTGTTTGATGTAGATATTGGCCTTTTGTTCTATCACTAGCTTTGCAAGTAAAAGAAAATTAATTAGAGCCCGTATGGTAATTTTACTGTTAGCAATAAGTTTAGCATAAAATGAACACAGAAGAGGTTACAGTAGACCAAATATGAAAGTCAGTTTAAAAGAAAACGTCGTGTTGAATGTTTACAGTAGGAATATAGTTATGAAGTTCCTTTATTATTATTCTATCCTTTCCGTCTCTTTTGCAGGGGTGTGAATGTAATAGTATCATTATTCTTGAGAGCAACTCTACTAAGTTTTCACGCTCATGTCACTCAAGGTTTTTTAATAGCTATTATGTTAGTCGTGTTTGTAGTTTGTGAAGTCACATAAGTTGCATTCATTCAAGCAATAGTATCAAACAGCTATGGCATCAATTATAGATGTGACTCGATAGCGAATGTGAATCCATTTCACTGTGACAAGTTATTATTGTAGATATTCTATTCATGCCAGTAACAAAGCTGTGCAGAAATCATACAATGTTTATTAAGAAAATAAGATTTACTAATTTGTTGTATTATTCTATTTCTTTTAAACAGATTGAATGACAACAGGCTCAACTTTTCATTCACTTGTATGACTATGAGCAGTTTGACCAAGTTGAAGAAGAGTTAGAGCTCTGATCCCAAGAGTCCATGTAGAAGCTCCCCCTGAGAAATGTATCGTTTTTTCACCAATGCTACTGAAATGTGTGAATGTGGCATACCACGTATCCCAATAAGTGTAAACAGCTTCACATGCTACTTACTTGAAACGACCAGTACTCATGACATTCCATTCATCTGAGGACTAAATATAGCCAACTTAGGCTGTGTTTGCCAAATAGACTTTGAAGCATTCTTCACACAGTCCTTCATCGATGCCAGTTTTCAGATCGAAGAAACCCTTGCTCCGTGAAGTTTGTGAACACATATACTCATGTTTTGTTTGAGATTTTAAAGTCATTCTTCAGTTTTGTTGGAGGAATGTTTCTGTATATGCCCAGTGGGGCTTCCCCGGTGGTTCTAGTGGTAAAGAACATGCGGAACATACCCATGCAGGAGACATAGGAGATATGGATTCGATCCCTGGGGCAGGAAGATCTCCTGAGGGAGAGCATGGCAACCCACTCCAGTATCCTTGCCTAGAGAATCTCATGGAGAGAGGAGCCTGGTGGGGCCTAGTCCATATGATCCCAAAGAGTTGGACACAATGTAAGTGACTTAGCACAGCACATGCTTCATTGTCATAGCTAATATAATGGAGATGACATAAAAAGAAGCACCAGTGGGCGAAAGTCAATATCCATCACTTTTCAACTTTGGAATGTATTGTGATATTTTAGGTCCATATTTGTATGACTTGATAGTTGGCGAATCGATGCATATGAAGGCCTGATTGTGTTATATGTATGTTGAGGGAAGATATATTTTTATGTGGTTTGACATATGGGTCCCATTTCATTCGTAGACATCTGCATACTCATCACTTATCATCATTTTTTTTTTGAAAAGACCATTGCTTTTAAAGGTTGTTGTCTAACCAGGAAAGATGCTTGAATTCTTGGGCTCCTTAGAGGAAGAATTCAACCCGGGGCCAGAGATGAGGCTTGATCACTCAGATCTTTTGTGTCGCAACGTTTTATGAAAGTATAAAAGAGAGAAAGCTTCTGACATAGACATCAGAAGGGGGCAGAAAGAGTGCCCCCCTACTCATCTTTAGCTGGATGTTATCTAGCTACTAGCAGTCTACTCATTAGAGAAAGGAATGGCAGCAGACCCCTCACCCACAAGATATATGGAGATGACCGTGGCACCAGGTCAGTCATCCTGGGCCATAAAATGATTGATATGAGCAAATAGATAGCTTCATTCACATAGATCAGGAGAACCATGTATGAGTAAAGCTAATTGGTTTGTCAAGTCAGTTCTGAGCCTTTAGGCAGAACCTCCTTGAAGATAGAGTCTAGGGTAAATACATAGTACATTCACATAGCTTAAGGCAAACCTTTCCATAAGAAAAATGCCTTGGTCAGCTCAAAGTATGAGAAAAGTGAAGTTCAGGTGGAACCAGGTGTCATTATAGCAACACAGAATTGTAAGAGAAAACCTCTTTTTAAATTTGTATCGAGAAGGGGAAGAAAGAACAGCCTGTTTCCTCCTGCTTCGGAAGTGACAGATAACAACTGTCTGACACTTGCACCCCGTTTCCTCCCTTTGGAGACCCCTGGCCTTCCTTGCGGTTACCCTCTCAGTTTCATTCATTGAGTGTTTTCTGCCTTGTGAAACATTGGGCATAGAAGTATGTGTTAATTTAGGGGTATTTCATCCAATTTCATGTAAATGCATATGTGAATTAGAAAGTTTGACATGCCGTTGCTTTGTATACCGATTGGGAAATGTGAGTCTCCAAGTTTAATTTAGTTTTTCATGTTCATTTTTCTTTTTAGGGGTACAAAGAAAAATAATATGACTGTTAAGATCAGCTTTCGTATATTTTGCCAAATATGAATTGAGATCACATCGATCGGAGATGAGTCTGTGCATGAAAGCCCTAATAACTAATGTTAATTGACTTCACTACCATGGGATGTTTTCCTATCTATTGAGGATTTACTTCATGTATTTCGATTTTAACTTTCTGTCTTACAGCCTTGTTTGTAGATCAAAGCTATTTGAAATTGTCATCTGGTTTTCAATGGCTTGTGAGGTTATTCATGAGTGGTTTATAAAACCGAATGGATTGTACATAGCCATACTTTGTTGTCATTTTATGAATTTGAAGAATGTCTGAAGCATGTCTGCAGTTATGCCTTAAAGATTCACACAATTGATGTCCAATATTTATCTCAATAGACTTGCTTTCAATGTGTAGTTTCCTATGCGTACGTCTCTCCTTATGGATTTGGGTAGAACTTGTATTGGAACACTGAAAAATCTGTGATATCAACCGTGCTGACCTTCTTTCTGGTGGTCATCATTAAGATTTTCACGCTCACTGTCACTTTGTGCAATGATATGGATCCTAGTGGAAACAGGTGCTGTTCATCCTACTTTTGTGAAGATTGAATTCATCGTAGAAAGTGGAATGTGTTGAAATATTTATGGTATAAATATATCTTGTGTATATAATTACCCAGATTACTGCTGCGTATTTGATTGCTAAGTTATGAAATGTATGAGATAGATGTGATCCATCAATGGCGATTGGATACGTGGTGGAGAGGTATTTTGGTGATGCAAGAGATTTAAATGATGTGATCAGAGTATGTATATTCTTTTTATGTGGATAATGGGTCTTGGATCCATGTTTGAAACATTACGACCTTGTCTTTTGTTATGCATGGGAAGTGTCAAAAATGAAGATGAGGTGGGTACGTGCTTCAAGGGTAAGTATAGGGTTGAGGGCGTGACTATGATGTGGGTTAGGTTTAGGATGTGGATAGGGTGTCGGGTTAGGGTAGGGTGCCGGGGGCCAGCGTGAGGAACTCCGCCCATGGCAAAGGTCATGAGGAAGAAGGCTTGGCATATGCAAAGGCGTGATCAAGCCTCAGGAAACCCCCTGTTCCTGAGCATCTACCCCAAAACCAGACTCTGTTTTATGCTCTCACCTACACCTCTGACTTTACAGGGGGCTCTCCCCAATAACCGTTTCTCTCAGAGAAGGAGTAAACGTGCAGCTCCAAGGCAATACAAATTCTTGGGCGTGACAAGAGTGTTTCAGCTTACGGACTGCTCTGAAGGTTATCTAGCCCACCTGTATAGGTTAGTCCGGCCACATGTGATTTACAGCCTCCCAATCTGAGAGGCACGAGATGTTTTAGACTTACTAAAGGCAAATTATTTTGGGGAGTTAGAAATTATTAGTATAATGGGTTGGTTAGGAATTATTTTGGTGAAGTGTTTTTTCATTTGTTGTGTCAATAATTGCTGCTAATTCCCTGCTCTGGGTGGGACAAGGATGTCTCAGGTCAAACCTCTCTGCTGACAGACTAGCTTGTGTGACAGGATTATCCATACTCCTGCCACATGATTGTTTACTACCTCTTAACCATAAACAGCACAGAGTTTTGGAGAGTCTTAATTAGCATAGGGCTTTTTCTTGTTGAGTCAATGATTGCCGCCAGGCCTCCATATCCTTAGGCACTTGGGAATATATTAATCAATGTATTTGGAATATAGAAAAGGAAATACAGTAGTTTTTGATGTTAGCAATACTAGACTTTTTAGCTAAAGGATTTTCTCTTTTGTAATAGACCACTGGACTTTGCTATAAATCACTGTATCCTTGCTATGTAAGAATGTAACTTTATCATATCTTAAGACTAAATAGATCTTAAGGGGAGCATTGGTGAAAGGATTTTCATTTGTTGGGCTGATGTTTGCTGCTAAATCTCCATGTTCCCTACCCTTCTAATGAATATAACTAACATATAGGAGAAATAAGTATTAACCTTTAAGATGAATCCTGTTAACCTTGGGTTAAGTAAATTCCTTTCTTGATTGTAACTCACTACACCCACACCCTATAGGAATGCAGCTTTATTTGGAGGGTGGTGCCTGGTTTGAGAAAAAACACACTTGGAAAAAATAAGTTTTTTGGTTATCAGAAAGAAAGGATCATAAAATGTCAGCAGGTCTCACTCATGGCCAGAAGATGATGTAATATCCCTAAGACCTTTTTTTATACATTTATGTGAAGCACGTGATTTTGATAAAGGTCAGGACTGCTGACCCCCACGTGACACTGTATTCATCCCTATGTGTAACAAAAGGTATATAAGCAAACCCAAAAATAAAGAAATCGGATCAGTTTCCGGAAAGACTGATTCCCCCATGTCACTTCTTTCTTGCTCCCATTTTTCTGGCTGAATTCCCATCTGGAGCATGGATGCTATTCCACGTAATCTAAGTTATTCAGCCTCCTTTTCTCCACTAATCTTCCTACTGCATTAACCATTTCTAATCTCTCTATATCTGTGATTAAATATGTATTTTTCTAAAGATGCCGGCTCTGCCCCCAACTTCAAATCACCCTGGATCCACCGGGGCTGGACCCCGGCAGTAGGATTAAGGTTAGAGTTTGGGGAAGAGCCCCCCAACGTGTTAGGGTGAGGGGTGAGGCGTGAGGGTTCAGGGTCAGGGTTCGGGGTGAGGGTTCAGGCTGAGGGTGTGGGCCTCATATCTGATAAAGGATTGTACTCCAAATATACCCTTCGCTTCCCTCGAACAGAGCTCTCACTGCTGGAGCCCTTGGCAGTGTGAAACACACCAGCCCCTAAAACCTCCACAAGGATGCCTGGGGCCTAGGTGCAAAGGCAAGGCAGGAGCGGAGCTGAGGCCAGGAAGGCGCCAGTGGTGTCTCCGAGCCTCGCGCAGCCTGCTCCTTCCTGGGAACTAACGTTAGCAGCGAGGCAAGTCTGGGCAACGCTCGCCCAGAGCAGAGCACCCTCACGCCAGGAACTCTGCCAGATCGGGCCTCTGAGCAGAGCTGCAGCTCTGCAGTAGTGGAGGCGCACTCGACTCCGCCCAAACTGGGCTTGCAGCTGCACGCGGTTGGGCTGCCTCATTTCCCCCGAGGAGGCTCGTTTCCCCTCATGCTGCGCACTCGGCTTCCAGGCAGGGGCCTCCTGCTTCTCCTACAGGTCTTACCTCAGGGGCTGCTTCCCCTGAGCTGGGGCTGTGGGCGGGAGCCCAGACACGCAGGGGCAGGCCCCAACCACCTGCACACGACTCTGCTGGGGACGAGAGCGCTAGGGAATATACATCTGTCAGGCACTTGTTGGGCGCCCACGGAGTGAGTCTCCGAGTCTGGGGACTGCAGATCCCAGCCAGGGGCCCTGGGTGTATGGTGCTCTCCGTGCGGCACATGTCTGGGCAGCCAAGCAACAACTGAAGGAGCCCAGCAGTTGCCCTTCCATTCCCTCTGACAGAGCTCTTACTGCTCTAGCCCATGGCAATGTGAAACCCACCGGCCCCTAACTCGTCCCCAAGAACGCCAGGGGCCTACCTGCAAAGGCAAGGCAGGATCAGAGCTGAGGCAAGGAAAGCGTCCGTGGGGTATACCAGCCCCGCACAGCCTGCTCCTTTATGGGCAAGAGCCTAGCAGCGAGGCACGTCTCGGCAAGGCTCGCCCAGGGCAGAGCAGCCTCGCTCCAGGAACTCTGCCATATCGGGCCTCTGAGTAGACCTGGAGATATACCCTAGAGGAGGCGCACTTGACTCTCACCAACCAGGGCTTGTAGCGGCAGGCGGCTGTGCTGCCTCATCTACCTCCGAGGAGGCTCCATTCCCCACATGCTGTGCACTCCGATTCCAGGCGAGCCGACCCTCGCTTCCTGCAGGTTTGGTATATGGTCTGCATTCCCTGAGCTGGGTTGTGGGCAGGACCTCAGAGACGCAAGTGCAGGCCCCAACGACCTGCACACCTCTCTGCTGGGGAGGAGAGCACAAGGAAATGACATCTGTCAGGCACCTTCTGGGCGCTCACAGAGTTCGCCTGCGGTGTGTGGGGCTGCAGGCCGCAGCCACGGGCCCTGTGAGCCTTGTGCTCTCTGTGCTGTGCCGACCGGCAACTAAGCCCTCCACAGGAACGCCTGGGGACAAGGTGCAAAGGCAAGGCAGGAATGGAGCTGAGGCCAGGAAGGCGCCAGTAGCATCTCCCAGTCTCGCGCAGCCTGCTCCTTCCTGGACTGGAAGCCTAGCCGCGAGGCAAGTCTGGGCAAGGCTCGCCCAGGGCAGAGCAGCCTCACGCCAGCAACTCTGCCAGATCGGGCCTCTGAGCAGAGCTGGAGCTCTGCCGTACTGGAGGCGCACTCGGCTCCACCAAAGCAGTGAATGCAGCCGCACACAGCAGGGCTGCCTTCTCTTCTCCCGAGGAGGCTCGCTTCCCCGCATGCTGTAAACTAGGCTTCGAGGCGGGGCCCCCTGCGCCTCCCACAGGTTTTGGCTCAGGAGCTGCTTCCCTGAGCTGGGGCTGTGGACGGGAGCCCAGACACGCAGGGGAAGGCCCCAACCACCTGCACACGTCTCTGCTGGGGAGGAGAGCACTAGGGAAATGACGTCTGTCAGGCACCTTCTGGGCGCTCACCGAGTCAGCCTCCGCGTGTGTGGGGCTGCAGACCCCAGCCAGGGGCCCTGTGAGCCTTGTGCTCTTCATGCTGTGCTGAGTCTGGGCGGTCAAGCAACCGCTGGAGGAGCCCTGCAGTTGCCCTCCCATTGCCTCTAATAGAGCCCTCACTGCTGGAGCGCTTGGCAGTGTGCAACCCACCGGCAACTAAGCCCTCCACAAGAACGCCTGGGGACTAGGTGCAAAGGCAAGGCAGGAGTGGAGCTGGGGCCAGGAAGGCGCCAGTAGCATCTCCCAGTCTCGCGCAGCCTGCTCCTTCATGGACTGGAAGCCTAGCCGCGTGGCAAATCTGGGCAAGTCTCCCAGGGCAGAGCAGCCTCACGCCAGCAACTCTGCCTGATCGGGCCTCTGAGCAGAGCTGGAGCTCTGCCGTACTGGAGGCGCACTCGGCTCCGCCAAAGCAGTGAATGCAGCCGCACACAGCAGGGCTGCCTCCTCTTCTCCCTAGGAGGCTCGCTTCCTGCATGCTGTAAACTAGGCTTGCAGGCAGCGCTCCCTGCGCCTCCCACAAGTCTTGGCTCAGGAGCTGCTTCCCTGAGCTGGGGCTGTGGAAGGGAGCCCAGACACGCAGGGTCAGGAACAAACCAACTGCACACGTATCTGCTGGGGAGGAGAGCACTAGGGAAATGACGTCTGTCAGGCACCTTCTGGGCGCTCACCGAGTCAGCGCCCGCGTGTGTGGGGCTGCAGACCCCAGCCAGGGGCCCTGTGAGCCTTGTGCTCTCCGTGCTTTGCTGAGTCTGCGAGGTCAAGCAACCGTAAGAGTAGACTTCCAGTTGCCCTCACATTGCCTCTAATAGAGCCCTCAAGCTGGAGCGCTTGGCAGTGTGCAACCCACCGGCAACTAAGCCCTCCACAAGAACGCCTGGGGACTAGGTGCAAAGGCAAGGCAGGAGTGGAGCTGAGGCCAGGAAGGCGCCAGTAGCATCTCCCAGTCTCGCGCAGCCTGCTCCTTCCTGGACTGGAAGCCTAGCCGCGAGGCAAGTCTGGGCAAGGCTCGCCCAGGGCAAAGCAGCCTCACGCCAGCAACTCTGCCAGATCGGGCCTCTGAGCAGAGCTGGAGCTCTGCCGTACTGGAGGGGCACTCGGCTCCGCCAAAGCAGTGAATGCAGCCACACACAGCAGGGCTGCCTTCTCTTCTCCCAAGGAGGCTCGCTTCCGGCAGGCTGTAAACTAGGCTTCCAGGCGGGGCCCCCTGCGCCTCCCACAGGTCTTGGCTCAGGAGCTGCTTCCCTGAGCTGGGGCTGTGGACGGGAGCCCAGACACGCAGGGGCAGGCCCCAACCACCTGCACACGTCTCTGCTGGAGAGGAGAGCACTAGGGAAATGACGTCTGTCAGGCACCTTCTGGGCGCTCACCGAGTCAGCCTCCGCGTGTGTGGGGTTGCAGACCCCAGCCAGGGGCCCTGTGAGCCTTGTGCTCTCCGTGCTGTGCTGAGTCTGGGCGGTCAAGCTACCACTGGAGGAGCCCTGCAGTTGACCTCCCATTGCCTCTAATAGAGCCCTCACTACTGGATCGCTTGGCAGTGTGCAACCCACCGGCAAAAAAGTCCTCCACAAGAACGCCTGAGGACTAGGTGAAAAGGCATGGCAGGAGTGGAGCTGAGGCCAGGAAGGCGCAAGTAGCATCTCCCAGTCTCGCGCAGCCTGCTCCTTCATGGACTGGAAGCCTAGCCGCGAGGCAAATCTGGGCAAGTCTCCCAGGGCAGAGCAGCCTCACGCCAGCAACTCTGCCTGATCGGGCCTCTGAGCAGAGCTGGAGCTCTGCCGTACTGGAGGCGCACTCGGCTCCGCCAAAGCAGTGAATGCAGCCGAACACAGCAGGGCTGCCTCCTCTTCTCCCTAGGAGGCTCGCTTCCTGCATGCTGTAAACTAGGCTTCCAGGCAGCGCTCCCTGCGCCTCCCACAGGTCTTGGCTCAGGAGCTGCTTCCCTGAGTTGGGGCTGTGGACGGGAGCCCAGACACGCAGGGGCAGGCCCCAACCACCTGCACACGTCTCTGCTGGGGAGGAGAGCACTAGGGAAATGACGTCTGTCAGGCACCTTCTGGGCGCTCACCGAGTCAGCCTCCGCGTGTGTGGGGCTGCAGACCCCAGCCAGGGGCCCTGTGAGCCTTGTGCTCTCCGTGCTGTGCTGAGTCTGGGCGGTCAAGTAACCGTAAGAATAGACTTCCATTTGCCCTCACTTTGCCTCTAATAGAGCCCTCAAGCTGGAGCGCTTGGCAGTGTGCAACCCACTGGCAACTAAGCCCTCCACCAGAACGCCTGGGGACTAGGTGCAAAGGCAAGGCAGGAGTGGAGCTGAGGCCAGGAAGGCGCCAGTAGCATCTCCCAGTCTCGCGCAGCCCGCTCCTTGCTGGACTAGAAGCCTAGCCGCGAGGCAAGTCTGGGCAAGGCTCGCCCAGGGCAGAGCAGCCTCACGCAAGCACTCTGCCAGATCGGGCCTCTGAGCAGAGCTGGAGGCCTGCCGTACTGGAGGTGCACTTGGCTCCACCAAAGCAGTGATTGCAGCCGCATGCATCTGGGCTGCCTCCTCTTCTCCCAAGGAGGCTCGCTTCCCGCATGCTGTAAACTAGGCTTCCAGGCGGGGGCGCCCCGCGCCTCATACAGGTCTTGGCTGAGAAGCTGCTTCCCTGAGCTGGGGCTGTGGACAGGAGCCCAGACACGCAGGGGCAGGCCCCAACTACCTGCACACGTCTCTGCTGGGGAGGAGAGCTCTAGGGAAATGACGTCTGTCAGGCACCTACTGGGCGCTCACCGAGTCAGCCTCCGCGTGTGTGTGGCTGCAGACCCCAGCCAGGGGCCCTGTGAGCCTTGTGCTCTCTGTGCTGTGCTGAGTATGGGCGGTCAAGCAACCGCTGGAGGAGCCCTGCAGTTGCCCTCCCATTGCCTCTAATGGAGTCCTCACTGCTGGAGCGCTTGGCAGTGTGCAACCCACCGGCAACTAAGCCCTCCACAAGAACGCCTGGGGACTAGGTGCAAAGGCAAGGCAGGAGTGGAGCTGAGGACAGGAAGGCGCCAGTAGCATCTCCCAGTCTTGCGCTGCCTGCTCCTTCCTGGACTGGAAGCCTAGCCGCGAGGCAAGTCTGGGCAAGGCTCGCCCAGGGCAGAGGAGCCTCACGCCAGCACTCTGCCAGATCGGGCCTCTGAGCAGAGCTGGAGCTCTGCCGTACTGGAGGTGCACTTGGCTCCACCAAAGCAGTGATTGCAGCCGCACGCATCTGGGCTGCCTCCTCTTCTCCCAAGGAGGCTCGCTTCCCGCATGCTTTACACGAGGCTTCCAGGCGGGGGCGCCCCGCGCCTCCTACAGGTCTTGGCTGAGGAGCTGCTTCCCTGAGCTGGGCCTGTGGACGGGAGCCCAGCCACGCAGGGTCAGGAACAAACCATCTGCACACGTCTCTGCTGGGGAGGAGAGCACTAGGGAAATGACGTCTGTCAGGCACCTTCTGGGCGCTCACCGAGTCAGCCTCCGCGTGTGTGGGGCTGCAGACCCCAGCCAGGGGCCCTGTAAGCCTTGTGCTCTCCGTGCTGTGCTGAGTCTGGGCGGTCAAGCAACCGTAAGAATAGACTTCCAGTTGCCCTCACTTTGCCTCTAATAGAGCCCTCAAGCTGGAGCGCTTGGCAGTGTGCAACCCACTGGCAACTAAGCCCTCCACAAGAACGCCTGGGGACTAGGTGCAAAGGCAAGGCAGGAGTTGAGCTGAGGCCAGGAAGGCGCCAGTAGCATCTCCCAATCTCGCGCAGCCTGCTCCTTCCTGGACTGGAAGCCTAGCCACGAGGCAAGTCTGGGCAAGGCTCGCCCAGGGCAAAGCAGCCTCACCCCACCAACTCTGCCAGATCGGGCCTCTGAGCAGAGCTGGAGCTCTACCGTACTGCAGGCGCACTCGGCTCCGCCAAAGCAGTGAATGCAGCCGCACACAGCAGGGCTGCCTTCTCTTCTCCCAAGGAGGCTTGCTTCCGGCATGCTGTAAACTAGGCTTCCAGGCGGGGCCCCCTGCGCCTCCCACAGGTCTTGGCTGAGGAGCTGCTTCCCTGAGCTGGGGCTGTGGACGGGAGCCCAGACACGCAGGGGCAGGCCCCAACCACCTGCACACGTCTCTGCTGGGGAGGAGAGCACTAGGGAAATGACGTCTGTCAGGCACCTTCTGGGCGCTCACCGAGTCAGCCTCCGCGTGTGTGGGGCTGCAGACCCCAGCCAGGGGCCCTGTGAGCCTTGTGCTCTCCGTGCTGTGCTGAGTCTGGGCGGTCAAGCAACCGTAAAAATAGACTTCCAGTTGCCCTCACTTTGCCTCTAATAGAGCCCTCAAGCTGGAGCGCTTGGCAGTGTGCAACCCACCGGCAACTAAGCCCTCCACAAGAACGCCTGGAAACTAGGTGCAAAGGCAAGGCAGGAGTGGAGCTGAGGCCAGGAAGGCGCTAGTAGCATCTCCCAGTCTTGCGCAGCCTGCTCCTTCCTGGACCTGAAGCCTAGCCGCGAGGCAAGTCTGGGCAAAGCTCGCCCAGGGCAGAGCAGCCTCACGCCAGCACTCTGCCAAATCGGGCCTCTGAGCAGAGCTGGAGCTCTGCCGTACTGGAGGTGCACTCGGCTCCACCAAAGCAGTGATTGCATCCGCACGCATCTGTGCTGCCACCTCTTCTCCCAAGGAGGCTTGCTTCCCGCATGCTGTGCACTAGGCTTCCAGGCGGGGGCGCCCCGCGCCTCCTACAGGTCTTGGCTGGTAAGCTGCTTCCCTGAGCTGGGGCTGTGGACGGGAGCCCAGACACGCAGGGGCAGGCCCAAACCACCTGCACACGTCTCTGCTGGGGAGGAGAGCACTAGGGAAATGACGTCTGTCAGGCACCTTCTGGGCGCTCATCGAGTCAGCCTCCGCGTGTGTGGGGCTGCAGACCCAAGCCAGGGGCCCTGTGAGCCTTGTGCTCTCCGTGCTGTGCTGAGTCTGGGCGGTCAAGCAACCGTAAGAATAGACTTCCAGTTGCCCTCACTTTGCCTCTAATAGAGTCCTCAAGCTGGAGCGCTTGACAGTGTGCAATCCCCCGGCAACTAAGCCCTCCACAATAACGCCTGGGAACTAGGTGCAAAGGCAAGGCAGGAGTGGAGCTGAGGCCAGGAAGCCGCCAGTAGCATCTCCCAGTCTCGCGCAGCCCGCTCCTTTCTGGACTGGAAGCCTAGCCGCGAGGCAAGTCTGGGCAAGGCTCGCCCAGGGCTGAGCAGCCTCACGCCAGCACTCTGCCAGATCGGGCCTCTGAGCAGAGCTGGAGCTCTGCCGTACTGGAGGCGCACTCAGCTCCGCCAAAGCAGTGAATGCAGCCGCACTCAGCAGGGCTGCCTTCTCTTCTCCCGAGGAGGCTCGCTTCCCGCATGCTGTAAACTAGGGTTCCAGGCGGGGCCCCCTACGCCTCCCACAGGTCTTGGCTCAGGAGCTGCTTCCTGAGCTGGGGCTGTGGATGGGAGCCCAGGCACGCAGGGGCAGGCCCCAACCACCTGCACACGTCTCTGCTGGGGAGGAGAGCACTAGGGAAATGACGTCTGTCAGGCACCTTCTGGGCGCTCACCGAGTCAGCCTCCGCGTGTGTGGGGCTGCAGACCCCAGCCAGGGGCCCTGTGAGCCTTGTGCTCTCCGTGCTGTGCTGAGTCTGGGCGGTCAAGCAACCGCTGGAGGAGCCCTGCAATTGCCCTCCCATTGCCTCTAATAGAGTCCTCACTGCTGGAGCGCTTGGCAGTGTGCAACCCACCGGAAACTAAGCCCTCCACAAGAAGGCCTGGGGACTATGTGCAAAGGAAAGGCAGGAGTGGAGCTGAGGCCAGGAAGGCGCCAGTAGCATCTCCCAGTCTCGCGCAGCCCGCTCCTTTCTGGACTAGAAGCCTAGCCGCGAGGCAAGTCTGGGCAAGGCTCGCCCAGGGCAGAGGAGCCTCACGCCAGCACTCTGCCAGATCGGGCCTCTGAGCAGAGCTGGAGCTCTGCCGTACTGGAGGTGCACTTGGCTCCACCAAAGCAGTGATTGCAGCCGCATGCATCTGGGCTGCCTCCTCTTCTCCCAAGGAGGCTCGCTTCCCGCATGCTGTGCACTAGGCTTCCAGGCGGGGGCGCCCCGCGCCTCCTACAGGTCTTGGCTGAGAAGCTGCTTCCCTGAGCTGGGGCTGTGGACGGGAGCCCAGACACGCAGGGGCAGGCCCCAACTACCTGCACACGTCTCTGCTGGGGAGGAGAGCTCTAGGGAAATGACGTCTGTCAGGCACCTACTGGGCGCTCACCGAGTCAGCCTCCGCGTGTGTGGGGCTGCAGACCCCAGCCAGGGGCCCTGTGAGCCTTGTGCTCTCTGTGCTGTGCTGAGTCTGGGCGGTCAAGCAACCGCTGGAGGAGCCCTGCAGTTGCCCTCCCATTGCCTCTAATGGAGTCCTCACTGCTGGAGCGCTTGGCAGTGTGCAACCCACCGGCAACTAAGCCCTCCACAAGAACGCCTGGGGACTAGGTGCAAAGGCAAGGCAGGAGTGGAGCTGAGGCCAGGAAGGCGCCAGTAGCATCTCCCAGTCTTGCGCTGCCTGCTCCTTCCTGGACTGGAAGCCTAGCCGCGAGGCAAGTCTGGGCAAGGCTCGCCCAGGGCAGAGGAGCCTCACGCTAGAACTCTGCCAGATCGGGCCTCTGAGCAGAGCTGGAGCTCTGCCGTACTGGAGGTGCACTTGGCTCCACCAAAGCAGTGATTGCAGCCGCACGCATCTGGGCTGCCTCCTCTTCTCCCAAGGAGGCTCGCTTCCCGCATGCTGTGCACTAGGCTTCCAGGCGGGGGCGCCCCGCGCCTCCTACAGGTCTTGGCTGAGGAGCTGCTTCCCTGAGCTGGGCCTGTGGACGGGAGCCCAGCCACGCAGGGTCAGGAACAAACCATCTGCACACGTCTCTGCTGGGGAGGAGAGCACTAGGGAAATGACGTCTGTCAGGCACCTTCTGGGCGCTCACCGAGTCAGCCTCCGCGTGTGTGGGGCTGCAGACCCCAGCCAGGGGCCCTGTGAGCCTTGTGCTCTCCGTGCTGTGCTGAGTCTGGGCGGTCAAGCAACCGTAAGAATAGACTTCCAGTTGCCCTCACTTTGCCTCTAATAGAGCCCTCAAGATGGAGCGCTTGGCAGTGTGCAACCCACTGGCAACTAAGCCCTCCACAAGAACGCCTGGGGACTAGGTGCAAAGGCAAGGCAGGAGTTGAGCTGAGGCCAGGAAGGCGCCAGTAGCATCTCCCAATCTCGCGCAGCCTGCTCCTTCCTGGACTGGAAGCCTAGCCACGAGGCAAGTCTGGGCAAGGCTCGCCCAGGGCAAAGCAGCCTCACCCCACCAACTCTGCCAGATCGGGCCTCTGAGCAGAGCTGGAGCTCTACCGTACTGCAGGCGCACTCGGCTCCGCCAAAGCAGTGAATGCAGCCGCACACAGCAGGGCTGCCTTCTCTTCTCCCAAGGAGGCTTGCTTCCGGCATGCTGTAAACTAGGCTTCCAGGCGGGGCCCCCTGCGCCTCCCACAGGTCTTGGCTGAGGAGCTGCTTCCCTGAGCTGGGGCTGTGGACGGGAGCCCAGACACGCAGGGGCAGGCCCCAACCACCTGCACACGTCTCTGCTGGGGAGGAGAGCACTAGGGAAATGACGTCTGTCAGGCACCTTCTGGGCGCTCACCGAGTCAGCCTCCGCGTGTGTGGGGCTGCAGACCCCAGCCAGGGGCCCTGTGAGCCTTGTGCTCTCCGTGCTGTGCTGAGTCTGGGCGGTCAAGCAACCGTAAAAATAGACTTCCAGTTGCCCTCACTTTGCCTCTAATAGAGCCCTCAAGCTGGAGCGCTTGGCAGTGTGCAACCCACCGGCAACTAAGCCCTCCACAAGAACGCCTGGAAACTAGGTGCAAAGGCAAGGCAGGAGTGGAGCTGAGGCCAGGAAGGCGCCAGTAGCATCTCCCAGTCTTGCGCAGCCTGCTCCTTCCTGGACCTGAAGCCTAGCCGCGAGGCAAGTCTGGGCAAAGCTCGCCCAGGGCAGAGCAGCCTCACGCCAGCACTCTGCCAAATCGGGCCTCTGAGCAGAGCTGGAGCTCTGCCGTACTGGAGGTGCACTCGGCTCCACCAAAGCAGTGATTGCATCCGCACGCATCTGTGCTGCCAGCTCTTCTCCCAAGGAGGCTTGCTTCCCGCATGCTGTGCACTAGGCTTCCAGGCGGGGGCGCCCCGCGCCTCCTACAGGTCTTGGCTGGTAAGCTGCTTCCCTGAGCTGGGGCTGTGGACGGGAGCCCAGACACGCAGGGGCAGGCCCAAACCACCTGCACACGTCTCTGCTGGGGAGGAGAGCACTAGGGAAATGACGTCTGTCAGGCACCTTCTGGGCGCTCATCGAGTCAGCCTCCGCGTGTGTGGGGCTGCAGACCCAAGCCAGGGGCCCTGTGAGCCTTGTGCTCTCCGTGCTGTGCTGAGTCTGGGCGGTCAAGCAACCGTAAGAATAGACTTCCAGTTGCCCTCACTTTGCCTCTATTAGAGTCCTCAAGCTGGAGCGCTTGACAGTGTGCAATCCCCCGGCAACTAAGCCCTCCACAATAACGCCTGGGAACTAGGTGCAAAGGCAAGGCAGGAGTGGAGCTGAGGCCAGGAAGCCGCCAGTAGCATCTCCCAGTCTCGCGCAGCCCGCTCCTTTCTGGACTGGAAGCCTAGCCGCGAGGCAAGTCTGGGCAAGGCTCGCCCAGGGCTGAGCAGCCTCACGCCAGCACTCTGCCAGATCGGGCCTCTGAGCAGAGCTGGAGCTCTGCCGTACTGGAGGCGCACTCAGCTCCGCCAAAGCAGTGAATGCAGCCGCACTCAGCAGGGCTGCCTTCTCTTCTCCCGAGGAGGCTCGCTTCCCGCATGCTGTAAACTAGGGTTCCAGGCGGGGCCCCCTACGCCTCCCACAGGTCTTGGCTCAGGAGCTGCTTCCTGAGCTGGGGCTGTGGATGGGAGCCCAGGCACGCAGGGGCAGGCCCCAACCACCTGCACACGTCTCTGCTGGGGAGGAGAGCACTAGGGAAATGACGTCTGTCAGGCACCTTCTGGGCGCTCACCGAGTCAGCCTCCGCGTGTGTGGGGCTGCAGACCCCAGCCAGGGGCCCTGTGAGCCTTGTGCTCTCCGTGCTGTGCTGAGTCTGGGCGGTCAAGCAACCGCTGGAGGAGCCCTGCAATTGCCCTCCCATTGCCTCTAATAGAGTCCTCACTGCTGGAGCGCTTGGCAGTGTGCAACCCACCGGAAACTAAGCCCTCCACAAGAAGGCCTGGGGACTATGTGCAAAGGAAAGGCAGGAGTGGAGCTGAGGCCAGGAAGGCGCCAGTAGCATCTCCCAGTCTCGCGCAGCCCGCTCCTTTCTGGACTAGAAGCCTAGCCGCGAGGCAAGTCTGGGCAAGGCTCGCCCAGGGCAGAGGAGCCTCACGCCAGCACTCTGCCAGATCGGGCCTCTGAGCAGAGCTGGAGCTCTGCCGTACTGGAGGTGCACTTGGCTCCACCAAAGCAGTGATTGCAGCCGCATGCATCTGGGCTGCCTCCTCTTCTCCCAAGGAGGCTCGCTTCCCGCATGCTGTGCACTAGGCTTCCAGGCGGGGGCGCCCCGCGCCTCCTACAGGTCTTGGCTGAGAAGCTGCTTCCCTGAGCTGGGGCTGTGGACGGGAGCCCAGACACGCAGGGGCAGGCCCCAACTACCTGCACACGTCTCTGCTGGGGAGGAGAGCTCTAGGGAAATGACGTCTGTCAGGCACCTACTGGGCGCTCACCGAGTCAGCCTCCGCGTGTGTGGGGCTGCAGACCCCAGCCAGGGGCCCTGTGAGCCTTGTGCTCTCTGTGCTGTGCTGAGTCTGGGCGGTCAAGCAACCGCTGGAGGAGCCCTGCAGTTGCCCTCCCATTGCCTCTAATGGAGTCCTCACTGCTGGAGCGCTTGGCAGTGTGCAACCCACCGGCAACTAAGCCCTCCACAAGAACGCCTGGGGACTAGGTGCAAAGGCAAGGCAGGAGTGGAGCTGAGGCCAGGAAGGCGCCAGTAGCATCTCCCAGTCTTGCGCTGCCTGCTCCTTCCTGGACTGGAAGCCTAGCCGCGAGGCAAGTCTGGGCAAGGCTCGCCCAGGGCAGAGGAGCCTCACGCTAGAACTCTGCCAGATCGGGCCTCTGAGCAGAGCTGGAGCTCTGCCGTACTGGAGGTGCACTTGGCTCCACCAAAGCAGTGATTGCAGCCGCACGCATCTGGGCTGCCTCCTCTTCTCCCAAGGAGGCTCGCTTCCCGCATGCTGTGCACTAGGCTTCCAGGCGGGGGCGCCCCGCGCCTCCTACAGGTCTTGGCTGAGGAGCTGCTTCCCTGAGCTGGGCCTGTGGACGGGAGCCCAGACACGCAGGGTCAGGAACAAACCATCTGCACACGTCTCTGCTGGGGAGGAGAGCACTAGAGAAATGACGTCTGTCAGGCACCTTCTGGGCGCTCACCGAGTCAGCCTCCGCGTGTGTGGGGCTGCAGACCCAAGCCAGGGGCCCTGTGAGCCTTGTGCTCTCCGTGCTGTGCTGAGTCTGGGCGGTCAAGCAACCGTAAGAATAGACTTCCAGTTGCCCTCACTTTGCCTCTAATAGAGCCCTCAAGCTGGAGCGCTTGGCAATGTGCAACCCACTGGCAACTAAGCCCTCCACAAGAACGCCTGGGGACTAGGTGCAAAGGCAAGGCAGGAGTTGAGCTGAGGCCAGGAAGGCGCCAGTAGCATCTCCCAATCTCGCGCAGCCTGCTCCTTCCTGGACTGGAAGCCTAGCCACGAGGCAAGTCTGGGCAAGGCTCGCCCAGGGCAAAGCAGCCTCACGCCACCAACTCTGCCAGATCGGGCCTCTTAGCAGAGCTGGAGCTCTGCCGTACTGGAGGCGCACTCGGCTCCGCCAAAGCAGTGAATGCAGCCGCACACAGCAGGGCGGCCTTCTCTTCTCCCAAGGAGGCTCGCTTCCGGCATGCTGTAAACTAGGCTTCCAGGCGGGGCCCCCTGCGCCTCCCACAGGTCTTGGCTGAGGAGCTGCTTCCCTGAGCTGGGGCTGTGGACGGGAGCCCAGACACGCAGGGGCAGGCCCCAACCACCTGCACACGTCTCTGCTGGGGAGGAGAGCACTAGGGAAATGACGTCTGTCAGGCACCTTCTGGGCGCTCACCGAGTCAGCCTCCGCGTGTGTGGGGCTGCAGACCCCAGCCAGGGGCCCTGTGAGCCTTGTGTTCTCCGTGCTGTGCTGAGTCTGGGCGGTCAAGCAACCGTAAAAATAGACTTCCAGTTGCCCTCACTTTGCCTCTAATAGAGCCCTCAAGCTGGAGCGCTTGGCAGTGTGCAACCCACCGGCAACTAAGCCCTCCACAAGAACGCCTGGGGACTAGGTGCAAAGGCAAGGCAGGAGTGGAGCTGAGGCCAGGAAGGCGCTAGTAGCATCTCCCAGTCTTGCGCAGCCTGCTCCTTCCTGGACCTGAAGCCTAGCCGCGAGGCAAGTCTGGGCCAAGCTCGCCCAGGGCAAAGCAGCCTCACGCCACCACTCTGCCAGATCGGGCCTCTGAGCAGAGATGGAGCTCTGCCGTACTGGAGGTGCACTCGGCTCCACCAAAGCAGTGATTGCATCAGCACGCATCTGTGCTGCCTCCTCTTCTCCCAAGGAGGCTTGCTTCCCGCATGCTGTGCACTAGGCTTCCAGGCGGGGGCGCCCCGCGCCTCCTACAGGTCTTGGCTGGTAAGCTGCTTCCCTGAGCTGGGGCTGTGGACGGGAGCCCAGACACGCAGGGGCAGGCCCAAACCACCTGCACACGTCTCTGCTGGGGAGGAGAGCACTAGGGAAATGACGTCTGTCAGGCCCCTTCTGGACGCTCACCGAGTCAGCCTCCGCGTGTGTGGGGCTGCAGACCCAAGCCAGGGGCCCTGTGAGCCTTGTGCTCTCCGTGCTGTGCTGAGTCTGGGCGGTCAAGCAACCGCTGCAGGAGCCCTGCAGTTGCCCTCCCATTGCCTCTAATAGAGCCCTCACTTCTGGAGCGCTTGGCAGTGTGCAACCCACCAGCAACTAAGCCCTCCACAAGAAGGCCTGGGGACTAGGTGCAAAGGCAAGGCAGTAGTGGAGCTGAGGCCAGGAAGGCGCCAGTAGCATCTCCCAGTCTCGCGCAGCCTGCTCCTTCCTTGACTGGAAGCCTAGCCTCGAGGCAAGTCTGGGCAAAGCTCGCCCAGGGCAGAGCAGCCTCACGCCAGCAACTCTGCCAGATCGGGCCTCTGAGCAGAGCTGGAGCTCTGCTGTACTGGAGGCGCACTCGGCTCCGCCAAAGCAGTGAATGCAGCCGCACACAGCAGGGCTGCCTTCTCTTCTCCCGAGGAGGCTCGCTTCCCGCATGCTGTAAACTAGGCTTCCACGCGGGTCCCCCTGCACCTCCCACAGGTCTTATTTCAGGAGCTGCTTCCCTGAGCTGGTGCTGTGGATGGGAGCCCAGACACGCAGGGGCAGGGCCCAACCACCTGCACACGTCTCTGTTGGGGAGGAGAGCACTAGGGAAATGACGTCTGTCAGGCACCTTCTGGGCGCTCACCGAGTCAGCCTCCGCGTGTGTGGGGCTGCAGACCCCAGCCAGGGGCCCTGTGAGCCTTGTGCTCTCCGTGCTGTGCTGAGTCTGGGCTGTCAAGCAACCGTAAGAATAGACTTCCAGTTGCCCTCACTTTGCCTTTAATAGAGCCCTCAACCTGGAGCGCTTGACAGTGTGCAACCCACCGGCAACTAAGCCCTCCACAAGAACGCCTGGGGACTAGGTGCAAAGGCAAGGCAGGAGTGGAGGTGAGGCCAGGAAGGCGCCAGTAGCATCTCCCAGTCTCGCGCAGCCCGCTCCTTTCTGGACTGGAAGCCTAGCCGCGAGGCAAGTCTGGGCAAGGCTCGCCCAGGGCAGAGCAGCCTCACGCAAGCACTCTGCCAGATCGGGCCTCTGAGCAGAGCTGGAGCTCTGCCGTACTGGAGGCGCACTCGGCTCCGCCCAAGCTGTGATTGCAGCCCCACGCATCTGGGCTGCCTCCTCTTCTCCCAAGGAGGCTCGCTTCCCGCATGCTTTACACGAGGCTTCCAGGCGGGGGCGCCCCGCGCCTCCTACAGGTCTTGGCTGAGGAGCTGCTTCCCTGAGCTGGGGCTGTGGACGGGAGCCCAGACACGCGGGGTCAGGAACAAACCAACTGCACACGTCTCTGCTGGGGAGGAGAGCACTAGGGAAATGACGTCTGTCAGGCACCTTCTGGGCGCTCACCGAGTCAGCCTCCGCGTGTGTGGGGCTGCAGACCCCAGCCAGGGGCCCTGTGAGCCTTGTGCTCTCCGTGCTGTGCTGGGTCTGGACGGTCAAGCAACCGTAAGAATAGGCTTCCAGTTGCCCTCACTTTGCCTCTAATAGAGCCCTCAAGCTGGAGCGCTTGGCAGTGTGCAACCCACCGGCAACTAAGCCCTCCACAAGAACGCCTGGGGACTAGGTGCAAAGGCAAGGCAGGAGTGGAGCTGAGGCCAGGAAGGTGCCAGTAGCATCTCCCAGTCTTGCGCAGCCTGCTCCTTCCTGGACCTGAAGCCTAGCCGCGAGGCAAGTCTGGGCAAGGCTCGCCCAGGGCAGAGCAGCCTCACGCCAGCACTCTGCCAGATCGGGCCTCTGAGCAGAGCTAGAGCTCTGCCGTACTGGAGGTGCACTCGGCTCCACCAAAGCAGTGATTGCATCCGCACGCATCTGTGCTGCCTCCTCTTCTCCCAAGGAGGCTTGCTTCCCGCATGCTGTGCACTAGGCTTCCAGGCGGGGGCGCCCCGCGCCTCCTACAGGTCTTGGCTGGTAAGCTGCTTCCCTGAGCTGGGGCTGTGGACGGGAGCCCAGACACGCAGGGGCAGGCCCAAACCACCTGCACACGTCTCTGCTGGGGAGGAGAGCACTAGGGAAATGACGTCTGTCAGGCACCTTCTGGGCGCTCACCGAGTCAGCCTCCGCGTGTGTGGGGCTGCAGACCCCAGCCAGGGGCCCTGTGAGCCTTGTGCTCTCCGTGCTGTGCTGAGTCTGGGCGGTCAAGCAACCGCTGCAGGAGCCCTGCAGTTGCCCTCCCATTGCCTCTAATAGAGCCCTCACTGCTGGAGCGCTTGGCAGTGTGCAACCCACCGGCAACTAAGCCCTCCACAAGAAGGCCTGGGGACTAGGTGCAAAGGCAAGGCAGGAGTGGAGCTGAGGCCAGGAAGGCGCCAGTAGCATCTCCCAGTCTCGCGCAGCCTGCTCCTTCCTTGACTGGAAGCCTAGCCTCGAGGCAAGTCTGGGCAAGGCTCGCCCAGGGCAGAGCAGCCTCACGCCAGCAACTCTGCCAGATCGGGCCTCTGAGCAGAGCTGGAGCTCTGCTGTACTGGAGGCGCACTCGGCTCCGCCAAAGCAGTGAATGCAGCCGCACACAGCAGGGCTGCCTTCTCTTCTCCCGAGGAGGCTCGCTTCCGGCATGCTGTAAACTAGGCTTCCACGCGGGTCCCCCTGCACCTCCCACAGGTCTTATTTCAGGAGCTGCTTCCCTGAGCTGGGGCTGTGGACGGGAACCCAGACACGCAGGTGCAGGCCCAAAATACCTGCACACGTCTCTGCTGGGGAGGTGAGCACTAGAGAAATGACGTCTGTCAGACACCTTCTGGGCGCTCACCGAGTCAGCCTCCGTGTGTGTGGGGCTGCAGACCCCAGCCAGGGGCCCTGTGAGCCTTGTGGTCTCCGTGCTGTGCTGAGTCTGGGCGGTCAAGCAACCGTAAGAATAGACTTCCAGTTGCCCTCACTTTGCCTCTAATAGAGCCATCAAGCTGGAGCGCTTGGCAGTGTGCAACACAGTGGCAACTAAGCCCTCCACAACAACGCCTGGGGACTAGGTGCAAAGGCAAGGCAGGAGTGGAGCTGAGGCCAGGAAGGCGCCAGTAGCATCTCCCAGTCTCGCGCAGCCTGCTGCTTCCTGGACTGGAAGCCTAGCCGAGAGGCAAGTCTGGGCAAGGCTCGCCCAGGGCAAAGCAGCCTCACGCCAGCAACTCTGCCAGATCGGGCCTCTGAGCAGAGCTGGAGCTCTGCCGTACTGGAGGCGCACTCGGCTCCGCCAAAGCAGTGAATGCAGCCGCACACAGCAGGGCTGCCTTCTCTTCTCCCAAGGAGGCTCGCTTCCGGCATGCTGTAAACTAGGCTTCCAGGCGGGGCCCCCTGCGCCTCCCACAGGTCTTGGCTCAGTAGCTGCTTCCCTGAGCTGGGGCTGTGGACGGGAGCCCAGACACGCAGGGGCAGGCCCCACCACCTGCACACGTCTCTGCTGGGGAGGAGAGCACTAGGGAAATGACGTCTGTCAGGCACCTTCTGGGCGCTCACCGAGTCAGCCTCCGCGTGTGTGGGGCTGCAGACCCCATCCAGGGGCCCTGTGAGCCTTGTTCTCTCCGTGCTGTGCTGAGTCTTGGCGGTCAAGCAACCGTAAGAATAGACTTCCAGTTGCCCTCACTTTGCCTCTAATTGAGCCCTCAAGCTGGAGCGCTTGGCAGTGTGCAACCTACCGGCAACTAAGCCCTCCACAAGAACGCCTGGGCACTCGGTGCAAAGGCCAGGCAGGAGTGGAGCTGAGGCCAGGAAGGCCCCAGTAGCATCTCCCAGTCTCGCACAGCCTGCTCCTTCCTGGACTGGAAGCCTAGCCATGAGGCAAGTCTGGGCAAGGCTCGCCCACGGCAGAGCAGCCTCAAGCCAGCAACTCTGCCAGATCGGGCCTCTGAGCAGTGCTTGAGCCATGCCGAACTGGAGGCGCACTCGGCTCCGCCAAAGCATTGAATACAGCCGCACGCATCTGGGCTGCCTCCTCTTCCCCCAAGGAGGCTTCCTTCCCGCATGCTGTACACTAGGCTTCCAGGCGGGGGCGCCCCGCGCCTCCTACAGGTCTTGGCTCAGGAGCTGCTTCCCTGAGCTGGGGCTGTGGACGGGAGCCCAGACACGCAGGGTCAGGAACAAACCAACTGCACACGTCTCTGCTGGGGAGGAGAGCACCAGGGAAATGACTTCTGTCAGGCACCTTCTGGGCGCTCACCGAGTCAGCCTCCGCGTGTGTGGGGTTGCAGACCCCAGCCAGGGGCCCTGTGAGCCTTGTGCTCTCCGTGCTGTGCTGAGTCTGGGCGGTCAAGCAACCGTAAGAATAGACTTCCAGTTGCCCTCACTTTGCCTCTAATAGAGCCCTCAAGCTGGAGCGTTTGGCAGTGTGCAACCCACCGGCAACTAAGCCCTCCACAAGAACGCCTGGGGACTAGGTGCAAAGGCAAGGCAGGAGTGGAGCTGAGGCCAGGAAGGCGCCAGTAGCATCTCCCAGTCTTGCGCAGCCTGCTCCTTCCTGGACTGGAAGCCTAGCCGCGAGGCAAGTCTGGGCAAGGCTCGCCCAGGGCAGAGCAGCCTCACGCCAGCACTCTGCCAGATCGGACCTCTGAGCAGAGCTGGAGCTCTGCCGTACTGGAGGTGCACTCGGCTCCACCAAAGCAGTGATTGCAGCCGCACGCATCTGGACTGCCTCCTCTTCTCCCAAGGAGGCTTGCTTCCCGCATGCTGTACACTAGGCTTCCAGGCGGGGGCGCCCCGCGCCTCCTACAGGTCTTGGCGGAGGAGCTGCTTCCCTGAGCTGGGGCTGTGGACGGGAGCCCAGACACGCAGGTTCAGGAACAAACCAACTGCACACGTCTCTGCTGGGGAGGAGAGCACTAGGGAAATGACGTCTGTCAGGCACCTTCTGGGCGCTCACCGAGTCAGCCTCCGCGTGTGTGGGGCTGCAGACCCCAGCCAGGGGCCCTGTGAGCCTTGTGCTCTCCGTGCTGTGCTGGGTCTGGACGGTCAAGCAACCGTAAGAATAGACTTCCAGTTGCCCTCACTTTGCCTCTAATAGAGCCCTCAAGCTGGAGCGCTTGGAGGTGTGCAACGCACCGGCAACTAAGCCCTCCACAAGAACGCCTGGGGACTAGGTGCAAAGGCAAGGCAGGAGTGGAGCTGAGGCCAGGAAGGCGACAGTAGCATCTCCCAGTCTCGCGCAGCCCGCTCCTTTCTGGACTAGAAGCCTAGCCGCGAGGCAAGTCTGGGCAAGGCTCGCCCAGGGCAGAGCAGCCTCACGCCAGCACTCTGCCAGATCAGGCCTCTGAGCAGAGCTGGAGCTCTGCCGTACTGGAGGTGCACTCGGCTCCACCAAAGCAGTGATTGCAGCCGCACGCATCTGGGCTGCCTCCTCTTCTCCCAAGGAGGCTTGCTTCCCGCATGCTGTGCACTAGGCTTCCAGGCGGGGGCGCCCCGCGCCTCCTACAGGTCTTGGCTGGTAAGCTGCTTCCCTGAGCTGGGGCTGTGGACGGGAGCCCAGACACGCAGGCGCAGGCCCAAACCACCTGCACACGTCTCTGCTGGGGAGGAGAGCACTAGGGAAATGACGTCTGTCAGGCACCTTCTGGGCGCTCACCGAGTCAGCCTCCGCGTGTGTGGGGCTGCAGACCCCAGCCAGGGGCCCTGTGAGCCTTGTGCTCTCCGTGCTGTGCTGAGTCTGGGCGGTCAAGCAACCGCTGCAGGAGCCCTGCAGTTGCCCTCCCATTGCCTCTAATAGAGCCCTCACTGCTGGAGCGCTTGGCAGTGTGCAACCCACCGGCAACTAAGCCCTCCACAAGAAGGCCTGGGGACTAGGTGCAAAGGCAAGGCAGGAGTGGAGCTGAGGCCAGGAAGGCGCCAGTAGCATCTCCCAGTCTCTCGCAGCCTGCTGCTTCCTGGACTGGAAGCCTAGCCTCGAGGCAAGTCTGGGCAAGGCTCGCCCAGGGCAGAGCAGCCTCACGCAAGCACTCTGCCAGATCGGGCCTCTGAGCAGAGCTGGAGCTCTGCCGTACTGGAGGTGCACTTGGCTCCACCAAAGCAGTGATTGCAGCCGCATGCATCTGGGCTGCCTCCTCTTCTCCCAAGGAGGCTCGCTTCCCGCATGCTGTAAACTAGGCTTCCAGGCGGGGCCCCCTGCGCCTCCCACAGGTCTTGGCTGAGGAGCTGCTTCCCTGAGCTGGGGCTGTGGACGGGAGCCCAGACACGCAGGGGCAGGCCCCAACCACCTGCACACGTCTCTGCTGGGGAGGAGAGCACTAGGGAAATGACGTCTGTCAGGCACCTTCTGGGCGCTCACCGAGTCAGCCTCCGCGTGTGTGGGGCTGCAGACCCCAGCCAGGGGCCCTGTGAGCCTTGTGCTCTCCGTGCTGTGCTGAGTCTGGGCGGTCAAGCAACCGTAAAAATAGACTTCCAGTTGCCCTCACTTTGCCTCTAATAGAGCCCTCAAGCTGGAGCGCTTGGCAGTGTGCAACCCACCGGCAACTAAGCCCTCCACAAGAACGCCTGGAAACTAGGTGCAAAGGCAAGGCAGGAGTGGAGCTGAGGCCAGGAAGGCGCTTGTAGCATCTCCCAGTCTTGCGCAGCCTGCTCCTTCCTGGACCTGAAGCCTAGCCGCGAGGCAAGTCTGGGCAAAGCTCGCCCAGGGCAGAGCAGCCTCACGCCAGCACTCTGCCAAATCGGGCCTCTGAGCAGAGCTGGAGCTCTGCCGTACTGGAGGTGCACTCGGCTCCACCAAAGCAGTGATTGCATCCGCACGCATCTGTGCTGCCACCTCTTCTCCCAAGGAGGCTTGCTTCCCGCATGCTGTGCACTAGGCTTCCAGGCGGGGGCGCCCCGCGCCTCCTACAGGTCTTGGCTGGTAAGCTGCTTCCCTGAGCTGGGGCTGTGGACGGGAGCCCAGACACGCAGGGGCAGGCCCAAACCACCTGCACACGTCTCTGCTGGGGAGGAGAGCACTAGAGAAATGACGTCTGTCAGGCACCTTCTGGGCGCTCATCGAGTCAGCCTCCGCGTGTGTGGGGCTGCAGACCCAAGCCAGGGGCCCTGTGAGCCTTGTGCTCTCCGTGCTGTGCTGAGTCTGGGCGGTCAAGCAACCGTAAGAATAGACTTCCAGTTGCCCTCTCTTTGCCTCTAATAGAGCCCTCAAGCTGGAGCGCTTGACAGTGTGCAATCCCCCGGCAACTAAGCTCTCCACAATAACGCCTGGGAACTAGGTGCAAAGGCAAGGCAGGAGTGGAGCTGAGGCCAGGAACCGCCAGTAGCATCTCCCAGTCTCGCGCAGCCCGCTCCTTTCTGGACTGGAAGCCTAGCCGCGAGGCAAGTCTGGGCAAGGCTCGCCCAGGGCTGAGCAGCCTCACGCCAGCACTCTGCCAGATCGGGCCTCTGAGCAGAGCTGGAGCTCTGCCGTACTGGAGGCGCACTCAGCTCCGCCAAAGCAGTGAATGCAGCCGCACTCAGCAGGGCTGCCTTCTCTTCTCCCGAGGAGGCTCGCTTCCCGCATGCTGTAAACTAGGGTGCCAGGCGGGGCCCCCTACGCCTCCCACAGGTCTTGGCTCAGGAGCTGCTTCCTGAGCTGGGGCTGTGGATGGGAGCCCAGGCACGCAGGGGCAGGCCCCAAGCACCTGCACACGTCTCTGCTGGGGAGGAGAGCACTAGGGAAATGACGTCTGTCAGGCACCTTCTGGGCGCTCACCAAGTCAGCCTCCGCGTGTGTGGGGCTGCAGACCCCAGCCAGGGGCCCTGTGAGCCTTGTGCTCTCCGTGCTGTGCTGAGTCTGGGCGGTCAAGCAACCGCTGGAGGAGCCCTGCAATTGCCCTCCCATTGCCTCTAATAGAGTCCTCACTGCTGGAGCGCTTGGCAGTGTGCAACCCACCGGCAACTAAGCCCTCCACAAGAAGGCCTGGGGACTATGTGCAAAGGCAAGGCAGGAGTGGAGCTGAGGCCAGGAAGGCGCCAGTAGCATCTCCCAGTCTCGCGCAGCCCGCTCCTTTCTGGACCAGAAGCCTAGCCGCGAGGCAAGTCTGGGCAAGGCTCGCCCAGGGCAGAGGAGCCTCACGCCAGCACTCTGCCAGATCGGGCCTCTGAGCAGAGCTGGAGCTCTGCCGTACTGGAGGTGCACTTGGCTCCACCAAAGCAGTGATTGCAGCCGCATGCATCTGGGCTGCCTCCTCTTCTCCCAAGGAGGCTCGCTTCCCGCATGCTGTGCACTAGGCTTCCAGGCGGGGGCGCCCCGCGCCTCCTACAGGTCTTGGCTGAGAAGCTGCTTCCCTGAGCTGGGGCTGTGGACGGGAGCCCAGACACGCAGGGGCAGGCCCCAACTACCTGCACACGTCTCTGCTGGGGAGGAGAGCTCTAGGGAAATGACGTCTGTCAGGCACCTACTGGGCGCTCACCGAGTCAGCCTCCGCGTGTGTGGGGCTGCAGACCCCAGCCAGGGGCCCTGTGAGCCTTGTGCTCTCTGTGCTGTGCTGAGTCTGGGCGGTCAAGCAACCGCTGGAGGAGCCCTGCAGTTGCCCTCCCATTGCCTCTAATGGAGTCCTCACTGCTGGAGCGCTTGGCAGTGTGCAACCCACAGGCAACTAAGCCCTCCACAAGAACGCCTGGGGACTAGGTGCAAAGGCAAGGCAGGAGTGGAGCTGAGGCCAGGAAGGCGCCAGTAGCATCTCCCAGTCTTGCGCTGCCTGCTCCTTCCTGGACTGGCAGCCTAGCCGCGAGGCAAGTCTGGGCAAGGCTCGCCCAGGGCAGAGGAGCCTCACGCTAGAACTCTGCCAGATCGGGCCTCTGAGCAGAGCTGGAGCTCTGCCGTACTGGAGGTGCACTTGGCTCCACCAAAGCAGTGATTGCAGCCGAACGCATCTGGGCTGCCTCCTCTTCTCCCAAGGAGGCTCGCTTCCCGCATGCTGTGCACTAGGCTTCCAGGCGGGGGCGCCCCGCGCCTCCTACAGGTCTTGGCTGAGGAGCTGCTTCCCTGAGCTGGGCCTGTGGACGGGAGCCCAGACACGCAGGGTCAGGAACAAACCATCTGCACACGTCTCTGCTGGGGAGGAGAGCACTAGGGAAATGACGTCTGTCAGGCACCTTCTGGGCGCTCACCGAGTCAGCCTCCGCGTGTGTGGGGCTGCAGACCCAAGCCAGGGGCCCTGTGAGCCTTGTGCTCTCCGTGCTGTGCTGAGTCTGGGCGGTCAAGCAACCGTAAGAATAGACTTCCAGTTGCCCTCACTTTGCCTCTAATAGAGCCCTCAAGCTGGAGCGCTTGGCAGTGTGCAACCCACTGGCAACTAAGCCCTCCACAAGAACGCCTGGGGACTAGGTGCAAAGGCAAGGCAGGAGTGGAGCTGAGGCCAGGAAGGCGCCAGTAGCATCTCCCAATCTCGCGCAGCCTGCTCCTTCCTGGACTGGAAGCCTAGCCACGAGGCAAGTCTGGGCAAGGCTCGCCCAGGGCAAAGCAGCCTCACGCCACCAACTCTGCCAGATCGGGCCTCTTAGCAGAGCTGGAGCTCTGCCGTACTGGAGGCGCACTCGGCTCCGCCAAAGCAGTGAATGCAGCCGCACACAGCAGGGCTGCCTTCTCTTCTCCCAAGGAGGCTCGCTTCCGGCATGCTGTAAACTAGGCTTCCAGGCGGGGCCCCCTGCGCCTCCCACAGGTCTTGGCTGAGGAGCTGCTTCCCTGAGCTGGGGCTGTGGACGGGAGCCCAGACACGCAGGGGCAGGCCCCAACCACCTGCACACGTCTCTGCTGGGGAGGAGAGCACTAGGGAAATGACGTCTGTCAGGCACCTTCTGGGCGCTCACCGAGTCAGCCTCCGCGTGTGTGGGGCTGCAGACCCCAGCCAGGAGCCCTGTGAGCCTTGTGTTCTCCGTGCTGTGCTGAGTCTGGGCGGTCAAGCAACCGTAAAAATAGACTTCCAGTTGCCCTCACTTTGCCTCTAATAGAGCCCTCAAGCTGGAGCGCTTGGCAGTGTGCAACCCACCGGCAACTAAGCCATCCACAAGAACGCCTGGGGACTAGGTGCAAAGGCAAGGCAGGAGTGGAGCTGAGGCCAGGAAGGCGCTAGTAGCATCTCCCAGTCTTGCGCAGCCTGCTCCTTCCTGGACCTGAAGCCTAGCCGCGAGGCAAGTCTGGGCAAAGCTCGCCCAGGGCAAAGCAGCCTCACGCCAGCACTCTGCCAGATCGGGCCTCTGAGCAGAGCTGGAGCTCTGCCGTACTGGAGGTGCACTCGGCTCCACCAAAGCAGTGATTGCATCAGCACGCATCTGTGCTGCCTCCTCTTCTCCCAAGGAGGCTTGCTTCCCGCATGCTGTGCATTAGGCTTCCAGGCGGGGGCGCCCCGCGCCTCCTACAGGTCTTGGCTGGTAAGCTGCTTCCCTGAGCTGGGGCTGTGGACGGGAGCCCAGACACGCAGGGGCAGGCCCAAACCACCTGCACACGTCTCTGCTGGGGAGGAGAGCACTAGGGAAATGACGTCTGTCAGGCACCTTCTGGACGCTCACAGAGTCAGCCTCCGCGTGTGTGGGGCTGCAGACCCCAGCCAGGGGCCCTGTGAGCCTTGTGCTCTCCGTGCTGTGCTGAGACTGGGTGGTCAACAACCGTAAGAATAGACTTCCAGTTGCCCTCACTTTGCCTCTAAGAGAGCCCTCAAGCTGGAGCGCTTAACAGTGTGCAATCCCTCGGCAACTAAGCCCTCCACAATAACGCCTGGGAACTAGGTGCAAAGGCAAGGCAGGAGTGGAGCTGAGGCCAGGAAGGCGCCAGTAGCATCTCCCAGTCTCGCGCAGCCCGCTCCTTTCTGGACTGGAAGCCTAGCCGCGAGGCAAGTCTGGGCAAAGCTCGCCCAGGGCAGAGCAGCCTCACGCAAGCACTCTGCCAGATCGGGCCTCTGAGCAGAGCTGGAGCTCTGCCGTACTGGAGGCGAACTCGGCTCCGCCCAAGCAGTGATTGCAGCCCTATGCATCTGGGCTGCCTCCTCTTCTCCCAGGAGGCTCGCTTCCCGCATGCTGTGCACGAGGCTTCCAGGCGGGGGCGCCCCGCGCCTCCTACACGTCTTGGCTGAGGAGCTGCTTCCCTGAGCTGGGGCTGTGGACGGGAGCCCAGACACGCAGGGGCAGGCCCCAACCACCTGCACACATCCCTGCTGGGGAGGAGAGCACTAGGGAAATGACGTCTGTCAGGCACCTTCTGAGCGCTCACCGAGTCAGCCTCCGCGTGTGTGGGGCTGCAGACCCAAGCCAGGGGCCCTGTGAGCCTTGTGCTCTCCGTGCTGTGCTGAGTCTGGGCGGTCAAGCAACCGTAAGAATAGACTTCCAGTTGGCCTCACTTTGCCTCTAATAGAGCCCTCACTTCTGGAGCGCTTGGCAGTGTGCAACCCACCGGCAACTAAGCCATCCACAAGAACGCCTGGGAACTAGGTGCAAAGGCAAGGCAGGATTGGAGCTGAGGCTAGGAAAGCGCCAGTAGCATCTCCCAGTCTCGCGCAGCCTGCTCCTTCCTGGACTGGAAGCCTAGCCAGGAGGCAAGTCTGGGCAAGGCTCGCCCAGTGCTGAGCAGCCTCACGCCAGCACTCTGCCAGATCGGGCCTCTGAGCAGAGCTGGAGCTCTGCCGTACTGGAGGCGCACTCAGCTCCGCCAAAGCAGTGAATGCAGCCGCACTCAGCAGGGCTGCCTTCTCTTCTCCCGAGGCGGCTCGCTTCCCTCATGCTGTAAACTAGGCTTCCAGGCGGGGCCCCCTACGCCTCCCACAGGTCTTGGCTCAGGAGCTGCTTCCTGAGCTGGGGCTGTGGATGGGAGCCCAGGCACGCAGGGGCAGGCCCCAAACAACTGCACACGTCTCTGCTGGGGAGGAGAGCACTAGGGAAATGACGTCTGTCAGGCACCTTCTGGGCGCTCACCGAGTCAGCCTCCGCGTGTGTGGGGCTACAGACCCCAGCGAGGGGCCCTGTGAGCCTTGTGCTCTCCGTGCTGTGCTGAGTCTGGGCGGTCAGGCAACCGCTGAAGGAGCCCTGCAATTGCCCTCCCATTGCCTCTAACAGAGTCCTCACTGCTGGAGCGCTTGGCAGTGTGCAACCCACCGGCAACTAAGCCCTCCACAAGAACGCCTGGGGACTAGGTGCAAAGGCAAGGCAGGAGTGGAGCTGAGGCCAGGAAGGCGCCACTAGCATCTCCCAGTATCGCGCAGCCTGCTCCTTCCTGGACTGGAAACCTAGCCGAGAGGCAAGTCTGGGCAAGGCTCGCCCAGGGTAGAGCAGCCTCACGCCAGCAACTCTGCCTGATCGGGCCTCTGAGCAGAGCTGGAGCTCTGCCGTACTGGAGGCGCACTCGGCTCCGCCAAAGCAGTGAATGCAGCCGCACACAGCAGGGCTGCCTTCTCTTCTCCCGAGGAGGCTCGCTTCCCGCATGCTGTAAACTAGGCTTCCAGGCGGGGCCCCCTGCGCCTCCCACAGGTCTTGGCTCAGGAGCTGCTTCCCTGAGTTGGGGCTGTGGACGGGAGCCCAGACACGCAGGGGCAGGCCCCAACCACCTACACACGTCTCTGCTGGGGAGGAGAGCACTAGGGAAATGACGTCTCTCAGGCACCTTCTGGGCGCTCACCGAGTCAGCCTCCGCGTGTGTGGGGCTGCAGACCCCAGCCAGGGGCCCTGTGAGCCTTGTGCTCTCCGTGCTGTGCTGAGTCTGGGCGGTCAAGTAACCGTAAGAATAGACTTCCAGTTGCCCTCACATTGCATCTAATAGAGCCCTCAAGCTGGAGCGCTTGGCAGTGTGCAACCCACCGGCAACTAAGCCCTCCACAAGAACGCCTGGGGACTAGGTGCAAAGGCAAGGCAGGAGTGGAGCTGAGGCCAGGAAGGCGCCAGTAGCATCTCCCAGTCTTGCGCAGCCTGCTCCTTCCTGGACCTGAAGCCTAGCCGCGAGGCAAGTCTGGGCAAGGCTCGCCCAGGTCAGAGCAGCCTCACGCCAGCACTCTGCCAGATCGGGCCTCTGAGCAGAGCTGGAGCTCTGCCGTACTGGAGGTGCACTCGGCTCCAACAAAGCAGTGATTGCATCCGCACGCATCTGTGCTGCCTCCTCTTCTCCCAAGGAGGCTTGCTTCCCGCATGCTGTGCACTAGGCTTCCAGGCGGGGGCGCCCCGCGCCTCCTACAGGTCTTGGCTGGTAAGCTGCTTCCCTGAGCTGGGGCTGTGGACGGGAGCCCAGACACGCAGGGGCAGGCCCAAACCACCTGCACACGTCTCTGCTGGGGAGGAGAGCACTAGGGAAATGACGTCTGTCAGGCACCTTCTGGGCGCTCACCGAGTCAGCCTCCGCGTGTGTGGGGCTGCAGACCCCAGCCAGGGGCCCTGTGAGCCTTGTGCTCTCCGTGCTGTGCTGAGTCTGGGCGGTCAAGTGACCGTAAGAATAGACTTCCAGTTGCCCTCACTTTGCCGCTAATGGAGCCCTCACTGCTGGAGCGCTTGGCAGTGTGCAACCCACCGGCAAATAAGCCCTCCACAAGAACGCTTGGGGACTAGGTGCAAAGGCAAGGCAGGAGTGGAGCTGAGGCCAGGAAGGCGCCAGTAGCATCTCCCAGTCTTGCGCAGCCTGCTCCTTCCTGGACTGGAAGCCTAGCCGCGAGGCAAGTCTGGGCAAGGTTCGCCCAGGGCAGAGCAGCCTCACGCCAGCACTCTGCCAGATCGGACCTCTGAGCAGAGCTGGAGCTCTGCCGTACTGGAGGTGCACTCGGCTCCACCAAAGCAGTGATTGCAGCCGCACGCATCTGGGCTGCCTCCTCTTCTCCCAAGGAGGCTTGCTTCCCGCATGCTGTGCACTAGGCTTCCAGGCGGGGGCGCCCCGCGCCTCCTACAGGTCTTGGCTGAGAAGCTGCTTCCCTGAGCTGGGGCTGTGGACTGGAGCCCAGACACGCAGGGGCAGGCCCAAACCACCTGCACACGTCTCTGCTGGGGAGGAGAGCACTAGGGAAATGACGTCTGTCAGGCACCTTCTGGGCGCTCACCGAGTCAGCCTCCGCGTGTGTGGGGCTGCAGACCCCAGCCAGGGGCCCTGTGAGCCTTGTGCTCTCCGTGCTGTGCTGAGTCTGGGCGGTCAAACAACCGCTGGAGGAGCCCTGCAGTTGCCCTCCCATTGCCTCTAATGGAGCCCTCACTGCTGGAGCGCTTGGCAGTGTGCAACCCACCGGCAACTAAGCCATCCACAAGAACGCCTGGGGAATAGGTGAAAAGGCAAGGCAAGAGTGGAGCTGAGGCCAGGAAGGCGCCAGTAGCATCTCCCAGTCTCGCGCAGCCTGCTCCTTCCTGGACTGGAAGCCTAGCCGCGAGGCAAGTCTGGGCAAGGCTCGCCCAGGGCAGAGCAGCCTCACGCCAGCAACTCTGCCAGATCGGGCCTCTGAGCAGAGCTGGAGCTCTGCCGTACTGGAGGGGCACTCGGCTCCTCCAAAGCAGTGATTGCAGCCGCACGCATCTGGGCTGCCTCTTCTTCTCCCAAGGAGGCTTGCTTCCCGCATGCTGTACACTAGGCTTCCAGGCGGGGGCGCCCCGCGCCTCCTACAGGTCTTGGCTGAGGAGCTGCTTCCCTGAGCTGGGGCTGTGGACGGGAGCTCAGTCACGCAGGGTCAGGAACAAACCAACTGCACACGTCTCTGCTGGGGAGGAGAGCACTAGGGAAATGACGTCTGTCAGGCACCTTCTGGGCGCTCACCGAGTCAGCCTCCGCGTGTGTGGGGCTGCAGACCCCAGCCAGGGGCCCTGTGAGCCTTGTGCTCTCCGTGCTGTGCTGAGTCTGGGCGGTCAAGGAACCGTAAGAATAGACTTCCAGTTGCCCTCACTTTGCCTCTAATAGAGCCCTCAAGCTGGAGCGCTTGGCAGTGTGCAACCCACCGGCAACTAAGCCCTCCACAAGAACGCCTGGGGACTAGGTGCAAAGGCAAGGCAGGAGTGGAGCTGAGGCCATGAAGGCGCCAGTAGCATCTCCCAGTCTCGCGCAGCCTGTTCCTTCCTGGACTGGAAGCCTAGCCGAGAGGCAAGTCTGGGCAAGGCTCGCCCAGGGCAGAGCAGCCTCACGCCAGCACTCTGCCAGATCGGACCTCTGAGCAGAGCTGGAGCTCTGCCGTACTGGAGGTGCACTCGGCTCCGCCAAAGCAGTGAATGCAGCCGCACACAGCAGGGCTGCCTTCTCCTCTCCCGAGGAGGCTCGCTTCCCGCATGCTGTAAACTAGGCTTCCAGGCGGGGCCCCCTGCGCCTCCCACAGGTCTTGGCTCAGGAGCTGCTTCCCTGAGCTAGGGCTGTGGACGGGAGCCCAGACACGCAGGGCCAGGCCCCAACCACCTGCAGACGTCTCTGCTGGGGAGGAGAGCACTAGGGAAATGACGTCTCTCAGGCACCTTCTGGGCGCACACCGAGTCAGCCTCCGCGTGTGTGGGGCTGCAGACCCCAGCCAGGGGCCCTGTGAGCCTTGTTCTCCCTGTGCTGTGCTGAGTTTGGGCGGTCAATCAACCGCTGGAGGAGCCCTGCAGTTGCCCTCCCATTGCCTCTAATGGAGCCCTCACGGCTGGAGCGCTTGGCAGTGTGCAACCCACCGGCAACTAAGCCCTCCACAAGAACGCTTGGGGACTAGGTGCAAAGGCAAGGCAGGAGTGGAGCTGAGGCCAGGAAGGCGCCAGTAGCATCTCCCAGTCTTGCGCATCCTGCTCCTTCCTGGACTGGAAGCCTAGCCGCGAGGCAAGTCTGGGCAAGGTTCGCCCAGGGCAGAGCAGCCTCACGCCAGCACTCTGCCAGATCGGATCTCTGAGCAGAGCTGGAGCTCTGCCGTACTGGAGGTGCACTCGGCTCCACCAAAGCAGTGATTGCAGCCGCACGCATCTGGGCTGCCTCCTCTTCTCCCAAGGAGGCTTGCTTCCCGCATGCTGTGCACTAGGCTTCCAAGCGGGGGCGCCCCGCGCCTCCTACAGGTCTTGGCTGAGAAGCTGCTTCCCTGAGCTGGGGCTGTGGACGGGAGCCCAGACACGCAGGGGCAGGCCCAAACCACCTGCACACGTCTCTGCTGGGGAGGAGAGCACTAGGGAAATGACGTCTGTCAGGCACCTTCTGGGTGCTCACCGAGTCAGCCTCCGCGTGTGTGGGGCTGCAGACCCCAGCCAGGGGCCCTGTGAGCCTTGTGCTCTCCGTGCTGTGCTGAGTCTGGGCGGTCAAACAACCGCTGGAGGAGCCCTGCAGTTGCCCTCCCATTGCCTCTAATGGAGCCCTCACTGCTGGAGCGCTTGGCAGTGTGCAACCCACCGGCAACTAAGCCATCCACAAGAACGCCTGGGGACTAGGTGAAAAGGCAAGGCAGGAGTGGAGCTGAGGCCAGGAAGGCGCCAGTAGCATCTCCCAGTCTCGCGCAGCCCGCTCCTTTCTGCACTGGAAGCCTAGCCGCGAGGCAAGTCTGGGCAAGGCTCGCCCAGGGCAGAGCAGCCTCACGCCAGCAACTCTGCCAGATCGGGCCTCTGAGCAGAGCTGGAGCTCTGCCGTACTGGAGGGGCACTCGGCTCCTCCAAAGCAGTGATTGCAGCCGCACGCATCTGGGCTGCCTCCTCTTCTCCCAAGGAGGCTTGCTTCCCGCATGCTGTACACTAGGCTTCCAGGCGGGGGCGCCCCGCGCCTCCTACAGGTCTTGGCTGAGGAGCTGCTTCCCTGAGCTGGGGCTGTGGACGGGAGCTCAGACACGCAGGGTCAGGAACAAACCAACTGCACACGTCTCTGCTGGGGAGGAGAGCACTAGGGAAATGACGTCTGTCAGGCACCTTCTGGGCGCTCACCGAGTCAGCCTCCGCGTGTGTGGGGCTGCAGACCCCAGCCAGGGGCCCTGTGAGCCTTGTGCTCCCCGTGCTGTGCTGGGTCTGGACGGTCAAGGAACCGTAAGAATAGACTTCCAGATGCCCTCACTTTGCCTCTAATAGAGCCCTCAAGCTGGAGCGCTTGGAGGTGTGCAACCCACCGGCAACTAAGCCCTCCACAAGAACGCCTGGGGACTAGGTGCAAAGGCAAGGCAGGAGTGGAGCTGAGGCCAGGAAGGCGCCAGTAGCATCTCCCAGTCTCGCGCAGCCCGCTCCTTTCTGGACTAGAAGCCTAGCCGCGAGGCAAGTCTGGGCAAGGCTCGCCCAGGGCAGAGCAGCCTCACGCCAGCACTCTGCCAGATCAGGCCTCTGAGCAGAGCTGGAGCTCTGCCGTACTGGAGGTGCACTCGGCTCCACCAAAGCAGTGATTGCAGCCGCACGCATCTGGGCTGCCTCCTCTTCTCCCAAGGAGGCTCGCTTCCCGCATGCTGTGCACTAGGCTTCCAGGCGGGGGCGCCCCGCGCCTCCTACAGGTTTTGGCTGAGAAGCTGCTTCCCTGAGCTGGGGCTGTGGACGGGAGCCCAGACACGCAGGGGCAGGCCCCAACCACCTGCACACGTCTCTGCTGGGGAGGAGAGCACTAGGGAAATGACGTCTGTCAGGCACCTTCTGGGCGCTCACCGAGTCAGCCTCCGCGTGTGTGGGGCTGCAGACCCCAGCCAGGGGCCCTGTGAGCCTTGTGCTCTCTGTGCTGTGCTGAGTCTGGGCGGTCAAGCAACCGCTGGAGAAGCCCTGCAGTTGCCCTCCCATTGCCTCTAATGGAGCCCTCACTGCTAGAGCCCTAGGCAGTGTGCAACCCACCGGCAACTAAGCCCTCCACAAGAACGCCTGGGGACTAGGTGCAAAGGCAAGGCAGGAGTGGAGCTGAGGCCAGGAAGGCGCCAGTAGCATCTCCCAGTCTCGCGCGGCCTGCTCCTTCCTGGACTGGAAGCCTAGCCGCGAGGCAATTCTGGGCAAGGCTCGCCCAGGGCAGAGCAGCCTCACGCCAGCACTCTGCCAGATCGGGCCTCTGAGCAGAGCTGGAGCTCTGCCATACTGCAGGGGCACTCGGCTGCACCAAAGCAGTGATTGCAGCCTCACGCATCTGGGCTGCCTCCTCTTCTCCCAAGGAGGCTTGCTTCCCGCATGCTGTGCACTAGGCTTCCAGGCGGGGGCGCCCCGCGCCTCCTACAGGTCTTGGTTGAGAAGCTGGTTCCCTGAGCTGGGGCTGTGGACGGGAGCCCAGACACGCAGGGGTAGGCCCAAACCACCTGCACACGTCTCTGCTGGGGAGGAGAGCACTAGGAAAATGACGTCTGTCAGGCACCTTCTGGGCGCTCACCGAGTCAGCCTCCGCGTGTGTGGGGCTGCAGACCCCAGCCAGGGGCCCTGTGAGCCTTGTGCTCTCCGTGCTGTGCTGAGTCTGCGCAGTCAAACAACCGCTGGAGGAGCCCTGCAGTTGCCCTCCCATTGCCTCTAATAGAGCCCTCACTGCTAGAGCCCTTGGCAGTGTGCAACCCACCGGCAACTAAGCCCTCCACAAGAACGCCTGGGGACTAGGTGCAAAGGCAAGGCAGGAGTGGAGCTGAGGCCATGAAGGCGCCAGTAGCATCTCCCAGTCACGCGCAGCCTGTTCCTTCCTGGACTGGAAGCCTAGCCGCGAGGCAAGTCTGGGCAAGGCTCACCCAGGGCAGAGCAGCCTCACGCCAGCACTCTGCCAGATCGGACCTCTGAGCAGAGCTGGAGCTCTGCCGTACTGGAGGTGCACTCGGCTCCGCCAAAGCAGTGAATGCAGCCGCACACAGCAGGGATGCCTTCTCCTCTCCCGAGGAGGCTCGCTTCCCGCATGCTGTAAACTAGGCTTCCAGGCGGGGCCCCCTGCGCCTCCCACAGGTCTTGGCTCAGGAGCTGCTTCCCTGAGCTAGGGCTGTGGACGGGAGCCCAGACACGCAGGGGCAGGCCCCAACCACCTGCAGACGTCTGTGCTGGGGAGGAGAGCACTAGGGAAATGACGTCTCTCAGGCACCTTCTGGGCGCACACCGAGTCAGCCTCCGCGTGTGTGGGGCTGCAGACCCCAGCCAGGGGCCCTGTGAGCCTTGTTCTCTCTGTGCTGTGCTGAGTTTGGGCGGTCAAGCAACCGCTGGAGGAGCCCTGCAGTTGCCCTCCCATTGCCTCTAATGGAGCCCTCACGGCTGGAGCGCTTGGCAGTGTGCAACCCACCGGCAACTAAGCCCTCCACAAGAACGCTTGGGGACTAGGTGCAAAGGCAAGGCAGGAGTGGAGCTGAGGCCAGGAAGGCGCCAGTAGCATCTCCCACTCTTGCGCAGCCTGCTCCTTCCTGGACTGGAAGCCTAGCCGCGAGGCAAGTCTGGCCAAGGTTCGCCCAGGGCAGAGCAGCCTCACGCCAGCACTCTGCCAGATCGGACCTCTGAGCAGAGCTGGAGCTCTGCCGTACTGGAGGGGCACTCGGCTCCACCAAAGCAGTGATTGCAGCCGCACGCATCTGGGCTGCCTCCTCTTCTCCCAAGGAGGCTTGCTTCCCGCATGCTGTGCACTAGGCTTCCAAGCGGGTGCGCCCCGCGCCTCCTACAGGTCTTGGCTGAGAAGCTGCTTCCCTGAGCCGGGGCTGTGGACGGGAGCCCAGACACGCAGGGGCAGGCCAAAACCACCTGCACACGTCTCTGCTGGGGAGGAGAGCACTAGGGAAATGACGTCTGTCAGGCACCTTCTGGGCGCTCACCGAGTCAGCCTCCGCGTGTGTGGGGCTGCAGACCCCAGCCAGGGGCCCTGTGAGCCTTGTGCTCTCCGTGCTGTGCTGAGTCTGGGCGGTCAAACAACCGCTGGAGGAGCCCTGCAGTTGCCCTCCCATTGCCTCTAATGGAGCCCTCACTGCTGGAGCGCTTGGCAGTGTGCAACCCACCGGCAACTAAGCCATCCACAAGAACGCCTGGGGACTAGGTGAAAAGGCAAGGCAGGAGTGGAGCTGAGGCCAGGAAGGCGCCAGTAGCATCTCCCAGTCTCGCGCAGCCTGCTCCTTTCTGGACTGGAAGCCTAGGCGCGAGGCAAGTCTGGGCAAGGCTCGCCCAGGTCAGAGCAGCCTCACGCCAGCAACTCTGCCAGATCGGGCCTCTGAGCAGAGCTGGAGCTCTGCCGTACTGGAGGGGCACTCGGCTCCTCCAAAGCAGTGATTGCAGCCGCACGCATCTGGGCTGCCTCCTCTTCTCCCATGGAGGCTTGCTTCCCGCATGCTGTACACTAGGCTTCCAGGCGGGGGCGCCCCGCGCCTCCTACAGGTCTTGGCTGAGGAGCTGCTTCCCTGAGCTGGGGCTGTGGACGGGAGCCCAGACACGCAGGGTCAGGAACAAACCAACTGCACACGTCTCTGCTGGGGAGGAGAGCACTAGGGAAATGACGTCTGTCAGGCACCTTCTGGGCGCTCACCGAGTCAGCCTCCGCGTGTGTGGGGCTGCAGACCCCAGCCAGGGGCCCTGTGAGCCTTGTGCTCTCCGTGCTGTGCTGGGTCTGGACGGTCAAGCAACCGTAAGAATAGACTTCCAGATGCCCTCACTTTGCCTCTAATAGAGCCCTCAAGCTGGAGCGCTTGGAGGTGTGCAACCCACCGGCAACTAAGCCCTCCACAAGAACGCTTGGGGACTAGGTGCAAAGGCAAGGCAGGAGTGGAGCTGAGGCCAGGAAGGCGCCAGTAGCATCTCCCAGTCTCCCGCAGCCCGCTCCTTTCTGGACTAGAAGCCTAGCCGCGAGGCAAGTCTGGGCAAGGCTCGCCCAGGGCAGAGCAGCCTCACGCCAGCACTCTGCCAGATCAGGCCTCTGAGCAGAGCTGGAGCTCTGCCGTACTGGAGGTGCACTCGGCTCCACCAAAGTACTGATTGCAGCCGCACGCATCTGGGCTGCCTCCTCTTCTCCCAAGGAGGCTCGCTTCCCGCATGCTGTGCACTAGGCTTCCAGGCGGGGGCGCCCCGCGCCTCCTACAGGTTTTGGCTGAGAAGCTGCTTCCCTGAGCTGGGGCTGTGGACGGGAGCCCAGACACGCAGGGGCAGGCCCCAACCACCTGCACACGTCTCTGCTGGGGAGGAGAGCACTAGGGAAATGACGTCTGTCAGGCACCTTCTGGGCGCTCACCGAGTCAGCCTCCGCGTGTGTGGGGCTGCAGACCCCAGCCAGGGGCCCTGTGAGCCTTGTGCTCTCTGTGCTGTGCTGAGTCTGGGCGGTCAAGCAACCGCTGGAGAAGCCCTGCAGTTGCCCTCCCATTGCCTCTAATGGAGCCCTCACTGCTAGAGCCCTTGGCAGTGTGCAACCCACCGGCAACTAAGCCCTCCACAAGAACGCCTCGGGACTAGGTGCAAAGGCAAGGCAGGAGTGGAGCTGAGGCCAGGAAGGCGCCAGTAGCATCTCCCAGTCTGGCGCATCCTGCTCCTTCCTGGACTGGAAGCCTAGCCGCGAGGCAAGTCTGGGCAAGGCTCGCCCAGGTCAGAGCAGCCTCACGCCAGCACTCTGCCAGATCGGGACTTGAGCAGAGCTGGAGCTCTGCCGTACTGGAGGGGCACTCGGCTCCTCCAAAGCAGTGATTGCAGCCGCACGCATCTGGGCTGCCTCCTCTTCTCCCAAGGAGGCTTGCTTCCCGCATGCTGTACACTAGGCTTCCAGGCGGGGGCGCCCCGCGCCTCCTACAGGTCTTGGCTGAGGAGCTGCTTCCCTGAGCTGGGGCTGTGGACGGGATCCCAGACACGCAGGGTCAGGAACAAACCAACTGCACACGTCTCTGCTGGGGAGGAGAGCACTAGGGAAATGACGTCTGTCAGGCACCTTCTGGGCGCTCACCGAGTCAGCCTCCGCGTGTGTGGGGCTGCAGACCCCAGCCAGATGCCCTGTGAGCCTTGTGCTCTCCGTGCTGTGCTGAGTCTGGGCGGTCAAGCAACCGTAAGAATAGACTTCCAGTTGCCCTCACTTTGCCTCTAATAGAGCCCTCAAGCTGGAGCGCTTGGCAGTGTGCAACCCACCGGCAACTAAGCCCTCTACAAGAACGCCTGGAGACTAGGTGCAAAGGCAAGGCAGGAGTGGAGCTGAGGCCAGGAAGGCGCCAGTAGCATCTCCCAGTCTCGCGCAGCCTGTTCCTTCCTGGACTGGAAGCCTAGCCGCGAGGCAAGTCTGGGCAAGGCTCGCCCATGGCAGAGCAGCCTCACGCCAGCACTCTGCTAGATCGGACCTCTGAGCAGAGCTGGAGCTCTGCCGTACTGGAGGTGCACTCGGCTCCGCCAAAGCAGTGAATGCAGCCGCACACAGCAGGGCTGCCTTCTCCTCTCCCAAGGAGGCTCGCTTCCCGCATGCTGTAAACTAGGCTTCCAGGCGGGGCCCCCTGCGCCTCCCACAGGTCTTGGCTCAGGAGCTGCTTCCCTGAGCTAGGGCTGTGGACGGGAGCCCAGACACGCAGGGGCAGGCCCCAACCACCTGCAGACGTCTCTGCTGGGGAGGAGAGCACTAGGAAAATGACGTCTGTCAGGCACCTTCTGGGCGCTCACCGAGTCAGCCTCCGCGTGTGTGGGGCTGCAGACCCCAGCCAGGGGCCCTGTGAGCCTTGTGCTCTCCGTGCTGTGCTGAGTCTGCGCAGTCAAACAACCGCTGGAGGAGCCCTGCAGTTGCCCTCCCATTGCCTCTAATAGAGCCCTCACTGCTAGAGCCCTTGGCAGTGTGCAACCCACCGGCAACTAAGCCCTCCACAAGAACGCCTGGGGACTAGGTGCAAAGGCAAGGCAGGAGTGGAGCTGAGGCCATGAAGGCGCCAGTAGCATCTCCCAGTCACGCGCAGCCTGTTCCTTCCTGGACTGGAAGCCTAGCCGCGAGGCAAGTCTGGGCAAGGCTCACCCAGGGCAGAGCAGCCTCACGCCAGCACTCTGCCAGATCGGACCTCTGAGCAGAGCTGGAGCTCTGCCGTACTGGAGGTGCACTCGGCTCCGCCAAAGCAGTGAATGCAGCCGCACACAGCAGGGATGCCTTCTCCTCTCCCGAGGAGGCTCGCTTCCCGCATGCTGTAAACTAGGCTTCCAGGCGGGGCCCCCTGCGCCTCCCACAGGTCTTGGCTCAGGAGCTGCTTCCCTGAGCTAGGGCTGTGGACGGGAGCCCAGACACGCAGGGGCAGGCCCCAACCACCTGCAGACGTCTGTGCTGGGGAGGAGAGCACTAGGGAAATGACGTCTCTCAGGCACCTTCTGGGCGCACACCGAGTCAGCCTCCGCGTGTGTGGGGCTGCAGACCCCAGCCAGGGGCCCTGTGAGCCTTGTTCTCTCTGTGCTGTGCTGAGTTTGGGCGGTCAAGCAACCGCTGGAGGAGCCCTGCAGTTGCCCTCCCATTGCCTCTAATGGAGCCCTCACGGCTGGAGCGCTTGGCAGTGTGCAACCCACCGGCAACTAAGCCCTCCACAAGAACGCTTGGGGACTAGGTGCAAAGGCAAGGCAGGAGTGGAGCTGAGGCCAGGAAGGCGCCAGTAGCATCTCCCACTCTTGCGCAGCCTGCTCCTTCCTGGACTGGAAGCCTAGCCGCGAGGCAAGTCTGGCCAAGGTTCGCCCAGGGCAGAGCAGCCTCACGCCAGCACTCTGCCAGATCGGACCTCTGAGCAGAGCTGGAGCTCTGCCGTACTGGAGGGGCACTCGGCTCCACCAAAGCAGTGATTGCAGCCGCACGCATCTGGGCTGCCTCCTCTTCTCCCAAGGAGGCTTGCTTCCCGCATGCTGTGCACTAGGCTTCCAAGCGGGTGCGCCCCGCGCCTCCTACAGGTCTTGGCTGAGAAGCTGCTTCCCTGAGCCGGGGCTGTGGACGGGAGCCCAGACACGCAGGGGCAGGCCAAAACCACCTGCACACGTCTCTGCTGGGGAGGAGAGCACTAGGGAAATGACGTCTGTCAGGCACCTTCTGGGCGCTCACCGAGTCAGCCTCCGCGTGTGTGGGGCTGCAGACCCCAGCCAGGGGCCCTGTGAGCCTTGTGCTCTCCGTGCTGTGCTGAGTCTGGGCGGTCAAACAACCGCTGGAGGAGCCCTGCAGTTGCCCTCCCATTGCCTCTAATGGAGCCCTCACTGCTGGAGCGCTTGGCAGTGTGCAACCCACCGGCAACTAAGCCATCCACAAGAACGCCTGGGGACTAGGTGAAAAGGCAAGGCAGGAGTGGAGCTGAGGCCAGGAAGGCGCCAGTAGCATCTCCCAGTCTCGCGCAGCCTGCTCCTTTCTGGACTGGAAGCCTAGGCGCGAGGCAAGTCTGGGCAAGGCTCGCCCAGGTCAGAGCAGCCTCACGCCAGCAACTCTGCCAGATCGGGCCTCTGAGCAGAGCTGGAGCTCTGCCGTACTGGAGGGGCACTCGGCTCCTCCAAAGCAGTGATTGCAGCCGCACGCATCTGGGCTGCCTCCTCTTCTCCCATGGAGGCTTGCTTCCCGCATGCTGTACACTAGGCTTCCAGGCGGGGGCGCCCCGCGCCTCCTACAGGTCTTGGCTGAGGAGCTGCTTCCCTGAGCTGGGGCTGTGGACGGGAGCCCAGACACGCAGGGTCAGGAACAAACCAACTGCACACGTCTCTGCTGGGGAGGAGAGCACTAGGGAAATGACGTCTGTCAGGCACCTTCTGGGCGCTCACCGAGTCAGCCTCCGCGTGTGTGGGGCTGCAGACCCCAGCCAGGGGCCCTGTGAGCCTTGTGCTCTCCGTGCTGTGCTGGGTCTGGACGGTCAAGCAACCGTAAGAATAGACTTCCAGATGCCCTCACTTTGCCTCTAATAGAGCCCTCAAGCTGGAGCGCTTGGAGGTGTGCAACCCACCGGCAACTAAGCCCTCCACAAGAACGCTTGGGGACTAGGTGCAAAGGCAAGGCAGGAGTGGAGCTGAGGCCAGGAAGGCGCCAGTAGCATCTCCCAGTCTCCCGCAGCCCGCTCCTTTCTGGACTAGAAGCCTAGCCGCGAGGCAAGTCTGGGCAAGGCTCGCCCAGGGCAGAGCAGCCTCACGCCAGCACTCTGCCAGATCAGGCCTCTGAGCAGAGCTGGAGCTCTGCCGTACTGGAGGTGCACTCGGCTCCACCAAAGTACTGATTGCAGCCGCACGCATCTGGGCTGCCTCCTCTTCTCCCAAGGAGGCTCGCTTCCCGCATGCTGTGCACTAGGCTTCCAGGCGGGGGCGCCCCGCGCCTCCTACAGGTTTTGGCTGAGAAGCTGCTTCCCTGAGCTGGGGCTGTGGACGGGAGCCCAGACACGCAGGGGCAGGCCCCAACCACCTGCACACGTCTCTGCTGGGGAGGAGAGCACTAGGGAAATGACGTCTGTCAGGCACCTTCTGGGCGCTCACCGAGTCAGCCTCCGCGTGTGTGGGGCTGCAGACCCCAGCCAGGGGCCCTGTGAGCCTTGTGCTCTCTGTGCTGTGCTGAGTCTGGGCGGTCAAGCAACCGCTGGAGAAGCCCTGCAGTTGCCCTCCCATTGCCTCTAATGGAGCCCTCACTGCTAGAGCCCTTGGCAGTGTGCAACCCACCGGCAACTAAGCCCTCCACAAGAACGCCTCGGGACTAGGTGCAAAGGCAAGGCAGGAGTGGAGCTGAGGCCAGGAAGGCGCCAGTAGCATCTCCCAGTCTGGCGCATCCTGCTCCTTCCTGGACTGGAAGCCTAGCCGCGAGGCAAGTCTGGGCAAGGCTCGCCCAGGTCAGAGCAGCCTCACGCCAGCACTCTGCCAGATCGGGACTTGAGCAGAGCTGGAGCTCTGCCGTACTGGAGGGGCACTCGGCTCCTCCAAAGCAGTGATTGCAGCCGCACGCATCTGGGCTGCCTCCTCTTCTCCCAAGGAGGCTTGCTTCCCGCATGCTGTACACTAGGCTTCCAGGCGGGGGCGCCCCGCGCCTCCTACAGGTCTTGGCTGAGGAGCTGCTTCCCTGAGCTGGGGCTGTGGACGGGATCCCAGACACGCAGGGTCAGGAACAAACCAACTGCACACGTCTCTGCTGGGGAGGAGAGCACTAGGGAAATGACGTCTGTCAGGCACCTTCTGGGCGCTCACCGAGTCAGCCTCCGCGTGTGTGGGGCTGCAGACCCCAGCCAGATGCCCTGTGAGCCTTGTGCTCTCCGTGCTGTGCTGAGTCTGGGCGGTCAAGCAACCGTAAGAATAGACTTCCAGTTGCCCTCACTTTGCCTCTAATAGAGCCCTCAAGCTGGAGCGCTTGGCAGTGTGCAACCCACCGGCAACTAAGCCCTCTACAAGAACGCCTGGAGACTAGGTGCAAAGGCAAGGCAGGAGTGGAGCTGAGGCCAGGAAGGCGCCAGTAGCATCTCCCAGTCTCGCGCAGCCTGTTCCTTCCTGGACTGGAAGCCTAGCCGCGAGGCAAGTCTGGGCAAGGCTCGCCCATGGCAGAGCAGCCTCACGCCAGCACTCTGCTAGATCGGACCTCTGAGCAGAGCTGGAGCTCTGCCGTACTGGAGGTGCACTCGGCTCCGCCAAAGCAGTGAATGCAGCCGCACACAGCAGGGCTGCCTTCTCCTCTCCCAAGGAGGCTCGCTTCCCGCATGCTGTAAACTAGGCTTCCAGGCGGGGCCCCCTGCGCCTCCCACAGGTCTTGGCTCAGGAGCTGCTTCCCTGAGCTAGGGCTGTGGACGGGAGCCCAGACACGCAGGGGCAGGCCCCAACCACCTGCAGACGTCTCTGCTGGGGAGGAGAGCACTAGGGAAATGACGTCTCTCAGGCACCTTCTGGGCGCACACCGAGTCAGCCTCCGCGTGTGTGGGGCTGCAGACCCCAGCCAGGGGCCCTGTGAGCCTTGTGATCTCTGTGCTGTGCTGCGTTTGGGTGGTCAAGCAACCGCTGGAGGAGCCCTGCAGTTGCCCTCCCATTGCCTCTAATGGAGCCCTCACTGCTGGAGCGCTTGGCAGTGTGCAACCCACCGGCAACTAATCCCTCCACAAGAAGGCCTGGGGACTAGGTGCAAAGGCAAGGCAGGAGTGGAGCTGAGGCCAGGAAGGCGCCAGTAGCATCTCCCAGTCTTGCGCAGCCTGCTCCTTCCTGGACTGGAAGCCTAGCCGCGAGGCAAGTCTGGGCAAGGCTCGCCCAGGGCAGAGCAGCCTCACGCCAGCACTCTGCCAGATCGGACCTCTGAGCAGAGCTGGAGCTATGCCGTACTGGAGGTGCACTCGGCTCCACCAAAGCAGTGATTGCAGCCGCACGCATCTGGGCTGCCTCCTCTTCTCCCAAGGAGGCTTGCTTCCCGCATGCTGTGCACTAGGATTCCAGGCGGGGGCGCCCCGCGCCTCCTACAGGTCTTGGCTGAGAAGCTGCTTCCCTGAGCTGGGGCTGTGGACGGGAGCCCAGACACGCAGGGGCAGGCCCAAACCACCTGCACACGTCTCTGCTGGGGAGGAGAGCACTAGGGAAATGACGTCTGTCAGGCACCTTCTGGGCGCTCACCGAGTCAGCCTCCGCGTGTGTGGGGCTGCAGACCCCAGCCAGGGGCCCTGTGAGCCTTGTGCTCTCCGTGCTGTGCTGAGTCTGGGCGGTCAAACAACCGCTGGAGGAGCCCTGCAGTTGCCCTCCCATTGCCTCTAATAGAGCCCTCACTGCTGGAGCGCTTGGCAGTGTGCAACCCACCGGCAACTAAGCCCTCCACAAGAACGCCTGGGGACTAGGTGCAAAGGCAAGGCAGGAGTGGAGCTGAGGCCAGGAAGGCGCCAGTAGAATCTCCCAGTCTGGCGCATCCTGCTCCTTCCTGGACTGGAAGCCTAGCCGCGAGGCAAGTCTGGGCAAGGCTCGCCCAGGTCAGAGCAGCCTCACGCCAGCACTCTGCCAGATCGGGACTTGAGCAGAGCTGGAGCTCTGCCGTACTGGAGGGGCACTCGGCTCCTCCAAAGCAGTGATTGCAGCCGCACGCATCTGGGCTGCCTCCTCTTCTCCCAAGGAGGCTTGCTTCCCGCATGCTGTACACTAGGCTTCCAGGCGGGGGCGCCCCGCGCCTCCTACAGGTCTTGGCTGAGGAGCTGCTTCCCTGAGCTGGGGCTGTGGACGGGATCCCAGACACGCAGGGTCAGGAACAAACCAACTGCACACGTCTCTGCTGGGGAGGAGAGCACTAGGGAAATGACGTCTGTCAGGCACCTTCTGGGCGCTCACCGAGTCAGCCTCCGCGTGTGTGGGGCTGCAGACCCCAGCCAGATGCCCTGTGAGCCTTGTGCTCTCCGTGCTGTGCTGAGTCTGGGCGGTCAAGCAACCGTAAGAATAGACTTCCAGTTGCCCTCACTTTGCCTCTAATAGAGCCCTCAAGCTGGAGCGCTTGGCAGTGTGCAACCCACCGGCAACTAAGCCCTCTACAAGAACGCCTGGAGACTAGGTGCAAAGGCAAGGCAGGAGTGGAGCTGAGGCCAGGAAGGCGCCAGTAGCATCTCCCAGTCTCGCGCAGCCTGTTCCTTCCTGGACTGGAAGCCTAGCCGCGAGGCAAGTCTGGGCAAGGCTCGCCCATGGCAGAGCAGCCTCACGCCAGCACTCTGCTAGATCGGACCTCTGAGCAGAGCTGGAGCTCTGCCGTACTGGAGGTGCACTCGGCTCCGCCAAAGCAGTGAATGCAGCCGCACACAGCAGGGCTGCCTTCTCCTCTCCCAAGGAGGCTCGCTTCCCGCATGCTGTAAACTAGGCTTCCAGGCGGGGCCCCCTGCGCCTCCCACAGGTCTTGGCTCAGGAGCTGCTTCCCTGAGCTAGGGCTGTGGACGGGAGCCCAGACACGCAGGGGCAGGCCCCAACCACCTGCAGACGTCTCTGCTGGGGAGGAGAGCACTAGGGAAATGACGTCTCTCAGGCACCTTCTGGGCGCACACCGAGTCAGCCTCCGCGTGTGTGGGGCTGCAGACCCCAGCCAGGGGCCCTGTGAGCCTTGTGCTCTCTGTGCTGTGCTGCGTTTGGGTGGTCAAGCAACCGCTGGAGGAGCCCTGCAGTTGCCCTCCCATTGCCTCTAATGGAGCCCTCACTGCTGGAGCGCTTGGCAGTGTGCAACCCACCGGCAACTAATCCCTCCACAAGAAGGCCTGGGGACTAGGTGCAAAGGCAAGGCAGGAGTGGAGCTGAGGCCAGGAAGGCGCCAGTAGCATCTCCCAGTCTTGCGCAGCCTGCTCCTTCCTGGACTGGAAGCCTAGCCGCGAGGCAAGTCTGGGCAAGGCTCGCCCAGGGCAGAGCAGCCTCACGCCAGCACTCTGCCAGATCGGACCTCTGAGCAGAGCTGGAGCTATGCCGTACTGGAGGTGCACTCGGCTCCACCAAAGCAGTGATTGCAGCCGCACGCATCTGGGCTGCCTCCTCTTCTCCCAAGGAGGCTTGCTTCCCGCATGCTGTGCACTAGGATTCCAGGCGGGGGCGCCCCGCGCCTCCTACAGGTCTTGGCTGAGAAGCTGCTTCCCTGAGCTGGGGCTGTGGACGGGAGCCCAGACACGCAGGGGCAGGCCCAAACCACCTGCACACGTCTCTGCTGGGGAGGAGAGCACTAGGGAAATGACGTCTGTCAGGCACCTTCTGGGCGCTCACCGAGTCAGCCTCCGCGTGTGTGGGGCTGCAGACCCCAGCCAGGGGCCCTGTGAGCCTTGTGCTCTCCGTGCTGTGCTGAGTCTGGGCGGTCAAACAACCGCTGGAGGAGCCCTGCAGTTGCCCTCCCATTGCCTCTAATGGAGCCCTCACTGCTGGAGCGCTTGGCAGTGTGCAACCCACCGGCAACTAAGCCATCCACAAGAACGCCTGGGGACTAGGTGAAAAGGCAAGGCAGGAGTGGAGCTGAGGCCAGGAAGGCGCCAGTAGCATCTCCCAGTCTCGCACAGCCTGCTCCTTCCTGGACTGGAAGCCTAGCCGCGAGGCAAGTCTGGGCAAGGCTCGCCCAGGGCAGAGCAGCCTCACGCCAGCAACTCTGCCAGATCGGGCCTCTGAGCAGAGCTGGAGCTCTGCCGTACTGGAGGCGCACTCGGCTCCTCCAAAGCAGTGATTGCAGCCGCACGCATCTGGGCTGCATCCTCTTCTCCCAAGGAGGCTTGCTTCCCGCAAGCTGTACACTAGGCTTCCAGGCGGGGGCGCCCCGCGCCTCCTAAGGTCTTGGCTGAGGAGCTGCTTCCCTGAGCTGGGGCTGTGGACGGGAGCCCAGACACGCAGGGGCAGGCCCCAACCACCTGCACACGTCTCTGCTGGGGAGGAGAGCACTAGGGAAATGACGTCTGTCAGGCACCTTCTGGGCGCTCACCGAGTCAGCCTCCGCGTGTGTGGGGCTGCAGACCCCAGCCAGGGGCCCTGTGAGCCTTGTGCTCTCCGTGCTGTGCTGAGTCTGGGCGGTCAACTGACCGTAAGAATAGACTTCCAGTTGCCCTCACTTTGCCTCTAATAGAGCCCTCAAGCTGGAGCGCTTGGCAGTGTGCAACCCACCGGCAGCTAATCCCTCCACAAGAAGGCCTGGGGACTAGGTGCAAAGGCAAGGCAGGAGTGGAGCTGAGGCCAGGAAGGCACCAGTATCATCTCCCAGTCTCGCGCAGCCTGCTCCTTCCTGGATTAGAAGCCTAGCCGCGAGGCAAGTCTGGGCAAGGCTCACCCAGGGCAGAGCAGCCTCACGCCAGCACTCTGCCAGATCGGTCCTCTGAGCAGAGCTGGAGCTCTGCCGTACTGGAGGGGCTCTCGGCTCCAACAAAGCAGTGATTGCAGCCGAATGCATCTGGGTTGCCTCCTCTTCTCCCAAGGAGGCTTGCTTCCGGCATGCTGTGCACTAGGCTGCCAGGCGGGGGCGCCCCGCGCCTCCTACAGGTCTTGGCTGAGAAGCTGCTTCCCTGAGCTGGGGCTGTGGACGGGAGCCCAGACACGCAGGGGCAGGCCCAAACCACCTGCACACGTCTCTGCTGGGGAGGAGAGCACTAGGGAAATGACGTCTGTCAGGCACCTTCTGGGCGCTCACCGAGTCAGCCTCCGCGTGTGTGGGGCTGCAGACCCCAGCCAGGGGTCCTGTGAGCCTTGTGCTCTTCGTGCTGTGCTGAGTCTGGGCGGTCAAACAACCGCTGGAGGAGCCATGCAGTTGCCCTCCCATTGCCTCTAATAGAGCCCTCACTGCTGGAGCGCTTGGCAGTGTGCAACCCACCGGCAACTAAGCCCTCCACAAGAACGCCTGGGGACTAGGTGCAAAGGCAAGGCAGGAGTGGAGCTGAGGCCAGGAAGTTGCCAGTAGCATCTCCCAGTCTCGCGCAGCACGCTCCTTTCTGGACTGGAAGCCTAGCCGCGAGGCAAGTCTGGGCAAGGCTCGCCCAGGGCAGAGCAGCCTCACGCCAGCACTCTGCCAGATCGGGCCTCTGAGCAGAGCTGGAGCTCTACCGTACTGGAGGGGCACTCGGCTCCGCCAAAGCAGTGAATGCAGCCGCACACAGCAGGGCTGCCTTCTCTTCTCCCAAGGAGGCTCGCTTCCCGCATGCTGTAAACTAGGCTTCCAGGCGGGGCCCCCTGCGCCTCCCACAGGTCTTGGCTCAGGAGTTGCTTGCCTGAGCTGGGGCTGTGGACGGGAGCCCAGACACGCAGGGGCAGGCCCCAACCACCTGCACACGTCTCTGCTGGGGAGGAGAGCACTAGGGAAATGACGTCTGTCAGGCACCTTCTGGGCGCTCACCGAGTCAGCATCCGCGTGTGTGGGGCTGCAGACCCCAGCCAGGGGCCCTGTGAGCCTTGTGCTGTCCGTGCTATGCTGAGTCTGGACGGTCAAGCAACCGTAAGAATAGACTTCCAGTTGCCCTCACTTTGCCTCTAATAGAGCCCTCAAGCTGGAGCGCTGGGCAGTGTGCAACCCACCGGCAACTAAGCCCTCCACAAGAACGCCTGGGGACTAGGTGCAAAGGCAAGGCAGGAGTGGAGCTGAGGCCAGGAAGGCGCCAGTAGCATCTCCCAGTCTCGCGCAGCCCGCTCCTTTCTGGACTTGAAGCTTACCCGCGAGGCAAGTCTGGGCAAGGCTCGCCCAGGGCAGAGCAGCCTCACGCCAGCACTCTGCCAGATCGGGCCTCTGAGCAGAGCTGGAGCTCTGCCGTACTGGAGGGACACTCGGCTCCGCCAAAGCAGTGAATGCAGCTGCACACAGCAGGGCTGCCTTCTCTTCTCCCGAGGAGGCTCGCTTCCCGCATGCTGTAAACTAGGCTTCCAGGCGGGGCCCCCTGCGCCTCCCACAGGTCTTGGCTCAGGAGCGGCTTCCCTGAGCTGGGGCTGTGGACGGGAGCCCAAAAACGCAGGGGCAGGCCCTAACCACCTGCACACGTCTCTGCTCGGGAGGAGAGCACTAGGGAAATGACGTCTGTCAGGCACCTTCTGGGCGCTCACCGAGTCAGCCTCCCCGTGTGTGGGACTGCAGACCCCAGCCAGGGGCCCTGTGAGCCTTGTGCTCTCCGTGCTGTGCTGAGTCTGGGCGGTCAAGCAACCGCTGGAGGAGCCCTGCAGTTGCCCTCCCATTACCACTAATAGAGCCCTCACTGCTGGAGCGCTTGGCAGTGTGCAACCCACCGGCAACTAAGCCCTCCACAAGAACGCCTGGGGATTAGGTGCAAAGGCAAGGCAGGAGTGGAGCTGAGGCCAGGAAGGCGCCAGTAGCATCTCGCAGTCTCAAGCAACCTGCTCCTTCCTGGACTGGAAGCCTAGCCACAAGGCAAATCTGGGCAAGGCTCGCCCAGGGCACAGCAGCCTCACGCCAGCAACTCTGCCAGATCGGGCCTCTGAGCGGAGCTGGAGCTCTGCCGTACTGGAGGGGCACTCGGCTCCGCCAAAGTACTGATTGCAGCCGCACGCAGCTGCGCTGCCTTCTCTTGTACTGCGGAGGCTCGCTTCCGGCATGCTGTAAACTAGGCTTCCCGGCAGGGGCGCCCCGCGCCTCCTACAGGTCTTAGCTGAGGAGCTGCTTCCCTGAGCTGGGGCTGTGGAAGGGAGTCCAGACACTCAATGGCAGGCCCCAACCACCTGCACAAGTCTCTGCTGGGGAGGAGAGCACTAGGGAAATGACGTCTGTCAGGCACCTTCTGCGCGCTCACTGAATCAGCCTCCGCGAGTGTGGGGCTGTAGACCCCAGCCAGGGGCCCTGAGAGCCTTGTGCTCTCCGTGCTGTGCTGAGTCTTGGCGGTCAAGCAACCGTAAGAATAGAATTCCAGTTGCCCTCACTTTGCCTCTAATAGAGCCCTCAAGCTGGGGCGCTTGGCAGTGTGCAACCCACCGGCAACTAAGCCCTCCACAAGAACGCCTGGGGACTAGGTGCAAAGGCAAGGCAGGAGTGGAGCTGAGGCCAGGAAGCCGCCAGTAGCATCTCCCAGTCTCGCGCAGCCCGCTCCTTTCTGGACTGGAAGCCTAGCCGCGAGGCAAGTCTGGGCAAGGCTCGCCAAGGGCAGAGCAGCCTTACGCCAGCACTCTGCCAGATCGGGCCTCTGAGCAGAGCTGGAGCTCTGCCGTACTGGAGGCGCAATCGGCTCCGCCCAAGCAGTGAATGCAGCCGCACACAGCAGGGCTGCCTTCTCTTCTCCCGAGGAGGCTCGCTTCCCGCATGCTGTAAACTAGGCTTCCAGGAGGGGCCCCCTGCGCCTCCCACAGGTCTTGGCTCAGGAGCTGCTTCCCTGAGCTGGGGCTGTGGACGGTAGCCCAGACACGCAGGGGCAGGCCCAAACCACCTGCACACGTCTCTGCTTGGGAGGAGAGCACTAGGAAAATGACGTCTGTCAGGCACCTTCTGGGCGCTCACCGAGTCAGCCTCCGCGTGTGTGGGGCTGCAGACCCCAGCCAGGCGCCCTGTGAGCCTTGTGCTTTCCGTGCTGTGCAGAGTCTGGGCGGTCAAGCAAACGCAAGAGGCGACTTGCAGAAGCCCTCCCTTTGCCTCTAATAGAGCCCTCACGGCTGGAGCACTTGGCAGTGTGCAACCCACCGGCAACTAAGCCGTCCACAAGAACGCCTGGGGACTAGGTGCAAAGGCAAGGCAGGAGTGGAGCTGAGGCCAGGAAGGCGCCAGTAGCATCTCCCAGTCTCACGCAGCCCGCTCCTATCTGGACTGGAAGCCTATCGCGAGGCAAGTCTGGGCACGGCTCGCCCAGGGCACAGCAGCCTCACGCCAGCAACTCTGAGAGATCGGGCCTTTGAGCAGAGCTGGAGCTCTGCCGTACTGGAGGGGCACTCGGCTTCGCCAAAGTACTGATTGCAGCCGCACGCAGCTCGGCTGCCTTCTCTTGTACTGAGGAGGCTCGCTTCCGGCATGCTGTAAACTAGGCTTCCCGGCGGGGGCGCCCTGCGCCTCCTACAGGTCTTAGCTGAGGAGCTGCTTCCCTGAGCTGGGGCTGTGGAAGGGAGTCCAGACACTCAAGGGCAGGCCCCAACCACCTGCACACGTCTCTGCTGGGGAGGAGAGCACTAGGGAAATGACGTCTCTCAGGCACCTTCTGGGCGTTCCCGGAGTTCCCCTCCGGTGTGTGGGGCTGCAGACCCCAGCCAGGGACCCTGTGAGCCTTGTGCTCTCCGTGCTGTGCTGAGTCTGGGCGGTCAAGCAACCGTAAGAATAGACTTCCAGTTGCCCTCACTTTGCCTCTAATAGAGCCCTCAAGCTGAAGTTCTTGGAAGTGTGCAACCCACCGGCAACTAAGCCCTCTACAGGAACGCCTGGGGACTAGGTGCAAAGGCAAGGCAGGAGTTGAGCTGAGGCCAGGCAGGCGCCAGTAGCATCTCCCTGTCTCGCGCAGCCTGCTCCTTCCTGGACTGGAAGCCTAGCCGAGAGGCAAGTCTTGGCAAGGCTCGCCCAGGACAGAGCAGCCTCACGCCAGCAACTCTGCCAGATCGGGCCTCTGAGCAGAGCTGGAGCTCTGCCGTACTGGAGGCGCACTCGGCTCCGCCAAAGCAGTGAATGCAGCCGCACACAGCAGGGCTGCCTCCTCTTCTCCCGAGGAGGCTCGCTTCCCGCATGCTGTAAACTAGGCTTCCAGGCGGCGCTCCCTGCGCCTCCCACAGGTCTTGGCTCCGGAGCTGCTTCCCTGAGCTGAGGCTGTGGACGGGATCCCAGATACGCAGGGGCAGGCCCCAACCACCTGCACACGTCTCTGCTGGGGAGGAGAGCACTAAGGAAATGACGTCTGTCAGGCACCTTCTGGGCGCTCACCGAGTCAGCCTCCGCGTGTGTGGGGCTGCAGACCCCAGCCAGGGGCCCTGTGAGCCTTGTGCTCTCCGTGGTGTGTTGAGTCTGGGCGGTCAAGCAACCGCTGGAGGAGCCCTGCAGTTGCCCTCCCATTGCCTCTAATAGAGCCCTCACTGCTGGAGCGCTTGGCAGTGTGCAACCCACAGGCAACTAAGCCCTCCACAAGAACGCCTCTGGACTAGGTGCAAAGGCAAGGCAGGAGTGGAGCTGAGGCCAGGAAGGCGCCAGTAGCATCTCCCAGTCTCACGCAGCCCGCTCCTATCTGGACTGGAAGCCTATCGCGAGGCAAGTCTGGGCACGGCTCGCCCAGGGCACAGCAGCCTCACGCCAGCAACTCTGAGAGATCGGGCCTTTGAGCAGAGCTGGAGCTCTGCCGTACTGGAGGGGCACTCGGCTTCGCCAAAGTACTGATTGCAGCCGCACGCAGCTCGGCTGCCTTCTCTTGTACTGAGGAGGCTCGCTTCCGGCATGCTGTAAACTAGGCTTCCCGGCGGGGGCGCCCCGCGCCTCCTACAGGTCTTAGCTGAGGAGCTGCTTCCCTGAGCTGGGGCTGTGGAAGGGAGTCCAGACACTCAAGGGCAGGCCCCAACCACCTGCACACGTCTCTGCTGGGGAGGAGAGCACTAGGGAAATGACGTCTCTCAGGCACCTTCTGGGCGTTCCCGGAGTTCCCCTCCGGTGTGTGGGGCTGCAGACCCCAGCCAGGGACCCTGTGAGCCTTGTGCTCTCCGTGCTGTGCTGAGTCTGGGCGGTCAGGCAACCGTAAGAATAGACTTCCAGTTGCCCTCACTTTGCCTCTAATAGAGCCCTCAAGCTGAAGTTCTTGGAAGTGTGCAACCCACCGGCAACTAAGCCCTCTACAGGAACGCCTGGGGACTAGGTGCAAAGGCAAGGCAGGAGTTGAGCTGAGGCCAGGCAGGCGCCAGTAGCATCTCCCTGTCTCGCGCAGCCTGCTCCTTCCTGGACTGGAAGCCTAGCCGAGAGGCAAGTCTTGGCAAGGCTCGCCCAGGACAGAGCAGCCTCACGCCAGCAACTCTGCCAGATCGGGCCTCTGAGCAGAGCTGGAGCTCTGCCGTACTGGAGGCGCACTCGGCTCCGCCAAAGCAGTGAATGCAGCCGCACACAGCAGGGCTGCCTCCTCTTCTCCCGAGGAGGCTCGCTTCCCGCATGCTGTAAACTAGGCTTCCAGGCGGCGCTCCCTGCGCCTCCCACAGGTCTTGGCTCCGGAGCTGCTTCCCTGAGCTGAGGCTGTGGACGGGATCCCAGATACGCAGGGGCAGGCCCCAACCACCTGCACACGTCTCTGCTGGGGAGGAGAGAACTAAGGAAATGACGTCTGTCAGGCACCTTCTGGGCGCTCACCGAGTCAGCCTCCGCGTGTGTGGGGCTGCAGACCCCAGCCAGGGGCCCTGTGAGCCTTGTGCTCTCCGTGGTGTGTTGAGTCTGGGCGGTCAAGCAACCGCTGGAGGAGCCCTGCAGTTGCCCTCCCATTGCCTCTAATAGAGCCCTCACTGCTGGAGCGCTTGGCAGTGTGCAACCCACAGGCAACTAAGCCCTCCACAAGAACGCCTCTGGACTAGGTGCAAAGGCAAGGCAGGAGTGGAGCTGAGGCCAGGAAGGCGCCAGTAGCATCTCCCAGTCTCACGCAGCCCGCTCCGTTCTGGACTGGAAGCCTAGCTGCGAGGCAAGTCTGGGCAAGGCTCGCCCAGGGCAGAGCAGCCTCACGCCAGCACTCTGCCAGATCGGGCCTCTGAGCAGAGCTGGAACTCTGCCGTAGTGGAAGGGCACTCGGCTCCGCCCAAGCAGTGATTGCAGCCTCACGGGTATGGGATGCCTCCACCTCTCCCAAGGAGGCTCGCTTCCCGCATGCTGTGCACTAGGCTTCCCGGCGGGGGCGCCCCGCGCCTCCTAAAGGTCTTGGCTGAGGAGCTGCTTCCCTGAGCTGGGGCTGTGGTCGGGAGCCCAGACACGCAGGGGCAGGCCCCAACCACCTGCACACGTCTCTGCTGGGGAGGAGAGCACTGGGAAATGACGTCTGTCAGGCACCTTCTGGGCGCTCGCGGAGTCAGCCTCCGCGTGTGTGGGGATGCAGACCCCAGCAAGGGGCCCTGTGAGTCTTTTGCTCTCCGTGCTGTGCTGAGTCTGGGCGGTCAAGAAACTGCTCGCGGACCCCTGCAGTTGCCCTCCCCTTCCCTCTAATAGAGCCCTCACTGCTGGAGCGCTTGGCAATGTGCAACCCACCGGCAACTAAGCCCTCTACAGGAACGCCTGGGGACTAGGTGCAAAGGCAAGGCAGGAGTGGAGCTGAGGCCAGGAATGCTCCAGTAGTATCTCGCAGTCTCGCGCGACCTGCTCCTTCCTGGACAGGAAGCCTAGCCGCGAGGTAAGTTTGGACAAGGCTCGCCCAGGGCAGAGCAGCCTCACGCCAGGAACTCTGCCACATCGGGACTCTGAGCAGAGCTGGAGCTCTGCCATACTCGAGGCGCACTCGGCTCCGCCCAAGCAGTGATTGCAGCCGCACGCAGCAGAGCTGCCTCCTCTTCTCCCGAGGAGGCTCTCTTCTCGCATGCTGTGCACTAGGCTTCCAGGCGGGTTAGCCCTGCGCCTCCTACAGGTCTTGGCTCAGGGCCTGATTCCCTGAGCTGGCGCTGTGGACGGGAGCCCAGACACGCAGGGGCAGGCCCCAACCACCTGCACACGTCTCTGCTGGGGAGGAGAGCGCTAGGGAAACTCCGTCTGTCAGCCACCTTCTGGGCGCTCACGGATTCAGCCCCCGGTGTGTGGGGCTGCCAACTGCAGCCAGGGGCCCTGGGAATCTTGTGCTCCCCGCGCTGTGCTGAGTCTGGGAGGCCAAGCTACAGCTGGAGAAGCTCTGCAGTTGCCCTTCCCTTCCCTCTGACAGAGCTCGTATTGCTGGATCCCTTGGCCATGTGTCACTCACTATCCCCTAACCGCGAGTCCAAACCACGAACTCCACCCTGACTTCAAAACCCTATATCCCGAACCCAGAAACCGAATCCCGAGCTCCCGTCTCCAAACCGTGAACCTGAACCCTAACCCAACCCCGAACCCAAACACCGACCCCTAAATCCCAAACCCAAAGTCCATTCTCTAAAGCAAAACCCCAAACCGCGAACCTCTAACCCTCAGCCGAACCCCATACCCCAAACCCCAAGCCCATAGTCAGAACCAGAAACCCCAAACTCCGAACCCCAAACCCCTAACCCAAACACCAAACCGTGTACCCCAACCCTTATACCGAATCCAAATCTCGAACCCCAAGGACCGAACTTCCAACCTGAATCAGGATCCCCTAACCCAAACCCCTAGCTGAACCCCTAATCCAAACCCGAAAACCAAGCACCAAACCCCTAACCCATAACCTGAACTGCAAACCCCTACCTTAAAACACCAACCCCAATCACTAACCCCTAACCTGATCAGCGAACCCCTAAACCGAACCCCAATCCATGAATCCTGAACCTTGAGCCCCAAACCCCAAACCCCAAAGCCTGATGCCAAACCCAAAGCGCTAACCTCTAAACTGAATCGAAACCCCAAAACCTAAACCCTTGACCCCAAACTCCTAACTCATACCCCAAAGTCCAAACTGCAAAACCCTAACCGGAACCCCATACCCCAAACAATGAACCACGTACCCCAAACCCCGAACCACATACCCCAAACATGGAACCCGAACCCCAAACCCCATACCCTGAATCCGAACCCCTATCCCAACTGCAAACCCCAAACCCCGAACCGGGAACCCCAAACCCCTAAACCGAACCGTGAACCCCTAACCCGAACCCGAACCCGAACCCTAACCCGAGCCCCAAACCCCGACCCCCATACCCCAAACCGCAAACACTGATCCACGTAGCCCAAACCCCGAATCCATAACTCGAACCCCGAACCCCAAATCCAGAACCCAAACCCCGAACCCCAAACCGCTAACCCGAACCCCAAACCTAAACCCAAACCCAAACCGCACAGCCCTAATCCCTTACTGGAACCGCAAACCCCTAAACCGAACCCTAAACCCTGAACCAAAACCCCTAACCTGTACCCCACACCCCACACCCCGAACCCAAACCCAAACCCCTAACCCCAATCGCAAACCCCTAACCTGAACCCCAAAGCCCAACCGCGAACACCGAAACTGAACCCTAAAACCCGAAACCCAACCCCCAAAACCCAAACCCCCAAACCCAAACTCCAATCCCCTAACCCGAACCCCAAACCCCAAACCCCTAACCGGAACCCCAAACCTCAAACCCCAAACCGCACACCCCAAACCCCTAAGCCAAACCCCAAACCGCCAACCCCTAACTCCTAACCCGAACAGCGAAACTCTAAACTGCACCTCACACCCCCAACCCCAAACCATGAACCCAAACCCCCGAACCCCAAACCCCAAACCTCAAATCTCGACCCCCGAAACACAAACCTCACATACTGAACCCCTAATCGGAACCTCGAACCCCAATCCCCGAACCCCAAACCCAAATCCCAAAACCCCCAAACCCCAACCCTGAACCCAAATCCCAAACCCATAACAGGAACCCCAAATCGCGAACCCCTGACCCAAATCCCAAACTCCAAACCCCAAACCCCTAAACCGCGAACCCCTAACCCGAACTGAGAACCCCTAACCCGAACCCCAAACCCCAAACCCTAACCGCGAACCCCTAACCCAAACCCCAAACCGAAACCGCGAACCCCAAACCCCAAACCCTAACCGCGAACCCCTAACCCAAACCCCAAACCCCAAACCCCTAACCCGAATCCCAAACCCAAAACCTTTAACCCCAATCCCAAACCCCCAACCCAAACCACAAACCCCAAACCCCTAACCCTAACCTCAAACCCCAAACCCGAACTGCGAACCCCTAACCCAAACCAAGAACCCCTAACCTGATCCCCAAACCCCAAACCCCAAACCCTTAACCCGATCCTCAAATCCCAAACCCGAACCGCGAACCCCTCACCCGAACCCCAAATCCCAAGCCCCTATGCTGGACCTTGAACCCCTAATCGGAACCCCAAACCCCAAACTAGAACCGCGAAGCCCTAACCCCAAACCCTGAACTCCAAACCCCAAACACGAACCGCGTACTGCAAACCCGAACCCTGAACTCTAACCCGAACCCGAATCCAAACCCTAAGAAGAGAGGGGATTCCCCGAACCCGAACTCTGAACCTGAACCCTAACAAGTTGAGGGGATGCCGGAATCCTAACCCTAACCCTCACAATAAAACTCTAAAGTAAAAAGAAACTTTTCTGCCCTAAGCCCCGCCCCTTGCGGTCCCCCACCCTAAAGGCAGAAGAGATAATAAGCCTGGGCTTGAACTTCTGACCCACGGAGCCGGATTGCCTGTTTACTTGGCTGCCCACCTAACCGCTATGCTACCCAGATTCACGGGGTTAGAGGTTGCTCCCAGGCACTCTTCAAGCCTCGGCCCACCAGGGCAGGCTAATAAAGCACTATGGGCCCTATTAGCGCTCACTTTAAGCCATATCCCTAACACTAATGCCAACCCTAACTGTAACCCGAACCCTGACCCTGACCTGAACCCTAACCCAAATCCAAACTATAAGAAGAGGGGGGTCCCCGAATTCTAACCCTAACCCCGAACCCGAACCTGAACCCTAACAAGTGGGGGGGTTGCCCGAACCCTAACCCTAAACATAACAATAAACCTCTAAAATAAAAATAAACTTTTCTAGTCTAAGCCCCGCCTCTTGCGGTCCCCCGCCCCCTAAGAGCAAAAGGGTAACGTTAGAGACTTGAACTCCTGACTTACAGACCACAGTCTGCCTGCTCCCCAGCCTGCCTAACCGCTACGCTACAGAGGCTTGCTGTTGCTGTCAGCGCTCCCGGGCCCTCTTCAAGCCTCTGCCCGCCAGGGTCTGGTTCTGTAGAATATCATGGCTGTCCTAGGTCATCTTTGCTTTCTGTAGTCATAGTTTTATCCCAAAATCATAGACAGATCAGCTGAGAAAAAGCTTGGATTGTCTCGGTGGGGTGGATTTGCTTGTCCTGTGTTTCACCTGGAGGCAGTCGCGGTCCCGCCGGCCCGTCCTGGAAGGGGGCGTGGGGGCGGGGCGCCCCGTGCGCGCGTCGGGGGCGGGGCGAACCTGGGCGGCTGGTCAGGGGCGCGGCTCACGTGAGCGGGTCTGGGGCGGGATGAACATGGCGGCGCGTCGGGGCCAGGGGTTCCCGGTTGTGCTCTCAGGGCTCGCCATCGCAGCTGGGAATGCTCGTTTCGTGGGCTCCTGGGTCCCCGTCGATCGGCAGCCAGCGAGCAGAGCGGAGGGCTGTGGACCACAGGTAAGGGAACTCGGACTCGGCGGAGCAGGGAACCATGTATTCTGCCCTCTTTGTTTGCAGTCTCGGAGCCGACTAACATGGCGGTCGCAGAAAAGCCTCGCCTTTGGGGCCAACGGTTTTACCGCTTTACCCCTTTGCATAAAGCTCAGACCCGCGCGGTTTTCCCAAGCAGCTTAGTGTATTGCTTCCTAAAGGCCTGGAGCGGATACCAGGCAGGAAGGCCAGGGGTCTCCAGACAGAGAAAATAGACTGCAAGTGTCAGACGTTTTTTTCTCTCTCTTAAGAGGCAGGAGGAGACAAAACAGTGTTGCATTTTTTTTTCTCCATCTTGATACAAATTTAAAAGGAGGTTTCTCGGAAAATTCTGTGTTGCCATGACAACTCCTGGCTCCACCTGAATTTAACTTTTCTCAAACCTTGAACTAAGCAATGCCTTTTTCTTATGGAAATGTTTGTCTTAAGGTATGGAAATGTTTGTCTTAAGTTATGTTAATGTACTATTTACCCAAGGCTCTGTCTTCAGGTCAGTTCCCCCTAAAGGCTCAGAAACGACTTGACAAACCAGTATGTTTACTCATACCTTGTTCTCTTAATCTATGTGAATGAAACTATATATTTGCTTGGAAATCTGCCTTTCTTCAAGATTCATGTCCATCATTTTATGGCCTGGGACGACTCATCTGCTGCCAGTGTTATCTCAATGCATGCTGTGGGTGAGGGGCCTGGTGCCATTCTCTGAGACATTGTCTTTTCTTTCATGCTAGTGGCTGTATAACATCTGGCTAAAGACTAGCAGGGGGTCCTCTTTCTTCCCCCTTTTAATGTCTACGTCAGCAGCTCTCTCGATCTCTTTTATACTTTAATAAAACTTTATAACAGAAAACCTCTGAGCCATCAAGCTTCGTCACTTGCCCTGGATGGAATTCTCCTCTGGAGGCCAAGAATGCTGGCATCTTTTGTGGTTTAGCAACCACCTTTCAGCCTTTTGTAATTCATATTGAATCTTCATTTCAGATTGAAGATGCATTCCACGGTATTGCCAACTGAAGTCTTCTCATCGCTATGGAGTATCTGTCCATGTCTTTAGGGTATTTTTCAGCAATCATGTATCATTTGCAGTGTGTCAGTCTTGTCATCCTCATTCTGTCCATAGCAAAGTCTTTTATTAATGTTGACATGATTGAAAGGGAATTGTTTGTTTAACTTCCTTTTCAGATTGTTATTTGCTGGTGTATACAGATAACACTGTGTCATCGTTCATTTTTATCAGTTTGGACAGCTTGATAGTTGTCTTTAATTTCTTTAATTTCTCATAATTTAAGATGACCCTGGCTCATATTTTTACAGTCTCACCCCTAGTCTCAGTCATTTCTTCAAAGAACTGTCCCTTTTTTTAACATTACATTATTTTTGACTGTGCTGGGTCTTTATTGCTAGTTTGTCTAGTTGTAGTGAGCAGAGGCAACCCTCTAGTTGCTGTGCCATGGCTTCTCATTGCAGTGCTTTCTCTGTTTGCAGAACTTGGGCTCTGGAGCATGCAAACTTCAAGAGTTGTTCAAAGGCTTCGTTGTCCGTGGGCGTGTGGAATCTTCTACACAGGGATTGAACCCGTGTTCCCTGCATCGGTAGGCAGATTCTTTACCACCGGGCCATCGGAGATGTTTTCTGTTCCCTTTTGTTAGAGAATGATATTTAAAACATACATGTAGGAGCTCAATATGCTCAGCTGACAATACATGGATATATATATACATGTATTCCAGCTCACCTTTGAACATATTCAGTTAAAGGTAATTTGTGATGATGTCTCCAACCCGATCCACCACGACATGGACATTGTAACGTTTCCTTTTGTTTATCTGTAACTTTGCATTCCAATGGTAAGAAACCTGGCTTCCACCGCTTGTCATACACAGAATTCAGTGCTTGTCCCACGTGGTTACTGAAAAAAAACTGTCAGATTGTCTTTCAAAGGGGGCTCTGCGTGCATGGCACCAGTATCTTGAGGATGTTTTTGTGTGATAGTTTACTATCTGTATACCCTCAGTGGCCAGGTGTCTATTTCAGTCGCTACCAATTATGAATGGGCTTGTTTGCTCTAGTGTTCTTGGACAATTCGAGTACAGTTTCTTTGTCAGATATGCCTTTTTTTAGGAAAAGAGTTTTATTTATTGTTGGCTGTGTTGCATCTTTGTGTGTGGGCTTTTCTCTAGTTTTGGTGAGCATGGGCCATAACTAGTGGTTTGCAGGCTTCTCACTGCAGTGTCTCCTCTTGTTGAGGGGCACAGGCTCACGGGCTTCAGTGGCTGCAGCATGTGAACTCAGCATCGTGGCTTCCAGGATCTAGAGCACAGGCTCGGCAGTTGTGGCACACAGACTCCATTGGATGTGGGATCTTCCCATCCTAGGGATCGCACATGCATCTCCAGCACTGGCAGGTGGATTCTTTACTATGGAACCACCAGGGCATATTTTAGATTCTCATTTTCCACACATGTATCTAGTGAAAGAGGCCAGGATCAAGAGGCATGGCAGCTGGGAATCCTCAGCCACAGCTCTGGTGTGCTATCCAAAGCTCTGGGGCCTTTGGTGAGCACCTCAGCTTCCCTGGGACTGTTTCCTGCCATCAGAAATGCCCTGCTTTTGGACTGTACCCACCAAGCTCCTCTGTCCCTGGAATTTCTGAGACCAGAGTACTGCAGGTGGTGCCATTTCCTTCTCTGCTGCTGCTGCTGTGTCGCTTCAGTCGTGCCTGACTGTGCGTGACCCCATAGACAGCAGCCTACCAGGCTCCTCTGTCCCCGGGATTCTCCAGGCCAGAACCCTGGAGTGGGCTGCCATGTCCTCCTCCAGTGCAGGAAAGTGAAAAGTGAAAGTGAAGTCACTCAGTGAAGTCGTGTCCGACTCTTAGTGACCCCGGGGTTGCAGCCTACCAGGCTCCTCTGTCCATGGGATTCTCCAGGCAATGGTACTGGAGCGGCTGCCATTGCCATTTCCTTCTCTACAAGATAGCGTTTTGAAGATATTTTCTCCTGGATATTGCTTTTGATGAAGGAAGGGGGATCCCTTCCAGGGCTTGAGAGTGAGTTCTTGTCTGACACTGGGCAATGAGTTGTCTGAGGAGAGGAGTGCTGTCCAAGCGAGAGGCTTTATTGGGAAGGGCTGCCGGGGTGGAGGGCAGGAGGGTGAGGGAAACGGAGAGAACCACTCTGTCACGTGGCTCACAGTCTCAGGTTTTAAGGTCATTGGGTTCATTTCTGGTTTGTCTCTTGCCAGGCATTCTGAATTGGGATCCTTCTTGGGGGCACACCCACCACTCAGCCGAGATGGATTCCAGCGAAGTGGATCCTGGGAGGTTGGTAGGACCTCTGAACTGGAGCCTCCCATCACCTGACCTCTCCAGAATTCTCCTTGGTGGTAGCTTGTTCGTTCCTTTTTCCTTCCCAGGACCTCCTGTTGTAAGATGACTCCTGCAAGTGTTTTCTTTTCTCTGTCGCCTGGCCAGGGTGGGTGGTCCGTGGTTCATTTAACCGTTTGTTTTTGGTTCTCTCGAGTAAGGTCCTCCACAGGGTAAATGTATGAAATGATAAAAGGCAATGTTTTAAATAATTTATATTCATAATTTGGTAAGTTGCCTTTTTGTGTGTATGTTAGACCTGATCACCAGACCAAAGTTCATGTAGAACTTTTGTAGTTTTCTAAAATTTCTATAGTTTTTAAAATGGAGTTACCTTGTTGCAAAGTTTGTGTTTATGTTCATATTTTTTTAAAGAGTTATTACTTTTTAGTTGATTGATCATTGCTTTACAATATTGGTTTGATTTGTCATGCATCCACATTAGGTGTACCTATGTCCTCTTGCTCTTGAATCTCCCTCCCACTTCACACCCATTCCCACCTCTCTAGGTCACTACAGAGCCCCAGTTTGAGTTCCCTGAATCATACAGCAAATTCCCATTGGTTGTCTATTTACAAATGTTGCTGTACCTGCATCCATGCTGCGCTCTCCATTCATCTCACCCTCTCCTTCTTGTTCCCCACCCTCGTCTGTAAGTCTGTTCTCCATGTCTGGATCTCCATTGCTGCTCTGTGAACAGACTCGTCAGTACCATCCTTCTAGATTCCATGTTTTTCTCTCTTTGACTGACTCCCTCCCCTTTATTAGAACAGACTCAAATGTGTTCCTTTTTATGGCTGCATTCCATACAGGCTCTGATTGTTCCTTAGCCATGTTTTGCGGAGGGTCATGGGGCTATTCTGCTCCATTTCAGTTTGGGCTTCCAGTCTGAGTGCTCGCAGCAGAGCTGCTTCTGGGTGAGCCCTCTGAGGTCTGTGAGCGCCGGGCTGCCCGCTCTTCTCTTGTGGCCCGCAGGGGGCGCCAAACCCCCTTCTGACCCGCGGGCACAGGACGCTTTGCCTTTAGCCTCTGCTCCGTGAGCAGCTGGCGGGAGCTTTGTCTCCTCAGGACCATCAGGGCTCAGGCTTCTGGATAACAGGGCTGCATCCAGGCTGAGAGGAGCAGGGTTGCCTCAGTGCCCACCAGCAGGGAGGCGCTGCCAGAGCGAAAAATGAGGACGGAGTAGACGTTTCTTGTGTCCAGCTGAGGGCTGACTGGAGGTCCATCTCAGAGGACTCAGGGGGAAAGAGCTCCGTGTGCAAAACGGTGGGTTTTTAGTTAGATTTGCGTTAGATGATGTAGAGGATGAACACTGATGTTCTTCCGTGTAGGTGGCCGTTTTCCTGTCACTGTTTCTTGAGAAGACTGTCCTTTCCTCTTCGCTCGTTCCTGGTTTGATTTTCAGGAATTGACCATGTACACGTGGGTTCGTTTCTGGGCTCTCTCTTCTCTCCTGGAGTCCATGTGTCTGTGTTCCTGCCAGTTCCTCACTGTGGTGGTCACTCCAGCTCCGTGATGTAGTTTGAAGAGGGATAGGAAGATGCCTCCAGCTGTGTTCCTCTTTCTCAGAGTCTTTTTGGCCATTTAAGGTCCTGTTCAACATTAGCAGTCTAATATTAGGACTATTTCTATTTCTGTGAAAAATGCCATCGAATATTATTTTGTGATTGCAGTCACTGTATTTGTTGATGACTTTGGTTGGAATGGACCTTTTAATTCCTCATTGTTCCAGTGCATGAGCGTGGGATAATTTTCTGTGTATTTGTGTTTTCTTTGGTTTCTTTATGAGTGCTTTCTAGTTTTCTGACTACTGGTCTTTCATGTTCTTGATTAAGTTTGTTGCTAGATGTTTTATTTAAGTGGGATTTTCTTAATTTTTTTTTCTGATTGTTATTAGTGTATAGAAATGCAAGTGATTTTTGGACTGTAAATGGTAGTATTTTATAGGATTGTAAATTGATCCGAAATGATTCAGCTTTACTGAATGTAGTCTAACAACTTTTTGTGAAGTTATGTGGAACATTTTATCTGTCAAATCTGTTTCTCCTGCAGTAGGTCATCCAGAGGACCCAAGACATGGTGGTTACTAATAGACTTCCCACAGTACTTCTTCATTCCACGTGGACTCCTTCAAGGGCAGTGAGCATCGCAGCTTCCCTTGAACTTCGTCTGGGTAAGTCTTGGCCTGTGTAAGAAAGTTTCCTGCCTGTCTACTCTAAATGTCTTTTGTGGTATTGGCATGGTTGTTTTGAAACCTAGTATACTTTCCAGTCATTTAAAATGTACAGAAAATGCCTAGCAATGGGAACAAGTGCTAGCATTTGCCACATCATCTAAAATACTCTCTGTCTTTTATCCAAAATGGGTACCTTCTGCAGAACCAGCACATAATCTCCAAAATCAGGAAATCATATGGTATCTACATTATAATGTAATCCACAGCCCCGCTTCCACTTTTAGCAATTGTTCAAGTGTATGAGTATATCTTTTGTTTCCATCTTCATCCTTTTTTCGTTATTTAGATTGTTACTGAGATTTTCAGTTATTTGGACAAACTTGATGGATTGAAAGCAGACATGGTGAATAAGGGTTCTGGGTGGCCTTTCCTATATGGATTTTTTTTCACTGAAGATGGTTTTAATATTTCTTCCTGTTGTAACATGTATGAATCCTGCATTCTTTCTCCCCCCATAGTAATTAAAAATAAATCATATGCCATTTACCGTTTAGATATTTGTAAGCATACAGTGTTGTAGCAGACAACCTTTTCTTGTTTTGCAAACCAGTTTAATAATGTGCACCTTTTGCGTGCTTTGGAGAAACTCAGGAAACTGAGTCAGTGACTGAAATGGCCCAAGATATCACCTTAGATTCCACCTTCATCTAAAAACAAAACAGGCACTTCCTGGTGGTCCAGTGGCTGAGACTGGACACTCCCAAAGAAGGAGGCCCAGGTTCATTCCCTGATCCAAGAACTAGATCTCCCATGCCACAGTGGAGAATTTGCATGCTGTAGCTAAATATCTGGCTTGCCTCAATGAAGGTTGACCTGGTGCAGGCAAATTAAAAAAGAAACAAATATTTAAAAAATACAACCAAAGGAAAGGAAGGGTATGGTTGTTGTGCAGATATATGGCTTAGCTTTCCCTATGGATAGAAAAGAAAAAAGAGTTTCAAAAGACTGTGTCTCATCCTTCTATCTGGCATATAGAGAGGATTCCTTTGAAATGAGATTTCTGTGGTAAATTTGACTCACAGAAGAGCTGTCTTGAACTTGGGTTTCAGAGACGATCATGTGTCCTCTAAACAATAAAAGTTAATTGGGTCCAACTAATTCTCATGCTGAGGTGGTATATTTTGTGGTAGCATTTGCTCCCCTTCACTTCGGATGTATCCCCATTTGTTTACACTGTCATCTACTGAAGACATCCTGATCTTTGAAAGTGTTTAGTTATTACAAGTAGAGATGTTGTATATAATCATGTGATACTTTTTTTCTGGACATGTTTTCAAAGCTGTTTAGTAAGTGCTAGACATGTAGTATTCAGATCACAGGTGAGCCTTGTTTAGCTGTGGAAAAATCCAGCTATGTTTCTCTGTGGCATGTGGGATCTTCTGGGGTAAGGGATCGAACTAGCGTGTCTTGCATTGTCAGGCAGATTCTTCACCACTGAGCCGCCGGAGAAGCTGTGCCCTACCCCCTTTTTTGAGTTTACTGGATCTAATAGGTGTGCAGTGCTACCTCCCTGTTATTTTAGTTTGTCATTTCCTCGTGATATGTGATTTTGAGTCTTTTTGATAGGCTTATTTACTATCTTGATATTTCTGTAGGCCAGGTGTTTAGGTGTATACATTGTTTACCAGATTGTTCTAGATTTTTTGGTATATTTAGAGTACAATCCTTTATCAGATATGTATTTTATCAATATATTTTCCTGTGGCTTGTGTTTAAGTTTTGTGAATAAGGTTTTTCACAGTTTAAATTTCTAATGGTTTAAAGTTGAGGTGATATATGTTTTATATCCTTTTTGGGATAGACTTTAGTGTGTTGTTGCTGTTATTACATTTTAAAAGCAGAAGTGAGGTACTGTAGATACAGTTTTAAGCTAAGCTGAAGTACCATAGATACAGTTTTGCCTTTTGTCTGTTGAGAAGTTTGAGTGAGTTTGGTGTACACTGTAACATTACGTCTACGTTCATTTGACTGGATATAGCTTCCAATTATTTGTCTAATTGGTTTTGGAGATATCACGGGAAGTCAGTTTTTCCAAGGGAAACTGAGGTCCATGAAACATGAACTCTCTTTGATCGGTCGGAATCACTTTCTGCTATTTCTGACAGATTTGACTCGTTTGGATATCTCATATGAGTGGAATCACAGAACGTTTGTCTTTTTCTTGGTCTGGTTTATTTCACTTAATCTAATGACCATAAGGTTTGTCCACATTGTCGCATTGTCAGAATTACTGACTTTGAAGGGCCGAATCAGATTCCATTGTGGGTATACCACAGTTTGTTTATGGAATTGGTTGCCATGGACGCTTAGATTACTTCTGTTTGTTTGCCAGTGTGAATCATGCTGTTGTCAGTATGACTGAAGAAGTATCCATTTTTTCAGCCCCCTTTCCCAATCCTTTTGGGTACATAGCATGAACTGGAATCAAACTATGTATTTATTCCATGTGTTCCTTTTGGAGTCATTTCTGTAATGTCTTGCAGAGTGGCAGCACCATTTCATGTACTTTTTTGTATGGTGGAATACCGTTCAAGCTTCTGAATATACCTTGTGTGGCATATTCAGTCTCCCACCAACGGACACTTGAATGAGTTCTACCTTTGAGCTATTGTGAATGTAACTGTGAATATCTGTGTACCAGTTTTTGTTTGAATTATTAACAAATACATTCCTATATATAAAAGAAGCCACAAGGACCTACTGTACAGTTTAGGAAACTATTAAATATCTTTTGATAATGTATCATGGAAGAGAATCTCAAAAGGAATATATGAAAAGCACATAGTAAGCATGATATTTATTGTGCCAACACTATGAGTTATCATAGCACTACTCAACGTGTATTTATACATGTCACTAAAATATCCACATCTGTAAGGATGTTATAAAAAATTATATAAAAAATCAAGAATTCAAACAGAGAATAAGTAAACTTCCTGCCATTGCTCCTCCTCGTTTATACACTAATACTACCTGTAACGCTCATCGTATAAGTGCTGGACTAGCAATTGACATTCTTGTAAACCAAGAGATTGTGAAGGTAGAAGGAAATATAACTTATTGAATTCCTTAATGAAGGATTGTAGAACTCTATGTCCATGAAGCGAATGAAATTCCGTTTTATTGAGCCACATTCTTACTAGAGAGATGAGCTTCCACCCCACCCAACGTTAGTTCACAATGAAACCCTGCCGTCCTCTGGCCTCAATGTCTGCTTCCTGCTACCGAGAAAGAAAAGATGAGGAAGTCCTGACCAAACCGATGCTATTTTTCTTTTTCTGATTTGTATTTTATCGCAGGGCTTGGCAAAAAGAGGGCCCAACCTGTTTTCAGAGTTCCATCCCGAGGGTTCCTCCGGCATGTTCCCTGTGTTGACAAACTGCTGATTATTTTCAACAAAGGACAATGATCTGCACTTCACTATCTGTTGCTTGAGCTGGAATAGCAGGCGTCCCTTGCAGTGCAGTCCTTCATGCTGAAGTAGGCATCCCTGAAGCAATAGTGTAAGAGGAACACATTTATCATGTAGACATCGCATCCCATGCATTTGTAGTAATTTTTCAGTTATAGCCATCATCATCGGAGGAACTGACTTGTCCGAGTAATAACGAGAGTACCCCGTATAACAGTTCCTTGACTTACGAGTACTTCCTATGAGTACCTTTTTGAGTACTTCTTCCAATGTTGTTTCTCCTACTTTGGTCATGAACAGTAGAAGCTGATGGCAGTGGTCCTTGAAATGTATGTCTATCCCCAGGTGGCACAGTCGGTAAATAATCTGCCTACCAGTGCAGGAGGTGGAAGTGATGTGGGTTTGATCCCTGGTTCAGGAAGGTAACAATTCATACACATGTTTTATGTGAACAAGTTTGATACTCAGGAGTTTTTTTCTTCTGTATACAGAAAAACAAATGCTGTTCAAGGACACTGAAAGAACCCTGATTTCGAAAATCAGATCTGTATTGTGAGCAATGCTTAGATATCCATGAGTCAAAGCATAGTATTATGCCTATCATCCTTGTATTTCCCTCAGTGAAATATGTTGAGGAAAACTCTTCATTCGTGGTCTAGATTCACGAAGAAGCTAAATAGCATTCATCCTTTACATTGACAACTGTGAATTTAAATCTCCTGTGAATCCTATGTGACAACCACACATACCAACATGAGTTATTAGTATTATATCAATATTTTTAGTCCTATTGTATGTCAACTAAAAAAATCACTGTATAATTGTACATGAAGTCAAGACATAAAATCAGTGCAAATACAAAATGTTCCGTCCTTTGAGAAAGGGAGAAAAACATCTCTGTGCTTAGCCTATTGCATTTTTATGTATTAGATCTGTAAGTAGTTTATTCACCACACCCTATGAATGATTCACAGATCTTCAGAGAAGAAAGGATCATTTCTCTTTAACAATGAGTAGTTCAACTCTTCTCAAAGCAAAGTCATAAGTGAGTCTAATTTTGCGTGAGACCATGAAAACTCAGTGTTTTCATTATGCTTGTGCTTATGATGGGAGGAGGTCTGAGAAGGCACTTCTGAAGGTTTCTTCATACCAGTCGTTCTCATATGTATCGAGTCTTTAAAGGTCGAATCACCGAGGTGTTGCTTCTACACTTGGACTAGGCTGAGTAGCAACATTCCCTTTCTCCCTAAGTGCAGTAGACGTGTTCCCAACCTGTCTGTCTTCTGTCCTCTGGAGTATGTATTGCTTGAGCTCACCACAGCCTAGTAGATGGAAATCGTCAGGATATTCTGGAAACCCTGTTTATTTCAGTCTGTTCAGGAGGTTACCACTGCTGCAAACCTCTGGATTTTACCATGCACTTTTAACAACCTGAGATGAAGGATCCAAGTCAACACTCGTGACAGCCACGGGCTTCCATGGCCTATCCATGATTGTTGGCTTTGCTTTCATAATCATCCTGTTTCTTATACCAACTTAACTGTCACTGTATTTTTTTATTACCATTCTATCTTTGATGGTTTTTGGATCTATTATGGATTTTCCTATATATCTTCACTTATCGGTGAGGGTCTTATGTTAGTAGTAGTTACGACAACTGACTTCCAGTCAGTTAGCTGTGGCAGAACAGAAAAAAGAATGACCCAGTGTATATTATTAATATTATGTATCAATATATTATTCGTTTTATTGTTTGCAGTCATCCACTTCCAAGTTTCCGAAATAAACTGTCAGAAAAATCACATCCTTTTGAATGTCTGTTTGACTGAGTAGGAGCACGGAAATGTTATTCCATAAAATTGTTTACAGTTTCCATTCCGTTCCTCCTGTTTGATGTAGATATTGGCCTTTGGTTCTATCACTAGCTTTGCAAGTAAAAAAAAATTAATTAGAGCTCGTATGGTAATTTTACTGTTAGCAATAAGTTTAGCATAAAATGAACACAGAAGAGGTTACAGTAGACCAAATATGAGAGTCAGTTTAAAAGAAAACGTCGTGTTGAATGTTTACAGTAGGAATATAGTTATGAAGTTCCTTTATTATTATTCTATCCTTTCCGTCTCTTTTGCAGGGGTGTGAATGTACAGATTCCAGTACTATGGCTGCAGTGAATAATAGTATCATTATTCTTGAGAGCAACTCTACTACGTCTTCACGCTCATGTCACTCAAGGTTTTATAATAGCTATTATGTTAGTCGTGTTTGTAGTTTGTGAAGTCACATAAGTTGCATTCATTCAAGCAATAGTATCAAACAGCTATGGCATCAATTATAGATGTGACTCGATAGCGAATGTGAATCCATTTCACTGTGACAAATTATTATTGTAGATATTCTATTCATGCCAGTAACAAAGCTGTGCAGAAATCATACAATGTTTATTAAGAAAATAAGATTTACTAATTTGTTGTATTATTCTATTTCTTTTAAACAGATTGAATGACAACAGGCTCAACTTTTCATTCACTTGTATGACTATGAGCAGTTTGACCAAGTTGAAGAAGATGACTCGTTTGTAGTCTTCCTCATGAGCTCATTCCATCTACTGGCTTTAAAATCATTTAGTACAGAGCTCACCGTCTAGGTGTTCATCCAGTGTTTTGTTTGCGTATCATGCAGGATCATTTTAAAAGGAAAAGCATGTGTGTATGAGTTAGAGCTCTGATCCCAAGAGTCCATGTAGAAGCTTCCCCTGAGAAATGTATCGTTTTGGCACCAATGCTACTGAAATGTGTGAATGTGGCCTACCACGCATCCCAATAAGTGTAAACAGCTTCACATGCTACTTATTTGAAACGACCAGTACTCATGACATTCCATTCATCTGAGGACTAAATATAGCCAACTTAGGTTGTGTTTGCCAAATAGACTTGGAAGCATTCTTCACACAATCCTTCATCGATGCCAGTTTTCAGATCGAAGAAACCCTTGCTCCGTGAAGTTTGTGAACACATACACTCATGTTTTGTTTGAGATTTTAAAGTCATTCTTCAGTTTTGTTGGAGGAATGGTTCTGTATATGGCCCGTGGATCCCCAAATCCACTGATGTTCATGTGTCTTGGGGCTTCCCAGGTGGTTCTAGTGGTAAAGAACATGCGGAACATACCCATGCAGGAGACATAGGAGATATGGATTCGATCCCTGGGGCAGGAAGATCTCCTGAGGGAGAGCATGGCAACCCACTCCAGTATCCTTGCCTAGAGAATCTCATGGAGAGAGGAGCCTGGTGGGGCCTAGTCCATATGATCCCAAAGAGTTGGACACAATGTAAGTGACTTAGCACAGCACATGCTTCATTGTCATAGCTAATATAATGGAGATGACATAAAAAGAATCACCAGCGGGCGAAAGTCAATATCCATCACTTTTCAACTTTGGAATGTATTGTGATATTTTACATCCATATTTGTATGAGTTGATAGTTGGCGAATCGATGCATATGAAGGCCTGATTGTGTTATATGTATGTTGAGGGAAGATATATTTTTATGTGGTTTGACATATGGGTCCCATTTCATTCGTAGACATCTGCATACTCATCACTTATCATCATTTTTTTTTGAAAAGACCATTGTTTTTAAAGGTTGTTGTCTAACCGGGAAAGATGCTTGAATTCTTGGGCTCCTTAGAGGAAGAATTCAACCCGGGGCCAGTGATGAGGCTTGATCACTCAGAGCTTTTGTGTCGCAACGTTTTATGAAAGTATAAAAGAGAGAAAGCTTCTGACATAGACATCAGAAGGGGGCAGAAAGAGTGCCCCCTACTCATCTTTAGCTGCATGTTATCTAGCTACTAGCAGTCTACTCATTAGAGAAAGGAATGGCAGCAGACCCCTCACCCACAAGATATATGGAGATGACCGTGGCACCAGGTCAGTCATCCTGGGCCATAAAATGATTGATATGAGCAAATAGATAGCTTCATTCACATAGATCAGGAGAACCATGTATGAGTAAAGCTAATTGGTTTGTCAAGTCAGTTCTGAGCCTTTAGGCAGAACCTCCTTGAAGATAGAGTCTAGGGTAAATACATAGTACATTCACATAGCTTAAGGCAAACCTTTCCATAAGAAAAATGCCTTGGTCAGCTCAAAGTATGAGAAAAGTGAAGTTCAGGTGGAACCAGGTGTCATTATAGCAACACAGAATTGTAAGAGAAAACCTCTTTTTAAATTTGTATCGAGAAGGGGAAGAAAGAGAACAGCTTGTTTCCTCCTGCCTGGGAAGTGACAGATAACAACTGTCTGACACTTGCACCCCGTTTCCTCCCTTTGGAGACCCCTGGCCTTCCTGGCTGTTACCCTCTCAGTTTCATTCATTGAGTGTTTTCTGCCTTGTGAAACATTGGGCATAGAAGTATGTGTTAATTTAGGGGTATTTCATCCAATTTCATGTAAATGCATATGTGAATTAGAAAGTTTGACATGCCGTTGCTTTGTATACCGATTGGGAAATGTGAGTCTCCAAGTTTAATTTAGTGTTTCATGTTCATTTTTCTTTTTAGGGGTACAAAGAAAAATAATATGACTGTTAAGATCAGCTTTCGTATATTTTGCCAAATATGAATTGAGATCACATCGATCGGAAATGAGTCTGTGCATGAAAGCCCTAATAACTAATGTTAATTGACTTCACTACCATGGGATGTTTTCCTGTCTATTGAGGATTTACTTCATGTATTTCGATTTTGACTTTCTGTCTTACAGCCTTGTTTGTAGATCAAAGCTATTTGAAATTGTCATCTGGTTTTCAATGGCTTGTGAGGTTATTCATGAGTGGTTTATAAAACCGAATGGATTGTACATAGCCATACTTTGTTGTCATTTTATGAATTTGAAGAATGTCTGAAGCATGTCTGCAGTTATGCCTTAAAGATTCACACAATTGATGTCCAATATTTATCTCAATAGACTTGCTTTCAATGTGTAGTTTCCTATGCGTACGTCTCTCCTTATGGATTTGGGTAGAACTTGTATTGGAACACTGAAAAATCTGTGATATCAACCGTGCTGACCTTCTTACTGGTGGTCATCATTAAGATTTTCACGCTCACTGTCACTTTGTGCAATGATATGGATCCTAGTGGAAACAGGTGCTGTTCATCCTACTTTTGTGAAGATTGAATTCATCGTAGAAAGTGGAATGTGTTGAAATATTTATGGTATAAATATATCTTGTGTATATAATTACCCAGATTACTGCTGCGTATTTGATTGCTAAGTTATGAAATGTATGAGATAGATGTGATCCATCAATGGCGATTGGATACGTGGTGGAGAGGTATTTTGGTGATGCAAGAGATTTAAATGATGTGATCAGAGTATGTATATTCTTTTTATGTGGATAATGGGTCTTGGATCCATGTTTGAAACATTACGACCTTGTCTTTTGTTATGCATGGGAAGTGTCAAAAATGAAGATGAGGCGGGTACGTGCTTCAAGGGTAAGTATAGGGTTGAGGGCGTGACTATGATGTGGGTTAGGTTTAGGATGTGGATAGGGTGTCGGGGGCCAGCGTGAGGAACTCCGCCCATGGCAAAGGTCATGAGGAAGAAGGCTTGGCATATGCAAAGGCGTGATCAAGCCTCAGGAAACCCCCTGTTCCTGAGCATCTACCCCAAAACCAGACTCTGTTTTATGCTCTCACCTACACCTCTGACTTTACAGGGGGCTCTCCCCAATAACCGTTTCTCTCGGAGAAGGAGTAAACCTGCAGCTCCAAGGCAATAAAAATTCTTGGGCGTGACAAGAGTGTTTCAGCTTCCGGACTGCTCTGAAGGTTATCTAGCCCACCTGTTTAGGTTAGTCCAGCCACATGTGATTTACAGCCTCCCAATCTGAGAGGCACGAGATGTTTTGGACTTACTAAAGGCAAATTATTTTGGGGAGTTAGAAATTATTAGTATAATGGGTTGGTTAGGAATTATATTGGTGAAGGGTTTTTTCATTTGTTGTGTCAATAATTGCTGCTAATTCCCTGCTCTGGGTGGGACAAGGATGTCTCAGGTCAAACCTCTCTGCTGACAGACTAGCTTGTGTGACAGGATTATCCATACTCCTGCCACATGATTGTTTACTACCTCTTAACCATAAACAGCACAGAGTTTTGGAGAGTCTTAATTAGCATAGGGCTTTTTCTTCTTGTTGAGTCAATGATTGCCGCCAGGCCTCCATATCCTTAGGCACTTGGGAATATATTAATCAATGTATTTGGAATATAGAAAAGGAAATACAGTCGTTTTTGATGTTAGCAATACTAGACTTTTTAGCTAATGGATTTTCTCTTTTGTAATAGACCACTGGACTTTGCTACAAATCACTGTATCCTTGCTATGTAAGAATGTAACTTTATCATATCTTAAGACTAAATAGATCTTAAGGGGAGCATTGGTGAAAGGATTTTCACTTGTTGGGCTGATGTTTGCTGCTAAATCTCCATGTTCCCTACCCTTCTAATGAATATAACTAACATATAGGAGAAATAAGTATTAACCTTTAAGATGAATCCTGTTAACCTTGGGTTAAGTAAATTCCTTTCTTGATTGTAACTCACTACACCCACACCCTATAGGAATGCAGCTTTATTTGGAGGGTGGTGCCTGGTTTGAGAAAAAACACACTTGGAAAAAATAAGTTTTTTGGTTATCAGAAAGAAAGGATCATAAAATGTCAGCAGGTCTCACTCATGGCCAGAAGATGATGTAGTATCCCTAAGACCTTTTTTATACATTTATGTGAAGCACCTGATTTTGATAAAGGTCAGGACTGCTGACCCCCACGTGACTCTGTATTCATCCCTATGTGTAACAAAAGGTATATAAGCAAACCCAAAAATAAAGAAATCGGATCAGTTTCCGGAAAGACTGATTCCCCCATGTCACTTCTTTCTTGCTCCCATTTTTCTGGCTGAATTCCCATCTGGAGCATGGATGCTGTTCCACGTAATCTAAGTTATTCAGCCTCCTTTTCTTCACTAATCTTCCTACTGCACTAACCATTTCTAATCTCTCTATATCTGTGATTAAATATGTATTTTTCTAAAGACGCCGGCTCCGCCCCCAACTTCAAATCACCCTGGATCCACTGGGGCTGGACCCCGGCAGTAGGGTTAAGGTTAGAGTTTGGGGAAGAGCCCCCCAACTTGTTAGGGTGAGGGGTGAGGCGTGAGGGTTCAGGGTGAGGGTGTGGGTGAGGGTAAGGGTTCGGGGTGAGGGTTCAAGCTGAGGGTGTGGGCCTCATATCTGATAAAGGATTGTACTCCAAATATATCCTTCCCTTCCCTCGAACAGAGCTCTCACTGCTGGAGCCCTTGGCAGTGTGAAACACACCAGCCCCTAAAACCTCCACAAGGACGCCTGCGGCCTAGGTGCAAAGGCAAGGCAGGAGCGGAGCTGAGGCCAGGAAGGCGCCAGTGGTGTCTCCGAGCCTCGCGCAGCCTGCTCCATCCTGGGAACTAACATTAGCAGCGAGGCAAGTCTGGGCAACGCTCGCCCAGAGCAGAGCAGCCTCACGCCAGGAACTCTGCCAGATCGGGCCTCTGAGCAGAGCTGAAGCTCTGCAGTAGTGGAGGCGCACTCGACTCCGCCCAAACTGGGCTTGCAGCTGCACGCGGTTGGGCTGCCTCATTTCCCCCGAGGAGGCTCGTTTCCCCTCATGCTGCGCACTTGGCTTCCAGGCAGGGGCCTCCTGCTTCTCCTACAGGTCTTACCTCAGGGGCTGCTTCCCCTGAGCTGGGGCTGTGGGCGGGAGCCCAGACACGCAGGGGCAGGCCCCAACCACGTGCACACGTCTCTGCTGGGGACAAGAGCCCTAGGGAATATACATCTGTCAGGCACCTGCAGGGCGCCCACGGAGTGAGTCTCCGAGTCTGGGGACTGCAGATCCCAGCCAGGGGCCCTGGGTGTATGGTGCTCTCCGTGCGGCACATGTCTGGGCAGCCAAGCAACAACTGAAGGAGCCCAGCAGTTGCCCTTCCATTCCCTCTGACAGAGCTCTCACTGCTCTAGCCCGTGGCAATGTGGAACCCACCGGCCCCTAACTCCTCCCCAAGGACGCTTGGGGCCTACCTGCAAAGGCAAGGCAGGATCAGAGCTGAGGCAAGGAAGGTGCCCGTGGGATATACCAGCCTCGCACAGCCTGCTCCTTCATGGGCAAGAGCCTAGCAGCGAGGCACGTCTCGGAAAGGCTCGCCCAGGGCAGAGCAGCCTCGCTCCAGGAACTCTGCCATATCGGGCCTCTGAGCAGACCTGGAGCTATGCCCTAGAGGAGGAGCACTTGACTCTGACCAACCAGGGCTTGTAGCACCACGCGGCTATGCTGTCTCATCTACCTCCGAGGAGGCTCGATTTCCCACATGCTGTGCACTCCACTTCCAGGCGAGCCGACCCTCGCCTCCTGCAGGTTTGGCTTAGGGTCTGCATCCCCTGAGCTGGGTTGTGGGCAGGAGCTCAGAGACGCAAGTGCAGGCCCCAACCACCTGCACAACTCTCTTCTGGGGAGGAGAGCACGAGGGAAATGACGACAGTCAGGCATCTTCTGGGCGCTCCCGAAGTTCGCCTCTGGTGTGTGGGGCTGCAGACCCCAGCCAGGGGCCCTGTGAGCCTTGTGCTCTCCGTGCTGTGCTGAGGCTGGGCGGTCAAGCAACCGCAAGAGATTTGCAGTTGCCCTGCCTTTGCCTCTAATAGAGCCCTCACTGCTGGAGCGCTTGGCAGTGTGCAACCCACCGGCAACTAAGCCCTCCACAAGAACGCCTGGGGACTAGGTGCAAAGGCAAGGCAGGAGTGGAGCTGAGGCCAGGAAGGCGCCAGTAGCATCTCCCAGTCTCACGCAGCCCGCTCCTTTCTGGACTGGAAGTCTAACGTGCGGCAAGTCTGGGCAAGGCTCGCCCAGGGCAGAGCAGCCTCACGCCAGCAACTCTGCCAGATCGGGACTCTGAGCAGAGCTGGAGCTCTGCCGTAATGGAGGGGCACTCGACTCCGCCAAAGCAGTGATTGCAGCTGCACGAAGCTGGGCTGGCTCCCCTTCTCCCAATGAGGCTCGCTTTCCGCATGCTGTAAACTAGGCTTCCAGGCGGGGCCCCCTGCGCCTCCCACAGGTCTTGGCTGAGGAGCTGCTTCCCTGAGCTGGGGCTGTGGACGGGAGCCCAGAAACGCAGGGGCAGGCCCTAACCACCTGCACACGTCTCTGCTGGGGAGGAGAGCACTAGGGAAATGACGTCTGTCAGGCACCTTCTGGGCGCTCACCGAGTCAGCCTCCGCGTGTGTGGGGCTGCAGACCCCAGCCAGTGGCCCTGTGATCCTTGTGCTCTCCGTGCTGTGCTGAGTCTCGGCGGTCAAGCAACCGTAAGAATAGACTTCCAGTTGCCCTCACTTTGCCTCTAATAGAGCCCTCACTGCTGGAGCGCTTGGCAGTGTGCAACACACAGGCAACTAAGCCCTCCACAAGAACGCCTGGGGACTAGGTGCAAAGGCAAGGCAGGAGTGGAGCTGAGGCCAGGAAGGCGCCAGTAGCATCTCCCAGTCTCGCGCAGCCCGCTCCTTTCTGGACTGGAAGCCTAACGCGAGGCAAGTCTGGGCAAGGATCGCCCAGGGCACAGCAGCCTCACGCCAGCAACTATGAGAGATCGGGCCTTTGAGCAGAGCTGGAGCTCTGCCGTACTGGAGGGGCACTCGGATCCGCCAAAGTACTGATTGCAGCCGCACGCAGCTGGGCTGCCTTCTCTTGTACTGAGGAGGCTCGCTTCCGGCATGCTATAAACTGGGCTTCCAGGCGGGGGCGCCCCGGGCCTCCTACAGGTCTTAGCTGAGGAGCTGCTTCCCTGAGCTTGGGCTGTGGAAGGGAGTCCAGACACTCAAGGGCAGGCCCCAACCACCTGCACACGTCTCTGCTGGGGAGGAGAGCACTAGGGAAATGACGTCTGTCAGGCACCTTCTGGGCGCTCCCAGAGTTCTCCTCCGGTGTGTGGGGCTGCAGACCCCAGCCAGGGGCCCTGTGAGCCTTGTGCTTTCCATGCTGTGCAGAGTCTGGGCGGTCAAGCAAACGCAAGAGGCGACTTGCAGTAGGCCTCCCTTTGCCTTTAATAGAGCCCTCACTGCTGAAGCGCTTGGCAGTGTGCAACCCACCGGCAACTAAGCCTTTCACAAAAACGCCTGGGGACTAGGTGCAAAGGCAAGGCAGGAGTGGAGCTGAGGCTAGAAAGGCGCCAGTAGCATCTCCCAGTCTCACGCAGCCCGCTCCTATCTGGACTGGAAACCTAACGTGCGGCAAGTCTGGGCAAGGCTCGCCCAGGGCAGAGCAGCCTCACGCCAGCAACTCTGCCAGATCGGGCCTCTGAGCAGAGCTGGAGCTCTGCCGTACTGGAGGCGCACTCGGCTCCGCCAAAGCAGTGAATGCAGCCGCACACACCAGGGCTGCCTTCTCTTCTCCCGAGGAGGCTCGCTTCCCGCATGCTGTAAACTAGGCTTCCAGGCGGAGCCACCTGCGCCTCCCACATGTCTTGGCTCAGGAGCTGCTTCCCTGAGCTGGGGCTGTGGACGGGAGTCCAGACACGCAGGGGCAGGCCCAAACCACCTGCACACGTCTCTGCTGGGGAGGAGAGCACTAGGGAAATGACGTCTGTCAGGCACCTTCTGGGCGCTCACCGAGTCAGCCTCCGCGTGTGTGGGGCTGCAGACCCCAGCCAGGGGCCCTGTGAGCCTTGTGCTCTCCGTGCTGTGCTGAGTCTGGGCGGTCAAGCAACCGCTGGAGGAGCCCTGCATTTGCCCTCCCATTGCCTCTAATAGAGCCCTCACTGCAGGAGCGCTTGGCAGTGTGCAACCCACCAGCAACTAAGCCCTCCACAAGAACGCCTGGGGACTAAGTGCAAAGGCAAGGCAGGAGTGGAGCTGAGGCCAGGAAGGCGCCAGTAGCATCTCCCAGTCTCACGCAGCCTGTTCCTTCCTGGACTGGAAGCCTAGCAGCGAGGCAAGTCTGGGCAAGGCTCGCCCAGGACAGAGCAGCCTAACGCCAGCAACTCTGTCAGATCGGGCCTCTGAGCAGAGCTGGAGCTCTGCCGTACTGGAGGCGCACTCGGCTCCACCAAAGCAGTGAATACAGCCGCACACAGCAGGGCTGCCTTCTCGTCTCCGGAGGAGGCTCGCTTTCCGCATGCTGTCAACTAGGCTTCCAGGCGGGGCCCCCTGCGCCTCCCACAGGTCTTGGCTCAGGAGCTGCTTCCCTGAGCTGGGGCTGTGGACGGGAGCCCAGACACGCAGGGGCAGGCCCCAACCACCTGCACACGTCTCTGCTCGGGAGGAGAGCACTAGGGAAATGACGTCTGTCAGGCACCTTCTGGGCGCTCACCGAGTCAGCCTCCGCGTGTGTGGGGCTGCAGACCACAGCCAGGGGTCCTGTGAGCATTGTGCTCTCCGTGCTGTGCTGAGTCTGGGCGGTCAAGCAACCGCTGGGGGAGCCCTGCAGTTGCCCTCCCATTGCCTCTAATAGAGACCTCACTGCTGGAGCGCTTGGCAGTGTGCAACCCACCGGCAACTAAGCCCTCCACAAGAACGCCTGGGGACTAGGTGCAAAGGCAAGGCAGGAGTGGAGCTGAGGCCAGGAAGGCGCCAGTAGCATCTCCCAGTATCGCGCAGCCTGCTCCTTCCTGGACTGGAAGCCTATCCGCGAGGCAAGTCTGGGCAAGTCTCCCAGGGCAGAGCAGCCTCACGCAAGCCCTCTGCCAGATCGGGCCTCTGAGCAGAGCTGGAGCTCTGCCGTACTGGAGGCGCGCTCGGCTCCGCCAAAGCAGTGAAGGCAGCCGCACGCATCTGGGCTGCCTCCTCTTCTCCCAAGGAGGCTCGCTTCCCGCATGCTGTGCACTAGGCTTCCTGGCGGGGGCGCCCTTCGCCTCCTACAGGTCTTGGCTGAGGAGCTGCTTCCCTGAGCTGGGGCAGTGGACGGGAGCCCAGACACTCAGGGGCAGGCCCCAACCACCTGCACACGTCTCTGCTGGGGAGGAGAGCACTAGGGAAATGACGTCTGTCAGGCACCTTCTGGGCACTCACCGAGTCAGCCTCCGTGTGTGTGGGGCTGCAGACCCCAGCCAGGGGCCCTGTGAGCCTTGTGCTCTCCGTGCTGTGCTAGTCTGGGCGGTCAAGCAACCGCTGGAAGAGCCCTGCAGTTTCCCTCCCATTGCCTCTAATAGAGCCCTCACTGCTGGAGCGATTGGCAGTGTGCAATCCACCGGCAACTAAGCCCTCCACAAGAACGCCTGGGGACTAGGTGCAAAGGCAAGGCAGTAGTGGAGCTGAGGCCAGGAAGGTGCCAGTAGCATCTCCCAGTATCGCGCAGCCTGCTCCTTCCTGGACTGGAAGCCTAGCCGCGAGGCAAGTCTGGGCAAGGCTCGCCCAGGGCAGAGCAGCCTCACGCCAGCAACTCTGCCAGATCGGGCCTCTGAGCAGAGCTGGAGCTCGGCAGTCCTGGAGGCGCACTCGGCTCCGCCAAAGCAGTGAATGCAGCCACACGCAGCAGGGCTGCCTCCTCTTCTCCCTAGGAGGCTCACTTCCCCGCATGCTGTAATCTAGGCTTCCAGGAGGTGCTCCCTGCGCCTCCCACAGGTCTTGGCTGAGGAGCTGCTTCCCTGAGCTGGGGCTGTGGACGGGAGCCCAGACACGCAGGGGCAGGCCCCAACCACCTGCACACATCTCTGCTGGGGAGGAGAGCACTAGGGAAATGACGTCTCTCAGGCACCTTCTGGGCGCTCACCGAGTCAGCCTCCGCGTGTGTGGGGCTGCAGACCCCAGCCAGGGACTCTGTGCGCCTTGTGCTCTCCGTGCTGTGCTGAGTCTGGGCGGTCAAGCAACCGCTGGAGGAGCCCTGCAGTTGCCCTCCCATTTCCTCTAATAGAGCCCTCACTGCTGGAGCGCTTGGCAGTGTGCAACCCACCGGCAACTAAGCCCTCCACAAGAACGCCTGGGAACTAGGTGCAAAGGCAAGGCAGGAGTGGAGCTGAGCCCGGGAAGGCGCCAGTAACATCTCCCTGTCTCGCTCAGCCCGCTCCTTTCTGGACTGGAAGCCTAGCCTCGAGGCAAGTCTGGGCAAGGCTCGCCCAGGGCAGAGCAGCCTCACGCCAGCACTCTGCCAGATCAGGCCTCTGAGCAGAGCTGGAGCTATGCAGTATTGGAGGCGCACTCGGCTCCGCCCAAGCAGTGATTGCAGCCGCACGCATCTGGGCTCCCTCCTCTTCTCCCAAGGAGGCTCTCTTCTCGCATGCTGTGCACTAGGCTTCCAGGGGGGGTAGCCCTGCGCCTCCTACAGGTCTTGGCTCAGGGCCTGATTCCCTGAGCTGGGGCTGTGGACGGGAGCCCAGACACGCAGGGGCAGGCCCCAACCACCTGCACACGTCTCTGCTGGGGAGGAGAGCACTAGGGAAACTACGTCTGTCAGCCACCTTCTGGGCGCTCACGGATTCAGCCCCCGGTGTGTGGGGCTGCAGACTGCAGCCAGGGGCCCTGGGAATCTTGTGCTCTCCGCGCTGTGCTGAGTCTGGGATGCCAAGCTACAGCTGGAGAAGCCCTGCAGTTGCCCTTCCCTTCCCTCTGACAGAGCTCGTATTGCTGGATCCCTTGGCCATGTGTCACTCACTATCCCCTAACCGCGAGTCCAAACCACGAACTCCACCCTGACTTCAAAACCCTATATCCTGAACCCAGAAACCGAATCCCGAGCTCCAGTCTCCAAACCGTGAACCTGAACCCTAACCCAACCCCGAACCCAAACACCGACCCCTAAATCCCAAACCCAAAGTCCATTCTCTAAAGCAAAACCCCAAAGCGCGAACCTCTAACCCTCAGCCGAACCCCATACCCCAAACCCCAAGCCCATAGTCAGAACCAGAAACCCCAAACTCCGAACCCCAAACCCCTAACCCAAACACCAAACCGTGTACCCCAACCCTTATACCGAATCCAAATCTCGAACCCCAAGGACCGAACTTCCAACCTGAATCAGGATCCCCTAACCCAAACCCCTAGCTGAACCCCTAATCCAAACCCGAAAACCAAGCACCAAACCCCTAACCCATAACCTGAACTGCAAACCCCTACCTTAAAACACCAACCCCAATCACTAACCCCTAACCTGATCAGCGAACCCCTAAACCGAACCCCAATCCATGAATCCCGAACCTTGAGCCCCAAACCCCAAACCCCAAAGCCTGATGCCAAACCCAAAGCGCTAACCTCTAAACTGAATCGAAACCCCAAAACCTAAACCCTTGACCCTAAACTCCTAACTCATACCCCAAAGTCCAAACTGCAAAACCCTAACCGGAACCCCATACCCCAAACAATGAACCACGTACCCCAAACCCCGAACCACATACCCCAAACATGGAACCCGAACCCCAAACCCCATACCCTGAATCCGAACCCCTATCCCAACTGCAAACCCCAAACCCCGAACCGGGAACCCCATACCCCTAAACCGAACCGTGAACCCCTAACCCTAACCCGAACCCGAACCCTAACCCGAGCTCCAAACCCCAAACCCAAACCCCGACCCCCATACCCCAAACCGCAAACACTGATCCACGTAGCCCAAACCCCGAATCCATAACTCGAACCCCGAACCCCAAATCCAGAACCCAAACCCCGAACCCCAAACCGCTAACCCGAACCCCAAACCTAAACCCAAACCCAAACCGCACAGCCCTAATCCCTTACTGGAACCGCAAACCCCTAAACCGAATCCTAAACCCTGAACCAAAACCCCTAACCTGTACCCCACACCCCACACCCCGAACCCAAACCCAAACCCCTAACCCCAATCGCAAACCCCTAACCTGAACCCCAAAGCCCAACCGCGAACACCGAAACTGAACCCTAAAACCCGAAACCCAACCCCCAAAACCCAAACCTCCAAACCCAAACTCCAAACCCCTAACCCGAACCCCAAACCCCAAACCCCTAACCGGAACCCCAAACCTCAAACCCCAAACCGCACACCCCAAACCCCTAAGCCAAACCCCAAACCGCCAACCCCTAACTCCTAACCCGAACAGCGAAACTCTAAACTGCACCTCACACCCCCAACCCCAAACCATGAACCCAAACCCCCGAACCCCAAACCCCAAACCTCAAATCTCGACCCCCGAAACACAAACCTCACATACTGAACCCATAATCGGAACCTCGAACCCCAATCCCCGAACCCCAAACCCAAATCCCAAAACCCCCAAACCCCAACCCTGAACCCAAATCCCAAACCCATAACAGGAACCCCAAATCGCGAACCCCTGACCCAAATCCCAAACTCCAAACCCCAAACCCCTAAACCGCGAACCCCTAACCCGAACCCCAAACCCCAAACCCTAACCGCGAACCCCTAACCCAAACCCCAAACCCTAACCGCGAACCCCTAACCCAAACCCCAAACCCCAAACCCAAACCGCGAAGCCCAAACCCCAAACCCCTAACCCGAATCCCAAACCCAAAACCCTTAACCCCAATCCCAAACCCCCAACCCAAACCACAAACCCCAAACCCCTAACCCTAACCTCAAACCCCAAACCCGAACTGCGAACCCCTAACCCAAACCAAGAACCCCTAACCTGATCCCCAAACCCCAAACCCCAAACCCTTAACCCGATCCTCAAATCCCAAACCCGAACCGCGAACCCCTCACCCGAACCCCAAATCCCAAGCCCCTATGCTGGACCTTGAACCCCTAATCGGAACCCCAAACCCCAAACTAGAACCGCGAAGCCCTAACCCCAAACCCTGAACTCCAAACCCCAAACACGAACCGCGTACTGCAAACCCGAACCCTGAACTCTAACCCGAACCCGAATCCAAACCCTAAGAAGAGAGGGGATTCCCCGAACCCGAACTCTGAACCTGAACCCTAACAAGTTGAGGGGATGCCGGAATCCTAACCCTAACCCTCACAATAAAACTCTAAAGTAAAAAGAAACTTTTCTGCCCTAAGCCCCGCCCCTTGCGGTCCCCCACCCTAAAGGCAGAAGAGATAATAAGCCTGGGCTTGAACTTCTGACCCACGGAGCCGGATTGCCTGTTTACTTGGCTGCCCACCTAACCGCTATGCTACCCAGATTCACGGGGTTAGAGGTTGCTCCCAGGCACTCTTCAAGCCTCGGCCCACCAGGGCAGGCTAATAAAGCACTATGGGCCCTATTAGCGCTCACTTTAAGCCATATCCCTAACACTAATGCCAACCCTAACTGTAACCCGAACCCTGACCCTGACCTGAACCCTAACCCAAATCCAAACTATAAGAAGAGGGGGGTCCCCGAATTCTAACCCTAACCCCGAACCCGAACCTGAACCCTAACAAGTGGGGGGGTTGCCCGAACCCTAACCCTAAACATAACAATAAACCTCTAAAATAAAAATAAACTTTTCTAGTCTAAGCCCCGCCTCTTGCGGTCCCCCGCCCCCTAAGAGCAAAAGGGTAACGTTGGAGACTTGAACTCCTGACTTACAGACCACAGTCTGCCTGCTCCCCAGCCTGCCTAACCGCTACGCTACAGAGGCTTCCTGTTGCTGACAGTGCTCCCGCGCCCTCTTCAAGCCTCTGCCCGCCAGGGTCTGGTTCTGTAGAATATCATGGCTGTCCTAGGTCATCTTTGCTTTCTGTAGTCATAGTTTTATCCCAAAATCATAGACAGATCAGCTGAGAAAAAGCTTGGATTGTCTCGGTGGGGTGGATTTGCTTGTCCTGTGTTTCACCTGGAGGCAGTCGCGGTCCCGCCGGCCCGTCCTGGAAGGGGGCGTGGGGGCGGGGCGCCCCGTGCGCGCGTCGGGGGCGGGGCGAACCTGGGCGGCTGGTCAGGAGCGCGGCTCACGTGAGCGGGTCTGGGGCGGGATGACCATGGCGGCGCGTCGGGGCCAGGGGTTCCCGGTTGTGCTCTCAGGGCTCGCCATCGCAGCTGGGAATGCTCGTTTCGTGGGCTCCTGGGTCCCCGTCGATCGGCAGCCAGCGAGCAGAGCGGAGGGCTGTGGACCACAGGTAAGGGAACTCGGACTCGGCGGAGCAGGGAACCATGTATTCTGCCCTCTTTGTTTGCAGTCTCGGAGCCGACTAACATGGCGGTCGCAGAAAAGCCTCGCCTTTGGGGCCAACGGTTTTACCGCTTTACCCCTTTGCATAAAGCTCAGACCCGCGCGGTTTTCCCAAGCAGCTTAGTGTATTGCTTCCTAAAGGCCTGGAGCAGATACCAGGCAGGAAGGCCAGGGGTCTCCAGACAGAGAAAATAGACTGCAAGTGTCAGACGTTTTTTTCTCTCTCTTAAGAGGCAGGAGGAGACAAAACAGTGTTGCATTTTTTTTTCTCCATCTTGATACAAATTTAAAAGGAGGTTTCTCGGAAAATTCTGTGTTGCCATGACAACTCCTGGCTCCACCTGAATTTAACTTTTCTCAAACCTTGAACTAAGCAATGCCTTTTTCTTATGGAAATGTTTGTCTTAAGGTATGGAAATGTTTGTCTTAAGTTATGTTAATGTACTATTTACCCAAGGCTCTGTCTTCAGGTCAGTTCCCCCTAAAGGCTCAGAAACGACTTGACAAACCAGTATGTTTACTCATACCTTGTTCTCTTAATCTATGTGAATGAAACTATATATTTGCTTGGAAATCTGCCTTTCTTCAAGATTCATGTCCATCATTTTATGGCCTGGGACGACTCATCTGCTGCCAGTGTTATCTCAATGCATGCTGTGGGTGAGGGGCCTGGTGCCATTCTCTGAGACATTGTCTTTTCTTTCATGCTAGTGGCTGTATAACATCTGGCTAAAGACTAGCAGGGGGTCCTCTTTCTTCCCCCTTTTAATGTCTACGTCAGCAGCTCTCTCGATCTCTTTTATACTTTAATAAAACTTTATAACAGAAAACCTCTGAGCCATCAAGCTTCGTCACTTGCCCTGGATGGAATTCTCCTCTGGAGGCCAAGAATGCTGGCATCTTTTGTGGTTTAGCAACCACCTTTCAGCCTTTTGTAATTCATATTGAATCTTCATTTCAGATTGAAGATGCATTCCACGGTATTGCCAACTGAAGTCTTCTCATCGCTATGGAGTATCTGTCCATGTCTTTAGGGTATTTTTCAGCAATCATGTATCATTTGCAGTGTGCCAGTCTTGTCATCCTCATTCTGTCCATAGCAAAGTCTTTTATTAATGTTGACATGATTGAAAGGGAATTGTTTGTTTAACTTCCTTTTCAGATTGTTATTTGCTGGTGTATACAGATAACACTGTGTCATCGTTCATTTTTATCAGTTTGGACAGCTTGATAGTTGTCTTTAATTTCTTTAATTTCTCATAATTTAAGATGACCCTGGCTCATATTTTTACAGTCTCACCCCTAGTCTCAGTCATTTCTTCAAAGAACTGTCCCTTTTTTTAACATTACATTATTTTTGACTGTGCTGGGTCTTTATTGCTAGTTTGTCTAGTTGTAGTGAGCAGAGGCAACCCTCTAGTTGCTGTGCCATGGCTTCTCATTGCAGTGCTTTCTCTGTTTGCAGAACTTGGGCTCTGGAGCATGCAAACTTCAAGAGTTGTTCAAAGGCTTCGTTGTCCGTGGGCGTGTGGAATCTTCTACACAGGGATTGAACCCGTGTTCCCTGCATCGGTAGGCAGATTCTTTACCACCGGGCCATCGGAGATGTTTTCTGTTCCCTTTTATTAGAGAATGATATTTAAAACATACATGTAGGAGCTCAATATGCTCAGCTGACAATACATGGATATATATATATACATGTATTCCAGCTCACCTTTGAACATATTCAGCTAAAGGTAATTTGTGATGATGTCTCCAGCCCGAGCCACCACGACATGGACATTGTAACGTTTCCTTTTGTTTATCTGTAACTTTGCATTCCAATGGTAAGATACCTGGCTTCCACCGCTTGTCATACACAGAATTCAGTGCTTGTCCCACGTGGTTACTGAAAAAAAACTGTCAGATTGTCTTTCAAAGGGGGCTCTGCGTGCATGGCACCAGTATCTTGAGGATGTTTTTGTATGATAGTTTACTATCTGTATACCCTCAGTGGCCAGGTGTCTATTTCAGTCGCTACCAATTATGAATGGGCTTGTTTGCTCTAGTGTTCTTGGACAATTCGAGTACAGTTTCTTTGTCAGATATGCCTTTTTTTAGGAAAAGAGTTTTATTTATTGTTGGCTGTGTTGCATCTTTGTGTGTGGGCTTTTCTCTAGTTTTGGTGAGCATGGGCCATAACTAGTGGTTTGCAGGCTTCTCACTGCAGTGTCTCCTCTTGTTGAGGGGCACAGGCTCACGGGCTTCAGTGGCTGCAGCATGTGAACTCAGCATCGTGGCTTCCAGGATCTAGAGCACAGGCTCGGCAGTTGTGGCACACAGACTCCATTGGATGTGGGATCTTCCCATCCTAGGGATCGCACATGCATCTCCAGCACTGGCAGGTGGATTCTTTACTATGGAACCACCAGGGCATATTTTAGATTCTCATTTTCCACACATGTATCTAGTGAAAGAGGCCAGGATCAAGAGGCATGGCAGATGGGAATCCTCAGCCACAGCTCTGGTGTGCTATCCAAAGCTCTGGGGCCTTTGGTGAGCACCTCAGCTTCCCTGGGACTGTTTCCTGCCATCAGAAATGCCCTGCTTTTGGACTGTACCAACCAAGCTCCTCTGTCCCTGGAATTTCTGAGACCAGAGTACTGCAGGTGGTGCCATTTCCTTCTCTGCTGCTGCTGCTGTGTCGCTTCAGTCGTGCCTGACTGTGCGTGACCCCATAGACAGCAGCCTACCAGGCTCCTCTGTCCCCGGGATTCTCCAGGCCAGAACCCTGGAGTGGGCTGCCATGTCCTTCTCCAGTGCAGGAAAGTGAAAAGTGAAAGTGAAGTCACTCAGTGAAGTCGTGTCCGACTCTTAGTGACCCCGGGGTTGCAGCCTACCGGGCTCCTCTGTCCATGGGATTCTCCAGGCAATGGTACTGGAGCGGCTGCCATTGCCATTTCCTTCTCTACAAGATAGCGTTTTGAAGATATTTTCTCCTGGATATTGCTTTTGATGAAGGAAGGGGGATCCCTTCCAGGGCTTGAGAGTGAGTTCTTGTCTGACACTGGGCAATGAGTTGTCTGAGGAGAGGAGTGCTGTCCAAGCGAGAGGCTTTATTGGGAAGGGCTGCCGGGGTGGAGGGCAGGAGGGTGAGGGAAACGGAGAGAACCACTCTGTCACGTGGCTCACAGTCTCAGGTTTTATGGTCATTGGGTTCATTTCTGGTTTGTCTCTTGCCAGGCATTCTGAATTGGGATCCTTCTTGGGGGCACACCCACCACTCAGCCGAGATGGATTCCAGCGAAGTGGATCCTGGGAGGTTGGTAGGACCTCTGAACTGGAGCCTCCCATCACCTGACCTCTCCAGAATTCTGCTTGGTGGTAGCTTGTTCGTTCCTTGTTCCTTCCCAGGACCTCCTGTTGTAAGATGACTCCTGCAAGTGTTTTCTTTTCTCTGTCGCCTGGCCAGGGTGGGTGGTCCGTGGTTCATTTAACCGTTTGTTTTTGGTTCTCTCGAGTAAGGTCCTCCACAGGGTAAATGTATGAAATGATAAAAGGCAATGTTTTAAATAATTTATATTCATAATTTGGTAAGTTGGCTTTTTGTGTGTATGTTAGACCTGATCACCAGACCAAAGTTCATGTAGAACTTTTGTAGTTTTCTAAAATTTCTATAGTTTTTAAAATGGAGTTACCTTGTTGCAAAGTTTGTGTTTATGTTCATATTTTTTTAAAGAGTTATTACTTTTTAGTTGATTGATCCTTGCTTTACAATATTGGTTTGATTTGTCATGCATCCACATTAGGTGCACCTATGTCCTCTTGCTCTTGAATCTCCCTCCCACTTCACACCCATTCCCACCTCTCTAGGTCACTACAGAGCCCCAGTTTGAGTTCCCTGAATCATACAGCAAATTCCCATTGGTTGTCTATTTACAAATGTTGCTGTACCTGCATCCATGCTGCGCTCTCCATTCATCTCACCCTCTCCTTCTTGTTCCCCACCCTTGTCTGTAAATCTGTTCTCCATGTCTGGATCTCCATTGCTGCTCTGTGAACAGACTCGTCAGTACCATCCTTCTAGATTCCATGTTTTTCTCTCTTTGACTGACTCCCTCCCCTTTATTAGAACAGACTCAAATGTGTTCCTTTTTATGGCTGCATTCCATACAGGCTCTGATTGTTCCTTAGCCATGTTTTGCGGAGGGTCATGGGGCTATTCTGCTCCATTTCAGTTTGGGCTTCCAGTCTGAGTGCTCGCAGCAGAGCTGCTTCTGGGTGAGCCCTCTGAGGTCTGTGAGCGCCGGGCTGCCCGCTCTTCTCTTGTGGCCCGCAGGGGGCGCCAAACCCCCTTCTGACCCGCGGGCACAGGACGCTTTGCCTTTAGACTCTGCTCCGTGAGCAGCTGGCGGGAGCTTTGTCTCCTCAGGACCATCAGGGCTCAGGCTTCTGGATAACAGGGCTGCATCCAGGCTGAGAGGAGCAGGGTTGCCTCAGTGCCCACCAGCAGGGAGGCGCTGCCAGAGCGAAAAATGAGGACCGAGTAGACGTTTCCTGTGTCCAGCTGAGGGCTGACTGGAGGTCCATCTCAGAGGACTCAGGGGGAAAGAGCTCCGTGTGCAAAACGGTGGGTTTTTAGTTAGATTTGCGTTAGATGATGTAGAGGATGAACACTGATGTTCTTCCGTGTAGGTGGCCGTTTTCCTGTCACTGTTTCTTGAGAAGACTGTCCTTTCCTCTTTGCTCGTTCCTGGTTTGATTTTCAGGAATTGACCATGTACACGTGGGTTCGTTTCTGGGCTCTCTCTTCTCTCCTGGAGTCCATGTGTCTGTGTTCCTGCCAGTTCCTCACTGTGGTGGTCACTCCAGCTCCGTGATGTAGTTTGAAGAGGGATAGGAAGATGCCTCCAGCTGTGTTCCTCTTTCTCAGAGTCTTTTTGGCCATTTAAGGTCCTGTTCAACATTAGCAGTCTAATATTAGGACTATTTCTATTTCTGTGAAAAATGCCATCGAATATTATTTTGTGATTGCAGTCACTGTATTTGTTGATGACTTTGGTTGGAATGGACCTTTTAATTCCTCATTGTTCCAGTGCATGAGCGTGGGATAATTTTCTGTGTATTTGTGTTTTCTTTGGTTTCTTTATGAGTGCTTTCTAGTTTTCTGACTACTGGTCTTTCATGTTCTTGATTAAGTTTGTTGCTAGATGTTTTATTTAAGTGGGATTTTCTTAATTTTTTTTTCTGATTGTTATTAGTGTATAGAAATGCAAGTGATTTTTGGACTGTAAATGGTAGTATTTTATAGGATTGTAAATTGATCCGAAATGATTCAGCTTTACTGAATGTAGTCTAACAACTTTTTGTGAAGTTATGTGGAACATTTTATCTGTCAAATCTGTTTCTCCTGCAGTAGGTCATCCAGAGGACCCAAGACATGGTGGTTACTAATAGACTTCCCACAGTACTTCTTCATTCCACGTGGACTCCTTCAAGGGCAGTGAGCATCACAGCTTCCCTTGAACTTCGTCTGGGTAAGTCTTGGCCTGTGTAAGAAAGTTTCCTGCCTGTCTACTCTAAATGTCTTTTGTGGTATTGGCATGGTTGTTTTGAAACCTAGTATACTTTCCAGTCATTTAAAATGTACAGAAAATGCCTAGCAATGGGAACAAGTGCTGGCATTTGCCACATCATCTAAAATACTCTCTGTATTTTATCCAAAATGGGTACCTTCTGCAGAACCAGCACATAATCTTCAAAATCAGGAAACCATATGGTATCTACATTATAATGTAATCCACAGCCCCGCTTCCACTTTTAGCAATTGTTCAAGTGTATGAGTATATCTTTTGTTTCCATCTTCATCCTTTTTTCGTTATTTAGAGTGTTACCGAGATTTTCAGTTATTTGGACAAACTTGATGGATTGAAAGCAGACATGGTGAATAAGGGTTCTGGGTGGCCTTTCCTATATGGATTTTTTTTCACTGAAGATGGTTTTAATATTTCTTCCTGTTGTAACATGTATGAATCCTGCATTCTTTCTCCCCCCATAGTAATTAAAAATAAATCATATGCCATTTACCGTTTAGATATTTGTAAGCATACAGTGTTGTAGCAGACAACCTTTTCTTGTTTTGCAAACCAGTTTAATAATGTGCACCTTTTGCGTGCTTTGGAGAAACTCAGGAAACTGAGTCAGTGACTGAAATGGCCCAAGATATCACCTTAGATTCCACCTTCATCTAAAAACAAAACAGGCACTTCCTGGTGGTCCAGTGGCTGAGACTGGACACTCCCAAAGAAGGAGGCCCAGGTTCATTCCCTGATCCAAGAACTAGATCTCCCATGCCACAGTGGAGAATTTGCATGCTGTAGCTAAATATCTGGCTTGCCTCAATGAAGGTTGACCTGGTGCAGGCAAATTAAAAAAGAAACAAATATTTAAAAAATACAACCAAAGGAAAGGAAGGGTATGGTTGTTGTGCAGATTTATGGCTTAGCTTTCCCTATGGATAGAAAAGAAAAAAGAGTTTCAAAAGACTGTGTCTCATCCTTCTATCTGGCATATAGAGAGGATTCCTTTGAAATGAGATTTCTGTGGTAAATGTGACTCACAGAAGAGCTGTCTTGAACTTGGGTTTCAGAGACGATCATGTGTCCTCTAAACAATAAAAGTTAATTGGGTCCAACTAATTCTCATGCTGAGGTGGTATATTTTGTGGTAGCATTTGCTCCCCTTCACTTCGGATGTATCCCCATTTGTTTACACTGTCATCTACTGAAGACATCCTGATCTTTGAAAGTGTTTAGTTATTACAAGTAGAGCTGTTGTATATAATCATGTGATACTTTTTTTCTGGACATGTTTTCAAAGCGGTTTAGTAAGTGCTAGACATGTAGTATTCAGATCACAGGTGAGCCTTGTTTAGCTGTGGAAAAATCCAGCTATGTTTCTCTGTGGCATGTGGGATCTTCTGGGGTAAGGGATCGAACTAGCGTGTCTTGCATTGTCAGGCAGATTCTTCACCACTGAGCCGCCGGAGAAGCTGTGCCCTACCCCCCTTTTTTTGAGTTTACTGGATCTAATAGGTGTGCAGTGCTACCTCCCTGTTATTTTAGTTTGTCATTTCCTCATGATATGTGATTTTGAGTCTTTTTGATAGGCTTATTTACTATCTTGATATTTCTGTAGGCCAGGTGTTTAGGTGTATACATTGTTTACCAGATTGTTCTAGATTTTTTGGTATATTTAGAGTACAATCCTTTATCAGATATGTATTTTATCAATATATTTTCCTGTGGCTTGTGTTTAAGTTTTGTGAATAAGGTTTTTCACAGTTTAAATTTCTAATGGTTTAAAGTTGAGGTGATATATGTTTTATATCCTTTTTTGGATAGACTTTAGTGTGTTGTTGCTGTTATTACATTTTAAAAGCAGAAGTGAGGTACTGTAGATACAGTTTTAAGCTAAGCTGAAGTACCATAGATACAGTTTTGCCTTTTGTCTGTTGAGAAGTTTGAGTGAGTTTGGTGTACACTGTAACATTACGTCTACGTTCATTTGACTGGATATAGCTTCCAGTTATTTGTCTAATTGGTTTTGGAGATATCACGGGAAGTCAGTTTTTCCAAGGGAAACTGAGGTCCATGAAACATGAACTCTCTTTGATCGGTCGGAATCACTTTCTGCTATTTCTGACAGATTTGACTCGTTTGGATATCTCATATGAGTGGAATCACAGAACGTTTGTCTTTTTCTTGGTCTGGTTTATTTCACTGAATCTAATGACCATAAGGTTTGTCCACATTGTCGCATTGTCAGAATTACTGACTTTGAAGGGCCGAATCAGATTCCATTGTGGGTATACCAGTTTGTTTATGGAATTGGTTGCCATGGACACTTAGATTACTTCTGTTTGTTTGCCAGTGTGAATCATGCTGTTGTCAGTATGACTGAAGAAGTATCCATTTTTTCAGCCCCCTTTCCCAATCCTTTTGGGTACATAGCATGAATTGGAATCAAACTATGTATTTATTCCATGTGTTCCTTTTGGAGTCATTTCTGTAATGTCTTGCAGAGTGGCAGCACCATTTCATGTACTTTTTTGTATGGTGGAATACCGTTCAAGCTTCTGAATATACCTTGTGTGGCATATTCAGTCTCCCACCAACGGACACTTGAATGAGTTCTACCTTTGAGCTATTGTGAATGTAACTGTGAATATCTGTGTACCAGTTTTTGTTTGAATTATTAACAAATACATTCCTATATATAAAAGAAGCCACAAGGACCTACTGTACAGTTTAGGAAACTATTAAATATCTTTTGATAATGTATCATGGAAGAGAATCTCAAAAGGAATATATGAAAAGCACATAGTAAGCATGATATTTATTGTGCCAACACTATGAGTTATCATAGCACTACTCAACGTGTATTTATACATGTCACTAAAATATCCACATCTGTAAGGATGTTATAAAAAATTATATAAAAAATCAAGAATTCAAACAGAGAATAAGTAAACTTCCTGCCATTGCTCCTCCTCGTTTATACACTAATACTACCTGTAACGCTCATCGTATAAGTGCTGGACTAGCAATTGACATTCTTGTAAACCAAGAGATTGTGAAGGTAGAAGGAAATATAACTCATTGAATTCCTTAATGAAGGATTGTAGAACTCTTATGTCCATGAAGCGAATGAAATTCCGTTTTATTGAGCCACATTCTTACTAGAGAGATGAGCTTCCACCCCACCCAACGTTAGTTCACAATGAAACCCTGTCGTCCTCTGGCCTCAATGTCTGCTTCCTGCTACCGAGAAAGAAAAGATGAGGAAGTCCTGACCAAACCGATGCTATTTTTCTTTTTCTGATTTGTATTTTATCGCAGGGCTTGGCAAAAAGAGGGCCCAACCTGTTTTCAGAGTTCCATCCCGAGGGTTCCTCCGGCATGTTCCCTATGTTGACAAACTGCTGATTATTTTCAACAAAGGACAATGATCTGCACTTCACTATCTGTTGCTTGAGCTGGAATAGCAGGCGTCCCTTGAAGTGCAGTCCTTCATGCTGGAGTAGGCATCCCTGAAGCAATAGTGTAAGAGGAACACATTTATCATGTAGACATCGCATCCCATGCATTTGTAGTAATTTTTCAGTTATACCCATCATCATCGGAGGAACTGACTTGTCCGAGTAATAACGAGAGTACCCCGTATAACAGTTCCTTGACTTATGAGTACTTCCTATGAGTACCCTTTTGAGTACTTCTTCCAATGTTGTTTCTCCTACTTTGGTCATGAACAGTAGAAGCTGATGGCAGTGGTCCTTGAAATGTATGTCGATTCCCAGGTGGCGCAGTTGATAAATAAATAATCTGCCTACCAGTGCAGGAGGTGGAAGTGATGTGGGTTTGATCCCTGTTTCAGGAAGGTAACAATTCATACACATGTTTTATGTGAACAAGTTTGATACTCAGGAGTTGTTTTCTTCTGTATACAGAAAAACAAATGCTGTTCAAGGACACTGAAAGAACCCTGATTTCGAAAATCAGATCTGTATTGTGAGCAATGCTTAGATATCCATGAGTCGAAGCATAGTATTATGCCTATCATCCTTGTATTTCCCTCAGTGAAATATGTTGAGGAAAACTCTTCATTCGTGGTCTAGATTCACGAAGAAGCTAAATAGCATTCATCCTTTACATTGACAACTGGGAATTTAAATCTCCTGTGAATCCTATGTGACAACCACACATACCAACATGAGTTATTAGTATTATATCAATATTTTTAGTCCTATTGTATGTCAACTAAAAAAATCACTGTATAATTGTACATGAAGTCAAGACATAAAATCAGTGCAAATACAAAATGTTCCGTCCTTTGAGAAAGGGAGAAAAACATCTCTGTGCTTAGCCTATTGCATTTTTATGTATTAGATCCGTAAGTAGTTTATTCACCACACCCTATGAATGATTCACAGATCTTCAGAGAAGAAAGGATCATTTCTCTTTAACAATGAGTAGTTCAACTCTTCTCAAAGCAAAGTCATAAGTGAGTCTAATTTTGCGTGAGACCATGAAAACTCAGTGTTTTCATTATGCTTGTGCTTATGATGGGAGGAGGTCTGAGAAGGCACTTCTGAAGGTTTCTTCATACCAGTCGTTCTCATATGTATCGAGTCTTTAAAGGTCGAATCACCGAGGTGTTGCTTCTACACTTGGACTAGGCTGAGTAGCAACATTCCCTTTCTCCCTAAGTGCAGTAGACGTGTTCCCAACCTGTCTGTCTTCTGTCCTCTGGAGTATGTATTGCTTGAGCTCACCACAGCCTAGTAGATGGAAATCGTCAGGATATTCTGGAAACCCTGTTTATTTCAGTCTGTTCAGGAGGTTACCACTGCTGCAAACCTCTGGATTTTACCATGCACTTTTAACAACCTGAGATGAAGGATCCAAGTCAACACTCGTGACAGCCACGGGCTTCCATGGCCTATCCATGATTGTTGGCTTTGCTTTCATAATCATCCTGTTTCTTATACCAACTAAACTGTCACTGTATTTTTTTATTACCATTCTATCTTTGATGGTTTTTGGATCTATTATGGATTTTCCTATATATCTTCACTTATCGGTGAGGGTCTTATGTTAGTAGTAGTTACGACAACTGACTTCCAGTCAGTTAGCTGTGGCAGAACAGAAAAAAGAATGACCCAGTGTATATTATTAATATTATGTATCAATATATTATTTGTTTTATTGTTTGCAGTCATCCACTTCCAAGTTTCCGAAATAAACTGTCAGAAAAATCACATCCTTTTGAATGTCTGTTTGACTGAGTAGGAGCACGGAAATGTTATTCCATAAAATTGTTTACAGTTTCCATTCCGTTCCTCCTGTTTGATGTAGATATTGGCCTTTGGTTCTATCACTAGCTTTGCAAGTAAAAAAAAATTAATTAGAGCTCATATGGTAATTTTACTGTTAGCAATAAGTTTAGCATAAAATGAACACAGAAGAGGTTACAGTGGACCAAATATGAGAGTCAGTTTAAAAGAAAACGTCGTGTTGAATGTTTACAGTAGGAATATAGTTATGAAGTTCCTTTATTATTATTCTATCCTTTCCGTTTCTTTGGCAGGGGTGTGAATGTACAGATTCCAGTACTATGGCTGCAGTGAATAATAGTATCATTATTCTTGAGAGCAACTGTACTACGTCTTCACGCTCATGTCACTCAAGGTTTTTTAATACCTATTATGTTAGTCGTGTTTGTAGTTTGTGAAGTCACATAAGTTGCATTCATTCACGCAATGGTATCAAACATCTATGGCATCAATTATAGATGTGACTCAATAGCGAATGTGAATCCATTTCACTGTGACAAGTTATTATTGTAGATATTCTATTCATGCCAGTAACAAAGCTGTGCAGAAATCATACAATGTTTATTAAGAAAATAAGATTTACTAATTTGTTTTATTATTCTATTTCTTTTAAACAGATTGAATGACAACAGGCTCAACTTTTCATTCACTTGTATGACTATGAGCAGTTTGACCAAGTTGAAGAAGATGACTCGTTTGTAGTCTTCTCCATCAGCTCATTCCATCTACTGGCTTTAAAATCATTTAGTACAGAGCTCACCGTCTAGGTGTTCATCCAGTGTTTTGTTTGCGTATCATGCAGGATCATTTTAAAAGGAAAAGTATGTGTGTATGAGTTAGAGCTCTGATCCCAAGAGTCCATGTAGAAGCTTCCCCTGAGAAATGTATCGTTTTGGCACCAATGCTACTGAAATGTGTGAATGTTGCCTACCACGCGTCCCAATAAGTGTAAACAGCTTCACATGCTACTTATTTGAAACGACCAGTATTCATGACATTCCATTCATCTGAGGACTAAATATGGCCAACTTAGGCTGTGTCTGCCAAACAGACTTGGAAGCATTCTTCACACAATCCTTCATCGATGCCAGTTTTCAGATCGAAGAAACCCTTGCTCCGTGAAGTTCGTGAACACATACACTCATGTTTTGTTTGAGATTTTAAAGTCATTCTTCAGTTTTGTTGGAGGAATGGTTCTGTATATGCCCCGTGGATCCCCAAATCCACTGATGTTCATGTGTCTTGGGGCTTCCCAGGTGGTTCCAGTGGTAAAGAGCATGCGGAACATACCCATGCAGGAGACATAGGAGATATGGATTCGATCCCTGGGGCAGGAAGATCTCCTGAGGGAGAGCATGGCAACCCACTCCAGTATCCTTGCCTAGAGAATCTCATGGAGAGAGGAGCCTGGTGGGCCCTAGTCTATACGATCCCAAAGAGTTGGACACAATGTAAGTGACTTAGCACAGCACATGATTCATTGTCAGAGCTAATATAATGGAGATGACATGAAAAGAAGCACCAGCGGGCGAAAGTCAATATCCATCACTTTTCAACTTTGGAATGTATTGTGATATTTTACATCCATATTTGTATGAGTTGATAGTTGGCGAATCGATGCATATGAAGGCCTGATTGTGTTATATGTATGTTGAGGGAAGATATATTTTTATGTGGTTTGACATATGGGTCCCATTTCATTCGTAGACATCTGCATACTCATCACTGAATCATCATTTGTTTTGAAAAGACCATTGTTTGGAAAGGTTGTTGTCTAACCATGAAAGATGCTTGAATTCTTGGGCTCCTTAGAGGAAGAATTCAAGCCGGGGCCAGTGATGAGGCTTGATCACTCAGAGCTTTTGTGTCGCAACGTTTTATGAAAGTATAAAAGAGAGAAAGCTTCTGACATAGACATCAGAAGGGGGCAGAAAGAGTGCCCCCCTACTCATCTTTAGCTGGATGTTATCTAGCTACTAGCAGTCTACTCATTAGAGAAAGGAATGGCAGCAGACCCCTCACCCACAAGACATATGGAGATGACCGTGGCACCAGGTGAGTCATCCTGGGCCATAAAACGATTGATATGAGCAAATACATAGCTTCATTCACATAGATCAGGAGAACCATGTATGAGTAAAGCATATTGGTTTGTCAAGTCAGTTCTGAGACTTTGGGCAGAACCTACTTGAAGATAAGAGTCTAGGGTCAATACATAGTACATTCACATAGCTTAAGGCAAACCTTTCCATAAGAAAAATGCCTTGGTCAGCTCAAAGTATGAGAAAAGTGAAGTTCAGGTGGAACCAGGTGTCATTATAGCAACACAGAATTGTAAGAGAAAACCTCTTTTTAAATTTGTATCGAGAAGGGGAAAGAAGAGAACAGCTTGTTTCCTCCTGCCTCAGAAGTGACAGATAACAACTGTCTGACACTTGCACCCCGTCTCCTCCCTTTGGAGACCCCTGGCCTTCCTGGCTGTTACCCTCTCAGTTTCATTCATTGAGTGTTTTCTGCCTTGTGAAACATTGGGCATAGCAGTATGTGTTTATTTACGGGCATTTCATCCAATTTCATGTAAATGCATATGTGAATTAGAAAGTTTGACATGCTGTTGCTTTGTATACCGATTGGGAAATGTGAGCCTCCAGGTTTAATTTAGTATTTCATGTTCATTTTAGGGGTACAAAGAAAAATAATATGACTGCTAAGATCAGCTTTCGTATTTTTTGCCAAATATGAATTGAGATCACATTGATCGGAGATGAGTCTGTGCATGAAAGCCCTAATAACTAAAGTTAATTGACTTCACTACCATGGGATGTTTTCCTATCTATTGAGGATTTACTTCATGTATTTCGATTTTAACTTTCTGTCTTACAGCCTTGTTTGTAGATCAAAGCTATTTGAAATTGTCATCTGGTTTTCAATGGCTTGTGAGGTTATTCATGAGTGGTTTATGAAACCGAATGGAGTGTACGTAGCCATACTTTGTTGTCATTCTATGAATTTGAAGAATGTCTGAAGCATGTCTGCAGTTATGCCTTAAAGATTCACACAATTGATGTCCAATATTTATCTCAATAGACTTGCTTTCAATGTGTAGTTTCCTATGCCTACGTCTCTCCTTATGGATTTGGGTAGAACTTGTATTGGAACACTGAAAAATCTCTGATATCAACCGTGCTGACCTTCTTTCTGGTGGTCATCATTAAGATTTTCACGCTCACTGTCACTTTGTGCAATGCGATGGATCCTAGTGGAAACAGGTGCTGTTCATCCTACTTTTGTGAAGATTGAACTCATCATAGAAAGTGGAATGTGTTGAAATATTTATGGTATAAATATATCTTGTGTATAAAATTACCCAGATTACTGCTGCGTATTTGACTGCTAAGTTATGAAATGTATGAGATAGATGTGATCCATCAATGGCGATTGGATACGTGGTGGAGAGGTATTTTGGTGATGCAAAAGATTTAAATGATGTGATCACAGTATGTATACTCCTTTTCTGTGGATAATGGGTCTTGGATCCATGTTTGAAATATTATGACCTTGTCTTTTGTTATGCAGGGGACGTGTCAAAAAAGAAGATGAGGTGGGTACGTGCTTCAAGGGTAAGTATAGGGTTGAGGGCGTGACTATGATGTGGGTTAGGTTTAGGATGTGGATAGGGTGTCGGGTTAGGGTAGGGTGAAGGTTAGAGTTTGGGGAATAGCCCCCCAACATGTTAGGGTGAGGGGTGAGGGTGAGGGCAACGGTTCAGGGTGAGGGTGAGGGCCTCATCGCTGATAAAGGATTCTACTCCAAATATACCCTTCCTTTCCCTCGAACAGAGCTCTCACTGCTGGAGCCCTTGGCAGTGTGGAACACACCAGCCCCTAAAACGTCCGCAAGGACGCCTGGGGCCTAGGTGCAAAGGCAAGGCAGGAGCGGAGCTGAGGCCAGGAAGGCGCCAGTGGTGTTTCCCAGTCGCGCACAGCCTGCTCCTTTCTGGGCACTACGATTAGCGGCGAGGCAAGTCTGGGCAAGGCTCGCCCAGAGCACAGCAGCCTCGCACCAGAAACTATGCCAGCTCGGGCCTCTGAGCAGAGCTGAAGCTCTGCCTTACTGGAGGCGCACTAGGCTCCCCCCAACCAGGGCTGGCAGCCTCAGGCAATTGGGCTGCCTCATCTTCCCCCAAGGAGGCTCGCTTCCGTGCATGCTGTGCACTCGCCTTCCAGGCGGTGCCGCCCCTCGCCTCCTGCAGGTCTTGGCTCAGGGGCTACTTCCCACGAGCTGGGACTGTGGGCGGGATCCCAGACACGCAGGGGCAGGCCCCAACCACCTGCACACATCTCTGCTGGGGAGGAGAGTGCTAGGGAACCTAGGTCTGGCAGGCCCCTGCTGGGCCCCCACGGAGTCAGCCTCTGGGAGTGCGGAGCCGCAGACCCCAGCCAGGGGCCCTGGGAGCCTGGTGCTCTCCGTGCTGCCGTGAGTCTGGGCGCCCAAGCAACCGCTGGAGGAGCCCTGCACTTGCCCTTCCCTTTCCTCTGACAGAGCTGGTACTGCTGGAGCCCTTTGCTGTGTGGCACTTACTAGCCCCTCACCGCGACTCCAAACCCCGAAGTCGACCCTGACCTCAAAACCCTATATCCCGAACCCCTAAACTAAACGCCGAGCTCCAATCCCCAAACCGTGAACCTGAACCGTGATACCGTAACCCTAACCCAACCCCAAACCCCAACACCGAATCTTAAAGCCCAAACCCAGACTTCAATCTCCAAACCCGAATCCCAAACCACAAACCTCTAACCCCTAAGCCGAATCCCAACCGCCAAACCCCTAAGCTGAACCTTAGGGGAACCCCAAACCCCAAACTAGAACCGCGAGCCCCTAGCCCCAAACCCTGAACGCCAAAGCCCAAACACGAACCCTGAACCCGAATCCGAACCCTAAGAAGAGAGGGGATTCCCCAAACCCGAACTCTGATCCTGAACCCTAACAAGTTGGGGGGATGCCGGAACCCTAAACCTAACCCTCACATAAAAATAAACTTTTCTGGTCTAAGCCCCGCCTCTTGCGGTCCCCCGCCCCCTAAAAGCCAAAGGGTTAGATAGGGGACTTGAACTCCTAAATCGCAGGCCACGGTCCGCCTGCTCATCAGCCTGCCTAACCGCTGGGCTACAGAGGCTTGCTGTTACTGACAGGGCTCCCGCGCCCTCTTCAAGCCTCTGCCCGCCAGGGTCTGGTTCTGTAGAATATCATGGCTGTCCTAGGTCATCTTTGCTTTCTGTAGTCATAGTTTTATCCCAAAATCATAGACAGATCAGCTGAGAAAAAGCTTGGATTGCCTCGGTGGGGTGGATTTGCTTGTCCTGTGTTTCACCTGGAGGCAGTCGCGGTCCCGCCGGCCCGTCCTGGAAGGGGGCGTGGGGGCGGGGCGCCCCGTGCGCGCGTCGGGGGCGGGGCGAACCTGGGCGGCTGGTCAGGAGCGCGGCTCACGTGAGCGGGTCTGGGGCGGGATGAACATGGCGGCGCGTCGGGGCCAGGGGTTCCCGGTTGTGCTCTCAGGGCTCGCCATCGCAGCTGGGAATGCTCGTTTCGTGGGCTCCTGGGTCCCCGTCGATCCGCAGCCAGCGAGCAGAGCGGAGGGCTGTGGACCACAGGTAAGGGAACTCGGACTCGGCGGAGCAGGGAACCATGTATTCTGCCCTCTTTGTTTGCAGTCTCGGAGGCGACTAACATGCCGGTCGCAGAAAAGCCTCGCCTTTGGGGCCAACGGTTTTACCGCTTTACCCCTTTGCATAAAGCTCAGACCCACGCGGTTTTCCCAAGCAGCCTATGTCTTGCTTCCTACACGCCTGGAGAGGATACCAGGCAGGAAGGCCAGGGGTCTCCAGACAGAGAAGATAGACTGCAAGTGTCAGACGTTTCTTTCTCTCTCTTAAGAGGCAGGAGGAGACAAAAGTGTTGCATTTTTTTTTCTCCATCTTGATACAAATTTAAAGAGGTTTCTCTGAAAATTCTGTGTTGCCATGACAACTCCTGGCTCCACCTGAATGTCACTTTTCTCAAACCTTGAACTAAGCAATGCATTTTTCTTATGGAAATGTTTGTCTTAAGGTATGTTAATGTACTAGGTATTCACCCAAGGCTCTGTCTTCAGGTCAGTTCCCCCTAAAGCCTCAGAAACGACTTGACAAACCAGCATGTTTTACTCATACCTTGTTCTCTTAATCTATGTGAATGAAACTATATATGTGCTTGGAAATCTGCCTTTCTTCAAGATTCATGTCCATCATTTTATGGCCTGGGATGACTCATCTGCTGCCAGTGTTATCTCAATGCATGCTGTGGGTGAGGGGCCTGGTGCCATTCTCTGAGACATTGTCTTTCTTTCATTAGCAGACTGCTAGTGGCTGTATAACATCTGGCTAAAGACTAGCAGGGGGTCCTCTTTCTTCCCCCTTTTAATGTCTACGTCAGCAGCTCTCTCGATCTCTTTTATACTTTAATAAAACTTTTTAACAGAAAACCTCTGAGCCATCAAGCTTCGTCACTTGCCCTGGATGGAATTCTCCTCTGGAGGCCAAGAATGCTGGCATCTTTTGTGGTTTAGCAACCCCCTTTCAGCCTTTTGTAATTCATATTGAATCTTCATTTCAGATTGAAGATGCATTCCACGGTATTGCCAACTGAAGTCTTCTCATCGCTATGGAGTATCTGTCCATGTCTTCAGGGTATTTTTCAGCAATCATGTATCATTTCCAGTGAGCCATTCTTGTCATCCTCATTCCGTCCGTAGCAAAGTCTTTTATTAATGTTGACATGATTGAAAGGGAACTGTTTGTTTAAATTCCTTTTCAGATTGTTATTTGCTGGTGTATACAGATAACACTGTGTCAACATTCATTTGTATCAGTTTGGACAGCTTGTTAGTTGTCTTTAGTTTCTTTAATTTCTCATAATTTAAGATGACCCTGGCTCATATATTTACAGTCTCACCCCTAGTCTCAGTCATTTCTTCAAAGAACTGTCCTTTTTTTTTTTTTTTAAACATTACATTATTTTTGACTGTGCTGGGTCTTTATTGCTGGTTTGTCTAGTTGTAGTGAGCAGAGGCTACCCTCTAGTTAGTTGCTGTGCCATGGCTTCTCATTGCAGTGCTTTCTCTGTTTGCAGAACTTGGGCTCTGGAGCATGCAAACTTCAAGAGTTGTTCAAGGGCTTCGTTGCCCCTGGGCGTGTGGAATCCTCTACACAGGAATTGAACCCGTGTTCCCTGCATCGGTAGGCAGATTCTTTACCACCGGGCCATCGGAGATGTTTCCTGTTCCCTTTTATTAGAGAATGATATTTAAAACATACATGTAGGAGCTCAATATGCTCAGCTGACAATACATGGATATATATATGCATGTATTCCAGCTCGCCTTTGAACATATTCAGTTAAAGGTAATTTGTGATGATGTCTCCAACCCGATCCACCACGACTTGGACAGTGTAACGTGTCCTTTTGTTTATCTGTAACTTTGCATTCCAATGGTAAGATACCTGGCTTCCACCGCTTGTCATACCCAGAATTCAGTGCTTGTCCCACGTGGTTACTGAAAAAAAACTGTCAGATTGTCTTTCAAAGGGGGCCCTGCGTGCATGGCACCAGTATCTTGAGGATGTTTTTGTATGATAGTTTACTATCAGTATACCCTCAGTGGCCAGGTGTCTATTTCAGTCACTACCAATTATGAATGGGCCCATTTGCTCTAGTGTTCTTGGACAATTCGAGTACAGTTTCTTTGCCAGATATGCATTTTTTTTAGAAAAACAGTTTTATTTATTGTTTGCTGTGTTGCATCTTTGTGTGTGGGCTTTTCTCTAGTTTTGGTGAGCATGGGCCATAACTAGTGGTTTGCAGGCTTCTCACTGCAGTGTCTCCTCTTGTTGAGGGGCACAGGCTCACGGGCTTCAGTGGCTGCAGCATGTGAACTCGGCATCGTGGCTTCCAGGATGTAGAGCACAGGCTGGGCAGTTGTGGCACACGGGCTCCAGAGGATGTGGGATCTTCCCATCCTAGGGATCGCACATGCATCTCCAGCACTGGCAGGTGGATTCTTTACTATGGAACCACCAGGGCATATTCTAGATTCTCGTTTTCCACACATGTATCTAGTGAAAGAGGCCAGGATCAAGAGGCATGGCAGCTGGGAATCCTCAGCCACAGCTCTGGTGTGCTATCCAAAGCTCTGGGGCCTTTGGTGAGCAGCTCAGCTTCCCTGGGACTGTTTCCTGCCATCAGAAATGCCCTGCTTTTGGACTGTAGCCCACCAAGCTCCTCTGTCCCTGGGATTTGTGAGACCAGAGTACTGCAGGTGGTGCCATTTCCTTCTCTGCTGCTGCTGCTGCGTCGCTTCAGTCGTGCCTGACTCTGCGCGACCCCAGAGACAGCAGCCTACCAGGCTCCTCTGTCCCTGGGATTCTCCAGGCAAGAACCCTGGAGTGGGTTGCCATGTCCTTCTCCAGTGCAGGAAAGTGAAAAGTGAAAGTGAAGTCACTCAGTGAAGTCGTGTCCGACTCTTAGTGATCCCGGGGTTGCAGCCTACCAGGCTCCTCTGTCCGTGGGATTCTCCAGGCAATGGTACTGGAGCGGGCTGCCATTGCCTTCTCTGATTTCCTTCTCTGCAAGACAACGTTTTGAAGATATTTTCTCCTGGATATTGCTTTTGATGAAGGAAGGGGGATCCCTTCCAGGGCTTGAGAGTGAGTTCTTGTCTGACACTGGGCAATGAGTTGCCTGAGGAGAGGAGTGCTGTCCAAGCGAGAGGCTTTCTTGGGAAGGGCTGCCGGGGTGGAGGGCAGGAGGGTGAGGGAAACGGAGAGAACCACTCCGTCACGTGGCTCACAGTCTCAGGTTTTATGCTCATCGGGTTCATTTCTGGTTTGTCTCTTGCCAGGCATTCTGAATTGGGATCCTTCTTGGGGGCACACGCACCTCTCAGCTGAGATGGATTCCAGCGAAGTGGATCCTGGGAGGTTGGTAGGACCTCTGAACTGGAGCCTCCCATCTCCTGACCTCTCCAGAATTCTGGTTGGTGGTAGCTTGTTCGTTCCTTGTTCCTTCCCAGGACCTCCTGTTGTAAGATGACTCCTGCAAGTGTTTTCTTTTCTCTGTTGCCTAGCCAGGGTGGGTGGTCTGTGGTTCATTTAACCGTTTGTTTTTGGTTCTCTCGAGTAAGGTCCTCCACAGGGTAAATGTATGAAATGATAAAAGGCAATGTTTTAAATAATTTATATTCATAATTTGGTAAGTTGCCTTTTTGTGTGTATGTTAGACCTGATCCCCAGACCAAAGGTCATGTAGAACTTTTGTAGTTTTCTGAAATTTCTATAGTTTTTTAAATGGAATTACCTTGTTGCAAAGTTTGTGTTTATGTTCATATTTTTTTAAACAGTTATTTCTTTTTAGTTCATTGATCCTTGCTTTACAATATTGGTTGGATGTGTCATACATCCACATGAATTAACCATAGGTGTACCTATGTCCTCTTGCTCTTGAATCTCCCTCCCACCTCGCACCCATTCCCACTTCTCTAGGTTACTCCTGAGTCCCAGTTTGAGTTCCCTGAATCATACAGCAAATTCCCATTGGTTGTCTATTTACAAATGTTGGTGTACCTGCATCCATGCTGCTCTCTCCATTCAGCTCACCCTCTCCCTCTTGTTCCCCACCCTCGTCTGTAAGTCTGTTCCCTATGTCTGCACCTCCATTGCTGCTCTGTGAACAGACTCGTCAGTACCATCCTTCTAGATTCCATGTTTTTCTCTCTTTGACTGACTTCCCTCCCCTTTATTAGAACAGACTCAAATGTGTTCCTTTTTATGGCTGCATTCCATACAGGCTCTGATTGTTCCTTAGCCATGTTTTGCGGAGAGTCATGGGGCTATTCTGCTCCATTTCAGTTTGGGCTTCCAGTCTGAGTGCTCGCAGCAGAGCTGCTTCTGGGTGAGCCCTCTGAGGTCTGTGAGCGCCGGGCTGCCCGCTCTTCTCTTGTGGCCCGCAGGGGGCGCCAAACCCCCCTCTGACCCGCGGGCGCAGGACGCTTTGCCTTTAGACTCTGCTCCGTGAGCAGCTGGCGGGAGCTTTGTCTCCTCAGGACCATCAGGGCTCAGGCTTCTGGATAACAGGGCTGCATCCAGGCTGAGAGGAGCAGGGTTGCCTCAGTGCCCACCAGCAGGGAGGCGCTGCCAGAGCGAAAAATGAGGACCGAGTAGACGTTTCCTGTGTCCAGCTGAGGGCTGACTGGAGGTCCATCTCAGAGGACTCAGGGGGAAAGAGCTCCGTGTGCAAAACGGTGGGTTTTTAGTTAGATTTGCGTTAGATGATGTAGAGGATGAACACTGATGTTCTTCCGTGTAGGTGGCCGTTTTCCTGTCACTGTTTCTTGAGAAGACTGTCCTTTCCTTTTCGCTCGTTCCTGGTTTGATTTTCAGGAATTGACCATGTACACGTGGGTTCGTTTCTGGGCTCTCTCTTCTCTCCTGGAGTCCATGTGTCTGTGTTCCTGCCAGTTCCTCACTGTGGTGGTCACTCCAGGTCCGTGATGTAGTTTGAAGAGGGATAGGAAGATGCCTCCAGCTGTGTTCCTCTTTCTCAGAGTCTTTTTGGCCGTTTAAGGTCCTGTTCAACATTAGCAGGCTAATATTAGGACTATTTCTATTTCTGTGAAAAATGCCATTGAATATTATTTTGTGATTGCAGTCAGTGTATTTGTTGATGACTTTGGTTGGAATGGACCTTTTAATTCCTCACTGTTCCAGTGCATGAGCATGGAATAGTTTTCTGTGTATTTGTGTTTTCTTTGGTTTCTTTATGAGTGCTTTCTAGTTTTCTGACTACTGGTCTTTCATGTTCTTGATTAAGTTTGTTGCTAGATGTTTTATTTAAGTGGGATTTTCTTAATTTTTTTTTTCTGATTGTTATTAGTGTATAGAAATGCAAGTGATTTTTGGACTGTAAATGGTAGTATTTTATAGGATTGTAAATTGATCCGAAATGATTCAGCTTTACTGAATGTAGTCTAACAACTTTTTGTGAAGTTATGTGGAACATTTTATCTGTCAAATCTGTTTCTCCTGCAGTAGGTCATCCAGAGGACCCAAGACATGGTGGTTACTAATAGACTTCCCACAGTACTTCTTCATTCCACGTGGACTCCTTCAAGGGCAGTGAGCATCGCAGCTTCCCTTGAACTTCGTCTGGGTAAGTCTTGGCCTGTGTAAGAAAGTTTCCTGCCTGTCTACTCTAAAAGTCTTTTGTGGTATTGACATGGTTGATTTGAAACCTAGTATACTTTCCAGTCATTTAAAATGTACAGAAAATGCCTAGCAATGGGAACAAGTGCTAGCATTTGCCACATCATCTAAAATACTCTCTGTCTTTTATCCAAAATGGGTACCTTCTGCAGAACCAGCACATAATCTCCAAAATCAGGAAATCATATGGTATCTACATTATAATGTAATCCAAAGCCCCGCTTCCACTTTTAGCAATCGTTCAAGTGTATGAATATATCTTTTGTTTCCATCTTCGTCCTTTTTCCTTTATTTAGAGTGTTACTGAGATTTTCAGTTATTTGGACAAACTTGATGGATTGAAAGCAGACATGGTGAACAAGGGTTCTGGGTGTCCTTTTCTATGTGGATTTTTTTTTTCACTGAAGATGGCTTTAATATTTCTTCATGTTGTAACATGTATGAATCCTGCATTCTTTCTCCCCCCATAGTAATTAAATAATATGCCATTTACCATTGAGATATTTGTAAGCATACAGTGTTGTAGCAGACAACCTTTTCTTGTTTTGCAAACCAGTTTAATAATGTGCACCTTGTGCGTGCTTTGGAGAAACTCAGGAAACTGAGTCAGTGACTGAAATGGCCCAAGATATCACCTTAGATTCCATCTTCATCTAAAAACAAAACAGGCACTTCCTGGTGGTCCAATGGCTGAGACTGGACACTCCCAAAGAAGGAGGCCCAGGTTCATTCCCTGCTCCAAGAAGTAGATCTCCCATGCCACAGTGGAGAATTTGCATGCTGTAGCTAAATATCTGGCTTGCCTCAAGGAAGGTTGACTTGACGCAGCCAAATTAAAAAAGAAACAAATATTTTAAAAATACAACCAAAGGAAAGGAAGGGTATGGTTGTTTTGCAGATTTACGGCTTAGCTTTCCCTATGGATAGAAAAGAAAAAAGAGTTTCAGAAGACTGTGTCTCATCCTTCTATCTGGCATATAGAGAGGATTCTTTTGAAATGAGATTTCTCTGGTAAATGTGACTCACAGAAGAGTTGTCTTGAACTTGGGTTTCAGAGATGATCATGTGTCCTCTAAAAAAATAAAAGTTAATTGGGTCCAACTAATTCTCATGCTGAGGTGGTATATTTTGTGGTAGCATCTGCTCCCCTTCACTTTGGATGTATCCCCATTTGTTTACACTGTCATCTACTGAAGACATCCTGATCTTTGAAAGTGTTTAGTTATTACAAGTAGAGCTGTTGTATATAATCATGCGATACGTTTTGTCTGAATGTTTTCAAAGCTGTTTAGTAAGTGCTAGACATGTAGTATTCAGGTCACAGGTGAGCCTTGTTTAGCTGTGGAAAAATCCAGCTATGTTTCTCTGTGGCATGCGGGATCTTCTGGGGTAAGGGATCGAACTAGAGTGTCTTGCAGCCACCGGAGAAGCTGTGCCCTACCCCCCCTTTTTTGAGTTTACTGGATCTAATAGGTGTGCAGTGCTACCTCCCTGTTATTTTAGTTTGTCATTTCCTCGTGATATGTGATTTTGAGTCTTTTTGATAGGCTTATTTACTATCTTGATATTTCTGTAGGCCAGGTGTTTAGGTGTATACATTGTTTACGAGATTGTTCTAGGTTTTTTTGGTATATTTGGAGTACAATCCTTTATCAGATATGTATTTTATCAATATATTTTCCTGTGGCTTGTGTTTAAGTTTTGTGAATAAGGTTTTTCACAGTTTAAATTTCTAATGGTTTAAAGTTGAGGTGATATATGTTTTATATCCTTTTTGGGATAGACTTTAGTGTGTCGTTGTTGTTGTTACATTTTATAAGCAGAAGTGAGGTACTGTAGATACAGTTTTAAGCTAAGCTGAGGTACCATAGATACAGTTTTGCCTTTTGTCTGTTGAGAAGTTTGAGTGAGTTTGGTGTACACTGTAACATTATGTCTACATTCATTTGACTGGATATAGCTTCCAATTATTTGTCTAATTGGTTTTGGAGATAATCACGGGAAGTCAGTTTTTCCAAGGGAAACTGAGGTGCATGAAACATGAACTCTTTTCGATCGGTCGGAATCACTTTCTGCTATTTCTGACGGATTTGACTCGTTTGGATATCTCATATGAGTAGAATCACAGAACGTTTGTCTTTTTCTTGGTCTGGTTTATTTCACTGAATCTAATGACCATAAGGTCTGTCCACATTGTCGCATTGTCAGAATTACTGACTTAGAAGGGCCGAATCAGATTCCATTGTGTGTATACCACAGTTTGTTTATGGAATTGGCTGCCATGGACACTTAGATTACTTCTGTTTGTTTGGCAGTGTGAATCATGCCATTGTGGGTATGACTGAAGAAGAATCCATTTTTTCAGCCCCCTTTCCCAAACCATTTGGGTACATAGCATGAATAGGATTCGAACTATGTATTTATTCCGTGTGTTCCTTTTGGAGTCATTTCTGTAATGTCTTGCAGAGTGGCAGCACCATTTCATGTACTTTTTTGTATGGGGGAATACCGTTCAAGCTTCTGAATATACCTTGTGTTGCATATTCAGTCTCCCACCAACGGACACTTGAATGAGTTCTACCTTTGAGCTATTGTGAATGTCACTGTGAATATTTGTGTACCAGTTTTTGTTTGAATTATGAACAAATACATTACTATATATAAAAGAAGCCACAAGGACCTACTGTACAGTTTAGGAAACTATTAAATATCTTATGATAATGTATCATGGAAGAGAATCTCAAAAGGAATATATGAAAAGCACATAGTAAGCATGATATTTAGTGTGCCAACAGTATGAGTTATCATAGCACTGCTCAATGTGTATTTATACATGTCACTAAAATATCCACATCTGTAAGGATATTATAAAAAATTATATTAAAAATCAAGAATTCAAACAGAGAATAAATAAACTTCCTGCCATTGCTCCTCCTCCTTTATACACTAATACTACCTGTAACACTCATCGTATAAGTGCTGGACTAGCAATTGACATTCTTGTAAACCGAGAGATTGTGAAGGTGTAAGGAAATATAACTCATTGAATTCCTTAATGAAGGATTGTAGAACTCTATGTCCATGAAGCGAATGAAATTCCGTTTTATTGAGCCACATTCTTACTAGAGTGATGAGCTTCCACCCCACCCAACGTTAGTTCACAATGAAACCCTGCCGTCCTCTGGCCTCAATGTCTGCTTCCTGCTACCGAGAAAGAAAAGATGAGGAAGTCCTGACCAAACCGATGCTATTTTTCTTTTTCTGCTTTGTATTTTATCGCAGGGCTTGTCAAAAAGAGGGCCCAACCTGTTTTCAGAGTTCCATCCCGAGGGTTCCTCCGGCATGTTCCCTATGTTGACAAACTGCTGATTATTTTCAACAAAGGACAATGATCTGCACTTCACTATCTGTTGCTTGAGCTGGAATAGCAGGCGTCCCTTGCAGTGCAGTCCTTCATGCTGAAGTAGGCATCCCTGAAGCAATAGTGTAAGAGGAACACATTTATCATGTAGACATCGCATCCCATGCATTTGTAGTAATTTTTCAGTTATACCCATCATCATCGGAGGAACTGACTTGTCCCAGTAACAACGAGAGTACCCAGTATAACAGTTCCTTGACTTATGAGTACTTCCTATGAGTACCCTTTTGAGTACTTCTTCCAATGTTGTTTCTCCTACTTTGGTCATGAACAGTAGGAGCTGATGGCAGTGGTCCTTGAAATGTATGTCGATTCCCAGGTGGCGCAGTTGATAAATAAATAATCTGCCTACCAGTGCAGGAGGTGGAAGTGATGTGGGTTTGATCCCTGGTTCAGGAAGATAACAATTCATACACATGTTTTATGTGAACAAGTTGGATACTCATGAGTTTTTCTCTTCTGTATACAGAAAAGCAAATGCCGTTCAAGGACACTGAAAGAACCCTGATTTCGAAAATCAGATCTGTATTGTGAGCAATGCTTAGATATCCATGAGTCAAAGCATAGTATTATGCCTATCATCCTTGTATTTCCCTCGGTGAAATATGTTGAGGAAAACTCTTCATTCGTGGTCTAGATTCACGAAGAAGCTAAATAGCACTCATCCTTTATGTTGACAACTGTGGATTTAAATCTCCTGTGAATCCTATGTGACAACCACACATACCAACATGAGTTATTAGTATTATTTCAATATTTTTAGTCCTATTGTATGTCAACTAAAAAAAAAATCAACATATAATTGTACATGAAGTCCAGACATAAAATCAGTGCAAATACACAATGTTCCATCCTTTGAGAAAGGGAGAAAAACATCTCTGTGCTTAGCCTATTGCATTTTTATGTATTAGATCCTTAAGTAGTTTATTCACCACACCCTATGAATGATTCACAGATCTTCAGAGAAGAAAGGATCATTTCTCTTAAACAATGAGTAGTTCAACTCTTCTCAAAGCAAAGTCATAAGTGAGTCTAATTTTGCGTGAGACCATGAAAACTCAGTGTTTTCATTATGCTTGTGCTTATGATGGGAGGAGGTCTGAGAAGGCACTTCTGAAGGTTTCTTCATACCAGTCGTTCTCATATGTATCGAGTCTTTAAAGGTCGAATCACCGAGGTGTTGCTTCTACACTTGGACTAGGCTGAGTAGCAGCATTCCCTTTCTACCTAAGTGCAGTAGACGTGTTCCCAACCTGTCTGTCTTCTGTCCTCTGGAGTATGTATTGCTTGAGCTCACCACAGCCTAGTAGATGGAAATCGTCAGGATATTCTGGAAACCCTTTTTATTTCAGTCTGTTCAGGAGGTTACCACTGCTGCAAACCTCTGGATTTTACCACGCACTTTTCACAACCTCAGAGGAAGAATCCAAGTCAACACTCGTGACGGCCACGGGCTTCCATGGCCTATCCATGATTGTTGGCTTTGCTTTCATAATCATCCTGTTTCTTACACCAACTAAACTGTCACTGTATTTTTTTATGGCCATTTTATCTTTGATGGTTTTTAGATCTATTATGGATTTTCCTATATATCTTCACTTATCGGTGAGGGTCTTATGTTAGTAGAAGTTACGACAACTGACTTCCAGTCAGTTAGCTGTGGCAGAACAGAAAAAAGAATGACCCACTGTACGTTATTAATATTATGTATCAATATACTATTCGTTTCTATTGTTTGCAGTCATCCAATTCCAAGTTTCCAAAATAAACTTTCCGAAAAATCACATCCTTTCGAATGTCCGTTTGACTGAGTAGGAGCACGGAAATGTTATTCCATAAAATTGTTTACAGTCTCCATTCCGTTCCTCCTGTTTGATGTAGATATTGGCCTTTGGTTCTATCACTAGCTTTGCAAGTAAAAACAAAAAATTAATTAGAGCTCGTATGGTAATTTTACTGTTAGCAATAAGTTTAGCATAAAATGAACACAGAAGAGGTTACAGTAGACCAAATATGAAAGTCAGTTTAAAAGAAAACGTTGTGGTGAATGTTTACAGTAGGAATATAGTTATGAAGTTCCTTTATTATTATTCTATCCTTTCCGTCTCTTTTGCAGGGGTGTGAATGTACAGATTCCAGTACTATGGCTGGAGTGAATAATAGTATCATTATTCTTGAGAGCAACTCTACTAAGTCTTCACGCTCATGTCACTCAAGGTTTTTTAATACCTATTATGTTAGTCGTGTTCGTTGTTTGTGAAGTCACATAAGTTCCATTCATTCACGCAATGGTATCAAACATCTATGGCATCAATTATAGATGTGACTCGATAGCGAATGTGAATCCATTTCACTGTGACAAGTTATTATTGTAGATATTCTATTCATGCCAGTAACAAAGCTGTGCAGAAATCATACAATGTTTATTAAGAAAATAAGATTTACTAATTTGTTTTATTATTCTATTTCTTTTAAACAGATTGAATGACAACAGGCACAACTTTTCATTCACTTGTATGACTATGAGCAGTTTGACCAAGTTGAAGAAGATGACTCGTTTGTAGTCTTCCCCATCAGCTCATTCCATCTACTGGCTTTAAAATCATTTAGTACAGAGCTCACCGTCTAGGTGTTCATCCAGTGTTTTGTTTGCGTATCATGCAGGATCATTTTAAAAGGAAAAGTATGTGTGTATGAGTTAGAGCTCTGATCCCAAGAGTCCATGTAGAAGCTTCCCCTGAGAAATGTATCATTTTGGCACCAATGCTACTGAAATGTGTGAATGTGGCCTACCACACGTCCCAATAAGTGTAAACAGCTTCACATGCTACTTATTTGAAACGACCAGTACTTATGACATTCCATTCATCTGAGGACTCAATATGGCCAACTTAGGCTGTGTTTGCCAAACAGACTTTGAAGCATTCTTCACACAGTCCTTCATCAACGCCAGTTTTCAGATCAAATAAACCCTTGCTCCGTGAAGTTTGTGAACACATACACTCATGTTTTGTTTGAGATTTTAAAGTCATTCTTCAGTTTTGTTGGAGGAATGGTTCTGTATATGCCCCGTGGATCCCAAAATCCACTGATGTTCATGTGTCTTGGGGCTTCCCAGGTGGTTCCAGTGGTAAAGAGCATGCGGAACATACCCATGCAGGAGACATAGGAGATATGGATTCGATCCCTGGGGCAGGAAGATCTCCTGAGGGAGAGCATGGCAACCCACTCCAGTATCCTTGCCTAGAGAATCTCATGGAGAGAGGAGCCTGGTGGGGCCTAGTCCATACGATCCCAAAGAGTTGGACACAATGTAAGTGAGTTAGCACAGCACACGATTCATTGTCAGAGCTAATATAATGGAGATGACATGAAAAGAAGCACCAGCGGGCGAAAGTCAATATCCATCACTTTTCAACTTTGGAATGTATTGTGATATTTTAGATCCATATTTGTATGACTTGATAGTTGGCGAATCGATGCGTATGAAGGCCTGATTGTGTTATATGTATGTTGAGGGAAGATATATTTTTATGTGGTTTGACATATGGGTCCCATTTCATTCGTAGACATCTGCATACTCATCACTGAATCATCATTTGTTTTGAAAAGACCATTGTTTGGAAAGGTTGTTGTCTAACCATGAAAGATGCTTGAATTCTTGGGCTCCTTAGAGGAAGAATTCAAGCCGGGGCCAGTGATGAGGCTTGATCACTCAGAGCTTTTGTGTCGCAACGTTTTATGAAAGTATAAAAGAGAGAAAGCTTCTGACATAGACATCAGAAGGGGGCAGAAAGAGTGCCCCCTACTCATCTTTAGCTGGATGTTATCTAGCTACTAGCAGTCTACTCATTAGAGAAAGGAATGGCAGCAGACCCCTCACCCACAAGACATATGGAGATGACCGTGGCACCAGGTGAGTCATCCTGGGCCATAAAACGATTGATATGAGCAAATACATAGCTTCATTCACATAGATCAGGAGAACCATGTATGAGTAAAGCATATTGGTTTGTCAAGTCAGTTCTGAGCCTTTGGGCAGAACCTACTTGAAGATAGAGTCTAGGGTCAATACATAGTACATTCACATAGCTTAAGGCAAACCTTTCCATAAGAAAAATGCCTTGGTCAGCTCAAAGTATGAGAAAAGTGAAGTTCAGGTGGAACCAGGTGTCATTATAGCAACACAGAATTATAAGAGAAAACCTCTTTTTAAATTTGTATCAAGAAGGGGAAAGAAGAGAACAGCTTGTTTCCTCCTGCCTCGGAAGTGACAGATAACAACTGTCTGACACTTGCACCCCGTCTCCTCCCTTTGGAGACCCCTGGCCTTCCTTGCGGTTACCCTCTCAGTTTCATTCATTGAGTGTTTTCTGCCTTGTGAAACATTGGGCATAGCAGTATGTGTTTATTTAGGGGCATTTCATCCAATTTCATGTAAATGCGTATGTGAATTAGAAAGTTTGACATGCTGTTGCTTTGTATACCGATTGGGAAATGTGAGCCTCCAGGTTTAATTTAGTATTTCATGTTCATTTTAGGGGTACAAAGAAAAATAATATGACTGCTAAGATCAGCTTTCGTATTTTTTGCCAAATATGAATTGAGATCACATCGATCGGAGATGAGTCTGTGCATGAAAGCCCTAATAACTAAAGTTAATTGACTTCACTACCATGGGATGTTTTCCTATCTATTGAGGATTTACTTCATGTATTTCGATTTTAACTTTCTGTCTTACAGCCTTGTTTGTAGATCAAAGCTATTTGAAATTGTCATCTGGTTTTCAATGGCTTGTGAGGTTATTCATGAGTGGTTTATGAAACCGAATGGAGTGTACGTAGCCATACTTTGTTGTCATTCTATGAATTTGAAGAATGTCTGAAGCATGTCTGCAGTTATGCCTTAAAGATTCACACAATTGATGTCCAATATTAAACTCAATAGACTTGTTTTCAATGTGTAGTTTCCTATGCCTACGTCTCTCCTTATGGATTTGGGTAGAACTTGTATTGGAACACTGAAAAATCTCTGATATCAACCGTGCTGACCTTCTTTCTGGTGGTCATCATTAAGATTTTCATGCTCACTGTCACTTTGTGCAATGATATGGATCCTAGTGGAAACAGGTGCTGTTCATCCTACTTTTGTGAAGATTGAACTCATCGTAGAAAGTGGAATGTGTTGAAATATTTATGGTATAAATATATCTTGTGTATATAATTACCCAGATTACTGCTGCGTATTTGACTGCTAAGTTATGAAATGTATGAGATAGATGTGATCCATCAATGGCGATTGGATACGTGGTGGAGAGGTATTTTGGTGATGCAAGAGATTTAAATGATGTGATCACAGTATGTATACTCCTTTTCTGTGGATAATGGATCTTGGATCCATGTTTGAAACATTACGACCTTGTCTTTTGTTATGCATGGGAAGTGTCAAAAACGAAGATGAGGCGGGTACGTGCTTCAAGGGTAAGTATAGGGTTGAGGGCGTGACTATGATGTGGGTTAGGTTTAGGATGTGGATAGGGTGTCGGGTTAGGGTGGGGTGAAGGTTAGAGTTTGGGGAATAGCCCCCACCATGTTAGGGTGAGGGTGAGGGTGAGGGCAACGTTTCAGGGTGAGGGTGAGGGCCTCATCGCTGGTAAAGGATTGTCCTCCAAATATGCCCTTCCTTTCCCTCGAACTGAGCTCTCACTGCTGGAGCCCTTGGCAGTGTGGAACACACCAGCCCCTAAAACGTCCGCAAGGACGCCTGGGGCCTAGGTGCAAAGGCAAGGCAGGAGCGGAGCTGAGGCCAGGAAGGCGCCAGTGGCGTTTCCCAGCCGCGCGCAGCCTGCTCCTTCCTGGGCACTACGATTAGCGGCCAGGCAAACCTGGGCAAGGCTCGCCCAGAGCGAAGCAGCCTCGCGCCAGGAACTATGCCAGATCGGGCCTCTGAGCAGAGCTGAAGCTCTGCCTTACTGGAGACGCACTAGGCTCCCCCCAACCAGGGCTGGCAGCTGCAGGCAATTGGGCTGCCTCATCTTCCCCCAAGGAGGCTCGCTTCCGTGCATGCTGTGCACTCGCCTTCCAGGCGGTGCCGCCCCTCGCCTCCTGCAGGTCTTGGCTCAGGGGCTACTTCCCACGAGCTGGGACTGTGGGCAGGATCCCAGACACGCAGGGGCAGGCCCCAACCACCTGCACACATCTCTGCTGGGGAGGAGAGTGCTAGGGAACCTAGGTCTGTCAGGCACCTGCTGGGCGCCCACGGAGTGTGTCTCCGGGTCTGGGGGCTGCAAACGCCAGCCAGGGTCCCTGGCTGCCTGGTGCTCTCCGTGTGGCGCTGAGTCTGGGCAGTCAAGATACAGCTGAAGGAGCTCTGCAGTTGCCCTTCCCTTCCCTCTGACAGAGATCTCATTGCTGGAGCCCTTCTGAGTCTGGAACCCACCGGCCCCTAACCCCTCCACAACGACGCCTGGGGCCTAGGTGCAAAGTAAAGGCAGGAGGGGAGCTGAGGCCGGGAAGGCGCCAGTGGTGTCTCCAAGCCTCGCGCAGCCTGCTCCTTCCTGGGAAGGAAGCCTAGCCGCGAGGCAAGTCTGGCCAAAGCTCGCCCAGGGCAGAGCAGCCTCGCGCCAGGACCTCTGCCAGATCGGGCCTCTGAGCACAGCTGGAGCTCTGCCGTACTGGAGGCGCACTCGGTTCCGTCCAAGCAGGGCTTGCAGCCACACGCGGCTGGGCTGCCTAGTCTTCCCCCGAGGAGGCTCGCCTCCCCGCTTGCTGTGCACTCGCTTCCAGCCGGGGACGCCCCGCGCCTCCTGCAGGTCTTGGCTCAGGGGCTGCTTCCTCGGAGCTGGGACTGTGGGCGGGATCCCAGACACGCAGGGGCAGGCCCCAGCCACTGGCACACGTCTCTGCTGGGGAGGAGAGCTCTAGGGAACCTACGTCTGTAAGGCCCCTGCTGGGCGCCCACAGAGTCAGCCTCTGGGAGTGCGGAGCCGCAGACCCCAGCCAGGGGCCCTGGGAGCCTGGTGCTCTCCGTGCAGCGCTGAGTCTGGGCGGCCAAGCAACCGCTGGAGGAGCCCTGCACTTGCCCTTCCCTTTCCTCTGACAGAGCTGGTACTGCTGGAGCCCTTGGCTGTGTGGCACTTACTAGCCCCTCACCGCGACTCCAAACCCCGAAGTCGACCCTGACCTCAAAACCCTATATCCCGAACCCGTAAACTAAACGCCGAGCTCCAATCCCCAAACCGTGAACCTGAACCGTGATACCATAACCCTAACCCAACCCCAAACCCCAACACCGACCCTTAAAGCCCAAACCCAAACTTCAATCTCCAAACCCAAATCCCAAACCACAAACCTCTAACCCCTAAGCCGAATCCCAACCGCCAAACCCCTAAGCTGAACCTTGAACCCCTAATCGGAACCCCAAACCCCAAACTAGAACCACGAACCCCTAACCCCAAACCCTGAACGCCAAACCCCAAACACGAACCCTGAATCCGAATCCGAACCCTAAGAAGAGAGGGGATTCCCCGAACCCGAACTCTGATCCTGAACCCTAACAAGTTGGGGGGATGCCGGAACCCTAAACCTAACCCTCACAATAAAACTCTCAAATAAAAATAAACTTTTCTGGTCTAAGCCCTGCCTCTTGCGGTCCCCCGCCCCCTAAAAGCGAAAGGGTTAAATGGGGGACTTGAACTCCTGACTTACAGGCCACAATCTGCCTGCTCACCAGCCCACCTAACCACTACGCTACAGAGGCTTGCTCTTGCTGACAGGGCTCCCGGCCCCTCTTCAAGCCTCTGCCCGCCAGGGTCTGGTTCTGTAGAATATCATGGCTGTCCTAGGTCATCTTTGCTTTCTGTAGTCATAGTTTTATCCCAAAATCATAGACAGATCAGCTGAGAAAAAGCTTGGATTGGCTCGGTGGGGTGGATTTGCTTGTCCTGTGTTTCACCTGGAGGCAGTCGCGGTCCCGCCGGCCCGTCCTGGAAGGGGGCGTGGGGGCGGGGCGAACCTGGGCGGCTGGTCAGGAGCGCGGCTCACGTGAGCGGGTCTGGGGCGGGATGACCATGGCGGCGCGTCGGGGCCAGGGGTTCCTGGTTGTGCTCTCAGGGCTCGCCATCGCAGCTGGGAATGCTCGTTTCGTGGGCTCCTGGGTCCCCGTCGATCGGCAGCCAGCGAGCAGAGCGGAGGGCTGTGGACCACAGGTAAGGGAACTCGGACTCGGCGGAGCAGGGAACCATGTATTCTGCCCTCTTTGTTTGCAGTCTCGGAGCCGACTAACATGCCGGTCGCAGAAAAGCCTCGCCTTTGAGGCCAACGGTTTTACCGCTTTACCCCTTTGCATAAAGCTTAGACCCGCGCGGTTTTCCCAAGCAGCCTATGTCTTGCTTCCTACACGCCTGGAGAGGATACCAGGCAGGAAGGCCAGGGGTCTCCAGACAGAGAAGATAGACTGCAAGTGTCAGACGTTTTTTTCTCTCTCTTAAGAGGCAGGAGGAGACAAAAGAGTGTTGCATTTTTTTTTCTCCATCTTGATACAAATTTAAAAAGAGGTTTCTCTGAAAATTCTGTGTTGCCATGACAACTCCTGGCTCCACCTGAATGTCACTTTTCTCAAACCTTGAACTAAGCAATGCCTTTTTCTTATGGAAACGTTTGTCTTAAGGTATGTTAATGTACTAGGTATTCACCCAAGGCTCTGTCTTCAGGTCAGTTCCCCCTAAAGCCTCAGAAACGACTTGACAAACCAGCATGTTTTACTCATACCTTGTTCTCTTAATCTATGTGAATGAAACTATATGTGTGCTTGGAAATCTGCCTTTCTTCAAGATTCATGTCCATCATTTTATGGCCTGGGATGACTCATCTGCTGCCAGTGTTATCTCAATGCATGCTGTGGGTGAGGGGCCTGGTGCCATTCTCTGAGACATTGTCTTTCTTTCATTAGCAGACTGCTAGTGGCTGTATAACATCTGGCTAAAGACTAGCAGGGGGTCCTCTTTCTTCCCCCTTTTAATGTCTACGTCAGCAGCTCTCTCGATCTCTTTTATACTTTAATAAAACTTTATAACAGAAAACCTCTGAGCCATCAAGCTTCCTCACTTGCCCTGGATGGAATTCTCCTCTGGAGGCCAAGAATGCTGGCATCTTTTGTGGTTTAGTAACCACCTTTCAGCCTTTTGTAATTCATATTGAATCTTCATTTCAGATTGAAGATGCATTCCACGGTATTGCCAACTGAAGTCTTCTCATCGCTATGGAGTATCTGTCCATGTCTTTAGGGTATTTTTCAGCAATCATGTATCATTTCCAGTGTGCCAGTCTTGTCATCCTCATTCCGTCCATAGCAAAGTCCTTTATTAATGCTGACATGATTGAAAGGGAATTGTTTGTTTAAATTCCTTTTCAGATTGTTATTTTGCTGGTGTATACAGATAACACTGTGTCATCATTCATTTGTATCAGTTTGGACAGCTTGTTAGTTGTCTTTAGTTTCTTTAATTTCTCATAATTTAAGATGACCCTGGCTCATATATTTACAGTCTCACCCCTAGTCTCAGTCATTTCTTCAAAGAACTGTCCTTTTTTTTTTTTTAAACATTACATTATTTTTGACTGTGCTGGGTCTTTATTGCTGGTTTGTCTAGTTGTAGTGAGCAGAGGCTACCCCCTAGTTAGTTGCTGTGCCATGGCTTCTCATTGCAGTGCTTTCTCTGTTTGCAGAACTTGGGCTCTGGAGCATGCAAACTTCAAGAGTTGTTCAAGGGCTTCGTTGCCCCTGGGCGTGTGGAATCTTCTACACAGGAATTGAACCCGTGTTCCCTGCATCGGTAGGCAGATTCTTTACCACCGGGCCATCGGAGATGTTTTCTGTTCCCTTTTATTAGAGAATGATATTTAAAACATACATGTAGGAGCTCAATATGCTCAGCTGACAATACATGGATATATATATACATGTATTCCAGCTCGCCTTTGAACTTATTCAGTTAAAGGTAATTTGTGATGATGTCTCCAACCCGATCCGCCACGACATGGGCAGTGTAACGTGTCCTTTTGTTTATCTGTAACTTTGCATTCCAATGGTAAGAAACCTGGCTTCCACCGCTTGTAATACCCAGAATTCAGTGCTTGTCCAACGTGGTTACTGAAAAAAAACTGTCAGATTGTCTTTCAAAGGGGGCTCTGCGTGCATGGCACCAGTATCTTGAAGATGTTTTTGTATGATAGTTTACTATCAGTATACCCTCAGTGGCCAGGTGTCTATTTCAGTCACTACCAGTTATGAATGGGCCCGTTTGCTCTAGTGTTCTTGGACAATTCGAGTACAGTTTCTTTGTCAGATATGCATTTTTTTAGGAAAACAGTTTTATTTATTGTTGGCTGTGTTGCATCTTTGTGTGAGGGCTTTTCTCTAGTTTTGGTGAGCATGGGCCATAACTAGTGGTTTGCAGGCTTCTCACTGCAGTGTCTCCTCTTGTTGAGGGGCACCGGCTCACGGGCTTCAGTGGCTGCAGCATGTGAACTCGGCATCGTGGCTTCCAGGATGTAGAGCACAGGCTGGGCAGTTGTGGCACACGGGCTCCAGAGGATGTGGAATCTTCCCATCCTAGGGATCGCACATGCATCTCCAGCACTGGCAGGTGGATTCTTTACTATGGAACCACCAGGGCATATTCTAGATTCTCGTTTTCCACACATGTATCTAGTGAAAGAGGCCAGGATCAAGAGGCATGGCAGCTGGGAATCCTCAGCCACAGCTCTGGTGTGCTATCCAAAGCTCTGGGGCCTTTGGTGAGCAGCTCAGCTTCCCTGGGACTGTTTCCTGCCGTCAGAAATGCCCTGCTTTTGGACTGTAGCCCACCAAGCTCCTCTGTCCCTGGGATTTGTGAGACCAGAGTACTGCAGGTGGTGCCATTTCCTTCTCTGCTGCTGCTGCTGCGTCGCTTCAGTCGTGCCTGACTCTGCGCGACCCCAGAGACAGCAGCCTACCAGGCTCCTCTGTCCCTGGGATTCTCCAGGCAAGAACCCTGGAGCGGGTTGCCATGTCCTTCTCCAGTGCAGGAAAGTGAAAAGTGAAAGTGAAGTCACTCAGTGAAGTCGTGTCCGACTCTTAGTGACCCCGGGGTTGCAGCCTACCAGGCTCCTGTATCCGTGGGATTCTCCAGGCAATGGTACTGGAGCGGGCTGCCATTGCCTTCTCTGATTTCCTTCTCTGCAAGATAGCGTTTTGAAGATATTTTCTCCTGGATATTGCTTTTGATGAAGGAAGGGGGATCCCTTCCAGGGCTTGAGAGTGAGTTCTTGTCTGACACTGGGCAATGAGTTGTCTGAGGAGAGGAGTGCTGTCCAAGCGAGAGGCTTTCTTGGGAAGGGCTGCCGGGGTGGAGGGCAGGAGGGTGAGGGAAACGGAGAGAACCACTCTGTCACGTGGCTCACAGTCTCAGGTTTTATGCTCATCGGGTTCATTTCTGGTTTGTCTCTTGCCAGGCACTCTGAACTGGGATCCTTCTTGGGGGCACACGCATCATTCAGCTGAGATGGATTCCAGCGAAGTGGATCCTGGGAGGTTGGTAGGACCTCTGAACTGGAGCCTCCCATCTCCTGACCTCTCCAGAATTCTGGTTGGTGGTAGCTTGTTCGTTCCTTGTTCCTTCCCAGGACCTCCTGTTGTAAGATGACTCCTGCAAGTGTTTTCTTTTCTCTGTCGCCTGGCCAGGGTGGGTGGTCTGTGGTTCATTTAACCGTTTGTTTTTGGTTCTCTCGAGTAAGGTCCTCCACAGGGTAAATGTATGAAATGATAAAAGGCAATGTTTTAAATAATTTATATTCATAATTTGGTAAGTTGGCTTTTTTTGTGTATGTTAGACCTGATCCCCAGACCAAAGGTCATGTAGAACTTTTGTAGTTTTCTAAAATTTCTATAGTTTTTTAAATGGAATTACCTTGTTGCAAAGTTTGTGTTTATGTTCATATTTTTTTAAACAGTTATTTCTTTTTAGTTCATTGATCCTTGCTTTACAATATTGGTTGGATGTGTCATACATCCACATGAATTAACCATAGGTGTACCTATGTCCTCTTGCTCTTGAATCTCCCTCCCACCTCGCACCCATTCCCACCTCTCTAGGTTACTCCTGAGCCCCACTTTGAGTTCCCTGAATCATACAGCAAATTCCCATTGGTTGTCTATTTACAAATGTTGGTGTACCTGCATCCATGCTGCTCTCTCCATTCAGCTCACCCTCTCCCTCTTGTTCCCCACCCTCGTCTGTAAGTCTGTTCCCTATGTCTGCACCTCCATTGCTGCTCTGTGAACAGACTCGTCAGTACCATCCTTCTAGATTCCATGTTTTTCTCTCTTTGACTGACTTCCCTCCCCTTTATTAGAACAGACTCAAATGTGTTCCTTTTTATGGCTGCATTCCATACAGGCTCTGATTGTTCCTTAGCCATGTTTTGCGGAGAGTCATGGGGCTATTCTGCTCCATTTCAGTTTGGGCTTCCAGTCTGAGTGCTCGCAGCAGAGCTGCTTCTGGGTGAGCCCTCTGAGGTCTGTGAGCGCCGGGCTGCCCGCTCTTCTCTTGTGGCCCGCAGGGGGCGCCAAACCCCCCTCTGACCCGCGGGCGCAGGACGCTTTGCCTTTAGACTCTGCTCCGTGAGCAGCTGGCGGGAGCTTTGTCTCCTCAGGACCATCAGGGCTCAGGCTTCTGGATAACAGGGCTGCATCCAGGCTGAGAGGAGCATGGTTGCCTCAGTGCCCACCAGCAGGGAGGCGCTGCCAGAGCGAAAAATGAGGACCGAGTAGACGTTTCCTGTGTCCAGCTGAGGGCTGACTGGAGGTCCATCTCAGAGGACTCAGGGGGAAAGAGCTCCGTGTGCAAAACGGTGGGTTTTTAGTTAGACTTGCGTTAGATGATGTAGAGGATGAACACTGATGTTCTTCCGTGTAGGTGGCCGTTTTCCTGTCACTGTTTCTTGAGAAGACTGTCCTTTCCTTTTCGCTCGTTCCTGGTTTGATTTTCAGGAATTGACCATGTACACGTGGGTTCGTTTCTGGGCTCTCTCTTCTCTTCCTGGAGTCCATGTGTCTGTGTTCCTGCTAGTTCCTCACTGTGGTGGTCACTCCAGGTCCGTGATGTAGTTTGAAGAGGGATAGGAAGATGCCTCCAGCTGTGTTCCTCTTTCTCAGAGTCTTTTTGGCCGTTTAAGGTCCTGTTCAACATTAGCAGGCTAATATTAGGACTATTTCTATTTCTGTGAAAAATGCCATTGAATATTATTTTGTGATTGCAGTCAGTGTATTTGTTGATGACTTTGGTTGGAATGGACCTTTTAATTCCTCACTGTTCCAGTGCATGAGCATGGAATAGTTTTCTGTGTATTTGTGTTTTCTTTGGTTTCTTTATCAGTGCTTTCTAGTTTTCTGACTACTGGTCTTTCATGTTCTTGATTAAGTTTGTTGCTAGATGTTTTATTTAAGTGGGATTTTCTTAATTTTTTTTTTCTGATTGTTATTAGTGTATAGAAATGCAAGTGATTTTTGGACTGTAAATGGTAGTATTTTATAGGATTGTAAATTGATCCGAAATGATTCAGCTTTACTGAATGTAGTCTAACAACTTTTTGTGAAGTTATGTGGAACATTTTATCTGTCAAATCTGTTTCTCCTGCAGTAGGTCATCCAGAGGACCCAAGACATGGTGGTTACTAATAGACTTCCCACAGTACTTCTTCATTCCACGTGGACTCCTTCAAGGGCAGTGAGCATCGCAGCTTCCCTTGAACTTCGTCTGGGTAAGTCTTGGCCTGTGTAAGAAAGTTTCCTGCCTGTCTACTCTAAATGTCTTTTGTGGTATTGGCATGGTTGTTTTGAAACCTAGTATACTTTCCAGTCATTTAAAATGTACAGAAAATGCCTAGCAATGGGAACAAGTGCTAGCATTTGCCACATCATCTAAAATACTCTCTGTCTTTTATCCAAAATGGGTACCTTCTGCAGAACCAGCACATAATCTCCAAAATCAGGAAATCATATGGTATCTACATTATAATGTAATCCACAGCCCCGCTTCCACTTTTAGCAATTGTTCAAGTGTATGAATATATCTTTTGTTTCCATCTTCATCCTTTTTCCTTTATTTAGAGTGTTACTGAGATTTTCGGTTATTTGGACAAACTTGATGGATTGAAAGCAGACATGGTGAACAAGGGTTCTGGGTGGCCTTTTCTTTGTGGATTTTTTTTTTCACTGAAGATGGCTTTAATATTTCTTCATGTTGTAACATGTATGAATCCTGCATTCTTTCTCCCCCCATAGTAATTAAATAATATGCCATTTACCATTGAGATATTTGTAAGCATACAGTGTTGTAGCAGACAACCTTTTCTTGTTTTGCAAACCAGTTTATTAATGTGCACCTTGTGCGTGCTTTGGAGAAACTCAGGAAACTGAGTCAGTGACTGAAATGGCCCAAGATATCACCTTAGATTCCATCTTCATCTAAAAACAAAACAGGCACTTCCTGGTGGTCCAGTGGCTGAGACTGGACACTCCCAAAGAAGGAGGCCCGGGTTCATTCCCTGCTCCAAGAAGTAGATCTCCCATGCCACAATGGAGAATTTGCATGCTGTAGCTAAATATCTGGCTTGCCTCAAGGAAGGTTGACCTGGCGCAGCCAAATTAAAAAAGAAACAAATATTTTAAAAATACAACCAAAGGAAAGGAAGGGTATGGTTGTTGTGCAGATTTACGGCTTAGCTTTCCCTATGGATAGAAAAGAAAAAAGAGTTTCAGAAGACTGTGTCTCATCCTTCTATCTGGCATATAGAGAGGATTCCTTTGAAATGAGATTTCTGTGGTAAATGTGACTCACAGAAGAGTTGTCTTGAACTTGGGTTTCAGAGATGATCATGTGTCCTCTAAAAAAATAAAAGTTAATTGGGTCCAACTAATTCTCATGCTGAGGTGGTATATTTTGTGGTAGCACTTGCTCCCCTTCACTTTGGATGTATCCCCATTTGTTTACACTGTCATCTACTGAAGACATCCTGATCTTTGAAAGTGTTTAGTTATTACAAGTAGAGCTGTTGTATATAATCATGCGATATGTTTTGTCTGGACGTTTGCAAAGCTGTTTAGTAAGTGCTAGACATGTAGTATTCAGGTCAGAGGTGAGCCTTGCTTAGCTGTGGAAAAATCCAGCTATGTTTCTCTGTGGCATGCGGGATCTTCTGGGGTAAGGGATCGAACTAGAGTGTCTTGCAGCCACCGGAGAAGCTGTGCCCTACCCCCTTTTTTTGAGTTTACTGGATCTAATAGGTGTGCAGTGCTACCTCCCTGTTATTTTAGTTTGTCATTTCCTCGTGATATGTGATTTTGAGTCTTTTTGATAGGCTTATTTACTATCTTGATATTTTTGTAGGCCAGGTGTTTAGGTGTATACATTGTTTACGAGATTGTTCTAGGTTTTTTGGTATATTTAGAGTACAATCCTTTATCAGATATGTATTTTATAGATATATTTTCCTGTGGCTTGTGTTTAAGTTTGTGAATAAGGTTTTTCACGGTTTAAATTTCTAATTGTTTAAAGTTGATGTGATATATGTTTTATATCCTTTTTTGGATAGACTTTACTGTGTTGTTGCTGTTGTTACATTTTAAAAGCAGAAGTGAGGTACTATAGATACAGTTTCAAGCTAAGCTGAGGTACCATAGATACAGTTTTGCCTTTTGTCTGTTGAGAAGTTTGAGTGAGTTTGGTGTACACTGTAACATTACGTCTACGTTCATTTGACTGGATATAGCTTCCAATTATTTGCCTAATTGGTTTTGGAGATATCACAGGAAGTCAGTTTTTCCAAGGGAAACTGAGGTGCATGAAACATGAACTCTCTTCGATCGGTCGGAATCACTTTCTGCTATTTCTGACGGATTTGACTCGTTTGGATATCTCATATGAGTGGAATCACAGAACGTTTGTCTTTTTCTTGGTCTGGTTTATTTCACTGAATCTAATGACCATAAGGTTTGTCCACATTGTCGCATTGTCAGAATTACTGACTTTGAAGGGCCGAATCAGATTCCATTGTGGGTATACCACAGTTTGTTTATGGAATTGGCTGCCATGGACACTTAGATTACTTCTGTTTGTTTGCCAGTGTGAATCATGCTGTTGTCAGTATGACTGAAGAAGTATCCATTTTTTCAGCCCCCTTTCTCAATCCTTTTGGGTACATAGCATGAATTGGAATCGAACTATGTATTTATTCCATGTGTTCCTTTTGGAGTCATTTCTGTAATGTCTTGCAGAGTGGCAGCACCATTTCATGTACTTTTTTGTATGGTGGAATACCGTTCAAGCTTCTGAATATACCTTGTGTGGCATATTCAGTCTCCCACCAACGGACACTTGAATGAGTTCTACCTTTGAGCTATTGTGAATGTCACTGTGAATATCTGTGTACCAGTTTTTGTTTGAATTATGAACAAATACATTCCTATATGTAAAAGAAGCCACAAGGACCTACTGTACAGTTTAGGAAACTATTAAATATCTTTTGATAATGTATCATGGAAGAGAATCTCAAAAGGAATATATGAAAAGCACATAGTAAGCATGATATTTATTGTGCCAACACTATGAGTTATCATAGCACCACTCAACGTGTATTTATACATGTCACTAAAATATCCACATCTGTAAGGATGTTATAAAAAATTATATAAAAAATCAAGAATTCAAACAGAGAATAAATAAACTTCCTGCCATTGCTCCTCCTCCTTTATACACTAATACTACCTGTAACGCTCATCGTATAAGTGCTGGACTAGCAGTTGACATTCTTGTAAACCGAGAGATTGTGAAGGTGTAAGGAAATGTAACTCATTGAATTCCTTAATGAAGGATTGTAGAACTCTATGTCCATGAAGCGAATGAAATTCCGTTTTATTGAGCCACATTCTTACTAGAGTGATGAGCTTCCACCCCACCCAACGTTAGTTCACAATGAAACCCTGCCGTCCTCTGGCCTCAATGTCTGCTTCCTGCTACCGAGAAAGAAAAGATGAGGAAGTCCTGACCAAACCGATGCTATTTTTCTTTTTCTGCTTTGTATTTTATAGCAGGGCTTGGCAAAAAGAGGGCCCAACCTGTTTTCAGAGTTCCATCCCGAGGGTTCCTCCAGCATGTTCCCTGTGTTGACAAACTGCTGATTATTTTCAACAAAGGACAATGATCTGCACTTCACTATCTGTTGCTTGAGCTGGAATAGCAGGCGTCCCTTGAAGTGCAGTCCTTCATGCTGAAGTAGGCATCCCTGAAGCAATAGTGTAAGAGGAACACATTTATCATGTAGACATCGCATCCCATGCATTTGTAGTAATTTTTCAGTTATACCCATCATCATCGGAGGAACTGACTTGTCCGAGTAATAACGAGAGTACCCCGTATAACAGTTCCTTGACTTACGAGTACTTCCTATGAGTACCCTTTTGAGTACTTCTTCCAATGTTGTTTCTCCTACTTTGGTCATGAACAGTAGAAGCTGATGGCAGTGGTCCTTGAAATGTATGTCGATTCCCAGGTGGCGCAGTTGATAAATAAATAATCTGCCTACCAGTGCAGGAGGTGGAAGTGATGTGGGTTTGATCCCTGTTTCAGGAAGGTAACAATTCATACACATGTTTTATGTGAACAAGTTTGATACTCAGGAGTTTTTTTCCTCTGTATACAGAAAAACAAATGCTGTTCAAGGACACTGAAAGAACCCTGATTTCGAAAATCAGATTTGTATTGTGAGCAATGCTTAGATATCCATGAGTCAAAGCATAGTATTATGCCTATCATCCTTGTATTTCCCTCAGTTAAATATGTTGAGGAAAACTCTTCATTCATGGTCTAGATTCACGAAGAAGCTAAATAGCATTCATCCTTTACGTTGACAACTGTGAATTTAAATCTCCTGTGAATCCTATGTGACAACCACACATACCAACATGAGTTATTAGTATTATATCAATATTTTTAGTCCTATTGTATGTCAAATAAAAAAATCACTGTATAATTGTACATGAAGTCAAAACATAAAATCAGTGCAAATACAAAATGTTCCATCCTTTGAGAAAGGGAGAAAAACATCTCTGTGCTTAGCCTATTGCATTTTTATGTATTAGATCCTTAAGTAGTTTATTCACCACACCCTATGAATGATTCACAGATCTTCAGAGAAGAAAGGATCATTTCTCTTTAACAATGAGTAGTTCAACTCTTCTCAAATCAAAGTCATAAGTGAGTCTAATTTTGTGTGAGACCACGAAAACTCAGTGTTTTCATTATGCTTGTGCTTATGATGGGAGGAGGTCTGAGAAGGCACTTCTGAAGGTTTATTCATACCAGTCGTTCTCATATGTATCGAGTCTTTAAAGGTCGAATCACCGAGGTGTTGCTTCTACACTTGGACTAGGCTGAGTAGCAACATTCCCTTTCTCCCTAAGTGCAGTAGACGTGTTCCCAACCTGTCTGTCTTCTGTCCTCTGGAGTATGTATTGCTTGAGCTCACCACAGCCTAGTAGATGGAAATCGTCAGGATATTCTGGAAACCCTTTTTATTTCAGTCTGTTCAGGAGGTTACCACTGCTGCAAACCTCTGGATTTTACCATGCACTTTTAACAACCTGAGATGAAGGATCCAAGTCAACAGTCATGACAGCCACGGGCTTCCATGGCCTATCCATGATTGTTGGCTTTGCTTTCATAATCATCCTGTTTCTTATACCAACTAAACTGTCAGTGTATTTTTTTATTACCATTCTATCTGTGATGGGTTTTGGATCTATTATAGATTTTCCTATATATCTTCACTTATCGGTGAGGGTCTTATGTTAGTAGTAGTTACGACAACTGACTTCCAGTCAGTTAGCTGTGGCAGAATAGAAAAAAGAATGACCCAGTGTATATTATTAATATTATGTATCAATATATTATTCGTTTTATTGTTTGCAGTCATCCACTTCCAAGTTTCTGAAATAAACTGTCAGAAAAATCACATCCTTTTGAATGTCCGTTTGACTGAGTAGGAGCACGGAAATGTTATTCCATAAAATTGTTTACAGTTTCCATTCCGTTCCTCCTGTTTGATGTAGATATTGGCCTTTTGTTCTATCACTAGCTTTGCAAGTAAAAGAAAATTAATTAGAGCCCGTATGGTAATTTTACTGTTAGCAATAAGTTTAGCATAAAATGAACACAGAAGAGGTTACAGTAGACCAAATATGAAAGTCAGTTTAAAAGAAAACGTCGTGTTGAATGTTTACAGTAGGAATATAGTTATGAAGTTCCTTTATTATTATTCTATCCTTTCCGTCTCTTTTGCAGGGGTGTGAATGTAATAGTATCATTATTCTTGAGAGCAACTCTACTAAGTCTTCACGCTCATGTCACTCAAGGTTTTTTAATAGCTATTATGTTAGTCGTGTTTGTAGTTTGTGAAGTCACATAAGTTGCATTCATTCAAGCAATAGTATCAAACAGCTATGGCATCAATTATAGATGTGACTCGATAGCGAATGTGAATCCATTTCACTGTGACAAGTTATTATTGTAGATATTCTATTCATGCCAGTAACAAAGCTGTGCAGAAATCATACAATGTTTATTAAGAAAATAAGATTTACTAATTTGTTGTATTATTCTATTTCTTTTAAACAGATTGAATGACAACAGGCTCAACTTTTCATTCACTTGTATGACTATGAGCAGTTTGACCAAGTTGAAGAAGAGTTAGAGCTCTGATCCCAAGAGTCCATGTAGAAGCTCCCCCTGAGAAATGTATCGTTTTTGCACCAATGCTACTGAAATGTGTGAATGTGGCATACCACGCATCCCAATAAGTGTAAACTGCTTCACATGCTACTTACTTGAAACGACCAGTACTCATGACATTCCATTCATCTGAGGACTAAATATAGCCAACTTAGGCTGTGTTTGCCAAATAGACTTTGAAGCATTCTTCACACAGTCCTTCATCGATGCCAGTTTTCAGATCGAAGAAACCCTTGCTCCGTGAAGTTTGTGAACACATATACTCATGTTTTGTTTGAGATTTTAAAGTCATTCTTCAGTTTTGTTGGAGGAATGTTTCTGTATATGCCCAGTGGGGCTTCCCCGGTGGTTCTAGTGGTAAAGAACATGCGGAACATACCCATGCAGGAGACATAGGAGATATGGATTCGATCCCTGGGGCAGGAAGATCTCCTGAGGGAGAGCATGGCAACCCACTCCAGTATCCTTGCCTAGAGAATCTCATGGAGAGAGGAGCCTGGTGGGGCCTAGTCCATATGATCCCAAAGAGTTGGACACAATGTAAGTGACTTAGCACAGCACATGCTTCATTGTCATAGCTAATATAATGGAGATGACATAAAAAGAAGCACCAGTGGGCGAAAGTCAATATCCATCACTTTTCAACTTTGGAATGTATTGTGATATTTTAGGTCCATATTTGTATGACTTGATAGTTGGCGAATCGATGCATATGAAGGCCTGATTGTGTTATATGTATGTTGAGGGAAGATATATTTTTATGTGGTTTGACATATGGGTCCCATTTCATTCGTAGACATCTGCATACTCATCACTTATCATCATTTTTTTTTTGAAAAGACCATTGCTTTTAAAGGTTGTTGTCTAACCAGGAAAGATGCTTGAATTCTTGGGCTCCTTAGAGGAAGAATTCAACCCGGGGCCAGAGATGAGGCTTGATCACTCAGAGCTTTTGTGTCGCAACGTTTTATGAAAGTATAAAAGAGAGAAAGCTTCTGACATAGACATCAGAAGGGGGCAGAAAGAGTGCCCCCCTACTCATCTTTAGCTGGATGTTATCTAGCTACTAGCAGTCTACTCATTAGAGAAAGGAATGGCAGCAGACCCCTCACCCACAAGATATATGGAGATGACCGTGGCACCAGGTCAGTCATCCTGGGCCATAAAATGATTGATATGAGCAAATAGATAGCTTCATTCACATAGATCAGGAGAACCATGTATGAGTAAAGCTAATTGGTTTGTCAAGTCAGTTCTGAGCCTTTAGGCAGAACCTCCTTGAAGATAGAGTCTAGGGTAAATACATAGTACATTCACATAGCTTAAGGCAAACCTTTCCATAAGAAAAATGCCTTGGAAAAAAAAAAAAAAAAAGAAAAATGCCTTGGTCAGCTCAAAGTATGAGAAAAGTGAAGTTCAGGTGGACCCAGGTGTCATTATAGCAACACAGAATTGTAAGAGAAAACTTCTTTTTAAATTTGTATCGAGAAGGGGAAGAAAGAACAGCCTGTTTCCTCCTGCTTCGGAAGTGACAGATAACAACTGTCTGACACTTGCACCCCGTTTCCTCCCTTTGGAGACCCCTGGCCTTCCTTGCGGTTACCCTCTCAGTTTCATTCATTGAGTGTTTTCTGCCTTGTGAAACATTGGGCATAGAAGTATGTGTTAATTTAGGGGTATTTCATCCAATTTCATGTAAATGCATATGTGAATTAGAAAGTTTGACATGCCGTTGCTTTGTATACCGATTGGGAAATGTGAGTCTCCAAGTTTAATTTAGTTTTTCATGTTCATTTTTCTTTTTAGGGGTACAAAGAAAAATAATATGACTGTTAAGATCAGCTTTCGTATATTTTGCCAAATATGAATTGAGATCACATCGATCGGAGATGAGTCTGTGCATGAAAGCCCTAATAACTAATGTTAATTGACTTCACTACCATGGGATGTTTTCCTATCTATTGAGGATTTACTTCATGTATTTCGATTTTAACTTTCTGTCTTACAGCCTTGTTTGTAGATCAAAGCTATTTGAAATTGTCATCTGGTTTTCAATGGCTTGTGAGGTTATTCATGAGTGGTTTATAAAACCGAATGGATTGTACATAGCCATACTTTGTTGTCATTTTATGAATTTGAAGAATGTCTGAAGCATGTCTACAGTTATGCCTTAAAGATTCACACAATTGATGTCCAATATTTATCTCAATAGACTTGCTTTCAATGTGTAGTTTCCTATGCGTACGTCTCTCCTTATGGATTTGGGTAGAACTTGTATTGGAACACTGAAAAATCTGTGATATCAACCGTGCTGACCTTCTTTCTGGTGGTCATCATTAAGATTTTCACGCTCACTGTCACTTTGTGCAATGATATGGATCCTAGTGGAAACAGGTGCTGTTCATCCTACTTTTGTGAAGATTGAATTCATCGTAGAAAGTGGAAAGTGTTGAAATATTTATGGTATAAATATATCTTGTGTATATAATTACCCAGATTACTGCTGCGTATTTGATTGCTAAGTTATGAAATGTATGAGATAGATGTGATCCATCAATGGCGATTGGATACGTGGTGGAGAGGTATTTTGGTGATGCAAGAGATTTAAATGATGTGATCAGAGTATGTATATTCTTTTTATGTGGATAATGGGTCTTGGATCCATGTTTGAAACATTACGACCTTGTCTTTTGTTATGCATGGGAAGTGTCAAAAATGAAGATGAGGTGGGTACGTGCTTCAAGGGTAAGTATAGGGTTGAGGGCGTGACTATGATGTGGGTTAGGTTTAGGATGTGGATAGGGTGTCGGGTTAGGGTAGGGTGCCGGGGGCCAGCGTGAGGAACTCCGCCCATGGCAAAGGTCATGAGGAAGAAGGCTTGGCATATGCAAAGGCGTGATCAAGCCTCAGGAAACCCCCTGTTCCTGAGCATCTACCCCAAAACCAGACTCTGTTTTATGCTCTCACCTACACCTCTGACTTTACAGGGGGCTCTCCCCAATAACCGTTTCTCTCAGAGAAGGAGTAAACGTGCAGCTCCAAGGCAATACAAATTCTTGGGCGTGACAAGAGTGTTTCAGCTTACGGACTGCTCTGAAGGTTATCTAGCCCACCTGTATAGGTTAGTCCGGCCACATGTGATTTACAGCCTCCCAATCTGAGAGGCACGAGATGTTTTAGACTTACTAAAGGCAAATTATTTTGGGGAGTTAGAAATTATTAGTATAATGGGTTGGTTAGGAATTATTTTGGTGAAGTGTTTTTTCATTTGTTGTGTCAATAATTGCTGCTAATTCCCTGCTCTGGGTGGGACAAGGATGTCTCAGGTCAAACCTCTCTGCTGACAGACTAGCTTGTGTGACAGGATTATCCATACTCCTGCCACATGATTGTTTACTACCTCTTAACCATAAACAGCACAGAGTTTTGGAGAGTCTTAATTAGCATAGGGCTTTTTCTTGTTGAGTCAATGATTGCCGCCAGGCCTCCATATCCTTAGGCACTTGGGAATATATTAATCAATGTATTTGGAATATAGAAAAGGAAATACAGTAGTTTTTGATGTTAGCAATACTAGACTTTTTAGCTAAAGGATTTTCTCTTTTGTAATAGACCACTGGACTTTGCTATAAATCACTGTATCCTTGCTATGTAAGAATGTAACTTTATCATATCTTAAGACTAAATAGATCTTAAGGGGAGCATTGGTGAAAGGATTTTCATTTGTTGGGCTGATGTTTGCTGCTAAATCTCCATGTTCCCTACCCTTCTAATGAATATAACTAACATATAGGAGAAATAAGTATTAACCTTTAAGATGAATCCTGTTAACCTTGGGTTAAGTAAATTCCTTTCTTGATTGTAACTCACTACACCCACACCCTATAGGAATGCAGCTTTATTTGGAGGGTGGTGCCTGGTTTGAGAAAAAACACACTTGGAAAAAATAAGTTTTTTGGTTATCAGAAAGAAAGGATCATAAAATGTCAGCAGGTCTCACTCATGGCCAGAAGATGATGTAATATCCCTAAGACCTTTTTTTATACATTTATGTGAAGCACGTGATTTTGATAAAGGTCAGGACTGCTGACCCCCACGTGACTCTGTATTCATCCCTATGTGTAACAAAAGGTATATAAGCAAACCCAAAAATAAAGAAATCGGATCAGTTTCCGGAAAGACTGATTCCCCCATGTCACTTCTTTCTTGCTCCCATTTTTCTGGCTGAATTCCCATCTGGAGCATGGATGCTATTCCACGTAATCTAAGTTATTCAGCCTCCTTTTCTCCACTAATCTTCCTACTGCATTAACCATTTCTAATCTCTCTATATCTGTGATTAAATATGTATTTTTCTAAAGATGCCGGCTCTGCCCCCAACTTCAAATCACCCTGGATCCACCGGGGCTGGACCCCGGCAGTAGGGTTAAGGTTAGAGTTTGGGGAAGAGCCCCCCAACGTGTTAGGGTGAGGGGTGAGGGTTCAGGCTGAGGGTGTGGGCCTCATATCTGATAAAGGATTGTACTCCAAATATACCCTTCGCTTCCCTCGAACAGAGCTCTCACTGCTGGAGCCCTTGGCAGTGTGAAACACACCAGCCCCTAAAACCTCCACAAGGATGCCTGGGGCCTAGGTGCAAAGGCAAGGCAGGAGCAGAGCTGAGGCCAGGAAGGCGCCAGTGGTGTCTCCGAGCCTCGCGCAGCCTGCTCCTTCCTGGGAACTAACGTTAGCAGCGAGGCAAGTCTGGGCAACGCTCGCCCAGAGCAGAGCACCCTCACGCCAGGAACTCTGCCAGATCGGGCCTCTTAGCAGAGCTGCAGCTCTGCAGTAGTGGAGGCGCACTCGACTCCGCCCAAACTGGGCTTGCAGCTGCACGCGGTTGGGCTGCCTCATTTCCCCCGAGGAGGCTCGTTTCCCCTCATGCTGCGCACTCGGCTTCCAGGCAGGGGCCTCCTGCTTCTCCTACAGGTCTTACCTCAGGGGCTGCTTCCCCTGAGCTGGGGCTGTGGGCGGGAGCCCAGACACGCAGGGGCAGGCCCCAACCACCTGCACACGACTCTGCTGGGGACGAGAGCGCTAGGGAATATACATCTGTCAGGCACCTGTTGGGCGCCCACGGAGTGAGTCTCCGAGTCTGGGGACTGCAGATCCCAGCCAGGGGCCCTGGGTGTATGGTGCTCTCCGTGCGGCACATGTCTGGGCAGCCAAGCAACAACTGAAGGAGCCCAGCAGTTGCCCTTCCATTCCCTCTGACAGAGCTCTTACTGCTCTAGCCCGTGGCAATGTGGAACCCACCGGCCCATAACTCGTCCCCAAGAACGCCAGGGGCCTACCTGCAAAGGCAAGGCAGGATCAGAGCTGAGGCAAGGAAGGCGTCCGTGGGGTATACCAGCCCCGCACAGCCTGCTCCTTCATGGGCAAGAGCCTAGCAGCGAGGCACGTCTCGGCAAGGCTCGCCCAGGGCAGAGCAGCCTCACGCCAGCAACTCTGCCAGATCGGGCCTCTGAGCAGAGCTGGAGCTCTGCCATACTGGAAGCGCACTCTGCTCCGCCAAATCAGTGAATGCAGCCGCACGCATCTGGGCTGCCTCCTCTTCTCCCAAGGAGGCTCGCTTCCGGCATGCTGTGCACTAGGCTTCCAGGCGGGGGCGCCCCGCGCCTCCTACAGGTCTTGGCTGAGGAGCTGCTTCCCTGAGCTGGGGCTGTGGTCGGGAGCCCAGACACGCAGGGGCAGGCCCAAACCACCTGCACAGGTCTCTTCTGGGGAGGAGACCACTAGGGAAATGACGTCTGTCAGGCACCTTCTGGGCACTCACCGAGTCAGCCTCCACGTGTGTGGGGCTGCAGACCCCAGCCAGGGGCCCTGTGAGCCTTGAGCTCTCCGTGCTGTACTGAGTCTGGTCGGTCAAGCAACCGCTGGAGGAGCCCGGCAGTTGCCCTCCCATTACCTCTAATAGAGCCCTCACTGCTGGAGCGCTTGGCAGTGTGCAACCCACCGGCAACTAAGCCCTCCACAGGAAAGCCTGGGGACTAGGTGCAAAGGCAAGGCAGGAGTGGAGCTGAGGCCAGGAAGGCGCCAGTAGCATCTCCCAGTCTCGCGCAGCCTGCTCCTTCCTGGACTGGAAGACTAGCCGCGAGGCAAGTCTGGGCAAGGCTCGCACAGGGCAGAGCAGCCTCACGCCAGCAACTCTGCCAGATCGGGTCTCTGAGCAGAGCTGGAGCTCGGCAGTCCTGGAGGCGCACTCGGCTCCGCCAAAGCAGTGAATGCAGCCGCACACAGCAGGACTGCCTCCTCTTCTCCCGAGGAGGCTCGCTTCCCGCATGCTGTAAACTAGGCTTCCAGGCGACGCTCCCTGCGCCTCCCACAGGTCTTGGCTGAGGAGCTGCTTCCCTGAGCTGGGGCTGTGGACGGGAGCCCAGACACGCAGGGGCAGGCCCCAACCACCTGCACACGTCTCTGCTGGGGAGGAGAGCACTAGGGAAATGACGTCTGTCAGGCACCTTCTGGGCGCTCACCGAGTCAGCCTCCGCGTGTGTGGGGCTGCAGACCCCAGCCAGGGGCCCTGTGAGCCTTGTGCTCTCCGTGCTTTGCTGAGTCTGGGCGGTCAAGCAACCGTAAGAATAGACTTCCAGTTGCCCTCACTTTGCCTCTAATAGAGCCCTCAAGCTGGAGCGCTTGGCAGTGTGCAACCCACTGGCAACTAAGCCCTCCACAAGAACGCCTGGGGACTAGGTGCAAAGGCAAGGCAGGAGTGGAGCTGAGGCCAGGAAGGCGCCAGTAGCATCTCCCAGTGTTGCGCAGCCCGCTCCTTTCTGGACTAGAAGCCTAGCCGCGAGGCAAGTCTGGGCAAGGCTCGCCCAGGACAGAGCAGCCTCACGCCAGCACTCTGCCAGATCGGGCCTCTGAGCAGAGCTGGAGCTCTGCCGTACTGGAGGTGCACTCGGCTCCATCAAAGCAGTGATTGCAGCCGCACGCATTGGGCTGCCTCCTCTTCTCCTAAGGAGGCTCGCATCCCGCATGCTGTGCACTAGGCTTCCAGGCGGGGGCGCCCCGCGCCTCCCACAGGTCTTGGCTGAGGAGCTGCTTCCCTGAGCTGGGGCTGTGGACGGGAGCCCAGACACGCAGGGGCAGGCCCCAACCACCTGCACACGTCTCTGCTGGGGAGGAGAGCACTAGGGAAATGACGTCTGTCAGGCAACTTCTGGGCGCTCACCGAGTCAGCCTCCGCATGTGTGGGGCTGCAGACCCCAGCCAGGGGCCCTGTGAGCCTTGTGCTCTCCGTGCTGTGCTGAGTCTGGGCGGTCAAGCAACCGTAAGAATAGACTTCCAGTTGCCCTCACTTTGCCTCTAATAGAGCCCTCAAGCTGGAGCGCTTGGCTTTGTGCAACCCACCGGCAACTAAGCCCTCCACAAGAACGCCTGGGGACTAGGTGAAAAGGCAAGGCAGGAGTGGAGCTGAGGCCAAGAAGGCGCCAGTAGCATCTCCCAGTCTCGCGCAGCCCGCTCCTTTCTGGACTAGAAGCCTACCCGCGAGGCAAGTCTGGGCAAGGCTCGCCCAGGGCAGAGCAGCCTCACACAAGCACTCTGCCAGATCGGGCCTCTGAGCAGAGCTGGAGCTCTGCCGTACTGAAGGTGCACTCGGCTCCGCCAAAGCAGTGAATGTAGCCGCACACAGCAGGGCTGCCTTCTCTTCTCCCAAGGAGGCTCGCTTCCCGCATGCTGTGCACTAGGATTTCATGCTGGGGCGCACCGCGCCTCCTTAAGGTCTTGGCTGAGGAGCTGCTTCCCTGAGCTGGGGCTGTGGACGGGAGCCCAGACACGCAGGGGCAGGCCCCAACCACCTGCACACGTCTCTGTTGGGGAGGAGAGCACTAGGGAAATGACGTCTGTCAGGCACCTTCTGGGCGCTCACCGAGGCAGCCTCCGCGTGTGTGGGGCTGCAGACCCCAGCCAGGGGCCCTGTGAGCCTTGTGCTCTCCGTGATGTGCTGAGTCTGGGCGGTCAAGAAACCGCTGGAGGAGCCCTGCAGTTGCCCTCCCATTGCCTGTAATAGAGTCCTCACTGCTGGAGCGCTTGGCAGTGTGCAACCCACCGGCAACTAAGCCCTCCACAAGAACGCCTGGGGACTAGGTGCAAAGGCAAGGCAGGAGTGGAGCTGAGGCCAGGAAGGCGCCACTAGCATCTCCCAGTATCGCGCAGCCTGCTCTTTCCTGGACTGGAAGCCTAGCCGAGAGGCAAGTCTGGGCAAGGCTCGCCCAGGGCAGAGCAGCCTCACGCCAGCAACTCTGCCAGATCGGGCCTCTGAGCAGAGCTGGAGCTCTGCCGTACTGGAGGCGCACTCGGCTCCGCCAAAGCAGTGAATGCAGCCGCACACAGCAGGGCTGCCTTCTCTTCTCCCGAGGAGGCTCGCTTCCCGCATGCTGTAAACTAGGCTTCCTGGCGGGGCCCCCTGCGCCTCCCACAGGTCTTGGCTCAGGAGCTGCTTCCCTGAGCTGGGGCTGTGGACGGGAGCCCAGACACGCAGGGGCAGGCCCCACCACCTGCACACGTCTCTGCTGGGGAGGAGAGCACAAGGGAAATGACGTCTGTCAGGCACCTTCTGGGCGCTCAACGAGTCAGCCTCCGCGTGTGTGGGGCTGCAGACCCCAGCCAGGGGCCCTGTGAGCCTTGTGCTCTCCGTGCTGTGCTGAGTCTGGGCGGTCAAGTAACCGTAAGAATAGACTTCCAGTTGCCCTCACTTTGCCTCTAATAGAGCCCTAAAGCTGGAGCGCTTGGCAGTGTGCAACCCACTGGCAACTAAGCCCTCCACAAGAACGCCTGGGGACTAGGTGCAAAGGCAAGGCAGGAGTGGAGCTGAGGCCAGGAAGGCGCCAGTAGCATCTCCCAGTCTCGCGCAGCCCGCTCCTTTCTGGACTAGAAGCCTAGCAGCGAGGCAAGTCTGGGCAAGGCTCGCCCAGGGCAGAGGAGCCTCACGCCAGCACTCTGCCAGATCGGGCCTCTGAGCAGAGCTGGAGCTCTGCCGTACTGGAGGTGCACTTGGCTCCACCAAAGCAGTGATTGCAGCCGCACGCATCTGGGCTGCCTCCTCTTCTCCCACGGAGGCTCGCTTCCCGCATGCTGTGCACTAGGCTTCCAGGGGGGTGTGCCCCGCGCCTCCTACAGGTCTTGGCTGAGGAGCTGCTTCCCTGAACTGGGCCTGTGGACGGGAGCCCAGACACGCAGGGTCAGGAACAAACCATCTGCACACGTCTCTGCTGGGGAGGAGAGCACTAGGGAAATGACGTCTGTCAGGCACCTTCTGGGCGCTCACCGAGTTAGCCTCCGCGTGTGTGGGGCTGCAGACCCCAGCCAGGGGCCCTGTGAGCCTTGTGCTCTCCGTGCTGTGCTGAGTCTGTGCGGTCAAGCAACCGTAAGAATAGACTTCCAGTTGCCCTCACTTTGCCTCCAATAGAGCCCTCAAGCTGGAGCGCTTGGCAGTGTGCAACCCACCGGCATCTAAGCCCTCCACAAGAAGGCCTGGGGACTAGGTGCAAAGGCAAGGCAGGAGTGGAGTTGAGGCCAGGAAGGCGCCAGTAGCATCTCCCAGTCTCGCGCAGCCCGCTCCTTTCTGGACTGGAAGCCTAGCCGCGAGGCAAGTCTGGGCAAGGCTCGCCCAGGGCAGAGCAGCCTCACGCAAGCACTCTGCCAGATCGGGCCTCTGAGCAGAGCTGGAGCTCTGCCTTACAGGAGGCGCACTCGGCTCCGCCCAAGCAGTGATTGCAGCCCCACGCATCTGGGCTGCCTCCTCTTCTCCCAAAGAGGCTCGCATCCCGCATGCTGTGCACTCGGCTTCCAGGCGGGGGCGCCCCGCGCCTCCTACAGGTCTTGGCTGAGGAGCTGCTTCCCTGAGCTGGGGCTGTGGACGGGAGCCCAGACACGCAGGGGCAGCCCCAAACCACCTCCACACGTCTCTGCTTAGGAGGAGAGCACTAGCGAAATGAGGTCTGTCAGGCACCTTCTGGGCGCTCACCGAGTCAGCCTCCGCGTGTGTGGGGCTGCAGACCCAAGCCAGGGGCCCTGTGAGCCTTGTGCTCTCCGTGCTGTGCTGAGTCTGGGCGGTCAAGCAACCGTAAGAATAGACTTCCAGTTGCCCTCACTTTGCCTCTAATAGAGCCCTCAAGCTGGAGCGCTTGACAGTGTGCAATCCCCCGGCAACTAAGCCCTCCACAATAACGCCTGGGAACTAGGTGCAAAGGCAAGGCAGGAGTGGAGCTGAGGCCAGGAAAGCGCCAGTAACATCTCCCAGTCTCGCGCAGCCTGCTCCTTTCTGGACTGGAAGCCTAGCCGCGAGGCAAGTCTGGGCAAGGCTTGCCCAGGGCCAAGCAGCCTCACGCCAGCAACTCTGCCAGATCGGGCCTCTGAGCAGAGCTGGAGCTCTGCCGTACTGGAGGCGCACTCAGCTCCGCCAAAGCAGTGAATGCAGCCGCACTCAGCAGGGCTGCCTTCTCTTCTCCGGAGGAGGCTCGCTTCCCGCATGCTTTAAACTAGGCTTCCAGGCGGGGCCCCCTGCACCTCCCACAGGTCTTGGCTCAGGAGCTGCTTCCCTGAGCTGGGGCTGTGGACGGGAGCCCAGACACGCAGGGGCAGGCCCCAACCACCTGCACACGTCTCTGCTGGGGAGGAGAGCACTAGGGAAATGACGTCTGTCAGGCACATTCTGGGCGCTCACCGAGTCAGCCTCCGCGTGTGTGGGGCTGCAGACCCCAGCCAGGGGCCCTGTGAGCCTTGTGCTCTCCGTGCTGTGCTGAGTCTGGGCGGTCAAGCAACCGTAAGAATAGACTTCCAGTTGCCCTCACTTTGCCTCTAATAGAGCCCTCAAGCTGGAGCGCTTGGCAGTGTGCAACCCACCGGCAGCTAAGCCCTCCACAAGAACGCCTGGGGACTAGGTGCAAAGGCAAGGCAGGAGTGGAGCTGAGGCCAGGAAGGCACCAGTAGCATCTCCCAGTCTAGCGCAGACTGCTCCTTCCTGGACTGGAAGCCTAGCCGCGAGGCAAATCTGGGCAAGTCTCGCCCAGGGCAGAGCAGCCTCACGCCAGCAACTCTGCCAGATCGGGCCTCTGAGCAGAGCTGGAGCTCTGCCGTACTGGAGGCGCACTCGGCTCCGCCAAAGCAGTGAATGCAGCCGCACACAACAGGGCTGCCTTCTCTTCTCCCGAGGAGGCTCGCTTCCCGCATGCTGTAAACTAGGCTTCCAGGCGGGGCCCCCTGCGCCTCGGACAGGTCTTGGCTCAGGAGCTGCTTCCCTGAGCTGGGGCTGTGAACGGGAGCCCAGACACGCAGGGGCAGGCCCAAAACCCCTGCACACGTCTCTGCTGGGGAGGAGAGCACTAGGGAAATGACGTCTGTCAGGCACCTTCTGGGCGCTCACCGAGTCAGCCTCCGCGTGTGTGTGGCTGCAGACCCCAGCCAGGGGCCCTGTGAGCCTTGTGCTCTCTGTGCTGTGCTGAGTCTGGGCGGTCAAGCAACCGCTGGAGGAGCCCTGTAGTTGCCCTCCCATTGCCTCTAATGGAGCCCTCACTGCTGGAGCGCTTGGCAGTGTGCAACCCACCGGCAACTAAGCCCTCCACAAGAATGCCTGGGGACTAGGGGCAAAGGCAAGGCAGGAGTGGAGCTGAGGCCAGGAAGGCCCCAGTAGCATCTCCCAGTCTCGCACAGCCTGCTCCTTCCTGGACTGGAAGCCTAGCCATGAGGCAAGTCTGGGCAAGGCTCGCCCACGGCAGAGCAGCCTCAAGCCAGCAACTCTGCCAGATCGGGCCTCTGAGCAGTGCTTGAGCCATGCCGAACTGGAGGCGCACTCGGCTCCGCCAAAGCAGTGAATGCAGCCGCACACAACAGGTCTGCCTTCTCTTCTCCCGAGGAGGCTCGCTTCCCGCATGCTGTAAACTAGGCTTCCAGGCGGGGCACCTTGCGCCTCACACAGGTCTTGGCTCAGGAGCTGCTTCCCTGAACTGGGGCTGTGGACGGGAGCCCAGACACGCAGGGGCAGGCCCAAACAACCTGCTCACGTCTCTGCTGGGGAAGAGAGCACTAGGGAAATGACATCTGTCAGGCACCTTCTGGGCGCTCACCGAGTCAGCCTCCGCGTGTGTGGGGCTGCAGACCCCAGCCAGGGGCCCTGTGAGCCTTGTGCTCTCCGTGCTGTGCTGAGTCTGGACGGTCAAGCAACCGTAAGAATAGACTTCCAGTTGCCCTCACTTTGCCTCTAATAGAGCCCTCAAGCTGGAGCGCTTGGCAGTGTGCAACCCACCGGCAACTAAGCCCTCCACAAGAACGCCTGGGGACTAGGTCCAAAGGCAAGGCAGGAGTGGAGCTGAGGCCAGGAAGGCGCCAGTAGCATCTCCCAGTCTCGCGCAGCCTGCTCCTTTCTGGACTAGAAGCCTAGCCGCCAGTCAAGTCTGGGCAAGGCTCGCCCAGGGCAGAGCAGCCTCACGCCAGCACTCTGCCAGATCAGGCCTCTGAGCAGACCTGGAGCTCTGCTGTACTGGAGGTGCACTCGGCTCCACCAAAGCAGTGATTGCATCCGCACGCATCTGGGCTGCCTCCTCTTCTCCCAAGGAGGCTGGCTTCCCGCATGCTGTGCACTAGGCTTCCAGGCGGGGGCGCCCCGCGCCTCCTACAGGTCTTGGCTGAGAAGCTGCTTCCCTGAGCTGGGGCTGTGGACGGGAGCCCAGACACGCAGGGGCAGGCCCAAACCACCTGCACACGTCTCTGCTGGGGAGGAGAGCGCTAGGGAAAATACGTCTGTCAGCCACCTTCTGGGCACTCACGGATTCAGCCCCCGGTGTGTGGGGCTGCAGACTGCAGCCAGGGGCCCTGGGAATCTTGTGCTCTCCGCGCTGTGCTGAGTCTGGGAGGCCAAGCTACAGCTGGAGAAGCCCTGCAGTTGCCCTTCCCTTCCCTCTGACAGAGCTCGTATTGCTGGATCCCTTGGCTTTGTGTCACTCACTATCCCCTAACCGCGAGTCCAAACCACGAACTCCACCCTGACTTCAAAACCCTATATCCCGAACCCAGAAACCGAATCCCGAGCTCCAGTCTCCAAACCGTGAACCTGAACCCTAACCCAACCCCGAACCCAAACACCGACCCCTAAATCCCAAACCCAAAGTCCATTCTCTAAAGCAACACCCCAAAGCGCGAACCTCTAACCCTCAGCCGAACCCCATACCCCAAACCCCAAGCCCATAGTCAGAACCAGAAACCCCAAACTCCGAACCCCAAACCCCTAACCCAAACACCAAACCGTGTACCCCAACCCTTATACCGAATCCAAATCTCGAACCCCAAGGACCGAACTTCCAACCTGAATCAGGATCCCCTAACCCAAACCCCTAGCTGAACCCCTAATCCAAACCCGAAAACCAAGCACCAAACCCCTAACCCATAACCTGAACTGCAAACCCCTAAACCGAACCCCAATCCATGAATCCCGAGCCTTGAGCCCCAATCCCCAAACCCCAAAGCCTGATGCCAAACCCAAAGCGCTAACCTCTAACTGAATCGAAACCCCAAAACCTAAACCCTTGACCCCAAACTCCTAACTCATACCCCAAAGTCCAAACTGCAAAACCCTAACCGGAACCCCATACCCCAAACAATGAACCACGTACCCCAAACCCCGAACCACATACCCCAAACATGGAACCCGAACCCCAAACCCCATACCCTGAATCCGAACCCCTATCCCAACTGCAAACCCCAAACCCCGAACCGGGAACCCCAAACCCCTAAACCGAACCGTGAACCCCTAACCCTAACCCGAACCCGAACCCTAACCCGAGCCCCAAACCCCAAACCCAAACCCCGACCCCCATACCCCAAACCGCAAACACTGATTCACGTAGCCCAAACCCCAAATCCATAACTCGAACCCCGAACCCCAAATCCAGAACCCAAACCCCAAACCCCAAACCGCTAACCCGAACCCCAAACCTAAACCCAAACCCAAACCGCACAGCCCTAATCCCTTACTGGAACCGCAAACCCCTAAACCGAACCCTAAACCCTGAACCAAAACCCCTAACCTGTACCCCACACCCCACACCCCGAACCCAAACCCAAACCCCTAACCCCAATCGCAAACCCCTAACCTGAACCCCAAAGCCCAACCGCGAACACCGAAACTGAACCCTAAAACCCGAAACCCAACCCCCAAACCCAAACTCCAAACCCCTAACCCGAACCCCAAACCCCAAACCCCTAACCGGAACCCCAAACCTCAAACCCCAAACCGCACACCCCAAACCCCTAAGCCAAACCCCAAACCGCCAACCCCTAACTCCTAACCCGAACAGCGAAACTCTAAACTGCACCTCACACCCCCAACCCCAAACCATGAACCCAAACCCCCGAACCCCAAACCCCAAACCTCAAATCTCGACCCCCGAAACACAAACCTCACATACTGAACCCCTAATCGGAACCTCGAACCCCAATTCCCGAACCCCAAACCCAAATCCCAAAACCCCCAAACCCCAACCCTGAACCCAAATCCCAAACCCATAACAGGAACCCCAAATCGCGAACCCCTGACCCAAATCCCAAACTCCAAACCCCAAGCCCCTAAACCGCGAACCCCTAACCCGAACTGAGAACCCCTAACCCGAACCCCAAACCCCAAACCCTAACCGCGAACCCCTAACCCAAACCCCAAACCCAAACCGCGAAGCCCAAACCCCAAACCCCTAACCCGAATCCCAAACCCAAAACCCTTAACCCCAATCCCAAACCCCCAACCCAAACCACAAACCCCAAACCCCTAACCCTAACCTCAAACCCCAAACCCGAACTGCGAACCCCTAACCCAAACCAAGAACCCCTAACCTGATCCCCAAACCCCAAACCCCAAACCCTTAACCCGATCCTCAAATCCCAAACCCGAACCGCGAACCCCTCACCCGAACCCCAAATCCCAAGCCCCTATGCTGGACCTTGAACCCCTAATCGGAACCCCAAACCCCAAACTAGAACCGCGAAGCCCTAACCCCAAACCCTGAACTCCAAACCCCAAACACGAACCGCGTACTGCAAACCCGAACCCTGAACTCTAACCCGAACCCGAATCCAAACCCTAAGAAGAGAGGGGATTCCCCGAACCCGAACTCTGAACCTGAACCCTAACAAGTTGAGGGGATGCCGGAATCCTAACCCTAACCCTCACAATAAAACTCTAAAGTAGAAAGAAACTTTTCTGCCCTAAGCCCTGCCCCTTGCGGTCCCCCACCCTAAAGGCAGAAGAGATAAGCCTGGGCTTGAACTTCTGACCCACGGAGCCGGATTGCCTGTTTATTTGGCTGTCCACCTAACCGCTATGCTACCCAGATTCACGGGGTTAGATGTTGCTCCCAGGCACTCTTCAAGCCTCGGCCCACCAGGGCAGGCTAATAAAGCACTATGGGCCCTATTAGCGCTCACTTTAAGCCATATCCCTAACACTAATGCCAACCCTAACTGTAACCCGAACCCTGACCCTGACCTGAACCCTAACCCAAATCCAAACTATAAGAAGAGGGGGGTCCCCGAATTCTAACCCTAACCCCGAACCCGAACCTGAACCCTAACAAGTGGGGGGGTTGCCCGAACCCTAACCCTAAACATAACGATAAACCTCTAAAATAAAAATAAACTTTTCTAGTCTAAGCCCCGCCTCTTGCGGTCCCCCGCCCCCTAAGAGCAAAAGGGTAACGTTAGAGACTTGAACTCCTGACTTACAGGCCCCAGTCTGCCTGCTCCCCAGCCTGCCTAACGGCTACGCTACAGAGGCTTGCTGTTGCTGACAGCGCTCCCGGGCCCTCTTCAAGCCTCTGCCCGCCAGGGTCTGGTTCTGTAGAATATCATGGCTGTCCTAGGTCATCTTTGCTTTCTGTAGTCATAGTTTTATCCCAAAATCATAGACAGATCAGCTGAGAAAAAGCTTGGATTGCCTCGGTGGGGTGGATTTGCTTGTCCTGTGTTTCACCTGGAGGCAGTCGCGGTCCCCCCGGCCCGTCCTGGAAGGGGGCGTGGGGGTGGGGCGCCCCGTGCGCGCGTCGGGGGCGGGGCGAACCTGGGCGGCTGGTCAGGAGCACGGCTCACGTGAGCGGGTCTGGGGCGGGATGACCATGGCGGCGCGTCGGGGCCAGGGGTTCCCGGTTGTGCTCTCAGGGCTCGCCATCGCAGCTGGGAATGCTCGTTTCGTGGGCTCCTGGGTCCCCGGCGATCGGCAGCCAGCGAGCAGAGCGGAGGGCTGTGGACCACAGGTAAGGGAACTCGGACTCGGCGGAGCAGGGAACCATGTATTCTGCCCTCTTTGTTTGCAGTCTCGGAGCCGACTAACATGGCGGTCGCAGAAAAGCCTTGCCTTTGGGGCCAACGGTTTTACCGCTTTACCCCTTTGCATAAAGCTCAGACCCGCGCGGTTTTCCCAAGCAGCTTAGTGTATTGCTTCCTAAAGGCCTGGAGAGGATACCAGGCAGGAAGGCCAGGGGTCTCCAGACAGAGAAAATAGACTGCAAGTGTCAGACGTTTTTTTCTCTCTCTTAAGAGGCAGGAGGAGACAAAAGAGTGTTGCATTTTTTTTCTCCATCTTGATACAAATGTAAAAGGAGGTTTCTCGGAAAATTCTGTGTTGCCATGACAACTCCTGGCTCCACCTGAATTTAACTTTTCTCAAACCTTGAACTAAGCAATGCCTTTTTCTTATGGAAATGTTTGTCTTAAGGTATGGAAATGTTTGTCTTAAGTTATGTTAATGTACTATTTACCCAAGGCTCTGTCTTCAGGTCAGTTCCCCCTAAAGGCTCAGAAACGACTTGACAAACCAGTATGTTTACTCATACCTTGTTCTCTTAATCTATGTGAATGAAACTGTATATTTGCTTGGAAATCTGCCTTTCTTCAAGATTCATGTCCATCATTTTATGGCCTGGGACGACTCATCTGCTGCCAGTGTTATCTCAATGCATGCTGTGGGTGAGGGGCCTGGTGCCATTCTCTGAGACATTGTCTTTCTTTCATTAGCAGACTGCTAGTGGCTGTATAACATCTGGCTAAAGACTAGCAGGGGGTCCTCTTTCTTCCCCCTTTTAATGTCTACGTCAGCAGCTCTCTCGATCTCTTTTATACTTTAATAAAACTTTATAACAGAAAACCTCTGAGCCATCAAGCTTCGTCACTTGCCCTGGATGGAATTCTCCTCTGGAGGCCAAGAATGCTGGCATCTTTTGTGGTTTAGCAACCACCTTTCAGCCTTTTGTAATTCATATTGAATCTTCATTTCAGATTGAAGATGCATTCCACGGTATTGCCAACTGAAGTCTTCTCATCGCTATGGAGTATCTGTCCATGTCTTTAGGGTATTTTTCAGCAATCATGTATCATTTGCAGTGTGCCAGTCTTGTCATCCTCATTCTGTCCATAGCAAAGTCTTTTATTAATGTTGACATGATTGAAAGGGAATTGTTTGTTTAACTTCCTTTTCAGATTGTTATTTGCTGGTGTATACAGATAACACTGTGTCATCGTTCATTTTTATCAGTTTGGACAGCTTGATAGTTGTCTTTAATTTCTTTAATTTCTCATAATTTAAGATGACCCTGGCTCATATTTTTACAGTCTCACCCCTAGTCTCAGTCATTTCTTCAAAGAACTGTCCCTTTTTTTAACATTACATTATTTTTGACTGTGCTGGGTCTTTATTGCTAGTTTGTCTAGTTGTAGTGAGCAGAGGCAACCCTCTAGTTGCTGTGCCATGGCTTCTCATTGCAGTGCTTTCTCTGTTTGCAGAACTTGGGCTCTGGAGCATGCAAACTTCAAGAGTTGTTCAAAGGCTTCGTTGTCCGTGGGCGTGTGGAATCTTCTACACAGGGATTGAACCCGTGTTCCCTGCATCGGTAGGCAGATTCTTTACCACCGGGCCATCGGAGATGTTTTCTGTTCCCTTTTATTAGAGAATGATATTTAAAACATACATTTAGGAGCTCAATATGCTCAGCTGACAATACATGGATATATATATACATGTATTCCAGCTCACCTTTGAACATATTCAGTTAAAGGTAATTTGTGATGATGTCTCCAGCCCGATCCACCACGACATGGACAGTGTAACGTGTCCTTTTGTTTATCTGTAACTTTGCATTCCAATGGTAAGATACCTGGCTTCCACCGCTTGTCATACACAGAATTCAGTGCTTGTCCCACGTGGTTACTGAAAAAAAACTGTCAGATTGTCTTTCAAAGGGGGCTCTGCGTGCATGGCACCAGTATCTTGAGGATGTTTTTGTATGATAGTTTACTATCTGTATACCCTCAGTGGCCAGGTGTCTATTTCAGTCGCTACCAATTATGAATGGGCTTGTTTGCTCTAGTGTTCTTGGACAATTCGAGTACAGTTTCTTTGTCAGATATGCCTTTTTTTAGGAAAAGAGTTTTATTTATTGTTGGCTGTGTTGCATCTTTGTGTGTGGGCTTTTCTCTAGTTTTGGTGAGCATGGGCCATAACTAGTGGTTTGCAGGCTTCTCACTGCAGTGTCTCCTCTTGTTGAGGGGCACAGGCTCACGGGCTTCAGTGGCTGCAGCATGTGAACTCAGCATCGTGGCTTCCAGGATCTAGAGCACAGGCTCGGCAGTTGTGGCACACAGACTCCATTGGATGTGGGATCTTCCCATCCTAGGGATCGCACATGCATCTCCAGCACTGGCAGGTGGATTCTTTACTATGGAACCACCAGGGCATATTTTAGATTCTCATTTTCCACACATGTATCTAGTGAAAGAGGCCAGGATCAAGAGGCATGGCAGCTGGGAATCCTCAGCCACAGCTCTGGTGTGCTATCCAAAGCTCTGGGGCCTTTGGTGAGCACCTCAGCTTCCCTGGGACTGTTTCCTGCCATCAGAAATGCCCTGCTTTTGGACTGTACCCACCAAGCTCCTCTGTCCCTGGAATTTCTGAGACCAGAGTACTGCAGGTGGTGCCATTTCCTTCTCTGCTGCTGCTGCTGTGTCGCTTCAGTCGTGCCTGACTGTGCGTGACCCCATAGACAGCAGCCTACCAGGCTCCTCTGTCCCCGGGATTCTCCAGGCCAGAACCCTGGAGTGGGCTGCCATGTCCTTCTCCAGTGCAGGAAAGTGAAAAGTGAAAGTGAAGTCACTCAGTGAAGTCGTGTCCGACTCTTAGTGACCCCGGGGTTGCAGCCTACCAGGCTCCTCTGTCCATGGGATTCTCCAGGCAATGGTACTGGAGCGGCTGCCATTGCCATTTCCTTCTCTACAAGATAGCGTTTTGAAGATATTTTCTCCTGGATATTGCTTTTGATGAAGGAAGGGGGATCCCTTCCAGGGCTTGAGAGTGAGCTCTTGTCTGACACTGGGCAATGAGTTGTCTGAGGAGAGGAGTGCTGTCCAAGCGAGAGGCTTTATTGGGAAGGGCTGCCGGGGTGGAGGGCAGGAGGGTGAGGGAAACGGAGAGAACCACTCTGTCACGTGGCTCACAGTCTCAGGTTTTATGGTCATTGGGTTCATTTCTGGTTTGTCTCTTGCCAGGCATTCTGAATTGGGATCCTTCTTGGGGGCACACCCACCACTCAGCCGAGATGGATTCCAGCGAAGTGGATCCTGGGAGGTTGGTAGGACCTCTGAACTGGAGCCTCCCATCACCTGACCTCTCCAGAATTCTGCTTGGTGGTAGCTTGTTCGTTCCTTGTTCCTTCCCAGGACCTCCTGTTGTAAGATGACTCCTGCAAGTGTTTTCTTTTCTCTGTCGCCTGGCCAGGGTGGGTGGTCCGTGGTTCATTTAACCGTTTGTTTTTGGTTCTCTCGAGTAAGGTCCTCCACAGGGTAAATGTATGAAATGATAAAAGGCAATGTTTTAAATAATTTATATTCATAATTTGGTAAGTTGGCTTTTTGTGTGTATGTTAGACCTGATCACCAGACCAAAGTTCATGTAGAACTTTTGTAGTTTTCTAAAATTTCTATAGTTTTTAAAATGGAGTTACCTTGTTGCAAAGTTTGTGTTTATGTTCATATTTTTTTAAAGAGTTATTACTTTTTAGTTGATTGATCCTTGCTTTACAATATTGGTTTGATTTGTCATGCATCCACATTAGGTGTACCTATGTCCTCTTGCTCTTGAATCTCCCTCCCACTTCACACCCATTCCCACCTCTCTAGGTCACTACAGAGCCCCAGTTTGAGTTCCCTGAATCATACAGCAAATTCCCATTGGTTGTCTATTTACAAATGTTGGTGTACCTGCATCCATGATGCGCTCTCCATTCATCTCACCCTCTCCTTCTTGTTCCCCACCCTCGTCTGTAAATCTGTTCTCCATGTCTGGATCTCCATTGCTGCTCTGTGAACAGACTCGTCAGTACCGTCCTTCTAGATTCCATGTTTTTCTCTCTTTGACTGACTCCCTCCCCTTTATTAGAACAGACTCAAATGTGTTCCTTTTTATGGCTGCATTCCATACAGGCTCTGATTGTTCCTTAGCCATGTTTTGCGGAGGGTCATGGGGCTATTCTGCTCCATTTCAGTTTGGGCTTCCAGTCTGAGTGCTCGCAGCAGAGCTGCTTCTGGGTGAGCCCTCTGAGGTCTGTGAGCGCCGGGCTGCCCGCTCTTCTCTTGTGGCCCGCAGGGGGCGCCAAACCCCCTTCTGACCCGCGGGCACAGGACGCTTTGCCTTTAGACTCTGCTCCGTGAGCAGCTGGCGGGAGCTTTGTCTCCTCAGGACCATCAGGGCTCAGGCTTCTGGATAACAGGGCTGCATCCAGGCTGAGAGGAGCAGGGTTGCCTCAGTGCCCACCAGCAGGGAGGCGCTGCCAGAGCGAAAAATGAGGACGGAGTAGACGTTTCCTGTGTCCAGCTGAGGGCTGACTGGAGGTCCATCTCAGAGGACTCAGGGGGAAAGAGCTCTGTGTGCAAAACGGTGGGTTTTTAGTTAGATTTGCGTTAGATGATGTAGAGGATGAACACTGATGTTCTTCCGTGTAGGTGGCCGTTTTCCTGTCACTGTTTCTTGAGAAGACTGTCCTTTCCTTTTCGCTCGTTCCTGGTTTGATTTTCAGGAATTGACCATGTACACGTGGGTTCGTTTCTGGGCTCTCTCTTCTCTCCTGGAGTCCATGTGTCTGTGTTCCTGCCAGTTCCTCACTGTGGTGGTCACTCCAGCTCCGTGATGTAGTTTGAAGAGGGATAGGAAGATGCCTCCAGCTGTGTTCCTCTTTCTCAGAGTCTTTTTGGCCATTTAAGGTCCTGTTCAACATTAGCAGTCTAATATTAGGACTATTTCTATTTCTGTGAAAAATGCCATCGAATATTATTTTGTGATTGCAGTCACTGTATTTGTTGATGACTTTGGTTGGAATGGACCTTTTAATTCCTCATTGTTCCAGTGCATGAGCGTGGGATAATTTTCTGTGTATTTGTGTTTTCTTTGGTTTCTTTATGAGTGCTTTCTAGTTTTCTGACTACTGGTCTTTCATGTTCTTGATTAAGTTTGTTGCTAGATGTTTTATTTAAGTGGGATTTTCTTAATTTTTTTTTCTGATTGTTATTAGTGTATAGAAATGCAAGTGATTTTTGGACTGTAAATGGTAGTATTTTATAGGATTGTAAATTGATCCGAAATGATTCAGCTTTACTGAATGTAGTCTAACAACTTTTTGTGAAGTTATGTGGAACATTTTATCTGTCAAATCTGTTTCTCCTGCAGTAGGTCATCCAGAGGACCCAAGACATGGTGGTTACTAATAGACTTCCCACAGTACTTCTTCATTCCACGTGGACTCCTTCAAGGGCAGTGAGCATCGCAGCTTCCCTTGAACTTCGTCTGGGTAAGTCTTGGCCTGTGTAAGAAAGTTTCCTGCCTGTCTACTCTAAATGTCTTTTGTGGTATTGGCATGGTTGTTTTGAAACCTAGTATACTTTCCAGTCATTTAAAATGTACAGAAAATGCCTAGCAATGGGAACAAGTGCTGGCATTTGCCACATCATCTAAAATACTCTCTGTATTTTATCCAAAATGGGTACCTTCTGCAGAACCAGCACATAATCTTCAAAATCAGGAAACCATATGGTATCTACATTATAATGTAATCCACAGCCCCGCTTCCACTTTTAGCAATTGTTCAAGTGTATGAGTATATCTTTTGTTTCCATCTTCATCCTTTTTTCGTTATTTAGAGTGTTACCGAGATTTTCAGTTATTTGGACAAACTTGATGGATTGAAAGCAGACATGGTGAATAAGGGTTCTGGGTGGCCTTTCCTATATGGATTTTTTTTCACTGAAGATGGTTTTAATATTTCTTCCTGTTGTAACATGTATGAATCCTGCATTCTTTCTCCCCCCATAGTAATTAAAAATAAATCATATGCCATTTACCGTTTAGATATTTGTAAGCATACAGTGTTGTAGCAGACAACCTTTTCTTGTTTTGCAAACCAGTTTAATAATGTGCACCTTTTGCGTGCTTTGGAGAAACTCAGGAAACTGAGTCAGTGACTGAAATGGCCCAAGATATCACCTTAGATTCCACCTTCATCTAAAAACAAAACAGGCACTTCCTGGTGGTCCAGTGGCTGAGACTGGACACTCCCAAAGAAGGAGGCCCAGGTTCATTCCCTGATCCAAGAACTAGATCTCCCATGCCACAGTGGAGAATTTGCATGCTGTAGCTAAATATCTGGCTTGCCTCAATGAAGGTTGACCTGGTGCAGGCAAATTAAAAAAGAAACAAATATTTAAAAAATACAACCAAAGGAAAGGAAGGGTATGGTTGTTGTGCAGATTTATGGCTTAGCTTTCCCTATGGATAGAAAAGAAAAAAGAGTTTCAAAAGACTGTGTCTCATCCTTCTATCTGGCATATAGAGAGGATTCCTTTGAAATGAGATTTCTGTGGTAAATGTGACTCGCAGAAGAGCTGTCTTGAACTTGGGTTTCAGAGACGATCATGTGTCCTCTAAACAATAAAAGTTAATTGGGTCCAACTAATTCTCATGCTGAGGTGGTATATTTTGTGGTAGCATTTGCTCCCCTTCACTTCGGATGTATCCCCATTTGTTTACACTGTCATCTACTGAAGACATCCTGATCTTTGAAAGTGTTTAGTTATTACAAGTAGAGATGTTGTATATAATCATGTGATACTTTTTTTCTGGACATGTTTTCAAAGCGGTTTAGTAAGTGCTAGACATGTAGTATTCAGATCACAGGTGAGCCTTGTTTAGCTGTGGAAAAATCCAGCTATGTTTCTCTGTGGCATGTGGGATCTTCTGGGGTAAGGGATCGAACTAGCGTGTCTTGCATTGTCAGGCAGATTCTTCACCACTGAGCCGCCGGAGAAGCTGTGCCCTACCCCCTTTTTTGAGTTTACTGGATCTAATAGGTGTGCAGTGCTACCTCCCTGTTATTTTAGTTTGTCATTTCCTCATGATATGTGATTTTGAGTCTTTTTGATAGGCTTATTTACTATCTTGATATTTCTGTAGGCCAGGTGTTTAGGTGTATACATTGTTTACCAGATTGTTCTAGATTTTTTGGTATATTTAGAGTACAATCCTTTATCAGATATGTATTTTATCAATATATTTTCCTGTGGCTTGTGTTTAAGTTTTGTGAATAAGGTTTTTCACAGTTTAAATTTCTAATGGTTTAAAGTTGAGGTGATATATGTTTTATATCCTTTTTTGGATAGACTTTAGTGTGTTGTTGCTGTTATTACATTTTAAAAGCAGAAGTGAGGTACTGTAGATACAGTTTTAAGCTAAGCTGAAGTACCATAGATACAGTTTTGCCTTTTGTCTGTTGAGAAGTTTGAGTGAGTTTGGTGTACACTGTAACATTACGTCTACGTTCATTTGACTGGATATAGCTTCCAGTTATTTGTCTAATTGGTTTTGGAGATATCACGGGAAGTCAGTTTTTCCAAGGGAAACTGAGGTCCATGAAACATGAACTCTCTTTGATCGGTCGGAATCACTTTCTGCTATTTCTGACAGATTTGACTCGTTTGGATATCTCATATGAGTGGAATCACAGAACGTTTGTCTTTTTCTTGGTCTGGTTTATTTCACTGAATCTAATGACCATAAGGTTTGTCCACATTGTCGCATTGTCAGAATTACTGACTTTGAAGGGCCGAATCAGATTCCATTGTGGGTATACCACAGTTTGTTTATGGAATTGGTTGCCATGGACACTTAGATTACTTCTGTTTGTTTGCCAGTGTGAATCATGCTGTTGTCAGTATGACTGAAGAAGTATCCATTTTTTCAGCCCCCTTTCCCAATCCTTTTGGGTACATAGCATGAATTGGAATCAAACTATGTATTTATTCCATGTGTTCCTTTTGGAGTCATTTCTGTAATGTCTTGCAGAGTGGCAGCACCATTTCATGTACTTTTTTGTATGGTGGAATACCGTTCAAGCTTCTGAATATACCTTGTGTGGCATATTCAGTCTCCCACCAACGGACACTTGAATGAGTTCTACCTTTGAGCTATTGTGAATGTAACTGTGAATATCTGTGTACCAGTTTTTGTTTGAATTATTAACAAATACATTCCTATATATAAAAGAAGCCACAAGGACCTACTGTACAGTTTAGGAAACTATTAAATATCTTTTGATAATGTATCATGGAAGAGAATCTCAAAAGGAATATATGAAAAGCACATAGTAAGCATGATATTTATTGTGCCAACACTATGAGTTATCATAGCACTACTCAACGTGTATTTATACATGTCACTAAAATATCCACATCTGTAAGGATGTTATAAAAAATTATATAAAAAATCAAGAATTCAAACAGAGAATAAGTAAACTTCCTGCCATTGCTCCTCCTCGTTTATACACTAATACTACCTGTAACGCTCATCGTATAAGTGCTGGACTAGCAATTGACATTCTTGTAAACCAAGAGATTGTGAAGGTAGAAGGAAATATAACTCATTGAATTCCTTAATGAAGGATTGTAGAACTCTTATGTCCATGAAGCGAATGAAATTCCGTTTTATTGAGCCACATTCTTACTAGAGAGATGAGCTTCCACCCCACCCAACGTTAGTTCACAATGAAACCCTGTCGTCCTCTGGCCTCAATGTCTGCTTCCTGCTACCGAGAAAGAAAAGATGAGGAAGTCCTGACCAAACCGATGCTATTTTTCTTTTTCTGATTTGTATTTTATCGCAGGGCTTGGCAAAAAGAGGGCCCAACCTGTTTTCAGAGTTCCATCCCGAGGGTTCCTCCGGCATGTTCCCTATGTTGACAAACTGCTGATTATTTTCAACAAAGGACAATGATCTGCACTTCACTATCTGTTGCTTGAGCTGGAATAGCAGGCGTCCCTTGAAGTGCAGTCCTTCATGCTGGAGTAGGCATCCCTGAAGCAATAGTGTAAGAGGAACACATTTATCATGTAGACATCGCATCCCATGCATTTGTAGTAATTTTTCAGTTATACCCATCATCATCGGAGGAACTGACTTGTCCGAGTAATAACGAGAGTACCCCGTATAACAGTTCCTTGACTTATGAGTACTTCCTATGAGTACCCTTTTGAGTACTTCTTCCAATGTTGTTTCTCCTACTTTGGTCATGAACAGTAGAAGCTGATGGCAGTGGTCCTTGAAATGTATGTCGATTCCCAGGTGGCGCAGTTGATAAATAAATAATCTGCCTACCAGTGCAGGAGGTGGAAGTGATGTGGGTTTGATCCCTGTTTCAGGAAGGTAACAATTCATACACATGTTTTATGTGAACAAGTTTGATACTCAGGAGTTGTTTTCTTCTGTATACAGAAAAACAAATGCTGTTCAAGGACACTGAAAGAACCCTGATTTCGAAAATCAGATCTGTATTGTGAGCAATGCTTAGATATCCATGAGTCGAAGCATAGTATTATGCCTATCATCCTTGTATTTCCCTCAGTGAAATATGTTGAGGAAAACTCTTCATTCGTGGTCTAGATTCACGAAGAAGCTAAATAGCATTCATCCTTTACATTGACAACTGGGAATTTAAATCTCCTGTGAATCCTATGTGACAACCACACATACCAACATGAGTTATTAGTATTATATCAATATTTTTAGTCCTATTGTATGTCAACTAAAAAAATCACTGTATAATTGTACATGAAGTCAAGACATAAAATCAGTGCAAATACAAAATGTTCCGTCCTTTGAGAAAGGGAGAAAAACATCTCTGTGCTTAGCCTATTGCATTTTTATGTATTAGATCCGTAAGTAGTTTATTCACCACACCCTATGAATGATTCACAGATCTTCAGAGAAGAAAGGATCATTTCTCTTTAACAATGAGTAGTTCAACTCTTCTCAAAGCAAAGTCATAAGTGAGTCTAATTTTGCGTGAGACCATGAAAACTCAGTGTTTTCATTATGCTTGTGCTTATGATGGGAGGAGGTCTGAGAAGGCACTTCTGAAGGTTTCTTCATACCAGTCGTTCTCATATGTATCGAGTCTTTAAAGGTCGAATCACCGAGGTGTTGCTTCTACACTTGGACTAGGCTGAGTAGCAACATTCCCTTTCTCCCTAAGTGCAGTAGACGTGTTCCCAACCTGTCTGTCTTCTGTCCTCTGGAGTATGTATTGCTTGAGCTCACCACAGCCTAGTAGATGGAAATCGTCAGGATATTCTGGAAACCCTGTTTATTTCAGTCTGTTCAGGAGGTTACCACTGCTGCAAACCTCTGGATTTTACCATGCACTTTTAACAACCTGAGATGAAGGATCCAAGTCAACACTCGTGACAGCCACGGGCTTCCATGGCCTATCCATGATTGTTGGCTTTGCTTTCATAATCATCCTGTTTCTTATACCAACTAAACTGTCACTGTATTTTTTATTACCATTCTATCTTTGATGGGTTTTGGATCTATTATGGATTTTCCTATATATCTTCACTTATCGGTGAGGGTCTTATGTTAGTAGTAGTTACGACAACTGACTTCCAGTCAGTTAGCTGTGGCAGAACAGAAAAAAGAATGACCCAGTGTATATTATTAATATTATGTATCAATATATTATTCGTTTTATTGTTTGCAGTCATCCACTTCCAAGTTTCCGAAATAAACTGTCAGAAAAATCACATCCTTTTGAATGTCTGTTTGACTGAGTAGGAGCACGGAAATGTTATTCCATAAAATTGTTTACAGTTTCCATTCCGTTCCTCCTGTTTGATGTAGATATTGGCCTTTGGTTCTATCACTAGCTTTGCAAGTAAAAAAAAATTAATTAGAGCTCATATGGTAATTTTACTGTTAGCAATAAGTTTAGCATAAAATGAACACAGAAGAGGTTACAGTAGACCAAATATGAGAGTCAGTTTAAAAGAAAACGTCGTGTTGAATGTTTACAGTAGGAATATAGTTATGAAGTTCCTTTATTATTATTCTATCCTTTCCGTCTCTTTTGCAGGGGTGTGAATGTACAGATTCCAGTACTATGGCTGCAGTGAATAATAGTATCATTATTCTTGAGAGCAACTCTACTACGTCTTCACGCTCATGTCACTCAAGGTTTTATAATAGCTATTATGTTAGTCGTGTTTGTAGTTTGTGAAGTCACATAAGTTGCATTCATTCAAGCAATAGTATCAAACAGCTATGGCATCAATTATAGATGTGACTCGATAGCGAATGTGAATCCATTTCACTGTGACAAATTATTATTGTAGATATTCTATTCATGCCAGTAACAAAGCTGTGCAGAAATCATACAATGTTTATTAAGAAAATAAGATTTACTAATTTGTTGTATTATTCTATTTCTTTTAAACAGATTGAATGACAACAGGCTCAACTTTTCATTCACCTGTATGACTATGAGCAGTTTGACCAAGTTGAAGAAGATGACTCGTTTGTAGTCTTCCTCATGAGCTCATTCCATCTACTGGCTTTAAAATCATTTAGTACAGAGCTCACCGTCTAGGTGTTCATCCAGTGTTTTGTTTGCGTATCATGCAGGATCATTTTAAAAGGAAAAGCATGTGTGTATGAGTTAGAGCTCTGATCCCGAGTCCATGTAGAAGCTTCCCCTGAGAAATGTATCGTTTTGGCACCAATGCTACTGAAATGTGTGAATGTGGCCTACCACGCATCCCAATAAGTGTAAACAGCTTCACATGCTACTTATTTGAAACGACCAGTACTCATGACATTCCATTCATCTGAGGACTAAATATAGCCAACTTAGGTTGTGTTTGCCAAATAGACTTGGAAGCATTCTTCACACAATCCTTCATCGATGCCAGTTTTCAGATCGAAGAAACCCTTGCTCCGTGAAGTTTGTGAACACATACACTCATGTTTTGTTTGAGATTTTAAAGTCATTCTTCAGTTTTGTTGGAGGAATGGTTCTGTATATGGCCCGTGGATCCCCAAATCCACTGATGTTCATGTGTCTTGGGGCTTCCCAGGTGGTTCTAGTGGTAAAGAACATGCGGAACATACCCATGCAGGAGACATAGGAGATATGGATTCGATCCCTGGGGCAGGAAGATCTCCTGAGGGAGAGCATGGCAACCCACTCCAGTATCCTTGCCTAGAGAATCTCATGGAGAGAGGAGCCTGGTGGGGCCTAGTCCATATGATCCCAAAGAGTTGGACACAATGTAAGTGACTTAGCACAGCACATGCTTCATTGTCATAGCTAATATAATGGAGATGACATAAAAAGAATCACCAGCGGGCGAAAGTCAATATCCATCACTTTTCAACTTTGGAATGTATTGTGATATTTTACATCCATATTTGTATGAGTTGATAGTTGGCGAATCGATGCATATGAAGGCCTGATTGTGTTATATGTATGTTGAGGGAAGATATATTTTTATGTGGTTTGACATATGGGACCCATTTCATTCGTAGACATCTGCATACTCATCACTTATCATCATTTTTTTTTGAAAAGACCATTGTTTTTAAAGGTTGTTGTCTAACCGGGAAAGATGCTTGAATTCTTGGGCTCCTTAGAGGAAGAATTCAACCCGGGGCCAGTGATGAGGCTTGATCACTCAGAGCTTTTGTGTCGCAACGTTTTATGAAAGTATAAAAGAGAGAAAGCTTCTGACATAGACATCAGAAGGGGGCAGAAAGAGTGCCCCCCTACTCATCTTTAGCTGCATGTTATCTAGCTACTAGCAGTCTACTCATTAGAGAAAGGAATGGCAGCAGACCCCTCACCCACAAGATATATGGAGATGACCGTGGCACCAGGTCAGTCATCCTGGGCCATAAAATGATTGATATGAGCAAATAGATAGCTTCATTCACATAGATCAGGAGAACCATGTATGAGTAAAGCTAATTGGTTTGTCAAGTCAGTTCTGAGCCTTTAGGCAGAACCTCCTTGAAGATAGAGTCTAGGGTAAATACATAGTACATTCACATAGCTTAAGGCAAACCTTTCCATAAGAAAAATGCCTTGGTCAGCTCAAAGTATGAGAAAAGTGAAGTTCAGGTGGAACCAGGTGTCATTATAGCAACACAGAATTGTAAGAGAAAACCTCTTTTTAAATTTGTATCGAGAAGGGGAAGAAAGAGAACAGCTTGTTTCCTCCTGCCTGGGAAGTGACAGATAACAACTGTCTGACACTTGCACCCCGTTTCCTCCCTTTGGAGACCCCTGGCCTTCCTGGCTGTTACCCTCTCAGTTTCATTCATTGAGTGTTTTCTGCCTTGTGAAACATTGGGCATAGAAGTATGTGTTAATTTAGGGGTATTTCATCCAATTTCATTTAAATGCATATGTGAATTAGAAAGTTTGACATGCCGTTGCTTTGTATACCGATTGGGAAATGTGAGTCTCCAAGTTTAATTTAGTGTTTCATGTTCATTTTTCTTTTTAGGGGTACAAAGAAAAATAATATGACTGTTAAGATCAGCTTTCGTATATTTTGCCAAATATGAATTGAGATCACATCGATCGGAAATGAGTCTGTGCATGAAAGCCCTAATAACTAATGTTAATTGACTTCACTACCATGGGATGTTTTCCTGTCTATTGAGGATTTACTTCATGTATTTCGATTTTGACTTTCTGTCTTACAGCCTTGTTTGTAGATCAAAGCTATTTGAAATTGTCATCTGGTTTTCAATGGCTTGTGAGGTTATTCATGAGTGGTTTATAAAACCGAATGGATTGTACATAGCCATACTTTGTTGTCATTTTATGAATTTGAAGAATGTCTGAAGAATGTCTGCAGTTATGCCTTAAAGATTCACACAATTGATGTCCAATATTTATCTCAATAGACTTGCTTTCAATGTGTAGTTTCCTATGCCTACGTCTCTCCTTATGGATTTGGGTAGAACTTGTATTGGAACACTGAAAAATCTGTGATATCAACCGTGCTGACCTTCTTACTGGTGGTCATCATTAAGATTTTCACGCTCACTGTCACTTTGTGCAATGATATGGATCCTAGTGGAAACAGGTGCTGTTCATCCTACTTTTGTGAAGATTGAATTCATTGTAGAAAGTGGAATGTGTTGAAATATTTATGGTATAAATATATCTTGTGTATATAATTACCCAGATTACTGCTGCGTATTTGATTGCTAAGTTATGAAATGTATGAGATAGATGTGATCCATCAATGGCGATTGGATACGTGGTGGAGAGGTATTTTGGTGATGCAAGAGATTTAAATGATGTGATCAGAGTATGTATATTCTTTTTATGTGGATAATGGGTCTTGGATCCATGTTTGAAACATTACGACCTTGTCTTTTGTTATGCATGGGAAGTGTCAAAAATGAAGATGAGGTGGGTACGTGCTTCAAGGGTAAGTATAGGGTTGAGGGCGTGACTATGATGTGGGTTAGGTTTAGGATGTGGATAGGGTGTCGGGGGCCAGCGTGAGGAACTCCGCCCATGGCAAAGGTCATGAGGAAGAAGGCTTGGCATATGCAAAGGCGTGATCAAGCCTCAGGAAACCCCCTGTTCCTGAGCATCTACCCCAAAACCAGACTCTGTTTTATGCTCTCACCTACACCTCTGACTTTACAGGGGGCTCTCCCCAATAACCGTTTCTCTCGGAGAAGGAGTAAACCTGCAGCTCCAAGGCAATAAAAATTCTTGGGCGTGACAAGAGTGTTTCAGCTTCCGGACTGCTCTGAAGGTTATCTAGCCCACCTGTTTAGGTTAGTCCAGCCACATGTGATTTACAGCCTCCCAATCTGAGAGGCACGAGATGTTTTAGACTTACTAAAGGCAAATTATTTTGGGGAGTTAGAAATTATTAGTATAATGGGTTGGTTAGGAATTATATTGGTGAAGGGTTTTTTCATTTGTTGTGTCAATAATTGCTGCTAATTCCCTGCTCTGGGTGGGACAAGGATGTCTCAGGTCAAACCTCTCTGCTGACAGACTAGCTTGTGTGACAGGATTATCCATACTCCTGCCACATGATTGTTTACTACCTCTTAACCATAAACAGCACAGAGTTTTGGAGAGTCTTAATTAGCATAGGGCTTTTTCTTCTTGTTGAGTCAATGATTGCCGCCAGGCCTCCATATCCTTAGGCACTTGGGAATATATTAATCAATGTATTTGGAATATAGAAAAGGAAATACAGTCGTTTTTGATGTTAGCAATACTAGACTTTTTAGCTAATGGATTTTCTCTTTTGTAATAGACCACTGGACTTTGCTACAAATCACTGTATCCTTGCTATGTAAGAATGTAACTTTATCATATCTTAAGACTAAATAGATCTTAAGGGGAGCATTGGTGAAAGGATTTTCATTTGTTGGGCTGATGTTTGCTGCTAAATCTCCATGTTCCCTACCCTTCTAATGAATATAACTAACATATAGGAGAAATAAGTATTAACCTTTAAGATGAATCCTGTTAACCTTGGGTTAAGTAAATTCCTTTCTTGATTGTAACTCACTACACCCACACCCTATAGGAATGCAGCTTTATTTGGAGGGTGGTGCCTGGTTTGAGAAAAAACACACTTGGAAAAAATAAGTTTTTTGGTTATCAGAAAGAAAGGATCATAAAATGTCAGCAGGTCTCACTCATGGCCAGAAGATGATGTAGTATCCCTAAGACCTTTTTTATACATTTATGTGAAGCACCTGATTTTGATAAAGGTCAGGACTGCTGACCCCCACGTGACTCTGTATTCATCCCTATGTGTAACAAAAGGTATATAAGCAAACCCAAAAATAAAGAAATCGGATCAGTTTCCGGAAAGACTGATTCCCCCATGTCACTTCTTTCTTGCTCCCATTTTTCTGGCTGAATTCCCATCTGGAGCATGGATGCTATTCCATGTAATCTAAGTTATTCAGCCTCCTTTTCTTCACTAATCATCCTACTGCACTAACCATTTCTAATCTCTCTATATCTGTGATTAAATATGTATTTTTCTAAAGATGCCGGCTCTGCCCCCAACTTCAAATCACCCTGGATCCACTGGGGCTGGACCCCGGCAGTAGGGTTAAGGTTAGAGTTTGGGGAAGAGCCCCCCAACTTGTTAGGGTGAGGGGTGAGGCGTGAGGGATCAGGGTGAGGGTGAGGGTGAGGGTAAGGGTTCGGGGTGAGGGTTCAGGCTGAGGGTGTGGGCCTCATATCTGATAAAGGATTGTACTCCAAATATACCCTTCCCTTCCCTCGAACAGAGCTCTCACTGCTGGAGCCCTTGACAGTGTGAAACACACCAGCCCCTAAAACCTCCACAAGGATGCCTGGGGCCTAGGTGCAAAGGCAAGGCAGGAGCGGAGCTGAGGCCAGGAAGGCGCCAGTGGTGTCTCCGAGCCTCGCGCAGCCTGCTCCTTCCTGGGAACTAACATTAGCAGCGAGGCAAGTCTGGGCAATGCTCGCCCAGAGCAGAGCAGCCTCACGCCAGGAACTCTGCCAGATCGGGCCTCTGAGCAGAGCTGCAGCTCTGCAGTAGTGGAGGCGCACTCGACTCCGCCCAAACTGGGCTTGCAGCTGCACGCGGTTGGGCTGCCTCATTTCCCCCGAGGAGGCTCGTTTCCCCTCATGCTGCGCACTTGGCTTCCAGGGAGGGGCCTCCTGCTTCTCCTACAGGTCTTACCTCAGGGGCTGCTTCCCCTGAGCTGGGGCTGTGGGCGGGAGCCCAGACACGCAGGGGCAGGCCCCAACCACCTGCACACGTCTCTGCTGGGGACGAGAGCGCTAGGGAATATACATCTGTCAGGCACCTGCAGGGCGCCCACGGAGTGAGTCTCCGAGTCTGGGGACTGCAGATCCCAGCCAGGGGCCCTGGGTGTATGGTGCTCTCCGTGCGGCACATGTCTGGGCAGCCAAGCAACAACTGAAGGAGCCAAGCAGTTGCCCTTCCATTCCCTCTGACAGAGCTCTCACTGCTCTAGCCCGTGGCAATGTGGAACCCACCGGCCCCTAACTCCTCCCCAAGGACGCTTGGGGCCTACCTGCAAAGGCAAGGCAGGATCAGAGCTGAGGCAAGGAAGGTGCCCGTGGGATATACCAGCCTCGCACAGCCAGCTCCTTCATGGGCAAGAGCCTAGCAGCGAGGCACGTCTCGGAAAGGCTCGCCCAGGGCAGAGCAGCCTCGCTCCAGGAACTCTGCCAGATCGGGCCTCTGAGCAGACCTGGAGCTATGCCCTAGAGGAGGAGCACTTGACTCTGACCAACCAGGGCTTGTAGCGCCACGCGGCTATGCTGTCTCATCTACCTCCGAGGAGGCTCGATTCCCCACATGCTGTGCACTCCGCTTCCAGGCGAGCCGACCCACGCCTCCTGCAGGTTTGGCTTAGGGTCTGCATCCCATGAGCTGGGTTGTGGGCAGGAGCACAGAGACGCAAGTGCAGGCCCCAACCACCTGCACACCTCTCTTCTGGGGAGGAGAGCACGAGGGAAATGACGACAGTCAGGCACCTTCTGGGCGCTCCCGAAGTTCGCCTCTGGTGTGTGGGGCTGCAGACCCCAGCCAGGAGCCCTGTGAGCCTTGTGCTCTCCGTGCTGTGCTGAGTCTGGGCGGTCAAGCAACCGCAAGAGACTTGCAGTTGCCCTCCCTTTGCCTCTAATAGAGCCATCACTGCTGGAGCGCTTGGCAGTGTGCAACCCACCGGCAACTAAGCCCTCCACAAGAACGCCTGGGGACTAGGTGCAAAGGCAAGGCAGGAGTGGAGCTGAGGCCAGGAAGGCGCCAGTAGCATCTCCCAGTCTCACGCAGCCTGCTCCTTCCTGGACTGGAAGCCTAGCCGCGAGGCAAGTCTGGGCAAGGCTCGCCCAGGGCAGAGCAGCCTCACGCCAGCAACTCTGCCAGATCGGGCTCTGAGCAGAGCTGGAGCACTGCCGAACTGGAAGGGCACTCGGCTCCGCCAAAGTATTGATTGCAGCCGCACGCAGCTGGGCTGTCTCCTCTTCTCCCGAGGAGTCTCGCTTCCCGCATGCTGTAAACTAGGCTTCCAGGCGGGGCCCCCTGCGCCTCCCACAGGTCTTGGCTCAGGAGCTGCTTCCCTGAGCTGAGGCTGTGGACAGGAGCCCAGACACGCAGGGGCAGGCCCCAACCACCTGCACACGTCTCTGCTGGGGAGGAGAGCACTAGGGAAATGACGTCTGTCAGACACCTTCTGCGCGCTCACCGACTCGGCCTCCGCGTGTGTGGGGCTGCAGACCCCAGCCAGGGGCCCTGTGAGCCTTGTGCTCTCCGTGCTGTGCTGAGTCTGGGCGGTCAAGCAGCCGCTGGAGGAGCCCTGCAGTTGCCCTCCCATTGCCTCTAATAGAGCCCTCACTGCTGGAGCGCTTGGCAGTGTGCAACCAACCGGCAACTAAGCCCTCCACAGGAACGCCTGGGAACTAGGTGCAAAGGCAAGGCAGGAGTGGAGCTGAGGCCAAGAAGGCGCCAGCAGCATCTCCCAGTCTCGCGCAGCCCGCTCCTTCCTGGACTGGAAGCCTATGTGCGAGTCAAGTCTGGGCAAGGCTCGCCCAGGACAGAGCAGCCTAACGCAAGCAACTCTGCCAGATCCGGACTCTGAGCAGAGCTGGAGCTCTGCCGTACTGGAGGCGCACTCGGCTCCGCCAAAGCAGTGAATGCAGCCGCACACAGCAGGGCTGCCTTCTCTTCTCCCGAGGAGGCTGGCTTCCAGCATGCTGTAAACTAGGCTTCCAGGAGGGTCCCCCTGCGCCTCCCACAGGTCTTGGCTCAGGAGCTGCTTCCCTGAGCTGGGGCTGTGGACTGGAGCCCAGACACGCAGGGGCAGGCCCCAACCACCTACACACGTCTCTGCTGGGGAGGAGAGCACTAGGGAAATGATGTCTGTCAGGCACCTTCTGGGCGCTAACTGAGTTAGCCTCCGCGTGTGTGGGGCTGCAGACCCCAGCCAGGGGCCCTGTGAGCCTTGTGCTCTCCGTGCTGTGCTGAGTCTGGGCGGTCAAGCAACCGCAAGAGGAAACTTGCAGTTGCCCTCACTTTCCCTCTAATAGAGCCCTCACTGCTGGAGCGCTTGGCAGTGTGCAACACACCGGCAACTAAGCCGTCCACAAGAACGCCTGGGGACTAGGTGCAAAGGCAAGGCAGGAGTGGAGCTGAGGCGAGGATGGCGCCAGTAGCATCTCCCAGTCTCGCGCAGCCCGCTCCTTTCTGGACAGGAAGCCTACGCGAGGCAAGTCTGGGCAAGGCTCGCCCAGGGCAGAGCAGCCTCACGCCAGCAACTCTGCCAGATCGGGCCTCTGAGCAGTGCTGAGGCTCTGCCGTACTGGAAGCGCACTCGGCTCCGCCCAAGCAGTGAATGCAGCCGCACGCAGCCAGGCTGCCTTCTCTTCTCCCGAGGAGGCTCGCTTCCCGCATGCTGTAAACTAGGCTTCCAGGCGAGGCCCCACGCGCCTCCCACAGGTCTTGACTCATGAGCTGCTTCCCTGAGCTGGGGCTGTGGACGGGAGCCCAGACACGCAGGGGCAGGCCCCAACCACCTGCACACGTCTCTGCTGGGAAGGAGAGTACTAGGGAAATGACGTCTCTCAGGCACCTTCTGGGCTCTCCCGGGGTTCACCTCCGGACTGTGGGGCTGCAGACCCCAACCAGGGGCCCTGTGAGCCTTTTGCTCTCCGTGCTGTGCTGAGTCTGGGGCGGGCAAGCAACCGCTGGAGGAGCCCTGCAGTTGCCCTCCCATTGCCTCTAATAGAGCCCTCACTGCTGGAGCGCTTGGCATTGTGCAACCCACCAGCAACTAAGCCCTCCACAAGAACGCCTGGGGACTAGCTGCAAAGGCAAGGCAGGAGTGGAGCTGAGGCCAGGAAGGCGCCAGTAGCATCTCCCAGTCTTGCGCAGCCCACTCCTTTCTGGACAGGAAGCCTACGCGATGCAAGTCTGGGCAAGGCTCGCCCAGGGCACAGGAGGCTCACGCCAGGAACTATGAGAGATCGGGCCTTTGAGCAGAGCTGGAGCTCTGCCGTACTGGAGGGGCACTCGGCTCCGCCAAAGTACTGATTGCAGCCGCACGCAGCTGGGCTGCCTTCTCTTGTACTGAGGAGGCTCGCTTCCGGCATGCTGTAAACTAGGCTTCCCGGCGGGGGCGCCCCGCGCCTCCTACAGGTCTTAGCTGAGGAGCTGCTTCCCTGAGCTGGGGCTGTGGAAGGGAGTCCAGACACCCAAGGGCAGGCCCCAACCACCTGCACACGTCTCTGCTGGGGAGGAGAGCACTAGGAAAATGACGTCTGTCTGGCACCATATGGGCGCTCCCGGAATTCCCCTCCGGTGTGTGGGGCTGCAGACCCCAGCCAGGGGCCCTGTGAGCCTTGGGCTCTCCGTGCTGTGCTGTCCGGGCGGTCAAGCAACCGCTGGAGGAGCCCTGCAGTGGCCCTCCCATTGCCTCTAATAGAGCCCTCACTGCTGGAGCGCTTGGCAGTCTGCAACCCACCGGCAACTAAGCCCTCCACAGGAACGCCTGGGGACTAGGTGCAAAGGCAAGGCAGGAGTGGAGCTGAGGCGAGGATGGCGCCAGTAGCATCTCCCAGTCTCGCGCAGCCCGCTCCTTTCTGGACAGGAAGCCTACGCGAGGCAAGTCTGGGCAAGGCTCGCCCAGGGCAGAGCAGCCTCACGCAAGCAACTCTGCCAGATCGGGCCTCTGAGCAGTGCTGGAGCTCTGCCGTACTGGAAGCGCACTCGGCTCCGCCCAAGCAGTGATTGCAGCCCCACGCATCTGGGCTGCCTCCTCTTCTCCCAAGGAGGCTCGATCCCCGCATGCTGTGCACGAGGCTTCCAGGCGGGGGCTCCCCGCGCCTCCTACAGGTCTTGGCTGAGGAGCTGCTTCCCTGAGCTGGGGCTGTGGACGGGAGCACAGACACGCAGGGGCAGGCCCCAACCACCTGCACATGTCTCTGCTGGGGAGGAGAGCACTAGGGAAATGACGTCTGTCAGGCACCTTCTGGGTGCTCACCGAGTCAGCCTCCTTGTGTGTGGGACTGCAGACCCCAGCCATGCGCCCTGTGAGCCTTGTGCTCTCCATGCTGTGCTGAGTCTGGGCGGTCAAGCAACGGCTGGAGGAGCCCTGCAGTTGCCCTCCCATTGCCTCTAATAGAGCCCTCACGCTGGAGCGCTTGGCAGTGTGCAACCCACTGGCAACTAAGCCCTCCACAAGAACGCCTGGGGACTAGGTGCAAAGGCAAGGCAGGAGTGGAGCTGAGGCCAGGAAGGCGCCAGTAGCATCTCCCAGGTTCGCGCAGCCCGCTCCTTTCTGGACTGGAAGCCTAGCCTCGAGGCAAGTCTGGGCAAGGCTCGCCCAGGGCAGAGCAGCCTCACGCAAGCACTCTGCCAGATCGGGCCTCTGAGCAGAGCTGGAGCTCTGCCGTACTGGAGGCGCACTCGGCTCCGCCAAAGCAGTGAATGCAGCTGCACACAGCAGGGCTGCCTTCTCTTCTCCCGAGGAGGCTCGCTTCCCGCATGCTGTGCACTAGGCTTCCAGGCGGGGGCGCCCCGCGCCTCCTACAGGTCTTGGCTGAGGAGCTGCTTCCCTAGCTGGTTCTGTGGACGGGAGCACAGACACGCAGGGGCAGGCCCCAACCACCTGCACATGTCTCTGCTGGGGAGGAGAGCACTAGGGAAATGACGTCTGTCAGGCACCTTCTGGGCGCTCACCGAGTCAGCCTCCGCGTGTGTGGGGCTGCAGACCCCAGCCAGGGGCCCTGTGAGCCTTGTGCTCTCCGTGCTGTGCTGAGTCTGGGCGGTCAAGCAACCGTAAGAATAGACTTCCAGTTGCCCTCACTTTGCCTCTAATAGAGCCCTCAAGCTGGAGCGCTTGGCAGTGTGCAACCCACTGGCAACTAAGCCCTCCACAAGAACGCCTGGGGACTAGCTGCAAAGGCAAGGCAGGAGTGGAGCTGAGGCCAGGAAGGCGCCAGTAGCATCTCCCAGTCTCGCGCAGCCCGCTCTTTTCTGGACTGGAAGCCTAGCCGCGAGGCAAGTCTGGGCAAGGCTCGCCCAGGGCAGAGCAGCCTCACACAAGCACTCTGCCAGATCGGGCCTCTGAGCAGAGCTGGAGCTCTGCCGTACTGGAGGCGCACTCGACTCCGCCCAAGCAGTGATTGCAGCCCCACGCATCTGGGCTGCCTCCTCTTCTCCCAAGGAGGCTCGCTTCCCGCATGCTGTGCACGAGGCTTCCAGGCGGGGGCGCCCCGCGCCTCCTACAGGTCTTGGCTGAGGAGCTGCTTCCCTGAGCTGGGGCTGTGGACGGGAGCACAGACACGCAGGGGCAGGGCCCAACCACCTGCACACGTCTCTGCTGGGGAGGAGAGCACTAGGGAAATGACGTCTGTCAGGCACCTTCTGGGCGCTCACCGAGTCAGCCTCCGCGTCTGTGGGACTGCAGACCCCAGCCAGGGGCCTTGTGAGCCTTGTGCTACCCGTGCTGTGCTGAGTCTGGGCGGTCAGGCAACGGCTGGAGGAGCCCTGCAGTTGCCCTCCCATTGCCTCTAATAGAGCCCTCACTGTTCAGCTCTTGGCAGTGTGCAACTCACCGGCAACTAAGCCCTCCACAAGAACGCCTGGGGACTAGGTGCAAAGGCAAGGCAGGAGTGGAGCTGAGGTCAGGAAGGCGCCAGTAGCATCTCCAAGTCTCGCGCAGCCTGCTCCTTCCTGGACTGGAAGCCTAGCCGCGAGGCAAGTCTGGGCAAGGCTCGCCCAGGGCAGAGCAGCCTCACGCCAGCAACTCTGCCAGATCGGGCCTCTGAGCAGAGCTGGAGCTCTGCCGTACTGGAGGCGAACTCGACTCGGCCAAAGCAGTGAATGCAGCCGCACACAGCAGGGCTGCCTTCTCTTCTCCCGAGGAGGCTCGCTTCCCGCATGCTGTAATCTAGGCTTCCAGGCGGGGCCCCTGCGCCTCCCACAGGTCTTGGCTCAGGAGCTGCTTCCCTGAGCTGGGGCTGTGGACGGGAGCCCAGACACGCAGGGGCACGCCCCAACCACCTGCACACGTCTCTGCTGGGGAGGAGAGCACTAGGGAAATGACGTCTGTCAGGCACCTTCTGGGCGCTCACCGAGTCAGCCTCCGCGTGTGTGGGGCTGCAGACCCCAGCCAGGGGCCCTGTGAGCCTTGTGCTCTCCATGCTGTGCTGAGTCTGGGCGGTCAAGCAACCGTAAGAATAGACTTCCAGTTGCCCTCACTTTGCCTCTAATAGAGCCCTCAAGCTGGAGCGCTTGGCAGTGTGCAACCCACCGGCAACTAAGCCCTCCACAAGAACGCCTGGGGACTAGGTGCAAAGGCAAGGCAGGAGTGGAGCTGAGGCCAGGAAGGCGCCAGTAGCATCTCCCAGTCTCGCGCAGCCCGCTCCTTTCTGGACTGGAAGCCTAGCCGCGAGGCAAGTCTGGGCAAGGCTCGCCCAGGGCAGAGCAGCCTCACGCCAGCAACTCTGCCAGATCGGGCCTCTGAGCAGAGCTGGAGCTCTGCCGTACTGGAGGCGCACTTGGCTCCGCCCAAGCAGTGATTGCAGCCCCACGCATCTGGGCTGCCTCCTCTTCTCCCAAGGAGGCTCGCTACCCGCATGCTGTGCCCGAGGCTTCCAGGCGGGGGCGCCCCGCGCCTCCTACAGGTCTTGGCTGAGGAGCTGCTTCCCTGAGCTGGGGCTGTGGACGGGAGCCCAGACACGCAGGGGCAGGCCCCAACCACCTGCACACGTCTCTGCTGGGGAGGAGAGCACTAGGGAAATGACGTCAGTCAGGCACCTTCTGGGCGCTCACCGAGTCAGCCTCCGCGTGTGTGGGGCTGCAGACCCCAGCCAGGGGCCCTGTGAGCCTTGTGCTCTCCGTGCTGTGCTGAGTCTGGGCGGTCAAGCAACCGTAAAAATAGACTTCCAGTTGCCCTCACTTTGCCTCTAATAGAGCCCTCAAGCTGGAGCGCTTGGCAGTGTGCAACCCACCAGCAACTAAGCCCTCCACAAGAACGCCTGGGAACTAGGTGCAAAGGCAAAGCAGGAGTGGAGCTGAGGCCAGGAAGGCGCCAGTAGCATCTCCCAGTCTTGCGAAGCCTGCTCCTTCCTGGACTGGAAGCCTAGCCGCGAGGCAAGTCTGGGCAAGGCTCGCCCAGGGCCGTGCAGACTCACGCCAGCAACTCTGCCAGATCGGGATTCTGAGCAGAGCTGGAGCTCTGCCGTACTGGAGGCGCACTCGGCTCCGCCAAAGCAGTGAATGCATCCACACACAGCAGGGTTGCCTTCTCTTCTCCCGAGGAGGCTCGCTTCCCGCATGCTGTAAACTAGGCTTCCAGGCTGGGCCACCTGCCCCTCCCACAGATCTTGGCTCAGGAGCTGCTTCCCTGAGCTGGGGCTGTGGACGGAAGCACAGACACGCAGGGGCAGGCGCCAACCACCTGCACACGTCTCTGCTGGGGAGGAGAGCACTAGGGAAATGACGTCTGTCAGGCACCTTCTGGGCGCTCACCGAGTCAGCCTCCGCGTGTGTGGGGCTGCAGACCCCAGCCATGGGCCCTGTGAGCCTTGTGATCTCCGTGCTGTGCTGAGTCTGGGCGGTCAAGCAACGGCTGGAGGAGCCCTGCAGTTGCCCTCCCATTGCCTCTAATAGAGCCCTCACTGCTGGAGCTCTTGGCAGTGTGCAACCCACCGGCAACTAAGCCCTCCACAAGAACGCCTGGGGACTAGGTGCAAAGGCAAGGCAGGAGTGGAGCTGAGGTCAGGAAGGCGCCAGTAGCATCTCCCAGTCTCGCGCAGCCTGCTCCTTCCTGGACTGTAAGCCTAGCCGCGAGGCAAGTCTGGGCAAGGCTCGCCCAGGGCAGAGGAGCCTCACGCCAGCAACTCTGCCAGATCGGGCCTCTGAGCAGAGCTGGAGCTCTTCCGTACTGGAGGCGCACTCGGCTCCGCCAAAGCAGTGAATGCAGCCGCACACAGCAGGGCTGCCTTCTCTTCTCCCGAGGAGGCTCGCTTCCCGCATGCTCTGCACTAGGCTTCCAGGCGGGGGCGCCCCGCGCCTCCTACAGGTCTTGGCTGAGGAGCTGCTTCCCTAGCTGGTTCTGTGGACGGGAGCACAGACACGCAGGGGCAGGCCCCAACCACCTGCACATGTCTCTGCTGGGGAGGAGAGCACTAGGGAAATGACGTCTGTCAGGCACCTTCTGGGCGCTCACCGAGTCAGCCTCCGCGTGTGTGGGGCTGCAGACCCCAGCCAGGGGCCCTGTGAGCCTTGTGCTCTCCGTGCTGTGCTGAGTCTGGGCGGTCAAGCAACCGTAAGAATAGACTTCCAGTTGCCCTCACTTTGCCTCTAATAGAGCCCTCAAGCTGGAGCGCTTGGCAGTGTGCAACCCACCGGCAACTAAGCCCTCCACAAGAACGCCTGGGGACTAGGTGCAAAGGCAAGGCAGGAGTGGAGCTGAGGCCAGGAAGGCGCCAGTAGCATCTCCCAGTCTCGCGCAGCCCGCTCCTTTCTGGACTGGAAGCCTAGCCGCGAGGCAAGTCTGGGCAAGGCTCGCCCAGGGCAGAGCAGCCTCACGCAAGCACTCTGCCAGATCGGGCCTCTGAGCAGAGCTGGAGCTCTGCCGTACTGGAGGCGCACTCGGCTCCGCCCAAGCAGTGATTGCAGCCCCACGCATCTGGGCTGCCTCCTCTTCTCCCAAGGAGGCTCGATCCCCGCATGCTGTGCACGAGGCTTCCAGGCGGGGGCTCCCCGCGCCTCCTACAGGTCTTGGCTGAGGAGCTGCTTCCCTGAGCTGGGGTTGTGGACGGGAGCACAGACACGCAGGGGCAGGCCCCAACCACCTGCACATGTCTCTGCTGGGGAGGAGAGCACTAGGGAAATGACGTCTGTCAGGCACCTTCTGGGTGCTCACCGAGTCAGCCTCCTTGTGTGTAGGACTGCAGACCCCAGCCATGCGCCCTGAGCCTTGTGCTCTCCATGCTGTGCTGAGTCTGGGCGGTCAAGCAACGGCTGGAGGAGCCCTGCAGTTGCCCTCCCATTGCCTCTAATAGAGCCCTCACGCTGGAGCGCTTGGCAGTGTGCAACCCACTGGCAACTAAGCCCTCCACAAGAACGCCTGGGGACTAGGTGCAAAGGCAAGGCAGGAGTGGAGCTGAGGCCAGGAAGGCGCCAGTAGCATCTCCCAGTCTCGCGCAGCCTGCTCCTTTCTGGACTGGAAGCCTAGCCTCGAGGCAAGTCTGGGCAAGGCTCGCCCAGGGCAGAGCAGCCTCACGCAAGCACTCTGCCAGATCAGGCCTCTGAGCAGAGCTGGAGCTCTGCCGTACTGGAGGCGCACTCGGCTCCGCCAAAGCAGTGAATGCAGCCGCACACAGCAGGGCTGCCTTCTCTTCTCCCGAGGAGGCTCCCTTCCCGCATGCTGTGCACTAGGCTTCCAGGCGGGCGCGCCCCGCGCCTCCTACAGGTCTTGGCTGAGGAGCTGCTTCCCTAGCTGGTTCTGTGGACGGGAGCACAGACACGCAGGGGCAGGCCCCAACCACCTGCACATGTCTCTGCTGGGGAGGAGAGCACTAGGGAAATGACGTCTGTCAGGCACCTTCTGGGCGCTCACCGAGTCAGCCTCCGCGTGTGTGGGGCTGCAGACCCCAGCCAGGGGCCCTGTGAGCCTTGTGCTCTCCGTGCTGTGCTGAGTCTGGGCGGTCAAGCAACCGTAAGAATAGACTTCCAGTTGCCCTCACTTTGCCTCTACTAGAGCCCTCAAGCTGGAGCGCTTGGCAGTGTGCAACCCACTGGCAACTAAGCCCTCCACAAGAACGCCTGGGGACTAGCTGCAAAGGCAAGGCAGGAGTGGAGCTGAGGCCAGGAAGGCGCCAGTAGCATCTCCCAGTCTCGCGCAGCCCGCTCTTTTCTGGACTGGAAGCCTAGCCGCGAGGCAAGTCTGGGCAAGGCTCGCCCAGGGCAGAGCAGCCTCACACAAGCACTCTGCCAGATCGGGCCTCTGAGCAGAGCTGGAGCTCTGCCGTACTGGAGGCGCACTCGACTCCGCCCAAGCAGTGATTGCAGCCCCACGCATCTGGGCTGCCTCCTCTTCTCCCAAGGAGGCTCGCTTCCCGCATGCTGTGCACGAGGATTCCAGGCGGGTGCGCCCCGCGCCTCCTACAGGTCTTGGCTGAGGAGCTGCTTCCCTGAGCTGGGGCTGTGGACGGGAGCACAGACACGCAGGGGCAGGGCCCAACCACCTGCACAAGTCTCTGCTGGGGAGGAGAGCACTAGGGAAATGACGTCTGTCAGGCACCTTCTGGGCGCTCACCGAGTCAGCCTCCGCGTCTGTGGGACTGCAGACCCCAGCCAGGGGCCTTGTGAGCCTTGTGCTCTCCGTGCTGTGCTGAGTCTGGGCGGTCAGGCAACGGCTGGAGGAGCCCTGCAGTTGCCCTCCCATTGCCTCTAATAGAGCCCTCACTGTTCAGCTCTTGGCAGTGTGCAACTCACCGGCAACTAAGCCCTCCACAAGAACGCCTGGGGACTAGGTGCAAAGGCAAGGCAGGAGTGGAGCTGAGGTCAGGAAGGCGCCAGTAGCATCTCCAAGTCTCGCGCAGCCTGCTCCTTCCTGGACTGGAAGCCTAGCCGCGAGGCAAGTCTGGGCAAGGCTCGCCCAGGGCAGAGCAGCCTCACGCCAGCAACTCTGCCAGATCGGGCCTCTGAGCAGAGCTGGAGCTCTGCCGTACTGGAGGCGAACTCGACTCGGCCAAAGCAGTGAATGCAGCCGCACACAGCAGGGCTGCCTTCTCTTCTCCCGAGGAGGCTCGCTTCCCGCATGCTGTAATCTAGGCTTCCAGGCGGGGCCCCTGCGCCTCCCACAGGTCTTGGCTCAGGAGCTGCTTCCCTGAGCTGGGGCTGTGGACGGGAGCCCAGACACGCAGGGGCACGCCCCAACCACCTGCACACGTCTCTGCTGGGGAGGAGAGCACTAGGGAAATGACGTCTGTCAGGCACCTTCTGGGCGCTCACCGAGTCAGCCTCCGCGTGTGTGGGGCTGCAGACCCCAGCCAGGGGCCCTGTGAGCCTTGTGCTCTCCGTGCTGTGCTGAGTCTGGGCGGTCAAGCAACCGTAAGAATAGACTTCCAGTTGCCCTCACTTTGCCTCTAATAGAGCCCTCAAGCTGGAGCGCTTGGCAGTGTGCAACCCACCGGCAACTAAGCCCTCCACAAGAACGCCTGGGGACTAGGTGCAAAGGCAAGGCAGGAGTGGAGCTGAGGCCAGGAAGGCGCCAGTAGCATCTCCCAGTCTCGCGCAGCCCGCTCCTTTCTGGACTGGAAGCCTAGCCGTGAGGCAAGTCTGGGCAAGGCTCGCCCAGGGCAGAGCAGCCTCACGCAAGCACTCTGCCAGATCGGGCCTCTGAGCAGAGCTGGAGCTCTGCCGTACTGGAGGCGCACTCGGCTCCGCCCAAGCAGTGATTGCAGCCCCACGCATCTGGGCTGCCTCCTCTTCTCCCAAGGAGGCTCGATCCCCGCATGCTGTGCACGAGGCTTCCAGGCGGGGGCTCCCCGCGCCTCCTACAGGTCTTGGCTGAGGAGCTGCTTCCCTGAGCTGGGGCTGTGGACGGGAGCACAGACACGCAGGGGCAGGCCCCAACCACCTGCACATGTCTCTGCTGGGGAGGAGAGCACTAGGGAAATGACGTCTGTCAGGCACCTTCTGGGTGCTCACCGAGTCAGCCTCCTTGTGTGTGGGACTGCAGACCCCAGCCATGCGCCCTGTGAGCCTTGTGCTCTCCATGCTGTGCTGAGTCTGGGCGGTCAAGCAACGGCTGGAGGAGCCCTGCAGTTGCCCTCCCATTGCCTCTAATAGAGCCCTCACGCTGGAGCGCTTGGCAGTGTGCAACCCACTGGCAACTAAGCCCTCCACAAGAACGCCTGGGGACTAGGTGCAAAGGCAAGGCAGGAGTGGAGCTGAGGCCAGGAAGGCGCCAGTAGCATCTCCCAGGTTCGCGCAGCCCGCTCCTTTCTGGACTGGAAGCCTAGCCTCGAGGCAAGTCTGGGCAAGGCTCGCCCAGGGCAGAGCAGCCTCACGCAAGCACTCTGCCAGATCGGGCCTCTGAGCAGAGCTGGAGCTCTGCCGTACTGGAGGCGCCCTCGGCTCCGCCCAAGCAGTGATTGCAGCCCCACGCATCTGGGCTGCCTCCTCTTCTCCCAAGGAGGCTCGCTTCCCGCATGCTGTGCACGAGGCTTCCAGGCGAGGGCGCCCCGCGCCTCCTACAGGTCTTGGCTGAGGAGCTGCCTCCCTGAGCTTGGGCTGTGGACGGAACCCAGACACGCAGGGGCAGGCCCCAACCACCTGCACACGTCTCTGCTGGGGAGGAGAGCACTAGGGAAATGACGTCTGTCAGGCACCTTCTGGGCGCTCACCGAGTCAGCCTCCGCGTGTGTGGGACTGCAGACCCCAGACCGGGGCCCTGAGAGCCTTGTGCTCTCCGTGCTGTGCTGAGTCTGGGCGGTCAAGCAACCGTAAGAATAGACTTCCAGTTGCCCTCACTTTGCCTCTAATAGAGCCCTCAAGCTGGAGCGCTTGGCAGTGTGCAACCCACCGGAAACTAAGCCCTCCACAAGAAAGCCTGGGGACTAGGTGCAAAGGCAAGGCAGGAGTGGAGCTGAGGCCAGGAAGGCGCCAGTAGCATCTCCCAGTCTCGCGCAGCCCGCTCCTTTCTGGACTGGAAGCCTAGCCGCGAGGCAAGTCTGGGCAAGGCTCGCCCAGGGCAGAGCAGCCTCACGCAAGCACTCTGCCAGATCGGGCCTCTGAGCAGAGCTGGAGCTCTGCCGTACTGGAGGCGCACTCGGCTCCGCCAAAGCAGTGAATGCAGCCGCACACAGCAGGGCTGCCTTCTCTTCTCCCGAGGAGGCTCGCTTCCCGCATGCTGTGCACTAGGCTTCCAGGCGGGGGCGCCCCGCGCCTCCTACAGGTCTTGGCTGAGGAGCTGCTTCCCTAGCTGGTTCTGTGGACGGGAGCACAGACACGCAGGGGCAGGCCCCAACCACCTGCACATGTCTCTGCTGGGGAGGAGAGCACTAAGGAAATGACGTCTGTCAGGCACCTTCTGGGCGCTCACCGAGTCAGCCTCCGCGTGTGTGGGGCTGCAGACCCCAGCCAGGGGCCCTGTGAGCCTTGTGCTCTCCGTGCTGTGCTGAGTCTGGGCGGTCAAGCAACCGTAAGAATAGACTTCCAGTTGCCCTCACTTTGCCTCTAATAGAGCCCTCAAGCTGGAGCGCTTGGCAGTGTGCAACCCACCGGCAACTAAGCCCTCCACAAGAACGCCTGGGGACTAGGTGCAAAGGCAAGGCAGGAGTGGAGCTGAGGCCAGGAAGGCGCCAGTAGCATCTCCCAGTCTCGCGCATCCCGCTCCTTTCTGGACTGGAAGCCTAGCCGCGAGGAAAGTCTGGGCAAGGCTCGCCCAGGGCAGAGCAGCCTCACGCCAGCAACTCTGCCAGATCGGGCCTCTGAGCAGAGCTGGAGCTCTGCCGTACTGGAGGCGCACTTGGCTCCGCCCAAGCAGTGATTGCAGCCCCACGCATCTGGGCTGCCTCCTCTTCTCCCAAGGATGCTCGCTTCCCGCATGCTGTGCCCGAGGCTTTCAGGCGGGGGCGCCCCGCGCCTCCTACAGGTCTTGGCTGAGGAGCTGCTTCCCTGAGCTGGGGCTGTGGACGGAACCCAGACACGCAGGGGCAGGCCCCAACCACCTGCACACGTCTCTGCTGGGGAGGAGAGCACTAGGGAAATGACGTCAGTCAGGCACCTTCTGGGCGCTCACCGAGTCAGCCTCCGCGTGTGTGGGGCTGCAGACCCCAGCCAGGGGCCCTGTGAGCCTTGTGCTCTCCGTGCTGTGCTGAGTCTGGGCGGTCAAGCAACCGTAAGAATAGACTTCCAGTTGCCCTCACTTTGCCTCTAATAGAGCCCTCAAGCTGGAGCGCTTGGCAGTGTGCAACCCACCAGCAACTAAGCCCTCCACAAGAACGCCTGGGAACTAGGTGCAAAGGCAAGGCAGGAGTGGAGCTGAGGCCAGGAAGGCGCCAGTAGCATCTCCCAGTCTTGCGAAGCCTGCTCCTTCCTGGACTGGAAGCCTAGCCGCGAGGCAAGTCTGGGCAAGGCTCGCCCAGGGCCGAGCAGACTCACGCCAGCAACTCTGCCAGATCGGGCCTCTGAGCAGAGCTGGAGCTCTGCCGTACTGGAGGCACACTCGGCTCCGCCAAAGCAGTGAATGCATCCACACACAGCAGGGTTGCCTTCTCTTCTCCCGAGGAGGCTCGCTTCCCGCATGCTGTAAACTAGGCTTCCAGGCTGGGCCACCTGCCCCTCCCACAGATCTTGGCTCAGGAGCTGCTTCCCTGAGCTGGGGCTGTGGACGGTAGCACAGACACGCAGGGGCAGGCGCCAACCACCTGCACACGTCTCTGCTGGGGAGGAGAGCAAAAGGAAAAAGACGTCTGTCAGGCACCTTCTGGGCGCTCACCGAGTCAGCCTCCGCGTGTGTGGGGCTGCAGACCCCAGCCATGGGCCCTGTGAGCCTTGTGATCTCCGTGCTGTGCTGAGTCTGGGCGGTGAAGCAACGGCTGGAGGAGCCCTGCAGTTGCCCTCCCATTGCCTCTAATAGAGCCCTCACTGCTGGAGCTCTTGGCAGTGTGCAACCCACCGGCAACTAAGCCCTCCACAAGAACGCCTGGGGACTAGGTGCAAAGGCAAGGCAGGAGTGGAGCTGAGGTCAGGAAGGCGCCAGTAGCATCTCCCAGTCTCGCGCAGCCTGCTCCTTCCTGGACTGTAAGCCTAGCCGCGAGGCAAGTCTGGGCAAGGCTCGCCCAGGGCAGAGCAGCCTCACGCCAGCAACTCTGCCAGATCGGGCCTCTGAGCAGAGCTGGAGCTCTTCCGTACTGGAGGCGCACTCGGCTCCGCCAAAGCAGTGAATGCAGCCGCACACAGCAGGGCTGCCTTCTCTTCTCCCGAGGAGGCTCGCTTCCCGCATGCTGTAATCTAGGCTTCCAGGTGGGGCCCCCTGCGCCTCCCAGAGGTCATGGCTCAGGAGCTGCTTCCCTGAGCTGGGGCTGTGGACGGGAGACCAGACACGCAGGGGCAGGCCCAAACCACCTGCACACGTCTCTGCTGGCGAGGAGAGCACTAGGGAAATGACGTCTGTCAGGCAACTTCTGGGCGCTCACGGAGTCAGACTCCGCGTGTGTGGGGAGGCAGACCCCAGCCAGGGGCCCTGTGAACCTTGTGCTCTCCGTGCTGTGCTGAGTCTGGGCGGTCAGGCAACCGTAAGAATAGACTTCCAGTTGCCCTCACTTTGCCTCTAATAGAGCCCTCAAGCTGGAGCGCTTGGCAGTGTGCAACCCACCGGCAACTAAGCCCTGCACAAGAACGCCTGGGGACTAGGTGCAAAGGCAAGGCAGGAGTGGAGCTGAGGCCAGGAAGGCGCCAGTAGCATCTCCCAGTCTCGCGGAGCCCACTCCTTTCTGGACTGGAAGCCTAGCCTCGAGGCAAGTCTGGGCAAGGCTCGCCCAGGGCAGAGCAGCCTCACGCAAGTACTCTGCCAGATCGGGCCTCTGAGCAGAGCTGGAGCTCTGCCGTACTGGAGGCGCACTCGGCTCCGCCAAAGCAGTGAATGCAGCCGCACACAGCAGGGCTGCCTTCTCTTCTCCCGAGGAGGCTCGCTTCCCGCATGCTGTGCACTAGGCTTCCAGGCGGGGTCGCCCCGCGCCTCCTACAGGTCTTGGCTGAGGAGCTGCTTCCCTAGCTGGTTCTGTGGACGGGAGCACAGACACGCAGGGGCAAGCCCCAACCACCTGCACATGTCTCTGCTGGGGAGGAGAGCACTAGCGAAATGACGTCTGTCAGGCACCTTCTGGGCGCTCACCGAGTCAGCCTCCGCGTGTGTGGGGCTGCAGACCCCAGCCAGGGGCCCTGTGAGCCTTGTGCTCTCCGTGCTGTGCTGAGTCTGGGCAGTCAAGCAACCGTAAGAATAGACTTCCAGTTGCCCTCACTTTGCCTCTAATAGAGCCCTCAAGCTGGAGCGCTTGGCAGTGTGCAACCCACCGACAACTAAGCCCTCCACAAGAACGCCTGGGGACTAGGTGCAAAGGCAAGGCAGGAGTGGAGCTGAGGCCAGGAAGGCGCCAGTAGCATCTCCCAGTCTCACGCAGCCCGCTCCTTTCTGGACTGGAAGCCTAGCCGCGAGGCAAGTCTGGGCAAGGCTCGCCCAGGGCAGAGCAGCCTCACGCAATCACTCTGCCAGATCGGGCCTCTGAGCAGAGCTGGAGCTCTGCCGTACTGGAGGCGCACTCGGCTCCGCCCAAGCAGTGATTGCAGCCCCACGCATCTGGGCTGCCTCCTCTTCTCCCAAGGAGGCTCGATCCCCGCATGCTGTGCACGAGGCTTCCAGGCCGGGGCGCCCCGCGCCTCCTACAGGTCTTGGCTGAGGAGCTGCTTCCCTGAGCTGGGGCTGTGGACGGGAGCACAGACACGCAGGGGCAGGGCCCAACCACCTGCACAAGTCTCTGCTGGGGAGGAGAGCACAAGGGAAATGACGTCTGTCAGGCACCTTCTAGGCGCTCACCTAGTCAGCCTCCGTGTCTGTGGGACTGCAGACCCCAGACAGGGGCCCTGTGAGCCTTGTGCTCTCCGTGCTGTGCTGAGTCTGGGCGGTCAAGCAACCGTAAGAATAGACTTCCAGTTGCCCTCACTTTGCCTCTAATAGAGCCCTCAAGCTGGAGCGCTTGGCAATGTGCAACCCACAGGCAACTAAGCCCTCCACAAGAACGCCTGAGGACTAGGTGCAAAGGCAAGGCAAGAGTGGAGCTGAGGCCAGGAAGGCGCCAGTAGCATCTCCCAGTCTCGCGCAGCCCGCTCCTTTCTGGACTGGAAGCCTAGCCGCGAGGCAAGTTTGGGCAAGCCTCGCCCATGGCAGAGCAGCCTCACGCCAGCAACTCTGCCAGGTCGGGCCTCTGAGCAGAGCTGGTGCTCTGCCGTACTGGAGGCGCACTCGGCTCCACCCAAGCAGTGATTGCAGCCCCACGCATCTGGGCTGCCTCCTCTTCTCCCAAGGAGGCTCGCTTCCCTCATGCTGTGCACTAGGCTTCCAGGCGGGGACCCCTGCGCCTCCCACAGGTCTTGGCTCAGGAGCTGCTTCCCTGAGCTGGGGCTGTGGACGGGAGCCCAGACACGCAGGGGCAGGCCCCAACCACCTGCACACGTCTCTGCTGGGGAGGAGAGCACTAGGGAAATGACGTCTGTCAGGCACCTTCTGGGCGCTCACCGAGTCAGCCTCCGCGTGTGTGGGGCTGCAGACCACAGCCAGAGGCCCTGTGAGCCTTGTGCTCTCCGTGCTGTGCTGAGTCTGGGCGGTCAAGCAACCGTAAGAATAGACTTCCAGTTGCCCTCACTTTGCCTCTACTAGAGCCCTCAAACTGGAGCGCTTGGCAGTGTGCAACCCACCGGCAACTAAGCCATCCACAAGAACGCCTGGGGACTAGGTGCAAAGGCAAGGCAGGAGTGGAGCTGAGGCCAGGAAGGCGCCAGTAGCATCTCCCAGTCTCGCGCAGCCCGCTCCTTTCTGCACTGGAAGCCTTGCCGCGAGGCAAGTCTGGGCAAGGCTCGCCCAGGGCAGAGCAGCCTCACGCCAGCAACTCTGCCAGATCGGGCCTCTGAGCAGAGCTGGAGCTCTGCCGTACTGGAGGCGAACTCGGCTCCGCCAAAGCAGTGAATGCAGCCGCACACAGCAGGGCTGCCTTCTCTTCTCCCGAGGAGGCTCGCTTCCCGCATGCTGTAATCTAGGCTTCCAGGCGGGGCCCCTGCGCCTCCCACAGGTCTTGGCTCAGGAGCTGCTTCCCTGAGCTGGGGCTGTGGACGGGAGCCCAGACACGGAGGGGCACGCCCCAACCACCTGCACACGTCTCTGCTGGGGAGGAGAGCACTAGGGAAATGACGTCTGTCAGGCACCTTCTGGGCGCTCACCGAGTCAGCCTCCGCGTGTGTGGGGCTGCAGACCCCAGCCAGGGGCCCTGTGAGCCTTGTGCTCTCCGTGCTGTGCTGAGTCTGGGCGGTCAAGCAACCGTAAGAATAGACTTCCAGTTGCCCTCACTTTGCCTCTAATAGAGCCCTCAAGCTGGAGCGCTTGGCAGTGTGCAACCCACCGGAAACTAAGCCCTCCACAAGAAAGCCTGGGGACTAGGTGCAAAGGCAAGGCAGGAGTGGAGCTGAGGCCAGGAAGGCGCCAGTAGCATCTCCCAGTCTCGCGCAGCCCGCTCCTTTCTGGACTGGAAGCCTAGCCGCGAGGCAAGTCTGGGCAAGGCTCGCCCAGGGCAGAGCAGCCTCACGCAAGCACTCTGCCAGATCGGGCCTCTGAGCAGAGCTGGAGCTCTGCCGTACTGGAGGCGCACTCGGCTCCACCAAAGCAGTGAATGCAGCCGCACACAGCAGGGCTGCCTTCTCTTCTCCCGAGGAGGCTCGCTTCCCGCATGCTGTGCACTAGGCTTCCAGGCGGGGGCGCCCCGCGCCTCCTACAGGTCTTGGCTGAGGAGCTGCTTCCCTAGCTGGTTCTGTGGACGGGAGCACAGACACGCAGGGGCAGGCCCCAACCACCTGCACATGTCTCTGCTGGGGAGGAGAGCACTAAGGAAATGACGTCTGTCAGGCACCTTCTGGGCGCTCACCGAGTCAGCCTCCGCGTGTGTGGGGCTGCAGACCCCAGCCAGGGGCCCTGTGAGCCTTGTGCTCTCCGTGCTGTGCTGAGTCTGGGCGGTCAAGCAACCGTAAGAATAGACTTCCAGTTGCCCTCACTTTGCCTCTAATAGAGCCCTCAAGCTGGAGCGCTTGGCAGTGTGCAACCCACCGGCAACTAAGCCCTCCACAAGAACGCCTGGGGACTAGGTGCAAAGGCAAGGCAGGAGTGGAGCTGAGGCCAGGAAGGCGCCAGTAGCATCTCCCAGTCTCGCGCATCCCGCTCCTTTCTGGACTGGAAGCCTAGCCGCGAGGCAAGTCTGGGCAAGGCTCGCCCAGGGCAGAGCAGCCTCACGCCAGCAACTCTGCCAGATCGGGCCTCTGAGCAGAGCTGGAGCTCTGCCGTACTGGAGGCGCACTTGGCTCCGCCCAAGCAGTGATTGCAGCCCCACGCATCTGGGCTGCCTCCTCTTCTCCCAAGGATGCTCGCTTCCCGCATGCTGTGCCCGAGGCTTTCAGGCGGGGGCGCCCCGCGCCTCCTACAGGTCTTGGCTGAGGAGCTGCTTCCCTGAGCTGGGGCTGTGGACGGAACCCAGACACGCAGGGGCAGGCCCCAACCACCTGCACACGTCTCTGCTGGGGAGGAGAGCACTAGGGAAATGACGTCAGTCAGGCACCTTCTGGGCGCTCACCGAGTCAGCCTCCGCGTGTGTGGGGCTGCAGACCCCAGCCAGGGGCCCTGTGAGCCTTGTGCTCTCCGTGCTGTGCTGAGTCTGGGCGGTCAAGCAACCGTAAGAATAGACTTCCAGTTGCCCTCACTTTGCCTCTAATAGAGCCCTCAAGCTGGAGCGCTTGGCAGTGTGCAACCCACCAGCAACTAAGCCCTCCACAAGAACGCCTGGGAACTAGGTGCAAAGGCAAGGCAGGAGTGGAGCTGAGGCCAGGAAGGCGCCAGTAGCATCTCCCAGTCTTGCGAAGCCTGCTCCTTCCTGGACTGGAAGCCTAGCCGCGAGGCAAGTCTGGGCAAGGCTCGCCCAGGGCCGAGCAGACTCACGCCAGCAACTCTGCCAGATCGGGCCTCTGAGCAGAGCTGGAGCTCTGCCGTACTGGAGGCACACTCGGCTCCGCCAAAGCAGTGAATGCATCCACACACAGCAGGGTTGCCTTCTCTTCTCCCGAGGAGGCTCGCTTCCCGCATGCTGTAAACTAGGCTTCCAGGCTGGGCCACCTGCCCCTCCCACAGATCTTGGCTCAGGAGCTGCTTCCCTGAGCTGGGGCTGTGGACGGTAGCACAGACACGCAGGGGCAGGCGCCAACCACCTGCACACGTCTCTGCTGGGGAGGAGAGCAAAAGGAAAAAGACGTCTGTCAGGCACCTTCTGGGCGCTCACCGAGTCAGCCTCCGCGTGTGTGGGGCTGCAGACCCCAGCCATGGGCCCTGTGAGCCTTGTGATCTCCGTGCTGTGCTGAGTCTGGGCGGTGAAGCAACGGCTGGAGGAGCCCTGCAGTTGCCCTCCCATTGCCTCTAATAGAGCCCTCACTGCTGGAGCTCTTGGCAGTGTGCAACCCACCGGCAACTAAGCCCTCCACAAGAACGCCTGGGGACTAGGTGCAAAGGCAAGGCAGGAGTGGAGCTGAGGTCAGGAAGGCGCCAGTAGCATCTCCCAGTCTCGCGCAGCCTGCTCCTTCCTGGACTGTAAGCCTAGCCGCGAGGCAAGTCTGGGCAAGGCTCGCCCAGGGCAGAGCAGCCTCACGCCAGCAACTCTGCCAGATCGGGCCTCTGAGCAGAGCTGGAGCTCTTCCGTACTGGAGGCGCACTCGGCTCCGCCAAAGCAGTGAATGCAGCCGCACACAGCAGGGCTGCCTTCTCTTCTCCCGAGGAGGCTCGCTTCCCGCATGCTGTAATCTAGGCTTCCAGGTGGGGCCCCCTGCGCCTCCCAGAGGTCATGGCTCAGGAGCTGCTTCCCTGAGCTGGGGCTGTGGACGGGAGACCAGACACGCAGGGGCAGGCCCAAACCACCTGCACACGTCTCTGCTGGCGAGGAGAGCACTAGGGAAATGACGTCTGTCAGGCAACTTCTGGGCGCTCACGGAGTCAGACTCCGCGTGTGTGGGGAGGCAGACCCCAGCCAGGGGCCCTGTGAGCCTTGTGCTCTCCGTGCTGTGCTGAGTCTGGGCGGTCAGGCAACCGTAAGAATAGACTTCCAGTTGCCCTCACTTTGCCTCTAATAGAGCCCTCAAGCTGGAGCGCTTGGCAGTGTGCAACCCACCGGCAACTAAGCCCTGCACAAGAACGCCTGGGGACTAGGTGCAAAGGCAAGGCAGGAGTGGAGCTGAGGCCAGGAAGGCGCCAGTAGCATCTCCCAGTCTCGCGGAGCCCACTCCTTTCTGGACTGGAAGCCTAGCCTCGAGGCAAGTCTGGGCAAGGCTCGCCCAGGGCAGAGCAGCCTCACGCAAGTACTCTGCCAGATCGGGCCTCTGAGCAGAGCTGGAGCTCTGCCGTACTGGAGGCGCACTCGGCTCCGCCAAAGCAGTGAATGCAGCCGCACACAGCAGGGCTGCCTTCTCTTCTCCCGAGGAGGCTCGCTTCCCGCATGCTGTGCACTAGGCTTCCAGGCGGGGTCGCCCCGCGCCTCCTACAGGTCTTGGCTGAGGAGCTGCTTCCCTAGCTGGTTCTGTGGACGGGAGCACAGACACGCAGGGGCAAGCCCCAACCACCTGCACATGTCTCTGCTGGGGAGGAGAGCACTAGGGAAATGACGTCTGTCAGGCACCTTCTGGGCGCTCACCGAGTCAGCCTCCGCGTGTGTGGGGCTGCAGACCCCAGCCAGGGGCCCTGTGAGCCTTGTGCTCTCCGTGCTGTGCTGAGTCTGGGCAGTCAAGCAACCGTAAGAATAGACTTCCAGTTGCCCTCACTTTGCCTCTAATAGAGCCCTCAAGCTGGAGCGCTTGGCAGTGTGCAACCCACCGACAACTAAGCCCTCCACAAGAACGCCTGGGGACTAGGTGCAAAGGCAAGGCAGGAGTGGAGCTGAGGCCAGGAAGGCGCCAGTAGCATCTCCCAGTCTCACGCAGCCCGCTCCTTTCTGGACTGGAAGCCTAGCCGCGAGGCAAGTCTGGGCAAGGCTCGCCCAGGGCAGAGCAGCCTCACGCAAGCACTCTGCCAGATCGGGCCTCTGAGCAGAGCTGGAGCTCTGCCGTACTGGAGGCGCACTCGGCTCCGCCCAAGCAGTGATTGCAGCCCCACGCATCTGGGCTGCCTCCTCTTCTCCCAAGGAGGCTCGATCCCCGCATGCTGTGCACGAGGCTTCCAGGCCGGGGCGCCCCGCGCCTCCTACAGGTCTTGGCTGAGGAGCTGCTTCCCTGAGCTGGGGCTGTGGACGGGAGCACAGACACGCAGGGGCAGGGCCCAACCACCTGCACAAGTCTCTGCTGGGGAGGAGAGCACAAGGGAAATGACGTCTGTCAGGCACCTTCTAGGCGCTCACCTAGTCAGCCTCCGTGTCTGTGGGACTGCAGACCCCAGACAGGGGCCCTGTGAGCCTTGTGCTCTCCGTGCTGTGCTGAGTCTGGGCGGTCAAGCAACCGTAAGAATAGACTTCCAGTTGCCCTCACTTTGCCTCTAATAGAGCCCTCAAGCTGGAGCGCTTGGCAATGTGCAACCCACAGGCAACTAAGCCCTCCACAAGAACGCCTGAGGACTAGGTGCAAAGGCAAGGCAAGAGTGGAGCTGAGGCCAGGAAGGCGCCAGTAGCATCTCCCAGTCTCGCGCAGCCCGCTCCTTTCTGGACTGGAAGCCTAGCCGCGAGGCAAGTTTGGGCAAGCCTCGCCCATGGCAGAGCAGCCTCACGCCAGCAACTCTGCCAGGTCGGGCCTCTGAGCAGAGCTGGTGCTCTGCCGTACTGGAGGCGCACTCGGCTCCACCCAAGCAGTGATTGCAGCCCCACGCATCTGGGCTGCCTCCTCTTCTCCCAAGGAGGCTCGCTTCCCTCATGCTGTGCACTAGGCTTCCAGGCGGGGACCCCTGCGCCTCCCACAGGTCTTGGCTCAGGAGCTGCTTCCCTGAGCTGGGGCTGTGGACGGGAGCCCAGACACGCAGGGGCAGGCCCCAACCACCTGCACACGTCTCTGCTGGGGAGGAGAGCACTAGGGAAATGACGTCTGTCAGGCACCTTCTGGGCGCTCACCGAGTCAGCCTCCGCGTGTGTGGGGCTGCAGACCACAGCCAGAGGCCCTGTGAGCCTTGTGCTCTCCGTGCTGTGCTGAGTCTGGGCGGTCAAGCAACCGTAAGAATAGACTTCCAGTTGCCCTCACTTTGCCTCTACTAGAGCCCTCAAACTGGAGCGCTTGGCAGTGTGCAACCCACCGGCAACTAAGCCATCCACAAGAACGCCTGGGGACTAGGTGCAAAGGCAAGGCAGGAGTGGAGCTGAGGCCAGGAAGGCGCCAGTAGCATCTCCCAGTCTCGCGCAGCCCGCTCCTTTCTGCACTGGAAGCCTTGCCGCGAGGCAAGTCTGGGCAAGGCTCGCCCAGGGCAGAGCAGCCTCACGCCAGCAACTCTGCCAGATCGGGCCTCTGAGCAGAGCTGGAGCTCTGCCGTACTGGAGGCGAACTCGGCTCCGCCAAAGCAGTGAATGCAGCCGCACACAGCAGGGCTGCCTTCTCTTCTCCCGAGGAGGCTCGCTTCCCGCATGCTGTAATCTAGGCTTCCAGGCGGGGCCCCTGCGCCTCCCACAGGTCTTGGCTCAGGAGCTGCTTCCCTGAGCTGGGGCTGTGGACGGGAGCCCAGACACGGAGGGGCACGCCCCAACCACCTGCACACGTCTCTGCTGGGGAGGAGAGCACTAGGGAAATGACGTCTGTCAGGCACCTTCTGGGCGCTCACCGAGTCAGCCTCCGCGTGTGTGGGGCTGCAGACCCCAGCCAGGGGCCCTGTGAGCCTTGTGCTCTCCGTGCTGTGCTGAGTCTGGGCGGTCAAGCAACCGTAAGAATAGACTTCCAGTTGCCCTCACTTTGCCTCTAATAGAGCCCTCAAGCTGGAGCGCTTGGCAGTGTGCAACCCACCGGAAACTAAGCCCTCCACAAGAAAGCCTGGGGACTAGGTGCAAAGGCAAGGCAGGAGTGGAGCTGAGGCCAGGAAGGCGCCAGTAGCATCTCCCAGTCTCGCGCAGCCCGCTCCTTTCTGGACTGGAAGCCTAGCCGCGAGGCAAGTCTGGGCAAGGCTCGCCCAGGGCAGAGCAGCCTCACGCAAGCACTCTGCCAGATCGGGCCTCTGAGCAGAGCTGGAGCTCTGCCGTACTGGAGGCGCACTCGGCTCCGCCAAAGCAGTGAATGCAGCCGCACACAGCAGGGCTGCCTTCTCTTCTCCCGAGGAGGCTCGCTTCCCGCATGCTGTGCACTAGGCTTCCAGGCGGGGGCGCCCCGCGCCTCCTACAGGTCTTGGCTGAGGAGCTGCTTCCCTAGCTGGTTCTGTGGACGGGAGCACAGACACGCAGGGGCAGGCCCCAACCACCTGCACATGTCTCTGCTGGGGAGGAGAGCACTAAGGAAATGACGTCTGTCAGGCACCTTCTGGGCGCTCACCGAGTCAGCCTCCGCGTGTGTGGGGCTGCAGACCCCAGCCAGGGGCCCTGTGAGCCTTGTGCTCTCCGTGCTGTGCTGAGTCTGGGCGGTCAAGCAACCGTAAGAATAGACTTCCAGTTGCCCTCACTTTGCCTCTAATAGAGCCCTCAAGCTGGAGCGCTTGGCAGTGTGCAACCCACCGGCAACTAAGCCCTCCACAAGAACGCCTGGGGACTAGGTGCAAAGGCAAGGCAGGAGTGGAGCTGAGGCCAGGAAGGCGCCAGTAGCATCTCCCAGTCTCGCGCATCCCGCTCCTTTCTGGACTGGAAGCCTAGCCGCGAGGCAAGTCTGGGCAAGGCTCGCCCAGGGCAGAGCAGCCTCACGCCAGCAACTCTGCCAGATCGGGCCTCTGAGCAGAGCTGGAGCTCTGCCGTACTGGAGGCGCACTTGGCTCCGCCCAAGCAGTGATTGCAGCCCCACGCATCTGGGCTGCCTCCTCTTCTCCCAAGGATGCTCGCTTCCCGCATGCTGTGCCCGAGGCTTTCAGGCGGGGGCGCCCCGCGCCTCCTACAGGTCTTGGCTGAGGAGCTGCTTCCCTGAGCTGGGGCTGTGGACGGAACCCAGACACGCAGGGGCAGGCCCCAACCACCTGCACACGTCTCTGCTGGGGAGGAGAGCACTAGGGAAATGACGTCAGTCAGGCACCTTCTGGGCGCTCACCGAGTCAGCCTCCGCGTGTGTGGGGCTGCAGACCCCAGCCAGGGGCCCTGTGAGCCTTGTGCTCTCCGTGCTGTGCTGAGTCTGGGCGGTCAAGCAACCGTAAGAATAGACTTCCAGTTGCCCTCACTTTGCCTCTAATAGAGCCCTCAAGCTGGAGCGCTTGGCAGTGTGCAACCCACCAGCAACTAAGCCCTCCACAAGAACGCCTGGGAACTAGGTGCAAAGGCAAGGCAGGAGTGGAGCTGAGGCCAGGAAGGCGCCAGTAGCATCTCCCAGTCTTGCGAAGCCTGCTCCTTCCTGGACTGGAAGCCTAGCCGCGAGGCAAGTCTGGGCAAGGCTCGCCCAGGGCCGAGCAGACTCACGCCAGCAACTCTGCCAGATCGGGCCTCTGAGCAGAGCTGGAGCTCTGCCGTACTGGAGGCACACTCGGCTCCGCCAAAGCAGTGAATGCATCCACACACAGCAGGGTTGCCTTCTCTTCTCCCGAGGAGGCTCGCTTCCCGCATGCTGTAAACTAGGCTTCCAGGCTGGGCCACCTGCCCCTCCCACAGATCTTGGCTCAGGAGCTGCTTCCCTGAGCTGGGGCTGTGGACGGTAGCACAGACACGCAGGGGCAGGCGCCAACAACCTGCACACGTCTCTGCTGGGGAGGAGAGCAAAAGGAAAAAGACGTCTGTCAGGCACCTTCTGGGCGCTCACCGAGTCAGCCTCCGCGTGTGTGGGGCTGCAGACCCCAGCCATGGGCCCTGTGAGCCTTGTGATCTCCGTGCTGTGCTGAGTCTGGGCGGTGAAGCAACGGCTGGAGGAGCCCTGCAGTTGCCCTCCCATTGCCTCTAATAGAGCCCTCACTGCTGGAGCTCTTGGCAGTGTGCAACCCACCGGCATCTAAGCCCTCCACAAGAACGCCTGGGGACTAGGTGCAAAGGCAAGGCAGGAGTGGAGCTGAGGTCAGGAAGGCGCCAGTAGCATCTCCCAGTCTCGCGCAGCCTGCTCCTTCCTGGACTGTAAGCCTAGCCGCGAGGCAAGTCTGGGCAAGGCTCGCCCAGGGCAGAGCAGCCTCACGCCAGCAACTCTGCCAGATCGGGCCTCTGAGCAGAGCTGGAGCTCTTCCGTACTGGAGGCGCACTCGGCTCCGCCAAAGCAGTGAATGCAGCCGCACACAGCAGGGCTGCCTTCTCTTCTCCCGAGGATGCTCGATCCCCGCATGCTGTGCACGAGGCTTCCAGGCCGGGGCGCCCCGCGCCTCCTACAGGTCTTGGCTGAGGAGCTGCTTCCCTGAGCTGGGGCTGTGGACGGGAGCACAGACACGCAGGGGCAGGGCCCAACCACCTGCACAAGTCTCTGCTGGGGAGGACAGCACTAGGGAAATGACGTCAGTCAGGCACCTTCTGGGCGCTCACCGAGTCAGCCTCCGCGTGTGTGGGGCTGCAGACCCCAGCCAGGGGCCCTGTGAGCCTTGTGCTCTCCGTGCTGTGCTGAGTCTGGGCGGTCAAGCAACCGTAAGAATAGACTTCCAGTTGCCCTCACTTTGCCTCTAATAGAGCCCTCAAGCTGGAGCGCTTGGCAGTGTGCAACCCACCGGCAACTAAGCCCTCCACAAGAACGCCTGGGGACTAGGTGCAAAGGCAAGGCAGGAGTGGAGCTGAGGCCAGGAAGGCGCCAGTAGCATCTCCCAGTCTCGCGCATCCCGCTCCTTTCTGGACTGGAAGCCTAGCCGCGAGGCAAGTCTGGGCAAGGCTCGCCCAGGGCAGAGCAGCCTCACGCCAGCAACTCTGCCAGATCGGGCCTCTGAGCAGAGCTGGAGCTCTGCCGTACTGGAGGCGCACTTGGCTCCGCCCAAGCAGTGATTGCAGCCCCACGCATCTGGGCTGCCTCCTCTTCTCCCAAGGAGGCTCGCTTCCCTCATGCTGTGCACTAGGCTTCCAGGCGGGGACCCCTGCGCCTCCCACAGGTCTTGGCTCAGGAGCTGCTTCCCTGAGCTGGGGCTGTGGACGGGAGCCCAGACACGCAGGGGCAAGCCCCAACCACCTGCACACGTCTCTGCTGGGGAGGAGAGCACTAGGGAAATGACGTCTGTCAGGCACCTTCTGGGCGCTCACCGAGTCAGCCTCCGCGTGTGTGGGGCTGCAGACCACAGCCAGAGGCCCTGTGAGCCTTGTGCTCTCCGTGCTGTGCTGAGTCTGGGCGGTCAAGCAACCGTAAGAATAGACTTCCAGTTGCCCTCACTTTGCCTCTACTAGAGCCCTCAAACTGGAGCGCTTGGCAGTGTGCAACCCACCGGCAACTAAGCCATCCACAAGAACGCCTGGGGACTAGGTGCAAAGGCAAGGCAGGAGTGGAGCTGAGGCCAGGAAGGCGCCAGTAGCATCTCCCAGTCTCGCGCAGCCCGCTCCTTTCTGCACTGGAAGCCTAGCCGCGAGGCAAGTCTGGGCAAGGCTCGCCCAGGGCAGAGCAGCCTCACGCAAGCACTCTGCCAGATCGGGCCTCTGAGCAGAGCTGGAGCTCTGCCGTACTGGAGGCGCACTCGGCTCCGCCAAAGCAGTGAATGCAGCCGCACACAGCAGGGCTGCCTTCTCTTCTCCCGAGGAGGCTCGCTTCCCGCATGCTGTGCACTAGGCTTCCAGGCGGGGGCGCCCCGCGCCTCCTACAGGTCTTGGCTGAGGAGCTGCTTCCCTAGCTGGTTCTGTGGACGGGAGCACAGACACGCAGGGGCAGGCCCCAACCACCTGCACATGTCTCTGCTGGGGAGGAGAGCACTAAGGAAATGACGTCTGTCAGGCACCTTCTGGGCGCTCACCGAGTCAGCCTCCGCGTGTGTGGGGCTGCAGACCCCAGCCAGGGGCCCTGTGAGCCTTGTGCTCTCCGTGCTGTGCTGAGTCTGGGCGGTCAAGCAACCGTAAGAATAGACTTCCAGTTGCCCTCACTTTGCCTCTAATAGAGCCCTCAAGCTGGAGCGCTTGGCAGTGTGCAACCCACCGGCAACTAAGCCCTCCACAAGAACGCCTGGGGACTAGGTGCAAAGGCAAGGCAGGAGTGGAGCTGAGGCCAGGAAGGCGCCAGTAGCATCTCCCAGTCTCGCGCATCCCGCTCCTTTCTGGACTGGAAGCCTAGCCGCGAGGCAAGTCTGGGCAAGGCTCGCCCAGGGCAGAGCAGCCTCACGCCAGCAACTCTGCCAGATCGGGCCTCTGAGCAGAGCTGGAGCTCTGCCGTACTGGAGGCGCACTTGGCTCCGCCCAAGCAGTGATTGCAGCCCCACGCATCTGGGCTGCCTCCTCTTCTCCCAAGGATGCTCGCTTCCCGCATGCTGTGCCCGAGGCTTTCAGGCGGGGGCGCCCCGCGCCTCCTACAGGTCTTGGCTGAGGAGCTGCTTCCCTGAGCTGGGGCTGTGGACGGAACCCAGACACGCAGGGGCAGGCCCCAACCACCTGCACACGTCTCTGCTGGGGAGGAGAGCACTAGGGAAATGACGTCAGTCAGGCACCTTCTGGGCGCTCACCGAGTCAGCCTCCGCGTGTGTGGGGCTGCAGACCCCAGCCAGGGGCCCTGTGAGCCTTGTGCTCTCCGTGCTGTGCTGAGTCTGGGCGGTCAAGCAACCGTAAGAATAGACTTCCAGTTGCCCTCACTTTGCCTCTAATAGAGCCCTCAAGCTGGAGCGCTTGGCAGTGTGCAACCCACCAGCAACTAAGCCCTCCACAAGAACGCCTGGGAACTAGGTGCAAAGGCAAGGCAGGAGTGGAGCTGAGGCCAGGAAGGCGCCAGTAGCATCTCCCAGTCTTGCGAAGCCTGCTCCTTCCTGGACTGGAAGCCTAGCCGCGAGGCAAGTCTGGGCAAGGCTCGCCCAGGGCCGAGCAGACTCACTCCAGCAACTCTGCCAGATCGGGCCTCTGAGCAGAGCTGGAGCTCTGCCGTACTGGAGGCACACTCGGCTCCGCCAAAGCAGTGAATGCATCCACACACAGCAGGGTTGCCTTCTCTTCTCCCGAGGAGGCTCGCTTCCCGCATGCTGTAAACTAGGCTTCCAGGCTGGGCCACCTGCCCCTCCCACAGGTCTTGCCTCAGGAGCTGCTTCCCTGAGCTGGGGCTGTGGACGGGAGCCCAGACACGCAGGGGCAGGCCCCAACCACCTGCAAACGTCTCTGCTGGGGAGGAGAGCACTAGGGAAATGACGTCTGTCAGGCACCTTCTGGGCGCTCACCGAGTCAGCCTCAGCGTGTGTGGGGCTGCAGACCACAGCCAGAGGCCCTGTGAGCCTTGTGCTCTCCGTGCTGTGCTGAGTCTGGGCGGTCAAGCAACCGTAAGAATAGACTTCCAGTTGCCCTCACTTTGCCTCTACTAGAGCCCTCAAGCTGGAGCGCTTGGCAGTGTGCAACCCACCGGCAACTAAGCCATCCACAAGAACGCCTGGGGACTAGGTGCAAAGGCAAGGCAGGAGTGGAGCTGAGGCCAGGAAGGCGCCAGTAGCATCTCCCAGTCTCGCGCAGCCCGCTCCTTTCTGGACTGGAAGCCTAGCCGCGAGGCAAGTCTGGGCAAGGCTCGCCCAGGGCAGAGCAGCCTCACGCCAGCCCTCTGCCAGATCGGGCCTCTGAGCAGAGCTGGAGCTCTGCCGTACTGGAGGCGCACTCGGCTCCGCCCAAGCAGTGATTGCAGCCCCACGCATCTGGGCTGCCTCCTCTTCTCCCAAGGAGGCTCGCTTCCCTCATGCTGTGCACTAGGCTTCCAGGCGGGGGCGCCCCGCGCCTCCTACAGGTCTTGGCTGAAGAGCTGCTTCCCTGAGCTGGGGCTGTGGACCGGAGCCCAGACACGCAGGGGCAGGCCCCAACCACCTGCACACGTCTCTGCTGGGGAGGAGAGCACTAGGGAAATGACGTCTGTCAGGCACCTTCTGGGCGCTCACCGAGTCAGCCTCAGCCTGTGTGGGGCTGCAGACCACAGCCAGAGGCCCTGTGAGCCTTGTGCTCTCCGTGCTGTGCTGAGTCTGGGCGGTCAAGCAACCGCTGGAGGAGCCCTGCAGTTGCCCTCCCATTGCCTCTAATAGAGCCCTCTCTGCTGGAGCGCTTGGCGGTGTGCAACCCACCGGCAACTAAGCCCTCCACAAGAACGCCGGAGGACTAGGTGCAAAGGTAAGGCAGGAGTGGTGCTGAGGCCAGGAAGGCGCCAGTAGCATCTCCCAGTATCGCGCAGCCCGCTCCTTTCTGGACTGGAAGCCTAGCCGCGAGGCAAGTCTGGGCAAGGCTCGCCCAGGGCAGAGCAGCCTCACGCCAGCAACTCTGCCAGATCGGGCCTCTGAGCAGAGCTGGAGCTCTGCCGTACTGGAGGCGCACTCGGCTCCGCCAAAGCAGTGAATGCAGCCGCACACAGCAGGGCTGCCTTCTCTTATCCCGAGGAGGCTCGCTTCCCGCATGCTGTAAACTAGGCTTCCAGGCGGGGCCCCCTGCGCCCTCCACAGGTCTTGGCTCAGGAGCTGCTTCCCTGAGCTGGGGCTGTGGACGGGAGCCCAGACACGCAGGGGCAGGCCCCAACCACCTGCACACGTCTCTGCTGGGGAGGAGAGCACTAGGGAAATGACGTCTGTCAGGCACCTTCTGGGCGCTCACCGAGTCAGACTCAGCGTGTGTGGGGCTGCAGACCCCAGCCAGGGGCCCTGTGAGCCTTGTGCTCTCCGTGCTGTGATGAGTCTGGGCGGTCAAGCAACCGTAAGAATAGACTTCCAGTTGCCCTCCCATTGCCTCTAATAGAGCCCTCAAGCTGGAGCGCTTGGCAGTGTGCAACCCACCGGCAACTAAGCCCTCCACAAGAACGCCTGAGGACTAGGTGCAAAGGCAAGGCAAGAGTGGAGCTGAGGCCAGGAAGGCGCCAGTAGCATCTCCCAGTTTCGCGCATCCCGCTCCTTTCTGGACTGGAAGCCTAGCCGCGAGGCAAGTCTGGGCAAGGCTCGCCCAGGGCAGAGCAGCCTCACGCCAGCACTCTGCCAGATCGGGCCTCTGAGCAGAGCTGGAGATCTGCCGTACTGGAGGCGCACTCGGCTCCGCCCAAGCAGTGATTGCAGCCCCACGCATCTGGGCTGCCTCCTCTTCTCCCAAGGAGGCTCGCTTCCCTCATGCTGTGCACTAGGCTTCCAGGCGGGGGCGCACCGCGCCGCCTACAGGTCTTGGCTGAGGAGCTGCTTCCCTGAGCTGGGGCTGTGGCCGGGAGCCGAGACACGCAGGGGCAGGCCCCAACCACCTGCACACGTCTCTGCTGGGGAGGAGAGCACTCGGGAAATGACGTCTGTCAGGCACCTTCTGGGCGCTCACCGAGTCAGCCTCAGCGTGTGTGGGGCTGCAGACCACAGCCAGAGGCCCTGTGAGCCTTGTGCTCTCCGTGCTGTGCTGAGTCTGGGCGGTCAAGCAACCATAAGAATAGACTTTCAGTTGCCCTCACTTTGCCTCTACTAGAGCCCTCAACCTGGAGCGCTTGGCAGTGTGCAACCCACCGGCAACTAAGCCCTCCACAAGAACGCCTGGGGACTAGGTGCAAAGGCAAGCAGGAGTGGAGCTGAGGCCAGGAAGGCGCCAGTAGCATCTCCCAGTCTCGCGCAGCCCCATCCTTTCTGCACTGGAAGCCTAGCCGCGAGGCAAGTTTGGGCAAGCCTCGCCCATGGCAGAGCAGCCTCACGCCAGCAACTCTGCCAGATCGGGCCTCTGAGCAGAGCTGGAGCTCTGCCGTACTGGAGGCGCACTCGGCTCCGCCAAAGCAGTGAATGCAGCCGCACACAGCAGGGCTGCCTTCTCTTCTCCCGAGGAGGCTCTCTTCCCGCATGCTGTGCACTAGGCTTCCAGGCGGGGGCGCCCCGCGCCTCCTACAGGTCTTGGCTGAGGAGCTGCTTCCCTAGCTGGTTCTGTGGACGGGAGCACAGACACGCAGGGGCAGGCCCCAACCACCTGCACATGTCTCTGCTGGGGAGGAGAGCACTAGGGAAATGACGTCTGTCAGGCACCTTCTGGGCGCTCACCGAGTCAGCCTCCGCGTGTGTGGGGCTGCAGACCCCAGCCAGGGGCCCTGTGAGCCTTGTGCTCTCCGTGCTGTGCTGAGTCTGGGTGGTCAAGCAACCGTAAGAATAGACTTCCAGTTGCCCTCACTTTGCCTCTAATAGAGCCCTCAAGCTGGAGCGCTTGGCAGTGTGCAACCCACCGACAACTAAGCCCTCCACAAGAACGCCTGGGGACTAGGTGCAAAGGCAAGGCAGGAGTGGAGCTGAGGCCAGGAAGGCGCCAGTAGCATCTCCCAGTCTCACGCAGCCCGCTCCTTTCTGGACTGGAAGCCTAGCCGCGAGGCAAGTCTGGGCAAGGCTCGCCCAGGGCAGAGCAGCCTCACGCAAGCACTCTGCCAGATCGGGCCTCTGAGCAGAGCTGGAGCTCTGCCGTACTGGAGGCGCACTCGGCTCCGCCCAAGCAGTGATTGCAGCCCCACGCATCTGGGCTGCCTCCTCTTCTCCCAAGGAGGCTCGATCCCCGCATGCTGTGCACGAGGCTTCCAGGCGGGGGCGCCCCGCGCCTCCTACAGGTCTTGGCTGAGGAGCTGCTTCCCTGAGCTGGGGCTGTGGACGGGAGCACAGACACGCAGGGGCAGGGCCAAACCACCTGCACAAGTCTCTGCTGGGGAGGAGAGCACAAGGGAAATGACGTCTGTCAGGCACCTTCTAGGCGCTCACCTAGTCAGCCTCCGCGTCTGTGGGACTGCAGACCCCAGACAGGGGCCCTGTGAGCCTTGTGCTCTCCGTGCTGTGCTGAGTCTGGGCGGTCAAGCAACCGTAAGAATAGACTTCCAGTTGCCCTCACTTTGCCTCTAATAGAGCCCTCAAGCTGGAGCGCTTGGCAAAGTGCAACCCACAGGCAACTAAGCCCTCCACAAGAACGCCTGGGGACTAGGTGCAAAGGCAAGGCAGGAGTGGAGCTGAGGCCAGGAAGGCGCCAGTAGCATCTCCCAGTCTCGCGCAGCCCGCTCCTTTCTGGCCTGGAAGCCTAGCCGCGAGGCAAGTCTGGGCAAGGCTCGCCCAGGGCAGAGCAGCCTCACGCCAGCAACTCTGCCAGATCGGGCCTCTGAGCAGAGCTGGAGCTCTGCCGTACTGGAGGCGAACTCGTCTCCGCCAAAGCAGTGAATGCAGCCGCACACAGCAGGGCTGCCTTCTCTTCTCCCGATTAGGCTCGCTTCCCACATGCTGTAATCTAGGCTTCCAGGCTGGGCCACCTGCCCCTCCCACAGATCTTGGCTCAGGAGCTTCTTCCCTGAGCTGGGGCTGTGGACGGGAGCACAGACACGCAGGGGCAGGCCCCAACCACCTGCACACGTCTCTGCTGGGGAGGAGAGCAAAAGGAAAAAGACGTCTGTCAGGCACCTTCTGGGCGCTCACCGAGTCAGCCTCCGCGTGTGTGGGGCTGCAGACCCCAGCCAGGGGCCCTGTGAGCCTTGTGATCTCCGTGCTGTGCTGAGACTGGGCGGTCAAGCAACGGCTGGAGGAGCCCTGCAGTTGCCCTCCCATTGCCTCTAATAGAGCCCTCAAGCTGGAGCGCTTGGCAGTGTGCAACCCACCGGCAACTAAGCCCTCCACAAGAACGCCTGAGGACTAGGTGCAAAGGCAAGGCAAGAGTGGAGCTGAGGCCAGGAAGGCGCCAGTAGCATCTCCCAGTCTCGCGCAGCCCGCTCCTTTCTGGACTGGAAGCCTAGCCGCGAGGCAAGTTTGGGCAAGCCTCGCCCATGGCAGAGCAGCCTCACGCCAGCAACTCTGCCAGGTCGGGCCTCTGAGCAGAGCTGGTGCTCTGCCGTACTGGAGGCGCACTCGGCTCCACCCAAGCAGTGATTGCAGCCCCATGCATCTGGGCTGCCTCCTCTTCTCCCAAGGAGGCTCGCTTCCCTCATGCTGTGCACTAGGCTTCCAGGCGGGGCCCCCTGCGCCTCCCACAGTTCTTGGCTCAGGAGCTGCTTCCCTGAGCTGGCGCTGTGGACGGGAGCCCAGACACGCAGGGGCAGGCCCCAACCACCTGCACACGTCTCTGCTGGGGAGGAGAGCACTAGGGAAATGACGTCTGTCAGGCACCTTCTGGGCGCTCACCGAGTCAGCCTCCGCGTGTGTGGGGCTGCAGACCACAGCCAGAGGCCCTGTGAGCCTTGTGCTCTCCGTGCTGTGCTGAGTCTGGGCGGTCAAGCAACCGTAAGAATAGACTTCCAGTTGCCCTCACTTTGCCTCTACTAGAGCCCTCAAGCTGGAGCGCTTGGCAGTGTGCAACCCACCGGCAACTAAGCCATCCACAAGAACGTCTGGGGACTAGGTGCAAAGGCAAGGCAGGAGTGGAGCTGAGGCCAGGAAGGCGCCAGTAGCATCTCCCAGTCTCGCGCAGCCCGCTCCTTTCTGCACTGGAAGCCTAGCCGCGAGGCAAGTCTGGGCCAGGCTCGCCCAGGGCAGAGCAGCCTCACGCCAGCCCTCTGCCAGATCGGGCCTCTGAGCAGAGCTGGAGCTCTGCCGTACTGGAGGCGCACTCGGCTCCGCCCAAGCAGTGATTGCAGCCCCACGCATCTGGGCTGCCTCCTCTTCTCCCAAGGAGGCTCGCTTCCCTCATGCTGTGCACTAGGCTTCCAGGCGGGGCCGCCCCGCGCCTCCTACAGGTCTTGGCTGAGGAGCTGCTTCCCTGAGCTGGGGCTGTGGACCGGAGCCCAGACACGCAGGGGCAGGCCCCAACCACCTGCACACGTCTCTGCTGGCGAGGAGAGCACTAGGGAAATGACGTCTGTCAGGCACCTTCTGGGCGCTCACCGAGTCAGCCTCAGCGTGTGTGGGGCTGCAGACCACAGCCAGAGGCCCTGTGAGCCTTGTGCTCTCCGTGCTGTGCTGAGTCTGGGCGGTCAAGCAACCGCTGGAGGAGCCCTGCAGTTGCCCTCCCATTGCCTCTAATAGAGCCCTCTCTGCTGGAGCGCTTGGCGGTGTGCAACCCACCGGCAACTAAGCCCTCCACAAGAACGCCTGAGGACTAGGTGCAAAGGTAAGGCAGGAGTGGTGCTGAGGCCAGGAAGGCGCCAGTAGCATCTCCCAGTCTCGCGCAGCCCGCTCCTTTCTGGACTGGAAGCCTAGCCGCGAGGCAAGTCTGGGCAAGGCTCGCCCAGGGCAGAGCAGCCTCACGCCAGCAACTCTGCCAGATCGGGCCTCTGAGCAGAGCTGGAGCTCTGCCGTACTGGAGGCGCACTCGGCTCCGCCAAAGCAGTGAATGCAGCCGCACACAGCAGGGCTGCATTCTCTTATCCCGAGGAGGCTCGCTTCCCGCATGCTGTAAACTAGGCTTCCAGGCGGGGCCCCCTGCGCCCTCCACAGGTCTTGGCTCAGGAGCTGCTTCCCTGAGCTGGGGCTGTGGACGGGAGCCCAGACACGCAGGTGCAGGCCCCAACCACCTGCACACGTCTCTGCTGGGGAGGAGAGCACTAGGGAAATGACGTCTGTCAGGCACCTTCTGGGCGCTCACCGAGTCAGACTCAGCGTGTGTGGGGCTGCAGACCCCAGCCAGGGGCCCTGTGAGCCTTGTGCTCTCCGTGCTGTGATGAGTCTGGGCGGTCAAGCAACCGTAAGAATAGACTTCCAGTTGCCCTCCCATTGCCTCTAATAGAGCCCTCAAGCTGGAGCGCTTGCCAGTGTGCAACCCACCGGCAACTAAGCCCTCCACAAGAACGCCTGAGGACTAGGTGCAAAGGCAAGGCAAGAGTGGAGCTGAGGCCAGGAAGGCGCCAGTAGCATCTCCCAGTCTCGCGCAGCCCGCTCCTTTCTGGACTGGAAGCCTAGCCGCGAGGCAAGTCTGGGCAAGGCTCGCCCAGGGCAGAGCAGCCTCACGCCAGCACTCTGCCAGATCGGGCCTCTGAGCAGAGCTGGAGCTCTGCCGTACTGGAGGCGCACTCGGCTCCGCCCAAGCAGTGATTGCAGCCCCACGCATCTGGGCTGCCTCCTCTTCTCCCAAGGAGGCTCGCTTCCCTCATGCTGTGCACTAGGCTTCCAGGCGGGGGCGCACCGCGCCGCCTACAGGTCTTGGCTGAGGAGCTGCTTCCCTGAGCTGGGGCTGTGGCCGGGAGCCGAGACACGCAGGGGCAGGCCCCAACCACCTGCACACGTCTCTGCTGGGGAGGAGAGCACTCGGGAAATGACGTCTGTCAGGCACCTTCTGGGCGCTCACCGAGTCAGCCTCAGCGTGTGTGGGGCTGCAGACCACAGCCAGAGGCCCTGTGAGCCTTGTGCTCTCCGAGCTGTGCTGAGTCTGGGCGGTCAAGCAACCATAAGAATAGACTTTCAGTTGCCCTCACTTTGCCTCTACTAGAGCCCTCAACCTGGAGCGCTTGGCAGTGTGCAACCCACCGGCAACTAAGCCCTCCACAAGAACGCCTGGGGACTAGGTGCAAAGGCAAGGCAGGAGTGGAGCTGAGGCCAGGAAGGCGCCAGTAGCATCTCCCAGTCTCGCGCAGCCCCATCCTTTCTGCACTGGAAGCCTAGCCGCGAGGCAAGTTTGGGCAAGCCTCGCCCATGTCAGAGCAGCCTCACGCCAGCAACTCTGCCACATCGGGCCTCTGAGCAGAGCTGGAGCTCTGCCGTACTGGAGGCGCACCCGGCTCCGCCCAAGCAGTGATTTCAGCCCCACGCATCTGGGCTGCCTCCTCTTCTCCCAAGGAGGCTCGCTTCCCTCATGCTGTGCACTAGGCTTCCAGGCGGGGGCGCCCCGCGCCTCCTACAGGTCTTGGCTGAGGAGCTGCTTCCCTGAGCTGGGGCTGTGGACGGGAGCCCAGACACGCAGGGGCAGGCCCCAACCACCTGCACACGTCTCTGCTGGGGAGGAGAGCACTAGGGAAATGACGTCTGTCAGGCACCTTCTGGGCGCTCACCGAGTCAGCCTCCGTGTGTGTGGGGCTGCAGACCACAGCCAGAGGCCCTGTGAGCCTTGTGCTCTCCGTGCTGTGCTGAGTCTGGGCGGTCAAGCAACCGTAAGAATAGACTTTCAGTTGCCCTCACTTTGCCTCTACTAGAGCCCTCAACCTGGAGCGCTTGGCAGTGTGCAACCCACCAGCAACTAAGCCCTCCACAAGAACGCCTGGGGACTAGGTGCAAAGGCAAGGCAGGAGTGGAGCTGAGGCCAGGAAGGCGCCAGTAGCATCTCCCAGTTTCGCGCAGCCCCCTCCTTTCTGCACTGGAAGCCTAGCCGCGAGGCAAGTTGGGGCAAGCCTCGCCCATGGCAGAGCAGCCTCACGCCAGCAACTCTGCCAGATCGGGCCTCTGAGCAGAGCTGGAGCTCTGCCGTACTGGAGGCGCACTCGGCTCCGCCCAAGCAGTGATTGCAGCCCCACGCATCTGGGCTGCCTCCTCTTCTCCCAAGGAGGCTCGCTTCCCTCATGCTGTGCACTAGGCTTGCAGGCGGGGGCGCCCCGCGCCTCCTACAGGTCTTGGCTGAGGAGCTGCTTCCCTGAGCTGGGGCTGTGGACGGGAGCCCAGACACGCAGGGGCAGGCCCCAACCACCTGCACACGTCTCTGCTGGGCAGGAGAGCAAAAGGAAAAAGACGTCTGTCAGGCACCTTCTGGGCGCTCACCGAGTCAGCCTCCGCGTGTGTTGGGCTGCAGACCCCAGCCAGGGGCCCTGTGAGCCTTGTGATCTCCGTGCTGTGCTGAGTCTGGGCGGTCAAGCAACGGCTGGAGGAGCCCTGCAGTTGCCCTCCCATTGCCTCTAATAGAGCCCTCAAGCTGGAGCGCTTGGCAGTGTGCAACCCACCGGCAACTAAGCCCTCCACAAGAACGCCTGAGGACTAGGTGCAAAGGCAAGGCAAGAGTGGAGCTGAGGCCAGGAAGGCGCCAGTAGCCTCTCCCAGTCTCGCGCAGCCCGCTCCTTTCTGGACTGGAAGCCTAGCCGCGAGGCAAGTTGGGGCAAGCCTCGCCCATGGCAGAGCAGCCTCACGCCAGCAACTCTGCCAGGTCGGGCCTCTGAGCAGAGCTGGTGCTCTGCCGTACTGGAGGCGCACTCGGCTCCACCCAAGCAGTGATTGCAGCCCCACGCATCTGGGCTGCCTCCTCTTCTCCCAAGGAGGCTCGCTTCCCTCATGCTGTGCACTAGGCTTCCAGGCGGGGCCCCCTGCGCCTCCCACAGGTCTTGGCTCAGGAGCTGCTTCCCTGAGCTGGGGCTGTGGACGGGAGCCCAGACACGCAGGGGCAGGCCCCAACCACCTGCACACGTCTCTGCTGGGGAGGAGAGCACTAGGGAAATGACGTCTGTCAGGCACCTTCTGGGCGCTCACCGAGTCAGCCTCCGCGTGTGTGGGGCTGCAGACCACAGCCAGAGGCCCTGTGAGCCTTGTGCTCTCCGTGCTGTGCTGAGTCTGGGCGGTCAAGCAACCGTAAGAATAGACTTCCAGTTGCCCTCACTTTGCCTCTACTAGAGCCCTCAAGCTGGAGCGCTTGGCAGTGTGCAACCCACCGGCAACTAAGCCATCCACAAGAACGCCTGGGGACTAGGTGCAAAGGTAAGGCAGGAGTGGAGCTGAGGCCAGGAAGGCGCCAGTAGCATCTCCCAGTCTCGCGCAGCCCGCTCCTTTCTGCACTGGAAGCCTAGCCGCGAGGCAAGTCTGGGCAAGGCTCGTCCAGGGCAGAGCAGCCTCACGCCAGCCCTCTGCCAGATCGGGCCTCTGAGCAGAGCTGGAGCTCTGCCGTACTGGAGGCGCACTCGGCTCCGCCCAAGCAGTGATTGCAGCCCCACGCATCTGGGCTGCCTCCTCTTCTCCCAAGGAGGCTCGCTTCCCTCATGCTGTGCACTAGGCTTCCAGGCGGGGGCGCCCCGCGCCTCCTACAGGTCTTGGCTGAGGAGCTGCTTCCCTGAGCTGGGGCTGTGGACCGGAGCCCAGACACGCAGGGGCAGGCCACAACCACCTGCACACGTCTCTGCTGGGGAGGAGAGCACTAGGGAAATGACGTCTGTCAGGCACCTTCTGGGCGCTCACCGAGTCAGCCTCAGCTTGTGTGGGGCTGCAGACCACAGCCAGAGGCCCTGTGAGCCTTGTGCTCTCCGTGCTGTGCTGAGTCTGGGCGGTCAAGCAACCGCTGGAGGAGCCCTGCAGTTGCCCTCCCATTGCCTCTAATAGAGCCCTCTCTGCTGGAGCGCTTGGCGGTGTGCAACCCACCGGCAACTAAGCCCTCCACAAGAACGCCTGAGGACTAGGTGCAAAGGTAAGGCAGGAGTGGTGCTGAGGCCAGGAAGGCGCCAGTAGCATCTCCCAGTCTCGCGCAGCCCGCTCCTTTCTGGACTGGAAGCCTAGCCGCGAGGCAAGTCTGGGCAAGGCTCGCCCAGGGCAGAGCAGCCTCACGCCAGCAACTCTGCCAGATCGGGCCTCTGAGCAGAGCTGGAGCTCTGCCGTACTGGAGGCGCACTCGGCTCCGCCAAAGCAGTGAATGCAGCCGCACACAGCAGGGCTGCCTTCTCTTATCCCGAGGAGGCTCGCTTCCCGCATGCTGTAAACTAGGCTTCAAGGCGGGGCCCCCTGCGCCCTCCACAGGTGTTGGCTCAGGAGCTGCTTCCCTGAGCTGGGGCTGTGGACGGGAGCCCAGACACGCAGGGGCAGGCCCCAACCACCTGCACACGTCTCTGCTGGGGAGGAGAGCACTAGGGAAATGACGTCTGTCAGGCACCTTCTGGGCGCTCACCGAGTCAGACTCAGCGTGTGTGGGGCTCCAGACCCCAGCCAGGGGCCCTGTGAGCCTTGTGCTCTCCGTGCTGTGATGAGTCTGGGCGGTCAAGCAACCGTAAGAATAGACTTCCAGTTGCCCTCCCATTGCCTCTACTAGAGCCCTCAAGCTGGAGCGCTTGGCAGTGTGCAACCCACCGGCAACTAAGCCCTCCACAAGAACGCCTGAGGACTAGGTGCAAAGGCAAGGCAAGAGTGGAGCTGAGGCCAGGAAGGCGCCAGTAGCATCTCCCAGTCTCGCGCAGCCCGCTCCTTTCTGGACTGGAAGCCTAGCCGCGGGGCAAGTCTGGGCAAGCCTCGCCCATGGCAGAGCAGCCTCACGCCAGCACTCTGCCAGATCGGGCCTCTGAGCAGAGCTGGAGCTCTGCTGTACTGGAGGCGCACTCGGCTCCGCCCAAGCAGTGATTGCAGCCCCACGCATCTGGGCTGCCTCCTCTTCTCCCAAGGAGGCTCGCTTCCCTCATGCTGTGCACTAGGCTTCCAGGCGGGGGCGCACCGCGCCGCCTACAGGTCTTGGCTGAGGAGCTGCTTCCCTGAGCTGGGGCTGTGGCCGGGAGCCGAGACACGCAGGGGCAGGCCCCAACCACCTGCACACGTCTCTGCTGGGGAGGAGAGCACTCGGGAAATGACGTCTGTCAGGCACCTTCTGGGCGCTCACCGAGTCAGCCTCAGCGTGTGTGGGGCTGCAGACCACAGCCAGAGGCCCTGTGAGCCTTGTGCTCTCCGTGCTGTGCTGAGTCTGGGCGGTCAAGCAACCATAAGAATAGACTTTCAGTTGCCCTCACTTTGCCTCTACTAGAGCCCTCAACCTGGAGCGCTTGGCAGTGTGCAACCCACCGGCAACTAAGCCCTCCACAAGAACGCCTGGGGACTAGGTGCAAAGGCAAGGCAGGAGTGGAGCTGAGGCCAGGAAGGCGCCAGTAGCATCTCCCAGTTTCGCGCAGCCCCATCCTTTCTGCACTGGAAGCCTAGCCGCGAGGCAAGTTTGGGCAAGCCTCGCCCATGGCAGAGCAGCCTCACGCCAGCAACTCTGCCACATCGGGCCTCTGAGCAGAGCTGGAGCTCTGCCGTACTGGAGGCGCACTCGGCTCCGCCCAAGCAGTGATTTCAGCCCCACGCATCTGGGCTGCCTCCTCTTCTCCCAAGGAGGCTCGCTTCCCTCATGCTGTGCACTAGGCTTCCAGGCGGGGGCGCCCCGCGCCTCCTACAGGTCTTGGCTGAGGAGCTGCTTCCCTGAGCTGGGGCTGTGGACGGGAGCCCAGACACGCAGGGGCACGCCCCAACCACCTGCACACGTCTCTGCTGGGGAGGAGAGCACTAGGGAAATGACGTCTGTCAGGCACCTTCTGGGCGCTCACCGAGTGAGCCTCCGCGTGTGTGGGGCTGCAGACCACAGCCAGGGGCCCTGTGAGCCTTGTGCTCTCCGTGCTGTGCTGAGTCTGGGCGGTCAAGCAACCGTAAGAATAGACTTCCAGTTGCCCTCACTTTGCCTCTACTAGAGCCCTCAAGCTGGAGCGCTTGGCAGTGTGCAACCCACCGGCAACTAAGCCCTCCACAAGAACGCCTGGGACTAGGTGCAAAGGCAAGGCAGGAGTGGAGCTGAGGCCAGGAAGGCGCCAGTAGCATCTCCCAGTCTCGCGCAGCCCGCTCCTTTCTGGACTGGAAGCCTAGCCGCGAGGCAAGTCTGGGCAAGGCTCGCCCAGGGCAGAGCAGCCTCACGCCAGCCCTCTGCCAGATCGGGCCTCTGAGCAGAGCTGGAGCTCTGCCGTACTGGAGGCGCACTCGGCTCCGCCCAAGCAGTGATTGCAGCCCCACGCATCTGGGCTCCCTCCTCTTCTCCCAAGGAGGCTCGCTTCCCTCGTGCTGTGCACTAGGCTTCCAGGCGGGGGCGCCCCGCGCCTCCTACAGGTCTTGGCTGAGGAGCTGTTTCCCTGAGCTGGGGCTGTGGACGGGAGCCCAGACACGCAGGGGCAGGCCCCAACCACCTGCACACGTCTCTGCTGGGGAGGAGAGCACTAGGGAAATGACGTCTGTCAGGCACCTTCTGGGCGCTCACCGAGTCAGCCTCAGCGTGTGTGGGGCTGCAGACCACAGCCAGAGGCCCTGTGAGCCTTGTGCTCTCCGTGCTGTGCTGAGTCTGGGCGGTCAAGCAACCGCTGAAGGAGCCCTGCAGTTGCCCTCCCATTGCCTCTAATAGAGCCCTCGCTGCTGGAGCGCTTGGCAGTGTGCAACCCACCGGCAACTAAGCCCTCCACAAGAACGCCTGAGGACTAGGTGCAAAGGTAAGGCAGGAGTGGTGCTGAGGCCAGAAAGGCGCCAGTAGCATCTCCCAGTCTCACGCAGCCCGCTCCTTTCTGGACTGGAAGCCTAGCCGCGAGGCAAGTCTGGGCAAGGCTCGCCCAGGGCAGAGCAGCCTCACGCCAGCAACTCTGCCAGATCCGGCCTCTGAGCAGAGCTGGAGCTCTGCCGTACTGGAGGCGCACTCGGCTCCGCCAAAGCAGTGAATGCAGCCGCACACAGCAGGGCTGCCTTCTCTTATCCCGAGGAGGCTCGCTTCCCTCATGCTGTAAACTAGGCTTCCAGGCGGGGACCCCTGCGCCCTCCACAGGTCTTGGCTCAGGAGCTGCTTCCCTGAGCTGGGGCTGTGGACCGGAGCCCAGACACGCAGGGGCAGGCCCCAACCACCTGCACACGTCTCTGCTGGGGAGGAGAGCACTAGGGAAATGACGTCTGTCAGGCACCTTCTGGGCGCTCACCGAGTCAGCCTCCGCGTGTGTGGGGCTGCAGACCCCAGCCAGGGGCCCTGTGAGCCTTGTGCTCTCCAGGCTGTGCTGAGTCTGGGCGGTCAAGCAACCGTAAGAATAGACTTCCAGTTGCCCTCACTTTGCCTCTACTAGAGCCCTCAAGCTGGAGCGCTTGGCAGTGTGCAACCCACCGGCAACTAAGCCCTCCACAAGAACGCCTGGGGACTAGGTGCAAAGGCAAGGTAGGAGTGGAGCTGAGGCCAGGAAGGCGCCAGTAGCATCTCCCAGTCTCGCGCAGCCCGCTCCTTTCTGGACTGGAAGCCTAGCCGCGAGGCAAGTTTGGGCAAGGCTCGCCCAGGGCAGAGCAGCCTCACGCCAGCAACTCTGCCAGATCGGGCCTCTGAGCAGAGCTGGAGCTCTCCCGTACTGGAGGCGCACTCGGTTCCGCCAAAGCAGTGAATCCAGCCGCACACAGCAGGGCTGCCTTCTCTTCTCCCGAGGAGGCTCGCTTCCCGCATGCTGTAAACTAGGCTTCCAGGCGGGGCCCCCTGCGCCTCCCACAGGTCTTGGCTCAGGAGCTGCTTCCCTGAGCTGGGGCTGTGGACGGGAGCCCAGACACGCAGGGGCAGGCCCCAACCACCTGCACACGTCTCTGCTGGGGAGGAGAGCACTAGGGTAAAGACGTCTGTCAGGCAACTTCTGGGCGCTCACCGAGTCAGCCTCAGCGTGTGTGGGGCTGCAGACCACAGCCAGAGGCCCTGTGAGCCTTGTGCTCTCCGTGCTGTGCTGAGTCTGGGCGGTCAAGCAACCGTAAGAATAGACTTTCAGTTTCCCTCACTTGGCCTCTACTAGAGCCCTCAAGCTGGAGCGCTTGGCAGTGTGCAACCCACCGGCAACTAAGCCCTGCACAAGAACGCCTGGGGACTAGGTGCAAAGGCAAGGCAGGAGTGGAGCTGAGGCCAGGAAGGCGCCAGTAGCATCTTCCAGTCTCGCGAAGCCCGCTCCTTTCTGGACTGGAAGCCTAGCCGCGAGGCAAGACTGGGCAAGGCTCGCCCAGGGCAGAGCAGCCTCACGCCAGCACTCTGCCAGATCGGGCCTCTGAGCAGAGCTGGAGCTCTGCCGTATTGGAGGCGCACTCGGCTCCGCCCAAGCAGTGATTGCAGCCCCACGCATCTGGGCTGCCTCCTCTTCTCCCAAGGAGGCTCGCTTCCCTCATGCTGTGCACACGGCTTCCAGGCGGGGGCGCCCCGCGCCTCCTACAGGTCTTGGCTGAGGAGCTGCTTCCCTGAGCTGGGGCTGTGGACGGGAGCCCAGACACGGAGGGGCAGGCCCCAACCACCTGCACACGTCTCTGCTGGGGAGGAGAGCACTAGGGAAAAGACGTCTGTCAGGCACCTTCTGGGCGCTCACCGAGTCAGCCTCAGCCTGTGTGGGGCTGCAGACCACAGCCAGAGGCCCTGTGAGCCTTGTGCTCTCCGTGCTGTGCTGAGTCTGGGCGGTCAAGCAACCGCTGGAGGAGCCCTGCAGTTGCCCTCCCATTGCCTCTAATAGAGCCCTCTCTGCTGGAGCGCTTGGCGTTGTGCAACCCACCGGCAACTAAGCCCTCCACAAGAACGCCTGAGGACTAGGTGCAAAGGTAAGGCAGGAGTGGTGCTGAGGCCAGGAAGGCGCCAGTAGCATCTCCCAGTCTCGCGCAGCCCGCTCCTTTCTGGACTGGAAGCCTAGCCGCGAGGCAAGTCTGGGCAAGGCTCGCCCAGGGCAGAGCAGCCTCACGCCAGCAACTCTGCCAGATCGGGCCTCTGAGCAGAGCTGGAGCTCTGCCGTACTGGAGGCGCACTCGGCTCCGTGAAAGCAGTGAATGCAGCCGCACACAGCAGGGCTGCCTTCTCTTATCCCGAGGAGGCTCGCTTCCCGCATGCTGTAAACTAGGCTTCCAGGCGGGGCCCCCTGCGCCCTCCACAGGTCTTGGCTCAGGAGCTGCTTCCCTGAGCTGGGGCTGTGGACGGGAGCCCAGACACGCAGGGGCAGGCCCCAACCACCTGCACACGTCTCTGCTGGGGAGGAGAGCACTAGGGAAATGACGTCTGTCAGGCACCTTCTGGGCGCTCACCGAGTCAGACTCAGCGTGTGTGGGGCTGCAGACCCCAGCCAGGGGCCCTGTGAGCCTTGTGCTCTCCGTGCTGTGATGAGTCTGGGCGGTCAAGCAACCGTAAGAATAGACTTCCAGTTGCCCTCCCATTTCCTCTAATAGAGCCCTCAAGCTGGAGCGCTTGGCAGTGTGCAACCCACCGGCAACTAAGCCCTCCACAAGAACGCCTGGGGACTAGGTGCAAAGGCAAGGCAGGAGTGGAGCTGAGGCCAGGAAGGCGCCAGTAGCATCTCCCAGTCTCGCGCAGCCCCATCCTTTCTGCACTGGAAGCCTAGCCGCGAGGCAAGTATGGGCAAGCCTCGCCCATGGCAGAGCAGCCTCACGCCAGCAACTCTGCCACATCGGGCCTCTGAGCAGAGCTGGAGCTCTGCCGTACTGGAGGCGCACCCGGCTCCGCCCAAGCAGTGATTTCAGCCCCACGCATCTGGGCTGCCTCCTCTTCTCCCAAGGAGGCTCGCTTCCCTCATGCTGTGCACTAGGCTTCCAGGCGGGGGCGCACCGCGCCGCCTACAGGTCTTGGCTGAGGAGCTGCTTCCCTGAGCTGGGGCTGTGGCCGGGAGCCGAGACACGCAGGGGCAGGCCCCAACCACCTGCACACGTCTCTGCTGGGGAGGAGAGCACTCGGGAAATGACGTCTGTCAGGCACCTTCTGGGCGCTCACCGAGTCAGCCTCAGCGTGTGTGGGGCTGCAGACCACAGCCAGAGGCCCTGTGAGCCTTGTGCTCTCCGTGCTGTGCTGAGTCTGGGCGGTCAAGCAACCATAAGAATAGACTTTCAGTTGCCCTCACTTTGCCTCTACTAGAGCCCTCAACCTGGAGCGCTTGGCAGTGTGCAACCCACCGGCAACTAAGCCCTCCACAAGAACGCCTGGGGACTAGGTGCAAAGGCAAGGCAGGAGTGGAGCTGAGGCCAGGAAGGCGCCAGTAGCATCTCCCAGTCTCGCGCAGCCCCATCCTTTCTGCACTGGAAGCCTAGCCGCGAGGCAAGTTTGGGCAAGCCTCGCCCATGGCAGAGCAGCCTCACGCCAGCAACTCTGCCACATCGGGCCTCTGAGCAGAGCTGGAGCTCTGCCGTACTGGAGGCGCACCCGGCTCCGCCCAAGCAGTGATTTCAGCCCCACGCATCTGGGCTGCCTCCTCTTCTCCCAAGGAGGCTCGCTTCGCTCATGCTGTGCACTAGGCTTCCAGGCGGGGGCGCCCTGCGCCTCCTACAGGTCTTGGCTGAGGAGCTGCTTCCCTGAGCTGGGGCTGTGGACGGGAGCCCAGACACGCAGGGGCAGGCCCCAACCAACTGCACACGTCTCTGCTGGGGAGGAGAGCACTAGGGAAATGACGTCTGTCAGGCACCTTCTGGGCGCTCACCGAGTCATCCTCAGCGTGTGTGGGGCTGCAGACCACAGCCAGAGGCCCTGTGAGCCTTGTGCTCTCCGTGCTGTGCTGAGTCTGGGTGGTCAAGCAACCGTAAGAATAGACTTTCAGTTGCCCTCACTTTGCCTCTACTAGAGCCCTCAACCTGGAGCGCTTGGCAGTGTGCAACCCACCGGCAACTAAGCCCTCCACAAGAACGCCTGGGGACTAGGTGCAAAGGCAAGGCAGGAGTGGAGCTGAGGCCAGGAAGGCGCCAGTAGCATCTCCCAGTTTCGCGCAGCCCCCTCCTTTCTGCACTGGAAGCCTAGCCGCGAGGCAAGTTGGGGCAAGCCTCGCCCATGGCAGAGCAGCCTCACGCCAGCAACTCTGCAAGATCGGGCCTCTGAGCAGAGCTGGAGCTCTGCCGTACTGGAGGCGCACTCGGCTCCGCCCAAGCAGTGATTGCAGCCCCACGCATCTGGGCTGCCTCCTCTTCTCCCAAGGAGGCTCGCTTCCCTCATGCTGTGCACTAGGCTTGCAGGCGGGGGCGCCCCGCGCCTCCTACAGGTCTTGGCTGAGGAGCTGCTTCCCTGAGCTGGGGCTGTGGACGGGAGCCCAGACACGCAGGGGCAGGCCCCAACCACCTGCACACGTCTCTGCTGGGGAGGAGAGCACTAGGGAAATGACGTCTGTCAGGCACCTTCTGGGCGCTCACCGAGTCAGCCTCCGCGTGTGTGGGGCTGCAGACCACAGCCAGGGGCCCTGTGAGCCTTGTGCTCTCCGTGCTGTGCTGAGTTTGGGCGGTCAAGCAACCGGAAGAATAGACTTCCAGTTGCCCTCACTTTGCCTCTACTAGAGCCCTCAAGCTGGAGCGCTTGGCAGTGTGCAACCCACCGGCAACTAAGCCATCCACAAGAACGCCTGGGGACTAGGTGCAAAGGCAAGGCAGGAGTGGAGCTGAGGCCAGGAAGGCGCCAGTAGCATCTCCCAGTCTCGCGCAGCCTGCTCCTTTCTGGACTGGAAGCCTAGCCGCGAGGCAAGTCTGGGCAAGGCTCGCCCAGGGCAGAGCAGCCTCACGCCAGCCCTCTGCCAGATCGGGCCTCTGAGCAGAGCTGGAGCTCTGCCGTACTGGAGGCGCACTCGGCTCCGCCCAAGCAGTGATTGCAGCCCCACGCATCTGGGCTCCCTCCTCTTCTCCCAAGGAGGCTCGCTTCCCTCGTGCTGTGCACTAGGCTTCCAGGCGGGGGCGCCCCGCGCCTCCTACAGGTCTTGGCTGAGGAGCTGCTTCCCTGAGCTGGGGCTGTGGACGGGAGCCCAGACACGCAGGGGCAGGCCCCAACCACCTGCACACGTCTCTGCTGGGGAGGAGAGCACTAGGGAAATGACGTCTGTCAGGCACCTTCTGGGCGCTCACCGAGTCAGCCTCAGCGTGTGTGGGGCTGCAGACCACAGCCAGAGGCCCTGTGAGCCTTGTGCTCTCCGTGCTGTGCTGAGTCTGGGCGGTCAAGCAACCGCTGGAGGAGCCCTGCAGTTGCCCTCCCATTGCCTCTAATAGAGCCCTCTCTGCTGGAGCGCTTGGCAGTGTGCAACCCACCGGCAACTAAGCCCTCCACAAGAACGCCTGAGGACTAGGTGCAAAGGTAAGGCAGGAGTGGTGCTGAGGCCAGAAAGGCGCCAGTAGCATCTCCCAGTCTCGCGCAGCCCGCTCCTTTCTGGACTGGAAGCCTAGCCGCGAGGCAAGTCTGGGCAAGGCTCGCCCAGGGCAGAGCAGCCTCACGCCAGCAACTCTGCCAGATCGGGCCTCTGAGCAGAGCTGGAGCTCTGCCGTACTGGAGGCGCACTCGGCTCCGCCAAAGCAGTGAATGCAGCCGCACACAGCAGGGCTGCCTTCTCTTATCCCGAGGAGGCTCGCTTCCCTCATGCTGTAAACTAGGCTTCCAGGCGGGGACCCCTGCGCCCTCCACAGGTCTTGGCTCAGGAGCTGCTTCCCTGAGCTGGGGCTGTGGACGGGAGCCCAGACACGCAGGCGCAGGCCCCAACCACCTGCACACGTCTCTGCTGGGGAGGAGAGCACTAGGGAAATGATGTCTGTCAGGCACCTTCTGGGCGCTCACCGAGTCAGCATCCGCGTGTGTGGGGCTGCAGACCCCAGCCAGGGGCCCTGTGAGCCTTGTGCTCTCCGTGCTGTGCTGAGTCTGGGCGGTCAAGCAACCGTAAGAATAGACTTCCAGTTGCCCTCACTTTGCCTCTACTAGAGCCCTCAAGCTGGAGCGCTTGGCAGTGTGCAACCCACCGGCAACTAAGCCCTCCACAAGAACGCCTGGGGACTAGGTGCAAAGGCAAGGCAGGAGTGGAGCTGAGGCCAGGAAGGGGCCAGTAGCATCTCCCAGTCTCGCGCAGCCCGCTCCTTTCTGGACTGGAAGCCTAGCCGCGAGGCAAGTCTGGACAAGACTCGCCCAGGGCAGAGCAGCCTCACGCCAGCCCTCTGCCAGATCGGGCCTCTGAGCAGAGCTGGAGCTCTGCGGTACTGGAGGCGCACCCGGCTCCGCCCACGGAGTGATTGCAGCCCCACGCATCTGGGCTGCCTCCTCTTACAAGGAGGCTCGCTTCCCTCATGCTGTGCACTAGGCTTCCAGGCGGGGGCGCCCCGCGCCTCCTTCAGGTCTTGGCTGAGAAGCTGCTTCCCTGAGCTGGGGCTGTGGACGGGAGCCCAGACACGCAGGGGCAAGCCCCAACCACCTGCACACGTCTCTGCTGGGGAGGATAGCTCTAGGGAAATGACGTCTGTCAGGCACCTTCTGGGCGCTCACCGAGTCAGCCTCAGCGTGTGTGGGGCTGCAGACCACAGCCAGAGGCCCTGTGAGCCTTGTGCTCTCCGTGCTGTGCTGAGTCTGGGCGGTCAAGCAACCGTAAGAATAGACTTTCAGTTGCCCTCACTTTGCCTCTGCTAGAGCCCTCAAGCTGGAGCGCTTGGCTGTGTGCAACCCACCAGCAACTAAGCCCTCCACAAGAACGCCTGAGGACTAGGTGCAAAGGTAAGGCAGGAGTGGTGCTGAGGCCAGGAAGGCGCCAGTAGCATCTCCCAGTCTCGCGCAGCCCGCTCCTTTCTGGACTGGAAGCCTAGCCGCGAGGCAAGTCTGGGCAAGGCTCGCCCAGGGCAGAGCAGCCTCACGCCAGCAACACTGCCAGATCGGGCCTCTGAGCAGAGCTGGAGCTCTGCCGTACTGGAGGCGCACTCGGCTCCGCCAAAGCAGTGAATGCAGCAGCACACAGCAGGGCTGCCTTCTCTTATCCCGAGGAGGCTCGATTCCCGCATGCTGTAAACTAGGCTTCCAGGCGGGGCCCCCTGCGCCCTCCACAGGTCTTGGCTCAGGAGCTGCTTCCCTGAGCTGGGGCTGTGGACGGCAGCCCAGACACGCAGGGGCAGGCCCCAACCACCTGCACACGTCTCTGCTGGGGAGGAGAGCACTAGGGAAATGACGTCTGTCAGGCACCTTCTGGGCGCTCACCGAGTCAGCCTCAGCGTGTGTGGGGCTGCAGACCACAGCCAGAGGCCCTGTGAGCCTTGTGCTCTCCGTGCTGTGCTGAGTCTGGGCGGTCAAGCAACCGCTGGAGGAGCCCTGCAGTTGCCCTCCCATTGCCTCTAATAGAGCCCTCTCTGCTGGAGCGCTTGGCAGTGTGCAACCCACCGGCAACTAAGCCCTCCACAAGAACGCCTGAGGACTAGGTGCAAAGGTAAGGCAGGAGTGGTGCTGAGGCCAGAAAGGCGCCAGTAGCATCTCCCAGTCTCGCGCAGCCCGCTCCTTTCTGGACTGGAAGCCTAGCCGCGAGGCAAGTCTGGGCAAGGCTCGCCCAGGGCAGAGCAGCCTCACGCCAGGAACTCTGCCAGATCGGGCCTCTGAGCAGAGCTGGAGCTCTGCCGTACTGGAGGCGCACTCGGCTCCGCCAAAGCAGTGAATGCAGCCGCACACAGCAGGGCTGCCTTCTCTTATCCCGAGGAGGCTCGCTTCCCTCATGCTGTAAACTAGGCTTCCAGGCGGGGACCCCTGCGCCCTCCACAGGTCTTGGCTCAGGAGCTGCTTCCCTGAGCTGGGGCTGTGGACGGGAGCCCAGACACGCAGGCGCAGGCCCCAACCACCTGCACACGTCTCTGCTGGGGAGGAGAGCACTAGGGAAATGATGTCTGTCAGGCACCTTCTGGGCGCTCACCGAGTCAGCCTCCGCGTGTGTGGGGCTGCAGACCCCAGCCAGGGGCCCTGTGAGCCTTGTGCTCTCCGTGCTGTGCTGAGTCTGGGCGGTCAAGCAACCGTAAGAATAGACTTCCAGTTGCCCTCACTTTGCCTCTACTAGAGCCCTCAAGCTGGAGCGCTTGGCAGTGTGCAACCCACCGGCAACTAAGCCCTCCACAAGAACGCCTGGGGACTAGGTGCAAAGGCAAGGCAGGAGTGGAGCTGAGGCCACGAAGGGGCCAGTAGCATCTCTCAGTCTCGCGCAGCCCGCTCCTTTCTGGACTGGAAGCCTAGCCGCGAGGCAAGTCTGGGCAAGACTCGCCCAGGGCAGAGCAGCCTCACGCCAGCTCTCTGCCAGATCGGGCCTCTGAGCAGAGCTGGAGCTCTGCCGTACTGGAGGCGCACCCGGCTCCGCCCAAGCAGTGATTGCAGCCCCACGCATCTGGGCTGCCTCCTCTTCTCCCAAGGAGGCTCGCTTCCCTCATGCTGTGCACTAGGCTTCCAGGCGGGGGCGCCCTGCGCCTCCTACAGGTCTTGGCTGAGGAGCTGCTTCCCTGAGCTGGGGCTGTGGACGGGAGCCCAGACACGCAGGGGCAGGCCCCAACCAACTGCACACGTCTCTGCTGGGGAGGAGAGCACTAGGGAAATGACGTCTGTCAGGCACCTTCTGGGCGCTCACCGAGTCATCCTCAGCGTGTGTGGGGCTGCAGACCACAGCCAGAGGCCCTGTGAGCCTTGTGCTCTCCGTGCTGTGCTGAGTCTGGGTGGTCAAGCAACCGTAAGAATAGACTTTCAGTTGCCCTCACTTTGCCTCTACTAGAGCCCTCAACCTGGAGCGCTTGGCAGTGTGCAACCCACCGGCAACTAAGCCCTCCACAAGAACGCCTGGGGACTAGGTGCAAAGGCAAGGCAGGAGTGGAGCTGAGGCCAGGAAGGCGCCAGTAGCATCTCCCAGTTTCGCGCAGCCCCCTCCTTTCTGCACTGGAAGCCTAGCCGCGAGGCAAGTTGGGGCAAGCCTCGCCCATGGCAGAGCAGCCTCACGCCAGCAACTCTGCAAGATCGGGCCTCTGAGCAGAGCTGGAGCTCTGCCGTACTGGAGGCGCACTCGGCTCCGCCCAAGCAGTGATTGCAGCCCCACGCATCTGGGCTGCCTCCTCTTCTCCCAAGGAGGCTCGCTTCCCTCATGCTGTGCACTAGGCTTGCAGGCGGGGGCGCCCCGCGCCTCCTACAGGTCTTGGCTGAGGAGCTGCTTCCCTGAGCTGGGGCTGTGGACGGGAGCCCAGACACGCAGGGGCAGGCCCCAACCACCTGCACACGTCTCTGCTGGGGAGGAGAGCACTAGGGAAATGACGTCTGTCAGGCACCTTCTGGGCGCTCACCGAGTCAGCCTCCGCGTGTGTGGGGCTGCAGACCACAGCCAGGGGCCCTGTGAGCCTTGTGCTCTCCGTGCTGTGCTGAGTTTGGGCGGTCAAGCAACCGGAAGAATAGACTTCCAGTTGCCCTCACTTTGCCTCTACTAGAGCCCTCAAGCTGGAGCGCTTGGCAGTGTGCAACCCACCGGCAACTAAGCCCTCCACAAGAACGCCTGGGGACTAGGTGCAAAGGCAAGGCAGGAGTGGAGCTGAGGCCAGGAAGGCGCCAGTAGCATCTCCCAGTCTCGCGCAGCCTGCTCCTTTCTGGACTGGAAGCCTAGCCGCGAGGCAAGTCTGGGCAAGGCTCGCCCAGGGCAGAGCAGCCTCACGCCAGCCCTCTGCCAGATCGGGCCTCTGAGCAGAGCTGGAGCTCTGCCGTACTGGAGGCGCACTCGGCTCCGCCCAAGCAGTGATTGCAGCCCCACGCATCTGGGCTCCCTCCTCTTCTCCCAAGGAGGCTCGCTTCCCTCGTGCTGTGCACTAGGCTTCCAGGCGGGGGCGCCCCGCGCCTCCTACAGGTCTTGGCTGAGGAGCTGCTTCCCTGAGCTGGGGCTGTGGACGGGAGCCCAGACACGCAGGGGCAGGCCCCAACCACCTGCACACGTCTCTGCTGGGGAGGAGAGCACTAGGGAAATGACGTCTGTCAGGCACCTTCTGGGCGCTCACCGAGTCAGCCTCAGCGTGTGTGGGGCTGCAGACCACAGCCAGAGGCCCTGTGAGCCTTGTGCTCTCCGTGCTGTGCTGAGTCTGGGCGGTCAAGCAACCGCTGGAGGAGCCCTGCAGTTGCCCTCCCATTGCCTCTAATAGAGCCCTCTCTGCTGGAGCGCTTGGCAGTGTGCAACCCACCGGCAACTAAGCCCTCCACAAGAACGCCTGAGGACTAGGTGCAAAGGTAAGGCAGGAGTGGTGCTGAGGCCAGAAAGGCGCCAGTAGCATCTCCCAGTCTCGCGCAGCCCGCTCCTTTCTGGACTGGAAGCCTAGCCGCGAGGCAAGTCTGGGCAAGGCTCGCCCAGGGCAGAGCAGCCTCACGCCAGCAACTCTGCCAGATCGGGCCTCTGAGCAGAGCTGGAGCTCTGCCGTACTGGAGGCGCACTCGGCTCCGCCAAAGCAGTGAATGCAGCCGCACACAGCAGGGCTGCCTTCTGTTATCCCGAGGAGGCTCGCTTCCCTCATGCTGTAAACTAGGCTTCCAGGCGGGGACCCCTGCGCCCTCCACAGGTCTTGGCTCAGGAGCTGCTTCCCTGAGCTGGGGCTGTGGACGGGAGCCCAGACACGCAGGCGCAGGCCCCAACCACCTGCACACGTCTCTGCTGGGGAGGAGAGCACTAGGGAAATGACGTCTGTCAGGCACCTTCTGGGCGCTCACCGAGTCAGCATCCGCGTGTGTGGGGCTGCAGACCCCAGCCAGGGGCCCTGTGAGCCTTGTGCTCTCCGTGCTGTGCTGAGTCTGGGCGGTCAAGCAACCGTAAGAATAGACTTCCAGTTGCCCTCACTTTGCCTCTACTAGAGCCCTCAAGCTGGAGCGCTTGGCAGTGTGCAACCCACCGGCAACTAAGCCCTCCATAAGAACGCCTGGGGACTAGGTGCAAAGGCAAGGCAGGAGTGGAGCTGAGGCCAGGAAGGCGCCAGTAGCATCTCCCAGTCTCGCGCAGCCCGCTCCTTTCTGGACTGGAAGCCTAGCCGCGAGGCAAGTCTGGACAAGACTCGCCCAGGGCAGAGCAGCCTCACGCCAGCCCTCTGCCAGATCGGGCCTCTGAGCAGAGCTGGAGCTCTGCGGTACTGGAGGCGCACCCGGCTCCGCCCACGGAGTGATTGCAGCCCCACGCATCTGGGCTGCCTCCTCTTACAAGGAGGCTCGCTTCCCTCATGCTGTGCACTAGGCTTCCAGGCGGGGGCGCCCCGCGCCTCCTTCAGGTCTTGGCTGAGAAGCTGCTTCCCTGAGCTGGGGCTGTGGACGGGAGCCCAGACACGCAGGGGCAAGCCCCAACCACCTGCACACGTCTCTGCTGGGGAGGATAGCTCTAGGGAAATGACGTCTGTCAGGCACCTTCTGGGCGCTCACCGAGTCAGCCTCAGCGTGTGTGGGGCTGCAGACCACAGCCAGAGGCCCTGTGAGCCTTGTGCTCTCCGTGCTGTGCTGAGTCTGGGCGGTCAAGCAACCGTAAGAATAGACTTTCAGTTGCCCTCACTTTGCCTCTGCTAGAGCCCTCAAGCTGGAGCGCTTGGCTGTGTGCAACCCACCAGCAACTAAGCCCTCCACAAGAACGCCTGAGGACTAGGTGCAAAGGTAAGGCAGGAGTGGTGCTGAGGCCAGGAAGGCGCCAGTAGCATCTCCCAGTCTCGCGCAGCCCGCTCCTTTCTGGACTGGAAGCCTAGCCGCGAGGCAAGTCTGGGCAAGGCTCGCCCAGGGCAGAGCAGCCTCACGCCAGCAACACTGCCAGATCGGGCCTCTGAGCAGAGCTGGAGCTCTGCCGTACTGGAGGCGCACTCGGCTCCGCCAAAGCAGTGAATGCAGCAGCACACAGCAGGGCTGCCTTCTCTTATCCCGAGGAGGCTCGATTCCCGCATGCTGTAAACTAGGCTTCCAGGCGGGGCCCCCTGCGCCCTCCACAGGTCTTGGCTCAGGAGCTGCTTCCCTGAGCTGGGGCTGTGGACGGCAGCCCAGACACGCAGGGGCAGGCCCCAACCACCTGCACACGTCTCTGCTGGGGAGGAGAGCACTAGGGAAATGACGTCTGTCAGGCACCTTCTGGGCGCTCATCGAGTCAGCCTCCGCGTGTGTGGGGCTGCAGACCCCAGCCAGGGGCCCTGTGAGCCTTGTGCTCTCCGTGCTGTGCTGAGTTTGGGCGGTCAAGCAACCGTAAGAATAGACTTCCAGTTGCCCTCACTTTGCCTCTACGAGAGCCCTCAAGCTGGAGCGCATGGCAGTGTGCAACCCACCGGCAACTAAGCCCTCCACAAGAACGCCTGGGGACTAGGTGCAAAGGCAAGGCAGGAGTGGAGCTGAGGCCAGGAAGGCGCCAGTAGCATCTCCCAGTCTCGCGCAGCCCGCTCCTTTCTGGACTGGAAGCCTAGCCGCGAGGCAAGTCTGGGCAAGACTCGCCCAGGGCAGAGCAGCCTCACGCCAGCCCTCTGCCAGATCGGGCCTCTGAGCAGAGCTGGAGCTCTGCCGTACCGGAGGCGCACCCGGCTCCGCCCAAGCAGTGATTGCAGCCCCACGCATCTGGGCTGCCTCCTCTTCTCCCAAGGAGGCTCGCTTCCCTCATGCTGTGCACTAGGCTTCCAGGCGGGGGCGCCCCGCGCCTCCTACAGGTCTTGGCTGAGGAGCTGCTTCCCTGAGCTGGGGCTGTGGACGGGAGCCCAGACACGCAGGGGCAGGCCCCAACCACCTGCACACGTCTCTGCTGGGGAGGAGAGCACTAGGGAAATGACGTCTGTCAGGCACCTTCTGGGCGCTCACCGAGTCAGCCTCAGCGTGTGTGGGGCTGCAGACCACAGCCAGAGGCCCTGTGAGCCTTGTGCTCTCCGTGCTGTGCTGAGTCTGGGCGGTCAAGCAACCGCTGGAGGAGCCCTGCAGTTGCCCTCCCATTGCCTCTAATAGAGCCCTCTCTGCTGGAGCGCTTGGCAGTGTGCAACCCACCGGCAACTAAGCCCTCCACAAGAACGCCTGAGGACTAGGTGCAAAGGTAAGGCAGGAGTGGTGCTGAGGCCAGAAAGGCGCCAGTAGCATCTCCCAGTCTCGCGCAGCCCGCTCCTTTCTGGACTGGAAGCCTAGCCGCGAGGCAAGTCTGGGCAAGGCTCGCCCAGGGCAGAGCAGCCTCACGCCAGGAACTCTGCCAGATCGGGCCTCTGAGCAGAGCTGGAGCTCTGCCGTACTGGAGGCGCACTCGGCTCCGCCAAAGCAGTGAATGCAGCCGCACACAGCAGGGCTGCCTTCTCTTATCCCGAGGAGGCTCGCTTCCCTCATGCTGTAAACTAGGCTTCCAGGCGGGGACCCCTGCGCCCTCCACAGGTCTTGGCTCAGGAGCTGCTTCCCTGAGCTGGGGCTGTGGACGGGAGCCCAGACACGCAGGCGCAGGCCCCAACCACCTGCACACGTCTCTGCTGGGGAGGAGAGCACTAGGGAAATGATGTCTGTCAGGCACCTTCTGGGCGCTCACCGAGTCAGCCTCCGCGTGTGTGGGGCTGCAGACCCCAGCCAGGGGCCCTGTGAGCCTTGTGCTCTCCGTGCTGTGCTGAGTCTGGGCGGTCAAGCAACCGTAAGAATAGACTTCCAGTTGCCCTCACTTTGCCTCTACTAGAGCCCTCAAGCTGGAGCGCTTGGCAGTGTGCAACCCACCGGCAACTAAGCCCTCCACAAGAACGCCTGGGGACTAGGTGCAAAGGCAAGGCAGGAGTGGAGCTGAGGCCACGAAGGGGCCAGTAGCATCTCTCAGTCTCGCGCAGCCCGCTCCTTTCTGGACTGGAAGCCTAGCCGCGAGGCAAGTCTGGGCAAGACTCGCCCAGGGCAGAGCAGCCTCACGCCAGCTCTCTGCCAGATCGGGCCTCTGAGCAGAGCTGGAGCTCTGCCGTACTGGAGGCGCACCCGGCTCCGCCCAAGCAGTGATTGCAGCCCCACGCATCTGGGCTGCCTCCTCTTCTCCCAAGGAGGCTCGCTTCCCTCATGCTGTGCACTAGGCTTCCAGGCGGGGGCGCCTGCGCCTCCTACAGGTCTTGGCTGAGGAGCTGCTTCCCTGAGCTGGGGCTGTGGACGGGAGCCCAGACACGCAGGGGCAGGCCCCAACCACCTGCACACGTCTCTGCTGGGGAGGAGAGCACTAGGGAAATGACGTCTGTCAGGCACCTTCTGGGCGCTCACCGAGTCAGCCTCAGCGTGTGTGGGGCTGCAGACCACAGCCAGAGGCCCTGTGAGCCTTGTGCTCTCCGTGCTGTGCTGAGTCTGGGCGGTCAAGCAACCGTAAGAATAGACTTTCAGTTGCCCTCACTTTGCCTCTACTAGAGCCCTCAAGCTGGAGCGCTTGGCAGTGTGCAACCCACCGGCAACTAAGCCCTCCACAAGAACGCCTGGGGACTAGGTGCAAAGGCAAGGCAGGAGTGGAGCTGAGGCCAGGAAGGCGCCAGTAGCATCTCCCAGTCTCGCGCAGCCCGCTCCTTTCTGGACTGGAAGCCTAGCCGCGAGGCAAGTCTGGGCAAGACTCGCCCAGGGCAGAGCAGCCTCACGCCAGCCCTCTACCAGATCGGGCCTCTGAGCAGAGCTGGAGCTCTGCCGTACTGGAGGCGCACCCGGCTCCGCCCACGGAGTGATTGCAGCCCCACGCATCTGGGCTGCCTCCTCTTACAAGGAGGCTCGCTTCCCTCATGCTGTGCACTAGGCTTCCAGGCGGGGGCGCCCCGCGCCTCCTACAGGTCTTGGCTGAGAAGCTGCTTCCCTGAGCTGGGGCTGTGGACGGTAGCCCAGACACGCAGGGGCAAGCCCCAACCACCTGCACACGTCTCTGCTGGGGAGGAGAGCACTAGGGAAATGACGTCTGTCAGGCACCTTCTGGGCGCTCACCGAGTCAGCCTCAGCGTGTGTGGGGCTGCAGACCACAGCCAGAGGCCCTGTGAGCCTTGTGCTCTCCGTGCTGTGCTGAGTCTGGGCGGTCAAGCAACCGCTGGAGGAGCCCTGCAGTTACCCTCCCATTGCCTCTAATAGAGCCCTCTCTGCTGGAGCGCTTGGCAGTGTGCAACCCACCGGCAACTAAGCCCTCCACAAGAACGCCTGAGGACTAGGTGCAAAGGTAAGGCAGGAGTGGTGCTGAGGCCAGGAAGGCGCCAGTAGCATCTCCCAGTCTCGCGCAGCCCGCTCCTTTCTGGACTGGAAGCCTAGCCGCGAGGCAAGTCTGGGCAAGACTCGCCCAGGGCAGAGCAGCCTCACGCCAGCCCTCTGCCAGATCGGGCCTCTGAGCAGAGCTGGAGCTCTGCCGTACTGGAGGCGCACCCGGCTCCGCCCAAGCAGTGATTGCAGCCCCACGCATCTGGGCTGCCTCCTCTTCTCCCAAGGAGGCTCGCTTCCCTCATGCTGTGCACTAGGCTTCCAGGCGGGGGCACCCCGCGCCTCCTACAGGTCTTGGCTGAGGAGCTGCTTCCCTGAGCTGGGGCTGTGGACGGGAGCCCAGACACGCAGGGGCAGGCCCCAACCACCTGCACACGTCTCTGCTGGGGAGGAGAGCACTCGGGAAATGACGTCTGTCAGGCACCTTCTGGGCGCTCACCGAGTCAGCCTCAGCGTGTGTGGGGCTGCAGACCACAGCCAGAGGCCCTGTGAGCCTTGTGCTCTCCGTGCTGTGCTGAGTCTGGGCGGTCAAGCAACCGTAAGAATAGACTTTCAGTTGCCCTCACTTTGCCTCTGCTAGAGCCCTCAAGCTGGAGCGCTTGGCAGTGTGCAACCCACCGGCAACTAAGCCCTCCACAAGAACGCCTGAGGACTAGGTGCAAAGGTAAGGCAGGAGTGGTGCTGAGGCCAGGAAGGCGCCAGTAGCATCTCCCAGTCTCGCGCAGCCCGCTCCTTTCTGGACTGGAAGCCTAGCCGCGAGGCAAGTCTGGGCAAGGCTCGCCCAGGGCAGAGCAGCCTCACGCCAGCAACACTGCCAGATCGGGCCTCTGAGCAGAGCTGGAGCTCTGCCGTACTGGAGGCGCACTCGGCTCCGCCAAAGCAGTGAATGCAGCCGCACACAGCAGGGCTGCCTTCTCTTATCCCGAGGAGGCTCGATTCCCGCATGCTGTAAACTAGGCTTCCAGGCGGGGCCCCCTGCGCCCTCCACAGGTCTTGGCTCAGGAGCTGCTTCCCTGAGCTGGGGCTGTGGACGGCAGCCCAGACACGCAGGGGCAGGCCCCAACCACCTGCACACGTCTCTGTTGGGGAGGAGAGCACTAGGGAAATGACGTCTGTCAGGCACCTTCTGGGCGCTCATCGAGTCAGCCTCCGCGTGTGTGGGGCTGCAGACCCCAGCCAGGGGCCCTGTGAGCCTTGTGCTCTCCGTGCTGTGCTGAGTCTGGGCGGTCAAGCAACCGTAAGAATAGACTTCCAGTTGCCCTCACTTTGCCTCTACTAGAGCCCTCAAGCTGGAGCGCTTGGCAGTGTGCAACCCACCGGCAACTAAGCCCTCCACAAGAACGCCTGGGGACTAGGTGCAAAGGCAAGGCAGGAGTGGAGCTGAGGCCAGGAAGGCGCCAGTAGCATCTCCCAGTCTCGCGCAGCCCGCTCCTTTCTGGACTAGAAGCCTAGCCGCGAGGCAAGTCTGGGCAAGACTCGCCCAGGGCAGAGCAGCCTCACGCCAGCCCTCTGCCATATCGGGCCTCTGAGCAGAGCTGGAGCTCTGCCGTACCGGAGGCGCATCCGGCTCCGCCCAAGCAGTGATTGCAGCCCCACGCATCTGGGCTGCCTCCTCTTCTCCCAAGGAGGCTCGCTTCCCTCATGCTGTGCACTAGGATTCCAGGCGGGGGCGCCCCGCGCCTCCTACAGGTCTTGGCTGAGGAGCTGCTTCCCTGAGCTGGGGCTGTGGACGGGAGCCCAGACACGCAGGGGCAGGCCCCAACCACTTGCACACGTCTCTGCTGGGGAGGAGAGCACTAGGGAAATGACGTCTGTCAGGCACCTTCTGGGCGCTCACCGAGTCAGCCTCAGCGTGTGTGGGGCTGCAGACCACAGCCAGAGGCCCTGTGAGCCTTGTGCTCTCCGTGCTGTGCTGAGTCTGGGCGGTCAAGCAACGGCTGGAGGAGCCCTGCAGTTGCCCTCCCATTGCCTCTAATAGAGCCCTCAAGCTGGAGCGCTTGGCAGTGTGCAACCCACCGGCAACTAAGCCCTCCACAAGAACGCCTGAGGACTAGGTGCAAAGGCAAGGCAAGAGTGGAGCTGAGGCCAGGAAGGCGCCAGTAGCATCTCCCAGTCTCGCGCAGCCCGCTCCTTTCTGGACTGGAAGCCTAGCCGCGAGGCAAGTCTGGGCAAGGCTCGCCCAGGGCAGAGCAGCCTCACGCCAGCACTCTGCCAGATCGGGCCTCTGAGCAGAGCTGGAGCTCTGCCGTACTGGAGGCGCACCCGGCTCCGCCCAAGCAGTGATTGCAGCCCCACGCATCTGGGCTGCCTCCTCTTCTCCCAAGGAGGCTCGCTTCCCTCATGCTGTGCACTAGGCTTCCAGGCGGGGGCGCCCCTCGCCTCCTACAGGTCTTGGCTGAGGAGCTGCTTCCCTGAGCTGGGGCTGTGGCCGGGAGCCCAGACACGCAGGGGGAGGCCCCAACCACCTGCACACGTCTCTGCTGGGGAGGAGAGCACTAGGGAAATGACGTCTGTCAGGCACCTTCTGGGCGCTCACCGAGTCAGCCTCAGGGTGTGTGGGGCTGCAGACCACAGCCAGAGGCACTGTGAGCCTTGTGCTCTCCGTGCTGTGCTGAGTCTTGGCGGTCAAGCAATCGTAAGAATAGACTTTCAGTTGCCCTCACTTTGCCTCTACTAGAGCCCTCAAGTTGGAGCGCTTGGCAGTGTGCAACCCACCGGCAACTAAGCCCTCCACAAGAACGCCTGGGGACTAGGTGCAAAGGCAAGGTAGGAGTGGAGCTGAGGCCAGGAAGGCGCCAGTAGCATCTCCCAGTCTCGCGCAGCCCGCTCCTTTCTGGACTGGAAGCCTAGCCGCGAGGCAAGTATGGGCAAGGCTCGCCCAGGGCAGAGCAGCCTCACGCCAGCAACTCTGCCAGATCGGGCCTCTGAGCAGAGCTGGAGCTCTGCCGTACTGGAGGCGCACTCGGCTCCGCCAAAGCAGTGAATGCAGCCGCACACAGCAGGGCTGCCTTCTCTTATCCGGAGGAGGCTCGCTTCCCGCATGCTGTAAACTAGGCTTACAGGCAGGGCCCCCTGCCCCTCCCACAGGTCTTGGCTCAGGAGCTGCTTCCCTGAGCTGGGGCTGTGGACGGGAGCCCAGACACGCAGGGGCAGGCCCCAACCACATGCACACGTCTCTGCTGGGGAGGAGAGCACTAGGGAAATGACGTCTGTCAGGCACCTTCTGGGCGCTCACCGAGTCAGCCTCCGCGTGTGTGGGGCTGCAGACCCCAGCCAGGGGCCCTGTGAGCCTTGTGCTCTCCGTGCTGTGCTGAGAATGGGCGGTCAAGTAACCGGAAGAATAGACTTCCAGTTGCCCTCATTTTGCCTCTACTAGAGCGCTCAAGCTGGAGCGCTTGGCAGTGTGCAACCCACCGGCAACTAAGCCCTCCACAAGAACGCCTGGGGACTAGGTGCAAAGGCAAGGCAGGAGTGGAGCTGAGGCCAGGAAGGCGCCAGTAGCATCTCCCAGTCTCGCGCAGCCCGCTCCTTTCTGGACTGGAAGCCTAGCCGCGAGGCAAGTCTGGGCAAGGCTCGCCCAGGGCAGAGCAGCCTCACGCCAGCCCTCTGCCAGATCGGGCCTCTGAGCAGAGCTGGAGCTCTACCGTACTGGAGGCGCACTCGGCTCCGCCCAAGGAGTGATTGCAGCCCCACGCATCTGGGCTGCCTCCTCTTACAAGGAGGCTCGCTTCCCTCATGCTGTGCACTAGGCTTCCAGGCGGGGGCGCCCCGCGCCTCCTACAGGTCTTGGCTGAGGAGCTGCTTCCCTGAGCTGGGGCTGTGGACGGGAGCCCAGACACGCAGGGGCAAGCCCCAACCACCTGCACACGTCTCTGCTGGGGAGGAGAGCACTAGGGAAATGACGTCTGTCAGGCACCTTCTGGGCGCTCACCGAGTCAGCCTCAGCGTGTGTGGGGCTGCAGACCACAGCCAGAGGCCCTGTGAGCCTTGTGCTCTCCGTGCTGCGCTGAGTCTGGGCGGTCAAGCAACCGCTGGAGGAGCCCTGCAGTTGCCCTCCCATTGCCTCTAATAGAGCCCTCTCTGCTGGAGCGCTTGGCAGTGTGCAACCCACCGGCAACTAAGCCCTCCACAAGAACGCCTGAGGACTAGGAGCAAAGGTAAGGCAGGAGTGGTGCTGAGGCCAGGAAGGCGCCAGTAGCATCTCCCAGTCTCGCGCAGCCCGCTCCTTTCTGGACTGGAAGCCTAGCCGCGAGGCAAGTCTGGGCAAGGCTCGCCCATGGTAGAGCAGCCTCACGCCAGCAACTCTGCCAGATCGGGCCTCTGAGCAGAGCTGGAGCTCTGCCGTACTGGAGGCGCACTCGGCTCCGCCAAAGCAGTGAATGCAGCCGCACACAGCAGGGCTTCCTTCTCTTATTCCGAGGAGGCTCGCTTCCCGCATGCTGTAAACTAGGCTTCCAGGCGGGGCCCCCTGCGCCCTCCACAGGTCTTGGCTCAGGAGCTGCTTCCGTGAGCTGGGGCTGTGGACGGGAGCCCAGACACGCAGGGGCATGCCCCAACCACCTGCACACGTCTCTGCTGGCGAGGAGAGCACTAGGGAAATGACGTCTGTCAGGCACCTTCTGGGCGCTCACCGAGTCAGCCTCAGCGTGTGTGGGGCTGCAGACCACAGCCAGAGGCCCTGTGAGCCTTGTGCTCTCCGTGCTGTGCTGAGTCTGGGCGGTCAAGCAACGGCTGGAGGAGCCTTGCAGTTGCCCTCCCATTGCCTCTAATAGAGCCCTCAAGCTGGAGCGCTTGGCAGTGTGCAACCCACCGGCAACTAAGCCCTCCACAAGAACGCCTGAGGACTAGGTGCAAAGGCAAGGCAAGGTTGGAGCTGAGGCCAGGAAGGCGACAGTAGCATCTCCCAGTCTCGCGCAGCCCGCTCCTTTCTGGACTGGAAGCCTAGCCGCGAGGCAAGTCTGGGCAAGGCTCGCCCAGGGCAGAGCAGCCTCACGCCAGCACTCTGCCAGATCGGGCCTCTGAGCAGAGCTGGAGCTCTGCCGTACTGGAGGCGCACTCGGCTCCGCCAAAGTAGTGAACGCAGCCACACACAGCAGGGCTGCCTTCTCTTCTCCCGAGAGGCTCGCTTCCCACATGCTGTAAACTAGGCTTCCAGACGGGGCCCCCTGCGCCTCCCACAGGTCTTGGCTCAGGAGCTGCTTCCCTGAGCTAGGGCTGTGGACGGGAGCCCAGACACGCAGGGGCAGGCCCCAACCACCTGCACACGTCTCTGCTGGGGAGGAGAGCACTAGGGAAATGACGTCTGTCAGGCACCTTCTGGGCGCTCACCGAGTCAGCCTCCGCGTGTGTGGGGCTTCAGACCCCAGCCAGGGGCCCTGTGAGCCTTGTGCTCTCCGTGCTGTGCTGAGTCTGGGCGGTCAAGCAACCGTAAGAATAGACTTCCAGTTGCCCTCACTTTGCCTCTACTAGAGCCCTCAAGCTGGAGCGCTTGGCAGTGTGCAACCCACCGGCAACTAAGCCCTCCACAAGAACGCCTGGGGACTAGGTGCAAAGGCAAGGCAGGAGTGGAGCTGAGGCCAGGAAGGCGCCAGTAACATCTCCCAGTCTCGCGCAGCCCCCTCCTTTCTGCACTGGAAGCCTAGCCGCGAGGCAAGTCTGGGCAAGGCTCGCCCAGGGCAGAGCAGCCTCACGCCAGCACTCTGCCAGATCGGGCCTCTGAGCAGAGCTGGAGCTCTGCCGTACTGGAGGCACACCCGGCTCCGCCCAAGCAGTGATTGCAGCCCCACGCATCTGGGCTGCCTCCTCTTCTCCCAAGGAGGCTCGCTTCCCTCATGCTGTGCACTAGGCTTCCAGGCGGGGGCGCCCCTCGCCTCCTACAGGTCTTGGCTGAGGAGCTGCTTCCCTGAGCTGGGGCTGTGGCCGGGAGCCCAGACACGCAGGGGCAGGCCCCAACCACCTGCACACGTCTCTGCTGGGGAGGAGAGCACTAGGGAAATGACGTCTGTCAGGCACCTTCTGGGCGCTCACCGAGTCAGCCTCAGGGTGTGTGGGGCTGCAGACCACAGCCAGAGGCACTGTGAGCCTTGTGCTCTCCGTGCTGTGCTGAGTCTTGGCGGTCAAGCAATCGTAAGAATAGACTTTCAGTTGCCCTCACTTTGCCTCTACTAGAGCCCTCAAGTTGAAGCGCTTGGCAGTGTGCAACCCACCGGCAACTAAGCCCTCCACAAGAACGCCTGGGGACTAGGTGCAAAGGCAAGGTAGGAGTGGAGCTGAGGCCAGGAAGGCGCCAGTAGCATCTCCCAGTCTCGCGCAGCCCGCTCCTTTCTGGACTGGAAGCCTAGCCGCGAGGCAAGTTTGGGCAAGGCTCGCCCAGGGCAGAGCAGCCTCACGCCAGCAACTCTGCCAGATCGGGCCTCTGAGCAGAGCTGGAGCTCTGCCGTACTGGAGGCGCACTCGGCTCCGCCAAAGCAGTGAATGCAGCCGCACACAGCAGGGCTGCCTTCTCTTATCCGGAGGAGGCTCGCTTCCCGCATGCTGTAAACTAGGCTTACAGGCAGGGCCCCCTGCGCCTCCCACAGGTCTTGGCTCAGGAGCTGCTTCCCTGAGCTGGGGCTGTGGACGGGAGCCCAGACACGCAGGGGCAGGCCCCAACCACATGCACACGTCTCTGCTGGGGAGGAGAGCACTAGGGAAATGACGTCTGTCAGGCACCTTCTGGGCGCTCACCGAGTCAGCCTCCGCGTGTGTGGGGCTGCAGACCCCAGCCAGGGGCCCTGTGAGCCTTGTGCTCTCCGTGCTGTGCTGAGAATGGGCGGTCAAGTAACCGGAAGAATAGACTTCCAGTTGCCCTCATTTTGCCTCTACTAGAGCCCTCAAGCTGGAGCGCTTGGCAGTGTGCAACCCACCGGCAACTAAGCCCTCCACAAGAACGCCTGGGGACTAGGTGCAAAGGCAAGGCAGGAGTGGAGCTGAGGCCAGGAAGGCGCCAGTAGCATCTCCCAGTCTCGCGCAGCCCGCTCCTTTCTGGACTGGAAGCCTAGCCGCGAGGCAAGTCTGGGCAAGGCTCGCCCAGGGCAGAGCAGCCTCACGCCAGCCCTCTGCCAGATCGGGCCTCTGAGCAGAGCTGGAGCTCTACCGTACTGGAGGCGCACTCGGCTCCGCCCAAGGAGTGATTGCAGCCCCACGCATCTGGGCTGCCTCCTCTTACAAGGAGGCTCGCTTCCCTCATGCTGTGCACTAGGCTTCCAGGCGGGGGCGCCCCGCGCCTCCTACAGGTCTTGGCTGAGGAGCTGCTTCCCTGAGCTGGGGCTGTGGACGGGAGCCCAGACACGCAGGGGCAAGCCCCAACCACCTGCACACGTCTCTGCTGGGGAGGAGAGCACTAGGGAAATGACGTCTGTCAGGCACCTTCTGGGCGCTCACCGAGTCAGCCTCAGCGTGTGTGGGGCTGCAGACCACAGCCAGAGGCCCTGTGAGCCTTGTGCTCTCCGTGCTGCGCTGAGTCTGGGCGGTCAAGCAACCGCTGGAGGAGCCCTGCAGTTGCCCTCCCATTGCCTCTAATAGAGCCCTCTCTGCTGGAGCGCTTGGCAGTGTGCAACCCACCGGCAACTAAGCCCTCCACAAGAACGCCTGAGGACTAGGAGCAAAGGTAAGGCAGGAGCGGTGCTGAGGCCAGGAAGGCGCCAGTAGCATCTCCCAGTCTCGCGCAGCCCGCTCCATTCTAGACTGGAAGCCTAGCCGCGAGGCAAGTCTGGGCAAGGCTCGCCCAGGGCAGAGCAGCCTCACGCCAGCAACTCTGCCAGATCGGGCCTCTGAGCAGAGCTGGAGCTCTGCCGTACTGGAGGCGCACTCGGCTCCGCCAAAGCAGTGAATGCAGCCGCACACAGCAGGGCTGCCTTCTCTTATCCCGAGGAGGCTCGCTTCCCGCATGCTGTAAACTAGGCTTCCAGGCGGGGCCCCCTGCGCCTCCCACAGGTCTTGGCTCAGGAGCTGCTTCCCTGAGCTGGGGCTGTGGACGGCAGCCCAGACACGCAGGGGCAGGCCCCAACCACCTGCACACGTCTCTGCTGGGGAGGAGAGCACTAGGGAAATGACGTCTGTCAGGCACCTTCTGGGCGCTCACCGAGTCAGCCTCCGCGTGTGTGGGGCTGCAGACCCCAGCCAGGGGCCCTGTGAGCCTTGTGCTCTCCCTGCTGTGCTGAGTCTGGGCGGTCAAGCAACCGTAAGAATAGACTTTCAGTTGCCCTCACTTTGCCTCTACTAGAGCCTTCAAGCTGGAGCGCTTGGCAGTGTGCAACCCACCGGCAACTAAGCCCTCCACAAGAACGCCTGGGGACTAGGTGCAAAGGCAAGGCAGGAGTGGAGCTGAGGCCAGGAAGGCGCCAGTAGCATCTCCCAGTCTCGCGCAGCCCGCTCCTTTCTGGACTGGAAGCCTAGCCGCGAGGCAAGTCTGGGCAAGACTCGCCCAGGGCAGAGCAGCCTCACGCCAGCCCTCTGCCAGATCGGGCCTCTGAGCAGAGCTGGAGCTCTGCCGTACTGGAGGCGCACCCGGCTCCGCCCAAGCAGTGATTGCAGCCCCACGCATCTGGGCTGCCTCCTCTTCTCCCAAGGAGGCTCGCTTCCCTCATGCTGTGCACTAGGCTTCCAGGCGGGGGCGCCCCGCGCCTCCTACAGGTCTTGGCTGAGGAGCTGCTTCCCTGAGCTGGGGCTGTGGACGGGAGCCCAGACACGCAGGGGCAGGCCCCAACCACCTGCACACGTCTCTGCTGGGGAGGAGAGCACTAGGGAAATGACGTCTGTCAGGCAACTTTTGGGCGCTCAGCGAGTCAGCCTCAGCGTGTGTGGGGCTGCAGACCACAGCCAGAGGCCCTGTGAGCCTTGTGCTCTCCCTGCTGTGCTGAGTCTGGGCGGTCAAGCAACGGCTGGAGGAGCCCTGCAGTTGCCCTCCCATTGCCTCTACTAGAGCCCTCAAGCTGGAGCGCTTGGCAGTGTGCAACCCACCGGCAACTAAGCCCTCCACAAGAACGCCTGGGGACTAGGTGCAAAGGCAAGTCAGGAGTGGAGCTGAGGCCAGGAAGGCGCCAGTAGCATCTCCCAGACTCGCGCAGCCCGCTCCTTTCTGGACTGGAAGCCTAGCCGCGAGGCAAGTCTGGGCAAGGCTCGCCCAGGGCAGAGCAGCCTCACGCCAGCCCTCTGCCAGATCGGGCCTCTGAGCAGAGCTGGAGCTCTGCCGTACTGGAGGCGCACTCGGCTCCGCCCAAGGAGTGATTGCAGCCCCACGCATCTGGGCTGCCTCCTCTTCTCTCAAGGAGGCTCGCTTCCCTCATGCTGTGCACTAGGCTTCCAGGCGGGGGCGCCCCGCGCCTCCTACAGGTCTTGGCTGAGGAGCTGCTTCCCTGAGCTGGGGCTGTGGACGGGAGCCCAGACACGCAGGGGCAGGCCCCAACCACCTGCACACGTCTCTGCTGGGGAGGAGAGCACTAGGGAAATGACGTCTGTCAGGCACCTTCTGGGCGCTCACCGAGTCAGCCTCAGCGTGTGTGGGGCTGCAGACCACAGCCAGAGGCCCTGTGAGCCTTGTGCTCTCCGTGCTGTGCTGAGTCTTGGCGGTCAAGCAATCGTAAGAATAGACTTTCAGTTGCCCTCACTTTGCCTCTACTAGAGCCTTCAAGCTGGAGCGCTTGGCAGTGTGCAACCCACCGGCAACTAAGCCCTCCACAAGAACGCCTGGGGACTAGGTGCAAAGGCAAGGCAGGAGTGGAGCTGAGGCCAGGAAGGCGCCAGTAGCATCTCCCAGTCTCGCGCAGCCCCATCCTTTCTGCACTGGAAGCCTAGCCGCGAGGCAAGTTTGGGCAAGCCTCGCCCATGGCAGAGCAGCCTCACGCCAGCAACTCTGCCACATCGGGCCTCTGAGCAGAGCTGGAGCTCTGCCGTACTGGAGGCGCACCCGGCTCCGCCCAAGCAGTGATTTCAGCCCCACGCATCTGGGCTGCCTCCTCTTCTCCCAAGGAGGCTCGCTTCCCTCATGCTGTGCACTAGGCTTCCAGGCGGGGGCGCCCTGCGCCTCCTACAGGTCTTGGCTGAGGAGCTGCTTCCCTGAGCTGGGGCTGTGGACGGGAGCCCAGACACGCAGGGGCAGGCCCCAACCAACTGCACACGTCTCTGCTGGGGAGGAGAGCACTAGGGAAATGACGTCTGTCAGGCACCTTCTGGGCGCTCACCGAGTCATCCTCAGCGTGTGTGGGGCTGCAGACCACAGCCAGAGGCCCTGTGAGCCTTGTGCTCTCCGTGCTGTGCTGAGTCTGGGTGGTGAAGCAACCGTAAGAATAGACTTTCAGTTGCCCTCACTTTGCCTCTACTAGAGCCCTCAACCTGGAGCGCTTGGCAGTGTGCAACCCACCGGCAACTAAGCCCTCCACAAGAACGCCTGGGGACTAGGTGCAAAGGCAAGGCAGGAGTGGAGCTGAGGCCAGGAAGGCGCCAGTAGCATCTCCCAGTTTCGCGCAGCCCCCTCCTTTCTGCACTGGAAGCCTAGCCGCGAGGCAAGTTGGGGCAAGCCTCGCCCATGGCAGAGCAGCCTCACGCCAGCAACTCTGCCAGATCGGGCCTCTGAGCAGAGCTGGAGCTCTGCCGTACTGGAGGCGCACTCGGATCCGCCCAAGCAGTGATTGCAGCCCCACGCATCTGGGCTGCCTCCTCTTCTCCCAAGGAGGCTCGCTTCCCTCATGCTGTGCACTAGGCTTCCAGGCGGGGCCCCCTGCGCCTCCCACAGGTCTTGCCTCAGGAGCTGCTTCCCTGAGCTGGGGCTGTGGACGGGAGCCCAGACACGCAGGGGCAGGCCCCAACCACCTGCACACGTCTCTGCTGGGGAGGAGAGCACTAGGGAAATGACGTCTGTCAGGCACCTTCTGGGCGCTCACCGAGTCAGCCTCCGCGTGTGTGGGGCTGCAGACCCCAGCCAGGGGCCCTGTGAGCCTTGTGCTCTCCGTGCTGTGCTGAGTCTGGGCGGTCAAGCAACCGTAAGAATAGACTTTCAGTTGCCCTCACTTTGCCTCTACTAGAGCCTTCAAGCTGGAGCGCTTGGCAGTGTGCAACCCACCGGCAACTAAGCCCTCCACAAGAACGCCTGGGGACTAGGTGCAAAGGCAAGGCAGGAGTGGAGCTGAGGCCAGGAAGGCGCCAGTAGCATCTCCCAGTCTCGCGCAGCCCGCTCCTTTCTGGACTGGAAGCCTAGCCGCGAGGCAAGTCTGGGCAAGACTCGCCCAGGGCAGAGCAGCCTCACGCCAGCCCTCTGCCAGATCGGGCCTCTGAGCAGAGCTGGAGCTCTGCCGTACTGGAGGCGCACCCGGCTCCGCCCAAGCAGTGATTGCAGCCCCACGCATCTGGGCTGCCTCCTCTTCTCCCAAGGAGGCTCGCTTCCCTCATGCTGTGCACTAGGCTTCCAGGCGGGGGCACCCCGCGCCTCCTACAGGTCTTGGCTGAGGAGCTGCTTCCCTGAGCTGGGGCTGTGGACGGGAGCCCAGACACGCAGGGGCAGGCCCCAACCACCTGCACACGTCTCTGCTGGGGAGGAGAGCACTAGGGAAATGACGTCTGTCAGGCACCTTTTGGGCGCTCAGCGAGTCAGCCTCAGCGTGTGTGGGGCTGCAGACCACAGCCAGAGGCCCTGTGAGCCTTGTGCTCTCCCTGCTGTGCTGAGTCTGGGCGGTCAAGCAACGGCTGGAGGAGCCCTGCAGTTGCCCTCCCATTGCCTCTACTAGAGCCCTCAAGCTGGAGCGCTTGGCAGTGTGCAACCCACCGGCAACTAAGCCCTCCACAAGAACGCCTGGGGACTAGGTGCAAAGGCAAGTCAGGAGTGGAGCTGAGGCCAGGAAGGCGCCAGTAGCATCTCCCAGACTCGCGTAGCCCGCTCCTTTCTGGACTGGAAGCCTAGCCGCGAGGCAAGTCTGGGCAAGGCTCGCCCAGGGCAGAGCAGCCTCACGCCAGCCTTCTGCCAGATCGGGCCTCTGAGCAGAGCTGGAGCTCTGCCGTACTGGAGGCGCACTCGGCTCCGCCCAAGGAGTGATTGCAGCCCCACGCATCTGGGCTGCCTCCTCTTCTCTCAAGGAGGCTCGCTTCCCTCATGCTGTGCACTAGGCTTCCAGGCGGGGGCGCCCCGCGCCTCCTACAGGTCTTGGCTGAGGAGCTGCTTCCCTGAGCTGGGGCTGTGGACGGGAGCCCAGACACGCAGGGGCAGGCCCCAACCACCTGCACACGTCTCTGCTGGGGAGGAGAGCACTAGGGAAATGACGTCTGTCAGGCACCTTCTGGGCGCTCACCGAGTCAGCCTCAGCGTGTGTGGGGCTGCAGACCACAGCCAGAGGCCCTGTGAGCCTTGTGCTCTCCGTGCTGTGCTGAGTCTTGGCGGTCAAGCAATCGTAAGAATAGACTTTCAGTTGCCCTCACTTTGCCTCTACTAGAGCCTTCAAGCTGGAGCGCTTGGCAGTGTGCAACCCACCGGCAACTAAGCCCTCCACAAGAACGCCTGGGGACTAGGTGCAAAGGCAAGGCAGGAGTGGAGCTGAGGCCAGGAAGGCGCCAGTAGCATCTCCCAGTCTCGCGCAGCCCCATCCTTTCTGCACTGTAAGCCTAGCCGCGAGGCAAGTTTGGGCAAGCCTCGCCCATGGCAGAGCAGCCTCACGCCAGCAACTCTGCCACATCGGGCCTCTGAGCAGAGCTGGAGCTCTGCCGTACTGGAGGCGCACCCGGCTCCGCCCAAGCAGTGATTTCAGCCCCACGCATCTGGGCTGCCTCCTCTTCTCCCAAGGAGGCTCGCTTCCCTCATGCTGTGCACTAGGCTTCCAGGCGGGGGCGCCCTGCGCCTCCTACAGGTCTTGGCTGAGGAGCTGCTTCCCTGAGCTGGGGATGTGGACGGGAGCCCAGACACGCAGGGGCAGGCCCCAACCAACTGCACACGTCTCTGCTGGGGAGGAGAGCACTAGGGAAATGACGTCTGTCAGGCACCTTCTGGGCGCTCACCGAGTCATCCTCAGCGTGTGTGGGGCTGCAGACCACAGCCAGAGGCCCTGTGAGCCTTGTGCTCTCCGTGCTGTGCTGAGTCTGGGTGGTCAAGCAACCGTAAGAATAGACTTTCAGTTGCCCTCACTTTGCCTCTACTAGAGCCCTCAACCTGGAGCGCTTGGCAGTGTGCAACCCACCGGCAACTAAGCCCTCCACAAGAACGCCTGGGGACTAGGTGCAAAGGCAAGGCAGGAGTGGAGCTGAGGCCAGGAAGGCGCCAGTAGCATCTCCCAGTTTCGCGCAGCCCCCTCCTTTCTGCACTGGAAGCCTAGCCGCGAGGCAAGTTGGGGCAAGCCTCGCCCATGGCAGAGCAGCCTCACGCCAGCAACTCTGCCAGATCGGGCCTCTGAGCAGAGCTGGAGCTCTGCCGTACTGGAGGCGCACTCGGCTCCTCCCAAGCAGTGATTGCAGCCCCACGCATCTGGGCTGCCTCCTCTTCTCCCAAGGAGGCTCGCTTCCCTCATGCTGTGCACTAGGCTTGCAGGCGGGGGCGCCCCGCGCCTCCTACAGGTCTTGGCTGAGGAGCTGCTTCCCTGAGCTGGGGCTGTGGACGGGAGCCCAGACACGCAGGGGCAGGCCCCAACCACCTGCACACGTCTCTGCTGGGGAGGAGAGCACTAGGGAAATGACGTCTGTCAGGCACCTTCTGGGCGCTCACCGAGTCAGCCTCCGCGTGTGTGGGGCTGCAGACCACAGCCAGGGGCCCTGTGAGCCTTGTGCTCTCCGTGCTGTGCTGAGTTTGGGCGGTCAAGCAACCGTAAGAATAGACTTCCAGTTGCCCTCACTTTGCCTCTACTAGAGCCCTCAAGCTGGAGCGCTTGGCAGTGTGCAACCCACCGGCAACTAAGCCCTCCACAAGAACGCCTGGGGACTAGGTGCAAAGGCAAGGCAGGAGTGGAGCTGAGGCCAGGAAGGCGCCAGTAGCATCTCCCAGTCTCGCGCAGCCTGCTCCTTTCTGGACTGGAAGCCTAGCCGCGAGGCAAGTCTGGGCAAGGCTCGCCCAGGGCAGAGCAGCCTCACGCCAGCCCTCTGCCAGATCGGGCCTCTGAGCAGAGCTGGAGCTCTGCCGTACTGGAGGCGCACTCGGCTCCGCCCAAGCAGTGATTGCAGCCCCACGCATCTGGGCTCCCTCCTCTTCTCCCAAGGAGGCTCGCTTCCCTCGTGCTGTGCACTAGGCTTCCAGGCGGGGGCGCCCCGCGCCTCCTACAGGTCTTGGCTGAGGAGCTGCTTCCCTGAGCTGGGGCTGTGGACGGGAGCCCAGACACGCAGGGGCAGGCCCCAACCACCTGCACACGTCTCTGCTGGGGAGGAGAGCACTAGGGAAATGACGTCTGTCAGGCACCTTCTGGGCGCTCACCGAGTCAGCCTCAGCGTGTGTGGGGCTGCAGACCACAGCCAGAGGCCCTGTGAGCCTTGTGCTCTCCGTGCTGTGCTGAGTCTGGGCGGTCAAGCAACCGCTGGAGGAGCCCTGCAGTTGCCCTCCCATTGCCTCTAATAGAGCCCTCTCTGCTGGAGCGCTTGGCAGTGTGCAACCCACCGGCAACTAAGCCCTCCACAAGAACGCCTGAGGACTAGGTGCAAAGGTAAGGCAGGAGTGGTGCTGAGGCCAGAAAGGCGCCAGTAGCATCTCCCAGTCTCGCGCAGCCCGCTCCTTTCTGGACTGGAAGCCTAGCCGCGAGGCAAGTCTGGGCAAGGCTCGCCCAGGGCAGAGCAGCCTCACGCCAGCAACTCTGCCAGATCGGGCCTCTGAGCAGAGCTGGAGCTCTGCCGTACTGGAGGCGCACTCGGCTCCGCCAAAGCAGTGAATGCAGCCGCACACAGCAGGGCTGCCTTCTCTTATCCCGAGGAGGCTCGCTTCCCTCATGCTGTAAACTAGGCTTCCAGGCGGGGACCCCTGCGCCCTCCACAGGTCTTGGCTCAGGAGCTGCTTCCCTGAGCTGGGGCTGTGGACGGGAGCCCAGACACGCAGGCGCAGGCCCCAACCACCTGCACACGTCTCTGCTGGGGAGGAGAGCACTAGGGAAATGATGTCTGTCAGGCACCTTCTGGGCGCTCACCGAGTCAGCATCCGCGTGTGTGGGGCTGCAGACCCCAGCCAGGGGCCCTGTGAGCCTTGTGCTCTCCGTGCTGGGCTGAGTTTGGGCGGTCAAGCAACCGTAAGAATAGACTTCCAGTTGCCCTCACTTTGCCTCTACAAGAGCCCTCAAGCTGGAGCGCATGGCAGTGTGCAACCCACCGGCAACTAAGCCCTCCACAAGAACGCCTGGGGACTAGGTGCAAAGGCAAGGCAGGAGTGGAGCTGAGGCCAGGAAGGCGCCAGTAGCATCTCCCAGTCTCGCGCAGCCCGCTCCTTTCTGGACTGGAAGCCTAGCCGCGAGGCAAGTCTGGGCAAGACTCGCCCAGGGCAGAGCAGCCTCACGCCAGCCCTCTGCCAGATCGGGCCTCTGAGCAGAGCTGGAGCTCTGCCGTACCGGAGGCGCACCCGGCTCCGCCCAAGCAGTGATTGCAGCCCCACGCATCTGGGCTGCCTCCTCTTCTCCCAAGGAGGCTCGCTTCCCTCATGCTGTGCACTAGGCTTCCAGGCGGGGGCGCCCCGCGCCTCCTACAGGTCTTGGCTGAGGAGCTGCTTCCCTGAGCTGGGGCTGTGGACGGGAGCCCAGACACGCAGGGGCAGGCCCCAACCACCTGCACACGTCTCTGCTGGGGAGGAGAGCACTAGGGAAATGACGTCTGTCAGGCACCTTCTGGGCGCTCACCGAGTAAGCCTCAGCGTGTGTGGGGCTGCAGACCACAGCCAGAGGCCCTGTGAGCCTTGTGCTCTCCGTGCTGTGCTGAGTCTGGGCGGTCAAGCAACGGCTGGAGGAGCCCTGCAGTTGCCCTCCCATTGCCTCTAATAGAGCCCTCAAGCTGGAGCGCTTGGCAGTGTGCAACCCACCGGCAACTAAGCCCTCCACAAGAACGCCTGAGGACTAGGTGCAAAGGCAAGGCAAGAGTGGAGCTGAGGCCAGGAAGGCGCCAGTAGCATCTCCCAGTCTCGCGCAGCCCGCTCCTTTCTGGACTGGAAGCCTAGCCGCGAGGCAAGTCTGGGCAAGGCTCGCCCAGGGCAGAGCAGCCTCACGCCAGCACTCTGCCAGATCGGGCCTCTGAGCAGAGCTGGAGCTCTGCCGTACTGGAGGCGCACCCGGCTCCGCCCAAGCAGTGATTGCAGCCCCACGCATCTGGGCTGCCTCCTCTTCTCCCAAGGAGGCTCGCTTCCCTCATGCTGTGCACTAGGCTTCCAGGCGGGGGCGCCCCGCGCCTCCTACAGGTCTTGGCTGAGGAGCTGCTTCCCTGAGCTGGGGCTGTGGACGGGAGCCCAGACACGCAGGGGCAGGCCCCAACCACCTGCACACGTCTCTGCTGGGGAGGAGAGCACTAGGGAAATGACGTCTGTCAGGCACCTTCTGGGCGCTCACCGAGTCAGCCTCAGCGTGTGTGGGGCTGCAGACCACAGCCAGTGGCCCTGTGAGCCTTGTGCTCTCCGTGCTGTGCTGAGTCTGGGTGGTCAAGCAACCGTAAGAATAGACTTTCAGTTGCCCTCACTTTGCCTCTACTAGAGCCCTCAACCTGGAGCGCTTGGCAGTGTGCAACCCACCGGCAACTAAGCCCTCCACAAGAACGCCTGGGGACTAGGTGCAAAGGCAAGGCAGGAGTGGAGCTGAGGCCAGGAAGGCGCCAGTAGCATCTCCCAGTTTCGCGCAGCCCCCTCCTTTCTGCACTGGAAGCCTAGCCGCGAGGCAAGTTGGGGCAAGCCTCGCCCATGGCAGAGCAGCCTCACGCCAGCAACTCTGCCAGATCGGGCCTCTGAGCAGAGCTGGAGCTCTGCCGTACTGGAGGCGCACTCGGCTCCGCCCAAGCAGTGATTGCAGCCCCACGCATCTGGGCTGCCTCCTCTTCTCCCAAGGAGGCTCGCTTCCCTCATGCTGTGCACTAGGCTTGCAGGCGGGGGCGCCCCGCGCCTCCTACAGGTCTTGGCTGAGGAGCTGCTTCCCTGAGCTGGGGCTGTGGACGGGAGCCCAGACACGCAGGGGCAGGCCCCAACCACCTGCACACGTCTCTGCTGGGGAGGAGAGCACTAGGGAAATGACGTCTGTCAGGCACCTTCTGGGCGCTCACCGAGTCAGCCTCCGCGTGTGTGGGGCTGCAGACCACAGCCAGGGGCCCTGTGAGCCTTGTGCTCTCCGTGCTGTGCTGAGTTTGGGCGGTCAAGCAACCGTAAGAATAGACTTCCAGTTGCCCTCACTTTGCCTCTACTAGAGCCCTCAAGCTGGAGCGCTTGGCAGTGTGCAACCCACCGGCAACTAAGCCCTCCACAAGAACGCCTGGGGACTAGGTGCAAAGGCAAGGCAGGAGTGGAGCTGAGGCCAGGAAGGCGCCAGTAGCATCTCCCAGTCTCGCGCAGCCCGCTCCTTTCTGGACTGGAAGCCTAGCCGCGAGGCAAGTCTGGGCAAGGCTCGCCCAGGGCAGAGCAGCCTCACGCCAGCCCTCTGCCAAATCGGGCCTCTGAGCAGAGCTGGAGCTCTGCCGTACTGGAGGCGCACTCGGCTCCGCCCAAGCAGTGATTGCAGCCCCACGCATCTGGGCTCCCTCCTCTTCTCCCAAGGAGGCTCGCTTCCCTCGTGCTGTGCACTAGGCTTCCAGGCGGGGGCGCCACGCGCCTCCTACAGGTCTTGGCTGAGGAGCTGCTTCCCTGAGCTGGGGCTGTGGACGGGAGCCCAGACACGCAGGGGCAGGCCCCAACCACCTGCACACGTCTCTGCTGTGGAGGAGAGCACTAGGGAAATGACGTCTGTCAGGCACCTTCTGGGCGCTCACCGAGTCAGCCTCAGCGTGTGTGGGGCTGCAGACCACAGCCAGAGGCCCTGTGAGCCTTGTGCTCTCCGTGCTGTGCTGAGTCTGGGCGGTCAAGCAACCGCTGGAGGAGCCCTGCAGTTGCCCTCCCATTGCCTCTAATAGAGACCTCTCTGCTGGAGCGCTTGGCAGTGTGCAACCCACCGGCAACTAAGCCCTCCACAAGAACGCCTGAGGACTAGGTGCAAAGGTAAGGCAGGAGTGGTGCTGAGGCCAGAAAGGCGCCAGTAGCATCTCCCAGTCTCGCGCAGCCCGCTCCTTTCTGGACTGGAAGCCTAGCCGCGAGGCAAGTCTGGGCAAGGCTCGCCCAGGGCAGAGCAGCCTCACGCCAGGAACTCTGCCAGATCGGGCCTCTGAGCAGAGCTGGAGCTCTGCCGTACTGGAGGCGCACTCGGCTCCGCCAAAGCAGTGAATGCAGCCGCACACAGCAGGGCTGCCTTCTCTTATCCCGAGGAGGCTCGCTTCCCTCATGCTGTGAACTAGGCTTCCAGGCGGGGACCCCTGCGCCCTCCACAGGTCTTGGCTCAGGAGCTGCTTCCCTGAGCTGGGGCTGTGGACGGGAGCCCAGACACGCAGGCGCAGGCCCCAACCACCTGCACACGTCTCTGCTGGGGAGGAGAGCACTAGGGAAATGATGTCTGTCAGGCACCTTCTGGGCGCTCACCGAGTCAGCCTCCGCGTGTGTGGGGCTGCAGACCCCAGCCAGGGGCCCTGTGAGCCTTGTGCTCTCCGTGCTGTGCTGAGTCTGGGCGGTCAAGCAACCGTAAGAATAGACTTCCAGTTGCCCTCACTTTGCCTCTACTAGAGCCCTCAAGCTGGAGCGCTTGGCAGTGTGCAACCCACCGGCAACTAAGCCCTCCACAAGAACGCCTGGGGACTAGGTGCAAAGGCAAGGCAGGAGTGGAGCTGAGGCCACGAAGGGGCCAGTAGCATCTCTCAGTCTCGCGCAGCCCGCTCCTTTCTGGACTGGAAACCTAGCCGCGAGGCAAGTCTGGGCAAGACTCGCCCAGGGCAGAGCAGCCTCACGCCAGCTCTCTGCCAGATCGGGCCTCTGAGCAGAGCTGGAGCTCTGCCGTACTGGAGGCGCACCCGGCTCCGCCCAAGCAGTGATTGCAGCCCCACGCATCTGGGCTGCCTCCTCTTCTCCCAAGGAGGCTCGCTTCCCTCATGCTGTGCACTAGGCTTCCAGGCGGGGGCGCCTGCGCCTCCTACAGGTCTTGGCTGAGGAGCTGCTTCCCTGAGCTGGGGCTGTGGACGGGAGCCCAGACACGCAGGGGCAGGCCCCAACCACCTGCACACGTCTCTGCTGGGGAGGAGAGCACTAGGGAAATGACGTCTGTCAGGCACCTTCTGGGCGCTCACCGAGTCAGCCTCAGCGTGTGTGGGGCTGCAGACCACAACCAGAGGCCCTGTGGGCCTTGTGCTCTCCGTGCTGTGCTGAGTCTGGGCGGTCAAGCAACCGTAAGAATAGACTTTCAGTTGCCCTCACTTTGCCTCTACTAGAGCCCTCAAGCTGGAGCGCTTGGCAGTGTGCAACCCACCGGCAACTAAGCCCTCCACAAGAACGCCTGGGGACTAGGTGCAAAGGCAAGGCAGGAGTGGAGCTGAGGCCAGGAAGGCGCCAGTAGCATCTCCCAGTCTCGCGCAGCCCGCTCCTTTCTGGACTGGAAGCCTAGCCGCGAGGCAAGTCTGGGCAAGACTCGCCCAGGGCAGAGCAGCCTCACGCCAGCCCTCTGCCAGATCGGGCCTCTGAGCAGAGCTGGAGCTCTGCCGTACTGGAGGCGCACCCGGCTCCGCCCACGGAGTGATTGCAGCCCCACGCATCTGGGCTGCCTCCTCTTACAAGGAGGCTCGCTTCCCTCATGCTGTGCACTAGGCTTCCAGGCGGGGGCGCCCCGCGCCTCCTACAGGTCTTGGCTGAGAAGCTGCTTCCCTGAGCTGGGGCTGTGGACGGTAGCCCAGACACGCAGGGGCAAGCCCCAACCACCTGCACACGTCTCTGCTGGGGAGGAGAGCACTAGGGAAATGACGTCTGTCAGGCACCTTCTGGGCGCTCACCGAGTCAGCCTCAGCGTGTGTGGGGCTGCAGACCACAGCCAGAGGCCCTGTGAGCCTTGTGCTCTCCGTGCTGTGCTGAGTCTGGGCGGTCAAGCAACCGTAAGAATAGACTTTCAGTTGCCCTCACTTTGCCTCTGCTAGAGCCCTCAAGCTGGAGCGCTTGGCAGTGTGCAACCCACCGGCAACTAAGCCCTCCACAAGAACGCCTGAGGACTAGGTGCAAAGGTAAGGCAGGAGTGGTGCTGAGGCCAGGAAGGCGCCAGTAGCATCTCCCAGTCTCGCGCAGCCCGCTCCTTTCTGGACTGGAAGCCTAGCCGCGAGGCAAGTCTGGGCAAGGCTCGCCCAGGGCAGAGCAGCCTCACGCCAGCAACACTGCCAGATCGGGCCTCTGAGCAGAGCTGGAGCTCTGCCGTACTGGAGGCGCACTCGGCTCCGCCAAAGCAGTGAATGCAGCCGCACACAGCAGGGCTGCCTTCTCTTATCCCGAGGAGGCTCGATTCCCGCATGCTGTAAACTAGGCTTCCAGGCGGGGCCCCCTGCGCCCTCCACAGGTCTTGGCTCAGGAGCTGCTTCCCTGAGCTGGGGCTGTGGACGGCAGCCCAGACACGCAGGGGCAGGCCCCAACCACCTGCACACGTCTCTGTTGGGGAGGAGAGCACTAGGGAAATGACGTCTGTCAGGCACCTTCTGGGCGCTCACCGAGTCAGCCTCAGCGTGTGTGGGGCTGCAGACCACAGCCAGAGGCCCTGTGAGCCTTGTGCTCTCCGTGCTGTGCTGAGTCTGGGCGGTCAAGCAACGGCTGGAGGAGCCCTGCAGTTGCCCTCCCATTGCCTCTAATAGAGCCCTCAAGCTGGAGCGCTTGGCAGTGTGCAACCCACCGGCAACTAAGCCCTCCACAAGAACGCCTGAGGACTAGGTGCAAAGGCAAGGCAAGAGTGGAGCTGAGGCCAGGAAGGCGCCAGTAGCATCTCCCAGTCTCGCGCAGCCCGCTCCTTTCTGGACTGGAAGCCTAGCCGCGAGGCAAGTCTGGGCAAGGCTCGCCCAGGGCAGAGCAGCCTCACGCCAGCACTCTGCCAGATCGGGCCTCTGAGCAGAGCTGGAGCTCTGCCGTACTGGAGGCGCACCCGGCTCCGCCCAAGCAGTGATTGCAGCCCCACGCATCTGGGCTGCCTCCTCTTCTCCCAAGGAGGCTCGCTTCCCTCATGCTGTGCACTAGGCTTCCAGGCGGGGGCGCCCCTCGCCTCCTACAGGTCTTGGCTGAGGAGCTGCTTCCCTGAGCTGGGGCTGTGGCCGGGAGCCCAGACACGCAGGGGCAGGCCCCAACCACCTGCACACGTCTCTGCTGGGGAGGAGAGCACTAGGGAAATGACGTCTGTCAGGCACCTTCTGGGCGCTCACCGAGTCAGCCTCAGGGTGTGTGGGGCTGCAGACCACAGCCAGAGGCACTGTGAGCCTTGTGCTCTCCGTGCTGTGCTGAGTCTTGGCGGTCAAGCAATCGTAAGAATAGACTTTCAGTTGCCCTCACTTTGCCTCTACTAGAGCCCTCAAGTTGGAGCGCTTGGCAGTGTGCAACCCACAGGCAACTAAGCCCTCCACAAGAACGCCTGGGGACTAGGTGCAAAGGCAAGGCAGGAGTGGTGCTGAGGCCAGGAAGGCGCCAGTAGCATCTCCCAGTCTCGCGCAGCCCGCTCCTTTCTGGACTGGAAGCCTAGCCGCGAGGCAAGTTTGGGCAAGCCTCGCCCATGGCAGAGCAGCCTCACGCCAGCACTCTGCCAGATCGGGCCTCTGAGCAGAGCTGGAGCTCTGCCGTACTGGAGGCGCACTCGGCTCCGCCCAAGCAGTGATTGCAGCCCCACGCATCTGGGCTGCCTCCTCTTCTCCCAAGGAGGCTCGCTTCCCTCATGCTGTGCACTAGGCTTCCAGGCGGGGGCACCCCGCGCCTCCTACAGGTCTTGACTGAGGAGCTGCTTCCCTGAGCTGGGGCTGTGGACGGGAGCCCAGATACGCAGGGGCAGGCCCCAACCACCTGCACACGTCTCTGCTGGGGAGGAGAGCACTAGGGAAATGACGTCTGTCAGGCACCTTCTGGGCGCTCACCGAGTCAGCCTCCGCGTGTGTGGGGCTGCAGACCACAGCCAGAGGCCCTGTGAGCCTTGTGCTCTCCGTGCTGTGCTGAGTCTGGGCGGTCAAGCAACCGCTGGAGGAGCCCTGCAGTTGCCCTCCCATTGCCTCTAATAGAGCCCTCTCTGCTGGAGCGCTTGGCAGTGTGCAACCCACCGGCAACTAAGCCCTCCACAAGAACGCCTGAGGACTAGGTGCAAAGGTAAGGCAGGAGTGGTGCTGAGGCCAGGAAGGCGCCAGTAGCATCTCCCAGTCTCGCGCAGCCCGCTCCTTTCTAGACTGGAAGCCTAGCCGCGAGGCAAGTCTGGGCAAGGCTCGCCCAGGGCAGAGCAGCCTCACGCCAGCAACTCTGCCAGATCGGGCCTCTGAGCAGAGCTGGAGCTCTGCCGTACTGGAGGCGCACTCGGCTCCGCCAAAGCAGTGAATGCAGCCGCACACAGCAGGGCTGCCTTCTCTTATCCCGAGGAGGCTCGCTTCCCGCATGCTGTAAACTAGGCTTCCAGGCGGGGCCCCCTGCGCCTCCCACAGGTCTTGGCTGAGGAGCTGCTTCCCTGAGCTGGGGCTGTGGACGGTAGCCCAGACACGCAGGGGCAGGCCCCAACCACCTGCACACGTCTCTGCTGGGGAGGAGAGCACTAGGGAAATGACGTCTGTTAGGCACCTTCTGGGCGCTCACCGAGTCAGCCTCCGCGTGTGTGGGGCTGCAGACCCCAGCCAGGGGCCCTGTGAGCCTTGTGCTCTCCGTGCTGTGCTGAGTCTGGGCGGTCAAGCAACCGTAAGAATAGACTTTCAGTTGCCCTCACTTTGCCTCTACTAGAGCCCTCAAGCTGGAGCGCTTGGCAGTGTGCAACCCACCGGCAACTAAGCCCTCCACAAGAACGCCTGGGGACTAGGTGCAAAGGCAAGGCAGGAGTGGAGCTGAGGCCAGGAAGGCGCCAGTAGCATCTCCCAGTCTCGCGCAGCCCGCTCCTTTCTGGACTGGAAGCCTAGCCGCGAGGCAAGTCTGGGCAAGACTCGCCCAGGGCAGAGCAGCCTCTCGACAGCCCTCTGCCAGATCGGGCCTCTGAGCAGAGCTGGAGCTCTGCCGTACTGGAGGCGCACCCGGCTCCGCCCAAGCAGTGATTGCAGCCCCACGCATCTGGGCTGCCTCCTCTTCTCTCAAGGAGGCTCGCTTCCCTCATGCTGTGCACTAGGCTTCCAGGCGGGGGCGCCCCGCGCCTCCTACAGGTCTTGGCTGAGGAGCTGCTTCCCTGAGCTGGGGCTGTGGACGGGAGCCCAGACACGCAGGGGCAGGCCCCAACCACCTGCACACGTCTCTGCTGGGGAGGAGAGCACTAGGGAAATGACGTCTGTCAGGCACCTTCTGGGCGCTCAGCGAGTCAGCCTCAGCGTGTGTGGGGCTGCAGACCACAGCCAGAGGCCCTGTGAGCCTTGTGCTCTCCCTGCTGTGCTGAGTCTGGGCGGTCAAGCAACGGCTGGAGGAGCCCTGCAGTTGCCCTCCCATTGCCTCTACTAGAGCCCTCAAGCTGGAGCGCTTGGCAGTGTGCAACCCACCGGCAACTAAGCCCTCCACAAGAACGCCTGGGGACTAGGTGCAAAGGCAAGTCAGGAGTGGAGCTGAGGCCAGGAAGGCGCCAGTAGCATCTCCCAGTCTCGCGCAGCCCGCTCCTTTCTGGACTGGAAGCCTAGCCGCGAGGCAAGTCTGGGCAAGGCTCGCCCAGGGCAGAGCAGCCTCACGCCAGCAACTCTGCCAGATCGGGCCTCTGAGCAGAGCTGGTGCTCTGCCGTACTGGAGGCTCACTCTGCTCCGCCAAAGCAGTGAATGCAGCCGCACACAGCAGGGCTGCCTTCTCTTCTCCCGAGGAGGCTCGCTTCCCACATGCTGTAAACTAGGCTGCCAGGCGGGGCCCCCTGCGCCTCCCACAGGTCTTGGATGAGGTGCTGCTTCCCTGAGCTGGGGCTGTGGACGGGAGCCCAGACACGCAGGGGCAGGCCCCAACCACCTGCACACGTCTCTGCTGGGGAGGAGAGCACTAGGGAAATGACGTCTGTCAGGCACCTTCTGGGCGCTCACCGAGTCAGCCTCAGCGTGTGTGGGGTTGCAGACCACAGCCAGAGGCCCTGTGAGCCTTGTGCTCTCCGTGCTGTGCTGAGTCTGGGCGGTCAAGCAACCGTAAGAATAGAATTTCAGTTGCCCTCACTTTGCCTCTACTAGAGCCCTCAAGCTGGAGCGCTTGGCACTGTGCAACCCACCGGCAACTAAGTTCTCCACAAGAACGCCTGGGGACTAGGTGCAAAGGCAAGGCAGGAGTGGAGCTGAGGCCAGGAAGGCGCCAGTAGCATCTCCCAGTCTCGCGCAGCCCGCTCCTTTCTGGACTGGAAGCCTAGCCGCGAGGCAAGTCTGGGCAAGGCTCGCCCAGGGCAGAGCAGCCTCACGCCAGCACTCTGCCAAATCGGGTCTCTGAGCAGAGCTGGAGCTCTGCCGTACTGGAGGCGCACTCGGCTCCGCCCAAGCAGTGATTGCAGCCCCACGCATCTGGGCTGCCTCCTCTTACAAGGAGGCTCGCTTCCCTCATGCTGTGCACTAGGCTTCCAGGCGGGGGCGCCCCGCGCCTCCTACAGGTCTTGGCTGAGAAGCTGCTTCCCTGAGCTGGGGCTGTGGACGGTAGCCCAGACACGCAGGGGCAAGCCCCAACCACCTGCACACGTCTCTGCTGGGGAGGAGAGCACTAGGGAAATGACGTCTGTCAGGCACCTTCTGGGCGCTCACCGAGTCAGCCTCAGCGTGTGTGGGGCTGCAGACCACAGCCAGAGGCCCTGTGAGCCTTGTGCTCTCCGTGCTGTGCTGAGTCTGGGCGGTCAAGCAACCGTAAGAATAGACTTTCAGTTGCCCTCACTTTGCCTCTGCTAGAGCCCTCAAGCTGGAGCGCTTGGCAGTGTGCAACCCACCGGCAACTAAGCCCTCCACAAGAACGCCTGAGGACTAGGTGCAAAGGTAAGGCAGGAGTGGTGCTGAGGCCAGGAAGGCGCCAGTAGCATCTCCCAGTCTCGCGCAGCCCGCTCCTTTCTGGACTGGAAGCCTAGCCGCGAGGCAAGTCTGGGCAAGGCTCGCCCAGGGCAGAGCAGCCTCACGCCAGCAACACTGCCAGATCGGGCCTCTGAGCAGAGCTGGAGCTCTGCCGTACTGGAGGCGCACTCGGCTCCGCCAAAGCAGTGAATGCAGCCGCACACAGCAGGGCTGCCTTCTCTTATCCCGAGGAGGCTCGATTCCCGCATGCTGTAAACTAGGCTTCCAGGCGGGGCCCCCTGCGCCCTCCACAGGTCTTGGCTCAGGAGCTGCTTCCCTGAGCTGGGGCTGTGGACGGCAGCCCAGACACGCAGGGGCAGGCCCCAACCACCTGCACACGTCTCTGTTGGGGAGGAGAGCACTAGGGAAATGACGTCTGTCAGGCACCTTCTGGGCGCTCACCGAGTCAGCCTCAGCGTGTGTGGGGCTGCAGACCACAGCCAGAGGCCCTGTGAGCCTTGTGCTCTCCGTGCTGTGCTGAGTCTGGGCGGTCAAGCAACGGCTGGAGGAGCCCTGCAGTTGCCCTCCCATTGCCTCTAATAGAGCCCTCAAGCTGGAGCGCTTGGCAGTGTGCAACCCACCGGCAACTAAGCCCTCCACAAGAACGCCTGAGGACTAGGTGCAAAGGCAAGGCAAGAGTGGAGCTGAGGCCAGGAAGGCGCCAGTAGCATCTCCCAGTCTCGCGCAGCCCGCTCCTTTCTGGACTGGAAGCCTAGCCGCGAGGCAAGTCTGGGCAAGGCTCGCCCAGGGCAGAGCAGCCTCACGCCAGCACTCTGCCAGATCGGGCCTCTGAGCAGAGCTGGAGCTCTGCCGTACTGGAGGCGCACCCGGCTCCGCCCAAGCAGTGATTGCAGCCCCACGCATCTGGGCTGCCTCCTCTTCTCCCAAGGAGGCTCGCTTCCCTCATGCTGTGCACTAGGCTTCCAGGCGGGGGCGCCCCTCGCCTCCTACAGGTCTTGGCTGAGGAGCTGCTTCCCTGAGCTGGGGCTGTGGCCGGGAGCCCAGACACGCAGGGGCAGGCCCCAACCACCTGCACACGTCTCTGCTGGGGAGGAGAGCACTAGGGAAATGACGTCTGTCAGGCACCTTCTGGGCGCTCACCGAGTCAGCCTCAGGGTGTGTGGGGCTGCAGACCACAGCCAGAGGCACTGTGAGCCTTGTGCTCTCCGTGCTGTGCTGAGTCTTGGCGGTCAAGCAATCGTAAGAATAGACTTTCAGTTGCCCTCACTTTGCCTCTACTAGAGCCCTCAAGTTGGAGCGCTTGGCAGTGTGCAACCCACAGGCAACTAAGCCCTCCACAAGAACGCCTGGGGACTAGGTGCAAAGGCAAGGCAGGAGTGGTGCTGAGGCCAGGAAGGCGCCAGTAGCATCTCCCAGTCTCGCGCAGCCCGCTCCTTTCTGGACTGGAAGCCTAGCCGCGAGGCAAGTTTGGGCAAGCCTCGCCCATGGCAGAGCAGCCTCACGCCAGCACTCTGCCAGATCGGGCCTCTGAGCAGAGCTGGAGCTCTGCCGTACTGGAGGCGCACTCGGCTCCGCCCAAGCAGTGATTGCAGCCCCACGCATCTGGGCTGCCTCCTCTTCTCCCAAGGAGGCTCGCTTCCCTCATGCTGTGCACTAGGCTTCCAGGCGGGGGCACCCCGCGCCTCCTACAGGTCTTGACTGAGGAGCTGCTTCCCTGAGCTGGGGCTGTGGACGGGAGCCCAGATACGCAGGGGCAGGCCCCAACCACCTGCACACGTCTCTGCTGGGGAGGAGAGCACTAGGGAAATGACGTCTGTCAGGCACCTTCTGGGCGCTCACCGAGTCAGCCTCCGCGTGTGTGGGGCTGCAGACCACAGCCAGAGGCCCTGTGAGCCTTGTGCTCTCCGTGCTGTGCTGAGTCTGGGCGGTCAAGCAACCGCTGGAGGAGCCCTGCAGTTGCCCTCCCATTGCCTCTAATAGAGCCCTCTCTGCTGGAGCGCTTGGCAGTGTGCAACCCACCGGCAACTAAGCCCTCCACAAGAACGCCTGAGGACTAGGTGCAAAGGTAAGGCAGGAGTGGTGCTGAGGCCAGGAAGGCGCCAGTAGCATCTCCCAGTCTCGCGCAGCCCGCTCCTTTCTAGACTGGAAGCCTAGCCGCGAGGCAAGTCTGGGCAAGGCTCGCCCAGGGCAGAGCAGCCTCACGCCAGCAACTCTGCCAGATCGGGCCTCTGAGCAGAGCTGGAGCTCTGCCGTACTGGAGGCGCACTCGGCTCCGCCAAAGCAGTGAATGCAGCCGCACACAGCAGGGCTGCCTTCTCTTATCCCGAGGAGGCTCGCTTCCCGCATGCTGTAAACTAGGCTTCCAGGCGGGGCCCCCTGCGCCTCCCACAGGTCTTGGCTGAGGAGCTGCTTCCCTGAGCTGGGGCTGTGGACGGTAGCCCAGACACGCAGGGGCAGGCCCCAACCACCTGCACACGTCTCTGCTGGGGAGGAGAGCACTAGGGAAATGACGTCTGTTAGGCACCTTCTGGGCGCTCACCGAGTCAGCCTCCGCGTGTGTGGGGCTGCAGACCCCAGCCAGGGGCCCTGTGAGCCTTGTGCTCTCCGTGCTGTGCTGAGTCTGGGCGGTCAAGCAACCGTAAGAATAGACTTTCAGTTGCCCTCACTTTGCCTCTACTAGAGCCCTCAAGCTGGAGCGCTTGGCAGTGTGCAACCCACCGGCAACTAAGCCCTCCACAAGAACGCCTGGGGACTAGGTGCAAAGGCAAGGCAGGAGTGGAGCTGAGGCCAGGAAGGCGCCAGTAGCATCTCCCAGTCTCGCGCAGCCCGCTCCTTTCTGGACTGGAAGCCTAGCCGCGAGGCAAGTCTGGGCAAGACTCGCCCAGGGCAGAGCAGCCTCTCGACAGCCCTCTGCCAGATCGGGCCTCTGAGCAGAGCTGGAGCTCTGCCGTACTGGAGGCGCACCCGGCTCCGCCCAAGCAGTGATTGCAGCCCCACGCATCTGGGCTGCCTCCTCTTCTCTCAAGGAGGCTCGCTTCCCTCATGCTGTGCACTAGGCTTCCAGGCGGGGGCGCCCCGCGCCTCCTACAGGTCTTGGCTGAGGAGCTGCTTCCCTGAGCTGGGGCTGTGGACGGGAGCCCAGACACGCAGGGGCAGGCCCCAACCACCTGCACACGTCTCTGCTGGGGAGGAGAGCACTAGGGAAATGACGTCTGTCAGGCACCTTCTGGGCGCTCAGCGAGTCAGCCTCAGCGTGTGTGGGGCTGCAGACCACAGCCAGAGGCCCTGTGAGCCTTGTGCTCTCCCTGCTGTGCTGAGTCTGGGCGGTCAAGCAACGGCTGGAGGAGCCCTGCAGTTGCCCTCCCATTGCCTCTACTAGAGCCCTCAAGCTGGAGCGCTTGGCAGTGTGCAACCCACCGGCAACTAAGCCCTCCACAAGAACGCCTGGGGACTAGGTGCAAAGGCAAGTCAGGAGTGGAGCTGAGGCCAGGAAGGCGCCAGTAGCATCTCCCAGTCTCGCGCAGCCCGCTCCTTTCTGGACTGGAAGCCTAGCCGCGAGGCAAGTCTGGGCAAGGCTCGCCCAGGGCAGAGCAGCCTCACGCCAGCAACTCTGCCAGATCGGGCCTCTGAGCAGAGCTGGTGCTCTGCCGTACTGGAGGCTCACTCTGCTCCGCCAAAGCAGTGAATGCAGCCGCACACAGCAGGGCTGCCTTCTCTTCTCCCGAGGAGGCTCGCTTCCCACATGCTGTAAACTAGGCTGCCAGGCGGGGCCCCCTGCGCCTCCCACAGGTCTTGGCTGAGGAGCTGCTTCCCTGAGCTGGGGCTGTGGCCGGGAGCCCAGACACGCAGGGGCAGGCCCCAACCACCTGCACACGTCTCTGCTGGGGAGGAGAGCACTAGGGAAATGACGTCTGTCAGGCACCTTCTGGGCGCTCACCGAGTCAGCCTCAGGGTGTGTGGGGCTGCAGACCACAGCCAGAGGCACTGTGAGCCTTGTGCTCTCCGTGCTGTGCTGAGTCTTGGCGGTCAAGCAATCGTAAGAATAGACTTTCAGTTGCCCTCACTTTGCCTCTACTAGAGCCCTCAAGTTGAAGCGCTTGGCAGTGTGCAACCCACCGGCAACTAAGCCCTCCACAAGAACGCCTGGGGACTAGGTGCAAAGGCAAGGTAGGAGTGGAGCTGAGGCCAGGAAGGCGCCAGTAGCATCTCCCAGTCTCGCGCAGCCCGCTCCTTTCTGGACTGGAAGCCTAGCCGCGAGGCAAGTTTGGGCAAGGCTCGCCCAGGGCAGAGCAGCCTCACGCCAGCAACTCTGCCAGATCGGGCCTCTGAGCAGAGCTGGAGCTCTGCCGTACTGGAGGCGCACTCGGCTCCGCCAAAGCAGTGAATGCAGCCGCACACAGCAGGGCTGCCTTCTCTTATCCGGAGGAGGCTCGCTTCCCGCATGCTGTAAACTAGGCTTACAGGCAGGGCCCCCTGCGCCTCCCACAGGTCTTGGCTCAGGAGCTGCTTCCCTGAGCTGGGGCTGTGGACGGGAGCCCAGACACGCAGGGGCAGGCCCCAACCACATGCACACGTCTCTGCTGGGGAGGAGAGCACTAGGGAAATGACGTCTGTCAGGCACCTTCTGGGCGCTCACCGAGTCAGCCTCCGCGTGTGTGGGGCTGCAGACCCCAGCCAGGGGCCCTGTGAGCCTTGTGCTCTCCGTGCTGTGCTGAGAATGGGCGGTCAAGTAACCGGAAGAATAGACTTCCAGTTGCCCTCATTTTGCCTCTACTAGAGCCCTCAAGCTGGAGCGCTTGGCAGTGTGCAACCCACCGGCAACTAAGCCCTCCACAAGAACGCCTGGGGACTAGGTGCAAAGGCAAGGCAGGAGTGGAGCTGAGGCCAGGAAGGCGCCAGTAGCATCTCCCAGTCTCGCGCAGCCCGCTCCTTTCTGGACTGGAAGCCTAGCCGCGAGGCAAGTCTGGGCAAGGCTCGCCCAGGGCAGAGCAGCCTCACGCCAGCCCTCTGCCAGATCGGGCCTCTGAGCAGAGCTGGAGCTCTACCGTACTGGAGGCGCACTCGGCTCCGCCCAAGGAGTGATTGCAGCCCCACGCATCTGGGCTGCCTCCTCTTACAAGGAGGCTCGCTTCCCTCATGCTGTGCACTAGGCTTCCAGGCGGGGGCGCCCCGCGCCTCCTACAGGTCTTGGCTGAGGAGCTGCTTCCCTGAGCTGGGGCTGTGGACGGGAGCCCAGACACGCAGGGGCAAGCCCCAACCACCTGCACACGTCTCTGCTGGGGAGGAGAGCACTAGGGAAATGACGTCTGTCAGGCACCTTCTGGGCGCTCACCGAGTCAGCCTCAGCGTGTGTGGGGCTGCAGACCACAGCCAGAGGCCCTGTGAGCCTTGTGCTCTCCGTGCTGCGCTGAGTCTGGGCGGTCAAGCAACCGCTGGAGGAGCCCTGCAGTTGCCCTCCCATTGCCTCTAATAGAGCCCTCTCTGCTGGAGCGCTTGGCAGTGTGCAACCCACCGGCAACTAAGCCCTCCACAAGAACGCCTGAGGACTAGGAGCAAAGGTAAGGCAGGAGCGGTGCTGAGGCCAGGAAGGCGCCAGTAGCATCTCCCAGTCTCGCGCAGCCCGCTCCTTTCTGGACTGGAAGCCTAGCCGCGAGGCAAGTCTGGGCAAGGCTCGCCCATGGTAGAGCAGCCTCACGCCAGCAACTCTGCCAGATCGGGCCTCTGAGCAGAGCTGGAGCTCTGCCGTACTGGAGGCGCACTCGGCTCCGCCAAAGCAGTGAATGCAGCCGCACACAGCAGGGCTTCCTTCTCTTATCCCGAGGAGGCTCGCTTCCCGCATGCTGTAAACTAGGCTTCCAGGCGGGGCCCCCTGCGCCCTCCACAGGTCTTGGCTCAGGAGCTGCTTCCGTGAGCTGGGGCTGTGGACGGGAGCCCAGACACGCAGGGGCAGGCCCCAACCACATGCACACGTCTCTGCTGGGGAGGAGAGCACTAGGGAAATGACGTCTGTCAGGCACCTTCTGGGCGCTCACCGAGTCAGCCTCCGCGTGTGTGGGGCTGCAGACCCCAGCCAGGGGCCCTGTGAGCCTTGTGATCTCCGTGCTGTGCTGAGTCTGGGCGGTCAAGCAACCGTAAGAATAGACTTCCAGTTGCCCTCACTTTGCCTCTACTAGAGCCCTCAAGCTGGAGCGCTTGGCAGTGTGCAACACACCGGCAACTAAGCCCTCCACAAGAACGCCTGGGGACTAGGTGCAAAGGCAAGGCAGGAGTGGAGCTGAGGCCAGGAAGGCGCCAGTAGCATCTCCCAGTCTCGCGCAGCCCCCTCCTTTCTGCACTGGAAGCCTAGCCGCGAGGCAAGTTTGGGCAAGCCTCGCCCATGGCAGAGCAGCCTCACGCCAGCAACTCTGCCAGGTCGGACCTCTGAGCAGAGCTGGAGCTCTGCCGTACTGGAGGCGCACTCGGCTCCACCCAAGCAGTGATTGCAGCCCCACGCATCTGGGCTGCCTCCTCTTCTCCCAAGGAGGCTCGCTTCCCTCATGCTGTGCACTAGGCTTCCAGGAGGGGCCCCCTGCGCCTCCCACAGGTTTTGGCTCAGGAGCTGCTTCCCTGAGCTGGGGCTGTGGCCGGGAGCCGAGACACGCAGGGGCATGCCCCAACCACCTGCACACGTCTCTGCTGGCGAGGAGAGCACTAGGGAAATGACGTCTGTCAGGCACCTTCTGGGCGCTCACCGAGTCAGCCTCAGCGTGTGTGGGGCTGCAGACCACAGCCAGAGGCCCTGTGAGCCTTGTGCTCTCCGTGCTGTGCTGAGTCTGGGCGGTCAAGCAACGGCTGGAGGAGCCTTGCAGTTGCCCTCCCATTGCCTCTAATAGAGCCCTCAAGCTGGAGCGCTTGGCAGTGTGCAACCCACCGGCAACTAAGCCCTCCACAAGAACGCCTGAGGACTAGGTGCAAAGGCAAGGCAAGGTTGGAGCTGAGGCCAGGAAGGCGCCAGTAGCATCTCCCAGTCTCGCGCAGCCCGCTCCTTTCTGGACTGGAAGCCTAGCCGCGAGGCAAGTCTGGGCAAGGCTCGCCCAGGGCAGAGCAGCCTCACGCCAGCACTCTGCCAGATCGGGCCTCTGAGCAGAGCTGGAGCTCTGCCGTACTGGAGGCGCACTCGGCTCCGCCAAAGTAGTGAATGCAGCCACACACAGCAGGGCTGCCTTCTCTTCTCCCGAGAGGCTCGCTTCCCACATGCTGTAAACTAGGCTTCCAGACGGGGCCCCCTTCGCCTCCCACAGGTCTTGGCTCAGGAGCTGCTTCCCTGAGCTAGGGCTGTGGACGGGAGCCCAGACACGCAGGGGCAGGCCCCAACCACCTGCACACGTCTCTGCTGGGGAGGAGAGCACTAGGGAAATGACGTCTGTCAGGCACCTTCTGGGCGCTCACCGAGTCAGCCTCCGCGTGTGTGGGGCTTCAGACCCCAGCCAGGGGCCCTGTGAGCCTTGTGCTCTCCGTGCTGTGCTGAGTCTGGGTGGTCAAGCAACCGTAAGAATAGACTTCCAGTTGCCCTCACTTTGCCTCTACTAGAGCCCTCAAGCTGGAGCGCTTGGCAGTGTGCAACCCACCGGCAACTAAGCCCTCCACAAGAACGCCTGGGGACTAGGTGCAAAGGCAAGGCAGGAGTGGAGCTGAGGCCAGGAAGGCGCCAGTAACATCTCCCAGTCTCGCGCAGCCCCCTCCTTTCTGCACTGGAAGCCTAGCCGCGAGGCAAGTTTGGGAAAGCCTCGCCCATGGCAGAGCAGCCTCACGCCAGCAATTCTGCCAGGTCGGGCCTCTGAGCAGAGGTGGAGCTCTGCCGTACTGGAGGCGCACTCGGCTCCACCCAAGCAGTGATTGCAGCCCCACGCATCTGGGCTGCCTCCTCTTCTCCCAAGGAGGCTCGCTTCCCTCATGCTGTGCACAAGGCTTCCAGGCGGGGCCCCCTGCGCCTCCCACAGGTCTTGGCTCAGGAGCTGCTTCCCTGAGCTGGGGCTGTGGACGGGAGCCCAGACACGCAGGGGCATGCCCCAACCACCTGCACACGTCTCTGCTGGGGAGGAGAGCACTAGGGAAATGACGTCTGTCAGGCACCTTCTGGGCGCTCACCGAGTCAGCCTCCGCGTGTGTGGGGCTGCAGACCACAGCCAGAGGCCCTGTGAGCCTTGTGATCTCCGTGCTGTGCTGAGTCTGGGCGGTCAAGCAACCGTAAGAATAGACTTCCAGTTGCCCTCACTTTGCCTCTACTAGAGCCCTCAAGCTGGAGCGCTTGGCAGTGTGCAACCCACCGGCAACTAAGCCCTCCACAAGAACGCCTGGGGACTAGGTGCAAAAGCAAGGCAGGAGTGGAGCTGAGGCCAGGAAGGCGCCAGTAGCATCTCCCAGTCTCGCGCAGCCCGCTCCTTTCTGGACTGGAAGCCTAGCCGCGAGGCAAGTCTGGGCAAGGCTCGCCCAGGGCAGAGCAGCCTCACGCCAGCACTCTGCCAGATCGGGCCTCTGAGCAGAGCTGGAGCTCTGCCGTACTGGAGGCGCACTCGGCTCCGCCCAAGCAGTGATTGCAGCCCCACGCATCTGGGCTGCCTCCTCTTCTCCCAAGGAGGCTCGCTTCCCTCATGCTGGGCACTAGGCTTCCAGGCGGGGGCACCCCGCGCCTCCTACAGGTCTTGACTGAGGAGCTGCTTCCCTGAGCTGGGGCTGTGGACGGGAGCCCAGATACGCAGGGGCAGGCCCCAACCACCTGCACACGTCTCTGCTGGGGAGGAGAGCACTAGGGAAATGACGTCTGTCAGGCACCTTCTGGGCGCTCACCGAGTCAGCCTCCGCGTGTGTGGGGCTGCAGACCACAGCCAGAGGCCCTGTGAGCCTTGTGCTCTCCGTGCTGTGCTGAGTCTGGGCGGTCAAGCAACCGCTGGAGGAGCCCTGCAGTTGCCCTCCCATTGCCTCTAATAGAGCCCTCTCTGCTGGAGCGCTTGGCAGTGTGCAACCCACCGGCAACTAAGCCCTCCACAAGAACGCCTGAGGACTAGGTGCAAAGGTAAGGCAGGAGTGGTGCTGAGGCCAGGAAGGCGCCAGTAGCATCTCCCAGTCTCGCGCAGCCCGCTCCATTCTAGACTGGAAGCCTAGCCGCGAGGCAAGTCTGGGCAAGGCTCGCCCAGGGCAGAGCAGCCTCACGCCAGCAACTCTGCCAGATCGGGCCTCTGAGCAGAGCTGGAGCTCTGCCGTACTGGAGGCGCACTCGGCTCCGCCAAAGCAGTGAATGCAGCCGCACACAGCAGGGCTGCCTTCTCTTATCCCGAGGAGGCTCGCTTCCCGCATGCTGTAAACTAGGCTTCCAGGCGGGGCCCCCTGCGCCTCCCACAGGTCTTGGCTCAGGAGCTGCTTCCCTGAGCTGGGGCTGTGGACGGCAGCCCAGACACGCAGGGGCAGGCCCCAACCACCTGCACACGTCTCTGCTGGGGAGGAGAGCACTAGGGAAATGACGTCTGTCAGGCACCTTCTGGGCGCTCACCGAGTCAGCCTCCGCGTGTGTGGGGCTGCAGACCCCAGCCAGGGGCCCTGTGAGCCTTGTGCTCTCCCTGCTGTGCTGAGTCTGGGCGGTCAAGCAACCGTAAGAATAGACTTTCAGTTGCCCTCACTTTGCCTCTACTAGAGCCTTCAAGCTGGAGCGCTTGGCAGTGTGCAACCCACCGGCAACTAAGCCCTCCACAAGAACGCCTGGGGACTAGGTGCAAAGGCAAGGCAGGAGTGGAGCTGAGGCCAGGAAGGCGCCAGTAGCATCTCCCAGTCTCGCGCAGCCCGCTCCTTTCTGGACTGGAAGCCTAGCCGCGAGGCAAGTCTGGGCAAGACTCGCCCAGGGCAGAGCAGCCTCACGCCAGCCCTCTGCCAGATCGGGCCTCTGAGCAGAGCTGGAGCTCTGCCGTACTGGAGGCGCACCCGGCTCCGCCCAAGCAGTGATTGCAGCCCCACGCATCTGGGCTGCCTCCTCTTCTCCCAAGGAGGCTCGCTTCCCTCATGCTGTGCACTAGGCTTCCAGGCGGGGGCGCCCCGCGCCTCCTACAGGTCTTGGCTGAGGAGCTGCTTCCCTGAGCTGGGGCTGTGGACGGGAGCCCAGACACGCAGGGGCAGGCCCCAACCACCTGCACACGTCTCTGCTGGGGAGGAGAGCACTAGGGAAATGACGTCTGTCAGGCAACTTTTGGGCGCTCAGCGAGTCAGCCTCAGCGTGTGTGGGGCTGCAGACCACAGCCAGAGGCCCTGTGAGCCTTGTGCTCTCCCTGCTGTGCTGAGTCTGGGCGGTCAAGCAACGGCTGGAGGAGCCCTGCAGTTGCCCTCCCATTGCCTCTACTAGAGCCCTCAAGCTGGAGCGCTTGGCAGTGTGCAACCCACCGGCAACTAAGCCCTCCACAAGAACGCCTGGGGACTAGGTGCAAAGGCAAGTCAGGAGTGGAGCTGAGGCCAGGAAGGCGCCAGTAGCATCTCCCAGACTCGCGCAGCCCGCTCCTTTCTGGACTGGAAGCCTAGCCGCGAGGCAAGTCTGGGCAAGGCTCGCCCAGGGCAGAGCAGCCTCACGCCAGCCCTCTGCCAGATCGGGCCTCTGAGCAGAGCTGGAGCTCTGCCGTACTGGAGGCGCACTCGGCTCCGCCCAAGGAGTGATTGCAGCCCCACGCATCTGGGCTGCCTCCTCTTCTCTCAAGGAGGCTCGCTTCCCTCATGCTGTGCACTAGGCTTCCAGGCGGGGGCGCCCCGCGCCTCCTACAGGTCTTGGCTGAGGAGCTGCTTCCCTGAGCTGGGGCTGTGGACGGGAGCCCAGACACGCAGGGGCAGGCCCCAACCACCTGCACACGTCTCTGCTGGGGAGGAGAGCACTAGGGAAATGACGTCTGTCAGGCACCTTCTGGGCGCTCACCGAGTCAGCCTCAGCGTGTGTGGGGCTGCAGACCACAGCCAGAGGCCCTGTGAGCCTTGTGCTCTCCGTGCTGTGCTGAGTCTTGGCGGTCAAGCAATCGTAAGAATAGACTTTCAGTTGCCCTCACTTTGCCTCTACTAGAGCCTTCAAGCTGGAGCGCTTGGCAGTGTGCAACCCACCGGCAACTAAGCCCTCCACAAGAACGCCTGGGGACTAGGTGCAAAGGCAAGGCAGGAGTGGAGCTGAGGCCAGGAAGGCGCCAGTAGCATCTCCCAGTCTCGCGCAGCCCCATCCTTTCTGCACTGGAAGCCTAGCCGCGAGGCAAGTTTGGGCAAGCCTCGCCCATGGCAGAGCAGCCTCACGCCAGCAACTCTGCCACATCGGGCCTCTGAGCAGAGCTGGAGCTCTGCCGTACTGGAGGCGCACCCGGCTCCGCCCAAGCAGTGATTTCAGCCCCACGCATCTGGGCTGCCTCCTCTTCTCCCAAGGAGGCTCGCTTCCCTCATGCTGTGCACTAGGCTTCCAGGCGGGGGCGCCCTGCGCCTCCTACAGGTCTTGGCTGAGGAGCTGCTTCCCTGAGCTGGGGCTGTGGACGGGAGCCCAGACACGCAGGGGCAGGCCCCAACCAACTGCACACGTCTCTGCTGGGGAGGAGAGCACTAGGGAAATGACGTCTGTCAGGCACCTTCTGGGCGCTCACCGAGTCATCCTCAGCGTGTGTGGGGCTGCAGACCACAGCCAGAGGCCCTGTGAGCCTTGTGCTCTCCGTGCTGTGCTGAGTCTGGGTGGTGAAGCAACCGTAAGAATAGACTTTCAGTTGCCCTCACTTTGCCTCTACTAGAGCCCTCAACCTGGAGCGCTTGGCAGTGTGCAACCCACCGGCAACTAAGCCCTCCACAAGAACGCCTGGGGACTAGGTGCAAAGGCAAGGCAGGAGTGGAGCTGAGGCCAGGAAGGCGCCAGTAGCATCTCCCAGTTTCGCGCAGCCCCCTCCTTTCTGCACTGGAAGCCTAGCCGCGAGGCAAGTTGGGGCAAGCCTCGCCCATGGCAGAGCAGCCTCACGCCAGCAACTCTGCCAGATCGGGCCTCTGAGCAGAGCTGGAGCTCTGCCGTACTGGAGGCGCACTCGGATCCGCCCAAGCAGTGATTGCAGCCCCACGCATCTGGGCTGCCTCCTCTTCTCCCAAGGAGGCTCGCTTCCCTCATGCTGTGCACTAGGCTTCCAGGCGGGGCCCCCTGCGCCTCCCACAGGTCTTGCCTCAGGAGCTGCTTCCCTGAGCTGGGGCTGTGGACGGGAGCCCAGACACGCAGGGGCAGGCCCCAACCACCTGCACACGTCTCTGCTGGGGAGGAGAGCACTAGGGAAATGACGTCTGTCAGGCACCTTCTGGGCGCTCACCGAGTCAGCCTCCGCGTGTGTGGGGCTGCAGACCCCAGCCAGGGGCCCTGTGAGCCTTGTGCTCTCCGTGCTGTGCTGAGTCTGGGCGGTCAAGCAACCGTAAGAATAGACTTTCAGTTGCCCTCACTTTGCCTCTACTAGAGCCTTCAAGCTGGAGCGCTTGGCAGTGTGCAACCCACCGGCAACTAAGCCCTCCACAAGAACGCCTGGGGACTAGGTGCAAAGGCAAGGCAGGAGTGGAGCTGAGGCCAGGAAGGCGCCAGTAGCATCTCCCAGTCTCGCGCAGCCCGCTCCTTTCTGGACTGGAAGCCTAGCCGCGAGGCAAGTCTGGGCAAGACTCGCCCAGGGCAGAGCAGCCTCACGCCAGCCCTCTGCCAGATCGGGCCTCTGAGCAGAGCTGGAGCTCTGCCGTACTGGAGGCGCACCCGGCTCCGCCCAAGCAGTGATTGCAGCCCCACGCATCTGGGCTGCCTCCTCTTCTCCCAAGGAGGCTCGCTTCCCTCATGCTGTGCACTAGGCTTCCAGGCGGGGGCACCCCGCGCCTCCTACAGGTCTTGGCTGAGGAGCTGCTTCCCTGAGCTGGGGCTGTGGACGGGAGCCCAGACACGCAGGGGCAGGCCCCAACCACCTGCACACGTCTCTGCTGGGGAGGAGAGCACTAGGGAAATGACGTCTGTCAGGCACCTTTTGGGCGCTCAGCGAGTCAGCCTCAGCGTGTGTGGGGCTGCAGACCACAGCCAGAGGCCCTGTGAGCCTTGTGCTCTCCCTGCTGTGCTGAGTCTGGGCGGTCAAGCAACGGCTGGAGGAGCCCTGCAGTTGCCCTCCCATTGCCTCTACTAGAGCCCTCAAGCTGGAGCGCTTGGCAGTGTGCAACCCACCGGCAACTAAGCCCTCCACAAGAACGCCTGGGGACTAGGTGCAAAGGCAAGTCAGGAGTGGAGCTGAGGCCAGGAAGGCGCCAGTAGCATCTCCCAGACTCGCGTAGCCCGCTCCTTTCTGGACTGGAAGCCTAGCCGCGAGGCAAGTCTGGGCAAGGCTCGCCCAGGGCAGAGCAGCCTCACGCCAGCCTTCTGCCAGATCGGGCCTCTGAGCAGAGCTGGAGCTCTGCCGTACTGGAGGCGCACTCGGCTCCGCCCAAGGAGTGATTGCAGCCCCACGCATCTGGGCTGCCTCCTCTTCTCTCAAGGAGGCTCGCTTCCCTCATGCTGTGCACTAGGCTTCCAGGCGGGGGCGCCCCGCGCCTCCTACAGGTCTTGGCTGAGGAGCTGCTTCCCTGAGCTGGGGCTGTGGACGGGAGCCCAGACACGCAGGGGCAGGCCCCAACCACCTGCACACGTCTCTGCTGGGGAGGAGAGCACTAGGGAAATGACGTCTGTCAGGCACCTTCTGGGCGCTCACCGAGTCAGCCTCAGCGTGTGTGGGGCTGCAGACCACAGCCAGAGGCCCTGTGAGCCTTGTGCTCTCCGTGCTGTGCTGAGTCTTGGCGGTCAAGCAATCGTAAGAATAGACTTTCAGTTGCCCTCACTTTGCCTCTACTAGAGCCTTCAAGCTGGAGCGCTTGGCAGTGTGCAACCCACCGGCAACTAAGCCCTCCACAAGAACGCCTGGGGACTAGGTGCAAAGGCAAGGCAGGAGTGGAGCTGAGGCCAGGAAGGCGCCAGTAGCATCTCCCAGTCTCGCGCAGCCCCATCCTTTCTGCACTGTAAGCCTAGCCGCGAGGCAAGTTTGGGCAAGCCTCGCCCATGGCAGAGCAGCCTCACGCCAGCAACTCTGCCACATCGGGCCTCTGAGCAGAGCTGGAGCTCTGCCGTACTGGAGGCGCACCCGGCTCCGCCCAAGCAGTGATTTCAGCCCCACGCATCTGGGCTGCCTCCTCTTCTCCCAAGGAGGCTCGCTTCCCTCATGCTGTGCACTAGGCTTCCAGGCGGGGGCGCCCTGCGCCTCCTACAGGTCTTGGCTGAGGAGCTGCTTCCCTGAGCTGGGGATGTGGACGGGAGCCCAGACACGCAGGGGCAGGCCCCAACCAACTGCACACGTCTCTGCTGGGGAGGAGAGCACTAGGGAAATGACGTCTGTCAGGCACCTTCTGGGCGCTCACCGAGTCATCCTCAGCGTGTGTGGGGCTGCAGACCACAGCCAGAGGCCCTGTGAGCCTTGTGCTCTCCGTGCTGTGCTGAGTCTGGGTGGTCAAGCAACCGTAAGAATAGACTTTCAGTTGCCCTCACTTTGCCTCTACTAGAGCCCTCAACCTGGAGCGCTTGGCAGTGTGCAACCCACCGGCAACTAAGCCCTCCACAAGAACGCCTGGGGACTAGGTGCAAAGGCAAGGCAGGAGTGGAGCTGAGGCCAGGAAGGCGCCAGTAGCATCTCCCAGTTTCGCGCAGCCCCCTCCTTTCTGCACTGGAAGCCTAGCCGCGAGGCAAGTTGGGGCAAGCCTCGCCCATGGCAGAGCAGCCTCACGCCAGCAACTCTGCCAGATCGGGCCTCTGAGCAGAGCTGGAGCTCTGCCGTACTGGAGGCGCACTCGGCTCCTCCCAAGCAGTGATTGCAGCCCCACGCATCTGGGCTGCCTCCTCTTCTCCCAAGGAGGCTCGCTTCCCTCATGCTGTGCACTAGGCTTGCAGGCGGGGGCGCCCCGCGCCTCCTACAGGTCTTGGCTGAGGAGCTGCTTCCCTGAGCTGGGGCTGTGGACGGGAGCCCAGACACGCAGGGGCAGGCCCCAACCACCTGCACACGTCTCTGCTGGGGAGGAGAGCACTAGGGAAATGACGTCTGTCAGGCACCTTCTGGGCGCTCACCGAGTCAGCCTCCGCGTGTGTGGGGCTGCAGACCACAGCCAGGGGCCCTGTGAGCCTTGTGCTCTCCGTGCTGTGCTGAGTTTGGGCGGTCAAGCAACCGTAAGAATAGACTTCCAGTTGCCCTCACTTTGCCTCTACTAGAGCCCTCAAGCTGGAGCGCTTGGCAGTGTGCAACCCACCGGCAACTAAGCCCTCCACAAGAACGCCTGGGGACTAGGTGCAAAGGCAAGGCAGGAGTGGAGCTGAGGCCAGGAAGGCGCCAGTAGCATCTCCCAGTCTCGCGCAGCCTGCTCCTTTCTGGACTGGAAGCCTAGCCGCGAGGCAAGTCTGGGCAAGGCTCGCCCAGGGCAGAGCAGCCTCACGCCAGCCCTCTGCCAGATCGGGCCTCTGAGCAGAGCTGGAGCTCTGCCGTACTGGAGGCGCACTCGGCTCCGCCCAAGCAGTGATTGCAGCCCCACGCATCTGGGCTCCCTCCTCTTCTCCCAAGGAGGCTCGCTTCCCTCGTGCTGTGCACTAGGCTTCCAGGCGGGGGCGCCCCGCGCCTCCTACAGGTCTTGGCTGAGGAGCTGCTTCCCTGAGCTGGGGCTGTGGACGGGAGCCCAGACACGCAGGGGCAGGCCCCAACCACCTGCACACGTCTCTGCTGGGGAGGAGAGCACTAGGGAAATGACGTCTGTCAGGCACCTTCTGGGCGCTCACCGAGTCAGCCTCAGCGTGTGTGGGGCTGCAGACCACAGCCAGAGGCCCTGTGAGCCTTGTGCTCTCCGTGCTGTGCTGAGTCTGGGCGGTCAAGCAACCGCTGGAGGAGCCCTGCAGTTGCCCTCCCATTGCCTCTAATAGAGCCCTCTCTGCTGGAGCGCTTGGCAGTGTGCAACCCACCGGCAACTAAGCCCTCCACAAGAACGCCTGAGGACTAGGTGCAAAGGTAAGGCAGGAGTGGTGCTGAGGCCAGAAAGGCGCCAGTAGCATCTCCCAGTCTCGCGCAGCCCGCTCCTTTCTGGACTGGAAGCCTAGCCGCGAGGCAAGTCTGGGCAAGGCTCGCCCAGGGCAGAGCAGCCTCACGCCAGCAACTCTGCCAGATCGGGCCTCTGAGCAGAGCTGGAGCTCTGCCGTACTGGAGGCGCACTCGGCTCCGCCAAAGCAGTGAATGCAGCCGCACACAGCAGGGCTGCCTTCTCTTATCCCGAGGAGGCTCGCTTCCCTCATGCTGTAAACTAGGCTTCCAGGCGGGGACCCCTGCGCCCTCCACAGGTCTTGGCTCAGGAGCTGCTTCCCTGAGCTGGGGCTGTGGACGGGAGCCCAGACACGCAGGCGCAGGCCCCAACCACCTGCACACGTCTCTGCTGGGGAGGAGAGCACTAGGGAAATGATGTCTGTCAGGCACCTTCTGGGCGCTCACCGAGTCAGCATCCGCGTGTGTGGGGCTGCAGACCCCAGCCAGGGGCCCTGTGAGCCTTGTGCTCTCCGTGCTGGGCTGAGTTTGGGCGGTCAAGCAACCGTAAGAATAGACTTCCAGTTGCCCTCACTTTGCCTCTACAAGAGCCCTCAAGCTGGAGCGCATGGCAGTGTGCAACCCACCGGCAACTAAGCCCTCCACAAGAACGCCTGGGGACTAGGTGCAAAGGCAAGGCAGGAGTGGAGCTGAGGCCAGGAAGGCGCCAGTAGCATCTCCCAGTCTCGCGCAGCCCGCTCCTTTCTGGACTGGAAGCCTAGCCGCGAGGCAAGTCTGGGCAAGACTCGCCCAGGGCAGAGCAGCCTCACGCCAGCCCTCTGCCAGATCGGGCCTCTGAGCAGAGCTGGAGCTCTGCCGTACCGGAGGCGCACCCGGCTCCGCCCAAGCAGTGATTGCAGCCCCACGCATCTGGGCTGCCTCCTCTTCTCCCAAGGAGGCTCGCTTCCCTCATGCTGTGCACTAGGCTTCCAGGCGGGGGCGCCCCGCGCCTCCTACAGGTCTTGGCTGAGGAGCTGCTTCCCTGAGCTGGGGCTGTGGACGGGAGCCCAGACACGCAGGGGCAGGCCCCAACCACCTGCACACGTCTCTGCTGGGGAGGAGAGCACTAGGGAAATGACGTCTGTCAGGCACCTTCTGGGCGCTCACCGAGTAAGCCTCAGCGTGTGTGGGGCTGCAGACCACAGCCAGAGGCCCTGTGAGCCTTGTGCTCTCCGTGCTGTGCTGAGTCTGGGCGGTCAAGCAACGGCTGGAGGAGCCCTGCAGTTGCCCTCCCATTGCCTCTAATAGAGCCCTCAAGCTGGAGCGCTTGGCAGTGTGCAACCCACCGGCAACTAAGCCCTCCACAAGAACGCCTGAGGACTAGGTGCAAAGGCAAGGCAAGAGTGGAGCTGAGGCCAGGAAGGCGCCAGTAGCATCTCCCAGTCTCGCGCAGCCCGCTCCTTTCTGGACTGGAAGCCTAGCCGCGAGGCAAGTCTGGGCAAGGCTCGCCCAGGGCAGAGCAGCCTCACGCCAGCACTCTGCCAGATCGGGCCTCTGAGCAGAGCTGGAGCTCTGCCGTACTGGAGGCGCACCCGGCTCCGCCCAAGCAGTGATTGCAGCCCCACGCATCTGGGCTGCCTCCTCTTCTCCCAAGGAGGCTCGCTTCCCTCATGCTGTGCACTAGGCTTCCAGGCGGGGGCGCCCCGCGCCTCCTACAGGTCTTGGCTGAGGAGCTGCTTCCCTGAGCTGGGGCTGTGGACGGGAGCCCAGACACGCAGGGGCAGGCCCCAACCACCTGCACACGTCTCTGCTGGGGAGGAGAGCACTAGGGAAATGACGTCTGTCAGGCACCTTCTGGGCGCTCACCGAGTCAGCCTCAGCGTGTGTGGGGCTGCAGACCACAGCCAGTGGCCCTGTGAGCCTTGTGCTCTCCGTGCTGTGCTGAGTCTGGGTGGTCAAGCAACCGTAAGAATAGACTTTCAGTTGCCCTCACTTTGCCTCTACTAGAGCCCTCAACCTGGAGCGCTTGGCAGTGTGCAACCCACCGGCAACTAAGCCCTCCACAAGAACGCCTGGGGACTAGGTGCAAAGGCAAGGCAGGAGTGGAGCTGAGGCCAGGAAGGCGCCAGTAGCATCTCCCAGTTTCGCGCAGCCCCCTCCTTTCTGCACTGGAAGCCTAGCCGCGAGGCAAGTTGGGGCAAGCCTCGCCCATGGCAGAGCAGCCTCACGCCAGCAACTCTGCCAGATCGGGCCTCTGAGCAGAGCTGGAGCTCTGCCGTACTGGAGGCGCACTCGGCTCCGCCCAAGCAGTGATTGCAGCCCCACGCATCTGGGCTGCCTCCTCTTCTCCCAAGGAGGCTCGCTTCCCTCATGCTGTGCACTAGGCTTGCAGGCGGGGGCGCCCCGCGCCTCCTACAGGTCTTGGCTGAGGAGCTGCTTCCCTGAGCTGGGGCTGTGGACGGGAGCCCAGACACGCAGGGGCAGGCCCCAACCACCTGCACACGTCTCTGCTGGGGAGGAGAGCACTAGGGAAATGACGTCTGTCAGGCACCTTCTGGGCGCTCACCGAGTCAGCCTCCGCGTGTGTGGGGCTGCAGACCACAGCCAGGGGCCCTGTGAGCCTTGTGCTCTCCGTGCTGTGCTGAGTTTGGGCGGTCAAGCAACCGTAAGAATAGACTTCCAGTTGCCCTCACTTTGCCTCTACTAGAGCCCTCAAGCTGGAGCGCTTGGCAGTGTGCAACCCACCGGCAACTAAGCCCTCCACAAGAACGCCTGGGGACTAGGTGCAAAGGCAAGGCAGGAGTGGAGCTGAGGCCAGGAAGGCGCCAGTAGCATCTCCCAGTCTCGCGCAGCCCGCTCCTTTCTGGACTGGAAGCCTAGCCGCGAGGCAAGTCTGGGCAAGGCTCGCCCAGGGCAGAGCAGCCTCACGCCAGCCCTCTGCCAAATCGGGCCTCTGAGCAGAGCTGGAGCTCTGCCGTACTGGAGGCGCACTCGGCTCCGCCCAAGCAGTGATTGCAGCCCCACGCATCTGGGCTCCCTCCTCTTCTCCCAAGGAGGCTCGCTTCCCTCGTGCTGTGCACTAGGCTTCCAGGCGGGGGCGCCACGCGCCTCCTACAGGTCTTGGCTGAGGAGCTGCTTCCCTGAGCTGGGGCTGTGGACGGGAGCCCAGACACGCAGGGGCAGGCCCCAACCACCTGCACACGTCTCTGCTGTGGAGGAGAGCACTAGGGAAATGACGTCTGTCAGGCACCTTCTGGGCGCTCACCGAGTCAGCCTCAGCGTGTGTGGGGCTGCAGACCACAGCCAGAGGCCCTGTGAGCCTTGTGCTCTCCGTGCTGTGCTGAGTCTGGGCGGTCAAGCAACCGCTGGAGGAGCCCTGCAGTTGCCCTCCCATTGCCTCTAATAGAGACCTCTCTGCTGGAGCGCTTGGCAGTGTGCAACCCACCGGCAACTAAGCCCTCCACAAGAACGCCTGAGGACTAGGTGCAAAGGTAAGGCAGGAGTGGTGCTGAGGCCAGAAAGGCGCCAGTAGCATCTCCCAGTCTCGCGCAGCCCGCTCCTTTCTGGACTGGAAGCCTAGCCGCGAGGCAAGTCTGGGCAAGGCTCGCCCAGGGCAGAGCAGCCTCACGCCAGGAACTCTGCCAGATCGGGCCTCTGAGCAGAGCTGGAGCTCTGCCGTACTGGAGGCGCACTCGGCTCCGCCAAAGCAGTGAATGCAGCCGCACACAGCAGGGCTGCCTTCTCTTATCCCGAGGAGGCTCGCTTCCCTCATGCTGTGAACTAGGCTTCCAGGCGGGGACCCCTGCGCCCTCCACAGGTCTTGGCTCAGGAGCTGCTTCCCTGAGCTGGGGCTGTGGACGGGAGCCCAGACACGCAGGCGCAGGCCCCAACCACCTGCACACGTCTCTGCTGGGGAGGAGAGCACTAGGGAAATGATGTCTGTCAGGCACCTTCTGGGCGCTCACCGAGTCAGCCTCCGCGTGTGTGGGGCTGCAGACCCCAGCCAGGGGCCCTGTGAGCCTTGTGCTCTCCGTGCTGTGCTGAGTCTGGGCGGTCAAGCAACCGTAAGAATAGACTTCCAGTTGCCCTCACTTTGCCTCTACTAGAGCCCTCAAGCTGGAGCGCTTGGCAGTGTGCAACCCACCGGCAACTAAGCCCTCCACAAGAACGCCTGGGGACTAGGTGCAAAGGCAAGGCAGGAGTGGAGCTGAGGCCACGAAGGGGCCAGTAGCATCTCTCAGTCTCGCGCAGCCCGCTCCTTTCTGGACTGGAAACCTAGCCGCGAGGCAAGTCTGGGCAAGACTCGCCCAGGGCAGAGCAGCCTCACGCCAGCTCTCTGCCAGATCGGGCCTCTGAGCAGAGCTGGAGCTCTGCCGTACTGGAGGCGCACCCGGCTCCGCCCAAGCAGTGATTGCAGCCCCACGCATCTGGGCTGCCTCCTCTTCTCCCAAGGAGGCTCGCTTCCCTCATGCTGTGCACTAGGCTTCCAGGCGGGGGCGCCTGCGCCTCCTACAGGTCTTGGCTGAGGAGCTGCTTCCCTGAGCTGGGGCTGTGGACGGGAGCCCAGACACGCAGGGGCAGGCCCCAACCACCTGCACACGTCTCTGCTGGGGAGGAGAGCACTAGGGAAATGACGTCTGTCAGGCACCTTCTGGGCGCTCACCGAGTCAGCCTCAGCGTGTGTGGGGCTGCAGACCACAACCAGAGGCCCTGTGGGCCTTGTGCTCTCCGTGCTGTGCTGAGTCTGGGCGGTCAAGCAACCGTAAGAATAGACTTTCAGTTGCCCTCACTTTGCCTCTACTAGAGCCCTCAAGCTGGAGCGCTTGGCAGTGTGCAACCCACCGGCAACTAAGCCCTCCACAAGAACGCCTGGGGACTAGGTGCAAAGGCAAGGCAGGAGTGGAGCTGAGGCCAGGAAGGCGCCAGTAGCATCTCCCAGTCTCGCGCAGCCCGCTCCTTTCTGGACTGGAAGCCTAGCCGCGAGGCAAGTCTGGGCAAGACTCGCCCAGGGCAGAGCAGCCTCACGCCAGCCCTCTGCCAGATCGGGCCTCTGAGCAGAGCTGGAGCTCTGCCGTACTGGAGGCGCACCCGGCTCCGCCCACGGAGTGATTGCAGCCCCACGCATCTGGGCTGCCTCCTCTTACAAGGAGGCTCGCTTCCCTCATGCTGTGCACTAGGCTTCCAGGCGGGGGCGCCCCGCGCCTCCTACAGGTCTTGGCTGAGAAGCTGCTTCCCTGAGCTGGGGCTGTGGACGGTAGCCCAGACACGCAGGGGCAAGCCCCAACCACCTGCACACGTCTCTGCTGGGGAGGAGAGCACTAGGGAAATGACGTCTGTCAGGCACCTTCTGGGCGCTCACCGAGTCAGCCTCAGCGTGTGTGGGGCTGCAGACCACAGCCAGAGGCCCTGTGAGCCTTGTGCTCTCCGTGCTGTGCTGAGTCTGGGCGGTCAAGCAACCGTAAGAATAGACTTTCAGTTGCCCTCACTTTGCCTCTGCTAGAGCCCTCAAGCTGGAGCGCTTGGCAGTGTGCAACCCACCGGCAACTAAGCCCTCCACAAGAACGCCTGAGGACTAGGTGCAAAGGTAAGGCAGGAGTGGTGCTGAGGCCAGGAAGGCGCCAGTAGCATCTCCCAGTCTCGCGCAGCCCGCTCCTTTCTGGACTGGAAGCCTAGCCGCGAGGCAAGTCTGGGCAAGGCTCGCCCAGGGCAGAGCAGCCTCACGCCAGCAACACTGCCAGATCGGGCCTCTGAGCAGAGCTGGAGCTCTGCCGTACTGGAGGCGCACTCGGCTCCGCCAAAGCAGTGAATGCAGCCGCACACAGCAGGGCTGCCTTCTCTTATCCCGAGGAGGCTCGATTCCCGCATGCTGTAAACTAGGCTTCCAGGCGGGGCCCCCTGCGCCCTCCACAGGTCTTGGCTCAGGAGCTGCTTCCCTGAGCTGGGGCTGTGGACGGCAGCCCAGACACGCAGGGGCAGGCCCCAACCACCTGCACACGTCTCTGTTGGGGAGGAGAGCACTAGGGAAATGACGTCTGTCAGGCACCTTCTGGGCGCTCACCGAGTCAGCCTCAGCGTGTGTGGGGCTGCAGACCACAGCCAGAGGCCCTGTGAGCCTTGTGCTCTCCGTGCTGTGCTGAGTCTGGGCGGTCAAGCAACGGCTGGAGGAGCCCTGCAGTTGCCCTCCCATTGCCTCTAATAGAGCCCTCAAGCTGGAGCGCTTGGCAGTGTGCAACCCACCGGCAACTAAGCCCTCCACAAGAACGCCTGAGGACTAGGTGCAAAGGCAAGGCAAGAGTGGAGCTGAGGCCAGGAAGGCGCCAGTAGCATCTCCCAGTCTCGCGCAGCCCGCTCCTTTCTGGACTGGAAGCCTAGCCGCGAGGCAAGTCTGGGCAAGGCTCGCCCAGGGCAGAGCAGCCTCACGCCAGCACTCTGCCAGATCGGGCCTCTGAGCAGAGCTGGAGCTCTGCCGTACTGGAGGCGCACCCGGCTCCGCCCAAGCAGTGATTGCAGCCCCACGCATCTGGGCTGCCTCCTCTTCTCCCAAGGAGGCTCGCTTCCCTCATGCTGTGCACTAGGCTTCCAGGCGGGGGCGCCCCTCGCCTCCTACAGGTCTTGGCTGAGGAGCTGCTTCCCTGAGCTGGGGCTGTGGCCGGGAGCCCAGACACGCAGGGGCAGGCCCCAACCACCTGCACACGTCTCTGCTGGGGAGGAGAGCACTAGGGAAATGACGTCTGTCAGGCACCTTCTGGGCGCTCACCGAGTCAGCCTCAGGGTGTGTGGGGCTGCAGACCACAGCCAGAGGCACTGTGAGCCTTGTGCTCTCCGTGCTGTGCTGAGTCTTGGCGGTCAAGCAATCGTAAGAATAGACTTTCAGTTGCCCTCACTTTGCCTCTACTAGAGCCCTCAAGTTGGAGCGCTTGGCAGTGTGCAACCCACAGGCAACTAAGCCCTCCACAAGAACGCCTGGGGACTAGGTGCAAAGGCAAGGCAGGAGTGGTGCTGAGGCCAGGAAGGCGCCAGTAGCATCTCCCAGTCTCGCGCAGCCCGCTCCTTTCTGGACTGGAAGCCTAGCCGCGAGGCAAGTTTGGGCAAGCCTCGCCCATGGCAGAGCAGCCTCACGCCAGCACTCTGCCAGATCGGGCCTCTGAGCAGAGCTGGAGCTCTGCCGTACTGGAGGCGCACTCGGCTCCGCCCAAGCAGTGATTGCAGCCCCACGCATCTGGGCTGCCTCCTCTTCTCCCAAGGAGGCTCGCTTCCCTCATGCTGTGCACTAGGCTTCCAGGCGGGGGCACCCCGCGCCTCCTACAGGTCTTGACTGAGGAGCTGCTTCCCTGAGCTGGGGCTGTGGACGGGAGCCCAGATACGCAGGGGCAGGCCCCAACCACCTGCACACGTCTCTGCTGGGGAGGAGAGCACTAGGGAAATGACGTCTGTCAGGCACCTTCTGGGCGCTCACCGAGTCAGCCTCCGCGTGTGTGGGGCTGCAGACCACAGCCAGAGGCCCTGTGAGCCTTGTGCTCTCCGTGCTGTGCTGAGTCTGGGCGGTCAAGCAACCGCTGGAGGAGCCCTGCAGTTGCCCTCCCATTGCCTCTAATAGAGCCCTCTCTGCTGGAGCGCTTGGCAGTGTGCAACCCACCGGCAACTAAGCCCTCCACAAGAACGCCTGAGGACTAGGTGCAAAGGTAAGGCAGGAGTGGTGCTGAGGCCAGGAAGGCGCCAGTAGCATCTCCCAGTCTCGCGCAGCCCGCTCCTTTCTAGACTGGAAGCCTAGCCGCGAGGCAAGTCTGGGCAAGGCTCGCCCAGGGCAGAGCAGCCTCACGCCAGCAACTCTGCCAGATCGGGCCTCTGAGCAGAGCTGGAGCTCTGCCGTACTGGAGGCGCACTCGGCTCCGCCAAAGCAGTGAATGCAGCCGCACACAGCAGGGCTGCCTTCTCTTATCCCGAGGAGGCTCGCTTCCCGCATGCTGTAAACTAGGCTTCCAGGCGGGGCCCCCTGCGCCTCCCACAGGTCTTGGCTGAGGAGCTGCTTCCCTGAGCTGGGGCTGTGGACGGTAGCCCAGACACGCAGGGGCAGGCCCCAACCACCTGCACACGTCTCTGCTGGGGAGGAGAGCACTAGGGAAATGACGTCTGTTAGGCACCTTCTGGGCGCTCACCGAGTCAGCCTCCGCGTGTGTGGGGCTGCAGACCCCAGCCAGGGGCCCTGTGAGCCTTGTGCTCTCCGTGCTGTGCTGAGTCTGGGCGGTCAAGCAACCGTAAGAATAGACTTTCAGTTGCCCTCACTTTGCCTCTACTAGAGCCCTCAAGCTGGAGCGCTTGGCAGTGTGCAACCCACCGGCAACTAAGCCCTCCACAAGAACGCCTGGGGACTAGGTGCAAAGGCAAGGCAGGAGTGGAGCTGAGGCCAGGAAGGCGCCAGTAGCATCTCCCAGTCTCGCGCAGCCCGCTCCTTTCTGGACTGGAAGCCTAGCCGCGAGGCAAGTCTGGGCAAGACTCGCCCAGGGCAGAGCAGCCTCTCGACAGCCCTCTGCCAGATCGGGCCTCTGAGCAGAGCTGGAGCTCTGCCGTACTGGAGGCGCACCCGGCTCCGCCCAAGCAGTGATTGCAGCCCCACGCATCTGGGCTGCCTCCTCTTCTCTCAAGGAGGCTCGCTTCCCTCATGCTGTGCACTAGGCTTCCAGGCGGGGGCGCCCCGCGCCTCCTACAGGTCTTGGCTGAGGAGCTGCTTCCCTGAGCTGGGGCTGTGGACGGGAGCCCAGACACGCAGGGGCAGGCCCCAACCACCTGCACACGTCTCTGCTGGGGAGGAGAGCACTAGGGAAATGACGTCTGTCAGGCACCTTCTGGGCGCTCAGCGAGTCAGCCTCAGCGTGTGTGGGGCTGCAGACCACAGCCAGAGGCCCTGTGAGCCTTGTGCTCTCCCTGCTGTGCTGAGTCTGGGCGGTCAAGCAACGGCTGGAGGAGCCCTGCAGTTGCCCTCCCATTGCCTCTACTAGAGCCCTCAAGCTGGAGCGCTTGGCAGTGTGCAACCCACCGGCAACTAAGCCCTCCACAAGAACGCCTGGGGACTAGGTGCAAAGGCAAGTCAGGAGTGGAGCTGAGGCCAGGAAGGCGCCAGTAGCATCTCCCAGTCTCGCGCAGCCCGCTCCTTTCTGGACTGGAAGCCTAGCCGCGAGGCAAGTCTGGGCAAGGCTCGCCCAGGGCAGAGCAGCCTCACGCCAGCAACTCTGCCAGATCGGGCCTCTGAGCAGAGCTGGTGCTCTGCCGTACTGGAGGCTCACTCTGCTCCGCCAAAGCAGTGAATGCAGCCGCACACAGCAGGGCTGCCTTCTCTTCTCCCGAGGAGGCTCGCTTCCCACATGCTGTAAACTAGGCTGCCAGGCGGGGCCCCCTGCGCCTCCCACAGGTCTTGGATGAGGTGCTGCTTCCCTGAGCTGGGGCTGTGGACGGGAGCCCAGACACGCAGAGGCAGGCCCCAACCACCTGCACACGTCTCTGCTGGGGAGGAGAGCACTAGGGAAATGACGTCTGTCAGGCACCTTCTGGGCGCTCACCGAGTCAGCCTCAGCGTGTGTGGGGTTGCAGACCACAGCCAGAGGCCCTGTGAGCCTTGTGCTCTCCGTGCTGTGCTGAGTCTGGGCGGTCAAGCAACCGTAAGAATAGAATTTCAGTTGCCCTCACTTTGCCTCTACTAGAGCCCTCAAGCTGGAGCGCTTGGCACTGTGCAACCCACCGGCAACTAAGTTCTCCACAAGAACGCCTGGGGACTAGGTGCAAAGGCAAGGCAGGAGTGGAGCTGAGGCCAGGAAGGCGCCAGTAGCATCTCCCAGTCTCGCGCAGCCCGCTCCTTTCTGGACTGGAAGCCTAGCCGCGAGGCAAGTCTGGGCAAGGCTCGCCCAGGGCAGAGCAGCCTCACGCCAGCACTCTGCCAAATCGGGTCTCTGAGCAGAGCTGGAGCTCTGCCGTACTGGAGGCGCACTCGGCTCCGCCCAAGCAGTGATTGCAGCCCCACGCATCTGGGCTGCCTCCTCTTACAAGGAGGCTCGCTTCCCTCATGCTGTGCACTAGGCTTCCAGGCGGGGGCGCCCCGCGCCTCCTACAGGTCTTGGCTGAGAAGCTGCTTCCCTGAGCTGGGGCTGTGGACGGTAGCCCAGACACGCAGGGGCAAGCCCCAACCACCTGCACACGTCTCTGCTGGGGAGGAGAGCACTAGGGAAATGACGTCTGTCAGGCACCTTCTGGGCGCTCACCGAGTCAGCCTCAGCGTGTGTGGGGCTGCAGACCACAGCCAGAGGCCCTGTGAGCCTTGTGCTCTCCGTGCTGTGCTGAGTCTGGGCGGTCAAGCAACCGTAAGAATAGACTTTCAGTTGCCCTCACTTTGCCTCTGCTAGAGCCCTCAAGCTGGAGCGCTTGGCAGTGTGCAACCCACCGGCAACTAAGCCCTCCACAAGAACGCCTGAGGACTAGGTGCAAAGGTAAGGCAGGAGTGGTGCTGAGGCCAGGAAGGCGCCAGTAGCATCTCCCAGTCTCGCGCAGCCCGCTCCTTTCTGGACTGGAAGCCTAGCCGCGAGGCAAGTCTGGGCAAGGCTCGCCCAGGGCAGAGCAGCCTCACGCCAGCAACACTGCCAGATCGGGCCTCTGAGCAGAGCTGGAGCTCTGCCGTACTGGAGGCGCACTCGGCTCCGCCAAAGCAGTGAATGCAGCCGCACACAGCAGGGCTGCCTTCTCTTATCCCGAGGAGGCTCGATTCCCGCATGCTGTAAACTAGGCTTCCAGGCGGGGCCCCCTGCGCCCTCCACAGGTCTTGGCTCAGGAGCTGCTTCCCTGAGCTGGGGCTGTGGACGGCAGCCCAGACACGCAGGGGCAGGCCCCAACCACCTGCACACGTCTCTGTTGGGGAGGAGAGCACTAGGGAAATGACGTCTGTCAGGCACCTTCTGGGCGCTCACCGAGTCAGCCTCAGCGTGTGTGGGGCTGCAGACCACAGCCAGAGGCCCTGTGAGCCTTGTGCTCTCCGTGCTGTGCTGAGTCTGGGCGGTCAAGCAACGGCTGGAGGAGCCCTGCAGTTGCCCTCCCATTGCCTCTAATAGAGCCCTCAAGCTGGAGCGCTTGGCAGTGTGCAACCCACCGGCAACTAAGCCCTCCACAAGAACGCCTGAGGACTAGGTGCAAAGGCAAGGCAAGAGTGGAGCTGAGGCCAGGAAGGCGCCAGTAGCATCTCCCAGTCTCGCGCAGCCCGCTCCTTTCTGGACTGGAAGCCTAGCCGCGAGGCAAGTCTGGGCAAGGCTCGCCCAGGGCAGAGCAGCCTCACGCCAGCACTCTGCCAGATCGGGCCTCTGAGCAGAGCTGGAGCTCTGCCGTACTGGAGGCGCACCCGGCTCCGCCCAAGCAGTGATTGCAGCCCCACGCATCTGGGCTGCCTCCTCTTCTCCCAAGGAGGCTCGCTTCCCTCATGCTGTGCACTAGGCTTCCAGGCGGGGGCGCCCCTCGCCTCCTACAGGTCTTGGCTGAGGAGCTGCTTCCCTGAGCTGGGGCTGTGGCCGGGAGCCCAGACACGCAGGGGCAGGCCCCAACCACCTGCACACGTCTCTGCTGGGGAGGAGAGCACTAGGGAAATGACGTCTGTCAGGCACCTTCTGGGCGCTCACCGAGTCAGCCTCAGGGTGTGTGGGGCTGCAGACCACAGCCAGAGGCACTGTGAGCCTTGTGCTCTCCGTGCTGTGCTGAGTCTTGGCGGTCAAGCAATCGTAAGAATAGACTTTCAGTTGCCCTCACTTTGCCTCTACTAGAGCCCTCAAGTTGGAGCGCTTGGCAGTGTGCAACCCACAGGCAACTAAGCCCTCCACAAGAACGCCTGGGGACTAGGTGCAAAGGCAAGGCAGGAGTGGTGCTGAGGCCAGGAAGGCGCCAGTAGCATCTCCCAGTCTCGCGCAGCCCGCTCCTTTCTGGACTGGAAGCCTAGCCGCGAGGCAAGTTTGGGCAAGCCTCGCCCATGGCAGAGCAGCCTCACGCCAGCACTCTGCCAGATCGGGCCTCTGAGCAGAGCTGGAGCTCTGCCGTACTGGAGGCGCACTCGGCTCCGCCCAAGCAGTGATTGCAGCCCCACGCATCTGGGCTGCCTCCTCTTCTCCCAAGGAGGCTCGCTTCCCTCATGCTGTGCACTAGGCTTCCAGGCGGGGGCACCCCGCGCCTCCTACAGGTCTTGACTGAGGAGCTGCTTCCCTGAGCTGGGGCTGTGGACGGGAGCCCAGATACGCAGGGGCAGGCCCCAACCACCTGCACACGTCTCTGCTGGGGAGGAGAGCACTAGGGAAATGACGTCTGTCAGGCACCTTCTGGGCGCTCACCGAGTCAGCCTCCGCGTGTGTGGGGCTGCAGACCACAGCCAGAGGCCCTGTGAGCCTTGTGCTCTCCGTGCTGTGCTGAGTCTGGGCGGTCAAGCAACCGCTGGAGGAGCCCTGCAGTTGCCCTCCCATTGCCTCTAATAGAGCCCTCTCTGCTGGAGCGCTTGGCAGTGTGCAACCCACCGGCAACTAAGCCCTCCACAAGAACGCCTGAGGACTAGGTGCAAAGGTAAGGCAGGAGTGGTGCTGAGGCCAGGAAGGCGCCAGTAGCATCTCCCAGTCTCGCGCAGCCCGCTCCTTTCTAGACTGGAAGCCTAGCCGCGAGGCAAGTCTGGGCAAGGCTCGCCCAGGGCAGAGCAGCCTCACGCCAGCAACTCTGCCAGATCGGGCCTCTGAGCAGAGCTGGAGCTCTGCCGTACTGGAGGCGCACTCGGCTCCGCCAAAGCAGTGAATGCAGCCGCACACAGCAGGGCTGCCTTCTCTTATCCCGAGGAGGCTCGCTTCCCGCATGCTGTAAACTAGGCTTCCAGGCGGGGCCCCCTGCGCCTCCCACAGGTCTTGGCTGAGGAGCTGCTTCCCTGAGCTGGGGCTGTGGACGGTAGCCCAGACACGCAGGGGCAGGCCCCAACCACCTGCACACGTCTCTGCTGGGGAGGAGAGCACTAGGGAAATGACGTCTGTTAGGCACCTTCTGGGCGCTCACCGAGTCAGCCTCCGCGTGTGTGGGGCTGCAGACCCCAGCCAGGGGCCCTGTGAGCCTTGTGCTCTCCGTGCTGTGCTGAGTCTGGGCGGTCAAGCAACCGTAAGAATAGACTTTCAGTTGCCCTCACTTTGCCTCTACTAGAGCCCTCAAGCTGGAGCGCTTGGCAGTGTGCAACCCACCGGCAACTAAGCCCTCCACAAGAACGCCTGGGGACTAGGTGCAAAGGCAAGGCAGGAGTGGAGCTGAGGCCAGGAAGGCGCCAGTAGCATCTCCCAGTCTCGCGCAGCCCGCTCCTTTCTGGACTGGAAGCCTAGCCGCGAGGCAAGTCTGGGCAAGACTCGCCCAGGGCAGAGCAGCCTCTCGACAGCCCTCTGCCAGATCGGGCCTCTGAGCAGAGCTGGAGCTCTGCCGTACTGGAGGCGCACCCGGCTCCGCCCAAGCAGTGATTGCAGCCCCACGCATCTGGGCTGCCTCCTCTTCTCTCAAGGAGGCTCGCTTCCCTCATGCTGTGCACTAGGCTTCCAGGCGGGGGCGCCCCGCGCCTCCTACAGGTCTTGGCTGAGGAGCTGCTTCCCTGAGCTGGGGCTGTGGACGGGAGCCCAGACACGCAGGGGCAGGCCCCAACCACCTGCACACGTCTCTGCTGGGGAGGAGAGCACTAGGGAAATGACGTCTGTCAGGCACCTTCTGGGCGCTCAGCGAGTCAGCCTCAGCGTGTGTGGGGCTGCAGACCACAGCCAGAGGCCCTGTGAGCCTTGTGCTCTCCCTGCTGTGCTGAGTCTGGGCGGTCAAGCAACGGCTGGAGGAGCCCTGCAGTTGCCCTCCCATTGCCTCTACTAGAGCCCTCAAGCTGGAGCGCTTGGCAGTGTGCAACCCACCGGCAACTAAGCCCTCCACAAGAACGCCTGGGGACTAGGTGCAAAGGCAAGTCAGGAGTGGAGCTGAGGCCAGGAAGGCGCCAGTAGCATCTCCCAGTCTCGCGCAGCCCGCTCCTTTCTGGACTGGAAGCCTAGCCGCGAGGCAAGTCTGGGCAAGGCTCGCCCAGGGCAGAGCAGCCTCACGCCAGCAACTCTGCCAGATCGGGCCTCTGAGCAGAGCTGGTGCTCTGCCGTACTGGAGGCTCACTCTGCTCCGCCAAAGCAGTGAATGCAGCCGCACACAGCAGGGCTGCCTTCTCTTCTCCCGAGGAGGCTCGCTTCCCACATGCTGTAAACTAGGCTGCCAGGCGGGGCCCCCTGCGCCTCCCACAGGTCTTGGATGAGGTGCTGCTTCCCTGAGCTGGGGCTGTGGACGGGAGCCCAGACACGCAGAGGCAGGCCCCAACCACCTGCACACGTCTCTGCTGGGGAGGAGAGCACTAGGGAAATGACGTCTGTCAGGCACCTTCTGGGCGCTCACCGAGTCAGCCTCAGCGTGTGTGGGGTTGCAGACCACAGCCAGAGGCCCTGTGAGCCTTGTGCTCTCCGTGCTGTGCTGAGTCTGGGCGGTCAAGCAACCGTAAGAATAGAATTTCAGTTGCCCTCACTTTGCCTCTACTAGAGCCCTCAAGCTGGAGCGCTTGGCACTGTGCAACCCACCGGCAACTAAGTTCTCCACAAGAACGCCTGGGGACTAGGTGCAAAGGCAAGGCAGGAGTGGAGCTGAGGCCAGGAAGGCGCCAGTAGCATCTCCCAGTCTCGCGCAGCCCGCTCCTTTCTGGACTGGAAGCCTAGCCGCGAGGCAAGTCTGGGCAAGGCTCGCCCAGGGCAGAGCAGCCTCACGCCAGCACTCTGCCAAATCGGGTCTCTGAGCAGAGCTGGAGCTCTGCCGTACTGGAGGCGCACTCGGCTCCGCCCAAGCAGTGATTGCAGCCCCACGCATCTGGGCTGCCTCCTCTTCTCCCAAGGAGGCTCGCTTCTCTCATGCTGTGCACTAGGCTTCCAGGCGGGGGCGCCCCGCGCCTCCTACAGGTCTTGGCTGAGGAGCTGCTTCCCTGAGCTGGGGCTGTGGACGGGAGCCCAGACACGCAGTGGCAGGCCCCAACCACCTGCACACGTCTCTGCTGGGGAGGAGAGCACTAGGGAAATGACGTCTGTCAGGCACCTTCTGGGCGCTCACCGAGTCAGCCTCAGCGTGTGTGGGGCTGCAGACCACAGCCAGAGGCCCTGTGAGCCTTGTGCTCTCCGTGCTGTGCTGAGTCTTGGCGGTCAAGCAATCGTAAGAATAGACTTTCAGTTGCCCTCACTTTGCCTCTACTAGAGCCCTCAAGCTGGAGCGCTTGGCAGTGTGCAACCCACCGGCAACTAAGCCCTCCACAAGAACGCCTGGGGACTAGGTGCAAAGGCAAGGCAGGAGTGGAGCTGAGGCCAGGAAGGCGCCAGTAGCATCTCCCAGTCTCGCGCAGCCCGCTCCCTTCTGGACTTTAAGCCTAGCCGCGAGGCAAGTTTGGGCAAGGCTCGCCCAGGGCAGAGCAGCCTCACGCCAGCAACTCTGCCAGATCGGGCCTCTGAGCAGAGCTGGAGCTCTGCCGTACTGGAGGCGCACTCGGCTCCGCCAAAGCAGTGAATGCAGCCGCACACAGCAGGGCTGCCTTCTCTTCTCCCTAGGAGGCTCGCTTCCCACATGCTGTAAACTAGGCTTCCAGGCAGGGCCCCCTGCGCCTCCCACAGGTCTTGGCTCAGGAGCTGCTTCCCTGAGCTGGGGCTGTGGACGGGAGCCCAGACACGCAGGGGCAGGCCCCAACCACCTGCACACGTCTCTGCTGGGGAGGAGAGCACTAGGGAAATGACGTCTGTCAGGCACCTTCTGGGCGCTCACCGAGTCAGCCTCAGCGTGTGTGGGGCTGCAGACCACAGCCAGAGGCCCTGTGAGCCTTGTGCTCTCCGTGCTGTGCTGAGTCTGGGCGGTCAAGCAACCGCTGGAGGAGCCCTGCAGTTGCCCTCCCATTGCCTCTAATAGAGCCCTCTCTGCTGGAGCGCTTGGCAGTGTGCAACCCACCGGCAACTAAGCCCTCCACAAGAACGCCTGAGGACTAGGTGCAAAGGTAAGGCAGGAGTGGTGCTGAGGCCAGGAAGGCGCCAGTAGCATCTCCCAGTCTCTCGCAGCCCGCTCCTTTCTGGACTGGAAGCCTAGCCGCGAGGCAAGTCTGGGCAAGGCTCGCCCAGGGCAGATCAGCCTCACGCCAGCAACTCTGCCAGATCGGGCCTCTGAGCAGAGCTGGAGCTCTGCCGTACTGGAGGCGCACTCGGCTCCGCCAAAGCAGTGAATGCAGCCGCACACAGCAGGGCTGCCTTCTCTTATCCCGAGGAGGCTCGCTTCCCGCATGCTGTAAACTAGGCTTCCAGGCGGGGCCCCCTGCGACCTCCACAGCTCTTGGCTCAGGAGCTGCTTCCCTAAGCTGGGGCTGTGGACGGGAGCCCAGACACGCAGGGGCAGGCCCCAACCACCTGCACACGTCTCTGCTGGGGAGGAGAGCACTAGGAAAATGACGTCTGTCAGGCACCTTCTGGGCACTCACCGAGTCAGCCTCCGCGTGTGTGGGGCTGCAGACCCCAGCCAGGGGCCCTGTGAGCCTTGTGCTCTCCGTGCTGTGCTGAGTCTGGGCGGTCAAGCAACCGTAAGAATAGACTTCCAGTTGCCCTCACTTTGCCTCTAATAGAGCCCTCAAGCTGGAGCGCTTGGCAGAGTGCAACCCACCGGCAACTAAGCCCTCCACAAGAACGCCTGGGGACTAGGTGCAAAGGCAAGGCAGGAGTGGAGCTGAGGCCAGGAAGGCGCCAGTAGCATCTCCCAGTCTCGCGCAGCCCGCTCCTTTCTGGACTGGAAGCCTAGCCGCGAGGCAAGTCTGGGCAAGACTCGCCCAGGGCAGAGCAGCCAAACGCCAGCCCTCTGCCAGATCGGGCCTCTGAGCAGAGCTGGAGCTCTGCCGTACTGGAGGCGCACTCGGCTCCCCCAAGCAGTAATTGCAGCCCCACGCATCTGGGCTGCCTCGTCTTCTCCCAAGGAGGCTCGCTTCCCTCATGCTGTGCACTAGGCTTCCAGGCGGGGGCGCCCCGCGCCTCCTACAGGACTTGACTGAGGAGCTGCTTCCCTGAGCTGGGGCTGTGGACGGGAGCCCAGACACGCAGGGGCAGGCCCCAACCACCTGCACACGTCTCTGCTGGTGAGGAGAGCACTAGGGAAATGACGTCTGTCAGGCACCTTCTGGGCGCTCACCGAGTCAGCCTCAGCGTGTGTGGGGCTGCAGACCACAGCCAGAGGCCCTGTGAGCCTTGTGCTCTCCGTGCTGTGCTGAGTCTGGGCGGTCAAGCAACCGTAAGAATAGACTTCCAGTTGCCCTCACTTTGCCTCTACTAGAGCCCTCAAGCTGGAGCGCTTGGCAGTGTGCAACCTACCGGCAACTAAGCCCTCCACAAGAACGCCTGGGGACTAGGTGCAAAGGCAAGGCAGGAGTGGAGCTGAGGCCAGGAAGGCGCCAGTAGCATCTCCCAGTCTCGCGCAGCCCGCTCCTTTCTGGACTGGAAGCCTAGCCGCGAGGCAAGTCTGGGCAAGGCCCGCCCAGGGCAGAGCAGCCTCACGCCAGCACTCTGCCAAATCGGGTCTCTGAGCAGAGCTGGAGCTCTGCCGTACTGTAGGCGCACTCGGCTCCGCCCAAGGAGTGATTGCAGCCCCACGCATCTGGGCTGCCTCCTCTTCTCCCAAGGAGGCTCGTTTCTCTCATGCTGTGCACTAGGCTTCCAGGCGGGGGCGCCCCGCGCCTCCTACAGGTCTTGGCTGAGGAGCTGCTTCCCTGAGCTGGGGCTGTGGACGGGAGCCCAGACACGCAGGGGCAGGCCCCAACCACCTGCACACGTCTCTGCTGGGGAGGAGAGCACTAGGGAAATGACGTCTGTCAGTCACCTTCTGGGCGCTCACCGAGTCAGCCTCAGCGTGTGTGGGGCTGCAGACCACAGCCAGAGGCCCTGTGAGCCTTGTGCTCTCCGTGCTGTGCTGAGTCTGGGCGGTCAAGCAATCGTAAGAATAGACTTTCAGTTGCCCTCACTTTGCCTCTACTAGAGCCCTCAAGCTGGAGCGCTTGGCAGTGTGCAACCCACCGGCAACTAAGCCCTCCACAAGAACGCCTGGGGACTAGGTGCAAAGGCAAGGCAGGAGTGGAGCTGAGGCCAGGAAGGCGCCAGTAGCATCTCCCAGTCTCGCGCAGCCCGCTCCCTTCTGGACTGGAATCCTAGCCGCGAGGCAAGTTTGGGCAAGGCTCGCCCAGGGCAGAGCAGCCTCACACCAGCAACTCTGCCAGATCGGGCCTCTGAGCAGAGCTGGAGCTCTGCCGTACTGGAGGCGCACTCGGCTCTGCCAAAGCAGTGAATGCAGCCGCACACAGCAGTGCTGCCTTCTCTTCTCCCGAGGACGCTCGCTTCCCGCATGCTGTAAACTCGGCTTCCAGGCAGGGCCCCCTGCGCCTCCCACAGGTCTTGGCTCAGGAGCTGCTTCCCTGAGCTGGGGCTGTGGACGGGAGCCCAGACACGCAGGGGCAGGCCCCAACCACCTGCACACGTCTCTGCTGGGGAGGAGAGCACTAGGGAAATGACGTCTGTCAGGCACCTTCTGGGCGCTCACCGAGTCAGCCTCAGCGTGTGTGGGGCTGCAGACCACAGCCAGAGGCCCTGTGAGCCTTGTGCTCTCCGTGCTGTGCTGAGTCTGGGCGGTCAAGCAACCGTAAGAATAGACTTCCAGTTGCCCTCACTTTGCCTCTACTAGAGCCCTCAAGCTGGAGCGCTTGGCAGTGTGCAACCCACCGGCAACTAAGCCCTCCACAAGAACGCCTGGGGACTAGGTGCAAAGGCAAGGCAGGAGTGGAGCTGAGGCCAGGAAGGCGCCAGTAGCATCTCCCAGTCTCGCGCAGCCCGCTCCTTTCTGGACTGGAAGCCTAGCCGCGAGGCAAGTCTGGGCAAGACTCGCCCAGGGCAGAGCAGCCAAACGCCAGCCCTCTGCCAGATCGGGCCTCTGAGCAGAGCTGGAGCTCTGCCGTACTGGAGGCGCACTCGGCTCCCCCAAGCAGTAATTGCAGCCCCACGCATCTGGGCTGCCTCCTCTTCTCCCAAGGAGGCTCGCTTCCCTCATGCTGTGCACTAGGCTTCCAGGCGGGGGCGCCCCGCGCCTCCTACAGGACTTGACTGAGGAGCTGCTTCCCTGAGCTGGGGCTGTGGACGGGAGCCCAGACACGCAGGGGCAGGCCCCAACCACCTGCACACGTCTCTGCTGGGGAGGAGAGCACTAGGGAAATGACGTCTGTCAGGCACCTTCTGGGCGCTCACCGAGTCAGCCTCAGCGTGTGTGGGGCTGCAGACCACAGCCAGAGGCCCTGTGAGCCTTGTGCTCTCCGTGCTGTGCTGAGTCTGGGCGGTCAAGCAACCGTAAGAATAGACTTCCAGTTGCCCTCACTTTGCCTCTACTAGAGCCCTCAAGCTGGAGCGCTTGGCAGTGTGCAACCTACCGGCAACTAAGCCCTCCACAAGAACGCCTGGGGACTAGGTGCAAAGGCAAGGCAGGAGTGGAGCTGAGGCCAGGAAGGCGCCAGTAGCTTCTCCCAGTCTCGCGCAGCCCGCTCCTTTCTGGACTGGAAGCCTAGCCGCGAGGCAAGTCTGGGCAAGGCCCGCCCAGGGCAGAGCAGCCTCACGCCAGCACTCTGCCAAATCGGGTCTCTGAGCAGAGCTGGAGCTCTGCCGTACTGTAGGCGCACTCGGCTCCGCCCAAGGAGTGATTGCAGCCCCACGCATCTGGGCTGCCTCCTCTTCTCCCAAGGAGGCTCGTTTCTCTCATGCTGTGCACTAGGCTTCCAGGCGGGGGCGCCCCGCGCCTCCTACAGGTCTTGGCTGAGGAGCTGCTTCCCTGAGCTGGGGCTGTGGACGGGAGCCCAGACACGCAGGGGCAGGCCCCAACCACCTGCACACGTCTCTGCTGGGGAGGAGAGCACTAGGGAAATGACGTCTGTCAGTCACCTTCTGGGCGCTCACCGAGTCAGCCTCAGCGTGTGTGGGGCTGCAGACCACAGCCAGAGGCCCTGTGAGCCTTGTGCTCTCCGTGCTGTGCTGAGTCTGGGCGGTCAAGCAATCGTAAGAATAGACTTTCAGTTGCCCTCACTTTGCCTCTACTAGAGCCCTCAAGCTGGAGCGCTTGGCAGTGTGCAACCCACCGGCAACTAAGCCCTCCACAAGAACGCCTGGGGACTAGGTGCAAAGGCAAGGCAGGAGTGGAGCTGAGGCCAGGAAGGCGCCAGTAGCATCTCCCAGTCTCGCGCAGCCCGCTCCCTTCTGGACTGGAATCCTAGCCGCGAGGCAAGTTTGGGCAAGGCTCGCCCAGGGCAGAGCAGCCTCACACCAGCAACTCTGCCAGATCGGGCCTCTGAGCAGAGCTGGAGCTCTGCCGTACTGGAGGCGCACTCGGCTCTGCCAAAGCAGTGAATGCAGCCGCACACAGCAGTGCTGCCTTCTCTTCTCCCGAGGAGGCTCGCTTCCCGCATGCTGTAAACTCGGCTTCCAGGCAGGGCCCCCTGCGCCTCCCACAGGTCTTGGCTCAGGAGCTGCTTCCCTGAGCTGGGGCTGTGGACGGGAGCCCAGACACGCAGGGGCAGGCCCCAACCACCTGCACACGTCTCTGCTGGGGAGGAGAGCACTAGGGAAATGACGTCTGTCAGGCACCTTCTGGGCGCTCACCGAGTCAGCCTCAGCGTGTGTGGGGCTGCAGACCACAGCCAGAGGCCCTGTGAGCCTTGTGCTCTCCGTGCTGTGCTGAGTCTGGGCGGTCAAGCAACCGTAAGAATAGACTTCCAGTTGCCCTCACTTTGCCTCTACTAGAGCCCTCAAGCTGGAGCGCTTGGCAGTGTGCAACCCACCGGCAACTAAGCCCTCCACAAGAACGCCTGGGGACTAGGTGCAAAGGCAAGGCAGGAGTGGAGCTGAGGCCAGGAAGGCGCCAGTAGCATCTCCCAGTCTCGCGCAGTCCGCTCCTTTCTGAACTGGAAGCCTAGCCGCGAGGCAAGTCTGGGCAAGGCTCGCCCAGGGTAGAGCAGCCTCACGCCAGCCCTCTGCCAGATCGGGCCTCTGAGCAGAGCTGGAGCTCTGCCGTACTGGAGGTGCACTCGGCTCCGCCCAAGGAGTGATTGCAGCCCCACGCATCTGGGCTGCCTCCTCTTCTCTCAAGGAGGCTCGCTTCCCTCATGCTGTGCACTAGGCTTCCAGGCGGGGGCGCCCCGCGCCTCCTGCAGGTCTTGGCTGAGGAGCTGCTTCCCTGAGCTGGGCCTGTGGACGGGAGCCCAGACACGCAGGGGCAGGCCCCAACCACCTGCACACGTCTCTGCTGGGGAGGAGAGCACTAGGGAAATGACGTCTGTCAGACACCTTCTGGGCGCTCACCGAGTCAGCCTCAGCGTGTGTGGGGCTGCAGACCACAGCCAGAGGCCCTGTGAGCCTTGTGCTCTCCGTGCTGTGCTGAGTCTGGGCGGTCAAGCAACCGCTGGAGGAGCCCTGCAGTTGCCCTCCCATTGCCTCTAATAGAGCCCTCTCTGCTGGAGCGCTTGGCAGTGTGCAACCCACCGGCTACTAAGCCCTCCACAAGAACGCCTGGGGACTAGGTGCAAAGGTAAGGCAGGAGTGGTGCTGAGGCCAGGAAGGCGCCAGTAGCATCTCCCAGTCTCGCGCAGCCCGCTCCTTTCTGGACTGGAAGCCTAGCCGCGAGGCAAGTCTGGGCAAGGCTCGCCCAGGGCAGATCAGCCTCACGCCAGCAACTCTGCCAGATCGGGCCTCTGAGCAGAGCTGGAGCTCTGCCGTACTGGAGGCGCACTCGGCTCCGCCAAAGCAGTGAATGCAGCCGCACACAGCAGGGCTGCCTTCTCTTATCCCGAGGAGGCTCGCTTCCCGCATGCTGAAAACTAGGCTTCCAGGCGGGGCCCCCTGCGACCTCCACAGCTCTTGGCTCAGGAGCTGCTTCCCTGAGCTGGGGCTGTGGACGGGAGCCCAGACACGCAGGGGCAGGCCCCAACCACCTGCACACGTCTCTGCTGGGGAGGAGAGCACTAGGGAAATGACGTCTGTCAGGCACCTTCTGGGCGCTCACCGAGTCAGCCTCCGCGTGTGTGGGGCTGCAGACCCCAGCCAGGGGCCCTGTGAGCCTTGTGCTCTCCGTGCTGTGCTGAGTCTGGGCGGTCAAGCAACCGTAAGAATAGACTTCCAGTTGCCCTCACTTTGCCTCTACTAGAGCCCTCAAGCTGGAGCGCTTGGCAGTGTGCAACCCACCGGCAACTAAGCCCTCCACAAGAACGCCTGGGGACTAGGTGCAAAGGCAAGGCAGGAGTGGAGCTGAGGCCAGGAAGGCGCCAGTAGCATCTCCCAGTCTCGCGCAGCCCGCTCCTTTCTGGACTGGAAGCCTAGCCGCGAGGCAAGTCTGGGCAAGACTCGCCCAGGGCAGAGCAGCCTCACGCCAGCCCTCTGCCAGATCGGGCCTCTGAGCAGAGCTGGAGCTCTGCCGTACTGGAGGCGCACCCGGCTCTGCCCAATCAGTGATTGCAGCCCCACGCATCTGGGCTGCCTCCTTTTCTCCCAAGGAGGCTCGCTTCCCTCATGCTGTGCCCTAGGCTTCCAGGCGGGGGCGCCACGCGCCTCCTACAGGTCTTGGCTGAGAAGCTGCTTCCCTGAGCTGGGGCTGTGGACGGGAGCCCAGACACGCAGGGGCAGGCCCCAACCACCTGCACACGTCTCTGCTGGGGAGGAGAGCACTAGGGAAATGACGTCTGTCAGGCACCTTCTGGGCGCTCACCGAGTCAGCCTCAGCGTGTGTGGGGCTGCAGACCACAGCCAGAGGCCCTGTGAGCCTTGTGCTCTCCGTGCTGTGCTGAGTCTGGGCGGTCAAGCAACCGTAAGAATAGACTTCCAGTTGCCCTCACTTTGCCTCTACTAGAGCCCTCAACCTGGAGCGCTTGGCAGTGTGCAACCCACCGGCAACTAAGCCCTCCACAAGAACGCCTGGGGACTAGGTGCAAAGGCAAGGCAGGAGTGGAGCTGAGGCCAGGAAGGCGCCAGTAGCATCTCCCAGTATCGCGCAGCCCGCTCCTTTCTGGATTGGAAGCCTAGCCGCGAGGCAAGTCTGGGCAAGGCTCGCCCAGGGCAGAGCAGCCTCACGCCAGCCCTCTGCCAGATCGGGCCTCTGAGCAGAGCTGGAGCTCTGCCGTACTGGAGGCGCACTCGGCTCCGCCCAAGGAGTGATTGCAGCCCCACGCATCTGGGCTGCCTCCTCTTCTCTCAAGGAGGCTCGCTTCCCTCATTCTGTGCACTAGGCTTCCAGGCGGGGGCGCCCCGCGCCTCCTACAGGTCTTGGCTGAGGAGCTGCTTCCCTGAGCTGGGGCTGTGGACGGGAGCCCAGACACGCAGGGGCAGGCCCCAACCACCTGCACACGTCTCTGCTGGGGAGGAGAGCACTAGGGAAATGACGTCTGTCAGGCACCTTCTGGGCGCTCACCGAGTCAGCCTCAGTGTGTGTGGGGCTGCAGACCACAGCCAGAGGCCCTGTGAGCCTTGTGCTCTCCGTGCTGTGCTGAGTCTGGGCGGTCAAGCAACCGCTGGAGGAGCCCTGCAGTTGCCCTCCCATTGCCTCTAATAGAGCCCTCTCTGCTGGAGCGCTTGGCAGTGTGCAACCCACCGGCAACTAAGCCCTCCACAAGAACGCCTGAGGACTAGGTGCAAAGGTAAGGCAGGAGTGGTGCTGAGGCCAGGAAGGCGCCAGTAGCATCTCCCAGTCTCGCGCAGCCCGCTCCTTTCTAGACTGGAAGCCTAGCCGCGAGGCAAGTCTGGGCAAGGCTCGCCCAGGGCAGAGCAGCCTCACGCCAGCAACTCTGCCAGATCGGGCCTCTGAGCAGAGCTGGAGCTCTGCCGTACTGGAGGCGCACTCGGCTCCGCCAAAGCAGTGAATGCAGCCGCACACAGCAGGGCTGCCTTCTCTTATCCCGAGGAGGCTCGCTTCCCGCATGCTGTAAACTAGGCTTCCAGGCGGGGCCCCCTGCGCCTCCCACAGGTCTTGGCTGAGGAGCTGCTTCCCTGAGCTGGGGCTGTGGACGGTAGCCCAGACACGCAGGGGCAGGCCCCAACCACCTGCACACGTCTCTGCTGGGGAGGAGAGCACTAGGGAAATGACGTCTGTTAGGCACCTTCTGGGCGCTCACCGAGTCAGCCTCCGCGTGTGTGGGGCTGCAGACCCCAGCCAGGGGCCCTGTGAGCCTTGTGCTCTCCGTGCTGTGCTGAGTCTGGGCGGTCAAGCAACCGTAAGAATAGACTTTCAGTTGCCCTCACTTTGCCTCTACTAGAGCCCTCAAGCTGGAGCGCTTGGCAGTGTGCAACCCACCGGCAACTAAGCCCTCCACAAGAACGCCTGGGGACTAGGTGCAAAGGCAAGGCAGGAGTGGAGCTGAGGCCAGGAAGGCGCCAGTAGCATCTCCCAGTCTCGCGCAGCCCGCTCCTTTCTGGACTGGAAGCCTAGCCGCGAGGCAAGTCTGGGCAAGACTCGCCCAGGGCAGAGCAGCCTCTCGACAGCCCTCTGCCAGATCGGGCCTCTGAGCAGAGCTGGAGCTCTGCCGTACTGGAGGCGCACCCGGCTCCGCCCAAGCAGTGATTGCAGCCCCACGCATCTGGGCTGCCTCCTCTTCTCTCAAGGAGGCTCGCTTCCCTCATGCTGTGCACTAGGCTTCCAGGCGGGGGCGCCCCGCGCCTCCTACAGGTCTTGGCTGAGGAGCTGCTTCCCTGAGCTGGGGCTGTGGACGGGAGCCCAGACACGCAGGGGCAGGCCCCAACCACCTGCACACGTCTCTGCTGGGGAGGAGAGCACTAGGGAAATGACGTCTGTCAGGCACCTTCTGGGCGCTCAGCGAGTCAGCCTCAGCGTGTGTGGGGCTGCAGACCACAGCCAGAGGCCCTGTGAGCCTTGTGCTCTCCCTGCTGTGCTGAGTCTGGGCGGTCAAGCAACGGCTGGAGGAGCCCTGCAGTTGCCCTCCCATTGCCTCTACTAGAGCCCTCAAGCTGGAGCGCTTGGCAGTGTGCAACCCACCGGCAACTAAGCCCTCCACAAGAACGCCTGGGGACTAGGTGCAAAGGCAAGTCAGGAGTGGAGCTGAGGCCAGGAAGGCGCCAGTAGCATCTCCCAGTCTCGCGCAGCCCGCTCCTTTCTGGACTGGAAGCCTAGCCGCGAGGCAAGTCTGGGCAAGGCTCGCCCAGGGCAGAGCAGCCTCACGCCAGCAACTCTGCCAGATCGGGCCTCTGAGCAGAGCTGGTGCTCTGCCGTACTGGAGGCTCACTCTGCTCCGCCAAAGCAGTGAATGCAGCCGCACACAGCAGGGCTGCCTTCTCTTCTCCCGAGGAGGCTCGCTTCCCACATGCTGTAAACTAGGCTGCCAGGCGGGGCCCCCTGCGCCTCCCACAGGTCTTGGATGAGGTGCTGCTTCCCTGAGCTGGGGCTGTGGACGGGAGCCCAGACACGCAGAGGCAGGCCCCAACCACCTGCACACGTCTCTGCTGGGGAGGAGAGCACTAGGGAAATGACGTCTGTCAGGCACCTTCTGGGCGCTCACCGAGTCAGCCTCAGCGTGTGTGGGGTTGCAGACCACAGCCAGAGGCCCTGTGAGCCTTGTGCTCTCCGTGCTGTGCTGAGTCTGGGCGGTCAAGCAACCGTAAGAATAGAATTTCAGTTGCCCTCACTTTGCCTCTACTAGAGCCCTCAAGCTGGAGCGCTTGGCACTGTGCAACCCACCGGCAACTAAGTTCTCCACAAGAACGCCTGGGGACTAGGTGCAAAGGCAAGGCAGGAGTGGAGCTGAGGCCAGGAAGGCGCCAGTAGCATCTCCCAGTCTCGCGCAGCCCGCTCCTTTCTGGACTGGAAGCCTAGCCGCGAGGCAAGTCTGGGCAAGGCTCGCCCAGGGCAGAGCAGCCTCACGCCAGCACTCTGCCAAATCGGGTCTCTGAGCAGAGCTGGAGCTCTGCCGTACTGGAGGCGCACTCGGCTCCGCCCAAGCAGTGATTGCAGCCCCACGCATCTGGGCTGCCTCCTCTTCTCCCAAGGAGGCTCGCTTCTCTCATGCTGTGCACTAGGCTTCCAGGCGGGGGCGCCCCGCGCCTCCTACAGGTCTTGGCTGAGGAGCTGCTTCCCTGAGCTGGGGCTGTGGACGGGAGCCCAGACACGCAGTGGCAGGCACCAACCACCTGCACACGTCTCTGCTGGGGAGGAGAGCACTAGGGAAATGACGTCTGTCAGGCACCTTCTGGGCGCTCACCGAGTCAGCCTCAGCGTGTGTGGGGCTGCAGACCACAGCCAGAGGCCCTGTGAGCCTTGTGCTCTCCGTGCTGTGCTGAGTCTTGGCGGTCAAGCAATCGTAAGAATAGACTTTCAGTTGCCCTCACTTTGCCTCTACTAGAGCCCTCAAGCTGGAGCGCTTGGCAGTGTGCAACCCACCGGCAACTAAGCCCTCCACAAGAACGCCTGGGGACTAGGTGCAAAGGCAAGGCAGGAGTGGAGCTGAGGCCAGGAAGGCGCCAGTAGCATCTCCCAGTCTCGCGCAGCCCGCTCCCTTCTGGACTTTAAGCCTAGCCGCGAGGCAAGTTTGGGCAAGGCTCGCCCAGGGCAGAGCAGCCTCACGCCAGCAACTCTGCCAGATCGGGCCTCTGAGCAGAGCTGGAGCTCTGCCGTACTGGAGGCGCACTCGGCTCCGCCAAAGCAGTGAATGCAGCCGCACACAGCAGGGCTGCCTTCTCTTCTCCCTAGGAGGCTCGCTTCCCACATGCTGTAAACTAGGCTTCCAGGCAGGGCCCCCTGCGCCTCCCACAGGTCTTGGCTCAGGAGCTGCTTCCCTGAGCTGGGGCTGTGGACGGGAGCCCAGACACGCAGGGGCAGGCCCCAACCACCTGCACACGTCTCTGCTGGGGAGGAGAGCACTAGGGAAATGACGTCTGTCAGGCACCTTCTGGGCGCTCACCGAGTCAGCCTCAGCGTGTGTGGGGCTGCAGACCACAGCCAGAGGCCCTGTGAGCCTTGTGCTCTCCGTGCTGTGCTGAGTCTGGGCGGTCAAGCAACCGCTGGAGGAGCCCTGCAGTTGCCCTCCCATTGCCTCTAATAGAGCCCTCTCTGCTGGAGCGCTTGGCAGTGTGCAACCCACCGGCAACTAAGCCCTCCACAAGAACGCCTGAGGACTAGGTGCAAAGGTAAGGCAGGAGTGGTGCTGAGGCCAGGAAGGCGCCAGTAGCATCTCCCAGTCTCTCGCAGCCCGCTCCTTTCTGGACTGGAAGCCTAGCCGCGAGGCAAGTCTGGGCAAGGCTCGCCCAGGGCAGATCAGCCTCACGCCAGCAACTCTGCCAGATCGGGCCTCTGAGCAGAGCTGGAGCTCTGCCGTACTGGAGGCGCACTCGGCTCCGCCAAAGCAGTGAATGCAGCCGCACACAGCAGGGCTGCCTTCTCTTATCCCGAGGAGGCTCGCTTCCCGCATGCTGTAAACTAGGCTTCCAGGCGGGGCCCCCTGCGACCTCCACAGCTCTTGGCTCAGGAGCTGCTTCCCTAAGCTGGGGCTGTGGACGGGAGCCCAGACACGCAGGGGCAGGCCCCAACCACCTGCACACGTCTCTGCTGGGGAGGAGAGCACTAGGAAAATGACGTCTGTCAGGCACCTTCTGGGCACTCACCGAGTCAGCCTCCGCGTGTGTGGGGCTGCAGACCCCAGCCAGGGGCCCTGTGAGCCTTGTGCTCTCCGTGCTGTGCTGAGTCTGGGCGGTCAAGCAACCGTAAGAATAGACTTCCAGTTGCCCTCACTTTGCCTCTAATAGAGCCCTCAAGCTGGAGCGCTTGGCAGAGTGCAACCCACCGGCAACTAAGCCCTCCACAAGAACGCCTGGGGACTAGGTGCAAAGGCAAGGCAGGAGTGGAGCTGAGGCCAGGAAGGCGCCAGTAGCATCTCCCAGTCTCGCGCAGCCCGCTCCTTTCTGGACTGGAAGCCTAGCCGCGAGGCAAGTCTGGGCAAGACTCGCCCAGGGCAGAGCAGCCAAACGCCAGCCCTCTGCCAGATCGGGCCTCTGAGCAGAGCTGGAGCTCTGCCGTACTGGAGGCGCACTCGGCTCCCCCAAGCAGTAATTGCAGCCCCACGCATCTGGGCTGCCTCGTCTTCTCCCAAGGAGGCTCGCTTCCCTCATGCTGTGCACTAGGCTTCCAGGCGGGGGCGCCCCGCGCCTCCTACAGGACTTGACTGAGGAGCTGCTTCCCTGAGCTGGGGCTGTGGACGGGAGCCCAGACACGCAGGGGCAGGCCCCAACCACCTGCACACGTCTCTGCTGGTGAGGAGAGCACTAGGGAAATGACGTCTGTCAGGCACCTTCTGGGCGCTCACCGAGTCAGCCTCAGCGTGTGTGGGGCTGCAGACCACAGCCAGAGGCCCTGTGAGCCTTGTGCTCTCCGTGCTGTGCTGAGTCTGGGCGGTCAAGCAACCGTAAGAATAGACTTCCAGTTGCCCTCACTTTGCCTCTACTAGAGCCCTCAAGCTGGAGCGCTTGGCAGTGTGCAACCTACCGGCAACTAAGCCCTCCACAAGAACGCCTGGGGACTAGGTGCAAAGGCAAGGCAGGAGTGGAGCTGAGGCCAGGAAGGCGCCAGTAGCATCTCCCAGTCTCGCGCAGCCCGCTCCTTTCTGGACTGGAAGCCTAGCCGCGAGGCAAGTCTGGGCAAGGCCCGCCCAGGGCAGAGCAGCCTCACGCCAGCACTCTGCCAAATCGGGTCTCTGAGCAGAGCTGGAGCTCTGCCGTACTGTAGGCGCACTCGGCTCCGCCCAAGGAGTGATTGCAGCCCCACGCATCTGGGCTGCCTCCTCTTCTCCCAAGGAGGCTCGTTTCTCTCATGCTGTGCACTAGGCTTCCAGGCGGGGGCGCCCCGCGCCTCCTACAGGTCTTGGCTGAGGAGCTGCTTCCCTGAGCTGGGGCTGTGGACGGGAGCCCAGACACGCAGGGGCAGGCCCCAACCACCTGCACACGTCTCTGCTGGGGAGGAGAGCACTAGGGAAATGACGTCTGTCAGTCACCTTCTGGGCGCTCACCGAGTCAGCCTCAGCGTGTGTGGGGCTGCAGACCACAGCCAGAGGCCCTGTGAGCCTTGTGCTCTCCGTGCTGTGCTGAGTCTGGGCGGTCAAGCAATCGTAAGAATAGACTTTCAGTTGCCCTCACTTTGCCTCTACTAGAGCCCTCAAGCTGGAGCGCTTGGCAGTGTGCAACCCACCGGCAACTAAGCCCTCCACAAGAACGCCTGGGGACTAGGTGCAAAGGCAAGGCAGGAGTGGAGCTGAGGCCAGGAAGGCGCCAGTAGCATCTCCCAGTCTCGCGCAGCCCGCTCCCTTCTGGACTGGAATCCTAGCCGCGAGGCAAGTTTGGGCAAGGCTCGCCCAGGGCAGAGCAGCCTCACACCAGCAACTCTGCCAGATCGGGCCTCTGAGCAGAGCTGGAGCTCTGCCGTACTGGAGGCGCACTCGGCTCTGCCAAAGCAGTGAATGCAGCCGCACACAGCAGTGCTGCCTTCTCTTCTCCCGAGGACGCTCGCTTCCCGCATGCTGTAAACTCGGCTTCCAGGCAGGGCCCCCTGCGCCTCCCACAGGTCTTGGCTCAGGAGCTGCTTCCCTGAGCTGGGGCTGTGGACGGGAGCCCAGACACGCAGGGGCAGGCCCCAACCACCTGCACACGTCTCTGCTGGGGAGGAGAGCACTAGGGAAATGACGTCTGTCAGGCACCTTCTGGGCGCTCACCGAGTCAGCCTCAGCGTGTGTGGGGCTGCAGACCACAGCCAGAGGCCCTGTGAGCCTTGTGCTCTCCGTGCTGTGCTGAGTCTGGGCGGTCAAGCAACCGTAAGAATAGACTTCCAGTTGCCCTCACTTTGCCTCTACTAGAGCCCTCAAGCTGGAGCGCTTGGCAGTGTGCAACCCACCGGCAACTAAGCCCTCCACAAGAACGCCTGGGGACTAGGTGCAAAGGCAAGGCAGGAGTGGAGCTGAGGCCAGGAAGGCGCCAGTAGCATCTCCCAGTCTCGCGCAGCCCGCTCCTTTCTGGACTGGAAGCCTAGCCGCGAGGCAAGTCTGGGCAAGACTCGCCCAGGGCAGAGCAGCCAAACGCCAGCCCTCTGCCAGATCGGGCCTCTGAGCAGAGCTGGAGCTCTGCCGTACTGGAGGCGCACTCGGCTCCCCCAAGCAGTAATTGCAGCCCCACGCATCTGGGCTGCCTCCTCTTCTCCCAAGGAGGCTCGCTTCCCTCATGCTGTGCACTAGGCTTCCAGGCGGGGGCGCCCCGCGCCTCCTACAGGACTTGACTGAGGAGCTGCTTCCCTGAGCTGGGGCTGTGGACGGGAGCCCAGACACGCAGGGGCAGGCCCCAACCACCTGCACACGTCTCTGCTGGGGAGGAGAGCACTAGGGAAATGACGTCTGTCAGGCACCTTCTGGGCGCTCACCGAGTCAGCCTCAGCGTGTGTGGGGCTGCAGACCACAGCCAGAGGCCCTGTGAGCCTTGTGCTCTCCGTGCTGTGCTGAGTCTGGGCGGTCAAGCAACCGTAAGAATAGACTTCCAGTTGCCCTCACTTTGCCTCTACTAGAGCCCTCAAGCTGGAGCGCTTGGCAGTGTGCAACCTACCGGCAACTAAGCCCTCCACAAGAACGCCTGGGGACTAGGTGCAAAGGCAAGGCAGGAGTGGAGCTGAGGCCAGGAAGGCGCCAGTAGCTTCTCCCAGTCTCGCGCAGCCCGCTCCTTTCTGGACTGGAAGCCTAGCCGCGAGGCAAGTCTGGGCAAGGCCCGCCCAGGGCAGAGCAGCCTCACGCCAGCACTCTGCCAAATCGGGTCTCTGAGCAGAGCTGGAGCTCTGCCGTACTGTAGGCGCACTCGGCTCCGCCCAAGGAGTGATTGCAGCCCCACGCATCTGGGCTGCCTCCTCTTCTCCCAAGGAGGCTCGTTTCTCTCATGCTGTGCACTAGGCTTCCAGGCGGGGGCGCCCCGCGCCTCCTACAGGTCTTGGCTGAGGAGCTGCTTCCCTGAGCTGGGGCTGTGGACGGGAGCCCAGACACGCAGGGGCAGGCCCCAACCACCTGCACACGTCTCTGCTGGGGAGGAGAGCACTAGGGAAATGACGTCTGTCAGTCACCTTCTGGGCGCTCACCGAGTCAGCCTCAGCGTGTGTGGGGCTGCAGACCACAGCCAGAGGCCCTGTGAGCCTTGTGCTCTCCGTGCTGTGCTGAGTCTGGGCGGTCAAGCAATCGTAAGAATAGACTTTCAGTTGCCCTCACTTTGCCTCTACTAGAGCCCTCAAGCTGGAGCGCTTGGCAGTGTGCAACCCACCGGCAACTAAGCCCTCCACAAGAACGCCTGGGGACTAGGTGCAAAGGCAAGGCAGGAGTGGAGCTGAGGCCAGGAAGGCGCCAGTAGCATCTCCCAGTCTCGCGCAGCCCGCTCCCTTCTGGACTGGAATCCTAGCCGCGAGGCAAGTTTGGGCAAGGCTCGCCCAGGGCAGAGCAGCCTCACACCAGCAACTCTGCCAGATCGGGCCTCTGAGCAGAGCTGGAGCTCTGCCGTACTGGAGGCGCACTCGGCTCTGCCAAAGCAGTGAATGCAGCCGCACACAGCAGTGCTGCCTTCTCTTCTCCCGAGGAGGCTCGCTTCCCGCATGCTGTAAACTCGGCTTCCAGGCAGGGCCCCCTGCGCCTCCCACAGGTCTTGGCTCAGGAGCTGCTTCCCTGAGCTGGGGCTGTGGACGGGAGCCCAGACACGCAGGGGCAGGCCCCAACCACCTGCACACGTCTCTGCTGGGGAGGAGAGCACTAGGGAAATGACGTCTGTCAGGCACCTTCTGGGCGCTCACCGAGTCAGCCTCAGCGTGTGTGGGGCTGCAGACCACAGCCAGAGGCCCTGTGAGCCTTGTGCTCTCCGTGCTGTGCTGAGTCTGGGCGGTCAAGCAACCGTAAGAATAGACTTCCAGTTGCCCTCACTTTGCCTCTACTAGAGCCCTCAAGCTGGAGCGCTTGGCAGTGTGCAACCCACCGGCAACTAAGCCCTCCACAAGAACGCCTGGGGACTAGGTGCAAAGGCAAGGCAGGAGTGGAGCTGAGGCCAGGAAGGCGCCAGTAGCATCTCCCAGTCTCGCGCAGTCCGCTCCTTTCTGAACTGGAAGCCTAGCCGCGAGGCAAGTCTGGGCAAGGCTCGCCCAGGGTAGAGCAGCCTCACGCCAGCCCTCTGCCAGATCGGGCCTCTGAGCAGAGCTGGAGCTCTGCCGTACTGGAGGTGCACTCGGCTCCGCCCAAGGAGTGATTGCAGCCCCACGCATCTGGGCTGCCTCCTCTTCTCTCAAGGAGGCTCGCTTCCCTCATGCTGTGCACTAGGCTTCCAGGCGGGGGCGCCCCGCGCCTCCTGCAGGTCTTGGCTGAGGAGCTGCTTCCCTGAGCTGGGCCTGTGGACGGGAGCCCAGACACGCAGGGGCAGGCCCCAACCACCTGCACACGTCTCTGCTGGGGAGGAGAGCACTAGGGAAATGACGTCTGTCAGACACCTTCTGGGCGCTCACCGAGTCAGCCTCAGCGTGTGTGGGGCTGCAGACCACAGCCAGAGGCCCTGTGAGCCTTGTGCTCTCCGTGCTGTGCTGAGTCTGGGCGGTCAAGCAACCGCTGGAGGAGCCCTGCAGTTGCCCTCCCATTGCCTCTAATAGAGCCCTCTCTGCTGGAGCGCTTGGCAGTGTGCAACCCACCGGCTACTAAGCCCTCCACAAGAACGCCTGGGGACTAGGTGCAAAGGTAAGGCAGGAGTGGTGCTGAGGCCAGGAAGGCGCCAGTAGCATCTCCCAGTCTCGCGCAGCCCGCTCCTTTCTGGACTGGAAGCCTAGCCGCGAGGCAAGTCTGGGCAAGGCTCGCCCAGGGCAGATCAGCCTCACGCCAGCAACTCTGCCAGATCGGGCCTCTGAGCAGAGCTGGAGCTCTGCCGTACTGGAGGCGCACTCGGCTCCGCCAAAGCAGTGAATGCAGCCGCACACAGCAGGGCTGCCTTCTCTTATCCCGAGGAGGCTCGCTTCCCGCATGCTGAAAACTAGGCTTCCAGGCGGGGCCCCCTGCGACCTCCACAGCTCTTGGCTCAGGAGCTGCTTCCCTGAGCTGGGGCTGTGGACGGGAGCCCAGACACGCAGGGGCAGGCCCCAACCACCTGCACACGTCTCTGCTGGGGAGGAGAGCACTAGGGAAATGACGTCTGTCAGGCACCTTCTGGGCGCTCACCGAGTCAGCCTCCGCGTGTGTGGGGCTGCAGACCCCAGCCAGGGGCCCTGTGAGCCTTGTGCTCTCCGTGCTGTGCTGAGTCTGGGCGGTCAAGCAACCGTAAGAATAGACTTCCAGTTGCCCTCACTTTGCCTCTACTAGAGCCCTCAAGCTGGAGCGCTTGGCAGTGTGCAACCCACCGGCAACTAAGCCCTCCACAAGAACGCCTGGGGACTAGGTGCAAAGGCAAGGCAGGAGTGGAGCTGAGGCCAGGAAGGCGCCAGTAGCATCTCCCAGTCTCGCGCAGCCCGCTCCTTTCTGGACTGGAAGCCTAGCCGCGAGGCAAGTCTGGGCAAGACTCGCCCAGGGCAGAGCAGCCTCACGCCAGCCCTCTGCCAGATCGGGCCTCTGAGCAGAGCTGGAGCTCTGCCGTACTGGAGGCGCACCCGGCTCTGCCCAATCAGTGATTGCAGCCCCACGCATCTGGGCTGCCTCCTTTTCTCCCAAGGAGGCTCGCTTCCCTCATGCTGTGCCCTAGGCTTCCAGGCGGGGGCGCCACGCGCCTCCTACAGGTCTTGGCTGAGAAGCTGCTTCCCTGAGCTGGGGCTGTGGACGGGAGCCCAGACACGCAGGGGCAGGCCCCAACCACCTGCACACGTCTCTGCTGGGGAGGAGAGCACTAGGGAAATGACGTCTGTCAGGCACCTTCTGGGCGCTCACCGAGTCAGCCTCAGCGTGTGTGGGGCTGCAGACCACAGCCAGAGGCCCTGTGAGCCTTGTGCTCTCCGTGCTGTGCTGAGTCTGGGCGGTCAAGCAACCGTAAGAATAGACTTCCAGTTGCCCTCACTTTGCCTCTACTAGAGCCCTCAACCTGGAGCGCTTGGCAGTGTGCAACCCACCGGCAACTAAGCCCTCCACAAGAACGCCTGGGGACTAGGTGCAAAGGCAAGGCAGGAGTGGAGCTGAGGCCAGGAAGGCGCCAGTAGCATCTCCCAGTATCGCGCAGCCCGCTCCTTTCTGGATTGGAAGCCTAGCCGCGAGGCAAGTCTGGGCAAGGCTCGCCCAGGGCAGAGCAGCCTCACGCCAGCCCTCTGCCAGATCGGGCCTCTGAGCAGAGCTGGAGCTCTGCCGTACTGGAGGCGCACTCGGCTCCGCCCAAGGAGTGATTGCAGCCCCACGCATCTGGGCTGCCTCCTCTTCTCTCAAGGAGGCTCGCTTCCCTCATTCTGTGCACTAGGCTTCCAGGCGGGGGCGCCCCGCGCCTCCTACAGGTCTTGGCTGAGGAGCTGCTTCCCTGAGCTGGGGCTGTGGACGGGAGCCCAGACACGCAGGGGCAGGCCCCAACCACCTGCACACGTCTCTGCTGGGGAGGAGAGCACTAGGGAAATGACGTCTGTCAGGCACCTTCTGGGCGCTCACCGAGTCAGCCTCAGTGTGTGTGGGGCTGCAGACCACAGCCAGAGGCCCTGTGAGCCTTGTGCTCTCCGTGCTGTGCTGAGTCTGGGCGGTCAAGCAATCGTAAGAATAGACTTTCAGTTGCCCTCACTTTGCCTCTACTAGAGCCCTCAAGCTGGAGCGCTTGGCAGTGTGCAACCCACCGGCAACTAAGCCCTCCACAAGAACGCCTGGGCACTAGGTGCAAAGGCAAGGCAGGAGTGGAGCTGAGGCCAGGAAGGCGCCAGTAGCATCTCCCAGTCTCGCGCAGCCCGCTCCTTTCTGGACTGGAAGCCTAGCCGCGAGGCAAGTTTGGGCAAGGCTCGCCCAGGGCAGAGCAACTTCACGCCAGCAACTCTGCCAGATCGGGCCTCTGAGCAGAGCTGGAGCTCTGCCGTACTGGAGGCGCACTCGGCTCTGCCAAAGCAGTGAATGCAGCCGCAGACAGCAGGGCTGCCTTCTCTTCTCCCGAGGAGGCTCGCTTCCCACATGCTGTAAACTAGGCTGCCAGTCGGGGCCCCCTGCGCCTCCCACAGGTCTTGGATCAGGAGCTGCTTCCCTGAGCTGGGGCTGTGGACGGGAGCCCAGACACGCAGGGGCAGGCCCCAACCACCTGCACACGTCTCTGCTGGGGAGGAGAGCACTAGGGAAATGACGTCTGTCAGGCACCTTCTGGGCGCTCACTGAGTCCGCATCCGCGTGTGTGGGGTTGCAGACCACAGCCAGAGGCCCTGTGAGCCTTGTGCTCTCCGTGCTGTGCTGAGTCTGGGCGGTCAAGCAACCGTAAGAATAGACTTTCAGTTGCCCTCACTTTGCCTCTACTAGAGCCCTCAAGCTGGAGCGCTTGGCAGTGTGCAACCCACCGGCAACTAAGTTCTCCACAAGAACGCCTGGGGACTAGGTGCAAAGGCAAGGCAGGAGTGGAGCTGAGGCCAGGAAGGCGCCAGTAGCATCTCCCAGTCTCGCGCAGCCCGCTTCTTTCTGGACTGGAAGCCTAGCCGCGAGGCAAGTCTGGGCAAGGCTCCCCAGGGCAGAGCAGCCTCACGCCAGCACTCTGCCAGATCGGGCCTCTGAGCAGAGCTGGAGCTCTGCCGTACTGGAGGCGCACTCGGCTCCGCCCAAGCAGTGATTGCAGCCCCACGCATCTGGGCTGCCTCCTCTTCTCCCAAGGAGGCTCGCTTCCCTCATGCTGTGCACTAGGCTTCCAGGCGGGGGCGCCCCGCGCCTCCTACAGGTCTTGGCTGAGGAGCTGCTTCCCTAAGCTGGGGCTGTGGACGGGAGCCCAGACACGCAGGGGCAGGCCCCAACCACCTGCACACGTCTCTGCTGGGGAGGAGAGCACTCGGGAAATGACGTCTGTCAGGCACCTTCTGGGCGCTCACCGAGTCAGCCTCAGCGTGTGTGGGGCTGCAGACCACAGCCAGAGGCCCTGTGAGCCTTGTGCTCTCCGTGCTGTGCTGAGTCTGGGCGGTCAAGCAACCGTAAGAATAGACTTTCAGTTGCCCTCACTTTGCCTCTACTAGAGCCCTCAAGCTGGAGCGCTTGGCAGTGTGCAACCCACCGGCAACTAAGCCCTCCACAACAGCGCCTGGGGACTAGGTGCAAAGGCAAGGCAGGAGTGGAGCTGAGGCCAGGAAGGCGCCAGTAGCATCTCCCAGTCTCGCGCAGCCCGCTCCTTTCTGGACTGGAAGCCTAGCCGCGAGGCAAGTCTGGGCAAGACTCGCCCAGGGCAGAGCAGCCTCACGCAAGCCCTCTGCCAGATCGGGCCTCTGAGCAGAGCTGGAGCTCTGCCGTACTGGAGGCGCACTCGGCTCCGCCAAAGCAGTGAATGCAGCCGCACACAGCAGGGCTGCTTTCTCTTATCCCGAGGAGGCTCGCTTCCCGCATGCTGTAAACTAGGCTTCCAGGCGGGGCCCCCTGCGCCCTCCACAGCTCTTGGCTCAGGAGCTGCTTCCCTGAGCTGGGGCTGTGGACGGGAGCCCAGACACGCAGAGGCAGGCCCCAACCACCTGCACACGTCTCTGCTGGGGAGGAGAGCACTAGGGAAATGACGTCTGTCAGGCACCTTCTGGGTGCTCACCGAGTCAGCCTCCGCGTCTGTGGGGTTGCAGACCACAGCCAGAGGCCCTGTGAGCCTTGTGCTCTCCGTGCTGTGCTGAGTCTGGGCGGTCAAGCAACCGTAAGAATAGAATTTCAGTTGCCCTCACTTTGCCTCTATTAGAGCCCTCAAGCTGGAGCGCTTGGCAGTGTGCAACCCACCGGCAACTAAGTTCTCCACAAGAAGGCCTGGGGACTAGGTGCAAAGCAAGGCAGGAGTGGAGCTGAGGCCAGGAAGGCGCCAGTAGCATCTCCCAGTCTCGCGCAGCCCGCTCCTTTCTGGACTGGAAGCCTAGCCGCGAGGCAAGTCTGGGCAAGGCTCGCCCAGGGCAGAGCAGCCTCACGCAAGCACTCTGCCAGATTGGGCCTCTGAGCAGAGCTGGAGCTCTGCCGTACTGGAGGCGCACTCGCCTCCGCCCTAGCAGTGATTGCAGCCCCACGCATCTGGGCTGCCTCCACTTCTCCCAAGGAGGCTCGCTTCCCTCATGCTGTGCACTAGGCTTCCAGGCGGGGGCGCCCCGCGCCTCCTACAGGTCTTGGCTGAGGAGCTGCTTCCCTGAGCTGGGGCTGTGGACGGGAGCCCAGACACGCAGGGGCAGGCCCCAACCACCTGCACACGTCTCTGCTGGGGAGGAGAGCACTCGGGAAATGACGTCTGTCAGGCACCTTCTGGGCGCTCACCGAGTCAGCCTCAGCGTGTGTGGGGCTGCAGACCACAGCCAGAGGCCCTGTGAGCCTTGTGCTCTCCGTGCTGTGCTGAGTCTGGGCGGTCAAGCAATCGTAAGAATAGACTTTCAGTTGCCCTCACTTTGCGTCTACTAGAGCCCTCAAGCTGGAGCGCTTGGCAGTGTGCAACCCACCGGCAACTAAGCCCTCCACAAGAACGCCTGGGGACTAGGTGCAAAGGCAAGGTAGGAGTGGAGCTGAGGCCAGGAAGGCGCCAGTAGCATCTCCCAGTCTCGCGCAGCCCGCTCCTTTCTGGACTGGAAGCCTAGCCGCGAGGCAAGTTTGGGCAAGGCTCGCCCAGGGCAGAGCAGCCTCACGCCAGCAACTCTGCCAGATCGGGCCTCTGAGCAGAGCTGGAGCTCTGCCGTACTGGAGGCGCACTCGGCTCCGCCAAAGCAGTGAATGCAGCCGCACACAGCAGGGCTGCCTTCTCTTCTCCCGAGGAGGCTCGCTTCCCACATGCTGTAAACTAGGCTGCCAGGCGGGGCCCCCTGCGCCTCCCACAGGTCTTGGCTCAGGAGCTGCTTCCCTGAGCTGGGGCTGTGGACGGGAGCCCAGACACGCAGAGGCAGGCCCCAACCACCTGCACACGTCTCTGCTGGGGAGGAGAGCACTAGGGAAATGACGTCTGTCAGGCACCTTCTGGGCGCTCACCGAGTCAGCCTCCGCGTGTGTGGGGTTGCAGACCACAGCCAGAGGCCCTGTGAGCCTTGTGCTCTCCGTGCTGTGCTGAGTCTGGGCGGTCAAGCAACCGTAAGAATAGAATTTCAGTTGCCCTCACTTTGCCTCTACTAGAGCCCTCAAGCTGGAGCGCTTGGCAGTGTGCAACCCACCGGCAACTAAGTTCTCCACAAGAACGCCTGGGGACTAGGTGTAAAGCAAGGCAGGAGTGGAGCTGAGGCCAGGAAGGCGCCAGTAGCATCTCCCAGTCTCGCGCAGCCCGCTCCTTTCTGGACTGGAAGCCTAGCCGCGAGGCAAGTCTGGGCAAGGCTCGCCCAGGGCAGAGCAGCCTCACGCCAGCACTCTGCCAGATCGGGCCTCTGAGCAGAGCTGGAGCTCTGCCGTACTGGAGGCGCACTCGGCTCCGCCCAAGGAGTGATTGCAGCCCCACGCATCTGGGCTGCCTCCTCTTCTCTCAAGGAGGCTCGCTTCCCTCATGCTGTGCACTAGGCTTCCAGGCGGGGGCGCCCCGCGCCTCCTACAGGTCTTGGCTGAGGAGCTGCTTCCTGAGCTGCGGCTGTGGACGGGAGCCCAGACACGCAGGGGCAGGCCCCAACCACCTGCACACGTCTCTGCTGGGGAGGAGAGCACTAGGGAAATGACGTCTGTCAGGCACCTTCTGGGTGCTCACCGAGTCAGCCTCCGCGTGTGTGGGGCTGCAGACCCCAGCCAGGGGCCCTGTGAGCCTTGTGCTCTCCGTGCTGTGCTGAGTCTGGGCGGTCAAGCAACCGTAAGAATAGACTTTCAGTTGCCCTCACTTTGCCTCGACTAGAGCCCTCAAGCTGGATCGCTTGGCAGTGTGCAACCCACCGGCAACTAAGCCCTCCACAAGAACGCCTGGGGACTAGGTGCAAAGGCAAGTCAGGAGTGGTGCTGAGGCCAGGAAGGCGCCAGTAGCATCTCCCAGTCTCGCGCAGCCCGCTCCTTTCTGGACTGGAAGCCTAGCCGCGAGGCAAGTCTGGGCAAGGCTCGCCCAGGGTAGAGCAGCCTCACGCCAGCAACTCTGCCAGATCGGGCCTCTGAGCAGAGCTGGAGCTCTAGCGTACTGGAGGCGCACTCGGCTCCGCCAAAGCAGTGAATGCAGCCGCACAGAGCAGGGCTGCCTTCTCTTATCCCGAGGAGGCTCGCTTCCCGCATGCTGGAAACTAGGCTTCCAGGCGGGGCCCCCTGCGCCCTCCACAGGTCTTGGCTCAGGAGCTGCTTCCCTGAGCTGGGGCTGTGGACGGGAGCCCAGACACGCAGGGGCAGGCCCCAACCAACCGCACACGTCTCTGCTGGGGAGGAGAGCACTAGGGAAATGACGTCTGTCAGGCACCTTCTGGGCGCTCACCGAGTCAGACTCAGCGTGTGTGGGGCTGCAGACCCCAGCCAGGGGCCCTGTGAGCCTTGTGCTCTCCGTGCTGTGCTGAGTCTGGGCGGTCAAGCAACCGTAAGAATAGACTTCCAGTTGCCCTCCCATTGCCTCTAATACAGCCCTCAAGCTGGAGCGCTTGGCAGTGTGCAACCCACCGGCAACTAAGCCCTCCACAAGAACGCCTGAGGACTAGGTGCAAAGGCAAGGCAAGAGTGGAGCTGAGGCCAGGAAGGCGCCAGTAGCATCTCCCAGTCTCGCGCAGCCCGCTCCTTTCTGGACTGGAAGCCTAGCCGCGAGGCAAGTCTGGGCAAGGCTCGCCCAGGGCAGAACAGCCTCACGCCAGCACTCTGCCAAATCGGGTCTCTGAGCAGAGCTGGAGCTCTGCCGTACTGGAGGCGCACTCGGCTCCGCCCAAGCAGTGATTGCAGCCCCACGCATCTGGGCTGCCTCCTCTTCTCCCAAGGAGGCTCACTTCCCTCATGCTGTGCACTAGGCTTCCAGGCGGGGGCGCCCCGCGCCTCCTACAGGTCTTTGCTGAGGAGCTGCTTACCTGAGCTGGGGCTGTGGACGGGAGCCCAGACACGCAGGGGCAGGCCCCAACCACCTGCACACGTCTCTGCTGGGGAGGAGAGCACTAGGGAAATGACGTCTGTCAGGCACCTTCTGGGCGCTCACCGAGTCAGCCTCCGCGTGTGTAGGGCTGCAGACCACAGCCAGAGGCCCTGTGAGCCTTGTGCTCTCCGTGCTGTGCTGAGTCTTGGCGGTCAAGCAATCGTAAGAATAGACTTTCAGTTGCCCTCACTTTGCCTCTACTAGAGCCCTCAAGCTGGAGCGCTTGGCAGTGTGCAACCCACCAGCAACTAAGCCCTCCACAAGAACGCCTGGGGACTAGGTGCAAAGGCAAGGCAGGAGTGGAGCTGAGGCCAGGAAGGCGCCAGTAGCATCTCCCAGTCTCGCGCAGCCCGCTCCTTTCTGGACTGGAAGCCTAGCCGCGAGGCAAGTTTGGGCAAGGCTCGCCCAGGGCAGAGCAACTTCACGCCAGCAACTCTGCCAGATCGGGCCTCTGAGCAGAGCTGGAGCTCTGCCGTACTGGAGGCGCACTCGGCTCTGCCAAAGCAGTGAATGCAGCCGCACACAGCAGGGCTGCCTTCTCTTCTCCCGAGGAGGCTCGCTTCCCACATGCTGTAAACTAGGCTGCCAGGCGGGGCCCCCTGCGCCTCCCACAGGTCTTGGCTGAGGAGCTGCTTCCCTGAGCTGGGGCTGTGGACGGGAGCCCAGACACGCAGGGGCAGGCCCCAACCACCTGCACACGTCTCTGCTGGGGAGGAGAGCACTAGGGAAATGACGTCTGTCAGGCACCTTCTGGGCGCTTACCGAGTCAGCCTCCGCGTGTGTGGGCTTGCAGACCACAGCCAGAGGCCCTGTGAGCCTTGTGCTCTCCGTGCTGTGCTGAGTCTGGGTGGTCAAGCAACCGTAAGAATAGAATTTCAGTTGCCCTCACTTTGCCTCTACTAGAGCCCTCAAGCTGGAGCGCTTGGCAGTGTGCAACCCACCGGCAACTAAGTTCTCCACAAGAACGCCTGGGGACTAGGTGCAAAGCAAGGCAGGAGTGGAGCTGAGGCCAGGAAGGCGCCAGTAGCATCTCCCAGTCTCGCGCAGCCCGCTCCTTTCTGGACTGGAAGCCTAGCCGCGAGGCAAGTCTGGGCAAGGCTCGCCCAGGGCAGAGCAGCCTCACGCCAGCACTCTGCCAGATCGGGCCTCTGAGCAGAGCTGGAGCTCTGCCGTACTGGAGGCGCACTCGGCTCCGCCCAAGCAGTGATTGCAGCCCCACGCATCTGGGCTGCCTCCTCTTCTCCCAAGGAGGCTCGCTTCCCTCATGCTGTGCACTAGGCTTCCAGGCGGGGGCGCCCCGCGCCTCCTACAGGTCTTGGCTGAGGAGCTGCTTCCCTGAGCTGGGGCTGTGGACGGGAGCCCAGACACGCAGGGGCAGGCCCCAACCACCTGCACACGTCTCTGCTGGGGAGGAGAGCACTCGGGAAATGACGTCTGTCAGGCACCTTCTGGGCGCTCACCGAGTCAGCCTCAGCGTGTGTGGGGCTGCAGACCACAGCCAGAGGCCCTGTGAGCCTTGTGCTCTCCGTGCTGTGCTGAGTCTGGGCGGTCAAGCAACCGTAAGAATAGACTTTCAGTTGCCATCACTTTGCCTCTACTAGAGCCCTCAAGCTGGAGCGCTTGGCAGTGTGCAACCCACCGGCAACTAAGCCCTCCAAAAGAACGCCTGGGGACTAGGTGCAAAGGCAAGTCAGGAGTGGAGCTGAGGCCAGGAAGGCGCCAGTAGCATCTCCCAGTCTCGCGCAGCCCCCTCCTTTCTGCACTGGAAGCCTAGCCGCGAGGCAAGTCTAGGCAAGCCTCGCCCATGGCAGAGCAGCCTCACGCCAGCAACTCTGCCAGATCGGGCCTCTGAGCAGAGCTGGAGCTCTGCCGTACTGGAGGCGCACTCGGCTCCGCCCAAGCAGTGATTGCAGCCCCACGCATCTGGGCTGCCTCCTCTTCTCCCAAGGAGGCTCGCTTCCCTCATGCTGTGCACTAGGCTTCCAGGCGGGAGCGCCCCGCTCCTCCTACAGGTCTTCGCTGAGGAGCTGCTTCCCTGAGCTGGGGCTGTGGACGGGAGCCCAGACACGCAGGGGCAGGCCCCAACCACCTGCACACGTCTCTGCTGGGGAGGAGAGCACTAGGGAAATGACGTCTGTCAGGCACCTTCTGGGCGCTCACCGAGTCAGCCTCAGCGTGTGTGGGGCTGCAGACCCCAGCCAGAGGCCCTGTGAGCCTTGTGCTCTCCGTGCTGTGCTGAGTCTGGGCGGTCAAGCAACCGCTGGAGGAGCCCTGCAGTTGCCCTCCCATTGCCTCTAATAGAGCCCTCTCTGCTGGAGCGCTTGGCAGTGTGCAACCCACCGGCAACTCAGCCCTCCACAAGAACGCCTGAGGACTAGGTGCAAAGGTAAGGCAGGAGTGGTGCTGAGGCCAGGAAGGCGCCAGTAGCATCTCCCAGTCTCGCGCAGCCCGCTCCTTTCTGGACTGGAAGCCTAGCCGCGAGGCAAGTCTGGGCAAGGCTCGCCCAGGGTAGAGCATCCTCACGCCAGCAACTCTGCCAGATCGGGCCTCTGAGGAGAGCTGGAGCTCTAGCGTACTGGAGGCGCACTCGGCTCCGCCAAAGCAGTGAATGCAGCCGCACACAGCAGGGCTGCCTTCTCTTATCCCGAGGAGGCTCGCTTCCCGCATGCTGGAAACTAGGCTTCCAGGCGGGGCCCCCTGCGCCCTCCACAGGTCTTGGCTCAGGAGCTGCTTCCCTGAGCTGGGGCTGTGGACGGGAGCCCAGACACGCAGGGGCAGGCCCCAACCACCTGCACACGTCTCTGCTGGGGAGGAGAGCACTAGGGAAATGACGTCTGTCAGGCACCTTCTGGGCGCTCACCGAGTCAGCCTCAGCGTGTGTGGGTCTGCTGACCCAGCCAGGGGCCCTGTGAGCCTTGTGCTATCCGTGCTGTGCTGAGTCTGGGCGGTCAAGCAACCGTAAGAATAGACTTCCAGTTGCCCTCACTTTGCCTCTACTAGAGCCCTCAAGCTGGAGCGCTTGGCAGTGTGCAACCCACCGGCAACTAAGCCCTCCACAAGAACGCCTGGGGACTAGGTGCAAAGGCAAGGCAGGAGTGGAGCTGAGGCCAGGAAGGCGCCAGTAGCATCTCCCAGTCTCGCGCAGCCCGCTCCTTTCTGGACTGGAAGCCTAGCCGCGAGGCAAGTCTGGGCAAGACTCGCCGAGGGCAGAGCAGCCTCACGCCAGCCCTCTGCCAGATCGGGCCTCTGAGCAGAGCTGGAGCTCTGCCGTACTGGAGGCGCACCCGGCTCCGCCCAAGCAGTGATTGCAGCCCCACGCATCTGGGCTGCCTCCTCTTCTCCCAAGGAGGCTCGCTTCCCTCATGCTGTGCACTAGGCTTCCAGGCGGGGTCGCCCCGCGCCTCCTACAGGTCTTGGCTGAGGAGCTGCTTCCCTGAGCTGGGGCTGTGGACGGGAGCCCAGACACGCAGGGGCAGGCCCCAACCACCTGCACACGTCTCTGCTGGGGAGGAGAGCACTAGGGAAATGACGTCTGTCAGGCACCTTCTGGGCGCTCACCGAGTCAGCCTCAGCGTGTGTGGGGCTGCAGACCACAGCCAGAGGCCCTGTGAGCCTTGTGCTCTCCGTGCTGTGCTGAGTCTGGGCGGTCAAGCAACCGTAAGAATAGACTTTCAGTTGCCCTCACTTTGCCTCTACTAGAGCTCTCAAGCTGGAGCGCTTGGCAGTGTGCAACCCACCGGCAACTCAGCCCTCCACAAGAACGCCTGAGGACTAGGTGCAAAGGTAAGGCAGGAGTGGTGCTGAGGCCAGGAAGGCGCCAGTAGCATCTCCCAGTCTCGCGCAGCCCGCTCCTTTCTGGACTGGAAGCCTAGCCGCGAGGCAAGTCTGGGCAAGGCTCGCCCAGGGTAGAGCAGCCTCTCGCCAGCAACTCTGCCAGATCGGGCCTCTGAGCAGAGCTGGAGCTCTAGCGTACTGGAGGCGCACTCGGCTCCGCCAAAGCAGTGAATGCAGCCGCACACAGCAGGGCTGCCTTCTCTTATCCCGAGGAGGCTCGCTTCCCGCATGCTGGAAACTAGGCTTCCAGGCGGGGCCCCCTGCGCCCTCCACAGGTCTTGGCTCAGGAGCTGCTTCCCTGAGCTGGGGCTGTGGACGGGAGCCCAGACACGCAGGGGCAGGCCCCAACCACCTGCACACGTCTCTGCTGGGGAGGAGAGCACTAGGGAAATGACGTCTGTCAGGCACCTTCTGGGCGCTCACCGAGTCAGTCTCAGCGTGTGTGGGGCTGCAGACCACAGCCAGAGGCCCTGTGAGCCTTGTGCTCTCCGTGCTGTGCTGAGTCTGGGCGGTCAAGCAACCGCTGGAGGAGCCCTGCAGTTGCCCTCCCATTGCCTCTAATAGAGCCCTCTCTGCTGGAGCGCTTGGCAGTGTGCAACCCACCGGCAACTCAGCCCTCCACAAGAACGCCTGAGGACTAGGTGCAAAGGTAAGGCAGGAGTGGTGCTGAGGCCAGGAAGGCGCCAGTAGCATCTCCCAGTCTCGCGCAGCCCGCTCCTTTCTGGACTGGAAGCCTAACCGCGAGGCAAGTCTGGGCAAGGCTCGCCCAGGGTAGAGCAGCCTCACGCCAGCAACTCTGCCAGATCGGGCCTCTGAGCAGAGCTGGAGCTCTAGCGTACTGGAGGCGCACTCGGCTCCGCCAAAGCAGTGAATGCAGCCGCACAGAGCAGGGCTGCCTTCTCTTATCCCGAGGAGGCTCGCTTCCCGCATGCTGGAAACTAGGCTTCCAGGCGGGGCCCCCTGCGCCCTCCACAGGTCTTGGCTCAGGAGCTGCTTCCCTGAGCTGGGGCTGTGGACGGGAGCCCAGACACGCAGGGGCAGGCCCCAACCACCTGCACACGTCTCTGCTGGGGAGGAGAGCACTAGGGAAATGACGTCTGTCAGGCACCTTCTGGGCGCTCACCGAGTCAGCCTCAGCGTGTGTGGGGCTGCAGACCACAGCCAGAGGCCCTGTGAGCCTTGTGCTCTCCGTGCTGTGCTGAGTCTGGGCGGTCAAGCAACCGCTGGAGGAGCCCTGCAGTTGCCCTCCCATTGCCTCTAATAGAGCCCTCTCTGCTGGAGCGCTTGGCAGTGTGCAACCCACCGGCAACTCAGCCCTCCACAAGAACGCCTGAGGACTAGGTGCAAAGGTAAGGCAGGAGTGGTGCTGAGGCCAGGAAGGCGCCAGTAGCATCTCCCAGTCTCGCGCAGCCCGCTCCTTTCTGGACTGGAAGCCTAGCCGCGAGGCAAGTCTGGGCAAGGCTCGCCCAGGGTAGAGCATCCTCACGCCAGCAACTCTGCCAGATCGGGCCTCTGAGCAGAGCTGGAGCTCTAGCGTACTGGAGGCGCACTCGGCTCCGCCAAAGCAGTGAATGCAGCCGCACACAGCAGGGCTGCCTTCTCTTATCCCGAGGAGGCTCGCTTCCCGCATGCTGGAAACTAGGCTTCCAGGCGGGGCCCCCTGCGCCCTCCACAGGTCTTGGCTCAGGAGCTGCTTCCCTGAGCTGGGGCTGTGGACGGGAGCCCAGACACGCAGGGGCAGGCCCCAACCACCTGCACACGTCTCTGCTGGGGAGGAGAGCACTAGGGAAATGACGTCTGTCAGGCACCTTCTGGGCGCTCACCGAGTCAGCCTCCGTGTGTGTGGGTCTGCTGACCCAGCCAGGGGCCCTGTGAGCCTTGTGCTATCCGTGCTGTGCTGAGTCTGGGCGGTCAAGCAACCGTAAGAATAGACTTCCAGTTGCCCTCACTTTGCCTCTACTAGAGCCCTCAAGCTGGAGCGCTTGGCAGTGTGCAACCCACCGGCAACTAAGCCCTCCACAAGAACGCCTGGGGACTAGGTGCAAAGGCAAGGCAGGAGTGGAGCTGAGGCCAGGAAGGCGCCAGTAGCATCTCCCAGTCTCGCGCAGCCCGCTCCTTTCTGGACTGGAAGCCTAGCCGCGAGGCAAGTCTGGGCAAGACTCGCCCAGGGCAGAGCAGCCTCACGCCAGCCCTCTGCCAGATCGGGCCTCTGAGCAGAGCTGGAGCTCTGCCGTACTGGAGGCGCACCCGGCTCCGCCCAAGCAGTGATTGCAGCCCCACGCATCTGGGCTGCCTCCTCTTCTCCCAAGGAGGCTCGCTTCCCTCATGCTGTGCACTAGGCTTCCAGGCGGGGGCGCCCCGCGCCTCCTACAGGTCTTGGCTGAGGAGCTGCTTCCCTGAGCTGGGGCTGTGGACGGGAGCCCAGACACGCAGGGGCAGGCCCCAACCACCTGCACACGTCTCTGCTGGGGAGGAGAGCACTAGGGAAATGACGTCTGTCAGGCACCTTCTGGGCGCTCACCGAGCCAGCCTCAGCGTGTGTGGGGCTGCAGACCACAGCCAGAGGCCCTGTGAGCCTTGTGCTCTCCGTGCTGTGCTGAGTCTGGGCGGTCAAGCAACCGTAAGAATAGACTTTCAGTTGCCCTCACTTTGCCTCTACTAGAGCCCTCAAGCTGGAGCGCTTGGCAGTGTGCAACCCACCGGAAACTAAGCCCTCCACAAGAACGCCTGGGGACTAGGTGCAAAGGCAAGGCAGGAGTGGAGCTGAGGCCAGGAAGGCGCCAGTAGCATCTCCCAGTATCGCGCAGCCCGCTCCTTTCTGGAGTGGAAGCCTAGCCGCGAGGCAAGTCTGGGCAAGACTCGCCCAGGGCAGAGCAGCCTCACGCCAGCCCTCTGCCAGATCGGGCCTCTGAGCAGAGCTGGAGCTCTGCCGTACTGGAGGCGCACTCGGCTCCGCCCAAGCAGTGATTGCAGCCCCACGCATCTGGGCTGCCTCCTCTTCTCCCAAGGAGGCTCGCTTCCCTCATGCTGTGCACTAGGCTTCCAGGCGGGGGCGCCCCGCGCCTCCTACAGGTCTTGGCTGAGGAGCTGCTTCCCTGAGCTGGGGCTGTGGACGGGAGCCCAGACACGCAGGGGCAGGCCCCAACCACCTGCACACGTCTCTGCTGGGGAGGAGAGCACTCGGGAAATGACGTCTGTCAGGCACCTTCTGGGCGCTCACCGAGTCAGCCTCAGCGTGTGTGGGGCTGCAGACCACAGCCAGAGGCCCTGTGAGCCTTGTGCTCTCCGTGCTGTGCTGAGTCTGGGCGGTCAAGCAACCGTAAGAATAGACTTTCAGTTGCCCTCACTTTGCCTCGACTAGAGCCCTCAAGCTGGAGCGCTTGGCAGTGTGCAACCCACCGGCAACTAAGCCCTCCACAAGAACGCCTGGGGACTAGGTGCAAAGGCAAGTCAGGAGTGGTGCTGAGGCCAGGAAGGCGCCAGTAGCATCTCCCAGTCTCGCGCAGCCCGCTCCTTTCTGGACTGGAAGCCTAGCCGCGAGGCAAGTCTGGGCAAGGCTCGCCCAGGGTAGAGCAGCCTCACGCCAGCAACTCTGCCAGATCGGGCCTCTGAGCAGAGCTGGAGCTCTAGCGTACTGGAGGCGCACTCGGCTCCGCCAAAGCAGTGAATGCAGCCGCACAGAGCAGGGCTGCCTTCTCTTATCCCGAGGAGGCTCGCTTCCCGCATGCTGGAAACTAGGCTTCCAGGCGGGGCCCCCTGCGCCCTCCACAGGTCTTGGCTCAGGAGCTGCTTCCCTGAGCTGGGGCTGTGGACGGGAGCCCAGACACGCAGGGGCAGGCCCCAACCAACCGCACACGTCTCTGCTGGGGAGGAGAGCACTAGGGAAATGACGTCTGTCAGGCACCTTCTGGGCGCTCACCGAGTCAGACTCAGCGTGTGTGGGGCTGCAGACCCCAGCCAGGGGCCCTGTGAGCCTTGTGCTCTCCGTGCTGTGCTGAGTCTGGGCGGTCAAGCAACCGTAAGAATAGACTTCCAGTTGCCCTCCCATTGCCTCTAATACAGCCCTCAAGCTGGAGCGCTTGGCAGTGTGCAACCCACCGGCAACTAAGCCCTCCACAAGAACGCCTGAGGACTAGGTGCAAAGGCAAGGCAAGAGTGGAGCTGAGGCCAGGAAGGCGCCAGTAGCATCTCCCAGTCTCGCGCAGCCCGCTCCTTTCTGGACTGGAAGCCTAGCCGCGAGGCAAGTCTGGGCAAGGCTCGCCCAGGGCAGAACAGCCTCACGCCAGCACTCTGCCAAATCGGGTCTCTGAGCAGAGCTGGAGCTCTGCCGTACTGGAGGCGCACTCGGCTCCGCCCAAGCAGTGATTGCAGCCCCACGCATCTGGGCTGCCTCCTCTTCTCCCAAGGAGGCTCACTTCCCTCATGCTGTGCACTAGGCTTCCAGGCGGGGGCGCCCCGCGCCTCCTACAGGTCTTTGCTGAGGAGCTGCTTACCTGAGCTGGGGCTGTGGACGGGAGCCCAGACACGCAGGGGCAGGCCCCAACCACCTGCACACGTCTCTGCTGGGGAGGAGAGCACTAGGGAAATGACGTCTGTCAGGCACCTTCTGGGCGCTCACCCAGTCAGCCTCCGCGTGTGTAGGGCTGCAGACCACAGCCAGAGGCCCTGTGAGCCTTGTGCTCTCCGTGCTGTGCTGAGTCTTGGCGGTCAAGCAATCGTAAGAATAGACTTTCAGTTGCCCTCACTTTGCCTCTACTAGAGCCCTCAAGCTGGAGCGCTTGGCAGTGTGCAACCCACCAGCAACTAAGCCCTCCACCAGAACGCCTGGGGACTAGGTGCAAAGGCAAGGCAGGAGTGGAGCTGAGGCCAGGAAGGCGCCAGTAGCATCTCCCAGTCTCGCGCAGCCCGCTCCTTTCTGGACTGGAAGCCTAGCCGCGAGGCAAGTTTGGGCAAGGCTCGCCCAGGGCAGAGCAGCTTCACGCCAGCAACTCTGCCAGATCGGGCCTCTGAGCAGAGCTGGAGCTCTGCCGTACTGGAGGCGCACTCGGCTCTGCCAAAGCAGTGAATGCAGCCGCACACAGCAGGGCTGCCTTCTCTTCTCCCGAGGAGGCTCGCTTCCCACATGCTGTAAACTAGGCTGCCAGGCGGGGCCCCCTGCGCCTCCCACAGGTCTTGGCTGAGGAGCTGCTTCCCTGAGCTGGGGCTGTGGACGGGAGCCCAGACACGCAGGGGCAGGCCCCAACCACCTGCACACGTCTCTGCTGGGGAGGAGAGCACTAGGGAAATGACGTCTGTCAGGCACCTTCTGGGCGCTTACCGAGTCAGCCTCCGCGTGTGTGGGCTTGCAGACCACAGCCAGAGGCCCTGTGAGCCTTGTGCTCTCCGTGCTGTGCTGAGTCTGGGCGGTCAAGCAACCGTAAGAATAGAATTTCAGTTGCCCTCACTTTGCCTCTACTAGAGCCCTCAAGCTGGAGCGCTTGGCAGTGTGCAACCCACCGGCAACTAAGTTCTCCACAAGAACGCCTGGGGACTAGGTGCAAAGCAAGGCAGGAGTGGAGCTGAGGCCAGGAAGGCGCCAGTAGCATCTCCCAGTCTCGCGCAGCCCGCTCCTTTCTGGACTGGAAGCCTAGCCGCGAGGCAAGTCTGGGCAAGGCTCGCCCAGGGCAGAGCAGCCTCACGCCAGCACTCTGCCAGATCGGGCCTCTGAGCAGAGCTGGAGCTCTGCCGTACTGGAGGCGCACTCGGCTCCGCCGAAGCAGTGATTTCAGCCCCACGCATCTGGGCTGCCTCCTCTTCTCCCAAGGAGGCTCGCTTCCCTCATGCTGTGCACTAGGCTTCCAGGCGGGGGCGCCCCGCGCCTCCTACAGGTCTTGGCTGAGGAGCTGCTTCCCTGAGCTGGGGCTGTGGACGGGAGCCCAGACACGCAGGGGCAGGCCCCAACCACCTGCACACGTCTCTGCTGGGGAGGAGAGCACTCGGGAAATGACATTGTCAGGCACCTTCTGGGCGCTCACTGAGTCAGCCTCAGCGTGTGTGGGCCTGCAGACCACAGCCAGAGGCCCTGTGAGCCTTGTGCTCTCCGTGCTGTGCTGAGTCTGGGCGGTCAAGCAACCATAAGAATAGACTTTCAGTTGCCCTCACTTTGCCTCTACTAGAGCCCTCAAGCTGGAGCGCTTGGCAGTGTGCAACCCACCGGCAACTAAGCCCTCCACAAGAACGCCTGGGGACTAGGTGCAAAGGCAAGGCAGGAGTGGAGCTGAGGCCAGGAAGGTGCCAGTAGCATCTCCCAGTCTCGCGCAGCCCGCTCCTTTCTGGACTGGAAGCCTAGCCGCGAGGCAAGTCTGGGCAAGGCTCGCCCAGGGCAGAGCAGCCTCACGCCAGCCCTCTGCCAGATCGGGCCTCTGAGCAGAGCTGGAGCTCTGCCGTACTGGAGGCGCACTCGGCTCCGCCCAAGCAGTGATTGCAGCCCCACGCATCTGGGCTGCCTCCTCTTCTCTCAAGGAGGCTCGCTTCCCTCATGCTGTGCACTAGGCTTCCAGGCGGGGGCGCCCCGCGCCTCCTACAGGTCTTGGCTGAGGAGCTGCTTCCTGAGCTGCGGCTGTGGACGGGAGCCCAGACACGCAGGGGCAGGCCCCAACCACCTGCACACGTCTCTGCTGGGGAGGAGAGCACTAGGGAAATGACGTCTGTCAGGCACCTTCTGGGTGCTCACCGAGTCAGCCTCCGCGTGTGTTGGGCTGCAGACCCCAGCCAGGGGCCCTGTGAGCCTTGTGCTCTCCGTGTTGTGCTGAGTCTGGGCGGTCAAGCAACCGTAAGAATAGACTTCCAGTTGCCCTCACTTTGCCTCTAATAGAGCCCTCAAGCTGGAGCGCTTGGCAGTGTGCAACCCACCGGCAACTAAGCCCTCCACAAGAACGCCTGGGGACTAGGTGCAAAGGCAAGGCAGGAGTGGAGCTGAGGCCAGGAAGGCGCCAGTAGCATCTCCCAGTCTCGCGCAGCCCGCTCCTTTCTGGACTGGAAGCCTAGCCGCGAGGCAAGTCTGGGAAAAACTCGCCCAGGGCAGAGCAGCCTCACGTCAGCCCTCTGCCAGATCGGGCCTCTGAGCAGAGCTGGAGCTCTGCCGTACTGGAGGCGCACTCGGCTCCGCCCAAGCAGTGATTGCAGCCCCACGCATCTGGGCTGCCTCCTCTTCTCCCAAGGAGGCTCGCTTCCCTCATGCTGTGCACTAGGCTTCCAGGCGGGGGCGCCCCGCGCCTCCTACAGGTCTTGGCTGAGGAGCTGCTTCCCTGAGCTGGGGCTGTGGACGGGAGCCCAGACACGCAGGGGCAGGCCCCAACCACCTGCACACGTCTCTGCTGGGGAGGAGAGCACTCGGGAAATGACGTCTGTCAGGCACCTGCTGGGCGCTCACCGAGTCAGCCTCAGCGTGTGTGCGGCTGCAGACCACAGCCAGAGGCCCTGTGAGCCTTGTGCTCTCCGTGCTGTGCTGAGTCTGGGCGGTGAAGCAACCATAAGAATAGACTTTCAGTTGCCCTCACTTTGCCTCTACTAGAGCCCTCAAGCTGGAGCGCTTGGCAGTGTGCAACCCACCGGCAACTAAGCCCTCCAAAAGAACGCCTGGGGACTAGGTGCAAAAGCAAGGCAGGAGTGGAGCTGAGGCCAGGAAGGCGCCAGTAGCATCTCCCAGTCTCGCGCAGCCCCCTCCTTTCTGCACTGGAAGCCTAGCCGCGAGGCAAGTCTGGGCAAGACTCGCCCAGGGCAGAGCAGCCTCACGTCAGCCCTCTGCCAGATCGGGCCTCTGAGCAGAGCTGGAGCTCTGCCGTACTGGAGGCGCACTCGGCTCCGCCCAAGCAGTGATTGCAGCCCCACGCATCTGGGCTGCCTCCTCTTCTCCCAAGGAGGCTCGCTTCCCTCATGCTGTGCACTAGGCTTCCAGGCGGGGGCGCCCCGCGCCTCCTACAGGTCTTGGCTGAGGAGCTGCTTCCCTGAGCTGGGGCTGTGGACGGGAGCCCAGACACGCAGGGGCAGGCCCCAACCACCTGCACACGTCTCTGCTGGGGAGGAGAGCACTCGGGAAATGACGTCTGTCAGGCACCTGCTGGGCGCTCACCGAGTCAGCCTCAGCGTGTGTGCGGCTGCAGACCACAGCCAGAGGCCCTGTGAGCCTTGTGCTCTCCGTGCTGTGCTGAGTCTGGGCGGTGAAGCAACCATAAGAATAGACTTTCAGTTGCCCTCACTTTGCCTCTACTAGAGCCCTCAAGCTGGAGCGCTTGGCAGTGTGCAACCCACCGGCAACTAAGCCCTCCAAAAGAACGCCTGGGGACTAGGTGCAAAAGCAAGGCAGGAGTGGAGCTGAGGCCAGGAAGGCGCCAGTAGCATCTCCCAGTCTCGCGCAGCCCCCTCCTTTCTGCACTGGAAGCCTAGCCGCGAGGCAAGTCTGGGCAAGCCTCGCCCATGGCAGAGCAGCCTCACGCCAGCAACTCTGCCAGATCGGACCTCTGAGCAGAGCTGGAGTTCTGCCGTACTGGAGGCGCACTCGGCTCCGCCCAAGCAGTGATTGCAGCCCCACGCATCTGGGCTGCCTCCTCTTCTCCCAAGGAGGCTCGCTTCCCTCATGCTGTGCACTAGGCTTCCAGGCGGGGGCGCCCCGCGCCTCCTACAGGTCTTGGCTGAGGAGCTGCTTCCCTGAGCTGGGGCTGTGGACGGGAGCCCAGACACGCAGGGGCAGGCCCCAACCACCTGCACACGTCTCTGCTGGGGAGGAGAGCACTCGGGAAATGACGTCTGTCAGGCACCTTCTGGGCGCTCACCGAGTCAGCCTCAGCGTGTGTGGGGCTGCAGACCACAGCCAGAGGCCCTGTGAGCCTTGTGCTCTCCGTGCTGTGCTGAGTCGGTGCGGTCAAGCAACCGTAAGAATAGACTTCCAGTTGCCCTCACTTTGCCTTTAATAGAGCCCTCAAGCTGGAGCGCTTGGCAGTGTGCAACCCACCGGCAACTAAGCCCTCCACAAGAACGCCTGGAGACTAGGTGCAAAGGCAAGGCAGGAGTGGAGCTGAGGCCAGGAAGGCGCCAGTAGCATCTCCCAGTCTCGCGCAGCCCGCTCCTTTCTGGAGTGGAAGCCTAGCCGCGAGGCAAGTCTGGGCAAGACTCGCCCAGGGCAGAGCAGCCTCACGCCAGCCCTCTGCCAGATCGGGCCTCTGAGCAGAGCTGGAGCTCTGCCGTACTGGAGGCGCACTCGGCTCCGCCCAAGCAGTGATTGCAGCCCCACGCATCTGGGCTGCCTCCTCTTCTCCCAAGGAGGCTCGCTTCCCTCATGCTGTGCACTAGGCTTCCAGGCGGGAGCGCCCGGCTCCTCCTACAGGTCTTCGCTGAGGAGCTGCTTCCCTGAGCTGGGGCTGTGGACGGGAGCCGAGACACGCAGGGGCAGGCCCCAACCACCTGCACACGTCTCTGCTGGGGAGGAGAGCACTAGGGAAATGACGTCTGTCAGGCACCTTCTGGGCGCTCACCGAGTCAGCCTCAGCGTGTGTGGGGCTGCAGACCCCAGCCAGAGGCCCTGTGAGCCTTGTGCTCTCCGTGCTGTGCTGAGTCTGGGCGGTCAAGCAACCGCTGGAGGAGCCCTGCAGTTGCCCTCCCATTGCCTCTAATAGAGCCCTCTCTGCTGGAGCGCTTGGCAGTGTGCAACCCACCGGCAACTCAGCCCTCCACAAGAACGCCTGAGGACTAGGTGCAAAGGTAAGGCAGGAGTGGTGCTGAGGCCAGGAAGGCGCCAGTAGCATCTCCCAGTCTCGCGCAGCCCGCTCCTTTCTGGACTGGAAGCCTAGCCGCGAGGCAAGTCTGGGCAAGGCTCGCCCAGGGTAGAGCATCCTCACGCCAGCAACTCTGCCAGATCGGGCCTCTGAGGAGAGCTGGAGCTCTAGCGTACTGGAGGCGCACTCGGCTCCGCCAAAGCAGTGAATGCAGCCGCACACAGCAGGGCTGCCTTCTCTTATCCCGAGGAGGCTCGCTTCCCGCATGCTGGAAACTAGGCTTCCAGGCGGGGACCCCTGCGCCCTCCACAGGTCTTGGCTCAGGAGCTGCTTCCCTGAGCTGGGGCTGTGGACGGGAGCCCAGACACGCAGGGGCAGGCCCCAACCACCTGCACACGTCTCTGCTGGGGAGGAGAGCACTAGGGAAATGACGTCTGTCAGGCACCTTCTGGGCGCTCACCGAGTCAGCCTCCGTGTGTGTGGGTCTGCTGACCCAGCCAGGGGCCCTGTGAGCCTTGTGCTATCCGTGCTGTGCTGAGTCTGGGCGGTCAAGCAACCGTAAGAATAGACTTCCAGTTGCCCTCACTTTGCCTCTACTAGAGCCCTCAAGCTGGAGCGCTTGGCAGTGTGCAACCCACCGGCAACTAAGCCCTCCACAAGAACGCCTGAGGACTAGGTGCAAAGGCAAGGCAAGAGTGGAGCTGAGGCCAGGAAGGCGCCAGTAGCATCTCCCAGTCTCGCGCAGCCCGCTCCTTTCTGGACTGGAAGCCTAGCCGCGAGGCAAGTCTGGGCAAGGCTCGCCCAGGGCAGAACAGCCTCACGCCAGCACTCTGCCAAATCGGGTCTCTGAGCAGAGCTGGAGCTCTGCCGTACTGGAGGCGCACTCGGCTCCGCCCAAGCAGTGATTGCAGCCCCACGCATCTGGGCTGCCTCCTCTTCTCCCAAGGAGGCTCACTTCCCTCATGCTGTGCACTAGGCTTCCAGGCGGGGGCGCCCCGCGCCTCCTACAGGTCTTTGCTGAGGAGCTGCTTACCTGAGCTGGGGCTGTGGACGGGAGCCCAGACACGCAGGGGCAGGCCCCAACCACCTGCACACGTCTCTGCTGGGGAGGAGAGCACTAGGGAAATGACGTCTGTCAGGCACCTTCTGGGCGCTCACCCAGTCAGCCTCCGCGTGTGTAGGGCTGCAGACCACAGCCAGAGGCCCTGTGAGCCTTGTGCTCTCCGTGCTGTGCTGAGTCTTGGCGGTCAAGCAATCGTAAGAATAGACTTTCAGTTGCCCTCACTTTGCCTCTACTAGAGCCCTCAAGCTGGAGCGCTTGGCAGTGTGCAACCCACCAGCAACTAAGCCCTCCACAAGAACGCCTGGGGACTAGGTGCAAAGGCAAGGCAGGAGTGGAGCTGAGGCCAGGAAGGCGCCAGTAGCATCTCCCAGTCTCGCGCAGCCCGCTCCTTTCTGGACTGGAAGCCTAGCCGCGAGGCAAGTTTGGGCAAGGCTCGCCCAGGGCAGAGCAGCTTCACGCCAGCAACTCTGCCAGATCGGGCCTCTGAGCAGAGCTGGAGCTCTGCCGTACTGGAGGCGCACTCGGCTCTGCCAAAGCAGTGAATGCAGCCGCACACAGCAGGGCTGCCTTCTCTTCTCCCGAGGAGGCTCGCTTCCCACATGCTGTAAACTAGGCTGCCAGGCGGGGCCCCCTGCGCCTCCCACAGGTCTTGGCTGAGGAGCTGCTTCCCTGAGCTGGGGCTGTGGACGGGAGCCCAGACACGCAGGGGCAGGCCCCAACCACCTGCACACGTCTCTGCTGGGGAGGAGAGCACTAGGGAAATGACGTCTGTCAGGCACCTTCTGGGCGCTTACCGAGTCAGCCTCCGCGTGTGTGGGCTTGCAGACCACAGCCAGAGGCCCTGTGAGCCTTGTGCTCTCCGTGCTGTGCTGAGTCTGGGCGGTCAAGCAACCGTAAGAATAGAATTTCAGTTGCCCTCACTTTGCCTCTACTAGAGCCCTCAAGCTGGAGCGCTTGGCAGTGTGCAACCCACCGGCAACTAAGTTCTCCACAAGAACGCCTGGGGACTAGGTGCAAAGCAAGGCAGGAGTGGAGCTGAGGCCAGGAAGGCGCCAGTAGCATCTCCCAGTCTCGCGCAGCCCGCTCCTTTCTGGACTGGAAGCCTAGCCGCGAGGCAAGTCTGGGCAAGGCTCGCCCAGGGCAGAGCAGCCTCACGCCAGCACTCTGCCAGATCGGGCCTCTGAGCAGAGCTGGAGCTCTGCCGTACTGGAGGCGCACTCGGCTCCGCCGAAGCAGTGATTTCAGCCCCACGCATCTGGGCTGCCTCCTCTTCTCCCAAGGAGGCTCGCTTCCCTCATGCTGTGCACTAGGCTTCCAGGCGGGGGCGCCCCGCGCCTCCTACAGGTCTTGGCTGAGGAGCTGCTTCCCTGAGCTGGGGCTGTGGACGGGAGCCCAGACACGCAGGGGCAGGCCCCAACCACCTGCACACGTCTCTGCTGGGGAGGAGAGCACTCGGGAAATGACATTGTCAGGCACCTTCTGGGCGCTCACTGAGTCAGCCTCAGCGTGTGTGGGCCTGCAGACCACAGCCAGAGGCCCTGTGAGCCTTGTGCTCTCCGTGCTGTGCTGAGTCTGGGCGGTCAAGCAACCATAAGAATAGACTTTCAGTTGCCCTCACTTTGCCTCTACTAGAGCCCTCAAGCTGGAGCGCTTGGCAGTGTGCAACCCACCGGCAACTAAGCCCTCCACAAGAACGCCTGGGGACTAGGTGCAAAGGCAAGGCAGGAGTGGAGCTGAGGCCAGGAAGGTGCCAGTAGCATCTCCCAGTCTCGCGCAGCCCGCTCCTTTCTGGACTGGAAGCCTAGCCGCGAGGCAAGTCTGGGCAAGGCTCGCCCAGGGCAGAGCAGCCTCACGCCAGCCCTCTGCCAGATCGGGCCTCTGAGCAGAGCTGGAGCTCTGCCGTACTGGAGGCGCACTCGGCTCCGCCCAAGGAGTGATTGCAGCCCCACGCATCTGGGCTGCCTCCTCTTCTCTCAAGGAGGCTCGCTTCCCTCATGCTGTGCACTAGGCTTCCAGGCGGGGGCGCCCCGCGCCTCCTACAGGTCTTGGCTGAGGAGCTGCTTCCTGAGCTGCGGCTGTGGACGGGAGCCCAGACACGCAGGGGCAGGCCCCAACCACCTGCACACGTCTCTGCTGGGGAGGAGAGCACTAGGGAAATGACGTCTGTCAGGCACCTTCTGGGTGCTCACCGAGTCAGCCTCCGCGTGTGTTGGGCTGCAGACCCCAGCCAGGGGCCCTGTGAGCCTTGTGCTCTCCGTGTTGTGCTGAGTCTGGGCGGTCAAGCAACCGTAAGAATAGACTTCCAGTTGCCCTCACTTTGCCTCTAATAGAGCCCTCAAGCTGGAGCGCTTGGCAGTGTGCAACCCACCGGAAACTTAGCCCTCCACAAGAACGCCTGGGGACTAGGTGCAAAGGCAAGGCAGGAGTGGAGCTGAGGCCAGGAAGGCGCCAGTAGCATCTCCCAGTCTCGCGCAGCCCGCTCCTTTCTGGACTGGAAGCCTAGCCGCGAGGCAAGTCTGGGAAAAACTCGCCCAGGGCAGAGCAGCCTCACGTCAGCCCTCTGCCAGATCGGGCCTCTGAGCAGAGCTGGAGCTCTGCCGTACTGGAGGCGCACTCGGCTCCGCCCAAGCAGTGATTGCAGCCCCACGCATCTGGGCTGCCTCCTCTTCTCCCAAGGAGGCTCGCTTCCCTCATGCTGTGCACTAGGCTTCCAGGCGGGGGCGCCCCGCGCCTCCTACAGGTCTTGGCTGAGGAGCTGCTTCCCTGAGCTGGGGCTGTGGACGGGAGCCCAGACACGCAGGGGCAGGCCCCAACCACCTGCACACGTCTCTGCTGGGGAGGAGAGCACTCGGGAAATGACGTCTGTCAGGCACCTGCTGGGCGCTCACCGAGTCAGCCTCAGCGTGTGTGCGGCTGCAGACCACAGCCAGAGGCCCTGTGAGCCTTGTGCTCTCCGTGCTGTGCTGAGTCTGGGCGGTGAAGCAACCATAAGAATAGACTTTCAGTTGCCCTCACTTTGCCTCTACTAGAGCCCTCAAGCTGGAGCGCTTGGCAGTGTGCAACCCACCGGCAACTAAGCCCTCCAAAAGAACGCCTGGGGACTAGGTGCAAAAGCAAGGCAGGAGTGGAGCTGAGGCCAGGAAGGCGCCAGTAGCATCTCCCAGTCTCGCGCAGCCCCCTCCTTTCTGCACTGGAAGCCTAGCCGCGAGGCAAGTCTGGGCAAGACTCGCCCAGGGCAGAGCAGCCTAACGTCAGCCCTCTGCCAGATCGGGCCTCTGAGCAGAGCTGGAGCTCTGCCGTACTGGAGGCGCACTCGGCTCCGCCCAAGCAGTGATTGCAGCCCCACGCATCTGGGCTGCCTCCTCTTCTCCCAAGGAGGCTCGCTTCCCTCATGCTGTGCACTAGGCTTCCAGGCGGGGGCGCCCCGCGCCTCCTACAGGTCTTGGCTGAGGAGCTGCTTCCCTGAGCTGGGGCTGTGGACGGGAGCCCAGACACGCAGGGGCAGGCCCCAACCACCTGCACACGTCTCTGCTGGGGAGGAGAGCACTCGGGAAATGACGTCTGTCAGGCACCTGCTGGGCGCTCACCGAGTCAGCCTCAGCGTGTGTGCGGCTGCAGACCACAGCCAGAGGCCCTGTGAGCCTTGTGCTCTCCGTGCTGTGCTGAGTCTGGGCGGTGAAGCAACCATAAGAATAGACTTTCAGTTGCCCTCACTTTGCCTCTACTAGAGCCCTCAAGCTGGAGCGCTTGGCAGTGTGCAACCCACCGGCAACTAAGCCCTCCAAAAGAACGCCTGGGGACTAGGTGCAAAAGCAAGGCAGGAGTGGAGCTGAGGCCAGGAAGGCGCCAGTAGCATCTCCCAGTCTCGCGCAGCCCCCTCCTTTCTGCACTGGAAGCCTAGCCGCGAGGCAAGTCTGGGCAAGCCTCGCCCATGGCAGAGCAGCCTCACGCCAGCAACTCTGCCAGATCGGACCTCTGAGCAGAGCTGGAGTTCTGCCGTACTGGAGGCGCACTCGGCTCCGCCCAAGCAGTGATTGCAGCCCCACGCATCTGGGCTGCCTCCTCTTCTCCCAAGGAGGCTCGCTTCCCTCATGCTGTGCACTAGGCTTCCAGGCGGGGGCGCCCCGCGCCTCCTACAGGTCTTGGCTGAGGAGCTGCTTCCCTGAGCTGGGGCTGTGGACGGGAGCCCAGACACGCAGGGGCAGGCCCCAACCACCTGCACACGTCTCTGCTGGGGAGGAGAGCACTCGGGAAATGACGTCTGTCAGGCACCTTCTGGGCGCTCACCGAGTCAGCCTCAGCGTGTGTGGGGCTGCAGACCACAGCCAGAGGCCCTGTGAGCCTTGTGCTCTCCGTGCTGTGCTGAGTCGGTGCGGTCAAGCAACCGTAAGAATAGACTTCCAGTTGCCCTCACTTTGCCTTTAATAGAGCCCTCAAGCTGGAGCGCTTGGCAGTGTGCAACCCACCGGCAACTAAGCCCTCCACAAGAACGCCTGGAGACTAGGTGCAAAGGCAAGGCAGGAGTGGAGCTGAGGCCAGGAAGGCGCCAGTAGCATCTCCCAGTCTCGCGCAGCCCGCTCCTTTCTGGAGTGGAAGCCTAGCCGCGAGGCAAGTCTGGGCAAGACTCGCCCAGGGCAGAGCAGCCTCACGCCAGCCCTCTGCCAGATCGGGCCTCTGAGCAGAGCTGGAGCTCTGCCGTACTGGAGGCGCACTCGGCTCCGCCCAAGCAGTGATTGCAGCCCCACGCATCTGGGCTGCCTCCTCTTCTCCCAAGGAGGCTCGCTTCCCTCATGCTGTGCACTAGGCTTCCAGGCGGGAGCGCCCGGCTCCTCCTACAGGTCTTCGCTGAGGAGCTGCTTCCCTGAGCTGGGGCTGTGGACGGGAGCCGAGACACGCAGGGGCAGGCCCCAACCACCTGCACACGTCTCTGCTGGGGAGGAGAGCACTAGGGAAATGACGTCTGTCAGGCACCTTCTGGGCGCTCACCGAGTCAGCCTCAGCGTGTGTGGGGCTGCAGACCCCAGCCAGAGGCCCTGTGAGCCTTGTGCTCTCCGTGCTGTGCTGAGTCTGGGCGGTCAAGCAACCGCTGGAGGAGCCCTGCAGTTGCCCTCCCATTGCCTCTAATAGAGCCCTCTCTGCTGGAGCGCTTGGCAGTGTGCAACCCACCGGCAACTCAGCCCTCCACAAGAACGCCTGAGGACTAGGTGCAAAGGTAAGGCAGGAGTGGTGCTGAGGCCAGGAAGGCGCCAGTAGCATCTCCCAGTCTCGCGCAGCCCGCTCCTTTCTGGACTGGAAGCCTAGCCGCGAGGCAAGTCTGGGCAAGGCTCGCCCAGGGTAGAGCATCCTCACGCCAGCAACTCTGCCAGATCGGGCCTCTGAGGAGAGCTGGAGCTCTAGCGTACTGGAGGCGCACTCGGCTCCGCCAAAGCAGTGAATGCAGCCGCACACAGCAGGGCTGCCTTCTCTTATCCCGAGGAGGCTCGCTTCCCGCATGCTGGAAACTAGGCTTCCAGGCGGGGACCCCTGCGCCCTCCACAGGTCTTGGCTCAGGAGCTGCTTCCCTGAGCTGGGGCTGTGGACGGGAGCCCAGACACGCAGGGGCAGGCCCCAACCACCTGCACACGTCTCTGCTGGGGAGGAGAGCACTAGGGAAATGACGTCTGTCAGGCACCTTCTGGGCGCTCACCGAGTCAGCCTCCGTGTGTGTGGGTCTGCTGACCCAGCCAGGGGCCCTGTGAGCCTTGTGCTATCCGTGCTGTGCTGAGTCTGGGCGGTCAAGCAACCGTAAGAATAGACTTCCAGTTGCCCTCACTTTGCCTCTACTAGAGCCCTCAAGCTGGAGCGCTTGGCAGTGTGCAACCCACCGGCAACTAAGCCCTCCACAAGAACGCCTGGGGACTAGGTGCAAAGGCAAGGCAGGAGTGGAGCTGAGGCCAGGAAGGCGCCAGTAGCATCTCCCAGTCTCGCGCAGCCCGCTCCTTTCTGGACTGGAAGCCTAGCCGCGAGGCAAGTCTGGGCAAGACTCGCCCAGGGCAGAGCAGCCTCACGCCAGCCCTCTGCCAGATCGGGCCTCTGAGCAGAGCTGGAGCTCTGCCGTACTGGAGGCGCACCCGGCTCCGCCCAAGCAGTGATTGCAGCCCCACGCATCTGGGCTGCCTCCTCTTCTCCCAAGGAGGCTCGCTTCCCTCATGCTGTGCACTAGGCTTCCAGGCGGGGGCGCCCCGCGCCTCCTACAGGTCTTGGCTGAGGAGCTGCTTCCCTGAGCTGGGGCTGTGGACGGGAGCCCAGACACGCAGGGGCAGGCCCCAACCACCTGCACACGTCTCTGCTGGGGAGGAGAGCACTAGGGAAATGACGTCTGTCAGGCACCTTCTGGGCGCTCACCGAGTCAGCCTCAGCGTGTGTGGGGCTGCAGACCACAGCCAGAGGCCCTGTGAGCCTTGTGCTCTCCGTGCTGTGCTGAGTCTGGGCGGTCAAGCAACCGTAAGAATAGACTTTCAGTTGCCCTCACTTTGCCTCTACTAGAGCCCTCAAGCTGGAGCGCTTGGCAGTGTGCAACCCACCGGCAACTAAGCCCTCCACAAGAACGCCTGGGGACTAGGTGCAAAGGCAAGGCAGGAGTGGAGCTGAGGCCAGGAAGGCGCCAGTAGCATCTCCCAGTATCGCGCAGCCCGCTCCTTTCTGGAGTGGAAGCCTAGCCGCGAGGCAAGTCTGGGCAAGACTCGCCCAGGGCAGAGCAGCCTCACGCCAGCCCTCTGCCAGATCGGGCCTCTGAGCAGAGCTGGAGCTCTGCCGTACTGGAGGCGCACTCGGCTCCGCCCAAGCAGTGATTGCAGCCCCACGCATCTGGGCTGCCTCCTCTTCTCCCAAGGAGGCTCGCTTCCCTCATGCTGTGCACTAGGCTTCCAGGCGGGGGCGCCCCGCGCCTCCTACAGGTCTTGGCTGAGGAGCTGCTTCCCTGAGCTGGGGCTGTGGACGGGAGCCCAGACACGCAGGGGCAGGCCCCAACCACCTGCACACGTCTCTGCTGGGGAGGAGAGCACTCGGGAAATGACGTCTGTCAGGCACCTTCTGGGCGCTCACCGAGTCAGCCTCAGCGTGTGTGGGGCTGCAGACCACAGCCAGAGGCCCTGTGAGCCTTGTGCTCTCCGTGCTGTGCTGAGTCTGGGCGGTCAAGCAACCGCTGGAGGAGCCCTGCAGTTGCCCTCCCATTGCCTCTAATAGAGCCCTCTCTGCTGGAGCGCTTGGCAGTGTGCAACCCACCGGCAACTCAGCCCTCCACAAGAACGCCTGAGGACTAGGTGCAAAGGTAAGGCAGGAGTGGTGCTGAGGCCAGGAAGGCGCCAGTAGCATCTCCCAGTCTCGCGCAGCCCGCTCCTTTCTGGACTGGAAGCCTAGCCGCGAGGCAAGTCTGGGCAAGGCTCGCCCAGGGTAGAGCATCCTCACGCCAGCAACTCTGCCAGATCGGGCCTCTGAGGAGAGCTGGAGCTCTAGCGTACTGGAGGCGCACTCGGCTCCGCCAAAGCAGTGAATGCAGCCGCACACAGCAGGGCTGCCTTCTCTTATCCCGAGGAGGCTCGCTTCCCGCATGCTGGAAACTAGGCTTCCAGGCGGGGACCCCTGCGCCCTCCACAGGTCTTGGCTCAGGAGCTGCTTCCCTGAGCTGGGGCTGTGGACGGGAGCCCAGACACGCAGGGGCAGGCCCCAACCACCTGCACACGTCTCTGCTGGGGAGGAGAGCACTAGGGAAATGACGTCTGTCAGGCACCTTCTGGGCGCTCACCGAGTCAGCCTCCGTGTGTGTGGGTCTGCTGACCCAGCCAGGGGCCCTGTGAGCCTTGTGCTATCCGTGCTGTGCTGAGTCTGGGCGGTCAAGCAACCGTAAGAATAGACTTCCAGTTGCCCTCACTTTGCCTCTACTAGAGCCCTCAAGCTGGAGCGCTTGGCAGTGTGCAACCCACCGGCAACTAAGCCCTCCACAAGAACGCCTGAGGACTAGGTGCAAAGGCAAGGCAAGAGTGGAGCTGAGGCCAGGAAGGCGCCAGTAGCATCTCCCAGTCTCGCGCAGCCCGCTCCTTTCTGGACTGGAAGCCTAGCCGCGAGGCAAGTCTGGGCAAGGCTCGCCCAGGGCAGAGCAGCCTCACGCCAGCACTCTGCCAAATCGGGTCTCTGAGCAGAGCTGGAGCTCTGCCGTACTGGAGGCGCACTCGGCTCCGCCCAAGCAGTGATTGCAGCCCCACGCATCTGGGCTGCCTCCTCTTCTCCCAAGGAGGCTCACTTCCCTCATGCTGTGCACTAGGCTTCCAGGCGGGGGCGCCCCGCGCCTCCTACAGGTCTTTGCTGAGGAGCTGCTTACCTGAGCTGGGGCTGTGGACGGGAGCCCAGACACGCAGGGGCAGGCCCCAACCACCTGCACACGTCTCTGCTGGGGAGGAGAGCACTAGGGAAATGACGTCTGTCAGGCACCTTCTGGGCGCTCACCCAGTCAGCCTCCGCGTGTGTAGGGCTGCAGACCACAGCCAGAGGCCCTGTGAGCCTTGTGCTCTCCGTGCTGTGCTGAGTCTTGGCGGTCAAGCAATCGTAAGAATAGACTTTCAGTTGCCCTCACTTTGCCTCTACTAGAGCCCTCAAGCTGGAGCGCTTGGCAGTGTGCAACCCACCAGCAACTAAGCCCTCCACAAGAACGCCTGGGGACTAGGTGCAAAGGCAAGGCAGGAGTGGAGCTGAGGCCAGGAAGGCGCCAGTAGCATCTCCCAGTCTCGCGCAGCCCGCTCCTTTCTGGACTGGAAGCCTAGCCGCGAGGCAAGTTTGGGCAAGGCTCGCCCAGGGCAGAGCAGCTTCACGCCAGCAACTCTGCCAGATCGGGCCTCTGAGCAGAGCTGGAGCTCTGCCGTACTGGAGGCGCACTCGGCTCTGCCAAAGCAGTGAATGCAGCCGCACACAGCAGGGCTGCCTTCTCTTCTCCCGAGGAGGCTCGCTTCCCACATGCTGTAAACTAGGCTGCCAGGCGGGGCCCCCTGCGCCTCCCACAGGTCTTGGCTGAGGAGCTGCTTCCCTGAGCTGGGGCTGTGGACGGGAGCCCAGACACGCAGGGGCAGGCCCCAACCACCTGCACACGTCTCTGCTGGGGAGGAGAGCACTAGGGAAATGACGTCTGTCAGGCACCTTCTGGGCGCTTACCGAGTCAGCCTCCGCGTGTGTGGGCTTGCAGACCACAGCCAGAGGCCCTGTGAGCCTTGTGCTCTCCGTGCTGTGCTGAGTCTGGGCGGTCAAGCAACCGTAAGAATAGAATTTCAGTTGCCCTCACTTTGCCTCTACTAGAGCCCTCAAGCTGGAGCGCTTGGCAGTGTGCAACCCACCGGCAACTAAGTTCTCCACAAGAACGCCTGGGGACTAGGTGCAAAGCAAGGCAGGAGTGGAGCTGAGGCCAGGAAGGCGCCAGTAGCATCTCCCAGTCTCGCGCAGCCCGCTCCTTTCTGGACTGGAAGCCTAGCCGCGAGGCAAGTCTGGGCAAGGCTCGCCCAGGGCAGAGCAGCCTCACGCCAGCACTCTGCCAGATCGGGCCTCTGAGCAGAGCTGGAGCTCTGCCGTACTGGAGGCGCACTCGGCTCCGCCGAAGCAGTGATTTCAGCCCCACGCATCTGGGCTGCCTCCTCTTCTCCCAAGGAGGCTCGCTTCCCTCATGCTGTGCACTAGGCTTCCAGGCGGGGGCGCCCCGCGCCTCCTACAGGTCTTGGCTGAGGAGCTGCTTCCCTGAGCTGGGGCTGTGGACGGGAGCCCAGACACGCAGGGGCAGGCCCCAACCACCTGCACACGTCTCTGCTGGGGAGGAGAGCACTCGGGAAATGACATTGTCAGGCACCTTCTGGGCGCTCACTGAGTCAGCCTCAGCGTGTGTGGGCCTGCAGACCACAGCCAGAGGCCCTGTGAGCCTTGTGCTCTCCGTGCTGTGCTGAGTCTGGGCGGTCAAGCAACCATAAGAATAGACTTTCAGTTGCCCTCACTTTGCCTCTACTAGAGCCCTCAAGCTGGAGCGCTTGGCAGTGTGCAACCCACCGGCAACTAAGCCCTCCACAAGAACGCCTGGGGACTAGGTGCAAAGGCAAGGCAGGAGTGGAGCTGAGGCCAGGAAGGTGCCAGTAGCATCTCCCAGTCTCGCGCAGCCCGCTCCTTTCTGGACTGGAAGCCTAGCCGCGAGGCAAGTCTGGGCAAGGCTCGCCCAGGGCAGAGCAGCCTCACGCCAGCCCTCTGCCAGATCGGGCCTCTGAGCAGAGCTGGAGCTCTGCCGTACTGGAGGCGCACTCGGCTCCGCCCAAGGAGTGATTGCAGCCCCACGCATCTGGGCTGCCTCCTCTTCTCTCAAGGAGGCTCGCTTCCCTCATGCTGTGCACTAGGCTTCCAGGCGGGGGCGCCCCGCGCCTCCTACAGGTCTTGGCTGAGGAGCTGCTTCCTGAGCTGCGGCTGTGGACGGGAGCCCAGACACGCAGGGGCAGGCCCCAACCACCTGCACACGTCTCTGCTGGGGAGGAGAGCACTAGGGAAATGACGTCTGTCAGGCACCTTCTGGGTGCTCACCGAGTCAGCCTCCGCGTGTGTTGGGCTGCAGACCCCAGCCAGGGGCCCTGTGAGCCTTGTGCTCTCCGTGTTGTGCTGAGTCTGGGCGGTCAAGCAACCGTAAGAATAGACTTCCAGTTGCCCTCACTTTGCCTCTAATAGAGCCCTCAAGCTGGAGCGCTTGGCAGTGTGCAACCCACCGGCAACTAAGCCCTCCACAAGAACGCCTGGGGACTAGGTGCAAAGGCAAGGCAGGAGTGGAGCTGAGGCCAGGAAGGCGCCAGTAGCATCTCCCAGTCTCGCGCAGCCCGCTCCTTTCTGGACTGGAAGCCTAGCCGCGAGGCAAGTCTGGGAAAAACTCGCCCAGGGCAGAGCAGCCTCACGTCAGCCCTCTGCCAGATCGGGCCTCTGAGCAGAGCTGGAGCTCTGCCGTACTGGAGGCGCACTCGGCTCCGCCCAAGCAGTGATTGCAGCCCCACGCATCTGGGCTGCCTCCTCTTCTCCCAAGGAGGCTCGCTTCCCTCATGCTGTGCACTAGGCTTCCAGGCGGGGGCGCCCCGCGCCTCCTACAGGTCTTGGCTGAGGAGCTGCTTCCCTGAGCTGGGGCTGTGGACGGGAGCCCAGACACGCAGGGGCAGGCCCCAACCACCTGCACACGTCTCTGCTGGGGAGGAGAGCACTCGGGAAATGACGTCTGTCAGGCACCTGCTGGGCGCTCACCGAGTCAGCCTCAGCGTGTGTGCGGCTGCAGACCACAGCCAGAGGCCCTGTGAGCCTTGTGCTCTCCGTGCTGTGCTGAGTCTGGGCGGTGAAGCAACCATAAGAATAGACTTTCAGTTGCCCTCACTTTGCCTCTACTAGAGCCCTCAAGCTGGAGCGCTTGGCAGTGTGCAACCCACCGGCAACTAAGCCCTCCAAAAGAACGCCTGGGGACTAGGTGCAAAAGCAAGGCAGGAGTGGAGCTGAGGCCAGGAAGGCGCCAGTAGCATCTCCCAGTCTCGCGCAGCCCCCTCCTTTCTGCACTGGAAGCCTAGCCGCGAGGCAAGTCTGGGCAAGACTCGCCCAGGGCAGAGCAGCCTAACGTCAGCCCTCTGCCAGATCGGGCCTCTGAGCAGAGCTGGAGCTCTGCCGTACTGGAGGCGCACTCGGCTCCGCCCAAGCAGTGATTGCAGCCCCACGCATCTGGGCTGCCTCCTCTTCTCCCAAGGAGGCTCGCTTCCCTCATGCTGTGCACTAGGCTTCCAGGCGGGGGCGCCCCGCGCCTCCTACAGGTCTTGGCTGAGGAGCTGCTTCCCTGAGCTGGGGCTGTGGACGGGAGCCCAGACACGCAGGGGCAGGCCCCAACCACCTGCACACGTCTCTGCTGGGGAGGAGAGCACTCGGGAAATGACGTCTGTCAGGCACCTGCTGGGCGCTCACCGAGTCAGCCTCAGCGTGTGTGCGGCTGCAGACCACAGCCAGAGGCCCTGTGAGCCTTGTGCTCTCCGTGCTGTGCTGAGTCTGGGCGGTGAAGCAACCATAAGAATAGACTTTCAGTTGCCCTCACTTTGCCTCTACTAGAGCCCTCAAGCTGGAGCGCTTGGCAGTGTGCAACCCACCGGCAACTAAGCCCTCCAAAAGAACGCCTGGGGACTAGGTGCAAAAGCAAGGCAGGAGTGGAGCTGAGGCCAGGAAGGCGCCAGTAGCATCTCCCAGTCTCGCGCAGCCCCCTCCTTTCTGCACTGGAAGCCTAGCCGCGAGGCAAGTCTGGGCAAGCCTCGCCCATGGCAGAGCAGCCTCACGCCAGCAACTCTGCCAGATCGGACCTCTGAGCAGAGCTGGAGTTCTGCCGTACTGGAGGCGCACTCGGCTCCGCCCAAGCAGTGATTGCAGCCCCACGCATCTGGGCTGCCTCCTCTTCTCCCAAGGAGGCTCGCTTCCCTCATGCTGTGCACTAGGCTTCCAGGCGGGGGCGCCCCGCGCCTCCTACAGGTCTTGGCTGAGGAGCTGCTTCCCTGAGCTGGGGCTGTGGACGGGAGCCCAGACACGCAGGGGCAGGCCCCAACCACCTGCACACGTCTCTGCTGGGGAGGAGAGCACTCGGGAAATGACGTCTGTCAGGCACCTTCTGGGCGCTCACCGAGTCAGCCTCAGCGTGTGTGGGGCTGCAGACCACAGCCAGAGGCCCTGTGAGCCTTGTGCTCTCCGTGCTGTGCTGAGTCGGTGCGGTCAAGCAACCGTAAGAATAGACTTCCAGTTGCCCTCACTTTGCCTTTAATAGAGCCCTCAAGCTGGAGCGCTTGGCAGTGTGCAACCCACCGGCAACTAAGCCCTCCACAAGAACGCCTGGAGACTAGGTGCAAAGGCAAGGCAGGAGTGGAGCTGAGGCCAGGAAGGCGCCAGTAGCATCTCCCAGTCTCGCGCAGCCCGCTCCTTTCTGGAGTGGAAGCCTAGCCGCGAGGCAAGTCTGGGCAAGACTCGCCCAGGGCAGAGCAGCCTCACGCCAGCCCTCTGCCAGATCGGGCCTCTGAGCAGAGCTGGAGCTCTGCCGTACTGGAGGCGCACTCGGCTCCGCCCAAGCAGTGATTGCAGCCCCACGCATCTGGGCTGCCTCCTCTTCTCCCAAGGAGGCTCGCTTCCCTCATGCTGTGCACTAGGCTTCCAGGCGGGAGCGCCCGGCTCCTCCTACAGGTCTTCGCTGAGGAGCTGCTTCCCTGAGCTGGGGCTGTGGACGGGAGCCGAGACACGCAGGGGCAGGCCCCAACCACCTGCACACGTCTCTGCTGGGGAGGAGAGCACTAGGGAAATGACGTCTGTCAGGCACCTTCTGGGCGCTCACCGAGTCAGCCTCAGCGTGTGTGGGGCTGCAGACCCCAGCCAGAGGCCCTGTGAGCCTTGTGCTCTCCGTGCTGTGCTGAGTCTGGGCGGTCAAGCAACCGCTGGAGGAGCCCTGCAGTTGCCCTCCCATTGCCTCTAATAGAGCCCTCTCTGCTGGAGCGCTTGGCAGTGTGCAACCCACCGGCAACTCAGCCCTCCACAAGAACGCCTGAGGACTAGGTGCAAAGGTAAGGCAGGAGTGGTGCTGAGGCCAGGAAGGCGCCAGTAGCATCTCCCAGTCTCGCGCAGCCCGCTCCTTTCTGGACTGGAAGCCTAGCCGCGAGGCAAGTCTGGGCAAGGCTCGCCCAGGGTAGAGCATCCTCACGCCAGCAACTCTGCCAGATCGGGCCTCTGAGGAGAGCTGGAGCTCTAGCGTACTGGAGGCGCACTCGGCTCCGCCAAAGCAGTGAATGCAGCCGCACACAGCAGGGCTGCCTTCTCTTATCCCGAGGAGGCTCGCTTCCCGCATGCTGGAAACTAGGCTTCCAGGCGGGGACCCCTGCGCCCTCCACAGGTCTTGGCTCAGGAGCTGCTTCCCTGAGCTGGGGCTGTGGACGGGAGCCCAGACACGCAGGGGCAGGCCCCAACCACCTGCACACGTCTCTGCTGGGGAGGAGAGCACTAGGGAAATGACGTCTGTCAGGCACCTTCTGGGCGCTCACCGAGTCAGCCTCCGTGTGTGTGGGTCTGCTGACCCAGCCAGGGGCCCTGTGAGCCTTGTGCTATCCGTGCTGTGCTGAGTCTGGGCGGTCAAGCAACCGTAAGAATAGACTTCCAGTTGCCCTCACTTTGCCTCTACTAGAGCCCTCAAGCTGGAGCGCTTGGCAGTGTGCAACCCACCGGCAACTAAGCCCTCCACAAGAACGCCTGGGGACTAGGTGCAAAGGCAAGGCAGGAGTGGAGCTGAGGCCAGGAAGGCGCCAGTAGCATCTCCCAGTCTCGCGCAGCCCGCTCCTTTCTGGACTGGAAGCCTAGCCGCGAGGCAAGTCTGGGCAAGACTCGCCCAGGGCAGAGCAGCCTCACGCCAGCCCTCTGCCAGATCGGGCCTCTGAGCAGAGCTGGAGCTCTGCCGTACTGGAGGCGCACCCGGCTCCGCCCAAGCAGTGATTGCAGCCCCACGCATCTGGGCTGCCTCCTCTTCTCCCAAGGAGGCTCGCTTCCCTCATGCTGTGCACTAGGCTTCCAGGCGGGGGCGCCCCGCGCCTCCTACAGGTCTTGGCTGAGGAGCTGCTTCCCTGAGCTGGGGCTGTGGACGGGAGCCCAGACACGCAGGGGCAGGCCCCAACCACCTGCACACGTCTCTGCTGGGGAGGAGAGCACTAGGGAAATGACGTCTGTCAGGCACCTTCTGGGCGCTCACCGAGTCAGCCTCAGCGTGTGTGGGGCTGCAGACCACAGCCAGAGGCCCTGTGAGCCTTGTGCTCTCCGTGCTGTGCTGAGTCTGGGCGGTCAAGCAACCGTAAGAATAGACTTTCAGTTGCCCTCACTTTGCCTCTACTAGAGCCCTCAAGCTGGAGCGCTTGGCAGTGTGCAACCCACCGGCAACTAAGCCCTCCACAAGAACGCCTGGGGACTAGGTGCAAAGGCAAGGCAGGAGTGGAGCTGAGGCCAGGAAGGCGCCAGTAGCATCTCCCAGTATCGCGCAGCCCGCTCCTTTCTGGAGTGGAAGCCTAGCCGCGAGGCAAGTCTGGGCAAGACTCGCCCAGGGCAGAGCAGCCTCACGCCAGCCCTCTGCCAGATCGGGCCTCTGAGCAGAGCTGGAGCTCTGCCGTACTGGAGGCGCACTCGGCTCCGCCCAAGCAGTGATTGCAGCCCCACGCATCTGGGCTGCCTCCTCTTCTCCCAAGGAGGCTCGCTTCCCTCATGCTGTGCACTAGGCTTCCAGGCGGGGGCGCCCCGCGCCTCCTACAGGTCTTGGCTGAGGAGCTGCTTCCCTGAGCTGGGGCTGTGGACGGGAGCCCAGACACGCAGGGGCAGGCCCCAACCACCTGCACACGTCTCTGCTGGGGAGGAGAGCACTCGGGAAATGACGTCTGTCAGGCACCTTCTGGGCGCTCACCGAGTCAGCCTCAGCGTGTGTGGGGCTGCAGACCACAGCCAGAGGCCCTGTGAGCCTTGTGCTCTCCGTGCTGTGCTGAGTCTGGGCGGTCAAGCAACCGTAAGAATAGACTTTCAGTTGCCCTCACTTTGCCTCTACTAGAGCCCTCAAGCTGGAGCGCTTGGCAGTGTGCAACCCACCGGCAACTAAGCCCTCCAAAAGAACGCCTGGGGACTAGGTGCAAAGGCAAGTCAGGAGTGGAGCTGAGGCCAGGAAGGCGCCAGTAGCATCTCCCAGTCTCGCGCAGCCCCCTCCTTTCTGCACTGGAAGCCTAGCCGCGAGGCAAGTCTAGGCAAGCCTCGCCCATGGCAGAGCAGCCTCACGCCAGCAACTCTGCCAGATCGGGCCTCTGAGCAGAGCTGGAGCTCTGCCGTACTGGAGGCGCACTCGGCTCCGCCCAAGGAGTGATTGCAGCCCCACGCATCTGGGCTGCCTCCTCTTCTCTCAAGGAGGCTCGCTTCCCTCATGCTGTGCACTAGGCTTCCAGGCGGGGGCGCCCCGCGCCTCCTACAGGTCTTGGCTGAGGAGCTGCTTCCTGAGCTGCGGCTGTGGACGGGAGCCCAGACACGCAGGGGCAGGCCCCAACCACCTGCACACGTCTCTGCTGGGGAGGAGAGCACTAGGGAAATGACGTCTGTCAGGCACCTTCTGGGTGCTCACCGAGTCAGCCTCCGCGTGTGTTGGGCTGCAGACCCCAGCCAGGGGCCCTGTGAGCCTTGTGCTCTCCGTGTTGTGCTGAGTCTGGGCGGTCAAGCAACCGTAAGAATAGACTTCCAGTTGCCCTCACTTTGCCTCTAATAGAGCCCTCAAGCTGGAGCGCTTGGCAGTGTGCAACCCACCGGCAACTAAGCCCTCCACAAGAACGCCTGGGGACTAGGTGCAAAGGCAAGGCAGGAGTGGAGCTGAGGCCAGGAAGGCGCCAGTAGCATCTCCCAGTCTCGCGCAGCCCGCTCCTTTCTGGACTGGAAGCCTAGCCGCGAGGCAAGTCTGGGAAAAACTCGCCCAGGGCAGAGCAGCCTCACGTCAGCCCTCTGCCAGATCGGGCCTCTGAGCAGAGCTGGAGCTCTGCCGTACTGGAGGCGCACTCGGCTCCGCCCAAGCAGTGATTGCAGCCCCACGCATCTGGGCTGCCTCCTCTTCTCCCAAGGAGGCTCGCTTCCCTCATGCTGTGCACTAGGCTTCCAGGCGGGGGCGCCCCGCGCCTCCTACAGGTCTTGGCTGAGGAGCTGCTTCCCTGAGCTGGGGCTGTGGACGGGAGCCCAGACACGCAGGGGCAGGCCCCAACCACCTGCACACGTCTCTGCTGGGGAGGAGAGCACTCGGGAAATGACGTCTGTCAGGCACCTGCTGGGCGCTCACCGAGTCAGCCTCAGCGTGTGTGCGGCTGCAGACCACAGCCAGAGGCCCTGTGAGCCTTGTGCTCTCCGTGCTGTGCTGAGTCTGGGCGGTGAAGCAACCATAAGAATAGACTTTCAGTTGCCCTCACTTTGCCTCTACTAGAGCCCTCAAGCTGGAGCGCTTGGCAGTGTGCAACCCACCGGCAACTAAGCCCTCCAAAAGAACGCCTGGGGACTAGGTGCAAAAGCAAGGCAGGAGTGGAGCTGAGGCCAGGAAGGCGCCAGTAGCATCTCCCAGTCTCGCGCAGCCCCCTCCTTTCTGCACTGGAAGCCTAGCCGCGAGGCAAGTCTGGGCAAGACTCGCCCAGGGCAGAGCAGCCTCACGTCAGCCCTCTGCCAGATCGGGCCTCTGAGCAGAGCTGGAGCTCTGCCGTACTGGAGGCGCACTCGGCTCCGCCCAAGCAGTGATTGCAGCCCCACGCATCTGGGCTGCCTCCTCTTCTCCCAAGGAGGCTCGCTTCCCTCATGCTGTGCACTAGGCTTCCAGGCGGGGGCGCCCCGCGCCTCCTACAGGTCTTGGCTGAGGAGCTGCTTCCCTGAGCTGGGGCTGTGGACGGGAGCCCAGACACGCAGGGGCAGGCCCCAACCACCTGCACACGTCTCTGCTGGGGAGGAGAGCACTCGGGAAATGACGTCTGTCAGGCACCTGCTGGGCGCTCACCGAGTCAGCCTCAGCGTGTGTGCGGCTGCAGACCACAGCCAGAGGCCCTGTGAGCCTTGTGCTCTCCGTGCTGTGCTGAGTCTGGGCGGTGAAGCAACCATAAGAATAGACTTTCAGTTGCCCTCACTTTGCCTCTACTAGAGCCCTCAAGCTGGAGCGCTTGGCAGTGTGCAACCCACCGGCAACTAAGCCCTCCAAAAGAACGCCTGGGGACTAGGTGCAAAAGCAAGGCAGGAGTGGAGCTGAGGCCAGGAAGGCGCCAGTAGCATCTCCCAGTCTCGCGCAGCCCCCTCCTTTCTGCACTGGAAGCCTAGCCGCGAGGCAAGTCTGGGCAAGCCTCGCCCATGGCAGAGCAGCCTCACGCCAGCAACTCTGCCAGATCGGACCTCTGAGCAGAGCTGGAGTTCTGCCGTACTGGAGGCGCACTCGGCTCCGCCCAAGCAGTGATTGCAGCCCCACGCATCTGGGCTGCCTCCTCTTCTCCCAAGGAGGCTCGCTTCCCTCATGCTGTGCACTAGGCTTCCAGGCGGGGGCGCCCCGCGCCTCCTACAGGTCTTGGCTGAGGAGCTGCTTCCCTGAGCTGGGGCTGTGGACGGGAGCCCAGACACGCAGGGGCAGGCCCCAACCACCTGCACACGTCTCTGCTGGGGAGGAGAGCACTCGGGAAATGACGTCTGTCAGGCACCTTCTGGGCGCTCACCGAGTCAGCCTCAGCGTGTGTGGGGCTGCAGACCACAGCCAGAGGCCCTGTGAGCCTTGTGCTCTCCGTGCTGGGCTGAGTCGGTGCGGTCAAGCAACCGTAAGAATAGACTTCCAGTTGCCCTCACTTTGCCTTTAATAGAGCCCTCAAGCTGGAGCGCTTGGCAGTGTGCAACCCACCGGCAACTAAGCCCTCCACAAGAACGCCTGGAGACTAGGTGCAAAGGCAAGGCAGGAGTGGAGCTGAGGCCAGGAAGGCGCCAGTAGCATCTCCCAGTCTCGCGCAGCCCGCTCCTTTCTGGAGTGGAAGCCTAGCCGCGAGGCAAGTCTGGGCAAGACTCGCCCAGGGCAGAGCAGCCTCACGCCAGCCCTCTGCCAGATCGGGCCTCTGAGCAGAGCTGGAGCTCTGCCGTACTGGAGGCGCACTCGGCTCCGCCCAAGCAGTGATTGCAGCCCCACGCATCTGGGCTGCCTCCTCTTCTCCCAAGGAGGCTCGCTTCCCTCATGCTGTGCACTAGGCTTCCAGGCGGGAGCGCCCGGCTCCTCCTACAGGTCTTCGCTGAGGAGCTGCTTCCCTGAGCTGGGGCTGTGGACGGGAGCCGAGACACGCAGGGGCAGGCCCCAACCACCTGCACACGTCTCTGCTGGGGAGGAGAGCACTAGGGAAATGACGTCTGTCAGGCACCTTCTGGGCGCTCACCGAGTCAGCCTCAGCGTGTGTGGGGCTGCAGACCCCAGCCAGAGGCCCTGTGAGCCTTGTGCTCTCCGTGCTGTGCTGAGTCTGGGCGGTCAAGCAACCGCTGGAGGAGCCCTGCAGTTGCCCTCCCATTGCCTCTAATAGAGCCCTCTCTGCTGGAGCGCTTGGCAGTGTGCAACCCACCGGCAACTCAGCCCTCCACAAGAACGCCTGAGGACTAGGTGCAAAGGTAAGGCAGGAGTGGTGCTGAGGCCAGGAAGGCGCCAGTAGCATCTCCCAGTCTCGCGCAGCCCGCTCCTTTCTGGACTGGAAGCCTAGCCGCGAGGCAAGTCTGGGCAAGGCTCGCCCAGGGTAGAGCATCCTCACGCCAGCAACTCTGCCAGATCGGGCCTCTGAGGAGACCTGGAGCTCTAGCGTACTGGAGGCGCACTCGGCTCCGCCAAAGCAGTGAATGCAGCCGCACACAGCAGGGCTGCCTTCTCTTATCCCGAGGAGGCTCGCTTCCCGCATGCTGGAAACTAGGCTTCCAGGCGGGGACCCCTGCGCCCTCCACAGGTCTTGGCTCAGGAGCTGCTTCCCTGAGCTGGGGCTGTGGACGGGAGCCCAGACACGCAGGGGCAGGCCCCAACCACCTGCACACGTCTCTGCTGGGGAGGAGAGCACTAGGGAAATGACGTCTGTCAGGCACCTTCTGGGCGCTCACCGAGTCAGCCTCCGTGTGTGTGGGTCTGCTGACCCAGCCAGGGGCCCTGTGAGCCTTGTGCTATCCGTGCTGTGCTGAGTCTGGGCGGTCAAGCAACCGTAAGAATAGACTTCCAGTTGCCCTCACTTTGCCTCTACTAGAGCCCTCAAGCTGGAGCGCTTGGCAGTGTGCAACCCACCGGCAACTAAGCCCTCCACAAGAACGCCTGGGGACTAGGTGCAAAGGCAAGGCAGGAGTGGAGCTGAGGCCAGGAAGGCGCCAGTAGCATCTCCCAGTCTCGCGCAGCCCGCTCCTTTCTGGACTGGAAGCCTAGCCGCGAGGCAAGTCTGGGCAAGACTCGCCCAGGGCAGAGCAGCCTCACGCCAGCCCTCTGCCAGATCGGGCCTCTGAGCAGAGCTGGAGCTCTGCCGTACTGGAGGCGCACCCGGCTCCGCCCAAGCAGTGATTGCAGCCCCACGCATCTGGGCTGCCTCCTCTTCTCCCAAGGAGGCTCGCTTCCCTCATGCTGTGCACTAGGCTTCCAGGCGGGGGCGCCCCGCGCCTCCTACAGGTCTTGGCTGAGGAGCTGCTTCCCTGAGCTGGGGCTGTGGACGGGAGCCCAGACACGCAGGGGCAGGCCCCAACCACCTGCACACGTCTCTGCTGGGGAGGAGAGCACTAGGGAAATGACGTCTGTCAGGCACCTTCTGGGCGCTCACCGAGTCAGCCTCAGCGTGTGTGGGGCTGCAGACCACAGCCAGAGGCCCTGTGAGCCTTGTGCTCTCCGTGCTGTGCTGAGTCTGGGCGGTCAAGCAACCGTAAGAATAGACTTTCAGTTGCCCTCACTTTGCCTCTACTAGAGCCCTCAAGCTGGAGCGCTTGGCAGTGTGCAACCCACCGGCAACTAAGCCCTCCACAAGAACGCCTGGGGACTAGGTGCAAAGGCAAGGCAGGAGTGGAGCTGAGGCCAGGAAGGCGCCAGTAGCATCTCCCAGTATCGCGCAGCCCGCTCCTTTCTGGAGTGGAAGCCTAGCCGCGAGGCAAGTCTGGGCAAGACTCGCCCAGGGCAGAGCAGCCTCACGCCAGCCCTCTGCCAGATCGGGCCTCTGAGCAGAGCTGGAGCTCTGCCGTACTGGAGGCGCACTCGGCTCCGCCCAAGCAGTGATTGCAGCCCCACGCATCTGGGCTGCCTCCTCTTCTCCCAAGGAGGCTCGCTTCCCTCATGCTGTGCACTAGGCTTCCAGGCGGGGGCGCCCCGCGCCTCCTACAGGTCTTGGCTGAGGAGCTGCTTCCCTGAGCTGGGGCGGTGGACGGGAGCCCAGACACGCAGGGGCAGGCCCCAACCACCTGCACACGTCTCTGCTGGGGAGGAGAGCACTCGGGAAATGACGTCTGTCAGGCACCTTCTGGGCGCTCACCGAGTCAGCCTCAGCGTGTGTGGGGCTGCAGACCACAGCCAGAGGCCCTGTGAGCCTTGTGCTCTCCGTGCTGTGCTGAGTCTGGGCGGTCAAGCAACCGTAAGAATAGACTTTCAGTTGCCCTCACTTTGCCTCTACTAGAGCCCTCAAGCTGGAGCGCTTGGCAGTGTGCAACCCACCGGCAACTAAGCCCTCCAAAAGAACGCCTGGGGACTAGGTGCAAAGGCAAGTCAGGAGTGGAGCTGAGGCCAGGAAGGCGCCAGTAGCATCTCCCAGTCTCGCGCAGCCCCCTCCTTTCTGCACTGGAAGCCTAGCCGCGAGGCAAGTCTAGGCAAGCCTCGCCCATGGCAGAGCAGCCTCACGCCAGCAACTCTGCCAGATCGGGCCTCTGAGCAGAGCTGGAGCTCTGCCGTACTGGAGGCGCACTCGGCTCCGCCCAAGCAGTGATTGCAGCCCCACGCATCTGGGCTGCCTCCTCTTCTCCCAAGGAGGCTCGCTTCCCTCATGCTGTGCACTAGGCTTCCAGGCGGGAGCGCCCCGCTCCTCCTACAGGTCTTCGCTGAGGAGCTGCTTCCCTGAGCTGGGGCTGTGGACGGGAGCCCAGACACGCAGGGGCAGGCCCCAACCACCTGCACACGTCTCTGCTGGGGAGGAGAGCACTAGGGAAATGACGTCTGTCAGGCACCTTCTGGGCGCTCACCGAGTCAGCCTCAGCGTGTGTGGGGCTGCAGACCCCAGCCAGAGGCCCTGTGAGCCTTGTGCTCTCCGTGCTGTGCTGAGTCTGGGCGTTCAAGCAACCGCTGGAGGAGCCCTGCAGTTGCCCTCCCATTGCCTCTAATAGAGCCCTCTCTGCTGGAGCGCTTGGCAGTGTGCAACCCACCGGCAACTCAGCCCTCCACAAGAACGCCTGAGGACTAGGTGCAAAGGTAAGGCAGGAGTGGTGCTGAGGCCAGGAAGGCGCCAGTAGCATCTCCCAGTCTCGCGCAGCCCGCTCCTTTCTGGACTGGAAGCCTAGCCGCGAGGCAAGTCTGGGCAAGGCTCGCCCAGGGTAGAGCATCCTCACGCCAGCAACTCTGCCAGATCGGGCCTCTGAGGAGAGCTGGAGCTCTAGCGTACTGGAGGCGCACTCGGCTCCGCCAAAGCAGTGAATGCAGCCGCACACAGCAGGGCTGCCTTCTCTTATCCCGAGGAGGCTCGCTTCCCGCATGCTGGAAACTAGGCTTCCAGGCGGGGCCCCCTGCGCCCTCCACAGGTCTTGGCTCAGGAGCTGCTTCCCTGAGCTGGGGCTGTGGACGGGAGCCCAGACACGCAGGGGCAGGCCCCAACCACCTGCACACGTCTCTGCTGGGGAGGAGAGCACTAGGGAAATGACGTCTGTCAGGCACCTTCTGGGCGCTCACCGAGTCAGCCTCCGTGTGTGTGGGTCTGCTGACCCAGCCAGGGGCCCTGTGAGCCTTGTGCTATCCGTGCTGTGCTGAGTCTGGGCGGTCAAGCAACCGTAAGAATAGACTTCCAGTTGCCCTCACTTTGCCTCTACTAGAGCCCTCAAGCTGGAGCGCTTGGCAGTGTGCAACCCACCGGCAACTAAGCCCTCCACAAGAACGCCTGGGGACTAGGTGCAAAGGCAAGGCAGGAGTGGAGCTGAGGCCAGGAAGGCGCCAGTAGCATCTCCCAGTCTCGCGCAGCCCGCTCCTTTCTGGACTGGAAGCCTAGCCGCGAGGCAAGTCTGGGCAAGACTCGCCCAGGGCAGAGCAGCCTCACGCCAGCCCTCTGCCAGATCGGGCCTCTGAGCAGAGCTGGAGCTCTGCCGTACTGGAGGCGCACCCGGCTCCGCCCAAGCAGTGATTGCAGCCCCACGCATCTGGGCTGCCTCCTCTTCTCCCAAGGAGGCTCGCTTCCCTCATGCTGTGCACTAGGCTTCCAGGCGGGGGCGCCCCGCGCCTCCTACAGGTCTTGGCTGAGGAGCTGCTTCCCTGAGCTGGGGCTGTGGACGGGAGCCCAGACACGCAGGGGCAGGCCCCAACCACCTGCACACGTCTCTGCTGGGGAGGAGAGCACTAGGGAAATGACGTCTGTCAGGCACCTTCTGGGCGCTCACCGAGTCAGCCTCAGCGTGTGTGGGGCTGCAGACCACAGCCAGAGGCCCTGTGAGCCTTGTGCTCTCCGTGCTGTGCTGAGTCTGGGCGGTCAAGCAACCGTAAGAATAGACTTTCAGTTGCCCTCACTTTGCCTCTACTAGAGCCCTCAAGCTGGAGCGCTTGGCAGTGTGCAACCCACAGGCAACTAAGCCCTCCACAAGAACGCCTGGGGACTAGGTGCAAAGGCAAGGCAGGAGTGGAGCTGAGGCCAGGAAGGCGCCAGTAGCATCTCCCAGTATCGCGCAGCCCGCTCCTTTCTGGAGTGGAAGCCTAGCCGCGAGGCAAGTCTGGGCAAGACTCGCCCAGGGCAGAGCAGCCTCACGCCAGCCCTCTGCCAGATCGGGCCTCTGAGCAGAGCTGGAGCTCTGCCGTACTGGAGGCGCACTCGGCTCCGCCCAAGCAGTGATTGCAGCCCCACGCATCTGGGCTGCCTCCTCTTCTCCCAAGGAGGCTCGCTTCCCTCATGCTGTGCACTAGGCTTCCAGGCGGGGGCGCCCCGCGCCTCCTACAGGTCTTGGCTGAGGAGCTGCTTCCCTGAGCTGGGGCTGTGGACGGGAGCCCAGACACGCAGGGGCAGGCCCCAACCACCTGCACACGTCTCTGCTGGGGAGGAGAGCACTCGGGAAATGACGTCTGTCAGGCACCTTCTGGGCGCTCACCGAGTCAGCCTCAGCGTGTGTGGGGCTGCAGACCACAGCCAGAGGCCCTGTGAGCCTTGTGCTCTCCGTGCTGTGCTGAGTCGGTGCGGTCAAGCAACCGTAAGAATAGACTTTCAGTTGCCCTCACTTTGCCTCTACTAGAGCCCTCAAGCTGGAGCGCTTGGCAGTGTGCAATCCACCGGCAACTAAGCCCTCCACAAGAACGCCTGGGGACTAGGTGCAAAGGCAAGTCAGGAGTGGAGCTGAGGCCAGGAAGGCGCCAGTAGCATCTCCCAGTCTCGCGCAGCCCCCTCCTTTCTGCACTGGAAGCCTAGCCGCGAGGCAAGTCTAGGCAAGCCTCGCCCATGGCAGAGCAGCCTCACGCCAGCAACTCTGCCAGATCGGGCCTCTGAGCAGAGCTGGAGCTCTGCCGTACTGGAGGCGCACCCGGCTCCGCCCAAGCAGTGATTGCAGCCCCACGCATCTGGGCTGCCTCCTCTTCTCCCAAGGAGGCTCGCTTCCCTCATGCTGTGCACTAGGCTTCCAGGCGGGGTCGCCCCGCGCCTCCTACAGGTCTTGGCTGAGGAGCTGCTTCCCTGAGCTGGGGCTGTGGACGGGAGCCCAGACACGCAGGGGCAGGCCCCAACCACCTGCACACGTCTCTGCTGGGGAGGAGAGCACTAGGGAAATGACGTCTGTCAGGCACCTTCTGGGCGCTCACCGAGTCAGCCTCAGCGTGTGTGGGGCTGCAGACCACAGCCAGAGGCCCTGTGAGCCTTGTGCTCTCCGTGCTGTGCTGAGTCTGGGCGGTCAAGCAACCGCTGGAGGAGCCCTGCAGTTGCCCTCCCATTGCCTCTAGTAGAGCCCTCTCTGCTGGAGCGCTTTGCAGTGTGCAACCCACCGGCAACTCAGCCCTCCACAAGAACGCCTGAGGACTAGGTGCAAAGGTAAGGCAGGAGTGGTGCTGAGGCCAGGAAGGCGCCAGTAGCATCTCCCAGTCTCGCGCAGCCCGCTCCTTTCTGGACTGGAAGCCTAGCCGCGAGGCAAGTCTGGGCAAGGCTCGCCCAGGGTAGAGCAGCCTCACGCCAGCAACTCTGCCAGATCGGGCCTCTGAGCAGAGCTGGAGCTCTAGCGTACTGGAGGCGCACTCGGCTCCGCCAAAGCAGTGAATGCAGCCGCACAGAGCAGGGCTGCCTTCTCTTATCCCGAGGAGGCTCGCTTCCCGCATGCTGGAAACTAGGCTTCCAGGCGGGGCCCCCTGCGCCCTCCACAGGTCTTGGCTCAGGAGCTGCTTCCCTGAGCTGGGGCTGTGGACGGGAGCCCAGACACGCAGGGGCAGGCCCCAACCACCTGCACACGTCTCTGCTGGGGAGGAGAGCACTAGGGAAATGACGTCTGTCAGGCACCTTCTGGGCGCTCACCGAGTCAGCCTCAGCGTGTGTGGGTCTGCTGACCCAGCCAGGGGCCCTGTGAGCCTTGTGCTCTCCGTGCTGTGCTGAGTCTGGGCGGTCAAGCAACCGTAAGAATAGACTTCCAGTTGCCCTCACTTTGCCTCTACTAGAGCCCTCAAGCTGGAGCGCTTGGCAGTGTGCAACCCACCGGCAACTAAGCCCTCCACAAGAACGCCTGGGGACTAGGTGCAAAGGCAAGGCAGGAGTGGAGCTGAGGCCAGGAAGGCGCCAGTAGCATCTCCCAGTCTCGCGCAGCCCGCTCCTTTCTGGACTGGAAGCCTAGCCGCGAGGCAAGTCTGGGCAAGACTCGCCGAGTGCAGAGCAGCCTCACGCCAGCCCTCTGCCAGATCGGGCCTCTGAGCAGAGCTGGAGCTCTGCCGTACTGGAGGCGCACCCGGCTCCGCCCAAGCAGTGATTGCAGCCCCACGCATCTGGGCTGCCTCCTCTTCTCCCAAGGAGGCTCGCTTCCCTCATGCTGTGCACTAGGCTTCCAGGCGGGGTCGCCCCGCGCCTCCTACAGGTCTTGGCTGAGGAGCTGCTTCCCTGAGCTGGGGCTGTGGACGGGAGCCCAGACACGCAGGGGCAGGCCCCAACCACCTGCACACGTCTCTGCTGGGGAGGAGAGCACTAGGGAAATGACGTCTGTCAGGCACCTTCTGGGCGCTCACCGAGTCAGCCTCAGCGTGTGTGGGGCTGCAGACCACAGCCAGAGGCCCTGTGAGCCTTGTGCTCTCCGTGCTGTGCTGAGTCTGGGCGGTCAAGCAACCGTAAGAATAGACTTTCAGTTGCCCTCACTTTGCCTCTACTAGAGCCCTCAAGCTGGAGCGCTTGGCAGTGTGCAACCCACCGGCAACTCAGCCCTCCACAAGAACGCCTGAGGACTAGGTGCAAAGGTAAGGCAGGAGTGGTGCTGAGGCCAGGAAGGCGCCAGTAGCATCTCCCAGTCTCGCGCAGCCCGCTCCTTTCTGGACTGGAAGCCTAGCCGCGAGGCAAGTCTGGGCAAGGCTCGCCCAGGGTAGAGCAGCCTCACGCCAGCAACTCTGCCAGATCGGGCCTCTGAGCAGAGCTGGAGCTCTAGCGTACTGGAGGCGCACTCGGCTCCGCCAAAGCAGTGAATGCAGCCGCACAGAGCAGGGCTGCCTTCTCTTATCCCGAGGAGGCTCGCTTCCCGCATTCTGGAAACTAGGCTTTCAGGCGGGGCCCCCTGCGCCCTCCACAGGTCTTGGCTCAGGAGCTGCTTCCCTGAGCTGGGGCTGTGGACGGGAGCCCAGACACGCAGGGGCAGGCCCCAACCACCTGCACACGTCTCTGCTGGGGAGGAGAGCACTCGGGAAATGACGTCTGTCAGGCACCTTCTGGGCGCTCACCGAGTCAGCCTCAGCGTGTGTGGGTCTGCTGACCCAGCCAGGGGCCCTGTGAGCCTTGTGCTCTCCGTGCTGTGCTGAGTCTGGGCGGTCAAGCAACCGTAAGAATAGACTTCCAGTAGCCCTCACTTTGCCTCTACTAGAGCCCTCAAGCTGGAGCGCTTGGCAGTGTGCAACCCACCGGCAACTAAGCCCTCCACAAGAACGCCTGGGGAATAGGTGCAAAGGCAAGGCAGGAGTGGAGCTGAGGCCAGGAAGGCGCCAGTAGCATCTCCCAGTCTCGCGCAGCCCGCTCCTTTCTGGACTGGAAGCCTAGCCGCGAGGCAAGTCTGGGCAAGACTCGCCCAGGGCAGAGCAGCCTCACGCCAGCCCTCTGCCAGATCGGGCCTCTGAGCAGAGCTGGAGCTCTGCCGTACTGGAGGCGCACCCGGCTCCGCCCAAGCAGTGATTGCAGCCCCACGCATCTGGGCTGCCTCCTCTTCTCCCAAGGAGGCTCGCTTCCCTCATGCTGTGCACTAGGCTTCCAGGCGGGGGCGCCCCGCGCCTCCTACAGGTCTTGGCTGAGGAGCTGCTTCCCTGAGCTGGGGCTGTGGACGGGAGCCCAGACACGCAGGGGCAGGCCCCAACCACCTGCACACGTCTCTGCTGGGGAGGAGAGCACTAGGGAAATGACGTCTGTCAGGCACCTTCTGGGCGCTCACCGAGTCAGCCTCAGCGTGTGTGGGGCTGCAGACCACAGCCAGAGGCCCTGTGAGCCTTGTGCTCTCCGTGCTGTGCTGAGTCTGGGCGGTCAAGCAACCGCTGGAGGAGCCCTGCAGTTGCCCTCCCATTGCCTCTAATAGAGCCCTCTCTGCTGGAGCGCTTGGCAGTGTGCAACCCACCGGCAACTCAGCCCTCCACAAGAACGCCTGAGGACTAGGTGCAAAGGTAAGGCAGGAGTGGTGCTGAGGCCAGGAAGGCGCCAGTAGCATCTCCCAGTCTCGCGCAGCCCGCTCCTTTCTGGACTGGAAGCCTAACCGCGAGGCAAGTCTGGGCAAGACTCGCCCAGGGTAGAGCAGCCTCACGCCAGCAACTCTGCCAGATCGGGCCTCTGAGCAGAGCTGGAGCTCTAGCGTACTGGAGGCGCACTCGGCTCCGCCAAAGCAGTGAATGCAGCCGCACAGAGCAGGGCTGCCTTCTCTTATCCCGAGGAGGCTCGCTTCCCGCATGCTGGAAACTAGGCTTCCAGGCGGGGCCCCCTGCGCCCTCCACAGGTCTTGGCTCAGGAGCTGCTTCCCTGAGCTGGGGCTGTGGACGGGAGCCCAGACACGCAGGGGCAGGCCCCAACCACCTGCACACGTCTCTGCTGGGGAGGAGAGCACTAGGGAAATGACGTCTGTCAGGCACCTTCTGGGCGCTCACCGAGTCAGCCTCAGCGTGTGTGGGGCTGCAGACCACAGCCAGAGGCCCTGTGAGCCTTGTGCTCTCCGTGCTGTGCTGAGTCTGGGCGGTCAAGCAACCGCTGGAGGAGCCCTGCAGTTGCCCTCCCATTGCCTCTAATAGAGCCCTCTCTGCTGGAGCGCTTGGCAGTGTGCAACCCACCGGCAACTCAGCCCTCCACAAGAACGCCTGAGGACTAGGTGCAAAGGTAAGGCAGGAGTGGTGCTGAGGCCAGGAAGGCGCCAGTAGCATCTCCCAGTCTCGCGCAGCCCGCTCCTTTCTGGACTGGAAGCCTAGCCGCGAGGCAAGTCTGGGCAAGGCTCGCCCAGGGTAGAGCATCCTCACGCCAGCAACTCTGCCAGATCGGGCCTCTGAGCAGAGCTGGAGCTCTAGCGTACTGGAGGCGCACTCGGCTCCGCCAAAGCAGTGAATGCAGCCGCACACAGCAGGGCTGCCTTCTCTTATCCCGAGGAGGCTCGCTTCCCGCATGCTGGAAACTAGGCTTCCAGGCGGGGCCCCCTGCGCCCTCCACAGGTCTTGGCTCAGGAGCTGCTTCCCTGAGCTGGGGCTGTGGACGGGAGCCCAGACACGCAGGGGCAGGCCCCAACCACCTGCACACGTCTCTGCTGGGGAGGAGAGCACTAGGGAAATGACGTCTGTCAGGCACCTTCTGGGCGCTCACCGAGTCAGTCTCAGCGTGTGTGGGGCTGCAGACCACAGCCAGAGGCCCTGTGAGCCTTGTGCTCTCCGTGCTGTGCTGAGTCTGGGCGGTCAAGCAACCGCTGGAGGAGCCCTGCAGTTGCCCTCCCATTGCCTCTAATAGAGCCCTCTCTGCTGGAGCGCTTGGCAGTGTGCAACCCACCGGCAACTCAGCCCTCCACAAGAACGCCTGAGGACTAGGTGCAAAGGTAAGGCAGGAGTGGTGCTGAGGCCAGGAAGGCGCCAGTAGCATCTCCCAGTCTCGCGCAGCCCGCTCCTTTCTGGACTGGAAGCCTAACCGCGAGGCAAGTCTGGGCAAGGCTCGCCCAGGGTAGAGCAGCCTCACGCCAGCAACTCTGCCAGATCGGGCCTCTGAGCAGAGCTGGAGCTCTAGCGTACTGGAGGCGCACTCGGCTCCGCCAAAGCAGTGAATGCAGCCGCACAGAGCAGGGCTGCCTTCTCTTATCCCGAGGAGGCTCGCTTCCCGCATGCTGGAAACTAGGCTTCCAGGCGGGGCCCCCTGCGCCCTCCACAGGTCTTGGCTCAGGAGCTGCTTCCCTGAGCTGGGGCTGTGGACGGGAGCCCAGACACGCAGGGGCAGGCCCCAACCACCTGCACACGTCTCTGCTGGGGAGGAGAGCACTAGGGAAATGACGTCTGTCAGGCACCTTCTGGGCGCTCACCGAGTCAGCCTCAGCGTGTGTGGGGCTGCAGACCACAGTCAGAGGCCCTGTGAGCCTTGTGCTCTCCGTGCTGTGCTGAGTCTGGGCGGTCAAGCAACCGCTGGAGGAGCCCTGCAGTTGCCCTCCCATTGCCTCTAATAGAGCCCTCTCTGCTGGAGCGCTTGGCAGTGTGCAACCCACCGGCAACTCAGCCCTCCACAAGAACGCCTGAGGACTAGGTGCAAAGGTAAGGCAGGAGTGGTGCTGAGGCCAGGAAGGCGCCAGTAGCATCTCCCAGTCTCGCGCAGCCCGCTCCTTTCTGGACTGGAAGCCTAGCCGCGAGGCAAGTCTGGGCAAGGCTCGCCCAGGGTAGAGCATCCTCACGCCAGCAACTCTGCCAGATCGGGCCTCTGAGCAGAGCTGGAGCTCTAGGGTACTGGAGGCGCACTCGGCTCCGCCAAAGCAGTGAATGCAGCCGCACACAGCAGGGCTGCCTTCTCTTATCCCGAGGAGGCTCGCTTCCCGCATGCTGGAAACTAGGCTTCCAGGCGGGGCCCCCTGCGCCCTCCACAGGTCTTGGCTCAGGAGCTGCTTCCCTGAGCTGGGGCTGTGGACGGGAGCCCAGACACGCAGGGGCAGGCCCCAACCACCTGCACACGTCTCTGCTGGGGAGGAGAGCACTAGGGAAATGACGTCTGTCAGGCACCTTCTGGGCGCTCACCGAGTCAGCCTCCGTGTGTGTGGGTCTGCTGACCCAGCCAGGGGCCCTGTGAGCCTTGTGCTATCCGTGCTGTGCTGAGTCTGGGCGGTCAAGCAACCGTAAGAATAGACTTCCAGTTGCCCTCACTTTGCCTCTACTAGAGCCCTCAAGCTGGAGCGCTTGGCAGTGTGCAACCCACCGGCAACTAAGCCCTCCACAAGAACGCCTGGGGACTAGGTGCAAAGGCAAGGCAGGAGTGGAGCTGAGGCCAGGAAGGCGCCAGTAGCATCTCCCAGTCTCGCGCAGCCCGCTCCTTTCTGGACTGGAAGCCTAGCCGCGAGGCAAGTCTGGGCAAGACTCGCCCAGGGCAGAGCAGCCTCACGCCAGCCCTCTGCCAGATCGGGCCTCTGAGCAGAGCTGGAGCTCTGCCGTACTGGAGGCGCACCCGGCTCCGCCCAAGCAGTGATTGCAGCCCCACGCATCTGGGCTGCCTCCTCTTCTCCCAAGGAGGCTCGCTTCCCTCATGCTGTGCACTAGGCTTCCAGGCGGGGGCGCCCCGCGCCTCCTACAGGTCTTGGCTGAGGAGCTGCTTCCCTGAGCTGGGGCTGTGGACGGGAGCCCAGACACGCAGGGGCAGGCCCCAACCACCTGCACACGTCTCTGCTGGGGAGGAGAGCACTAGGGAAATGACGTCTGTCAGGCACCTTCTGGGCGCTCACCGAGCCAGCCTCAGCGTGTGTGGGGCTGCAGACCACAGCCAGAGGCCCTGTGAGCCTTGTGCTCTCCGTGCTGTGCTGAGTCTGGGCGGTCAAGCAACCGTAAGAATAGACTTTCAGTTGCCCTCACTTTGCCTCTACTAGAGCCCTCAAGCTGGAGCCCTTGGCAGTGTGCAACCCACCGGCAACTAAGCCCTCCACAAGAACGCCTGGGGACTAGGTGCAAAGGCAAGGCAGGAGTGGAGCTGAGGCCAGGAAGGCGCCAGTAGCATCTCCCAGTATCGCGCAGCCCGCTCCTTTCTGGAGTGGAAGCCTAGCCGCGAGGCAAGTCTGGGCAAGACTCGCCCAGGGCAGAGCAGCCTCACGCCAGCCCTCTGCCAGATCGGGCCTCTGAGCAGAGCTGGAGCTCTGCCGTACTGGAGGCGCACTCGGCTCCGCCCAAGCAGTGATTGCAGCCCCACGCATCTGGGCTGCCTCCTCTTCTCCCAAGGAGGCTCGCTTCCCTCATGCTGTGCACTAGGCTTCCAGGCGGGGGCGCCCCGCGCCTCCTACAGGTCTTGGCTGAGGAGCTGCTTCCCTGAGCTGGGGCTGTGGACGGGAGCCCAGACACGCAGGGGCAGGCCCCAACCACCTGCACACGTCTCTGCTGGGGAGGAGAGCACTCGGGAAATGACGTCTGTCAGGCACCTTCTGGGCGCTCACCGAGTCAGCCTCAGCGTGTGTGGGGCTGCAGACCACAGCCAGAGGCCCTGTGAGCCTTGTGCTCTCCGTGCTGTGCTGAGTCTGGGCGGTCAAGCAACCGTAAGAATAGACTTTCAGTTGCCCTCACTTTGCCTCGACTAGAGCCCTCAAGCTGGAGCGCTTGGCAGTGTGCAACCCACCGGCAACTAAGCCCTCCACAAGAACGCCTGGGGACTAGGTGCAAAGGCAAGTCAGGAGTGGTGCTGAGGCCAGGAAGGCGCCAGTAGCATCTCCCAGTCTCGCGCAGCCCGCTCCTTTCTGGACTGGAAGCCTAGCCGCGAGGCAAGTCTGGGCAAGGCTCGCCCAGGGTAGAGCAGCCTCACGCCAGCAACTCTGCCAGATCGGGCCTCTGAGCAGAGCTGGAGCTCTAGCGTACTGGAGGCGCACTCGGCTCCGCCAAAGCAGTGAATGCAGCCGCACAGAGCAGGGCTGCCTTCTCTTATCCCGAGGAGGCTCGCTTCCCGCATGCTGGAAACTAGGCTTCCAGGCGGGGCCCCCTGCGCCCTCCACAGGTCTTGGCTCAGGAGCTGCTTCCCTGAGCTGGGGCTGTGGACGGGAGCCCAGACACGCAGGGGCAGGCCCCAACCAACCGCACACGTCTCTGCTGGGGAGGAGAGCACTAGGGAAATGACGTCTGTCAGGCACCTTCTGGGCGCTCACCGAGTCAGACTCAGCGTGTGTGGGGCTGCAGACCCCAGCCAGGGGCCCTGTGAGCCTTGTGCTCTCCGTGCTGTGCTGAGTCTGGGCGGTCAAGCAACCGTAAGAATAGACTTCCAGTTGCCCTCCCATTGCCTCTAATACAGCCCTCAAGCTGGAGCGCTTGGCAGTGTGCAACCCACCGGCAACTAAGCCCTCCACAAGAACGCCTGAGGACTAGGTGCAAAGGCAAGGCAAGAGTGGAGCTGAGGCCAGGAAGGCGCCAGTAGCATCTCCCAGTCTCGCGCAGCCCGCTCCTTTCTGGACTGGAAGCCTAGCCGCGAGGCAAGTCTGGGCAAGGCTCGCCCAGGGCAGAACAGCCTCACGCCAGCACTCTGCCAAATCGGGTCTCTGAGCAGAGCTGGAGCTCTGCCGTACTGGAGGCGCACTCGGCTCCGCCCAAGCAGTGATTGCAGCCCCACGCATCTGGGCTGCCTCCTCTTCTCCCAAGGAGGCTCACTTCCCTCATGCTGTGCACTAGGCTTCCAGGCGGGGGCGCCCCGCGCCTCCTACAGGTCTTTGCTGAGGAGCTGCTTACCTGAGCTGGGGCTGTGGACGGGAGCCCAGACACGCAGGGGCAGGCCCCAACCACCTGCACACGTCTCTGCTGGGGAGGAGAGCACTAGGGAAATGACGTCTGTCAGGCACCTTCTGGGCGCTCACCGAGTCAGCCTCCGCGTGTGTAGGGCTGCAGACCACAGCCAGAGGCCCTGTGAGCCTTGTGCTCTCCGTGCTGTGCTGAGTCTGGGCGGTCAAGCAATCGTAAGAATAGACTTTCAGTTGCCCTCACTTTGCCTCTACTAGAGCCCTCAAGCTGGAGCGCTTGGCAGTGTGCAACCCACCAGCAACTAAGCCCTCCACAAGAACGCCTGGGGACTAGGTGCAAAGGCAAGGCAGGAGTGGAGCTGAGGCCAGGAAGGCGCCAGTAGCATCTCCCAGTATCGCGCAGCCCGCTCCTTTCTGGACTGGAAGCCTAGCCGCGAGGCAAGTTTGGGCAAGGCTCGCCCAGGGCAGAGCAGCTTCACGCCAGCAACTCTGCCAGATCGGGCCTCTGAGCAGAGCTGGAGCTCTGCCGTACTGGAGGCGCACTCGGCTCTGCCAAAGCAGTGAATGCAGCCGCACACAGCAGGGCTGCCTTCTCTTCTCCCGAGGAGGCTCGCTTCCCACATGCTGTAAACTAGGCTGCCAGGCGGGGCAACCTGCGCCTCCCACAGGTCTTGGCTGAGGAGCTGCTTCCCTGAGCTGGGGCTGTGGACGGGAGCCCAGACACGCAGGGGCAGGCCCCAACCACCTGCACACGTCTCTGCTGGGGAGGAGAGCACTAGGGAAATGACGTCTGTCAGGCACCTTCTGGGCGCTTACCGAGTCAGCCTCCGCGTGTGTGGGCTTGCAGACCACAGCCAGAGGCCCTGTGAGCCTTGTGCTCTCCGTGCTGTGCTGAGTCTGGGCGGTCAAGCAACGGCTGGAGGAGCCCTGCAGTTGCCCTCCCATTGCCTCTAATAGAGCCCTCAACCTGGAGCGCTTGGCAGTGTGCAACCCACCGGCAACTAAGCCCTCCAGAAGAACGCCTGAGGACTAGGTGCAAAGGCAAGGCAAGAGTGGAGCTGAGGCCAGGAAGGCGCCAGTGGCATCTCCCAGTCTCGTGCAGCCCGCTCCTTTCTGGACTGGAAGCCTAGCCCCAAGGCAAGTCTGGGCAAGGCTCGCCCAGGGCAGAGCAGCCTCACGCCAGAACTCTGCCAGATCGGGCCTCTGAGCAGAGCTGGAGCTCTGCCGCACTGGAGGCGCACTCGGCTCCGCCAAAGTAGTGATTGCAGCCCCACGCATCTGGGCTGCCTCCTCTTCTCCCAAGGAGGCTCGCTTCCCTCATGCTGTGCACTAGGCTTCCAGGCGGGGGCGCCCCGCGCCTCCTACAGGTCTTGGCTGAGGAGCTGCTTCCCTGAGCTGGGGCTGTGGACGGGAGCCCAGACACGCAGGGGCAGGCCCCAACCACCTGCACACGTCTCTGCTGGGGAGGAGAGCACTCGGGAAATGACGTCTGTCAGGCACCTGCTGGGCGCTCACCGAGTCAGCCTCAGCGTGTGTGCGGCTGCAGACCACAGCCAGAGGCCCTGTGAGCCTTGTGCTCTCCGTGCTGTGCTGAGTCTGGGCGGTGAAGCAACCATAAGAATAGACTTTCAGTTGCCCTCACTTTGCCTCTACTAGAGCCCTCAAGCTGGAGCGCTTGGCAGTGTGCAACCCACCAGCAACTAAGCCCTTCAAAAGAACGCCTGGGGACTAGGTGCAAAAGCAAGGCAGGAGTGGAGCTGAGGCCAGGAAGGCGCCAGTAGCATCTCCCAGTCTCGCGCAGCCCCCTACTTTCTGCACTGGAAGCCTAGCCGCGAGGCAAGTCTGGGCAAGCCTCGCCCATGGCAGAGCAGCCTCACGCCAGCAACTCTGCCAGATCGGACCTCTGAGCAGAGCTGGAGTTCTGCCGTACTGGAGGCGCACTCGGCTCCGCCCAAGCAGTGATTGCAGCCCCACGCATCTGGGCTGCCTCCTCTTCTCCCAAGGAGGCTCGCTTCCCTCATGCTGTGCACTAGGCTTCCAGGCGGGGGCGCCCCGCGCCTCCTACAGGTCTTGGCTGAGGAGCTGCTTCCCTGAGCTGGGGCTGTGGACGGGAGCCCAGACACGCAGGGGCAGGCCCCAACCACCTGCACACGTTTCTGCTGGGGAGGAGAGCACTCGGGAAATGACGTCTGTCAGGCACCTTCTGGGCGCTCACCGAGTCAGCCTCAGCGTGTGTGGGGCTGCAGACCACAGCCAGAGGCCCTGTGAGCCTTGTGCTCTCCGTGCTGTGCTGAGTCGGTGCGGTCAAGCAACCGTAAGAATAGACTTCCAGTTGCCCTCACTTTGCCTCTACTAGAGCCCTCAAGCTGGAGCGCTTGGCAGTGTGCAACCCACCGGCAACTAAGCCCTCCACAAGAACGCCTGGGGACTAGGTGCAAAGACAAGGCAGGAGTGGAGCTGAGGCCAGGAAGGCGCCAGTAGCATCTCCCAGTCTCGCGCAGCCCGCTCCTTTCTGGAGTGGAAGCCTAGCCGCGAGGCAAGTCTGGGCAAGACTCGCCCAGGGCAGAGCAGCCTCACGCCAGCCCTCTGCCAGATCGGGCCTCTGAGCAGAGCTGGAGCTCTGCCGTACTGGAGGCGCACTCGGCTCCGCCCAAGCAGTGATTGCAGCCCCACGCATCTGGGCTGCCTCCTCTTCTCCCAAGGAGGCTCGCTTCCCTCATGCTGTGCACTAGGCTTCCAGGCGGGAGCGCCCCGCTCCTCCTACAGGTCTTCCCTGAGGAGCTGCTTCCCTGAGCTGGGGCTGTGGACGGGAGCCCAGACACGCAGGGGTAGGCCCCAACCACCTGCACACGTCTCTGCTGGGGAGGAGAGCACTAGGGAAATGACGTCTGTCAGGTACCTTCTGGGCGCTCACCGAGTCAGCCTCAGCGTGTGTGGGGCTGCAGACCCCAGCCAGAGGCCCTGTGAGCCTTGTGCTCTCCGTGCTTTGCTGAGTCTGGGCGGTCAAGCAACCGCTGGAGGAGCCCTGCAGTTGCCCTCCCATTGCCTCTAATAGAGCCCTCTCTGCTGGAGCGCTTGGCAGTGTGCAACCCACCGGCAACTCAGCCCTCCACAAGAACGCCTGAGGACTAGGTGCAAAGGTAAGGCAGGAGTGGTGCTGAGGCCAGGAAGGCGCCAGTAGCATCTCCCAGTCTCGCGCAGCCCGCTCCTTTCTGGACTGGAAGCCTAGCCGCGAGGCAAGTCTGGGCAAGGCTCGCCCAGGGTAGAGCATCCTCACGCCAGCAACTCTGCCAGATCGGGCCTCTGAGCAGAGCTGGAGCTCTAGCGTACTGGAGGCGCACTCGGCTCCGCCAAAGCAGTGAATGCAGCCGCACACAGCAGGGCTGCCTTCTCTTATCCCGAGGAGGCTCGCTTCCCGCATGCTGGAAACTAGGCTTCCAGGCGGGGCCCCCTGCGCCCTCCACAGGTCTTGGCTCAGGAGCTGCTTCCCTGAGCTGGGGCTGTGGACGGGAGCCCAGACACGCAGGGGCAGGCCCCAACCACCTGCACACGTCTCTGCTGGGGAGGAGAGCACTAGGGAAATGACGTCTGTCAGGCACCTTCTGGGCGCTCACCGAGTCAGCCTCCGTGTGTGTGGGTCTGCTGACCCAGCCAGGGGCCCTGTGAGCCTTGTGCTATCCGTGCTGTGCTGAGTCTGGGCGGTCAAGCAACCGTAAGAATAGACTTCCAGTTGCCCTCACTTTGCCTCTACTAGAGCCCTCAAGCTGGAGCGCTTGGCAGTGTGCAACCCACCGGCAACTAAGCCCTCCACAAGAACGCCTGGGGACTAGGTGCAAAGGCAAGGCAGGAGTGGAGCTGAGGCCAGGAAGGCGCCAGTAGCATCTCCCAGTCTCGCGCAGCCCGCTCCTTTCTGGACTGGAAGCCTAGCCGCGAGGCAAGTCTGGGCAAGACTCGCCCAGGGCAGAGCAGCCTCACGCCAGCCCTCTGCCAGATCGGGCCTCTGAGCAGAGCTGGAGCTCTGCCGTACTGGAGGCGCACCCGGCTCCGCCCAAGCAGTGATTGCAGCCCCACGCATCTGGGCTGCCTCCTCTTCTCCCAAGGAGGCTCGCTTCCCTCATGCTGTGCACTAGGCTTCCAGGCGGGGGCGCCCCGCGCCTCCTACAGGTCTTGGCTGAGGAGCTGCTTCCCTGAGCTGGGGCTGTGGACGGGAGCCCAGACACGCAGGGGCAGGCCCCAACCACCTGCACACGTCTCTGCTGGGGAGGAGAGCACTAGGGAAATGACGTCTGTCAGGCACCTTCTGGGCGCTCACCGAGTCAGCCTCAGCGTGTGTGGGGCTGCAGACCACAGCCAGAGGCCCTGTGAGCCTTGTGCTCTCCGTGCTGTGCTGAGTCTGGGCGGTCAAGCAACCGTAAGAATAGACTTTCAGTTGCCCTCACTTTGCCTCTACTAGAGCCCTCAAGCTGGAGCGCTTGGCAGTGTGCAACCCACCGGCAACTAAGCCCTCCACAAGAACGCCTGGGGACTAGGTGCAAAGGCAAGGCAGGAGTGGAGCTGAGGCCAGGAAGGCGCCAGTAGCATCTCCCAGTATCGCGCAGCCCGCTCCTTTCTGGAGTGGAAGCCTAGCCGCGAGGCAAGTCTGGGCAAGACTCGCCCAGGGCAGAGCAGCCTCACGCCAGCCCTCTGCCAGATCGGGCCTCTGAGCAGAGCTGGAGCTCTGCCGTACTGGAGGCGCACTCGGCTCCGCCCAAGCAGTGATTGCAGCCCCACGCATCTGGGCTGCCTCCTCTTCTCCCAAGGAGGCTCGCTTCCCTCATGCTGTGCACTAGGCTTCCAGGCGGGGGCGCCCCGCGCCTCCTACAGGTCTTGGCTGAGGAGCTGCTTCCCTGAGCTGGGGCTGTGGACGGGAGCCCAGACACGCAGGGGCAGGCCCCAACCACCTGCACACGTCTCTGCTGGGGAGGAGAGCACTCGGGAAATGACGTCTGTCAGGCACCTTCTGGGCGCTCACCGAGTCAGCCTCAGCGTGTGTGGGGCTGCAGACCACAGCCAGAGGCCCTGTGAGCCTTGTGCTCTCCGTGCTGTGCTGAGTCTGGGCGGTCAAGCAACCGAAAGAATAGACTTTCAGTTGCCCTCACTTTGCCTCTACTAGAGCCCTCAAGCTGGAGCGCTTGGCAGTGTGCAACCCACCGGCAACTAAGCCCTCCACAAGAACGCCTGGGGACTAGGTGCAAAGGCAAGTCAGGAGTGGAGCTGAGGCCAGGAAGGCGCCAGTAGCATCTCCCAGTCTCGCGCAGCCCCCTCCTTTCTGCACTGGAAGCCTAGCCGCGAGGCAAATCTAGGCAAGCCTCGCCCATGGCAGAGGAGCCTCACGCCAGCAACTCTGCCAGATCGTGCCTCTGAGCAGAGCTGGAGCTCTGCCGTACTGGAGGCGCACTCGGCTCTGCCCAAGCAGTGATTGCAGCCCCACGCATCTGGGCTGCCTCCTCTTCTCCCAAGGAGGCTCGCTTCCCTCATGCTGTGCACTAGGCTTCCAGGCGGGGGCGCCCCGCGCCTCCTACAGGTCTTGGCTGAGGAGCTGCTTCCCTGAGCTGGGGCTGTGGACGGGAGCCCAGACACGCAGGGGCAGGCCCCAACCACCTGCACACGTCTCTGCTGGGGAGGAGAGCACTCGGGAAATGACGTCTGTCAGGCACCTTCTGAGCGCTCACCGAGTCAGCCTCAGCGTGTGTGGGGCTGCAGACCACAGCCAGAGGCCCTGTGAGCCTTGTGCTCTCCGTGCTGTGCTGAGTCGGTGCGGTCAAGCAACCGTAAGAATAGACTTCCAGTTGCCCTCACTTTGCCTCTACTAGAGCCCTCAAGCTGGAGCGCTTGGCAGTGTGCAACCCACCGGCAACTAAGCCCTCCACAAGAACGCCTGGGGACTAGGTGCAAAGGCAAGGCAGGAGTGGAGCTGAGGCCAGGAAGGCGCCAGTAGCATCTCCCAGTCTCGCGCAGCCCGCTCCTTTCTGGACTGGAAGCCTAGCCGCGAGGCAAGTCTGGGCAAGACTCGCCCAGGGCAGAGCAGCCTCACGCCAGCCCTCTGCCAGATCGGGCCTCTGAGCAGAGCTGGAGCTCTGCCGTACTGGAGGCGCACTCGGCTCCGCCCAAGCAGTGATTGCAGCCCCACGCATCTGGGCTGCCTCCTCTTCTCCCAAGGAGGCTCGCTTCCCTCATGCTGTGCACTAGGCTTCCAGACGGGAGCGCCCCGCGCCTCCTACAGGTCTTGGCTGAGGAGCTTCTTCCCTGAGCTGGGGCTGTGGACGGGAGCCCAGACACGCAGGGGCAGGCCCCAACCACCTGCACACGTCTCTGCTGGGGAGGAGAGCACTAGGGAAATGACGTCTGTCAGGCACCTTCTGGGCGCTCACCGAGTCAGCCTCAGCGTGTGTGGGGCTGCAGACCACAGCCAGAGGCCCTGTGAGCCTTGTGCTCTCCGTGCTGTGCTGAGTCTGGGCGGTCAAGCAACCGCTGGAGGAGCCCTGCAGTTGCCCTCCCATTGCCTCTAATAGAGCCCTCTCTGCTGGAGCGCTTGGCAGTGTGCAACCCACCGGCAACTCAGCCCTCCACAAGAACGCCTGAGGACTAGGTGCAAAGGTAAGGCAGGAGTGGTGCTGAGGCCAGGAAGGCGCCAGTAGCATCTCCCAGTCTCGCGCAGCCCGCTCCTTTCTGGACTGGAAGCCTAGCCGCGAGGCAAGTCTGGGCAAGGCTCGCCCAGGGTAGAGCAGCCTCACGCCAGCAACTCTGCCAGATCAGGCCTCTGAGCAGAGCTGGAGCTCTAGCGTACTGGAGGCGCACTCGGCTCCGCCAAAGCAGTGAATGCAGCCGCACAGAGCAGGGCTGCCTTCTCTTATCCCGAGGAGGCTCGCTTCCCGCATGCTGGAAACTAGGCTTCCAGGCGGGGCCCCCTGCGCCCTCCACAGGTCTTGGCTCAGGAGCTGCTTCCCTGAGCTGGGGCTGTGGACGGGAGCCCAGACACGCAGGGGCAGGCCCCAACCACCTGCACACGTCTCTGCTGGGGAGGAGAGCACTAGGGAAATGACGTCTGTCAGGCACCTTCTGGGCGCTCACCGAGTCAGCCTCAGCGTGTGTGGGTCTGCTGACCCAGCCAGGGGCCCTGTGAGCCTTGTGCTCTCCGTGCTGTGCTGAGTCTGGGCGGTCAAGCAACCGTAAGAATAGACTTCCAGTTGCCCTCACTTTGCCTCTACTAGAGCCCTCAAGCTGGAGCGCTTGGCAGTGTGCAACCCACCGGCAACTAAGCCCTCCACAAGAACGCCTGGGGACTAGGTGCAAAGGCAAGGCAGGAGTGGAGCTGAGGCCAGGAAGGCGCCAGTAGCATCTCCCAGTCTCGCGCAGCCCGCTCCTTTCTGGACTGGAAGCTTAGCCGCGAGGCAAGTCTGGGCAAGAATCGCCCAGGGCAGAGCAGCCTCACGCCAGCCCTCTGCCAGATCGGGCCTCTGAGCAGAGCTGGAGCTCTGCCGTACTGGAGGCGCACCCGGCTCCGCCCAAGCAGTGATTGCAGCCCCACGCATCTGGGCTGCCTCCTCTTCTCCCAAGGAGGCTCGCTTCCCTCATGCTGTGCACTAGGCTTCCAGGCGGGGGCGCCCCGCGCCTCCTACAGGTCTTGGCTGAGGAGCTGCTTCCCTGAGCTGGGGCTGTGGACGGGAGCCCAGACACGCAGGGGCAGGCCCCAACCACCTGCACACGTCTCTGCTGGGGAGGAGAGCACTAGGGAAATGACGTCTGTCAGGCACCTTCTGGGCGCTCACCGAGTCAGCCTCAGCGTGTGTGGGACTGCAGACCACAGCCAGAGGCCCTGTGAGCCTTGTGCTCTCCGTGCTGTGCTGAGTCTGGGCGGTCAAGCAACCGTAAGAATAGACTTTCAGTTGCCCTCACTTTGCCTCTACTAGAGCCCTCAAGCTGGAGCGCTTGGCAGTGTGCAACCCACCGGCAACTAAGCCCTCCACAAGAACGCCTGGGGACTAGGTGCAAAGGCAAGGCAGGAGTGGAGCTGAGGCCAGGAAGGCGCCAGTAGCATCTCCCAGTATCGCGCAGCCCGCTCCTTTCTGGAGTGGAAGCCTAGCCGCGAGGCAAGTCTGGGCAAGACTCGCCCAGGGCAGAGCAGCCTCACGCCAGCCCTCTGCAAGATCGGGCCTCTGAGCAGAGCTGGAGCTCTGCCGTACTGGAGGCGCACTCGGCTCCGCCCAAGCAGTGATTGCAGCCCCACGCATCTGGGCTGCCTCCTCTTCTCCCAAGGAGGCTCGCTTCCCTCATGCTGTGCACTAGGCTTCCAGGCGGGGGAGCCCCGCGCCTCCTACAGGTCTTGGCTGAGGAGCTGCTTCCCTGAGCTGGGGCTGTGGACGGGAGCCCAAACACGCAGGGGCAGGCCCCAACCACCTGCACACGTCTCTGCTGGGGAGGAGAGCACTCGGGAAATGACGTCTGTCAGGCACCTTCTGGGCGCTCACCGAGTCAGCCTCAGCGTGTGTGGGGCTGCAGACCACAGCCAGAGGCCCTGTGAGCCTTGTGCTCTCCGTGCTGTGCTGAGTCTGGGCGGTCAAGCAACCGTAAGAATAGACTTTCAGTTGCCCTCACTTTGCCTCTACTAGAGCCCTCAAGCTGGAGCGCTTGGCAGTGTGCAACCCACCGGCAACTAAGCCCTCCACAAGAACGCCTGGGGACTAGGTGCAAAGGCAAGGCAGGAGTGGAGCTGAGGCCAGGAAGGCGCCAGTAGCATCTCCCAGTATCGCGCAGCCCGCTCCTTTCTGGAGTGGAAGCCTAGCCGCGAGGCAAGTCTGGGCAAGACTCGCCCAGGGCAGAGCAGCCTCACGCCAGCCCTCTGCCAGATCGGGCCTCTGAGCAGAGCTGGAGCTCTGCCGTACTGGAGGCGCACTCGGCTCCGCCCAAGCAGTGATTGCAGCCCCACGCATCTGGGCTGCCTCCTCTTCTCCCAAGGAGGCTCGCTTCCCTCATGCTGTACACTAGGCTTACAGGCGGGGGCGCCCCGCGCCTCCTACAGGTCTTGGCTGAGGAGCTGCTTCCCTGAGCTGGGGCAGTGGACGGGAGCCCAGACACGCAGGGGCAGGCCCCAACCACCTGCACACGTCTCTGCTGGGGAGGAGAGCACTCGGGAAATGACGTCTGTCAGGCACCTTCTGGGCGCTCACCGAGTCCGCCTCCGCGTGTGTGGGGTTGCAGACCACAGCCAGAGGCCCTGTGAGCCTTGTGCTCTCCGTGCTGTGCTGAGTCTGGGCGGTCAAGCAACCGTAAGAATAGACTTTCAGTTGCCCTCACTTTGCCTCTACTAGAGCCCTCAAGCTGGAGCGCTTGGCAGTGTGCAACCCACCGGCAACTAAGTTCTCCACAAGAACGCCTGGGGACTAGGTGCAAAGGCAAGGCAGGAGTGGAGCTGAGGCCAGGAAGGCGCCAGTAGCATCTCCCAGTCTCGCGCAGCCCGCTCCTTTCTGGACTGGAAGCCTAGCCGCGAGGCAAGTTTGGGCAAGGCTCGCCCAGGGCAGAGCAGCCTCACGCCAGCACTCTGCCAGATCGGGCCTCTGAGCAGAGCTGGAGCTCTGCCGTACTGGAGGCGCACTCGGCTCCGCCCAAGCAGTGATTGCAGCCCCACGCATCTGGGCTGCCTCCTCTTCTCCCAAGGAGGCTCGCTTCCCTCATGCTGTGCACTAGGCTTCCAGGCGGGGGCGCCCCGCGCCTCCTACAGGTCTTGGCTGAGGAGCTGCTTCCCTGAGCTGGGGCTGTGGACGGGAGCCCAGACACGCAGGGGCAGGCCCCAACCACCTGCACACGTCTCTGCTGGGGAGGAGAGCACTCGGGAAATGACGTCTGTCAGGCACCTTCTGGGCGCTCACCGAGTCAGCCTCAGCGTGTGTGGGGCTGCAGACCACAGCCAGAGGCCCTGTGAGCCTTGTGCTTTCCGTGCTGTGCTGAGTCTGGGCCGTCAAGCAACCATAAGAATAGACTTTCAGTTGCCCTCACTTTGCCTCTACTAGAGCCCTCAACCTGGAGCGCTTGGCAGTGTGCAACCCACCGGCAACTAAGCCCTCCACAAGAACGCCTGGGGACTAGGTGCAAAGGCAAGGCAGGAGTGGAGCTGAGGCCAGGAAGGCGCCAGTAGCATCTCCCAGTCTCGCGCAGCCCGCTCCTTTCTGGACTGGAAGCCTAGCCGCGAGGCAAGTCTGGGCAAGGCTCGCCCAGGGCAGAGCAGCCTCACGCCAGCACTCTGCCAGATCGGGCCTCTGAGCAGAGCTGGAGCTCTGCCGTACTGGAGGCGCACTCGGCTCCGCCCAAGCAGTGATTGCAGCCCCACGCATCTGGGCTGCCTCCTCTTCTCCCAAGGAGGCTCGCTTCCCTCATGCTGTGCACTAGGCTTCCAGGCGGGGGCGCCCCGCGCCTCCTACAGGTCTTGGCTGAGGAGCTGCTTCCCTGAGCTGGGGGTGTGGACGGGAGCCCAGACACGCAGGGGCAGGCCCCAACCACCTGCACACGTCTCTGCTGGGGAGGAGAGCACTCGGGAAATGACGTCTGTCAGGCACCTTCTGGGCGCTCACCGAGTCAGCCTCAGCGTGTGTGGGGCTGCAGACCACAGCCAGAGGCCCTGTGAGCCTTGTGCTCTCCGTGCTGTGCTGAGTCTGGGCGGTCAAGCAACCGTAAGAATAGACTTTCAGTTGCCCTCACTTTGCCTCTACTAGAGCCCTCAAGCTGGAGCGCTTGGCAGTGTGCAACCCACCGGCAACTAAGCCCTCCACAAGAACGCCTGGGGACTAGGTGCAAAGACAAGGCAGGAGTGGAGCTGAGGCCAGGAAGGCGCCAGTAGCATCTCCCAGTCTCGCGCAGCCCGCTCCTTTCTGGAGTGGAAGCCTAGCCGCGAGGCAAGTCTGGGCAAGACTCGCCCAGGGCAGAGCAGCCTCACGCCAGCCCTCTGCCAGATCGGGCCTCTGAGCAGAGCTGAAGCTCTGCCGTACTGGAGGCGCACTCGGCTCGGCCCAAGCAGTGATTGCAGCCCCACGCATCTGGGCTGCCTCCTCTTCTCCCAAGGAGGCTCGCTTCCCTCATGCTGTGCACTAGGCTTCAAGACGGGAGCGCCCCGCGCCTCCTACAGGTCTTGGCTGAGGAGCTGCTTCCCTGAGCTGGGGCTGTGGACGGGAGCCCAGACACGCAGGGGCAGGCCCCAACCACCTGCACACGTCTCTGCTGGGGAGGAGAGCACTAGGGAAATGACGTCTGTCAGGCACCTTCTGGGCGCTCACCGAGTCAGCCTCAGCGTGTGTGGGGCTGCAGACCACAGCCAGAGGCCCTGTGAGCCTTGTGCTCTCCGTGCTGTGCTGAGTCTGGGCGGTCAAGCAACCGCTGGAGGAGCCCTGCAGTTGCCCGCCCATTGCCTCTAATAGAGCCCTCTCTGCTGGAGCGCTTGGCAGTGTGCAACCCACCGGCAACTCAGCCCTCCACAAGAACGCCTGAGGACTAGGTGCAAAGGTAAGGCAGGAGTGGTGCTGAGGCCAGGAAGGCGCCAGTAGCATCTCCAGTCTCGCGCAGCCCGCTCCTTTCTGGACTGGAAGCCTAGCCGCGAGGCAAGTTTGGACAAGGCTCGCCCAGGGCAGAGCAGCTTCACGCCAGCAACTCTGCCAGATCGGGCCTCTGAGCAGAGCTGGAGCTCTGCCGTACTGGAGGCGCACTCGGCTCTGCCGAAGCAGTGAATGCAGCCGCACACAGCAGGGCTGCCTTCTCTTCTCCCGAGGAGGCTCGCTTCCCACATGCTGTAAACTAGGCTGCCAGGCGGGGCCCCCTGCGCCTCCCACAGGTCTTGGCTCAGGAGCTGCTTCCCTGAGCTGGGGCTGTGGACGGGAGCCCAGACACGCAGAGGCAGGCCCCAACCACCTGCACACGTCTCTGCTGGGGAGGAGAGCACTAGGGAAATGACGTCTGTCAGGCACCTTCTGGGCGCTCACTGAGTCCGCCTCCGCGTGTGTGGGGTTGCAGACCACAGCCAGAGGCCCTGTGAGCCTTGTGCTCTCCGTGCTGTGCTGAGTCTGGGCGGTCAAGCAACCGTAAGAATAGACTTTCAGTTGCCCTCACTTTGCCTCTACTAGAGCCCTCAAGCTGGAGCGCTTGGCAGTGTGCAACCCACCGGCAACTAAGTTCTCCACAAGAACGCCTGGGGACTAGGTGCAAAGGCAAGGCAGGAGTGGAGCTGAGGCCAGGAAGGCGCCAGTAGCATCTCCCAGTCTCGCGCAGCCCGCTCCTTTCTGGACTGGAAGCCTAGCCGCGAGGCAAGTCTGGGCAAGGCTCGCCCAGGGCAGAGCAGCCTCACGCCAGCACTCTGCCAGATCGGGCCTCTGAGCAGAGCTGGAGCTCTGCCGTACTGGAGGCGCACTCGGCTCCGCCCAAGCAGTGATTGCAGCCCCACGCATCTGGGCTGCCTCCTCTTCTCCCAAGGAGGCTCGCTTCCCTCATGCTGTGCACTAGGCTTCCAGGCGGGGGCGCCCCGCGCCTCCTACAGGTCTTGGCTGAGGAGCTGCTTCCCTGAGCTGGGGCTGTGGAAGGGAGTCCAGACACGCAGGGGCAGGCCCCAACCACCTGCACACGTCTCTGCTGGGGAGGAGAGCACTCGGGAAATGACGTCTGTCAGGCACCTTCTGGGCGCTTACCGAGTCAGCCTCAGCGTGTGTGGGGCTGCAGACCACAGCCAGAGGCCCTGTGAGCCTTGTGCTTTCCGTGCTGTGCTGAGTCTGGGCCGTCAAGCAACCATAAGAATAGACTTTCAGTTGCCCTCACTTTGCCTCTACTAGAGCCCTCAACCTGGAGCGCTTGGCAGTGTGCAACCCACCGGCAACTAAGCCCTCCACAAGAACGCCTGGGGACTAGGTGCAAAGGCAAGGCAGGAGTGGAGCTGAGGCCAGGAAGGCGCCAGTAGCATCTCCCAGTCTCGCGCAGCCCCCTCCTTTCTGCACTGGAAGCCTAGCCGCGAGGCAAGTTTGGGCAAGCCTCGCCCATGGCAGAGCAGCCTCACGCCAGCAACTCTGCCAGATCGGGCCTCTGAGCAGAGCTGGAGCTCTGCCATACTGGAGGCGCACTCGGCTCCGCCCAAGCAGTGATTGCAGCCCCACGTATCTGGGCTGCCTCCTCTTCTCCCAAGGAGGCTCGCTTCCCTCATGCTGTGCACTAGGCTTCCAGGCGGGGGCGCCCCGCTCCTCCTACAGGTCTTGGCTGAGGAGCTGCTTCCCTGAGCTGGGGCTGTGGACGGGAGCCCAGACACGCAGGGGCAGGCCCCAACCAACTGCACACGTCTCTGCTGAGGAGGAGAGCACTAGGGAAATGACGTCTGTCAGGCACCTTCTGGGCGCTCACCGAGTCAGACTCAGCGTGTGTGGGGCTGCAGACCCCAGCCAGGGGCCCTGTGAGCCTTGTGCTCTCCGTGCTGTGCTGAGTCTGGGCGGTCAAGCAACCGTAAGAATAGACTTCCAGTTGCCCTCCCATTGCCTCTAATAGAGCCCTCCAGCTGGAGCGCTTGGCAGTGTGCAACCCACCGGCAACTAAGCCCTCCACAAGAACGCCTGAGGACTAGGTGCAAAGGCAAGGCAAGAGTGGAGCTGAGGCCAGGAAGGCGCCAGTAGCATCTCCCAGTCTCGCGCAGCCCGCTCCTTTCTGGACTGGAAGCCTAGCCGCGAGGCAAGTCTGGGCAAGGCTCGCCCAGGGCAGAGCATCCTCACGCCAGCACTCTGCTAGATCGGGCCTCTGAGCAGAGCTGGAGCTCTGCCGTACTGGAGCCGCACTCGGCTCCGCCCAAGCAGTGATTGCAGACCCACGCATCTGGGCTGCCTCCTCTTCTCCCAAGGAGGCTCGCTTCCCTCATGCTGTGCACTACGCTTCCAGGCGGGGGCGCCCCGCGCCTCCTACAGGTCTTGGCTGAGGAGCTGCTTCCCTGAGCTGGGGCTGTGGACGGGAGGCCAGACACGCAGGGGCAGGCCCCAACCACCTGCACACGTCTCTGCTGGGGAGTAGAGCACTCGGGAAATGACGTCTGTCAGGCACCTTCTGGGCGCTCACCGAGTCAGCCTCAGCGTGTGTGGGGCTGCAGACCACAGCCAGAGGCCCTGTGAGCCTTGTGCTCTCCGTGCTGTGCTGAGTCGGTGCGGTCAAGCAACCGAAGAATAGACTTTCAGTTGCCCTCACTTTGCCTCTGCTAGAGCCCTCAAGCTGGAGCGCTTGGCAGTGTGCAACCCACCGGCAACTAAGCCCTCCACAAGAACGCCTGGGGACTAGGTGCAAAGACAAGGCAGGAGTGGAGCTGAGGCCAGGAAGGCGCCAGTAGCATCTCCCAGTCTCGCGCAGCCCGCTCCTTTCGGGACTGGAAGCCTAGCCGCGAGGCAAGTCTGGGCAAGGCTCGCCCAGGGCAGAGCAGCCTCACGCCAGCGACTCTGCCAGATCGGGCCTCTGAGCAGAGCTGGAGCTCTGCCGTACTGGAGGCGCACTCAGCTCCGCCAAAGCAGTGAATGCAGCCGCACACAGCAGGGCTGCCTTCTCTTCTCCCGAAGAGGCTCGCTTCCCGCATGCTGTAAACTAGGCTTCCAGGCGGGGCCCCCTGCGCCTCCCACAGGTCTTGGCTCAGGAGCTGCTTCCCTGAGCTGGGGCTGTGGACGGGAGCCCAGACACGCAGGGGCAGGCCCCAACCACCTGCACACGTCTCTGCTGGGGAGGAGAGCACTAGGGAAATGACGTCTGTCAGGCACCTTCTGGGCGCTCACCGAGTCAGCCTCCGCGTGTGTGGGGCTGCAGACCCCAGCCAGGGGCCCTGTGAGCCTTGTGCTCTCCGTGCTGTGCTGAGTCTGGGCGGTCAAGCATCCGTAAGAATAGACTTCCAGTTGCCCTCACTTTGCCTCTAATAGAGCCCTCAAGCTGGAGCGCTTGGCAGTGTGCAACCCACCGGCAACTAAGGCCTCCACAAGAACGCCTGGGGACTAGGTGCAAAGGCAAGGCAGGAGTGGAGCTGAGGCCAGGAAGGCGCCAGTAGCATCTCCCAGTCTCGCGCAGCCCGCTCCTTCCTGGACTGGAAGCCTAGCCGCGAGGCAAGTCTGGGCAAGGCTCGCCCATGGCCGAGCAGCCTCACGCCAGCAACTCTGCCAGATCGGGCCTCTGAGCAGAGCTGAAGCTCTGCCGTACTGGAGGCGCACTCGGCTCCGCCAAAGCAGTGATTGCAGCCCCACGCATCTGGGCTGCCTCCTCTTCTCCCAAGGAGGCTCGCTTCCCTCATGCTGTGCACTAGGCTTCCAGGCGGGGGAGCCCCGCGCCTCCTAAAGGTCTTGGCTGAGGAGCTGCTTCCCTGAGCTGGGGCTGTGGACGGGAGCCCAGACACGCAGGGGCAGGCCCCAACCACCTGCACACGTCTCTGCTGGGGAGGAGAGCACTAGGGAAATGACGTCTGTCAGGCACCTTCTGGGCGCTCACCGAGTCAGCCTCAGCGTGTGTGGGGCTGCAGACCATAGCCCGAGGCCCTGTGAGCCTTGTGCTCTCCGTGCTGTGCTGAGTCTGGGCGGTGAAGCAACCGCTGGAGGGGCCCTGCAGTTGCCCTCCCATTTCCTCTAATAGAGCCCTCACTGCTGGAGCGCTTGGCAGTGTGCAACCCACCGGCAACTAAGCCCTCCACAAGAACGCCTGAGGACTAGGTGCAAAGGCAAGGCAGGAGTGGAGCTGAGGCCAGGAAGGCGCCAGTAGCATCTCCCAGTCTCGCGCAGCCCGCTCCTTCCTGGACTGGAAGCCTAGCCGCGAGGCAAGTCTGGGCAAGGCTCGCCCAGGGCAGAGCAGCCTCACGCCAGCGACTCTGCCAGATCGGGCCTCTGAGCAGAGCTGGAGCTCTGCCGTACTGGAGGCGCACTAAGCTCCGCCAAAGCAGTGAATGCAGCCGCACACAGCAGGGCTGCCTTCTCTTCTCCCGAAGAGGCTCGCTTCCCGCATGCTGTAAACTAGGCTTCCAGGCGGGGCCCCCTGCGCCTCCCACAGGTCTTGGCTCAGGAGCTGCTTCAATGAGCTGGGGCTGTGGACGGGAGCCCAGACACGCAGGGGCAGGGCCCAACCACCTGCACACGTCTCTGCTGGGGAGGAGAGCACTAGGGAAATGACGTCTGTCAGGCACCTTCTGGGCGCTCACCGAGTCAGCCTCCGCGTGTGTGGGGCTGCAGACCCCAGCCAGGGGCCCTGTGAGCCTTGTGCTCTCCGTGGTGTGCTGAGTCTGGGCGGTCAAGCAACCGTAAGAATAGACTTCCAGTTGCCCTCACTTTGCCTCTAATAGAGCCCTCAAGCTGGAGCGCTTGGCAGTGTGCAACCCACCGGCAACTAAGCCCTGCACAAGAACGCCTGGGGACTAGGTGCAAAGGCAAGACAGGAGTGTAGCTGAGGCCAGGAAGGCGCCAGTAGCATCTCCCAGTCTTGAGCAGCCCGCTCCTTTCTGGACTGGAAGCCTAGCCGCGAGGCAAGTTTGGGCAACGCTCGCCTATGGCAGAGCAGCCTCACGCCAGCAACTCTGCCAGATCGGGCCTCTGAGCAGAGCTGGAGCTCTGCCGTACTGGAGGCGCACTCGGCTCCGCCAAAGCAGTGATTGCAGCCCCACGCATCTGGGCTGCCTCCTCTTCACCCAAGGAGGCTCGCTTCCCTCATGCTGTGCACTAGGCTTCCAGGCGGGGGCGCCCCGCGCCTCCTACAGCTCTTGGCTGAGGAGCTGCTTCCCTGAGCTGGGGCTGTGGACGGGAGCCCAGACACGCAGGGGCAGGCCCCAACCACCTGCACACGTCTCTGCTGGGGAGGAGAGCACTAGGGAAATGACGTCTGTCAGGCACCTTCTGGGCGCTCACCGAGTCAGCCTCCGCGTGTGTGGGGCTGCAGACCCCAGCCAGGGGCCCTGTGAGCCTTGTGCTCTCCGTGCTGTGCTGAGTCTGGGCGGTCAAGCATCCGTAAGAATAGATTTCCAGTTGCCCTCACTTTGCCTCTAATAGAGCCCTAAAGCTGGAGCGCTTGGCAGTGTGCAACCCACCGCCAACTAAGGCCTCCACAAGAACGCCTGGGGACTAGGTGCAAAGGCAAGGCAGGAGTGGAGCTGAGGCCAGGAAGGCGCCAGTAGCATCTCCCAGTCTCGCGCAGCCCGCTCCTTCCAGGACTGGAAGCCTAGCCGCGAGGCAAGTTTGGGCAAGGCTCGCCCATGGCAGAGCAGCCTCACGCCAGCAACTCTGCCAGATCGGGCCTCTGAGCAGAGCTGGAGCTCTGCCGTACTGAAGGCGCACTCGGCTACGCCAAAGCAGTGATTGCAGCCCCACGCATCTGGGCTGCCTCCTCTTCTCCCAAGGAGGCTCGCTTCCCTCATGCTGTGCACTAGGCTTCCAGGCGGGGGCGCCCCGCGCCTCCTACAGGTCTTGGCTGAGGAGCTGCTTCCCTGAGCTGGGGCTGTGGACGGGAGCCCAGACACGCAGGGGCAGGCCCCAACCACCTGCACACATCTCTGCTGGGGCGGAGAGCACTAGGGAAATGACGTCTGTCAGGCACCTTCTGGGTGCTCACCGAGTCAGCCTCAGCGTGTGTGGGGCTGCAGACCACAGCCAGAGGCCCTGTGAGCCTTGTGCTCTCCGTGCTGTGCTGAGTCTTGGCGGTCAAGCAACCGTAAGAATAGACTTTCACTTGCGCTCACTTTGCCTCTACTAGAGCCCTCAAGCTGGAGCGCTTGGCAGTGTGCAACCCACCGGCAACTAAGCCCTCCAAAAGAACGCCTGGGAACTAGGTGCAAAGGCAAGGCAGGAGTGGAGCTGAGGCCAGGAAGGCGCCAGTAGCATCTCCCAGTCTCGCGCAGCCCGCTCCTTTCTGGACTGGAAGCCTAGCCGCGAGGCAAGTTTGGGCAACGCTCGCCCATGGCAGAGCAGCCTCACGCCAGCAACTCTGACAGATCGGGCCTCTGAGCAGAGCTGGAGCTCTGCCGTACTGGAGGCGCACTCGGCTCCGCCAAAGCAGTGATTGCAGCCCCACGCATCTGGGCTGCCTCCTCTTCTCCCAAGGAGGCTCGCTTCCCTCATGTTGTGCACTAGGGTTCCAGGCGGGGGCGCCCCGCGCCTCCTACAGGTCTTGGCTGAGGAGCTGCTTCCCTGAGCTGGGGCTGTGGACGGGAGCCCAGACACGCAGGGGCAGGCCCCAACCACCTGCACACGTCTCTGCTGGGGAGGAGAGCACTAGGGAAATGACGTCTGTCAGGCACCTTCTGGGCGCTCACCGAGTCAGCCTCAGCGTGTGTGGGGCTGCAGACCACAGCCAGAGGCCCTGTGAGCCTTGTGCTCTCCGTGCTGTGCTGAGTCTGGGCGGTCAAGCAACCGCTGGAGGAGCCCTGCAGTTGCCCTCCCATTGCCTCTAATAGAGCCCTCACTGCTGGAGCGCTTGGCAGTGTGCAACCCACCGGCAACTAAGCCCTCCACAAGAACGCCTGAGGACTAGGTGCAAAGGCAAGGCAGGAGTGGAGCTGAGGCCAGGAAGGCGCTAGTAGCATCTCCCAGTCTCGCGCTGCCCGCTCCTTTCTGGACTGGAAGCCTAGCCGCGAGGCAAGTCTGGGCAAGGCTCGCCCAGGGCAGAGCAGCCTCACGCCTGCAACTCTGCCAGATCGGGCCTCTGAGCAGAGCTGGAGCTCTGCCGTACTGGAGGCGCACTCAGCTCCGCCAAAGCAGTGAATGCAGCCGCACACAGCAGGGCTGCCTTCTCTTCTCCCGAAGAGGCTTGCTTCCCGCATGCTGTAAACTAGGCTTCCAGGCGGGGCCCCCTGCGCCTCCCACAGGTCTTGGCTCAGGAGCTGCTTCCCTGAGCTGGGGCTGTGGACGGGAGCCCAGACACGCAGGGGCAGGCCCCAACCACCTGCACACGTCTCTGCTGGGGAGGAGAGCACTAGGGAAATGACGTCTGTCAGGCACCTTCTGGGCGCTCACCGAGTCAGCCTCCGCATGTGTGGGGCTGCAGACCCCAGCCAGGGGCCCTGTGAGCCTTGTGCTCTCCGTGCTGTGCTGAGTCTGGGCGGTCAAGCATCCGTAAGAATAGACTTCCAGTTGCCCTCACTTTGCCTCTAATAGAGCCCTCAAGCTGGAGCGCTTGGCAGTGTGCAACCCACCGGCAACTAAGGCCTCCACAAGAACGCCTTGGGACTAGGTGCAAAGGCAAGGCAGGAGTGGAGCTGAGGCCAGGAAGGCGCCAGTAGCATCTCCCAGTCTCGCGCAGCCCGCTCCTTCCTGGACTGGAAGCCTAGCCGCGAGGCAAGTTTGGGCAAGGCTCGCCCATGGCAGAGCAGCGTCACGCCAGCAACTCTGCCAGATCGGGCCTCTGAGCAGAGCTGAAGCTCTGCCGTACTGGAGGCGCACTCGGCTCCGCCAAAGCAGTGATTGCAGCCCCACGCATCTGGGCTGCCTCCTCTTCTCCCAAGGAGGCTCGCTTCCCTCATGCTGTGCACTAGGCTTCCAGGCGGGGGCGCCCCGCGCCTCCTACAGGTCTTGGCTGAGGAGCTGCTTCCCTGAGCTGGGGCTGTGGACGGGAGCCCAGACACGCAGGGGCAGGCCCCAACCACCTGCACACGTCTCTGCTGGGGAGGAGAGCACTAGGGATATGACGTCTGTCAGGCACCTTCTGGGCGCTCACCGAGTCAGCCTCAGCGTGTGTGGGGCTGCAGACCATAGCCAGAGGCCCTGTTAGCCTTGTGCTCTCCGTGCTGTGCTGAGTCTGGGCGGTCAAGCAACCGCTGGAGGAGCCCTGCAGTTGCCCTCCCATTGCCTCTTATAGAGCCCTCACTGCTGGAGCGCTTGGCAGTGTGCAACCCACCGGCAACTAAGCCCTCCACAAGAACGCCTGAGGACTAGGTGAAAAGGCAAGGCAGGAGTGGAGCTGAGGCCAGGAAGGCGCCAGTAGCATCTCCCAGTCTCGCGCAGCCCGCTCCTTCCTGGACTGGAAGCCTAGCCGCGAGGCAAGTCTGGGCAAGGCTCGCCCAGGGCAGAGCAGCCTCACGCCAGCGACTCTGCCAGATCGGGCCTCTGAGCAGAGCTGGAGCTCTGCCGTACTGGAGGCGCACTCAGCTCCGCCAAAGCAGTGAATGCAGCCGCACACAGCAGGGCTGCCTTCTCTTCTCCCGAAGAGGCTCGCTTCCTGCATGCTGTAAACTAGGCTTCCAGGCGGGGCCCCCTGCGCCTCCCACAGGTCTTGGCTCAGGAGCTGCTTCCCTGAGCTGGGGCTGTGGACGGGAGCCCAGACACGCAGGGGCAGGCCCCAACCACCTGCACACGTCTCTGCTGGGGAGGAGAGCACTCGGGAAATGACGTCTGTCAGGCACCTTCTGGGCGCTCACCGAGTCAGCCTCAGCGTGTGTGGGGCTGCAGACCACAGCCAGAGGCCCTGTGAGCCTTGTGCTCTCCGTGCTGTGCTGAGTCTGGGCGGTCAAGCAACCATAAGAATAGACTTTCAGTTGCCCTCACTTTGCCTCTACTAGAGCCCTCAACCTGGAGCGCTTGGCAGTGTGCAACCCACCGGCAACTAAGCCCTCCACAAGAACGCCTGGGGACTAGGTGCAAAGGCAAGGCAGGAGTGGAGCTGAGGCCAGGAAGGCGCCAGTAGCATCTCCCAGTCTCGCGCAGCCCCCTCCTTTCTGCACTGGAAGCCTAGCCGCGAGGCAAGTCTGGGCAAGACTCGCCCAGGGCAGAGCAGCCTCACGCCAGCCCTCTGCCAGATCGGGCCTCTGAGCAGAGCTGGAGCTCTGCCGTACTGGAGGCGCACTCGGCTCCGCCCAAGCAGTGATTGCAGCCCCACGCATCTGGGCTGCCTCCTCTTCTCCCAAGGAGGCTCGCTTCCCTCATGCTGTGCACTAGGCTTCCAGGCGGGAGCGCCCCGCGCCTCCTACATGTCTTGGCTGAGGAGCTGCTTCCCTGAGCTGGGGCTGTGGACGGGAGCCCAGACACGCAGGGGCAGGCCCCAACCACCTGCACACGTCTCTGCTGGGGAGGAGAGCACTAGGGAAATGACGTCTGTCAGGCACCTTCTGGGCGCTCACCGAGTCAGCCTCAGCGTGTGTGGGGCTGCAGACCACAGCCAGAGGCCCTGTGAGCCTTGTGCTCTCCGTGCTGTGCTGAGTCTGGGCGGTCAAGCAACCGCTGGAGGAGCCCTGCAGTTGCCCTCCCATTGCCTCTAATAGAGCCCTCTCTGCTGGAGCGCTTGGCAGTGTGCAACCCACCGGCAACTCAGCCCTCCACAAGAACGCCTGAGGACTAGGTGCAAAGGTAAGGCAGTAGTGGTGCTGAGGCCAGGAAGGCGCCAGTAGCATCTCCCAGTCTCGCGCAGCCCGCTCCTTTCTGGACTGGAAGCCTAGCCGCGAGGCAAGTCTGGGCAAGGCTCGCCCAGGGTAGAGCAGCCTCACGCCAGCAACTCTGCCAGATCGGGCCTCTGAGCAGAGCTGGAGCTCTGCCGTACTGGAGGCGCACTCGGCTCCGCCAAAGCAGTGAATGCAGCCGCACAGAGCAGGGCTGCCTTCTCTTATCCCGAGGAGGCTCGCTTCCCGCATGCTGGAAACTAGGCTTCCATGCGGGGCCCCCTGCGCCCTCCACAGGTCTTGGCTCAGGAGCTGCTTCCCTGAGCTGGGGCTGTGGACGGGAGCCCAGACACGCAGGGGCAGGCCCCAACCACCTGCACACGTCTCTGCTGGGGAGGAGAGCACTAGGGAAATGACGTCTGTCAGGCACCTTCTGGGCGCTCACCGAGTCAGCCTCAGCGTGTGTGGGTCTGCTGACCCAGCCAGGGGCCCTGTGAGCCTTGTGCTCTCCGTGCTGTGCTGAGTCTGGGCGGTCAAGCAACCGTAAGAATAGACTTCCAGTTGCCCTCACTTTGCCTCTACTAGAGCCCTCAAGCTGGAGCGCTTGGCAGTGTGCAACCCACCGGCAACTAAGCCCTCCACAAGAACGCCTGGGGACTAGGTGCAAAGGCAAGGCAGGAGTGGAGCTGAGGCCAGGAAGGAGCCAGTAGCATCTCCCAGTATCGCGCAGCCCGCTCCTTTCTGGAGTGGAAGCCTAGCCGCGAGGCAAGTCTGGGCAAGACTCGCCCAGGGCAGAGCAGCCTCACGCCAGCCCTCTGCCAGATCGGGCCTCTGAGCAGAGCTGGAGCTCTGCCGTACTGGAGGCGCACTCGGCTCCGCCCAAGCAGTGATTGCAGCCCCACGCATCTGGGCTGCCTCCTCTTCTCCCAAGGAGGCTCGCTTCCCTCATGCTGTGCACTAGGCTTCCAGGCGGGGGCGCCCCGCGCCTCCTACAGGTCTTGGCTGAGGAGCTGCTTCCCTGAGCTGGGGCTGTGGACGGGAGCCCAGACACGCAGGGGCAGGCCTCAACCACCTGCACACGTCTCTGCTGGGGAGGAGAGCACTCGGGAAATGACGTCTGTCAGGCACCTTCTGGGCGCTCACCGAGTCAGTCTCAGCGTGTGTGGGGCTGCAGACCACAGCCAGAGGCCCTGTGAGCCTTGTGCTCTCCGTGCTGTGCTGAGTCTGGGCGGCCAAGCAACCGTCAGAATAGACTTTCAGTTGCCCTCACTTTGCCTCTACTAGAGCCCTCAACCTGGAGCGCTTGGCAGTGTGCAACCCACCGGCAACTAAGCCCTCCACAAGAACGCCTGGGGACTAGGTGCAAAGACAAGGCAGGAGTGGAGCTGAGGCCAGGAAGGCGCCAGTAGCATCTCCCAGTCTCGCGCAGCCCGCTCCTTTCTGGAGTGGAAGCCTAGCCGCGAGGCAAGTCTGGGCAAGACTCGCCCAGGGCAGAGCAGCCTCACGCCAGCCCTCTGCCAGATCGGGCCTCTGAGCAGAGCTGAAGCTCTGCCGTACTGGAGGCGCACTCGGCTCCGCCCAAGCAGTGATTGCAGCCCCACGCATCTGGGCTGCCTCCTCTTCTCCCAAGGAGGCTCGCTTCCCTCATGCTGTGCACTAGGCTTCCAGACGGGAGCGCCCCGCGCCTCCTACAGGTCTTGGCTGAGGAGCTGCTTCCCTGAGCTGGGGCTGTGGACGGGAGCCCAGACACGCAGGGGCAGGCCCCAACCACCTGCACACGTCTCTGCTGGGGAGGAGAGCACTAGGGAAATGACGTCTGTCAGGCACCTTCTGGGCGCTCACCGAGTCAGCCTCAGCGTGTGTGGGGCTGCAGACCACAGCCAGAGGCCCTGTGAGCCTTGTGCTCTCCGTGCTGTGCTGAGTCTGGGCGGTCAAGCAACCGCTGGAGGAGCCCTGCAGTTGCCCGCCCATTGCCTCTAATAGAGCCCTCTCTGCTGGAGCGCTTGGCAGTGTGCAACCCACCGGCAACTCAGCCCTCCACAAGAACGCCTGAGGACTAGGTGCAAAGGTAAGGCAGGAGTGGTGCTGAGGCCAGGAAGGCGCCAGTAGCATCTCCAGTCTCGCGCAGCCCGCTCCTTTCTGGACTGGAAGCCTAGCCGCGAGGCAAGTTTGGACAAGGCTCGCCCAGGGCAGAGCAGCTTCACGCCAGCAACTCTGCCAGATCGGGCCTCTGAGCAGAGCTGGAGCTCTGCCGTACTGGAGGCGCACTCGGCTCTGCCAAAGCAGTGAATGCAGCCGCACACAGCAGGGCTGCCTTCTCTTCTCCCGAGGAGGCTCGCTTCCCACATGCTGTAAACTAGGCTGCCAGGCGGGGCCCCCTGCGCCTCCCACAGGTCTTGGCTCAGGAGCTGCTTCCCTGAGCTGGGGCTGTGGACGGGAGCCCAGACACGCAGAGGCAGGCCCCAACCACCTGCACACGTCTCTGCTGGGGAGGAGAGCACTAGGGAAATGACGTCTGTCAGGCACCTTCTGGGCGCTCACTGAGTCCGCCTCCGCGTGTGTGGGGTTGCAGACCACAGCCAGAGGCCCTGTGAGCCTTGTGCTCTCCGTGCTGTGCTGAGTCTGGGCGGTCAAGCAACCGTAAGAATAGACTTTCAGTTGCCCTCACTTTGCCTCTACTAGAGCCCTCAAGCTGGAGCGCTTGGCAGTGTGCAACCCACCGGCAACTAAGTTCTCCACAAGAACGCCTGGGGACTAGGTGCAAAGGCAAGGCAGGAGTGGAGCTGAGGCCAGGAAGGCGCCAGTAGCATCTCCCAGTCTCGCGCAGCCCGCTCCTTTCTGGACTGGAAGCCTAGCCGCGAGGCAAGTCTGGGCAAGGCTCGCCCAGGGCAGAGCAGCCTCACGCCAGCACTCTGCCAGATCGGGCCTCTGAGCAGAGCTGGAGCTCTGCCGTACTGGAGGCGCACTCGGCTCCGCCCAAGCAGTGATTGCAGCCCCACGCATCTGGGCTGCCTCCTCTTCTCCCAAGGAGGCTCGCTTCCCTCATGCTGTGCACTAGGCTTCCAGGCGGGGGCGCCCCGCGCCTCCTACAGGTCTTGGATGAGGAGCTGCTTCCCTGAGCTGGGGCTGTGGAAGGGAGTCCAGACACGCAGGGGCAGGCCCCAACCACCTGCACACGTCTCTGCTGGGGAGGAGAGCACTCGGGAAATGACGTCTGTCAGGCACCTTCTGGGCGCTCACCGAGTCAGCCTCCGCGTGTGTGGGGCTGCAGACCACAGCCAGAGGCCCTGTGAGCCTTGTGCTTTCCGTGCTGTGCTGAGTCTGGGCCGTCAAGCAACCATAAGAATAGACTTTCAGTTGCCCTCACTTTGCCTCTACTAGAGCCCACAACCTGGAGCGCTTGGCAGTGTGCAACCCACCGGCAACTAAGCCCTCCACAAGAACGCCTGGGGACTAGGTGCAAAGGCAAGGCAGGAGTGGAGCTGAGGCCAGGAAGGCGCCAGTAGCATCTCCCAGTCTCGCGCAGCCCCCTCCTTTCTGCACTGGAAGCCTAGCCGCGAGGCAAGTTTGGGCAAGCCTCGCCCATGGCAGAGCAGCCTCACGCCAGCAACTCTGCCAGATCGGGCCTCTGAGCAGAGCTGGAGCTCTGCCATACTGGAGGCGCACTCGGCTCCGCCCAAGCAGTGATTGCAGCCCCACGTATCTGGGGTGCCTCGTCTTCTCCCAAGGAGGCTCGCTTCCCTCATGCTGTGCACTAGGCTTCCAGGCGGGGGCGCCCCGCTCCTCCTACAGGTCTTGGCTGAGGAGCTGCTTCCCTGAGCTGGGGCTGTGGACGGGAGCCCAGACACGCAGGGGCAGGCCCCAACCAACTGCACACGTCTCTGCTGGGGAGGAGAGCACTAGGGAAATGACGTCTGTCAGGCACCTTCTGGGCGCTCACCGAGTCAGACTCAGCGTGTGTGGGGCTGCAGACCCCAGCGAGGGGCCCTGTGAGCCTTGTGCTCTCCGTGATGTGCTGAGTCTGGGCGGTCAAGCAACCGTAAGAATAGACTTCCAGTTGCCCTCCCATTGCCTCTAATAGAGCCCTCCAGCTGGAGCGCTTGGCAGTGTGCAACCCACCGGCAACTAAGCCCTCCACAAGAACGCCTGAGGACTAGGTGCAAAGGCAAGGCAAGAGTGGAGCTGAGGCCAGGAAGGCGCCAGTAGCATCTCCCAGTCTCGCGCAGCCCGCTCCTTTCTGGAGTGGAAGCCTAGCCGCGAGGCAAGTCTGGGCAAGACTCGCCCAGGGCAGAGCAGCCTCACGCCAGCCCTCTGCCAGATCGGGCCTCTGAGCAGAGCTGAAGCTCTGCCGTACTGGAGGCGCACTCGGCTCCGCCCAAGCAGTGATTGCAGCCCCAGCATCTGGGCTGCCTCCTCTTCTCCCAAGGAGGCTCGCTTCCCTCATGCTGTGCACTAGGCTTCCAGACGGGAGCGCCCCGCGCCTCCTACAGGTCTTGGCTGAGGAGCTGCTTCCCTGAGCTGGGGCTGTGGACGGGAGCCCAGACACGCAGGGGCAGGCCCCAACCACCTGCACACGTCTCTGCTGGGGAGGAGAGCACTAGGGAAATGACGTCTGTCAGGCACCTTCTGGGCGCTCACCGAGTCAGCCTCAGCGTGTGTGGGGCTGCAGACCACAGCCAGAGGCCCTGTGAGCCTTGTGCTCTCCGTGCTGTGCTGAGTCTGGGCGGTCAAGCAACCGCTGGAGGAGCCCTGCAGTTGCCCTCCCATTGCCTCTAATAGAGCCCTCTCTGATGGAGCGCTTGGCAGTGTGCAACCCACCGGCAACTCAGCCCTCCACAAGAACGCCTGAGGACTAGGTGCAAAGGTAAGGCAGGAGTGGTGCTGAGGCCAGGAAGGCGCCAGTAGCATCTCCCAGTCTCGCGCAGCCCGCTCCTTTCTGGACTGGAAGCCTAGCCGCGAGGCAAGTCTGGGCAAGGCTCGCCCAGGGTAGAGCAGCCTCACGCCAGCAACTCTGCCAGATCGGGCCTCTGAGCAGAGCTGGAGCTCTAGCGTACTGGAGGCGCACTCGGCTCCGCCAAAGCAGTGAATGCAGCCGCACAGAGCAGGGCTGCCTTCTCTTATCCCGAGGAGGCTCGCTTCCCGCATGCTGGAAACTAGGCTTCCATGCGGGGCCACCTGCGCCCTCCACAGGTCTTGTCTGAGGAGCTGCTTCCCTGAGCTGGGGCTGTGGACGGGAGCCCAGACACGCAGGGGCAGGCCCCAACCACCTGCACACGTCTCTGCTGGGTAGGAGAGCACTAGGGAAATGACGTCTGTCAGGCACCTTCTGGGCGCTCACCGAGTCAGCCTCAGCGTGTGTGGGTCTGCTGACCCAGCCAGGGGCCCTGTGAGCCTTGTGCTCTAGGTGCTGTGCTGAGTCTGGGCGGTCAAGCAACCGTAAGAATAGACTTCCAGTTGCCCTCACTTTGCCTCTACTAGAGCCCTCAAGCTGGAGCGCTTGGCAGTGTGCAACCCACCGGCAACTAAACCCTCCACAAGAACGCCTGGGGACTAGGTGCAAAGGCAAGGCAGGAGTGGAGCTGAGGCCAGGAAGGCGCCAGTAGCATCTCCCAGTCTCGCGCAGCCCGCTCCTTTCTGGACTGGAAGCCTAGCCGCGAGGCAAGTCTGGGCAAGACTCGCCCAGGGCAGAGCAGCCTCACGCCAGCCCTCTGCCAGATCGGGCCTCTGAGCAGAGCTGGAGCTCTGCCGTACTGGAGGCGCACCCGGCTCCGCCCAAGCAGTGATTGCAGCCCCACGCATCTGGGCTGCCTCCTCTTCTCCCAAGGAGGCTCGCTTCCCTCATGCTGTGCACTAGGCTTCCAGGCGGGGTCGCCCCGCGCCTCCTACAGGTCTTGGCTGAGGAGCTGCTTCCCTGAGCTGGGGCTGTGGACGGGAGCCCAGACACGCAGGGGCAGGCCCCAACCACCTGCACACGTCTCTGCTGGGGAGGAGAGCACTAGGGAAATGACGTCTGTCAGGCAACTTCTGGGCGCACACCGAGTCAGCCTCAGCGTGTGTGGGGCTGCAGACCACAGCCAGAGGCCCTGTGAGCCTTGTGCTCTCCGTGCTGTGCTGAGTCTGGGCGGTCAAGCAACCGTAAGAATAGACTTTCAGTTGCCCTCACTTTGCCTCTACTAGAGCCCTCAAGCTGGAGCGCTTGGCAGTGTGCAACCCACCGGCAACTAAGCCCTCCAAAAGAACGCCTGGGGACTAGGTGCAAAGGCAAGGCAGGAGTGGAGCTGAGGCCAGGAAGGCGCCAGTAGCATCTCCCAGTATCGCGCAGCCCGCTCCTTTCTGGAGTGGAAGCCTAGCCGCGAGGCAAGTCTGGGCAAGACTCGCCCAGGGCAGAGCAGCCTCACGCCAGCCCTCTGCCAGATCGGGCCTCTGAGCAGAGCTGGAGCTCTGCCGTACTGGAGGCGCACTCGGCTCCGCCCAAGCAGTGATTGCAGCCCCACGCATCTGGGCTGCCTCCTCTTCTCCCAAGGAGGCTCGCTTCCCTCATGCTGTGCACTAGGCTTCCAGGCGGGGGCGCCCCGCGCCTCCTACAGGTCTTGGCTGAGGAGCTGCTTCCCTGAGCTGGGGCTGTGGACGGGAGCCCAGACACGCAGGGGCAGGCCTCAACCACCTGCACACGTCTCTGCTGGGGAGGAGAGCACTCGGGAAATGACGTCTGTCAGGCACCTTCTGGGCGCTCACCGAGTCAGTCTCAGCGTGTGTGGGGCTGCAGACCACAGCCAGAGGCCCTGTGAGCCTTGTGCTCTCCGTGCTGTGCTGAGTCTGGGCGGCCAAGCAACCGTCAGAATAGACTTTCAGTTGCCCTCACTTTGCCTCTACTAGAGCCCTCAACCTGGAGCGCTTGGCAGTGTGCAACCCACCGGCAACTAAGCCCTCCACAAGAACGCCTGGGGACTAGGTGCAAAGGCAAGGCAGGAGTGGAGCTGAGGCCAGGAAGGCGCCAGTAGCATCTCCCAGTCTCGCGCAGCCCCCTCCTTTCTGCACTGGAAGCCTAGCCGCGAGGCAAGTTTGGGCAAGCCTCGCCCATGGCAGAGCAGCCTCACGCCAGCAACTCTGCCAGATCGGGCCTCTGAGCAGAGCTGGAGCTCTGCCATACTGGAGGCGCACTCGGCTCCGCCCAAGCAGTGATTGCAGCCCCACGTATCTGGGCTGCCTCCTCTTCTCCCAAGGAGGCTCGCTTCCCTCATGCTGTACACTAGGCTTCCAGGCGGGGGCGCCCCGCTCCTCCTACAGGTCTTGGCTGAGGAGCTGCTTCCCTGAGCAAGGGGCTGTGGACGGGAGCCCAGACACGCAGGGGCAGGCCCCAACCAACTGCACACGTCTCTGCTGGGGAGGAGAGCACTAGGGAAATGACGTCTGTCAGGCACCTTCTGGGCGCTCACCGAGTCAGACTCAGCGTGTGTGGGGCTGCAGACCCCAGCCAGGGGCCCTGTGAGCCTTGTGCTCTCCGTGCTGTGCTGAGTCTGGGCGGTCAAGCAACCGTAAGAATAGACTTCCAGTTGCCCTCCCATTGCCTCTAATAGAGCCCTCCAGCTGGAGCGCTTGGCAGTGTGCAACCCACCGGCAACTAAGCCCTCCACAAGAACGCCTGAGGACTAGGTGCAAAGGCAAGGCAAGAGTGGAGCTGAGGCCAGGAAGGCGCCAGTAGCATCTCCCAGTCTCGCGCAGCCCGCTCCTTTCTGGACTGGAAGCCTAGCCGCGAGGCAAGTCTGGGCAAGGCTCGCCCAGGGCAGAGCATCCTCACGCCAGCACTCTGCTAGATCGGGCCTCTGAGCAGAGCTGGAGCTCTGCCGTACTGGAGGCGCACTCGGCTCCGCCCAAGCAGTGATTGCAGCCCCACGCATCTGGGCTGCCTCCTCTTCTCCCAAGAAGGCTCGCTTCCCTCATGCTGTGCACTAGGCTTCCAGGCGGGGGCGCCCCGCGCCTCCTACAGGTCTTGGCTGAGGAGCTGCTTCCCTGAGCTGGGGGTGTGGACGGGAGCCCAGACACGCAGGGGCAGGCCCCAACCACCTGCACACGTCTCTGCTGGGGAGGAGAGCACTCGGGAAATGACGTCTGTCAGGCACCTTCTGGGCGCTCACCGAGTCAGCCTCAGCGTGTGTGGGGCTGCAGACCACAGCCAGAGGCCCTGTGAGCCTTGTGCTCTCCGTGCTGTGCTGAGTCTGGGCGGTCAAGCAACCGTAAGAATAGACTTTCAGTTGCCCTCACTTTGCCTCTACTAGAGCCCTCAAGCTGGAGCGCTTGGCAGTGTGCAACCCACCGGCAACTAAGCCCTCCACAAGAACGCCTGGGGACTAGGTGCAAAGATAAGGCAGGAGTGGAGCTGAGGCCAGGAAGGCGCCAGTAGCATCTCCCAGTCTCGCGCAGCCCGCTCCTTTCTGGAGTGGAAGCCTAGCCGCGAGGCAAGTCTGGGCAAGACTCGCCCAGGGCAGAGCAGCCTCACGCCAGCCCTCTGCCAGATCGGGCCTCTGAGCAGAGCTGAAGCTCTGTCGTACTGGAGGCGCACTCGGCTCCGCCCAAGCAGTGATTGCAGCCCCACGCATCTGGGCTGCCTCCTCTTCTCCCAAGGAGGCTCGCTTCCCTCATGCTGTGCACTAGGCTTCAAGACGGGAGCGCCCCGCGCCTCCTACAGGTCTTGGCTGAGGAGCTGCTTCCCTGAGCTGGGGCTGTGGACGGGAGCCCAGACACGCAGGGGCAGGCCCCAACCACCTGCACACGTCTCTGCTGGGGAGGAGAGCACTAGGGAAATGACGTCTGTCAGGCACCTTCTGGGCGCTCACCGAGTCAGCCTCAGCGTGTGTGGGGCTGCAGACCACAGCCAGAGGCCCTGTGAGCCTTGTGCTCTCCGTGCTGTGCTGAGTCTGGGCGGTCAAGCAACCGCTGGAGGAGCCCTGCAGTTGCCCGCCCATTGCCTCTAATAGAGCCCTCTCTGCTGGAGCGCTTGGCAGTGTGCAACCCACCGGCAACTCAGCCCTCCACAAGAACGCCTGAGGACTAGGTGCAAAGGTAAGGCAGGAGTGGTGCTGAGGCCAGGAAGGCGCCAGTAGCATCTCCAGTCTCGCGCAGCCCGCTCCTTTCTGGACTGGAAGCCTAGCCGCGAGGCAAGTTTGGACAAGGCTCGCCCAGGGCAGAGCAGCTTCACGCCAGCAACTCTGCCAGATCGGGCCTCTGAGCAGAGCTGGAGCTCTGCCGTACTGGAGGCGCACTCGGCTCTGCCAAAGCAGTGAATGCAGCCGCACACAGCAGGGCTGCCTTCTCTTCTCCCGAGGAGGCTCGCTTCCCACATGCTGTAAACTAGGCTGCCAGGCGGGGCCCCCTGCGCCTCCCACAGGTCTTGGCTCAGGAGCTGCTTCCCTGAGCTGGGGCTGTGGACGGGAGCCCAGACACGCAGAGGCAGGCCCCAACCACCTGCACACGTCTCTGCTGGGGAGGAGAGCACTAGGGAAATGACGTCTGTCAGGCACCTTCTGGGCGCTCACTGAGTCCGCCTCCGCGTGTGTGGGGTTGCAGACCACAGCCAGAGGCCCTGTGAGCCTTGTGCTCTCCGTGATGTGCTGAGTCTGGGCGGTCAAGCAACCGTAAGAATAGACTTTCAGTTGCCCTCACTTTGCCTCTACTAGAGCCCTCAAGCTGGAGCGCTTGGCAGTGTGCAACCCACCGGCAACTAAGTTCTCCACAAGAACGCCTGGGGACTAGGTGCAAAGGCAAGGCAGGAGTGGAGCTGAGGCCAGGAAGGCGCCAGTAGCATCTCCCAGTCTCGCGCAGCCCGCTCCTTTCTGGACTGGAAGCCTAGCCGCGAGGCAAGTCTGGGCAAGGCTCGCCCAGGGCAGAGCAGCCTCACGCCAGCACTCTGCCAGATCGGGCCTCTGAGCAGAGCTGGAGCTCTGCCGTACTGGAGGCGCACTCGGCTCCGCCCAAGCAGTGATTGCAGCCCCACGCATCTGGGCTGCCTCCTCTTCTCCCAAGGAGGCTCGCTTCCCTCATGCTGTGCACTAGGCTTCCAGGCGGGGGCGCCCCGCGCCTCCTACAGGTCTTGGCTGAGGAGCTGCTTCCCTGAGCTGGGGGTGTGGACGGGAGCCCAGACACGCAGGGGCAGGCCCCAACCACCTGCACACGTCTCTGCGGGGGAGGAGAGCACTCGGGAAATGACGTCTGTCAGGCACCTTCTGGGCGCTCACCGAGTCAGCCTCAGCGTGTGTGGGGCTGCAGACCACAGCCAGAGGCCCTGTGAGCCTTGTGCTCTCCGTGCTGTGCTGAGTCTGGGCGGTCAAGCAACCGTAAGAATAGACTTTCAGTTGCCCTCACTTTGCCTCTACTAGAGCCCTCAAGCTGGAGCGCTTGGCAGTGTGCAACCCACCGGCAACTAAGCCCTCCACAAGAACGCCTGGGGACTAGGTGCAAAGACAAGGCAGGAGTGGAGCTGAGGCCAGGAAGGCGCCAGTAGCATCTCCCAGTCTCGCGCAGCCCGCTCCTTTCTGGAGTGGAAGCCTAGCCGCGAGGCAAGTCTGGGCAAGACTCGCCCAGGGCAGAGCAGCCTCACGCCAGCCCTCTGCCAGATCGGGCCTCTGAGCAGAGCTGAAGCTCTGCCGTACTGGAGGCGCACTCGGCTCGGCCCAAGCAGTGATTGCAGCCCCACGCATCTGGGCTGCCTCCTCTTCTCCCAAGGAGGCTCGCTTCCCTCATGCTGTGCACTAGGCTTCAAGACGGGAGCGCCCCGCGCCTCCTACAGGTCTTGGCTGAGGAGCTGCTTCCCTGAGCTGGGGCTGTGGACGGGAGCCCAGACACGCAGGGGCAGGCCCCAACCACCTGCACACGTCTCTGCTGGGGAGGAGAGCACTAGGGAAATGACGTCTGTCAGGCACCTTCTGGGCGCTCACCGAGTCAGCCTCAGCGTGTGTGGGGCTGCAGACCACAGCCAGAGGCCCTGTGAGCCTTGTGCTCTCCGTGCTGTGCTGAGTCTGGGCGGTCAAGCAACCGCTGGAGGAGCCCTGCAGTTGCCCGCCCATTGCCTCTAATAGAGCCCTCTCTGCTGGAGCGCTTGGCAGTGTGCAACCCACCGGCAACTCAGCCCTCCACAAGAACGCCTGAGGACTAGGTGCAAAGGTAAGGCAGGAGTGGTGCTGAGGCCAGGAAGGCGCCAGTAGCATCTCCAGTCTCGCGCAGCCCGCTCCTTTCTGGACTGGAAGCCTAGCCGCGAGGCAAGTTTGGACAAGGCTCGCCCAGGGCAGAGCAGCTTCACGCCAGCAACTCTGCCAGATCGGGCCTCTGAGCAGAGCTGGAGCTCTGCCGTACTGGAGGCGCACTCGGCTCTGCCAAAGCAGTGAATGCAGCCGCACACAGCAGGGCTGCCTTCTCTTCTCCCGAGGAGGCTCGCTTCCCACATGCTGTAAACTAGGCTGCCAGGCGGGGCCCCCTGCGCCTCCCACAGGTCTTGGCTCAGGAGCTGCTTCCCTGAGCTGGGGCTGTGGACGGGAGCCCAGACACGCAGAGGCAGGCCCCAACCACCTGCACACGTCTCTGCTGGGGAGGAGAGCACTAGGGAAATGACGTCTGTCAGGCACCTTCTGGGCGCTCACTGAGTCCGCCTCCGCGTGTGTGGGGTTGCAGACCACAGCCAGAGGCCCTGTGAGCCTTGTGCTCTCCGTGCTGTGCTGAGTCTGGGCGGTCAAGCAACCGTAAGAATAGACTTTCAGTTGCCCTCACTTTGCCTCTACTAGAGCCCTCAAGCTGGAGCGCTTGGCAGTGTGCAACCCACCGGCAACTAAGTTCTCCACAAGAACGCCTGGGGACTAGGTGCAAAGGCAAGGCAGGAGTGGAGCTGAGGCCAGGAAGGCGCCAGTAGCATCTCCCAGTCTCGCGCAGCCCGCTCCTTTCTGGACTGGAAGCCTAGCCGCGAGGCAAGTCTGGGCAAGGCTCGCCCAGGGCAGAGCAGCCTCACGCCAGCACTCTGCCAGATCGGGCCTCTGAGCAGAGCTGGAGCTCTGCCGTACTGGAGGCGCACTCGGCTCCGCCCAAGCAGTGATTGCAGCCCCACGCATCTGGGCTGCCTCCTCTTCTCCCAAGGAGGCTCGCTTCCCTCATGCTGTGCACTAGGCTTCCAGGCGGGGGCGCCCCGCGCCTCCTACAGGTCTTGGCTGAGGAGCTGCTTCCCTGAGCTGGGGCTGTGGAAGGGAGTCCAGACACGCAGGGGCAGGCCCCAACCACCTGCACACGTCTCTGCTGGGGAGGAGAGCACTCGGGAAATGACGTCTGTCAGGCACCTTCTGGGCGCTCACCGAGTCAGCCTCAGCGTGTGTGGGGCTGCAGACCACAGCCAGAGGCCCTGTGAGCCTTGTGCTTTCCGTGCTGTGCTGAGTCTGGGCCGTCAAGCAACCATAAGAATAGACTTTCAGTTGCCCTCACTTTGCCTCTACTAGAGCCCTCAACCTGGAGCGCTTGGCAGTGTGCAACCCACCGGCAACTAAGCCCTCCACAAGAACGCCTGGGGACTAGGTGCAAAGGCAAGGCAGGAGTGGAGCTGAGGCCAGGAAGGCGCCAGTAGCATCTCCCAGTCTCGCGCAGCCCCCTCCTTTCTGCACTGGAAGCCTAGCCGCGAGGCAAGTTTGGGCAAGCCTCGCCCATGGCAGAGCAGCCTCACGCCAGCAACTCTGCCAGATCGGGCCTCTGAGCAGAGCTGGAGCTCTGCCATACTGGAGGCGCACTCGGCTCCGCCCAAGCAGTGATTGCAGCCCCACGTATCTGGGCTGCCTCCTCTTCTCCCAAGGAGGCTCGCTTCCCTCATGCTGAGCACTAGGCTTCCAGGCGGGGGCGCCCCGCTCCTCCTACAGGTCTTGGCTGAGGAGCTGCTTCCCTGAGCTGGGGCTGTGGACGGGAGCCCAGACACGCAGGGGCAGGCCCCAACCAACTGCACACGTCTCTGCTGGGGAGGAGAGCACTAGGGAAATGACGTCTGTCAGGCACCTTCTGGGCGCTCACCGAGTCAGACTCAGCGTGTGTGGGGCTGCAGACCCCAGCCAGGGGCCCTGTGAGCCTTGTGCTCTCCGTGCTGTGCTGAGTCTGGGCGGTCAAGCAACCGTAAGAATAGACTTCCAGTTGCCCTCCCATTGCCTCTAATAGAGCCCTCCAGCTGGAGCGCTTGGCAGTGTGCAACCCACCGGCAACTAAGCCCTCCACAAGAACGCCTGAGGACTAGGTGCAAAGGCAAGGCAAGAGTGGAGCTGAGGCCAGGAAGGCGCCAGTAGCATCTCCCAGTCTCGCGCAGCCCGCTCCTTTCTGGACTGGAAGCCTAGCCGCGAGGCAAGTCTGGGCAAGGCTCGCCCAGGGCAGAGCATCCTCACGCCAGCACTCTGCTAGATCGGGCCTCTGAGCAGAGCTGGAGCTCTGCCGTACTGGAGCCGCACTCGGCTCCGCCCAAGCAGTGATTGCAGACCCACGCATCTGGGCTGCCTCCTCTTCTCCCAAGGAGGCTCGCTTCCCTCATGCTGTGCACTACGCTTCCAGGCGGGGGCGCCCCGCGCCTCCTACAGGTCTTGGCTGAGGAGCTGCTTCCCTGAGCTGGGGCTGTGGACGGGAGGCCAGACACGCAGGGGCAGGCCCCAACCACCTGCACACGTCTCTGCTGGGGAGTAGAGCACTCGGGAAATGACGTCTGTCAGGCACCTTCTGGGCGCTCACCGAGTCAGCCTCAGCGTGTGTGGGGCTGCAGACCACAGCCAGAGGCCCTGTGAGCCTTGTGCTCTCCGTGCTGTGCTGAGTCGGTGCGGTCAAGCAACCGAAGAATAGACTTTCAGTTGCCCTCACTTTGCCTCTGCTAGAGCCCTCAAGCTGGAGCGCTTGGCAGTGTGCAACCCACCGGCAACTAAGCCCTCCACAAGAACGCCTGGGGACTAGGTGCAAAGACAAGGCAGGAGTGGAGCTGAGGCCAGGAAGGCGCCAGTAGCATCTCCCAGTCTCGCGCAGCCCGCTCCTTTCGGGACTGGAAGCCTAGCCGCGAGGCAAGTCTGGGCAAGGCTCGCCCAGGGCAGAGCAGCCTCACGCCAGCGACTCTGCCAGATCGGGCCTCTGAGCAGAGCTGGAGCTCTGCCGTACTGGAGGCGCACTCAGCTCCGCCAAAGCAGTGAATGCAGCCGCACACAGCAGGGCTGCCTTCTCTTCTCCCGAAGAGGCTCGCTTCCCGCATGCTGTAAACTAGGCTTCCAGGCGGGGCCCCCTGCGCCTCCCACAGGTCTTGGCTCAGGAGCTGCTTCCCTGAGCTGGGGCTGTGGACGGGAGCCCAGACACGCAGGGGCAGGCCCCAACCACCTGCACACGTCTCTGCTGGGGAGGAGAGCACTAGGGAAATGACGTCTGTCAGGCACCTTCTGGGCGCTCACCGAGTCAGCCTCCGCGTGTGTGGGGCTGCAGACCCCAGCCAGGGGCCCTGTGAGCCTTGTGCTCTCCGTGCTGTGCTGAGTCTGGGCGGTCAAGCATCCGTAAGAATAGACTTCCAGTTGCCCTCACTTTGCCTCTAATAGAGCCCTCAAGCTGGAGCGCTTGGCAGTGTGCAACCCACCGGCAACTAAGGCCTCCACAAGAACGCCTGGGGACTAGGTGCAAAGGCAAGGCAGGAGTGGAGCTGAGGCCAGGAAGGCGCCAGTAGCATCTCCCAGTCTCGCGCAGCCCGCTCCTTCCTGGACTGGAAGCCTAGCCGCGAGGCAAGTCTGGGCAAGGCTCGCCCATGGCCGAGCAGCCTCACGCCAGCAACTCTGCCAGATCGGGCCTCTGAGCAGAGCTGAAGCTCTGCCGTACTGGAGGCGCACTCGGCTCCGCCAAAGCAGTGATTGCAGCCCCACGCATCTGGGCTGCCTCCTCTTCTCCCAAGGAGGCTCGCTTCCCTCATGCTGTGCACTAGGCTTCCAGGCGGGGGAGCCCCGCGCCTCCTAAAGGTCTTGGCTGAGGAGCTGCTTCCCTGAGCTGGGGCTGTGGACGGGAGCCCAGACACGCAGGGGCAGGCCCCAACCACCTGCACACGTCTCTGCTGGGGAGGAGAGCACTAGGGAAATGACGTCTGTCAGGCACCTTCTGGGCGCTCACCGAGTCAGCCTCAGCGTGTGTGGGGCTGCAGACCATAGCCCGAGGCCCTGTGAGCCTTGTGCTCTCCGTGCTGTGCTGAGTCTGGGCGGTGAAGCAACCGCTGGAGGGGCCCTGCAGTTGCCCTCCCATTTCCTCTAATAGAGCCCTCACTGCTGGAGCGCTTGGCAGTGTGCAACCCACCGGCAACTAAGCCCTCCACAAGAACGCCTGAGGACTAGGTGCAAAGGCAAGGCAGGAGTGGAGCTGAGGCCAGGAAGGCGCCAGTAGCATCTCCCAGTCTCGCGCAGCCCGCTCCTTCCTGGACTGGAAGCCTAGCCGCGAGGCAAGTCTGGGCAAGGCTCGCCCAGGGCAGAGCAGCCTCACGCCAGCGACTCTGCCAGATCGGGCCTCTGAGCAGAGCTGGAGCTCTGCCGTACTGGAGGCGCACTAAGCTCCGCCAAAGCAGTGAATGCAGCCGCACACAGCAGGGCTGCCTTCTCTTCTCCCGAAGAGGCTCGCTTCCCGCATGCTGTAAACTAGGCTTCCAGGCGGGGCCCCCTGCGCCTCCCACAGGTCTTGGCTCAGGAGCTGCTTCCCTGAGCTGGGGCTGTGGACGGGAGCCCAGACACGCAGGGGCAGGGCCCAACCACCTGCACACGTCTCTGCTGGGGAGGAGAGCACTAGGGAAATGACGTCTGTCAGGCACCTTCTGGGCGCTCACCGAGTCAGCCTCCGCGTGTGTGGGGCTGCAGACCCCAGCCAGGGGCCCTGTGAGCCTTGTGCTCTCCGTGGTGTGCTGAGTCTGGGCGGTCAAGCAACCGTAAGAATAGACTTCCAGTTGCCCTCACTTTGCCTCTAATAGAGCCCTCAAGCTGGAGCGCTTGGCAGTGTGCAACCCACCGGCAACTAAGCCCTGCACAAGAACGCCTGGGGACTAGGTGCAAAGGCAAGACAGGAGTGTAGCTGAGGCCAGGAAGGCGCCAGTAGCATCTCCCAGTCTTGAGCAGCCCGCTCCTTTCTGGACTGGAAGCCTAGCCGCGAGGCAAGTTTGGGCAACGCTCGCCTATGGCAGAGCAGCCTCACGCCAGCAACTCTGCCAGATCGGGCCTCTGAGCAGAGCTGGAGCTCTGCCGTACTGGAGGCGCACTCGGCTCCGCCAAAGCAGTGATTGCAGCCCCACGCATCTGGGCTGCCTCCTCTTCTCCCAAGGAGGCTCGCTTCCCTCATGCTGTGCACTAGGCTTCCAGGCGGGGGCGCCCCGCGCCTCCTACAGCTCTTGGCTGAGGAGCTGCTTCCCTGAGCTGGGGCTGTGGACGGGAGCCCAGACACGCAGGGGCAGGCCCCAACCACCTGCACACGTCTCTGCTGGGGAGGAGAGCACTAGGGAAATGACGTCTGTCAGGCACCTTCTGGGCGCTCACCGAGTCAGCCTCCGCGTGTGTGGGGCTGCAGACCCCAGCCAGGGGCCCTGTGAGCCTTGTGCTCTCCGTGCTGTGCTGAGTCTGGGCGGTCAAGCATCCGTAAGAATAGATTTCCAGTTGCCCTCACTTTGCCTCTAATAGAGCACTAAAGCTGGAGCGCTTGGCAGTGTGCAACCCACCGCCAACTAAGGCCTCCACAAGAACGCCTGGGGACTAGGTGCAAAGGCAAGGCAGGAGTGGAGCTGAGGCCAGGAAGGCGCCAGTAGCATCTCCCAGTCTCGCGCAGCCCGCTCCTTCCAGGACTGGAAGCCTAGCCGCGAGGCAAGTTTGGGCAAGGCTCGCCCATGGCAGAGCAGCCTCACGCCAGCAACTCTGCCAGATCGGGCCTCTGAGCAGAGCTGGAGCTCTGCCGTACTGAAGGCGCACTCGGCTCCGCCAAAGCAGTGATTGCAGCCCCACGCATCTGGGCTGCCTCCTCTTCTCCCAAGGAGGCTCGCTTCCCTCATGCTGTGCACTAGGCTTCCAGGCGGGGGCGCCCCGCGCCTCCTACAGGTCTTGGCTGAGGAGCTGCTTCCCTGAGCTGGGGCTGTGGACGGGAGCCCAGACACGCAGGGGCAGGCCCCAACCACCTGCACACATCTCTGCTGGGGCGGAGAGCACTAGGGAAATGACGTCTGTCAGGCACCTTCTGGGTGCTCACCGAGTCAGCCTCAGCGTGTGTGGGGCTGCAGACCACAGCCAGAGGCCCTGTGAGCCTTGTGCTCTCCGTGCTGTGCTGAGTCTTGGCGGTCAAGCAACCGTAAGAATAGACTTTCACTTGCGCTCACTTTGCCTCTACTAGAGCCCTCAAGCTGGAGCGCTTGGCAGTGTGCAACCCACCGGCAACTAAGCCCTCCAAAAGAACGCCTGGGAACTAGGTGCAAAGGCAAGGCAGGAGTGGAGCTGAGGCCAGGAAGGCGCCAGTAGCATCTCCCAGTCTCGCGCAGCCCGCTCCTTTCTGGACTGGAAGCCTAGCCGCGAGGCAAGTTTGGGCAACGCTCGCCCATGGCAGAGCAGCCTCACGCCAGCAACTCTGCCAGATCGGGCCTCTGAGCAGAGCTGGAGCTCTGCCGTACTGGAGGCGCACTCGGCTCCGCCAAAGCAGTGATTGCAGCCCCACGCATCTGGGCTGCCTCCTCTTCTCCCAAGGAGGCTCGCTTCCCTCATGTTGTGCACTAGGGTTCCAGGCGGGGGCGCCCCGCGCCTCCTACAGGTCTTGGCTGAGGAGCTGCTTCCCTGAGCTGGGGCTGTGGACGGGAGCCCAGACACGCAGGGGCAGGCCCCAACCACCTGCACACGTCTCTGCTGGGGAGGAGAGCACTAGGGAAATGACGTCTGTCAGGCACCTTATGGGCGCTCACCGAGTCAGCCTCAGCGTGTGTGGGGCTGCAGACCACAGCCAGAGGCCCTGTGAGCCTTGTGCTCTCCGTGCTGTGCTGAGTCTGGGCGGTCAAGCAACCGCTGGAGGAGCCCTGCAGTTGCCCTCCCATTGCCTCTAATAGAGCCCTCACTGCTGGAGCGCTTGGCAGTGTGCAACCCACCGGCAACTAAGCCCTCCACAAGAACGCCTGAGGACTAGGTGCAAAGGCAAGGCAGGAGTGGAGCTGAGGCCAGGAAGGCGCTAGTAGCATCTCCCAGTCTCGCGCTGCCCGCTCCTTTCTGGACTGGAAGCCTAGCCGCGAGGCAAGTCTGGGCAAGGCTCGCCCAGGGCAGAGCAGCCTCACGCCTGCAACTCTGCCAGATCGGGCCTCTGAGCAGAGCTGGAGCTCTGCCGTACTGGAGGCGCACTCAGCTCCGCCAAAGCAGTGAATGCAGCCGCACACAGCAGGGCTGCCTTCTCTTCTCCCGAAGAGGCTTGCTTCCCGCATGCTGTAAACTAGGCTTCCAGGCGGGGCCCCCTGCGCCTCCCACAGGTCTTGGCTCAGGAGCTGCTTCCCTGAGCTGGGGCTGTGGACGGGAGCCCAGACACGCAGGGGCAGGCCCCAACCACCTGCACACGTCTCTGCTGGGGAGGAGAGCACTAGGGAAATGACGTCTGTCAGGCACCTTCTGGGCGCTCACCGAGTCAGCCTCCGCATGTGTGGGGCTGCAGACCCCAGCCAGGGGCCCTGTGAGCCTTGTGCTCTCCGTGCTGTGCTGAGTCTGGGCGGTCAAGCATCCGTAAGAATAGACTTCCAGTTGCCCTCACTTTGCCTCTAATAGAGCCCTCAAGCTGGAGCGCTTGGCAGTGTGCAACCCACCGGCAACTAAGGCCTCCACAAGAACGCCTTGGGACTAGGTGCAAAGGCAAGGCAGGAGTGGAGCTGAGGCCAGGAAGGCGCCAGTAGCATCTCCCAGTCTCGCGCAGCCCGCTCCTTCCTGGACTGGAAGCCTAGCCGCGAGGCAAGTTTGGGCAAGGCTCGCCCATGGCAGAGCAGCGTCACGCCAGCAACTCTGCCAGATCGGGCCTCTGAGCAGAGCTGAAGCTCTGCCGTACTGGAGGCGCACTCGGCTCCGCCAAAGCAGTGATTGCAGCCCCACGCATCTGGGCTGCCTCCTCTTCTCCCAAGGAGGCTCGCTTCCCTCATGCTGTGCACTAGGCTTCCAGGCGGGGGCGCCCCGCGCCTCCTACAGGTCTTGGCTGAGGAGCTGCTTCCCTGAGCTGGGGCTGTGGACGGGAGCCCAGACACGCAGGGGCAGGCCCCAACCACCTGCACACGTCTCTGCTGGGGAGGAGAGCACTAGGGATATGACGTCTGTCAGGCACCTTCTGGGCGCTCACCGAGTCAGCCTCAGCGTGTGTGGGGCTGCAGACCATAGCCAGAGGCCCTGTTAGCCTTGTGCTCTCCGTGCTGTGCTGAGTCTGGGCGGTCAAGCAACCGCTGGAGGAGCCCTGCAGTTGCCCTCCCATTGCCTCTTATAGAGCCCTCACTGCTGGAGCGCTTGGCAGTGTGCAACCCACCGGCAACTAAGCCCTCCACAAGAACGCCTGAGGACTAGGTGAAAAGGCAAGGCAGGAGTGGAGCTGAGGCCAGGAAGGCGCCAGTAGCATCTCCCAGTCTCGCGCAGCCCGCTCCTTCCTGGACTGGAAGCCTAGCCGCGAGGCAAGTCTGGGCAAGGCTCGCCCAGGGCAGAGCAGCCTCACGCCAGCGACTCTGCCAGATCGGGCCTCTGAGCAGAGCTGGAGCTCTGCCGTACTGGAGGCGCACTCAGCTCCGCCAAAGCAGTGAATGCAGCCGCACACAGCAGGGCTGCCTTCTCTTCTCCCGAAGAGGCTCGCTTCCTGCATGCTGTAAACTAGGCTTCCAGGCGGGGCCCCCTGCGCCTCCCACAGGTCTTGGCTCAGGAGCTGCTTCCCTGAGCTGGGGCTGTGGACGGGAGCCCAGACACGCAGGGGCAGGCCCCAACCACCTGCACACGTCTCTGCTGGGGAGGAGAGCACTAGGGAAATGACGTCTGTCAGGCACCTTCTGGGCGCTCACCGAGTCAGCCTCCGCGTGTGTGGGGCTGCAGACCCCAGCCAGGGGCCCTGTGAGCCTTGTGCTCTCCGTGGTGTGCTGAGTCTGGGCGGTCAAGCAACCGTAAGAATAGACTTCCAGTTGCCCTCACTTTGCCTCTAATAGAGCCCTCAAGCTGGAGCGCTTGGCAGTGTGCAACCCACCGGCAACTAAGGCCTCCACAAGAACGCCTGGGGACTAGGTGCAAAGGCAAGGCAGGAGTGGAGCTGAGGCCAGGAAGGCGCCAGTAGCATCTCCCAGTCTCGCGCAGCCCGCTCCTTTCTGGACTGGAAGCCTAGCCGCGAGGCAAGTCTGGGCAACGCTCGCCCATGGCAGAGCAGCCTCACGCCAGCAACTCTGCCAGATCGGGCCTCTGAGCAGAGCTGGAGCTCTGCCGTACTGGAGGCGCACTCGGCTCCGCCAAAGCAGTGATTGCAGCCCCAAGCATCTGGGCTGCCTCCTCTTCTCCCAAGGAGGCTCGCTTCCCTCATGCTGTGCACTAGGCTTCCAGGCAGGGGAGCCCCGCGCCTCCTACAGGTCTTGGCTGAGGAGCTGCTTCCCTGAGCTGGGGCTGTGGACGGGAGCCCAGACACGCAGGGGCAGGCCCCAACCACCTGCACACGTCTCGGCTGGGGAGGAAAGCACTAGGGAAATGACGTCTGTCAGGCACCTTCTGGGCGCTCACCGAGTCAGCCTCCTCGTGTGTGTGGCTGTAGACCACAGCCAGAGGCCCTGTGAGCCTTGTGCTCTCCGTGCTGTGCTGAGTCTGGGCGGTCAAGCAACCGTAAGAATAGACTTTCAGTTGCCCTCACTTTGCCTCTACTAGAGCCCTCAAGCTGGAGCGCTTGGCAGTGTGCAACCCACCGGCAACTAAGCCCTCCACAAGAACGCCTGGGGACTAGGTGCAAAGGCAAGGCAGGAGTGGAGCTGAAGCCAGGAAGGCGCCAGTAGCATCTCCCAGTCTCGCGCAGCCCGCTCCTTTCTGGACTGGAAGCCTAGCCGCGAGGCAAGTCTGGGCAAGGCTCGCCCATGGCAGAGCAGCCTCACGCCAGCAACTCTGCCAGATCGGGCCTCTGAGCAGAGCTGGAGCTCTGCCGTACTGAAGGCGCACTCGGCTCCGCCAAAGCAGTGAATGCAGCCGCACACAGCAGGGCTGCTTTCTCTTCTCCCGAGGAGGCTCGCTTCCCGCATGCTGTAAACTAGGCTTCCAGGCGGGGCCCCCTGCGCCTCCCACAGGTCTTGGCTCAGGACCTGCTTCCCTGAGCTGGGGCTGTGGACGGGAGCCCAGACACGCAGGGGCAGGCCCAAACCACCTGCACACGTCTCTGCTGGGGAGGAGAGCACTAGGGAAATGACGTCTGTCAGGCACCTTCTGGGCGCTCACCGAGTCAGCCTCCTCGTGTGTGTGGCTGCAGACCACAGCCAGAGGCCCTGTGAGCCTTGTGCTCTCCGTGCTGTGCTGAGTCTGGGCGGTCAAGCAACCGTAAGAATAGACTTTCAGTTGCCCTCACTTTGCCTCTACTAGATCCCTCAAGCTGGAGCGCTTGGCAGTGTGCAACCCACCGGCAACTAAGCCCTCCACAAGAACGCCTGGGGACTAGGTGCAAAGGCAAGGAAGGAGTGGAGCTGAAGCCAGGAAGGCGCCAGTAGCATCTCCCAGTCTCGCGCAGCCCGCTCCTTTCTGGACTGGAAGCCTAGCCGCGAGGCAAGTCTGGGCAAGGCTCGCCCATGTCAGAGCAGCCTCACGCCAGCAACTCTGCCAGATCGGGCCTCTGAGCAGAGCTGGAGCTCTGCCGTACTGAAGGCGCACTCGGCTCCGCCAGAGCAGTGAATGCATCCGCACACAGCAGGGCTGCCTTCTCTTCTCCCGAGGAGGCTCGCTTCCCGCATGCTGTAAACTAGGCTTCCAGGCGGGGCCCCCTGCGCCTCCCACAGGTCTTGGCTCAGGACCTGCTTCCCTGAGCTGGGGCTGTGGACGGGAGCCCAGACACGCAGGGGCAGGCCCCAACCACCTGCACACGTCTCTGCTGGGGAGGAGAGCACTAGGGAAATGACGTCTGTCAGGCACCTTCTGGGTGCTCACCGAGTCAGCCTCAGCGTGTGTGGGGCTGCAGACCACAGGCAGAGGCCCTGTGAGCCTTGTGCTCTCCGTGCTGTGCTGAGTCTGGGCGGTCAAGCAACCGTCAGAATAGACTTTCAGTTGCCCTCACTTTGCCTCTACTAGAGCCCTCAAGCTGGAGCGCTTGGCAGTGTGCAACCCACCGGCAACTAAGCCCTGCACAAGAACGCCTGGGGACTAGGTGCAAAGGCAAGGCAGGAGTGGAGCTGAGGCCACGAAGGCGCCAGTAGCATCTCCCAGTCTCGCGCAGCCCGCTCCTTTCTGGACTGGAAGCCTAGCCGCGAGGCAAGTTTGGGCAACGCTCGCCCATGGCAGAGCAGCCTCACGCCAGCAACTCTGCCAGATCGGGCCTCTGAGCAGAGCTGGAGCTCTGCCGTACTGGAGGCGCACTCGGCTCTGCCAAAGCAGTGATTGCAGCCCCACGCATCTGGGCTGCCTCCTCTTCTCCCAAGGAGGCTCGCTTCCCTCATGCTGTGCACTAGGCTTCCAGGCGGGGGCGCCCCGCGCCTCCTACAGGTCTTGGCTGAGGAGCTGCTTCCCTGAGCTGGGGCTGTGGACGGGAGCCCAGACACGCAGGGGCAGGCCCCAACCACCTGCACACGTCTCTGCTGGGGAGGAGAGCACTAGGGAAATGACGTCTGTCAGGCACCTTCTGGGCGCTCACCGAGTCAGCCTCAGCGTGTGTGGGGCTGCAGACCACAGCCAGAGGCCCTGTGAGCCTTGTGCTCTCCGTGCTGTGCTGAGGCTGGGCGGTCAAGCAACCGCTGGAGGAGCCCTGCAGTTGCCCTCCCATTGCCTCTAATAGAGCCCTCACTGCTGGAGCGCTTGGCAGTGTGCAACCCACCGGCAACTAAGCCCTCCACAAGAACGCCTGAGGACTAGGTGCAAAGGCAAGGCAGGAGTGGAGCTGAGGCCAGGAAGGCGCCAGTAGCATCTCCCAGTCTCGCGCAGCCCGCTCCTTTCTGGACTGGAAGCCTAGCCGCGAGGCAAGTCTGGGCAAGGCTCGCCCAGGGCAGAGCAGCCTCACGCCAGCGACTCTGCCAGATCGGGCCTCTGAGCAGAGCTGGAGCTTTGCCGTACTGGAGGCGCACTCGGCTCCGCCAAAGCAGTGAATGCAGCCGCACACAGCAGGGCTGCCTTCTCTTCTCCCGAAGAGGCTCGCTTCCCGCATGCTGTAAACTAGGCTTCCAGGCGGGGCCCCCTGCGCCTCCCACAGGTCTTGGCTCAGGAGCTGCTTCCCTGAGCTGGGGCTGTGGACGGGAGCCCAGACACGCAGGGGCAGGCCCCAACCACCTGCACACGTCTCTGCTGGGGAGGAGAGCACTAGGGAAATGACGTCTGTCAGGCACCTTCTGGGCGCTCACCGAGTCAGCCTCCGCGTGTGTGGGGCTGCAGACCCCAGCCAGGGGCCCTGTGAGCCTTGTGCTCTCCGTGCTGTGCTGAGTCTGGGCGGTCAAGCATCCGTAAGAATAAACTTCCAGTTGTCCTCACTTTGCCTCTAATAGAGCCCTCAAGCTGGAGCGCTTGGCAGTGTGCAACCCACCGGAAACTTAGCCCTCCACAAGAACGCCTGGGGACTAGGTGCAAAGGCAAGGCAGGAGTGGAGCTGAGGCCAGGAAGGCGCCAGTAGCATCTCCCAGTCTCGCGCATCCCGCTCCTTTCTGGACTGGAAGCCCAGCCGCGAGGCAAGTCTGGGCAAGGCTCGCCCAGGGCAGAGCAGCCTCACGCCAGCACTCTGCCAGATCGGGCCTGTGAGCAGAGCTGGAGCTCTGCCGTACTGGAGGCGCACTCGGCTCCGCCCAAACAGTGATTGCAGCCCCACGCATCTGGGCTGCCTCCTCTTCTCCCAAGGAGGCTCGCTTCCCTCATGCTGTGCACTAGGCTTCCAGGCGGGGGCGCCCCGCGCCTCCTACAGGTCTTGGCTGAGGAGCTGCTTCCCTGAGCTGGGGCTGTGGACGGGAGCCCAGACACGCAGGGGCAGGCCCCAACCACCTGCACACGTCTCTGCTGGGGAGGAGAGCACTAGGGAAATGACGTCTGTCAGGCACCTTCTGGGCGCTCACCGAGTCAGCCTCAGCGTGTGTGGGGCTGCAGACCACAGCCAGAGGCCCTGTGAGCCTTGTGCTCTCCGTGCTGTGCTGAGGCTGGGCGGTCAAGCAACCGCTGGAGGAGCCCTGCAGTTGCCCTCCCATTGCCTCTAATAGAGCCCTCACTGCTGGAGCGCTTGGCAGTGTGCAACCCACCGGCAACTAAGCCCTCCACAAGAACGCCTGAGGACTAGGTGCAAAGGCAAGGCAGGAGTGGAGCTGAGGCCAGGAAGGCGCCAGTAGCATCTCCCAGTCTCGCGCAGCCCGCTCCTTTCTGGACTGGAAGCCTAGCCGCGAGGCAAGTCTGGGCAAGGCTCGCCCAGGGCAGAGCAGCCTAACGCCAGCGACTCTGCCAGATCGGGCCTCTGAGCAGAGCTGGAGCTCTGCCGTACTGGAGGCGCACTCAGCTCCGCCAAACCAGTGAATGCAGCCGCACACAGCAGGGCTGCCTTCTCTTCTCCCGAAGAGGCTCGCTTCCCGAATGCTGTAAACTAGGCTTCCAGGCGGGGCACCCTGCGCCTCCCACAGGTCTTGGCTCAGGAGCTGCTTCCCTGAGCTGGGGCTGTGGACGGGAGCCCAGACACGCAGGGGCAGGCCCCAACCACCTGCACACGTCTCTGCTGGGGAGGAGAGCACTAGGGAAATGACGTCTGTCAGGCACCTTCTGGGCGCTCACCGAGTCAGCCTCCGCGTGTGTGGGGCTGCAGACCCCAGCCAGGGGCCCTGTGAGCCTTGTGCTCTCCGTGCTGTGCTGCGTCTTGGCGGTCAAGCATCCGTAAGAATAGACTTCCAGTTGCCCTCACTTTGCCTCTAATAGAGCCCTCAAGCTGGAGCGCTTGGCAGTGTGCAACCCACCGGAAACTTAGCCCTCCACAAGAACGCCTGGGGACTAGGTGCAAAGGCAAGGCAGGAGTGGAGCTGAGGCCAGGAAGGCGCCAGTAGCATCTCCCAGTCTCGCGCATCCCGCTCCTTTCTGGACTGGAAGCCCAGCCGCGAGGCAAGTCTGGGCAAGGCTCGCCCATGGCAGAGCAGCCTCACGCCAGCAACTCTGCCAGATCGGGCCTCTGAGCAGAGCTGAAGCTCTGCCGTACTGGAGGCGCACTCGGCTCCGCCAAAGCAGTGATTGCAGCCCCACGCATCTGGGCTGCCTCCTCTTCTCCCAAGGAGGCTCGCTTCCCTCATGTTGTGCACTAGGGTTCCAGGCGGGTGCGCCCCGCGCCTCCTACAGGTCTTGGATGAGGAGCTGCTTCCCTGAGCTGGGGCTGTGGACGGGAGCCCAGACACGCAGGGGCAGGCCCCAACCACCTGCACACGTCTCTGCTGGGGAGGAGAGCACTAGGGAAATGACGTCTGTCAGGCACCTTCTGGGCGCTCACCGAGTCAGCCTCAGCGTGTGTGGGGCTGCAGACCACAGCCAGAGGCCCTGTGAGCCTTGTGCTCTCCGTGCTGTGCTGAGTCTGGGCGGTCAAGCAACCGCTGGAGGAGCCCTGCAGTTGCCCTCCCATTGCCTCTAATAGAGCCCTCACTGCTGGAGCGCTTGGCAGTGTGCAACCAACCGGCAACTAAGCCCTCCACAAGAACGCCTGAGGACTAGGTGCAAAGGCAAGGCAGGAGTGGAGCTGAGGCCAGGAAGGCGCCAGTAGCATCTCCCAGTCTCGCGCAGCCCGCTCCTTTCTGGACTGGAAGCCTATCCGCGAGGCAAGTCTGGGCAAGGCTCGCCCAGGGCAGAGCAGCCTCACGCCTGCAACTCTGCCAGATCGGGCCTCTGAGCAGAGCTGGAGCTCTGCCGTACTGGAGGCGCACTCAGCTCCGCCAAAGCAGTGAATGCAGCCGCACACAGCAGGGCTGCCTTCTCTTCTCCCGAAGAGGCTTGCTTCCCGCATGCTGTAAACTAGGCTTCCAGGCGGGGCCCCCTGCGCCTCCCACAGGTCTTGGCTCAGGAGCTGCTTCCCTGAGCTGGGGCTGTGGACGGGAGCCCAGACACGCAGGGGCAGGCCCCAACCACCTGCACACGTCTCTGCTGGGGAGGAGAGCACTAGGGAAATGACGTCTGTCAGGCACCTTCTGGGCGCTCACCGAGTCAGCCTCCGCATGTGTGGGGCTGCAGACCCCAGCCAGGGGCCCTGTGAGGCTTGTGCTCTCCGTGCTGTGCTGAGTCTGGGCGGTCAAGCATCCGTAAGAATAGACTTCCAGTTGCCCTCACTTTGCCTCTAATAGAGCCCTCAAGCTGGAGCGCTTGGCAGTGTGCAACCCACCGGCAACTAAGGCCTCCACAAGAACGCCTTGGGACTAGGTGCAAAGGCAAGGCAGGAGTGGAGCTGAGGCCAGGAAGGCGCCAGTAGCATCTCCCAGTCTCGCGCAGCCCGCTCCTTCCTGGACTGGAAGCCTAGCCGCGAGGCAAGTTTGGGCAAGGCTCGCCCATGGCAGAGCAGCGTCACGCCAGCAACTCTGCCAGATCGGGCCTCTGAGCAGAGCTGAAGCTCTGCCGTACTGGAGGCGCACTCGGCTCCGCCAAAGCAGTGATTGCAGCCCCACGCATCTGGGCTGCCTCCTCTTCTCCCAAGGAGGCTCGCTTCCCTCATGCTGTGCACTAGGCTTCCAGGCGGGGGCGCCCCGCGCCTCCTACAGGTCTTGGCTGAGGAGCTGCTTCCCTGAGCTGGGGCTGTGGACGGGAGCCCAGACACGCAGGGGCAGGCCCCAACCACCTGCACACGTCTCTGCTGGGGAGGAGAGCACTAGGGATATGACGTCTGTCAGGCACCTTCTGGGCGCTCACCGAGTCAGCCTCAGCGTGTGTGGGGCTGCAGACCATAGCCAGAGGCCCTGTTAGCCTTGTGCTCTCCGTGCTGTGCTGAGTCTGGGCGGTCAAGCAACCGCTGGAGGAGCCCTGCAGTTGCCCTCCCATTGCCTCTTATAGAGCCCTCACTGCTGGAGCGCTTGGCAGTGTGCAACCCACCGGCAACTAAGCCCTCCACAAGAACGCCTGAGGACTAGGTGAAAAGGCAAGGCAGGAGTGGAGCTGAGGCCAGGAAGGCGCCAGTAGCATCTCTCAGTCTCGCGCAGCCCGCTCCTTCCTGGACTGGAAGCCTAGCCGCGAGGCAAGTCTGGGCAAGGCTCGCCCAGGGCAGAGCAGCCTCACGCCAGCGACTCTGCCAGATCGGGCCTCTGAGCAGAGCTGGAGCTCTGCCGTACTGGAGGCGCACTCAGCTCCGCCAAAGCAGTGAATGCAGCCGCACACAGCAGGGCTGCCTTCTCTTCTCCCGAAGAGGCTCGCTTCCTGCATGCTGTAAACTAGGCTTCCAGGCGGGGCCCCCTGCGCCTCCCACAGGTCTTGGCTCAGGAGCTGCTTCCCTGAGCTGGGGCTGTGGACGGGAGCCCAGACACGCAGGGGCAGGCCCCAACCACCTGCACACGTCTCTGCTGGGGAGGAGAGCACTAGGGAAATGACGTCTGTCAGGCACCTTCTGGGCGCTCACCGAGTCAGCCTCCGCGTGTGTGGGGCTGCAGACCCCAGCCAGGGGCCCTGTGAGCCTTGTGCTCTCCGTGGTGTGCTGAGTCTGGGCGGTCAAGCAACCGTAAGAATAGACTTCCAGTTGCCCTCACTTTGCCTCTAATAGAGCCCTCAAGCTGGAGCGCTTGGCAGTGTGCAACCCACCGGCAACTAAGGCCTCCACAAGAACGCCTGGGGACTAGGTGCAAAGGCAAGGCAGGAGTGGAGCTGAGGCCAGGAAGGCGCCAGTAGCATCTCCCAGTCTCGCGCAGCCCGCTCCTTTCTGGACTGGAAGCCTAGCCGCGAGGCAAGTCTGGGCAACGCTCGCCCATGGCAGAGCAGCCTCACGCCATCAACTCTGCCAGATCGGGCCTCTGAGCAGAGCTGGAGCTCTGCCGTACTGGAGGCGCACTCGGCTCCGCCAAAGCAGTGATTGCAGCCCCAAGCATCTGGGCTGCCTCCTCTTCTCCCAAGGAGGCTCGCTTCCCTCAAGTGTGCACTAGGCTTCCAGGCAGGGGAGCCCCGCGCCTCCTACAGGTATTGGCTGAGGAGCTGCTTCCCTGAGCTGGGGCTGTGGACGGGAGCCCAGACACGCAGGGGCAGGCCCCAACCACCTGCACACGTCTCGGCTGGGGAGGAAAGCACTAGGGAAATGACGTCTGTCAGGCACCTTCTGGGCGCTCACCGAGTCAGCCTCCTCGTGTGTGTGGCTGTAGACCACAGCCAGAGGCCCTGTGAGCCTTGTGCTCTCCGTGCTGTGCTGAGTCTGGGCGGTCAAGCAACCGTAAGAATAGACTTTCAGTTGCCCTCACTTTGCCTCTACTAGAGCCCTCAAGCTGGAGCGCTTGGCAGTGTGCAACCCACCGGCAACTAAGCCCTCCACAAGAACGCCTGGGGACTAGGTGCAAAGGCAAGGCAGGAGTGGAGCTGAAGCCAGGAAGGCGCCAGTAGCATCTCCCAGTCTCGCGCAGCCCGCTCCTTTCTGGACTGGAAGCCTAGCCGCGAGGCAAGTCTGGGCAAGGCTCGCCCATGGCAGAGCAGCCTCACGCCAGCAACTCTGCCAGATCGGGCCTCTGAGCAGAGCTGGAGCTCTGCCGTACTGAAGGCGCACTCGGCTCCGCCAAAGCAGTGAATGCAGCCGCACACAGCAGGGCTGCTTTCTCTTCTCCCGAGGAGGCTCGCTTCCCGCATGCTGTAAACTAGGCTTCCAGGCGGGGCCCCCTGCGCCTCCCACAGGTCTTGGCTCAGGACCTGCTTCCCTGAGCTGGGGCTGTGGACGGGAGCCCAGACACGCAGGGGCAGGCCCAAACCACCTGCACACGTCTCTGCTGGGGAGGAGAGCACTAGGGAAATGACGTCTGTCAGGCACCTTCTGGGCGCTCACCGAGTCAGCCTCCTCGTGTGTGTGGCTGCAGACCACAGCCAGAGGCCCTGTGAGCCTTGTGCTCTCCGTGCTGTGCTGAGTCTGGGCGGTCAAGCAACCGTAAGAATAGACTTTCAGTTGCCCTCACTTTGCCTCTACTAGAGCCCTCAAGCTGGAGCGCTTGGCAGTGTGCAACCCACCGGCAACTAAGCCCTCCACAAGAACGCCTGGGGACTAGGTGCAAAGGCAAGGAAGGAGTGGAGCTGAAGCCAGGAAGGCGCCAGTAGCATCTCCCAGTCTCGCGCAGCCCGCTCCTTTCTGGACTGGAAGCCTAGCCGCGAGGCAAGTCTGGGCAAGGCTCGCCCATGGCAGAGCAGCCTCACGCCAGCAACTCTGCCAGATCGGGCCTCTGAGCAGAGCTGGAGCTCTGCCGTACTGAAGGCGCACTCGGCTCCGCCAGAGCAGTGAATGCATCCGCACACAGCAGGGCTGCCTTCTCTTCTCCCGAGGAGGCTCGCTTCCCGCATGCTGTAAACTAGGCTTCCAGGCGGGGCCCCCTGCGCCTCCCACAGGTCTTGGCTCAGGACCTGCTTCCCTGAGCTGGGGCTGTGGACGGGAGCCCAGACACGCAGGGGCAGGCCCCAACCACCTGCACACGTCTCTGCTGGGGAGGAGAGCACTAGGGAAATGACGTCTGTCAGGCACCTTCTGGGTGCTCACCGAGTCAGCCTCAGCGTGTGTGGGGCTGCAGACCACAGGCAGAGGCCCTGTGAGCCTTGTGCTCTCCGTGCTGTGCTGAGTCTGGGCGGTCAAGCAACCGTCAGAATAGACTTTCAGTTGCCCTCACTTTGCCTCTACTAGAGCCCTCAAGCTGGAGCGCTTGGCAGTGTGCAACCCACCGGCAACTAAGCCCTGCACAAGAACGCCTGGGGACTAGGTGCAAAGGCAAGGCAGGAGTGGAGCTGAGGCCACGAAGGCGCCAGTAGCATCTCCCAGTCTCGCGCAGCCCGCTCCTTTCTGGACTGGAAGCCTAGCCGCGAGGCAAGTTTGGGCAACGCTCGCCCATGGCAGAGCAGCCTCACGCCAGCAACTCTGCCAGATCGGGCCTCTGAGCAGAGCTGGAGCTCTGCCGTACTGGAGGCGCACTCGGCTCTGCCAAAGCAGTGATTGCAGCCCCACGCATCTGGGCTGCCTCCTCTTCTCCCAAGGAGGCTCGCTTCCCTCATGCTGTGCACTAGGCTTCCAGGCGGGGGCGCCCCGCGCCTCCTACAGGTCTTGGCTGAGGAGCTGCTTCCCTGAGCTGGGGCTGTGGACGGGAGCCCAGACACGCAGGGGCAGGCCCCAACCACCTGCACACGTCTCTGCTGGGGAGGAGAGCACTAGGGAAATGACGTCTGTCAGGCACCTTCTGGGCGCTCACCGAGTCAGCCTCAGCGTGTGTGGGGCTGCAGACCACAGCCAGAGGCCCTGTGAGCCTTGTGCTCTCCGTGCTGTGCTGAGTCTGGGCGGTCAAGCAACCGCTGGAGGAGCCCTGCAGTTGCCCTCCCATTGCCTCTAATAGAGCCCTCACTGCTGGAGCGCTTGGCAGTGTGCAACCCACCGGCAACTAAGCCCTCCACAAGAACGCCTGAGGACTAGGTGCAAAGGCAAGGCAGGAGTGGAGCTGAGGCCAGGAAGGCGCCAGTAGCATCTCCCAGTCTCGCGCAGCCCGCTCCTTTCTGGACTGGAAGCCTAGCCGCGAGGCAAGTCTGGGCAAGGCTCGCCCAGGGCAGAGCAGCCTCACGCCAGCGACTCTGCCAGATCGGGCCTCTGAGCAGAGCTGGAGCTTTGCCGTACTGGAGGCGCACTCGGCTCCGCCAAAGCAGTGAATGCAGCCGCACACAGCAGGGCTGCCTTCTCTTCTCCCGAAGAGGCTCGCTTCCCGCATGCTGTAAACTAGGCTTCCAGGCGGGGCCCCCTGCGCCTCCCACAGGTCTTGGCTCAGGAGCTGCTTCCCTGAGCTGGGGCTGTGGACGGGAGCCCAGACACGCAGGGGCAGGCCCCAACCACCTGCACACGTCTCTGCTGGGGAGGAGAGCACTAGGGAAATGACGTCTGTCAGGCACCTTCTGGGCGCTCACCGAGTCAGCCTCCGCGTGTGTGGGGCTGCAGACCCCAGCCAGGGGCCCTGTGAGCCTTGTGCTCTCCGTGCTGTGCTGAGTCTGGGCGGTCAAGCATCCGTAAGAATAAACTTCCAGTTGTCCTCACTTTGCCTCTAATAGAGCCCTCAAGCTGGAGCGCTTGGCAGTGTGCAACCCACCGGAAACTTAGCCCTCCACAAGAACGCCTGGGGACTAGGTGCAAAGGCAAGGCAGGAGTGGAGCTGAGGCCAGGAAGGCGCCAGTAGCATCTCCCAGTCTCGCGCATCCCGCTCCTTTCTGGACTGGAAGCCCAGCCGCGAGGGAAGTCTGGGCAAGGCTCGCCCAGGGCAGAGCAGCCTCACGCCAGCACTCTGCCAGATCGGGCCTGTGAGCAGAGCTGGAGCTCTGCCGTACTGGAGGCGCACTCGGCTCCGCCCAAACAGTGATTGCAGCCCCACGCATCTGGGCTGCCTCCTCTTCTCCCAAGGAGGCTCGCTTCCCTCATGCTGTGCACTAGGCTTCCAGGCGGGGGCGCCCCGCGCCTCCTACAGGTCTTGGCTGAGGAGCTGCTTCCCTGAGCTGGGGCTGTGGACGGGAGCCCAGACACGCAGGGGCAGGCCCCAACCACCTGCACACGTCTCTGCTGGGGAGGAGAGCACTAGGGAAATGACGTCTGTCAGGCACCTTCTGGGCGCTCACCGAGTCAGCCTCAGCGTGTGTGGGGCTGCAGACCACAGCCAGAGGCCCTGTGAGCCTTGTGCTCTCCGTGCTGTGCTGAGGCTTAGCGGTCAAGCAACCGCTGGAGGAGCCCTGCAGTTGCCCTCCCATTGCCTCTAATAGAGCCCTCACTGCTGGAGCGCTTGGCAGTGTGCAACCCACCGGCAACTAAGCCCTCCACAAGAACGCCTGAGGACTAGGTGCAAAGGCAAGGCAGGAGTGGAGCTGAGGCCAGGAAGGCGCCAGTAGCATCTCCCAGTCTCGCGCAGCCCGCTCCTTTCTGGACTGGAAGCCTAGCCGCGAGGCAAGTCTGGGCAAGGCTCGCCCAGGGCAGAGCAGCCTAACGCCAGCGACTCTGCCAGATCGGGCCTCTGAGCAGAGCTGGAGCTCTGCCGTACTGGAGGCGCACTCAGCTCCGCCAAAGCAGTGAATGCAGCCGCACACAGCAGGGCTGCCTTCTCTTCTCCCGAAGAGGCTCGCTTCCCGAATGCTGTAAACTAGGCTTCCAGGCGGGGCACCCTGCGCCTCCCACAGGTCTTGGCTCAGGAGCTGCTTCCCTGAGCTGGGGCTGTGGACGGGAGCCCAGACACGCAGGGGCAGGCCCCAACCACCTGCACACGTCTCTGCTGGGGAGGAGAGCACTAGGGAAATGACGTCTATCAGGCACCTTCTGGGCGCTCACCGAGTCAGCCTCCGCGTGTGTGGGGCTGCAGACCCCAGCCAGGGGCCCTGTTAGCCTTGTGCTCTCCGTGCTGTGCTGCGTCTTGGCGGTCAAGCATCCGTAAGAATAGACATCCAGTTGCCCTCACTTTGCCTCTAATAGAGCCCTCAAGCTGGAGCGCTTGGCAGTGTGCAACCCACCGGAAACTTAGCCCTCCACAAGAACGCCTGGGGACTAGGTGCAAAGGCAAGGCAGGAGTGGAGCTGAGGCCAGGAAGGCGCCAGTAGCATCTCCCAGTCTCGCGCATCCCGCTCCTTTCTGGACTGGAAGCCCAGCCGCGAGGCAAGTCTGGGCAAGGCTCGCCCATGGCAGAGCAGCCTCACGCCAGCAACTCTGCCAGATCGGGCCTCTGAGCAGAGCTGAAGCTCTGCCGTACTGGAGGCGCACTCGGCTCCGCCAAAGCAGTGATTGCAGCCCCACGCATCTGGGCTGCCTCCTCTTCTCCCAAGGAGGCTCGCTTCCCTCATGTTGTGCACTAGGGTTCCAGGCGGGGGCGCCCCGCGCCTCCTACAGGTCTTGGCTGAGGAGCTGCTTCCCTGAGATGGGGCTGTGGACGGGAGCCCAGACACGCAGGGGCAGGCCCCAACCACCTGCACACGTCTCTGCTGGGGAGGAGAGCACTAGGGAAATGACGTCTGTCAGGCACCTTCTGGGCGCTCACCGAGTCAGCCTCAGCGTGTGTGGGGCTGCAGACCACAGCCAGAGGCCCTGTGAGCCTTGTGCTCTCCGTGCTGTGCTGAGTCTGGGCGGTCAAGCAACCGCTGGAGGAGCCCTGCAGTTGCCCTCCCATTGCCTCTAATAGAGCCCTCACTGCTGGAGCGCTTGGCAGTGTGCAACCCACCGGCAACTAAGCCCTCCACAGGAACGCCTGAGGACTAGGTGCAAAGGCAAGGCAGGAGTGGAGCTGAGGCCAGGAAGGCGCCAGTAGCATCTCCCAGTCTCGCGCAGCCCGCTCCTTTCTGGACTGGAAGCCTAGCCGCGAGGCAAGTCTGGGCAAGGCTCGCCCAGGGCAGAGCAGCCTCACGCCTGCAACTCTGCCAGATCGGGCCTCTGAGCAGAGCTGGAGCTCTGCCGTACTGGAGGCGCACTCAGCTCCGCCAAAGCAGTGAATGCAGCCGCACACAGCAGGGCTGCCTTCTCTTCTCCCGAAGAGGCTTGCTTCCCGCATGCTGTAAACTAGGCTTCCAGGCGGGGCCCCCTGCGCCTCCCACAGGTCTTGGCTCAGGAGCTGCTTCCCTGAGCTGGGGCTGTGGACGGGAGCCCAGACACGCAGGGGCAGGCCCCAACCACCTGCACACGTCTCTGCTGGGGAGGAGAGCACTAGGGAAATGACGTCTGTCAGGCACCTTCTGGGCGCTCACCGAGTCAGCCTCCGCATGTGTGGGGCTGCAGACCCCAGCCAGGGGCCCTGTGAGCCTTGTGCTCTCCGTGCTGTGCTGAGTCTTGGCGGTCAAGCATCCGTAAGAATAGACTTCCAGTTGCCCTCACTTTGCCTCTAATAGAGCCCTCAAGCTGGAGCGCTTGGCAGTGTGCAACCCACCGGCAACTAAGGCCTCCACAAGAACGCCTGGGGACTAGGTGCAAAGGCAAGGCAGGAGTGGAGCTGAGGCCAGGAAGGCGCCAGTAGCATCTCCCAGTCTCGCGCAGCCCGCTCCTTCCTGGACTGGAAGCCTAGCCGCGAGGCAAGTTTGGGCAAGGCTCGCCCATGGCAGAGCAGCCTCACGCCAGAAACTCTGCCAGATCGGGCCTCTGAGCAGAGCTGAAGCTCTGCCGTACTGGAGGCGCACTCGGCTCCGCCAAAGCAGTGATTGCAGCCCCACGCATCTGGGCTGCCTCCTCTTCTCCCAAGGAGGCTCGCTTCCCTCATGCTGTGCACTAGGCTTCCAGGCGGGGGCGCCCCGCGCCTCCTACAGGTCTTGGCTGAGGAGCTGCTTCCCTGAGCTGGGGCTGTGGACGGGAGCCCAGACACGAAGGGGCAGGCCCCAACCACCTGCACACGTCTCTGCTGGGGAGGAGAGCACTAGGGAAATGACGTCTGTCAGGCACCTTCTGGGCGCTCACCGAGTCAGCCTCAGCGTGTGTGGGGCTGCAGACCATAGCCAGAGGCCCTGTGAGCCTTGTGCTCTCCGTGCTGTGCTGAGTCTGGGCGGTCAAGCAACCGCTGGAAGAGCCCTGCAGTTGCCCTCCCATTGCCTCTAATAGAGCCCTCAAGCTGGAGCGCTTGGCAGTGTGCAACCCACCGGCAACTAAGCCCTCCACAAGAACGCCTGAGGACTAGGTGCAAAGGCAAGGCAGGAGTGGCGCTGAGGCCAGGAAGGCGCCAGTAGCATCTCCCAGTCTCGCGCAGCCCGCTCCTTCCTAGACTGGAAGCCTAGCCGCGAGGCAAGTCTGGGCAAGGCTCGCCCAGGGCAGAGCAGCCTCACGCCAGCGACTCTGCCAGATCGGGCCTCTGAGCAGAGCTGGAGCTCTGCCGAACTGGAGGCGCACTCGGCTCCGCCAAAGCAGTGAATGCAGCCGCACACAGCAGGGCTGCCTTCTCTTCTCCCGAAGAGGCTCGCTTCCCGCATGCTGTAAACTAGGCTTCCAGGCGGGGCCCCCTGCGCCTCCCACAGGTCTTGGCTCAGGAGCTGCTTCCCTGAGCTGGGGCTGTGGACGGGAGCCCAGACACGCAGGGGCAGGCCCCAACCACCTGCACACGTCTCTGCTGGGGAGGAGAGCACTAGGGAAATGACGTCTGTCAGGCACCTTCTGGGCGCTCACCGAGTCAGCCTCCGCGTGTGTGGGGCTGCAGACCCCAGCCAGGGGCCCTGTGAGCCTTGTGCTCTCCGTGCTGTGCTGAGTCTGGGCGGTCAAGCATCCGTAAGAATAAACTTCCAGTTGTCCTCACTTTGCCTCTAATAGAGCCCTCAAGCTGGAGCGCTTGGCAGTGTGCAACCCACCGGAAACTTAGCCCTCCACAAGAACGCCTGGGGACTAGGTGCAAAGGCAAGGCAGGAGTGGAGCTGAAGCCAGGAAGGCGCCAGTAGCATCTCCCAGTCTCGCGCATCTCGCTCCTTTCTGGACTGGAAGCCCAGCCGCGAGGCAAGTCTGGGCAAGGCTCGCCCAGGGCAGAGCAGCCTCACGCCAGCAACTCTGCCAGATCGGGCCTCTGAGCAGAGCTGAAGCTCTGCCGTACTGGAGGCGCACTCGGCTCCGCCAAAGCAGTGATTGCAGCCCCACGCATCTGGGCTGCCTCCTCTTCTCCCAAGGAGGCTCGCTTCCCTCATGCTGTGCACTAGGCTTCCAGGCGGGGGCGCCCCGCGCCTCCTACAGGTCTTGGCTGAGGAGCTGCTTCCCTGAGCTGGGGCTGTGGACGGGAGCCCAGACACGCAGGGGCAGGCCCCAACCACCTGCACACGTCTCTGCTGGGGGGGAGAGCACTAGGGAAATGACGTCTGTCAGGCACCTTCTGGGCGCTCACCGAGTCAGCCTCAGCGTGTGTGGGGCTGCAGACCATAGCCAGAGGCCCTGTGAGCCTTGTGCTCTCCGTGCTGTGCTGAGTCTGGGCGGTCAAGCAACCGCTGGAAGAGCCCTGCAGTTGCCCTCCCATTGCCTCTAATAGAGCCCTCAAGCTGGAGCGCTTGGCAGTGTGCAACCCACCGGCAACTAAGCCCTCCACAAGAACGCCTGAGGACTAGGTGCAAAGGCAAGGCAGGAGTGGCGCTGAGGCCAGGAAGGCGCCAGTAGCATCTCCCAGTCTCGCGCAGCCCGCTCCTTCCTAGACTGGAAGCCTAGCCGCGAGGCAAGTCTGGGCAAGGCTCGCCCAGGGCAGAGCAGCCACACGCCAGCGACTCTGCCAGATCGGGCCTCTGAGCAGAGCTGGAGCTCTGCCGTACTGGAGGCGCACTCGGCTCCGCCAAAGCAGTGAATGCAGCCGCACACAGCAGGGCTGCCTTCTCTTCTCCCGAAGAGGCTCGCTTCCCGCATGCTGTAAACTAGGCTTCCAGGCGGGGCCCCCTGCCCCTCCCACAGGTCTTGGCTCAGGAGCTGCTTCCCTGAGCTGGGGCTGTTGGCGGGAGCCCAGACACGCAGGGGCAGGCCCCAACCACCTGCACACGTCTCTGCTGGGGAGGAGAGCACTAGGGAAATGACGTCTGTCAGGCACCTTCTGGGCGCTCACCGAGTCAGCCTCCGCGTGTGTGGGGCTGCAGACCCCAGCCAGGGGCCCTGTGAGCCTTGTGCTCTCCGTGCTGTGCTGAGTCTGGGCGGTCAAGCATCCGTAAGAATAAACTTCCAGTTGTCCTCACTTTGCCTCTAATAGAGCCCTCAAGCTGGAGCGCTTGGCAGTGTGCAACCCACCGGAAACTTAGCCCTCCACAAGAACGCCTGGGGACTAGGTGCAAAGGCAAGGCAGGAGTGGAGCTGAGGCCAGGAAGGCGCCAGTAGCATCTCCCAGTCTCGCGCATCCCGCTCCTTTCTGGACTGGAAGCCCAGCCGCGAGGCAAGTCTGAGCAAGGCTCGCCCAGGGCAGAGCAGCCTCACGCCAGCACTCTGCCAGATCGGGCCTGTGAGCAGAGCTGGAGCTCTGCCGTACTGGAGGCGCACTCGGCTCCGCCCAAACAGTGATTGCAGCCCCACGCATCTGGGCTGCCTCCTCTTCTCCCAAGGAGGCTCGCTTACCTCATGCTGTGCACTAGGCTTCCAGGCGGGGGCGCCCCGCGCCTCCTACAGGTCTTGGCTGAGGAGCTGCTTCCCTGAGCTGGGGCTGTGGACGGGAGCCCAGACACGCAGGGGCAGGCCCCAACCACCTGCACACATCTCTGCTGGGGCGGAGAGCACTAGGGAAATGACGTCTGTCAGGCACCTTCTGGGTGCTCACCGAGTCAGCCTCAGCGTGTGTGGGGCTGCAGACCACAGCCAGAGGCCCTGTGAGCCTTGTGCTCTCCGTGCTGTGCTGAGTCTAGGCGGTCAAGCAACCGTAAGAATAGACTTTCACTTGCGCTCACTTTGCCTCTACTAGAGCCCTCAAGCTGGAGCGCTTGGCAGTTTGCAACCCACCGGCAACTAAGCCCTCCACAAGAACGCCTGGGGACTAGGTGCAAAGGCAAGGCAGGAGTGGAGCTGAGGCCAGGAAGGCGCCAGTAGCATCTCCCAGTCTCGCGCAGCCCGCTCCTTTCTGGACTGGAAGCCTAGCCGCGAGGCAAGTCTGGGCAAGGCTCGCCCATGGCAGAGCAGCCTCACGCCAGCAACTCTGCCAGATCGGGCCTCTGAGCAGAGCTGGAGCTCTGCCGTACTGGAGGCACACTCGGCTCCGCCAAAGCAGTGATTGCAGCCCCACGCATCTGGGCTGCCTCCTCTTCTCCCAAGGAGGCTCACTTCCCTCATGTTGTGCACTAGGCTTCCAGGCGGGGGCGCCCCGCGCCTCCTACAGGTCTTGGCTGAGGAGCTGCTTCCCTGAGCTGGGGCTGTGGACGGGAGCCCAGACACGCAGGGACAGGCCCAAACAACATGCACACGTCTCTGCTGGGGAGGAGAGCACTAGGGAAAGACGTCTGTCAGGCACCTTCTGTTCGCTCACCGAGTCAGCCTCAGCGTGTGTGGGGCTGCAGACCACAGCCAGAGGCCCTGTGAGCCTTGTGCTCTCCGTGCTGTGCTGAGTCTGAGCGGTCAAGCAACCGTAAGAATAGACTTTCAGTTGCCCTCACTTTGCCTCTACTAGAGCCCTCAAGCTGGAGCGCTTGGCAGTGTGCAACCCACCGGCAACTAAGCCCTTCACAAGAACGCCTGGGGACTAGGTGCAAAGGCAAGGCAGGAGTGGAGCTGAGGCCAGGAAGGCGCCAGTAGCATCTCCCAGTCTCGCGCAGCTCGCTCCTTTCTGGACTGGAAGCCTAGCCGCGAGGCAAGTCTGGGCAAGGCTCGCCCAGGGCAGAGCAGCCTCACGCCAGCACTCTGCCAGATCGGGCCTCTGAGCAGAGCTGGAGCTCTGCCGTACTGGAGGCGCACTCGGCTCCGCCCAAGCAGTGATTGCAGCCCCACGCATCTGGGCTTCCTTCTCTTCTCCCAAGGAGGCTCGCTTACCTCATGCTGTGCACTAGGCTTCCAGGCGGGGGCGCCCCGCGCCTCCTACAGGTCTTGGCTGAGGAGCTGCTTCCCTGAGCTGGGGCTGTGGACGGGAGCCCAGACACGCAGGGGCAGGCCCCAACCACCTGCACACGTCTCTGCTGGGGGGGAGAGCACTAGGGAAATGACGTCTGTCAGGCACCTTCTGGGCGCTCACCGAGTCAGCCTCAGCGTGTGTGGGGCTGCAGACCATAGCCAGAGGCCCTGTGAGCCTTGTGCTCTCCGTGCTGTGCTGAGTCTGGGCGGTCAAGCAACCGCTGGAAGAGCCCTGCAGTTGCCCTCCCATTGCCTCTAATAGAGCCCTCAAGCTGGAGCGCTTGGCAGTGTGCAACCCACCGGCAACTAAGCCCTCCACAAGAACGCCTGAGGACTAGGTGCAAAGGCAAGGCAGGAGTGGCGCTGAGGCCAGGAAGGCGCCAGTAGCATCTCCCAGTCTCGCGCAGCCCGCTCCTTCCTAGACTGGAAGCCTAGCCGCGAGGCAATTCTGGGCAAGGCTCGCCCAGGGCAGAGCAGTCTCACGCCAGCGACTCTGCCAGATCGGGCCTCTGAGCAGAGCTGGAGCTCTGCCGTACTGGAGGGGCACTCGGCTCCGCCAAAGCAGTGAATGCAGCCGCACACAGCAGGGCTGCCTTCTCTTCTCCCGAAGAGGCTCGCTTCCCGCATGCTGTAAACTAGGCTTCCAGGCGGGGCCCCCTGCGCCTCCCACAGGTCTTGGCTCAGGAGCTGCTTCCCTGAGCTGGGGCTGTGGACGGGAGCCCAGACACGCAGGGGCAGGCCCCAACCACCTGCACACGTCTCTGCTGGGGAGGAGAGCACTAGGGAAATGACGTCTGTCAGGCACCTTCTGGGCGCTCACCGAGTCAGCCTCCGCGTGTGTGGGGCTGCAGACCCCAGCCAGGGGCCCTGTGAGCCTTGTGCTCTCCGTGCTGTGCTGAGTCTGGGCGGTCAAGCATCCGTAAGAATAAACTTCCAGTTGTCCTCACTTTGCCTCTAATAGAGCCCTCAAGCTGGAGCGCTTGGCAGTGTGCAACCCACCGGAAACTTAGCCCTCCACAAGAACGCCTGGGGACTAGGTGCAAAGGCAAGGCAGGAGTGGAGCTGAGGCCAGGAAGGCGCCAGTAGCATCTCCCAGTCTCGCGCATCCCGCTCCTTTCTGGACTGGAAGCCCAGCCGCGAGGCAAGTCTGGGCAAGGCTCTCCCAGTGCAGAGCAGCCTCACGCCAGCACTCTGCCAGATCGGGCCTGTGAGCAGAGCTGGAGCTCTGCCGTACTGGAGGCGCACTCGGCTCCGCCCAAACAGTTATTGCAGCCCCACGCATCTGGGCTGCCTCCTCTTCTCCCAAGGAGGCTCGCTTACCTCATGCTGTGCACTAGGCTTCCAGGCGGGGGCGCCCCGCGCCTCCTACAGGTCTTGGCTGAGGAGCTGCTTCCCTGAGCTGGGGCTGTGGACGGGAGCCCAGACACGCAGGGGCAGGCCCCAACCACCTGCACACATCTCTGCTGGGGCGGAGAGCACTAGGGAAATGACGTCTGTCAGGCACCTTCTGGGTGCTCACCGAGTCAGCCTCAGCGTGTGTGGGGCTGCAGACCACAGCCAGAGGCCCTGTGAGCCTTGTGCTCTCCGTGCTGTGCTGAGTCTAGGCGGTCAAGCAACCGTAAGAATAGACTTTCACTTGCGCTCACTTTGCCTCTACTAGAGCCCTCAAGCTGGAGCGCTTGGCAGTTTGCAACCCACCGGCAACTAAGCCCTCCACAAGAACGCCTGGGGACTAGGTGCAAAGGCAAGGCAGGAGTGGAGCTGAGGCCAGGAAGGCGCCAGTAGCATCTCCCAGTCTCGCGCAGCCCGCTCCTTTCTGGACTGGAAGCCTAGCCGCGAGGCAAGTCTGGGCAAGGCTCGCCCAGGGCAGAGCAGCCTCACGCCAGCAACTCTGCCAGATCGGGCCTCTGAGCAGAGCTGGAGCTCTGCCGTACTGGAGGCGCACTCGGCTCCGCCAAAGCAGTGATTGCAGCCCCACGCATCTGGGCTGCCTCCTCTTCTCCCAAGGAGGCTCACTTCCCTCATGTTGTGCACTAGGCTTCCAGGCGGGGGCGCCCCGCGCCTCCTACAGGTCTTGGCTGAGGAGCTGCTTCCCTGAGCTGGGGCTGTGGACGGGAGCCCAGACACGCAGGGACAGGCCCAAACAACATGCACACGTCTCTGCTGGGGAGGAGAGCACTAGGGAAAGACGTCTGTCAGGCACCTTCTGTTCGCTCACCGAGTCAGCCTCAGCGTGTGTGGGGCTGCAGACCACAGCCAGAGGCCCTGTGAGCCTTGTGCTCTCCGTGCTGTGCTGAGTCTGAGCGGTCAAGCAACCGTAAGAATAGACTTTCAGTTGCCCTCACTTTGCCTCTACTAGAGCCCTCAAGCTGGAGCGCTTGGCAGTGTGCAACCCACCGGCAACTAAGCCCTTCACAAGAACGCCTGGGGACTAGGTGCAAAGGCAAGGCAGGAGTGGAGCTGAGGCCAGGAAGGCGCCAGTAGCATCTCCCAGTCTCGCGCAGCTCGCTCCTTTCTGGACTGGAAGCCTAGCCGCGAGGCAAGTCTGGGCAAGGCTCGCCCAGGGCAGAGCAGCTTCACGCCAGCACTCTGCCAGATCGGGCCTCTGAGCAGAGCTGGAGCTCTGCCGTACTGGAGGCGCACTCGGCTCCGCCCAAGCAGTGATTGCAGCCCCACGCATCTGGGCTTCCTTCTCTTCTCCCAAGGAGGCTCGCTTACCTCATGCTGTGCACTAGGCTTCCAGGCGGGGGCGCCCCGCGCCTCCTACAGGTCTTGGCTGAGGAGCTGCTTCCCTGAGCTGGGGCTGTGGACGGGAGCCCAGACACGCAGGGGCAGGCCCCAACCACCTGCACACATCTCTGCTGGGGCGGAGAGCACTAGGGAAATGACGTCTGTCAGGCACCTTCTGGGTGCTCACCGAGTCAGCCTCAGCGTGTGTGGGGCTGCAGACCACAGGCAGAGGCCCTGTGAGCCTTGTGCTCTCCGTGCTGTGCTGAGTCTAGGCGGTAAAGCAACCGTCAGAATAGACTTTCAGTTGCCCTCACTTTGCCTCTACTAGAGCCCTCAAGCTGGGGCACTTGGCAGTGTGCAACCCACCGGCAACTAAGCCCTGCACAAGAACGCCTGGGGACTAGGTGCAAAGGCAAGGCAGGAGTGGAGCTGAGGCCAGGAAGGCGCCAGTAGCATCTCCCAGTCTCGCGAAGCCTGCTCCTTTCTGGACTGGAAGCCTAGCCGCGAGGCAAGTTTGGCCATGGCTCGCCCAGGGCAGAGGAGCCTCACGCCAGCACTCTGCCAGATCGGGCCTCTGAGCAGAGCTGGAGCTCTGCCGTACTGGAGGCGCACTCGGCTCCGCCTAAGCAGTGAATGCAGCCGCACACAGCAGGGCTGCCTTCTCTTCTCCCGAGGAGGCTCGCTTCCCGCATGCTGTAAACTAGGCTTCCAGGCGGGGCCCCCTGCGCCTCCCACAGGTCTTGGCTCAGGAGCTGCTTCCCTGAGCTGGGGCTGTGGACGCGAGCCCAGACACGCAGGGGCAGGCCCCAACCACCTGCACACGTCTCTGCTGGGGAGGAGAGCACTAGGGAAATGACGTCTGTCAGGCACCTTCTGGGCGCTCACCGAGTCAGCCTCAGCGTGTGTGGGGCTGCAGACCACAGGCAGAGGCCCTGTGAGCCTTGTGCTCTCCGTGCTGTGCTGAGTCTGGGCGGTCAAGCAACCGTCAGAATAGACTTTCAGTTGCCCTCACTTTGCCTCTACTAGAGCCCTCAAGCTGGAGCACTTGGCAGTGTGCAACGCACCGGCAACTAAGCCCTCCACAAGAACGCCTGGGGACTAGGTGCAAAGGCAAGGCAGGAGTGGAGCTGAGGCCAGGAAGGCGCCAGTAACATCTCCCAGTCTCGCGCAGCCCGCTCCTTTCTGGACTGGAAGACTAGCCGCCAGGCAAGTCTGGGCAAGGCTCGCCCAGGGCAGAGCAGCCTCACGCCAGCACTCTGCCAGATCGGGCCTCTGAGCAGAGCTGGAGCTCTGCCGTACTGGAGGCGCACTCGGCTCCGCCCAAGCAGTGATTGCAGCCCCACGCATCTGGGCTGCCTCCTCTTCTCCCAAGGAGGCTCGCTTCCCTCATGCTGTGCACTAGGCTTCCAGGCAGGGGCGCCCCGCGCCTCCTACAGGTCTTGGCTGAGGAGCTGCTTCCCTGAGCTGGGGCTGTGGACGGGAGCCCAGACACGCAGGGACAGGCCCAAACAACCTGCACACGTCTCTGCTGGGGAGGAGAGCACTAGGGAAAGACGTCTGTCAGGCACCTTCTGTTCGCTCACCGAGTCAGCCTCAGCGGGTGTGGGGCTGCAGACCACAGCCAGAGGCCCTGTGAGCCTTGTGCTCTTCTTGCTGTGCTGAGTCTGGGCGGTCAAGCAACCGCTGGAGGAGCCCTGCAGTTGCCCTCCCATTGCCTCTAATAGAGCCCTCACTGCTGGAGCGCTTGGCAGTGTGCAACCCACCGGCAACTAAGCCCTCCACAAGAACGCCTGAGGACTAGGTGCAAAAGCAAGGCAAGAGTGGAGCTGAGGCCAGGAAGGCGCCAGTAGCATCTCCCAGTCTCGCGCAGCCCGGTCCTTTCTGGACTGGAAGCCTAGCTGCGAGGCAAGTCTGGGCAAGGCTCGCCCAGGGCAGAGCAGCCTCACGCCAGCAAATCTGCCAGATCGGGCATCTGAGCAGAGCTGGAGCTCTGCCGTACTGGAGGCGCACTCGGCTGCGCCAAAGCAGTGAATGCAGCCGCACACAGCAGGGCTGCCTTCTCTTCTCCCGAGGAGGCTCGCTTCCCACATGCTGTAAACTAGGCTTCCAGGCGGGGCCCCTTGCGCCTCCCACAGGTCTTGGCTCAGGAGCTGCTTCCCTGAGCTGGGGCTGTGGACGGGAGCCCAGACACGCAGGGGCAGGCCCCAACCACCTGCACACGTCTCTGCTGGGGAGGAGAGCACTAGGGAAATGACGTCTGTCAGGCACCTTCTGGGCGCTCACCAAGTCAGCTTCCGCGTGTGTGGGGCTGCAGACCCCAGCCAGGGGCCCTGTGAGCCTTGTGCTCTCCGTGCTGTGCTGAGTCTGGGCGGTCAAGCAACCGTAAAAATAGACTTCCAGTTGCCCTCACTTTGCATCTAATAGAGCCCTCAAGCTGGACCGCTTGGCAGTGTGCAACGCACCAGCAACTAAGCCCTCCACAAGAACGCCTGGGGACTAGGTGCAAAGGCAAGGCAGGAGTGGAGCTGAGGCCAGGAAGGCGCCAGTAGCATCTCCCAGTCTCGCGCAGCCCGCTCCTTTCTGGACTGGAAGCCTAGCCGCGAGGCAAGTCTGGGCAAGGCTCGCCCAGGGCAGAGCAGCCTCACGCCAGCACTCTGCCAGATCGGGCCTCTGAGCAGAGCTGGAGCTCTGCCGTACTGGAGGCGCACTAGGCTCCGCCCAAGCAGTGATTGCAGCCCCACGCATCTGGGCTGCCTCCTCTTCTCCCAAGGAGGCTCGCTTCCCTCATGCTGTGCACTAGGCTTCCAGGCGGGGGCGCCCCGCGCCTCCTACAGGTCTTGGCTGAGGAGCTGCTTCCCTGAGCTGGGGCTGTGGACGGGAGCCCAGACACGCAGGGACAGGCCCAAACAACCTGCACACGTCTCTGCTGGGGAGGAGAGCACTAGGGAAAGACGTCTGTCAGGCACCTTCTGTTCGCTCACCGAGTCAGCCTCAGCGTGTGTGGGGCTGCAGACCACAGCCAGAGGCCCTGTGAGCCTTGTGCTCTCCGTGCTGTGCTGAGTCTGAGCGGTCAAGCAACCGTCAGAATAGACTTTCAGTTGCCCTCACTTTGCCTCTACTAGAGCCCTCAAGCTGGAGCGCTTGGCAGTGTGCAACCACCGGCAACTAAGCCCTTCACAAGAACGCCTGGGGACTAGGTGCAAAGGCAAGGCAGGAGTGGAGCTGAGGCCAGGAAGGCGCCAGTAGCATCTCCCAGTCTCGCGCAGCTCGCTCCTTTCTGGACTGGAAGCCTAGCCGCGAGGCAAGTCTGGGCAAGGCTCGCCCAGGGCAGAGCAGCCTCACGCCAGCACTCTGCCAGATCGGGCCTCTGAGCAGAGCTGGAGCTCTGCCGTACTGGAGGCGCACTCGGCTCCGCCCAAGCAGTGATTGCAGCCCCACGCATCTGGGCTGCCTCCTCTTCTCCCAAGGAGGCTCGCTTACCTCATGCTGTGCACTAGGCTTCCAGGCGGGGGCGCCCCGCGCCTCCTACAGGTCTTGGCTGAGGAGCTGCTTCCCTGAGCTGGGGCTGTGGACGGGAGCCCAGACACGCAGGGGCAGGCCCCAACCACCTGCACACATCTCTGCTGGGGCGGAGAGCCTAGGGAAATGACGTCTGTCAGGCACCTTCTGGGTGCTCACCGAGTCAGCCTCAGCGTGTGTGGGGCTGCAGACCACAGGCAGAGGCCCTGTGAGCCTTGTGCTCTCCGTGCTGTGCTGAGTCTAGGCGGTCAAGCAACCGTCAGAATAGACTTTCAGTTGCCCTCACTTTGCCTCTACTAGAGCCCTCAAGCTGGAGCACTTGGCAGTGTGCAACCCACCGGCAACTAAGCCCTGCACAAGAACGCCTGGGGACTAGGTGCAAAGGCAAGGCAGGAGTGGAGCTGAAGCCATGAAGGCGCCAGTAGCATCTCCCAGTCTCGCGAAGCCTGCTCCTTTCTGGACTGGAAGCCTAGCCGCGAGGCAAGTTTGGCCATGGCTCGCCCAGGGCAGAGCAGCCTCACGCCAGCAACTCTGCCAGATCGGGCCTCTGAGCAGAGCTGGAGCTCCGCCGTACTGGAGGCGCACTCGGTTCCGCCTAAGCAGTGAATGCAGCCGCACACAGCAGGGCTGCCTTCTCTTCTCCCGAGGAGGCTCGCTTCCCGCATGCTGTAAACTAGGCTTCCAGGCGGGGCCCCCTGCGCCTCCCACAGGTCTTGGCTCAGGAGCTGCTTCCCTGAGCTGGGGCTGTGGACGGGAGCCCAGACACGCAGGGGCAGGCCCCAACCACCTGCACACGTCTCTGCTGGGGAGGAGAGCACTAGGGAAATGACGTCTGTCAGGCACCTTCTGGGCGCTCACCGAGTCAGCCTCAGCGTGTGTGGGGCTGCAGACCACAGGCAGAGGCCCTGTGAGCCTTGTGCTCTCCGTGCTGTGCTGAGTCTGGGCGGTCAAGCAACCGTCAGAATAGACTTTCAGTTGCCCTCACTTTGCCTCTACTAGAGCCCTCAAGCTGGAGCACTTGGCAGTGTGCAACGCACCGGCAACTAAGCCCTCCACAAGAACGCCTGGGGACTAGGTGCAAAGGCAAGGCAGGAGTGGAGCTGAGGCCAGGAAGGCGCCAGTAACATATCCCAGTCTCGCGCAGCCCGCTCCTTTCTGGACTGGAAGACTAGCCGCGAGGCTAGTCTGGGCAAGGCTCGCCCAGGGCAGAGCAGCCTCACGCCAGCACTCTGCCAGATCGGGCCTCTGAGCAGAGCTGGAGCTCTGCCGTACTGGAGGCGCACTCGGCTCCGCCCAAGCAGTGATTGCAGCCCCAAGCATCTGGGCTGCCTCCTCTTCTCCCAAGGAGGCTCGCTTCCCTCATGCTGTGCACTAGGCTTCCAGGCGGGGGCGCCCCGCGCCTCCTACAGGTCTTGGATGAGGAGCTGCTTCCCTGAGCTGGGGCTGTGGACGGGAGCCCAGACACGCAGGGACAGGCCCAAACAACCTGCACACGTCTCTGCTGGGGAGGAGAGCACTAGGGAAAGACGTCTGTCAGACACCTTCTGTTCGCTCACCGAGTCAGCCTCAGCGTGTGTGGGGCTGCAGACCACAGGCAGAGGCCCTGTGAGCCTTGTGCTCTCCGTGCTGTGCTGAGTCTGGGCGGTCAAGCAACCGTCAGAATAGACTTTCAGTTGCCCTCACTTTGCCTCTACTAGAGCCCTCAAGCTGGAGCGCTTGGCAGTGTGCAACCCACCGGCAACTAAGCCCTGCACAAGAACGCCTGGGGACTAGGTGCAAAGGCAAGGCAGGAGTGGAGCTGAGGCCAGGAAGGCGCCAGTAGCATCTCCCAGTCTCGCGCAGCCCGCTCCTTTCTGGACTGGAAGCCTAGCCGCGAGGCAAGTTTGGGCAACGCTCGCCCATGGCAGAGCAGCCTCACGCCAGCAACTCTGCCAGATCGGGCCTCTGAGCAGAGCTGGAGCTATGCCGTACTGGAGGCGCACTCGGCTCCGCCAAAGCAGTGATTGCAGCCCCACGCATCTGGGCTGCCTCCTCTTCTACCAAGGAGGCTCGCTTCCCTCATGCTGTGCACTAGGCTTCCAGGCGGGGGCGCCCCGCGCCTCCTACAGGTCTTGGCTGAGGAGCTGCTTCCCTGAGCTGGGGCTGTGGACGGGAGCCCAGACACGCAGGGGCAGGCCCCAAGCACCTGCACACGTCTCTGCTGGGGAGGAGAGCACTAGGGAAATGACGTCTGTCAGGCACCTTCTGGGCGCTCACCGAGTCAGCCTCCGCGTGTGTGGGGCTGCAGACTACAGCCAGAGGCCCTGTGAGCCTTGTGCTCTCCGTGCTGTGCTGAGTCTGGGTGGTCAAGCAACCGCTGGAGGAGCCCTGCAGTTGCCCTCCCATTGCCTCTAATAGAGCCCTCACTGCTGGAGCGCTTGGCAGTGTGCAACCCACCGGCAACTAAGCCCTCCACAAGAACGCCTGAGGACTAGGTGCAAAGGCAAGGCAGGAGTGGAGCTGAGGCCAGGAAGGCGCCAGTAGCATCTCCCAGTCTCGCGCAGCCCGCTCCTTTCTGGACTGGAAGCCTAGCCGCGATGCAAGTCTGGGCAAGGCTCGCCCAGGGCAGAGCAGCCTCACGCCACCGACTCTGCCAGATCGGGCCTCTGAGCAGAGCTGGAGCTCTGCCGTACTGGAGGCGCACTCAGCTCCGCCAAAGCAGTGAATGCAGCCGCACACAGCAGGGCTGCCTTCTCTTCTCCCGAAGAGGCTCGCTTCCCGCATGCTGTAAACTAGGCTTCCAGGCGGGGCCCCCTGCGCCTCCCACAGGTCTTGGCTCAGGAGCTGCTTCCCTGAGCTGGGGCTGTGGACGGGAGCCCAGACACGCAGGGGCAGGCCCCAACCACCTGCACACGTCTCTGCTGGGGAGGAGAGCACTAGGGAAATGACGTCTGTCAGGCACCTTCTGGGCGCTCACCGAGTCAGCCTCCGCGTGTGTGGGGCTGCAGACCCCAGCCAGGGGCCCTGTGAGCCTTGTGCTCTCCGTGCTGTGCTGAGTCTGGGCGGTCAGGCATCCGTAAGAATAGACTTCCAGTTGCCCTCACTTTGCCTCTAATAGAGCCCTCAAGCTGGAGCGCTTGGCAGTGTGCAACCCACCGGCAACTAAGGCCTCCACAAGAACGCCTGGGGACTAGGTGCAAAGGCAAGGCAGGAGTGGAGCTGAGGCCAGGAAGGCGCCAGTAGCATCTCCCAGTCTCGCGCAGCCCGCTCCTTCCTGGACTGGAAGCCTAGCCGCGAGGCAAGTCTGGGCAAGGCTCGCCCAGGGCAGAGCAGCCTCACGCCAGCACTCTGCCAGATCGGGCCTCTGAGCAGAGCTGGAGCTCTGCCGTACTGGAGGCGCACTCGGCTCCGCCCAAGCAGTGATTGCAGCCCCACGCATCTGGGCTGCCTCCTCTTCTCCCAAGGAGGCTCGCTTACCTCATGCTGTGCACTAGGCTTCCAGGCGGGGGCGCCCCGCGCCTCCTACAGGTCTTGGTTGAGGAGCTGCTTCCCTGAGCTGGGGCTGTGGACGGGAGCCCAGACACGCAGGGGCAGGCCCCAACCACCTGCACACATCTCTGCTGGGGCGGAGAGCACTAGGGAAATGACGTCTGTCAGGCACCTTCTGGGTGCTCACCGAGTCAGCCTCAGCGTGTGTGGGGCTGCAGACCACAGCCAGAGGCCCTGTGAGCCTTGTGCTCTCCGTGCTGTGCTGAGTCTTGGCGGTCAAGCAACCGTAAGAATAGACTTTCACTTGCGCTCACTTTGCCTCTACTAGAGCCCTCAAGCTGGAGCGCTTGGCAGTGTGCAACCCACCGGCAACTAAGCCCTCCACAAGAACGCCTGGGGACTAGTTGCAAAGGCAAGGCATGAGTGGAGCTGAGGCCAGGAAGGCGCCAGGAGCATCTCCCAGTCTCGCGCAGCCCGCTCCTTTCTGGACTGGAAGCCTAGCCGCGAGGCAAGTTTGGGCAAGGCTCGCCCATGGCAGAGCAGCCTCACGCCAGCAACTCTGCCAGATCGGGCCTCTGAGCAGAGCTGGAGCTCTGCCGTACTGGAGGCGCACTCGGCTCCGCCCAAGCAGTGATTGCAGCCCCACGCATCTGGGCTGCCTCCTCTTCTCCCAAGGAGGCTCGCTTCCCTCATGCTGTGCACTAGGCTTCCAGGCAGGGGCGCCCCGCGCCTCCTACAGGTCTTGGCTGAGGAGCTGCTTCCCTGAGCTGGGGCTGTGGACGGGAGCCCAGACACGCAGGGACAGGCCCAAACAACCTGCACACGTCTCTGCTGGGGAGGAGAGCACTAGGGAAAGACGTCTGTCAGGCACCTTCTGTTCGCTCACCGAGTCAGCCTCAGCGGGTGTGGGGCTGCAGACCACAGCCAGAGGCCCTGTGAGCCTTGTGCTCTTCTTGCTGTGCTGAGTCTGGGCGGTCAAGCAACCGCTGGAGGAGCCCTGCAGTTGCCCTCCCATTGCCTCTAATAGAGCCCTCACTGCTGGAGCGCTTGGCAGTGTGCAACCCACCGGCAACTAACCCCTCCACAAGAACGCCTGAGTACTAGGTGCAAAAGCAAGGCAAGAGTGGAGCTGAGGCCAGGAAGGCGCCAGTAGCATCTCCCAGTCTCGCGCAGCCCGCTCCTTTCTGGACTGGAAGCCTAGCTGCGAGGCAAGTCTGGGCAAGGCTCGCCCAGGGCAGAGCAGCCTCACGCCAGCAAATCTGCCAGATCGGGCATCTGAGCAGAGCTGGAGCTCTGCCGTACTGGAGGCGCATTCGGCTGCGCCAAAGCAGTGAATGCAGCCGCACACAGCAGGGCTGCCTTCTCTTCTCCCGAGGAGGCTCGCTTCCCACATGCTGTAAACTAGGCTTCCAGGCGGGGCCCCTTGCGCCTCCCACAGGTCTTGGCTCAGGAGCTGCTTCCCTGAGCTGGGGCTGTGGACGGGAGCCCAGACACGCAGGGGCAGGCCCCAACCACCTGCACACGTCTCTGCTGGGGAGGAGAGCACTAGGGAAATGACGTCTGTCAGGCACCTTCTGGGCGCTCACCAAGTCAGCTTCCGCGTGTGTGGGGCTGCAGACCCCAGCCAGGGGCCCTGTGAGCCTTGTGCTCTCCGTGCTGTGCTGAGTCTGGGCGGTCAAGCAACCGTAAAAATAGACTTCCAGTTGCCCTCACTTTGCATCTAATAGAGCCCTCAAGCTGGACCGCTTGGCAGTGTGCAACGCACCAGCAACTAAGCCCTCCACAAGAACGCCTGGGGACTAGGTGCAAAGGCAAGGCAGGAGTGGAGCTGAGGCCAGGAAGGCGCCAGTAGCATCTCCCAGTCTCGCGCAGCCCGCTCCTTTCTGGACTGGAAGCCTAGCCGCGAGGCAAGTCTGGGCAAGGCTCGCCCAGGGCAGAGCAGCCTCACGCCAGCACTCTGCCAGATCGGGCCTCTGAGCAGAGCTGGAGCTCTGCCGTACTGGAGGCGCACTAGGCTCCGCCCAAGCAGTGATTGCAGCCCCACGCATCTGGGCTGCCTCCTCTTCTCCCAAGGAGGCTCGCTTCCCTCATGCTGTGCACTAGGCTTCCAGGCGGGGGCGCCCCGCGCCTCCTACAGGTCTTGGCTGAGGAGCTGCTTCCCTGAGCTGGGGCTGTGGACGGGAGCCCAGACACGCAGGGACAGGCCCAAACAACCTGCACACGTCTCTGCTGGGGAGGAGAGCACTAGGGAAAGACGTCTGTCAGGCACCTTCTGTTCGCTCACCGAGTCAGCCTCAGCGTGTGTGGGGCTGCAGACCACAGCCAGAGGCCCTGTGAGCCTTGTGCTCTCCGTGCTGTGCTGAGTCTGAGCGGTCAAGCAACCGTCAGAATAGACTTTCAGTTGCCCTCACTTTGCCTCTACTAGAGCCCTCAAGCTGGAGCGCTTGGCAGTGTGCAACCACCGGCAACTAAGCCCTTCACAAGAACGCCTGGGGACTAGGTGCAAAGGCAAGGCAGGAGTGGAGCTGAGGCCAGGAAGGCGCCAGTAGCATCTCCCAGTCTCGCGCAGCTCGCTCCTTTCTGGACTGGAAGCCTAGCCGCGAGGCAAGTCTGGGCAAGGCTCGCCCAGGGCAGAGCAGCCTCACGCCAGCACTCTGCCAGATCGGGCCTCTGAGCAGAGCTGGAGCTCTGCCGTACTGGAGGCGCACTCGGCTCCGCCCAAGCAGTGATTGCAGCCCCACGCATCTGGGCTGCCTCCTCTTCTCCCAAGGAGGCTCGCTTACCTCATGCTGTGCACTAGGCTTCCAGGCGGGGGCGCCCCGCGCCTCCTACAGGTCTTGGCTGAGGAGCTGCTTCCCTGAGCTGGGGCTGTGGACGGGAGCCCAGACACGCAGGGGCAGGCCCCAACCACCTGCACACATCTCTGCTGGGGCGGAGAGCACTAGGGAAATGACGTCTGTCAGGCACCTTCTGGGTGCTCACCGAGTCAGCCTCAGCGTGTGTGGGGCTGCAGACCACAGGCAGAGGCCCTGTGAGCCTTGTGCTCTCCGTGCTGTGCTGAGTCTAGGCGGTCAAGCAACCGTCAGAATAGATTTTCAGTTGCCCTCACTTTGCCTCTACTAGAGCCCTCAAGCTGGAGCACTTGGCAGTGTGCAACCCACCGGCAACTAAGCCCTGCACAAGAACGCCTGGGGACTAGGTGCAAAGGCAAGGCAGGAGTGGAGCTGAGGCCAGGAAGGCGCCAGTAGCATCTCCCAGTCTCGCGAAGCCTGCTCCTTTCTGGACTGGAAGCCTAGCCGCGAGGCAAGTTTGGCCATGGCTCGCCCAGGGCAGAGCAGCCTCACGCCAGCAACTCTGCCAGATCGGGCCTCTGAGCAGAGCTGGAGCTCTGCCGTACTGGAGGCGCACTCGGCTCCGCCTAAGCAGTGAATGCAGCCGCACACAGCAGGGCTGCCTTCTCTTCTCCCGAGGAGGCTCGCTTCCCGCATGCTGTAAACTAGGCCTCCAGGCGGGGCCCCCTGCGCCTCCCACAGGTCTTGGCTCAGGAGCTGCTTCCCTGAGCTGGGGCTGTGGACGGGAGCCCAGACACGCAGGGGCAGGCCCCAAACACCTGCACACGTCTCTGCTGGGGAGGAGAGCACTAGGGAAATGACGTCTGTCAGGCACCTTCTGGGCGCTCACCGAGTCAGCCTCAGCGTGTGTGGGGCTGCAGACCACAGGCAGAGGCCCTGTGAGCCTTGTGCTCTCCGTGCTGTGCTGAGTCTGGGCGGTCAAGCAACCGTCAGAATAGACTTTCAGTTGCCCTCACTTTGCCTCTACTAGAGCCCTCAAGCTGGAGCACTTGGCAGTGTGCAACGCACCGGCAACTAAGGCCTCCACAAGAACGCCTGGGGACTAGGTGCAAAGGCAAGGCAGGAGTGGAGCTGAGGCCAGGAAGGCGCCAGTAACATCTCCCAGTCTCGCGCAGCCCGCTCCTTTCTGGACTGGAAGACTAGCCGCGAGGCAAGTCTGGGCAAGGCTCGCCCAGGGCAGAGCAGCCTCACGCCAGCACTCTGCCAGATCGGGCCTCTGAGCAGAGCTGGAGCTCTGCCGTACTGGAGGCGCACTCGGCTCCGCCCAAGCAGTGATTGCAGCCCCACGCATCTGGGCTGCCTCCTCTTCTCCCAAGGAGGCTCGCTTCCCTCATGCTGTGCACTAGGCTTCCAGGCGGGGGCGCCCCGCGCCTCCTACAGGTCTTGGCTGAGGAGCTGCTTCCCTGAGCTGGGGCTGTGGACGGGAGCCCAGACACGCAGGGGCAGGCCCCAACCACCTGCACACATCTCTGCTGGGGCGGAGAGCACTAGGGAAATGACGTCTGTCAGGCACCTTCTGGGTGCTCACCGAGTCAGCCTCAGCGTGTGTGGGGCTGCAGACCACAGGCAGAGGCCCTGTGAGCCTTGTGCTCTCCGTGCTGTGCTGAGTCTAGGCGGTCAAGCAACCGTCAGAATAGACTTTCAGTTGCCCTCACTTTGCCTCTACTAGAGCCCTCAAGCTGGAGCACTTGGCAGTGTGCAACCCACCGGCAACTAAGCCCTGCACAAGAACGCCTGGGGACTAGGTGCAAAGGCAAGGCAGGAGTGGAGCTGAGGCCAGGAAGGCGCCAGTAGCATCTCCCAGTCTCGCGAAGCCTGCTCCTTTCTGGACTGGAAGCCTAGCCGCGAGGCAAGTTTGGCCATGGCTCGCCCAGGGCAGAGCAGCCTCACGCCAGCAACTCTGCCAGATCGGGCCTCTGAGCAGAGCTGGAGCTCCGCCGTACTGGAGGCGCACTCGGCTCCGCCTAAGCAGTGAATGCAGCCGCACACAGCAGGGCTGCCTTCTCTTCTCCCGAGGAGGCTCGCTTCCCGCATGCTGTAAACTAGGCTTCCAGGCGGGGCCCCCTGCGCCTCCCACAGGTCTTGGCTCAGGAGCTGCTTCCCTGAGCTGGGGCTGTGGACGGGAGCCCAGACACGCAGGGGCAGGCCCCAACCACCTGCACACGTCTCTGCTGGGGAGGAGAGCACTAGGGAAATGACGTCTGTCAGGCACCTTCTGGGCGCTCACCGAGTCAGCCTCAGCGTGTGTGGGGCTGCAGACCACAGGCAGAGGCCCTGTGAGCCTTGTGCTCTCCGTGCTGTGCTGAGTCTGGGCGGTCAAGCAACCGTCAGAATAGACTTTCAGTTGCCCTCACTTTGCCTCTACTAGAGCCCTCAAGCTGGAGCACTTGGCAGTGTGCAACGCACCGGCAACTAAGCCCTCCACAAGAACGCCTGGGGACTAGGTGCAAAGGCAAGGCAGGAGTGGAGCTGAGGCCAGGAAGGCGCCAGTAACATATCCCAGTCTCGCGCAGCCCGCTCCTTTCTGGACTGGAAGACTAGCCGCGAGGCTAGTCTGGGCAAGGCTCGCCCAGGGCAGAGCAGCCTCACGCCAGCACTCTGCCAGATCGGGCCTCTGAGCAGAGCTGGAGCTCTGCCGTACTGGAGGCGCACTCGGCTCCGCCCAAGCAGTGATTGCAGCCCCAAGCATCTGGGCTGCCTCCTCTTCTCCCAAGGAGGCTCGCTTCCCTCATGCTGTGCACTAGGCTTCCAGGCGGGGGCGCCCCGCGCCTCCTACAGGTCTTGGATGAGGAGCTGCTTCCCTGAGCTGGGGCTGTGGACGGGAGCCCAGACACGCAGGGACAGGCCCAAACAACCTGCACACGTCTCTGCTGGGGAGGAGAGCACTAGGGAAAGACGTCTGTCAGACACCTTCTGTTCGCTCACCGAGTCAGCCTCAGCGTGTGTGGGGCTGCAGATCACAGGCAGAGGCCCTGTGAGCCTTGTGCTCTCCGTGCTGTGCTGAGTCTTGGCGGTCAAGCAACCGTAAGAATAGACTTTCACTTGCGCTCACTTTGCCTCTACTAGAGCCCTCAAGCTGGAGCGCTTGGCAGTGTGCAACCCACCGGCAACTAAGCCCTCCACAAGAACGCCTGGGGACTAGGTGCAAAGGCAAGGCAGGAGTGGAGCTGAGGCCAGGAAGGCGCCAGTAGCATCTCCCAGTCTCGCGCAGCCCGCTCCTTTCTGGACTGGAAGCCTAGCCGCGAGGCAAGTCTGGGCAAGGCTCCCCCAGGGCAGAGCAGCCTCACGCCAGCAACTCTGCCAGATCGGGCCTCTGAGCAGAGCTGGAGCTCTGCCGTACTGGAGGCGCACTCGGCTCCGCCAAAGCAGTGAATGCAGCCGCACACAGCAGGGCTGCCTTCTCTTCTCCCGAGGAGGCTCGCTTCCCACATGCTGTAAACTAGGCTGCCAGGCGGGGCCCCTTGCGCCTCCCACAGGTCTTGGCTCAGGACCTGCTTCCCTGAGCTGGGGCTGTGGACGAGAGCCCAGACACGCAGGGGCAGGCCCAAACTACCTGCACACGTCTCTGCTGGGGTGGAGAGCACTAGGGAAATGAAGTCTGTCAGGCACCTTCTGGGCGCTCACCGAGTCAGCCTCAGCGTGTGTGGGGCTGCAGACCACAGGCAGAGGCCCTGTGAGCCTTGTGCTCTCCGTGCTGTGCTGAGTCTGGGCGGTCAAGCAACCGTCAGAATAGACTTTCAGTTGCCCTCACTTTGCCTCTACTAGAGCCCTCAAGCTGGAGCGCTTGGCAGTGTGCAACCCACCGGCAACTAAGCCCTGCACAAGAACGCCTGGGGACTAGGTGCAAAGGCAAGGCAGGAGTGGAGCTGAGGCCAGGAAGGCGCCAGTAGCATCTCCCAGTCTCGCGCAGCCCGCTCCTTTCTGGACTGGAAGCCTAGCCGCGAGGCAAGTTTGGGCAACGCTCGCCCATGGCAGAGCAGCCTCACGCCAGCAACTCTGCCAGATCGGGCCTCTGAGCAGAGCTGGAGCTATGCCGTACTGGAGGCGCACTCGGCTCCGCCAAAGCAGTGATTGCAGCCCCACGCATCTGGGCTGCCTCCTCTTCTACCAAGGAGGCTCGCTTCCCTCATGCTGTGCACTAGGCTTCCAGGCGGGGGCGCCCCGCGCCTCCTACAGGTCTTGGCTGAGGAGCTGCTTCCCTGAGCTGGGGCTGTGGACGGGAGCCCAGACACGCAGGGGCAGGCCCCAAGCACCTGCACACGTCTCAGCTGGGGAGGAGAGCACTAGGGAAATGACGTCTGTCAGGCACCTTCTGGGCGCTCACCGAGTCAGCCTCCGCGTGTGTGGGGCTGCAGACTACAGCCAGAGGCCCTGTGAGCCTTGTGCTCTCCGTGCTGTGCTGAGTCTGGGTGGTCAAGCAACCGCTGGAGGAGCCCTGCAGTTGCCCTCCCATTGCCTCTAATAGAGCCCTCACTGCTGGAGCGCTTGGCAGTGTGCAACCCACCGGCAACTAAGCCCTCCACAAGAACGCCTGAGGACTAGGTGCAAAGGCAAGGCAGGAGTGGAGCTGAGGCCAGGAAGGCGCCAGTAGCATCTCCCAGTCTCGCGCAGCCCGCTCCTTTCTGGACTGGAAGCCTAGCCGCGATGCAAGTCTGGGCAAGGCTCGCCCAGGGCAGAGCAGCCTCACGCCACCGACTCTGCCAGATCGGGCCTCTGAGCAGAGCTGGAGCTCTGCCGTACTGGAGGCGCACTCAGCTCCGCCAAAGCAGTGAATGCAGCCGCACACAGCAGGGCTGCCTTCTCTTCTCCCGAAGAGGCTCGCTTCCCGCATGCTGTAAACTAGGCTTCCAGGCGGGGCCCCCTGCGCCTCCCACAGGTCTTGGCTCAGGAGCTGCTTCCCTGAGCTGGGGCTGTGGACGGGAGCCCAGACACGCAGGGGCAGGCCCCAACCACCTGCACACGTCTCTGCTGGGGAGGAGAGCACTAGGGAAATGACGTCTGTCAGGCACCTTCTGGGCGCTCACCGAGTCAGCCTCCGCGTGTGTGGGGCTGCAGACCCCAGCCAGGGGCCCTGTGAGCCTTGTGCTCTCCGTGCTGTGCTGAGTCTGGGCGGTCAGGCATCCGTAAGAATAGACTTCCAGTTGCCCTCACTTTGCCTCTAATAGAGCCCTCAAGCTGGAGCGCTTGGCAGTGTGCAACCCACCGGCAACTAAGGCCTCCACAAGAACGCCTGGGGACTAGGTGCAAAGGCAAGGCAGGAGTGGAGCTGAGGCCAGGAAGGCGCCAGTAGCATCTCCCAGTCTCGCGCAGCCCGCTCCTTCCTGGACTGGAAGCCTAGCCGCGAGGCAAGTCTGGGCAAGGCTCGCCCAGGGCAGAGCAGCCTCACGCCAGCACTCTGCCAGATCGGGCCTCTGAGCAGAGCTGGAGCTCTGCCGTACTGGAGGCGCACTCGGCTCCGCCCAAGCAGTGATTGCAGCCCCACGCATCTGGGCTGCCTCCTCTTCTCCCAAGGAGGCTCGCTTACCTCATGCTGTGCACTAGGCTTCCAGGCGGGGGCGCCCCGCGCCTCCTACAGGTCTTGGTTGAGGAGCTGCTTCCCTGAGCTGGGGCTGTGGACGGGAGCCCAGACACGCAGGGGCAGGCCCCAACCACCTGCACACGTCTCTGCTGGGGAGGAGAGCACTAGGGAAATGACGTCTGTCAGGCACCTTCTGGGCGCTCACCGAGTCAGCCTCAGCGTGCGTGGGGCTGCAGACCACAGGCAGAGGCCCTGTGAGCCTTGTGCTCTCCGTGCTGTGCTGAGTCTGGGCGGTCAAGCAACCGTCAGAATAGACTTTCAGTTGCCCTCACTTTGCCTCTACTAGAGCCCTCAAGCTGGAGCACTTGGCAGTGTGCAACGCACCGGCAACTAAGCCCTCCACAAGAACGCCTGGGGACTAGGTGCAAAGGCAAGGCAGGAGTGGAGCTGAGGCCAGGAAGGCGCCAGTAACATCTCCCAGTCTCGCGCAGCCCGCTCCTTTCTGGACTGGAAGACTAGCCGCGAGGGTAGTCTGGGCAAGGCTCGCCCAGGGCAGAGCAGCCTCACGCCAGCACTCTGCCAGATCGGGCCTCTGAGCAGAGCTGGAGCTCTGCCGTACTGGAGGCGCACTCGGCTCCGCCCAAGCAGTGATTGCAGCCCCAAGCATCTGGGCTGCCTCCTCTTCTCCCAAGGAGGCTCGCTTCCCTCATGCTGTGCACTAGGCTTCCAGGCGGGGGCGCCCCGCGCCTCCTACAGGTCTTGGATGAGGAGCTGCTTCCCTGAGCTGGGGCTGTGGACGGGAGCCCAGACACGCAGGGGCAGGCCCCAACCACCTGCACACGTCTCTGCTGGGGAGGAGAGCACTAGGGAAATGACGTCTTTCAGGCACCTTCTGGGCGCTCACCGAGTCAGCCTCCGCGTGTGTGGGGCTGCAGACCACAGCCAGAGGCCCTGTGAGCCTTGTGCTCTCCGTGCTGTGCTGAGTCTGGGTGGTCAAGCAACCGCTGGAGGAGCCCTGCAGTTGCCCTCCCATTGCCTCTAATAGAGCCCTCACTGCTGGAGCGCTTGGCAGTGTGCAACCCACCGGCAACTAAGCCCTCCACAAGAACGCCTGAGGACTAGGTGCAAAGGCAAGGCAGGAGTGGAGCTGAGGCCAGGAAGGCGCCAGTAGCATCTCCCAGTCTCGCGCAGCCCGCTCCTTTCTGGACTGGAAGCCTAGCCACGAGGCAAGTCTGGGCAAGGCTCGCCCAGGGCAGAGCAGCCTCACGCCACCGACTCTGCCAGATCGGGCCTCTGAGCAGAGCTGGAGCTCTGCCGTACTGGAGGCGCACTCAGCTCCGCCAAAGCAGTGAATGCAGCCGCACACAGCAGGGCTGCCTTCTCTTCTCCCGAAGAGGCTCGCTTCCTGCATGCTGTAAACTAGACTTCCAGGCGGGGCCCCCTGCGCCTCCCACAGGTCTTGGCTCAGGAGCTGCTTCCCTGAGCTGGGGCTGTGGACGGGAGCCCAGACACGCAGGGGCAGGCCCCAACCACCTGCACACGTCTCTGCTGGGGAGGAGAGCACTAGGGAAATGACGTCTGTCAGGCACCTTCTGGGCGCTCACCGAGTCAGCCTCCGCGTGTGTGGGGCTGCAGACCCCAGCCAGGGGCCCTGTGAGCCTTGTGCTCTCCGTGCTGTGCTGAGTCTGGGCGGTCAGGCATCCGTAAGAATAGACTTCCAGTTGCCCTCACTTTGCCTCTACTAGAGCCCTCAAGCTGGAGCGCTTGGCAGTGTGCAACCCACCGGCAACTAAGGCCTCCACAAGAACGCATGGGGACTAGGTGCAAAGGCAAGGCAGGAGTGGAGCTGAGGCCAGGAAGGCGCCAGTAGCATCTCCCAGTCTCGCGCAGCCCGCTCCTTCCTGGACTGGAAGCCTAGCCGCGAGGCAAGTCTGGGCAAGGCTCGCCCAGGGCAGAGCAGCCTCAAGCCAGCACTCTGCCAGATCGGGCGTCTGAGCAGAGCTGGAGCTCTGCCGTACTGGAGGCGCACTCGGCTCCGCCCAAGCAGTGATTGCAGCCCCACGCATCTGGGCTGCCTCCTCTTCTCTCAAGGAGGCTCGCTTCCCTCATGCTGTGCACTAGGCTTCCAGGCGGGGGCGCCCCGCGCCTCCTACAGGTCTTGGCTGAGGAGCTGCTTCCCTGAGCTGGGGCTGTGGACGGGAGCCCAGACACGCAGGGGCAGGCCCCAACCACCTGCACACGTCTCTGCTGGGGAGGAGAGCACTAGGGAAATGACGTCTGTCAGGCACCTTCTGGGCGCTCACCGAGTCAGCCTCAGCGTGTGTGGGGCTGCAGACCACAGCCAGAGGCCCTGTGAGCCTTGTGCTCTCCGTGCTGTGCTGAGTCTGGGCGGTCAAGCAACCGTAAGAATAGACTTTCAGTTGCCCTCACTTTGCCTCTACTAGAGCCCTCAAGCTGGAGCGCTTGGCAGTGTGCAACCCACCGGCAACTAAGCCCTCCACAAGAACGCCTGGGGACTAGGTGCAAAGGCAAGGCAGGAGTGGAGCTGAGGCCAGGAAGGCGCCAGTAGCATCTCCCAGTCTCGAGCAGCCCGCTCCTTTCTGGACTGGAAGCCTAGCCGCGAGGCAAGTCTGGGCAAGGCTCCCCCAGGGCAGAGCAGCCTCACGCCAGCAACTCTGCCAGATCGGGCCTCTGAGCAGAGCTGGAGCTCTGCCGTACTGGAGGCGCACTCGGCTCCGCCAAAGCAGTGAATGCAGCCGCACACAGCAGGGCTGCCTTCTCTTCTCCCGAGGAGGCTCGCTTCCCACATGCTGTAAACTAGGCTTCCAGGCGGGGCCCCTTGCGCCTCCCACAGGTCTTGGCTCAGGACCTGCTTCTCTGAGCTGGGGCTGTGGACGGGAGCCCAGACACGCAGGGGCAGGCCCAAACTACCTGCACACGTCTCTGCTGGGGAGGAGAGCACTAGGGAAATGACGTCTGTCAGGCACCTTCTGGGCGCTCACCGAGTCAGCCTCAGCGTGTGTGGGGCTGCAGACCACAGGCAGAGGCCCTGTGAGCCTTGTGCTCTCCGTGCTGTGCTGAGTCTGGGCGGTCAGGCATCCGTCAGAATAGACTTCCAGTTGCCCTCACTTTGCCTCTAATAGAGCCCTCAAGCTGGAGCCCTTGGCAGTGTGCAACCCACCGGCAACTAAGGCCTCCACAAGAACGCCTGGGGACTAGTTGCAAAGGCAAGGCAGGAGTGGAGCTGAGGCCAGGAAGGCGCCAGTAGCATCTCCCAGTCTCGCGCAGCCCGCTCCTTCCTGGACTGGAAGCCTAGCCGCGAGGCAAGTCTGGGCAAGGCTCGCTCAGGGCAGAGCAGCCTCACGCCAGCACTCTGCCAGATCGGGCCTCTGAGCAGAGCTGGAGCTCTGCCGTACTGGAGGCGCACTCGGCTCCGCCCAAGCAGTGATTGCAGCCCCACGCATCTGGGCTGCCTCCTCTTCTCCCAAGGAGGCTCGCTTACCTCATGCTTTGCACTAGGCTTCCAGGCGGGGGCGCCCCGCGCCTCCTACAGGTCTTGGCTGAGGAGCTGCTTCCCTTTGCTGGGGCTGTGGACGGGAGCCCAGACACGCAGGGGCAGGCCCCAACCACCTGCACACATCTCTGCTGGGGCGGAGAGCACTAGGGAAATGACGTCTGTCAGGCACCTTCTGGGTGCTCACCGAGTCAGCCTCAGCGTGTGTGGGGCTGCAGACCACAGCCAGAGGCCCTGTGAGCCTTGTGCTCTCCGTGCTGTGCTGAGTCTAGGCGGTCAAGCAACCGTAAGAATAGACTTTCACTTGCGCTCACTTTGCCTCTACTAGAGCCCTCAAGCTGGAGCGCTTGGCAGTGTGCAACCCACCGGCAACTAAGCCCTCCACAAGAACGCCTGGGGACTAGGTGCAAAGGCAAGGCAGGAGTGGAGCTGAGGCCAGGAAGGCGCCAGTAGCATCTCCCAGTCTCGCGCAGCCCGCTCCTTTCTGGACTGGAAGCCTAGCCGCGAGGCAAGTTTGGGCAACGCTCGCCCATGGCAGAGCAGCCTCACGCCAGCAACTCTGCCAGATCGGGCCTCTGAGCAGAGCTGGAGCTCTGCCGTACTGGAGGCGCACTCGGCTCCGCCAAAGCAGTGATTGCAGCCCCACGCATCTGGGCTGCCTCCTCTTCTCCCAAGGAGGCTCGCTTCCCTCATGTTGTGCACTAGGCTTCCAGGCGGGGGCGCCCCGCGCCTCCTACAGGTCTTGGCTGAGGAGCTGCTTCCCTGAGCTGGGGCTGTGGACGGGAGCCCAGACACGCAGGGGCAGGCCCCAACCACCTGCACACGTCTCTGCTGGGGAGGAGAGCACTAGGGAAATGACGTCTGTCAGGCACCTTCTGGGCGCTCACCGAGTCAGCCTCAGCGTGTGTGGGGCTGCAGACCGCAGCCAGAGACCCTGTGAGCCTTGTGCTCTCCGTGCTGTGCTGAGTCTGGGCGGTCAAGCAACCGTAAGAATAGACTTTCAGTTGCCCTCACTTTGCCTCTACTAGAGCCCTCAAGCTGGAGCGCTTGGCAGTGTGCAACCCACCGGCAACTAAGCCCTCCACAAGAACGCCTGGGGACTAAGTGCAAAGGCAAGGCAGGAGTGGAGCTGAGGCCAGGAAGGCGCCAGTAGCATCTCCCAGTCTCGCGCAGCCCGCTCCTTTCTGGACTGGAAGCCTAGCCGCGAGGCAAGTCTGGGCAAGGCTCCCCCAGGGCAGAGCAGCCTCACGCCAGCAACTCTGCCAGATCGGGCCTCTGAGCAGAGCTGGAGCTCTGCCGTACTGGAGGCGCACTCGGCTCCGCCAAAGCAGTGAATGCAGCCGCACACAGCAGGGCTGCCTTCTCTTCTCCCGAGGAGGCTCGCTTCCCACATGCTGTAAACTAGGCTTCCAGGCGGGGCCCCTTGCGCCTCCCACAGGTCTTGGCTCAGGACCTGCTTCCCTGAGCTGGGGCTGTGGACGGGAGCCCAGACACGCAGGGGCAGGCCCAAACTACCTGCACACGTCTCTGCTGGGGAGGAGAGCACTAGGGAAATGACGTCTGTCAGGCACCTTCTGGGCGCTCACCGAGTCAGCCTCAGCGTGTGTGGGGCTGCAGACCACAGGCAGAGGCCCTGTGAGCCTTGTGCTCTCCGTGCTGTGCTGAGTCTGGGCGGTCAGGCATCCGTCAGAATAGACTTCCAGTTGCCCTCACTTTGCCTCTAATAGAGCCCTCAAGCTGGAGCCCTTGGCAGTGTGCAACCCACCGGCAACTAAGGCCTCCACAAGAACGCCTGGGGACTAGTTGCAAAGGCAAGGCAGGAGTGGAGCTGAGGCCAGGAAGGCGCCAGTAGCATCTCCCAGTCTCGCGCAGCCCGCTCCTTCCTGGACTGGAAGCCTAGCCGCGAGGCAAGTCTGGGCAAGGCTCGCCCAGGGCAGAGCAGCCTCACGCCAGCACTCTGCCAGATCGGGCCTCTGAGCAGAGCTGGAGCTCTGCCGTACTGGAGGCGCACTCGGCTCCGCCCAAGCAGTGATTGCAGCCCCACGCATCTGGGCTGCCTCCTCTTCTCCCAAGGAGGCTCGCTTACCTCATGCTGTGCACTAGGCTTCCAGGCGGGGGCGCCCCGCGCCTCCTACAGGTCTTGGCTGAGGAGCTGCTTCCCTGAGCTGGGGCTGTGGACGGGAGCCCAGACACGCAGGGGCAGGCCCCAACCACCTGCACACGTCTCTGCTGGGGAGGAGAGCACTAGGGAAATGACGTCTGTCAGGCACCTTCTGGGCGCTCACCGAGTCAGCCTCCGCGTGTGTGGGGCTGCAGACCCCAGCCAGGGGCCCTGTGAGCCTTGTGCTCTCCGTGCTGTGCTGAGTCTGGGCGGTCAGGCATCCGTAAGAATAGACTTCCAGTTGCCCTCACTTTGCCTCTAATAGAGCCCTCAAGCTGGAGCGCTTGGCAGTGTGCAACCCACCGGCAACTAAGGCCTCCACAAGAACGCCTGGGGACTAGGTGCAAAGGCAAGGCAGGAGTGGAGCTGAGGCCAGGAAGGCGCCAGTAGCATCTCCCAGTCTCGCGCAGCCCGCTCCTTCCTGGACTGGAAGCCTAGCCGCGAGGCAAGTCTGGGCAAGGCTCGCCCAGGGCAGAGCAGCCTCACGCCAGCACTCTGCCAGATCGGGCCTCTGAGCAGAGCTGGAGCTCTGCCGTACTGGAGGCGCACTCGGCTCCGCCCAAGCAGTGATTGCAGCCCCACGCATCTGGGCTGCCTCCTCTTCTCCCAAGGAGGCTCGCTTACCTCATGCTGTGCACTAGGCTTCCAGGCGGGGGCGCCCCGCGCCTCCTACAGGTCTTGGCTGAGGAGCTGCTTCCCTGAGCTGGGGCTGTGGACGGGAGCCCAGACACGCAGGGGCAGGCCCCAACCTGCTGCACACATCTCTGCTGGGGCGGAGAGCACTAGGGAAATGACGTCTGTCAGGCACCTTCTGGGTGCTCACCGAGTCAGCCTCAGCCTGTGTGGGGCTGCAGACCACAGCCAGAGGCCCTGTGAGCCTTGTGCTCTCCGTGCTGTGCTGAGTCTTGGCGGTCAGGCAACCGTAAGAATAGACTTTCACTTGCGCTCATTTTGCCTCTACTAGAGCCCTCAAGCTGGAGCGCTTGGCAGTGTGCAACCCACCGGCAAATAAGCCCTCCACAAGAACGCCTGGGGACTAGGTGCAAAGGCAAGGCAGGAGTGGAGATGAGGCCAGGAAGGCGCCAGTAGCATCTCCCAGTCTCGCGCAGCCCGCTCCTTTCTGGACTGGAAGCCTAGCCGCGAGGCAAGTTTGGGCAAGGCTCGCCCATGGCAGAGCAGCCTCACGCCAGCAACTCTGCCAGATCGGGCCTCTGAGCAGAGCTGGAGCTCTGCCGTACTGGAGGAGCACTCGGCTCCGCCAAAGCAGTGATTGCAGCCCCACGCATCTGGGGTGCCTCCTCTTCTCCCAAGGAGGCTCGCTTCCCTCATGTTGTGCACTAGGCTTCCAGTCGGGGGCGCCCCGCGCCTCCTACAGGTCTTGGCTGAGGAGCTGCTTCCCTGAGCTGGGGCTGTGGACGGGAGCCCAGACACGCAGGGGAAGGCCCCAACCACCTGCACACGTCTCTGCTGGGGAGGAGAGCACTAGGGAAATGACGTCTGTCAGGCACCTTCTGGGCGCTCACCGAGTCAGCCTCAGCGTGTGTGGGGCTGCAGACCACAGCCAGAGGCCCTGTGAGCCTTGTGCTCTCCGTGCTGTGCTGAGTCTGGGCGGTCAAGCAACCGCTGGAGGAGCCCTGCAGTTGCCCTCCCATTGCCTCTAATAGAGCCCTCACTGCTGGAGCGCTTGGCAGTGTGCAACCCACCGGCAACTAAGCCCTCCACAAGATCGCCTGAGGACTAGGTGCAAAGGCAAGGCAGGAGTGGAGCTGAGGCCAGGAAGGCGCCAGTAGCATCTCCCAGTCTCGCGCAGCCCGCTCCTTTCTGGACTGGAAGCCTAGCCGCGAGGCAAGTTTGGGCAAGGCTCGCCCATGGCAGAGCAGCCTCACGCCAGCAACTCTGCCAGATCGGGCCTCTGAGCAGAGCTGGAGCTCTGCCGTACTGGAGGCGCACTCGGCTCCGCCAAAGCAGTGATTGCAGCCCCACGCATCTGGGCTGCCTCCTCTTCTCCCAAGGAGGCTCGCTTCCCTCATGTTGTGCACTAGGCTTCCAGGCGGGGGCGCCCCGCGCCTCCTACAGGTCTTGGCTGAGGAGCTGCTTCCCTGAGCTGGGGCTGTGGACGGGAGCCCAGACACGCAGGGGCAGGCCCCAACCACCTGCACACGTCTCTGCTGGGGAGGAGAGCACTAGGGAAATGACGTCTGTCAGGCACCTTCTGGGCGCTCACCGAGTCAGCCTCAGCGTGTGTGGGGCTGCAGACCACAGCCAGAGGCCCTGTGAGCCTTGTGCTCTCCGTGCTGTGCTGAGTCTGGGCGGTCAAGCAACCGCTGGAGGAGCCCTGCAGTTGCCCTCCCATTGCCTCTAATAGAGCCCTCACTGATGGAGCGCTTGGCAGTGTGCAACCCACCGGCAACTAAGCCCTCCACAAGAACGCCTGAGGACTAGGTGCAAAGGCAAGGCAGGAGTGGAGCTGAGGCCAGGAAGGCGCCAGTAGCATCTCCCAGGCTCGCGCAGCCCGCTCCTTCCTGGACTGGAAGCCTAGCCGCGAGGCAAGTCTGGGCAAGGCTCGCCCAGGGCAGAGCAGCCTCACGCCAGCGACTCTGCCAGATCGGGCCTCTGAGCAGAGCTGGAGCTCTGCCGTACTGGAGTCGCACTCAGCTCCGCCAAAGCAGTGAATGCAGCCGCACACAGCAGGGCTGCCTTCTCTTCTCCCGAAGAGGCTCGCTTCCCGCATGCTGTAAACTAGGCTTCCAGGCGGGGCCCCCTGCGCCTCCCACAGGTCTTGGCTCAGGAGCTGCTTCCCTGAGCTGGGGCTGTGGACGGGAGCCCAGACACGCAGGGGCAGGCCCCAACCACCTGCACACGTCTCTGCTGGGGAGGAGAGCACTAGGGAAATGACGTCTGTCAGGCACCTTCTGGGTGCTCACCGAGTCAGCCTCAGCGTGTGTGGGGCTGCAGACCACAGCCAGAGGCCCTGTGAGCCTTGTGCTCTCCGTGCTGTGCTGAGTCTTGGCGGTCAAGCAACCGTAAGAATAGACTTTCACTTGCGCTCATTTTGCCTCTACTAGAGCCCTCAAGCTGGAGCGCTTGGCAGTGTGCAACCCACCGGCAACTAAGCCCTCCACAAGAACGCCTGGGGACTAGGTGCAAAGGCAAGGCAGGAGTGGAGCTGAGGCCAGGAAGGCGCCAGTAGCATCTCCCAGTCTCGCGCAGCCCGCTCCTTTCTGGACTGGAAGCCTAGCCGCGAGGCAAGTTTGGGCAAGGCTCGCCCATGGCAGAGCAGCCTCACGCCAGCAACTCTGCCAGATCGGGCCTCTGAGCAGAGCTGGAGCTCTGCCATACTGGAGGCGCACTCGGCTCCGCCAAAGCAGTGATTGCAGCCCCACGCATCTGGGCTGCCTCCTCTTCTCCCAAGGAGGCTCGCTTCCCTCATGTTGTGCACTAGGCTTCCAGGCGGGGGCGCCCCGCGCCTCCTACAGGTCTTGGCTGAGGAGCTGCTTCCCTGAGCTGGGGCTGTGGACGGGAGCCCAGACACGCAGGGGCAGGCCCCAACCACCTGCACACGTCTCTGCTGGGGAGGAGAGCACTAGGGAAATGACGTCTGTCAGGCACCTTCTGGGCGCTCACCGAGTCAGCCTCAGCGTGTGTGGGGCTGCAGACCACAGGCAGAGGCCCTGTGAGCCTTGTGCTCTCCGTGCTGTGCTGAGTCTGGGCGGTCAAGCAACCGTCAGAATAGACTTTCAGTTGCCCTCACTTTGCCTCTACTAGAGCCCTCAAGCTGGAGCGCTTGGCAGTGTGCAACCCACCGGCAACTAAGCCCTGCACAAGAACGCCTGGGGACTAGGTGCAAAGGCAAGGCAGGAGTGGAGCTGAGGCCAGGAAGGCGCCAGTAGCATCTCCCAGTCTCGCGCAGCCCGCTCCTTTCTGGACTGGAAGCCTAGCCGCGAGGCAAGTTTGGGCAACGCTCTCCCATGGCAGAGCAGCCTCACGCCAGCAACTCTGCCAGATCGGGCCTCTGAGCAGAGCTGGAGCTCTCCCGTACTGGAGGCGCACTCGGCTCCGCCAAAGCAGTGATTGCAGCCCCACGCATCTGGGCTGCCTCCTCTTCTCCCAAGGAGGCTCGCTTCCCTCATGCTGTGCACTAGGCTTCCAGGCGGGGGCGCCCCGCGCCTCCTACAGGTCTTGGCTGAGGAGCTGCTTCCCTGAGCTGGGGCTGTGGACGGGAGCCCAGACACGCAGGGGCAGGCCCCAACCACCTGCACACGTCTCTGCTGGGGAGGAGAGCACTAGGGAAATGACGTCTGTCAGGCACCTTCTGGGCGCTCACCGAGTCAGCCTCCGCGTGTGTGGGGCTGCAGACCACAGCCAGAGGCCCTGTGAGCCTTGTGCTCTCCGTGCTGTGCTGAGTCTGAGCGGTCAAGCAACCGTCAGAATAGACTTTCAGTTGCCCTCACTTTGCCTCTACTAGAGCCCTCAAGCTGGAGCGCTTGGCAGTGTGCAACCACCGGCAACTAAGCCCTTCACAAGAACGCCTGGGGACTAGGTGCAAAGGCAAGGCAGGAGTGGAGCTGAGGCCAGGAAGGCGCCAGTAGCATCTCCCAGTCTCGCGCAGCTCGCTCCTTTCTGGACTGGAAGCCTAGCCGCGAGGCAAGTCTGGGCAAGGCTCGCCCAGGGCAGAGCAGCCTCACGCCAGCACTCTGCCAGATCGGGCCTCTGAGCAGAGCTGGAGCTCTGCCGTACTGGAGGCGCACTCGGCTCCGCCCAAGCAGTGATTGCAGCCCCACGCATCTGGGCTGCCTCCTCTTCTCCCAAGGAGGCTCGCTTACCTCATGCTGTGCACTAGGCTTCCAGGCGGGGGCGCCCCGCGCCTCCTACAGGTCTTGGCTGAGGAGCTGCTTCCCTGAGCTGGGGCTGTGGACGGGAGCCCAGACACGCAGGGGCAGGCCCCAACCACCTGCACACATCTCTGCTGGGGCGGAGAGCACTAGGGAAATGACGTCTGTCAGGCACCTTCTGGGTGCTCACCGAGTCAGCCTCAGCGTGTGTGGGGCTGCAGACCACAGGCAGAGGCCCTGTGAGCCTTGTGCTCTCCGTGCTGTGCTGAGTCTAGGCGGTCAAGCAACCGTCAGAATAGACTTTCAGTTGCCCTCACTTTGCCTCTACTAGAGCCCTCAAGCTGGAGCACTTGGCAGTGTGCAACCCACCGGCAACTAAGCCCTGCACAAGAACGCCTGGGGACTAGGTGCAAAGGCAAGGCAGGAGTGGAGCTGAGGCCAGGAAGGCGCCAGTAGCATCTCCCAGTCTCGCGAAGCCTGCTCCTTTCTGGACTGGAAGCCTAGCCGCGAGGCAAGTTTGGCCATGGCTCGCCCAGGGCAGAGCAGCCTCACGCCAGCAACTCTGCCAGATCGGGCCTCTGAGCAGAGCTGGAGCTCTGCCGTACTGGAGGCGCACTCGGCTCCGCCTAAGCAGTGAATGCAGCCGCACACAGCAGGGCTGCCTTCTCTTCTCCCGAGGAGGCTCGCTTCCCGCATGCTGTAAACTAGGCCTCCAGGCGGGGCCCCCTGCGCCTCCCACAGGTCTTGGCTCAGGAGCTGCTTCCCTGAGCTGGGGCTGTGGACGGGAGCCCAGACACGCAGGGGCAGGCCCCAAACACCTGCACACGTCTCTGCTGGGGAGGAGAGCACTAGGGAAATGACGTCTGTCAGGCACCTTCTGGGCGCTCACCGAGTCAGCCTCAGCGTGTGTGGGGCTGCAGACCACAGGCAGAGGCCCTGTGAGCCTTGTGCTCTCCGTGCTGTGCTGAGTCTGGGCGGTCAAGCAACCGTCAGAATAGACTTTCAGTTGCCCTCACTTTGCCTCTACTAGAGCCCTCAAGCTGGAGCACTTGGCAGTGTGCAACGCACCGGCAACTAAGCCCTCCACAAGAACGCCTGGGGACTAGGTGCAAAGGCAAGGCAGGAGTGGAGCTGAGGCCAGGAAGGCGCCAGTAACATCTCCCAGTCTCGCGCAGCCCGCTCCTTTCTGGACTGGAAGACTAGCCGCGAGGCAAGTCTGGGCAAGGCTCGCCCAGGGCAGAGCAGCCTCACGCCAGCACTCTGCCAGATCGGGCCTCTGAGCAGAGCTGGAGCTCTGCCGTACTGGAGGCGCACTCGGCTCCGCCCAAGCAGTGATTGCAGCCCCACGCATCTGGGCTGCCTCCTCTTCTCCCAAGGAGGCTCGCTTCCCTCATGCTGTGCACTAGGCTTCCAGGCGGGGGCGCCCCGCGCCTCCTACAGGTCTTGGCTGAGGAGCTGCTTCCCTGAGCTGGGGCTGTGGACGGGAGCCCAGACACGCAGGGGCAGGCCCCAACCACCTGCACACATCTCTGCTGGGGCGGAGAGCACTAGGGAAATGACGTCTGTCAGGCACCTTCTGGGTGCTCACCGAGTCAGCCTCAGCGTGTGTGGGGCTGCAGACCACAGGCAGAGGCCCTGTGAGCCTTGTGCTCTCCGTGCTGTGCTGAGTCTAGGCGGTCAAGCAACCGTCAGAATAGACTTTCAGTTGCCCTCACTTTGCCTCTACTAGAGCCCTCAAGCTGGAGCACTTGGCAGTGTGCAACCCACCGGCAACTAAGCCCTGCACAAGAACGCCTGGGGACTAGGTGCAAAGGCAAGGCAGGAGTGGAGCTGAGGCCAGGAAGGCGCCAGTAGCATCTCCCAGTCTCGCGAAGCCTGCTCCTTTCTGGACTGGAAGCCTAGCCGCGAGGCAAGTTTGGCCATGGCTCGCCCAGGGCAGAGCAGCCTCACGCCAGCAACTCTGCCAGATCGGGCCTCTGAGCAGAGCTGGAGCTCCGCCGTACTGGAGGCGCACTCGGCTCCGCCTAAGCAGTGAATGCAGCCGCACACAGCAGGGCTGCCTTCTCTTCTCCCGAGGAGGCTCGCTTCCCGCATGCTGTAAACTAGGCTTCCAGGCGGGGCCCCCTGCGCCTCCCACAGGTCTTGGCTCAGGAGCTGCTTCCCTGAGCTGGGGCTGTGGACGGGAGCCCAGACACGCAGGGGCAGGCCCCAACCACCTGCACACGTCTCTGCTGGGGAGGAGAGCACTAGGGAAATGACGTCTGTCAGGCACCTTCTGGGCGCTCACCGAGTCAGCCTCAGCGTGTGTGGGGCTGCAGACCACAGGCAGAGGCCCTGTGAGCCTTGTGCTCTCCGTGCTGTGCTGAGTCTGGGCGGTCAAGCAACCGTCAGAATAGACTTTCAGTTGCCCTCACTTTGCCTCTACTAGAGCCCTCAAGCTGGAGCACTTGGCAGTGTGCAACGCACCGGCAACTAAGCCCTCCACAAGAACGCCTGGGGACTAGGTGCAAAGGCAAGGCAGGAGTGGAGCTGAGGCCAGGAAGGCGCCAGTAACATCTCCCAGTCTCGCGCAGCCCGCTCCTTTCTGGACTGGAAGACTAGCCGCGAGGCTAGTCTGGGCAAGGCTCGCCCAGGGCAGAGCAGCCTCACGCCAGCACTCTGCCAGATCGGGCCTCTGAGCAGAGCTGGAGCTCTGCCGTACTGGAGGCGCACTCGGCTCCGCCCAAGCAGTGATTGCAGCCCCAAGCATCTGGGCTGCCTCCTCTTCTCCCAAGGAGGCTCGCTTCCCTCATGCTGTGCACTAGGCTTCCAGGCGGGGGCGCCCCGCGCCTCCTACAGGTCTTGGATGAGGAGCTGCTTCCCTGAGCTGGGGCTGTGGACGGGAGCCCAGACACGCAGGGACAGGCCCAAACAACCTGCACACGTCTCTGCTGGGGAGGAGAGCACTAGGGAAAGACGTCTGTCAGACACCTTCTGTTCGCTCACCGAGTCAGCCTCAGCGTGTGTGGGGCTGCAGATCACAGCCAGAGGCCCTGTGAGCCTTGTGCTCTCCGTGCTGTGCTGAGTCTTGGCGGTCAAGCAACCGTAAGAATAGACTTTCACTTGCGCTCACTTTGCCTCTACTAGAGCCCTCAAGCTGGAGCGCTTGGCAGTGTGCAACCCACCGGCAACTAAGCCCTCCACAAGAACGCCTGGGGACTAGGTGCAAAGGCAAGGCAGGAGTGGAGCTGAGGCCAGGAAGGCGCCAGTAGCATCTCCCAGTCTCGCGCAGCCCGCTCCTTTCTGGACTGGAAGCCTAGCCGCGAGGCAAGTCTGGGCAAGGCTCCCCCAGGGCAGAGCAGCCTCACGCCAGCAACTCTGCCAGATCGGGCCTCTGAGCAGAGCTGGAGCTCTGCCGTACTGGAGGCGCACTCGGCTCCGCCAAAGCAGTGAATGCAGCCGCACACAGCAGGGCTGCCTTCTCTTCTCCCGAGGAGGCTCGCTTCCCACATGCTGTAAACTAGGCTTCCAGGCGGGGCCCCTTGCGCCTCCCACAGGTCTTGGCTCAGGACCTGCTTCCCTGAGCTGGGGCTGTGGACGAGAGCCCAGACACGCAGGGGCAGGCCCAAACTACCTGCACACGTCTCTGCTGGGGTGGAGAGCACTAGGGAAATGAAGTCTGTCAGGCACCTTCTGGGCGCTCACCGAGTCAGCCTCAGCGTGTGTGGGGCTGCAGACCACAGGCAGAGGCCCTGTGAGCCTTGTGCTCTCCGTGCTGTGCTGAGTCTGGGCGGTCAAGCAACCGTCAGAATAGACTTTCAGTTGCCCTCACTTTGCCTCTACTAGAGCCCTCAAGCTGGAGCGCTTGGCAGTGTGCAACCCACCGGCAACTAAGCCCTGCACAAGAACGCCTGGGGACTAGGTGCAAAGGCAAGGCAGGAGTGGAGCTGAGGCCAGGAAGGCGCCAGTAGCATCTCCCAGTCTCGCGCAGCCCGCTCCTTTCTGGACTGGAAGCCTAGCCGCGAGGCAAGTTTGGGCAACGCTCGCCCATGGCAGAGCAGCCTCACGCCAGCAACTCTGCCAGATCGGGCCTCTGAGCAGAGCTGGAGCTATGCCGTACTGGAGGCGCACTCGGCTCCGCCAAAGCAGTGATTGCAGCCCCACGCATCTGGGCTGCCTCCTCTTCTACCAAGGAGGCTCGCTTCCCTCATGCTGTGCACTAGGCTTCCAGGCGGGGGCGCCCCGCGCCTCCTACAGGTCTTGGCTGAGGAGCTGCTTCCCTGAGCTGGGGCTGTGGACGGGAGCCCAGACACGCAGGGGCAGGCCCCAAGCACCTGCACACGTCTCTGCTGGGGAGGAGAGCACTAGGGAAATGACGTCTGTCAGGCACCTTCTGGGCGCTCACCGAGTCAGCCTCCGCGTGTGTGGGGCTGCAGACTACAGCCAGAGGCCCTGTGAGCCTTGTGCTCTCCGTGCTGTGCTGAGTCTGGGTGGTCAAGCAACCGCTGGAGGAGCCCTGCAGTTGCCCTCCCATTGCCTCTAATAGAGCCCTCACTGCTGGAGCGCTTGGCAGTGTGCAACCCACCGGCAACTAAGCCCTCCATAAGAACGCCTGAGGACTAGGTGCAAAGGCAAGGCAGGAGTGGAGCTGAGGCCAGGAAGGCGCCAGTAGCATCTCCCAGTCTCGCGCAGCCCGCTCCTTTCTGGACTGGAAGCCTAGCCGCGATGCAAGTCTGGGCAAGGCTCGCCCAGGGCAGAGCAGCCTCACGCCACCGACTCTGCCAGATCGGGCCTCTGAGCAGAGCTGGAGCTCTGCCGTACTGGAGGCGCACTCAGCTCCGCCAAAGCAGTGAATGCAGCCGCACACAGCAGGGCTGCCTTCTCTTCTCCCGAAGAGGCTCGCTTCCCGCATGCTGTAAACTAGGCTTCCAGGCGGGGCCCCCTGCGCCTCCCACAGGTCTTGGCTCAGGAGCTGCTTCCCTGAGCTGGGGCTGTGGACGGGAGCCCAGACACGCAGGGGCAGGCCCCAACCACCTGCACACGTCTCTGCTGGGGAGGAGAGCACTAGGGAAATGACGTCTGTCAGGCACCTTCTGGGCGCTCACCGAGTCAGCCTCCGCGTGTGTGGGGCTGCAGACCCCAGCCAGGGGCCCTGTGAGCCTTGTGCTCTCCGTGCTGTGCTGAGTCTGGGCGGTCAGGCATCCGTAAGAATAGACTTCCAGTTGCCCTCACTTTGCCTCTACTAGAGCCCTCAAGCTGGAGCGCTTGGCAGTGTGCAACCCACCGGCAACTAAGGCCTCCACAAGAACGCCTGGGGACTAGGTGCAAAGGCAAGGCAGGAGTGGAGCTGAGGCCAGGAAGGCGCCAGTAGCATCTCCCAGTCTCGCGCAGCCCGCTCCTTCCTGGACTGGAAGCCTAGCCGCGAGGCAAGTCTGGGCAAGGCTCGCCCAGGGCAGAGCAGCCTCATGCCAGCACTCTGCCAGATCGGGCCTCTGAGCAGAGCTGGAGCTCTGCCGTACTGGAGGCGCACTCGGCTCCGCCCAAGCAGTGATTGCAGCCCCACGCATCTGGGCTGCCTCCTCTTCTCCCAAGGAGGCTCGCTTACCTCATGCTGTGCACTTGGCTTCCAGGCGGGGGCGCCCCGCGCCTCCTACAGGTCTTGGCTGAGGAGCTGCTTCCCTGAGCTGGGGCTGTGGACGGGAGCCCAGACACGCAGGGGCAGGCCCCAACCACCTGCACACATCTCTGCTGGGGCGGAGAGCACTAGGGAAGTGACGTCTGTCAGGCACCTTCTGGGTGCTCACCGAGTCAGCCTCAGCGTGTGTGGGGCTGCAGACCACAGGCAGAGGCCCTGTGAGCCTTGTGCTCTCCGTGCTGTGCTGAGTCTTGGCGGTCAAGCAACCGTAAGAATAGACTTTCACTTGCGCTCACTTTGCCTCTACTAGAGCCCTCAAGCTGGAGCGCTTGGCAGTGTGCAACCCACCGGCAACTAAGCCCTCCACAAGAACGCCTGGGGACTAGGTGCAAAGGCAAGGCAGGAGTGGAGCTGAGGCCAGGAAGGCGCCAGTAGCATCTCCCAGTCTCGCGCAGCCCGCTCCTTTCTGGACTGGAAGCCTAGCCGCGAGGCAAGTTTGGGCAAGGCTCGCCCATGGCAGAGCAGCCTCACGCCAGCAACTCTGCCAGATCGGGCCTCTGAGCAGAGCTGGAGCTCTGCCGTACTGGAGGCGCACTCGGCTCCGCCAAAGCAGTGATTGCAGCCCCACGCATCTGGGCTGCCTCCTCTTCTCCCAAGGAGGCTCGCTTCCCTCATGTTGTGCACTAGGCTTCCAGGCGGGGGCGCCCCGCGCCTCCTACAGGTCTTGGCTGAGGAGCTGCTTCCCTGAGCTGGGGCTGTGGACGGGAGCCCAGACACGCAGGGGCAGGCCCCAACCACCTGCACACGTCTCTGCTGGGGAGGAGAGCACTAGGGAAATGACGTCTGTCAGGCACCTTCTGGGCGCTCACCGAGTCAGCCTCAGCGTGTGTGGGGCTGCAGACCACAGGCAGAGGCCCTGTGAGCCTTGTGCTCTCCGTGCTGTGCTGAGTCTGGGCGGTCAAGCAACCGTAAGAATAGACTTTCAGTTGCCCTCACTTTGCCTCTACTAGAGCCCTCAAGCTGGAGCGCTTGGCAGTGTGCAACGCACCGGCAACTAAGCCCTCCACAAGAACGCCTGGGGACTAGGTGCAAAGGCAAGGCAGGAGTGGAGCTGAGGCCAGGAAGGCGCCAGTAACAACTCCCAGTCTCGCGCAGCCCGCTCCTTTCTGGACTGGAAGACTAGCCGCGAGGCAAGTCTGGGCAAGTCTCGCCCAGGGCAGAGCAGCCTCACGCCAGCACTCTGCCAGATCGGGCCTCTGAGCAGAGCTGGAGCTCTGCCGTACTGGAGGCGCACTCGGCTCCGCCAAAGCAGTGATTGCAGCCCCACGCATCTGGGCTGCCTCCTCTTCTCCCAAGGAGGCTCGCTTCCCTCATGCTGTGCACTAGGCTTCCAGGCGGGGGCGCCCCGCGCCTCCTACAGGTCTTGGCTGAGGAGCTGCTTCCCTGAGCTGGGGCTGTGGACGGGAGCCCAGACACGCAGGGACAGGCCCAAACAACCTGCACACGTCTCTGCTGGGGAGGAGAGCACTAGGGAAAGACGTCTGTCAGGCACCTTCTGTTCGCTCACTGAGTCAGCCTCAGCGTGTGTGGGGCTGCAGACCACAGCCAGAGGCCCTGTGAGCCTTGTGCTCTCCGTGCTGTGCTGAGTCTTGGCGGTCAAGCAACCGTAAGAATAGACTTTCACTTGCGCTCACTTTGCCTCTACTAGAGCCCTCAAGCTGGAGCGCTTGGCAGTGTGCAACCCACCGGCAACTAAGCCCTCCACAAGAACGCCTGGGGACTAGGTGCAAAGGCAAGGCAGGAGTGGAGCTGAGGCCAGGAAGGCGCCAGTAGCATCTCCCAGTCTCGCGCAGCCCGCTCCTTTCTGGACTGGAAGCCTAGCCGCGAGGCAAGTTTGGGCAAGGCTCGCCCATGGCAGAGCAGCCTCACGCCAGCAACTCTGCCAGATCGGGCCTCTGAGCAGAGCTGGAGCTCTGCCGTACTGGAGGCGCACTCGGCTCCGCCAAAGCAGTGATTGCAGCCCCACGCATCTGGGCTGCCTCCTCTTCTCCCAAGGAGGCTCGCTTCCCTCATGTTGTGCACTAGGCTTCCAGGCGGGGGCGCCCCGCGCCTCCTACAGGTCTTGGCTGAGGAGCTGCTTCCCTGAGCTGGGGCTGTGGACGGGAGCCCAGACACGCAGGGGCAGGCCCCAACCACCTGCTCACGTCTGTGCTGGGGAGGAGAGCACTAGGGAAATGACGTCTGTCAGGCACCTTCTGGGCGCTCACCGAGTCAGCCTCAGCGTGTGTGGGGCTGCAGACCACAGCCAGAGGCCCTGTGAGCCTTGTGCTCTCCGTGCTGTGCTGAGTCTGGGCGGTCAAGCAACCGTAAGAATAGACTTTCAGTTGCCCTCACTTTGCCTCTACTAGAGCCCTCAAGCTGGAGCGCTTGGCAGTGTGCAACCCACCGGCAACTAAGGCCTCCACAAGAACGCCTGGGGACTAGGTGCAAAGGCAAGGCAGGAGTGGAGCTGAGGCCAGGAAGGCGCCAGTAGCATCTCCCAGTCTCGCGCAGCCCGCTCCTTTCTGGACTGGAAGCCTAGCCGCGAGGCAAGTCTGGGCAAGGCTCCCCCAGGGCAGAGCAGCCTCACGCCAGCAACTCTGCCAGATCGGGCCTCTGAGCAGAGCTGGAGCTCTGCCGTACTGGAGGCGCACTCGGCTCCGCCAAAGCAGTGAATGCAGCCGCACACAGCAGGGCTGCCTTCTCTTCTCCCGAGGAGGCTCGCTTCCCACATGCTGTAAACTAGGCTTCCAGGCGGGGCCCCTTGCGCCTCCCACAGGTCTTGGCTCAGGACCTGCTTCCCTGAGCTGGGGCTGTGGACGGGAGCCCAGACACGCAGGGGCAGGCCCAAACTACCTGCACACGTCTCTGCTGGGGAGGAGAGCACTAGGGAAATGACGTCTGTCAGGCACCTTCTGGGCGCTCACCGAGTCAGCCTCAGCGTGTGTGGGGCTGCAGACCACAGGCAGAGGCCCTGTGAGCCTTGTGCTCTCCGTGCTGTGCTGAGTCTGGGCGGTCAGGCATCCGTCAGAATAGACTTCCAGTTGCCCTCACTTTGCCTCTAATAGAGCCCTCAAGCTGGAGCCCTTGGCAGTGTGCAACCCACCGGCAACTAAGGCCTCCACAAGAACGCCTGGGGACTAGTTGCAAAGGCAAGGCAGGAGTGGAGCTGAGGCCAGGAAGGCGCCAGTAGCATCTCCCAGTCTCGCGCAGCCCGCTCCTTCCTGGACTGGAAGCCTAGCCGCGAGGCAAGTCTGGGCAAGGCTCGCCCAGGGCAGAGCAGCCTCACGCCAGCACTCTGCCAGATCGGGCCTCTGAGCAGAGCTGGAGCTCTGCCGTACTGGAGGCGCACTCGGCTCCGCCCAAGCAGTGATTGCAGCCCCACGCATCTGGGCTGCCTCCTCTTATCCCAAGGAGGCTCGCTTACCTCATGCTGTGCACTAGGCTTCCAGGCGGGGGCGCCCCGCGCCTCCTACAGGTCTTGGCTGAGGAGCTGCTTCCCTGAGCTGGGGCTGTGGACGGGAGCCCAGACACGCAGGGGCAGGCCCCAACCACCTGCACACATCTCTGCTGGGGCGGAGAGCACTAGGGAAATGACGTCTGTCAGGCACCTTCTGGGTGCTCACCGAGTCAGCCTCAGCGTGTGTGGGGCTGCAGACCACAGCCAGAGGCCCTGTGAGCCTTGTGCTCTCCGTGCTGTGCTGAGTCTTGGCGGTCAAGCAACCGTAAGAATAGACTTTCACTTGCGCTCACTTTGCCTCTACTAGAGCCCTCAAGCTGGAGCGCTTGGCAGTGTGCAACCCACCGGCAACTAAGCCCTCCACAAGAACGCCTGGGGACTAGGTGCAAAGGCAAGGCAGGAGTGGAGCTGAGGCCAGGAAGGCGCCAGTAGCATCTCCCAGTCTCGCGCAGCCCGCTCCTTTCTGGACTGGAAGCCTAGCCGCGAGGCAAGTTTGGGCAAGGCTCGCCCATGGCAGAGCAGCCTCACGCCAGCAACTCTGCCAGATCGGGCCTCTGAGCAGAGCTGGAGCTCTGCCGTACTGGAGGCGCACTCGGCTCCGCCAAAGCAGTGATTGCAGCCCCACGCATCTGGGCTGCCTCCTCTTCTCCCAAGGAGGCTCGCTTCCCTCATGCTGTGCACTAGGCTTCCAGGCGGGGGCGCCCCGCGCCTCCTACAGGTCTTGGCTGAGGAGCTGCTTCCCTGAGCTGGGGCTGTGGACGGGAGCCCAGACACGCAGGGGCAGGCCCCAACCACCTGCACACGTCTCTGCTGGGGAGGAGAGCACTAGGGAAATGACGTCTGTCAGGCACCTTCTGGGCGCTCACCGAGTCAGCCTCCGCGTGTGTGGGGCTGCAGACCACAGCCAGAGGCCCTGTGAGCCTTGTGCTCTCCGTGCTGTGCTGAGTCTGGGTGGTCAAGCAACCGCTGGAGGAGCCCTGCAGTTGCCCTCCCATTGCCTCTAATAGAGCCCTCACTGCTGGAGCGCTTGGCAGTGTGCAACCCACCGGCAACTAAGCCCTCCACAAGAACGCCTGAGGACTAGGTGCAAAGGCAAGGCAGGAGTGGAGCTGAGGCCAGGAAGGCGCCAGTAGCATCTCCCAGTCTCGCGCAGCCCGCTCCTTTCTGGACTGGAAGCCTAGCCGCGAGGCAAGTCTGGGCAAGGCTCGCCCAGGGCAGAGCAGCCTCACGCCACCGACTCTGCCAGATCGGGCCTCTGAGCAGAGCTGGAGCTCTGCCGTACTGGAGGCGCACTCAGCTCCGCCAAAGCAGTGAATGCAGCCGCACACAGCAGGGCTGCCTTCTCTTCTCCCGAAGAGGCTCGCTTCCCGCATGCTGTAAACTAGGCTTCCAGGCGGGGCCCCCTGCGCCTCCCACAGGTCTTGGCTCAGGAGCTGCTTCCCTGAGCTGGGGCTGTGGACGGGAGCCCAGACACGCAGGGGCAGGCCCCAACCACCTGCACACGTCTCTGCTGGGGAGGAGAGCACTAGGGAAATGACGTCTGTCAGGCACCTTCTGGGCGCTCACCGAGTCAGCCTCCGCGTGTGTGGGGCTGCAGACCCCAGCCAGGGGCCCTGTGAGCCTTGTGCTCTCCGTGCTGTGCTGAGTCTGGGCGGTCAGGCATCCGTAAGAATAGACTTCCAGTTGCCCTCACTTTGCCTCTAATAGAGCCCTCAAGCTGGAGCGCTTGGCAGTGTGCAACCCACCGGCAACTAAGCCCTCCACAAGAACGCCTGGGGACTAGGTGCAAAGGCAAGGCAGGAGTGGAGCTGAGGCCAGGAAGGCGCCAGTAGCATCTCCCAGTCTCGCGCAGCCCGCTCCTTTCTGGACTGGAAGCCTAGCCGCGAGGCAAGTTTGGGCAAGGCTCGCCCATGGCAGAGCAGCCTCACGCCAGCAACTCTGCCAGATCGGGCCTCTGAGCAGAGCTGGAGCTCTGCCGTACTGGAGGCGCACTCGGCTCCGCCAAAGCAGTGATTGCAGCCCCACGCATCTGGGCTGCCTCCTCTTCTCCCAAGGAGGCTCGCTTCCCTCATGTTGTGCACTAGGCTTCCAGGCGGGGGCGCCCCGCGCCTCCTACAGGTCTTGGCTGAGGAGCTGCTTCCCTGAGCTGGGGCTGTGGACGGGAGCCCAGACACGCAGGGGCAGGCCCCAACCACCTGCACACGTCTCTGCTGGGGAGGAGAGCACTAGGGAAATGACGTCTGTCAGGCACCTTCTGGGCGCTCACCGAGTCAGCCTCAGCGTGTGTGGGGCTGCAGACCACAGCCAGAGGCCCTGTGAGCCTTGTGCTCTCCGTGCTGTGCTGAGTCTGGGCGGTCAAGCAACCGCTGGAGGAGCCCTGCAGTTGCCCTCCCATTGCCTCTAATAGAGCCCTCACTGATGGAGCGCTTGGCAGTGTGCAACCCACCGGCAACTAAGCCCTCCACAAGAACGCCTGAGGACTAGGTGCAAAGGCAAGGCAGGAGTGGAGCTGAGGCCAGGAAGGCGCCAGTAGCATCTCCCAGGCTCGCGTAGCCCGCTCCTTCCTGGACTGGAAGCCTAGCCGCGAGGCAAGTCTGGGCAAGGCTCGCCCAGGGCAGAGCAGCCTCACGCCAGCGACTCTGCCAGATCGGGCCTCTGAGCAGAGCTGGAGCTCTGCCGTACTGGAGGCGCACTCAGCTCCGCCAAAGCAGTGAATGCAGCCGCACACAGCAGGGCTGCCTTCTCTTCTCCCGAAGAGGCTCGCTTCCCGCATGCTGTAAACTAGGCTTCCAGGCGGGGCCCCCTGCGCCTCCCACAGGAGTTGGCTCAGGAGCTGCTTCCCTGATCTGGGGCTGTGGACGGGAGCCCAGACACGCAGGGGCAGGCCCCAACCACCTGCACACGTCTCTGCTGGGGAGGAGAGCACTAGGGAAAGACGTCTGTCAGGCACCTTCTGTTCGCTCACCGAGTCAGCCTCAGCGTGTGTGGGGCTGCAGACCACAGCCAGAGGCCCTGTGAGCCTTGTGCTCTCCGTGCTGTGCTGAGTCTTGGCGGTCAAGCAACCGTAAGAATAGACTTTCACTTGCGCTCACTTTGCCTCTACTAGAGCCCTCAAGCTGGAGCGCTTGGCAGTGTGCAACCCACCGGCAACTAAGCCCTCCACAAGAACGCCTGGGGACTAGGTGCAAAGGCAAGGCAGGAGTGGAGCTGAGGCCAGGAAGGCGCCAGTAGCATCTCCCAGTCTCGCGCAGCCCGCTCCTTTCTGGACTGGAAGCCTAGCCGCGAGGCAAGTCTGGGCAAGGCTCCCCCAGGGCAGAGCAGCCTCACGCCAGCAACTCTGCCAGATCGGGCCTCTGAGCAGAGCTGGAGCTCTGCCGTACTGGAGGCGCACTCGGCTCCGCCAAAGCAGTGAATGCAGCCGCACACAGCAGGGCTGCGTTCTCTTCTCCCGAGGAGGCTCGCTTCCCACATGCTGTAAACTAGGCTTCCAGGCGGGGCCCCTTGCGCCTCCCACAGGTCTTGGCTCAGGACCTGCTTCCCTGAGCTGGGGCTGTGGACGGGAGCCCAGACACGCAGGGGCAGGCCCAAACTACCTGCACACATCTCTGCTGGGGAGGAGAGCACTAGGGAAATGACGTCTGTCAGGCACCTTCTGGGCGCTCACCGAGTCAGCCTCAGCGTGTGTGGGGCTGCAGACCACAGGCAGAGGCCCTGTGAGCCTTGTGCTCTCCGTGCTGTGCTGAGTCTGGGCGGTCAAGCAACCGTCAGAATAGACTTTCAGTTGCCCTCACTTTGCCTCTACTAGAGCCCTCAAGCTGGAGCGCTTGGCAGTGTGCAACCCACCGGCAACTAAGCCCTGCACAAGAACGCCTGGGGAGTAGGTGCAAAGGCAAGGCAGGAGTGGAGCTGAGGCCAGGAAGGCGCCAGTAGCATCTCCCAGTCTCGCGCAGCCCGCTCCTTTCTGGACTGGAAGCCTAGCCGCGAGGCAAGTTTGGGCAACGCTCGCCCATGGCAGAGCAGCCTCACCCCAGCAACTCTGCCAGATCGGGCCTCTGAGCAGAGCTGGAGCTCTGCCGTACTGGAGGCGCACTCGGCTCCGCCAAAGCAGTGATTGCAGCCCCACGCATGTGGGCTGCCTCCTCTTCTCCCAAGGAGGCTCGCTTCCCTCATGCTGTGCACTAGGCTTCCAGGCGGGGGCGCCCCGCGCCTCCTACAGGTCTTGGCTGAGGAGCTGCTTCCCTGAGCTGGGGCTGTGGACGGGAGCCCAGACACGCAGGGGCAGGCCCCAACCACCTGCACACGTCTCTGCTGGGGAGGAGAGCACTAGGGAAATGACGTCTGTCAGGCACCTTCTGGGCGCTCACCGAGTCAGCCTCCGCGTGTGTGGGGCTGCAGACCACAGCCAGAGGCCCTGTGAGCCTTGTGCTCTCCGTGCTGTGCTGAGTCTGGGTGGTCAAGCAACCGCTGGAGGAGCCCTGCAGTTGCCCTCCCATTGCCTCTAATAGAGCCCTCACTGCTGGAGCGCTTGGCAGTGTGCAACCCACCGGCAACTAAGCCCTCCACAAGAACGCCTGAGGACTAGGTGCAAAGGCAAGGCAGGAGTGGAGCTGAGGCCAGGAAGGCGCCAGTAGCATCTCCCAGTCTGGCGCAGCCCGCTCCTTTCTGGACTGGAAGCCTAGCCGCGAGGCAAGTCTGGGCAAGGCTCGCCCAGGGCAGAGCAGCCTCACGCCAGCGACTCTGCCAGATCGGGCCTCTGAGCAGAGCTGGAGCTCTGCCGTACTGGAGGCGCACTCAGCTCCGCCAAAGCAGTGAATGCAGCCGCACACAGCAGGGCTGCCTTCTCTTCTCCCGAAGAGGCTCGCTTCCCGCATGCTGTAAACTAGGCTTCCAGGCGGGGCCCCCTGCGCCTCCCACAGGTCTTGGCTCAGGAGCTGCTTCCCTGAGCTGGGGCTGTGGACGGGAGCCCAGACACGCAGGGGCAGGCCCCAACCACCTGCACACGTCTCTGCTGGGGAGGAGAGCACTAGGGAAATGACGTCTGTCAGGCACCTTCTGGGCGCTCACCGAGTCAGCCTCCGCGTGTGTGGGGCTGCAGACCCCAGCCAGGGGCCCTGTGAGCCTTGTGCTCTCCGTGCTGTGCTGAGTCTGGGCGGTCAAGCAACCGCTGGAGGAGCCCTGCAGTTGCCCTCCCATTGCCTCTAATAGAGCCCTCACTGATGGAGCGCTTGGCAGTGTGCAACCCACCGGCAACTAAGCCCTCCACAAGAACGCCTGAGGACTAGGTGCAAAGGCAAGGCAGGAGTGGAGCTGAGGCCAGGAAGGCGCCAGTAGCATCTCCCAGGCTCGCGCAGCCCGCTCCTTCCTGGACTGGAAGCCTAGCCGCGAGGCAAGTCTGGGCAAGGCTCGCCCAGGGCAGAGCAGCCTCACGCCAGCGACTCTGCCAGATCGGGCCTCTGAGCAGAGCTGGAGCTCTGCCGTACTGGAGGCGCACTCAGCTCCGCCAAAGCAGTGAATGCAGCCGCACACAGCAGGGCTGCCTTCTCTTCTCCCGAAGAGGCTCGCTTCCCGCATGCTGTAAACTAGGCTTCCAGGCGGGGCCCCCTGCGCCTCCCACAGGAGTTGGCTCAGGAGCTGCTTCCCTGATCTGGGGCTGTGGACGGGAGCCCAGACACGCAGGGGCAGGCCCCAACCACCTGCACACGTCTCTGCTGGGGAGGAGAGCACTAGGGAAAGACGTCTGTCAGGCACCTTCTGTTCGCTCACCGAGTCAGCCTCAGCGTGTGTGGGGCTGCAGACCACAGCCAGAGGCCCTGTGAGCCTTGTGCTCTCCGTGCTGTGCTGAGTCTTGGCGGTCAAGCAACCGTAAGAATAGACTTTCACTTGCGCTCACTTTGCCTCTACTAGAGCCCTCAAGCTGGAGCGCTTGGCAGTGTGCAACCCACCGGCAACTAAGCCCTCCACAAGAACGCCTGGGGACTAGGTGCAAAGGCAAGGCAGGAGTGGAGCTGAGGCCAGGAAGGCGCCAGTAGCATCTCCCAGTCTCGCGCAGCCCGCTCCTTTCTGGACTGGAAGCCTAGCCGCGAGGCAAGTCTGGGCAAGGCTCCCCCAGGGCAGAGCAGCCTCACGCCAGCAACTCTGCCAGATCGGGCCTCTGAGCAGAGCTGGAGCTCTGCCGTACTGGAGGCGCACTCGGCTCCGCCAAAGCAGTGAATGCAGCCGCACACAGCAGGGCTGCGTTCTCTTCTCCCGAGGAGGCTCGCTTCCCACATGCTGTAAACTAGGCTTCCAGGCGGGGCCCCTTGCGCCTCCCACAGGTCTTGGCTCAGGACCTGCTTCCCTGAGCTGGGGCTGTGGACGGGAGCCCAGACACGCAGGGGCAGGCCCAAACTACCTGCACACATCTCTGCTGGGGAGGAGAGCACTAGGGAAATGACGTCTGTCAGGCACCTTCTGGGCGCTCACCGAGTCAGCCTCAGCGTGTGTGGGGCTGCAGACCACAGGCAGAGGCCCTGTGAGCCTTGTGCTCTCCGTGCTGTGCTGAGTCTGGGCGGTCAAGCAACCGTCAGAATAGACTTTCAGTTGCCCTCACTGTGCCTCTACTAGAGCCCTCAAGCTGGAGCGCTTGGCAGTGTGCAACCCACCGGCAACTAAGCCCTGCACAAGAACGCCTGGGGAGTAGGTGCAAAGGCAAGGCAGGAGTGGAGCTGAGGCCAGGAAGGCGCCAGTAGCATCTCCCAGTCTCGCGCAGCCCGCTCCTTTCTGGACTGGAAGCCTAGCCGCGAGGCAAGTTTGGGCAACGCTCGCCCATGGCAGAGCAGCCTCACCCCAGCAACTCTGCCAGATCGGGCCTCTGAGCAGAGCTGGAGCTCTGCCGTACTGGAGGCGCACTCGGCTCCGCCAAAGCAGTGATTGCAGCCCCACGCATCTGGGCTGCCTCCTCTTCTCCCAAGGAGGCTCGCTTCCCTCATGCTGTGCACTAGGCTTCCAGGCGGGGGCGCCCCGCGCCTCCTACAGGTCTTGGCTGAGGAGCTGCTTCCCTGAGCTGGGGCTGTGGACGGGAGCCCAGACACGCAGGGGCAGGCCCCAACCACCTGCACACGTCTCTGCTGGGGAGGAGAGCACTAGGGAAATGACGTCTGTCAGGCACCTTCTGGGCGCTCACCGAGTCAGCCTCCGCGTGTGTGGGGCTGCAGACCACAGCCAGAGGCCCTGTGAGCCTTGTGCTCTCCGTGCTGTGCTGAGTCTGGGTGGTCAAGCAACCGCTGGAGGAGCCCTGCAGTTGCCCTCCCATTGCCTCTAATAGAGCCCTCACTGCTGGAGCGCTTGGCAGTGTGCAACCCACCGGCAACTAAGCCCTCCACAAGAACGCCTGAGGACTAGGTGCAAAGGCAAGGCAGGAGTGGAGCTGAGGCCAGGAAGGCGCCAGTAGCATCTCCCAGTCTGGCGCAGCCCGCTCCTTTCTGGACTGGAAGCCTAGCCGCGAGGCAAGTCTGGGCAAGGCTCGCCCAGGGCAGAGCAGCCTCACGCCACCGACTCTGCCAGATCGGGCCTCTGAGCAGAGCTGGAGCTCTGCCGTACTGGAGGCGCACTCAGCTCCGCCAAAGCAGTGAATGCAGCCGCACACAGCAGGGCTGCCTTCTCTTCTCCCGAAGAGGCTCGCTTCCCGCATGCTGTAAACTAGGCTTCCAGGCGGGGCCCCCTGCGCCTCCCACAGGTCTTGGCTCAGGAGCTGCTTCCCTGAGCTGGGGCTGTGGACGGGAGCCCAGACACGCAGGGGCAGGCCCCAACCACCTGCACACGTCTCTGCTGGGGAGGAGAGCACTAGGGAAATGACGTCTGTCAGGCACCTTCTGGGCGCTCACCGAGTCAGCCTCCGCGTGTGTGGGGCTGCAGACCCCAGCCAGGGGCCCTGTGAGCCTTGTGCTCTCCGTGCTGTGCTGAGTCTGGGCGGTCAGGCATCCGTAAGAATAGACTTCCAGTTGCCCTCACTTTGCCTCTAATAGAGCCCTCAAGCTGGAGCGCTTGGCAGTGTGCAACCCACCGGCAACTAAGCCCTCCACAAGAACGCCTGGGGACTAGGTGCAAAGGCAAGGCAGGAGTGGAGCTGAGGCCAGGAAGGCGCCAGTAGCATCTCCCAGTCTCGCGCAGCCCGCTCCTTTCTGGACTGGAAGCCTAGCCGAGAGGCAAGTTTGGGCAAGGCTCGCCCATGGCAGAGCAGCCTCACGCCAGCAACTCTGCCAGATCGGGCCTCTGAGCAGAGCTGGAGCTCTGCCGTACTGGAGGCGCACTCGGCTCCGCCAAAGCAGTGATTGCAGCCCCACGCATCTGGGCTGCCTCCTCTTCTCCCAAGGAGGCTCGCTTACCTCATGCTGTGCACTAGGCTTCCAGGCGGGGGCGCCCCGCGCCTCCTACAGGTCTTGGCTGAGGAGCTGCTTCCCTGAGCTGGGGCTGTGGACGGGAGCCCAGACACGCAGGGGCAGGCCCCAACCACCTGCACACATCTCTGCTGGGGCGGAGAGCACTAGGGAAATGACGTCTGTCAGGCACCTTCTGGGTGCTCACCGAGTCAGCCTCAGCGTGTGTGGGGCTGCAGACCACAGCCAGAGGCCCTGTGAGCCTTGTGCTCTCCGTGCTGTGCTGAGTCTTGGCGGTCAAGCAACCGTAAGAATAGACTTTCACTTGCGCTCACTTTGCCTCTACTAGAGCCCTCAAGCTGGAGCGCTTGGCAGTGTGCAACCCACCGGCAACTAAGCCCTCCACAAGAACGCCTGGGGACTAGGTGCAAAGGCAAGGCAGGAGTGGAGCTGAGGCCAGGAAGGCGCCAGTAGAATCTCCCAGTCTTGCGCAGCCCGCTCCTTTCTGGACTGGAAGCCTAGCCGCGAGGCATGTTTGGGCAAGGCTCGCCCATGGCAGAGCAGCCTCACGCCAGCAACTCTGCCAGATCGGGCCTCTGAGCAGAGCTGGAGCTCTGCCGTACTGGAGGCGCACTCGGCTCCGCCAAAGCAGTGATTGCAGCCCCACGCATCTGGGCTGCCTCCTCTTCTCCCAAGGAGGCTCGCTTCCCTCATGTTGTGCACTAGGCTTCCAGGCGGGGGCGCCCCGCGCCTCCTACAGGTCTTGGCTGAGGAGCTGCTTCCCTGAGCTGGGGCTGTGGACGGGAGCCCAGACACGCAGGGGCAGGCCCCAACCACCTGCACACGTCTCTGCTGGGGAGGAGAGCACTAGGGAAATGACGTCTGTCAGGCACCTTCTGGGCGCTCACCGAGTCAGCCTCAGCGTGTGTGGGGCTGCAGACCACAGCCAGAGGCCCTGTGAGCCTTGTGCTCTCCGTGCTGTGCTGAGTCTGGGCGGTCAAGCAACCGCTTGAGGAGCCCTGCAGTTGCCCTCCCATTGCCTCTAATAGAGCCCTCACTGATGGAGCGCTTGGCAGTGTGCAACCCACCGGCAACTAAGCCCTCCACAAGAACGCCTGAGGACTAGGTGCAAAGGCAAGGGAGGAGTGGAGCTGAGGCCAGGAAGGCGCCAGTAGCATCTCCCAGGCTCGCGCAGCCCGCTCCTTCCTGGACTGGAAGCCTAGCCGCGAGGCAAGTCTGGGCAAGGCTCGCCCAGGGCAGAGCAGCCTCACGCCAGCGACTCTGCCAGATCGGGCCTCTGAGCAGAGCTGGAGCTCTGCCGTACTGGAGGCGCACTCAGCTCCGCCAAAGCAGTGAATGCAGCCGCACACAGCAGGGCTGCCTTCTCTTCTCCCGAAGAGGCTCGCTTCCCGCATGCTGTAAACTAGGCTTCCAGGCGGGGCCCCCTGCGCCTCCCACAGGAGTTGGCTCAGGAGCTGCTTCCCTGATCTGGGGCTGTGGACGGGAGCCCAGACACGCAGGGGCAGGCCCAAACTACCTGCACACATCTCTGCTGGGGAGGAGAGCACTAGGGAAATGACGTCTGTCAGGCACCTTCTGGGCGCTCACCGAGTCAGCCTCAGCGTGTGTGGGGCTGCAGACCACAGGCAGAGGCCCTGTGAGCCTTGTGCTCTCCGTGCTGTGCTGAGTCTGGGCGGTCAAGCAACCGTCAGAATAGACTTTCAGTTGCCCTCACTTTGCCTCTACTAGAGCCCTCAAGCTGGAGCGCTTGGCAGTGTGCAACCCACCGGCAACTAAGCCCTGCACAAGAACGCCTGGGGACTAGGTGCAAAGGCAAGGCAGGAGTGGAGCTGAGGCCAGGAAGGCGCCAGTAGCATCTCCCAGTCTCGCGCAGCCCGCTCCTTTCTGGACTGGAAGCCTAGCCGCGAGGCAAGTTTGGGCAACGCTCGCCCATGGCAGAGCAGCCTCACCCCAGCAACTCTGCCAGATCGGGCCTCTGAGCAGAGCTGGAGCTCTGCCGTACTGGAGGCGCACTCGGCTCCGCCAAAGCAGTGATTGCAGCCCCACGCATCTGGGCTGCCTCCTCTTCTCCCAAGGAGGCTCGCTTCCCTCATGCTGTGCACTAGGCTTCCAGGCGGGGGCGCCCCGCGCCTCCTACAGGTCTTGGCTGAGGAGCTGCTTCCCTGAGCTGGGGCTGTGGACGGGAGCCCAGACACGCAGGGGCAGGCCCCAACCACCTGCACACGTCTCTGCTGGGGAGGAGAGCACTAGGGAAATGACGTCTGTCAGGCACCTTCTGGGCGCTCACCGAGTCAGCCTCCGCGTGTGTGGGGCTGCAGACCACAGCCAGAGGCCCTGTGAGCCTTGTGCTCTCCGTGCTGTGCTGAGTCTGGGTGGTCAAGCAACCGCTGGAGGAGCCCTGCAGTTGCCCTCCCATTGCCTCTAATAGAGCCCTCACTGCTGGAGCGCTTGGCAGTGTGCAACCCACCGGCAACTAAGCCCTCCACAAGAACGCCTGAGGACTAGGTGCAAAGGCAAGGCAGGAGTGGAGCTGAGGCCAGGAAGGCGCCAGTAGCATCTCCCAGTCTCGCGCAGCCCGCTCCTTTCTGGACTGGAAGCCTAGCCGCGAGGCAAGTCTGGGCAAGGCTCGCCCAGGGCAGAGCAGCCTCACGCCACCGACTCTGCCAGATCGGGCCTCTGAGCAGAGCTGGAGCTCTGCCGTACTGGAGGCGCACTCAGCTCCGCCAAAGCAGTGAATGCAGCCGCACACAGCAGGGCTGCCTTCTCTTCTCCCGAAGAGGCTCGCTTCCCGCATGCTGTAAACTAGGCTTCCAGGCGGGGCCCCCTGCGCCTCCCACAGGTCTTGGCTCAGGAGCTGCTTCCCTGAGCTGGGGCTGTGGACGGGAGCCCAGACACGCAGGGGCAGGCCCCAACCACCTGCACACGTCTCTGCTGGGGAGGAGAGCACTAGGGAAATGACGTCTGTCAGGCACCTTCTGGGCGCTCACCGAGTCAGCCTCCGCGTGTGTGGGGCTGCAGACCCCAGCCAGGGGCCCTGTGAGCCTTGTGCTCTCCGTGCTGTGCTGAGTCTGGGCGGTCAGGCATCCGTAAGAATAGACTTCCAGTTGCCCTCACTTTGCCTCTAATAGAGCCCTCAAGCTGGAGCGCTTGGCAGTGTGCAACCCACCGGCAACTAAGGCCTCCACAAGAACGCCTGGGGACTAGGTGCAAAGGCAAGGCAGGAGTGGAGCTGAGGCCAGGAAGGCGCCAGTAGCATCTCCCAGTCTCGCGCAGCCCGCTCCTTCCTGGACTGGAAGCCTAGCCGCGAGGCAAGTCTGGGCAAGGCTCGCCCAGGGCAGAGCAGCCTCACGCCAGCACTCTGCCAGATCGGGCCTCTGAGCAGAGCTGGAGCTCTGCCGTACTGGAGGCGCACTCGGCTCCGCCAAAGCAGTGATTGCAGCCCCACGCATCTGGGCTGCCTCCTCTTCTCCCAAGGAGGCTCGCTTACCTCATGCTGTGCACTAGGCTTCCAGGCGGGGGCGCCCCGCGCCTCCTACAGGTCTTGGCTGAGGAGCTGCTTCCCTGAGCTGGGGCTGTGGACGGGAGCCCAGACACGCAGGGGCAGGCCCCAACCACCTGCACACATCTCTGCTGGGGCGGAGAGCACTAGGGAAATGACGTCTGTCAGGCACCTTCTGGGTGCTCACCGAGTCAGCCTCAGCGTGTGTGGGGCTGCAGACCACAGCCAGAGGCCCTGTGAGCCTTGTGCTCTCCGTGCTGTGCTGAGTCTTGGCGGTCAAGCAACCGTAAGAATAGACTTTCACTTGCGCTCACTTTGCCTCTACTAGAGCCCTCAAGCTGGAGCGCTTGGCAGTGTGCAACCCACCGGCAACTAAGCCCTCCACAAGAACGCCTGGGGACTAGGTGCAAAGGCAAGGCAGGAGTGGAGCTGAGGCCAGGAAGGCGCCAGTAGCATCTCCCAGGCTCGCGCAGCCCGCTCCTTCCTGGACTGGAAGCCTAGCCGCGAGGCAAGTCTGGGCAAGGCTCGCCCAGGGCAGAGCAGCCTCACGCCACCGACTCTGCCAGATCGGGCCTCTGAGCAGAGCTGGAGCTCTGCCGTACTGGAGGCGCACTCAGCTCCGCCAAAGCAGTGAATGCAGCCGCACACAGCAGGGCTGCCTTCTCTTCTCCCGAAGAGGCTCGCTTCCCGCATGCTGTAAACTAGGCTTCCAGGCGGGGCCCCCTGCGCCTCCCACAGGTCTTGGCTCAGGAGCTGCTTCCCTGAGCTGGGGCTGTGGACGGGAGCCCAGACACGCAGGGGCAGGCCCCAACCACCTGCACACGTCTCTGCTGGGGAGGAGAGCACTAGGGAAATGACGTCTGTCAGGCACCTTCTGGGCGCTCACCGAGTCAGCCTCCGCGTGTGTGGGGCTGCAGACCCCAGCCAGGGGCCCTGTGAGCCTTGTGCTCTCCGTGCTGTGCTGAGTCTGGGCGGTCAGGCATCCGTAAGAATAGACTTCCAGTTGCCCTCACTTTGCCTCTAATAGAGCCCTCAAGCTGGAGCGCTTGGCAGTGTGCAACCCACCGGCAACTAAGGCCTCCACAAGAACGCCTGGGGACTAGGTGCAAAGGCAAGGCAGGAGTGGAGCTGAGGCCAGGAAGGCGCCAGTAGCATCTCCCAGTCTCGCGCAGCCCGCTCCTTCCTGGACTGGAAGCCTAGCCGCGAGGCAAGTCTGGGCAAGGCTCGCCCAGGGCAGAGCAGCCTCACGCCAGCACTCTGCCAGATCGGGCCTCTGAGCAGAGCTGGAGCTCTGCCGTACTGGAGGCGCACTCGGCTCCGCCAAAGCAGTGATTGCAGCCCCACGCATCTGGGCTGCCTCCTCTTCTCCCAAGGAGGCTCGCTTACCTCATGCTGTGCACTAGGCTTCCAGGCGGGGGCGCCCCGCGCCTCCTACAGGTCTTGGCTGAGGAGCTGCTTCCCTGAGCTGGGGCTGTGGACGGGAGCCCAGACACGCAGGGGCAGGCCCCAACCACCTGCACACATCTCTGCTGGGGCGGAGAGCACTAGGGAAATGACGTCTGTCAGGCACCTTCTGGGTGCTCACCGAGTCAGCCTCAGCGTGTGTGGGGCTGCAGACCACAGCCAGAGGCCCTGTGAGCCTTGTGCTCTCCGTGCTGTGCTGAGTCTTGGCGGTCAAGCAACCGTAAGAATAGACTTTCACTTGCGCTCACTTTGCCTCTACTAGAGCCCTCAAGCTGGAGCGCTTGGCAGTGTGCAACCCACCGGCAACTAAGCCCTCCACAAGAACGCCTGGGGACTAGGTGCAAAGGCAAGGCAGGAGTGGAGCTGAGGCCAGGAAGGCGCCAGTAGAATCTCCCAGTCTTGCGCAGCCCGCTCCTTTCTGGACTGGAAGCCTAGCCGCGAGGCAAGTTTGGGCAAGGCTCGCCCATGGCAGAGCAGCCTCACGCCAGCAACTCTGCCAGATCGGGCCTCTGAGCAGAGCTGGAGCTCTGCCGTACTGGAGGCGCACTCGGCTCCGCCAAAGCAGTGATTGCAGCCCCACGCATCTGGGCTGCCTCCTCTTCTCCCAAGGAGGCTCGCTTCCCTCATGTTGTGCACTAGGCTTCCAGGCGGGGGCGCCCCGCGCCTCCTACAGGTCTTGGCTGAGGAGCTGCTTCCCTGAGCTGGGGCTGTGGACGGGAGCCCAGACACGCAGGGGCAGGCCCCAACCACCTGCACACGTCTCTGCTGGGGAGGAGAGCACTAGGGAAATGACGTCTGTCAGGCACCTTCTGGGCGCTCACCGAGTCAGCCTCAGCGTGTGTGGGGCTGCAGACCACAGCCAGAGGCCCTGTGAGCCTTGTGCTCTCCGTGCTGTGCTGAGTCTGGGCGGTCAAGCAACCGCTTGAGGAGCCCTGCAGTTGCCCTCCCATTGCCTCTAATAGAGCCCTCACTGATGGAGCGCTTGGCAGTGTGCAACCCACCGGCAACTAAGCCCTCCACAAGAACGCCTGAGGACTAGGTGCAAAGGCAAGGCAGGAGTGGAGCTGAGGCCAGGAAGGCGCCAGTAGCATCTCCCAGGCTCGCGCAGCCCGCTCCTTCCTGGACTGGAAGCCTAGCCGCGAGGCAAGTCTGGGCAAGGCTCGCCCAGGGCAGAGCAGCCTCACGCCAGCGACTCTGCCAGATCGGGCCTCTGAGCAGAGCTGGAGCTCTGCCGTACTGGAGGCGCACTCAGCTCCGCCAAAGCAGTGAATGCAGCCGCACACAGCAGGGCTGCCTTCTCTTCTCCCGAAGAGGCTCGCTTCCCGCATGCTGTAAACTAGGCTTCCAGGCGGGGCCCCCTGCGCCTCCCACAGGTCTTGGCTCAGGAGCTGCTTCCCTGAGCTGGGGCTGTGGACGGGAGCCCAGACACGCAGGGGCAGGCCCCAACCACCTGCACACGTCTCTGCTGGGGAGGAGAGCACTAGGGAAATGACGTCTGTCAGGCACCTTCTGGGCGCTCACCGAGTCAGCCTCAGCGTGTGTGGGGCTGCAGACCACAGGCAGAGGCCCTGTGAGCCTTGTGCTCTCCGTGCTGTGCTGAGTCTGGGCGGTCAAGCAACCGTAAGAATAGACTTTCAGTTGCCCTCACTTTGCCTCTACTAGAGCCCTCAAGCTGGAGCGCTTGGCAGTGTGCAACGCACCGGCAACTAAGCCCTCCACAAGAACGCCTGGGGACTAGGTGCAAAGGCAAGGCAGGAGTGGAGCTGAGGCCAGGAAGGCGCCAGTAACAACTCCCAGTCTCGCGCAGCCCGCTCCTTTCTGGACTGGAAGACTAGCCGCGAGGCAAGTCTGGGCAAGGCTCGCCCAGGGCAGAGCAGCCTCACGCCAGCACTCTGCCAGATCGGGCCTCTGAGCAGAGCTGGAGCTCTGCCGTACTGGAGGCGCACTCGGCTCCGCCAAAGCAGTGATTGCAGCCCCACGCATCTGGGCTGCCTCCTCTTCTCCCAAGGAGGCTCGCTTCCCTCACGCTGTGCACTAGGCTTCCAGGCGGGGGCGCCCCGCGCCTCCTACAGGTCTTGGCTGAGGAGCTGCTTCCCTGAGCTGGGGCTGTGGACGGGAGCCCAGACACGCAGGGACAGGCCCAAACAACCTGCACACGTCTCTGCTGGGGAGGAGAGCACTAGGGAAAGACGTCTGTCAGGCACCTTCTGTTCGCTCACTGAGTCAGCCTCAGCGTGTGTGGGGCTGCAGACCACAGCCAGAGGCCCTGTGAGCCTTGTGCTCTCCGTGCTGTGCTGAGTCTTGGCGGTCAAGCAACCGTAAGAATAGACTTTCACTTGCGCTCACTTTGCCTCTACTAGAGCCCTCAAGCTGGAGCGCTTGGCAGTGTGCAACCCACCGGCAACTAAGCCCTCCACAAGAACGCCTGGGGACTAGGTGCAAAGGCAAGGCAGGAGTGGAGCTGAGGCCAGGAAGGCGCCAGTAGCATCTCCCAGTCTCGCGCAGCCCGCTCCTTTCTGGACTGGAAGCCTAGCCGCGAGGCAAGTTTGGGCAAGGCTCGCCCATGGCAGAGCAGCCTCACGCCAGCAACTCTGCCAGATCGGGCCTCTGAGCAGAGCTTGAGCTCTGCCGTACTGGAGGCGCACTCGGCTCCGCCAAAGCAGTGATTGCAGCCCCACGCATCTGGGCTGCCTCCTCTTCTCCCAAGGAGGCTCGCTTCCCTCATGTTGTGCACTAGGCTTCCAGGCGGGGGCGCCCCGCGCCTCCTACAGGTCTTGGCTGAGGAGCTGCTTCCCTGAGCTGGGGCTGTGGACGGGAGCCCAGACACGCAGGGGCAGGCCCCAACCACCTGCACACGTCTGTGCTGGGGAGGAGAGCACTAGGGAAATGACGTCTGTCAGGCACCTTCTGGGCGCTCACCGAGTCAGCCTCAGCGTGTGTGGGGCTGCAGACCACAGCCAGAGGCCCTGTGAGCCTTGTGCTCTCCGTGCTGTGCTGAGTCTGGGCGGTCAAGCAACCGTAAGAATAGACTTTCAGTTGCCCTCACTTTGCCTCTACTAGAGCCCTCAAGATGGAGCGCTTGGCAGTGTGCAACCCACCGGCAACTAAGGCCTCCACAAGAACGCCTGGGGACTAGGTGCAAAGGCAAGGCAGGAGTGGAGCTGAGGCCAGGAAGGCGCCAGTAGCATCTCCCAGTCTCGCGCAGCCCGCTCCTTTCTGGACTGGAAGCCTAGCCGCGAGGCAAGTCTGGGCAAGGCTCCCCCAGGGCAGAGCAGCCTCACGCCAGCAACTCTGCCAGATCGGGCCTCTGAGCAGAGCTGGAGCTCTGCCGTACTGGAGGCGCACTCGGCTCCGCCAAAGCAGTGAATGCAGCCGCACACAGCAGGGCTGCCTTCTCTTCTCCCGAGGAGGCTCGCTTCCCACATGCTGTAAACTAGGCTTCCAGGCGGGGCCCCTTGCGCCTCCCACAGGTCTTGGCTCAGGACCTGCTTCCCTGAGCTGGGGCTGTGGACGGGAGCCCAGACACGCAGGGGCAGGCCCCAACCACCTGCACACGTCTCTGCTGGGGAGGAGAGCACTAGGGAAATGACGTCTGTCAGGCACCTTCTGGGCGCTCACCGAGTCAGCCTCCGCAGTGTGTGGGGCTGCAGACCCCAGCCAGGGGCCCTGTGAGCCTTGTGCTCTCCGTGCTGTGCTGAGTCTGGGCGGTCAGGCATCCGTAAGAATAGACTTCCAGTTGCCCTCACTTTGCCTCTAATAGAGCCCTTAAGCTAGAGCGCTTGGCAGTGTGCAACCCACCGGCAACTAAGGCCTCCACAAGAACGCCTGGGGACTAGGTGCAAAGGCAAGGCAGCAGTGGAGCTGAGGCCAGGAAGGCGCCAGTAGCATCTCCCAGTCTCGCGCAGCCCGCTCCTTCCTGGACTGGAAGCCTAGCCGCGAGGCAAGTCTGGGCAAGGCTCGCCCAGGGCAGAGCAGCCTCACGCCAGCACTCTGCCAGATCGGGCCTCTGAGCAGAGCTGGAGCTCTGCCGTACTGGAGGCGCACTCGGCTCCGCCCAAGCAGTGATTGCAGCCCCACGCATCTGGGCTGCCTCCTCTTCTCCCAAGGAGGCTCGCTTACCTCATGCTGTGCACTAGGCTTCCAGGCGGGGGCGCCCCGCGCCTCCTACAGGTCTTGGCTGAGGAGCTGCTTCCCTGAGCTGGGGCTGTGGACGGGAGCCCAGACACGCAGGGGCAGGCCCCAACCACCTGCACACATCTCTGCTGGGGCGGAGAGCACTAGGGAAATGACGTCTGTCAGGCACCTTCTGGGTGCTCACCGAGTCAGCCTCAGCGTGTGTGGGGCTGCAGACCACAGCCAGAGGCCCTGTGAGCCTTGTGCTCTCCGTGCTGTGCTGAGTCTTGGCGGTCAAGCAACCGTAAGAATAGACTTTCACTTGCGCTCACTTTGCCTCTACTAGAGCCCTCAAGCTGGAGCGCTTGGCAGTGTGCAACCCACCGGCAACTAAGCCCTCCACAAAAACGCCTGGGGACTAGGTGCAAAGGCAAGGCAGGAGTGGAGCTGAGGCCAGGAAGGCGCCAGTAGCATCTCCCAGTCTCGCGCAGCCCGCTCCTTTCTGGACTGGAAGCCTAGCCGCGAGGCAAGTTTGGGCAAGGCTCGCCCATGGCAGAGCAGCCTCACGCCAGCAACTCTGCCAGATCGGGCCTCTGAGCAGAGCTGGAGCTCTGCCGTACTGGAGGCGCACTCGGCTCCGCCCAAGCAGTGATTGCAGCCCCACGCATCTGGGCTGCCTCCTCTTCTCCCAAGGAGGCTCGCTTCCCTCATGTTGTGCACTAGGCTTCCTGGCGGGGGCGCCGCGCGCCTCCTACAGGTCTTGGCTGAGGAGCTGCTTCCCTGAGCTGGGGCTGTGGACGGGAGCCCAGACACGCAGGGGCAGGCCCCAACCACCTGCACACGTCTCTGCTGGGGAGGAGAGCACTAGGGAAATGACGTCTGTCAGGCACCTTCTGGGCGCTCACCGAGTCAGCCTCAGCGTGTGTGGGGCTGCAGACCACAGCCAGAGGCCCTGTGAGCCTTGTGCTCTCCGTGCTGTGCTGAGTCTGGGCGGTCAAGCAACCGCTGGAGGAGCCCTGCAGTTGCCCTCCCATTGCCTCTAATAGAGCCCTCACTGATGGAGCGCTTGGCAGTGTGCAACCCACCGGCAACTAAGCCCTCCACAAGAACGCCTGAGGACTAGGTGCAAAGGCAAGGCAGGAGTGGAGCTGAGGCCAGGAAGGCGCCAGTAGCATCTCCCAGGCTCGCGCAGCCCGCTCCTTCCTGGACTGGAAGCCTAGCCGCGAGGCAAGTCTGGGCAAGGCTCGCCCAGGGCAGAGCAGCCTCACGCCAGCGACTCTGCCAGATCGGGCCTCTGAGCAGAGCTGGAGCTCTGCCGTACTGGAGGCGCACTCAGCTCCGCCAAAGCAGTGAATGCAGCCGCACACAGCAGGGCTGCCTTCTCTTCTCCCGAAGAGGCTCGCTTCCCGCATGCTGTAAACTAGGCTTCCAGGCGGGGCCCCCTGCGCCTCCCACAGGTCTTGGCTGAGGAGCTGCTTCCCTGAGCTGGGGCTGTGGACGGGAGCCCAGACACGCAGGGGCAGGCCCCAACCACCTGCACACGTCTCTGCTGGGGAGGAGAGCACTAGGGAAATGACGTCTGTCAGGCACCTTCTGGGCGCTCACCGAGTCAGCCTCAGCGTGTGTGGGGCTGCAGACCACAGGCAGAGGCCCTGTGAGCCTTGTGCTCTCCGTGCTGTGCTGAGTCTGGGCGGTCAAGCAACCGTCAGAATAGACATTCAGTTGCCCTCACTTTGCCTCTACTAGAGCCCTCAAGCTGGAGCGCTTGGCAGTGTGCAACGCACCGGCAACTAAGCCCTCCACAAGAACGCCTGGGGACTAGGTGCAAAGGCAAGGCAGGAGTGGAGCTGAGGCCAGGAAGGCGCCAGTAACAACTCCCAGTCTCGCGCAGCCCGCTCCTTTCTGGACTGGAAGACTAGCCGCGAGGCAAGTCTGGGCAAGGCTCGCCCAGGGCAGAGCAGCCTCACGCCAGCACTCTGCCAGATCGGGCCTCTGAGCAGAGCTGGAGCTCTGCCGTACTGGAGGCGCACTCGGCTCCGCCAAAGCAGTGATTGCAGCCCCACGCATCTGGGCTGCCTCCTCTTCTCCCAAGGAGGCTCGCTTCCCTCATGCTGTGCACTAGGCTTCCAGGCGGGGGCGCCCCGCGCCTCCTACAGGTCTTGGCTGAGGAGCTGCTTCCCTGAGCTGGGGCTGTGGACGGGAGCCCAGACACGCAGGGGCAGGCCCAAACAACCTGCACACGTCTCTGCTGGGGAGGAGAGCACTAGGGAAAGACGTCTGTCAGGCACCTTCTGTTCGCTCACCGAGTCAGCCTCAGCGTGTGTGGGGCTGCAGACCACAGCCAGAGGCCCTGTGAGCCTTGTGCTCTCCGTGCTGTGCTGAGTCTTGGCGGTCAAGCAACCGTAAGAATAGACTTTCACTTGCGCTCACTTTGCCTCTACTAGAGCCCTCAAGCTGGAGCGCTTGGCAGTGTGCAACACACCGGCAACTAAGCCCTCCACAAGAACGCCTGGGGACTAGGTGCAAAGGCAAGGCAGGAGTGGAGCTGAGGCCAGGAAGGCGCCACTAGCATCTCCCAGTCTCGCGCAGCCCGCTCCTTTCTGGACTGGAAGCCTAGCCGCGAGGCAAGTTTGGGCAAGGCTCGCCCATGGCAGAGCAGCCTCACGCCAGCAACTCTGCCAGATCGGGCCTCTGAGCAGAGCTGGAGCTCTGCCGTACTGGAGGCGCACTCGGCTCCGCCAAAGCAGTGATTGCAGCCCCACGCATCTGGGCTGCCTCCTCTTCTCCCAAGGAGGCTCGCTTCCCTCATGTTGTGCACTAGGCTTCCAGGCGGGGGCGCCCCGCGCCTCCTACAGGTCTTGGCTGAGGAGCTGCTTCCCTGAGCTGGGGCTGTGGACGGGAGCCCAGACACGCAGGGGCAGGCCCCAACCACCTGCACACGTCTCTGCTGGGGAGGAGAGCACTAGGGAAATGACGTCTGTCAGGCACCTTCTGGGCGCTCACCGAGTCAGCCTCAGCGTGTGTGGGGCTGCAGACCACAGCCAGAGGCCCTGTGAGCCTTGTGCTCTCCGTGCTGTGCTGAGTCTGGGCGGTCAAGCAACCGTAAGAATAGACTTTCAGTTGCCCTCACTTTGCCTCTACTAGAGCCCTCAAGCTGGAGCGCTTGGCAGTGTGCAACCCACCGGCAACTAAGCCCTCCACAAGAACGCCTGGGGACTAGGTGCAAAGGCAAGGCAGGAGTGGAGCTGAGGCCAGGAAGGCGCCAGTAGCATCTCCCAGTCTCGCGCAGCCCGCTCCTTTCTGGACTGGAAGCCTAGCCGCGAGGCAAGTCTGGGCAAGGCTCCCCCAGGGCAGAGCAGCCTCACGCCAGCAACTCTGCCAGATCGGGCCTCTGAGCAGAGCTGGAGCTCTGCCGTACTGGAGGCGCACTCGGCTCCGCCAAAGCAGTGAATGCAGCCGCACACAGCAGGGCTGCCTTCTCTTCTCCCGAGGAGGCTCGCTTCCCACATGCTGTAAACTAGGCTTCCAGGCGGGGCCCCTTGCGCCTCCCACAGGTCTTGGCTCAGGACCTGCTTCCCTGAGCTGGGGCTGTGGACGGGAGCCCAGACACGCAGGGGCAGGCCCAAACTACCTGCACACGTCTCTGCTGGGGAGGAGAGCACTAGGGAAATGACGTCTGTCAGGCACCTTCTGGGCGCTCACCGAGTCAGCCTCAGCGTGTGTGGGGCTGCAGACCACAGGCAGAGGCCCTGTGAGCCTTGTGCTCTCCGTGCTGTGCTGAGTCTGGGCGGTCAGGCATCCGTCAGAATAGACTTCCAGTTGCCCTCACTTTGCCTCTAATAGAGCCCTCAAGGAGGAGCCCTTGGCAGTGTGCAACCCACCGGCAACTAAGGCCTCCACAAGAACGCCTGGGGACTAGTTGCAAAGGCAAGGCAGGAGTGGAGCTGAGGCCAGGAAGGCGCCAGTAGCATCTCCCAGTCTCGCGCAGCCCGCTCCTTCCTGGACTGGAAGCCTAGCCGCGAGGCAAGTCTGGGCAAGGCTCGCCCATGGCAGAGCAGCCTCACGCCAGCACTCTGCCAGATCGGGCCTCTGAGCAGAGCTGGAGCTCTGCCGTACTGGAGGCGCACTCGGCTCCGCCCAAGCAGTGATTGCAGCCCCACGCATCTGGGCTGCCTCCTCTTCTCCCAAGGAGGCTCGCTTACCTCATGCTGTGCACTAGGCTTCCAGGCGGGGGCGCCCCGCGCCTCCTACAGGTCTTGGCTGAGGAGCTGCTTCCCTGAGCTGGGGCTGTGGACGGGAGCCCAGACACGCAGGGGCAGGCCCCAACCACCTGCACACATCTCTGCTGGGGCGGAGAGCACTAGGGAAATGACGTCTGTCAGGCACCTTCTGGGTGCTCACCGAGTCAGCCTCATCGTGTATGGGGCTGCAGACCACAGCCAGAGGCCCTGTGAGCCTTGTGCTCTCCGTGCTGTGCTGAGTATTGGCGGTCAAGCAACCGTAAGAATAGACTTTCACTTGCGCTCACTTTGCCTCTACTAGAGCCCTCAAGCTGGAGCGCTTGGCAGTGTGCAACCCACCGGCAACTAAGCCCTCCACAAGAACGCCTGGGGACTAGGTGCAAAGGCAAGGCAGGAGTGGAGCTGAGGCCAGGAAGGCGCCACTAGCATCTCCCAGTCTCGCGCAGCCCGCTCCTTTCTGGACTGGAAGCCTAGCCGCGAGGCAAGTTTGGGCAACGCTCGCCCATGGCAGAGCAGCCTCACGCCAGCAACTCTGCCAGATCGGGCCTCTGAGCAGAGCTGGAGCTCTGCCGTACTGGAGGCGCACTCGGCTCCGCCAAAGCAGTGATTGCAGCCCCACGCATCTGGGCTGCCTCCTCTTCTCCCAAGGAGGCTCGCTTCCCTCATGTTGTGCACTAGGCTTCCAGGCGGGGGCGCCCCGCGCCTCCTACAGGTCTTGGCTGAGGAGCTGCTTCCCTGAGCTGGGGCTGTGGACGGGAGCCCAGACACGCAGGGGCAGGCCCCAACCACCTGCACTCGTCTCTGCTGGGGAGGAGAGCACTAGGGAAATGACGTCTGTCAGGCACCTTCTGGGCGCTCACCGAGTCAGCCTCAGCGTGTGTGGGGCTGCAGACCACAGCCAGAGGCCCTGTGAGCCTTGTGCTCTCCGTGCTGTGCTGAGTCTGGGCGGTCAAGCAACCGCTGGAGGAGCCCTGCAGTTGCCCTCCCATTGCCTCTAATAGAGCCCTCACTGATGGAGCGCTTGGCAGTGTGCAACCCACCGGCAACTAAGCCCTCCACAAGAACGCCTGAGGACTAGGTGCAAAGGCAAGGCAGGAGTGGAGCTGAGGCCAGGAAGGCGCCAGTAGCATCTCCCAGTCTCGCGCAGCCCGCTCCTTCCTGGACTGGAAGCCTAGCCGCGAGTCAAGTCTGGGCAAGGCTCGCCCAGGGCAGAGCAGCCTCACGCCAGCGACTCTGCCAGATCGGGCCTCTGAGCAGAGCTGGAGCTCTGCCGTACTGGAGGCGCACTCAGCTCCGCCAAAGCAGTGAATGCAGCCGCACACAGCAGGGCTGCCTTCTCTTCTCCCGAAGAGGCTCGCTTCCCGCATGCTGTAAACTAGGCTTCCAGGCGGGGCCCCCTGCGCCTCCCACAGGTCTTGGCTGAGGAGCTGCTTCCCTGAGCTGGGGCTGTGGACGGGAGCCCAGACACGCAGGGGCAAGCCCCAACCACCTGCCCACGTCTCTGCTGGGGAGGAGAGCACTAGGGAAATGACGTCTGTCAGGCACCTTCTGGGCGCTCACCGAGTCAGCCTCAGCGTGTGTGGGGCTGCAGACCACAGGCAGAGGCCCTGTGAGCCTTGTGCTCTCCGTGCTGTGCTGAGTCTGGGCGGTCAAGCAACCGTCAGAATAGACTTTCAGTTGCCCTCACTTTGCCTCTACTAGAGCCCTGAAGCTGGAGCACTTGGCAGTGTGCAACGCACCGGCAACTAAGCCCTCCACAAGAACGCCTGGGGACTAGGTGCAAAGGCAAGGCAGGAGTGGAGCTGAGGCCAGGAAGGCGCCAGTAACAACTCCCAGTCTCGCGCAGCCCGCTCCTTTCTGGACTGGAAGACTAGCCGCGAGGCAAGTCTGGGCAAGGCTCGCCCAGGGCAGAGCAGCCTCACGCCAGCACTCTGCCAGATCGGGCCTCTGAGCAGAGCTGGAGCTCTGCCGTACTGGAGGCGCACTCGGCTCCGCCAAAGCAGTGATTGCAGCCCCACGCATCTGGGCTGCCTCCTCTTCTCCCAAGGAGGCTCGCTTCCCTCATGCTGTGCACTAGGCTTCCAGGCGGGGGCGCCCCGCGCCTCCTACAGGTCTTGGCTGAGGAGCTGCTTCCCTGAGCTGGGGCTGTGGACGGGAGCCCAGACACGCAGGGACAGGCCCAAACAACCTGCACACGTCTCTGCTGGGGAGGAGAGCACTAGGGAAAGACGTCTGTCAGGCACCTTCTGTTCGCTCACCGAGTCAGCCTCAGCGTGTGTGGGGCTGCAGACCACAGCCAGAGGCCCTGTGAGCCTTGTGCTCTCCGTGCTGTGCTGAGTCTTGGCGGTCAAGCAACCGTAAGAATAGACTTTCACTTGCGCTCACTTTGCCTCTACTAGAGCCCTCAAGCTGGAGCGCTTGGCAGTGTGCAACCCACCGGCAACTAAGCCCTCCACAAGAACGCCTGGGGACTAGGTGCAAAGGCAAGGCAGGAGTGGAGCTGAGGCCAGGAAGGCGCCAGTAGCATCTCCCAGTCTCGCGCAGCCCGCTCCTTTCTGGACTGGAAGCCTAGCCGCGAGGCAAGTTTGGGCAAGGCTCGCCCATGGCAGAGCAGCCTCACGCCAGCAACTCTGCCAGATCGGGCCTCTGAGCAGAGCTGGAGCTCTGCCGTACTGGAGGCGCACTCGGCTCCGCCAAAGCAGTGATTGCAGCCCCACGCATCTGGGCTGCCTCCTCTTCTCCCAAGGAGGCTCGCTTCCCTCATGTTGTGCACTAGGCTTCCAGGCGGGGGCGCCCCGCGCCTCCTACAGGTCTTGGCTGAGGAGTTGCTTCCCTGAGCTGGGGCTGTGGACGGGAGCCCAGACACGCAGGGGCAGGCCCCAACCACCTGCACACGTCTCTGCTGGGGAGGAGAGCACTAGGGAAATGACGTCTGTCAGGCACCTTCTGGGCGCTCACCGAGTCAGCCTCAGCGTGTGTGGGGCTGCAGACCACAGCCAGAGGCCCTGTGAGCCTTGTGCTCTCCGTGCTGTGTTGAGTCTGGGCGGTCAAGCAACCGTAAGAATAGACTTTCAGTTGCCCTCACTTTGCCTCTACTAGAGCCCTCAAGCTGGAGCGCTTGGCAGTGTGCAACCCACCGGCAACTAAGCCCTCCACAAGAACGCCTGGGGACTAGGTGCAAAGGCAAGGCAGGAGTGGAGCTGAGGCCAGGAAGGCGCCAGTAGCATCTCCCAGTCTCGCGCAGCCCGCTCCTTTCTGGACTGGAAGCCTAGCCGCGAGGCAAGTCTGGGCAAGGCTCGCCCAGGGCAGAGCAGCCTCACGCCAGCGACTCTGCCAGATCGGGCCTCTGAGCAGAGCTGGAGCTCTGCCGTACTGGAGGCGCACTCAGCTCCGCCAAAGCAGTGAATGCAGCCGCACACAGCAGGGCTGCCTTCTCTTCTCCCGAAGAGGCTCGCTTCCCGCATGCTGTAAACTAGGCTTCCAGGCGGGGCCCCCTGCGCCTCCCACAGGTCTTGGCTCAGGAGCTGCTTCCCTGAGCTGGGGCTGTGGACGGGAGCCCAGACACGCAGGGGCAGGCCCCAACCACCTGCACACGTCTCTGCTGGGGAGGAGAGCACTAGGGAAATGACGTCTGTCAGGCACCTTCTGGGCGCTCACCGAGTCAGCCTCCGCGTGTGTGGGGCTGCAGACCACAGCCAGGGGCCCTGTGAGCCTTGTGCTCTCCGTGCTGTGCTGAGTCTGGGCGGTCAAGCATCCGTAAGAATAGACTTCCAGTTGCCCTTACTTTGCCTCTAATAGAGCCCTCAAGCTGGAGCGCTTGGCAGTGTGCAACCCACCGGCAACTAAGGCCTCCACAAGAACGCCTGGGGACTAGGTGCAAAGGCAAGGCAGGAGTGGAGCTGAGGCCAGGAAGGCGCCAGTAGCATCTCCCAGTCTCGCGCAGCCCGCTCCATCCTGGACTGGAAGCCTAGCCGCGAGGCAAGTCTGGGCAAGGCTCGCCCATGGCAGAGTAGCCTCACGCCAGCAACTCTGCCAGATCGGGCCTCTGAGCAGAGCTGAAGCTCTGCCGTACTGGAGGCGCACTCGGCTCCGCTAAAGCAGTGATTGCAGCCCCACGCATCTGGGCTGCCTCCTCTTCTCCCAAGGAGGCTCGCTTCCCTCATGCTGTGCACTAGGCTTCCAGGCGGGGGCGCCCCGCGCCTCCTACAGCTCTTGGCTGAGGAGCTGCTTCCCTGAGCTGGGGCTGTGGACGGGAGCCAAGACACGCAGGGGCAGGCCCCAACCACCTGCACACGTCTCTGCTGGGGAGGAGAGCACTAGGGAAATGACGTCTGTCAGGCACCTTCTGGGCGCTCACCGAGTCAGCCTCCGCGTGTGTGGGGCTGCAGACCCCAGCCAGGGGCCCTGTGAGCCTTGTGCTCTCCGTGCTGTGCTGAGTCTGGGCGGTCAAGCAACCGCTGGAGGAGCCCTGCAGTTGCCCTCCCATTGCCTTTAATAGAGCCCTCACTGCTGGAGCTCTTGGCCGTTTGCAACCCACTGGCAAATAAGCCCTCCACAAGAACGCCTGAGGACTAGGTGCAAAGGCAAGGCAGAAGTGGAGCTGAGGCCAGGAAGGCGCCAGTAGCATCTCCCAGTCTCGCGCAGGCTGCTCCTTCCTGGACTGGAAGCCTAGCCGCGAGGCAAGTCTGGGCAAGGCTCGCCCATGGCAGAGCAGCCTCACGCCAGCACTCTGCCAGATCGGGCCTCTGAGCAGAGCTGGAGCTCTGCCGTACTGGAGGCGCACTCGGCTCCGCCAAAGCAGTGATTGCAGCCCCACGCATCTGGGCTGCCTCCTCTTCTCCCAAGGAGGCTCGCTTCCCTCATGCTGTGCACTAGGCTTCCAGGCGGGGGCGCCCCGCGCCTCCTACAGGTCTTGGCTGAGGAGCTGCTTCCCTGAGCTGGGGCTGTGGACGGGAGCCCAGACACGCAGGGACAGGCCCAAACAACCTGCACACGTCTCTGCTGGGGAGGAGAGCACTAGGGAAAGACGTCTGTCAGGCACCTTCTGTTCGCTCACCGAGTCAGCCTCAGCGTGTGTGGGGCTGCAGACCACAGCCAGAGGCCCTGTGAGCCTTGTGCTCTCCGTGCTGTGCTGAGTCTTGGCGGTCAAGCAACCGTAAGAATAGACTTTCACTTGCGCTCACTTTGCCTCTACTAGAGCCCTCAAGCTGGAGCGCTTGGCAGTGTGCAACCCACCGGCAACTAAGCCCTCCACAAGAACGCCTGGGGACTAGGTGCAAAGGCAAGGCAGGAGTGGAGCTGAGGCCAGGAAGGCGCCAGTAGCATCTCCCAGTCTCGCGCAGCCCGCTCCTTTCTGGACTGGAAGCCTAGCCGCGAGGCAAGTTTGGGCAAGGCTCGCCCATGGCAGAGCAGCCTCACGCCAGCAACTCTGCCAGATCGGGCCTCTGAGCAGAGCTGGAGCTCTGCCGTACTGGAGGCGCACTCGGCTCCGCCAAAGCAGTGATTGCAGCCCCACGCATCTGGGCTGCCTCCTCTTCTCCCAAGGAGGCTCGCTTCCCTCATGTTGTGCACTAGGCTTCCAGGCGGGGGCGCCCCGCGCCTCCTACAGGTCTTGGCTGAGGAGTTGCTTCCCTGAGCTGGGGCTGTGGACGGGAGCCCAGACACGCAGGGGCAGGCCCCAACCACCTGCACACGTCTCTGCTGGGGAGGAGAGCACTAGGGAAATGACGTCTGTCAGGCACCTTCTGGGCGCTCACCGAGTCAGCCTCAGCGTGTGTGGGGCTGCAGACCACAGCCAGAGGCCCTGTGAGCCTTGTGCTCTCCGTGCTGTGCTGAGTCTGGGCGGTCAAGCAACCGTAAGAATAGACTTTCAGTTGCCCTCACTTTGCCTCTACTAGAGCCCTCAAGCTGGAGCGCTTGGCAGTGTGCAACCCACCGGCAACTAAGCCCTCCACAAGAACGCCTGGGGACTAGGTGCAAAGGCAAGGCAGGAGTGGAGCTGAGGCCAGGAAGGCGCCAGTAGCATCTCCCAGTCTCGCGCAGCCCGCTCCTTTCTGGACTGGAAGCCTAGCCGCGAGGCAAGTCTGGGCAAGGCTCGCCCAGGGCAGAGCAGCCTCACGCCAGCGACTCTGCCAGATCGGGCCTCTGAGCAGAGCTGGAGCTCTGCCGTACTGGAGGCGCACTCAGCTCCGCCAAAGCAGTGAATGCAGCCGCACACAGCAGGGCTGCCTTCTCTTCTCCCGAAGAGGCTCGCTTCCCGCATGCTGTAAACTAGGCTTCCAGGCGGGGCCCCCTGCGCCTCCCACAGGTCTTGGCTCAGGAGCTGCTTCCCTGAGCTGGGGCTGTGGACGGGAGCCCAGACACGCAGGGGCAGGCCCCAACCACCTGCACACGTCTCTGCTGGGGAGGAGAGCACTAGGGAAATGACGTCTGTCAGGCACCTTCTGGGCGCTCACCGAGTCAGCCTCCGCGTGTGTGGGGCTGCAGACCACAGCCAGGGGCCCTGTGAGCCTTGTGCTCTCCGTGCTGTGCTGAGTCTGGGCGGTCAAGCATCCGTAAGAATAGACTTCCAGTTGCCCTTACTTTGCCTCTAATAGAGCCCTCAAGCTGGAGCGCTTGGCAGTGTGCAACCCACCGGCAACTAAGGCCTCCACAAGAACGCCTGGGGACTAGGTCCAAAGGCAAGGCAGGAGTGGAGCTGAGGCCAGGAAGGCGCCAGTAGCATCTCCCAGTCTCGCGCAGCCCGCTCCATCCTGGACTGGAAGCCTAGCCGCGAGGCAAGTCTGGGCAAGGCTCGCCCATGGCAGAGTAGCCTCACGCCAGCAACTCTGCCAGATCGGGCCTCTGAGCAGAGCTGAAGCTCTGCCGTACTGGAGGCGCACTCGGCTCCGCTAAAGCAGTGATTGCAGCCCCACGCATCTGGGCTGCCTCCTCTTCTCCCAAGGAGGCTCGCTTCCCTCATGCTGTGCACTAGGCTTCCAGGCGGGGGCGCCCCGCGCCTCCTACAGCTCTTGGCTGAGGAGCTGCTTCCCTGAGCTGGGGCTGTGGACGGGAGCCCAGACACGCAGGGGCAGGCCCCAACCACCTGCACACGTCTCTGCTGGGGAGGAGAGCACTAGGGAAATGACGTCTGTCAGGCACCTTCTGGGCGCTCACCGAGTCAGCCTCCGCGTGTGTGGGGCTGCAGACCACAGCCAGGGGCCCTGTGAGCCTTGTGCTCTCCGTGCTGTGCTGAGTCTGGGCGGTCAAGCATCCGTAAGAATAGACTTCCAGTTGCCCTTACTTTGCCTCTAATAGAGCCCTCAAGCTGGAGCGCTTGGCAGTGTGCAACCCACCGGCAACTAAGGCCTCCACAAGAACGCCTGGGGACTAGGTCCAAAGGCAAGGCAGGAGTGGAGCTGAGGCCAGGAAGGCGCCAGTAGCATCTCCCAGTCTCGCGCAGCCCGCTCCATCCTGGACTGGAAGCCTAGCCGCGAGGCAAGTCTGGGCAAGGCTCGCCCATGGCAGAGTAGCCTCACGCCAGCAACTCTGCCAGATCGGGCCTCTGAGCAGAGCTGAAGCTCTGCCGTACTGGAGGCGCACTCGGCTCCGCTAAAGCAGTGATTGCAGCCCCACGCATCTGGGCTGCCTCCTCTTCTCCCAAGGAGGCTCGCTTCCCTCATGCTGTGCACTAGGCTTCCAGGCGGGGGCGCCCCGCGCCTCCTACAGCTCTTGGCTGAGGAGCTGCTTCCCTGAGCTGGGGCTGTGGACGGGAGCCCAGACACGCAGGGGCAGGCCCCAACCACCTGCACACGTCTCTGCTGGGGAGGAGAGCACTAGGGAAATGACGTCTGTCAGGCACCTTCTGGGCGCTCACCGAGTCAGCCTCCGCGTGTGTGGGGCTGCAGACCCCAGCCAGGGGCCCTGTGAGCCTTGTGCTCTCCGTGCTGTGCTGAGTCTGGGCGGTCAAGCAACCGCTGGAGGAGCCCTGCAGTTGCCCTCCCATTGCCTTTAATAGAGCCCTCACTGCTGGAGCTCTTGGCCGTTTGCAACCCACTGGCAAATAAGCCCTCCACAAGAACGCCTGAGGACTAGGTGCAAAGGCAAGGCAGAAGTGGAGCTGAGGCCAGGAAGGCGCCAGTAGCATCTCCCAGTCTCGCGCAGGCTGTTCCTTCCTGGACTGGAAGCCTAGCCGCGAGGCAAGTCTGGGCAAGGCTCGCCCATGGCAGAGCAGCCTCACGCCAGCACTCTGCCAGATCGGGCCTCTGAGCAGAGCTGGAGCTCTGCCGTACTGGAGGCGCACTCGGCTCCGCCAAAGCAGTGATTGCAGCCCCACGCATCTGGGCTGCCTCCTCTTCTCCCAAGGAGGCTCGCTTCCCTCATGCTGTGCACTAGGCTTCCAGGCGGGGGCGCCCCGCGCCTCCTACAGCTCTTGGCTGAGGAGCTGCTTCCCTGAGCTGGGGCTGTGGACGGGAGCCCAGACACGCAGGGACAGGCCCAAACAACCTGCACACGTCTCTGCTGGGGAGGAGAGCACTAGGGAAAGACGTCTGTCAGGCACCTTCTGTTCGCTCACCGAGTCAGACTCAGCGTGTGTGGGGCTGCAGACCACAGCCAGAGGCCCTGTGAGCCTTGTGCTCTCCGTGCTGTGCTGAGTCTTGGCGGTCAAGCAACCGTAAGAATAGACTTTCACTTGCGCTCACTTTGCCTCTACTAGAGCCCTCAAGCTGGAGCGCTTGGCAGTGTGCAACCCACCGGCAACTAAGCCCTCCACAAGAACGCCTGGGGACTAGGTGCAAAGGCAAGGCAGGAGTGGAGCTGAGGCCAGGAAGGCGCCTGTAGCATCTCCCAGTCTCGCGCAGCCCGCTCCTTTCTGGACTGGAAGCCTAGCCGCGAGGCAAGTTTGGGCAAGGCTCGCCCATGGCAGAGCAGCCTCACGCCAGCAACTCTGCCAGATCGGGCCTCTGAGCAGAGCTGGAGCTCTGCCGTACTGGAGGCGCACTCGGCTCCGCCAAAGCAGTGATTGCAGCCCCACGCATCTGGGCTGCCTCCTCTTCTCCCAAGGAGGCTCGCTTCCCTCATGTTGTGCACTAGGCTTCCAGGCGGGGGCGCCCCGCGCCTCCTACAGGTCTTGGCTGAGGAGCTGCTTTCCTGAGCTGGGGCTGTGGACGGGAGCCCAGACACGCAGGGGCAGGCCCCAACCACCTGCACACGTCTCTGCTGGGGAGGAGAACACTAGGGAAATGACGTCTGTCAGGCACCTTCTGGGCGCTCACCGAGTCAGCCTCAGCGTGTGTGGGGCTGCAGACCACAGCCAGAGGCCCTGTGAGCCTTGTGCTCTCCGTGCTGTGCTGAGTCTGGGCGGTCAAGCAACCGTAAGAATAGACTTTCAGTTGCCCTCACTTTGCCTCTACTAGAGCCCTCAAGCTGGAGCGCTTGGCAGTGTGCAACCCACCGGCAACTAAGCCCTCCACAAGAACGCCTGGGGACTAGGTGCAAAGGCAAGGCAGGAGTGGAGCTGAGGCCAGGAAGGCGCCAGTAGCATCTCCCAGTCTCGCGCAGCCCGCTCCTTTCTGGACTGGAAGCCTAGCCGCGAGGCAAGTTTGGGCAAGGCTCGCCCATGGCAGAGCAGCCTCACGCCAGCAACTCTGCCAGATCGGGCCTCTGAGCAGAGCTGGAGCTCTGCCGTACTGGAGGCGCACTCGGCTCCGCCAAAGCAGTGATTGCAGCCCCACGCATCTGGGCTGCCTCCTCTTCTCCCAAGGAGGCTCGCTTCCCTCATGTTGTGCACTAGGCTTCCAGGCGGGGGCGCCCCGCGCCTCCTACAGGTCTTGGCTGAGGAGCTGCTTCCCTGAGCTGGGGCTGTGGACGGGAGCCCAGACACGCAGGGGCAGGCCCCAACCACCTGCACACGTCTCTGCTGGGGAGGAGAGCACTAGGGAAATGACGTCTGTCAGGCACCTTCTGGGCGCTCACCGAGTCAGCCTCAGCGTGTGTGGGGCTGCAGACCACAGCCAGAGGCCCTGTGAGCCTTGTGCTCTCCGTGCTGTGCTGAGTCTGGGCGGTCAAGCAACCGCTGGAGGAGCCCTGCAGTTGCCCTCCCATTGCCTCTAATAGAGCCCTCACTGCTGGAGCGCTTGGCAGTGTGCAACCCACCGGCAACTAAGCCCTCCACAAGAACGCCTGAGGACTAGGTGCAAAGGCAAGGCAGGAGTGGAGCTGAGGCCAGGAAGGCGCCAGTAGCATCTCCCAGGCTCGCGCAGCCCGCTCCTTCCTGGACTGGAAGCCTAGCCGCGAGGCAAGTCTGGGCAAGGCTCGCCCAGGGCAGAGCAGCCTCACGCCAGCGACTCTGCCAGATGGGGCCTCTGAGCAGAGCTGGAGCTCTGCCGTACTGGAGGCGCACTCAGCTCCGCCAAAGCAGTGAATGCAGCCGCACACAGCAGGGCTGCCTTCTCTTCTCCCGAAGAGGCTCGCTTCCCGCATGCTGTAAACTAGTCTTCCAGGCGGGGCCCCCTGCGCCTCCCACAGGTCTTGGCTGAGGAGCTGCTTCCCTGAGCTGGGGCTGTGGACGGGAGCCCAGACACGCAGGGGCAGGCCCCAACCACCTGCACACGTCTCTGCTGGGGAGGAGAGCACTAGGGAAATGACGTCTGTCAGGCACCTTCTGGGCGCTCACCGAGTCAGCCTCAGCGTGTGTGGGGCTGCAGACCACAGCCAGAGGCCCTGTGAGCCTTGTGCTCTCCGTGCTGTGCTGAGTCTGGGCGGTCAAGCAACCGTCAGAATAGACTTTCAGTTGCCCTCACTTTGCCTCTACTAGAGCCCTCAAGCTGGAGCGCTTGGCAGTGTGCAACCCACCGGCAACTAAGCCCTCCACAAGAACGCCTGGGGACTAGGTGCAAAGGCAAGGCAGGAGTGGAGCTGAGGCCAGGAAGGCGCCTGTAGCATCTCCCAGTCTCGCGCAGCCCGCTCCTTTCTGGACTGGAAGCCTAGCCGCGAGGCAAGTTTGGGCAAGGCTCGCCCATGGCAGAGCAGCCTCACGCCAGCAACTCTGCCAGATCGGGCCTCTGAGCAGAGCTGGAGCTCTGCCGTACTGGAGGCGCACTCGGCTCCGCCAAAGCAGTGATTGCAGCCCCACGCATCTGGGCTGCCTCCTCTTCTCCCAAGGAGGCTCGCTTCCCTCATGTTGTGCACTAGGGTTCCAGGCGGGGGCGCCCCGCGCCTCCTACAGGTCTTGGCTGAGGAGCTGCTTTCCTGAGCTGGGGCTGTGGACGGGAGCCCAGACACGCAGGGGCAGGCCCCAAACACCTGCACACGTCTCTGCTGGGGAGGAGAGCACTAGGGAAATGACGTCTGTCAGGCACCTTCTGGGCGCTCACCGAGTCAGCCTCAGCGTGTGTGGGGCTGCAGACCACAGCCAGAGGCCCTGTGAGCCTTGTGCTCTCCGTGCTGTGCTGAGTCTGGGCGGTCAAGCAACCGTAAGAATAGACTTTCAGTTGCCCTCACTTTGCCTCTACTAGAGCCCTCAAGCTGGAGCGCTTGGCAGTGTGCAACCCACCGGCAACTAAGCCCTCCACAAGAACGCCTGGGGACTAGGTGCAAAGGCAAGGCAGGAGTGGAGCTGAGGCCAGGAAGGCGCCAGTAGCATCTCCCAGTCTCGCGCAGCCCGCTCCTTTCTGGACTGGAAGCCTAGCCGCGAGGCAAGTCTGGGCAAGGCTCCCCCAGGGCAGAGCAGCCTCACGCCAGCAAATCTGCCAGATCGGATCTCTGAGCAGAGCTGGAGCTCTGCCGTACTGGAGGCGCACTCGGCTCCGCCAAAGCAGTGAATGCAGCCGCACACAGCAGGGCTGCCTTCTCTTCTCCCGAGGAGGCTCGCTTCCCACATGCTGTAAACTAGGCTTCCAGGCGGGGCCCCTTGCGCCTCCCACAGGTCTTGGCTCAGGACCTGCTTCCCTGAGCTGGGGCTGTGGACGGGAGCCCAGACACGCAGGGGCAGGCCCAAACTACCTGCACACGTCTCTGCTGGGGAGGAGAGCACTAGGGAAATGACGTCTGTCAGGCACCTTCTGGGCGCTCACCGAGTCAGCCTCAGCGTGTGTGGGGCTGCAGACCACAGGCAGAGGCCCTGTGAGCCTTGTGCTCTCCGTGCTGTGCTGAGTCTGGGCGGTCAGGCATCCGTCAGAATAGACTTCCAGTTGCCCTCACTTTGCCTCTAATAGAGCCCTCAAGCTGGAGCGCTTGGCAGTGTGCAACCCACCGGCAACTAAGCCCTGCACAAGAACGCCTGGGGACTAGGTGCAAAGGCAAGGCAGGAGTGGAGCTGAGGCCAGGAAGGCGCCAGTAGCATCTCCCAGTCTCGCGCAGCCCGCTCCTTTCTGGCCTGGAAGCCTAGCCGGGAGGCAAGTTTGGGCAACGCTCGCCCATGGCAGAGCAGCCTCACGCCAGCAACTCTGCCAGATCGGGCCTCTGAGCAGAGCTGGAGCTCTGCCGTACTGGAGGCGCACTCGGCTCCGCCAAAGCAGTGATTGCAGCCCCACGCATCTGGGCTGCCTCCTCTTCTCCCAAGGAGGCTCGCTTCCCTCATGCTGTGCACTAGGCTTCCAGGCGGGGGCGCCCCGCGCCTCCTACAGGTCTTGGCTGAGGAGCTGCTTCCCTGAGCTGGGGCTGTGGACGGGAGCCCAGACACGCAGGGGGAGGCCCCAACCACCTGCAAACGTCTCTGCTGGGGAGGAGAGCACTAGGGAAATGACGTCTGTCAGGCACCTTCTGGGCGCTCACCGAGTCAGCCTCAGCGTGTGTGGGGCTGCAGACCACAGCCAGAGGCCCTGTGAGCCTTGTGCTCTCCGTGCTGTGCTGAGTCTGGGCGGTCAAGCAACCGCTGGAGGAGCCCTGCAGTTGCCCTCCCATTGCCTCTAATAGAGCCCTCACTGCTGGAGCGCTTGGCAGTGTGCAACCCACCGGCAACGAAGCCCTCCACAAGAACGCCTGAGGACTAGGTGCAAAGGCAAGGCAGGAGTGGAGCTGAGGCCAGGAAGGCGCCAGTAGCATCTCCCAGGCTCGCGCAGCCCGCTCCTTCCTGGACTGGAAGCCTAGCCGCGAGGCAAGTCTGGGCAAGGCTCGCCCAGGGCAGAGCAGCCTCACGCCAGCGACTCTGCCAGATGGGGCCTCTGAGCAGAGCTGGAGCTCTGCCGTACTGGAGGCGCACTCAGCTCCGCCAAAGCAGTGAATGCAGCCGCACACAGCAGGGCTGCCTTCTCTTCTCCCGAAGAGGCTCGCTTCCCGCATGCTGTAAACTAGGCTTCCAGGCGGGGCCCCCTGCGCCTCCCACAGGTCTTGGCTGAGGAGCTGCTTCCCTGAGCTGGGGCTGTGGACGGGAGCCCAGACACGCAGGGGCAGGCCCCAACCACCTGCACACGTCTCTGCTGGGGAGGAGAGCACTAGGGAAATGACGTCTGTCAGGCACCTTCTGGGCGCTCACCGAGTCAGCCTCAGCGTGTGTGGGGCTGCAGACCACAGCCAGAGGCCCTGTGAGCCTTGTGCTCTCCGTGCTGTGCTGAGTCTGGGCGGTCAAGCAACCGTCAGAATAGACTTTCAGTTGCCCTCACTTTGCCTCTACTAGAGCCCTCAAGCTGGAGCACTTGGCAGTGTGCAACGCACCGGCAACTAAGCCCTCCACAAGAACGCCTGGGGACTAGGTGCAAAGGCAAGGCAGGAGTGGAGCTGAGGCCAGGAAGGCGCCAGTAACAACTCCCAGTCTCGCGCAGCCCGCTCCTTTCTGGACTGGAAGACTAGCCGCGAGGCAAGTCTGGGCAAGGCTCGCCCAGGGCAGAGCAGCCTCACGACAGCACTCTGCCAGATCGGGCCTCTGAGCAGAGCTGGAGCTCTGCCGTACTGGAGGCGCACTCGGCTCCGCCAAAGCAGTGATTGCAGCCCCACGCATCTGGGCTGCCTCCTCTTCTCCCAAGGAGGCTCGCATCCCTCATGCTGTGCACTAGGTTTCCAGGCGGGGGCGCCCCGCGCCTCCTACAGGTCTTGGCTGAGGAGCTGCTTCCCTGAGCTGGGGCTGTGGACGGGAGCCCAGACACGCAGGGACAGGCCCAAACAACCTGCACACGTCTCTGCTGGGGAGGAGAGCACTAGGGAAAGACGTCTGTCAGGCACCTTCTGTTCGCTCACCGAGTCAGACTCAGCGTGTGTGGGGCTGCAGACCACAGCCAGAGGCCCTGTGAGCCTTGTGCTCTCCGTGCTGTGCTGAGTCTTGGCGGTCAAGCAACCGTAAGAATAGACTTTCACTTGCGCTCACTTTGCCTCTACTAGAGCCCTCAAGCTGGAGCGCTTGGCAGTGTGCAACCCACCGGCAACTAAGCCCTCCACAAGAACGCCTGGGGACTAGGTGCAAAGGCAAGGCAGGAGTGGAGCTGAGGCCAGGAAGGCGCCAGTAGCATCTCCCAGTCTCGCGCAGCCCGCTCCTTTCTGGACTGGAAGCCTAGCCGCGAGGCAAGTTTGGGCAAGGCTCGCCCATGGCAGAGCAGCCTCACGCCAGCAACTCTGCCAGATCGGGCCTCTGAGCAGAGCTGGAGCTCTGCCGTACTGGAGGCGCACTCGGCTCCGCCAAAGCAGTGATTGCAGCCCCACGCATCTGGGCTGCCTCCTCTTCTCCCAAGGAGGCTCGCTTCCCTCATGCTGTGCACTAGGCTTCCAGGCGGGGGCGCCCCGCGCCTCCTACAGGTCTTGGCTGAGGAGCTGCTTCCCTGAGCTGGGGCTGTGGACGGGAGCCCAGACACGCAGGGGCAGGCCCAAACTACCTGCACACGTCTCTGCTGGGGAGGAGAGCACTAGGGAAATGACGTCTGTCAGGCACCTTCTGGGCGCTCACCGAGTCAGCCTCAGCGTGTGTGGGGCTGCAGACCACAGGCAGAGGCCCTGTGAGCCTTGTGCTCTCCGTGCTGTGCTGAGTCTGGGCGGTCAGGCATCCGTCAGAATAGACTTCCAGTTGCCCTCACTTTGCCTCTAATAGAGCCCTCAAGCTGGAGCGCTTGGCAGTGTGCAACCCACCGGCAACTAAGCCCTGCACAAGAACGCCTGGGGACTAGGTGCAAAGGCAAGGCAGGAGTGGAGCTGAGGCCAGGAAGGCGCCAGTAGCATCTCCCAGTCTCGCGCAGCCCGCTCCTTTCTGGACTGGAAGCCTAGCCGGGAGGCAAGTTTGGGCAACGCTCACCCATGGCAGAGCAGCCTCACGCCAGCAACTCTGCCAGATCGGGCCTCTGAGCAGAGCTGGAGCTCTGCCGTACTGGAGGCGCACTCGGCTCCGCCAAAGCAGTGATTGCAGCCCCACGCATCTGGGCTGCCTCCTCTTCTCCCAAGGAGGCTCGCTTCCCTCATGCTGTGCACTAGGCTTCCAGGCGGGGGCGCCCCGCGCCTCCTACAGGTCTTGGCTCAGGACCTGCTTCCCTGAGCTGGGGCTGTGGACGGGAGCCCAGACACGCAGGGGCAGGCCCCAACCACCTGCAAACGTCTCTGCTGGGGAGGAGAGCACTAGGGAAATGACGTCTGTCAGGCACCTTCTGGGCGCTCACCGAGTCAGCCTCAGCGTGTGTGGGGCTGCAGACCACAGCCAGAGGCCCTGTGAGCCTTGTGCTCTCCGTGCTGTGCTGAGTCTGGGCGGTCAAGCAACCGCTGGAGGAGCCCTGCAGTTGCCCTCCCATTGCCTCTAATAGAGCCCTCACTGCTGGAGCGCTTGGCAGTGTGCAACCCACCGGCAACTAAGCCCTCCACAAGAACGCCTGAGGACTAGGTGCAAAGGCAAGGCAGGAGTGGAGCTGAGGCCAGGAAGGCGCCAGTAGCATCTCCCAGGCTCGCGCAGCCCGCTCCTTCCTGGACTGGAAGCCTAGCCGCGAGGCAAGTCTGGGCAAGGCTCGCCCAGGGCAGAGCAGCCTCACGCCAGCGACTCTGCCAGATGGGGCCTCTGAGCAGAGCTGGAGCTCTGCCGTACTGGAGGCGCACTCAGCTCCGCCAAAGCAGTGAATGCAGCCGCACACAGCAGGGCTGCCTTCTCTTCTCCCGAAGAGGCTCGCTTCCCGCATGCTGTAAACTAGGCTTCCAGGCGGGGCCCCCTGCGCCTCCCACAGGTCTTGGCTGAGGAGCTGCTTCCCTGAGCTGGGGCTGTGGACGGGAGCCCAGACACGCAGGGGCAGGCCCCAACCACCTGCACACGTCTCTGCTGGGGAGGAGAGCACTAGGGAAATGACGTCTGTCAGGCACCTTCTGGGCGCTCACCGAGTCAGCCTAAGCGTGTGTGGGGCTGCAGACCACAGCCAGAGGCCCTGTGAGCCTTGTGCTCTCCGTGCTGTGCTGAGTCTGGGCGGTCAAGCAACCGTCAGAATAGACTTTCAGTTGCCCTCACTTTGCCTCTACTAGAGCCCTCAAGCTGGAGCACTTGGCAGTGTGCAAAGCACCGGCAACTAAGCCCTCCACAAGAACGCCTGGGGACTAGGTGCAAAGGCAAGGCAGGAGTGGAGCTGAGGCCAGGAAGGCGCCAGTAACAACTCCCAGTCTCGCGCAGCCCGCTCCTTTCTGGACTGGAAGACTAGCCGCGAGGCAAGTCTGGGCAAGGCTCGCCCAGGGCAGAGCAGCCTCACGACAGCACTCTGCCAGATCGGGCCTCTGAGCAGAGCTGGAGCTCTGCCGTACTGGAGGCGCACTCGGCTCCGCCAAAGCAGTGATTGCAGCCCCACGCATCTGGGCTGCCTCCTCTTCTCCCAAGGAGGCTCGCTTCCCTCATGCTGTGCACTAGGCTTCCAGGCGGGGGCGCCCCGCGGCTCCTACAGGTCTTGGCTGAGGAGCTGCTTCCCTGAGCTGGGGCTGTGGACGGGAGCCCAGACACGCAGGGACAGGCCCAAACAACCTGCACACGTCTCTGCTGGGGAGGAGAGCACTAGGGAAAGACGTCTGTCAGGCACCTTCTGTTCGCTCACCGAGTCAGACTCAGCGTGTGTGGGGCTGCAGACCACAGCCAGAGGCCCTGTGAGCCTTGTGCTCTCCGTGCTGTGCTGAGTCTTGGCGGTCAAGCAACCGTAAGAATAGACTTTCACTTGCGCTCACTTTGCCTCTACTAGAGCCCTCAAGCTGGAGCGCTTGGCAGTGTGCAACCCACCGGCAACTAAGCCCTCCACAAGAACGCCTGGGGACTAGGTGCAAAGGCAAGGCAGGAGTGGAGCTGAGGCCAGGAAGGCGCCTGTAGCATCTCCCAGTCTCGCGCAGCCCGCTCCTTTCTGGACTGGAAGCCTAGCCGCGAGGCAAGTTTGGGCAAGGCTCGCCCATGGCAGAGCAGCCTCACGCCAGCAACTCTGCCAGATCGGGCCTCTGAGCAGAGCTGGAGCTCTGCCGTACTGGAGGCGCACTCGGCTCCGCCAAAGCAGTGATTGCAGCCCCACGCATCTGGGCTGCCTCCTCTTCTCCCAAGGAGGCTCGCTTCCCTCATGTTGTGCACTAGGCTTCCAGGCTGGGGCGCCCCGCGCCTCCTACAGGTCTTGGCTGAGGAGCTGCTTTCCTGAGCTGGGGCTGTGGACGGGAGCCCAGACACGCAGGGGCAGGCCCCAACCACCTGCACACGTCTCTGCTGGGGAGGAGAGCACTAGGGAAATGACGTCTGTCAGGCACCTTCTGGGCGCTCACCGAGTCAGCCTCAGCGTGTGTGGGGCTGCAGACCACAGCCAGAGGCCCTGTGAGCCTTGTGCTCTCCGTGCTGTGCTGAGTCTGGGCGGTCAAGCAACCGTCAGAATAGACTTTCAGTTGCCCTCACTTTGCCTCTACTAGAGCCCTCAAGCTGGAGCGCTTGGCAGTGTGCAACCCACCGGCAACTAAGCCCTCCACAAGAACGCCTGGGGACTAGGTGCAAAGGCAAGGCAGGAGTGGAGCTGAGGCCAGGAAGGCGCCAGTAGCATCTCCCAGTCTCGCGCAGCCCGCTCCTTTCTGGACTGGAAGCCTAGCCGCGAGGCAAGTTTGGGCAACGCTCGCCCATGGCAGAGCAGCCTCACGCCAGCAACTCTGCCAGATCGGGCCTCTGAGCAGAGCTGGAGCTCTGCCGTACTGGAGGCGCACTCGGCTCCGACAAAGCAGTGATTGCAGCCCCACGCATCTGGGCTGCCTCCTCTTCTCCCAAGGAGGCTCGCTTCCCTCATGCTGTGCACTAGGCTTCCAGGCGGGGGCGCCCCGCGCCTCCTACAGCTCTTGGCTGAGGAGCTGCTTCCCTGAGCTGGGGCTGTGGACGGGAGCCCAGACACGCAGGGGCAGGCCCCAACCACCTGCACACGTCTCTGCTGGGGAGGAGAGCACTAGGGAAATGACGTCTGTCAGGCAACTTCTGGGCGCTCACCGAGTCAGCCTCCGCGTGTGTGGGGCTGCAGACCCCAGCCAGGGGCCCTGTGAGCCTTGTGCTCTCCGTGCTGTGCTGAGTCTGGGCGGTCAAGCAACCGCTGGAGGAGCCCTGCAGTTGCCCTCCCATTGCCTTTAATAGAGCCCTCACTGCTGGAGCTCTTGGCCGTGTGCAACCCACTGGCAAATAAGCCCTCCACAAGAACGCCTGAGGACTAGGTGCAAAGGCAAGGCAGGAGTGGAGCTGAGGCCAGGAAGGCGCCAGTAGCATCTCCCAGTCTCGCGCAGGCTGCTCCTTCCTGGACTGGAAGCCTAGCCGCGAGGCAAGTCTGGGCAAGGCTCGCCCATGGCAGAGCAGCCTCACGCCAGCACTCTGCCAGGTCGGGCCTCTGAGCAGAGCTGGAGCTCTGCCGTACTGGAGGCGCACTCGGCTCCGCCAAAGCAGTGATTGCAGCCCCACGCATCTGGGCTGCCTCCTCTTCTCCCAAGGAGGCTCGCTTCCCTCATGCTGTGCACTAGGCTTCCAGGCGGGGGCGCCCCGCGCCTCCTACAGCTCTTGGCTGAGGAGCTGCTTCCCTGAGCTGGGGCTGTGGACGGGAGCCCAGACACGCACGGGCAGGCCCCAACCACCTGCACACGTCTCGGCTGGGGAGGAGAGCACTAGGGAAATGACGTCTGTCAGGCACCTTCTGGGCGCTCACCGAGTCAGCCTCCTCGTGTGTGTGGCTGCAGACCACAGCCAGAGGCCCTGTGAGCCTAGTGCTCTCCGTGCTGTGCTGAGTCTGGGCGGTCAAGCAACCGTAAGAATAGACTTTCAGTTGCCCTCACTTTGCCTCTACTAGAGCCCTCAAGCTGGAGCGCTTGGCAGTGTGCAACCCACTGGCAACTAAGGCCTCCACAAGAACGCCTGGGGACTAGGTGCAAAGGCAAGGCAGGAGTGGAGCTGAGGCCAGGAAGGCGCCAGTAGCATCTCCCAGTCTCGCGCAGCCCGTTCCTTTCTGGACTGGAAGCCTAGCCGCGAGGCAAGTTTGGGCAAGGCTCGCCCATGGCAGAGCAGCCTCACGCCAGCAACTCTGCCAGATCGGGCCTCTGAGCAGAGCTGGAGCTCTGCCGTACTGGAGGCGCACTCGGCTCCGCCAAAGCAGTGATTGCAGCCCCACGCATCTGGGCTGCCTCCTCTTCTCCCAAGGAGGCTCGCTTCCCTCATGTTGTGCACTAGGCTTCCAGGCGGGGGCGCCCCGCGCCTCCTACAGGTCTTGGCTGAGGAGCTGCTTCCCTGAGCTGGGGCTGTGGACGGGAGCCCAGACACGCAGGGGCAGGCCCCAACCACCTGCACACGTCTCTGCTGGGGAGGAGAGCACTAGGGAAATGACGTCTGTCAGGCACCTTCTGGGCGCTCACCGAGTCAGCCTCAGCGTGTGTGGGGCTGCAGACCACAGCCAGAGGCCCTGTGAGCCTTGTGCTCTCCGTGCTGTGCTGAGTCTGGGCGGTCAAGCAACCGTAAGAATAGACTTTCAGTTGCCCTCACTTTGCCTCTACTAGAGCCCTCAAGCTGGAGCGCTTGGCAGTGTGCAACCCACCGGCAACTAAGCCCTCCACAAGAACGCCTGGGGACTAGGTGCAAAGGCAAGGCAGGAGTGGAGCTGAGGCCAGGAAGGCGCCAGTAGCATCTCCCAGTCTCGCGCAGCCCGCTCCTTTCTGGACTGGAAGCCTAGCCGCGAGGCAAGTCTGGGCAAGGCTCCCCCAGGGCAGAGCAGCCTCACGCCAGCAACTCTGCCAGATCGGATCTCTGAGCAGAGCTGGAGCTCTGCCGTACTGGAGGCGCACTCGGCTCCGCCAAAGCAGTGAATGCAGCCGCACACAGCAGGGGTGCCTTCTCTTCTCCCGAGGAGGCTCGCTTCCCACATGCTGTAAACTAGGCTTCCAGGCGGGGCCCCTTTCGCCTCCCACAGGTCTTGGCTGAGGAGCTGCTTCCCTGAGCTGGGGCTGTGGACGGGAGCCCAGACACGCAGGGGCAGGCCCAAACTACCTGCACACGTCTCTGCTGGGGAGGAGAGCACTAGGGAAATGACGTCTGTCAGGCACCTTCTGGGCGCTCACCGAGTCAGCCTCAGCGTGTGTGGGGCTGCAGACCACAGGCAGAGGCCCTGTGAGCCTTGTGCTCTCCGTGCTGTGCTGAGTCTGGGCGGTCAGGCATCCGTCAGAATAGACTTCCAGTTGCCCTCACTTTGCCTCTACTAGAGCCCTCAAGCTGGAGCGCTTGGCAGTGTGCAACCCACCGGCAACTAAGCCCTCCACAAGAACGCCTGGGGACTAGGTGCAAAGGCAAGGCAGGAGTGGAGCTGAGGCCAGGAAGGCGCCAGTAGCATCTCCCAGTCTCGCGCAGCCCGCTCCTTTCTGGACTGGAAGCCTAGCCGCGAGGCAAGTCTGGGCAAGGCTCCCCCAGGGCAGAGCAGCCTCACGCCAGCAACTCTGCCAGATCGGATCTCTGAGCAGAGCTGGAGCTCTGCCGTACTGGAGGCGCACTCGGCTCCGCCAAAGCAGTGAATGCAGCCGCACACAGCAGGGCTGCCGTCTCTTCTCCCGAGGAGGCTCGCTTCCCACATGCTGTAAACTAGGCTTCCAGGCGGGGCCCCCTGCGCCTCCCACAGGTCTTGGCTCAGGACCTGCTTCCCTGAGCTGGGGCTGTGGACGGGAGCCCAGACACGCAGGGGCAGGCCCAAACCACCTGCACACGTCTCTGCTGGGGAGGAGAGCACTAGGGAAATGACGTCTGTCAGGCACCTTCTGGGCGCTCACCGAGTCAGCCTCAGCGTGTGTGGGGCTGCAGACCACAGGCAGAGGCCCTGTGAGCCTTGTGCTCTCCGTGCTGTGCTGAGTCTGGGCGGTCAAGCAACCGTCAGAATAGACTTTCAGTTGCCCTCACTTTGCCTCTACTAGAGCCCTCAAGCTGGAGCGCTTGGCAGTGTGCAACCCACCGGCAACTAAGCCCTGCACAAGAACGCCTGGGGACTAGGTGCAAAGGCAAGGCAGGAGTGGAGCTGAGGCCAGGAAGGCTCCAGTAGCATCTCCCAGTCTCGCGCAGCCCGCTCCTTTCTGGACTGGAAGCCTAGCCGGGAGGCAAGTTTGGGCAACGCTCGCCCATGGCAGAGCAGCCTCACGCCAGCAACTCTGCCAGATCGGGCCTCTGAGCAGAGCTGGAGGTCTGCCGTACTGGAGGCGCACTCGGCTCCGCCAAAGCAGTGATTGCAGCCCCACGCATCTGGGCTGCCTCCTCTTCTCCCAAGGAGGCTCGCTTCCCTCATGCTGTGCACTAGGCTTCCAGGCGGGGGCGCCCCGCGCCTCCTACAGGTCTTGGCTGAGGAGCTGCTTCCCTGAGCTGGGGCTGTGGACGGGAGCCCAGACACGCAGGGGCAGGCCCCAACCACCTGCAAACGTCTCTGCTGGGGAGGAGAGCACTAGGGAAATGACGTCTGTCAGGCACCTTCTGGGCGCTCACCGAGTCAGCCTCAGCGTGTGTGGGGCTGCAGACCACAGCCAGAGGCCCTGTGAGCCTTGTGCTCTCCGTGCTGTGCTGAGTCTGGGCGGTCAAGCAACCGCTGGAGGAGCCCTGCAGTTGCCCTCCCATTGCCTCTAATAGAGCCCTCACTGCTGGAGCGCTTGGCAGTGTGCAACCCACCGGCAACTAAGCCCTCCACAAGAACGCCTGAGGACTAGGTGCAAAGGCAAGGCAGGAGTGGAGCTGAGGCCAGGAAGGCGCCAGTAGCATCTCCCAGGCTCGCGCAGCCCGCTCCTTCCTGGACTGGAAGCCTAGCCGCGAGGCAAGTCTGGGCAAGGCTCGCCCAGGGCAGAGCAGCCTCACGCCAGCGACTCTGCCAGATGGGGCCTCTGAGCAGAGCTGGAGCTCTGCCGTACTGGAGGCGCACTCAGCTCCGCCAAAGCAGTGAATGCAGCCGCACACAGCAGGGCTGCCTTCTCTTCTCCCGAAGAGGCTCGCTTCCCGCATGCTGTAAACTAGGCTTCCAGGCGGGGCCCCCTGCGCCTCCCACAGGTCTTGGCTGAGGAGCTGCTTCCCTGAGCTGGGGCTGTGGACGGGAGCCCAGACACGCAGGGGCAGGCCCCAACCACCTGCACACATCTCTGCTGGGGAGGAGAGCACTAGGGAAATGACGTCTGTCAGGCAACTTCTGGGCGCTCACCGAGTCAGCCTCAGCGTGTGTGGGGCTGCAGACCACAGCCAGAGGCCCTGTGAGCCTTGTGCTCTCCGTGCTGTGCTGAGTCTGGGCGGTCAAGCAACCGTCAGAATAGACTTTCAGTTGCCCTCACTTTGCCTCTACTAGAGCCCTCAAGCTGGAGCACTTGGCAGTGTGCAACGCACCGGCAACTAAGCCCTCCACAAGAACGCCTGGGGACTAGGTGCAAAGGCAAGGCAGGAGTGGAGCTGAGGCCAGGAAGGCGCCAGTAACAACTCCCAGTCTCGCGCAGCCCGCTCCTTTCTGGACTGGAAGACTAGCCGCGAGGCAAGTCTGGGCAAGGCTCGCCCAGGGCAGAGCAGCCTCACGACAGCACTCTGCCAGATCGGGCCTCTGAGCAGAGCTGGAGCTCTGCCGTACTGGAGGCGCACTCGGCTCCGCCAAAGCAGTGATTGCAGCCCCACGCATCTGGGCTGCCTCCTCTTCTCCCAAGGAGGCTCGCTTCCCTCATGCTGTGCACTAGGCTTCCAGGCGGGGGCGCCCCGCGCCTCCTACAGGTCTTGGCTGAGGAGCTGCTTCCCTGAGCTGGGGCTGTGGACGGGAGCCCAGACACGCAGGGACAGGCCCAAACAACCTGCACACGTCTCTGCTGGGGAGGAGAGCACTAGGGAAAGACGTCTGTCAGGCACCTTCTGTTCGCTCACCGAGTCAGCCTCAGCGTGTGTGGGGCTGCAGACCACAGCCAGAGGCCCTGTGAGCCTTGTGCTCTCCGTGCTGTGCTGAGTCTTGGCGGTCAAGCAACCGTAAGAATAGACTTTCACTTGCGCTCACTTTGCCTCTACTAGAGCCCTCAAGCTGGAGCGCTTGGCAGTGTGCAACCCACCGGCAACTAAGCCCTCCACAAGAACGCCTGGGGACTAGGTGCAAAGGCAAGGCAGGAGTGGAGCTGAGGCCAGGAAGGCGCCTGTAGCATCTCCCAGTCTCGCGCAGCCCGCTCCTTTCTGGACTGGAAGCCTAGCCGCGAGGCAAGTTTGGGCAAGGCTCGCCCATGGCAGAGCAGCCTCACGCCAGCAACTCTGCCAGATCGGGCCTCTGAGCAGAGCTGGAGCTCTGCCGTACTGGAGGCGCACTCGGCTCCGCCAAAGCAGTGATTGCAGCCCCACGCATCTGGGCTGCCTCCTCTTCTCCCAAGGAGGCTCGCTTCCCTCATGTTGTGCACTAGGCTTCCAGGCGGGGGCGCCCCGCGCCTCCTACATTCTTGGCTGAGGAGCTGCTTTCCTGAGCTGGGGCTGTGGACGGGAGCCCAGACACGCAGGGGCAGGCCCCAACCACCTGCACACGTCTCTGCTGGGGAGGAGAGCACTAGGGAAATGACGTCTGTCAGGCACCTTCTGGGCGCTCACCGAGTCAGCCTAAGCGTGTGTGGGGCTGCAGACCACAGCCAGAGGCCCTGTGAGCCTTGTGCTCTCCGTGCTGTGCTGAGTCTGGGCGGTCAAGCAACCGTAAGAATAGACTTTCAGTTGCCCTCACTTTGCCTCTACTAGAGCCCTCAAGCTGGAGCGCTTGGCAGTGTGCAACCCACCGGCAACTAAGCCCTCCACAAGAACGCCTGGGGACTAGGTGCAAAGGCAAGGCAGGAGTGGAGCTGAGGCCAGGAAGGCGCCAGTAGCATCTCCCAGTCTCGCGCAGCCCGCTCCTTTCTGGACTGGAAGCCTAGCCGCGAGGCAAGTTTGGGCAAGGCTCGCCCATGGCAGAGCAGCCTCACGCCAGCAACTCTGCCAGATCGGGCCTCTGAGCAGAGCTGGAGCTCTGCCGTACTGGAGGCGCACTCGGCTCCGCCAAAGCAGTGATTGCAGCCCCACGCATCTGGGCTGCCTCCTCTTCTCCCAAGGAGGCTCGCTTCCCTCATGTTGTGCACTAGGCTTCCAGGCGGGGGCGCCCCGCGCCTCCTACAGGTCTTGGCTGAGGAGCTGCTTCCCTGAGCTGGGGCTGTGGACGGGAGCCCAGACACGCAGGGGCAGGCCCCAACCACCTGCACACGTCTCTGCTGGGGAGGAGAGCACTAGGGAAATGACGTCTGTCAGGCACCTTCTGGGCGCTCACCGAGTCAGCCTCAGCGTGTGTGGGGCTGCAGACCACAGCCAGAGGCCCTGTGAGCCTTGTGCTCTCCGTGCTGTGCTGAGTCTGGGCGGTCAAGCAACCGTAAGAATAGACTTTCAGTTGCCCTCACTTTGCCTCTACTAGAGCCCTCAAGCTGGAGCGCTTGGCAGTGTGCAACCCACCGGCACCTAAGCCCTCCACAAGAACGCCTGGGGACTAGGTGCAAAGGTAAGGCAGGAGTGGAGCTGAGGCCAGGAAGGCGCCAGTAGCATCTCCCAGTCTCGCGCAGCCCGCTCCTTTCTGGACTGGAAGCCTAGCCGCGAGGCAAGTCTGGGCAAGGCTCACCCAGGGCAGAGCAGCCTCACGCCAGCAACTCTGCCAGATCGGGCCTCTGAGCAGAGCTGGAGCTCTGCCGTACTGGAGGCGCACTCGGCTCCGCCAAAGCAGTGAATGCAGCCGCACACAGCAGGGCTGCCTTCTCTTCTCCCGAGGAGGCTCGCTTCCCACATGCTGTAAACTAGGCTTCCAGGCGGGGCCCCTTGCGCCTCCCACAGGTCTTGGCTCAGGACCTGCTTCCCTGAGCTGGGGCTGTGGACGGGAGCCCAGACACGCAGGGGCAGGCCCAAACTACCTGCACACGTCTCTGCTGGGGAGGAGAGCACTAGGGAAATGACGTCTGTCAGGCACCTTCTGGGCGCTCACCGAGTCAGCCTCAGCGTGTGTGGGGCTGCAGACCACAGGCAGAGGCCCTGTGAGCCTTGTGCTCTCCGTGCTGTGCTGAGTCTGGGAGGTCAGGCATCCGTCAGAATAGACTTCCAGTTGCCCTCACTTTGCCTCTAATAGAGCCCTCAAGCTGGAGCGCTTGGCAGTGTGCAACCCACCGGCAACTAAGGCCTCCACAAGAACGCCTGGGGACTAGGTGCAAAGGCAAGGCAGGAGTGGAGATGAGGCCAGGAAGGCGCCAGTAGCATCTCCCAGTCTCGCGCAGCCCGCTCCTTCCTGGACTGGAAGCCTAGCCGCGAGGCAAGTCTGGGCAAGGCTCGCCCAGGGCAGAGCAGCCTCACGCCAGCACTCTGCCAGATCGGGCCTCTGAGCAGAGCTGGAGCTCTGCCGTACTGGAGGCGCACTCGGCTCCGCCCAAGCAGTGATTGCAGCCCCACGCATCTGGGCTGCCTCCTCTTCTCCCAAGGAGGCTCGCTTACCTCATGCTGTGCACTAGGCTTCCAGGCGGGGGCGCCCCGCGCCTCCTACAGGTCTTGGCTGAGGAGCTGCTTCCCTGAGCTGGGGCTGTGGACGGGAGCCCAGACACGCAGGGGCAGGCCCCAACCACCTGCACACATCTCTGCTGGGGTGGAGAGCACTAGGGAAATGACGTCTGTCAGGCACCTTCTGGGTGCTCACCGAGTCAGCCTCAGCGTGTGTGGGGCTGCAGACCACAGCCAGAGGCCCTGTGAGCCTTGTGCTCTCCGTGCTGTGCTGAGTCTTGGCGGTCAAGCAACCGTAAGAATAGACTTTCACTTGCGCTCACTTTGCCTCTACCAGAGCCCTCAAGCTGGAGCGCTTGGCAGTGTGCAACCCACCGGCAACTAAGCCCTCCACAAGAACGCCTGGGGACTAGGTGCAAAGGCAAGGCAGGAGTGGAGCTGAGGCCAGGAAGGCGCCAGTAGCATCTCCCAGTCTCGCGCAGCCCGCTCCTTTCTGGACTGGAAGCCTAGCCGCGAGGCAAGTTTGGGCAAGGCTCGCCCATGGCAGAGCAGCCTCACGCCAGCAACTCTGCCTGATCGGGCCTCTGAGCAGAGCTGGAGCTCTGCCGTACTGGAGGCGCACTCGGCTCCGCCAAAGCAGTGATTGCAGCCCCACGCATCTGGGCTGCCTCCTCTTCTCCCAAGGAGGCTCGCTTCCCTCATGTTGTGCACTAGGCTTCCAGGCGGGGGCGCCCCGCGCCTCCTACAGGTCTTGGCTGAGGAGCTGCTTCCCTGAGCTGGGGCTGTCGACGGGAGCCCAGACACGCAGGGGCAGGCCCCAACCACCTGCACACGTCTCTGCTGGGGAGGAGAGCACTAGGGAAATGACGTCTGTCAGGCACCTTCTGGGCGCTCACCGAGTCAGCCTCAGCGTGTGTGGGGCTGCAGACCACAGGCAGAGGCCCTGTGAGCCTTGTGCTCTCCGTGCTGTGCTGAGTCTGGGCGGTCAAGCAACCGCTGGAGGAGCCCTGCAGTTGCCCTCCCATTGCCTCTAATAGAGCCCTCACTGATGGAGCGCTTGGCAGTGTGCAACCCACCGGCAACTAAGCCCTCCACAAGAACGCCTGAGGACTAGTTGCAAAGGCAAGGCGGGAGTGGAGCTGAGGCCAGGAAGGCGCCAGTAGCATCTCCCAGTCTCGCGCAGCCCGCTCCTTTCTGGACTGGAAGCCTAGCCGCGAGGCAAGTCTGGGCAAGGCTCGCCCAGGGCAGAGCAGCCTCACGCCAGCGACTCTGTCAGATCGGGCCTCTGAGCAGAGCTGGAGCTCTGCCGTACTGGAGGCGCACTCAGCTCCGCCAAAGCAGTGAATGCAGCCGCACACAGCAGGGCTGCCTTCTCTTCTCCCGAAGAGGCTCGCTTCCCGCATGCTGTAAACTAGGCTTCCAGGCGGGGCCCCCTGCGCCTCCCACAGGTCTTGGCTCAGGAGCTGCTTCCCTGAGCTGGGGCTGTGGACGGGAGCCCAGACACCCAGGGGCAGGCCCCAACCACCTGCACACGTCTCTGCTGGGGAGGAGAGCACTAGGGAAATGACGTCTGTCAGGCACCTTCTGGGCGCTCACCGAGTCAGCCTCCGCGTGTGTGGGGCTGCAGACCCCAGCCAGGGGCCCTGTGAGCCTTGTGCTCTCCGTGGTGTGCTGAGTCTGGGCGGTCAAGCAACCGTAAGAATAGACTTCCAGTTGCCCTCACTTTGCCTCTAATAGAGCCCTCAAGCTGGAGCGCTTGGCAGTGTGCAACCCACCGGCAACTAAGGCCTCCACAAGAACGCCTGGGGACTAGGTGCAAAGGCAAGGCAGGAGTGGAGCTGAGGCCAGGAAGGCGCCAGTAGCATCTCCCAGTTTTGAGCAGCCCGCTCCTTTCTGGACTGGAAGCCTAGCCGCGATGCAAGTTTGGGCAACGCTCGCCCATGGCAGAGCAGCCTCACGCCAGCAACTCTGCCAGATCGGGCCTCTGAGCAGAGCTGGAGCTCTGCCGTACTGGAGGCGCACTCGGCTCCGCCAAAGCAGTGATTGCAGCCCCACGCATCTGGACTGCCTCCTCTTCTCCCAAGGAGGCTCGCTTCCCTCATGCTGTGCACTAGGCTTCCAGGCGGGGGCGCCCCGCGCCTCCTACAGCTCTTGGCTGAGGAGCTGCTTCCCTGAGCTGGGGCTGTGGACGGGAGCCCAGACACGCAGGGGCAGGCCCCAACCACCTGCACACGTCTCTGCTGGGGAGGAGAGCACTAGGGAAATGACGTCTGTCAGGCAACTTCTGGGCGCTCACCGAGTCAGCCTCCGCGTGTGTGGGGCTGCAGACCCCAGCCAGGGGCCCTGTGAGCCTTGTGCTCTCCGTGCTGTGCTGAGTCTGGGCGGTCAAGCAACCGCTGGAGGAGCCCTGCAGTTGCCCTCCCATTGCCTTTAATAGAGCCCTCACTGCTGGAGCTCTTGGCCGTGTTGAACCCACTGGCAAATAAGCCCTCCACAAGAACGCCTGAGGACTAGGTGCAAAGGCAAGGCAGGAGTGGAGCTGAGGCCAGGAAGGCGCCAGTAGCATCTCCCAGTCTCGCGCAGGCTGCTCCTTCCTGGACTGGAAGCCTAGCCGCGAGGCAAGTCTGGGCAAGGCTCGCCCATGGCAGAGCAGCCTCACGCCAGCACTCTGCCAGATCGGGCCTCTGAGCAGAGCTGGAGCTCTGCCGTACTGGAGGCGCACTCGGCTCCGCCCAAGCAGTGATTGCAGCCCCACGCATCTGGGCTGCCTCCTCTTCTCCCAAGGAGGCTCGCTTACCTCATGCTGTGCACTAGGCTTCCAGGCGGGGGCGCCCCGCGCCTCCTACAGGTCTTGGCTGAGGAGCTGCTTCCCTGAGCTGGGGCTGTGGACGGGAGCCCAGACACGCAGGGGCAGGCCCCAACCACCTGCACACATCTCTGCTGGGGTGGAGAGCACTAGGGAAATGACGTCTGTCAGGCACCTTCTGGGTGCTCACCGAGTCAGCCTCAGCGTGTGTGGGGCTGCAGACCACAGCCAGAGGCCCTGTGAGCCTTGTGCTCTCCGTGCTGTGCTGAGTCTTGGCGGTCAAGCAACCGTAAGAATAGACTTTCACTTGCGCTCACTTTGCCTCTACCAGAGCCCTCAAGCTGGAGCGCTTGGCAGTGTGCAACCCACCGGCAACTAAGCCCTCCACAAGAACGCCTGGGGACTAGGTGCAAAGGCAAGGCAGGAGTGGAGCTGAGGCCAGGAAGGCGCCAGTAGCATCTCCCAGTCTCGCGCAGCCCGCTCCTTTCTGGACTGGAAGCCTAGCCGCGAGGCAAGTTTGGGCAAGGCTCGCCCATGGCAGAGCAGCCTCACGCCAGCAACTCTGCCTGATCGGGCCTCTGAGCAGAGCTGGAGCTCTGCCGTACTGGAGGCGCACTCGGCTCCGCCAAAGCAGTGATTGCAGCCCCACGCATCTGGGCTGCCTCCTCTTCTCCCAAGGAGGCTCGCTTCCCTCATGTTGTGCACTAGGCTTCCAGGCGGGGGCGCCCCGCGCCTCCTACAGGTCTTGGCTGAGGAGCTGCTTCCCTGAGCTGGGGCTGTCGACGGGAGCCCAGACACGCAGGGGCAGGCCCCAACCACCTGCACACGTCTCTGCTGGGGAGGAGAGCACTAGGGAAATGACGTCTGTCAGGCACCTTCTGGGCGCTCACCGAGTCAGCCTCAGCGTGTGTGGGGCTGCAGACCACAGGCAGAGGCCCTGTGAGCCTTGTGCTCTCCGTGCTGTGCTGAGTCTGGGCGGTCAAGCAACCGCTGGAGGAGCCCTGCAGTTGCCCTCCCATTGCCTCTAATAGAGCCCTCCCTGATGGAGCGCTTGGCAGTGTGCAACCCACCGGCAACTAAGCCCTCCACAAGAACGCCTGAGGACTAGTTGCAAAGGCAAGGCGGGAGTGGAGCTGAGGCCAGGAAGGCGCCAGTAGCATCTCCCAGTCTCGCGCAGCCCGCTCCTTTCTGGACTGGAAGCCTAGCCGCGAGGCAAGTCTGGGCAAGGCTCGCCCAGGGCAGAGCAGCCTCACGCCAGCGACTCTGTCAGATCGGGCCTCTGAGCAGAGCTGGAGCTCTGCCGTACTGGAGGCGCACTCAGCTCCGCCAAAGCAGTGAATGCAGCCGCACACAGCAGGGCTGCCTTCTCTTCTCCCGAAGAGGCTCGCTTCCCGCATGCTGTAAACTAGGCTTCCAGGCGGGGCCCCCTGCGCCTCCCACAGGTCTTGGCTCAGGAGCTGCTTCCCTGAGCTGGGGCTGTGGACGGGAGCCCAGACACCCAGGGGCAGGCCCCAACCACCTGCACACGTCTCTGCTGGGGAGGAGAGCACTAGGGAAATGACGTCTGTCAGGCACCTTCTGGGCGCTCACCGAGTCAGCCTCCGCGTGTGTGGGGCTGCAGACCCCAGCCAGGGGCCCTGTGAGCCTTGTGCTCTCCGTGGTGTGCTGAGTCTGGGCGGTCAAGCAACCGTAAGAATAGACTTCCAGTTGCCCTCACTTTGCCTCTAATAGAGCCCTCAAGCTGGAGCGCTTGGCAGTGTGCAACCCACCGGCAACTAAGGCCTCCACAAGAACGCCTGGGGACTAGGTGCAAAGGCAAGGCAGGAGTGGAGCTGAGGCCAGGAAGGCGCCAGTAGCATCTCCCAGTTTTGAGCAGCCCGCTCCTTTCTGGACTGGAAGCCTAGCCGCGATGCAAGTTTGGGCAACGCTCGCCCATGGCAGAGCAGCCTCACGCCAGCAACTCTGCCAGATCGGGCCTCTGAGCAGAGCTGGAGCTCTGCCGTACTGGAGGCGCACTCGGCTCCGCCAAAGCAGTGATTGCAGCCCCACGCATCTGGGCTGCCTCCTCTTCTCCCAAGGAGGCTCGCTTCCCTCATGCTGTGCACTAGGCTTCCAGGCGGGGGCGCCCCGCGCCTCCTACAGCTCTTGGCTGAGGAGCTGCTTCCCTGAGCTGGGGCTGTGGACGGGAGCCCAGACACGCAGGGGCAGGCCCCAACCACCTGCACACGTCTCTGCTGGGGAGGAGAGCACTAGGGAAATGACGTCTGTCAGGCAACTTCTGGGCGCTCACCGAGTCAGCCTCCGCGTGTGTGGGGCTGCAGACCCCAGCCAGGGGCCCTGTGAGCCTTGTGCTCTCCGTGCTGTGCTGAGTCTGGGCGGTCAAGCAACCGCTGGAGGAGCCCTGCAGTTGCCCTCCCATTGCCTTTAATAGAGCCCTCACTGCTGGAGCTCTTGGCCGTGTGCAACCCACTGGCAAATAAGCCCTCCACAAGAACGCCTGAGGACTAGGTGCAAAGGCAAGGCAGGAGTGGAGCTGAGGCCAGGAAGGCGCCAGTAGCATCTCCCAGTCTCGCGCAGGCTGCTCCTTCCTGGACTGGAAGCCTAGCCGCGAGGCAAGTCTGGGCAAGGCTCGCCCATGGCAGAGCAGCCTCACGCCAGCACTCTGCCAGATCGGGCCTCTGAGCAGAGCTGGAGCTCTGCCGTACTGGAGGCGCACTCGGCTCCGCCAAAGCAGTGATTGCAGCCCCACGCATCTGGGCTGCCTCCTCTTCTCCCAAGGAGGCTCGCTTCCCTCATGCTGTGCACTAGGCTTCCAGGCGGGGGCGCCCCGCGCCTCCTACAGCTCTTGGCTGAGGAGCTGCTTCCCTGAGCTGGGGCTGTGGACGGGAGCCCAGACACGCACGGGCAGGCCCCAACCACCTGCACACGTCTCGGCTGGGGAGGAGAGCACTAGGGAAATGACGTCTGTCAGGCACCTTCTGGGCGCTCACCGAGTCAGCCTCCTCGTGTGTGTGGCTGCAGACCACAGCCAGAGGCCCTGTGAGCCTAGTGCTCTCCGTGCTGTGCTGAGTCTTGGCGGTCAAGCAACCGTAAGAATAGACTTTCACTTGCGCTCACTTTGCCTCTACTAGAGCCCTCAAGCTGGAGCGCTTGGCAGTGTGCAACCCACCGGCAACTAAGCCCTCCACAAGAACGCCTGGGGACTAGGTGCAAAGGCAAGGAAGGAGTGGAGCTGAGGCCAGGAAGGCGCCACTAGCATCTCCCAGTCTCGCGCAGCCCGCTCCTTTCTGGACTGGAAGCCTAGCCGCGAGGCAAGTTTGGGCAAGGCTCGCCCATGGCAGAGCAGCCTCACGCCAGCAACTCTGCCAGATCGGGCCTCTGAGCAGAGCTGGAGCTCTGCCGTACTGGAGGCGCACTCGGCTCCGCCAAAGCAGTGATTGCAGCCCCACGCATCTGGGCTGCCTCCTCTTCTCCCAAGGAGGCTCGCTTCCCTCATGTTGTGCACTAGGCTTCCAGGCGGGGGCGCCCCGCGCCTCCTACAGGTCTTGGCTGAGGAGCTGCTTCCCTGAGCTGGGGCTGTGGACGGGAGCCCAGACACGCAGGGGCAGGCCCCAACCACCTGCACACGTCTCTGCTGGGGAGGAGAGCACTAGGGAAATGACGTCTGTCAGGCACCTTCTGGGCGCTCACCGAGTCAGCCTCAGCGTGTGTGGGGCTGCAGACCACAGCCAGAGGCCCTGTGAGCCTTGTGCTCTCCGTGCTGTGCTGAGTCTGGGCGGTCAAGCAACCGTAAGAATAGACTTTCAGTTGCCCTCACTTTGCCTCTACTAGAGCCCTCAAGCTGGAGCGCTTGGCAGTGTGCAACCCACCGGCAACTAAGCCCTCCACAAGAACGCCTGGGGACTAGGTGCAAAGGCAAGGCAGGAGTGGAGCTGAGGCCAGGAAGGCGCCAGTAGCATCTCCCAGTCTCGCGCAGCCCGCTCCTTTCTGGACTGGAAGCCTAGCCGCGAGGCAAGTCTGGGCAAGGCTCCCCCAGGGCAGAGCAGCCTCACGCCAGCAACTCTGCCAGATCGGGCCTCTGAGCAGAGCTGGAGCTCTGCCGTACTGGAGGCGCACTCGGCTCCGCCAAAGCAGTGAATGCAGCCGCACACAGCAGGGCTGCCTTCTCTTCTCCCGAGGAGGCTCGCTTCCCACATGCTGTAAACTAGGCTTCCAGGCGGGGCCCCTTGCGCCTCCCACAGGTCTTGGCTCAGGACCTGCTTCCCTGAGCTGGGGCTGTGGACGGGAGCCCAGACACGCAGGGGCAGGCCCAAACTACCTGCACACGTCTCTGCTGGGGAGGAGAGCACTAGGGAAATGACGTCTGTCAGGCACCTTCTGGGCGCTCACCGAGTCAGCCTCAGCGTGTGTGGGGCTGCAGACCACAGCCAGAGGCCCTGTGAGCCTTGTGCTCTCCGTGCTGTGCTGAGTCTGGGCGGTCAGGCATCCGTCAGAATAGACTTCCAGTTGCCCTCACTTTGCCTCTAATAGAGCCCTCAAGGAGGAGCCCTTGGCAGTGTGCAACCCACCGGCAACTAAGGCCTCCACAAGAACGCCTGGGGACTAGTTGCAAAGGCAAGGCAGGAGTGGAGCTGAGGCCAGGAAGGCGCCAGTAGCATCTCCCAGTCTCGCGCAGCCCGCTCCTTCCTGGACTGGAAGCCTAGCCGCGAGGCAAGTCTGGGCAAGGCTCGCCCAGGGCAGAGCAGCCTCACGCCAGCACTCTGCCAGATCGGGCCTCTGAGCAGAGCTGGAGCTCTGCCGTACTGGAGGCGCACTCGGCTCCGCCCAAGCAGTGATTGCAGCCCCACGCATCTGGGCTGCCTCCTCTTCTCCCAAGGAGGCTCGCTTACCTCATGCTGTGCACTAGGCTTCCAGGCGGGGGCGCCCCGCGCCTCCTACAGGTCTTGGCTGAGGAGCTGCTTCCCTGAGCTGGGGCTGTGGACGGGAGCCCAGACACGCAGGGGCAGGCCCCAACCACCTGCACACATCTCTGCTGGGGCGGAGAGCACTAGGGAAATGACGTCTGTCAGGCACCTTCTGGGTGCTCACCGAGTCAGCCTCATCGTGTGTGGGGCTGCAGACCACAGCCAGAGGCCCTGTGAGCCTTGTGCTCTCCGTGCTGTGCTGAGTCTTGGCGGTCAAGCAACCGTAAGAATAGACTTTCACTTGCGCTCACTTTGCCTCTACTAGAGCCCTCAAGCTGGAGCGCTTGGCAGTGTGCAACCCACCGGCAACTAAGCCCTCCACAAGAACGCCTGGGGACTAGGTGCAAAGGCAAGGCAGGAGTGGAGCTGAGGCCAGGAAGGCGCCACTAGCATCTCCCAGTCTCGCGCAGCCCGCTCCTTTCTGGACTGGAAGCCTAGCCGCGAGGCAAGTTTGGGCAACGCTCGCCCATGGCAGAGCAGCCTCACGCCAGCAACTCTGCCAGATCGGGCCTCTGAGCAGAGCTGGAGCTCTGCCGTACTGGAGGCGCACTCGGCTCCGCCAAAGCAGTGATTGCAGCCCCACGCATCTGGGCTGCCTCCTCTTCTCCCAAGGAGGCTCGCTTCCCTCATGTTGTGCACTAGGCTTCCAGGCGGGGGCGCCCCGCGCCTCCTACAGGTCTTGGCTGAGGAGCTGCTTCCCTGAGCTGGGGCTGTGGACGGGAGCCCAGACACGCAGGGGCAGGCCCCAACCACCTGCACACGTCTCTGCTGGGGAGGAGAGCACTAGGGAAATGACGTCTGTCAGGCACCTTCTGGGCGCTCACCGAGTCAGCCTCAGCGTGTGTGGGGCTGCAGACCACAGCCAGAGGCCCTGTGAGCCTTGTGCTCTCCGTGCTGTGCTGAGTCTGGGCGGTCAAGCAACCGCTGGAGGAGCCCTGCAGTTGCCCTCCCATTGCCTCTAATAGAGCCCTCACTGATGGAGCGCTTGGCAGTGTGCAACCCACCGGCAACTAAGCCCTCCACAAGAACGCCTGAGGACTAGGTGCAAAGGCAAGGCAGGAGTGGAGCTGAGGCCAGGAAGGCGCCAGTAGCATCTCCCAGTCTCGCGCAGCCCGCTCCTTCCTGGACTGGAAGCCTAGCCGCGAGTCAAGTCTGGGCAAGGCTCGCCCAGGGCAGAGCAGCCTCACGCCAGCGACTCTGCCAGATCGGGCCTCTGAGCAGAGCTGGAGCTCTGCCGTACTGGAGGCGCACTCAGCTCCGCCAAAGCAGTGAATGCAGCCGCACACAGCAGGGCTGCCTTCTCTTCTCCCGAAGAGGCTCGCTTCCCGCATGCTGTAAACTAGGCTTCCAGGCGGGGCCCCCTGCGCCTCCCACAGGTCTTGGCTGAGGAGCTGCTTCCCTGAGCTGGGGCTGTGGACGGGAGCCCAGACACGCAGGGGCAAGCCCCAACCACCTGCCCACGTCTCTGCTGGGGAGGAGAGCACTAGGGAAATGACGTCTGTCAGGCACCTTCTGGGCGCTCACCGAGTCAGCCTCAGCGTGTGTGGGGCTGCAGACCACAGGCAGAGGCCCTGTGAGCCTTGTGCTCTCCGTGCTGTGCTGAGTCTGGGCGGTCAAGCAACCGTCAGAATAGACTTTCAGTTGCCCTCACTTTGCCTCTACTAGAGCCCTGAAGCTGGAGCACTTGGCAGTGTGCAACGCACCGGCAACTAAGCCCTCCACAAGAACGCCTGGGGACTAGGTGCAAAGGCAAGGCAGGAGTGGAGCTGAGGCCAGGAAGGCGCCAGTAACAACTCCCAGTCTCGCGCAGCCCGCTCCTTTCTGGACTGGAAGACTAGCCGCGAGGCAAGTCTGGGCAAGGCTCGCCCAGGGCAGAGCAGCCTCACTCCAGCACTCTGCCAGATCGGGCCTCTGAGCAGAGCTGGAGCTCTGCCGTACTGGAGGCGCACTCGGCTCCGCCAAAGCAGTGATTGCAGCCCCACGCATCTGGGCTGCCTCCTCTTCTCCCAAGGAGGCTCGCTTCCCTCATGCTGTGCACTAGGCTTCCAGGCGGGGGCGCCCCGCGCCTCCTACAGGTCTTGGCTGAGGAGCTGCTTCCCTGAGCTGGGGCTGTGGACGGGAGCCCAGACACGCAGGGACAGGCCCAAACAACCTGCACACGTCTCTGCTGGGGAGGAGAGCACTAGGGAAAGACGTCTGTCAGGCACCTTCTGGGCGCTCACCGAGTCAGCCTCAGCGTGTGTGGGGCTGCAGACCACAGCCAGAGGCCCTGTGAGCCTTGTGCTCTCCGTGCTGTGCTGAGTCTTGGGGGTCAAGCAACCGTAAGAATAGACTTTCACTTGCGCTCACTTTGCCTCTACTAGAGCCCTCAAGCTGGAGCGCTTGGCAGTGTGCAACCCACCGGCAACTAAGCCCTCCACAAGAACGCCTGGGGACTAGGTGCAAAGGCAAGGCAGGAGTGGAGCTGAGGCCAGGAAGGCGCCAGTAGCATCTCCCAGTCTCGCGCAGCCCGCTCCTTTCTGGACTGGAAGCCTAGCCGCGAGGCAAGTTTGGGCAAGGCTCGCCCATGGCAGAGCAGCCTCACGCCAGCAACTCTGCCAGATCGGGCCTCTGAGCAGAGCTGGAGCTCTGCCGTACTGGAGGCGCACTCGGCTCCGCCAAAGCAGTGATTGCAGCCCCACGCATCTGGGCTGCCTCCTCTTCTCCCAAGGAGGCTCGCTTCCCTCATGTTGTGCACTAGGCTTCCAGGCGGGGGCGCCCCGCGCCTCCTACAGGTCTTTGCTGAGGAGTTGCTTCCCTGAGCTGGGGCTGTGGACGGGAGCCCAGACACGCAGGGGCAGGCCCCAACCACCTGCACACGTCTCTGCTGGGGAGGAGAGCACTAGGGAAATGACGTCTGTCAGGCACCTTCTGGGCGCTCACCGAGTCAGCCTCAGCGTGTGTGGGGCTGCAGACCACAGCCAGAGGCCCTGTGAGCCTTGTGCTCTCCGTGCTGTGCTGAGTCTGGGCGGTCAAGCAACCGTAAGAATAGACTTTCAGTTGCCCTCACTTTGCCTCTACTAGAGCCCTCAAGCTGGAGCGCTTGGCAGTGTGCAACCCACCGGCAACTAAGCCCTCCACAAGAACGCCTGGGGACTAGGTGCAAAGGCAAGGCAGGAGTGGAGCTGAGGCCAGGAAGGCGCCAGTAGCATCTCCCAGTCTCGCGCAGCGCGCTCCTTTCTGGACTGGAAGCCTAGCCGCGAGGCAAGTCTGGGCAAGGCTCCCCCAGGGCAGAGCAGCCTCACGCCAGCAACTCTGCCAGATCGGGCCTCTGAGCAGAGCTGGAGCTCTGCCGTACTGGAGGCGCACTCGGCTCCGCCAAAGCAGTGAATGCAGCCGCACACAGCGGGGCTGCCTTCTCTTCTCCCGAGGAGGCTCGCTTCCCACATGCTGTAAACTAGGCTTCCAGGCGGGGCCCCCTGCGCCTCCCACAGGTCTTGGCTCAGGACCTGCTTCCCTGAGCTGGGGCTGTGGACGGGAGCCCAGACACGCAGGGGCAGGCCCCAACCACCTGCACACGTCTCTGCTGGGGAGGAGAGCACTAGGGAAATGACGTCTGTCAGGCACCTTCTGGGCGCTCACCGAGTCAGCCTCCGCGTGTGTGGGGCTGCAGACCACAGCCAGAGGCCCTGTGAGCCTTGTGCTCTCCGTGCTGTGCTGAGTCTGGGTGGTCAAGCAACCGCTGGAGGAGCACTGCAGTTGCCCTCCCATTGCCTCTTATAGAGCCCTCACTGCTGGAGCGCTTGGCAGTGTGCAACCCACCGGCAACTAAGCCCTCCACAAGAACGCCTGAGGACTAGGTGCAAAGGCAAGGCAGGAGTGGAGCTGAGGCCAGGAAGGCGCCAGTAGCATCTCCCAGTCTCGCGCAGCCCGCTCCTTTCTGGACTGGAAGCCTAGCCGCGAGGCAAGTCTGGGCAAGGCTCGCCCAGGGCAGAGCAGCCTCACGCCAGCGACTCTGCCAGATCGGGCCTCTGAGCAGAGCTGGAGCTCTGCCGTACTGGAGGCGCACTCAGCTCCGCCAAAGCAGTGAATGCAGCCGCACACAGCAGGGCTGCCTTCTCTTCTCCCGAAGAGGCTCGCTTCCCGCATGCTGTAAACTAGGCTTCCAGGCGGGGCCCCCTGCGCCTCCCACAGGTCTTGGCTCAGGAGCTGCTTCCCTGAGCTGGGGCTGTGGACGGGAGCCCAGACACGCAGGGGCAGGCCCCAACCACCTGCACACGTCTCTGCTGGGGAGGAGAGCACTAGGGAAATGACGTCTGTCAGGCACCTTCTGGGCGCTCACCGAGTCAGCCTCCGCGTGTGTGGGGCTGCAGACCACAGCCAGGGGCCCTGTGAGCCTTGTGCTCTCCGTGCTGTGCTGAGTCTGGGCGGTCAAGCATCCGTAAGAATAGACTTCCAGTTGCCCTTACTTTGCCTCTAATAGAGCCCTCAAGCTGGAGCGCTTGGCAGTGTGCAACCCACCGGCAACTAAGGCCTCCACAAGAACGCCTGGGGACTAGGTGCAAAGGCAAGGCAGGAGTGGAGCTGAGGCCAGGAAGGCGCCAGTAGCATCTCCCAGTCTCGCGCAGCCCGCTCCATCCTGGACTGGAAGCCTAGCCGCGAGGCAAGTCTGGGCAAGGCTCGCCCATGGCAGAGCAGCCTCACGCCAGCAACTCTGCCAGATCGGGCCTCTGAGCAGAGCTGAAGCTCTGCCGTACTGGAGGCGCACTCGGCTCCGCTAAAGCAGTGATTGCAGCCCCACGCATCTGGGCTGCCTCCTCTTCTCCCAAGGAGGCTCGCTTCCCTCATGCTGTGCACTAGGCTTCCAGGCGGGGGCGCCCCGCGCCTCCTACAGCTCTTGGCTGAGGAGCTGCTTCCCTGAGCTGGGGCTGTGGACGGGAGCCCAGACACGCAGGGGCAGGCCCCAACCACCTGCACACGTCTCTGCTGGGGAGGAGAGCACTAGGGAAATGACGTCTGTCAGGCACCTTCTGGGCGCTCACCGAGTCAGCTTCCGCGTGTGTGGGGCTGCAGACCCCAGCCAGGGGCCCTGTGAGCCTTGTGCTCTCCGTGCTGTGCTGAGTCTGGGCGGTCAAGCAACCGCTGGAGGAGCCCTGCAGTTGCCCTCCCATTGCCTTTAATAGAGCCCTCACTGCTGGAGCTCTTGGCCGTTTGCAACCCACTGGCAAATAAGCCCTCCACAAGAACGCCTGAGGACTAGGTGCAAAGGCAAGGCAGAAGTGGAGCTGAGGCCAGGAAGGCGCCAGTAGCATCTCCCAGTCTCGCGCAGGCTGCTCCTTCCTGGACTGGAAGCCTAGCCGCGAGGCAAGTCTGGGCAAGGCTCGCCCATGGCAGAGCAGCCTCACGCCAGCACTCTGCCAGATCGGGCCTCTGAGCAGAGCTGGAGCTCTGCCGTACTGGAGGCGCACTCGGCTCCGCCAAAGCAGTGATTGCAGCCCCACGCATCTGGGCTGCCTCCTCTTCTCCCAAGGAGGCTCGCTTCCCTCATGCTGTGCACTAGGCTTCCAGGCGGGGGCGCCCCGCGCCTCCTACAGGTCTTGGCTGAGGAGCTGCTTCCCTGAGCTGGGGCTGTGGACGGGAGCCCAGACACGCAGGGCCAGGCCCCAACCACCTGCACACGTCTCGGCTGGGGAGGAGAGCACTAGGGAAATGACGTCTGTCAGGCACCTTCTGGGCGCTCACCGAGTCAGCCTCCTCGTGTGTGTGGCTGCAGACCACAGCCAGAGGCCCTGTGAGCCTAGTGCTCTCCGTGCTGTGCTGAGTCTGGGCGGTCAAGCAACCGTAAGAATAGACTTTCAGTTGCCCTCACTTTGCCTCTACTAGAGCCCTCAAGCTGGAGCGCTTGGCAGTGTGCAACCCACCGGCAACTAAGGCCTCCACAAGAACGCCTGGGGACTAGGTGCAAAGGCAAAGCAGGAGTGGAGCTGAGGCCAGGAAGGCGCCAGTAGCATCTCCCAGTCTCGCGCAGCCCGCTCCTTTCTGGACTGGAAGCCTAGCCGCGAGGCAAGTCTGGGCAAGGCTCGCCCAGGGCAGAGCAGCCTCACGCCAGCACTCTGCCAGATCGGGCCTCTGAGCAGAGCTGGAGCTCTGCCGTACTGGAGGCGCACTCGGCTCCGCCCAAACAGTGATTGCAGCCCCACGCATCTGGGCTGCCTCCTCTTCTCCCAAGGAGGCTCGCTTACCTCATGCTGTGCACTAGGCTTCCAGGCGGGGGCGCCCCGCGCCTCCTACAGGTCTTGGCTGAGGAGCTGCTTCCCTGAGCTGGGGCTGTGGACGGGAGCCCAGACACGCAGGGGCAGGCCCCAACCACCTGCACACATCTCTGCTGGGGTGGAGAGCACTAGGGAAATGACGTCTGTCAGGCACCTTCTGGGCGCTCACCGAGTCAGCCTCAGCGTGTGTGGGGCTGCAGACCACAGCCAGAGGCCCTGTGAGCCTTGTGCTCTCCGTGCTGTGCTGAGTCTGGGCGGTCAAGCAACCGTAAGAATAGACTTTCAGTTGCCCTCACTTTGCCTCTACTAGAGCCCTCAAGCTGGAGCGCTTGGCAGTGTGCAACCCACCGGCAACTAAGCCCTGCACAAGAACGCCTGGGGACTAGGTGCAAAGGCAAGGCAGGAGTGGAGCTGAGGCCAGGAAGGCGCCAGTAGCATCTCCCAGTCTCGCGCAGCCCGCTCCTTTCTGGACTGGAAGCCTAGTCGCGAGGCAAGTCTGGGCAAGGCTCCCCCAGGGCAGAGCAGCCTCACGCCAGCAACTCTGCCAGATCGGGCCTCTGAGCAGAGCTGGAGCTCTGCCGTACTGGAGGCTCACTCGGCTCCGCCAAAGCAGTGAATGCAGCCGCACACAGCAGGGCTGCCGTCTCTTCTCCCGAGGAGGCTCGCTTCCCACATGCTGTAAACTAGGCTTCCAGGCGGGGCCCCCTGCGCCTCCCACAGGTCTTGGCTCAGGACCTGCTTCCCTGAGCTGGGGCTGTGGACGGGAGACCAGACACGCAGGGGCAGGCCCAAACCACCTGCACACGTCTCTGCTGGGGAGGAGAGCACTAGGGAAATGACGTCTGTCAGGCACCTTCTGGGCGCTCACCGAGTCAGCCTCAGCGTGTGTGGGGCTGCAGACCACAGGCAGAGGCCCTGTGAGCCTTGTGCTCTCCGTGCTGTGCTGTCTGGGCGGTCAAGCAACCGTCAGAATAGACTTTCAGTTGCCCTCACTTTGCCTCTACTAGAGCCCTCAAGCTGGAGCGCTTGGCAGTGTGCAACCCACCGGCAACTAAGCCCTGCACAAGAACGCCTGGGGACTAGGTGCAAAGGCAAGGCAGGAGTGGAGCTGAGGCCAGGAAGGCGCCAGTAGCATCTCCCAGTCTCGCGCAGCCCGCTCCTTTCTGGACTGGAAGCCTAGCCGGGAGGCAAGTTTGGGCAACGCTCGCCCATGGCAGAGCAGCCTCACGCCAGCAACTCTGCCTGACCGGGCCTCTGAGCAGAGCTGGAGCTCTGCCGTACTGGAGGCGCACTCGGCTCCGCCAAAGCAGTGATTGCAGCCCCACGCATCTGGGCTGCCTCCTCTTCTCCCAAGGAGGCTCGCTTCCCTCATGCTGTGCACTAGGCTTCCAGGCGGGGGCGCCCCGCGCCTCCTACAGGTCTTGGCTGAGGAGCTGCTTCCCTGAGCTGGGGCTGTGGACGGGAGCCCAGACACGCAGGGGCAGGCCCCAACCACCTGCAAACGTCTCTGCTGGGGAGGAGAGCACTAGGGAAATGACGTCTGTCAGGCACCTTCTGGGCGCTCACCGAGTCAGCCTCAGCGTGTGTGGGGCTGCAGACCACAGCCAGAGGCCCTGTGAGCCTTGTGCTCTCCGTGCTGTGCTGAGTCTGGGCGGTCAAGCAACCGCTGGAGGAGCCCTGCAGTTGCCCTCCCATTGCCTCTAATAGACCCCTCACTGCTGGAGCGCTTGGCAGTGTGCAACCCACCGGCAACTAAGCCCTCCACAAGAACGCCTGAGGACTAGGTGCAAAGGCAAGGCAGGAGTGGAGCTGAGGCCAGGAAGGCGCCAGTAGCATCTCCCAGGCTCGCGCAGCCCGCTCCTTCCTGGACTGGAAGCCTAGCCGCGAGGCAAGTCTGGGCAAGGCTCGCCCAGGGCAGAGCAGCCTCACGCCAGCGACTCTGCCAGATGGGGCCTCTGAGCAGAGCTGGAGCTCTGCCGTACTGGAGGCGCACTCAGCTCCGCCAAAGCAGTGAATGCAGCCGCACACAGCAGGGCTGCCTTCTCTTCTCCCGAAGAGGCTCGCTTCCCGCATGCTGTAAACTAGGCTTCCAGGCGGGGCCCCCTGCGCCTCCCACAGGTCTTGGCTGAGGAGCTGCTTCCCTGAGCTGGGGCTGTGGACGGGAGCCCAGACACGCAGGGGCAGGCCCCAACCACCTGCACACGTCTCTGCTGGGGAGGAGAGCACTAGGGAAATGACGTCTGTCAGGCACCTTCTGGGCGCTCACCGAGTCAGCCTCAGCGTGTGTGGGGCTGCAGACCACAGCCAGAGGCCCTGTGAGCCTTGTGCTCTCCGTGCTGTGCTGAGTCTGGGCGGTCAAGCAACCGTCAGAATAGACTTTCAGTTGCCCTCACTTTGCCTCTACTAGAGCCCTCAAGCTGGAGCACTTGTCAGTGTGCAACGCACCGGCAACTAAGCCCTCCACAAGAACGCCTGGGGACTAGGTGCAAAGGCAAGGCAGGAGTGGAGCTGAGGCCAGGAAGGCGCCAGTAACAACTCCCAGTCTCGCGCAGCCCGCTCCTTTCTGGACTGGAAGACTAGCCGCGAGGCAAGTCTGGGCAAGGCTCGCCCAGGGCAGAGCAGCCTCACGACAGCACTCTGCCAGATCGGGCCTCTGAGCAGAGCTGGAGCTCTGCCGTACTGGAGGCGCACTCGGCTCCGCCAAAGCAGTGATTGCAGCCCCACGCATCTGGGCTGCCTCCTCTTCTCCCAAGGAGGCTCGCTTCCCTCATGCTGTGCACTAGGCTTCCAGGCGGGGGCGCCCCGCGCCTCCTACAGGTCTTGGCTGAGGAGCTGCTTCCCTGAGCTGGGGCTGTGGACGGGAGCCCAGACACGCAGGGACAGGCCCAAACAACCTGCACACGTCTCTGCTGGGGAGGAGAGCACTAGGGAAAGACGTCTGTCAGGCACCTTCTGTTCGCTCACCGAGTCAGCCTCAGCGTGTGTGGGGCTGCAGACCACAGCCAGAGGCCCTGTGAGCCTTGTGCTCTCCGTGCTGTGCTGAGTCTTGGCGGTCAAGCAACCGTAAGAATAGACTTTCACTTGCGCTCACTTTGCCTCTACTAGAGCCCTCAAGCTGGAGCGCTTGGCAGTGTGCAACCCACCGGCAACTAAGCCCTCCACAAGAACGCCTGGGGACTAGGTGCAAAGGCAAGGCAGGAGTGGAGCTGAGGCCAGGAAGGCGCCAGTAGCATCTCCCAGTCTCGCGCAGCCCGCTCCTTTCTGGACTGGAAGCCTAGCCGCGAGGCAAGTTTGGGCAAGGCTCGCCCATGGCAGAGCAGCCTCACGCCAGCAACTCTGCCAGATCGGGCCTCTGAGCAGAGCTGGAGCTCTGCCGTACTGGAGGCGCACTCGGCTCCGCCAAAGCAGTGATTGCAGCCCCACGCATCTGGGCTGCCTCCTCTTCTCCCAAGGAGGCTCGCTTCCCTCATGTTGTGCACTAGGCTTCCAGGCGGGGGCGCCCCGCGCCTCCTACAGGTCTTGGCTGAGGAGTTGCTTCCCTGAGCTGGGGCTGTGGACGGGAGCCCAGACACGCAGGGGCAGGCCCCAACCACCTGCACACGTCTCTGCTGGGGAGGAGAGCACTAGGGAAATGACGTCTGTCAGGCACCTTCTGGGCGCTCACCGAGTCAGCCTCAGCGTGTGTGGGGCTGCAGACCACAGCCAGAGGCCCTGTGAGCCTTGTGCTCTCCGTGCTGTGCTGAGTCTGGGCGGTCAAGCAACCGTAAGAATAGACTTTCAGTTGCCCTCACTTTGCCTCTACTAGAGCCCTCAAGCTGGAGCGCTTGGCAGTGTGCAACCCACCGGCAACTAAGCCCTCCACAAGAACGCCTGGGGACTAGGTGCAAAGGCAAGGCAGGAGTGGAGCTGAGGCCAGGAAGGCGCCAGTAGCATCTCCCAGTCTCGCGCAGCCCGCTCCTTTCTGGACTGGAAGCCTAGCCGCGAGGCAAGTCTGGGCAAGGCTCCCCCAGGGCAGAGCAGCCTCACGCCAGCAACTCTGCCAGATCGGGCCTCTGAGCAGAGCTGGAGCTCTGCCGTACTGGAGGCGCACTCGGCTCCGCCAAAGCAGTGAATGCAGCCGCACACAGCGGGGCTGCCTTCTCTTCTCCCGAGGAGGCTCGCTTCCCACATGCTGTAAACTAGGCTTCCAGGCGGGGCCCCCTGCGCCTCCCACAGGTCTTGGCTCAGGACCTGCTTCCCTGAGCTGGGGCTGTGGACGGGAGCCCAGACACGCAGGGGCAGGCCCCAACCACCTGCACACGTCTCTGCTGGGGAGGAGAGCACTAGGGAAATGACGTCTGTCAGGCACCTTCTGGGCGCTCACCGAGTCAGCCTCCGCGTGTGTGGGGCTGCAGACCACAGCCAGAGGCCCTGTGAGCCTTGTGCTCTCCGTGCTGTGCTGAGTCTGGGTGGTCAAGCAACCGCTGGAGGAGCCCTGCAGTTGCCCTCCCATTGCCTCTAATAGAGCCCTCACTGCTGGAGCGCTTGGCAGTGTGCAACCCACCGGCAACTAAGCCCTCCACAAGAACGCCTGAGGACTAGGTGCAAAGGCAAGGCAGGAGTGGAGCTGAGGCCAGGAAGGCGCCAGTAGCATCTCCCAGTCTCGCGCAGCCCGCTCCTTTCTGGACTGGAAGCCTAGCCGCGAGGCAAGTCTGGGCAAGGCTCGCCCAGGGCAGAGCAGCCTCACGCCAGCGACTCTGCCAGATCGGGCCTCTGAGCAGAGCTGGAGCTCTGCCGTACTGGAGGCGCACTCAGCTCCGCCAAAGCAGTGAATGCAGCCGCACACAGCAGGGCTGCCTTCTCTTCTCCCGAAGAGGCTCGCTTCCCGCATGCTGTAAACTAGGCTTCCAGGCGGGGCCCCCTGCGCCTCCCACAGGTCTTGGCTCAGGAGCTGCTTCCCTGAGCTGGGGCTGTGGACGGGAGCCCAGACACGCAGGGGCAGGCCCCAACCACCTGCACACGTCTCTGCTGGGGAGGAGAGCACTAGGGAAATGACGTCTGTCAGGCACCTTCTGGGCGCTCACCGAGTCAGCCTCCGCGTGTGTGGGGCTGCAGACCACAGCCAGGGGCCCTGTGAGCCTTGTGCTCTCCGTGCTGTGCTGAGTCTGGGCGGTCAAGCATCCGTAAGAATAGACTTCCAGTTGCCCTTACTTTGCCTCTAATAGAGCCCTCAAGCTGGAGCGCTTGGCAGTGTGCAACCCACCGGCAACTAAGGCCTCCACAAGAACGCCTGGGGACTAGGTGCAAAGGCAAGGCAGGAGTGGAGCTGAGGCCAGGAAGGCGCCAGTAGCATCTCCCAGTCTCGCGCAGCCCGCTCCATCCTGGACTGGAAGCCTAGCCGCGAGGCAAGTCTGGGCAAGGCTCGCCCATGGCAGAGCAGCCTCACGCCAGCAACTCTGCCAGATCGGGCCTCTGAGCAGAGCTGAAGCTCTGCCGTACTGGAGGCGCACTCGGCTCCGCTAAAGCAGTGATTGCAGCCCCACGCATCTGGGCTGCCTCCTCTTCTCCCAAGGAGGCTCGCTTCCCTCATGCTGTGCACTAGGCTTCCAGGCGGGGGCGCCCCGCGCCTCCTACAGCTCTTGGCTGAGGAGCTGCTTCCCTGAGCTGGGGCTGTGGACGGGAGCCCAGACACGCAGGGGCAGGCCCCAACCACCTGCACACGTCTCTGCTGGGGAGGAGAGCACTAGGGAAATGACGTCTGTCAGGCACCTTCTGGGCGCTCACCGAGTCAGCCTCCGCGTGTGTGGGGCTGCAGACCCCAGCCAGGGGCCCTGTGAGCCTTGTGCTCTCCGTGCTGTGCTGAGTCTGGGCGGTCAAGCAACCGCTGGAGGAGCCCTGCAGTTGCCCTCCCATTGCCTTTAATAGAGCCCTCACTGCTGGAGCTCTTGGCCGTTTGCAACCCACTGGCAAATAAGCCCTCCACAAGAACGCCTGAGGACTAGGTGCAAAGGCAAGGCAGAAGTGGAGCTGAGGCCAGGAAGGCGCCAGTAGCATCTCCCAGTCTCGCGCAGGCTGCTCCTTCCTGGACTGGAAGCCTAGCCGCGAGGCAAGTCTGGGCAAGGCTCGCCCATGGCAGAGCAGCCTCACGCCAGCACTCTGCCAGATCGGGCCTCTGAGCAGAGCTGGAGCTCTGCCGTACTGGAGGCGCACTCGGCTCCGCCAAAGCAGTGATTGCAGCCCCACGCATCTGGGCTGCCTCCTCTTCTCCCAAGGAGGCTCGCTTCCCTCATGCTGTGCACTAGGCTTCCAGGCGGGGGCGCCCCGCGCCTCCTACAGCTCTTGGCTGAGGAGCTGCTTCCCTGAGCTGGGGCTGTGGACGGGAGCCCAGACACGCACGGGCAGGCCCCAACCACCTGCACACGTCTCGGCTGGGGAGGAGAGCACTAGGGAAATGACGTCTGTCAGGCACCTTCTGGGCGCTCACCGAGTCAGCCTCCTCGTGTGTGTGGCTGCAGACCACAGCCAGAGGCCCTGTGAGCCTAGTGCTCTCCGTGCTGTGCTGAGTCTGGGCGGTCAAGCAACCGTAAGAATAGACTTTCAGTTGCCCTCACTTTGCCTCTACTAGAGCCCTCAAGCTGGAGCGCTTGGCAGTGTGCAACCCACCGGCAACTAAGGCCTCCACAAGAACGCCTGGGGACTAGGTTCAAAGGCAAGGCAGGAGTGGAGCTGAGGCCAGGAAGGCGCCAGTAGCATCTCCCAGTCTCGCGCAGCCCGCTCCTTTCTGGACTGGAAGCCTAGCCGCGAGGCAAGTCTGGGCAAGGCTCGCCCAGGGCAGAGCAGCCTCACGCCAGCACTCTGCCAGATCGGGCCTCTGAGCAGAGCTGGAGCTCTGCCGTACTGGAGGCGCACTCGGCTCCGCCCAAACAGTGATTGCAGCCTCACGCATCTGGGCTGCCTCCTCTTCTCCCAAGGAGGCTCGCTTACCTCATGCTGTGCACTAGGCTTCCAGGCGGGGGCGCCCCGCGCCTCCTACAGGTCTTGGCTGAGGAGCTGCTTCCCTGAGCTGGGGCTGTGGACGGGAGCCCAGACAAGCAGGGGCAGGCCCCAACCACCTGCACACATCTCTGCTGGGGTGGAGAGCACTAGGGAAATGACGTCTGTCAGGCACCTTCTGGGCGCTCACCGAGTCAGCCTCAGCGTGTGTGGGGCTGCAGACCACAGCCAGAGGCCCTGTGAGCCTTGTGCTCTCCGTGCTGTGCTGAGTCTGGGCGGTCAAGCAACCGTAAGAATAGACTTTCAGTTGCCCTCACTTTGCCTCTACTAGAGCCCTCAAGCTGGAGCGCTTGGCAGTGTGCAACCCACCGGCAACTAAGCCCTGCACAAGAACGCCTGGGGACTAGGTGCAAAGGCAAGGCAGGAGTGGAGCTGAGGCCAGGAAGGCGCCAGTAGCATCTCCCAGTCTCGCGCAGCCCGCTCCTTTCTGGACTGGAAGCCTAGTCGCGAGGCAAGTCTGGGCAAGGCTCCCCCAGGGCAGAGCAGCCTCACGCCAGCAACTCTGCCAGATCGGGCCTCTGAGCAGAGCTGGAGCTCTGCCGTACTGGAGGCTCACTCGGCTCCGCCAAAGCAGTGAATGCAGCCGCACACAGCAGGGCTGCCGTCTCTTCTCCCGAGGAGGCTCGCTTCCCACATGCTGTAAACTAGGCTTCCAGGCGGGGCCCCCTGCGCCTCCCACAGGTCTTGGCTCAGGACCTGCTTCCCTGAGCTGGGGCTGTGGACGGGAGACCAGACACGCAGGGGCAGGCCCAAACCACCTGCACACGTCTCTGCTGGGGAGGAGAGCACTAGGGAAATGACGTCTGTCAGGCACCTTCTGGGCGCTCACCGAGTCAGCCTCAGCGTGTGTGGGGCTGCAGACCACAGGCAGAGGCCCTGTGAGCCTTGTGCTCTCCGTGCTGTGCTGAGTCTGGGCGGTCAAGCAACCGTCAGAATAGACTTTCAGTTGCCCTCACTTTGCCTCTACTAGAGCCCTCAAGCTGGAGCGCTTGGCAGTGTGCAACCCACCGGCAACTAAGCCCTGCACAAGAACGCCTGGGGACTAGGTGCAAAGGCAAGGCAGGAGTGGAGCTGAGGCCAGGAAGGCGCCAGTAGCATCTCCCAGTCTCGCGCAGCCCGCTCCTTTCTGGACTGGAAGCCTAGCCGGGAGGCAAGTTTGGGCAACGCTCGCCCATGGCAGAGCAGCCTCACGCCAGCAACTCTGCCTGACCGGGCCTCTGAGCAGAGCTGGAGCTCTGCCGTACTGGAGGCGCACTCGGCTGCGCCAAAGCAGTGATTGCAGCCCCACGCATCTGGGCTGCCTCCTCTTCTCCCAAGGAGGCTCGCTTCCCTCATGCTGTGCACTAGGCTTCCAGGCGGGGGCGCCCCGCGCCTCCTACAGGTCTTGGCTGAGGAGCTGCTTCCCTGAGCTGGGGCTGTGGACGGGAGCCCAGACACGCAGGGGCAGGCCCCAACCACCTGCAAACGTCTCTGCTGGGGAGGAGAGCACTAGGGAAATGACGTCTGTCAGGCACCTTCTGGGCGCTCACCGAGTCAGCCTCAGCGTGTGTGGGGCTGCAGACCACAGCCAGAGGCCCTGTGAGCCTTGTGCTCTCCGTGCTGTGCTGAGTCTGGGCGGTCAAGCAACCGCTGGAGGAGCCCTGCAGTTGCCCTCCCATTGCCTCTAATAGACCCCTCACTGCTGGAGCGCTTGGCAGTGTGCAACCCACCGGCAACTAAGCCCTCCACAAGAACGCCTGAGGACTAGGTGCAAAGGCAAGGCAGGAGTGGAGCTGAGGCCAGGAAGGCGCCAGTAGCATCTCCCAGGCTCGCGCAGCCCGCTCCTTCCTGGACTGGAAGCCTAGCCGCGAGGCAAGTCTGGGCAAGGCTCGCCCAGGGCAGAGCAGTCTCACGCCAGCGACTCTGCCAGATGGGGCCTCTGAGCAGAGCTGGAGCTCTGCCGTACTGGAGGCGCACTCAGCTCCGCCAAAGCAGTGAATGCAGCCGCACACAGCAGGGCTGCCTTCTCTTCTCCCGAAGAGGCTCGCTTCCCGCATGCTGTAAACTAGGCTTCCAGGCGGGGCCCCCTGCGCCTCCCACAGGTCTTGGCTGAGGAGCTGCTTCCCTGAGCTGGGGCTGTGGACGGGAGCCCAGACACGCAGGGGCAGGCCCCAACCACCTGCACACGTCTCTGCTGGGGAGGAGAGCACTAGGGAAATGACGTCTGTCAGGCACCTTCTGGGCGCTCACCGAGTCAGCCTCAGCGTGTGTGGGGCTGCAGACCACAGCCAGAGGCCCTGTGAGCCTTGTGCTCTCCGTGCTGTGCTGAGTCTGGGCGGTCAAGCAACCGTCAGAATAGACTTTCAGTTGCCCTCACTTTGCCTCTACTAGAGCCCTCAAGCTGGAGCACTTGTCAGTGTGCAACGCACCGGCAACTAAGCCCTCCACAAGAACGCCTGGGGACTAGGTGCAAAGGCAAGGCAGGAGTGGAGCTGAGGCCAGGAAGGCGCCAGTAACATCTCCCAGTCTCGCGCAGCCCGCTCCTTTCTGGACTGGAAGACTAGCCGCGAGGCAAGTCTGGGCAAGGCTCGCCCAGGGCAGAGCAGCCTCACGACAGCACTCTGCCAGATCGGGCCTCTGAGCAGAGCTGGAGCTCTGCCGTACTGGAGGCGCACTCGGCTCCGCCAAAGCAGTGATTGCAGCCCCACGCATCTGGGCTGCCTCCTCTTCTCCCAAGGAGGCTCGCTTCCCTCATGCTGTGCACTAGGCTTCCAGGCGGGGGCGCCCCGCGCCTCCTACAGGTCTTGGCTGAGGAGCTGCTTCCCTGAGCTGGGGCTGTGGACGGGAGCCCAGACACGCAGGGACAGGCCCAAACAACCTGCACACGTCTCTGCTGGGGAGGAGAGCACTAGGGAAAGACGTCTGTCAGGCACCTTCTGTTCGCTCACCGACTCAGACTCAGCGTGTGTGGGGCTGCAGACCACAGCCAGAGGCCCTGTGAGCCTTGTGCTCTCCGTGCTGTGCTGAGTCTTGGCGGTCAAGCAACCGTAAGAATAGACTTTCACTTGCGCTCACTTTGCCTCTACTAGAGCCCTCAAGCTGGAGCGCTTGGCAGTGTGCAACCCACCGGCAACTAAGCCCTCCACAAGAACGCCTGGGGACTAGGTGCAAAGGCAAGGCAGGAGTGGAGCTGAGGCCAGGAAGGCGCCTGTAGCATCTCCCAGTCTCGCGCAGCCCGCTCCTTTCTGGACTGGAAGCCTAGCCGCGAGGCAAGTTTGGGCAAGGCTCACCCATGGCAGAGCAGCCTCACGCCAGCAACTCTGCCAGATCGGGCCTCTGAGCAGAGCTGGAGCTCTGCCGTACTGGAGGCGCACTCGGCTCCGCCAAAGCAGTGATTGCAGCCCCACGCATCTGGGCTGCCTCCTCTTCTCCCAAGGAGGCTCGCTTCCCTCATGTTGTGCACTAGGCTTCCAGGCGGGGGCGCCCCGCGCCTCCTACAGGTCTTGGCTGAGGAGCTGCTTTCCTGAGCTGGGGCTGTGGACGGGAGCCCAGACACGCAGGGGCAGGCCCCAACCACCTGCACACGTCTCTGCTGGGGAGGAGAGCACTAGGGAAATGACGTCTGTCAGGCACCTTCTGGGCGCTCACCGAGTCAGCCTCAGCGTGTGTGGGGCTGCAGACCACAGCCAGAGGCCCTGTGAGCCTTGTGCTCTCCGTGCTGTGCTGAGTCTGGGCGGTCAAGCAACCGTAAGAATAGACTTTCAGTTGCCCTCACTTTGCCTCTACTAGAGCCCTCAAGCTGGAGCGCTTGGCAGTGTGCAACCCACCGGCAACTAAGCCCTCCACAAGAACGCCTGGGGACTAGGTGCAAAGGCAAGGCAGGAGTGGAGCTGAGGCCAGGAAGGCGCCAGTAGCATCTCCCAGTCTCGCGCAGCCCGCTCCTTCCTGGACTGGAAGCCTAGCCGCGAGGCAAGTCTGGGCAAGGCTCGCCCAGGGCAGAGCAGCCTCACGCCAGCGACTCTGCCAGATGGGGCCTCTGAGCAGAGCTGGAGCTCTGCCGTACTGGAGGCGCACTCAGCTCCGCCAAAGCAGTGAATGCAGCCGCACACAGCAGGGCTGCCTTCTCTTCTCCCGAAGAGGCTCGCTTCCCGCATGCTGTAAACTAGGCTTCCAGGCGGGGCCCCCTGCGCCTCCCACAGGTCTTGGCTGAGGAGCTGCTTCCCTGAGCTGGGGCTGTGGACGGGAGCCCAGACACGCAGGGGCAGGCCCCAACCACCTGCACACGTCTCTGCTGGGGAGGAGAGCACTAGGGAAATGACGTCTGTCAGGCACCTTCTGGGCGCTCACCGAGTCAGCCTCAGCGTGTGTGGGGCTGCAGACCACAGCCAGAGGCCCTGTGAGCCTTGTGCTCTCCGTGCTGTGCTGAGTCTGGGCGGTCAAGCAACCGTCAGAATAGACTTTCAGTTGCCCTCACTTTGCCTCTACTAGAGCCCTCAAGCTGGAGCACTTGGCAGTGTGCAACGCACCGGCAACTAAGCCCTCCACAAGAACGCCTGGGGACTAGGTGCAAAGGCAAGGCAGGAGTGGAGCTGAGGCCAGGAAGGCGCCAGTAACAATTCCCAGTCTCGCGCAGCCCGCTCCTTTCTGGACTGGAAGACTAGCCGCGAGGCAAGTCTGGGCAAGGCTCGCCCAGGGCAGAGCAGCCTCACGACAGCACTCTGCCAGATCGGGCCTCTGAGCAGAGCTGGAGCTCTGCCGTACTGGAGGCGCACTCGGCTCCGCCAAAGCAGTGATTGCAGCCCCACGCATCTGGGCTGCCTCCTCTTCTCCCAAGGAGGCTCGCATCCCTCATGCTGTGCACTAGGCTTCCAGGCGGGGGCGCCCCGCGCCTCCTACAGGTCTTGGCTGAGGAGCTGCTTCCCTGAGCTGGGGCTGTGGACGGGAGCCCAGACACGCAGGGGCAGGCCCCAACCACCTGCACACGTCTCTGCTGGGGAGGAGAGCACTAGGGAAATGACGTCTGTCAGGCACCTTCTGGGCGCTCACCGAGTCAGCCTCAGCGTGTGTGGGGCTGCAGACCACAGCCAGAGGCCCTGTGAGCCTTGTGCTCTCCGTGCTGTGCTGAGTCTGGGCGGTCAAGCAACCGTAAGAATAGACTTTCAGTTGCCCTCACTTTGCCTCTACTAGAGCCCTCAAGCTGGAGCGCTTGGCAGTGTGCAACCCACCGGCAACTAAGCCCTCCACAAGAACGCCTGGGGACTAGGTGCAAAGGCAAGGCAGGAGTGGAGCTGAGGCCAGGAAGGCGCCAGTAGCATCTCCCAGTCTCGCGCAGCCCGCTCCTTCCTGGACTGGAAGCCTAGCCGCGAGGCAAGTCTGGGCAAGGCTCGCCCAGGGCAGAGCAGCCTCACGCCAGCGACTCTGCCAGATGGGGCCTCTGAGCAGAGCTGGAGCTCTGCCGTACTGGAGGCGCACTCAGCTCCGCCAAAGCAGTGAATGCAGCCGCACACAGCAGGGCTGCCTTCTCTTCTCCCGAAGAGGCTCGCTTCCCGCATGCTGTAAACTAGGCTTCCAGGCGGGGCCCCCTGCGCCTCCCACAGGTCTTGGCTGAGGAGCTGCTTCCCTGAGCTGGGGCTGTGGACGGGAGCCCAGACACGCAGGGGCAGGCCCCAACCACCTGCACACGTCTCTGCTGGGGAGGAGAGCACTAGGGAAATGACGTCTGTCAGGCACCTTCTGGGCGCTCACCGAGTCAGCCTCAGCGTGTGTGGGGCTGCAGACCACAGCCAGAGGCCCTGTGAGCCTTGTGCTCTCCGTGCTGTGCTGAGTCTGGGCGGTCAAGCAACCGTCAGAATAGACTTTCAGTTGCCCTCACTTTGCCTCTACTAGAGCCCTCAAGCTGGAGCACTTGGCAGTGTGCAACGCACCGGCAACTAAGCCCTCCACAAGAACGCCTGGGGACTAGGTGCAAAGGCAAGGCAGGAGTGGAGCTGAGGCCAGGAAGGCGCCAGTAACAATTCCCAGTCTCGCGCAGCCCGCTCCTTTCTGGACTGGAAGACTAGCCGCGAGGCAAGTCTGGGCAAGGCTCGCCCAGGGCAGAGCAGCCTCACGACAGCACTCTGCCAGATCGGGCCTCTGAGCAGAGCTGGAGCTCTGCCGTACTGGAGGCGCACTCGGCTCCGCCAAAGCAGTGATTGCAGCCCCACGCATCTGGGCTGCCTCCTCTTCTCCCAAGGAGGCTCGCATCCCTCATGCTGTGCACTAGGCTTCCAGGCGGGGGCGCCCCGCGCCTCCTACAGGTCTTGGCTGAGGAGCTGCTTCCCTGAGCTGGGGCTGTGGACGGGAGCCCAGACACGCAGGGGCAGGCCCCAACCACCTGCACACATCTCTGCTGGGGTGGAGAGCACTAGGGAAATGACGTCTGTCAGGCACCTTCTGGGCGCTCACCGAGTCAGCCTCAGCGTGTGTGGGGCTGCAGACCACAGCCAGAGGCCCTGTGAGCCTTGTGCTCTCCGTGCTGTGCTGAGTCTGGGCGGTCAAGCAACCGTAAGAATAGACTTTCAGTTGCCCTCACTTTGCCTCTACTAGAGCCCTCAAGCTGGAGCGCTTGGCAGTGTGCAACCCACCGGCAACTAAGCCCTGCACAAGAACGCCTGGGGACTAGGTGCAAAGGCAAGGCAGGAGTGGAGCTGAGGCCAGGAAGGCGCCAGTAGCATCTCCCAGTCTCGCGCAGCCCGCTCCTTTCTGGACTGGAAGCCTAGTCGCGAGGCAAGTCTGGGCAAGGCTCCCCCAGGGCAGAGCAGCCTCACGCCAGCAACTCTGCCAGATCGGGCCTCTGAGCAGAGCTGGAGCTCTGCCGTACTGGAGGCTCACTCGGCTCCGCCAAAGCAGTGAATGCAGCCGCACACAGCAGGGCTGCCGTCTCTTCTCCCGAGGAGGCTCGCTTCCCACATGCTGTAAACTAGGCTTCCAGGCGGGGCCCCCTGCGCCTCCCACAGGTCTTGGCTCAGGACCTGCTTCCCTGAGCTGGGGCTGTGGACGGGAGACCAGACACGCAGGGGCAGGCCCAAACCACCTGCACACGTCTCTGCTGGGGAGGAGAGCACTAGGGAAATGACGTCTGTCAGGCACCTTCTGGGCGCTCACCGAGTCAGCCTCAGCGTGTGTGGGGCTGCAGACCACAGGCAGAGGCCCTGTGAGCCTTGTGCTCTCCGTGCTGTGCTGAGTCTGGGCGGTCAAGCAACCGTCAGAATAGACTTTCAGTTGCCCTCACTTTGCCTCTACTAGAGCCCTCAAGCTGGAGCGCTTGGCAGTGTGCAACCCACCGGCAACTAAGCCCTGCACAAGAACGCCTGGGGACTAGGTGCAAAGGCAAGGCAGGAGTGGAGCTGAGGCCAGGAAGGCGCCAGTAGCATCTCCCAGTCTCGCGCAGCCCGCTCCTTTCTGGACTGGAAGCCTAGCCGGGAGGCAAGTTTGGGCAACGCTCGCCCATGGCAGAGCAGCCTCACGCCAGCAACTCTGCCTGACCGGGCCTCTGAGCAGAGCTGGAGCTCTGCCGTACTGGAGGCGCACTCGGCTGCGCCAAAGCAGTGATTGCAGCCCCACGCATCTGGGCTGCCTCCTCTTCTCCCAAGGAGGCTCGCTTCCCTCATGCTGTGCACTAGGCTTCCAGGCGGGGGCGCCCCGCGCCTCCTACAGGTCTTGGCTGAGGAGCTGCTTCCCTGAGCTGGGGCTGTGGACGGGAGCCCAGACACGCAGGGGCAGGCCCCAACCACCTGCAAACGTCTCTGCTGGGGAGGAGAGCACTAGGGAAATGACGTCTGTCAGGCACCTTCTGGGCGCTCACCGAGTCAGCCTCAGCGTGTGTGGGGCTGCAGACCACAGCCAGAGGCCCTGTGAGCCTTGTGCTCTCCGTGCTGTGCTGAGTCTGGGCGGTCAAGCAACCGCTGGAGGAGCCCTGCAGTTGCCCTCCCATTGCCTCTAATAGACCCCTCACTGCTGGAGCGCTTGGCAGTGTGCAACCCACCGGCAACTAAGCCCTCCACAAGAACGCCTGAGGACTAGGTGCAAAGGCAAGGCAGGAGTGGAGCTGAGGCCAGGAAGGCGCCAGTAGCATCTCCCAGGCTCGCGCAGCCCGCTCCTTCCTGGACTGGAAGCCTAGCCGCGAGGCAAGTCTGGGCAAGGCTCGCCCAGGGCAGAGCAGTCTCACGCCAGCGACTCTGCCAGATGGGGCCTCTGAGCAGAGCTGGAGCTCTGCCGTACTGGAGGCGCACTCAGCTCCGCCAAAGCAGTGAATGCAGCCGCACACAGCAGGGCTGCCTTCTCTTCTCCCGAAGAGGCTCGCTTCCCGCATGCTGTAAACTAGGCTTCCAGGCGGGGCCCCCTGCGCCTCCCACAGGTCTTGGCTGAGGAGCTGCTTCCCTGAGCTGGGGCTGTGGACGGGAGCCCAGACACGCAGGGGCAGGCCCCAACCACCTGCACACGTCTCTGCTGGGGAGGAGAGCACTAGGGAAATGACGTCTGTCAGGCACCTTCTGGGCGCTCACCGAGTCAGCCTCAGCGTGTGTGGGGCTGCAGACCACAGCCAGAGGCCCTGTGAGCCTTGTGCTCTCCGTGCTGTGCTGAGTCTGGGCGGTCAAGCAACCGTCAGAATAGACTTTCAGTTGCCCTCACTTTGCCTCTACTAGAGCCCTCAAGCTGGAGCGCTTGGCAGTGTGCAACCCACCGGCAACTAAGCCCTGCACAAGAACGCCTGGGGACTAGGTGCAAAGGCAAGGCAGGAGTGGAGCTGAGGCCAGGAAGGCGCCAGTAGCATCTCCCAGTCTCGCGCAGCCCGCTCCTTTCTGGACTGGAAGCCTAGCCGGGAGGCAAGTTTGGGCAACGCTCGCCCATGGCAGAGCAGCCTCACGCCAGCAACTCTGCCTGACCGGGCCTCTGAGCAGAGCTGGAGCTCTGCCGTACTGGAGGCGCACTCGGCTGCGCCAAAGCAGTGATTGCAGCCCCACGCATCTGGGCTGCCTCCTCTTCTCCCAAGGAGGCTCGCTTCCCTCATGCTGTGCACTAGGCTTCCAGGCGGGGGCGCCCCGCGCCTCCTACAGGTCTTGGCTGAGGAGCTGCTTCCCTGAGCTGGGGCTGTGGACGGGAGCCCAGACACGCAGGGGCAGGCCCCAACCACCTGCAAACGTCTCTGCTGGGGAGGAGAGCACTAGGGAAATGACGTCTGTCAGGCACCTTCTGGGCGCTCACCGAGTCAGCCTCAGCGTGTGTGGGGCTGCAGACCACAGCCAGAGGCCCTGTGAGCCTTGTGCTCTCCGTGCTGTGCTGAGTCTGGGCGGTCAAGCAACCGCTGGAGGAGCCCTGCAGTTGCCCTCCCATTGCCTTTAATAGAGCCCTCACTGCTGGAGCTCTTGGCCGTTTGCAACCCACTGGCAAATAAGCCCTCCACAAGAACGCCTGAGGACTAGGTGCAAAGGCAAGGCAGAAGTGGAGCTGAGGCCAGGAAGGCGCCAGTAGCATCTCCCAGTCTCGCGCAGGCTGCTCCTTCCTGGACTGGAAGCCTAGCCGCGAGGCAAGTCTGGGCAAGGCTCGCCCATGGCAGAGCAGCCTCACGCCAGCACTCTGCCAGATCGGGCCTCTGAGCAGAGCTGGAGCTCTGCCGTACTGGAGGCGCACTCGGCTCCGCCAAAGCAGTGATTGCAGCCCCACGCATCTGGGCTGCCTCCTCTTCTCCCAAGGAGGCTCGCTTCCCTCATGCTGTGCACTAGGCTTCCAGGCGGGGGCGCCCCGCGCCTCCTACAGCTCTTGGCTGAGGAGCTGCTTCCCTGAGCTGGGGCTGTGGACGGGAGCCCAGACACGCACGGGCAGGCCCCAACCACCTGCACACGTCTCGGCTGGGGAGGAGAGCACTAGGGAAATGACGTCTGTCAGGCACCTTCTGGGCGCTCACCGAGTCAGCCTCCTCGTGTGTGTGGCTGCAGACCACAGCCAGAGGCCCTGTGAGCCTAGTGCTCTCCGTGCTGTGCTGAGTCTGGGCGGTCAAGCAACCGTAAGAATAGACTTTCAGTTGCCCTCACTTTGCCTCTACTAGAGCCCTCAAGCTGGAGCGCTTGGCAGTGTGCAACCCACCGGCAACTAAGGCCTCCACAAGAACGCCTGGGGACTAGGTTCAAAGGCAAGGCAGGAGTGGAGCTGAGGCCAGGAAGGCGCCAGTAGCATCTCCCAGTCTCGCGCAGCCCGCTCCTTTCTGGACTGGAAGCCTAGCCGCGAGGCAAGTCTGGGCAAGGCTCGCCCAGGGCAGAGCAGCCTCACGCCAGCACTCTGCCAGATCGGGCCTCTGAGCAGAGCTGGAGCTCTGCCGTACTGGAGGCGCACTCGGCTCCGCCCAAACAGTGATTGCAGCCCCACGCATCTGGGCTGCCTCCTCTTCTCCCAAGGAGGCTCGCTTACCTCATGCTGTGCACTAGGCTTCCAGGCGGGGGCGCCCCGCGCCTCCTACAGGTCTTGGCTGAGGAGCTGCTTCCCTGAGCTGGGGCTGTGGACGGGAGCCCAGACAAGCAGGGGCAGGCCCCAACCACCTGCACACATCTCTGCTGGGGTGGAGAGCACTAGGGAAATGACGTCTGTCAGGCACCTTCTGGGCGCTCACCGAGTCAGCCTCAGCGTGTGTGGGGCTGCAGACCACAGCCAGAGGCCCTGTGAGCCTTGTGCTCTCCGTGCTGTGCTGAGTCTGGGCGGTCAAGCAACCGTAAGAATAGACTTTCAGTTGCCCTCACTTTGCCTCTACTAGAGCCCTCAAGCTGGAGCGCTTGGCAGTGTGCAACCCACCGGCAACTAAGCCCTGCACAAGAACGCCTGGGGACTAGGTGCAAAGGCAAGGCAGGAGTGGAGCTGAGGCCAGGAAGGCGCCAGTAGCATCTCCCAGTCTCGCGCAGCCCGCTCCTTTCTGGACTGGAAGCCTAGTCGCGAGGCAAGTCTGGGCAAGGCTCCCCCAGGGCAGAGCAGCCTCACGCCAGCAACTCTGCCAGATCGGGCCTCTGAGCAGAGCTGGAGCTCTGCCGTACTGGAGGCTCACTCGGCTCCGCCAAAGCAGTGAATGCAGCCGCACACAGCAGGGCTGCCGTCTCTTCTCCCGAGGAGGCTCGCTTCCCACATGCTGTAAACTAGGCTTCCAGGCGGGGCCCCCTGCGCCTCCCACAGGTCTTGGCTCAGGACCTGCTTCCCTGAGCTGGGGCTGTGGACGGGAGACCAGACACGCAGGGGCAGGCCCAAACCACCTGCACACGTCTCTGCTGGGGAGGAGAGCACTAGGGAAATGACGTCTGTCAGGCACCTTCTGGGCGCTCACCGAGTCAGCCTCAGCGTGTGTGGGGCTGCAGACCACAGGCAGAGGCCCTGTGAGCCTTGTGCTCTCCGTGCTGTGCTGAGTCTGGGCGGTCAAGCAACCGTCAGAATAGACTTTCAGTTGCCCTCACTTTGCCTCTACTAGAGCCCTCAAGCTGGAGCGCTTGGCAGTGTGCAACCCACCGGCAACTAAGCCCTGCACAAGAACGCCTGGGGACTAGGTGCAAAGGCAAGGCAGGAGTGGAGCTGAGGCCAGGAAGGCGCCAGTAGCATCTCCCAGTCTCGCGCAGCCCGCTCCTTTCTGGACTGGAAGCCTAGCCGGGAGGCAAGTTTGGGCAACGCTCGCCCATGGCAGAGCAGCCTCACGCCAGCAACTCTGCCTGACCGGGCCTCTGAGCAGAGCTGGAGCTCTGCCGTACTGGAGGCGCACTCGGCTGCGCCAAAGCAGTGATTGCAGCCCCACGCATCTGGGCTGCCTCCTCTTCTCCCAAGGAGGCTCGCTTCCCTCATGCTGTGCACTAGGCTTCCAGGCGGGGGCGCCCCGCGCCTCCTACAGGTCTTGGCTGAGGAGCTGCTTCCCTGAGCTGGGGCTGTGGACGGGAGCCCAGACACGCAGGGGCAGGCCCCAACCACCTGCAAACGTCTCTGCTGGGGAGGAGAGCACTAGGGAAATGACGTCTGTCAGGCACCTTCTGGGCGCTCACCGAGTCAGCCTCAGCGTGTGTGGGGCTGCAGACCACAGCCAGAGGCCCTGTGAGCCTTGTGCTCTCCGTGCTGTGCTGAGTCTGGGCGGTCAAGCAACCGCTGGAGGAGCCCTGCAGTTGCCCTCCCATTGCCTCTAATAGACCCCTCACTGCTGGAGCGCTTGGCAGTGTGCAACCCACCGGCAACTAAGCCCTCCACAAGAACGCCTGAGGACTAGGTGCAAAGGCAAGGCAGGAGTGGAGCTGAGGCCAGGAAGGCGCCAGTAGCATCTCCCAGGCTCGCGCAGCCCGCTCCTTCCTGGACTGGAAGCCTAGCCGCGAGGCAAGTCTGGGCAAGGCTCGCCCAGGGCAGAGCAGTCTCACGCCAGCGACTCTGCCAGATGGGGCCTCTGAGCAGAGCTGGAGCTCTGCCGTACTGGAGGCGCACTCAGCTCAGCCAAAGCAGTGAATGCAGCCGCACACAGCAGGGCTGCCTTCTCTTCTCCCGAAGAGGCTCGCTTCCCGCATGCTGTAAACTAGGCTTCCAGGCGGGGCCCCCTGCGCCTCCCACAGGTCTTGGCTGAGGAGCTGCTTCCCTGAGCTGGGGCTGTGGACGGGAGCCCAGACACGCAGGGGCAGGCCCCAACCACCTGCACACGTCTCTGCTGGGGAGGAGAGCACTAGGGAAATGACGTCTGTCAGGCACCTTCTGGGCGCTCACCGAGTCAGCCTCAGCGTGTGTGGGGCTGCAGACCACAGCCAGAGGCCCTGTGAGCCTTGTGCTCTCCGTGCTGTGCTGAGTCTGGGCGGTCAAGCAACCGTCAGAATAGACTTTCAGTTGCCCTCACTTTGCCTCTACTAGAGCCCTCAAGCTGGAGCACTTGTCAGTGTGCAACGCACCGGCAACTAAGCCCTCCACAAGAACGCCTGGGGACTAGGTGCAAAGGCAAGGCAGGAGTGGAGCTGAGGCCAGGAAGGCGCCAGTAACATCTCCCAGTCTCGCGCAGCCCGCTCCTTTCTGGACTGGAAGACTAGCCGCGAGGCAAGTCTGGGCAAGGCTCGCCCAGGGCAGAGCAGCCTCACGACAGCACTCTGCCAGATCGGGCCTCTGAGCAGAGCTGGAGCTCTGCCGTACTGGAGGCGCACTCGGCTCCGCCAAAGCAGTGATTGCAGCCCCACGCATCTGGGCTGCCTCCTCTTCTCCCAAGGAGGCTCGCTTCCCTCATGCTGTGCACTAGGCTTCCAGGCGGGGGCGCCCCGCGCCTCCTACAGGTCTTGGCTGAGGAGCTGCTTCCCTGAGCTGGGGCTGTGGACGGGAGCCCAGACACGCAGGGACAGGCCCAAACAACCTGCACACGTCTCTGCTGGGGAGGAGAGCACTAGGGAAAGACGTCTGTCAGGCACCTTCTGTTCGCTCACCGAGTCAGACTCAGCGTGTGTGGGGCTGCAGACCACAGCCAGAGGCCCTGTGAGCCTTGTGCTCTCCGTGCTGTGCTGAGTCTTGGCGGTCAAGCAACCGTAAGAATAGACTTTCACTTGCGCTCACTTTGCCTCTACTAGAGCCCTCAAGCTGGAGCGCTTGGCAGTGTGCAACCCACCGGCAACTAAGCCCTCCACAAGAACGCCTGGGGACTAGGTGCAAAGGCAAGGCAGGAGTGGAGCTGAGGCCAGGAAGGCGCCTGTAGCATCTCCCAGTCTCGCGCAGCCCGCTCCTTTCTGGACTGGAAGCCTAGCCGCGAGGCAAGTTTGGGCAAGGCTCACCCATGGCAGAGCAGCCTCACGCCAGCAACTCTGCCAGATCGGGCCTCTGAGCAGAGCTGGAGCTCTGCCGTACTGGAGGCGCACTCGGCTCCGCCAAAGCAGTGATTGCAGCCCCACGCATCTGGGCTGCCTCCTCTTCTCCCAAGGAGGCTCGCTTCCCTCATGTTGTGCACTAGGCTTCCAGGCGGGGGCGCCCCGCGCCTCCTACAGGTCTTGGCTGAGGAGCTGCTTTCCTGAGCTGGGGCTGTGGACGGGAGCCCAGACACGCAGGGGCAGGCCCCAACCACCTGCACACGTCTCTGCTGGGGAGGAGAGCACTAGGGAAATGACGTCTGTCAGGCACCTTCTGGGCGCTCACCGAGTCAGCCTCAGCGTGTGTGGGGCTGCAGACCACAGCCAGAGGCCCTGTGAGCCTTGTGCTCTCCGTGCTGTGCTGAGTCTGGGCGGTCAAGCAACCGTAAGAATAGACTTTCAGTTGCCCTCACTTTGCCTCTACTAGAGCCCTCAAGCTGGAGCGCTTGGCAGTGTGCAACCCACCGGCAACTAAGCCCTCCACAAGAACGCCTGGGGACTAGGTGCAAAGGCAAGGCAGGAGTGGAGCTGAGGCCAGGAAGGCGCCAGTAGCATCTCCCAGTCTCGCGCAGCCCGCTCCTTCCTGGACTGGAAGCCTAGCCGCGAGGCAAGTCTGGGCAAGGCTCGCCCAGGGCAGAGCAGCCTCACGCCAGCGACTCTGCCAGATGGGGCCTCTGAGCAGAGCTGGAGCTCTGCCGTACTGGAGGCGCACTCAGCTCCGCCAAAGCAGTGAATGCAGCCGCACACAGCAGGGCTGCCTTCTCTTCTCCCGAAGAGGCTCGCTTCCCGCATGCTGTAAACTAGGCTTCCAGGCGGGGCCCCCTGCGCCTCCCACAGGTCTTGGCTGAGGAGCTGCTTCCCTGAGCTGGGGCTGTGGACGGGAGCCCAGACACGCAGGGGCAGGCCCCAACCACCTGCACACGTCTCTGCTGGGGAGGAGAGCACTAGGGAAATGACGTCTGTCAGGCACCTTCTGGGCGCTCACCGAGTCAGCCTCAGCGTGTGTGGGGCTGCAGACCACAGCCAGAGGCCCTGTGAGCCTTGTGCTCTCCGTGCTGTGCTGAGTCTGGGCGGTCAAGCAACCGTCAGAATAGACTTTCAGTTGCCCTCACTTTGCCTCTACTAGAGCCCTCAAGCTGGAGCACTTGGCAGTGTGCAACGCACCGGCAACTAAGCCCTCCACAAGAACGCCTGGGGACTAGGTGCAAAGGCAAGGCAGGAGTGGAGCTGAGGCCAGGAAGGCGCCAGTAACAACTCCCAGTCTCGCGCAGCCCGCTCCTTTCTGGACTGGAAGACTAGCCGCGAGGCAAGTCTGGGCAAGGCTCGCCCAGGGCAGAGCAGCCTCACGACAGCACTCTGCCAGATCGGGCCTCTGAGCAGAGCTGGAGCTCTGCCGTACTGGAGGCGCACTCGGCTCCGCCAAAGCAGTGATTGCAGCCCCACGCATCTGGGCTGCCTCCTCTTCTCCCAAGGAGGCTCGCATCCCTCATGCTGTGCACTAGGCTTCCAGGCGGGGGCGCCCCGCGCCTCCTACAGGTCTTGGCTGAGGAGCTGCTTCCCTGAGCTGGGGCTGTGGACGGGAGCCCAGACACGCAGGGGCAGGCCCCAACCACCTGCACACATCTCTGCTGGGGTGGAGAGCACTAGGGAAATGACGTCTGTCAGGCACCTTCTGGGCGCTCACCGAGTCAGCCTCAGCGTGTGTGGGGCTGCAGACCACAGCCAGAGGCCCTGTGAGCCTTGTGCTCTCCGTGCTGTGCTGAGTCTGGGCGGTCAAGCAACCGTAAGAATAGACTTTCAGTTGCCCTCACTTTGCCTCTACTAGAGCCCTCAAGCTGGAGCGCTTGGCAGTGTGCAACCCACCGGCAACTAAGCCCTGCACAAGAACGCCTGGGGACTAGGTGCAAAGGCAAGGCAGGAGTGGAGCTGAGGCCAGGAAGGCGCCAGTAGCATCTCCCAGTCTCGCGCAGCCCGCTCCTTTCTGGACTGGAAGCCTAGTCGCGAGGCAAGTCTGGGCAAGGCTCCCCCAGGGCAGAGCAGCCTCACGCCAGCAACTCTGCCAGATCGGGCCTCTGAGCAGAGCTGGAGCTCTGCCGTACTGGAGGCTCACTCGGCTCCGCCAAAGCAGTGAATGCAGCCGCACACAGCAGGGCTGCCGTCTCTTCTCCCGAGGAGGCTCGCTTCCCACATGCTGTAAACTAGGCTTCCAGGCGGGGCCCCCTGCGCCTCCCACAGGTCTTGGCTCAGGACCTGCTTCCCTGAGCTGGGGCTGTGGACGGGAGACCAGACACGCAGGGGCAGGCCCAAACCACCTGCACACGTCTCTGCTGGGGAGGAGAGCACTAGGGAAATGACGTCTGTCAGGCACCTTCTGGGCGCTCACCGAGTCAGCCTCAGCGTGTGTGGGGCTGCAGACCACAGCCAGAGGCCCTGTGAGCCTTGTGCTCTCCGTGCTGTGCTGAGTCTGGGCGGTCAAGCAACCGTAAGAATAGACTTTCAGTTGCCCTCACTTTGCCTCTACTAGAGCCCTCAAGCTGGAGCGCTTGGCAGTGTGCAACCCACCGGCAACTAAGCCCTCCACAAGAACGCCTGGGGACTAGGTGCAAAGGCAAGGCAGGAGTGGAGCTGAGGCCAGGAAGGCGCCAGTAGCATCTCCCAGTCTCGCGCAGCCCGCTCCTTTCTGGACTGGAAGCCTAGCCGCGAGGCAAGTTTGGGCAAGGCTCGCCCATGGCAGAGCAGCCTCACGCCAGCAACTCTGCCAGATCGGGCCTCTGAGCAGAGCTGGAGCTCTGCCGTACTGGAGGCGCACTCGGCTCCGCCAAAGCAGTGATTGCAGCCCCACGCATCTGGGCTGCCTCCTCTTCTCCCAAGGAGGCTCGCTTCCCTCATGTTGTGCACTAGGCTTCCAGGCGGGGGCGCCCCGCGCCTCCTACAGGTCTTGGCTGAGGAGCTGCTTCCCTGAGCTGGGGCTGTGGACGGGAGCCCAGACACGCAGGGGCAGGCCCCAACCACCTGCACACGTCTCTGCTGGGTAGGAGAGCACTAGGGAAATGACGTCTGTCAGGCACCTTCTGGGCGCTCACCGAGTCAGCCTCAGCGTGTGTGGGGCTGCAGACCACAGCCAGAGGCCCTGTGAGCCTTGTGCTCTCCGTGCTGTGCTGAGTCTGGGCGGTCAAGCAACCGCTGGAGGAGCCCTGCAGTTGCCCTCCCATTGCCTCTAATAGAGCCCTCACTGCTGGAGCGCTTGGCAGTGTGCAACCCACCGGCAACGAAGCCCTCCACAAGAACGCCTGAGGACTAGGTGCAAAGGCAAGGCAGGAGTGGAGCTGAGGCCAGGAAGGCGCCAGTAGCATCTCCCAGGCTCGCGCAGCCCGCTCCTTCCTGGACTGGAAGCCTAGCCGCGAGGCAAGTCTGGGCAAGGCTCGCCCAGGGCAGAGCAGCCTCACGCCAGCGACTCTGCCAGACGGGGCCTCTGAGCAGAGCTGGAGCTCTGCCGTACTGGAGGCGCACTCAGCTCCGCCAAAGCAGTGAATGCAGCCGCACACAGCAGGGCTGCCTTCTCTTCTCCCGAAGAGGCTCGCTTCCCGCATGCTGTAAACTAGGCTTCCAGGCGGGGCCCCCTGCGCCTCCCACAGGTCTTGGCTGAGGAGCTGCTTCCCTGAGCTGGGGCTGTGGACGGGAGCCCAGACACGCAGGGGCAGGCCCCAACCACCTGCACACGTCTCTGCTGGGGAGGAGAGCACTAGGGAAATGACGTCTGTCAGGCACCTTCTGGGCGCTCACCGAGTCAGCCTCAGCGTGTGTGGGGCTGCAGACCACAGCCAGAGGCCCTGTGAGCCTTGTGCTCTCCGTGCTGTGCTGAGTCTGGGCGGTCAAGCAACCGTCAGAATAGACTTTCAGTTGCCCTCACTTTGCCTCTACTAGAGCCCTCAAGCTGGAGCACTTGGCAGTGTGCAACGCACCGGCAACTAAGCCCTCCACAAGAACGCCTGGGGACTAGGTGCAAAGGCAAGGCAGGAGTGGAGCTGAGGCCAGGAAGGCGCCAGTAACAACTCCCAGTCTCGCGCAGCCCGCTCCTTTCTGGACTGGAAGACTAGCCGCGAGGCAAGTCTGGGCAAGGCTCGCCCAGGGCAGAGCAGCCTCACGACAGCACTCTGCCAGATCGGGCCTCTGAGCAGAGCTGGAGCTCTGCCGTACTGGAGGCGCACTCGGCTCCGCCAAAGCAGTGATTGCAGCCCCACGCATCTGGGCTGCCTCCTCTTCTCCCAAGGAGGCTCGCATCCCTCATGCTGTGCACTAGGCTTCCAGGCGGGGGCGCCCCGCGCCTCCTACAGGTCTTGGCTGAGGAGCTGCTTCCCTGAGCTGGGGCTGTGGACGGGAGCCCAGACACGCAGGGACAGGCCCAAACAACCTGCACACGTCTCTGCTGGGGAGGAGAGCACTAGGGAAAGACGTCTGTCAGGCACCTTCTGTTCGCTCACCGAGTCAGACTCAGCGTGTGTGGGGCTGCAGACCACAGCCAGAGGCCCTGTGAGCCTTGTGCTCTCCGTGCTGTGCTGAGTCTTGGCGGTCAAGCAACCGTAAGAATAGACTTTCACTTGCGCTCACTTTGCCTCTACTAGAGCCCTCAAGCTGGAGCGCTTGGCAGTGTGCAACCCACCGGCAACTAAGCCCTCCACAAGAACGCCTGGGGACTAGGTGCAAAGGCAAGGCAGGAGTGGAGCTGAGGCCAGGAAGGCGCCTGCAGCATCTCCCAGTCTCGCGCAGCCCGCTCCTTTCTGGACTGGAAGCCTAGCCGCGAGGCAAGTTTGGGCAACGCTCGCCCATGGCAGAGCAGCCTCACGCCAGCAACTCTGCCAGATCGGGCCTCTGAGCAGAGCTGGAGCTCTGCCGTACTGGAGGCGCACTCGGCTCCGCCAAAGCAGTGATTGCAGCCCCACGCATCTGGGCTGCCTCCTCTTCTCCCAAGGAGGCTCGCTTCCCTCATGTTGTGCACTAGGCTTCCAGGCGGGGGCGCCCCGCGCCTCCTACAGGTCTTGGCTGAGGAGCTGCTTTCCTGAGCTGGGGCTGTGGACGGGAGCCCAGACACGCAGGGGCAGGCCCCAACCACCTGCACACGTCTCTGCTGGGGAGGAGAGCACTAGGGAAATGACGTCTGTCAGGCACCTTCTGGGCGCTCACCGAGTCAGCCTAAGCGTGTGTGTGGCTGCAGACCACAGCCAGAGGCCCTGTGAGCCTTGTGCTCTCCGTGCTGTGCTGAGTCTGGGCGGTCAAGCAACCGTAAGAATAGACTTTCAGTTGCCCTCACTTTGCCTCTACTAGAGCCCTCAAGCTGGAGCGCTTGGCAGTGTGCAACCCACCGGCAACTAAGCCCTCCACAAGAACGCCTGGGGACTAGGTGCAAAGGCAAGGCAGGAGTGGAGCTGAGGCCAGGAAGGCGCCAGTAGCATCTCCCAGTCTCGCGCAGCCCGCTCCTTTCTGGACTGGAAGCCTAGCCGCGAGGCAAGTTTGGGCAAGGCTCGCCCATGGCAGAGCAGCCTCACGCCAGCAACTCTGCCAGATCGGGCCTCTGAGCAGAGCTGGAGCTCTGCTGTACTGGAGGCGCACTCGGCTCCGCCAAAGCAGTGATTGCAGCCCCACGCATCTGGGCTGCCTCCTCTTCTCCCAAGGAGGCTCGCTTCCCTCATGTTGTGCACTAGGCTTCCAGGCGGGGGCGCCCCGCGCCTCCTACAGGTCTTGGCTGAGGAGCTGCTTCCCTGAGCTGGGGCTGTGGACGGGAGCCCAGACACGCAGGGGCAGGCCCCAACCACCTGCACACGTCTCTGCTGGGGAGGAGAGCACTAGGGAAATGACGTCTGTCAGGCACCTTCTGGGCGCTCACCGAGTCAGCCTCAGCGTGTGTGGGGCTGCAGACCACAGCCAGAGGCCCTGTGAGCCTTGTGCTCTCCGTGCTGTGCTGAGTCTGGGCGGTCAAGCAACCGTAAGAATAGACTTTCAGTTGCCCTCACATTGCCTCTACTAGAGCCCTCAAGCTGGAGCGCTTGGCAGTGTGCAACCCACCGGCAACTAAGCCCTCCACAAGAACGCCTGGGGACTAGGTGCAAAGGCAAGGCAGGAGTGGAGCTGAGGCCAGGAAGGCGCCAGTAGCATCTCCCAGTCTCGCGCAGCCCGCTCCTTTCTGGACTGGAAGCCTAGCCGCGAGGCAAGTCTGGGCAAGGCTCCCCCAGGGCAGAGCAGCCTCACGCCAGCAACTCTGCCAGATCGGATCTCTGAGCAGAGCTGGAGCTCTGCCGTACTGGAGGCGCACTCGGCTCCGCCAAAGCAGTGAATGCAGCCGCACACAGCAGGGCTGCCTTCTCTTCTCCCGAGGAGGCTCGCTTCCCACATGCTGTAAACTAGGCTTCCAGGCGGGGCCCCTTGCGCCTCCCACAGGTCTTGGCTCAGGACCTGCTTCCCTGAGCTGGGGCTGTGGACGGGAGCCCAGACACGCAGGGGCAGGCCCAAACTACCTGCACACGTCTCTGCTGGGGAGGAGAGCACTAGGGAAATGACGTCTGTCAGGCACCTTCTGGGCGCTCACCGAGTCAGCCTCAGCGTGTGTGGGGCTGCAGACCACAGGCAGAGGCCCTGTGAGCCTTGTGCTCTCCGTGCTGTGCTGAGTCTGGGCGGTCAGGCATCCGTCAGAATAGACTTCCAGTTGCCCTCACTTTGCCTCTAATAGAGCCCTCAAGCTGGAGCGCTTGGCAGTGTGCAACCCACCGGCAACTAAGGCCTCCACAAGAACGCCTGGGGACTAGGTGCAAAGGCAAGGCAGGAGTGGAGATGAGGCCAGGAAGGCGCCAGTAGCATCTCCCAGTCTCGCGCAGCCCGCTCCTTCCTGGACTGGAAGCCTAGCCGCGAGGCAAGTCTGGGCAAGGCTCGCCCAGGGCAGAGCAGCCTCACGCCAGCACTCTGCCAGATCGGGCCTCTGAGCAGAGCTGGAGCTCTGCCGTACTGGAGGCGCACTCGGCTCCGCCAAAGCAGTGATTGCAGCCCCACGCATCTGGGCTGCCTCCTCTTCTCCCAAGGAGGCTCGCTTACCTCATGCTGTGCACTAGGCTTCCAGGCGGGGGCGCCCCGCGCCTCCTACAGGTCTTGGCTGAGGAGCTGCTTCCCTGAGCTGGGGCTGTGGACGGGAGCCCAGACACGCAGGGGCAGGCCCCAACCACCTGCACACATCTCTGCTGGGGCGGAGAGCACTAGGGAAATGACGTCTGTCAGGCACCTTCTGGGTGCTCACCGAGTCAGCCTCAGCGTGTGTGGGGCTGCAGACCACAGCCAGAGGCCCTGTGAGCCCTGTTCTCTCCGTGCTGTGCTGAGTCTTGGCGGTCAAGCAACCGTAAGAATAGACTTTCACTTGCGCTCACTTTGCCTCTACCAGAGCCCTCAAGCTGGAGCGCTTGGCAGTGTGCAACCCACCGGCAACTAAGCCCTCCACAAGAACGCCTGGGGACTAGGTGCAAAGGCAAGGCAGGAGTGGAGCTGAGGCCAGGAAGGCGCCAGTAGCATCTCCCAGTCTCGCGCAGCCCGCTCCTTTCTGGACTGGAAGCCTAGCCGGGAGGCAAGTTTGGGCAAGGCTCGCCCATGGCAGAGCAGCCTCACGCCAGCAACTCTGCCAGATCGGGCCTCTGAGCAGAGCTGGAGCTCTGCCGTACTGGAGGCGCACTCGGCTCCGCCAAAGCAGTGATTGCAGCCCCACGCATCTGGGCTGCCTCCTCTTCTCCCAAGGAGGCTCGCTTCCCTCATGCTGTGCACTAGGCTTCCAGGCGGGGGCGCCCCGCGCCTCCTACAGGTCTTGGCTGAGGAGCTGCTTCCCTGAGCTGGGGCTGTGGACGGGAGCCCAGACACGCAGGGGCAGGCCCAAACTACCTGCACACGTCTCTGCTGGGGAGGAGAGCACTAGGGAAATGACGTCTGTCAGGCACCTTCTGGGCGCTCACCGAGTCAGCCTCAGCGTGTGTGGGGCTGCAGACCACAGGCAGAGGCCCTGTGAGCCTTGTGCTCTCCGTGCTGTGCTGAGTCTGGGCGGTCAGGCATCCGTCAGAATAGACTTCCAGTTGCCCTCACTTTGCCTCTAATAGAGCCCTCAAGCTGGAGCGCTTGGCAGTGTGCAACCCACCGGCAACTAAGCCCTGCACAAGAACGCCTGGGGACTAGGTGCAAAGGCAAGGCAGGAGTGGAGCTGAGGCCAGGAAGGCGCCAGTAGCATCTCCCAGTCTCGCGCAGCCCGCTCCTTTCTGGACTGGAAGCCTAGCCGGGAGGCAAGTTTGGGCAACGCTCGCCCATGGCAGAGCAGCCTCACGCCAGCAACTCTGCCAGATCGGGCCTCTGAGCAGAGCTGGAGCTCTGCCGTACTGGAGGCGCACTCGGCTCCGCCAAAGCAGTGATTGCAGCCCCACGCATCTGGGCTGCCTCCTCTTCTCCCAAGGAGGCTCGCTTCCCTCATGCTGTGCACTAGGCTTCCAGGCGGGGGCGCCCCGCGCCTCCTACAGGTCTTGGCTGAGGAGCTGCTTCCCTGAGCTGGGGCTGTGGACGGGAGCCCAGACACGCAGGGGCAGGCCCCAACCACCTGCAAACGTCTCTGCTGGGGAGGAGAGCACTAGGGAAATGACGTCTGTCAGGCACCTTCTGGGCGCTCACCGAGTCAGCCTCAGCGTGTGTGGGGCTGCAGACCACAGCCAGAGGCCCTGTGAGCCTTGTGCTCTCCGTGCTGTGCTGAGTCTGGGCGGTCAAGCAACCGCTGGAGGAGCCCTGCAGTTGCCCTCCCATTGCCTCTAATAGAGCCCTCACTGCTGGAGCGCTTGGCAGTGTGCAACCCACCGGCAACTAAGCCCTCCACAAGAACGCCTGAGGACTAGGTGCAAAGGCAAGGCAGGAGTGGAGCTGAGGCCAGGAAGGCGCCAGTAGCATCTCCCAGGCTCGCGCAGCCCGCTCCTTCCTGGACTGGAAGCCTAGCCGCGAGGCAAGTCTGGGCAAGGCTCGCCCAGGGCAGAGCAGCCTCACGCCAGCGACTCTGCCAGATGGGGCCTCTGAGCAGAGCTGGAGCTCTGCCGTACTGGAGGCGCACTCAGCTCCGCCAAAGCAGTGAATGCAGCCGCACACAGCAGGGCTGCCTTCTCTTCTCCCGAAGAGGCTCGCTTCCCGCATGCTGTAAACTAGGCTTCCAGGCGGGGCCCCCTGCGCCTCCCACAGGTCTTGGCTGAGGAGCTGCTTCCCTGAGCTGGGGCTGTGGACGGGAGCCCAGACACGCAGGGGCAGGCCCCAACCACCTGCAAACGTCTCTGCTGGGGAGGAGAGCACTAGGGAAATGACGTCTGTCAGGCACCTTCTGGGCGCTCACCGAGTCAGCCTCAGCGTGTGTGGGGCTGCAGACCACAGCCAGAGGCCCTGTGAGCCTTGTGCTCTCCGTGCTGTGCTGAGTCTGGGCGGTCAAGCAACCGTCAGAATAGACTTTCAGTTGCCCTCACTTTGCCTCTACTAGAGCCCTCAAGCTGGAGCACTTGGCAGTGTGCAACGCACCGGCAACTAAGCCCTCCACAAGAACGCCTGGGGACTAGGTGCAAAGGCAAGGCAGGAGTGGAGCTGAGGCCAGGAAGGCGCCAGTAACAATTCCCAGTCTCGCGCAGCCCGCTCCTTTCTGGACTGGAAGACTAGCCGCGAGGCAAGTCTGGGCAAGGCTCGCCCAGGGCAGAGCAGCCTCACGACAGCACTCTGCCAGATCGGGCCTCTGAGCAGAGCTGGAGCTCTGCCGTACTGGAGGCGCACTCGGCTCCGCCAAAGCAGTGATTGCAGCCCCACGCATCTGGGCTGCCTCCTCTTCTCCCAAGGAGGCTCGCTTCCCTCATGCTGTGCACTAGGCTTCCAGGCGGGGGCGCCCCGCGCCTCCTACAGGTCTTGGCTGAGGAGCTGCTTCCCTGAGCTGGGGCTGTGGACGGGAGCCCAGACACGCAGGGACAGGCCCAAACAACCTGCACACGTCTCTGCTGGGGAGGAGAGCACTAGGGAAAGACGTCTGTCAGGCACCTTCTGTTCGCTCACCGAGTCAGACTCAGCGTGTGTGGGGCTGCAGACCACAGCCAGAGGCCCTGTGAGCCTTGTGCTCTCCGTGCTGTGCTGAGTCTTGGCGGTCAAGCAACCGTAAAAATAGACTTTCACTTGCGCTCACTTTGCCTCTACTAGAGCCCTCAAGCTGGAGCGCTTGGCAGTGTGCAACCCACCGGCAACTAAGCCCTCCACAAGAACGCCTGGGGACTAGGTGCAAAGGCAAGGCAGGAGTGGAGCTGAGGCCAGGAAGGCGCCTGTAGCATCTCCCAGTCTCGCGCAGCCCGCTCCTTTCTGGACTGGAAGCCTAGCCGCGAGGCAAGTTTGGGCAAGGCTCGCCCATGGCAGAGCAGCCTCACGCCAGCAACTCTGCCAGATCGGGCCTCTGAGCAGAGCTGGAGCTCTGCCGTACTGGAGGCGCACTCGGCTCCGCCAAAGCAGTGATTGCAGCCCCACGCATCTGGGCTGCCTCCTCTTCTCCCAAGGAGGCTCGCTTCCCTCATGTTGTGCACTAGGCTTCCAGGCGGGGGCGCCCCGCGCCTCCTACAGGTCTTGGCTGAGGAGCTGCTTTCCTGAGCTGGGGCTGTGGACGGGAGCCCAGACACGCAGGGGCAGGCCCCAACCACCTGCACACGTCTCTGCTGGGGAGGAGAGCACTAGGGAAATGACGTCTGTCAGGCACCTTCTGGGCGCTCACCGAGTCAGCCTCAGCGTGTGTGGGGCTGCAGACCACAGCCAGAGGCCCTGTGAGCCTTGTGCTCTCCGTGCTGTGCTGAGTCTGGGCGGTCAAGCAACCGTAAGAATAGACTTTCAGTTGCCCTCACTTTGCCTCTACTAGAGCCCTCAAGCTGGAGCGCTTGGCAGTGTGCAACCCACCGGCAACTAAGCCCTCCACAAGAACGCCTGGGGACTAGGTGCAAAGGCAAGGCAGGAGTGGAGCTGAGGCCAGGAAGGCGCCAGTAGCATCTCCCAGTCTCGCGCAGCCCGCTCCTTTCTGGACTGGAATCCTAGCCGCGAGGCAAGTTTGGGCAACGCTCGCCCATGGCAGAGCAGCCTCACGCCAGCAACTCTGCCAGATCGGGCCTCTGAGCAGAGCTGGAGCTCTGCCGTACTGGAGGCGCACTCGGCTCCGCCAAAGCAGTGATTGCAGCCCCACGCATCTGGGCTGCCTCCTCTTCTCCCAAGGAGGCTCGCTTCCCTCATGCTGTGCACTAGGCTTCCAGGCGGGGGCGCCCCGCGCCTCCTACAGCTCTTGGCTGAGGAGCTGCTTCCCTGAGCTGGGGCTGTGGACGGGAGCCCAGACACGCAGGGGCAGGCCCCAACCACCTGCACACGTCTCTGCTGGGGAGGAGAGCACTAGGGAAATGACGTCTGTCAGGCAACTTCTGGGCGCTCACCGAGTCAGCCTCCGCGTGTGTGGGGCTGCAGACCCCAGCCAGGGGCCCTGTGAGCCTTGTGCTCTCCGTGCTGTGCTGAGTCTGGGCGGTCAAGCAACCGCTGGAGGAGCCCTGCAGTTGCCCTCCCATTGCCTTTAATAGAGCCCTCACTGCTGGAGCTCTTGGCCGTGTGCAACCCACTGGCAAATAAGCCCTCCACAAGAACGCCTGAGGACTAGGTGCAAAGGCAAGGCAGGAGTGGAGCTGAGGCCAGGAAGGCGCCAGTAGCATCTCCCAGTCTCGCACAGGCTGCTCCTTCCTGGACTGGAAGCCTAGCCGCGAGGCAAGTCTGGGCAAGGCTCGCCCATGGCAGAGCAGCCTCACGCCAGCACTCTGCCAGATCGGGCCTCTGAGCAGAGCTGGAGCTCTGCCGTACTGGAGGCGCACTCGGCTCCGCCAAAGCAGTGATTGCAGCCCCACGCATCTGGGCTGCCTCCTCTTCTCCCAAGGAGGCTCGCTTCCCTCATGCTGTGCACTAGGCTTCCAGGCGGGGGCGCCCCGCGCCTCCTACAGCTCTTGGCTGAGGAGCTGCTTCCCTGAGCTGGGGCTGTGGACGGGAGCCCAGACACGCACGGGCAGGCCCCAACCACCTGCACACGTCTCGGCTGGGGAAGAGAGCACTAGGGAAATGACGTCTGTCAGGCACCTTCTGGGCGCTCACCGAGTCAGCCTCCTCGTGTGTGTGGCTGCAGACCACAGCCAGAGGCCCTGTGAGCCTAGTGCTCTCCGTGCTGTGCTGAGTCTGGGCGGTCAAGCAACCGTAAGAATAGACTTTCAGTTGCCCTCACTTTGCCTCTACTAGAGCCCTCAAGCTGGAGCGCTTGGCAGTGTGCAACCCACTGGCAACTAAGGCCTCCACAAGAACGCCTGGGGACTAGGTGCAAAGGCAAGGCAGGAGTGGAGCTGAGGCCAGGAAGGCGCCAGTAGCATCTCCCAGTCTCGCGCAGCCCGTTCCTTTCTGGACTGGAAGCCTAGCCGCGAGGCAAGTTTGGGCAAGGCTCGCCCATGGCAGAGCAGCCTCACGCTAGCAACTCTGCCAGATCGGGCCTCTGAGCAGAGCTGGAGCTCTGCCGTACTGGAGGCGCACTCGGCTCCGCCATAGCAGTGATTGCAGCCCCACGCATCTGGGCTGCCTCCTCTTCTCCCAAGGAGGCTCGCTTCCCTCATGTTGTGCACTAGGCTTCCAGGCGGGGGCGCCCCGCGCCTCCTACAGGTCTTGGCTGAGGAGCTGCTTCCCTGAGCTGGGGCTGTGGACGGGAGCCCAGACACGCAGGGGCAGGCCCCAACCACCTGCACACGTCTCTGCTGGGGAGGAGAGCACTAGGGAAATGACGTCTGTCAGGCACCTTCTGGGCGCTCACCGAGTCAGCCTCAGCGTGTGTGGGGCTGCAGACCACAGCCAGAGGCCCTGTGAGCCTTGTGCTCTCCGTGCTGTGCTGAGTCTGGGCGGTCAAGCAACCGTAAGAATAGACTTTCAGTTGCCCTCACTTTGCCTCTACTAGAGCCCTCAAGCTGGAGCGCTTGGCAGTGTGCAACCCACCGGCAACTAAGCCCTCCACAAGAACGCCTGGGGACTAGGTGCAAAGGCAAGGCAGGAGTGGAGCTGAGGCCAGGAAGGCGCCAGTAGCATCTCCCAGTCTCGCGCAGCCCGCTCCTTTCTGGACTGGAAGCCTAGCCGCGAGGCAAGTCTGGGCAAGGCTCCCCCAGGGCAGAGCAGCCTCACGCCAGCAACTCTGCCAGATCGGATCTCTGAGCAGAGCTGGAGCTCTGCCGTACTGGAGGCGCACTCGGCTCCGCCAAAGCAGTGAATGCAGCCGCACACAGCAGGGCTGCCTTCTCTTCTCCCGAGGAGGCTCGCTTCCCACATGCTGTAAACTAGGCTTCCAGGCGGGGCCCCTTTCGCCTCCCACAGGTCTTGGCTGAGGAGCTCCTTCCCTGAGCTGGGGCTGTGGACGGGAGCCCAGACACGCAGGGGCAGGCCCAAACTACCTGCACACGTCTCTGCTGGGGAGGAGAGCACTAGGGAAATGACGTCTTTCAGGCACCTTCTGGGCGCTCACCGAGTCAGCCTCAGCGTGTGTGGGGCTGCAGACCACAGGCAGAGGCCCTGTGAGCCTTGTGCTCTCCGTGCTGTGCTGAGTCTGGGCGGTCAGGCATCCGTCAGAATAGACTTCCAGTTGCCCTCACTTTGCCTCTACTAGAGCCCTCAAGCTGGAGCGCTTGGCAGTGTGCAACCCACCGGCAACTAAGCCCTCCACAAGAACGCCTGGGGACTAGGTGCAAAGGCAAGGCAGGAGTGGAGCTGAGGCCAGGAAGGCGCCAGTAGCATCTCCCAGTCTCGCGCAGCCCGCTCCTTTCTGGACTGGAAGCCTAGCCGCGAGGCAAGTCTGGGCAAGGCTCCCCCAGGGCAGAGCAGCCTCACGCCAGCAACTCTGCCAGATCGGATCTCTGAGCAGAGCTGGAGCTCTGCCGTACTGGAGGCGCACTCGGCTCCGCCAAAGCAGTGAATGCAGCCGCACACAGCAGGGCTGCCGTCTCTTCTCCCGAGGAGGCTCGCTTCCCACATGCTGTAAACTAGGCTTCCAGGCGGGGCCCCCTGCGCCTCCCACAGGTCTTGGCTCAGGACCTGCTTCCCTGAGCTGGGGCTGTGGACGGGAGCCCAGACACGCAGGGGCAGGCCCAAACCACCTGCACACGTCTCTGCTGGGGAGGAGAGCACTAGGGAAATGACGTCTGTCAGGCACCTTCTGGGCGCTCACCGAGTCAGCCTCAGCGTGTGTGGGGCTGCAGACCACAGGCAGAGGCCCTGTGAGCCTTGTGCTCTCCGTGCTGTGCTGAGTCTGGGCGGTCAGGCATCCGTCAGAATAGACTTCCAGTTGCCCTCACTTTGCCTCTAATAGAGCCCTCAAGCTGGAGCGCTTGGCAGTGTGCAACCCACCGGCAACTAAGGCCTCCACAAGAACGCCTGGGGACTAGGTGCAAAGGCAAGGCAGGAGTGGAGATGAGGCCAGGAAGGCGCCAGTAGCATCTCCCAGTCTCGCGCAGCCCGCTCCTTCCTGGACTGGAAGCCTAGCCGCGAGGCAAGTCTGGGCAAGGCTCGCCCAGGGCAGAGCAGCCTCACGCCAGCACTCTGCCAGATCGGGCCTCTGAGCAGAGCTGGAGCTCTGCCGTACTGGAGGCGCACTCGGCTCCGCCAAAGCAGTGATTGCAGCCCCACGCATCTGGGCTGCCTCCTCTTCTCCCAAGGAGGCTCGCTTACCTCATGCTGTGCACTAGGCTTCCAGGCGGGGGCGCCCCGCGCCTCCTACAGGTCTTGGCTGAGGAGCTGCTTCCCTGAGCTGGGGCTGTGGACGGGAGCCCAGACACGCAGGGGCAGGCCCCAACCACCTGCACACATCTCTGCTGGGGCGGAGAGCACTAGGGAAATGACGTCTGTCAGGCACCTTCTGGGTGCTCACCGAGTCAGCCTCAGCGTGTGTGGGGCTGCAGACCACAGCCAGAGGCCCTGTGAGCCCTGTTCTCTCCGTGCTGTGCTGAGTCTTGGCGGTCAAGCAACCGTAAGAATAGACTTTCACTTGCGCTCACTTTGCCTCTACCAGAGCCCTCAAGCTGGAGCGCTTGGCAGTGTGCAACCCACCGGCAACTAAGCCCTCCACAAGAACGCCTGGGGACTAGGTGCAAAGGCAAGGCAGGAGTGGAGCTGAGGCCAGGAAGGCGCCAGTAGCATCTCCCAGTCTCGCGCAGCCCGCTCCTTTCTGGACTGGAAGCCTAGCCGGGAGGCAAGTTTGGGCAAGGCTCGCCCATGGCAGAGCAGCCTCACGCCAGCAACTCTGCCAGATCGGGCCTCTGAGCAGAGCTGGAGCTCTGCCGTACTGGAGGCGCACTCGGCTCCGCCAAAGCAGTGATTGCAGCCCCACGCATCTGGGCTGCCTCCTCTTCTCCCAAGGAGGCTCGCTTCCCTCATGCTGTGCACTAGGCTTCCAGGCGGGGGCGCCCCGCGCCTCCTACAGGTCTTGGCTGAGGAGCTGCTTCCCTGAGCTGGGGCTGTGGACGGGAGCCCAGACACGCAGGGGCAGGCCCAAACTACCTGCACACGTCTCTGCTGGGGAGGAGAGCACTAGGGAAATGACGTCTGTCAGGCACCTTCTGGGCGCTCACCGAGTCAGCCTCAGCGTGTGTGGGGCTGCAGACCACAGGCAGAGGCCCTGTGAGCCTTGTGCTCTCCGTGCTGTGCTGAGTCTGGGCGGTCAGGCATCCGTCAGAATAGACTTCCAGTTGCCCTCACTTTGCCTCTAATAGAGCCCTCAAGCTGGAGCGCTTGGCAGTGTGCAACCCACCGGCAACTAAGCCCTGCACAAGAACGCCTGGGGACTAGGTGCAAAGGCAAGGCAGGAGTGGAGCTGAGGCCAGGAAGGCGCCAGTAGCATCTCCCAGTCTCGCGCAGCCCGCTCCTTTCTGGACTGGAAGCCTAGCCGGGAGGCAAGTTTGGGCAACGCTCGCCCATGGCAGAGCAGCCTCACGCCAGCAACTCTGCCAGATCGGGCCTCTGAGCAGAGCTGGAGCTCTGCCGTACTGGAGGCGCACTCGGCTCCGCCAAAGCAGTGATTGCAGCCCCACGCATCTGGGCTGCCTCCTCTTCTCCCAAGGAGGCTCGCTTCCCTCATGCTGTGCACTAGGCTTCCAGGCGGGGGCGCCCCGCGCCTCCTACAGGTCTTGGCTGAGGAGCTGCTTCCCTGAGCTGGGGCTGTGGACGGGAGCCCAGACACGCAGGGGCAGGCCCCAACCACCTGCAAACGTCTCTGCTGGGGAGGAGAGCACTAGGGAAATGACGTCTGTCAGGCACCTTCTGGGCGCTCACCGAGTCAGCCTCAGCGTGTGTGGGGCTGCAGACCACAGCCAGAGGCCCTGTGAGCCTTGTGCTCTCCGTGCTGTGCTGAGTCTGGGCGGTCAAGCAACCGCTGGAGGAGCCCTGCAGTTGCCCTCCCATTGCCTCTAATAGAGCCCTCACTGCTGGAGCGCTTGGCAGTGTGCAACCCACCGGCAACTAAGCCCTCCACAAGAACGCCTGAGGACTAGGTGCAAAGGCAAGGCAGGAGTGGAGCTGAGGCCAGGAAGGCGCCAGTAGCATCTCCCAGGCTCGCGCAGCCCGCTCCTTCCTGGACTGGAAGCCTAGCCGCGAGGCAAGTCTGGGCAAGGCTCGCCCAGGGCAGAGCAGCCTCACGCCAGCGACTCTGCCAGATGGGGCCTCTGAGCAGAGCTGGAGCTCTGCCGTACTGGAGGCGCACTCAGCTCCGCCAAAGCAGTGAATGCAGCCGCACACAGCAGGGCTGCCTTCTCTTCTCCCGAAGAGGCTCGCTTCCCGCATGCTGTAAACTAGGCTTCCAGGCGGGGCCCCCTGCGCCTCCCACAGGTCTTGGCTGAGGAGCTGCTTCCCTGAGCTGGGGCTGTGGACGGGAGCCCAGACACGCAGGGGCAGGCCCCAACCACCTGCAAACGTCTCTGCTGGGGAGGAGAGCACTAGGGAAATGACGTCTGTCAGGCACCTTCTGGGCGCTCACCGAGTCAGCCTCAGCGTGTGTGGGGCTGCAGACCACAGCCAGAGGCCCTGTGAGCCTTGTGCTCTCCGTGCTGTGCTGAGTCTGGGCGGTCAAGCAACCGTCAGAATAGACTTTCAGTTGCCCTCACTTTGCCTCTACTAGAGCCCTCAAGCTGGAGCACTTGGCAGTGTGCAACGCACCGGCAACTAAGCCCTCCACAAGAACGCCTGGGGACTAGGTGCAAAGGCAAGGCAGGAGTGGAGCTGAGGCCAGGAAGGCGCCAGTAACAATTCCCAGTCTCGCGCAGCCCGCTCCTTTCTGGACTGGAAGACTAGCCGCGAGGCAAGTCTGGGCAAGGCTCGCCCAGGGCAGAGCAGCCTCACGACAGCACTCTGCCAGATCGGGCCTCTGAGCAGAGCTGGAGCTCTGCCGTACTGGAGACGCACTCGGCTCCGCCAAAGCAGTGATTGCAGCCCCACGCATCTGGGCTGCCTCCTCTTCTCCCAAGGAGGCTCGCTTCCCTCATGCTGTGCACTAGGCTTCCAGGCGGGGGCGCCCCGCGCCTCCTACAGGTCTTGGCTGAGGAGCTGCTTCCCTGAGCTGGGGCTGTGGACGGGAGCCCAGACACGCAGGGACAGGCCCAAACAACCTGCACACGTCTCTGCTGGGGAGGAGAGCACTAGGGAAAGACGTCTGTCAGGCACCTTCTGTTCGCTCACCGAGTCAGACTCAGCGTGTGTGGGGCTGCAGACCACAGCCAGAGGCCCTGTGAGCCTTGTGCTCTCCGTGCTGTGCTGAGTCTTGGCGGTCAAGCAACCGTAAGAATAGACTTTCACTTGCGCTCACTTTGCCTCTACTAGAGCCCTCAAGCTGGAGCGCTTGGCAGTGTGCAACCCACCGGCAACTAAGCCCTCCACAAGAACGCCTGGGGACTAGGTGCAAAGGCAAGGCAGGAGTGGAGCTGAGGCCAGGAAGGCGCCTGTAGCATCTCCCAGTCTCGCGCAGCCCGCTCCTTTCTGGACTGGAAGCCTAGCCGCGAGGCAAGTTTGGGCAAGGCTCGCCCATGGCAGAGCAGCCTCACGCCAGCAACTCTGCCAGATCGGGCCTCTGAGCAGAGCTGGAGCTCTGCCGTACTGGAGGCGCACTCGGCTCCGCCAAAGCAGTGATTGCAGCCCCACGCATCTGGGCTGCCTCCTCTTCTCCCAAGGAGGCTCGCTTCCCTCATGTTGTGCACTAGGCTTCCAGGCGGGGGCGCCCCGCGCCTCCTACAGGTCTTGGCTGAGGAGCTGCTTTCCTGAGCTGGGGCTGTGGACGGGAGCCCAGACACGCAGGGGCAGGCCCCAACCACCTGCACACGTCTCTGCTGGGGAGGAGAGCACTAGGGAAATGACGTCTGTCAGGCACCTTCTGGGCGCTCACCGAGTCAGCCTCAGCGTGTGTGGGGCTGCAGACCACAGCCAGAGGCCCTGTGAGCCTTGTGCTCTCCGTGCTGTGCTGAGTCTGGGCGGTCAAGCAACCGTAAGAATAGACTTTCAGTTGCCCTCACTTTGCCTCTACTAGAGCCCTCAAGCTGGAGCGCTTGGCAGTGTGCAACCCACCGGCAACTAAGCCCTCCACAAGAACGCCTGGGGACTAGGTGCAAAGGCAAGGCAGGAGTGGAGCTGAGGCCAGGAAGGCGCCAGTAGCATCTCCCAGTCTCGCGCAGCCCGCTCCTTTCTGGACTGGAATCCTAGCCGCGAGGCAAGTTTGGGCAACGCTCGCCCATGGCAGAGCAGCCTCACGCCAGCAACTCTGCCAGATCGGGCCTCTGAGCAGAGCTGGAGCTCTGCCGTACTGGAGGCGCACTCGGCTCCGCCAAAGCAGTGATTGCAGCCCCACGCATCTGGGCTGCCTCCTCTTCTCCCAAGGAGGCTCGCTTCCCTCATGCTGTGCACTAGGCTTCCAGGCGGGGGCGCCCCGCGCCTCCTACAGCTCTTGGCTGAGGAGCTGCTTCCCTGAGCTGGGGCTGTGGACGGGAGCCCAGACACGCAGGGGCAGGCCCCAACCACCTGCACACGTCTCTGCTGGGGAGGAGAGCACTAGGGAAATGACGTCTGTCAGGCAACTTCTGGGCGCTCACCGAGTCAGCCTCCGCGTGTGTGGGGCTGCAGACCCCAGCCAGGGGCCCTGTGAGCCTTGTGCTCTCCGTGCTGTGCTGAGTCTGGGCGGTCAAGCAACCGCTGGAGGAGCCCTGCAGTTGCCCTCCCATTGCCTTTAATAGAGCCCTCACTGCTGGAGCTCTTGGCCGTGTGCAACCCACTGGCAAATAAGCCCTCCACAAGAACGCCTGAGGACTAGGTGCAAAGGCAAGGCAGGAGTGGAGCTGAGGCCAGGAAGGCGCCAGTAGCATCTCCCAGTCTCGCACAGGCTGCTCCTTCCTGGACTGGAAGCCTAGCCGCGAGGCAAGTCTGGGCAAGGCTCGCCCATGGCAGAGCAGCCTCACGCCAGCACTCTGCCAGATCGGGCCTCTGAGCAGAGCTGGAGCTCTGCCGTACTGGAGGCGCACTCGGCTCCGCCAAAGCAGTGATTGCAGCCCCACGCATCTGGGCTGCCTCCTCTTCTCCCAAGGAGGCTCGCTTCCCTCATGCTGTGCACTAGGCTTCCAGGCGGGGGCGCCCCGCGCCTCCTACAGCTCTTGGCTGAGGAGCTGCTTCCCTGAGCTGGGGCTGTGGACGGGAGCCCAGACACGCACGGGCAGGCCCCAACCACCTGCACACGTCTCGGCTGGGGAAGAGAGCACTAGGGAAATGACGTCTGTCAGGCACCTTCTGGGCGCTCACCGAGTCAGCCTCCTCGTGTGTGTGGCTGCAGACCACAGCCAGAGGCCCTGTGAGCCTAGTGCTCTCCGTGCTGTGCTGAGTCTGGGCGGTCAAGCAACCGTAAGAATAGACTTTCAGTTGCCCTCACTTTGCCTCTACTAGAGCCCTCAAGCTGGAGCGCTTGGCAGTGTGCAACCCACTGGCAACTAAGGCCTCCACAAGAACGCCTGGGGACTAGGTGCAAAGGCAAGGCAGGAGTGGAGCTGAGGCCAGGAAGGCGCCAGTAGCATCTCCCAGTCTCGCGCAGCCCGTTCCTTTCTGGACTGGAAGCCTAGCCGCGAGGCAAGTTTGGGCAAGGCTCGCCCATGGCAGAGCAGCCTCACGCCAGCAACTCTGCCAGATCGGGCCTCTGAGCAGAGCTGGAGCTCTGCCGTACTGGAGGCGCACTCGGCTCCGCCATAGCAGTGATTGCAGCCCCACGCATCTGGGCTGCCTCCTCTTCTCCCAAGGAGGCTCGCTTCCCTCATGTTGTGCACTAGGCTTCCAGGCGGGGGCGCCCCGCGCCTCCTACAGGTCTTGGCTGAGGAGCTGCTTCCCTGAGCTGGGGCTGTGGACGGGAGCCCAGACACGCAGGGGCAGGCCCCAACCACCTGCACACGTCTCTGCTGGGGAGGAGAGCACTAGGGAAATGACGTCTGTCAGGCACCTTCTGGGCGCTCACCGAGTCAGCCTCAGCGTGTGTGGGGCTGCAGACCACAGCCAGAGGCCCTGTGAGCCTTGTGCTCTCCGTGCTGTGCTGAGTCTGGGCGGTCAAGCAACCGTAAGAATAGACTTTCAGTTGCCCTCACTTTGCCTCTACTAGAGCCCTCAAGCTGGAGCGCTTGGCAGTGTGCAACCCACCGGCAACTAAGCCCTCCACAAGAACGCCTGGGGACTAGGTGCAAAGGCAAGGCAGGAGTGGAGCTGAGGCCAGGAAGGCGCCAGTAGCATCTCCCAGTCTCGCGCAGCCCGCTCCTTTCTGGACTGGAAGCCTAGCCGCGAGGCAAGTCTGGGCAAGGCTCCCCCAGGGCAGAGCAGCCTCACGCCAGCAACTCTGCCAGATCGGATCTCTGAGCAGAGCTGGAGCTCTGCCGTACTGGAGGCGCACTCGGCTCCGCCAAAGCAGTGAATGCAGCCGCACACAGCAGGGCTGCCTTCTCTTCTCCCGAGGAGGCTCGCTTCCCACATGCTGTAAACTAGGCTTCCAGGCGGGGCCCCTTTCGCCTCCCACAGGTCTTGGCTGAGGAGCTCCTTCCCTGAGCTGGGGCTGTGGACGGGAGCCCAGACACGCAGGGGCAGGCCCAAACTACCTGCACACGTCTCTGCTGGGGAGGAGAGCACTAGGGAAATGACGTCTTTCAGGCACCTTCTGGGCGCTCACCGAGTCAGCCTCAGCGTGTGTGGGGCTGCAGACCACAGGCAGAGGCCCTGTGAGCCTTGTGCTCTCCGTGCTGTGCTGAGTCTGGGCGGTCAGGCATCCGTCAGAATAGACTTCCAGTTGCCCTCACTTTGCCTCTACTAGAGCCCTCAAGCTGGAGCGCTTGGCAGTGTGCAACCCACCGGCAACTAAGCCCTCCACAAGAACGCCTGGGGACTAGGTGCAAAGGCAAGGCAGGAGTGGAGCTGAGGCCAGGAAGGCGCCAGTAGCATCTCCCAGTCTCGCGCAGCCCGCTCCTTTCTGGACTGGAAGCCTAGCCGCGAGGCAAGTCTGGGCAAGGCTCCCCCAGGGCAGAGCAGCCTCACGCCAGCAACTCTGCCAGATCGGATCTCTGAGCAGAGCTGGAGCTCTGCCGTACTGGAGGCGCACTCGGCTCCGCCAAAGCAGTGAATGCAGCCGCACACAGCAGGGCTGCCGTCTCTTCTCCCGAGGAGGCTCGCTTCCCACATGCTGTAAACTAGGCTTCCAGGCGGGGCCCCCTGCGCCTCCCACAGGTCTTGGCTCAGGACCTGCTTCCCTGAGCTGGGGCTGTGGACGGGAGCCCAGACACGCAGGGGCAGGCCCAAACCACCTGCACACGTCTCTGCTGGGGAGGAGAGCACTAGGGAAATGACGTCTGTCAGGCACCTTCTGGGCGCTCACCGAGTCAGCCTCAGCGTGTGTGGGGCTGCAGACCACAGGCAGAGGCCCTGTGAGCCTTGTGCTCTCCGTGCTGTGCTGAGTCTGGGCGGTCAAGCAACCGTCAGAATAGACTTTCAGTTGCCCTCACTTTGCCTCTACTAGAGCCCTCAAGCTGGAGCGCTTGGCAGTGTGCAACCCACCGGCAACTAAGCCCTGCACAAGAACGCCTGGGGACTAGGTGCAAAGGCAAGGCAGGAGTGGAGCTGAGGCCAGGAAGGCTCCAGTAGCATCTCCCAGTCTCGCGCAGCCCGCTCCTTTCTGGACTGGAAGCCTAGCCGGGAGGCAAGTTTGGGCAACGCTCGCCCATGGCAGAGCAGCCTCACGCCAGCAACTCTGCCAGATCGGGCCTCTGAGCAGAGCTGGAGGTCTGCCGTACTGGAGGCGCACTCGGCTCCGCCAAAGCAGTGATTGCAGCCCCACGCATCTGGGCTGCCTCCTCTTCTCCCAAGGAGGCTCGCTTCCCTCATGCTGTGCACTAGGCTTCCAGGCGGGGGCGCCCCGCGCCTCCTACAGGTCTTGGCTGAGGAGCTGCTTCCCTGAGCTGGGGCTGTGGACGGGAGCCCAGACACGCAGGGGCAGGCCCCAACCACCTGCAAACGTCTCTACTGGGGAGGAGAGCACTAGGGAAATGACGTCTGTCAGGCACCTTCTGGGCGATCACCGAGTCAGCCTCAGCGTGTGTGGGGCTGCAGACCACAGCCAGAGGCCCTGTGAGCCTTGTGCTCTCCGTGCTGTGCTGAGTCTGGGCGGTCAAGCAACCGCTGGAGGAGCCCTGCAGTTGCCCTCCCATTGCCTCTAATAGAGCCCTCACTGCTGGAGCGCTTGGCAGTGTGCAACCCACCGGCAACTAAGCCCTCCACAAGAACGCCTGAGGACTAGGTGCAAAGGCAAGGCAGGAGTGGAGCTGAGGCCAGGAAGGCGCCAGTAGCATCTCCCAGGCTCGCGCAGCCCGCTCCTTCCTGGACTGGAAGCCTAGCCGCGAGGCAAGTCTGGGCAAGGCTCGCCCAGGGCAGAGCAGCCTCACGCCAGCGACTCTGCCAGATGGGGCCTCTGAGCAGAGCTGGAGCTCTGCCGTACTGGAGGCGCACTCAGCTCCGCCAAAGCAGTGAATGCAGCCGCACACAGCAGGGCTGCCTTCTCTTCTCCCGAAGAGGCTCGCTTCCCGCATGCTGTAAACTAGGCTTCCAGGCGGGGCCCCCTGCGCCTCCCACAGGTCTTGGCTGAGGAGCTGCTTCCCTGAGCTGGGGCTGTGGACGGGAGCCCAGACACGCAGGGGCAGGCCCCAACCACCTGCACACATCTCTGCTGGGGAGGAGAGCACTAGGGAAATGACGTCTGTCAGGCACCTTCTGGGCGCTCACCGAGTCAGCCTCAGCGTGTGTGGGGCTGCAGACCACAGCCAGAGGCCCTGTGAGCCTTGTGCTCTCCGTGCTGTGCTGAGTCTGGGCGGTCAAGCAACCGTCAGAATAGACTTTCAGTTGCCCTCACTTTGCCTCTACTAGAGCCCTCAAGCTGGAGCACTTGGCAGTGTGCAACGCACCGGCAACTAAGCCCTCCACAAGAACGCCTGGGGACTAGGTGCAAAGGCAAGGCAGGAGTGGAGCTGAGGCCAGGAAGGCGCCAGTAACAACTCCCAGTCTCGCGCAGCCCGCTCCTTTCTGGACTGGAAGACTAGCCGCGAGGCAAGTCTGGGCAAGGCTCGCCCAGGGCAGAGCAGCCTCACGACAGCACTCTGCCAGATCGGGCCTCTGAGCAGAGCTGGAGCTCTGCCGTACTGGAGGCGCACTCGGCTCCGCCAAAGCAGTGATTGCAGCCCCACGCATCTGGGCTGCCTCCTCTTCTCCCAAGGAGGCTCGCTTCCCTCATGCTGTGCACTAGGCTTCCAGGCGGGGGCGCCCCGCGCCTCCTACAGGTCTTGGCTGAGGAGCTGCTTCCCTGAGCTGGGGCTGTGGACGGGAGCCCAGACACGCAGGGACAGGCCCAAACAACCTGCACACGTCTCTGCTGGGGAGGAGAGCACTAGGGAAAGACGTCTGTCAGGCACCTTCTGTTCGCTCACCGAGTCAGCTTCAGCGTGTGTGGGGCTGCAGACCACAGCCAGAGGCCCTGTGAGCCTTGTGCTCTCCGTGCTGTGCTGAGTCTTGGCGGTCAAGCAACCGTAAGAATAGACTTTCACTTGCGCTCACTTTGCCTCTACTAGAGCCCTCAAGCTGGAGCGCTTGGCAGTGTGCAACCCACCGGCAACTAAGCCCTCCACAAGAACGCCTGGGGACTAGGTGCAAAGGCAAGGCAGGAGTGGAGCTGAGGCCAGGAAGGCGCCTGTAGCATCTCCCAGTCTCGCGCAGCCCGCTCCTTTCTGGACTGGAAGCCTAGCCGCGAGGCAAGTTTGGGCAAGGCTCGCCCATGGCAGAGCAGCCTCACGCCAGCAACTCTGCCAGATCGGGCCTCTGAGCAGAGCTGGAGCTCTGCCGTACTGGAGGCGCACTCGGCTCCGCCAAAGCAGTGATTGCAGCCCCACGCATCTGGGCTGCCTCCTCTTCTCCCAAGGAGGCTCGCTTCCCTCATGTTGTGCACTAGGCTTCCAGGCGGGGGCGCCCCGCGCCTCCTACATTCTTGGCTGAGGAGCTGCTTTCCTGAGCTGGGGCTGTGGACGGGAGCCCAGACACGCAGGGGCAGGCCCCAACCACCTGCACACGTCTCTGCTGGGGAGGAGAGCACTAGGGAAATGACGTCTGTCAGGCACCTTCTGGGCGCTCACCGAGTCAGCCTCAGCGTGTGTGGGGCTGCAGACCACAGGCAGAGGCCCTGTGAGCCTTGTGCTCTCCGTGCTGTGCTGAGTCTGGGCGGTCAAGCAACCGTCAGAATAGACTTTCAGTTGCCCTCACTTTGCCTCTACTAGAGCCCTCAAGCTGGAGCGCTTGGCAGTGTGCAACCCACCGGCAACTAAGCCCTGCACAAGAACGCCTGGGGACTAGGTGCAAAGGCAAGGCAGGAGTGGAGCTGAGGCCAGGAAGGCTCCAGTAGCATCTCCCAGTCTCGCGCAGCCCGCTCCTTTCTGGACTGGAAGCCTAGCCGGGAGGCAAGTTTGGGCAACGCTCGCCCATGGCAGAGCAGCCTCACGCCAGCAACTCTGCCAGATCGGGCCTCTGAGCAGAGCTGGAGGTCTGCCGTACTGGAGGCGCACTCGGCTCCGCCAAAGCAGTGATTGCAGCCCCACGCATCTGGGCTGCCTCCTCTTCTCCCAAGGAGGCTCGCTTCCCTCATGCTGTGCACTAGGCTTCCAGGCGGGGGCGCCCCGCGCCTCCTACAGGTCTTGGCTGAGGAGCTGCTTCCCTGAGCTGGGGCTGTGGACGGGAGCCCAGACACGCAGGGGCAGGCCCCAACCACCTGCAAACGTCTCTGCTGGGGAGGAGAGCACTAGGGAAATGACGTCTGTCAGGCACCTTCTGGGCGCTCACCGAGTCAGCCTCAGCGTGTGTGGGGCTGCAGACCACAGCCAGAGGCCCTGTGAGCCTTGTGCTCTCCGTGCTGTGCTGAGTCTGGGCGGTCAAGCAACCGCTGGAGGAGCCCTGCAGTTGCCCTCCCATTGCCTCTAATAGAGCCCTCACTGCTGGAGCGCTTGGCAGTGTGCAACCCACCGGCAACTAAGCCCTCCACAAGAACGCCTGAGGACTAGGTGCAAAGGCAAGGCAGGAGTGGAGCTGAGGCCAGGAAGGCGCCAGTAGCATCTCCCAGGCTCGCGCAGCCCGCTCCTTCCTGGACTGGAAGCCTAGCCGCGAGGCAAGTCTGGGCAAGGCTCGCCCAGGGCAGAGCAGCCTCACGCCAGCGACTCTGCCAGATGGGGCCTCTGAGCAGAGCTGGAGCTCTGCCGTACTGGAGGCGCACTCAGCTCCGCCAAAGCAGTGAATGCAGCCGCACACAGCAGGGCTGCCTTCTCTTCTCCCGAAGAGGCTCGCTTCCCGCATGCTGTAAACTAGGCTTCCAGGCGGGGCCCCCTGCGCCTCCCACAGGTCTTGGCTGAGGAGCTGCTTCCCTGAGCTGGGGCTGTGGACGGGAGCCCAGACACGCAGGGGCAGGCCCCAACCACCTGCACACATCTCTGCTGGGGAGGAGAGCACTAGGGAAATGACGTCTGTCAGGCACCTTCTGGGCGCTCACCGAGTCAGCCTCAGCGTGTGTGGGGCTGCAGACCACAGCCAGAGGCCCTGTGAGCCTTGTGCTCTCCGTGCTGTGCTGAGTCTGGGCGGTCAAGCAACCGTCAGAATAGACTTTCAGTTGCCCTCACTTTGCCTCTACTAGAGCCCTCAAGCTGGAGCACTTGGCAGTGTGCAACGCACCGGCAACTAAGCCCTCCACAAGAACGCCTGGGGACTAGGTGCAAAGGCAAGGCAGGAGTGGAGCTGAGGCCAGGAAGGCGCCAGTAACAACTCCCAGTCTCGCGCAGCCCGCTCCTTTCTGGACTGGAAGACTAGCCGCGAGGCAAGTCTGGGCAAGGCTCGCCCAGGGCAGAGCAGCCTCACGACAGCACTCTGCCAGATCGGGCCTCTGAGCAGAGCTGGAGCTCTGCCGTACTGGAGGCGCACTCGGCTCCGCCAAAGCAGTGATTGCAGCCCCACGCATCTGGGCTGCCTCCTCTTCTCCCAAGGAGGCTCGCTTCCCTCATGCTGTGCACTAGGCTTCCAGGCGGGGGCGCCCCGCGCCTCCTACAGGTCTTGGCTGAGGAGCTGCTTCCCTGAGCTGGGGCTGTGGACGGGAGCCCAGACACGCAGGGACAGGCCCAAACAACCTGCACACGTCTCTGCTGGGGAGGAGAGCACTAGGGAAAGACGTCTGTCAGGCACCTTCTGTTCGCTCACCGAGTCAGCCTCAGCGTGTGTGGGGCTGCAGACCACAGCCAGAGGCCCTGTGAGCCTTGTGCTCTCCGTGCTGTGCTGAGTCTTGGCGGTCAAGCAACCGTAAGAATAGACTTTCACTTGCGCTCACTTTGCCTCTACTAGAGCCCTCAAGCTGGAGCGCTTGGCAGTGTGCAACCCACCGGCAACTAAGCCCTCCACAAGAACGCCTGGGGACTAGGTGCAAAGGCAAGGCAGGAGTGGAGCTGAGGCCAGGAAGGCGCCTGTAGCATCTCCCAGTCTCGCGCAGCCCGCTCCTTTCTGGACTGGAAGCCTAGCCGCGAGGCAAGTTTGGGCAAGGCTCGCCCATGGCAGAGCAGCCTCACGCCAGCAACTCTGCCAGATCGGGCCTCTGAGCAGAGCTGGAGCTCTGCCGTACTGGAGGCGCACTCGGCTCCGCCAAAGCAGTGATTGCAGCCCCACGCATCTGGGCTGCCTCCTCTTCTCCCAAGGAGGCTCGCTTCCCTCATGTTGTGCACTAGGCTTCCAGGCGGGGGCGCCCCGCGCCTCCTACATTCTTGGCTGAGGAGCTGCTTTCCTGAGCTGGGGCTGTGGACGGGAGCCCAGACACGCAGGGGCAGGCCCCAACCACCTGCACACGTCTCTGCTGGGGAGGAGAGCACTAGGGAAATGACGTCTGTCAGGCACCTTCTGGGCGCTCACCGAGTCAGCCTAAGCGTGTGTGGGGCTGCAGACCACAGCCAGAGGCCCTGTGAGCCTTGTGCTCTCCGTGCTGTGCTGAGTCTGGGCGGTCAAGCAACCGTAAGAATAGACTTTCAGTTGCCCTCACTTTGCCTCTACTAGAGCCCTCAAGCTGGAGCGCTTGGCAGTGTGCAACCCACCGGCAACTAAGCCCTCCACAAGAACGCCTGGGGACTAGGTGCAAAGGCAAGGCAGGAGTGGAGCTGAGGCCAGGAAGGCGCCAGTAGCATCTCCCAGTCTCGCGCAGCCCGCTCCTTTCTGGACTGGAAGCCTAGCCGCGAGGCAAGTTTGGGCAAGGCTCGCCCATGGCAGAGCAGCCTCACGCCAGCAACTCTGCCAGATCGGGCCTCTGAGCAGAGCTGGAGCTCTGCCGTACTGGAGGCGCACTCGGCTCCGCCAAAGCAGTGATTGCAGCCCCACGCATCTGGGCTGCCTCCTCTTCTCCCAAGGAGGCTCGCTTCCCTCATGCTGTGCACTAGGCTTCCAGGCGGGGGCGCCCCGCGCCTCCTACAGGTCTTGGCTGAGGAGCTGCTTCCCTGAGCTGGGGCTGTGGACGGGAGCCCAGACACGCAGGGACAGGCCCAAACAACCTGCACACGTCTCTGCTGGGGAGGAGAGCACTAGGGAAAGACGTCTGTCAGGCACCTTCTGTTCGCTCACCGAGTCAGCCTCAGCGTGTGTGGGGCTGCAGACCACAGCCAGAGGCCCTGTGAGCCTTGTGCTCTCCGTGCTGTGCTGAGTCTTGGCGGTCAAGCAACCGTAAGAATAGACTTTCACTTGCGCTCACTTTGCCTCTACTAGAGCCCTCAAGCTGGAGCGCTTGGCAGTGTGCAACCCACCGGCAACTAAGCCCTCCACAAGAACGCCTGGGGACTAGGTGCAAAGGCAAGGCAGGAGTGGAGCTGAGGCCAGGAAGGCGCCTGTAGCATCTCCCAGTCTCGCGCAGCCCGCTCCTTTCTGGACTGGAAGCCTAGCCGCGAGGCAAGTTTGGGCAAGGCTCGCCCATGGCAGAGCAGCCTCACGCCAGCAACTCTGCCAGATCGGGCCTCTGAGCAGAGCTGGAGCTCTGCCGTACTGGAGGCGCACTCGGCTCCGCCAAAGCAGTGATTGCAGCCCCACGCATCTGGGCTGCCTCCTCTTCTCCCAAGGAGGCTCGCTTCCCTCATGTTGTGCACTAGGCTTCCAGGCGGGGGCGCCCCGCGCCTCCTACATTCTTGGCTGAGGAGCTGCTTTCCTGAGCTGGGGCTGTGGACGGGAGCCCAGACACGCAGGGGCAGGCCCCAACCACCTGCACACGTCTCTGCTGGGGAGGAGAGCACTAGGGAAATGACGTCTGTCAGGCACCTTCTGGGCGCTCACCGAGTCAGCCTAAGCGTGTGTGGGGCTGCAGACCACAGCCAGAGGCCCTGTGAGCCTTGTGCTCTCCGTGCTGTGCTGAGTCTGGGCGGTCAAGCAACCGTAAGAATAGACTTTCAGTTGCCCTCACTTTGCCTCTACTAGAGCCCTCAAGCTGGAGCGCTTGGCAGTGTGCAACCCACCGGCAACTAAGCCCTCCACAAGAACGCCTGGGGACTAGGTGCAAAGGCAAGGCAGGAGTGGAGCTGAGGCCAGGAAGGCGCCAGTAGCATCTCCCAGTCTCGCGCAGCCCGCTCCTTTCTGGACTGGAAGCCTAGCCGCGAGGCAAGTTTGGGCAAGGCTCGCCCATGGCAGAGCAGCCTCACGCCAGCAACTCTGCCAGATCGGGCCTCTGAGCAGAGCTGGAGCTCTGCCGTACTGGAGGCGCACTCGGCTCCGCCAAAGCAGTGATTGCAGCCCCACGCATCTGGGCTGCCTCCTCTTCTCCCAAGGAGGCTCGCTTCCCTCATGTTGTGCACTAGGCTTCCAGGCGGGGGCGCCCCGCGCCTCCTACAGGTCTTGGCTGAGGAGCTGCTTCCCTGAGCTGGGGCTGTGGACGGGAGCCCAGACACGCAGGGGCAGGCCCCAACCACCTGCACACGTCTCTGCTGGGGAGGAGAGCACTAGGGAAATGACGTCTGTCAGGCACCTTCTGGGCGCTCACCGAGTCAGCCTCAGCGTGTGTGGGGCTGCAGACCACAGCCAGAGGCCCTGTGAGCCTTGTGCTCTCCGTGCTGTGCTGAGTCTGGGCGGTCAAGCAACCGTAAGAATAGACTTTCAGTTGCCCTCACTTTGCCTCTACTAGAGCCCTCAAGCTGGAGCGCTTGGCAGTGTGCAACCCACCGGCACCTAAGCCCTCCACAAGAACGCCTGGGGACTAGGTGCAAAGGCAAGGCAGGAGTGGAGCTGAGGCCAGGAAGGCGCCAGTAGCATCTCCCAGTCTCGCGCAGCCCGCTCCTTTCTGGACTGGAAGCCTAGCCGCGAGGCAAGTCTGGGCAAGGCTCACCCAGGGCAGAGCAGCCTCACGCCAGCAACTCTGCCAGATCGGGCCTCTGAGCAGAGCTGGAGCTCTGCCGTACTGGAGGCGCACTCGGCTCCGCCAAAGCAGTGAATGCAGCCGCACACAGCAGGGCTGCCTTCTCTTCTCCCGAGGAGGCTCGCTTCCCACATGCTGTAAACTAGGCTTCCAGGCGGGGCCCCTTGCGCCTCCCACAGGTCTTGGCTCAGGACCTGCTTCCCTGAGCTGGGGCTGTGGACGGGAGCCCAGACACGCAGGGGCAGGCCCAAACTACCTGCACACGTCTCTGCTGGGGAGGAGAGCACTAGGGAAATGACGTCTGTCAGGCACCTTCTGGGCGCTCACCGAGTCAGCCTCAGCGTGTGTGGGGCTGCAGACCACAGGCAGAGGCCCTGTGAGCCTTGTGCTCTCCGTGCTGTGCTGAGTCTGGGCGGTCAGGCATCCGTCAGAATAGACTTCCAGTTGCCCTCACTTTGCCTCTAATAGAGCCCTCAAGCTGGAGCGCTTGGCAGTGTGCAACCCACCGGCAACTAAGGCCTCCACAAGAACGCCTGGGGACTAGGTGCAAAGGCAAGGCAGGAGTGGAGATGAGGCCAGGAAGGCGCCAGTAGCATCTCCCAGTCTCGCGCAGCCCGCTCCTTCCTGGACTGGAAGCCTAGCCGCGAGGCAAGTCTGGGCAAGGCTCGCCCAGGGCAGAGCAGCCTCACGCCAGCACTCTGCCAGATCGGGCCTCTGAGCAGAGCTGGAGCTCTGCCGTACTGGAGGCGCACTCGGCTCCGCCCAAGCAGTGATTGCAGCCCCACGCATCTGGGCTGCCTCCTCTTCTCCCAAGGAGGCTCGCTTACCTCATGCTGTGCACTAGGCTTCCAGGCGGGGGCGCCCCGCGCCTCCTACAGGTCTTGGCTGAGGAGCTGCTTCCCTGAGCTGGGGCTGTGGACGGGAGCCCAGACACGCAGGGGCAGGCCCCAACCACCTGCACACATCTCTGCTGGGGCGGAGAGCACTAGGGAAATGACGTCTGTCAGGCACCTTCTGGGTGCTCACCGAGTCAGCCTCAGCGTGTGTGGGGCTGCAGACCACAGCCAGAGGCCCTGTGAGCCTTGTGCTCTCCGTGCTGTGCTGAGTCTTGGCGGTCAAGCAACCGTAAGAATAGACTTTCACTTGCGCTCACTTTGCCTCTACCAGAGCCCTCAAGCTGGAGCGCTTGGCAGTGTGCAACCCACCGGCAACTAAGCCCTCCACAAGAACGCCTGGGGACTAGGTGCAAAGGCAAGGCAGGAGTGGAGCTGAGGCCAGGAAGGCGCCAGTAGCATCTCCCAGTCTCGCGCAGCCCGCTCCTTTCTGGACTGGAAGCCTAGCCGCGATGCAAGTTTGGGCAACGCTCGCCCATGGCAGAGCAGCCTCACGCCAGCAACTCTGCCAGATCGGGCCTCTGAGCAGAGCTGGAGCTCTGCCGTACTGGAGGCGCACTCGGCTCCGCCAAAGCAGTGATTGCAGCCCCACGCATCTGGGCTGCCTCCTCTTCTCCCAAGGAGGCTCGCTTCCCTCATGCTGTGCACTAGGCTTCCAGGCGGGGGCGCCCCGCGCCTCCTACAGCTCTTGGCTGAGGAGCTGCTTCCCTGAGCTGGGGCTGTGGACGGGAGCCCAGACACGCAGGGGCAGGCCCCAACCACCTGCACACGTCTCTGCTGGGGAGGAGAGCACTAGGGAAATGACGTCTGTCAGGCAACTTCTGGGCGCTCACCGAGTCAGCCTCCGCGTGTGTGGGGCTGCAGACCCCAGCCAGGGGCCCTGTGAGCCTTGTGCTCTCCGTGCTGTGCTGAGTCTGGGCGGTCAAGCAACCGCTGGAGGAGCCCTGCAGTTGCCCTCCCATTGCCTTTAATAGAGCCCTCACTGCTGGAGCTCTTGGCCGTGTGCAACCCACTGGCAAATAAGCCCTCCACAAGAACGCCTGAGGACTAGGTGCAAAGGCAAGGCAGGAGTGGAGCTGAGGCCAGGAAGGCGCCAGTAGCATCTCCCAGTCTCGCGCAGGCTGCTCCTTCCTGGACTGGAAGCCTAGCCGCGAGGCAAGTCTGGGCAAGGCTCGCCCATGGCAGAGCAGCCTCACGCCAGCACTCTGCCAGATCGGGCCTCTGAGCAGAGCTGGAGCTCTGCCGTACTGGAGGCGCACTCGGCTCCGCCAAAGCAGTGATTGCAGCCCCACGCATCTGGGCTGCCTCCTCTTCTCCCAAGGAGGCTCGCTTCCCTCATGCTGTGCACTAGGCTTCCAGGCGGGGGCGCCCCGCGCCTCCTACAGCTCTTGGCTGAGGAGCTGCTTCCCTGAGCTGGGGCTGTGGACGGGAGCCCAGACACGCACGGGCAGGCCCCAACCACCTGCACACGTCTCGGCTGGGGAGGAGAGCACTAGGGAAATGACGTCTGTCAGGCACCTTCTGGGCGCTCACCGAGTCAGCCTCCTCGTGTGTGTGGCTGCAGACCACAGCCAGAGGCCCTGTGAGCCTAGTGCTCTCCGTGCTGTGCTGAGTCTGGGCGGTCAAGCAACCGTAAGAATAGACTTTCAGTTGCCCTCACTTTGCCTCTACTAGAGCCCTCAAGCTGGAGCGCTTGGCAGTGTGCAACCCACTGGCAACTAAGGCCTCCACAAGAACGCCTGGGGACTAGGTGCAAAGGCAAGGCAGGAGTGGAGCTGAGGCCAGGAAGGCGCCAGTAGCATCTCCCAGTCTCGCGCAGCCCGCTCCTTTCTGGACTGGAAGCCTAGCCGCGAGGCAAGTCTGGGCAAGGCTCGCCCAGGGCAGAGCAGCCTCACGCCAGCACTCTGCCAGATCGGGCCTCTGAGCAGAGCTGGAGCTCTGCCGTACTGGAGGCGCACTCGGCTCCGCCCAAACAGTGATTGCAGCCCCACGCATCTGGGCTGCCTCCTCTTCTCCCAAGGAGGCTCGCTTACCTCATGCTGTGCACTAGGCTTCCAGGCGGGGGCGCCCCGCGCCTCCTACAGGTCTTGGCTGAGGAGCTGCTTCCCTGAGCTGGGGCTGTGGACGGGAGCCCAGACACGCAGGGGCAGGCCCCAACCACCTGCACACATCTCTGCTGGGGTGGAGAGCACTAGGGAAATGACGTCTGTCAGGCACCTTCTGGGCGCTCACCGAGTCAGCCTCAGCGTGTGTGGGGCTGCAGACCACAGCCAGAGGCCCTGTGAGCCTTGTGCTCTCCGTGCTGTGCTGAGTCTGGGCGGTCAAGCAACCGTAAGAATAGACTTTCAGTTGCCCTCACTTTGCCTCTACTAGAGCCCTCAAGCTGGAGCGCTTGGCAGTGTGCATCCCACCGGCAACTAAGCCCTGCACAAGAACGCCTGGGGACTAGGTGCAAAGGCAAGGCAGGAGTGGAGCTGAGGCCAGGAAGGCGCCAGTAGCATCTCCCAGTCTCGCGCAGCCCGCTCCTTTCTGGACTGGAAGCCTAGTCGCGAGGCAAGTCTGGGCAAGGCTCCCCCAGGGCAGAGCAGCCTCACGCCAGCAACTCTGCCAGATCGGGCCTCTGAGCAGAGCTGGAGCTCTGCCGTACTGGAGGCGCACTCGGCTCCGCCAAAGCAGTGAATGCAGCCGCACACAGCAGGGCTGCCGTCTCTTCTCCCGAGGAGGCTCGCTTCCCACATGCTGTAAACTAGGCTTCCAGGCGGGGCCCCCTGCGCCTCCCACAGTTCTTGGCTCAGGACCTGCTTCCCTGAGCTGGGGCTGTGGACGGGAGCCCAGACACGCAGGGGCAGGCCCAAACCACCTGCAAACGTCTCTGCTGGGGAGGAGAGCACTAGGGAAATGACGTCTGTCAGGCACCTTCTGGGCGCTCACCGAGTCAGCCTCAGCGTGTGTGGGGCTGCAGACCACAGGCAGAGGCCCTGTGAGCCTTGTGCTCTCCGTGCTGTGCTGAGTCTGGGCGGTCAAGCAACCGTCAGAATAGACTTTCAGTTGCCCTCACTTTGCCTCTACTAGAGCCCTCAAGCTGGAGCGCTTGGCAGTGTGCAACCCACCGGCAACTAAGCCCTGCACAAGAACGCCTGGGGACTAGGTGCAAAGGCAAGGCAGGAGTGGAGCTGAGGCCAGGAAGGCGCCAGTAGCATCTCCCAGTCTCGCGCAGCCCGCTCCTTTCTGGACTGGAAGCCTAGCCGGGAGGCAAGTTTGGGCAACGCTCGCCCATGGCAGAGCAGCCTCACGCCAGCAACTCTGCCAGATCGGGCCTCTGAGCAGAGCTGGAGCTCTGCCGTACTGGAGGCGCACTCGGCTCCGCCAAAGCAGTGATTGCAGCCCCACGCATCTGGGCTGCCTCCTCTTCTCCCAAGGAGGCTCGCTTCCCTCATGCTGTGCACTAGGCTTCCAGGCGGGGGCGCCCCGCGCCTCCTACAGGTCTTGGCTGAGGAGCTGCTTCCCTGAGCTGGGGCTGTGGACGGGAGCCCAGACACGCAGGGGCAGGCCCCAACCACCTGCAAACGTCTCTGCTGGGGAGGAGAGCACTAGGGAAATGACGTCTGTCAGGCACCTTCTGGGCGCTCACCGAGTCAGCCTCAGCGTGTGTGGGGCTGCAGACCACAGCCAGAGGCCCTGTGAGCCTTGTGCTCTCCGTGCTGTGCTGAGTCTGGGCGGTCAAGCAACCGCTGGAGGAGCCCTGCAGTTGCCCTCCCATTGCCTCTAATAGAGCCCTCACTGCTGGAGCGCTTGGCAGTGTGCAACCCACCGGCAACTAAGCCCTCCACAAGAACGCCTGGGGACTAGGTGCAAAGGCAAGGCAGGAGTGGAGCTGAGGCCAGGAAGGCGCCAGTAACAACTCCCAGTCTCGCGCAGCCCGCTCCTTTCTGGACTGGAAGACTAGCCGCGAGGCAAGTCTGGGCAAGGCTCGCCCAGGGAAGAGCAGCCTCACGACAGCACTCTGCCAGATCGGGCCTCTGAGCAGAGCTGGAGCTCTGCCGTACTGGAGGCGCACTCGGCTCCGCCAAAGCAGTGATTGCAGCCCCACGCATCTGGGCTGCCTCCTCTTCTCCCAAGGAGGCTCGCTTCCCTCATGCTGTGCACTAGGCTTCCAGGCGGGGGCGCCCCGCGCCTCCTACAGGTCTTGGCTGAGGAGCTGCTTCCCTGAGCTGGGGCTGTGGACGGGAGCCCAGACACGCAGGGACAGGCCCAAACAACCTGCACACGTCTCTGCTGGGGAGGAGAGCACTAGGGAAAGACGTCTGTCAGGCACCTTCTGTTCGCTCACCGAGTCAGCCTCAGCGTGTGTGGGGCTGCAGACCACAGCCAGAGGCCCTGTGAGCCTTGTGCTCTCCGTGCTGTGCTGAGTCTTGGCGGTCAAGCAACCGTAAGAATAGACTTTCACTTGCGCTCACTTTGCCTCTACTAGAGCCCTCAAGCTGGAGCGCTTGGCAGTGTGCAAGCCACCGGCAACTAAGCCCTCCACAAGAACGCCTGGGGACTAGGTGCAAAGGCAAGGCAGGAGTGGAGCTGAGGCCAGGAAGGCGCCAGTAGCATCTCCCAGTCTCGCGCAGCCCGCTCCTTTCTGGACTGGAAGCCTAGCCGCGAGGCAAGTTTGGGCAAGGCTCGCCCATGGCAGAGCAGCCTCACGCCAGCAACTCTGCCAGATCGGGCCTCTGAGCAGAGCTGGAGCTCTGCCGTACTGGAGGCGCACTCGGCTCCGCCAAAGCAGTGATTGCAGCCCCACGCATCTGGGCTGCCTCCTCTTCTCCCAAGGAGGCTCGCTTCCCTCATGCTGTGCACTAGGCTTCCAGGCGGGGGCGCCCCGCGCCTCCTACAGGTCTTGGCTGAGGAGCTGCTTTCCTGAGCTGGGGCTGTGGACGGGAGCCCAGACACGCAGGGGCAGGCCCCAACCACCTGCACACGTCTCTGCTGGGGAGGAGAGCACTAGGGAAATGACGTCTGTCAGGCACCTTCTGGGCGCTCACCTAGTCAGCCTAAGCGTGTGTGGGGCTGCAGACCACAGCCAGAGGCCCTGTGAGCCTTGTGCTCTCCGTGCTGTGCTGAGTCTGGGCGGTCAAGCAACCGTAAGAATAGACTTTCAGTTGCCCTCACTTTGCCTCTACTAGAGCCCTCAAGCTGGAGCGCTTGGCAGTGTGCAACCCACCGGCAACTAAGCCCTCCACAAGAACGCCTGGGGACTAGGTGCAAAGGCAAGGCAGGAGTGGAGCTGAGGCCAGGAAGGCGCCAGTAGCATCTCCCAGTCTCGCGCAGCCCGCTCCTTTCTGGACTGGAAGCCTAGCCGCGAGGCAAGTTTGGGCAAGGCTCGCCCATGGCAGAGCAGCCTCACGCCAGCAACTCTGCCAGATCGGGCCTCTGAGCAGAGCTGGAGCTCTGCCGTACTGGAGGCGCACTCGGCTCCGCCAAAGCAGTGATTGCAGCCCCACGCATCTGGGCTGCCTCCTCTTCTCCCAAGGAGGCTCGCTTCCCTCATGTTGTGCACTAGGCTTCCAGGCGGGGGCGCCCCGCGCCTCCTACAGGTCTTGGCTGAGGAGCTGCTTCCCTGAGCTGGGGCTGTGGACGGGAGCCCAGACACGCAGGGGCAGGCCCCAACCACCTGCACACGTCTCTGCTGGGGAGGAGAGCACTAGGGAAATGACGTCTGTCAGGCACCTTCTGGGCGCTCACCGAGTCAGCCTCAGCGTGTGTGGGGCTGCAGACCACAGCCAGAGGCCCTGTGAGCCTTGTGCTCTCCGTGCTGTGCTGAGTCTGGGCGGTCAAGCAACCGTAAGAATAGACTTTCAGTTGCCCTCACTTTGCCTCTACTAGAGCCCTCAAGCTGGAGCGCTTGGCAGTGTGCAACCCACCGGCAACTAAGCCCTCCACAAGAACGCCTGGGGACTAGGTGCAAAGGCAAGGCAGGAGTGGAGCTGAGGCCAGGAAGGCGCCAGTAGCATCTCCCAGTCTCGCGCAGCCCGCTCCTTTCTGGACTGGAAGCCTAGCCGCGAGGCAAGTCTGGGCAAGGCTCCCCCAGGGCAGAGCAGCCTCACGCCAGCAACTCTGCCAGATCGGATCTCTGAGCAGAGCTGGAGCTCTGCCGTACTGGAGGCGCACTCGGCTGCGCCAAATCAGTGAATGCAGCCGCACACAGCAGGGCTGCCTTCTCTTCTCCCGAGGAGGCTCGCTTCCCACATGCTGTAAACTAGGCTTCCAGGCGGGGCCCCTTGCGCCTCCCACAGGTCTTGGCTGAGGAGCTGCTTCCCTGAGCTGGGGCTGTGGACGGGAGCCCAGACACGCAGGGGCAGGCCCAAACTACCTGCACACGTCTCTGCTGGGGAGGAGAGCACTAGGGAAATGACGTCTGTCAGGCACCTTCTGGGCGCTCACCGAGTCAGCCTCAGCGTGTGTGGGGCTGCAGACCACAGGCAGAGGCCCTGTGAGCCTTGTGCTCTCCGTGCTGTGCTGAGTCTGGGCGGTCAGGCATCCGTCAGAATAGACTTCCAGTTGCCCTCACTTTGCCTCTACTAGAGCCCTCAAGCTGGAGCGCTTGGCAGTGTGCAACCCACCGGCAACTAAGCCCTCCACAAGAACGCCTGGGGACTAGGTGCAAAGGCAAGGCAGGAGTGGAGCTGAGGCCAGGAAGGCGCCAGTAGCATCTCCCAGTCTCGCGCAGCCCGCTCCTTTCTGGACTGGAAGCCTAGCCGCGAGGCAAGTCTGGGCAAGGCTCCCCCAGGGCAGAGCAGCCTCACGCCAGCAACTCTGCCAGATCGGATCTCTGAGCAGAGCTGGAGCTCTGCCGTACTGGAGGCGCACTCGGCTCCGCCAAAGCAGTGAATGCAGCCGCACACAGCAGGGCTGCCTTCTCTTCTCCCGAGGAGGCTCGCTTCCCACATGCTGTAAACTAGGCTTCCAGGCGGGGCCCCTTGCGCCTCCCACAGGTCTTGGCTCAGGACCTGCTTCCCTGAGCTGGGGCTGTGGACGGGAGCCCAGACACGCAGGGGCAGGCCCAAACTACCTGCACACGTCTCTGCTGGGGAGGAGAGCACTAGGGAAATGACGTCTGTCAGGCACCTTCTGGGCGCTCACCGAGTCAGCCTCAGCGTGTGTGGGGCTGCAGACCACAGGCAGAGGCCCTGTGAGCCTTGTGCTCTCCGTGCTGTGCTGAGTCTGGGCGGTCAGGCATCCGTCAGAATAGACTTCCAGTTGCCCTCACTTTGCCTCTACTAGAGCCCTCAAGCTGGAGCGCTTGGCAGTGTGCAACCCACCGGCAACTAAGCCCTCCACAAGAACGCCTGGGGACTAGGTGCAAAGGCAAGGCAGGAGTGGAGATGAGGCCAGGAAGGCGCCAGTAGCATCTCCCAGTCTTGCGCAGCCCGCTCCTTCCTGGACTGGAAGCCTAGCCGCGAGGCAAGTCTGGGCAAGGCTCGCCCAGGGCAGAGCAGCCTCACGCCAGCACTCTGCCAGATCGGGCCTCTGAGCAGAGCTGGAGCTCTGCCGTACTGGAGGCGCACTCGGCTCCGCCCAAGCAGTGATTGCAGCCCCACGCATCTGGGCTGCCTCCTCTTCTCCCAAGGAGGCTCGCTTACCTCATGCTGTGCACTAGGCTTCCAGGCGGGGGCGCCCCGCGCCTCCTACAGGTCTTGGCTGAGGAGCTGCTTCCCTGAGCTGGGGCTGTGGACGGTAGCCCAGACACGCAGGGGCAGGCCCCAACCACCTGCACACGTCTCTGCTGGGGAGGAGAGCACTAGGGAAATGACGTCTGTCAGGCACCTTCTGGGCGCTCACCGAGTCAGCCTCAGCGTGTGTGGGGCTGCAGACCATAGCCAGAGGCCCTGTGAGCCTTGTGCTCTCCGTGCTGTGCTGAGTCTTGGCGGTCAAGCAACCGTAAGAATAGACTTTCACTTGCGCTCACTTTGCCTCTACCAGAGCCCTCAAGCTGTAGCGCTTGGCAGTGTGCAACCCACCGGCAACTAAGCCCTCCACAAGAACGCCTGGGGACTAGGTGCAAAGCCAAGGCAGGAGTGGAGCTGAGGCCAGGAAGGCGCCAGTAGCATCTCCCAGTCTCGCGCAGCCCGCTCCTTTCTGGACTGGAAGCCTAGCCGCGAGGCAAGTTTGGGCAAGGCTCGCCCATGGCAGAGCAGCCTCACGCCAGCAACTCTGCCAGATCGGGCCTCTGAGCAGAGCTGGAGCTCTGCCGTACTGGAGGCCCACTCGGCTCCGCCAAAGCAGTGATTGCAGCCCCACGCATCTGGGCTGCCTCCTCTTCTCCCAAGGAGGCTCGCTTCCCTCATGCTGTGCACTAGGCTTCCAGGCGGGGGCGACCCGCGCCTCCTACAGGTCTTGGCTGAGGAGCTGCTTCCCTGAGCTGGGGCTGTGGACGGGAGCCCAGACACGCAGGGGCAGGCCCCAACCACCTGCACACGTCTCTGCTGGGGAGGAGAGCACTAGGGAAATGACGTCTGTCAGGCACCTTCTGGGCGCTCACCGAGTCAGCCTCAGCGTGTGTGGGGCTGCAGACCACAGCCAGAGGCCCTGTGAGCCTTGTGCTCTCCGTGCTGTGCTGAGTCTGGGCGGTCAAGCAACCGCTGGAGGAGCCCTGCAGTTGCCCTCCCATTGCCTCTAATAGAGCCCTCACTGATGGAGCGCTTGGCAGTGTGCAACCCACCGGCAACTAAGCCCTCCACAAGAACGCCTGAGGACTAGGTGCAAAGGCAAGGCGGGAGTGGAGCTGAGGCCAGGAAGGCGCCAGTAGCATCTCCCAGTCTCGCGCAGCCCGCTCCTTTCTGGACTGGAAGCCTAGCCGCGAGGCAAGTCTGGGCAAGGCTCGCCCAGGGCAGAGCAGCCTCACGCCAGCGACTCTGCCAGATCGGGCCTCTGAGCAGAGCTGGAGCTCTGCCGAACTGGAGGCGCACTCAGCTCCGCCAAAGCAGTGAATGCAGCCGCACACAGCAGGGCTGCCTTCTCTTCTCCCGAAGAGGCTCGCTTCCCGCATGCTGTAAACTAGGCTTCCAGGCGGGGCCCCCTGCGCCTCCCACAGGTCTTGGCTCAGGAGCTGCTTCCCTGAGCTGGGGCTGTGGACGGGAGCCCAGACACGCAGGGGCAGGCCCCAACCACCTGCACACGTCTCTGCTGGGGAGGAGAGCACTAGGGAAATGACGTCTGTCAGGCACCTTCTGGGCGCTCACCGAGTCAGCCTCCGCGTGTGTGGTGCTGCAGACCACAGCCAGGGGCCCTGTGAGCCTTGTGCTCTCCGTGCTGTGCTGAGTCTGGGCGGTCAAGCATCCGTAAGAATAGACTTCCAGTTGCCCTTACTTTGCCTCTAATAGAGCCCTCAAGCTGGAGCGCTTGGCAGTGTGCAACCCACCGGCAACTAAGGCCTCCACAAGAACGCCTGGGGACTAGGTGTAAAGGCAAGGCAGGAGTGGAGCTGAGGCCAGGAAGGCGCCAGTAGCATCTCCCAGTCTCGCGCAGCCCGCTCCTTCCTGGACTGGAAGCCTAGCCGCGAGGCAAGTCTGGGCAAGGCACGCCGATGGCAGAGCAGCCTCACGCCAGCAACTCTGCCAGATCGGGCCTCTGAGCAGAGCTGAAGCTCTGCCGTACTGGAGGCGCACTCGGCTCCGCCCAAGCAGTGATTGCAGCCCCACGCATCTGGGCTGCCTCCTCTTCACCCAAGGAGGCTCGCTTCCCTCATGCTGTGCACTAGGCTTCCAGGCGGGGGCGCCCCGCGCCTCCTACAGGTCTTGGCTGAGGAGCTGCTTCCCTGAGCTGGGGCTGTGGACGGGAGCCCAGACACGCAGGGGCAGGCCCCAACCACCTGCACACGTCTCTGCTGGGGAGGAGAGCACTAGGGAAATGACGTCTGTCAGGCACCTTCTGGGCGCTCACCGAGTCAGCCTCAGCGTGTGTGGGGCTGCAGACCATAGCCAGAGGCCCTGTGAGCCTTGTGCTCTCCGTGCTGTGCTGAGTCTGGGCGGTCAAGCAACCGCTGGAGGAGCCCTGCAGTTGCCCTCCCATTGCCTCTAATAGAGCCCTCACTGCTGGAGCGCTTGGCAGTGTGCAAGCCACCGGCAACTAAGCCCTCCACAAGAACGCCTGAGGACTAGGTGCAAAGGCAAGGCAGGAGTGGAGCTGAGGCCAGGAAGGCGCCAGTAGCATCGCCCAGTCTCGCGCAGCCCGCTCCTTTCTGGACTGGAAGCCTAGCCGCGAGGCAAGTTTGGGCAACGCTCGCCCATGGCAGAGCAGCCTCACGCCAGCAACTCTGCCAGATCGGGCCTCTGAGCAGAGCTGGAGCTCTGCCGTACTGGAGGCGCACTCGGCTCCGCCAAAGCAGTGAATGCAGCCGCACACAGCAGGGCTGCCTTCTCTTCTCCCGAGGAGGCTCGCTTCCCACATGCTGTAAACTAGGCTTCCAGGCGGGGCCCCCTGCGCCTCCCACAGGTCTTGGCTCAGGACCTGCTTCCCTGAGCTGGGGCTGTGGACGGGAGCCCAGACAAGCAGGGGCAGGCCCAAACCACCTGCACACGTCTCTGCTGGGGAGGAGAGCACTAGGGAAATGACGTCTGTCAGGCACCTTCTGGGCGCTCACCGAGTCAGCCTCAGCGTGTGTGGGGCTGCAGACCACAGGCAGAGGCCCTGTGAGCCTTGTGCTCTCCGTGCTGTGCTGAGTCTGGGCGGTCAAGCAACCGCTGGAGGAGCCCTGCAGTTGCCCTCCCATTGCCTCTAATAGAGCCCTCACTGCTGGAGCGCTTGGCAGTGTGCAACCCACCGGCAACTAAGCCCTCCACAAGAACGCCTGAGGACTAGGTGCAAAGGCAAGGCAGGAGTGGAGCTGAGGCCAGGAAGGCGCCAGTAGCATCTCCCAGTCTCGCGCAGCCCGCTCCTTTCTGGAATGGAAGCCTAGCCGCGAGGCAAGTCTGGGCAAGGCTCGCCCAGGGCAGAGCAGCCTCACGCCAGCGACTCTGCCAGATCGGGCCTCTGAGCAGAGCTGGAGCTCTGCCGTACTGGAGGCGCACTCAGCTCCGCCAAAGCAGAGAATGCAGCCGCACACAGCAGGGCTGCCTTCTCTTCTCCCGAAGAGGCTCGCTTCCCGCATGCTGTAAACTAGGCTTCCAGGCGGGGCCCCCTGCGCCTCCCACAGGTCTTGGCTCAGGAGCTGCTTCCCTGAGCTGGGGCTGTGGACGGGAGCCCAGACACGCAGGGGCAGGCCCCAACCACCTGCACACGTCTCTGCTGGGGAGGAGAGCACTAGGGAAATGACGTCTGTCAGGCACCTTCTGGGCGCTCACCGAGTCAGCCTCCGCGTGTGTGGGGCTGCAGACCCCAGCCAGGGGCCCTGTGAGCCTTGTGCTCTCCGTGCTGTGCTGAGTCTGGGCGGTCAGGCATCCGTAAGAATAGACTTCCAGTTGCCCTCACTTTGCCTCTAATAGAGCCCTAAAGCTGGAGCGCTTGGCAGTGTGCAACCCACCGGCAACTAAGGCCTCCACAAGAACGCCTGGGGACTAGGTGCAAAGGCAAGGCAGGAGTGGAGCTGAGGCCAGGAAGGCGCCAGTAGCATCTCCCAGTCTCGCGCAGCCCGCTCCTTCCTGGACTGGAAGCCTAGCCGCAAGGCAAGTTTGGGCAAGGCTCGCCCATGGCAGAGCAGCCTCACGCCAGCAACTCTGCCAGATCGGGCCTCTGAGCAGAGCTGGAGCTCTGCCGTACTGGAGGCACACTCGGCTCCGCCAAAGCAGTGAATGCAGCCGCACACAGCAGGGCTGCCTTCTCTTCTCCCGAGGAGGCTCGCTTCCCGCATGCTGTAAACTAGGCTTCCAGGCGGGGCCCCCTGCGCCTCCCACAGGTCTTGGCTCAGGAGCTGCTTCCCTGAGCTGGGGCTGTGGACGGGAGCCCAGACACGCAGGGGCAGGCCCCAACCACCTGCACACGTCTCTGCTGGGGAGGAGAGCACTAGGGAAATGACGTCTGTCAGGCACCTTCTGGGCGCTCACCGAGTCAGCCTCCGCGTGTGTGGGGCTGCAGACCCCAGCCAGGGGCCCTGTGAGCCTTGTGCTCTCCGTGCTGTGCTGAGTCTGGGCGGTCAAGCAACCGTAAGAATAGACTTCCAGTTGCCCTCACTTTGCCTCTACTAGAGCCCTCAAGCTGGAGCGCTTGGCAGTGTGCAACCCACCGGCAACTAAGCCCTCCACAAGAACGCCTGGGGACTAGGTGCAAAGGCAAGGCAGGAGTGGAGCTGAGGCCAGGAAGGCGCCAGTAGCATCTCCCAGTCTCGCGCAGCCCGCTCCTTTCTGGACTGGAAGCCTAGCCGCGAGGCAAGTCTGGGCAAGGCTCCCCCAGGGCAGAGCAGCCTCACGCCAGCAACTCTGCCAGATCGGATCTCTGAGCAGAGCTGGAGCTCTGCCGTACTGGAGGCGCACTCGGCTCCGCCAAAGCAGTGAATGCAGCCGCACACAGCAGGGCTGCCTTCTCTTCTCCCGAGGAGGCTCGCTTCCCACATGCTGTAAACTAGGCTTCCAGGCGGGGCCCCTTGCGCCTCCCACAGGTCTTGGCTCAGGACCTGCTTCCCTGAGCTGGGGCTGTGGACGGGAGCCCAGACACGCAGGGGCAGGCCCAAACTACCTGAACACGTCTCTGCTGGGGAGGAGAGCACTAGGGAAATGACGTCTGTCAGGCACCTTCTGGGCGCTCACCGAGTCAGCCTCAGCGTGTGTGGGGCTGCAGACCACAGGCAGAGGCCCTGTGAGCCTTGTGCTCTCCGTGCTGTGCTGAGTCTGGGCGGTCAGGCATCCGTCAGAATAGACTTCCAGTTGCCCTCACTTTGCCTCTACTAGAGCCCTCAAGCTGGAGCGCTTGGCAGTGTGCAACCCACCGGCAACTAAGCCCTCCACAAGAACGCCTGGGGACTAGGTGCAAAGGCAAGGCAGGAGTGGAGCTGAGGCCAGGAAGGCGCCAGTAGCATCTCCCAGTCTTGAGCAGCCCGCTCCTTTCTGGACTGGAAGCCAAGCCGCGATGCAAGTTTGGGCAACGCTCGCCCATGGCAGAGCAGCCTCACGCCAGCAACTCTGCCAGATCGGGCCTCTGAGCAGAGCTGGAGCTCTGCCGTACTGGAGGCGCACTCGGCTCCGCCAAAGCAGTGATTGCAGCCCCACGCATCTGGGCTGCCTCCTCTTCTCCCAAGGAGGCTCGCTTCCCTCATGCTGTGCACTAGGCTTCCAGGCGGGGGCGCCCCGCGCCTCCTACAGCTCTTGGCTGAGGAGCTGCTTCCCTGAGCTGGGGCTGTGGACGGGAGCCCAGACACGCAGGGGCAGGCCCCAACCACCTGCACACGTCTCTGCTGGGGAGGAGAGCACTAGGGAAATGACGTCTGTCAGGCACCTTCTGGGCGCTCATCGAGTCAGCCTCAGCGTGTGTGGGGCTGCAGACCCCAGCCAGGGGCCCTGTGAGCCTTGTGCTCTCCGTGCTGTGCTGAGTCTTGGCGGTCAAGCAACCGCTGGAGGAGCCCTGCAGTTGCCCTCCCATTGCCTTTAATAGAGCCCTCACTGCTGGAGCTCTTGGCCGTGTGCAACCCACCGGCAAATAAGCCCTCCACAAGAACGCCTGAGGACTAGGTGCAAAGGCATGGCAGGAGTGGAGCTGAGGCCAGGAAGGCGCCAGTAGCATCTCCCAGTCTCGCGCAGGCTGCTCCTTCCTGGACTGGAAGCCTAGCCGCGAGGCAAGTCTGGGCAAGGCTCGCCCATGGCAGAGCAGCCTCACGCCAGCAACTCTGCCAGATCGGGCCTCTCAGCAGAGCTGAAGCTCTGCCGTACTGGAGGCGCACTCGGCTCCGCCCAAGCAGTGATTGCAGCCCCACGCATCTGGGCTGCCTCCTCTTCTCCCAAGGAGGCTCGCTTCCCTCATGCTGTGCACTAGGCTTCCAGGCGGGGGCGCCCCGCGCCTCCTAAAGGTCTTGGCTGAGGAGCTGCTTCCCTGAGCTGGGGCTGTGGACGGGAGCCCAGACACGCAGGGGCAGGCCCCAACCACCTGCACACGTCTCTGCTGGGGAGGAGAGCACTAGGGAAATGACGTCTGTCAGGCACCTTCTGGGCGCTCACCGAGTCAGCCTCAGCGTGTGTGGGGCTGCAGACCATAGCCAGAGGCCCTGTGAGCCTTGTGCTCTCCGTGCTGTGCTGAGTCTGGGCGGTCAAGCAACCGCTGGAGGAGCCCTGCAGTTGCCCTCCCATTGCCTCTAATAGAGCCCTCACTGCTGGAGCGCTTGGCAGTGTGCAAGCCACCGGCAACTAAGCCCTCCACAAGAACGCCTGAGGACTAGGTGCAAAGGCAAGGCAGGAGTGGAGCTGAGGCCAGGAAGGCGCCAGTAGCATCTCCCAGTCTCGCGCAGCCCGCTCCTTCCTGGACTGGAAGCCTAGCCGCGAGGCAAGTCTGGGCAAGGCTCGCCCAGGGCAGAGCAGCCTCACGCCAGCGACTCTGCCAGATCGGGCCTCTGAGCAGAGCTGGAGCTCTGCCGTACTGGAGGCGCACTCAGCTCCGCCAAAGCAGTGAATGCAGCCGCACACAGCAGGGCTGCCTTCTCTTCTCCCGAAGAGGCTCGCTTCCCGCATGCTGTAAACTAGGCTTCCAGGTGGGGCCCCCTGCGCCTCCCACAGGTCTTGGCTCAGGAGCTGCTTCCCTGAGCTGGGGCTGTGGACGGGAGCCCAGACACGCAGGGGCAGGCCCCAACCACCTGCACACGTCTCTGCTGGGGAGGAGAGCACTAGGGAAATGACGTCTGTCAGGCACCTTCTGGGCGCTCACCGAGTCAGCCTCCGCGTGTGTGGGGCTGCAGACCCCAGCCAGGGGCCCTGTGAGCCTTGTGCTCTCCGTGGTGTGCTGAGTCTGGGCGGTCAAGCAACCGTAAGAATAGACTTCCAGTTGCCCTCACTTTGCCTCTAATAGAGCCCTCAAGCTGGAGCGCTTGGCAGTGTGCAACCCACCGGCAACTAAGGCCTCCAAAAGAACGCCTGGGGACTAGGTGCAAAGGCAAGGCAGGAGTGGAGCTGAGGCCAGGAAGGCGCCAGTAGCATCTCCCAGTCTCGCGCAGCCCGCTCCTTTCTGGACTGGAAGCCTAGCCGCGAGGCAAGTCTGGGCAAGGCTCGCCCAGGGCAGAGCAGCCTCACGCCAGCACTCTGCCAGATCGGGCCTCTGAGCAGAGCTGGAGCTCTGCCGTACTGGAGGCGCACTCGGCTCCGCCCAAACAGTGATTGCAGCCCCACGCATCTGGGCTGCCTCCTCTTCTCCCAAGGAGGCTCGCTTACCTCATGCTGTGCACTAGGCTTCCAGGCGGGGGCGCCCCGCGCCTCCTACAGGTCTTGGCTGAGGAGCTGCTTCCCTGAGCTGGGGCTGTGGACGGGAGCCCAGACACGCAGGGGCAGGCCCCAACCACCTGCACACATCTCTGCTGGGGTGGAGAGCACTAGGGAAATGACGTCTGTCAGGCACCTTCTGGGTGCTCACCGAGTCAGCCTCAGCGTGTGTGGGGCTGCAGACCACAGCCAGAGGCCCTGTGAGCCTTGTGCTCTCCGTGCTGTGCTGAGTCTTGGCGGTCAAGCAACCGTAAGAATAGACTTTCACTTGCGCTCACTTTGCCTCTACTAGAGCCCTCAAGCTGGAGCGCTTGGCAGTGTGCAACCCACCGGCAACTAAGCCCTCCACAAGAACGCCTGGGGACTAGGTGCAAAGGCAAGGCAGGAGTGGAGCTGAGGCCAGGAAGGCGCCAGTAGCATCGCCCAGTCTCGCGCAGCCCGCTCCTTTCTGGACTGGAAGCCTAGCCGCGAGGCAAGTTTGGGCAACGCTCGCCCATGGCAGAGCAGCCTCACGCCAGCAACTCTGCCAGATCGGGCCTCTGAGCAGAGCTGGAGCTCTGCCGTACTGGAGGCGCACTCGGCTCCGCCAAAGCAGTGAATGCAGCCGCACACAGCAGGGCTGCCTTCTCTTCTCCCGAGGAGGCTCGCTTCCCACATGCTGTAAACTAGGCTTCCAGGCGGGGCCCCCTGCGCCTCCCACAGGTCTTGGCTCAGGACCTGCTTCCCTGAGCTGGGGCTGTGGACGGGAGCCCAGACAAGCAGGGGCAGGCCCAAACCACCTGCACACGTCTCTGCTGGGGAGGAGAGCACTAGGGAAATGACGTCTGTCAGGCACCTTCTGGGCGCTCACCGAGTCAGCCTCAGCGTGTGTGGGGCTGCAGACCACAGGCAGAGGCCCTGTGAGCCTTGTGCTCTCCGTGCTGTGCTGAGTCTGGGCGGTCAAGCAACCGCTGGAGGAGCCCTGCAGTTGCCCTCCCATTGCCTCTAATAGAGCCCTCACTGCTGGAGCGCTTGGCAGTGTGCAACCCACCGGCAACTAAGCCCTCCACAAGAACGCCTGAGGACTAGGTGCAAAGGCAAGGCAGGAGTGGAGCTGAGGCCAGGAAGGCGCCAGTAGCATCTCCCAGTCTCGCGCAGCCCGCTCCTTTCTGGAATGGAAGCCTAGCCGCGAGGCAAGTCTGGGCAAGGCTCGCCCAGGGCAGAGCAGCCTCACGCCAGCGACTCTGCCAGATCGGGCCTCTGAGCAGAGCTGGAGCTCTGCCGTACTGGAGGCGCACTCAGCTCCGCCAAAGCAGAGAATGCAGCCGCACACAGCAGGGCTGCCTTCTCTTCTCCCGAAGAGGCTCGCTTCCCGCATGCTGTAAACTAGGCTTCCAGGCGGGGCCCCCTGCGCCTCCCACAGGTCTTGGCTCAGGAGCTGCTTCCCTGAGCTGGGGCTGTGGACGGGAGCCCAGACACGCAGGGGCAGGCCCCAACCACCTGCACACGTCTCTGCTGGGGAGGAGAGCACTAGGGAAATGACGTCTGTCAGGCACCTTCTGGGCGCTCACCGAGTCAGCCTCCGCGTGTGTGGGGCTGCAGACCCCAGCCAGGGGCCCTGTGAGCCTTGTGCTCTCCGTGCTGTGCTGAGTCTGGGCGGTCAGGCATCCGTAAGAATAGACTTCCAGTTGCCCTCACTTTGCCTCTAATAGAGCCCTAAAGCTGGAGCGCTTGGCAGTGTGCAACCCACCGGCAACTAAGGCCTCCACAAGAACGCCTGGGGACTAGGTGCAAAGGCAAGGCAGGAGTGGAGCTGAGGCCAGGAAGGCGCCAGTAGCATCTCCCAGTCTCGCGCAGCCCGCTCCTTCCTGGACTGGAAGCCTAGCCGCAAGGCAAGTTTGGGCAAGGCTCGCCCATGGCAGAGCAGCCTCACGCCAGCAACTCTGCCAGATCGGGCCTCTGAGCAGAGCTGGAGCTCTGCCGTACTGGAGGCACACTCGGCTCCGCCAAAGCAGTGAATGCAGCCGCACACAGCAGGGCTGCCTTCTCTTCTCCCGAGGAGGCTCGCTTCCCGCATGCTGTAAACTAGGCTTCCAGGCGGGGCCCCCTGCGCCTCCCACAGGTCTTGGCTCAGGAGCTGCTTCCCTGAGCTGGGGCTGTGGACGGGAGCCCAGACACGCAGGGGCAGGCCCCAACCACCTGCACACGTCTCTGCTGGGGAGGAGAGCACTAGGGAAATGACGTCTGTCAGGCACCTTCTGGGCGCTCACCGAGTCAGCCTCCGCGTGTGTGGGGCTGCAGACCCCAGCCAGGGGCCCTGTGAGCCTTGTGCTCTCCGTGCTGTGCTGAGTCTGGGCGGTCAAGCAACCGTAAGAATAGACTTCCAGTTGCCCTCACTTTGCCTCTACTAGAGCCCTCAAGCTGGAGCGCTTGGCAGTGTGCAACCCACCGGCAACTAAGCCCTCCACAAGAACGCCTGGGGACTAGGTGCAAAGGCAAGGCAGGAGTGGAGCTGAGGCCAGGAAGGCGCCAGTAGCATCTCCCAGTCTCGCGCAGCCCGCTCCTTTCTGGACTGGAAGCCTAGCCGCGAGGCAAGTCTGGGCAAGGCTCCCCCAGGGCAGAGCAGCCTCACGCCAGCAACTCTGCCAGATCGGATCTCTGAGCAGAGCTGGAGCTCTGCCGTACTGGAGGCGCACTCGGCTCCGCCAAAGCAGTGAATGCAGCCGCACACAGCAGGGCTGCCTTCTCTTCTCCCGAGGAGGCTCGCTTCCCACATGCTGTAAACTAGGCTTCCAGGCGGGGCCCCTTGCGCCTCCCACAGGTCTTGGCTCAGGACCTGCTTCCCTGAGCTGGGGCTGTGGACGGGAGCCCAGACACGCAGGGGCAGGCCCAAACTACCTGAACACGTCTCTGCTGGGGAGGAGAGCACTAGGGAAATGACGTCTGTCAGGCACCTTCTGGGCGCTCACCGAGTCAGCCTCAGCGTGTGTGGGGCTGCAGACCACAGGCAGAGGCCCTGTGAGCCTTGTGCTCTCCGTGCTGTGCTGAGTCTGGGCGGTCAGGCATCCGTCAGAATAGACTTCCAGTTGCCCTCACTTTGCCTCTACTAGAGCCCTCAAGCTGGAGCGCTTGGCAGTGTGCAACCCACCGGCAACTAAGCCCTCCACAAGAACGCCTGGGGACTAGGTGCAAAGGCAAGGCAGGAGTGGAGCTGAGGCCAGGAAGGCGCCAGTAGCATCTCCCAGTCTTGAGCAGCCCGCTCCTTTCTGGACTGGAAGCCAAGCCGCGATGCAAGTTTGGGCAACGCTCGCCCATGGCAGAGCAGCCTCACGCCAGCAACTCTGCCAGATCGGGCCTCTGAGCAGAGCTGGAGCTCTGCCGTACTGGAGGCGCACTCGGCTCCGCCAAAGCAGTGATTGCAGCCCCACGCATCTGGGCTGCCTCCTCTTCTCCCAAGGAGGCTCGCTTCCCTCATGCTGTGCACTAGGCTTCCAGGCGGGGGCGCCCCGCGCCTCCTACAGCTCTTGGCTGAGGAGCTGCTTCCCTGAGCTGGGGCTGTGGACGGGAGCCCAGACACGCAGGGGCAGGCCCCAACCACCTGCACACGTCTCTGCTGGGGAGGAGAGCACTAGGGAAATGACGTCTGTCAGGCACCTTCTGGGCGCTCATCGAGTCAGCCTCAGCGTGTGTGGGGCTGCAGACCCCAGCCAGGGGCCCTGTGAGCCTTGTGCTCTCCGTGCTGTGCTGAGTCTTGGCGGTCAAGCAACCGCTGGAGGAGCCCTGCAGTTGCCCTCCCATTGCCTTTAATAGAGCCCTCACTGCTGGAGCTCTTGGCCGTGTGCAACCCACCGGCAAATAAGCCCTCCACAAGAACGCCTGAGGACTAGGTGCAAAGGCATGGCAGGAGTGGAGCTGAGGCCAGGAAGGCGCCAGTAGCATCTCCCAGTCTCGCGCAGGCTGCTCCTTCCTGGACTGGAAGCCTAGCCGCGAGGCAAGTCTGGGCAAGGCTCGCCCATGGCAGAGCAGCCTCACGCCAGCAACTCTGCCAGATCGGGCCTCTCAGCAGAGCTGAAGCTCTGCCGTACTGGAGGCGCACTCGGCTCCGCCCAAGCAGTGATTGCAGCCCCACGCATCTGGGCTGCCTCCTCTTCTCCCAAGGAGGCTCGCTTCCCTCATGCTGTGCACTAGGCTTCCAGGCGGGGGCGCCCCGCGCCTCCTAAAGGTCTTGGCTGAGGAGCTGCTTCCCTGAGCTGGGGCTGTGGACGGGAGCCCAGACACGCAGGGGCAGGCCCCAACCACCTGCACACGTCTCTGCTGGGGAGGAGAGCACTAGGGAAATGACGTCTGTCAGGCACCTTCTGGGCGCTCACCGAGTCAGCCTCAGCGTGTGTGGGGCTGCAGACCATAGCCAGAGGCCCTGTGAGCCTTGTGCTCTCCGTGCTGTGCTGAGTCTGGGCGGTCAAGCAACCGCTGGAGGAGCCCTGCAGTTGCCCTCCCATTGCCTCTAATAGAGCCCTCACTGCTGGAGCGCTTGGCAGTGTGCAAGCCACCGGCAACTAAGCCCTCCACAAGAACGCCTGAGGACTAGGTGCAAAGGCAAGGCAGGAGTGGAGCTGAGGCCAGGAAGGCGCCAGTAGCATCTCCCAGTCTCGCGCAGCCCGCTCCTTCCTGGACTGGAAGCCTAGCCGCGAGGCAAGTCTGGGCAAGGCTCGCCCAGGGCAGAGCAGCCTCACGCCAGCGACTCTGCCAGATCGGGCCTCTGAGCAGAGCTGGAGCTCTGCCGTACTGGAGGCGCACTCAGCTCCGCCAAAGCAGTGAATGCAGCCGCACACAGCAGGGCTGCCTTCTCTTCTCCCGAAGAGGCTCGCTTCCCGCATGCTGTAAACTAGGCTTCCAGGTGGGGCCCCCTGCGCCTCCCACAGGTCTTGGCTCAGGAGCTGCTTCCCTGAGCTGGGGCTGTGGACGGGAGCCCAGACACGCAGGGGCAGGCCCCAACCACCTGCACACGTCTCTGCTGGGGAGGAGAGCACTAGGGAAATGACGTCTGTCAGGCACCTTCTGGGCGCTCACCGAGTCAGCCTCCGCGTGTGTGGGGCTGCAGACCCCAGCCAGGGGCCCTGTGAGCCTTGTGCTCTCCGTGGTGTGCTGAGTCTGGGCGGTCAAGCAACCGTAAGAATAGACTTCCAGTTGCCCTCACTTTGCCTCTAATAGAGCCCTCAAGCTGGAGCGCTTGGCAGTGTGCAACCCACCGGCAACTAAGGCCTCCACAAGAACGCCTGGGGACTAGGTGCAAAGGCAAGGCAGGAGTGGAGCTGAGGCCAGGAAGGCGCCAGTAGCATCTCCCAGTCTTGAGCAGCCCGCTCCTTTCTGGACTGGAAGCCTAGCCGCGATGCAAGTTTGGGCAACGCTCGCCCATGGCAGAGCAGCCTCACGCCAGCAACTCTGCCAGATCGGGCCTCTGAGCAGAGCTGGAGCTCTGCCGTACTGGAGGCGCACTCGGCTCCGCCAAAGCAGTGATTGCAGCCCCACGCATCTGGGCTGCCTCCTCTTCTCCCAAGGAGGCTCGCTTCCCTCATGCTGTGCACTAGGCTTCCAGGCGGGGGCGCCCCGCGCCTCCTACAGCTCTTGGCTGAGGAGCTGCTTCCCTGAGCTGGGGCTGTGGACGGGAGCCCAGACACGCAGGGGCAGGCCCCAACCACCTGCACACGTCTCTGCTGGGGAGGAGACCACTAGGGAAATGACGTCTGTCAGGCACCTTCTGGGCGCTCACCGAGTCAGCCTCCGCGTGTGTGGGGCTGCAGACCCCAGCCAGGGGCCCTGTGAGCCTTGTGCTCTCCGTGCTGTGCTGAGTCTGGGCGGTCAAGCAACCGCTGGAGGAGCCCTACAGTTGCCCTCCCATTGCCTTTAATAGAGCCCTCACTGCTGGAGCTCTTGGCCGTGTGCAACCCACCGGCAAATAAGCCCTCCACAAGAACGCCTGAGGACTAGGTGCAAAGGCAAGGCAGGAGTGGAGCTGAGGCCAGGAAGGCGCCAGTAGCATCTCCCAGTCTCGCGCAGGCTGCTCCTTCCTGGACTGGAAGCCTAGCCGCGAGGCAAGTCTGGGCAAGGCTCGCCCATGGCAGAGCAGCCTCACGCCAGCACTCTGCCAGATCGGGCCTCTGAGCAGAGCTGGAGCTCTGCCATACTGGTGGCGCACTCAGCTCCGCCAAAGCAGTGATTGCAGCCCCACGCATCTGGGCTGCCTCCTCTTCTCCCAAGGAGGCTCGCTTCCCTCATGCTGTGCACTAGGCTTCCAGGCGGGGGCGCCCCGCGCCTCCTACAGGTCTTGGCTGAGGAGCTGCTTCCCTGAGCTGGGGCTGTGGACGGGAGCCCAGACACGCAGGGGCAGGCCACAACCACCTGCACACGTCTCGGCTGGGGAGGAGAGCACTAGGGAAATGACGTCTGTCAGGCACCTTCTGGGCGCTCACCGAGTCAGCCTCCGCGTGTGTGGGGCTGCAGACCACAGCCAGAGGCCCTGTGAGCCTTGTGCTCTCCGTGCTGTGCTGAGTCTGGGCGGTCAAGCAACCGTAAGAATAGACTTTCAGTTGCCCTCACTTTGCCTCTACTAGAGCCCTCAAGCTGGAGCGCTTGGCAGTGTGCAACCCACCGGCAACTAAGGCCTCCAAAAGAACGCCTGGGGACTAGGTGCAAAGGCAAGGCAGGAGTGGAGCTGAGGCCAGGAAGGCGCCAGTAGCATCTCCCAGTCTCGCGCAGCCCGCTCCTTTCTGGACTGGAAGCCTAGCCGCGAGGCAAGTCTGGGCAAGGCTCGCCCAGGGCAGAGCAGCCTCACGCCAGCACTCTGCCAGATCGGGCCTCTGAGCAGAGCTGGAGCTCTGCCGTACTGGAGGCGCACTCGGCTCCGCCCAAACAGTGATTGCAGCCCCACGCATCTGGGCTGCCTCCTCTTCTCCCAAGGAGGCTCGCTTACCTCATGCTGTGCACTAGGCTTCCAGGCGGGGGCGCCCCGCGCCTCCTACAGGTCTTGGCTGAGGAGCTGCTTCCCTGAGCTGGGGCTGTGGACGGGAGCCCAGACACGCAGGGGCAGGCCCCAACCACCTGCACACATCTCTGCTGGGGTGGAGAGCACTAGGGAAATGACGTCTGTCAGGCACCTTCTGGGTGCTCACCGAGTCAGCCTCAGCGTGTGTGGGGCTGCAGACCACAGCCAGAGGCCCTGTGAGCCTTGTGCTCTCCGTGCTGTGCTGAGTCTTGGCGGTCAAGCAACCGTAAGAATAGACTTTCACTTGCGCTCACTTTGCCTCTACTAGAGCCCTCAAGCTGGAGCGCTTGGCAGTGTGCAACCCACCGGCAACTAAGCCCTCCACAAGAACGCCTGGGGACTAGGTGCAAAGGCAAGGCAGGAGTGGAGCTGAGGCCAGGAAGGCGCCAGTAGCATCGCCCAGTCTCGCGCAGCCCGCTCCTTTCTGGACTGGAAGCCTAGCCGCGAGGCAAGTTTGGGCAAGGCTCGCCCAGGGCAGAGCAGCCTCACGCCAGCAACTCTGCCAGATCGGGCCTCTGAGCAGAGCTGGAGCTCTGCCGTACTGGAGGCGCACTCGGCTCCGCCAAAGCAGTGAATGCAGCCGCACACAGCAGGGCTGCCTTCTCTTCTCCCGAGGAGGCTCGCTTCCCACATGCTGTAAACTAGGCTTCCAGGCGGGGCCCCCTGCGCCTCCCACAGGTCTTGGCTCAGGACCTGCTTCCCTGAGCTGGGGCTGTGGACGGGAGCCCAGACAAGCAGGGGCAGGCCCAAACCACCTGCACACGTCTCTGCTGGGGAGGAGAGCACTAGGGAAATGACGTCTGTCAGGCACCTTCTGGGCGCTCACCGAGTCAGCCTCAGCGTGTGTGGGGCTGCAGACCACAGGCAGAGGCACTGTGAGCCTTGTGCTCTCCGTGCTGTGCTGAGTCTGGGCGGTCAAGCAACCGCTGGAGGAGCCCTGCAGTTGCCCTCCCATTGCCTCTAATAGAGCCCTCACTGCTGGAGCGCTTGGCAGTGTGCAACCCACCGGCAACTAAGCCCTCCACAAGAACGCCTGAGGACTAGGTGCAAAGGCAAGGCAGGAGTGGAGCTGAGGCCAGGAAGGCGCCAGTAGCATCTCCCAGTCTCGCGCAGCCCGCTCCTTTCTGGAATGGAAGCCTAGCCGCGAGGCAAGTCTGGGCAAGGCTCGCCCAGGGCAGAGCAGCCTCACGCCAGCGACTCTGCCAGATCGGGCCTCTGAGCAGAGCTGGAGCTCTGCCGTACTGGAGGCGCACTCAGCTCCGCCAAAGCAGAGAATGCAGCCGCACACAGCAGGGCTGCCTTCTCTTCTCCCGAAGAGGCTCGCTTCCCGCATGCTGTAAACTAGGCTTCCAGGCGGGGCCCCCTGCGCCTCCCACAGGTCTTGGCTCAGGAGCTGCTTCCCTGAGCTGGGGCTGTGGACGGGAGCCCAGACACGCAGGGGCAGGCCCCAACCACCTGCACACGTCTCTGCTGGGGAGGAGAGCACTAGGGAAATGACGTCTGTCAGGCACCTTCTGGGCGCTCACCGAGTCAGCCTCCGCGTGTGTGGGGCTGCAGACCCCAGCCAGGGGCCCTGTGAGCCTTGTGCTCTCCGTGCTGTGCTGAGTCTGGGCGGTCAGGCATCCGTAAGAATAGACTTCCAGTTGCCCTCACTTTGCCTCTAATAGAGCCCTAAAGCTGGAGCGCTTGGCAGTGTGCAACCCACCGGCAACTAAGGCCTCCACAAGAACGCCTGGGGACTAGGTGCAAAGGCAAGGCAGGAGTGGAGCTGAGGCCAGGAAGGCGCCAGTAGCATCTCCCAGTCTCGCGCAGCCCGCTCCTTCCTGGACTGGAAGCCTAGCCGCAAGGCAAGTTTGGGCAAGGCTCGCCCATGGCAGAGCAGCCTCACGCCAGCAACTCTGCCAGATCGGGCCTCTGAGCAGAGCTGGAGCTCTGCCGTACTGGAGGCACACTCGGCTCCGCCAAAGCAGTGAATGCAGCCGCACACAGCAGGGCTGCCTTCTCTTCTCCCGAGGAGGCTCGCTTCCCGCATGCTGTAAACTAGGCTTCCAGGCGGGGCCCCCTGCGCCTCCCACAGGTCTTGGCTCAGGAGCTGCTTCCCTGAGCTGGGGCTGTGGACGGGAGCCCAGACACGCAGGGGCAGGCCCCAACCACCTGCACACGTCTCTGCTGGGGAGGAGAGCACTAGGGAAATGACGTCTGTCAGGCACCTTCTGGGCGCTCACCGAGTCAGCCTCCGCGTGTGTGGGGCTGCAGACCCCAGCCAGGGGCCCTGTGAGCCTTGTGCTCTCCGTGCTGTGCTGAGTCTGGGCGGTCAAGCAACCGTAAGAATAGACTTCCAGTTGCCCTCACTTTGCCTCTACTAGAGCCCTCAAGCTGGAGCGCTTGGCAGTGTGCAACCCACCGGCAACTAAGCCCTCCACAAGAACGCCTGGGGACTAGGTGCAAAGGCAAGGCAGGAGTGGAGCTGAGGCCAGGAAGGCGCCAGTAGCATCTCCCAGTCTCGCGCAGCCCGCTCCTTTCTGGACTGGAAGCCTAGCCGCGAGGCAAGTCTGGGCAAGGCTCCCCCAGGGCAGAGCAGCCTCACGCCAGCAACTCTGCCAGATCGGATCTCTGAGCAGAGCTGGAGCTCTGCCGTACTGGAGGCGCACTCGGCTCCGCCAAAGCAGTGAATGCAGCCGCACACAGCAGGGCTGCCTTCTCTTCTCCCGAGGAGGCTCGCTTCCCACATGCTGTAAACTAGGCTTCCAGGCGGGGCCCCTTGCGCCTCCCACAGGTCTTGGCTCAGGACCTGCTTCCCTGAGCTGGGGCTGTGGACGGGAGCCCAGACACGCAGGGGCAGGCCCAAACTACCTGAACACGTCTCTGCTGGGGAGGAGAGCACTAGGGAAATGACGTCTGTCAGGCACCTTCTGGGCGCTCACCGAGTCAGCCTCAGCGTGTGTGGGGCTGCAGACCACAGGCAGAGGCCCTGTGAGCCTTGTGCTCTCCGTGCTGTGCTGAGTCTGGGCGGTCAGGCATCCGTCAGAATAGACTTCCAGTTGCCCTCACTTTGCCTCTACTAGAGCCCTCAAGCTGGAGCGCTTGGCAGTGTGCAACCCACCGGCAACTAAGCCCTCCACAAGAACGCCTGGGGACTAGGTGCAAAGGCAAGGCAGGAGTGGAGATGAGGCCAGGAAGGCGCCAGTAGCATCTCCCAGTCTTGCGCAGCCCGCTCCTTCCTGGACTGGAAGCCTAGCCGCGAGGCAAGTCTGGGCAAGGCTCGCCCAGGGCAGAGCAGCCTCACGCCAGCACTCTGCCAGATCGGGCCTCTGAGCAGAGCTGGAGCTCTGCCGTACTGGAGGCGCACTCGGCTCCGCCCAAGCAGTGATTGCAGCCCCACGCATCTGGGCTGCCTCCTCTTCTCCCAAGGAGGCTCGCTTACCTCATGCTGTGCACTAGGCTTCCAGGCGGGGGCGCCCCGCGCCTCCTACAGGTCTTGGCTGAGGAGCTGCTTCCCTGAGCTGGGGCTGTGGACGGTAGCCCAGACACGCAGGGGCAGGCCCCAACCACCTGCACACGTCTCTGCTGGGGAGGAGAGCACTAGGGAAATGACGTCTGTCAGGCACCTTCTGGGCGCTCACCGAGTCAGCCTCAGCGTGTGTGGGGCTGCAGACCATAGCCAGAGGCCCTGTGAGCCTTGTGCTCTCCGTGCTGTGCTGAGTCTTGGCGGTCAAGCAACCGTAAGAATAGACTTTCACTTGCGCTCACTTTGCCTCTACCAGAGCCCTCAAGCTGTAGCGCTTGGCAGTGTGCAACCCACCGGCAACTAAGCCCTCCACAAGAACGCCTGGGGACTAGGTGCAAAGGCAAGGCAGGAGTGGAGCTGAGGCCAGGAAGGCGCCAGTAGCATCTCCCAGTCTCGCGCAGCCCGCTCCTTTCTGGACTGGAAGCCTAGCCGCGAGGCAAGTTTGGGCAAGGCTCGCCCATGGCAGAGCAGCCTCACGCCAGCAACTCTGCCAGATCGGGCCTCTGAGCAGAGCTGGAGCTCTGCCGTACTGGAGGCCCACTCGGCTCCGCCAAAGCAGTGATTGCAGCCCCACGCATCTGGGCTGCCTCCTCTTCTCCCAAGGAGGCTCGCTTCCCTCATGTTGTGCACTAGGCTTCCAGGCGGGGGCGACCCGCGCCTCCTACAGGTCTTGGCTGAGGAGCTGCTTCCCTGAGCTGGGGCTGTGGACGGGAGCCCAGACACGCAGGGGCAGGCCCCAACCACCTGCACACGTCTCTGATGGGGAGGAGAGCACTAGGGAAATGACGTCTGTCAGGCACCTTCTGGGCGCTCACCGAGTCAGCCTCAGCGTGTGTGGGGCTGCAGACCACAGCCAGAGGCCCTGTGAGCCTTGTGCTCTCCGTGCTGTGCTGAGTCTGGGCGGTCAAGCAACCGCTGGAGGAGCCCTGCAGTTGCCCTCCCATTGCCTCTAATAGAGCCCTCACTGATGGAGCGCTTGGCAGTGTGCAACCCACCGGCAACTAAGCCCTCCACAAGAACGCCTGAGGACTAGGTGCAAAGGCAAGGCGGGAGTGGAGCTGAGGCCAGGAAGGCGCCAGTAGCATCTCCCAGTCTCGCGCAGCCCGCTCCTTTCTGGACTGGAAGCCTAGCCGCGAGGCAAGTCTGGGCAAGGCTCGCCCAGGGCAGAGCAGCCTCACGCCAGCGACTCTGCCAGATCGGGCCTCTGAGCAGAGCTGGAGCTCTGCCGAACTGGAGGCGCACTCAGCTCCGCCAAAGCAGTGAATGCAGCCGCACACAGCAGGGCTGCCTTCTCTTCTCCCGAAGAGGCTCGCTTCCCGCATGCTGTAAACTAGGCTTCCAGGCGGGGCCCCCTGCGCCTCCCACAGGTCTTGGCTCAGGAGCTGCTTCCCTGAGCTGGGGCTGTGGACGGGAGCCCAGACACGCAGGGGCAGGCCCCAACCACCTGCACACGTCTCTGCTGGGGAGGAGAGCACTAGGGAAATGACGTCTGTCAGGCACCTTCTGGGCGCTCACCGAGTCAGCCTCCGCGTGTGTGGTGCTGCAGACCACAGCCAGGGGCCCTGTGAGCCTTGTGCTCTCCGTGCTGTGCTGAGTCTGGGCGGTCAAGCATCCGTAAGAATAGACTTCCAGTTGCCCTTACTTTGCCTCTAATAGAGCCCTCAAGCTGGAGCGCTTGGCAGTGTGCAACCCACCGGCAACTAAGGCCTCCACAAGAACGCCTGGGGACTAGGTGCAAAGGCAAGGCAGGAGTGGAGCTGAGGCCAGGAAGGCGCCAGTAGCATCTCCCAGTCTCGCGCAGCCCGCTCCTTCCTGGACTGGAAGCCTAGCCGCGAGGCAAGTCTGGGCAAGGCACGCCGATGGCAGAGCAGCCTCACGCCAGCAACTCTGCCAGATCGGGCCTCTGAGCAGAGCTGAAGCTCTGCCGTACTGGAGGCGCACTCGGCTCCGCCCAAGCAGTGATTGCAGCCCCACGCATCTGGGCTGCCTCCTCTTCACCCAAGGAGGCTCGCTTCCCTCATGCTGTGCACTAGGCTTCCAGGCGGGGGCGCCCCGCGCCTCCTACAGGTCTTGGCTGAGGAGCTGCTTCCCTGAGCTGGGGCTGTGGACGGTAGCCCAGACACGCAGGGGCAGGCCCCAACCACCTGCACACGTCTCTGTTGGGGAGGAGAGCACTAGGGAAATGACGTCTGTCAGGCACCTTCTGGGCGCTCACCGAGTCAGCCTCAGCGTGTGTGGGGCTGCAGACCATAGCCAGAGGCCCTGTGAGCCTTGTGCTCTCCGTGCTGTGCTGAGTCTGGGCGGTCAAGCAACCGCTGGAGGAGCCCTGCAGTTGCCCTCCCATTGCCTCTAATAGAGCCCTCACTGCTGGAGCGCTTGGCAGTGTGCAAGCCACCGGCAACTAAGCCCTCCACAAGAACGCCTGAGGACTAGGTGCAAAGGCAAGGCAGGAGTGGAGCTGAGGCCAGGAAGGCGCCAGTAGCATCTCCCAGTCTCGCGCAGCCCGCTCCTTCCTGGACTGGAAGCCTAGCCGCGAGGCAAGTCTGGGCAAGGCTCGCCCAGGGCAGAGCAGCCTCACGCCAGCACTCTGCCAGATCGGGCCTCTGAGCAGAGCTGGAGCTCTGCCGTACTGGAGGCGCACTCGGCTCCGCCCAAACAGTGATTGCAGCCCCACGCATCTGGGCTGCCTCCTCTTCTCCCAAGGAGGCTCGCTTACCTCATGTTGTGCACTAGGCTTCCAGGCGGGGGCGCCCCGCGCCTCCTACAGGTCTTGGCTGAGGAGCTGCTTCCCTGAGCTGGGGCTGTGGACGGGAGCCCAGACACGCAGGGGCAGGCCCCAACCACCTGCACACATCTCTGCTGGGGTGGAGAGCACTAGGGAAATGACGTCTGTCAGGCACCTTCTGGGTGCTCACCGAGTCAGCCTCAGCGTGTGTGGGGCTGCAGACCACAGCCAGAGGCCCTGTGAGCCTTGTGCTCTCCGTGCTGTGCTGAGTCTTGGCGGTCAAGCAACCGTAAGAATAGACTTTCACTTGCGCTCACTTTGCCTCTACTAGAGCCCTCAAGCTGGAGCGCTTGGCAGTGTGCAACCCACCGGCAACTAAGCCCTCCACAAGAACGCCTGGGGACTAGGTGCAAAGGCAAGGCAGGAGTGGAGCTGAGGCCAGGAAGGCGCCAGTAGCATCGCCCAGTCTCGCGCAGCCCGCTCCTTTCTGGACTGGAAGCCTAGCCGCGAGGCAAGTTTGGGCAACGCTCGCCCAGGGCAGAGCAGCCTCACGCCAGCGACTCTGCCAGATCGGGCCTCTGAGCAGAGCTGGAGCTCTGCCGTACTGGAGGCGCACTCAGCTCCGCCAAAGCAGTGAATGCAGCCGCACACAGCAGGGCTGCCTTCTCTTCTCCCGAAGAGGCTCGCTTCCCGCATGCTGTAAACTAGGCTTCCAGGCGGGGCCCCCTGCGCCTCCCACAGGTCTTGGCTCAGGAGCTGCTTCCCTGAGCTGGGGCTGTGGACGGGAGCCCAGACACGCAGGGGCAGGCCCCAACCACCTGCACACGTCTCTGCTGGGGAGGAGAGCACTAGGGAAATGACGTCTGTCAGGCACCTTCTGGGCGCTCACCGAGTCAGCCTCCCCGTGTGTGGTGCTGCAGACCACAGCCAGGGGCCCTGTGAGCCTTGTGCTCTCCGTGCTGTGCTGAGTCTGGGCGGTCAAGCATCCGTAAGAATAGACTTCCAGTTGCCCTTACTTTGCCTCTAATAGAGCCCTCAAGCTGGAGCGCTTGGCAGTGTGCAACCCACCGGCAACTAAGGCCTCCACAAGAACGCCTGGGGACTAGGTGCAAAGGCAAGGCAGGAGTGGAGCTGAGGCCAGGAAGGCGCCAGTAGCATCTCCCAGTCTCGCGCAGCCCGCTCCTTCCTGGACTGGAAGCCTAGCCGCGAGGCAAGTCTGGGCAAGGCTCGCCCATGGCAGAGCAGCCTCACGCCAGCAACTCTGCCAGATCGGGCCTCTGAGCAGAGCTGAAACTCTGCCGGACTGGAGGCGCACTCGGCTCCGCCCAAGCAGTGATTGCAGCCCCACGCATCTGGGCTGCCTCCTCTTCTCCCAAGGAGGCTCGCTTCCCTCATGCTGTGCACTAGGCTTCCAGGCGGGGGCGCCCCGCGCCTCCTAAAGGTCTTGGCTGAGGAGCTGCTTCCCTGAGCTGGGGCTGTGGACGGTAGCCCAGACACGCAGGGGCAGGCCCCAACCACCTGCACACGTCTCTGCTGGGGAGGAGAGCACTAGGGAAATGACGTCTGTCAGGCACCTTCTGGGCGCTCACCGAGTCAGCCTCAGCGTGTGTGGGGCTGCAGACCATAGCCAGAGGCCCTGTGAGCCTTGTGCTCTCCGTGCTGTGCTGAGTCTGGGCGGTCAAGCAACCGCTGGAGAAGCCCTGCAGTTGCCCTCCCATTGCCTCTAATAGAGCCCTCACTGCTGGAGCGCTTGGCAGTGTGCAAGCCACCGGCAACTAAGCCCTCCACAAGAACGCCTGAGGACTAGGTGCAAAGGCAAGGCAGGAGTGGAGCTGAGGCCAGGAAGGCGCCAGTAGCATCTCCCAGTCTCGCGCAGCCCGCTCCTTCCTGGACTGGAAGCCTAGCCGCGAGGCAAGTCTGGGCAAGGCTCGCCCAGGGCAGAGCAGCCTCACGCCAGCGACTCTGCCAGATCGGGCCTCTGAGCAGAGCTGGAGCTCTGCCGTACTGGAGGCGCACTCAGCTCCGCCAAAGCAGTGAATGCAGCCGCACACAGCAGGGCTGCCTTCTCTTCTCCCGAAGAGGCTCGCTTCCCGCATGCTGTAAACTAGGCTTCCAGGTGGGGCCCCCTGCGCCTCCCACAGGTCTTGGCTCAGGAGCTGCTTCCCTGAGCTGGGGCTGTGGACGGGAGCCCAGACACGCAGGGGCAGGCCCCAACCACCTGCACACGTGTCTGCTGGGGAGGAGAGCACTAGGGAAATGACGTCTGTCAGGCACCTTCTGGGCGCTCACCGAGTCAGCCTCCGCGTGTGTGGGGCTGCAGACCCCAGCCAGGGGCCCTGTGAGCCTTGTGCTCTCCGTGGTGTGCTGAGTCTGGGCGGTCAAGCAACCGTAAGAATAGACTTCCAGTTGCCCTCTCTTTGCCTCTAATAGAGCCCTCAAGCTGGAGCGCTTGGCAGTGTGCAACCCACCGGCAACTAAGGCCTCCACAAGAACGCCTGGGGACTAGGTGCAAAGGCAAGGCAGGAGTGGAGCTGAGGCCAGGAAGGCGCCAGTAGCATCTCCCAGTCTTGAGCAGCCCGCTCCTTTCTGGACTGGAAGCCAAGCCGCGATGCAAGTTTGGGCAACGCTCGCCCATGGCAGAGCAGCCTCACGCCAGCAACTCTGCCAGATCGGGCCTCTGAGCAGAGCTGGAGCTCTGCCGTACTGGAGGCGCACTCGGCTCCGCCAAAGCAGTGATTGCAGCCCCACGCATCTGGGCTGCCTCCTCTTCTCCCAAGGAGGCTCGCTTCCCTCATGCTGTGCACTAGGCTTCCAGGCGGGGGCGCCCCGCGCCTCCTACAGCTCTTGGCTGAGGAGCTGCTTCCCTGAGCTGGGGCTGTGGACGGGAGCCCAGACACGCAGGGGCAGGCCCCAACCACCTGCACACGTCTCTGCTGGGGAGGAGAGCACTAGGGAAATGACGTCTGTCAGGCACCTTCTGGGCGCTCATCGAGTCAGCCTCAGCGTGTGTGGGGCTGCAGACCCCAGCCAGGGGCCCTGTGAGCCTTGTGCTCTCCGTGCTGTGCTGAGTCTTGGCGGTCAAGCAACCGCTGGAGGAGCCCTGCAGTTGCCCTCCCATTGCCTTTAATAGAGCCCTCACTGCTGGAGCTCTTGGCCGTGTGCAACCCACCGGCAAATAAGCCCTCCACAAGAACGCCTGAGGACTAGGTGCAAAGGCATGGCAGGAGTGGAGCTGAGGCCAGGAAGGCGCCAGTAGCATCTCCCAGTCTCGCGCAGGCTGCTCCTTCCTGGACTGGAAGCCTAGCCGCGAGGCAAGTCTGGGCAAGGCTCGCCCATGGCAGAGCAGCCTCACGCCAGCAACTCTGCCAGATCGGGCCTCTCAGCAGAGCTGAAGCTCTGCCGTACTGGAGGCGCACTCGGCTCCGCCCAAGCAGTGATTGCAGCCCCACGCATCTGGGCTGCCTCCTCTTCTCCCAAGGAGGCTCGCTTCCCTCATGCTGTGCACTAGGCTTCCAGGCGGGGGCGCCCCGCGCCTCCTAAAGGTCTTGGCTGAGGAGCTGCTTCCCTGAGCTGGGGCTGTGGACGGGAGCCCAGACACGCAGGGGCAGGCCCCAACCACCTGCACACGTCTCTGCTGGGGAGGAGAGCACTAGGGAAATGACGTCTGTCAGGCACCTTCTGGGCGCTCACCGAGTCAGCCTCAGCGTGTGTGGGGCTGCAGACCATAGCCAGAGGCCCTGTGAGCCTTGTGCTCTCCGTGCTGTGCTGAGTCTGGGCGGTCAAGCAACCGCTGGAGGAGCCCTGCAGTTGCCCTCCCATTGCCTCTAATAGAGCCCTCACTGCTGGAGCGCTTGGCAGTGTGCAAGCCACCGGCAACTAAGCCCTCCACAAGAACGCCTGAGGACTAGGTGCAAAGGCAAGGCAGGAGTGGAGCTGAGGCCAGGAAGGCACCAGTAGCATCTCCCAGTCTCGCGCAGCCCGCTCCTTCCTGGACTGGAAGCCTAGCCGCGAGGCAAGTCTGGGCAAGGCTCGCCCAGGGCAGAGCAGCCTCACGCCAGCGACTCTGCCAGATCGGGCCTCTGAGCAGAGCTGGAGCTCTGCCGTACTGGAGGCGCACTCAGCTCCGCCAAAGCAGTGAATGCAGCCGCACACAGCAGGGCTGCCTTCTCTTCTCCCGAAGAGGCTCGCTTCCCGCATGCTGTAAACTAGGCTTCCAGGTGGGGCCCCCTGCGCCTCCCACAGGTCTTGGCTCAGGAGCTGCTTCCCTGAGCTGGGGCTGTGGACGGGAGCCCAGACACGCAGGGGCAGGCCCCAACCACCTGCACACGTCTCTGCTGGGGAGGAGAGCACTAGGGAAATGACGTCTGTCAGGCACCTTCTGGGCGCTCACCGAGTCAGCCTCCGCGTGTGTGGGGCTGCAGACCCCAGCCAGGGGCCCTGTGAGCCTTGTGCTCTCCGTGGTGTGCTGAGTCTGGGCGGTCAAGCAACCGTAAGAATAGACTTCCAGTTGCCCTCACTTTGCCTCTAATAGAGCCCTCAAGCTGGAGCGCTTGGCAGTGTGCAACCCACCGGCAACTAAGGCCTCCACAAGAACGCCTGGGGACTAGGTGCAAAGGCAAGGCAGGAGTGGAGCTGAGGCCAGGAAGGCGCCAGTAGCATCTCCCAGTCTTGAGCAGCCCGCTCCTTTCTGGACTGGAAGCCAAGCCGCGATGCAAGTTTGGGCAACGCTCGCCCATGGCAGAGCAGCCTCACGCCAGCAACTCTGCCAGATCGGGCCTCTGAGCAGAGCTGGAGCTCTGCCGTACTGGAGGCGCACTCGGCTCCGCCAAAGCAGTGATTGCAGCCCCACGCATCTGGGCTGCCTCCTCTTCTACCAAGGAGGCTGGCTTCCCTCATGCTGTGCACTAGGCTTCCAGGCGGGGGCGCCCCGCGCCTCCTACAGCTCTTGGCTGAGGAGCTGCTTCCCTGAGCTGGGGCTGTGGACGGGAGCCCAGACACGCAGGGGCAGGCCCCAACCACCTGCACACGTCTCTGCTGGGGAGGAGACCACTAGGGAAATGACGTCTGTCAGGCACCTTCTGGGCGCTCACCGAGTCAGCCTCCGCGTGTGTGGGGCTGCAGACCCCAGCCAGGGGCCCTGTGAGCCTTGTGCTCTCCGTGCTGTGCTGAGTCTTGGCGGTCAAGCAACCGCTGGAGGAGCCCTGCAGTTGCCCTCCCATTGCCTTTAATAGAGCCCTCACTGCTGGAGCTCTTGGCCGTGTGCAACCCACCGGCAAATAAGCCCTCCACAAGAACGCCTGCGGACTAGGTGCAAAGGCAAGGCAGGAGTGGAGCTGAGGCCAGGAAGGCGCCAGTAGCATCTCCCAGTCTCGCGCAGGCTGCTCCTTCCTGGACTGGAAGCCTAGCCGCGAGGCAAGTCTGGGCAAGGCTCGCCCATGGCAGAGCAGCCTCACGCCAGCACTCTGCCAGATCGGGCCTCTGAGCAGAGCTGGAGCTCTGCCATACTGGAGGCGCACTCGGCTCCGCCAAAGCAGTGATTGCAGCCCCACGCATCTGGGCTGCCTCCTCTTCTCCCAAGGAGGCTCGCTTCCCTCATGCTGTGCACTAGGCTTCCAGGCGGGGGCGCCCCGCGCCTCCTACAGGTCTTGGCTGAGGAGCTGCTTCCCTGAGCTGGGGCTGTGGACGGGAGACCAGACACGCAGGGGCAGGCCACAACCACCTGCACACGTCTCGGCTGGGGAGGAGAGCACTAGGGAAATGACGTCTGTCAGGCACCTTCTGGGCGCTCACCGAGTCAGCCTCCTCGTGTGTGTGGCTGCAGACCACAGCCAGAGGCCCTGTGAGCCTTGTGCTCTCCGTGCTGTGCTGAGTCTGGGCGGTCAAGCAACCGTAAGAATAGACTTTCAGTTGCCCTCACTTTGCCTCTACTAGAGCCCTCAAGCTGGAGCGCTTGGCAGTGTGCAACCCACCGGCAACTAAGGCCTCCACAAGAACGCCTGGGGACTAGGTGCAAAGGCAAGGCAGGAGTGGAGCTGAGGCCAGGAAGGCGCCAGTAGCATCTCCCAGTCTCGCGCAGCCCGCTCCTTTCTGGACTGGAAGCCTAGCCGCGAGGCAAGTCTGGGCAAGGCTCGCCCAGGGCAGAGCAGCCTCACGCCAGCACTCTGCCAGATCGGGCCTCTGAGCAGAGCTGGAGCTCTGCCGTACTGGAGGCGCACTCGGCTCCGCCCAAACAGTGATTGCAGCCCCACGCATCTGGGCTGCCTCCTCTTCTCCCAAGGAGGCTCGCTTACCTCATGTTGTGCACTAGGCTTCCAGGCGGGGGCGCCCCGCGCCTCCTACAGGTCTTGGCTGAGGAGCTGCTTCCCTGAGCTGGGGCTGTGGACGGGAGCCCAGACACGCAGGGGCAGGCCCCAACCACCTGCACACATCTCTGCTGGGGTGGAGAGCACTAGGGAAATGACGTCTGTCAGGCACCTTCTGGGTGCTCACCGAGTCAGCCTCAGCGTGTGTGGGGCTGCAGACCACAGCCAGAGGCCCTGTGAGCCTTGTGCTCTCCGTGCTGTGCTGAGTCTTGGCGGTCAAGCAACCGTAAGAATAGACTTTCACTTGCGCTCACTTTGCCTCTACTAGAGCCCTCAAGCTGGAGCGCTTGGCAGTGTGCAACCCACCGGCAACTAAGCCCTCCACAAGAACGCCTGGGGACTAGGTGCAAAGGCAAGGCAGGAGTGGAGCTGAGGCCAGGAAGGCGCCAGTAGCATCGCCCAGTCTCGCGCAGCCCGCTCCTTTCTGGACTGGAAGCCTAGCCGCGAGGCAAGTTTGGGCAACGCTCGCCCAGGGCAGAGCAGCCTCACGCCAGCGACTCTGCCAGATCGGGCCTCTGAGCAGAGCTGGAGCTCTGCCGTACTGGAGGCGCACTCAGCTCCGCCAAAGCAGTGAATGCAGCCGCACACAGCAGGGCTGCCTTCTGTTCTCCCGAAGAGGCTCGCTTCCCGCATGCTGTAAACTAGGCTTCCAGGCGGGGCCCCCTGCGCCTCCCACAGGTCTTGGCTCAGGAGCTGCTTCCCTGAGCTGGGGCTGTGGACGGGAGCCCAGACACGCAGGGGCAGGCCCCAACCACCTGCACACGTCTCTGCTGGGGAGGAGAGCACTAGGGAAATGACGTCTGTCAGGCACCTTCTGGGCGCTCACCGAGTCAGCCTCCCCGTGTGTGGTGCTGCAGACCACAGCCAGGGGCCCTGTGAGCCTTGTGCTCTCCGTGCTGTGCTGAGTCTGGGCGGTCAAGCATCCGTAAGAATAGACTTCCAGTTGCCCTTACTTTGCCTCTAATAGAGCCCTCAAGCTGGAGCGCTTGGCAGTGTGCAACCCACCGGCAACTAAGGCCTCCACAAGAACGCCTGGGGACTAGGTGCAAAGGCAAGGCAGGAGTGGAGCTGAGGCCAGGAAGGCGCCAGTAGCATCTCCCAGTCTCGCGCAGCCCGCTCCTTCCTGGACTGGAAGCCTAGCCGCGAGGCAAGTCTGGGCAAGGCTCGCCCATGGCAGAGCAGCCTCACGCCAGCAACTCTGCCAGATCGGGCCTCTGAGCAGAGCTGAAACTCTGCCGGACTGGAGGCGCACTCGGCTCCGCCCAAGCAGTGATTGCAGCCCCACGCATCTGGGCTGCCTCCTCTTCTCCCAAGGAGGCTCGCTTCCCTCATGCTGTGCACTAGGCTTCCAGGCGGGGGCGCCCCGCGCCTCCTAAAGGTCTTGGCTGAGGAGCTGCTTCCCTGAGCTGGGGCTGTGGACGGTAGCCCAGACACGCAGGGGCAGGCCCCAACCACCTGCACACGTCTCTGCTGGGGAGGAGAGCACTAGGGAAATGACGTCTGTCAGGCACCTTCTGGGCGCTCACCGAGTCAGCCTCAGCGTGTGTGGGGCTGCAGACCACAGCCAGAGGCCCTGTGAGCCTTGTGCTCTCCGTGCTGTGCTGAGTCTGGGCGGTCAAGCAACCGCTGGAGAAGCCCTGCAGTTGCCCTCCCATTGCCTCTAATAGAGCCCTCACTGCTGGAGCGCTTGGCAGTGTGCAAGCCACCGGCAACTAAGCCCTCCACAAGAACGCCTGAGGACTAGGTGCAAAGGCAAGGCAGGAGTGGAGCTGAGGCCAGGAAGGCGCCAGTAGCATCTCCCAGTCTCGCGCAGCCCGCTCCTTCCTGGACTGGAAGCCTAGCCGCGAGGCAAGTCTGGGCAAGGCTCGCCCAGGGCAGAGCAGCCTCACGCCAGCGACTCTGCCAGATCGGGCCTCTGAGCAGAGCTGGAGCTCTGCCGTACTGGAGGCGCACTCAGCTCCGCCAAAGCAGTGAATGCAGCCGCACACAGCAGGGCTGCCTTCTCTTCTCCCGAAGAGGCTCGCTTCCCGCATGCTGTAAACTAGGCTTCCAGGTGGGGCCCCCTGCGCCTCCCACAGGTCTTGGCTCAGGAGCTGCTTCCCTGAGCTGGGGCTGTGGACGGGAGCCCAGACACGCAGGGGCAGGCCCCAACCACCTGCACACGTCTCTGCTGGGGAGGAGAGCACTAGGGAAATGACGTCTGTCAGGCACCTTCTGGGCGCTCACCGAGTCAGCCTCCGCGTGTGTGGGGCTGCAGACCCCAGCCAGGGGCCCTGTGAGCCTTGTGCTCTCCGTGGTGTGCTGAGTCTGGGCGGTCAAGCAACCGTAAGAATAGACTTCCAGTTGCCCTCACTTTGCCTCTAATAGAGCCCTCAAGCTGGAGCGCTTGGCAGTGTGCAACCCACCGGCAACTAAGGCCTCCACAAGAACGCCTGGGGACTAGGTGCAAAGGCAAGGCAGGAGTGGAGCTGAGGCCAGGAAGGCGCCAGTAGCATCTCCCAGTCTTGAGCAGCCCGCTCCTTTCTGGACTGGAAGCCTAGCCGCGATGCAAGTTTGGGCAACGCTCGCCCATGGCAGAGCAGCCTCACGCCAGCAACTCTGCCAGATCGGGCCTCTGAGCAGAGCTGGAGCTCTGCCGTACTGGAGGCGCACTCGGCTCCGCCAAAGCAGTGATTGCAGCCCCACGCATCTGGGCTGCCTCCTCTTCTCCCAAGGAGGCTCGCTTCCCTCATGCTGTGCACTAGGCTTCCAGGCGGGGGCGCCCCGCGCCTCCTACAGCTCTTGGCTGAGGAGCTGCTTCCCTGAGCTGGGGCTGTGGACGGGAGCCCAGACACGCAGCGGCAGGCCCCAACCACCTGCACACGTCTCTGCTGGGGAGGAGACCACTAGGGAAATGACGTCTGTCAGGCACCTTCTGGGCGCTCACCGAGTCAGCCTCCGCGTGTGTGGGGCTGCAGACCCCAGCCAGGGGCCCTGTGAGCCTTGTGCTCTCCGTGCTGTGCTGAGTCTGGGCGGTCAAGCAACCGCTGGAGGAGCCCTACAGTTGCCCTCCCATTGCCTTTAATAGAGCCCTCACTGCTGGAGCTCTTGGCCGTGTGCAACCCACCGGCAAATAAGCCCTCCACAAGAACGCCTGAGGACTAGGTGCAAAGGCAAGGCAGGAGTGGAGCTGAGGCCAGGAAGGCGCCAGTAGCATCTCCCAGTCTCGCGCAGGCTGCTCCTTCCTGGACTGGAAGCCTAGCCGCGAGGCAAGTCTGGGCAAGGCTCGCCCATGGCAGAGCAGCCTCACGCCAGCACTCTGCCAGATCGGGCCTCTGAGCAGAGCTGGAGCTCTGCCATACTGGTGGCGCACTCAGCTCCGCCAAAGCAGTGATTGCAGCCCCACGCATCTGGGCTGCCTCCTCTTCTCCCAAGGAGGCTCGCTTCCCTCATGCTGTGCACTAGGCTTCCAGGCGGGGGCGCCCCGCGCCTCCTACAGGTCTTGGCTGAGGAGCTGCTTCCCTGAGCTGGGGCTGTGGACGGGAGCCCAGACACGCAGGGGCAGGCCACAACCACCTGCACACGTCTCGGCTGGGGAGGAGAGCACTAGGGAAATGACGTCTGTCAGGCACCTTCTGGGCGCTCACCGAGTCAGCCTCCGCGTGTGTGGGGCTGCAGACCACAGCCAGAGGCCCTGTGAGCCTTGTGCTCTCCGTGCTGTGCTGAGTCTGGGCGGTCAAGCAACCGTAAGAATAGACTTTCAGTTGCCCTCACTTTGCCTCTACTAGAGCCCTCAAGCTGGAGCGCTTGGCAGTGTGCAACCCACCGGCAACTAAGGCCTCCACAAGAACGCCTGGGGACTAGGTGCAAAGGCAAGGCAGGAGTGGAGCTGAGGCCAGGAAGGCGCCAGTAGCATCTCCCAGTCTCGCGCAGCCCGCTCCTTTCTGGACTGGAAGCCTAGCCGCGAGGCAAGTCTGGGCAAGGCTCGCCCAGGGCAGAGCAGCCTCACGCCAGCACTCTGCCAGATCGGGCCTCTGAGCAGAGCTGGAGCTCTGCCGTACTGGAGGCGCACTCGGCTCCGCCCAAACAGTGATTGCAGCCCCACGCATCTGGGCTGCCTCCTCTTCTCCCAAGGAGGCTCGCTTACCTCATGCTGTGCACTAGGCTTCCAGGCGGGGGCGCCCCGCGCCTCCTACAGGTCTTGGCTGAGGAGCTGCTTCCCTGAGCTGGGGCTGTGGACGGGAGCCCAGACACGCAGGGGCAGGCCCCAACCACCTGCACACATCTCTGCTGGGGTGGAGAGCACTAGGGAAATGACGTCTGTCAGGCACCTTCTGGGTGCTCACCGAGTCAGCCTCAGCGTGTGTGGGGCTGCAGACCACAGCCAGAGGCCCTGTGAGCCTTGTGCTCTCCGTGCTGTGCTGAGTCTTGGCGGTCAAGCAACCGTAAGAATAGACTTTCACTTGCGCTCACTTTGCCTCTACTAGAGCCCTCAAGCTGGAGCGCTTGGCAGTGTGCAACCCACCGGCAACTAAGCCCTCCACAAGAACGCCTGGGGACTAGGTGCAAAGGCAAGGCAGGAGTGGAGCTGAGGCCAGGAAGGCGCCAGTAGCATCGCCCAGTCTCGCGCAGCCCGCTCCTTTCTGGACTGGAAGCCTAGCCGCGAGGCAAGTTTGGGCAACGCTCGCCCATGGCAGAGCAGCCTCACGCCAGCAACTCTGCCAGATCGGGCCTCTGAGCAGAGCTGGAGCTCTGCTGTACTGGAGGCGCACTCGGCTCCGCCAAAGCAGTGAATGCAGCCGCACACAGCAGGGCTGCCTTCTCTTCTCCCGAGGAGGCTCGCTTCCCACATGCTGTAAACTAGGCTTCCAGGCGGGGCCCCCTGCGCCTCCCACAGGTCTTGGCTCAGGACCTGCTTCCCTGAGCTGGGGCTGTGGACGGGAGCCCAGACAAGCAGGGGCAGGCCCAAACCACCTGCACACGTCTCTGCTGGGGAGGAGAGCACTAGGGAAATGACGTCTGTCAGGCACCTTCTGGGCGCTCACCGAGTCAGCCTCAGCGTGTGTGGGGCTGCAGACCACAGGCAGAGGCCCTGTGAGCCTTGTGCTCTCCGTGCTGTGCTGAGTCTGGGCGGTCAAGCAACCGCTGGAGGAGCCCTGCAGTTGCCCTCCCATTGCCTCTAATAGAGCCCTCACTGCTGGAGCGCTTGGCAGTGTGCAACCCACCGGCAACTAAGCCCTCCACAAGAACGCCTGAGGACTAGGTGCAAAGGCAAGGCAGGAGTGGAGCTGAGGCCAGGAAGGCGCCAGTAGCATCTCCCAGTCTCGCGCAGCCCGCTCCTTTCTGGACTGGAAGCCTAGCCGCGAGGCAAGTCTGGGCAAGGCTCGCCCAGGGCAGAGCAGCCTCACGCCAGCGACTCTGCCAGATCGGGCCTCTGAGCAGAGCTGGAGCTCTGCCGTACTGGAGGCGCACTCAGCTCCGCCAAAGCAGAGAATGCAGCCGCACACAGCAGGGCTGCCTTCTCTTCTCCCGAAGAGGCTCGCTTCCCGCATGCTGTAAACTAGGCTTCCAGGCGGGGCCCCCTGCGCCTCCCACAGGTCTTGGCTCAGGAGCTGCTTCCCTGAGCTGGGGCTGTGGACGGGAGCCCAGACACGCAGGGGCAGGCCCCAACCACCTGCACACGTCTCTGCTGGGGAGGAGAGCACTAGGGAAATGACGTCTGTCAGGCACCTTCTGGGCGCTCACCGAGTCAGCCTCCGCGTGTGTGGCGCTGCAGACCCCAGCCAGGGGCCCTGTGAGCCTTGTGCTCTCCGTGCTGTGCTGAGTCTGGGCGGTCAGGCATCCGTAAGAATAGACTTCCAGTTGCCCTCACTTTGCCTCTAATAGAGCCCTAAAGCTGGAGCGCTTGGCAGTGTGCAACCCACCGGCAACTAAGGCCTCCACAAGAATGCCTGGGGACTAGGTGCAAAGGCAAGGCAGGAGTGGAGCTGAGGCCAGGAAGGCGCCAGTAGCATCTCCCAGTCTCGCGCAGCCCGCTCCTTTCTGGACTGGAAGCCTAGCCGCGAGGCAAGTCTGGGCAAGGCTCGCCCAGGGCAGAGCAGCCTCACGCCAGCGACTCTGCCAGATCGGGCCTCTGAGCAGAGCTGGAGCTCTGCCGTACTGGAGGCGCACTCAGCTCCGCCAAAGCAGTGAATGCAGCCGCACACAGCAGGGCTGCCTTCTCTTCTCCCGAAGAGGCTCGCTTCCCGCATGCTGTAAACTAGGCTTCCAGGCGGGGCCCCCTGCGCCTCCCACAGGTCTTGGCTCAGGAGCTGCTTCCCTGAGCTGGGGCTGTGGACGGGAGCCCAGACACGCAGGGGCAGGCCCCAACCACCTGCACACGTCTCTGCTCGGGAGGAGAGCACTAGGGAAATGACGTCTGTCAGGCACCTTCTGGGCGCTCACCGAGTCAGCCTCCGCGTGTGTGGGGCTGCAGACCCCAGCCAGGGGCCCTGTGAGCCTTGTGCTCTCCGTGCTGTGCTGAGTCTGGGCGGTCAAGCATCCGTAAGAATGAACTTCCAGTTGTCCTCACTTTGCCTCTAATAGAGCCCTCAAGCTGGAGCGCTTGGCAGTGTGCAACCCACCGGCAACTAAGCCCTCCACAAGAACGCCTGGGGACTAGGTGCAAAGGCAAGGCAGGAGTGGAGCTGAGGCCAGGAAGGCGCCAGTAGCATCTCCCAGTCTCGCGCAGCCCGCTCCTTTCTGGACTGGAAGCCTAGCCGCGAGGCAAGTCTGGGCAAGGCTCGCCCAGGGCAGAGCAGCCTCACGCCAGCACTCTGCCAGATCGGGCCTCTGAGCAGAGCAGGAGCTCTGCCGTACTGGAGGCGCACTCGGCTCCGCCCAAACAGTGATTGCAGCCCCACGCATCTGGGCTGCCTCCTCTTCTCCCAAGGAGGCTCGCTTACCTCATGCTGTGCACTAGGCTTCCAGGCGGGGGCGCCCCGCGCCTCCTACAGGTCTTGGCTGAGGAGCTGCTTCCCTGAGCTGGGGCTGTGGACGGGAGCCCAGACACGCAGGGGCAGGCCCCAACCACCTGCACTCATCTCTGCTGGGGCGGAGAGCACTAGGGAAATGACGTCTGTCAGGCACCTTCTGGGTGCTCACCGAGTCAGCCTCAGCGTGTGTGGGGCTGCAGACCACAGCCAGAGGCCCTGTGAGCCTTGTGCTCTCCGTGCTGTGCTGAGTCTTGGCGGTCAAGCAACCGTAAGAATAGACTTTCACTTGCGCTCACTTTGCCTCTACTAGAGCCCTCAAGCTGGAGCGCTTGGCAGTGTGCAACCCACCGGCAACTAAGCCCTCCACAAGAACGCCTGGGGACTAGGTGCAAAGGCAAGGCAGGAGTGGAGCTGAGGCCAGGAAGGCGCCAGTAGCATCTCCCAGTCTCGCGCAGCCCGCTCCTTTCTGGACTGGAACGCTAGCCGCGAGGCAAGTTTGGGCAACGCTCGCCCATGGCAGAGCAGCCTCACGCCAGCAACTCTGCCAGATCGGGCCTCTGAGCAGAGCTGGAGCTCTGCCGTACTGGAGGCGCACTCGGCTCCGCCAAAGCAGTGATTGCAGCCCCACGCATCTGGGCTGCCTCCTCTTCTCCCAAGGAGGCTCGCTTCCCTCATGTTGTGCACTAGGCTTCCAGGCGGGGGCGCCCCGCGCCTCCTACAGGTCTTGGCTGAGGAGCTGCTTCCCTGAGCAGGGGCTGTGGACGGGAGCCCAGACACGCAGGGGCAGGCCCCAACCACCTGCACAAGTCTCTGCTGGGGAGGAGAGCACTAGGGAAATGACGTCTGTCAGGCACCTTCTGGGCGCTCACCGAGTCAGCCTCAGCGTGTGTGGGGCTGCAGACCACAGCCAGAGGCCCTGTGAGCCTTGTGCTCTCCGTGCTGTGCTGAGTCTGGGCGTCAAGCAACCGCTGGAGGAGCCCTGCAGTTGCCCTCCCATTGCCTCTAATAGAGCCCTCACTGCTGGAGCGCTTGGCAGTGTGCAACCCACCGGCAACTAAGCCCTCCACAAGAACGCCTGAGGACTAGGTGCAAAGGCAAGGCAGGAGTGGAGCTGAGGCCAGGAAGGCGCCAGTAGCATCTCCCAGTCTCGCGCAGCCCGCTCCTTTCTGGACTGGAAGCCTAGCCGCGAGGCAAGTCTGGGCAAGGCTCGCCCAGGGCAGAGCAGCCTCACGCCAGCGACTCTGCCAGATCGGGCCTCTGAGCAGAGCTGGAGCTCTGCCGTACTGGAGGCGCACTCAGCTCCGCCAAAGCAGTGAATGCAGCCGCACACAGCAGGGCTGCCTTCTCTTCTCCCGAAGAGGCTCGCTTCCCGCATGCTGTAAACTCGGCTTCCAGGCGGGGCCCCCTGCGCCTCTCACAGGTCTTGTCTCAGGAGCTGCTTCCCTGAGCTGGGGCTGTGGACGGGAGCCCAGACACGCAGGGGCAGGCCCCAACCACCTGCACACGTCTCTGCTGGGGAGGAGAGCACTAGGGAAATGACGTCTGTCAGGCACCTTCTGGGCGCTCACCGAGTCAGCCTCCGCGTGTGTGGGGCTGCAGACCCCAGCCAGGGGCCCTGTGAGCCTTGTGCTCTCCGTGGTGTGCTGAGTCTGGGCATCAAGCAACCGTAAGAATAGACTTCCAGTTGCCCTCACTTTGCCTCTAATAGAGCCCTCAAGCTGGAGCGCTTGGCAGTGTGCAACCCACCGGCAAATAAGCCCTCCACAAGAACGCCTGAGGACTAGGTGCAAAGGCAAGGCAGGAGTGGAGCTGAGGCCAGGAAGGCGCCAGTAGCATCTCCCAGTCTCGCGCAGGCTGCTCCTTCCTGGACTGGAAGCCTAGCCGCGAGGCAAGTCTGGACAAGGCTCGCCCATGGCAGAGCAGCCTCACGCCAGCACTCTGCCAGATCGGGCCTCTGAGCAGAGCTGGAGCTCTGCCGTACTGGAGGCGCACTCGGCTCCGCCCAAGCAGTGATTGCAGCCCCACGCATCTGGGCTGCCTCCTCTTCTCCCAAGGAGGCTCGCTTCCCTCATGCTGTGCACTAAGCTTCCAAGTGGCGGCGCCCCGCGCCTCCTAAAGGTCTTGGCTGAGGAGCTGCTTCCCTGAGCTGGGGCTGTGGACGGGAGCCCAGACACGCAGGGGCAGGCCCCAACCACCTGCACACGTCTCGGCTGGGGAGGAGAGCACTAGGGAAATGACGTCTGTCAGGCACCTTCCGGGCGCTCACCGAGTCAGCCTCCTCGTGTGTGTGGCTGCAGACCACAGCCAGAGGCCCTGTGAGCCTTGTGATCTCCGTGCTGTGCTGAGTCTGGGCGGTCAAGCAACCGTAAGAATAGACTTTCAGTTGCCCTCACTTTGCCTCTACTAGAGCCCTCAAGCTGGAGCGCTTGGCAGTGTGCAACCCACCGGCAACTAAGGCCTCCACAAGAACGCCTGGGGACTAGGTGCAAAGGCAAGGCAGGAGTGGAGCTGAGGCCAGGAAGGCGCCAGTAGCATCTCCCAGTCTCGCGCAGCCCGCTCCTTTCTGGACTGGAAGCCTAGCCGCGAGGCAAGTCTGGGCAAGGCTCGCCCAGGGCAGAGCAGCCTCACGCCAGCACTCTGCCAGATCGGGCCTCTGAGCAGAGCTGGAGCTCTGCCGTACTGGAGGCGCACTCGGCTCCGCCCAAACAGTGATTGCAGCCCCACGCATCTGGGCTGCCTCCTCTTCTCCCAAGGAGGCTCGCTTACCTCATGCTGTGCACTAGGCTTCCAGGCGGGGGCGCCCCGCGCCTCCTACAGGTCTTGGCTGAGGAGCTGCTTCCCTGAGCTGGGGCTGTGGACGGGAGCCCAGACACGCAGGGGCAGGCCCCAACCACCTGCACTCATCTCTGCTGGGGCGGAGAGCACTAGGGAAATGACGTCTGTCAGGCACCTTCTGGGTGCTCACCGAGTCAGCCTCAGCGTGTGTGGGGCTGCAGACCACAGGCAGAGGCCCTGTGAGCCTTGTGCTCTCCGTGCTGTGCTGAGTCTGGGCGGTCAAGCAACCGTCAGAATAGACTTTCAGTTGCCCTCACTTTGCCTCTACTAGAGCCCTCAAGCTGGAGCGCTTGGCAGTGTGCAACCCACCGGCAACTAAGCCCTGCACAAGAACGCCTGGGGACTAGGTGCAAAGGCAAGGCAGGAGTGGAGCTGAGGCCAGGAAGGCGCCAGTAGCATCTCCCAGTCTCGCGCAGCCCGCTCCTTTCTGGACTGGGAGCCTAGCCGCGAGGCAAGTTTGGGCAACGCTCGCCCATGGAAGAGCAGCCTTACGCCAGCAACTCTGCCAGATCGGGCCTCTGAGCAGAGCTGGAGCTCTGCCGTACTGGAGGCGCACTCGGCTCCGCCAAAGCAGTGATTGCAGCCCCACGCATCTGGGCTGCCTCCTCTTCTCCCAAGGAGGCTCGCTTCCCTCATGCTGTGCACTAGGCTTCCAGGCGGGGGCGCCCCGCGCCTCCTACAGGTCTTGGCTAAGGAGCTGCTTCCATGAGCTGGGGCTGTGGACGGGAGCCCAGACACGCAGGGGCAGGCCCCAACCACCTGCACACGTCTCTGCTGGGGAGGAGAGCACTAGGGAAATGACGTCTGTCAGGCACCTTCTGGGCGCTCACCGAGTCAGCCTCAGCGTGTGTGGGGCTGCAGACCACAGCCAGAGGCCCTGTGAACCTTGTGCTCTCCGTGCTGTGCTGAGTCTGGGCGGTCAAGCAACCGCTGGAGGAGCCCTGCAGTTGCCCTCCCATTGCCTCTAATAGAGCCCTCACTGCTGGAGCGCTTGGCAGTGTGCAACCCACCGGCAACTAAGCCCTCCACAAGAACGCCTGAGGACTAGGTGCAAAGGCAAGGCAGGAGTGGAGCTGAGGCCAGGAAGGCGCCAGTAGCATCTCCCAGTCTCGCGCAGCCCGCTCCTTTCTGGACTGGAAGCCTAGCCGCGAGGCAAGTCTGGGCAAGGCTCGCCCAGGGCAGAGCAGCCTCACGCCAGCGACTCTGCCAGATCGGGCCTCTGAGCAGAGCTGGAGCTCTGCCGTACTGGAGGCGCACTCAGCTCCGCCAAAGCAGTGAATGCAGCCGCACACAGCAGGGCTGCCTTCTCTTCTCCCGAAGAGGCTCGCTTCCCGCATGCTGTAATCTAGGCTTCCAGGCGGGGCCCCCTGCGCCTCCCACAGGTCTTGGCTCAGGAGCTGCTTCCCTGAGCTGGGGCTGTGGACGGGAGCCCAGACACGCAGGGGCAGGCCCCAACCACCTGCACACGTCTCTGCTGGGGAGGAGAGCACTAGGGAAATGACGTCTGTCAGGCACCTTCTGGGCGCTCACCGAGTCAGCCTCAGCGTGTGTGGGGCTGCAAACCACAGGCAGAGGCCCTGTGAGCCCTGTGCTCTCCGTGCTGTGCTGAGTGTGGGCGGTCAAGCAACCGTCAGAATAGACTTTCAGTTGCCCTCACTTTGCCTCTACTAGAGCCCTCAAGCTGGAGCGCTTGGCAGTGTGCAACCCACCGGCAACTAAGCCCTGCACAAGAACGCCTGGGGACTAGGTGCACAGGCAAGGCAGGAGTGGAGCTGAGGCCAGGAAGGCGCCAGTAGCATCTCCCAGTCTCGCGCAGCCCGCTCCTTCCTGGACTGGAAGCCTAGCCGCGAGGCAAGTTTGGGCAACGCTCGCCCATGGCAGAGCAGCCTCACGCCAGCAACTCTGCCAGATCGGGCCTCTGAGCAGAGCTGGAGCTCTGCCGTACTGGAGGCGCACTCGGCTCCGCCAAAGCAGTGATTGCAGCCCCACGCATCTGGGCTGCCTCCTCTTCTCCCAAGGAGGCTCGCTTCCCTCATGCTGTGCACTAGGCTTCCAGGCGGGGGCGCCCCGCGCCTCCTACAGGTCTTGGCTGAGGAGCTGCTTCCCTGAGCTGGGGCTGTGGACGGGAGCCCAGACACGCAGGGGCAGGCCCCAACCACCTGCACACGTCTCTGCTGGGGAGGAGAGCACTAGGGAAATGACGTCTGTCAGGCACCTTCTGGGCGCTCACCGAGTCAGCCTCCGCGTGTGTGGGGCTGCAGACCCCAGCCAGGGGCCCTGTGAGCCTTGTGCTCTCCGTGCTGTGCTGAGTCTGGGCGGTCAAGCAACCGCTGGAGGAGCCCTGCAGTTGCCCTCCCATTGCCTCTAATAGAGCCCTCACTGCTGGAGCTCTTGGCCGTGTGGAACCCACCGGCAAATAAGCCCTCCACAAGAACGCCTGAGGACTAGGTGCAAAGGCAAGGCAGGAGTGGAGCTGAGGCCAGGAAGGCGCCAGTAGCATCTCCCAGTCTCGCGCAGGCTGCTCCTTCCTGGACTGGAAGCCTAGCTGCGAGGCAAGTCTGGGCAAGGCTCGCCCATGGCAGAGCAGCCTCACGCCAGCACTCTGCCAGATCGGGCCTCTGAGCCGAGCTGGAGCTCTGCCGTACTGGAGGCGCACTCGGCTCCGCCCAAGCAGTGATTGCAGCCCCACGCATCTGGGCTGCCTCCTCTTCTCCCAAGGAGGCTCGCTTCCCTCATGCTGTGCACTAGGCTTCCAAGTGGCGGCGCCCCGCGCCTCCTAAAGGTCTTGGCTGAGGAGCTGCTTCCCTGAGCTGGGGCTGTGGACGGGAGCCCAGACACGCAGGGGCAGGCCCCAACCACCTGCACACGTCTCGGCTGGGGAGGAGAGCACTAGGGAAATGACGTCTGTCAGGCAACTTCTGGGCGCTCACCGAGTCAGCCTCCTCGTGTGTGTGGCTGCAGACCACAGCCAGAGGCCCTGTGAGCCTTGTGCTCTCCGTGCTGTGCTGAGTCTGGGTGGTCAAGCAACCGTAAGAATAGACTTTCAGTTGCCCTCACTTTGCCTCTAATAGAGCCCTCAAGCTGGAGCGCTTGGCAGTGTGCAACCCACCGGCAACTAAGGCCTCCACAAGAACGCCTGGGGACTAGGTGCAAAGGCAAGGCAGGAGTGGAGCTGAGGCCAGGAAGGCGCCAGTAGCATCTCCCAGTCTCGCGCAGCCCGCTCCTTTCTGGACTGGAAGCCTAGCCGCGAGGCAAGTCTGGGCAAGGCTCGCCCAGGGCAGAGCAGCCTCACGCCAGCACTCTGCCAGATCGGGCCTCTGAGCAGAGCTGGAGCTCTGCCGTACTGGAGGCGCACTCGGCTCCGCCCAAACAGTGATTGCAGCCCCACGCATCTGGGCTGCCTCCTCTTCTCCCAAGGAGGCTCGCTTCCCTCATGCTGTGCACTAGGCTTCCAGGCGGGGGCGCCCCGCGCCTCCTACAGGTCTTGGCTGAGGAGCTGCTTCCCTGAGCTGGGGCTGTGGACGGGAGCCCAGACACGCAGGGGCAGGCCCCAACCACCTGCACACGTCTCTGCTGGGGAGGAGAGCACTAGGGAAATGACGTCTGTCAGGCACCTTCTGGGCGCTCACCGAGTCAGCCTCAGCGTGTGTGGGGCTGCAAACCACAGGCAGAGGCCCTGTGAGCCTTGTGCTCTCCGTGCTGTGCTGAGTCTGGGCGGTAAAGCAACCGTCAGAATAGACTTTCAGTTGCCCTCACTTTGCCTCTACTAGAGCCCTCAAGCTGGAGCGCTTGGCAGTGTGCAACCCACCGGCAACTAAGCCCTGCACAAGAACGCCTGGGGACTAGGTGCAAAGGCAAGGCAGGAGTGGAGCTGAGGCCAGGAAGGCGCCAGTAGCATCTCCCAGTCTCGCGCAGCCCGCTCCTTTCTGGACTGGAAGCCTAGCCGCGAGGCAAGTTTGGGCAACGCTCGCCCATGGCAGAGCAGCCTCACGCCAGCAACTCTGCCAGATCGGGCCTCTGAGCAGAGCTGGAGCTCTGCCGTACTGGAGGCGCACTCGGCTCCGCCAAAGCAGTGATTGCAGCCCCACGCATCTGGGCTGCCTCCTCTTCTCCCAAGGAGGCTCGCTTCCCTCATGCTGTGCACTAGGCTTCCAGGCGGGGGCGCCCCGCGCCTCCTACAGGTCTTGGCTAAGGAGCTGCTTCCCTGAGCTGGGGCTGTGGACGGGAGCCCAGACACGCAGGGGCAGGCCCCAACCACCTGCACACGTCTCTGCTGGGGAGGAGAGCACTAGGGAAATGACGTCTGTCAGGCACCTTCTGGGTGCTCACCGAGTCAGCCTCAGCGTGTGTGGGGCTGCAGACCACAGCCAGAGGCCCTGTGAGCCTTGTGCTCTCCGTGCTGTGCTGAGTCTGGGCGGTCAAGCAACCGTAAGAATAGACTTTCACTTGCGCTCACTTTGCCTCTACTAGAGCCCTCAAGCTGGAGCGCTTGGCAGTGTGCAACCCACCGGCAACTAAGCCCTCCACAAGAACGCCTGGGGACTAGGTGCAAAGGCAAGTCAGGAGTGGAGCTGAGGCCAGGAAGGCGCCAGTAGCATCTCCCAGTCTCGCGCAGCCCGCTCCTTTCTGGACTGGAAGCCTAGCCGCGAGGCAAGTCTGGGCAAGGCTCGCCCAGGGCAGAGCAGCCTCACGCCAGCAACTCTGCCAGATCGGGCCTCTGAGCAGAGCTGGAGCTCTGCCGTACTGGAGGCGCACTCGGCTCTGCCAAAGCAGTGATTGCAGCCCCACGCATCTGGGCTGCCTCCTCTTCTCCCAAGGAGGCTCGCTTCCCTCATGTTGTGCACTAGGCTTCCAGGCGGGGGCGCCCCGCGCCTCCTACAGCTCTTGGCTGAGGAGCTGCTTCCCTGAGCTGGGGCTGTGGACGGGAGCCCAGACACGCAGGGGCAGGCCCCAACCACCTGCACACGTCTCTGCTGGGGAGGAGAGCACTAGGGAAATGACGTCTGTCAGGCACCTTCTGGGCGCTCACCGAGTCAGCCTCAGCGTGTGTGGGGCTGCAGACCACAGCCAGAGGCCCTGTGAGCCTTGTGCTCTCCGTGCTGTGCTGAGTCTGGGCGGTCAAGCAACCGTAAGAATAGACTTTCAGTTGCCCTCACTTTGCCTCTACTAGAGCCCTCAAGCTGGAGCGCTTGGCAGTGTGCAACCCACTGGCAACTAAGCCCTCCACAAGAACGCCTGGGGACTAGGTGCAAAGGCAAGGCAGGAGTGGAGCTGAGGCCAGGAAGGCGCCAGTAGCATCTCCCAGTCTCGCGCAGCCCGCTCCTTTCTGGACTGGAAGCCTAGCCGCGAGGCAAGTCTGGGCAAGGCTCCCCCAGGGCAGAGCAGCCTCACGCCAGCAACTCTGCCAGATCGGGCCTCTGAGCAGAGCTGGAGCTCTGCCGTACTGGAGGCGCACTCGGCTCCGCCAAAGCAGTGAATGCAGCCGCACACAGCAGGGCTGCCTTCTCTTCTCCCGAGGAGGCTCGCTTCCCACATGCTGTAAACTAGGCTTCCAGGCGGGGCCCCCTGCGCCTCCCACAGGTCTTGGCTCAGGACCTGCTTCCCTGAGCTGGGGCTGTGGACGGGAGCCCAGACACGCAGGGGCAGGCCCAAACCACCTGCACACGTCTCTGCTGGGGAGGAGAGCACTAGGGAAATGACGTCTGTCAGGCACCTTCTGGGCGCTCACCGAGTCAGCCTCAGCGTGTGTGGGGCTGCAGACCACAGGCAGAGGCCCTGTGAGCCTTGTGCTCTCCGTGCTGTGCTGAGTCTGGGCGGTCAAGCAACCGTCAGAATAGACTTTCAGTTGCCCTCACTTTGCCTCTACTAGAGCCCTCAAGCTGGAGCGCTTGGCAGTGTGCAACCCACCGGCAACTAAGCCCTGCACAAGAACGCCTGGGGACTAGGTGCAAAGGCAAGGCAGGAGTGGAGCTGAGGCCAGGAAGGCGCCAGTAGCATCTCCCAGTCTCGCGCAGCCCGCTCCTTTCTGGACTGGAAGCCTAGCCGCGAGGCAAGTCTGGGCAAGGCTCGCCCAGGGCAGAGCAGCCTCACGCCAGCACTCTGCCAGATCGGGCCTCTCAGCAGAGCTGGAGCTCTGCCGTACTGGAGGCGCACTCGGCTCCGCCCAAGCAGTGATTGCAGCCCCACGCATCTGGGCTGCCTCCTCTTCTCCCAAGGAGGCTCGCTTCCCTCATGCTGTGCACTAGGCTTCCAGGCGGGGGCGCCCCGCGCCTCCTACAGGTCTTGGCTGAGGAGCTGCTTCCCTGAGCTGGGGCTGTGGACGGGAGCCCAGACACGCAGGGGCAGGCCCCAACCACCTGCACACGTCTCTGCTGGGGAGGAGAGCACTAGGGAAATGACGTCTGTCAGGCATCTTCTGGGCGCTCACCGAGTCAGCCTCAGCGTGTGTGGGGCTGCACACCACAGCCAGAGGCCCTGTGAGCCTTGTGCTCTCCGTGCTGTGCTGAGTCTGGGCGGTAAAGCAACCGCTGGAGGAGCCCTGCAGTTGCCCTACCATTGCCTCTAATAGAGCCCTCACTGCTGGAGCGCTTGGCAGTGTGCAACCCACCGGCAACTAAGCCCTCCACAAGAACGCCTGAGGACTAGGTGCAAAGGCAAGGCAGGAGTGGAGCTGAGGCCAGGAAGGCGCCAGTAGCCTCTCCCAGTCTCGCGCAGCCCGCTCCTTCCTGGACTGGAAGCCTAGCCGCGAGGCAAGTCTGGGCAAGGCTCGCCCAGGGCAGAGCAGCCTCACGCCAGCGACTCTGCCAGATCGGGCCTCTGAGCAGAGCTGGAGCTCTGCCGTACTGGAGGCGCACTCGGCTCCGCCAAAGCAGTGAATGCAGCCGCACACAGCAGGGCTGCCTTCTCTTCTCCCGAGGAGGCTCGCTTCCAGCATGCTGTAAACTAGGCTTCCAGGCGGGGTCCCCTGCGCCTCCCACAGGTCTTGGCTCAGGAGCTGCTTCCCTGAGCTGGGGCTGTGGACGGGAGCCCAGACACGCAGGGGCAGACCCCAACCACCTGCACACGTCTCTGCTGGGGAGGAGAGCACTAGGGAAATGACGTCTGTCAGGCACCTTCTGGGCGCTCACCGAGTCAGCCTCAGCGTTTGTGGGGCTGCAGACCACAGCCAGAAGCCCTGTGAGCCTTCTGCTCTCCGTGCTGTGCTGAGTCTGGGCGGTCAAGCAACCGTCAGAATAGACTTTCAGTTGCCCTCACTTTGCCTCTACTAGAGCCCTCAATCTGGAGCGCTTGGCAGTGTGCAACCCACCGGCAACTAAGCCCTCCACCAGAACGCCTGGGGACTAGGTGCAAAGGAAAGGCAGGAGTGGAGCTGAGGCCAGGAAGGCGCCAGTAGCCTCTCCCAGTCTCGCGCAGCCCGCTCCTTCCTGGACTGGAAGCCTAGCCGCGAGGCAAGTCTGGGCAAGGCTCGCCCAGGGCAGAGCAGCCTCACGCCAGCGACTCTGCCAGATCGGGCCTCTGAGCAGAGCTGGAGCTCTGCCGTACTGGAGGCGCACTCAGCTCCGCCAAAGCAGTGAATGCAGCCGCTCACTTCAGTGCTGCCTTCACTTCTCCCGAAGAGGCTCGCTTCCCGCATGCTGTAAACTAGGCTTCTAGGCGGGGCCCCCGGCGCCTCCCACAGGTCTTGGCTCAGGAGCTGCTTCCTTGAGCTGGGGCTGTGGACGGGAGCCCAGACACGCAGGGGCAGGCCCCACCACGTGCACACGTCTCTGCTGGGGAGGAGAGCACTAGGGAAATGACGTCTGTCAGGCACCTTCTGGGTGCTCACCGAGTCAGCCTCAGCGTGTGTGGGGCTGCAGACCACAGCCAGAGGCCCTGTGAGCCTTGTGCTCTCCGTGCTGTGCTGAGTCTGGGCGGTCAAGCAACCGTAAGAATAGACTTTCACTTGCGCTCACTTTGCCTCTACTAGAGCCCTCAAGCTGGAGCGCTTGGCAGTGTGCAACCCACCGGCAACTAAGCCCTCCACAAGAACGCCTGGGGACTAGGTGCAAAGGCAAGTCAGGAGTGGAGCTGAGGCCAGGAAGGCGCCAGTAGCATCTCCCAGTCTCGCGCAGCCCGCTCCTTTCTGGACTGGAAGCCTAGCCGCGAGGCAAGTCTGGGCAAGGCTCGCCCAGGGCAGAGCAGCCTCACGCCAGCAACTCTGCCAGATCGGGCCTCTGAGCAGAGCTGGAGCTCTGCCGTACTGGAGGCGCACTCGGCTCTGCCAAAGCAGTGATTGCAGCCCCACGCATCTGGGCTGCCTCCTCTTCTCCCAAGGAGGCTCGCTTCCCTCATGTTGTGCACTAGGCTTCCAGGCGGGGGCGCCCCGCGCCTCCTACAGCTCTTGGCTGAGGAGCTGCTTCCCTGAGCTGGGGCTGTGGACGGGAGCCCAGACACGCAGGGGCAGGCCCCAACCACCTGCACACGTCTCTGCTGGGGAGGAGAGCACTAGGGAAATGACGTCTGTCAGGCACCTTCTGGGCGCTCACCGAGTCAGCCTCAGCGTGTGTGGGGCTGCAGACCACAGCCAGAGGCCCTGTGAGCCTTGTGCTCTCCGTGCTGTGCTGAGTCTGGGCGGTCAAGCAACCGTAAGAATAGACTTTCAGTTGCCCTCACTTTGCCTCTACTAGAGCCCTCAAGCTGGAGCGCTTGGCAGTGTGCAACCCACTGGCAACTAAGCCCTCCACAAGAACGCCTGGGGACTAGGTGCAAAGGCAAGGCAGGAGTGGAGCTGAGGCCAGGAAGGCGCCAGTAGCATCTCCCAGTCTCGCGCAGCCCGCTCCTTTCTGGACTGGAAGCCTAGCCGCGAGGCAAGTCTGGGCAAGGCTCCCCCAGGGCAGAGCAGCCTCACGCCAGCAACTCTGCCAGATCGGGCCTCTGAGCAGAGCTGGAGCTCTGCCGTACTGGAGGCGCACTCGGCTCCGCCAAAGCAGTGAATGCAGCCGCACACAGCAGGGCTGCCTTCTCTTCTCCCGAGGAGGCTCGCTTCCCACATGCTGTAAACTAGGCTTCCAGGCGGGGCCCCCTGCGCCTCCCACAGGTCTTGGCTCAGGACCTGCTTCCCTGAGCTGGGGCTGTGGACGGGAGCCCAGACACGCAGGGGCAGGCCCAAACCACCTGCACACGTCTCTGCTGGGGAGGAGAGCACTAGGGAAATGACGTCTGTCAGGCACCTTCTGGGCGCTCACCGAGTCAGCCTCAGCGTGTGTGGGGCTGCAGACCACAGGCAGAGGCCCTGTGAGCCTTGTGCTCTCCGTGCTGTGCTGAGTCTGGGCGGTCAAGCAACCGTCAGAATAGACTTTCAGTTTCCCTCACTTTGCCTCTACTAGAGCCCTCAAGCTGGAGCGCTTGGCAGTGTGCAACCCACCGGCAACTAAGCCCTGCACAAGAACGCCTGGGGACTAGGTGCAAAGGCAAGGCAGGAGTGGAGCTGAGGCCAGGAAGGCGCCAGTAGCATCTCCCAGTCTCGCGCAGCCCGCTCCTTTCTGGACTGGAAGCCTAGCCGCGAGGCAAGTCTGGGCAAGGCTCGCCCAGGGCAGAGCAGCCTCACGCCAGCACTCTGCCAGATCGGGCCTCTCAGCAGAGCTGGAGCTCTGCCGTACTGGAGGCGCACTCGGCTCCGCCCAAGCAGTGATTGCAGCCCCACGCATCTGGGCTGCCTCCTCTTCTCCCAAGGAGGCTCGCTTCCCTCATGCTGTGCACTAGGCTTCCAGGCGGGGGCGCCCCGCGCCTCCTACAGGTCTTGGCTGAGGAGCTGCTTCCCTGAGCTGGGGCTGTGGACGGGAGCCCAGACACGCAGGGGCAGGCCCCAACCACCTGCACACGTCTCTGCTGGGGAGGAGAGCACTAGGGAAATGACGTCTGTCAGGCACCTTCTGGGCGCTCACCGAGTCAGCCTCAGCGTGTGTGGGGCTGCACACCACAGCCAGAGGCCCTGTGAGCCTTGTGCTCTCCGTGCTGTGCTGAGTCTGGGCGGTAAAGCAACCGCTGGAGGAGCCCTGCAGTTGCCCTACCATTGCCTCTAATAGAGCCCTCACTGCTGGAGCGCTTGGCAGTGTGCAACCCACCGGCAACTAAGCCCTCCACAAGAACGCCTGAGGACTAGGTGCAAAGGCAAGGCAGGAGTGGAGCTGAGGCCAGGAAGGCGCCAGTAGCCTCTCCCAGTCTCGCGCAGCCCGCTCCTTCCTGGACTGGAAGCCTAGCCGCGAGGCAAGTCTGGGCAAGGCTCGCCCAGGGCAGAGCAGCCTCACGCCAGCGACTCTGCCAGATCGGGCCTCTGAGCAGAGCTGGAGCTCTGCCGTACTGGAGGCGCACTCGGCTCCGCCAAAGCAGTGAATGCAGCCGCACACAGCAGGGCTGCCTTCTCTTCTCCCGAGGAGGCTCGCTTCCAGCATGCTGTAAACTAGGCTTCCAGGCGGGGTCCCCTGCGCCTCCCACAGGTCTTGGCTCAGGAGCTGCTTCCCTGAGCTGGGGCTGTGGACGGGAGCCCAGACACGCAGGGGCAGACCCCAACCACCTGCACACGTCTCTGCTGGGGAGGAGAGCACTAGGGAAATGACGTCTGTCAGGCACCTTCTGGGCGCTCACCGAGTCAGCCTCAGCGTTTGTGGGGCTGCAGACCACAGCCAGAAGCCCTGTGAGCCTTGTGCTCTCCGTGCTGTGCTGAGTCTGGGCGGTCAAGCAACCGTCAGAATAGACTTTCAGTTGCCCTCACTTTGCCTCTACTAGAGCCCTCAATCTGGAGCGCTTGGCAGTGTGCAACCCACCGGCAACTAAGCCCTCCACCAGAACGCCTGGGGACTAGGTGCAAAGGCAAGGCAGGAGTGGAGCTGAGGCCAGGAAGGCGCCAGTAGTCTCTCCCAGTCTCGCGCAGCCCGCTCCTTCCTGGACTGGAAGCCTAGCCGCGAGGCAAGTCTGGGCAAGGCTCGCCCAGGGCAGAGCAGCCTCACGCCAGCGACTCTGCCAGATCGGGCCTCTGAGCAGAGCTGGAGCTCTGCCGTACTGGAGGCGCACTCAGCTCCGCCAAAGCAGTGAATGCAGCCGCTCACTTCAGTGCTGCCTTCACTTCTCCCGAAGAGGCTCGCTTCCCGCATGCTGTAAACTAGGCTTCTAGGCGGGGCCCCCGGCGCCTTCCACAGGTCTTGGCTCAGGAGCTGCTTCCTTGAGCTGGGGCTGTGGACGGGAGCCCAGACACGCAGGGGCAGGCCCCACCACGTGCACACGTCTCTGCTGGGGAGGAGAGCACTAGGGAAATGACGTCTGTCAGGCACCTTCTGGGCGCTCACCGAGTCAGCCTCCCGTGTGTGGGGCTGAAGACCCCAGCCGGGGGCCCTGTGAGCCTTGTGCTCTCCGTGCTGTGCTGAGTCTGGGCGGTCAAGCAACCGTAAGAATAGACTTCCAGTTGCCCTCACTTTGCCTCTACTAGAGCCCTCAAGCTGGAGCGCGTGGCAGTGTGCAACCCACCGGCAACTAAGCCCTCCACAATAACGCCTGGGGACTAGGTGCAAAGGCAAGGCAGGAGTGGAGCTGAGGCCAGGAAGGCGCCAGTAGCATCTCCCAGTCTCGCGCAGCCCGCTCCTTCCTGGACTGGAAGCCTAGCCGCGAGGCAAGTCTGGGCAAGGCTCGCCCATGGCAGAGCAGCCTCACGCCAGCACTCTGCCAGATCGGGCCTCTGAGCAGAGCTGGAGCTCTGCCGTACTGGAGGCGCACTCGGCTCCGCCCAAGCAGTGATTGCAGCCCCACGCATCTGGGCTGCCTCCTCTTCTCCCAAGGAGGCTCGCTTCCCTCATGCTGTGCACTAGGCTTCCAAGCGGGGGCGCCCCGCGCCTCCTACAGGTCTTGGCTGAGGAGCTGCTTCCCTGAGCTGGGGCTGTGGACGGGAGCCCAGACACGCAGGGGCAGGCCCAAACCACCTGCACACGTCTCTGCTGGGGAGGAGAGCACTAGGGAAATGACGTCTGTCAGGCACCTTCTGGGCACTCACCGAATCAGCCTCCTCGTGTGTGGGGCTGCAGACCACAGGCAGAGGCCCTGTGAGCCTTGTGCTCTCCGTGCTGTGCTGAGTCTGGGCGGTCAAGCAACCGTAAGAATAGACTTTCAGTTTCCCTCACTTTGCCTCTACTAGAGCCCTCAAGCTGGAGCGCTTGGCAGTGTGCAACCCACCGGCAACTAAGCCCTCCACAAGAACGCCTGGGGACTAGGTGCAAAGGCAAGGCAGGAGTGGAGCTGAGGCCAGGAAGGCGCCAGTAGCATCTCCCAGTCTCGCGCAGCCCGTTCCTTTCTGGACTGGAAGCCTAGCCGCGAGGCAAGTCTGGGCAAGGCTCGCCCAGGGCAGAGCAGCCTCACGCCAGCACTCTGCCAGATCGGGCCTCTCAGCAGAGCTGGAGCTCTGCCGTACTGGAGGCGCACTCGGCTCCGCCCAAGCAGTGATTGCAGCCCCACGCATCTAGGCTGCCTCCTCTTCTCCCAAGGAGGCTCTCTTCCCTCATGCTGTGCACTAGGCTTCCAGGCGGGGGCGCCCCGCGCCTCCTACAGGTCTTGGCTGAGGAGCTGCTTCCCTGAGCTGGGGCTGTGGACGGGAGCCCAGACACGCAGGGGCAGGCCCCAACCACCTGCACACGTCTCTGCTGGGGAGGAGAGCACTAGGGAAATGACGTCTGTCAGGCATCTTCTGGGCGCTCACCGAGTCAGCCTCAGCGTGTGTGGGGCTGCACACCACAGCCAGAGGCCCTGTGAGCCTTGTGCTCTCCGTGCTGTGCTGAGTCTGGGCGGTCAAGCAACCGCTGGAGGAGCCCTGCAGTTGCCCTACCATTGCCTCTAATAGAGCCCTCACTGCTGGAGCGCTTGGCAGTGTGCAACCCACCGGCAACTAAGCCCTCCACAAGAACGCCTGAGGACTAGGTGCAAAGGCAAGGCAGGAGTGGAGCTGAGGCCAGGAAGGCGCCAGTAGCCTCTCCCAGTCTCGCGCAGCCCGCTCCTTCCTGGACTGGAAGCCTAGCCGCGAGGCAAGTCTGGGCAAGGCTCGCCCAGGGCAGAGCAGCCTCACGCCAGCGACTCTGCCAGATCGGGCCTCTGAGCAGAGCTGGAGCTCTGCCGTACTGGAGGCGCACTCAGCTCCGCCAAAGCAGTGAATGCAGCCGCACACAGCAGGGCTGCCTTCTCTTCTCCCGAGGAGGCTCGCTTCCCGCATGCTGTAAACTAGGCTTCCAGGCGGGGTCCCCTGCGCCTCCTACAGGTCTTGGCTCAGGAGCTGCTTCCCTGAGCTGGGGCTGTGGACGGGAGCCCAGACACGCAGGGGCAGGCCCCACCACGTGCACACGTCTCTGCTGGGGAGGAGAGCACTAGGGAAATGACGTCTGTCAGGCACCTTCTGGGCGCTCACCGAGTCAGCCTCCCGTGTGTGGGGCTGAAGACCCCAGCCGGGGGCCCTGTGAGCCTTGTGCTCTCCGTGCTGTGCTGAGTCTGGGCGGTCAAGCAACCGTAAGAATAGACTTCCAGTTGCCCTCACTTTGCCTCTACTAGAGCCCTCAAGCTGGAGCGCGTGGCAGTGTGCAACCCACCGGCAACTAAGCCCTCCACAATAACGCCTGGGGACTAGGTGCAAAGGCAAGGCAGGAGTGGAGCTGAGGCCAGGAAGGCGCCAGTAGCATCTCCCAGTCTCGCGCAGCCCGCTCCTTCCTGGACTGGAAGCCTAGCCGCGAGGCAAGTCTGGGCAAGGCTCGCCCATGGCAGAGCAGCCTCACGCCAGCACTCTGCCAGATCGGGCCTCTGAGCAGAGCTGGAGCTCTGCCGTACTGGAGGCGCACTCGGCTCCGCCCAAGCAGTGATTGCAGCCCCACGCATCTGGGCTGCCTCCTCTTCTCCCAAGGAGGCTCGCTTCCCTCATGCTGTGCACTAGGCTTCCAAGCGGGGGCGCCCCGCGCCTCCTACAGGTCTTGGCTGAGGAGCTGCTTCCCTGAGCTGGGGCTGTGGACGGGAGCCCAGACACGCAGGGGCAGGCCCAAACCACCTGCACACGTCTCTGCTGGGGAGGAGAGCACTAGGGAAATGACGTCTGTCAGGCACCTTCTGGGCACTCACCGAATCAGCCTCAGCGTGTGTGGGGCTGCAGACCACAGGCAGAGGCCCTGTGAGCCTTGTGCTCTCCGTGCTGTGCTGAGTCTGGGCGGTCAAGCAACCGTAAGAATAGACTTTCAGTTTCCCTCACTTTGCCTCTACTAGAGCCCTCAAGCTGGAGCGCTTGGCAGTGTGCAACCCACCGGCAACTAAGCCCTCCACAAGAACGCCTGGGGACTAGGTGCAAAGGCAAGGCAGGAGTGGAGCTGAGGCCAGGAAGGCGCCAGTAGCATCTCCCAGTCTCGCGCAGCCCGCTCCTTTCTGGACTGGAAGCCTAGCCGCGAGGCAAGTCTGGGCAAGGCTCGCCCAGGGCAGAGCAGCCTCACGCCAGCACTCTGCCAGATCGGGCCTCTCAGCAGAGCTGGAGCTCTGCCGTACTGGAGGCGCACTCGGCTCCGCCCAAGCAGTGATTGCAGCCCCACGCATCTAGGCTGCCTCCTCTTCTCCCAAGGAGGCTATCTTCCCTCATGCTGTGCACTAGGCTTCCAGGCGGGGGCGCCCCGCGCCTCCTACAGGTCTTGGCTGAGGAGCTGCTTCCCTGAGCTGGGGCTGTGGACGGGAGCCCAGACACGCAGGGGCAGGCCCCAACCACCTGCACACGTCTCTGCTGGGGAGGAGAGCACTAGGGAAATGACGTCTGTCAGGCATCTTCTGGGCGCTCACCGAGTCAGCCTCAGCGTGTGTGGGGCTGCACACCACAGCCAGAGGCCCTGTGAGCCTTGTGCTCTCCGTGCTGTGCTGAGTCTGGGCGGTCAAGCAACCGCTGGAGGAGCCCTGCAGTTGCCCTACCATTGCCTCTAATAGAGCCCTCACTGCTGGAGCGCTTGGCAGTGTGCAACCCACCGGCAACTAAGCCCTCCACAAGAACGCCTGAGGACTAGGTGCAAAGGCAAGGCAGGAGTGGAGCTGAGGCCAGGAAGGCGCCAGTAGCCTCTCCCAGTCTCGCGCAGCCCGCTCCTTCCTGGACTGGAAGCCTAGCCGCGAGGCAAGTCTGGGCAAGGCTCGCCCAGGGCAGAGCAGCCTCACGCCAGCGACTCTGCCAGATCGGGCCTCTGAGCAGAGCTGGAGCTCTGCCGTACTGGAGGCGCACTCAGCTCCGCCAAAGCAGTGAATGCAGCCGCACACAGCAGGGCTGCCTTCTCTTCTCCCGAGGAGGCTCGCTTCCCGCATGCTGTAAACTAGGCTTCCAGGCGGCGTCCCCTGCGCCTCCTACAGGTCTTGGCTCAGGAGCTGCTTCCCTGAGCTGGGGCTGTGGACGGGAGCCCAGACACGCAGGGGCAGGCCCAAACCACCTGCACACGTCTCTGCTGGGGAGGAGAGCACTAGGGAAATGACGTCTGTCAGGCACCTTCTGGGCGCTCACCGAGTCAGCCTCAGCGTGTGTGGGGCTGCAGACCACAGCCAGAAGCCCTGTGAGCCTTGTGCTCTCCGTGCTGTGCTGAGTCTGGGCGGTCAAGCAACCGTAAGAATAGACTTTCAATTGCCCTCACTTTGCCTCTACTAGAGCCCTCAATCTGGAGCGCTTGGCAGTGTGCAACCCACCGGCAACTAAGCCCTCCACAAGAACGCCTGGGGACTAGGTGCAAAGGCAAGGCAGGAGTGGAGCTGAGGCCAGGAAGGCGCCAGTAGCATCTCCCAGTCTCGCGCAGCCCGCTCCTTCCTGGACTGGAAGCCTAGCCGCGAGGCAAGTCTGGGCAAGGCTCGCCCATGGCAGAGCAGCCTCACGCCAGCACTCTGCCAGATCGGGCCTCTGAGCAGAGCTGGAGCTCTGCCGTACTGGAGGCGCACTCGGCTCCGCCCAAGCAGTGATTGCAGCCCCACGCATCTGGGCTGCCTCCTCTTCTCCCAAGGAGGCTCGCTTCCCTCATGCTGTGCACTAGGCTTCCAAGCTGGGGCGCCCCGCGCCTCCTACAGGTCTTGGCTGAGGAGCTGCTTCCCTGAGCTGGGGCTGTGGACGGGAGCCCAGACACGCAGGGGCAGGCCCCAACCACCTGCACACGTCTCTGCTGGGGAGGAGAGCACTAGGGATATTACGTCTGTCAGGCACCTTCTGGGCGCTCACCGAGTCAGCCTCCTCGTGTGTGGGGCTGCAGACCACAGCCAGAGGCCCTGTGAGCCTTGTGCACTCCGTGCTGTGCTGAGTCTTGGCGGTCAAGCAACCGTAAGAATAGACTTTCAGTTTCCCTCACTTTGCCTCTACTAGAGACCTCAAGCTGGAGCGCTTGGCAGTGTGCAACCCACCGGCAACTAAGCCCTCCACAAGAACGCCTGGGGACTAGGTGCAAAGGCAAGGCAGGAGTGGAGCTGAGGCCAGGAAGGCGCCAGTAGCATCTCCCAGTCTCGCGCAGCCCGCTCCTTTCTGGACTGGAAGCCTAGCCGCGAGGCAAGTCTGGGCAAGGCTCACCTAGGGCAGAGCAGCCTCACGCAAGCAACTCTGCCAGATCGGGCCTCTGAGCAGAGCTGGAGCTCTGCCGTACTGGAGGCGCACTCGGCTCCGCCAAAGCAGTGAATGCAGCCGCACACAGCAGGGCTGCCTTCTCTTCTCCAGAGGAGGCTCGCTTCCCACATGCTGTAAACTAGGCTTCCAGGCGGGGCCCCCTGCGCCTCCCAAAGGTCTTGGCTCAGGAGCTGCTTCCCTGAGCTGGGGCTGTGGACGGGAGCCCAGACACGCAGGGGCAGGCCCAAACTACCTGCACACGTCTCTGCTGGGGAGGAGAGCACTAGGGAAATGACGTCTGTCAGGCACCTTCTGGGCGCTCACCGAGTCAGCCTCAGCGTGTGTGGGGCTGCAGACCACAGGCAGAGGCCCTGTGAGTCTTGTGCTCTCCGTGCTGTGCTGAGTCTGGGCGGTCAAGCAACCGTAAGAATAGACTTTCAGTTTCCCTCACTTTGCCTCTACTAGAGCCCTCAAGCTGGAGCGCTTGGCAGTGTGCAACCCACCGGCAACTAAGCCCTCCACAAGAACGCCTGGGGACTAGGTGCAAAGGCAAGGCAGGAGTGGAGCTGAGGCCAGGAAGGCGCCAGTAGCATCTCCCAGTCTCGCGCAGCCCGCTCCTTCCTGGACTGGAAGCCTAGCCGCGAGGCAAGTCTGGGCAAGGCTCGCCCATGGCAGAGCAGCCTCACGCCAGCACTCTGCCAGATCGGGCCTCTGAGCAGAGCTGGAGCTCTGCCGTACTGGAGGCGCACTCGGCTCCGCCCAAGCAGTGATTGCAGCCCCACGCATCTGGGCTGCCTCCTCTTCTCCCAAGGTGGCTCGCTTCCCTCATGCTGTGCACTAGGCTTCCAGGCGGGGGCGGCCCGCGCCTCCTACAGGTCTTGGCTGAGGAACTGCTTCCCTGAGCTGGGGCTGTGGACGGGAGCCCAGACACGCAGGGGCAGACCCCAACCACCTGCACACGTCTCTGCTGGGGAGGAGAGCACTAGGGAAATGACGTCTGTCAGGCACCTTCTGGGCGCTCACCGAGTCAGCCTCAGCGTGTGTGGGGCTGCAGACCACAGCCAGAGGCCCTGTGAGCCTTGTGCTCTCCGTGCTGTGCTGAGTCTGGGCGGTCAAGCAACCGCTGGAGGAGCCCTGCAGTTGCCCTCCCATTGCCTCTAATAGAGCCCTCACTGCTGGAGCGCTTGGCAGTGTGCAACCCACCGGCAACTAAGCCCTCCACAAGAACGCCTGAGGACTAGGTGCAAAGGCAAGGCAGGAGTGGAGCTGAGGCCAGGAAGGCGCCAGTAGCATCTCCCAGTCTCGCGCAGCCCGCTCCTTTCTGGACTGGAAGCCTAGCCGCGAGGCAAGTCTGGGCAAGGCTCGCCCAGGGCAGAGCAGCCTCACGCCAGCGACTCTGCCAGATCGGGCCTCTGAGCAGAGCTGGAGCTCTGCCGTACTGGAGGCGCACTCAGCTCCGCCAAAGCAGTGAATGCAGCCGCACACAGCAGGGCTGCATTCTGTTCTCCCGAGGAGGCTCGCTTCCCACATGCTGTAATCTAGGCTTCCAGGCGGGGCCCCCTGCGCCTCCCACAGGTCTTGGCTCAGGAGCTGCTTCCCTGAGCTGGGGCTGTGGACGGGAGCCCAGACACGCAGGGGCAGGCCCCAACCACCTGCACACGTCTCTGCTGGGGAGGAGAGCACTAGGGAAATGACGTCTGTCAGGCACCTTCTGGGCGCTCACCGAGTCAGCCTCAGCGTGTGTGGGGCTGCAGACCACAGGCAGAGGCCCTGTGAGCCTTGTGCTCTCCGTGCTGTGCTGAGTCTGGGCGGTCAAGCAACCGTAAGAATAGACTTTAAGTTGCCCTCACTTTGCCTCTACTAGAGCCCTCAAGCTGGAGCGCTTGGCAGTGTGCAACCCACCGGCAACTAAGCACTGCACAAGAACGCCTGGGGACTAGGTGCAAAGGCAAGGCAGGAGTGGACCTGAGGCCAGGAAGGCGCCAGTAGCATCTCCCATTCTCGCGCAGCCCGCTCCTTTCTGGACTGGAAGCCTAGCCGCGAGGCAAGTCTGGGCAAGGCTCGCCCAGGGCAGAGCAGCCTCACGCCAGCACTTTGCCAGATCGGGCCTCTGAGCAGAGCTGGAGCTCTGCCGTACTGGAGGCGCACTCGGCTCCGCCCAAGCAGTGATTGCAGCCGCACGCATCTGGGCTGCCTCTTCTTCTCCCAAGGAGGCTCGCTTCCCTCATGCTGTGCACTAGGCTTCCAGGCGGGGGCGCCCCGCGCCTCCCAAAGGTCTTGGCTCAGGAGCTGCTTCCCTGAGCTGGGGCTGTGGACGGGAGCCCAGACACGCAGGGGCAGGCCCCAACCACCTGCACACGTCTCTGCTGGGGAGGAGAGCACTAGGGAAATGACGTCTGTCAGGCACCTTCTGGGCGCTCACCGAGTCAGCCTCAGCGTGTGTGGGGCTGCAGACCACAGCCAGAGGCCCTGTGAGCCTTGTGCTCTCCGTGCTGTGCTGAGTCTTGGCGGTCAAGCAACCGTAAGAATAGACTTTCAGTTGCCCTCACTTTGCCTCTACTAGAGCCCTCAAGCTGGAGCGCTTGGCAGTGTGCAACCCACCGGCAACTAAGCCCTGCACAAGAACGCCTGGGGACTAGGTGCAAAGGCAAGACAGGAGTGGAGCTGAGGCCAGGAAGGCGCCAGTAGCATCTCCCAGTCTCGCGCAGCCCGCTCCTTCCTGGACTGGAAGCCTAGCCGCGAGGCAAGTTTGGGCAAGGCTCGCCCATGGCAGAGCAGCCTCACGCCAGCAACTCTGCCAGATCGGGCCTCTGAGCAGAGCTGGAGCTCTGCCGTACTGGAGGCGCACTCGGCTCCGCCAAAGCAGTGAATGCAGCCGCACACAGCAGTGCTGCCTTCTCTTCTCCCGAGGAGGCTCGCTTCCCACATGCTGTAAACTAGGCTTCCAGGCGGGGCCCCCTGCGCCTCCCAAAGGTCTTGGCTCAGGAGCTGCTTCCCTGAGCTGGGGCTGTGGACGGGAGCCCAGACACGCAGGGGCAGGCCCAAACCACCTGCACACGTCTCTGCTGGGGAGGAGAGCACTAGGGAAATGACGTCTGTCAGGCACCTTCTGGGCGCTCACCGAGTCAGCCTCAGCGTGTGTGGGGCTGCAGACCACAGCCAGAGGCCCTGTGAGCCTTGTGCTCTCCGTGCTGTGCTGAGTCTGGGCGGTCAAGCAACCGTAAGAATAGACTTTCAGTTGCCCTCACTTTGCCTCTACTAGAGCCCTCAAGCTGGAGCGCTTGGCAGTGTGCAACCCACCGGCAACTAAGCCCTTCAGAAGAACGCCTGGGGACTAGGTGCAAAGGCAAGGCAGGAGTGGAGCTGAGGCCAGGAAGGCGCCAGAAGCATCTCCCAGTCTCGCGCAGCCCGCTCCTTTCTGGACTGGAAGCCTAGCCGCGAGGCAAGTCTGGGCAAGGCTCGCCCATGGCAGAGCAGCCTCACGCCAGCAACTCTGCCAGATCGGGCCTCTGAGCAGAGCTGGAGCTCTGCCGTACTGGAGGCGTACTCGGCTCCGCCAAAGCAGTGAATGCAGCCGCACACAGCAGGGCTGCCTTCTCTTCTCCCGAGGAGGCTCGCTTCCCGCATGCTGTAAACTAGGCTTCCAGGCGGGGTCCCCTGGGCCTCCCACAGGTCTTGGCTCAGGAGCTGCTTCCCTGAGCTGGGGCTGTGGACGGGAGCACAGACACGCAGGGGCAGGCCCCAACCACCTGCACACGTCTCTGCTGGGGAGGAGAGCACTAGGGAAATGACGTCTGTCAGGCACCTTCTGGGCGCTCACCGAGTCAGCCTCAGCGTGTGTGGGCCTGCAGACCACAGGCAGAGGCCCTGTGAGCCTTGTGCTCTCCGTGCTGTGCTGAGTCTGGGCGGTCAACCAACCGTAAGAATAGACTTTCAATTGCCCTCACTTTGCCTCTACTAGAGCCCTCAAGCTGGAGCGCTTGGCAGTGTGCAACCCACCGGCAACTAAGCCCTCCACAAGAACGCCTGGGGACTAGGTGCAAAGGCAAGGCAGGAGTGGAGCTGAGGCCAGGAAGGCGCCAGTAGCATCTCCCAGTCTCGCGCAGCCCGCTCCTTTCTGGACTGGAAGCCTAGCCGCGAGGCAAGTCTGGGCAAGGCTCACCTAGGGCAGAGCAGCCTCACGCCAGCAACTCTGCCAGATCGGGCCTCTGAGCAGAGCTGGAGCTCTGCCGTACTGGAGGCGCACTCGGCTCCGCCAAAGCAGTGAATGCAGCCGCACACAGCAGGGCTGCCTTCTCTTCTCCCGAGGAGGCTCGCTTCCCACATGCTGTAAACTAGGCTTCCAGGCGGGGCCCCCTGCGCCTCTCAAAGGTCTTGGCTCAGGAGCTGCTTCCCTGAGCTGGGGCTGTGGACGGGAGCCCAGACACGCAGGGGCAGGCCCAAACCACCTGCACACGTCTCTGCTGGGGAGGAAGCACTAGGGAAATGACGTCTGTCAGGCACCTTCTGGGCGCTCACCGAGTCAGCCTCAGCGTGTTTGGGGCTGCAGACCACAGGCAGAGGCCCTGTGAGCCTTGTGCTCTCCGTGCTGTGCTGATTCTGGGCGGTCAAGCAACCGTAAGAATAGACTTCCAGTTGCCCTCACGTTGCCTCTACTAGAGCCCTCAAGCTGGAGCGCTTGGCAGTGTGCAACCCATCGGCAACTAAGCCCTCCACAAGAACGCCTGGGGACTAGGTGCAAAGGCAAGGCAGGAGTGGAGCTGAGGCCAGGAAGGCGCCAGTAGCATCTCCCAGTCTCGCGCAGCCCGCTCCTTCCTGGACTGGAAGCCTAGCCGCGAGGCAAGTCTGGGCAAGGCTCGCCCATGGCAGAGCAGCTCACGCCAGCACTCTGCCAGATCGGGCCTCTGAGCAGAGCTGGAGCTCTGCCGTACTGGAGGCGCACTCGGCTCCGCCCAAGCAGTGATTGCAGCCCCACGCATCTGGGCTGCCTCCTCTTCTCCCAAGGAGGCTCGCTTCCCTCATGCTGTGCACTAGGCTTCCAAGCGGGGGCGCCCCGCGCCTCCTACAGGTCTTGGATGAGGAGCTGCTTCCCTGAGCTGGGGCTGTGGACGGGAGCCCAGACACGCAGGGGCAGGCCCCAACCACCTGCACACGTCTCGGCTGGGGAGGAGAGCACTAGGGAAATGACGTCTGTCAGGCACCTTCTGGGCGCTCACCGAGTCAGCCTCCTCGTGTGTGGGGCTGCAGACCACAGCCAGAGGCCCTGTGAGCCTTGTGCTCTCCGTGCTGTGCTGAGTCTGGGCGGTCAAGCAACCGTAAGAATAGACTTTCAGTTGCCCTCACTTTGCCTCTACTAGAGCCCTCAAGCTGGAGCGCTTGGCAGTGTGCAACCCACCGGCAACTAAGCCCTCCACAAGAACGCCTGGGGACTAGGTGCAAAGGCAAGGCAGGAGTGGAGCTGAGGCCAGGAAGGCGCCAGCAGCATCTCCCAGTCTCGCGCAGCCCGCTCCTTTCTGGACTGGAAGCCAAGCCGCGAGGCAAGTCTGGGCAAGGCTCGCCCAGGGCAGAGCAGCCTCACGCCAGCACTCTGGCAGATCGGGCCTCTGAGCAGAGCTCGAGCTCTGCCGTACTGGAGGCGCACTCGGCTCCGCCCAAGCAGTGATTGCAGCCCCACGCATCTGGGCTGCCTCCTCTTCTCCCAAGGAGGCTCACTTACATCATGCTGTGCACTAGGCTTCCAGGCGGGGGCGGCCCTCGCCTCCTACAGGTCTTGGCTGAGGAGCTGCTTCCCTGAGCTGGGGCTGTGGACGGGAGCCCAGACACGCAGGGGCAGGCCCCAACCACCTGCACACATCTCTGCTGGGGAGGAGAGCACTAGGGAAATGACGTCTGTCAGGCAACTTCTGGGTGCTCACCGAGTCAGCCTCAGCGTGTGTGGGGCTGCAGACCACAGCCAGAGGCCCTGTGAGCCTTGTGCTCTCCGTGCTGTGCTGAGTCTGGGCGGTCCAGCAACCGTAAGAATAGACTTTCAGTTGCCCTCACTTTGCCTCTACTAGAGCCCTCAAGCTGGAGCGCTTGGCAGTGTGCAACCCACCGGCAACTAAGCCCTGCACAAGAAAGCCTGGGGACTAGGTGCAAAGGCAAGGCAGGAGTGGAGCTGAGGCCAGGAAGGCGCCAGTAGCATCTCCCAGTCTCGTGCAGCCCGCTCCTTTCTGGACTGGAAGCCTAGCCGCGAGGCAAGTTTGTGCAAGGCTCGCCCATGGCAGAGCAGCCTCACGCCAGCAACTCTGCCAGATCGGGCCTCTGAGCAGAGCTGGAGCTCTGCCGTACTGGAGGCGCACTCGGCTCCGCCAAAGCAGTGAATGCAGCCGCACACAGCAGGGCTGCCTTCTCTTCTCCCGAGGAGGCTCGCTTCCCGCATGCTGTAAACTAGGCTTCCAGGCGGGGTCCCCTGCGCCTCCCACAGGTCTTGGCTCATTAGCTGCTTCCCTGAGCTGGGGCTGTGGACGGGAGCCCAGACACGCAGGGGCAGGCCCCAACCACCTGCACACATCTCTGCTGGGGAGGAGAGCACTAGGGAAATGACGTCTGTCAGGCACCTTCTCGGTGCTCACCGAGTCAGCCTCAGCGTGTGTGGGGCTGCAGACCACAGCCAGAGGCCCTGTGAGCCTTGTGCTCTCCGTGCTGTGCTGAGTCTGGGCGGTCAAGCAACCGCTGGAGGAGCCCTGCAGTTGCCCTCCCATTGCCTCTAATAGAGCCCTCACTGCTGGAGCGCTTGGCAGTGTGCAACCCACCGGCAACTAAGCCCTCCACAAGAACACCTGGGGACTAGGGGCAAAGGCAAGGCAGGAGTGGAGCTGAGGCCAGGAAGGCGCCAGTAGCATCTCCCAGTCTCGCGCAGCCCGCTCCTTTCTGGACTGGAAGCCTAGCCGCGAGGCAAGTCTGGGCAAGGCTCGCCCAGGGCAGAGCAGCCTCACGCCAGCACTCTGCCAGATCGGGCCTCTGAGCAGAGCTGGAGCTCTGCCGTACTGGAGGCGCACTCGGCTCCGCCCAAGCAGTGATTGCAGCCCCACGCATCTGGGCTGCCTCCTCTTCTCCCAAGGAGGCTCGCTTCCCTCATGCTGTGCACTAGGCTTCCAAGCGGGGGCGCCCCGCGCCTCCTACAGGTCTTGGCTGAGGAGCTGCTTCCCTGAGCTGGGGCTGTGGACGGGAGCCCAGACACGCAGGGGCAGGCCCAAACCACCTGCACACGTCTCTGCTGGGGAGGAGAGCACTAGGGAAATGACGTCTGTCAGGCACCTTCTGGGCGCTCACCGAGTCAGCCTCAGCGTGTGTGGGGCTGCAGACCACAGGCAGAGGCCCTGTGAGCCTTGTGCTCTCCGTGCTGTGCTGAGTCTGGGCGGTCAAGCAACCGTAAGAATAGACTTTCAGTTTCCCTCACTTTGCCTCTACTAGAGCCCTCAAGCTGGAGCGCTTGGCAGTGTGCAACCCACCGGCAACTAAGCCCTCCACAAGAACGCCTGGGGACTAGGTGCAAAGGCAAGGCAGGAGTGGAGCTGAGCCCAGGAAGGCGCCAGTAGCATCTCCCAGTCTCGCGCAGCCCGCTCCTTTCTGGACTGGAAGACTAGTCGCGAGGCAAGTCTGGGCAAGGCTCGCCCAGGGCAGAGCAGCCTCACGCCAGCACTCTGCCAGATCGGGCCTCTGAGCAGAGCTGGAGCTCTGCCGTACTGGAAGCGCACTCGGCTCCGCCCAAGCAGTGATTGCAGCCCCACGCATCTGGGCTGCCTCCTCTTCTCCCCAGGAGGCTCGCTTCCCTCATGCTGTGCACTAGGCTTCCAGGCGGGGGCGCCCCGCGCCTCCTACAGGTCTTGGCTGAGGAGCTGCTTCCCTGAGCTGGGGCTGTGGACGGGAGCCCAGACACGCAGGGGCAGGCCCCAACCACCTGCACACGTCTCTGCTGGGGAGGAGAGCACTAGGGAAATGACGTCTGTCAGGCACCTTCTGGGCGCTCACCGAGTCAGCCTCAGCGTGTGTGGGGCTGCAGACCACAGCCAGAGGCCCTGTGAGCCTTGTGCTCTCCGTGCTGTGCTGAGTCTTGGCGGTTAAGCAACCGTAAGAATAGACTTTCAGTTGCCCTCACTTTGCCTCTACTAGAGCCCTCAAGCTGGAGCGCTTGGCAGTGTGCAACCCACCGGCAACTAAGCCCTCCACAAGAACGCCTGGGGACTAGGTGCAAAGGCAAGGCAGGAGTGGAGCTGAGGCCAGGAAAGCGCCAGTAGCATCTCCCAGTCTCGCGCAGCCCGCTCCTTTCTGGACTGGAAGCCTAGCCGCGAGGCAAGTCTGGGCAAGGCTCGCCCAGGGCAGAGCAGCCTCACGCCAGAACTCTGCCAGATCGGGCCTCTCAGCAGAGCTGGAGCTCTGCCGTACTGGAGGCGCACTAGGCTCCGCCCAAGCAGTGATTGCAACCCCACGCATCTGGGCTGCCTCCTCTTCTCCCAAGGAGGCTCGCTTCCCTCATGCTGTGCACTAGGCTTCCAGGCGGGGGCGCCCCGCGCCTCCTACAGGTCTTGGCTGAGGAGCTGCTTCCCTGAGCTGGGGCTGTGGACGGGAGCCCAGACACGCAGGGGCAGGCCCCAACCACCTGCACACGTCTCTGCTGGGGAGGAGAGCACTAGGGAAATGACGTCTGTCAGGCACCTTCTGGGCGCTCACCGAGTCAGCCTCAGCGTGTGTGGGGCTGCAGACCACAGCCAGAGGCCCTGTGAGCCTTGTGCTCTCCGTGCTGTGCTGAGTCTGGGCGGTCAAGCAACCGCTGGAGGAGCCCTGCAGTTGCCCTACCATTGCCTCTAATAGAGCCCTCACTGCTGGAGCGCTTGGCAGTGTGCAACCCACCGGCAACTAAGCCCTCCACAAGAACGCCTGAGGAATAGGTGCAAAGGAAAGGCAGGAGTGGAGCTGAGCCCAGGAAGGCGCCAGTAGCCTCTCCCAGTCTCTCGCAGCCCGCTCCTTCCTGGACTGGAAGCCTAGCCGCGAGGCAAGTCTGGGCAAGGCTCGCCCAGGGCAGAGCAGCCTCACGCCAGCGACTCTGCCAGATCGGGCCTCTGAGCAGAGCTGGAGCTCTGCCGTACTGGAGGCGCACTCAGCTCCGCCAAAGCAGTGAATGGAGCCGCTCACAGCAGTGCTGCCTTCACTTCTCCCGAAGAGGCTCGCTTCCCGCATGCTGTAAACTAGGCTTCTAGGCGGGGCCCCCGGCGCCTCCCACAGGTCTTGGCTCAGGAGCTGCTTCCCTGAGCTGGGGCTGTGGACGGGAGCCCAGACACGCAGGGGCAGGCCCCAACCACCTGCACACGTCTCTGCTGGGGAGGAGAGCACTAGGGAAATGACGTCTGTCAGGCACCTTCTGGGCGCTCACCGAGTCAGCCTCCCGTGTGTGGGGCTGAAGACCCCAGCCGGGGGCCCAGTGAGCCTTGTGCTCTCCGTGCTGTGCTGAGTCTGGGCGGTCAAGCAACCGTAAGAATAGACTTCCAGTTGCCCTCACTTTGCCTCTACTAGAGCCCTCAAGCTGGAGCGCTTGGCAGTGTGCAACCCACCGGCAACTAAGCCCTCCACAATAACGCCTGGGGACTAGGTGCAAAGGCAAGGCAGGAGTGGAGCTGAGCCCAGGAAGGCGCCAGTAGCATCTCCCAGTCTCGCGCAGCCCGCTCCTTCCTGGACTGGAAGCCTAGCCGCGAGGCAAGTCTGGGCAAGGCTCGCCCATGGCAGAGCAGCCTCACCCCAGCACTCTGCCAGATCGGGCCTCTGAGCAGAGCTGGAGCTCTGCCGTACTGGAGGCGCACTCGGCTCCGCCCAAGCAGTGATTGCAGCCCCAAGCATCTGGGCTGCCTCCTCTTCTCCCAAGGAGGCTCGCTTCCCTCATGCTGTGCACTAGGCTTCCAAGCGGGGGCGCCCCGCGCCTCCTACAGGTCTTGGCTGAGGAGCTGCTTCCCTGAGCTGGGGCTGTGGACGGGAGCCCAGACACGCAGGGGCAGGCCCCAACCACCTGCACACGTCTCGGCTGGGGAGGAGAGCACTAGGGAAATTACGTCTGTCAGGCACCTTCTGGGCGCTCACCGAGTCAGCCTCCTCGTGTGTGGGGCTGCAGACCACAGCCAGAGGCCCTGTGAGCCTTGTGCTCTCCGTGCTGTGCTGAGTCTTGGCGGTCAAGCAACCGTAAGAATAGACTTTCAGTTGCCCTCACTTTGCCTCTACTAGAGCCCTCAAGCTGGAGCGCTTGGCAGTGTGCAACCCACCGGCAACTAAGCCCTCCACAAGAACGCCTGGGGACTAGGTGCAAAGGCAAGGCAGGAGTGGAGCTGAGGCCAGGAAGGCGCCAGTAGCATCTCCCAGTCTCGCGCAGCCCGCTCCTTTCTGGACTGGAAGCCTAGCCGCGAGGCAAGTCTGGGCAAGGCTCGCCCAGGGCAGAGCAGCCTCACGCCAGCACTTTGCCAGATCGGGTCTCTGAGCAGAGCTGGAGCTCTGCCGTACTGGAGGCGCACTCGGCTCCGCCCAAGCAGTGATTGCAGCCCCACGCATCTGGGCTGCCTCCTCTTCTCCCAAGGAGGCTCGCTTCCCTCATGCTGTGCACTAGGCTTCCAGGCGGGGGCGCCCCGCGCCTCCTACAGGTCTTGGATGAGGAGCTGCTTCCCTGAGCTGGGGCTGTGGACGGGAGCCCAGACACGCAGGGGCAGGCCCCAACCACCTGCACACGTCTCTGCTGGGGAGGAGAGCACTAGGGAAATGACGTCTGTCAGGCACCTTCTGGGCGCTCACCGAGTCAGCCTCAGCGTGTGTGGGGCTGCAGACCACAGGCAGAGGCCCTGTGAGCCTTGTGCTCTCCGTGCTGTGCTGAGTCTGGGCGGTCAAGCAACCGTAAGAATAGACTTTCAATTGCCCTCACTTTGCCTCTACTAGAGCCCTCAATCTGGAGCGCTTGGCAGTGTGCAACCCACCGGCAACTAAGCCCTCCACAAGAACGCCTGGGGACTAGGTGGAAAGGCAAGGCAAAAGTGGAGCTGAGGCCAGGAAGGCGCCAGTAGCATCTCCCAGTCTCGCGCAGCCCGCTCCTTCCTGGACTGGAAGCCTAGCCGCGAGGCAAGTCTGGGCAAGGCTCGCCCATGGCAGAGCAGCCTCACGCCAGCACTCTGCCAGATCGGGCCTCTGAGCAGAGCTGGAGCTCTGCCGTACTGGAGGCGCACTCGGCTCCGCCCAAGCAGTGATTGCAGCAACACGCATCTGGGCTGCCTCCTCTTCTCCCAAGGAGGCTCGCTTCCCTCATGCTGTGCACTAGGCTTCCAAGCGGGGGCGGCCCGTGCCTCCTACAGGTCTTGGCTGAGGAGCTGCTTCCCTGAGCTGGGGCTGTGGACGGGAGCCCAGACACGCAGGGGCAGGCCCCAACCACCTGCACACGTCTCGGCTGGGGAGGAGAGCACTAGGGAAATGACGTCTGTCAGGCACCTTCTGGGTGCTCACCGAGTCAGCCTCCTCGTGTGTGGGGCTGTAGACCACAGCCAGAGGCCCTGTGAGCCTTGTGCTCTCCGTGCTGTGCTGAGTCTGGGCGGTCAAGCAACCGTAAGAATAGACTTCCAGTTGCCCTCACTTTGCCTCTACTAGAGCCCTCAAGCTGGAGCGCTTGGCAGTGTGCAACCCACCGGCAACTAAGCCCTCCACAAGAACGCCTGGGGACTAGGTGCAAAGGCAAGGCAGGAGTGGAGCTGAGGCCAGGAAGGCGCCAGTAGCATCTCCCAGTCTCGCGCAGCCCGCTCCTTTCTGGACTGGAAGCCTAGCCGCGAGGCAAGTCTGGGCAAGGCTCGCCCAGGGCAGAGCAGCCTCACGGCAGAAACTCTGCCAGATCGGGCCGCTGAGCAGAGCTGGAGCTCTGCCGTACTGGAGGCGCACTCGGCTCCACCAAAGCAGTGAATGCAGCCGCACACAGCAGGGCTGCATTCTCTTCTCCCGAGGAGGCTCGCTTCCCACATGCTGTAAACTAGACTTCCAGGCGGGGCCCCCTGCGCCTCCCACAGTTCTTGGCTCAGGAGCTGCTTCCCTGAGCTGGGGCTGTGGACGGGAGCCCAGACACGCAGGGGCAGGCCCCAACCACCTGCACACGTCTCTGCTGGGGAGGAGAGCACTAGGGAAAGGACGTCGGTCAGGCACCTTCTGGGCGCTGACCGAGTCAGCCTCAGCGTGTGTGGGGCTGCAGACCACAGGCAGAGGCCCTGTGAGCCTTGTGCTCTCCGTGCTGTGCTGAGTCTGGGCGGTCAAGCAACCGTCAGAATAGACTTTCAGTTGCCCTCACTTTGCCTCTACTAGAGCCCTCAAGCTGGAGCGCTTGGCAGTGTGCAACCCACCGGCAACTAAGCACTCCACAAGAACGCCTGGGGAATAGGTGCAAAGGCAAGGCAGGAGTGGACCTGAGGCCAGGAAGGCGCCAGTAGCATCTCCCAGTCTCGCGCAGCCCGCTCCTTTCTGGACTGGAAGCGTAGCCGCGAGGCAAGTCTGGGCAAGGCTCGCCCAGGGCAGAGCAGCCTCACGCCAGCACTTTGCCAGATCGGGCCTCTGAGCAGAGCTGGAGCTCTGCCGTACTGGAGGCGCACTCGGCTCCGCCCAAGCAGTGATTGCAGCCCCACGCATCTGGGCTGCCTCCTCTTCTCCCAAGGAGGCTCGCTTCCCTCATGCTGTGCACTAGGCTTCCAGGCGGGGGCGCCCCGCGCCTCCTACAGGTCTTTGCTGAGGAGCTGCTTCCCTGAGCTGGGGCTGTGGACGGGAGCCCAGACACGCAGGGGCAGGCCCCAACCACCTGCACACGTCTCTGCTGGGGAGGAGAGCACTAGGGAAATGACGTCTGTCAGGCAACTTCTGGGCGCTCACCGAGTCAGCCTCCTCGTGTGTGGGGCTGCAGACCACAGCCAGAGGCCCTGTGAGCCTTGTGCTCTCCGTGCTGTGCTGAGTCTGGGCGGTCAAGCAACCGTAAGAATAGACTTTCAGTTGCCCTCACTTTGCCTCTACTAGAGCCCTCAAGCTGGAGCGCTTGGCAGTGTGCAACCCACCGGCAACTAAGCCCTCCACAAGAACGCCTGGGGACTAGGTGCAAAGGCAAGACAGGAGTGGAGCTGAGGCCAGGAAGGGGCCAGTAGCATCTCCCAGTCTCGCGCAGCCCGCTCCTTCCTGGACTGGAAGCCTAGCCGCGAGGCAAGTTTGGGCAAGGCTCGCCCATGGCAGAGCAGCCTCACGCCAGCAACTCTGCAAGATCGGGCCTCTGAGCAGAGCTGGAGCTCTGCCGTACTGGAGGCGCACTCGGCTCCGCCAAAGCAGTGATTGCAGCCCCACGCATCTGGGCTGCCTCCTCTTCTCCCAAGGAGGCTCGCTTCCCTCATGCTGTGCACTAGGCTTCCAGGCGGGGGCGGCCCGTGCCTCCTACAGGTCTTGGCTGAGGAGTTGCTTCCCTGAGCTGGGGCTGTGGACGGGAGCCCAGACACGCAGGGGCAGGCCCCAACCACCTGCACACGTCTCTGCTGGGGAGGAGAGCACTAGGGAAATGACGTCTGTCAGGCACCTTCTGGGCGCTCACCGAGTCAGCCTCAGCGTGTGTGGGGCTGCAGACCACAGCCAGAGGCCCTGTGAGCCTTGTGCTCTCCGTGCTGTGCTGAGTCTGGGCGGTCAAGCAACCGCTGGAGGAGCCCTGCAGTTGCCCTCCCATTGCCTCTAATAGAGCCCTCACTGCAGGAGCGCTTGGCAGTGTGCAACCCACCGGCAACTAAGCCCTCCACAAGAACGCCTGAGGACTAGGTGCAAAGGCAAGGCAGGAGTGGAGCTGAGGCCAGGAAGGCGCCAGTAGCATCTCCCAGTCTCGCGCAGCCCGCTCCTTTCTGGACTGGAAGCCTAGCCGCGAGGCAAGTCTGGGCAAGGCTCGCCCAGGGCAGAGCAGCCTCACGCCAGCGACTCTGCCAGATCGGGCCTCTGAGCAGAGCTGGAGCTCTGCCGTACTGGAGGCGAACTCAGCTCCGCCAAAGCAGTGAATGCAGCCGCACACAGCAGGGCTGCATTCTGTTCTCCCGAGGAGGCTCGCTTCCCACATGCTGTAAACTAGGCTTCCAGGCGGGGCCCCCTGCGCCTCCCACAGGTCCTGGCTCAGGAGCTGCTTCCCTGAGCTGGGGCTGTGGACGGGAGCCCAGACACGCAGGGGCAGGCCCAAACCACCTGCACACGTCTCTGCTGGGGAGGAGAGCACTAGGGAAATGAAGTCTGTCAGGCACCTTCTGGGCGCTCACCGAGTCAGCCTCAGCGTGTGTGGGGCTGCAGACCACAGGCAGAGGCCCTGTGAGCCTTGTGCTCTCCGTGCTGTGCTGAGTCTGGGCGGTCAAGGAACCGTAAGAATAGACTTTCAGTTGCCCGCACTTTGCCTCTACTAGAGCCCTCAAGCTGGAGCGCTTGGCAGTGTGCAACCCACCGGCAACTAAGCACTCCACAAGAACGCCTGGGGACTAGGTGCAAAGGCAAGGCAGGAGTGGAGCTGAGGCCAGGAAGGCGCCAGTAGCATCTCCCAGTCTCGCGCAGCCCGCTCCTTTCTGGACTGGAAGCCTAGCCGCGAGGCAAGTCTGGGCAAGGCTCGCCCAGGGCAGAGCAGCCTCACGCCAGCACTTTGCCAGATCGGGTCTCTGAGCAGAGCTGGAGCTCTGCCGTACTGGAGGCGCACTCGGCTCCGCCCAAGCAGTGATTGCAGCCCCACGCATCTGGGCTGCCTCCTCTTCTCCCAAGGAGGCTCGCTTCCCTCATGCTGTGCACTAGGCTTCCAGGCGGGGGCGCCCCGCGCCTCCTACAGGTCTTGGATGAGGAGCTGCTTCCCTGAGCTGGGGCTGTGGACGGGAGCCCAGACACGCAGGGGCAGGCCCCAACCACCTGCACACGTCTCTGCTGGGGAGGAGAGCACTAGGGAAATGACGTCTGTCAGGCACCTTCTGGGCGCTCACCGAGTCAGCCTCAGCGTGTGTGGGGCTGCAGACCACAGGCAGAGGCCCTGTGAGCCTTGTGCTCTCCGTGCTGTGCTGAGTCTGGGCGGTCAAGCAACCGTAAGAATAGACTTTCAATTGCCCTCACTTTGCCTCTACTAGAGCCCTCAATCTGGAGCGCTTGGCAGTGTGCAACCCACCGGCAACTAAGCCCTCCACAAGAACGCCTGGGGACTAGGTGGAAAGGCAAGGCAAAAGTGGAGCTGAGGCCAGGAAGGCGCCAGTAGCATCTCCCAGTCTCGCGCAGCCCGCTCCTTCCTGGACTGGAAGCCTAGCCGCGAGGCAAGTCTGGGCAAGGCTCGCCCATGGCAGAGCAGCCTCACGCCAGCACTCTGCCAGATCGGGCCTCTGAGCAGAGCTGGAGCTCTGCGTACTGGAGGCGCACTCGGCTCCGCCCAAGCAGTGATTGCAGCAACACGCATCTGGGCTGCCTCCTCTTCTCCCAAGGAGGCTCGCTTCCCTCATGCTGTGCACTAGGCTTCCAAGCGGGGGCGGCCCGTGCCTCCTACAGGTCTTGGCTGAGGAGCTGCTTCCCTGAGCTGGGGCTGTGGACGGGAGCCCAGACACGCAGGGGCAGGCCCCAACCACCTGCACACGTCTCGGCTGGGGAGGAGAGCACTAGGGAAATGACGTCTGTCAGGCACCTTCTGGGTGCTCACCGAGTCAGCCTCCTCGTGTGTGGGGCTGTAGACCACAGCCAGAGGCCCTGTGAGCCTTGTGCTCTCCGTGCTGTGCTGAGTCTGGGCGGTCAAGCAACCGTAAGAATAGACTTCCAGTTGCCCTCACTTTGCCTCTACTAGAGCCCTCAAGCTGGAGCGCTTGGCAGTGTGCAACCCACCGGCAACTAAGCCCTCCACAAGAACGCCTGGGGACTAGGTGCAAAGGCAAGGCAGGAGTGGAGCTGAGGCCAGGAAGGCGCCAGTAGCATCTCCCAGTCTCGCGCAGCCCGCTCCTTTCTGGACTGGAAGCCTAGCCGCGAGGCAAGTCTGGGCAAGGCTCGCCCAGGGCAGAGCAGCCTCACGGCAGAAACTCTGCCAGATCGGGCCGCTGAGCAGAGCTGGAGCTCTGCCGTACTGGAGGCGCACTCGGCTCCACCAAAGCAGTGAATGCAGCCGCACACAGCAGGGCTGCATTCTCTTCTCCCGAGGAGGCTCGCTTCCCACATGCTGTAAACTAGACTTCCAGGCGGGGCCCCCTGCGCCTCCCACAGTTCTTGGCTCAGGAGCTGCTTCCCTGAGCTGGGGCTGTGGACGGGAGCCCAGACACGCAGGGGCAGGCCCCAACCACCTGCACACGTCTCTGCTGGGGAGGAGAGCACTAGGGAAAGGACGTCGGTCAGGCACCTTCTGGGCGCTGACCGAGTCAGCCTCAGCGTGTGTGGGGCTGCAGACCACAGGCAGAGGCCCTGTGAGCCTTGTGCTCTCCGTGCTGTGCTGAGTCTGGGCGGTCAAGCAACCGTCAGAATAGACTTTCAGTTGCCCTCACTTTGCCTCTACTAGAGCCCTCAAGCTGGAGCGCTTGGCAGTGTGCAACCCACCGGCAACTAAGCACTCCACAAGAACGCCTGGGGAATAGGTGCAAAGGCAAGGCAGGAGTGGACCTGAGGCCAGGAAGGCGCCAGTAGCATCTCCCAGTCTCGCGCAGCCCGCTCCTTTCTGGACTGGAAGCGTAGCCGCGAGGCAAGTCTGGGCAAGGCTCGCCCAGGGCAGAGCAGCCTCACGCCAGCACTTTGCCAGATCGGGCCTCTGAGCAGAGCTGGAGCTCTGCCGTACTGGAGGCGCACTCGGCTCCGCCCAAGCAGTGATTGCAGCCCCACGCATCTGGGCTGCCTCCTCTTCTCCCAAGGAGGCTCGCTTCCCTCATGCTGTGCACTAGGCTTCCAGGCGGGGGCGCCCCGCGCCTCCTACAGGTCTTTGCTGAGGAGCTGCTTCCCTGAGCTGGGGCTGTGGACGGGAGCCCAGACACGCAGGGGCAGGCCCCAACCACCTGCACACGTCTCTGCTGGGGAGGAGAGCACTAGGGAAATGACGTCTGTCAGGCAACTTCTGGGCGCTCACCGAGTCAGCCTCCTCGTGTGTGGGGCTGCAGACCACAGCCAGAGGCCCTGTGAGCCTTGTGCTCTCCGTGCTGTGCTGAGTCTGGGCGGTCAAGCAACCGTAAGAATAGACTTTCAGTTGCCCTCACTTTGCCTCTACTAGAGCCCTCAAGCTGGAGCGCTTGGCAGTGTGCAACCCACCGGCAACTAAGCCCTCCACAAGAACGCCTGGGGACTAGGTGCAAAGGCAAGACAGGAGTGGAGCTGAGGCCAGGAAGGGGCCAGTAGCATCTCCCAGTCTCGCGCAGCCCGCTCCTTCCTGGACTGGAAGCCTAGCCGCGAGGCAAGTTTGGGCAAGGCTCGCCCATGGCAGAGCAGCCTCACGCCAGCAACTCTGCCAGATCGGGCCTCTGAGCAGAGCTGGAGCTCTGCCGTACTGGAGGCGCACTCGGCTCCGCCAAAGCAGTGATTGCAGCCCCACGCATCTGGGCTGCCTCCTCTTCTCCCAAGGAGGCTCGCTTCCCTCATGCTGTGCACTAGGCTTCCAGGCGGGGGCGGCCCGTGCCTCCTACAGGTCTTGGCTGAGGAGTTGCTTCCCTGAGCTGGGGCTGTGGACGGGAGCCCAGACACGCAGGGGCAGGCCCCAACCACCTGCACACGTCTCTGCTGGGGAGGAGAGCACTAGGGAAATGACGTCTGTCAGGCACCTTCTGGGCGCTCACCGAGTCAGCCTCAGCGTGTGTGGGGCTGCAGACCACAGCCAGAGGCCCTGTGAGCCTTGTGCTCTCCGTGCTGTGCTGAGTCTGGGCGGTCAAGCAACCGCTGGAGGAGCCCTGCAGTTGCCCTCCCATTGCCTCTAATAGAGCCCTCACTGCAGGAGCGCTTGGCAGTGTGCAACCCACCGGCAACTAAGCCCTCCACAAGAACGCCTGAGGACTAGGTGCAAAGGCAAGGCAGGAGTGGAGCTGAGGCCAGGAAGGCGCCAGTAGCATCTCCCAGTCTCGCGCAGCCCGCTCCTTTCTGGACTGGAAGCCTAGCCGCGAGGCAAGTCTGGGCAAGGCTCGCCCAGGGCAGAGCAGCCTCACGCCAGCGACTCTGCCAGATCGGGCCTCTGAGCAGAGCTGGAGCTCTGCCGTACTGGAGGCGAACTCAGCTCCGCCAAAGCAGTGAATGCAGCCGCACACAGCAGGGCTGCATTCTGTTCTCCCGAGGAGGCTCGCTTCCCACATGCTGTAAACTAGGCTTCCAGGCGGGGCCCCCTGCGCCTCCCACAGGTCCTGGCTCAGGAGCTGCTTCCCTGAGCTGGGGCTGTGGACGGGAGCCCAGACACGCAGGGGCAGGCCCAAACCACCTGCACACGTCTCTGCTGGGGAGGAGAGCACTAGGGAAATGACGTCTGTCAGGCACCTTCTGGGCGCTCACCGAGTCAGCCTCAGCGTGTGTGGGGCTGCAGACCACAGGCAGAGGCCCTGTGAGCCTTGTGCTCTCCGTGCTGTGCTGAGTCTGGGCGGTCAAGGAACCGTAAGAATAGACTTTCAGTTGCCCGCACTTTGCCTCTACTAGAGCCCTCAAGCTGGAGCGCTTGGCAGTGTGCAACCCACCGGCAACTAAGCACTCCACAAGAACGCCTGGGGACTAGGTGCAAAGGCAAGGCAGGAGTGGAGCTGAGGCCAGGAAGGCGCCAGTAGCATCTCCCAGTCTCGCGCAGCCCGCTCCTTTCTGGACTGGAAGCCTAGCCGCGAGGCAAGTCTGGGCAAGGCTCGCCCAGGGCAGAGCAGCCTCACGCCAGCACTTTGCCAGATCGGGTCTCTGAGCAGAGCTGGAGCTCTGCCGTACTGGAGGCGCACTCGGCTCCGCCCAAGCAGTGATTGCAGCCCCACGCATCTGGGCTGCCTCCTCTTCTCCCAAGGAGGCTCGCTTCCCTCATGCTGTGCACTAGGCTTCCAGGCGGGGGCGCCCCGCGCCTCCTACAGGTCTTGGATGAGGAGCTGCTTCCCTGAGCTGGGGCTGTGGACGGGAGCCCAGACACGCAGGGGCAGGCCCCAACCACCTGCACACGTCTCTGCTGGGGAGGAGAGCACTAGGGAAATGACGTCTGTCAGGCACCTTCTGGGCGCTCACCGAGTCAGCCTCAGCGTGTGTGGGGCTGCAGACCACAGGCAGAGGCCCTGTGAGCCTTGTGCTCTCCGTGCTGTGCTGAGTCTGGGCGGTCAAGCAACCGTAAGAATAGACTTTCAATTGCCCTCACTTTGCCTCTACTAGAGCCCTCAATCTGGAGCGCTTGGCAGTGTGCAACCCACCGGCAACTAAGCCCTCCACAAGAACGCCTGGGGACTAGGTGGAAAGGCAAGGCAAAAGTGGAGCTGAGGCCAGGAAGGCGCCAGTAGCATCTCCCAGTCTCGCGCAGCCCGCTCCTTCCTGGACTGGAAGCCTAGCCGCGAGGCAAGTCTGGGCAAGGCTCGCCCATGGCAGAGCAGCCTCACGCCAGCACTCTGCCAGATCGGGCCTCTGAGCAGAGCTGGAGCTCTGCCGTACTGGAGGCGCACTCGGCTCCGCCCAAGCAGTGATTGCAGCAACACGCATCTGGGCTGCCTCCTCTTCTCCCAAGGAGGCTCGCTTCCCTCATGCTGTGCACTAGGCTTCCAAGCGGGGGCGCCCCGCGCCTCCTACAGGTCTTGGCTGAGGAGCTGCTTCCCTGAGCTGGGGCTGTGGACGGGAGCCCAGACACGCAGGGGCAGGCCCCAACCACCTGCACACGTCTCGGCTGGGGAGGAGAGCTCTAGGGAAATGACGTCTGTCAGGCACCTTCTGGGTGCTCACCGAGTCAGCCTCCTCGTGTGTGGGGCTGTAGACCACAGCCAGAGGCCCTGTGAGCCTTGTGCTCTCCGTGCTGTGCTGAGTCTGGGCGGTCAAGCAACCGTAAGAATAGACTTCCAGTTGCCCTCACTTTGCCTCTACTAGAGCCCTCAAGCTGGAGCGCTTGGCAGTGTGCAACCCACCGGCAACTAAGCCCTCCACAAGAACGCCTGGGGACTAGGTGCAAAGGCAAGGCAGGAGTGGAGCTGAGGCCAGGAAGGCGCCAGTAGCATCTCCCAGTCTCGCGCAGCCCGCTCCTTTCTGGACTGGAAGCCTAGCCGCGAGGCAAGTCTGGGCAAGGCTCGCCCAGGGCAGAGCAGCCTCACGGCAGAAACTCTGCCAGATCGGGCCGCTGAGCAGAGCTGGAGCTCTGCCGTACTGGAGGCGCACTCGGCTCCACCAAAGCAGTGAATGCAGCCGCACACAGCAGGGCTGCATTCTCTTCTCCCGAGGAGGCTCGCTTCCCACATGCTGTAAACTAGACTTCCAGGCGGGGCCCCCTGCGCCTCCCACAGTTCTTGGCTCAGGAGCTGCTTCCCTGAGCTGGGGCTGTGGACGGGAGCCCAGACACGCAGGGGCAGGCCCCAACCACCTGCACACGTCTCTGCTGGGGAGGAGAGCACTAGGGAAAGGACGTCGGTCAGGCACCTTCTGGGCGCTGACCGAGTCAGCCTCAGCGTGTGTGGGGCTGCAGACCACAGGCAGAGGCCCTGTGAGCCTTGTGCTCTCCGTGCTGTGCTGAGTCTGGGCGGTCAAGCAACCGTCAGAATAGACTTTCAGTTGCCCTCACTTTGCCTCTACTAGAGCCCTCAAGCTGGAGCGCTTGGCAGTGTGCAACCCACCGGCAACTAAGCACTCCACAAGAACGCCTGGGGACTAGGTGCAAAGGCAAGGCAGGAGTGGACCTGAGGCCAGGAAGGCGCCAGTAGCATCTCCCAGTCTCGCGCAGCCCGCTCCTTTCTGGACTGGAAGCGTAGCCGCGAGGCAAGTCTGGGCAAGGCTCGCCCAGGGCAGAGCAGCCTCACGCCAGCACTTTGCCAGATCGGGCCTCTGAGCAGAGCTGGAGCTCTGCCGTACTGGAGGCGCACTCGGCTCCGCCCAAGCAGTGATTGCAGCCCCACGCATCTGGGCTGCCTCCTCTTCTCCCAAGGAGGCTCGCTTCCCTCATGCTGTGCACTAGGCTTCCAGGCGGGGGCGCCCCGCGCCTCCTACAGGTCTTGGCTGAGGAGCTGCTTCCCTGAGCTGGGGCTGTGGACGGGAGCCCAGACACGCAGGGGCAGGCCCCAACCACCTGCACACGTCTCTGCTGGGGAGGAGAGCACTAGGGAAATGATGTCTGTCAGGCAACTTCTGGGCGCTCACCGAGTCAGCCTCCGCGTGTGTGGGGCTGCAGACCACAGCCAGAGGCCCTGTGAGCCTTGTGCTCTCCGTGCTGTGCTGAGTCTGGGCGGTCAAGCAACCGTAAGAATAGACTTTCAGTTGCCCTCACTTTGCCTCTACTAGAGCCCTCAAGCTGGAGCGCTTGGCAGTGTGCAACCCACCGGCAACTAAGCCCTCCACAAGAACGCCTGGGGACTAGGTGCAAAGGCAAGACAGGAGTGGAGCTGAGGCCAGGAAGGCGCCAGTAGCATCTCCCAGTCTCGCGCAGCCCGCTCCTTCCTGGACTGGAAGCCTAGCCGCGAGGCAAGTTTGGGCAAGGCTCGCCCATGGCAGAGCAGCCTCACGCCAGCAACTCTGCCAGATCGGGCCTCTGAGCAGAGCTGGAGCTCTGCCGTACTGGAGGCGCACTCGGCTCCGCCAAAGCAGTGATTGCAGCCCCACGCATCTGGGCTGCCTCCTCTTCTCCCAAGGAGGCTCGCTTCCCTCATGCTGTGCACTAGGCTTCCAGGCGGGGGCGGCCCGTGCCTCCTACAGGTCTTGGCTGAGGAGTTGCTTCCCTGAGCTGGGGCTGTGGACGGGAGCCCAGACACGCAGGGGCAGGCCCCAACCACCTGCACACGTCTCTGCTGGGGAGGAGAGCACTAGGGAAATGACGTCTGTCAGGCACCTTCTGGGCGCTCACCGAGTCAGCCTCAGCGTGTGTGGGGCTGCAGACCACAGCCAGAGGCCCTGTGAGCCTTGTGCTCTCCGTGCTGTGCTGAGTCTGGGCGGTCAAGCAACCGCTGGAGGAGCCCTGCAGTTGCCCTCCCATTGCCTCTAATAGAGCCCTCACTGCAGGAGCGCTTGGCAGTGTGCAACCCACCTGCAACTAAGCCCTCCACAAGAACGCCTGAGGACTAGGTGCAAAGGCAAGGCAGGAGTGGAGCTGAGGCCAGGAAGGTGCCAGTAGCATCTCCCAGTCTCGCGCAGCCCGCTCCTTTCTGGACTGGAAGCCTAGCCGCGAGGCAAGTCTGGGCAAGGCTCGCCCAGGGCAGAGCAGCCTCACGCCAGCGACTCTGCCAGATCGGGCCTCTGAGCAGAGCTGGAGCTCTGCCGTACTGGAGGCGAACTCAGCTCCGCCAAAGCAGTGAATGCAGCCGCACACAGCAGGGCTGCATTCTGTTCTCCCGAGGAGGCTCGCTTCCCACATGCTGTAAACTAGGCTTCCAGGCGGGGCCCCCTGCGCCTCCCACAGGTCCTGGCTCAGGAGCTGCTTCCCTGAGCTGGGGCTGTGGACGGGAGCCCAGACACGCAGGGGCAGGCCCAAACCACCTGCACACGTCTCTGCTGGGGAGGAGAGCACTAGGGAAATGACGTCTGTCAGGCACCTTCTGGGCGCTCACCGAGTCCGCCTCAGCGTGTGTGGGGCTGCAGACCACAGGCAGAGGCCCTGTGAGCCTTGTGCTCTCCGTGCTGTGCTGAGTCTGGGCGGTCAAGGAACCGTAAGAATAGACTTTCAGTTGCCCTCACTTTGCCTCTACTAGAGCCCTCAAGCTGGAGCGCTTGGCAGTGTGCAACCCACCGGCAACTAAGCCCTCCACAAGAACGCCTGGGGACTAGGTGCAAAGGCAAGACAGGAGTGGAGCTGAGGCCAGGAAGGCGCCAGTAGCATCTCCCAGTCTCGCGCAGCCCGCTCTTTCCGGGACTGGAAGCCTAGCCGCGAGGCAAGTTTGGGCAAGGCTCGCCCATGGCAGAGCAGCCTCACGCCAGCAACTCTGCCAGATCGGGCCTCTGAGCAGAGCTGGAGCTCTGCCGTACTGGAGGCGCACTCGGCTCCGCCAAAGCAGTGATTGCAGCCCCACGCATCTGGGCTGCCTCCTCTTCTCCCAAGGTGGCTCGCTTCCCTCATGCTGTGCACTAGGCTTCCAGGCGGGGGCGGCCCGCGCCTCCTACAGGTCTTGGCTGAGGAGCTGCTTCCCTGATCTGGGGCTGTGGACGGGAGCCCAGACACGCAGGGGCAGACCCCAACCACCTGCACACGTCTCTGCTGGGGAGGAGAGCACAAGGGAAATGACGTCTGTCAGGCACCTTCTGGGCGCTCACCGAGTCAGCCTCAGCGTGTGTGGGTCTGCAGACCACAGCCAGAGGCCCTGTGAGCCTTGTGCTCTCCGTGCTGTGCTGAGTCTGGGCGGTCAAGCAACCGCTGGAGGAGCCCTGCAGTTGCCCTCCCATTGCCTCTAATAGAGCCCTCACTGCTGGAGCGCTTGGCAGTGTGCAACCCACCGGCAACTAAGCCCTCCACAAGAACGCATGAGGACTAGGTGCAAAGGCAAGGCAGGAGTGGAGCTGAGGCCAGGAAGGCGCCAGTAGCATCTCCCAGTCTCGCGCAGCCCGCTCCTTTCTGGACTGGAAGCCTAGCCGCGAGGCAAGTCTGGGCAAGGCTCGCCCAGGGCAGAGTAGCCTCACGCCAGCGACTCTGCCAGATCGGGCCTCTGAGCAGAGCTGGAGCTCTGCCGTACTGGAGGCGTACTCAGCTCCGCCAAAGCAGTGAATGCAGCCGCACACAGCAGGGTTGCATTCTGTTCTCCCGAGGAGGCTCGCTTCCCACATGCTGTAAACTAGGCTTCCAGGCGGGGCCCCCTGCGCCTCCCACAGGTCTTGGCTCAGGAGCTGCTTCCCTGAGCTGGGGCTGTGGACGGGAGCCCAGACACGCAGGGGCAGGCCCCAACCACCTGCACACGTCTCTGCTGGGGAGGAGAGCACTAGGGAAATGACGTCTGTCAGGCACCTTCTGGGCGCTCACCGAGTCAGCCTCAGCGTGTGTGGTGCTGCAGACCACAGGCAGAGGCCCTGTGAGCCTTGTGCTCTCCGTGCTGTGCTGAGTCTGGGCGGTCAAGCAACCGTAAGAATAGACTTTCAGTTGCCCTCACTTTGCCTCTACTAGAGCCCTCAAGCTGGAGCACTTGGCAGTGTGCAACCCACCGGCAACTAAGCACTCCACAAGAACGCCTGGGGACTAGGTGCAAAGGCAAGGCAGGAGTGGACCTGAGGCCAGGAAGGCGCCAGTATCATCTCCCAGTCTCGCGCAGCCCGCTCCTTTCTGGACTGGAAGCCTAGCCGCGAGGCAAGTCTGGGCAAGGCTCGCCCAGGGCAGAGCAGCCTCACGCCAGCACTTTGCCAGATCGGGCCTCTGAGCAGAGCTGGAGCTCTGCCGTACTGGAGGCGCACTCGGCTCCGCCCAAGCAGTGATTGCAGCCCCACGCATCTGGGCTGCCTCCTCTTCTCCCAAGGAGGCTCGCTTCCCTCATGCTGTGCACTAGGCTTCCAGGCGGGGGCGCCCCGCGCCTCCTACAGGTCTTGGATGAGGAGCTGCTTCCCTGAGCTGGGGCTGTGGACGGGAGCCCAGACACGCAGGGGCAGGCCCCAACCACCTGCACACGTCTCTGCTGGGGAGGAGAGCACTAGGGAAATGACGTCTGTCAGGCACCTTCTGGGCGCTCACCGAGTCAGCCTCCTCGTGTGTGGGGCAGCAGACCACAGCCAGAGGCCCTGTGAGCCTTGTGCTCTCCGTGCTGTGCTGAGTCTTGGCGGTCAAGCAACTGTAAGAATAGACTTTCAGTTGCCCTCACTTTGCCTCTACGAGAGCCCTCAAGCTGGAGCGCTTGGCAGTGTGCAACCCACCGGCAACTAAGCCCTGCACAAGAACGCCTGGGGACTAGGTGCAAAGGCAAGACAGGAGTGGAGCTGAGGCCAGGAAGGCGCCAGTAGCATCTCCCAGTCTCGCGCAGCCCGCTCCTTTCTGGACTGGAAGCCTAGCCGGGAGGCAAGTTTGGGCAAGGCTCGCCCATGGCAGAGCAGCATCACGCCAGCAACTCTGCCAGATCGGGCCTCTGAGCAGAGCTGGAGCTCTGCCGTACTGGAGGCGCACTCGGCTCCGCCAAAGCAGTGAATGCAGCCGCACACAGCAGGGCTGCCTTCTCTTCTCCCGAGGAGGCTCGCTTCCCACATGCTGTAAACTAGGCTTCCAGGCGGGGCCCCCTGCGCCTCCCAAAGGTCTTGGCTCAGGAGCTGCTTCCCTGAGCTGGGGCTGTGGACGGGAGCCCAGACACGCAGGGGCAGGCCCCAACCACCTGCACACGTCTCTGCTGGGGAGGAGAGCACTAGGGAAATGACGTCTGTCAGGCACCTTCTGGGCGCTCACCGAGTCAGCCTCAGCGTGTGTGGGGCTGCAGACCACAGCCAGAGGCCCTGTGAGCCTTCTGCTCTCCGTGCTGTGCTGAGTCTTGGCGGTCAAGCAATCGTAAGAATAGACTTTCAGTTGCCCTCACTTTGCCTCTACTAGAGCCCTCAAGCTGGAGCGCTTGGCAGTGTGCAACCCACCGGCAACTAAGCCCTGCACAACAACGCCTGGGGACTAGGTGCAAAGGCAAGACAGGAGTGGAGCTGAGGCCAGGAAGGCGCCAGTAGCATCTCCCAGTCTCGCGCAGCCCGCTCCTTTCTGGACTGGAAGCCTAGCCGCGAGCCAAGTTTGGGCAAGGCTCGCCCATGGCAGAGCAGCCTCACGCCAGCAACTCTGCCAGATCGGGCCTCTGAGCAGAGCTGGAGCTCTGCCGTACTGGAGGCGCACTCGGCTCCGCCAAAGCAGTGAATGCAGCCGCACACAGCAGGGCTGCCTTCTCTTCTCCCGAGGAGGCTCGCTTCCCACATGCTGTAAACTAGGCTTCCAGGCGGGGCCCCCTGCGCCTCCCAAAGGTCTTGGCTCAGGAGCTGCTTCCCTGAGCTGGGGCTGTGGACGGGAGCCCAGACACGCAGGGGAAGGCCCAAACCACCTGCACACGTCTCTGCTGGGGAGGAGAGCACTAGGGAAATGACGTCTGTCAGGCACCTTCTGGGCGCTCACCGAGTCAGCCTCAGCGTGTGTGGGGCTGCAGACCACAGCCAGAGGCCCTGTGAGCCTTGTGCTCTCCATGCTGTGCTGAGTCTGGGCGGTCAAGCAACCGCTGGAGGAGCCCTGCAGTTGCCCTCCCATTGCCTCTAATAGAGCCCTCACTGCTGGAGCGCTTGGCAGTGTGCAACCCACCGGCAACTAAGCCCTCCACAAGAACGCCTGAGGACTAGGTGCAAAGGCAAGGCAGGAGTGGAGCTGAGGCCAGGAAGGCGCCAGTAGCATCTCCCAGTCTCGCGCAGCCCGCTCCTTTCTGGACTGGAAGCCTAGCCGCGAGGCAAGTCTGGGCAAGGCTCGCCCAGGGCAGAGCAGCCTCACGCCAGCGACTCTGCCAGATCGGGCCTCTGAGCAGAGCTGGAGCTCCGCCGTACTGGAGGCGCACTCAGCTCCGCCAAAGCAGTGAATGCAGCCGCACACAGCAGGGCTGCCTTCTCTTCTCCCGAAGAGGCTCGCTTCCCGCATGCTGTAAACTAGGCTTCCAGGCGGGGCCCCCTGCGCCTCCCACAGGTCTTGGCTCAGGAGCTGCTTCCCTGAGCTGGGGCTGTGGACGGGAGCTCAGACACGCAGGGGCAGGCCCCAACCACCTGCACACGTCTCTGCTGGGGAGGAGAGCACTAGGGAAATGACGTCTGTCAGGCACCTTCTGGGCGCTCACCGAGTCAGCCTCCGCGTGTGTGGGGCTGCAGACCCCAGCCAGGGGCCCTGTGAGCCTTGTGCTCTCCGTGCTGTGCTGAGTCTGGGCGGTCAAGCAACTGTAAGAATAGACTTCCAGTTGCCCTCACTTTGCCTCTACTAGAGCCCTCAAGCTGGAGCGCTTGGCAGTGTGCAACCCACCGGCAACTAAGCCCTCCACAAGAACGCCTGGGGACTAGGTGCAAAGGCAAGGCAGGAGTGGAGCTGAGGCCAGGAAGGCGCCAGTAGCATCTCCCAGTCTCGCGCAGCCCGCTCCTTTCTGGACTGGAAGCCAAGCCGCGAGGCAAGTCTGGGCAAGGCTCGCCCAGGGCAGAGCAGCCTCACGCCAGCACTCTGGCAGATCGGGCCTCTGAGCAGAGCTCGAGCTCTGCCGTACTGGAGGCGCACTCGGCTCCGCCCAAGCAGTGATTGCAGCCCCACGCATCTGGGCTGCCTCCTCTTCTCCCAAGGAGGCTCACTTACCTCATGCTGTGCACTAGGCTTCCAGGCGGGGGCGCCCCGCGCCTCCTACAGGTCTTTGCTGAGGAGCTGCTTCCCTGAGCTGGGGCTGTGGACGGGAGCCCAGACACGCAGGGGCAGGCCCCAACCACCTGCACACATCTCTGCTGGGGAGGAGAGCACTAGGGAAATGACGTCTGTCAGGCACCTTCTGGGTGCTCACCGAGTCAGCCTCAGCGTGTGTGGGGCTCCAGACCACAGCCAGAGGCCCTGTGAGCCTTGTGCTCTCCGTGCTGTGCTGAGTCTGGGCGGTCCAGCAACCGTAAGAATAGACTTTCAGTTGCCCTCACTTTGCCTCTACTAGAGCCCTCAAGCTGGAGCGCTTGGCAGTGTGCAACCCACCGGCAACTAAGCCCTGCACAAGAAAGCCTGGGGACTAGGTGCAAAGGCAAGGCAGGAGTGGAGCTGAGGCCAGGAAGGCGCCAGTAGCATCTCCCAGTCTCGCGCAGCCCGCTCCTTTCTGGACTGGAAGCCTAGCCGCGAGGCAAGTTTGGGCAAGGCTCGCCCATGGCAGAGCAGCCTCACGCCAGCAACTCTGCCAGATCGGGCCTCTGAGCAGAGCTGGAGCTCTGCCGTACTGGAGGCGCACTCGGCTCCGCCCAAGCAGTGATTGCAGCCCCACGCATCTGGGCTGCCTCCTCTTCTCCCAAGGAGGCTCGCTTCCGTGATGCTGTGCACTAGTCTTCCAAGCGGGGGCGCCCCGCGCCTCCTACAGGTCTTGGCTGAGGAGCTGCTTCCCTGAGCTGGGGCTGTGGACGGGAGCCCAGACACGCTGGGGCAGGCCCCAACCACCTGCACACGTTTCGGCTGGGGAGGAGAGCACTAGGGAAATGACGTCTGTCAGGCACCTTCTGGGTGCTCACCGAGTCAGCCTCAGCGTGTGTGGGGCTGCAGACCACAGCCAGAGGCCCTGTGAGCCTTGTGCTTTCCGTGCTGTGCTGAGTCTGGGCGGTCAAGCAACCGCTGGAGGAGCCCTGCAGTTGCCCTCCCATTGCCTCTAATAGAGCCCTCACTGCTGGAGCGCTTGGCAGTGTGCAACCCACCGGCAACTAAGCCCTCCACAAGAACGCCTGAGGACTAGGTGCAAAGGCAAGGCAGGAGTGGAGCTGAGGCCAGGAAGGCGCCAGTAGCATCTCCCAGTCTCGCGCAGCCCGCTCCTTCCTGGACTGGAAGCCTAGCCGCGAGGCAAGTCTGGGCAAGGCTCGCCCAGGGCAGAGCAGCCTCACGCCAGCACTCTGCCAGATCGGGCCTCTGAGCAGAGCTGGAACTCTGCCGTACTGGAGGCGCACTCGGCTCCGCCCAAGCAGTGATTGCAGCAACACGCATCTGGGCTGCCTCCTCTTCTCCCAAGGAGGCTCGCTTCCCGCATGCTGTAAACTAGGCTTCCAGGCGGGGCCCCCTGCGCCTCCCACAGGTCTTGGCTCAGGAGCTGCTTCCCTGAGCTGGGGCTGTGGACGGGAGCCCAGACACGCAGGGGCAGGCCCCAACCACCTGCACACGTCTCTGCTGGGGAGGAGAGCACTAGGGAAATGACGTCTGTCAGGCACCTTCTGGGCGCTCACCGAGTCAGCCTCCGCGTGTGTGGGGCTGCAGACCCCAGCCAGGGGCCCGGTGAGCCTTGTGCTCTCCGTGCTGTGTGAGTCTGGGCGGTCAAGCAACCGTAAGAATAGACTTCCAGTTGCCCTCACTTTGCCTCTACTAGAGCCCTCAAGCTGGAGCGCTTGGAGTGTGCAACCCACCGGCAACTAAGCCCTCCACAAGAACGCCTGGGGACTAGGTGCAAAGGCAAGGCAGGAGTGGAGCTGAGGCCAGGAAGGCGCCAGTAGCATCTCCCAGTCTCGCGCAGCCCGCTCCTTCCTGGACTGGAAGCCTAGCCGCGAGGCAAGTCTGGGCAAGGCTCGCCCAGGGCAGAGCAGCCTCACGCCAGCACTCTGCCAGATCGGGCCTCTGAGCAGAGCTGGAGCTCTGCCGTACTGGAGGCGCACTCGGCTCCGACCAAGCAGTGATTGCAGCCCCACGCATCTGGGCTGCCTCCTCTTCTCCCAAGAGTCTCGCTTACCTCATGCTGTGCACTAGGCTTCCAAGCGGGGGCTCCCCGCGCCTCCTACAGGTCTTGGCTGAGGAGCTGCTTCCCTGAGCTGGGGCTGTGGACGGGAGCACAGACACGCAGGGGCAGGCCCCAACCACCTGCAAACGTCTCGGCTGGGGAGGAGAGCACTAGGGAAATGACGTCTGTCAGGCACCTTCTGGGCGCTCACCGAGTCAGCCTCCTCGTGTGTGGGGCTGCAGACCACAGCCAGAGGCCCTGTGAGCCTTGTGCTCTCCGTGCTGTGCTGAGTCTCGGCGGTCAAGCAACCGTAAGAATAGACTTTCAGTTGCCCTCACTTTGCCTCTACTAGAGCCCTCAAGCTGGAGCGCTTGGCAGTGTGCACCCCAACGGCAACTAAGCCGTGCACAAGAACGCCTGGGGACTAGGTGCAAAGGCAAGGCAGGAGTGGAGCTGAGGCCAGGAAGGCGCCAGTAGCATCTCCCAGTCTCGCGCAGCCCGCTTCTTTCTGGACTGGAAGCCTAGCCGCGAGGCAAGTCTGGGCAAGGCTCGCCCAGGGCAGAGCAGCCTCACGCCAGCACTCTGCATGATCATGCCTCTGAGCAGAGCTGGAGATCTGCCGTACTGGAGGCGCACTCGGCTCCGCCCAAGCAGTGATTGCAGCCCCACGCATCTTGGCTGCCTCCTCTTCTCCCAAGGAGGCTCGCTTACCTCATGCTGTGCACTAGGCTTCCAGGCGGGGGCGCCCCGCGCCTCCTACAGGTCTTGGCTGAGGAGCTGCTTCCCTGAGCTGGGGCTGTGGACGGGAGTCCAGACACGCAGGGGCAGGCCCCAACCACCTGCACACGTCTCTGCTGGGGAGGAGAGCACTAGGGAAATGACGTCTGTCAGGCACCTTCTGGGCGCTCACCGAGTCAGCCTCCTCGTGTGTGGGGCTGCAGACCACAGCCAGAGGCCCTGTGAGCCTTGTGCTCTCTGTGCTGTGCTGAGTCTCGGCGGTCAAGCAACCGTAAGAATAGACTTTCAGTTGCCCTCACTTTGCCTCTACTAGAGCCCTCAAGCTGGAGCGCTTGGCAGTGTGCACCCCAACGGCAACTAAGCCCTGCACAAGAACGCCTGGGGACTAGGTGCAAATGCAAGGCAGGAGTGAAGCTGAGGCCAGGAAGGCGCCAGTAGCATCTCCCAGTCTCGCGCAGCCCGCTCCTTTCTGGACTGGAAGCCTAGCCGCGAGGCAAGTCTGGGCAAGGCTCGCCCAGGGCAGAGCAGCCTCACGCCAGCAACTCTGCCAGATCGGGCCTCTGAGCAGAGCTGGAGCTATGCCGTACTGGAGGCGCACTCGGCTCCGCCAAAGCAGTGAATGCAGCCGCACACAGCAGGGCTGCCTTCTCTTCTCCCGAGGAGGCTCGCTTCCCACTTGCTGTAAACTAGGCTTCCAGGCGGGGCCCCCTGCGCCTCCCACAGGTCTTGGCTCAGGAGCTGCTTCCCTGAGCTGGGGCTGTGGACGGGAGCCCAGACACGCAGGGGCAGGCCCCAACCACCTGCACACGTCTCTGCTGGGGAGGAGAGCACTAGGGAAATGACGTCTGTCAGGCACCTTCTGGGCGCTCACCGAGTCAGCCTCAGCGTGTGTGGCCCTGCAGACCACAGCCAGAGGCCCTGTGAGCCTTGTGCTCTCCGTGCTGTGCTGAGTCTGGGCGGTCAAGCAACCGTAAGAATAGACTTTCAATTGCCCTCACTTTGCCTCTACTAGAGCCCTCAAGCTGGAGCGCTTGGCAGTGTGCAACCCACCGGCAACTAAGCCCTCCACAAGAACGCCTGGGGACTAGGTGCAAAGGCAAGGCAGGAGTGGAGCTGAGGCCAGGAAGGCGCCAGTAGCATCTCCCAGTCTCGCGCAGCCCGCTCCTTTCTGGACTGGAAGCCTAGCCGCGAGGCAAGTCTGGGCAAGGCTCACCTAGGGCAGAGCAGCCTCACGCCAGCAACTCTGCCAGATCGGGCCTCTGAGCAGAGCTGGAGCTCTGCCGTACTGGAGGCGCACTCGGCTCCGCCAAAGCAGTGAATGCAGCCGCACACAGCAGGGCTGCCTTCTCTTCTCCCGCGGAGGCTCGCTTCCCACATGCTGTAAACTAGGCTTCCAGGCGGGGCCCCCTGCGCCTCTCAAAGGTCTTGGCTCAGGAGCTGCTTCCCTGAGCTGGGGCTGTGGACGGGAGCCCAGACACGCAGGGGCAGGCCCAAACCACCTGCACACGTCTCTGCTGGGGAGGAAGCACTAGGGAAATGACGTCTGTCAGGCACCTTCTGGGCGCTCACCGAGTCAGCCTCAGCGTGTTTGGGGCTGCAGACCACAGGCAGAGGCCCTGTGAGCCTTGTGCTCTCCGTGCTGTGCTGATTCTGGGCGGTCAAGCAACCGTAAGAATAGACTTCCAGTTGCCCTCACGTTGCCTCTACTAGAGCCCTCAAGCTGGAGCGCTTGGCAGTGTGCAACCCATCGGCAACTAAGCCCTCCACAAGAACGCCTGGGGACTAGGTGCAAAGGCAAGGCAGGAGTGGAGCTGAGGCCAGGAAGGCGCCAGTAGCATCTCCCAGTCTCGCGCAGCCCGCTCCTTCCTGGACTGGAAGCCTAGCCGCGAGGCAAGTCTGGGCAAGGCTCGCCCATGGCAGAGCAGCTCACGCCAGCACTCTGCCAGATCGGGCCTCTGAGCAGAGCTGGAGCTCTGCCGTACTGGAGGCGCACTCGTCTCCGCCCAAGCAGTGATTGCAGCCCCACGCATCTGGGCTGCCTCCTCTTCTCCCAAGGAGGCTCGCTTCCCTCATGCTGTGCACTAGGCTTCCAAGCGGGGGCGCCCCGCGCCTCCTACAGGTCTTGGCTGAGGAGCTGCTTCCCTGAGCTGGGGCTGTGGACGGGAGCCCAGACACGCAGGGGCAGGCCCCAACCACCTGCACACGTCTCTGCTGGGGAGGAAGCACTAGGGAAATGACGTCTGTCAGGCACCTTCTGGGCGCTCACCGAGTCAGCCTCCTCGTGTGTGGGGCTGCAGACCACAGGCAGAGGCCCTGTGAGCCTTGTGCTCTCCGTGCTGTGCTGAGTCTGGGCGGTCAAGCAACCGTAAGAATAGACTTCCAGTTGCCCTCACGTTGCCTCTACTAGAGCCCTCAACCTGGAGCGCTTGGCAGTGTGCAACCCATCGGCAACTAAGCCCTCCACAAGAACGCCTGGGGACTATGTGCAAAGGCAAGGCAGGAGTGGAGCTGAGGCCAGGAAGGCGCCAGTAGCATCTCCCAGTCTCGCGCAGACCGCTCCTTCCTGGACTGGAAGCCAAGCCGCAAGGCAAGTCTGGGCAAGGCTCGCCCATGGCAGAGCAGCTCACGCCAGCACTCTGCCAGATCGGGCCTCTGAGCAGAGCTGGAGCTCTGCCGTACTGGAGGCGCACTCGGCTCCGCCCAAGCAGTGATTGCAGCCCCACGCATCTGGGCTGCCTCCTCTTCTCTCAAGGAGGCTCGCTTCCCTCATGCTGTGCACTAGGCTTCCAAGCGGGGGCGCCCCGCGCCTCCTACAGGTCTTGGCTGAGGAGCTGCTTCCCTGAGCTGGGGCTGTGGACGGGAGCCCAGACACGCAGGGGCAGGCCCCAACCACCTGCACACGTCTCGGCTGGGGAGGAGAGCACTAGGGAAATGACGTCTGTCAGGCACCTTCTGGGCGCTCACCGAGTCAGCCTCCTCGTGTGTGGGGCTGCAGACCACAGCCAGAGGCCCTGTGAGCCTTGTGCTCTCCGTGCTGTGCTGAGTCTGGGCGGTCAAGCAACCGTAAGAATAGACTTTCAGTTGCCCTCACTTTGCCTCTACTAGAGCCCTCAAGCTGGAGCGCTTGGCAGTGTGCAACCCACCGGCAACTAAGCCCTCCACAAGAACGCCTGGGGACTAGGTGCAAAGGCAAGGCAGGAGTGGAGCTGAGGCCAGGAAGGCGCCAGTAGCATCTCCCAGTCTCGCGCAGCCCGCTCCTTTCTGGACTGGAAGCCAAGCCGCGAGGCAAGTCTGGGCAAGGCTCGCCCAGGGCAGAGCAGCCTCACGCCAGCACTCTGGCAGATCGGGCCTCTGAGCAGAGCTCGAGCTCTGCCGTACTGGAGGCGCACTCGGCTCCGCCCAAGCAGTGATTGCAGCCCCACGCATCTGGGCTGCCTCCTCTTCTCCCAAGGAGGCTCACTTACATCATGCTGTGCACTAGGCTTCCAGGCGGGGGCGCCCCGCGCCTCCTACAGGTCTTGGCTGAGGAGCTGCTTCCCTGAGCTGGGGCTGTGGACGGGAGCCCAGACACGCAGGGGCAGGCCCCAACCACCTGCACACATCTCTGCTGGGGAGGAGAGCACTAGGGAAATGACGTCTGTCAGGCAACTTCTGGGTGCTCACCGAGTCAGCCTCAGCGTGTGTGGGGCTGCAGACCACAGCCAGAGGCCCTGTGAGCCTTGTGCTCTCCGTGCTGTGCTGAGTCTGGGCGGTCCAGCAACCGTAAGAATAGACTTTCAGTTGCCCTCACTTTGCCTCTACTAGAGCCCTCAAGCTGGAGCGCTTGGCAGTGTGCAACCCACCGGCAACTAAGCCCTGCACAAGAAAGCCTGGGGACTAGGTGCAAAGGCAAGGCAGGAGTGGAGCTGAGGCCAGGAAGGCGCCAGTAGCATCTCCCAGTCTCGCGCAGCCCGCTCCTTTCTGGACTGGAAGCCTAGCCGCGAGGCAAGTTTGGGCAAGGCTCGCCCATGGCAGAGCAGCCTCACGCCAGCAACTCTGCCAGATCGGGCCTCTGAGCAGAGCTGGAGCTCTGCCGTACTGGAGGCGCACTCGGCTCCGCCCAAGCAGTGATTGCAGCCCCACGCATCTGGGCTGCCTCCTCTTCTCCCAAGGAGGCTCGCTTCCCTCATGCTGTGCACTAGGATTCCAGGCGAGGTTGCCCCGCGCCTCCTACAGGTCTTGGCTGAGGAGCTGCTTCCCTGAGCTGGGGCTGTGGACGGGAGCCCAGACACGCAGGGGCAGGCCCCAACCACCTGCACACGTCTCTGCTGGGGAGGAGAGCACTAGGGAAATGACGTCTGTCAGGCACCTTCTGGGCGCTCACCGAGTCAGCCTCAGCGTGTGTGGGGCTGCAGACCACAGCCAGAGGCCCTGTGAGCCTTGTGCTCTCCGTGCTGTGCTGAGTCTTGGCGGTCAAGCAACCGTAAGAATAGACTTTCAGTTGCCCTCACTTTGCCTCTACTAGAGCCCTCAAGCTGGAGCGCTTGGCAGTGTGCAACCCACCGGCAACTAAGCCCTTCAGAAGAACGCCTGGGGACTAGGTGCAAAGGCAAGGCAGGAGTGGAGCTGAGGCCAGGAAGGCGCCAGTAGCATCTCCCAGTCTCGCGCAGCCCGCTCCTTTCTGGAATGGAAGCCTAGCCGCGAGGCAAGTCTGGGCAAGGCTCGCCCAGGGCAGAGCAGCCTCACGCCAGCACTCTGCCAGATCGGGCCTCTGAGCAGAGCTGGAGCTCTGCCGTACTGGAGGCGCACTCGGCTCCGCCCAAGCAGTGATTGCAGCCCCACGCATCTGGGCTGCCTCCTCTTCTCCCAAGGAGGCTCGCTTCCCTCATGCTGTGCACTAGGCTTCCAGGCGGGGGCGCCCCGCGCCTCCTACAGGTCTTGGCTGAGGAGCTGCTTCCCTGAGCTGGGGCTGTGGACGGGAGTCCAGACACGCAGGGGCAGGCCCCAACCACCTGCACACGTCTCTGCTGGGGAGGAGAGCACTAGGGAAATGACGTCTGTCAGGCACCTTCTGGGCGCTCACCGAGTCAGCCTCCTCGTGTGTGGGGCTGCAGACCACAGCCAGAGGCCCTGTGAGCCTTGTGCTCTCTGTGCTGTGCTGAGTCTCGGCGGTCAAGCAACCGTAAGAATAGACTTTCAGTTGCCCTCACTTTGCCTCTACTAGAGCCCTCAAGCTGGAGCGCTTGGCAGTGTGCACCCCAACGGCAACTAAGCCCTGCACAAGAACGCCTGGGGACTAGGTGCAAATGCAAGGCAGGAGTGAAGCTGAGGCCAGGAAGGCGCCAGTAGCATCTCCCAGTCTCGCGCAGCCCGCTCCTTTCTGGACTGGAAGCCTAGCCGCGAGGCAAGTCTGGGCAAGGCTCGCCCAGGGCAGAGCAGCCTCACGCCAGCAACTCTGCCAGATCGGGCCTCTGAGCAGAGCTGGAGCTATGCCGTACTGGAGGCGCACTCGGCTCCGCCAAAGCAGTGAATGCAGCCGCACACAGCAGGGCTGCCTTCTCTTCTCCCGAGGAGGCTCGCTTCCCACTTGCTGTAAACTAGGCTTCCAGGCGGGGCCCCCTGCGCCTCCCACAGGTCTTGGCTCAGGAGCTGCTTCCCTGAGCTGGGGCTGTGGACGGGAGCCCAGACACGCAGGGGCAGGCCCCAACCACCTGCACACGTCTCTGCTGGGGAGGAGAGCACTAGGGAAATGACGTCTGTCAGGCACCTTCTGGGCGCTCACCGAGTCAGCCTCAGCGTGTGTGGCCCTGCAGACCACAGCCAGAGGCCCTGTGAGCCTTGTGCTCTCCGTGCTGTGCTGAGTCTGGGCGGTCAAGCAACCGTAAGAATAGACTTTCAATTGCCCTCACTTTGCCTCTACTAGAGCCCTCAAGCTGGAGCGCTTGGCAGTGTGCAACCCACCGGCAACTAAGCCCTCCACAAGAACGCCTGGGGACTAGGTGCAAAGGCAAGGCAGGAGTGGAGCTGAGGCCAGGAAGGCGCCAGTAGCATCTCCCAGTCTCGCGCAGCCCGCTCCTTTCTGGACTGGAAGCCTAGCCGCGAGGCAAGTCTGGGCAAGGCTCACCTAGGGCAGAGCAGCCTCACGCCAGCAACTCTGCCAGATCGGGCCTCTGAGCAGAGCTGGAGCTCTGCCGTACTGGAGGCGCACTCGGCTCCGCCAAAGCAGTGAATGCAGCCGCACACAGCAGGGCTGCCTTCTCTTCTCCCGCGGAGGCTCGCTTCCCACATGCTGTAAACTAGGCTTCCAGGCGGGGCCCCCTGCGCCTCTCAAAGGTCTTGGCTCAGGAGCTGCTTCCCTGAGCTGGGGCTGTGGACGGGAGCCCAGACACGCAGGGGCAGGCCCAAACCACCTGCACACGTCTCTGCTGGGGAGGAAGCACTAGGGAAATGACGTCTGTCAGGCACCTTCTGGGCGCTCACCGAGTCAGCCTCAGCGTGTTTGGGGCTGCAGACCACAGGCAGAGGCCCTGTGAGCCTTGTGCTCTCCGTGCTGTGCTGATTCTGGGCGGTCAAGCAACCGTAAGAATAGACTTCCAGTTGCCCTCACGTTGCCTCTACTAGAGCCCTCAAGCTGGAGCGCTTGGCAGTGTGCAACCCATCGGCAACTAAGCCCTCCACAAGAACGCCTGGGGACTAGGTGCAAAGGCAAGGCAGGAGTGGAGCTGAGGCCAGGAAGGCGCCAGTAGCATCTCCCAGTCTCGCGCAGCCCGCTCCTTCCTGGACTGGAAGCCTAGCCGCGAGGCAAGTCTGGGCAAGGCTCGCCCATGGCAGAGCAGCTCACGCCAGCACTCTGCCAGATCGGGCCTCTGAGCAGAGCTGGAGCTCTGCCGTACTGGAGGCGCACTCGTCTCCGCCCAAGCAGTGATTGCAGCCCCACGCATCTGGGCTGCCTCCTCTTCTCCCAAGGAGGCTCGCTTCCCTCATGCTGTGCACTAGGCTTCCAAGCGGGGGCGCCCCGCGCCTCCTACAGGTCTTGGCTGAGGAGCTGCTTCCCTGAGCTGGGGCTGTGGACGGGAGCCCAGACACGCAGGGGCAGGCCCCAACCACCTGCACACGTCTCTGCTGGGGAGGAAGCACTAGGGAAATGACGTCTGTCAGGCACCTTCTGGGCGCTCACCGAGTCAGCCTCCGCGTGTGTGGGGCTGCAGACCACAGGCAGAGGCCCTGTGAGCCTTGTGCTCTCCGTGCTGTGCTGAGTCTGGGCGGTCAAGCAACCGTAAGAATAGACTTCCAGTTGCCCTCACGTTGCCTCTACTAGAGCCCTCAACCTGGAGCGCTTGGCAGTGTGCAACCCATCGGCAACTAAGCCCTCCACAAGAACGCCTGGGGACTATGTGCAAAGGCAAGGCAGGAGTGGAGCTGAGGCCAGGAAGGCGCCAGTAGCATCTCCCAGTCTCGCGCAGCCCGCTCCTTCCTGGACTGGAAGCCAAGCCGCAAGGCAAGTCTGGGCAAGGCTCGCCCATGGCAGAGCAGCTCACGCCAGCACTCTGCCAGATCGGGCCTCTGAGCAGAGCTGGAGCTCTGCCGTACTGGAGGCGCACTCGGCTCCGCCCAAGCAGTGATTGCAGCCCCACGCATCTGGGCTGCCTCCTCTTCTCTCAAGGAGGCTCGCTTCCCTCATGCTGTGCACTAGGCTTCCAAGCGGGGGCGCCCCGCGCCTCCTACAGGTCTTGGCTGAGGAGCTGCTTCCCTGAGCTGGGGCTGTGGACGGGAGCCCAGACACGCAGGGGCAGGCCCCAACCACCTGCACACGTCTCGGCTGGGGAGGAGAGCACTAGGGAAATGACGTCTGTCAGGCACCTTCTGGGCGCTCACCGAGTCAGCCTCCTCGTGTGTGGGGCTGCAGACCACAGCCAGAGGCCCTGTGAGCCTTGTGCTCTCCGTGCTGTGCTGAGTCTGGGCGGTCAAGCAACCGTAAGAATAGACTTTCAGTTGCCCTCACTTTGCCTCTACTAGAGCCCTCAAGCTGGAGCGCTTGGCAGTGTGCAACCCACCGGCAACTAAGCCCTCCACAAGAACGCCTGGGGACTAGGTGCAAAGGCAAGGCAGGAGTGGAGCTGAGGCCAGGAAGGCGCCAGTAGCATCTCCCAGTCTCGCGCAGCCCGCTCCTTTCTGGACTGGAAGCCAAGCCGCGAGGCAAGTCTGGGCAAGGCTCGCCCAGGGCAGAGCAGCCTCACGCCAGCACTCTGGCAGATCGGGCCTCTGAGCAGAGCTCGAGCTCTGCCGTACTGGAGGCGCACTCGGCTCCGCCCAAGCAGTGATTGCAGCCCCACGCATCTGGGCTGCCTCCTCTTCTCCCAAGGAGGCTCACTTACATCATGCTGTGCACTAGGCTTCCAGGCGGGGGCGCCCCGCGCCTCCTACAGGTCTTGGCTGAGGAGCTGCTTCCCTGAGCTGGGGCTGTGGACGGGAGCCCAGACACGCAGGGGCAGGCCCCAACCACCTGCACACATCTCTGCTGGGGAGGAGAGCACTAGGGAAATGACGTCTGTCAGGCAACTTCTGGGTGCTCACCGAGTCAGCCTCAGCGTGTGTGGGGCTGCAGACCACAGCCAGAGGCCCTGTGAGCCTTGTGCTCTCCGTGCTGTGCTGAGTCTGGGCGGTCCAGCAACCGTAAGAATAGACTTTCAGTTGCCCTCACTTTGCCTCTACTAGAGCCCTCAAGCTGGAGCGCTTGGCAGTGTGCAACCCACCGGCAACTAAGCCCTGCACAAGAAAGCCTGGGGACTAGGTGCAAAGGCAAGGCAGGAGTGGAGCTGAGGCCAGGAAGGCGCCAGTAGCATCTCCCAGTCTCGCGCAGCCCGCTCCTTTCTGGACTGGAAGCCTAGCCGCGAGGCAAGTTTGGGCAAGGCTCGCCCATGGCAGAGCAGCCTCACGCCAGCAACTCTGCCAGATCGGGCCTCTGAGCAGAGCTGGAGCTCTGCCGTACTGGAGGCGCACTCGGCTCCGCCCAAGCAGTGATTGCAGCCCCACGCATCTGGGCTGCCTCCTCTTCTCCCAAGGAGGCTCGCTTCCCTCATGCTGTGCACTAGGATTCCAGGCGAGGTTGCCCCGCGCCTCCTACAGGTCTTGGCTGAGGAGCTGCTTCCCTGAGCTGGGGCTGTGGACGGGAGCCCAGACACGCAGGGGCAGGCCCCAACCACCTGCACACGTCTCTGCTGGGGAGGAGAGCACTAGGGAAATGACGTCTGTCAGGCACCTTCTGGGCGCTCACCGAGTCAGCCTCAGCGTGTGTGGGGCTGCAGACCACAGCCAGAGGCCCTGTGAGCCTTGTGCTCTCCGTGCTGTGCTGAGTCTTGGCGGTCAAGCAACCGTAAGAATAGACTTTCAGTTGCCCTCACTTTGCCTCTACTAGAGCCCTCAAGCTGGAGCGCTTGGCAGTGTGCAACCCACCGGCAACTAAGCCCTTCAGAAGAACGCCTGGGGACTAGGTGCAAAGGCAAGGCAGGAGTGGAGCTGAGGCCAGGAAGGCGCCAGTAGCATCTCCCAGTCTCGCGCAGCCCGCTCCTTTCTGGAATGGAAGCCTAGCCGCGAGGCAAGTCTGGGCAAGGCTCGCCCAGGGCAGAGCAGCCTCACGCCAGCACTCTGCCAGATCGGGCCTCTGAGCAGAGCTGGAGCTCTGCCGTACTGGAGGCGCACTCGGCTCCGCCCAAGCAGTGATTGCAGCCCCACGCATCTGGGCTGCCTCCTCTTCTCCCAAGGAGGCTCGCTTCCCTCATGCTGTGCACTAGGCTTCCAGGCGGGGGCGCCCCGCGCCTCCTACAGGTCTTGGCTGAGGAGCTGCTTCCCTGAGCTGGGGCTGTGGACGGGAGCCCAGACACGCAGGGGCAGGCCCCAACAACCTGCACACATCTCTGCTGGGGAAGAGAGCACTAGGGAAATGACGTCTGTCAGGCACCTTCTGGGTGCTCACCGAGTCAGCCTCCGCGTGTGAGGGGCTGCAAACCACAGCCACAGGCCCTGTGAGCCTTGTGCTCTCCGTGCTGTGCTGAGTCTTGGCGGTCAAGCAACCGTAAGAATAGGCTTTCAGTTGCGCTCACTTTGCCTCTACTAGAGCCCTCAAGCTGGAGCGCTTGGCAGTGTGCAACCCACCGGCAACTAAGCCCAGCACAAGAACGCCTGAGGACTAGGTGCAAAGGCAAGGCAGGAGTGGAGCTGAGGCCAGGAAGGCGCCAGTAGCATCTCCCAGTCTCGCGCAGCCCGCTCCTTTCTGGACTGGAAGCCTAGCCGCGAGGCAAGTCTGGGCAAGGCTCGCCCAGGGCAGAGCAGCCTCACGCCAGCCCTCTGCCAGATCGGGCCTCTGAGCAGAGCTGGAGCTCTGCCGTACTGGAGGCGCACTCGGCTCCGCCCAAGCAGTGATTGCAGCCCCACGCATCTGGGCTGCCTCCTCTTCTCCCAAGGAGGCTCGCTTCCGTGATGCTGTGCACTAGTCTTCCAAGCGGGGGCGCCCCGCGCCTCCTACAGGTCTTTGCTGAGGAGCTGCTTCCCTGAGCTGGGGCTGTGGACGGGAGCCCAGACACGCTGGGGCAGGCCCCAACCACCTGCACACGTTTCGGCTGGGGAGGAGAGCACTAGGGAAATGACGTCTGTCAGGCACCTTCTGGGTGCTCACCGAGTCAGCCTCAGCGTGTGTGGGGCTGCAGACCACAGCCAGAGGCCCTGTGAGCCTTGTGCTCTCCGTGCTGTGCTGAGTCTGGGCGGTCAAGCAACCGCTGGAGGAGCCCTGCAGTTGTCCTCCCATTGCCTCTAATAGAGCCCTCACTGCTGGAGCGCTTGGCAGTGTGCAACCCACCGGCAACTAAGCCCTCCACAAGAACGCCTGAGGACTAGGTGCAAAGGCAAGGCAGGAGTGGAGCTGAGGCCAGGAAGGCGCCAGTAGCATCTCCCAGTCTCGCGCAGCCCGCTCCTTCCTGGACTGGAAGCCTAGCCGCGAGGCAAGTCTGGGCAAGGCTCGCCCAGGGCAGAGCAGCCTCACGCCAGCACTCTGCCAGATCGGGCCTCTGAGCAGAGCTGGAGCTCTGCCGTACTGGAGGCGCACTCGGCTCCGCCCAAGCAGTGATTGCAGCCCCACGCATCTGGGCTGCCTCCTCTTCTCCCAAGGAGGCTCGCTTCCCGCATGCTGTAAACTAGGCTTCCAGGCGGGGCCCCCTGCGCCTCCCACAGGTCTTGGCTCAGGAGCTGCTTCCCTGAGCTGGGGCTGTGGACGGGAGCCCAGACACCCAGGGGCAGGCCCCAACCACCTGCACACGTCTCTGCTGGGGAGGAGAGCACTAGGGAATTGACGTCTGTCAGGCACCTTCTGGGCGCTCACCGAGTCAGCCTCCGCGTGTGTGGGGCTGCAGACCCCAGCCAGGGGCCCTGTGAGCCTTGTGCTCTCCGTGCTGTGTGAGTCTGGGCGGTCAAGCAACCGTAAGAATAGACTTCCAGTTGCCCTCACTTTGCCTCTACTAGAGCCCTCAAGCTGGAGCGCTTGGAGTGTGCAACCCACCGGCAACTAAGCCCTCCACAAGAACGCCTGGGGACTAGGTGCAAAGGCAAGGCAGGAGTGGAGCTGAGGCCAGGAAGGCGCCAGTAGCATCTCCCAGTCTCGCGCAGCCCGCTCCTTCCTGGACTGGAAGCCTAGCCGCGAGGCAAGTCTGGGCAAGGCTCGCCCAGGGCAGAGCAGCCTCACGCCAGCACTCTGCCAGATCGGGCCTCTGAGCAGAGCTGGAGCTCTGCCGTACTGGAGGCGCACTCGGCTCCGACCAAGCAGTGATTGCAGCCCCACGCATCTGGGCTGCCTCCTCTTCTCCCAAGGAGTCTCGCTTACCTCATGCTGTGCACTAGGCTTCCAAGCGGGGGCTCCCCGCGCCTCCTACAGGTCTTGGCTGAGGAGCTGCTTCCCTGAGCTGGGGCTGTGGACGGGAGCACAGACACGCAGGGGCAGGCCCCAACCACCTGCACACGTCTCTGCTGGGGAGGAGAGCACTAGGGAAATGACGTCAGTCAGGCACCTTCTGGGCGCTCACCGAGTCAGCCTCCTCGTGTGTGGGGCTGCAGACCACAGCCAGAGGCCCTGTGAGCCTTGTGCTCTCCGTGCTGTGCTGAGTCTCGGCGGTCAAGCAACCGTAAGAATAGACTTTCAGTTGCCCTCACTTTGCCTCTACTAGAGCCCTCAAGCTGGAGCGCTTGGCAATGTGCACCCCAACGGCAACTAAGCCGTGCACAAGAACGCCTGGGGACTAGGTGCAAAGGCAAGGCAGGAGTGGAGCTGAGGCCAGGAAGGCGCCAGTAGCATCTCCCAGTCTCGCGCAGCCCGCTTCTTTCTGGACTGGAAGCCTAGCCGCGAGGCAAGTCTGGGCAAGGCTCGCCCAGGGCAGAGCAGCCTCACGCCAGCACTCTGCATGATCATGCCTCTGAGCAGAGCTGGAGATCTGCCGTACTGGAGGCGCACTCGGCTCCGCCCAAGCAGTGATTGCAGCCCCACGCATCTTGGCTGCCTCCTCTTCTCCCAAGGAGGCTCGCTTACCTCATGCTGTGCACTAGGCTTCCAGGCGGGGGCGCCCCGCGCCTCCTACAGGTCTTGGCTGAGGAGCTGCTTCCCTGAGCTGGGGCTGTGGACGGGAGTCCAGACACGCAGGGGCAGGCCCCAACCACCTGCACACGTCTCTGCAGGGGAGGAGAGCACTAGGGAAATGACGTCTGTCAGGCACCTTCTGGGCGCTCACCGAGTCAGCCTCCTCGTGTGTGGGGCTGCAGACCACAGCCAGAGGCCCTGTGAGCCTTGTGCTCTCTGTGCTGTGCTGAGTCTCGGCGGTCAAGCAACCGTAAGAATAGACTTTCAGTTGCCCTCACTTTGCCTCTACTAGAGCCCTCAAGCTGGAGCGCTTGGCAGTGTGCACCCCAACGGCAACTAAGCCCTGCACAAGAACGCCTGGGGACTAGGTGCAAATGCAAGGCAGGAGTGAAGCTGAGGCCAGGAAGGCGCCAGTAGCATCTCCCAGTCTCGCGCAGCCCGCTCCTTTCTGGACTGGAAGCCTAGCCGCGAGGCAAGTCTGGGCAAGGCTCGCCCAGGGCAGAGCAGCCTCACGCCAGCAACTCTGCCAGATCGGGCCTCTGAGCAGAGCTGGAGCTATGCCGTACTGGAGGCGCACTCGGCTCCGCCAAAGCAGTGAATGCAGCCGCACACAGCAGGGCTGCCTTCTCTTCTCCCGAGGAGGCTCGCTTCCCACTTGCTGTAAACTAGGCTTCCAGGCGGGGCCCCCTGCGCCTCCCACAGGTCTTGGCTCAGGAGCTGCTTCCCTGAGCTGGGGCTGTGGACGGGAGCCCAGACACGCAGGGGCAGGCCCCAACCACCTGCACACGTCTCTGCTGGGGAGGAGAGCACTAGGGAAATGACGTCTGTCAGGCACCTTCTAGGCGCTCACCGAGTCAGCCTCAGCGTGTGTGGCCCTGCAGACCACAGCCAGAGGCCCTGTGAGCCTTGTGCTCTCCGTGCTGTGCTGAGTCTGGGCGGTCAAGCAACCGTAAGAATAGACTTTCAATTGCCCTCACTTTGCCTCTACTAGAGCCCTCAAGCTGGAGCGCTTGGCAGTGTGCAACCCACCGGCAACTAAGCCCTCCACAAGAACGCCTGGGGACTAGGTGCAAAGGCAAGGCAGGAGTGGAGCTGAGGCCAGGAAGGCGCCAGTAGCATCTCCCAGTCTCGCGCAGCCCGCTCCTTTCTGGACTGGAAGCCTAGCCGCGAGGCAAGTCTGGGCAAGGCTCACCTAGGGCAGAGCAGCCTCACGCCAGCAACTCTGCCAGATCGGGCCTCTGAGCAGAGCTGGAGCTCTGCCGTACTGGAGGCGCACTCGGCTCCGCCAAAGCAGTGAATGCAGCCGCACACAGCAGGGCTGCCTTCTCTTCTCCCGAGGAGGCTCGCTTCCCACATGCTGTAAACTAGGCTTCCAGGCGGGGCCCCCTGCGCCTCTCAAAGGTCTTGGCTCAGGAGCTGCTTCCCTGAGCTGGGGCTGTGGACGGGAGCCCAGACACGCAGGGGCAGGCCCAAACCACCTGCACACGTCTCTGCTGGGGAGGAAGCACTAGGGAAATGACGTCTGTCAGGCACCTTCTGGGCGCTCACCGAGTCAGCCTCAGCGTGTTTGGGGCTGCAGACCACAGGCAGAGGCCCTGTGAGCCTTGTGCTCTCCGTGCTGTGCTGATTCTGGGCGGTCAAGCAACCGTAAGAATAGACTTCCAGTTGCCCTCACGTTGCCTCTACTAGAGCCCTCAAGCTGGAGCGCTTGGCAGTGTGCAACCCATCGGCAACTAAGCCCTCCACAAGAACGCCTGGGGACTATGTGCAAAGGCAAGGCAGGAGTGGAGCTGAGGCCAGGAAGGCGCCAGTAGCATCTCCCAGTCTCGCGCAGCCCGCTCCTTCCTGGACTGGAAGCCTAGCCGCGAGGCAAGTCTGGGCAAGGCTCGCCCAGGGCAGAGCAGCTCACGCCAGCACTCTGCCAGATCGGGCCTCTGAGCAGAGCTGGAGCTCTGCCGTACTGGAGGCGCACTCGGCTCCGCCCAAGCAGTGATTGCAGCCCCACGCATCTGGGCTGCCTCCTCTTCTCCCAAGGAGGCTCGCTTCCCTCATGCTGTGCACTAGGCTTCCAAGAGGGGGCGCCCCGCGCCTCCTACAGGTCTTGGCTGAGGAGCTGCTTCCCTGAGCTGGGGCTGTGGACGGGAGCCCAGACACGCAGGGGCAGGCCCCAACCACCTGCACACGTCTCGGCTGGGGAGGAGAGCACTAGGGAAATGACGTCTGTCAGGCACCTTCTGGGCGCTCACCGAGTCAGCCTCCTCGTGTGTGGGGCTGCAGACCACAGCCAGAGGCCCTGTGAGCCTTGTGCTCTCCGTGCTGTGCTGAGTCTGGGCGGTCAAGCAACCGTAAGAATAGACTTTCAGTTGCCCTCACTTTGCCTCTACTAGAGCCCTCAAGCTGGAGCGCTTGGCAGTGTGCAACCCACCGGCAACTAAGCCCTCCACAAGAACGCCTGGGGACTAGGTGCAAAGGCAAGACAGGAGTGGAGCTGAGGCCAGGAAGGCGCCAGTAGCATCTCCCAGTCTCGCGCAGCCCGCTCCTTTCTGGACTGGAAGCCAAGCCGCGAGGCAAGTCTGGGCAAGGCTCGCCCAGGGCAGAGCAGCCTCACGCCAGCACTCTGGCAGATCGGGCCTCTGAGCAGAGCTCGAGCTCTGCCGTACTGGAGGCGCACTCGGCTCCGCCCAAGCAGTGATTGCAGCCCCACGCATCTGGGCTGCCTCCTCTTCTCCCAAGGAGGCTCACTTACATCATGCTGTGCACTAGGCTTCCAGGCGGGGGCGCCCCGCGCCTCCTACAGGTCTTGGCTGAGGAGCTGCTTCCCTGAGCTGGGGCTGTGGACGGGAGCCCAGACACGCAGGGGCAGGCCCCAACCACCTGCACACATCTCTGCTGGGGAGGAGAGCACTAGGGAAATGACGTCTGTCAGGCAACTTCTGGGTGCTCACCGAGTCAGCCTCAGCGTGTGTGGGGCTGCAGACCACAGCCAGAGGCCCTGTGAGCCTTGTGCTCTCCGTGCTGTGCTGAGTCTGGGCGGTCCAGCAACCGTAAGAATAGACTTTCAGTTGCCCTAACTTTGCCTCTACTAGAGCCCTCAAGCTGGAGCGCTTGGCAGTGTGCAACCCACCGGCAACTAAGCCCTGCACAAGAAAGCCTGGGGACTAGGTGCAAAGGCAAGGCAGGAGTGGAGCTGAGGCCAGGAAGGCGCCAGTAGCATCTCCCAGTCTCGCGCAGCCCGCTCCTTTCTGGACTGGAAGCCTAGCCGCGAGGCAAGTTTGGGCAAGGCTCGCCCATGGCAGAGCAGCCTCACGCCAGCAACTCTGCCAGATCGGGCCTCTGAGCAGAGCTGGAGCTCTGCCGTACTGGAGGCGCACTCGGCTCCGCCCAAGCAGTGATTGCAGCCCCAAGCATCTGGGCTGCCTCCTCTTCTCCCAAGGAGGCTCGCTTCCCTCATGCTGTGTACTAGGATTCCAGGCGAGGTTGCCCCGCGCCTCCTACAGGTCTTGGCTGAGGAGCTGCTTCCCTGAGCTGGGGCTGTGGACGGGAGCCCAGACACGCAGGGGCAGGCCCCAACCACCTGCACACGTCTCTGCTGGGGAGGAGAGCACTAGGGAAATGACGTCTGTCAGGCACCTTCTGGGCGCTCACCGAGTCAGCCTCAGCGTGTGTGGGGCTGCAGACCACAGCCAGAGGCCCTGTGAGCCTTGTGCTCTCCGTGCTGTGCTGAGTCTTGGCGGTCAAGCAACCGTAAGAATAGACTTTCAGTTGCCCTCACTTTCCCTCTACTAGAGCCCTCAAGCTGGAGCGCTTGGCAGTGTGCAAACCACCGGCAACTAAGCCCTTCAGAAGAACGCCTGGGGACTAGGTGCAAAGGCAAGGCAGGAGTGGAGCTGAGGCCAGGAAGGCGCCAGTAGCAACTCTCAGTCTCGCGCAGCCCGCTCCTTTCTGGACTGGAAGCCTAGCCGCGAGGCAAGTTTGGGCAAGGCTCGCCCATGGCAGAGCAGCCTCACGCCAGCAACTCTGCCAGATCGGGCCTCTGAGCAGAGCTGGAGCTCTGCCGTACTGGAGTCGCACTCGGCTCCGCCAAAGCAGTGAATGCAGCCGCACACAGCAGGGCTGCCTTCTCTTCTCCCGAGGAGGCTCGATTCCCGCATGCTGTAAACTAGGCTTCCAGGCGGGGTCCCCTGCGCCTCCCACAGGTCTTGGCTCATTAGCTGCTTCCCTGAGCTGGGGCTGTGGACGGGAGCCCAGACACGCAGGGGCAGGCCCCAACCACCTGCACACATCTCTGCTGGGGAGGAGAGCACTAGGGAAATGACGTCTGTCAGGCACCTTCTCGGTGCTCACCGAGTCAGCCTCAGCGTGTGTGGGGCTGCAGACCACAGCCAGAGGCCCTGTGAGCCTTGTGCTCTCCGTGCTGTGCTGAGTCTGGGCGGTCAAGCAACCGCTGGAGGAGCCCTGCAGTTGCCCTCCCATTGCCTCTAATAGAGCCCTCACTGCTGGAGCGCTTGGCAGTGTGCAACCCACCGGCAACTAAGCCCTCCACAAGAACACCTGGGGACTAGGGGCAAAGGCAAGGCAGGAGTGGAGCTGAGGCCAGGAAGGCGCCAGTAGCATCTCCCAGTCTCGCGCAGCCCGCTCCTTTCTGGACTGGAAGCCAGGCCGCGAGGCAAGTTTGGGCAAGGCTCGACCATGGCAGAGCAGCCTCACGCCAGCAACTCTGCGAGATCGGGCCTCTGAGCAGAGCTGGAGCTCTGCCGTACTGGAGGCGCACTTGGCTCCGCTAAAGCAGTGAACGCAGTAGCACACAGCAGGGCTGCCTTCTCTTCTCCCGAGGAGGCTCGCTTCCCACATGCTGTATTCTAGGCTGCCAGGTGGGGCCCCCTGCGCCTCCCACAGGTCTTGGCTCAGGAGCTGCTTCCCTGAGCTGGGGCTGTGGACGGGAGCCCAGACACGCAGGGGCTGGCCCTAACCACCTGCACACGTCTCTGCTGGGGAGGAGAGCACTAGGGAAATGACGTCTGTCAGGCACCTTCTGGGCGCTCACCGAGTCAGCCTCAGCGTGTGTGGGGCTGCAGACCACAGCCAGAGGCCCTGTGAGCCTTGTGCTCTCCGTGCTGTGCTGAGTCTGTGCGGTCAAGCAACCGTAAGAATACACTTTCAGTTGCCCTCACTTTGCCTCTACTAGAGCCCTCAAGCTGGAGCGCTTGGCAGTGTGCAACCCACCGGCAACTAAGCCCTCCACTAGAACGCCTGGGGACTAGGTGCAAAGGCAAGGCAGGAGTGGAGCTGAGGCCAGGAAGGCGCCAGTAGCATCTCCCAGTCTCGCTCAGCCCGCTCCTTTCTGGAATGGAAGCCTAGCCGCGAGGCAAGTCTGGGCAAGGCTCGCCCAGGGCAGAGCAGCCTCACGCCAGCACTCTGCCAGATCGGGCCTCTGAGCAGAGCTGGAGCTCTGCCGTACTGGAGGCGCACTCGGCTCCGCCCAAGCAGTGATTGCAGCCCCACGCATCTGGGCTGCCTCCTCTTCTCCCAAGGAGGCTCGCTTCCCTCATGCTGTGCACTAGGCTTCCAGGCGGGGGCGCCCCGCGCCTCCTACAGGTCTTGGCTGAGGAGCAGCTTCCCTGAGCTGGGGCTGTGGACGGGAGCCCAGACACGCAGGGGCAGGCCCCAACCACCTGCACACGTCTCTGCTGGGGAGGAGAGCACTAGGGAAATGACGTCTGTCAGGCACCTTCTGGGCGCTCACCGAGTCAGCCTCCTCGTGTGTGTGGCTGCAGACCACAGCCAGAGGCCCTGTGAGCCTTGTGCTCTCCGTGCTCTGCTGAGTCTGGGCGGTCAAGCAACCGCTGGAGGAGCCCTGCAGTTGCACTCCCATTGCCTCTAATAGAGCCCTCAAGCTGGAGCGCTTGGCAGTGTGCAACCCACCGGCAACTAAGCCCTCCAGAAGAACGCCTGAGGAATAGGTGCAAAGGCAAGGCAGGAGTGGAGCTGAGGCCAGGAAGGCGCCAGTAGCCTCTCCCAGTCTCGCGCAGCCCGCTCCTTCCTGGACTGGAAGCCTAGCCGCGAGGCAAGTCTGGGCAAGGCTCGCCCAGGGCAGAGCAGCCTCACGCCAGCGACTCTACCAGATCCGGCCTCTGAGCAGAGCTGGAGCTCGGCCGTACTGGAGGCGCACTCAGCTCCGCCAAAGCAGTGAATGCAGCCGCACACAGCAGTGCTGCCTTCTCTTCTCCCGAAGAGGCTCGCTTCCCGCATCCTGTAAACTAGGCTTCCAGGCGGGGCCCCCTGCGCCTCCCAAAGGTCTTGGCTCAGGAGCTGCTTCCCTGAGCTGGGGCTGTGAACGGGAGCCCAGACACGCAGGGGCAGGCCCCAACCACCTGCACACGTCTCTGCTGGGGAGGAGTGCACTAGGGAAATGACGTGTGTCAGGCAACTTCTGGGCGCTCACCGAATCAGCCTCAGCGTGTGTGGGGCTGCAGACCCCAGCCAGGGGCCCTGAGAGCCTTGTGCTCTCCGTGCTGTGCTGAGTATGGGCGGTCAAGCAACCGTAAGAATAGACTTCCAGTTGCCCTCACTTTGCCTCTACTAGAGCCCTCAAGCTGGAGCGCTTGTCAGTGTGCAACCCACCGGCAACTAAGCCCTCCACAAGAACGCCTGGGGACTAGGTGCAAAGGCAAGGCAGGAGTGGAGCTGAGGCCAGGAAGGCGCCAGTAGCATCTCCCAGTCTCGCGCAGCCCGCTCCTTCCTGGACTGGAAGCCTAGCCGCGAGGAAAGTCTGGGCAAGGCTCGCCCATGGCAGAGCAGCCTCACGCCAGCACTCTGCCAGATCGGGCCTCTGAGCAGAGCTGCAGCTCTGCCGTACTGGAGGCGCACTCGGCTCCGCCCAAGCAGTGATTGCAGCCCCACGCATCTGGGCTGCCTCCTCTTCTCCCAAGGAGGCTCGCTTCCCTCATGCTGTGCACTAGGCTTCCAAGCGGGGGCGCCCCGCGCCTCCTACAGGTCTTGGCTGAGGAGCTGCTTCCCTGAGCTAGGGCTGTGGACGGGAGCCCAGACACGCAGGGGCAGGCCCCAACCACCTGCACACGTCTCGGCTGGGGAGGAGAGCACTAGGGAAATGACGTCTGTCAGGCACCTTCTGGGTGCTCACCGAGTCAGCCTCAGCGTGTGTGGGGCTGCAGACCACAGCCAGAGGCCCTGTGAGCCATGTGCTCTCCGTGCTGTGCTGAGTCTGGGCGGTCAAGCAACCGCTGGAGGAGCCCTGCAGTTGCCCTCCCATTGCCTCTAATAGAGCCCTCACTGCTGGAGCGCTTGGCACTGTGCAACCCACCGGCAACTAAGCCCTCCACAAGAAGGCCTGGGAACTAGGTGCAAAGGCAAGACAGGAGTGGAGCTGAGGCCAGGAAGGCGCCAGTAGCCTCTCCCAGTCTCGCGCAGCCCGCTCCTTCCTGGACTGGAAGCATAGCCGCGAGGCAAGTCTGGGCAAGACTCGCCCAGGGCAGAGCAGCCTCACGCCAGCGACTCTGCCAGAACGGGCCTCTGAGCAGAGCTGGAGCTCTGCCGTACTGGAGGCGCACTCAGCTCCGCCAAAGCAGTGAATGCAGCCGCACACAACAGTGCTGCCTTCTCTTCTCCCGAAGAGGCTCGCTTCCCGCATGCTGTAAACTAGGCTTCCAGGCGGGGCCCCCTGCGCCTCCGAAAAGTCTTGGCTCAGGAGCTGATTCCCTGAGCTGGGGCTGTGAACGGGAGCCCAGACACGCAGGGGCAGGCCCCAACCACCTGCACACGTCTCTGCTGGGGAGGAGAGCACTAGGGATATGACGTCTGTCAGGCGCCTTCTGGGCGCTCACCGAGTCAGCCTCCGCGTGTGTGGGGCTGCAGACCCCAGCCAGGGGCCCTGTGAGCCTTGTGCTCTCCGTGCTGTGCTGAGTCTGGGCGGTCAAGCAACCGTAAGAATAGACTTCCAGTTGCCCTCTCTTTGCCTCTAATAGAGCCCTCAAGCTGGAGCGCTTTGCAGTGTGCAACCCACCGGCAACTAAGCCCTGCACAAGAACGCCTGGGGACTAGGTGCAAAGGCAAGGCAGGAGTGGAGCTGAGGCCAGGAAGGCGCCAGTAGCATCTCCCAGTCTCGCGCAGCCCGCTCCTTCCTGGACTGGAAGCCTAGCCGCGAGGCAAGTCTGGGCAAGGGTCGCCCATGGCAGAGCAGCCTCACGCCAGCACTCTGCCAGATCGGGCCTCTGAGCAGAGCTGGAGCTCTGCCGTACTGGAGGCGCACTCGGCTCCGCCCAAGCAGTGATTGCAGCCCCACGCATCTGGGCTGCCTCCTCTTCTCCCAAGGAGGCTCGCTTCCCTCATGCTGTGCACTAGGCTTCCAAGCGGGGGCGCCCCGCGCCTCCTACAGGTCTTGGCTGAGGAGCTGCTTCCCTGAGCTGGGGCTGTGGACGGGAGCCCAGACACGCAGGGGCAGGCCCCAACCACCTGCACACGTCTCCGCTGGGGAGGAGAGCACTAGGGAAATGACGTCTGTCAGGCACCTTCTGGGCGCTCACTGAGTCAGCCTCCTCGTGTGTGGGGCTGCAGACCACAGCCAGAGGCCCTGTGAGCCTTGTGCTCTCCGTGCTGTGCTGAGTCTTGGCGGTCAAGCAACCGTAAGAATAGACTTTCAGTTGCCCTCACTTTGCCTCTACTAGAGCGCTCAAGCTGGAGCGCTTGGCAGTGTCCAACCCACCGGCAACTAAGCCCTCCACAAGAACGCCTGGGGACTAGGTGCAAAGGCAAGGCAGGAGTGGAGCTGAGGCCAGGAAGGCGCCAGTAGCATCTCCCAGTCTCGCTCAGCCCGCTCCTTTCTGGACTGGAAGCCTAGCCGCGTGGCAAGTCTGGGCAAGGCTCGCCTAGGGCAGAGCAGCCTCACGCCAGCAACTCTGCCAGATCGGGCCTCTGAGCAGAGCTGGAGCTCTGCCGTACTGGAGGCGCACTCGGCTCCGCCAAAGCAGTGAATGCAGCCGCACACAGCAGGGCTGCCTTCTCTTCTCCCGAGGAGGCTCGCTTCCCACATGCTGTAAACTAGGCTTCCAGGCGGGGCCCCCTGCGCCTCCCACAGGTCTTGGCTCAGGAGCTGCTTCCCTGAGCTGGGGCTGTGGACGGGAGCCCAGACACGCAGTGGCAGGCCCCAACCACCTGCACACGTCTCTGCTGGGGAGGAGAGCACTAGGGAAATGACGTCTGTCAGGCACCTTCTGGGCGCTCACCGAGTCAGCCTCAGCGTGTGTGGGGCTGCAGACCACAGCCAGAGGCCCTGTGAGCCTTGTGCTCTCCGTGCTGTGCTGAGTCTGTGCGGTCAAGCAACCGTAAGAATAGACTTTCAGTTGCCCTCACTTTGCCTCTACTAGAGCCCTCAAGCTGGAGCGCTTGGCAGTGTGCAACCCACCGGCAACTAAGCCCTCCACAAGAACGCCTGGGGACTAGGTGCAAAGGCAAGGCAGGAGTGGAGCTGAGGCCAGGAAGGCGCCAGTAGCATCTCCCAGTCTCGCGCAGCCCGCTCCTTTCTGGACTGGAAGCCTAGCCGCGAGGCAAGTCTGGGCAAGGCTCGCCCAGGGCAGAGCAGCCTCACGCCAGCACTCTGCCAGATCGGGCCTCTGAGCAGAGCTGGAGCTCTGCCGTACTGGAGGCGCACTCGGCTCCGCCCAAGCAGTGATTGCAGCCCCACGCATCTGGGCTGCCTCCTCTTCTCCCAAGGAGGCTCGCTTACCTCATGCTGTGCACTAGTCTTCCAGGCGGGGGCGCCCCGCGCCTCCTACAGGTCTTGGCTGAGGAGCTGCTTCCCTGAGCTGGGGCTGTGGACAGGAGCCCAGAAACGCAGGGGCAGGCCCCAACCACCTGCACACATCTCTGCTGGGGAGGAGAGCACTAGGGAAATGACGTCTGTCAGGCACCTTCTGGGCGCTCACCGAGTCAGCCTCAGGGTGTGTGGGGCTGCAGACCACAGCCAGAGGCCCTGTGAGCCTTGTGCTCTCCGTGCTGTGCTGAGTCTGGGCGGTCAAGCAACCGCTGGAGGAGCCCTGCAGTTGCCCTCCCATTGCCTCTATTAGAGCCCTCACTGCTGGAGCGCTTGGCAGTGTGCAACCCACCGGCAACTAAGCCCTCCACAAGAACGCCTGGGGACTAGGTGCAAAGGCAAGGCAGGAGTGGAGCTGAGGCCAGGAAGGCGCCAGTAGCATCTCCCAGTCTCGCGCAGCCGCTCCTTCCTGGACTGGAAGCCTAGCCGCGAGGCAAGTCTGGGCAAGGCTCGCCCATGGCAGAGCAGCCTCACGCCAGCACTCTGCCAGATCGGGCCTCTGAGCAGAGCTGGAGCTCTGCCGTACTGGAGGCGCACTCGGCTCCGCCCAGGCAGTGATTGCAGCCCCACGCATCTGGGCTGCCTCCTCTACTCCCAAGGAGGCTCGCTTCCCTCATGCTGTGCACTAGGCTTCCAAGCGGGGGCGCCCCGCGCCTCCTACAGGTCTTGGCTGAGGAGCTGCTTCCCTGAGCTGGGGCTGTGGACGGGAGCCCAGACACGCAGGGGCAGGCCCCAACCACCTGCACACGTCTCTGCTGGGGAGGAGAGCACTAGGGAAATGACGTCTGTCAGGCACCTTCTGGGCGCTCATCGAGTCAGCCTCCTCGTGTGTGGGGCTGCAGACCACAGCCAGAGGCCCTGTGAGCCTTGTGCTCTCCGTGCTGTGCTGAGTCTGGGCGGTCAAGCAACCGTAAGAATAGACTTTCAGTTGCCCTCACTTTGCCTCTACTAGAGCCCTCAAGCTGGAGCGCTTGGCAGTGTGCAACCCACCGGCAACTAAGCCCTCCACAAGAACGCCTGGGGACTAGGAGCAAAGGCAAGGCATTAGTGGAGCTGAGGCCAGGAAGGCGCCAGTATCATCTCCCAGTCTCGCGCAGCCCGCTACTTTCTGGACTGGAAGCCTAGCCGCGAGGCAAGTTTGGGCAAGGCTCGCCCATGGCAGAGCAGCCTCACGCCAGCAACTCTGCGAGATCGGGCCTCTGAGCAGAGCTGGAGCTCTGCCGTACTAGAGGCGCACTCGGCTCCGCCCAAGCAGTGATTGCAGCCCCACGCATCTGGGCTGCCTCCTCTTCTCCCAAGGAGGCTCGCTTACCTCATGCTGTGCACTAGGCTTCCAGTCGGGGGCGCCCCGCGCCTCCTACAGGTCTTGGCTGAGGAGCTGCTTCCCTGAGCTGGGGCTGTGGACGGGAGCCCAGACACGCAGGGGCAGGCCCCAACCACCTGCACACGTCTCTGCTGGGGAGGAGAGCACTAGGGAAATGACGTCTGTCAGGCACCTTCTGGGCGCTCACCGAGTCAGCCTCCTCGTGTGTGTGGCTGCAGACCACAGCCAGAGGCCCTGTGAGCCTTGTGCTCTCCGTGCTGTGCTGAGTCTGGGCGGTCAAGCAACCGCTGGAGGAGCCCTGCAGTTGCCCTCCCATTGCCTTTAATAGAGCCCTCACTGCTGGAGCGCTTCGCAGTGTGCAACCCACCGGCAACTAAGCCCTCCACAAGAAGGCCTGGGAACTAGGTGCAAAGGCAAGGCAGGAGTGGAACTGAGGACAGGAAGGCGCCAGTAGCCTCTCCCAGTCTCGCGCAGCCCGCTCCTTCCTGGACTGGAAGCCTAGCCGCGAGGCAAGTCTGGGTAAGGCTCGCCCAGGGCAGAGCAGCCTCACGCCAGCGACTCTGCCAGAACGGGCCTCTGAGCAGAGCTGGAGCTCTGCCGTACTGGAGGCGCACTCGGCTCCGCCAAAGCAGTGAATGCAGCCGCACACAGCAGGGCTGCCTTCTCTTCTCCCGAGGAGGCTCGCTTCCCACATGCTGTAAACTAGGATGCCAGGCGGGGCCCCCTGCGCCTCCCACAGGTCTTGGCTGAGGAGCTGCTTCCCTGAGCTGGGGCTGTGGACGGGAGCCCAGACACGCAGGGGCAGGCCCCAACCACCTGCACACGTCTCTGCTGGGGAGGAGAGCACTAGGGAAATGACGTCTGTCAGGCACCTTCTGGGCGCTCACCGAGTCAGCCTCAGCGTGTGTGGGGCTGCAGACCACAGCCAGAGGCCCTGTGAGCCTTGTGCTCTCCGTGCTGTGCTGAGTCTGGGCGGTCAAGCAACCGTAAGAATAGACTTTCAGTTGCCCTCACGTTGCCTCTACTAGAGCCCTCAAGCTGGAGCGCTTGGCAGTGTGCAACCCACCGGCAACTAAGCCCTCCACAAGAACGCCTGGGGACTAGGTGCAAAGGCAAGGCAGGAGTGGAGCTGAGGCCAGGAAGGCGCCAGTAGCATCTCCCAGTCTCGCGCAGCCCGCTCCTTTCTGGACTGGAAGCCTAGCCGCGAGGCAAGTCTGGGCAAGGCTCGCCCAGGGCAGAGCAGCCTCACGCCAGCACTCTGCCAGATCGGGCCTCTGAGCAGAGCTGGAGCTCTGCCGTACTGGAGGCGCACTCGGCTCCGCCCAAGCAGTGATTGCAGCCCCACGCATCTGGGCTGCCTCCTCTTCTCCAAAGGAGGCTCGCTTCCGTCATGCTGTGCACTAGGCTTCCAAGCGGGGGCGCCCCGCGCCTCCTACAGGTCTTGGCTGAGGAGCTGCTTCCCTGAGCTGGGGCTGTGGACGGGAGCCCAGACACGCAGGGGCAGGCCCCAACCACCTGCACACGTCTCTGCTGGGGAGGAGAGCACTAGGGAAATGACGTCTGTCAGGCACCTTCTGGGCGCTCACCGAGTCAGCCTCCTCGTGTGTGTGGCTGCAGACCACAGCCAGAGGCCCTGTGAGCCTTGTGCTCTCCGTGCTGTGCTGAGTCTGGGCGGTCAAGCAACCGCTGGAGGAGCCCTGCAGTTGCCCTCCCATTGCCTTTAATAGAGCCCTCACTGCTGGAGCGCTTCGCAGTGTGCAACCCACCGGCAACTAAGCCCTCCACAAGAAGGCCTGGGAACTAGGTGCAAAGGCAAGGCAGGAGTGGAACTGAGGACAGGAAGGCGCCAGTAGCCTCTCCCAGTCTCGCGCAGCCCGCTCCTTCCTGGACTGGAAGCCTAGCCGCGAGGCAAGTCTGGGTAAGGCTCGCCCAGGGCAGAGCAGCCTCACGCCAGCGACTCTGCCAGAACGGGCCTCTGAGCAGAGCTGGAGCTCTGCCGTACTGGAGGCGCACTCGGCTCCGCCAAAGCAGTGAATGCAGCCGCACACAGCAGGGCTGCCTTCTCTTCTCCCGAGGAGGCTCGCTTCCCACATGCTGTAAACTAGGATGCCAGGCGGGGCCCCCTGCGCCTCCCACAGGTCTTGGCTGAGGAGCTGCTTCCCTGAGCTGGGGCTGTGGACGGGAGCCCAGACACGCAGGGGCAGGCCCCAACCACCTGCACACGTCTCTGCTGGGGAGGAGAGCACTAGGGAAATGACGTCTGTCAGGCACCTTCTGGGCGCTCACCGAGTCAGCCTCAGCGTGTGTGGGGCTGCAGACCACAGCCAGAGGCCCTGTGAGCCTTGTGCTCTCCGTGCTGTGCTGAGTCTGGGCGGTCAAGCAACCGTAAGAATAGACTTTCAGTTGCCCTCACGTTGCCTCTACTAGAGCCCTCAAGCTGGAGCGCTTGGCAGTGTGCAACCCACCGGCAACTAAGCCCTCCACAAGAACGCCTGGGGACTAGGTGCAAAGGCAAGGCAGGAGTGGAGCTGAGGCCAGGAAGGCGCCAGTAGCATCTCCCAGTCTCGCGCAGCCCGCTCCTTTCTGGACTGGAAGCCTAGCCGCGAGGCAAGTCTGGGCAAGGCTCGCCCAGGGCAGAGCAGCCTCACGCCAGCACTCTGCCAGATCGGGCCTCTGAGCAGAGCTGGAGCTCTGCCGTACTGGAGGCGCACTCGGCTCCGCCCAAGCAGTGATTGCAGCCCCACGCATCTGGGCTGCCTCCTCTTCTCCAAAGGAGGCTCGCTTCCGTCATGCTGTGCACTAGTCTTCCAAGCGGGGGCGCCCCGCGCCTCCTACAGGTCTTGGCTGAGGAGCTGCTTCCCTGAGCTGGGGCTGTGGACGGGAGCCCAGACACGCAGGGGCAGGCCCCAACCACCTGCACACGTCTCGGCTGGGGAGGAGAGCACTAGGGAAATGACGTCTGTCAGGCACCTTCTGGGCGCTCACCGAGTCAGCCTCAGCGTGTGTGGGGCTGCAGACCACAGCCAGAGGCCCTGTGAGCCTTGTGCTCTCCGTGCTGTGCTGAGTCTGGGCGGTCAAGCAACCGCTGGAGGAGCCCTGCAGTTGCCCTCCCATTGCCTCTAATAGAGCCCTCACTGCTGGAGCGCTTGGCAGTGTGCAACCCACCGGCAACTAATCTCTCCACAAGAAGGCCTGGGAACTAGGTGCAAAGGCAAGGCAGGAGTGGAGCTGAGGCCAGGAAGGCGCCAGTAGCCTCTCCCAGTCTCGCGCAGCCCGCTCCTTCCTGGAATGTAAGTCTAGCCGCGAGGCAAGTCTGGGCAAGGCTCGCCCAGGGCAGAGCAGCCTCACGCCAGCGACTCTGCCAGAACGGGCCTCTGAGCAGAGATGGAGCTCTGCCGTACTGGAGGCGCACTCAGCTCCGCCAAAGCAGTGAATGCAGCCGCACACAGCAGTGCTGCCTTCTCTTCTCCCGAAGAGGCTCGCTTCCCGCATGCTGTAAACTAGGCTTCCAGGCGGGGCCCCCTGCGCCTCCCAAAAGTCTTGGCTCAGGAGCTGCTTCCCTGAGCTGGGGCTGTGGACGGGAGCCCAGACACGCAGGGGCAGGCCCCAACCACCTGCACACGTCTCTGCTGGGGAGGAGAGCACTAGGGAAATGACGTCTGTCAGGCACCTTCTGGGCGCTCACCGAGTCAGCCTCCGCGTGTGTGGGGCTGCAGACCCCAGCCAGGAGCCCTGTGATCCTTGTGCTCTCCGTGCTGTGCTGAGTCTGGGCGGTAAAGCAACCGTAAGAATAGACTTCCAGTTGCCCTCACTTTGCCTCTAATAGAGCCCTCAAGCTGGAGCGCTTTGCAGTGTGCAACCCACCGGCAACTAAGCCCTCCACAAGAACGCCTGGGGACTAGGTGCAAAGGCAAGGCAGGAGTGGAGCTGAGGACAGGAAGGCGCCAGTAGCATCTCCCAGTCTTGCGCAGCCCGCTCCTTCCTGGACTGGAAGCCTAGCCGCGAGGCAAGTCTGGGCAAGGCTCGCCCATGGCAGAGCAGTCTCACGCCAGCACTCTGCCAGATCGGGCCTCTGAGCAGAGCTGGAGCTCTGCCGTACTGGAGGCGCACTCGGCTCCGCCCAAGCAGTGATTGCAGCCCCACGCATCTGGGCTGCCTCCTCTACTCCCAAGGAGGCTCGCTTCCCTCATGCTGTGCACTAGGCTTCCAAGAGGGGGCGCCACGCGCCTCCTACAGGTCTTGGCTGAGGAGCTGCTTCCCTGAGCTGGGGCTGTGGACGGGAGCCCAGACACGCAGGGGCAGGCCCCAACCACCTGCACACGTCTCTGCTGGGGAGAAGAGCACTAGGGAAATGACGTCTGTCAGGCACCTTCTGGGCGCTCACCGAGTCAGCCTCCTCGTGTGTGGGGCTGCAGACCACAGCCAGAGGCCCGGTGAGCCTTGTGCTCTCCGTGCTGTGCTGAGTCTGGGCGGTCAAGCAACCGTAAGAATAGACTTTCAGTTGCCCTTACTTTGCCTCTACTAGAGCCCTCAAGCTGGAGCGCTTGGCAGTGTCCAACCCACCGGCAACTAAGCCCTCCACAAGAACGCCTGGGGACTAGGTGCAAAGGCAAGGCATTAGTGGAGCTGAGGCCTGGAAGGCGCCAGTAGCATCTCCCAGTCTCGCGCAGCCCGCTCCTTCCTGGACTGGAAGCCTAGCCGCGAGGCAAATCTGGGCAAGGCTCGCCCAGGGCAGAGCAGCCTCACGCCAGCGACTCTGCCAGATCGGGCCTCTGAGCAGAGCTGGAGCTCTGCCGTACTGGAGGCGCACTCGGCTCCGCCCAAGCAGTGATTGCAGCCCCACGCATCTGGGCTGCCTCCTCTTCTCCCGAAGAGGCTCGCTTCCCGCATGCTGTAAACTATGCTTCCAGGCGGGGCCCCGTGCGCCTCCAAAAAGTCTTGGCTCGGGAGCTGCTTCCCTGAGCTGGGGCTATGAACGGGAGCCCAGACACGCAGGGGCAGGCCCCAACCACCTGCACACGTCTCTGCTGGGGAGGAGAGCACTAGGGAAATGACGTCTGTCAGGCACCTTCTGGGCGCTCACCGAGTCAGCCTACGCGTGTGTGGGGCTGCAGACCCCAGCCAGGGGCCCTGTGAGCCTTGTGCTCTCCGTGCTGTGCTGAGTCTTGGCGGTCAAGCAACCGTAAGAATAGACTTTCAGTTGCCCTCACTTTGCCTCTACTAGAGCCCTCAAGCTGGAGCGCTTGGCAGTGTCCAACCCACCGGCAACTAAGCCCTCCACAAGAACGCATGGGGACTAGGTGCAAAGGCAAGGCAGGAGTGGAGCTGAGGCCAGGAAGACGCCAGTAGCATCTCCCAGTCTCGCGCAGCCCGCTCCTTCCTGGACTGGAAGCCTAGCCGCGAGGCAAGTCTGGGCAAGGCTCGCCTAGGGCAGAGCAGCCTCACGCCAGCAACTCTGCCAGATCGGGCCTCTGAGCAGAGCTGGAGCTCTGCCGTACTGGAGGCGCACTCGGCTCCGCCCAAGCAGTGATTGCAGCCCCACGCATCTGGGCTGCCTCCTCTTCTCCCAAGGAGGCTCGCTTCCCTCATGCTGTGCACTAGGCTTCCAGGCGGGGGCGCCCCGCGCCTCCTATAGGTCTTGGCTGAGGAGCTGCTTCCCTGAGCTGGGGCTGTGGACGGGAGCACAGACACGCAGGGGCAGGCCCCAACCACCTGCACACGTCTCTGCTGGGGAGGAGAGCACTAGGGAAATGACGTCTGTCAGGCACCTTCTGGGCGCTCACCGAGTCAGCCTCAGCGTGTGTGTGGCTGCAGACCACAGCCAGAGGCCCTGTGAGCCTTGTGCTCTCCGTGCTGTGCTGAGTCTGGGCGGTCAAGCAACCGCTGGAGGAGCCCTGCAGTTGCCCTCCCATTGCCTCTAATAGAGCCCTCACTGCTGGAGCGCTTGGCAGTGTGCAACCCACCGGCAACTAAGCCCTCCACAAGAACGCCTGAGGACTAGGTGCAAAGGCAAGGCAGGAGTGGAGCTGAGGCCAGGAAGGCGCCAGTAGCCTCTCCCAGTCTCGCGCAGCCCGCTCCTTCCTGGACTGGAAGCCTAGCCGCGAGGCAAGTCTGGGCAAGGCTCGCCCAGGGCAGAGCAGCCTCACGCCAGCGACTCTGCCAGATCGGGCCTCTGAGCAGAGCTCGAGATCTGCCGTACTGGAGGCGCACTCAGCTCCGCCAAAGCAGTGAATGCAGCCGCACACAGCAGTGCTGCCTTCTCTTCTCCCGAAGAGGTTCGCTTCCCGCATGCTGTAAACTATGCTTCCCGGCGGGGCCCCCTGCGCCTACCAAAAGTCTTGGCTCAGGAGCTGCTTCCCTGAGCTGGGGCTATGAACGGGAGCCCAGACACGCAGGGGCAGGCCCCAACCACCTGCACACGTCTCTGCTGGGGAGGAGAGCACTAGGGAAATGACGTCTGTCAGGCACCTTCTGGGCGCTCACCGAGTCAGCCTCCGCGTGTGTGGGGCTGCAGACCCCAGCCAGGGGCCCTGTGAGCCTTGTGCTCTCCGTGCTGTGCTGAGTCTGGGCGGTCAAGCAACCGTAAGAATAGACTTCCAGTTGCCCTCACTTTGCCTCTACTAGAGCCCTCAAGCTGGAGCGCTTGGCAGTGTCCAACCCACCGGCAACTAAGCCCTCCACAAGAACGCCTGGGGACTAGGTGCAAAGGCAAGGCAGGAGTGGAGCTGAGGCCAGGAAGGCGCCAGTAGCATCTCCCAGTCTCGCGCAGCCCGCTCCTTCCTGGACTGGAAGCCTAGCCGCGAGGCAAGTCTGGGCAAGGCTCGCCCATGGCAGAGCAACCTCACGCCAGCACTCTGCCAGATCGGGCCTCTGAGCAGAGCTGGAGCTCTGCCGTACTGGAGGCGCACTCGGTCTGCCCAAGCAGTGATTGCAGCCCCACGCATCTGGGCTGCCTCCTCTTCTCCCAAGGAGGCTCGCTTCCCTCATGCTGTGCACTAGGCTTCCAAGCGGGGGCGCCCCGCGCCTCCTACAGGTCTTGGCTGAGGAGCTGCTTCCCTGAGCTGGGGCTGTGGACGGGAGCTCAGACACGCAGGGGCAGGCCCCAACCACCTGCACACGTCTCTGCTGGGGAGGAGAGCACTAGGGAAATGACGTCTGTCAGGCACCTTCTGGGCGCTCACCGAGTCAGCATCCTCGTGTGTGGGGCTGCAGACCACAGCCAGAGGCCCTGTGAGCCTTGTGCTCTCCGTGCTGTGCTGACTCTTGGCCGTCAAGCAACCGTAAGAATAGACTTTCAGTTGCCCTCACTTTGCCTCTACTAGAGCCCTCAAGCTGGAGCGCTTGGCAGTGTCCAACCCACCGGCAACTAAGCTCTCCACAAGAACGCATGGGGACTAGGTGCAAAGGCAAGGCAGGAGTGGAGCTGAGGCCAGGAAGGCGCCAGTAGCATCTCCCAGTCTCGCGCAGCCCGCTCCTTTCTGGACTGGAAGCCTAACCGCGAGGCAAGTCTGGGCAAGGCTCGCCTAGGGCAGAGCAGCCTCACGCCAGCACTCTGCCAGATCGGGCCTCTGAGCAGAGCTGGAGCTCTGCCGTACTGGAGGCGCACTCGGCTCCGCCCAAGCAGTGATTGCAGCCCCACGCATCTGGGCTGCCTCCTCTTCTCCCAAGGAGGCTCGCTTCCCTCATGCTGTGCACTAGGCTTCCAGGCGGGGCCCCCTGCGCCTCCCACAGGTCTTGGCTCAGAAGCTGCTTCCGAGAGCTGGGGCTGTGGACGGGAGCCCAGACACGCAGGGGCAGGCCCCAACCACCTGCACACGTCTCTGCTGGGGAGGAGAGCACTAGGGAAATGACGTCTGTCAGGCACCTTCTGGGCGCTCACAGAGTCAGCCTCAGCGTGTGTGGGGCTGCAGACCACAGGCAGAGGCCCTGTGAGCCTTGTGCTCTCCGTGCTGTGCTGAGTCTGGGCGGTCAAGCAACCGTCAGAATAGACTTTCAGGTGCCCTCACTTTGCCTCTACTAGAGCCCTCAACCTGGATCGCTTGGCAGTGTGCAACCCAACGGCAACTAAGCACTCCACAAGAACGCCTGGGGACTAGGTGCAAAGGCAAGGCAGGAGTGGAGCTGAGGCCAGAAAGGCGCCAGTAGCATCTCCCAGTCTCGCGCAGCCCGCTCCTTTCTGGACTGGAAGCCTAGCCGCGAGGCAAGTCTGGGCAAGTATCGCCCAGGGCAGAGCAGCCTCACGCCAGCACTCTGCCAGATCGGGCCTCTGAGCAGAGCTGGAGCTCTGCCGTACTGGAGGCGCACTCGGCTCCGCCCAAGCAGTGATTGCAGCCCCACGCATCTGGGCTGCCTCCTCTTCTCCCAAGGAGGCTCGCTTACCTCATGCTGTGCACTAGGCTTCCAGGCGGGGGCGCCCCGCGCCTCCTACATGTCTTGGCTGAGGAGCTGCTTCCCTGAGCTGGGGCTGTGGACGGGAGCCCAGACACGCAGGGGCAGGCCCCAACCACCTGCACACATCTCTGCTGGGGAGGAGAGCACTAGGGAAATGACGTCTGTCAGGCACCTTCTGGGTGCTCACCGAGTCAGCCTCAGCGTGTGTGGGGCTGCAGACCACAGCCAGGGGCCCTGTGAGCCTTGTGCTCTCCGTGCTGTACTGAGTCTGGGCGGTCAAGGAACCGTAAGAATAGACTTCCAGTTGCCCTCACTTTGCCTCTACTAGAGCCCTCAAGCTGGAGCGCTTGGCAGTGTGCAACCCACCGGCAACTAAGCCCTCCACAAGAACGCCTGGGGACTAGGTGCAAAGGCAAGGCAGGAGTGGAGCTGAGGCCAGGAAGGCGCCAGTATCATCTCCCAGTCTCGCGCAGCCCGCTACTTTCTGGACTGGAAGCCTAGCCGCGAGGCAAGTTTGGGCAAGGCTCGCCCATGGCAGAGCAGCCTCACGCCAGCAACTCTGCGAGATCGGGCCTCTGAGCCGAGCTGGAGCTCTGCCGTACTGGAGGCGCACTCGGCTCCGCCCAAGCAGTGATTGCAGCCCCACGCATCTGGGCTGCCTCCTCTTCTCCCAAGGAGGCTCGCTTCCCTCATGCTGTGCACTAGGCTTCCAGGCGGGGGCGCCCCGCGCCTCCTATAGGTCTTGGCTGAGGAGCTGCTTCCCTGAGCTGGGGCTGTGGACGGGAGCCCAGACACGCAGGGGCAGGCCCCAACCACCTGCACACGTCTCTGCTGGGGAGGAGAGCACTAGGGAAATGACGTCTGTCAGGCACCTTCTGGGCGCTCACCGAGTCAGCCTCAGCGTGTGTGGGGCTGCAGACCACAGGCAGAGGCCCTGTGAGCCTTGTGCTCTCCGTGCTGTGCTGAGTCTGGGCGGTCAAGCAACCGCTGGAGGAGCCCTGCAGTTGCCCTCCCATTGCCTCTAATAGAGCCCTCACTGCTGGAGCGCTTGGCAGTGTGCAACCCACCGGCAACTAAGCCCTCCACAAGAACGCCTGAAGACTAGGTGCAAAGGCAAGGCAGGAGTGGAGCTGAGGCCAGGAAAGCGCCAGTAGCCTCTCCCAGTCTCGCGCAGCCCGCTCCTTCCTGGACTGGAAGCCTAGCCGCGAGGCAAGTCTGGGCAAGGCTCGCCCAGGGCAGAGCAGCCTCACGCCAGCGACTCTGCCAGATCGGGCCTCTGAGCAGAGCTCGAGCTCTGCCGTACTGGAGGCGCACTCAGCTCCGCCAAAGCAGTGAATGCAGCCGCACACAGCAGTGCTGCCTTCTCTTCTCCCGAAGAGGTTCGCTTCCCGCATGCTGTAAACTATGCTTCCAGGCGGGGCCCCCTGCGCCTCCCAAAAGTCTTGGCTCAGGAGCTGCTTCCCTGAGCTGGGGCTATGAACGGGAGCCCAGACACGCAGGGGCAGGCCCCAACCACCTGCACACGTCTCTGCTGGGGAGGAGAGCACTAGGGAAATGACGTCTGTCAGGCACCTTCTGGGCGCTCACCGAGTCAGCCTCCTCGTGTGTGGGGCTGCAGACCACAGCCAGAGGCCCTGTGAGCCTTGTGCTCTCCGTGCTGTGCTGACTCTTGGCGGTCAAGCAACCGTAAGAATAGACTTTCAGTTGCCCTCACTTTGCCTCTACTAGAGCCCTCAAGCTGGAGCGCTTGGCAGTGTCCAACCCACCGGCAACTAAGCTCTCCACAAGAACGCATGGGGACTAGGTGCAAAGCCAAGGCAGGAGTGGAGCTGAGGCCAGGAAGGCTCCAGTAGCATCTCCCAGTCTCGCGCAGCCCGCTCCTTTCTGGACTGGAAGCCTAGCCGCGAGGCAAGTCTGGGCAAGGCTCGCCTAGGGCAGAGCAGCCTCACGCCAGCACTCTGCCAGATCGGGCCTCTGAGCAGAGCTGGAGCTCTGCCCTACTGGAGGCGCACTCGGCTCCGCCCAAGCAGTGATTGCAGCCCCACGCATCTGGGCTGCCTCCTCTTCTCCCAAGGAGGCTCGCTTCCCTCATGCTGTGCACTAGGCTTCCAGGCGGGGCCCCCTGCGCCCCCCACAGGTCTTGGCTCAGGAGCTGCTTCCGTGAGCTGGGGCTGTGGACGGGAGCCCAGACACGCAGGGGCAGGCCCCAACCACCTGCACACGTCTCTGCTGGGGAGGAGAGCACTAGGGAAATGACGTCTGTCAGGCACCTTCTGGGCGCTCACCGAGTCAGCCTCAGCGTGTGTGGGGCTGCAGACCACAGGCAGAGGCCCTGTGAGCCTTGTGCTCTCCGTGCTGTGCTGAGTCTTGGCGGTCAACAACCGTCAGAATAGACTTTCAATTGCCCTCACTTTGCCTCTACTAGAGCCCTCAACCTGGATCGCTTGGCAGTGTGCAACCCACCGGCAACTAAGCACTCCACAAGAACGCCTGGGGACTAGGTGCAAAGGCAAGGCAGGAGTGGAGCTGAGGCCAGAAAGGCGCCAGTAGCATCTCCCAGTCTCGCGCAGCCCGCTCCTTTCTGGACTGGAAGCCTAGCCGCGAGGCAAGTCTGGGCAAGGATCGCCCAGGGCAGAGCAGCCTCACGCCAGCACTCTGCCAGATCGGGCCTCTGAGCAGAGCTGGAGCTCTGCCGTACTGGAGGCGCACTCGGCTCCGCCCAAGCAGTGATTGCAGCCCCACGCATCTGGGCTGCCTCCTCTTCTCCCAAGGAGGCTCGCTTACCTCATGCTGTGCACTAGGCTTCCAGGCGGGGGCGCCCCGCGCCTCCTACAGGTCTTGGCTGAGGAGCTGCTTCCCTGAGCTGGGGCTGTGGACGGGAGCCCAGACACGCAGGGGCAGGCCCCAACCACCTGCACACGTCTCTGCTGGGGAGGAGAGCACTAGGGAAATGACGTCTGTCAGGCACCTTCTGGGCGCTCACCGAGTCAGCCTCCTCGTGTGTGGGGCTGCAGACCACAGCCAGAGGCCCTGTGAACCTTGTGCTCTCCGTGCTGTGCTGAGTCTGGGCGGTCAAGCAACCGTCAGAATAGACTTTCAGTTGCCCTCACTTTGCCTCTACTAGAGCCCTCAAGCTGGAGCGCTTGGCAGTGTGCAACCCACCGGCAACTAAGCCCTCCACAAGAACGCCTGGGGACTAGGTGCAAAGGCAAGGCAAGAGTGGAGCTGAGGCCAGGAAGGCGCCAGTAGCATCTCCCAGTCTCGCGCAGCCCGCTCCTTTCTGGACTGGAAGCCTAGCCACGAGGCAAGTCTGGGCAAGGCTCGCCCAGGGCAGAGCAGCCTCACGCCAGCAACTCTGCCAGATCGGGCGTCTGAGCAGAGCTGGAGCTCTGCCGTACTGGAGGCGCACTCGGCTCCGCCAAAGCAGTGAATGCAGCCGCACACAGCAGGGCTGCCTTCTCTTCTCCCGAGGAGGCTCGCTTCCCACATGCTGTAAACTAGGCTTCCAGGCGGGGCCCCCTGCGCCTCCCAAAGGTCTTGGCTGAGGAGCTGCTTCCCTGAGCTGGGGCTGTGGACGGGAGCCCAGACACGCAGGGGCAGGCCCCAACCACCTGCACACGTCTCTGCTGGGGAGGAGAGCACTAGGGAAGTGACGTCTGTCAGGCACCTTCTGGGCGCTCACCGAGTCAGCCTCAGCGTGTGTAGGGCTGCAGACCACAGCCAGAGGCCCTGTGAGCCTTGTGCTCTCCGTGCTGTGCTGAGTCTGGGCGGTCAAGCAACCGCTGGAGGAGCCCTGCAGTTGCCCTCCCATTGCCTCTAATAGAGCCCTCACTGCTGGAGCGCTTGGCAGTGTGCAACCCACCGGCAACTAAGCCCTCCACAAGAAGGCCTGGGAACTAGGTGCAAAGGCAAGGCAGGAGTGGAGCTGAGGCCAGGAAGGCGCCAGTAGCCTCTCCCAGTCTCGCGCAGCCCGCTCCTTTCTGGACTGGAAGCCTAGCCGCGAGGCAAGTCTGGGCAAGGCTCGCCTAGGGCAGAGCAGCCTCACGCCAGCACTCTGCCAGATCGGGCCTCTGAGCAGAGCTGGAGCTCTGCCGTACTGGAGGCGCACTCGGCTCCGCCCAAGCAGTGATTGCAGCCCCACGCATCTGGGCTGCCTCCTCTTCTCCCAAGGAGGCTCGCTTCCCTCATGCTGTGCACTAGGCTTCCAGGCGGGGCCCCCTGCGCCTCCCACAGGTCTTGGCTCAGGAGCTGCTTCCGTGAGCTGGGGCTGTGGACGGGAGCCCAGACACGCAGGGGCAGGCCCCAACCACCTGCACACGTCTCTGCTGGGGAGGAGAGCACTAGGGAAATGACGTCTGTCAGGCACCTTCTGGGCGCTCACCGAGTCAGCCTCAGCGTGTGTGGGGCTGCAGACCACAGGCAGAGGCCCTGTGAGCCTTGTGCTCTCCGTGCTGTGCTGAGTCTGGGCGGTCAAGCAACCGTCAGAATAGACTTTCAGTTGCCCTCACTTTGCCTCTACTAGAGCCCTCAACCTGGATCGCTTGGCAGTGTGCAACCCACCGGCAACTAAGCACTCCACAAGAACGCCTGGGGACTAGGTGCAAAGGCAAGGCAGGAGTGGAGCTGAGGCCAGAAAGGCGCCAGTAGCATCTCCCAGTCTCGCGCAGCCCGCTCCTTTCTGGACTGGAAGCCTAGCCGCGAGGCAAGTCTGGGCAAGGATCGCCCAGGGCAGAGCAGCCTCACGCCAGCACTCTGCCAGATCGGGCCTCTGAGCAGAGCTGGAGCTCTGCCGTACTGGAGGCGCACTCGGCTCCGCCCAAGCAGTGATTGCAGCCCCACGCATCTGGGCTGCCTCCTCTTCTCCCAAGGAGGCTCGCTTACCTCATGCTGTGCACTAGGCTTCCAGGCGGGGGCGCCCCGCGCCTCCTACAGGTCTTGGCTGAGGAGCTGCTTCCCTGAGTTGGGGCTGTGGACGGGAGCCCAGACACGCAGGGGCAGGCCCCAACCACCTGCACACATCTCTGCTGGGGAGGAGAGCACTAGGGAAATGACGTCTGTCAGGCACCTTCTGGGTGCTCACCGAGTCAGCCTCAGCGTGTGTGGGGCTGCAGACCACAGCCAGGGGCCCTGTGAGCCTTGTGCTCTCCGTGCTGTACTGAGTCTGGGCGGTCAAGCAACCGTAAGAATAGACTTCCAGTTGCCCTCACTTTGCCTCTACTAGAGCCCTCAAGCTGGAGCGCTTGGCAGTGTGCAACCCACCGGCAACTAAGCCCTCCACAAGAACGCCTGGGGACTAGGTGCAAAGGCAAGGCAGGAGTGGAGCTGAGGCCAGGAAGGCGCCAGTATCATCTCCCAGTCTCGCGCAGCCCGCTACTTTCTGGACTGGAAGCCTAGCCGCGAGGCAAGTTTGGGCAAGGCTCGCCCATGGCAGAGCAGCCTCACGCCAGCAACTCTGCGAGATCGGGCCTCTGAGCCGAGCTGGAGCTCTGCCGTACTGGAGGCGCACTCGGCTCCGCCCAAGCAGTGATTGCAGCCCCTCGCATCTGGGCTGCCTCCTCTTCTCCCAAGGAGGCTCGCTTCCCTCATGCTGTGCACTAGACTTCCAGGCGGGGGCGCCCCGCGCCTCCTATAGGTCTTGGCTGAGGAGCTGCTTCCCTGAGCTGGGGCTGTGGACGGGAGCCCAGACACGCAGGGGCAGGCCCCAACCACCTGCACACGTCTCTGCTGGGGAGGAGAGCACTAGGGTAATGACGTCTGTCAGGCACCTTCTGGGCGCTCACCGAGTCAGCCTCAGCGTGTGTGGGGCTGCAGACCACAGGCAGAGGCCCTGTGAGCCTTGTGCTCTCCGTGCTGTGCTGAATCTGGGCGGTCAAGCAACCGCTGGAGGAGCCCTGCAGTTGCCCTCCCATTGCCTCTAATAGAGCCCTCACTGCTGGAGCACTTGGCAGTGTGCAACCCACCGGCAACTAAGCCCTCCACAAGAACGCCTGAGGACTAGGTGCAAAGGCAAGGCAGGAGTGGAGCTGAGGCCAGGAAGGCGCCAGTAGCCTCTCCCAGTCTCGCGCAGCCCGCTCCTTCCTGGACTGGAAGCCTAGCCGCGAGGCAAGTCTGGGCAAGGCTCGCCCAGGGCAGAGCAGCCTCACGCCAGCGACTCTGCCAGATCGGGCCTCTGAGCAGAGCTCGAGCTCTGCCGTACGGGAGGCGCACTCAGCTCCGCCAAAGCAGTGAATGCAGCCGCACACAGCAGTGCTGCCTTCTCTTCTCCCGAAGAGGTTCGCTTCCCGCATGCTGTAAACTATGCTTCCCGGCGGGGCCCCCTGCGCCTCCCAAAAGTCTTGGCTCAGGAGCTGCTTCCCTGAGCTGGGGCTATGAACAGGAGCCCAGACACGCAGGGGCAGGCCCCAACCACCTGCACACGTCTCTGCTGGGGAGGAGAGCACTAGGGAAATGACGTCTGTCAGGCACCTTCTGGGCGCTCACCGAGTCAGCCTCCTCGTGTGTGGGGCTGCAGACCACAGGTAGAGGCCCTGTGAGCCTTGTGCTCTCCGTGCTGTGCTGACTCTTGGCGGTCAAGCAACCGTAAGAATAGACTTTCAGTTGCCCTCACTTTGCCTCTACTAGAGCCCTCAAGCTGGAGCGCTTGGCAGTGTCCAACCCACCGGCAACTAAGCTCTCCACAAGAACGCATGGGGACTAGGTGCAAAGGCAAGGCAGGAGTGGAGCTGAGGCCAGGAAGGCGCCAGTATCATCTCCCAGTCTCGCGCAGCCCGCTATTTTCTGGACTGGAAGCCTAGCCGCGAGGCAAGTTTGGGCAAGGCTCGCCCATGGCAGAGCAGCCTCACGCCAGCAACTCTGGGAGATCGGGCCTCTGAGCCGAGCTGGAGCTCTGCCGTACTGGAGGCGCACTCGGCTCTGCCCAAGCAGTGATTGCAGCCCCACGCATCTGGGCTGCCTCCTCTTCTCCCAAGGAGGCTCGCTTCCCTCATGTTGTGCACTAGGCTTCCAGGCGGGGGCGCCCCGCGCCTCCTACAGGTCTTGGCTGAGGAGCTGCTTCCCTGAGCTGGGGCTGTGGACGTGAGCCCAGACACGCAGAGGCAGGCCCCAACCACCTGCACACGTCTCTGCTGGGGAGGAGAGCACTAGGGAAATGATGTCTGTCAGGCACCTTCTGGGCGCTCACCGAGTCAGCCTCCTCGTGTGTGGGGCTGCAGACCACAGCCAGAGGCCCTGTGAGCCTTGTGCTCTCCGTGGTGTGCTGAGTCTTGGCGGTCAAGCAACCGTAAGAATAGGCTTTCAGTTGCCCTCAATTTGCCTCTACTAGAGCCCTCAAGCTGGAGCGCTTGGCAGTGTGCAACCCACCGGCAACTAAGCCCTCCACAAGAACGCCTGGGGACTAGGTGCAAAGGAAAGGCAGGAGTGGAGCTGAGGCCAGGAAGGCGCCAGTAGCATCTCCCAGTCTCGCGCAGCCCGCTCCTTTCTGGACTGGAAGCCTAGCCACGAGGCAAGTCTGGGCAAGGCTCGCCCAGGGCAGAGCAGCCTCACGCCAGCAACTCTGCCAGATCGGGCCTCTGAGCAGAGCTGGAGCTCTGCCATACTGGAGGCGCACTCGGCTCCGCCAAAGCAGTGAATGCAGCCGCACACAGCAGGGCTTCCTTCTCTTCTCCCGAAGAGGCTCGCTTCCCACATGCTGTAATCTAGGCTTCCAGGCGGGGCCCCCTGCGCCTCCCAAAGGTCTTGGCTGAGGAGCTGCTTCCCTGAGCTGGGGCTGTGGACGGGAGCCCAGACACGCAGGGGCAGGCCCCAACCACCTTCACACGTCTCTGCTGGGGAGGAGAGCACTAGGGAAGTGACGTCTGTCAGGCACCTTCTGGGCGCTCACCGAGTCAGCCTCAGCGTGTGTGGGGCTGCAGACCACAGCCAGAGGCCCTGTGAGCCTTGTGCTCTCCGTGCTGTGCTGAGTCTGGGCGGTCAAGCAACCGCTGGAGGAGCCCTGCAGTTGCCCTCCCATTGCCTCTAATAGAGCCCTCACTGCTGGAGCGCTTGGCAGTGTGCAACCCACCGGCAACTAAGCCCTCCACAAGAAGGCCTGGGAACTAGGTGCAAAGGCAAGGCAGGAGTGGAGCTGAGGCCAGGAAGGCGCCAGTAGCCTCTCCCAGTCTCGCGCAGCCCGCTCCTTCCTGGACTGGAAGCCTAGCCGCGAGGCAAGTCTGGGCAAGGCTCGCCCAGGGCAGAGCATCCTCACGCCAGCGACTCTGCCAGATCGGGCCTCTGAGCAGAGCTGGAGCTCTGCCGTACTGGAGGCGCACTCAGCTCCGCCAAAGCAGTGAATGCAGCCGCACACAGCAGTGCTGCCTTCTCTTCTCCCGAAGAGGCTCGCTTCCCGCATGCTGTGCACTAGGCTTCCAGGCGGGGCCCCCTGCGCCTCCCAAAAGTCTTGGCTCAGGAGCTGCTTCCCTGAGCTGGGGCAATGAACGGGAGCCCAGACACGAAGGGGCAGGCCCCAACCACCTGCACACGTCTCTGCTGGGGAGGAGAGCACTAGGGAAATGACGTCTGTCAGGCACCTTCTGAGCGCTCACCGAGTCAGCCTCCGCGTGTGTGGGGCTGCAGACCCCAGCCAGGGGCCCTGTGAGCCTTGTGCTCTCCGTATTGTGCTGAGTCTGGGCGGTCAAGCAACCGTAAGAATAGACTTCCAGTTGCCCTCACTTTGCCTCTACTAGAGCCCTCAAGCTGGAGCGCTTTGCAGTGTGCAACCCACTGGCAACTAAGCCCTCCACAAGAAAGCCTGGGGACTAGGTGCAAAGGCAAGGCAGGAGTGGAGCTGAGGCCAGGAAGGCGCCAGTAGCATCTCCCAGTCTCGCGCAGCCCGCTCCTTCCTGGACTGGAAGCCTAGCCGCGAGGCAAGTCTGGGCAAGGCTCGCCCATGGCAGAGCAACCTCACGCCAGCACTCTGCCAGATCGGGCCTCTGAGCAGAGCTGGAGCTCTGCCGTACTGGAGGCGCACTTGGCTCCGCCCAAGCAGTGATTGCAGCCCCACGCATCTGGGCTGCCTCCTCTTCTCCCAAGGAGGCTCGCTTCCCTCATGCTGTGCACTAGGCTTCCAAGCGGGGGCGCCCCGCGCCTCCTACAGGTCTTGGCTGAGGAGCTGCTTCCCTGAGCTGGGGCTGTGGACGGGAGCACAGACACGCAGGGGCAGGCCCCAACCACCTGCACACGTCTCTGCTGGGGAGGAGAGCACTAGGGAAATGACGTCTGTCAGGCACCTTCTGGGCGCTCACCGAGTCAGCCTCCTCGTGTGTGGGGCTGCAGACCACAGCCAGAGGCCCTGTGAGCCTTGTGCTCTCCGTGGTGTGCTGAGTCTTGGCGGTCAAGCAACCGTAAGAATAGACTTTCAGATGCCCTCACTTTGCCTCTACTAGAGCCCTCAAGCTGGAGCGCTTGGCAGTGTGCAACCCACCGGCAACTAAGCCCTCCACAAGAACGCATGGGGACTAGGTGCAAAGGCAAGGCAGGAGTGGAGCTGAGGCCAGGAAGGCGCCAGTAACATCTCCCAGTCTCGCGCAGCCCGCTCCTTTCTGGACTGGAAGCCTAGCCGCGAGGCAAGTCTGGGCAAGGCTCGCCTAGGGCAGAGCAGCCTCACGCCAGCAACTCTGCCAGATCGGGCCTCTGAGCAGAGCTGGAGCTCTGCCGTCCTGGAGGCGCACTCGGCTCCGCCCAAGCAGTGATTGCAGCCCCACGCATCTGGGCTGCCTCCTCTTCTCCCAAGGAGGCTCGCTTACCTCATGCTGTGCACTAGGCTTCCAGGCGGGGGCGCCCCGCCCCTCCTATAGGTCTTGGCTGAGGAGCTGCTTCCCTGAGCTGGGGCTGTGGACGGGAGCCCAGACACGCAGGGGCAGGCCCCAACCACCTGCACACGTCTCTGCTGGGGAGGAGAGCACTAGGGAAATGACGTCTGTCAGGCACCTTCTGGGCGCTCACCGAGTCAGCCTCAGCGTGTGTGGGGCTGCAGACCACAGCCAGAGGCCCTGTGAGCCTTGTGCTCTCCGTGCTGTGCTGAGTCTGGGCGGTCAAGCAACCGCTGGAGGAGCCCTGCAGTTGCCCTCCCATTGCCTCTAATAGAGCCCTCACTGCTGGAGCGCTTGGCAGTGTGCAACCCACCGGCAACTAAGCCCTCCACAAGAACGCCTGAGGACTAGGTGCAAAGGAAAGGCAGGAGTGGAGCTGAGGCCAGGAAGGCGCCAGTAGCATCTCCCAGTCTCGCGCAGCCCGCTCCTTTCTGGACTGGAAGCCTAGCCACGAGGCAAGTCTGGGCAAGGCTCGCCCAGGGCAGAGCAGCCTCACGCCAGCAACTCTGCCAGATCGGGCCTCTGAGCAGAGCTGGAGCTCTGCCAAACTGGAGGCGCACTCGGCTCCGCCAAAGCAGTGAATGCAGCCGCACACAGCAGGGCTTCCTTCTCTTCTCCCGAAGAGGCTCGCTTCCCACATGCTGTAATCTAGGCTTCCAGGCGGGGCCCCCTGCGCCTCCCAAAGGTCTTGGCTGAGGAGCTGCTTCCCTGAGCTGGGGCTGTGGACGGGAGCCCAGACACGCAGGGGCAGGCCCCAACCACCTGCACACGTCTCTGCTGGGGAGGAGAGCACTAGGGAAGTGACGTCTGTCAGGCACCTTCTGGGCGCTCACCGAGTCAGCCTCAGCGTGTGTGGGGCTGCAGACCACAGCCAGAGGCCCTGTGAGCCTTGTGCTCTCCGTGCTGTGCTGAGTCTGGGCGGTCAAGCAACTGCTGGAGGAGCCCTGCAGTTGCCCTTCCATTGCCTCTAATAGAGCCCTCACTGCTGGAGCGCTTGGCAGTGTGCAACCCACCGGCAACTAAGCCCTCCACAAGAAGGCCTGGGAACTAGGTGCAAAGGCAAGGCAGGAGTGGAGCTGAGGCCAGGAAGGCGCCAGTAGCCTCTCCCAGTCTCGCGCAGAACGCTCCTTCCTGGACTGGAAGCCTAGCCGGGAGGCAAGTCTGGGCAAGGCTCGCCCAGGGCAGAGCATCCTCACGCCAGCGACTCTGCCAGATCGGGCCTCTGAGCAGAGCTGGAGCTCTGCCGTACTGGAGGCGCACTCAGCTCCGCCAAAGCAGTGAATGCAGCCGCACACAGCAGTGCTGCCTTCTCTTCTCCCGAAGAGGCTCGCTTCCCGCATGCTGTAAACTATGCTTCCAGGCGGGGCCCCCTGCGCCTCCCAAAAGTCTTTGCTCAGGAGCTGCTTCCCTGAGCTGGGGCTATGAACGGGAGCCCAGACACGAAGGGGCAGGCCCCAAGCACCTGCACACGTCTCTGCTGGGGAGGAGAGCACTAGGGAAATGACGTCTGTCAGGCACCTTCTGGGCGCTCACCGAGTCAGCCTCCGCGTGTGTGGGGCTGCAGACCCCAGCCAGGGGCCCTGTGAGCCTTGTGCTCTCCGTGCTGTGCTGAGTCTGGGCGGTCAAGCAACCGTAAGAATAGACTTCCAGTTGCCCTCACTTTGCCTCTACTAGAGCCCTCAAGCTGGAGCGCTTTGCAGTGTGCAACCCACCGGCAACTAAGCCCTCCACAAGAAAGCCTGGGGACGAGGTGCAAAGGCAAGGCAGGAGTGGAGCTGAGGCCAGGAAGGCGCCAGTAGCATCTCCCAGTCTCGCGCAGCCCGCTCCTTCCTGGACTGGAAGCCTAGCCGCGAGGCAAGACTGGGCAAGGCTCGCCCATGCCAGAGCAACCTCACGCCAGCACTCTGCCAGATCGGGCCTCTGAGCAGAGCTGGAGCTCTGCCGTACTGGAGGCGCACTCGGCTCCGCCCAAGCAGTGATTGCAGCCCCACGCATCTGGGCTGCCTCCTCTTCTCCCAAGGAGGCTCGCTTCCCTCATGCTGTGCACTAGGCTTCCAAGCGGGGGCGCCCCGCGCCTCCTACAGGTCTTGGCTGAGGAGCTGCTTCCCTGAGCTGGGGCTGTGGACGGGAGCACAGACACGCAGGGGCAGGCCCCAACCACCTGCACACGTCTCTGCTGGGGAGGAGAGCACTAGGGAAATGACGTCTGTCAGGCACCTTCTGGGCGCTCACCGAGTCAGCCTCCTCGTGTGTGGGGCTGCAGACCACAGCCAGAGGCCCTGTGAGCCTTGTGCTCTCCGTGCTGTGCTGAGTCTTGGCGGTCAAGCAACCGTAAGAATAGACTTTCAGTTGCCCTCACTTTGCCTCTACTAGAGCCCTCAAGCTGGAGCGCTTGGCAGTGTCCAACCCACCGGCAACTAAGCCCTCCACAAGAACGCCTGGGGACTAGGTGCAAAGGCAAGGCAGGAGTGGAGCTGAGGCCAGGAAGGCGCCAGTAGCATCTCCCAGCCTCGCGCAGCCCGCTCCTTTCTGGACTGGAAGCCTAGCCGCGAGGCAAGTCTGGGCAAGGCTCGCCTAGGGCAGAGCAGCCTCACGCCAGCAACTCTGCCAGATCGGGCCTCTGAGCAGAGCTGGAGCTCTGCCGTACTGGAGGCGCACTCGGCTCCGCCCAAGCAGTGATTGCAGCCCCACGCATCTGGGCTGCCTCCTCTTCTCCCAAGGAGGCTCGCTTCCCTCATGCTGTGCACTAGGCTTCCAGGCGGGGGCGCCCCGCGCCTCCTATAGGTCTTGGCTGAGGAGCTGCTTCCCTGAGCTGGGGCTGTGGACAGGAGCCCAGACACGCAGGGGCAGGCCCCAACCACCTGCACACGTCTCTGCTGGGGAGGAGAGCACTAGGGAAATGACGTCTGTCAGGCACCTTCTGGGCGCTCACCAAGTCAGCCTCAGCGTGTGTGGGGCTGCAGACCACAGGCAGAGGCCCTGTGAGCCTTGTGCTCTCCGTGCTGTGCTGAGTCTGGGCGGTCAAGCAACCGCTGGAGGAGCCCTGCAGTTGCCCTCCCATTGCCTCTAATAGAGCCCTCACTGCTGGAGCGCTTGGCAGTGTGCAACCCACCGGCAACTAAGCCCTCCACAAGAACGCCTGAGGACTAGGTGCAAAGGCAAGGCAGGAGTGGAGCTGAGGCCAGGAAGGCGCCAGTAGCCTCTCCCAGTCTCGCGCAGCCCGCTCCTTCCTGGACTAGAAGCCTAGCCGCGAGGCAAGTCTGGGCAAGGCTCGCCCAGGGCAGAGCAGCCTCACGCCAGCGACTCTGCCAGATCGGGCCTCTGAGCAGAGCTGGAGCTCTGCCGTACTGGAGGCGCACTCAGCTCCGCCAAAGCAGTGAATGCAGCCGCACACAGCAGTGCTGCCTTCTCTTCTCCCGAAGAGGTTCGCTTCCCGCATGCTGTAAACTATGCTTCCAGGCGGGGCCCCCTGCGCCTCCCAAAAGTCTTGGATCAGGAGCTGCTTCCCTGAGCTGGGGCTATGAACGGGAGCCCAGACACGCAGGGGCAGGCCCCAACCACCTGCACACGTCTCTGCTGGGGAGGAGAGCACTAGGGAAATGACGTCTGTCAGGCACCTTCTGGGCGCTCACCGAGTCAGCCTCCGCGTGTGTGGGGCTGCAGACCCCAGCCAGGGGCCCTGTGAGCCTTGTGCTCTCCGTGCTGTGCTGAGTCTGGGCGGTCAAGCAACCGTAAGAATAGACTTCCAGTTGCCCTCACTTTGCCTCTACTAGAGCCCTCAAGCTGGAGCGCTTGGCAGTGTGCAACCCACCGGCAACTAAGCCCTCCACAAGAACGCCTGGGGACTAGGTGCAAAGGCAAGGCAGGAGTGGAGCTGAGGCCAGGAAGGCGCCAGTAGCATCTCCCAGTCTCGCGCAGCCCGCTCCTTCCTGGACTGGAAGCCTAGCCGCGAGGCAAGTCTGGGCAAGGCTCGCCCATGGCAGAGCAGCCTCACGCCAGCACTCTGCCAGATCGGGCCTCTGAGCAGAGCTGGAGCTCTGCCGTACTGGAGGCGCACTCGGCTCCTCCCAAGCAGTGATTGCAGCCCCACGCATCTGGGCTGCCTCCTCTTCTCCCAAGGAGGCTCGCTTCCCTCATGCTGTGCACTAGGCTTCCAAGCGGGGGCGCCCCGCGCCTCCTACAGGTCTTGGCTGAGGAGCTGCTTCCCTGAGCTGGGGCTGTGGACGGGAGCACAGACCTGCAGGGGCAGGCCCCAACCACCTGCACACGTCTCTGCTGGGGAGGAGAGCACTAGGGAAATGACGTCTGTCAGGCACCTTCTGGGCTTTCACCGAGTCAGCCTCCTCGTGTGTGGGGCTGCAGACCACAGCCAGAGGCCCTGTGAGCCTTGTGATATCCGTGCTGTGCTGAGTCTGGGCGGTCAAGCAACCGTAAGAATAGACTTTCAGTTGCCCTCACTTTGCCTCTACTAGAGCCCTCAAGCTGGAGCGCTTGGCAGTGTGCAACCCACCGGCAACTAAGCCCTCCACAAGAACGCCTGGGGACTAGGTGCAAAGGCAAGGCAGGAGTGGAGCTGAGGCCAGGAAGGCGCCAGTAGCATCTCCCAGTCTCGCGCAGCCCGCTCCTTTCTGGACTGGAAGCCTAGCCGCGAGGCAAGTCTGGGCAAGGCTCGCCCAGGGCAGAGCAGCCTCACGCCAGCAACTCTGCCAGATCGGGCCTCTGAGCAGAGCTGGAGCTCTGCCGTACTGGAGGCGCACTCGGCTCCGCCAAAGCAGTGAATGCAGCCGCACACAACAGGGCTGCCTTCTCTTCTCCCGAGGAGGCTCGCTTCCCATATGCTGTAAACTAGGCTTCCAGGCGGGGCCCCCTGCGCCTCCCACAGGTCTTGGCTCAGGAGCTGCTTCCCTGAGCTGGGGCTGTGGACGGGAGCCCAGACACGCAGGGGCAGGCCCCAAGCACCTGCACACGTCTCTGCTGGGGAGGAGAGCACTAGGGAAATGACGTCTGTCAGGCACCTTCTGGGCGCTCACCGAGTCAGCCTCAGCGTGTGTGGGGCTGCAGACCACAGGCAGAGGCCCTGTGAGCCTTGTGCTCTCCGTGCTGTGCTGAGTCTTGGCGGTCAAGCAATCGTCAGAATAGACTTTCAGTTGCCCTCACTTTGCCTCTACTAGAGCCCTCAAGCTGGATCGCTTGGCAGTGTGCAACCCACCGGCAACTAAGCACTCCACAAGAAGGCCTGGGGACCTGGTGCAAAGGCAAGGCAAGAGTGGAGCTGAGGCCAGGAAGGCGCCAGTAGCATCTCCCAGTCTCGCGCAGCCCGCTCCTTTCTGGACTGGAAGCCTAGCCGCGAGGCAAGTCTGGGCAAGGCTCGCCCAGGGCAGAGCAGCCTCACGCCAGCACTCTGCCAGATCGGGCCTCTGAGCAGAGCTGGAGCTCTGCCGTACTGGAGGCGCACTCGGCTCCGCCCAAGCAGTGATTGCAGCCCCACGCATCTGGGCTGCCTCCTCTTCTCCCAAGGAGGCTCGCTTACCTCATGCTGTGCACTAGGCTTCCAGGCGGGGATGCCCCGCGCCTCCTACAGGTCTTGGCTGAGGAGCTGCTTCCCTGAGCTGGGGCTGTGGACGGGAGCCCAGACACGCAGGGGCAGGCCCCAACCACCTGCACACATCTCTGCTGGGGAGGAGAGCACTAGGGAAATGACGTCTGTCAGGCACCTTCTGGGTGCTCACCACGTCAGCCTCAGCGTGTGTGGGGCTGCAGACCACAGCCAGAGGCCCTGTGAGCCTTGTGCTCTCCGTGCTGTGCTGAGTCTGGGCGGTCAAGCAACCGCTGGAGGAGCCCTGCAGTTGCCCTCCCATTGCCTTTAATAGAGCCCTCACTGCTGGAGCGCTTGGCAGTGTGCAACCCACCGGCAACTAAGCCCTCCACAAGAAAGCCTGAGGACTAGGTGCAAAGGCAAGGCAGGAGTGGAGCTGAGGCCAGGAAGGCGCCAGTAGCATCTCCCAGTCTCGCGCAGCCCGCTCCTTCCTGGACTGGAAGCCTAGCCGCGAGGCAAGTCTGGGCAAGGCTCGCCCAGGGCTGAGCAGCCTCCGCCAGCAACTCTGCCAGATCGGGCCTCTCAGCAGAGCTGGAGCTCTGCCGTACTGGAGGCGCACTCGGCTCCGCCAAAGCAGTGAATGCAGCCGCACACAGCAGGGCTGCCTTCTCTTCTCCCGAGGAGGCTCGTTTCCCATATGCTGTAAACTAGGCTTCCAGGCGGGGCCCCCTGCGCCTCCCACAGGTCTTGGCTCAGGAGCTGCTTCCCTGAGCTGGGGCTGTGGACGGGAGCCCAGACACGCAGGGGCAGGCCCCAAGCACCTGCACACGTCTCTGCTGGGGAGGAGAGCACTAGGGAAATGACGTCTGTCAGGCACCTTCTGGGCGCTCACCGAGTCAGCCTCCTCGTGTGTGGGGCTGCAGACCCCAGCCAGGGGCGCTGTGAGCCTTGTGCTCTCCGGGCTGTGCTGAGTCTGGGCGGTCAAGAAACCGTAAGAATAGACTTCCAGTTGCCCTCACTTTGCCTCTACTAGAGCCCTCAAGCTGGAGCGCGTGTAGTGTGCAACCCACCGGCAACTAAGCCCTCCACAAGAACGCCTGGGGACTAGGTGCAAAGGCAAGGCAGGAGTGGAGCTGAGGCCAGGAATGCGCCAGTAGCATCTCCCAGTCTCGCGCAGCCCGCTCCTTCCTGGACTGGAAGCCTAGCCGCGAGGCAAGTCTGGGCAAGGCTCGCCCATGGCAGAGCAGCCTCACGCCAGCACTCTGCCAGATCGGGCCTCTGAGCAGAGCTGGAGCTCTGCCGTACTGGAGGCGCACTCGGCTCCGCCAAAGCAGTGAATGCAGCCGCACACAGCAGGGCTGCCTTCTCTTCTCCCGAAGAGGCTCGCTTCCCGCATGCTGTAAACTAGGCTTCCAGGCGGGGCCCCCTGCGCCTCCCAAAGGTCTTGGCTCAGGAGCTGCTTCCCTGAGCTGGGGCTGTGGACGGGAGCCCAGACACGCAGGGGCAGGCCCCAACCACCTGCACACGTCTCTGCTGGGGAGGAGAGCACTAGGGAAATGACGTCTGTCAGGCACCTTCTGGGCGCTCACCGAGTCAGCCTCCTCGTGTGTGGGGCTGCATACCCCAGCCAGGGGCGCTGTGAGCCTTGTGCTCTCCGTGCTGTGCTGAGTCTGGGCGATCAAGCAACCGTAAGAATAGACTTCCAGTTGCCCTCACTTTGCCTCTACTAGAGCCCTCAAGCTGGAGCGTGTGGAGTGTGCAACCCACCGGCAACTAAGCCCTCCACAAGAACGCCTGGGGACTAGGTGCAAAGGCAAGGCAGGAGTGGAGCTGAGGCCAGGAATGCGCCAGTAGCATCTCCCAGTCTCGAGCAGCCCGCTCCTTCTTGGACTGGAAGCCTAGCCGCGAGGCAAGTCTGGGCAAGGCTCGCCCATGGCAGAGCAGCCTCACGCCAGCACTCTGCCAGATCGGGCCTCTGAGCAGAGCTGGAGCTCTGCCGTACTGGAGGCACACTCGGCTCCGCCCAAGCAGTGATTGCAGCTCCACGCATCTGGGCTGCCTCCTCTTCTCCCAAGGAGGCTCGCTTCCCTCATGCTGTGCACTAGGCTTCCAAGCGGGGGCGCCCCGCGCCTCCTACAGGTCTTGGCTGAGGAGCTGCTTCCCTGAGCTGGGGCTGTGGACGGGAGCACAGACACGCAGGGGCAGGCCCCAACCACCTGCACACGTCTCTGCTGGGGAGGAGAGCACTAGGGAAATGACGTCTGTCAGGCACCTTCTGGGCGCTCACCGAGTCAGCCTCCTCGTGTGTGGGGCTGCAGACCACAGCCAGAGGCCCTGTGAGCCTTGTGCTCTCCGTGCTGTGCTGAGTCTGGGCGGTCAAGCAACCGTAAGAATAGACTTTCAGTTGCCCTCACTTTGCCTCTACTAGAGCCCTCAAGCTGGAGCGCTTGGCAGTGTGCAACCCACCGGCAACTAAGCCCTCCACAAGAACGCCTGGGGACTAGGTGCAAAGGCAAGGCAGGAGTGGAGCTGAGGTCAGGAAGGCGCCAGTAGCATCTCCCAGTCTCGCGCAGCCCGCTCCTTTCTGGACTGGAAGCCTAGCCGCGAGGCAAGTCTGGGCAAGGCTCGCCCAGGGCAGAGCAGCCTCACGCCAGCAACTCTGCCAGATCGGGCCTCTGAGCAGAGCTGGAGCTCTGCCGTACTGGAGGCGCACTCGGCTCCGCCAAAGCAGTGAATGCAGCCGCACACAGCAGGGCTGCCTTCTCTTCTCCCGAGGAGGCTCGCTTCCCACATGCTGTAAACTAGGCTTCCAGGCGGGTCCCCCTGCGCCTCCCACAGGTCTTGGCTCAGGAGCTGCTTACCTGAGCTGGGGCTGTGGACGGGAGCCCAGACATGCAGGGGCAGGCCCAAACCACCTGCACACGTCTCTGCTGGGGAGGAGAGCACTAGGGAAATGACGTCTGTCAGGCACCTTCTGGGCGCTCACCGAGTCAGCCTCAGCGTGTGTGGGGCTGCAGACCACAGGCAGAGGCCCTGTGAGCCTTGTGCTCTCCGTGCTGTGCTGAGTCTGGGCGGTCAAGCAACCGTCAGAATAGACTTTCAGTTGCCCTCACTTTGCCTCTACTAGAGCCCTCAAGCTGGATCGCTTGGCAGTGTGCAACCCACCGGCAACTAAGCACTCCACAAGAACGCCTGGGGACTAGGTGCAAAGGCAAGGCAGGAGTGGAGCTGAGGCCAGGAAGGCGCCAGTAGCATCTCCCAGTCTCGCGCAGCCCGCTCCTTTCTGGACTGGAAGCCTAGCCGCGAGGCAAGTCTGGGCAAGGCTCGCCCAGGGCAGAGCAGCCTCACGCCAGCACTCTGCCAGATCGGGCCTCTGAGCAGAGCTGGAGCTCTGCCGTACTGGAGGCGCACTCGGCTCCGCCCAAGCAGTGATTGCAGCCCCACGCATCTGGGCTGCCTCCTCTTCTCCCAAGGAGGCTCGCTTACCTCATGCTGTGCACTAGGCTTCCAGGCGGGGGCTCCCCGCGCCTCCTACAGGTCTTGGCTGAGGAGCTGCTTCCCTGAGCTGGGGCTGTGGACGGGAGCCCAGACACGCAGGGGCAGGCCCCAACCACCTGCACACATCTCTGCTGGGGAGGAGAGCACTAGAGAAATGACGTCTGTCAGGCACCATCTGGGCGCTCACCGAGTCAGCCTCAGCGTGTGTGGGGCTGCAGACCACAGCCAGAGGCCCTGTGAGCCTTGTGCTCTCCGTGCTGTGCTGAGTCTGGGCGGTCAAGCAACCGCTGGAGGAGCCCTGCAGTTGCCCTCCCATTGACTCTAATAGAGCCCTCACTGCTGGAGCGCTTGGCAGTGTGCAACCCACCGGCAACTAAGCCCTCCACAAGAACGCCTGAGGACTAGGTGCAAAGGCAAGGCAGGAGTGGAGCTGAGGCCAGGAAGGCGCCAGTAGCATCTCCCAGTCTCGCGCAGCCCGCTCCTTTCTGGACTGGAAGCCTAGCCGCGAGGAAAGTCTGGGCAAGGCTCGCCCATGGCAGAGCAGCCTCACGCAAGCACTCTGCCAGATCGGGCCTCTGAGCAGAGCTGGAGCTCTGCCGTACTGGAGGCGCACTCGGCTCCGCCCAAGCAGTGATTGCAGCCCCACGCATCTGGGCTGCCTCCTCTTCTCCCAAGGAGGCTCGCATCCCTCATGCTGTGCACTAGGCTTCCAAGCGGGGGCGCCCCGCGCCTCCTACAGGTCTTGGCTCAGGAGCTGCTTCCCTGAGCTGGGGCTGTGGACGGGAGCCCAGACACGCAGGGGCAGGCCCCAGCCACCTGCACACGTCTCTGCTGGGGAGGAGAGCACTAGGGAAATGACGTCTGTCAGGCACCTTCTGGGCGCTCACCGAGTCAGCCTCCGCGTGTGTGGGGCTGCAGACCCCAGCCAGGGGCGCTGTGAGCCTTGTGCTCTCCGTGCTGTGCTGAGTCTGGGCGGTCAAGCAACCGTAAGAATAGACTTCCAGTTGCCCTCACTTTGCCTCTACTAGAGCCCTCAAGCTGGAGCGCGTGGAGTGTGCAACCCACTGGCAACTAAGCCCTCCACAAGAACGCCTGGGGACTAGGTGCAAAGGCAAGGCAGGAGTGGAGCTGAGGCCAGGAAGGCGCCAGTAGCATCTCCCAGTCTCGCGCAGCCCGCTCCTTCCTGGACTGGAAGCCTAGCCGCGAGGCAAGTCTGGGCAAGGCTCGCCCATGGCAGAGCAGCCTCACGCCAGCACTCTGCCAGATCGGGCCTCTGAGCAGAGCTGGAGCTCTGCCGTACTGGAGGCGCACTCGGCTCCGCCCAAGCAGTGATTGCAGCCCCACGCATCTGGGCTGCCTCCTCTTCTCCCAAGGAGGCTCGCTTCCCTCATGCTGTGCACTAGGCCTCCAGGCGGGGGCGCCCCGCGCCTCCTATAGGTCTTGGCTGAGGAGCTGCTTCTTTGAGCTGGGGCTGTGGACGGGAGCCCAGACACGCAGGGGCAGGCCCCAACCACCTGCACACGTCTCTGCTGGGGAGGAGAGCACTAGGGAAATGACGTCTGTCAGGCACCTTCTGGGCGCTCACCGAGTCAGCCTCAGCGTGTGTGGGGCTGCAGACCACAGCCAGAGGCCCTGTGAGCCTTGTGCTCTCCGTGCTGTGCTGAGTCTGGGCGGTCAAGCAACCGCTGGAGGAGCCCTGCAGTTGCCCTCCCATTGCCTCTAATAGAGCAATCACTGCTGGAGCGCTTGGCTGTGTGCAACCCACCGGCAACTAAGCCCTCCACAAGAACGCCTGAGGACTAGGTGCAAAGGCAAGGCAGGAGTGGAGCTGAGGCCAGGAAGGCGCCAGTAGCATCTCCCAGTCTCGCGCAGCCTGCTCCTTCCTGGACTGGAAGCCTAGCCGCGAGGCAAGTCTGGGCAAGGCTCGCCCAGGGCAGAGCAGCCTCACGCCAGCAACTCTGCCAGATCGGGCCTCTGAGCAGAGCTGGAGCTCTGCCGTACTGGAGGCGCACTCGGCTCCGCCAAAGCAGTGAATGCAGCCGCACACAGCAGGGCTGCCTTCTCTTCTCCCGAAGAGGCTCGCTTCCCGCATGCTGTAAACTAGGCTTCCAGGCGGGGCCCCCTGCGCCTCCCACAGGTCTTGGCTGAGGAGCTGCTTCCCTGAGCTGGGGCTGTGGACGGGAGCCCAGACACGCAGGGGCAGGCCCCAACCACCTGCACACGTCTCTGCTGGGGAGGAGAGCACTAGGGAAATGACGTCTGTCAGGCACCTTCTGGGCGCTCACCGAGTCAGCCTCCACGTGTGTGGGGCTGCAGACCCCAGCCAGGGGCGCTGTGAGCCTTGTGCTCTCCGTGCTGTGCTGAGTCTGGGCGGTCAAGCAACCGTAAGAATAGACTTCCAGTTGCCCTCACTTTGCCTCTACTAGAGCCCTCAAGCTGGAGCACGTGGAGTGTGCAACCCACCGGCAACTAAGCCCTCCACAAGAACGCCTGGGGACTAGGTGCAAAGGCAAGGCAGGAGTGGAGCTGAGGCCAGGAAGGCGCCAGTAGCATCTCCCAGTCTCGCGCAGCCTGCTCCTTTCTGGACTGGAAGCCTAGCCGCGAGGCAAGTCTGGGCAAGGCTCGCCCAGGGCAGAGCAGCCTCACGCCAGCACTCTGCCAGATCGGGCCTCTGAGCAGAGCTGGAGCTCTGCCGTACTGGAGGCGCACTCGGCTCTGCCCAAGCAGTGATTGCAGCCCCACGCATCTGGGCTGCCTCCTCTTCTCCCAAGGAGGCTCGCTTACCTCATGCTGTGCACTAGGCTTCCAGGCGGGGGCTCCCCGCGCCTCCTACAGGTCTTGGCTGAGGAGCTGCTTCCCTGAGCTAGGGCTGTGGACGGGAGCCCAGACACGCAGGGGCAGGCCCCAACCACCTGCACACATCTCTGCTGGGGAGGAGAGCACTAGAGAAATGACGTCGGTCAGGCACCTTCTGGGTGCTCACCGAGTCAGCCTCAGCGTGTGTGGGGCTGCAGACCACAGCCAGAGGCCCTGTGAGCCTTGTGCTCTCCGTGCTGTGCTGAGTCTGGGCGGTCAAGCAACCGCTGGAGGAGCCCTGCAGTTGCCCTCCCATTGCCTCTAATAGAGCCCTCACTGCTGGAGCGCTTGGCAGTGTGCAACCCACCGGCAACTAAGCCCTCCACAAGAACGCCTGAGGACTAGGTGCAAAGGCAAGGCAGGAGTGGAGCTGAGGCCAGGAAGGCGCCAGTAGCATCTCCCAGTCTCGCGCAGCCCGCTTCTTTCTGGACTGGTAGCCTAGCCGCGAGGCAAGTCTGGGCAAGGCTCGCCCATGGCAGAGCAGCCTCACGCCAGCACTCTGCCAGATCGGGCCTCTGAGCAGAGCTGGAGCTCTGCCGTACTGGAGGCACACTCGGCTCCGCCCAAGCAGTGATTGCAGCCCCACGCATCTGGGCTGCCTCCTCTTCTCCCAAGGAGGCTCGCTTCCCTCATGCTGTGCACTAGGCTTCCAAGCGGGGGCGCCCCGCGCCTCCTACAGGTCTTGGCTGAGGAGCTGCTTCCCTGAGCTGGGGCTGTGGACGGGAGCCCAGACACGCAGGGGCAGGCCCCAACCACCTGCACACGTCTCGGCTGGGGAGGAGAGCACTAGGGAAATGACGTCTGTCAGGCACCTTCTGGGCGCTCACCGAGTCAGCCTCCTCGTGTGTGGGGCTGCAGACCACAGCCAGAGGCCCTGTGAGCCTTGTGCTCTCCGTGCTGTGCTGAGTCTTGGCGGTCAAGCAACCGTAAGAATAGACTTTCAGTTGCCCTCACTTTGCCTCTACTAGAGCCCTCAAGCTGGAGCGCTTGGCAGTGTGCAACCCACCGGCAACTAAGCCCTCCACAAGAACGCCTGGGGACTAGGTGCAAAGGCAAGGCAGGAGTGGAGCTGAGGCCAGGAAGGCGCCAGTAGCATCTCCCAGTCTCGCGCAGCCCGCTCCTTTCTGGACTGGAAGCCTAGCCGCGAGGCAAGTCTGGGCAAGGCTCGCCCAGGGCAGAGCAGCCTCACGCCAGCAACTCTGCCAGATCGGGCCTCTGAGCAGAGCTGGAGCTCTGCCGTACTGGAGGCGCACTCGGCTCCGCCAAAGCAGTGAATGCAGCCGCACACAGCAGGGCTGCCTTCTCTTCTCCCAAGGAGGCTCGCTTCCCACATGCTGTAAACTAGGCTTCCAGGCGGGTCCCCCTGCGCCTCCCACAGGTCTTGGCTCAGGAGCTGCTTCCCTGAGCTGGGGCTGTGGACGGGAGCCCAGACATGCAGGGGCAGGCCCAAACCACCTGCACACGTCTCTGCTGGGGAGGAGAGCACTAGGGAAATGACGTCTGTCAGGCACCTTCTGGGCGCTCACCGAGTCAGCCTCAGCGTGTGTGGGGCTGCAGACCACAGGCAGAGGCCCTGTGAGCCTTGTGCTCTCCGTGCTGTGCTGAGTCTGGGCGGTCAAGCAACCGTCAGAATAGACTTTCAGTTGCCCTCACTTTGCCTCTACTAGAGCCCTCAAGCTGGATCGTTTGGCAGTGTGCAACCCACCGGCAACTAAGCACTCCACAAGAACGCCTGGGGACTAGGTGCAAAGGCAAGGCAGGAGTGGAGCTGAGGCCAGGAAGGCGCCAGTAGCATCTCCCAGTCTCGCGCAGCCTGCTCCTTTCTGGACTGGAAGCCTAGCCGCGAGGCAAGTCTGGGCAAGGCTCGCCCAGGGCAGAGCAGCCTCACGCCAGCACTCTGCCAGATCGGGCCTCTGAGCAGAGCTGGAGCTCTGCCGTACTGGAGGCGCACTCGGCTCTGCCCAAGCAGTGATTGCAGCCCCACGCATCTGGGCTGCCTCCTCTTCTCCCAAGGAGGCTCGCTTACCTCATGCTGTGCACTAGGCTTCCAGGCGGGGGCTCCCCGCGCCTCCTACAGGTCTTGGCTGAGGAGCTACTTCCCTGAGCTAGGGCTGTGGACGGGAGCCCAGACACGCAGGGGCAGGCCCCAACCACCTGCACACATCTCTGCTGGGGAGGAGAGCACTAGAGAAATGACGTCGGTCAGGCACCTTCTGGGTGCTCACCGAGTCAGCCTCAGCGTGTGTGGGGCTGCAGACCACAGCCAGAGGCCCTGTGAGCCTTGTGCTCTCCGTGCTGTGCTGAGTCTGGGCGGTCAAGCAACCGCTGGAGGAGCCCTGCAGTTGCCCTCCCATTGCCTCTAATAGAGCCCTCACTGCTGGAGCGCTTGGCAGTGTGCAACCCACCGGCAACTAAGCCCTCCACAAGAACGCCTGAGGACTAGGTGCAAAGGCAAGGCAGGAGTGGAGCTGAGGCCAGGAAGGCGCCAGTAGCATCTCCCAGTCTCGCGCAGCCCGCTCCTTCCTGGACTGGAAGCCTAGCCGCGAGGAAAGTCTGGGCAAGGCTCGCCCAGGGCAGAGCAGCCTCACGCCAGCACTCTGCCAGATCAGGCCTCTGAGCAGAGCTGGAGCTCTGCCGTACTGGAGGCGCAATCGGCTCCGCCCAAGCAGTGATTGCAGCCCCACGCATCTGGGCTGCCTCCTCTTCTCCCAAGGAGGCTCGCTTCCCTCATGCTGTGCACTAGGCTTCCAAGCGGGGGCGCCCCGCGCCTCCTACAGGTCTTGGCTGAGGAGCTGCTTCCCTGAGCTGGGGCTGTGGACGGGAGCACAGACACGCAGGGGCAGGCCCCAACCACCTGCACACGTCTCTGCTGGGGAGGAGAGCACTAGGGAAATGACGTCTGTCAGGCACCTTCTGGGCGCTCACCGAGTCAGCCTCCTCGTGTGTGGGGCTGCAGACCACAGCCAGAGGCCCTGTGAGCCTTGTGCTCTCCGTGCTGTGCTGAGTCTGGGCGGTCAAGCAACCGTAAGAATAGACTTTCAGTTGCCCTCACTTTGCCTCTACTAGAGCCCTCAAGCTGGAGAGCTTGGCAGTGTCCAACCCACCGGCAACTAAGCCCTCCACAAGAACGCCTGGGGACTTGGTGCAAAGGCAAGGCAGGAGTGGAGCTGAGGCCAGGAAGGCGCCAGTATCATCTCCCAGTCTCGCGCAGCCCGCTACTTTCTGGACTGGAAGCCTAGCCGCGAGGCAAGTCTGGGCAAGGCTCGCCCATGGCAGAGCAGCCTCATGCCAGCAACTCTGCCAGATAGGGCCTCTAAGCAGAGCTGGAGCTCTGCCGTACTGGAGGCGCACTCGGCTCCGCCCAAGCAGTGAATGCAGCCGCACACAGCAGGGCTGCCTTCTCTTCTCCCGAGGAGGCTCGCTTCCCACATGCTGTAAACTAGGCTGCCAGGCGGGGCCCCCTGCGCCTCCCACAGGTCTTGGCTCAGGAGCTGCTTCCCTGAGCTGGGGCTGTGGACGGGAGCCCAGACACGCAGGGGCAGGCCCCAACCACCTGCACACGTCTCTGCTGGGGAGGAGAGCACTAGGGAAATGACGTCTGTCAGGCACCTTCTGGGCGCTCACCGAGTCAGCCTCAGCGTGTGTGGGGCTGCAGACCACAGCCAGAGGCCCTGTGAGCCTTGTGCTCTCCGTGCTGTGCTGAGTCTGTGCGGTCAAGCAACCATAAGAATAGACTTTCAGTTGCCCTCACTTTGCCTCTACTAGAGCCCTCAAGCTGGAGCGCTTGGCAGTGTGCAACCCACCGGCAACTAAGCCTTCCACAAGAACGCCTGGGGACTAGGTGCAAAGGCAAGGCAGGAGTGGAACTGAGGCCAGGAAGGCGCCAGTAGCATCTCCCAGTCTCGCGCAGCCCGCTTCTTTCTGGACTGGTAGCCTAGCCGCGAGGCAAGTCTGGGCAAGGATCGCCAAGGGCAGAGCAGCCTCACGCCAGCACTCTGCATGATCGGGCCTCTGAGCAGAGCTGGAGCTCTGCCGTACTGGAGGCGCACTCGGCTCCGCCCAAGCAGTGATTGCAGCCCCACGCATCTGGGCTGCCTCCTCTTCTCCCAAGGAGGCTCGCTTACCTCATGCTGTGCACTAGGCTTCCAGGCGGGGGCGCCCCGCGCCTCCTACAGGTCTTGGCTGAGGAGCTGCTTCCCTGAGCTGGGGCTGTGGACGGGAGCCCAGACACGCAGGGGCAGGCCCCAACCACCTGCACACGTCTCTGCTGGGGAGGAGAGCACTAGGGAAATGACGTCTGTCAGGCACATTCTGGGCGCTCACCGAGTCAGCCTCCTCGTGTGTGGGGCTGCAGACCACAGCCAGAGGCCCTGTGAGCCTTGTGCTCTCCGTGCTGTGCTGAGTCTCGGCGGTCAAGCAACCGTAAGAATAGATTTTCAGTTGCCCTCACTTTGCCTCTACTAGAGCCCTCAAGCTGGAGCGCTTGGCAGTGTGCACCCCAACGGCAACTAAGCCCTGCACAAGAACGCCTGGGGACTAGGTGCAAAGGCAAGGCAGGAGTGGAGCTGAGGCCAGGAAGGCGCCAGTAGCATCTCCCAGTCTCGCGCAGCCCGCTCCTTTCTGGACTGGAAGCCTAGCCGCGAGGCAAGTCTGGGCAAGGCTCGCCCATGCCAGAGCAGCCTCACGCCAGCAACTCTGCCAGATCGGGCCTCTGAGCAGAGCTGGAGCTCTGCCGTACTGGAGGCGCACTCGGCTCCGCCAAAGCAGTGAATGCAGCCGCACACAGCAGGGCTGCCTTCTCTTCTCCCGAGGAGGATCGCTTCCCACATGCTGTAAACTAGGCTTCCAGGCGGGGCCCCCTGCGCCTCCCAAAGGTCTTGGCTCAGGAGCTGCTTCCCTGAGCTGGGGCTGTGGACGGGAGCCCAGACACGCAGGGGCAGGCCCCAACCACCTGCACACGTCTCTGCTGGGGAGGAGAGCACTAGGGAAATGACGTCTGTCAGGCACCTTCTGGGCGCTCACCGAGTCAACTCAGCGTGTGTGGGGCTGCAGACCACAGCCAGAGGCCCTGTGAGCCTTGTGCTCTCCGTGCTGTGCTGAGACTGGGCGGTCAAGCAACCGCTGGAGGAGCCCTGCAGTTGCCCTCCCATTGCCTCTAATAGAGCCCTCACTGCTGGAGCGCTTGGCAGTGTGCAACCCACCGGCAACTAAGCCCTCCACAAGAACGCCTGAGGACTAGGTGCAAAGGCAAGGCAGGAGTGGAGCTGAGGCCAGGAAGGCGCCAGTAGCCTCTCCCAGTCTCTCGCAGCCCGCTCCTTTCTGGACCTGAAGCCTAGCCGCGAGGCAAGTCTGGGCAAGGCTCGCCTAGGGCAGAGCAGCCTCACGCCAGCAACTCTGCCAGATCGGGCCTCTGAGCAGAGCTGGAGCTCTGCCGTACTGGAGGCGCACTCGGCTCCGCCAAAGCAGTGAATGCAGCCGCACACAGCACGGCTGCCTTCTCTTCTCCCGAGGAGGCTCGCTTCCCACATGCTGTAAACTAGGCTGCCAGGCGGGGCTCCCTGCGCCTCCCACACGTCTTGGCTCAGGAGCTGCTTCCCTGAGCTGGGGCTGTGGACGGGAGCCCAGACACGCAGAGGCAGGCCCCAACCACCTGCACACGTCTCTGCTGGGGAGGAGAGCACTAGGGAAATGACGTCTGTCAGGCACCTTCTGGGCGCTCACCGAGTCAGCCTCAGCGTGTGTGGGGCTGCAAACCACAGCCAGAGGCCCTGTGAGCCTTGTGCTCTCCGTGCTGTGCTGAGTCTGTGCGGTCAAGCAACCGTAAGAATAGACTTTCAGTTGCCCTCACTTTGCCTCTACTAGAGCCCTCAAGCTGGAGCGCTTGGCAGTGTGCAACCCACCGGCAACTAAGACCTCCACAAGAACGCCTGGGGACTAGGGGCAAAGGCAAGGCAGGAGTGGAGCTGAGGCCAAGAAGGCGCCAGTAGCATCTCCCAGTCTCGCGCAGCCCGCTTCTTTCTGGACTGGAAGCCTAGTCGCGAGGCAAGTCTGGGAAAGGCTCGCCCAGGGCAGAGCAGCCTCACGCCAGCACTCTGCCAGATCGGGCCTCTGAGCAGAGCTGGAGCTCTGCCGTACTGGAGGCGCACTCGGCTCCGCCCAAGCAGTGATTGCAGCCCCACGCATCTGGGCTGCCTCCTCTTCTCCCAAGGAGGCTCGCTTCCCTCATGCTGTGCACTAGGCTTCCAGGCGGGGGCGCCCCGCGCCTCCTACAGGTCTTGGCTGAGGAGCTGCTTCCCTGAGCTGGGGCTGTGGACGGGAGCCCAGACACGCAGGGGCAGGCCCCAACCACCTGCACACGTCTCTGCTGGGGAGGAGAGCACTAGGGAAATGACGTCTGTCAGGCACCTTCTGGGCGCTCACCGAGTCAGCCTCAGCGTGTGTGGGGCTGCAGACCACAGCCAGAGGCCCTGTGAGCCTTGTGCTCTCCGTGCTGTGCTGAGTCTGGGCGGTCAAGCAACCGTTGGAGGGGGCCTTCAGCTGCCCTACCATTGCCTCTAATAAAGCCCTCACTGCTGGAGCGCTTGGCAGTGTGCCACCCACCGGCAACTAAGCCCTCCACAAGAACGCCTGGGGTCTAGTTGCAAAGGCAAGGCAGGAGAGGAGCTGAGGCCAGGAAGGCGCCAGTAGCATCTCCCAGTCTCGCGCAGCCTGCTCCTTCCTAGACTGGAAGCCGATGTGAGAGGCAAGTCTGGGCAAGTCTCGCCCAGGGCGGAGCAGCCTCACGCCAGCAACTCTTCCAGATCGGGCCTCTCAGCAGGGTTGGAGCTCTGCCGAACTGGAGGCACACTCGGCTCCGCCAAAGCAGTGAATGCAGCCGCACGCAGCAGGGCTGCCTCCTCTTCTCCCGAGGAGGCTCGCTTCCCGCATGCTGTAAACTAGGCTTCCAGGCGGGTACCCCGCGTCTCCCACAGGTCTTGGCTCAGAAGCTGCTTCCCTCAGCTGGGGCTGTGGACGGGAACCCAGACACGCAGGGGCAGGCCCCAACCACCTGCACACGTCTCTGCTGGCAGGAGATCACTAGGGAAATGAGGTCTGTCAGGCACCTTCTGGGCGCTCACGGAGTTCGCCTCCGGTGTGTGGGGCTGCAGACCCCAGCTAGGGGCCCTGTGAGCCTTGTGCTCTCCGTGCTGTGCTGAGTCTGGGCGGTCAAGCAACCGCAAGAGGAGACTTGCAGTTGCCCTCCCTTGGCCTCTAATAGAGCCCTCACTGCTGGAGCGCTTGGCAGTGTGCAACCCACCGGCAACTAAGACCTCCACAAGAACGCCTGGGGACTAGGTGCAAAGGCAAGGCAGGAGTGGAGCTGAGGCCAGGAAGGCGCCAGTAGCATCTCCCAGTCTCGCGCAGCCCACCCCTTTCTGGACTGGAAGCCTAGCCGCGAGGCAAGTCTGGGCAAGGCTCGCCCAGTGCAGAGCAGCCTCACGCCAGCACTCTGCCAGATCGGGCCTCTGAGCAGAGCTGGAGCTCTGCCGTACTGGAGGCCCACTCGGATCTGCCCAAGCAGTGATTACAGCCTCACGAAGCTGTGCTGCCTCCTCTTCTCCCGAGGAGGCTCGCTTCCCGCATGCTGTAAACTAGGCTTCCAGGCGGGGGCGCCCCGCGCCTCCTACAGGTCTTAGCTGAGGAGCTGCTTCCCTGAGCTGGGGCTGTGGTAGGGAGCCCAGACACGCAGGGGCAGGCCCCAGCCACCTGCACACGTCTCTGCTGGGGAGGAGAGCACTAGGGAAATGACGTCTGTCAGGCACCTTCTGGGCGCTCCCGGAGTTCGCCTCCGGTGTGTGGGGCTGCAGACCCCAGCCAGGGGCCCTGAGAGCCTTGTGCGCTCCTGCTGTGCTGAGTGTGGGCGGTCAAGCAACCGCTGGAGGAGACCTTCAGTTGCCCTACCATTGCCTCTAATAGAGCCCTCACTGCTGGAGCGCTTGGCAGTGTGCAACCCACCGGCAACTAAGCCCTCCACAAGAACGCCCGGGGAAAAGGTGCAAAGGCAAGGCAGGAGTGGAGCTGAGGCTAGGAAGGCGCCAGTAGCATCTCCCAGTCTCGCGCAGCCTGCTCCTTCCTGGAATGGAAGCCTATGTGCGAGGAAAGTCTGGGCAAGTCTCGCCCAGGGCAGAGCAGCCTCACGCCAGCAAGTCTGCCAGATGGGGCCTCTGAGCAGAGCTGGAGCTCTGCCGTACTGGAGGCGCACTCGGCTCCGCCAAAGCAGTGAATGCAGCCGCACGCAGCAGGGCTGCCTCCTCTTCTCCCGAGGAGGCTCGCTTCCCGCATGCTGTATACTAGGCTTCCAGGAGGGGCCACCCGCGCCTCGCACAGGTCTTGACTCAGGAGCTGCTTTCCTGAGCTGGGGCTGTGTACGGGAGCCCAAACAAGCAGGGGCAGGCCCCAACCACCCAAACATATCTCTGCTTTGGAGGAGAACACTAGGGAAATGACGTCTGTCAGGCACCTTCTGGGCGCTCACGGAGTTCGCCTCCGGTGTGTGGGGCTGCAGACCCCAGCCAGGGGCCCTGTGAGCCTTGTGCTCTCCGTGCTGTGCTGAGTCTGGGCGGTCAAGCAACCGCAAGAGGAGACTTGCAGTTGCCCTCCCTTGGCCTCTAATAGAGCCCTCACTGCTGGAGCGCTTGGCAGTGTGCAACCCACCGGCAACTAAGCCCTCCACAAGAACGCCTGGGGACTAGGTGCAAAGGCAAGGCAGAAGTGGAGCTGAGGCCAGGAAGGCGCCAGTAGCATCTCCCAGTCTCGCGCAGCCCACTCCTTTCTGGACTGGAAGCCTAGCCGCGAGGCAAGTCTGGGCAAGGCTCGCCCAGTGCAGAGCAGCCTCACGCCAGCACTCTGCCAGATCGGGCCTCTGAGCAGAACTGGAGCTCTGCCGTACTGGAGGCCCAATCGGCTCTGCCCAAGCAGTGATTGCAGCCCCACGCATCTGGGCTGCCTCCTCTTCTCCCGAGGAGGCTCGCTTCCTGCATGCTGTGCACTAGGCTTCCAGGCGGGGGCGCCCCGCGCCTCCTACAGGTCTTAGCTGAGGAGCTGCTTCCCTGAGCTGGGGCTGTGGTAGGGAGCCCAGACACGCAGGGGCAGGCCCCAGCCACCTGCACACGTCTCTGCTGGGGAGGAGAGCACTAGGGAAATGACGTCTGTCAGGCACCTTCTGGGCGCTCCCGGAGTTCGCCTCCGGTGTGTGGGGCTGCAGACCCCAGCCAGGGGCCCTGAGAGCCTTGTGCGCTCCTGCTGTGCTGAGTGTGGGCGGTCAGGCAACCGTTGGAGTAGGCCTTCAGCTGCCCTACCATTGCCTCTAATAAAGCCCTCACTGCTGGAGCGCTTGGCAGTGTGCAACCCACCGGCAACTAAGCCCTCCACAAGAACGCCTGGGGTCTAGTTGCAAAGGCAAGGCAGGAGTGGAGCTGAGGCCAGGAAGGCGCCAGTAGCATCTCCCAGTCTCGCGCAGCCTGCTCCTTCCTAGACTGGAAGCCTATGTGCGAGGCAAGTCTGGGCAAGTCTCGCCCAGGGCAGTGCAGCCTCAGGCCAGCAAGTCTGCCAGATCGGGCCTCTGAGCAGAGCTGGAGCTCTGCCGTACTGGAGGCGCACTCCACTCCGCCAAAGTAGTGAATGCAGCCGCACGCAGCAGGGCTGCCTTCTCTTCTCCCGAGGAGGCTCGCTTCCCGCATGCTGTAAACTAGGCTTCCAGGCGGGTATCCCGCGTCTCCCACAGGTCTTGGCTCAGAAGCTGCTTCCCTCAGCTGGGGCTGTGAACGGGAACCCAGACACGCAGGGGCAGGCCCCAACCACCTGCACACGTCTCTGCTGGCAGGAGATCACTAGGGAAATGAGGTCTGTCAGGCACCTTCTGGGCGCTCACGGAGTTCGCCTCCGGTTTGTGGGGCTGCAGACCCCAGCGAGGGGCCCGGTGAGCCTTGTGCTCTCCGTGCTGTGCTGAGTCTGGGCGGTCAAGCAACCGCAAGAGGAGACTTGCAGTTGACCTCCCTTGGCCTCTAATAGAGCCCTCACTGCTGGAGCGCTTGGCAGTGTGCAACCCACCGGCAACTAAGCCCTCCACAAGAACGCCTGGGGACTAGGTGCAAAGGCAAGGCAGGAGTGGAGCTGAGGCCAGGAAGGCGCCAGTAGCATCTCCCAGTCTCGCGCAGCCCACTCCTTTCTGGACTGGAAGCCTAGCCGCGAGGCAAGTCTGGGCAAGGCTCGCCCAGTGCAGAGCAGCCTCACGCCAGCAACTCTGCCAGATCGGGCCTCTGAGCAGTGCTGGAGCTCTGCCGTACTGGAGGCCCACTCGGATCTGCCCAAGCAGTGATTACAGCCTCACGAAGCTGTGCTGCCTCCTCTTCTCCCGAGGAGGCTCGCTTCCCGCATGCTGTGCACTAGGCTTCCAGGCGGGGGCGCCCCGCGCCTCCTACAGGTCTTAGCTGAGGAGCTGCTTCCCTGAGCTGGGGCTGTGGTAGGGAGCCCAGACACGCAGGGGCAGGCCCCAACCACCTGCACACGTCTCTGCTGGGGAGGAGAGCACTAGGGAAATGACGTCTGTCAGGCACCTTCTGGGCGCTCACGGAGTTCGCCTCCGGTGTGTGGGGCTGCAGACCCCAGCCAGGGGTCCTGTGAGCCTTGTGCTCTCCATGCTGTGCTGAGTCTGGGCGGTCAAGCAACCGCTGAAGGCGACTTGCAGTTGCCCTCCCATTGCCTCTAATAGAGCCCTCACTGCTGGAGCGCTTGGCAGTGTGCAACCCACCGGCAACTAAGCACTCCACAAGAACGCCTGGGGACTAGGTGCAAAGGCAAGGCAGGAGTGGAGCCGAGGCTGGGAAGGCGCCAGTAGCATCTCCCAGTCTCGCGCAGCCTGCTCCTTCCTGGAATGGAAGCCTATGTGCGAGGCAAGTCTGGGCAAGTCTCGCCCAGGGCAGAGCAGCCTCACGCCAGCAAGTCTGCCAGATCGGGCCTCTGAGCAGAACTGGAGCTCTGCCGTACTGGAGGCGCACTCGGCTCCACCAAAGCAGTGAATGCAGCCGCACGCAGCAGGGCTGCCTCCTCTTCTCCCGAGGAGGCTCGCTTCCCGCATGCTGTATACTAGGCTTCCAGGAGGGGCCACCCGCGCCTCGCACAGGTCTTGACTCAGGAGCTGCTTTCCTGAGCTGGGGCTGTGTACGGGAGCCCAAACAAGCAGGGGCAGGCCCCAACCACCCAAACATATCTCTGCTGTGGAGGAGAGCACTAGGGAAATGACGTCTGTCAGGCACCTTCTGGGCGCTCACGGAGTTCGCCTCCGGTGTGTGGGGCTGCAGACCCCAGCCAGGGGCCCTGTGAGCCTTGTGCTCTCCGTGCTGTGCTGAGTCTGGGCGGTCAAGCAACCGCTGGAGGAGACTTGCAGTTGCCCTCCCATTGCCTCTAATAGAGCCCTCACTGCTGGAGCGCTTGGCAGTGTGCAACACACCGGCAACTAAGCCTTCCACAAGAACGCCTGGGGACTAGATGCAAAGGCAAGGCAGGAGTGGAGCTGAGGCCAGGAAGGCGCCAGTAGCATCTCCCAGTCTCGCGCAGCCTGCTCCATCCTGGAATGGAAGCCTATGTGCGAGGCAAGTCTGGGCAAGTCTCGTCCAGGGCGGAGCAGCCTCACGCCAGCAACTCTTCCAGATCGGGCCTCTCAGCAGGGTTGGAGCTCTGCCGTACTGGAGGCACACTCGGCTCCGCCAAAGCAGTGAATGCAGCCGCACGCAGCAGGGCTGCCTCCTCTTCTCCCGAGGAGGCTCGCTTCCCGCATGCTGTAAACTAGGCTTCCAGGCGGGTACCCCGCGTCTCCCACAGGTCTTGGCTCAGAAGCTGCTTCCCTCAGCTGGGGCTGTGGACAGGAACCCAGACACACAGGGGCAGGCCCCAGCCACCTGCACACGTCTCTGCTGGGGAGGAGAGCACTAGGGAAATGACGTCTGTCAGGCACCTTCTGGGCGCTCCCGGAGTTCGCCTCCGGTGTGTGGGGCTGCAGACCCCAGCCAGGGGCCCTGAGAGCCTTGTGCGCTCCTGCTGTGCTGAGTGTGGGCGGTCAGGCAACCGTTGGAGGAGGCCTTCAGCTGCCCTACCATTGCCTCTAATAAAGCCCTCACTGCTGGAGCGCTTGGCAGTGTGCAACCCACCGGCAACTAAGCCCTCCACAAGAACGCCTGGGGTCTAGTTGCAAAGGCAAGGCAGGAGTGGAGCTGAGGCCAGGAAGGCGCCAGTAGCATCTCCCAGTCTCGCGCAGCCTGCTCCTTCCTAGACTGGAAGCCTATGTGCGAGGCAAGTCTGGGCAAGTCTCGCCCAGGGCAGTGCAGCCTCACGCCAGCAAGTCTGCCAGATCGGGCCTCTGAGCAGAGCTGGAGCTCTGCCGTACTGGAGGCGCACTCCACTCCGCCAAAGTAGTGAATGCAGCCGCACGCAGCAGGGCTGCCTTCTCTTCTCCCGAGGAGGCTCGCTTCCCGCATGCTGTATACTAGGCTTCCAGGCGGGGCCACCCGCGCCTCGCACAGGTCTTGACTCAGGAGCTGCTTTCCTGAGCTGGGGCCGTGTACGGGAGCCCAAACAAGCAGGGGCAGGCCCCAACCACCCAAACACATCTCTGCTGGGGAGGAGAGCACTAGGGAAATGACGTCTGTCAGGCACCTTCTGGGCGCTCACGGAGTTCGCCTCCGGTGTGTGGGGCTGCAGACCCCAGCCAGGGGCCCTGTGAGCCTTGTGCTCTCCGTGCTGTGCTGAGTCTGGGCGGTCAAGCAACCGCTGGAGGAGACTTGCAGTTGCCCTCCCATTGCCTCTAATAGAGCCCTCACTGCTGGAGCGCTTGGCAGTGTGCAACCCACCGGCAACTAAGCCCTCCACAAGAACGCCTGGGGACTAGGTGCAAAGGCAAGGCAGGAGTGGAGCTGAGGCCAGGAAGGCGCCAGTAGCATCTCCCAGTCTCGCGCAGCCTGCTCCTTACTGGAATGGAAGCCTATGTGCGAGGCAAGTCTGGGCAAGGCTCGCCCAGTGCAGAGCAGCCTCAGGCCAGCAAGTCTGCCAGATCGGGCCTCTGAGCAGAGCTGGAGCTCTGCCGTACTGGAGGCGCACTCGGCTCCGCCCAAGCAGTGATTACAGCCTCACGAAGCTGTGCTGCCTCCTCTTCTCCCGAGGAGGCTCGCTTCCCGCATGCTGTAAACTAGGCTTCCAGGCGGGTACCCCGCGTCTCCCACAGGTCTTGGCTCAGAAGCTGCTTCCCTCAGCTGGGGCTGTGGACGGGAACCCAGACACGCAGGGGCAGGCCCCAACCACCTGCACACCTCTCTGCTGGCAGGAGATCACTAGGGAAATGAGGTCTGTCAGGCACCTTCTGGGCGCTCACGGAGTTCGCCTCCGGTGTGTGGGGCTGCAGACCCCAGCTAGGGGCCCTGTGAGCCTTGTGCTCTCCGTGCTGTGCTGAGTCTGGGCGGTCAAGCAACCGCAAGAGGAGACTTGCAGTTGCCCTCCCTTGGCCTCTAATAGAGCCCTCACTGCTGGAGCGCTTGGCAGTGTGCAACCCACCGGCAACTAAGCCCTCCACAAGAACGCCTGGGGACTAGGTGCAAACGCAAGGCAGGAGTGGAGCTGAGGCCAGGAAGGCGCCAGTAGCATCTCCCAGTCTCGCGCAGCCCACTCCTTTCTGGACTGGAAGCCTAGCCGCGAGGCAAGTCTGGGCAAGGCTCGCCCAGTGCAGAGCAGCCTCACGCCAGCACTCTGCCAGATCGGGCCTCTGAGCAGAACTGGAGCTCTGCCGTACTGGAGGCCCAATCGGCTCTGCCCAAGCAGTGATTGCAGCCCCACGCATCTGGGCTGCCTCCTCTTCTCCCGAGGAGGCTCGCTTCCTGCATGCTGTGCACTAGGCTTCCAGGCGGGGGCGCCCCGCGCCTCCTACAGGTCTTAGCTGAGGAGCTGCTTCCCTGAGCTGGGGCTGTGGTAGGGAGCCCAGACACGCAGGGGCAGGCCCCAGCCACCTGCACACGTCTCTGCTGGGGAGGAGAGCACTAGGGAAATGACGTCTGTCAGGCACCTTCTGGGCGCTCCCGGAGTTCGCCTCCGGTGTGTGGGGCTGCAGACCCCAGCCAGGGGCCCTGAGAGCCTTGTGCGCTCCTGCTGTGCTGAGTGTGGGCGGTCAGGCAACCGTTGGAGTAGGCCTTCAGCTGCCCTACCATTGCCTCTAATAAAGCCCTCACTGCTGGAGCGCTTGGCAGTGTGCAACCCACCGGCAACTAAGCCCTCCACAAGAACGCCTGGGGTCTAGTTGCAAAGGCAAGGCAGGAGTGGAGCTGAGGCCAGGAAGGCGCCAGTAGCATCTCCCAGTCTCGCGCAGCCTGCTCCTTCCTAGACTGGAAGCCTATGTGCGAGGCAAGTCTGGGCAAGTCTCGCCCAGGGCAGTGCAGCCTCAGGCCAGCAAGTCTGCCAGATCGGGCCTCTGAGCAGAGCTGGAGCTCTGCCGTACTGGAGGCGCACTCCACTCCGCCAAAGTAGTGAATGCAGCCACACGCAGCAGGGCTGCCTTCTCTTCTCCCGAGGAGGCTCGCTTCCCGCATGCTGTATACTAGGCTTCCAGGCGGGGCCACCCGCGCCTCGCACAGGTCTTGACTCAGGAGCTGCTTTCCTGAGCTGGGGCTGTGTACGGGAGCCCAAACAAGCAGGGGCAGGCCCCAACCACCTGCACACGTCTCTGCTGGGGAGGAGAGCACTAAGGAAATGACGTCTGTCAGGCACCTTCTGGGCGCTCCCGGAGTTCGCCTCCGGTGTGTGGGGCTGCAGACCCCAGCCAGGGGTCCTGTGAGCCTTGTGCTCTCCGAGCTGTGCTGAGTCTGGGCGGTCAAGCAACCGCTGAAGGCGACTTGCATTTGTCCTCCCATTGCCTCTAATAGAGCCCTCACTGCTGGAGCGCTTGGCAGTGTGCAACCCACCGGCAACTAAGCACTCCACAAGAACGCCTGGGGACTAGGTGCAAAGGCAAGGCAGGAGTGGAGCTGAGGCTGGGAAGGCGCCAGTAGCATCTCCCAGTCTCGCGCAGCCTGCTCCTTCCTGGAATGGAAGCCTATGTGCGAGGCAAGTCTGGGCAAGTCTCGCCCAGGGCAGAGCAGCCTCACGCCAGCAAGTCTGCCAGATCGGGCCTCTGAGCAGAGCTGGAGCTCTGCCGGAATGGAGGCGCACTCGACTCCGCCCAAGCAGTGATTACAGCCTCACGAAGCTGTGCTGCCTCCTCTTCTCCCGAGGAGGCTCGCTTCCCGCATGCTGTGCACTAGGCTTCCAGGCGGGGTCGCCCCGCGCCTCCTACAGGTCTTAGCTGAGGAGCTGCTTCCCTGAGCTGGGGCTGTGGTAGGGAGCCCACACACGCAGGGGCAGTTCCCAGCCACCTGCACACGTCTCTGCTGGGGAGGAGAGCACTAGGGAAATGATGTCTGTCAGGCACCTTCTGGGCGCTCCCGGAGTTCGCCTCCGGTGTGTGGGGCTGCAGACCCCAGCCAGGGGCCCTGAGAGCCTTGTGCGCTCCTGCTGTGCTGAGTGTGGGCGGTCAAGCAACCGCTGGAGGAGACCTTCAGTTGCCCTCCCATTGCGTGTAATATAGCCCTCACTGCTGGAGCGCTTGGCCGTGTGCCGGGGTCCAGCCCCGGTGGATCCAGGGAATTCGAAAGGTGGACTGCGTTGGCGTTGAAAGACTTGTTAATTTATTAATATAAGATTAGATTAAGAAACTGTAGTGCAGTATTAAGATTAAGTGGAGAAAGAGGGCTGAATAGCTTGGTTTATGCTGAAGACCAATAAAATTCCAGAAAAGGAATTTGCACCATCTACATTGGGCCACCGGTTCCCGCTTGAATATCTAAGGGTGCTTCGCCTTAAGCTCCCTTTTGCGCAGATCTTGATAACCAGGGCAAATAAGTAGACCTGCAGATCCTCCGTGCCCCAGATGAAAATTCAGCCTGAAATTAAAGTAAAGACCAGATGGTAGAAAAGGGAGAGAAAAAGAGAGAGAGAGACACAGGGGGAGCCAGATTCCCAAGAAACCAGGCCGAGACTAGTCCGAGAAACTGGTCCGAGAATCTGGTCCATCCTTTATTGTTCAGAATGCTTTTTATACTTTTGATAAAACATGGAGATCAATGGGTAACACAAAGTTATGCAGCGTTAGCAGTCCAGACTCTTATCAAAACCAGGCTTTTTTCTCTGCATACCTAATTGTATACACAAATCTTAGGTAATTTACATCATCTTCCAGCCAAAGGGGCCAATTTAACATTTTACAGCCTTTTTTCTGATAAGGGTTTGTCAACCACAAGACTTATTTGTGTTGATCTTCCCAAGGTCTGGTGTCACTCTCAGAAAGCACTAAATAAAGTTACATTCTTACACAGCAAGGATACAGCAACTTATAACAAGTAGACGGAGTACAGTGATTTACAGCAAAAGAGAAGCAATTAACTCAAAAGTCTAGTGTTGCTAACATCAAAACTACTATGTATCTTTTTCTACATCGTGCTTACATTAACATCCTTCCAGGTGCCTAAAAGATAAAGAATAAGGAGGTCTGGCAGCAATCCTTGAGTCAACAGTGAAAACCCTCTACCAATATAATTTTTAACTCTTTAGAAAAGGCTCTCTATCTTTAAGATGTCTCTCCCGGTTGGGGGGGCTGTAAGCAATTCACAAGCTGTAAGCTTTGTGCCTCTCACGGTTGAGGGGCTGTAAGCAATTCACAAGCTCTAAGAGGTCTGGGGAACCTGTTAGGCTGGCTAGAGAGCTATCAGAGGGGTTTAACTGAAACATCCCTTTCAAATGCAGAAGACTAAAACCCTGAATTGACTTTTTTTCCAGAGAATATCAGAAAAGTGGAAAAGCAGAGCACAAAAGCGGGCAGATATTTGCTGGGGTACATGCTTAGGAATTTCCAGAGGGGTCCCTGAAGTCTGAGCACGCCTTGCGTATGTCAGCTTCCTTCCTCATGACCTTGTCACAGGCGGGATTCCTCACACTGGCTTCCGGCAGCAGTGTGCAACCCACCGGCCCCTAAGCCTTCCGCAAGAACGCCTTTGGACTAGGTGCAAAGGCAAGGCAGGAGTGGAGCTGAGGCCAGGAAGGCGCCAGTTGCATCTCCCAGTCTCGCGCAGCCTGCTCCTTCCTGGTCAGGAAGCCTATCCGCGAGGCAAGTCTGGGCAAGGCTTGCCCAGGGCAGAGCAGCCTCACGCCAGCGACTCTGCCAGATCGGGCCTCTGAGCAGAGCTGGAGCTCTGCCGTACTGGAGGCGCACTCGGCTCCACACAAGCAGTGATTGCAGCCGCACGCAGCTGGGCTGCCTCCTCTTCTCCCAAGGAGGCTCGCTTCCCGCATACTGTGCACTAGGCTTCCAGGCGGGGGCGCCCCGCGCCTCCTGCAGGTCTTGGCTCAGGAGCTGCTTCCCTGGGCTGGGGCTGTGGACGGGAGCCCAGACACGCAGGGGCAGGCCCCAACCACCTGCACACGTCTCTGCTGGGGTGGAGAGCGCTAGGGAAACTATGTTTTTCAGGCACCTTCTGGGCGCTCACGGATTCAGCATCCGGGTGTGTGGGGCTGCAGACTCCAGCCAGGGGCCCTGGGAATCTTGTGCTCTCCGTCCTGTGCTGAGTCTGGGAGGCCAAGCTACAGCTGGAGAAGCCCTGCAGTTGCCCTTCCCTTCCCTCTGACAGAGCTCGTATTGCTGGATCCCTTGGCTTTGTGTCACTCACTATCCCCTAACCGAGACTCCAAACCACGAACTCGACCCTGACTTCAAAACCCTATATCCCGAACCCAGAAACCGAATCCCGAGCTCCAGTCTCCAAACCGTGAACCTGAACCCTAACCCAACCCCGAACCCAAACACCGACCCCTAAATCCCAAACCCAAAGTCCATTCTCTAAAGCAAAACCCCAAAGCGCGAACCTCTAACCCTCAGCCGAACCCCATAACCCAAACCCCAAGCCCATAGTCAGAACCAGAAACCCCAAACTCTGAACCCCAAACCCCTAACCCAAACACCAAACCGTGTACCCCAACCCATATACCGAATCCAAATCTCGAACTCCAAGGACCGAACTTCCAACCTGAATCAGGATCCCCTAACCCAAACCCCTAGCTGAACCCCTAATCCAAACCCGAAAACCAAGCACCAAACCCCTAACCCATAACCTGAACTGCAAACCCCTACCTTAAAACACCAACCCCAATCACTAACCCCTAACCTGATCAGCGAACCCCTAAACCGAACCCCAATCCATGAATCCCGAACCTTGAGCCCCAAACCCCAAACCCCAAAGCCTGATGCCAAACGCAAAGCGCTAACCTCCAAACTGAATCGAAACCCCAAAACCTAAACCCTTGACCCTAAACTCCTAACTCATACCCCAAAGTCCAAACTGCAAAACCTTAACCGGAACCCCATACCCCAAACAATGAACCACGTTCCCCAAACCCCGAACCACATACCCCAAACATGGAACCCGAACCCCAAACCCCATACCCTGCATCCGAACCCCTAACCCAGCTGCAAACCCCAAACCCCGAACCGGGAACCCCAAACCTCTAACCCGAACCGTGAACCCCTAACCCGAACCCGAACCCGAACCCTAACCCGAGCCCCAAACCCCAAACCCAAACCCCGACCCCCATACCCCAAACCGCAAACACCGATCCACGTAGCCCAAACCCCGAATCCATAACTCGAACCCCGAACCCCAAATCCAGAACCCAAAGCCCAACCGCAAACACCGAAACTGAACCCTAAAACCCGAAACCCAAACACCAAAACCCAAACCCCCAAACCCAAACCCCAAACCCCTAACCGGAACCCCAAACCTCAAACCCCAAACCGCACACCCCAAACCCCTAAGCCAAACCCCAAACCGCCATCCCCTAACTCCTAACCCGAACAGCGAAACTCTAAACTGCACCTCACACCCCCAACCCCAAACCATGAGCCCAAACCCCCGAACCCCAAACCCCAAACCTCAAATCTCGACCCCCGAAACACAAACCTCACATACTGAACCCCTAATCGGAACCCCGAACCCCAATCCCCGAACCCCAAACCCAAATCCCAAAACCCCCAAACCCCAACCCTGAACCCAAATCCCAAACCCATAACAGGAACCCGAAATCGCAAACCCCTGACCCAAATCCCAAACTCCAAACCCCAAACCCCTAAACCGCGAACCCCTAACCCGAACTGAGAACCCCTAACCCGAACCCCAAAACCCAAACCCTAACCGCGAACCCCTAACCCAAACCCCAAACCGAAACCGCGAACCCCAAACCCCAAACCCTAACCGCGAACCCCTAACCCAAACCCCAAACCCCAAACCCAAACCGCGAAGCCCAAACCCCAAACCCCTAACCCGAATCCCAAACCCAAAACCCTTAACCCCAATCCCAAACCCCCAACCCAAACCACAAACCCCAAACCCCTAACCCTAACCTCAAACCCCAAACCCGAACTGCGAACCCCTAACCCAAACCGAGAACCCCTAACCTGATCCCCAAACCCCAAACCCCAAACCCTTAACCCGATCCTCAAATCCCAAACCCGAACCGCGAACCCCTCACCCGAACCCCAAATCCCAAGCCCCTATGCTGGACCTTGAACCCCTAATCGGAACCCCAAACCCCAAACTAGAACCGCGAAGCCCTAACCCCAAACCCTGAACTCCAAACCCCAAACACGAACCGCGTACTGCAAACCCGAACCCGAATCCAAACCCTAAGAAGAGAGGGGATTCCCCGTACCCGAACTCTGAACCTGAACCCTAACAAGTTGAGGGGATGCCGGAATCCTAACCCTAACCCTCACAATAAACTCTAAAGTAAAAAGAAACTTTTCTGGCCTAAGCCCCGCCCCTTGCGGTCCCCCACCCGCTAAAAGCAAAAGAGATAAACCTGGACTTGAACTTCTGACCCACAGAGCTGGATTGCCTGTTTACTTGGCTGTCCACCTAACCGCTATGCTACCCAGATTCACGGGGTTAGATGTCGCTCCCAGGCACTCTTCAAGCCTCGGCCCACCAGGGCAGGCTAATAAAGCACTATGGGCCCTATTAGCGCTCACTTTAAGCCATATCCCTAACACTAATGCCAACCCTAACTGTAACCTGAACCCTGACCCTGACCTGAACCCTAACCCAAATCCAAACTATAAGAAGAGGGGGGTCCCCGAATTCTAACCCTAACCCCGAACCCGAACCTGAACCCTAACAAGTTGGGGGGGTTGCCCGAACCCTAACCCTAAACATAACAATAAACCTCTAAAATAAAAATAAACTTTTCTAGTCTAAGCCCCGCCTCTTGCGGTCCCCCACCCCCTAAGAGCAAAAGGGTAACGTCAGAGACTTGAACTCCTGACTTACAGACCACAGTCTGCCTACTCACCAGCCTGCCTAACCGCTACGCTACAGAGGCTTGCTGTTGCTAACAGCGCTCCCGGGCCCTCTTCAAGCCTCTGCCCACCAGGGTCTGGTTCTGAAGAATATCATGGCTGTCCTAGGTCATCTTTGCTTTCTGTAGTCATAGTTTTATCCCAAAATCATAGACAGATCAGCTGAGAAAAAGCTTGGATTGGCTCGGTGGGGTGGATTTGCTTGTCCTGTGTTTCACCTGGAGGCAGTCGCGGTCCCGCCGGCCCGTCCTGGAAGGGGGCGTGGGGGCGGGGCGCCCCGTGCGCGCGTCGGGGGCGGGGCGAACCTGGGCGGCTGGTCGGGAGCGCGGCTCACGTGAGCGGGTCTGGGGCGGGATGACAATGGCGGCGCGTCGGGACCTGGGGTTCCCGGTTGTGCTCTCAGGGCTCGCCATCGCAGCTGGGAATGCTCGTTTCGTGGGCTCCTGGGTCCCCGTCGATCCGCAGCCAGCGAGCAGAGCGGAGGGCTGTGGACCACAGGTAAGGGAACTCGGACTCGGCGGAGCAGGGAACCATGTATTCTGCCCTCTTTGTTTGCAGTCTCGGAGCCGACTAACATGGCGGTCGCAGAAAAGCCTCGCCTTTGGGGCCAAGGGTTTTACCGCTTTACCCCTTTGCATAAAGCTCAGACCCGCGCGGTTTTCCCAAGCAGCCTATGTATTGCTTCCTACACGCCTGGAGAGGATACCAGGCAGGAAGGCCAGGGGTCTCCAGACAGAGAAAATAGACTGCAAGTGTCAGACGTTTTTTTCTCTCTCTTAAGAGGCAGGAGGAGACAAAACAGTGTTGCATTTTTTTTTCTCCATCTTGATACAAATTTAAAAGGAGGTTTCTCGGAAAATTCTGTGTTGCCATGACAACTCCTGGCTCCACCTGAATTTAACTTTTCTCAAACCTTGAACTAAGCAATGCCTTTTTCTTATGGAAATGTTTGTCTTAAGGTATGGAAATGTTTGTCTTAAGTTATGTTAATGTACTATTTACCCAAGGCTCTGTCTTCAGGTCAGTTCCCCCTAAAGGCTCAGAAACGACTTGACAAACCAGTATGTTTACTCATACCTTGTTCTCTTAATCTATGTGAATGAAACTATATATTTGCTTGGAAATCTGCCTTTCTTCAAGATTCATGTCCATCATTTTATGACCTGGGATGACGCATCTGCTGCCAGTGTTATCTCAATGCATGCTGTGGGTGAGGGGCCTGGTGCCATTCTCTGAGACATTGTCTTTTCTTTCAAGCTAGTGGCTGTATAACATCTGGCTAAAGACTAGCAGGGGGTACTCTTTCTTCCCCCTTTTAATGTCTACGTCAGCAGCTCTCTCGATCTCTGTTATACTTTAATAAAACTTTATAACAGAAAACCTCTGAGCCATCAAGCTTCGTCACTTGCCCTGGATGGAATTCTCCTCTGGAGGCCAAGAATGCTGGCATGTTTTGTGGTTTAGCAACCACCTTTCAGCCTTTTGTAATTCATATTGAATCTTCATTTCAGATTGAAGATGCATTCCACGGTATTGCCAGCTGAAGTCTTTTCATCGCTATGGAGTATCTGTCCATGTCTTTAGGGTATTTTTCAGCAATCATGTATCATTTCCAGTGTGCCAGTCTTGTCATCCTCATTCTGTCCATAGCAAAGTCTTTTATTAATGTTGACATGATTGAAAGGGAATTGTTTGTTTAACTTCCTTTTCAGATTGTTATTTGCTGGTGTATACAGATAACACTGTGTCATCGTTCATTTTTATCAGTTTGGACAGCTTGATAGTTGTCTTTAATTTCTTTAATTTCTCATAATTTAAGATGACCCTGGCTCATATTTTTACAGTCTCACCCCTAGTCTCAGTCATTTCTTCAAAGAACTGTCCCTTTTTTTAACATTACATTATTTTTGACTGTGCTGGGTCTTTATTGCTAGTTTGTCTAGTTGTAGTGAGCAGAGGCAACCCTCTAGTTGCTGTGCCATGGCTTCTCATTGCAGTGCTTTCTCTGTTTGCAGAACTTGGGCTCTGGAGCATGCAAACTTCAAGAGTTGTTCAAAGGCTTCGTTGTCCGTGGGCGTGTGGAATCTTCTACACAGGGATTGAACCCGTGTTCCCTGCATCGGTAGGCAGATTCTTTACCACCGGGCCATCGGAGATGTTTTCTGTTCCCTTTTATTAGAGAATGATATTTAAAACATACATGTAGGAGCTCAATATGCTCAGCTGACAATACATGGATATATATATACATGTATTCCAGCTCACCTTTGAACATATTCAGTTAAAGGTAATTTGTGATGATGTCTCCAGCCCGATCCACCACGACATGGACATTGTAACGTGTCCTTTTGTTTATCTGTAACTTTGCATTCCAATGGTAAGAAACCTGGCTTCCACCGCTTGTCATACACAGAATTCAGTGCTTGTCCCACGTGGTTACTGAAAAAAAACTGTCAGATTGTCTTTCAAAGGGGGCTCTGCGTGCATGGCACCAGTATCTTGAGGATGTTTTTGTATGATAGTTTACTATCTGTATACCCTCAGTGGCCAGGTGTCTATTTCAGTCGCTACCAATTATGAATGGGCTTGTTTGCTCTAGTGTTCTTAGACAATTCGAGTACAGTTTCTTTGTCAGATATGCCTTTTTTTAGGAAAAGAGTTTTATTTATTGTTGGCTGTGTTGCATCTTTGTGTGTGGGCTTTTCTCTAGTTTTGGTGAGCATGGGCCATAACTAGTGGTTTGCAGGCTTCTCACTGCAGTGTCTCCTCTTGTTGAGGGGCACAGGCTCACGGGCTTCAGTGGCTGCAGCGTGTGAACTCGGCATCGTGGCTTCCAGGATCTAGAGCACAGACTCGGCAGTTGTGGCACACAGACTCCATTGGATGTGGGATCTTCCCATCCTAGGGATCGCACATGCATCTCCAGCACTGGCAGGTGGATTCTTTACTATGGAACCACCAGGGCATATTTTAGATTCTAGTTTTCCACACATGTATCTAGTGAAAGAGGCCAGGATCAAGAGGCATGGCAGCTGGGAATCCTCAGCCACAGCTCTGGTGTGCTATCCAAAGCTCTGGGGCCTTTGGTGAGCACCTCAGCTTCCCTGGGACTGTTTCCTGCCATCAGAAATGCCCTGCTTTTGGACTGTAGCCCACCAAGCTCCTCTGTCCCTGGAATTTCTGAGACCAGAGTACTGCAGGTGGTGCCATTTCCTTCTCTGCTGCTGCTGCTGCGTCGCTTCAGTCGTGCCTGACTCTGCGTGACCCCATAGACAGCAGCCTACCAGGCTCCTCTGTCCCCGGGATTCTCCAGGCCAGAACCCTGGAGTGGGCTTCCATGTCCTTCTCCAGTGCAGGAAAGTGAAAAGTGAAAGTGAAGTCACTCAGTGAAGTCGTGTCCGACTCTTAGTGACCCCAGGGTTGCAGCCTACCAGGCTCCTCTGTCCATGGGATTCTCCAGGCAATGGTACTGGAGCGGCTGCCATTGCCATTTCCTTCTCTACAAGATAGCGTTTTGAAGATATTTTCTCCTGGATATTGCTTTTGATGAAGGAAGGGGGATCCCTTCCAGGGCTTGAGAGTGAGTTCTTGTCTGACACTGGGCAGTGAGTTGTCTGAGGAGAGGAGTGCTGTCCAAGCGAGAGGCTTTATTGGGAAGGGCTGCCGGGGTGGAGGGCAGGAGGGTGAGGGAAACGGAGAGAACCACTCTGTCACGTGGCTCACAGTCTCAGGTTTTATGGTCATTGGGTTCATTTCTGGTTTGTCTCTTGCCAGGCATTCTGAATTGGGATCCTTCTTGGGGGCACACCCACCACTCAGCCGAGATGGATTCCAGCGAAGTGGATCCTGGGAGGTTGGTAGGACCTCTGAACTGGAGCCTCCCATCACCTGACCTCTCCAGAATTCTGCTTGGTGGTAGCTTGTTCGTTCCTTGTTCCTTCCCAGGACCTCCTGTTGTAAGATGACTCCTGCAAGTGTTTTCTTTTCTCTGTCGCCTGGCCAGGGTGGGTGGTCCGTGGTTCATGTAACCGTTTGTTTTTGGTTCTCTCGAGTAAGGTCCTCCACAGGGTAAATGTATGAAATGATAAAAGGCAATGTTTTAAATAATTTATATTCATAATTTGGTAAGTTGGCTTTTTTTGTGTATGTTAGACCTGATCCCCAGACCAAAGGTCATGTAGAACTTTTGTAGTTTTCTAAAATTTCTATAGTTTTTAAAATGGAGTTACCTTGTTGCAAAGTTTGTGTTTATGTTCATATTTTTTTAAACAGTTATTACTTTTTAGTTGATTGATCCTTGCTTTACAATATTGGTTTGATTTGTCATGCATCCACATTAGGTGTACCTATGTCCTCTTGCTCTTGAATCTCCCTCCCACTTCACACCCATTCCCACCTCTCTAGGTCACTACAAAGCCCCAGTTTGAGTTCCCTGAATCATACAGCAAATTCCCATTGGTTGTCTATTTACAAATGTTGGTGTACCTGCATCCATGCTGCTCTCTCCATTCATCTCACCCTCTCCTTCTTGTTCCCCACCCTCGTCTGTAAGTCTGTTCTCCATGTCTGGATCTCCATTGCTGCTCTGTGAACAGACTCGTCAGTACCATCCTTCTAGATTCCATGTTTTTCTCTCTTTGACTGACTCCCTCCCCTTTATTAGAACAAACTCAAATGTGTTCCTTTTTATGGCTGCATTCCATACAGGCTCTGATTGTTCCTTAGCCATGTTTTGCAGAGGGTCATGGAGCTATTCTGCTTCATTTCAGTTTGGGCTTCCAGTCTGAGTGCTTGCAGCAGAGCTGCTTCTGGGTGAGCCCTCTGAGGTCTGTGAGTGCCGGGCTGCCCGCTCTTCTCTTGTGGCCCGCAGGGGGCGCCAAACCCCCCTCTGACCCGTGGGCGCAGGACGCTTTGCCTTTAGACTCTGCTCCGTGAGCAGCTGGCGGGAGCTTTGTCTCCTCAGGACCATCAGGGCTCAGGCTTCTGGATAACAGGGCTGCATCCAGGCTGAGAGGAGCAGGGTTGCCTCAGTGCCCACCAGCAGGGAGGCGCTGCCAGAGCGAAAAATGAGGACCGAGTAGACGTTTCCTGTGTCCAGCTGAGGGCTGACTGGAGGTCCATCTCAGAGGACTCCCGGGGAAAGAGCTCCGTGTGCAAAACGGTGGGTTTTTAGTTAGATTTGCGTTAGATGATGTAGAGGATGAACACTGATGTTCTTCCGTGTAGGTGGCCGTTTTCCTGTCACTGTTTCTTGAGAAGACTGTCCTTTCCTCTTCGCTCGTTCCTGGTTTGATTTTCAGGAATTGACCATGTACACGTGGGTTCGTTTCTGGGCTCTCTCTTCTCTCCTGGAGTCCATGTGTCTGTGTTCCTGCCAGTTCCTCCCTGTGGTGGTCACTCCAGCTCCGTAATGTAGTTTGAAGAGGGATAGGAAGATGCCTCCAGCTGTGTTCCTCTTTCTCAGAGTCTTTTTGGCCGTTTAAGGTCCTGTTCAACATTAGCAGTCTAATATTAGGACTATTTCTATTTCTGTGAAAAATGCCATTGAATATTATTTTGTGATTGCAGTCAGTGTATTTGTTGATGACTTTGGTTGGAATGGACCTTTTAATTCCTCATTGTTCCAGTGCATGAGCATGGAATAGTTTTCTGTGTATTTGTGTTTTCTTTGGTTTCTTTATGAGTGCTTTCTAGTTTTCTGACTACTGGTCTTTCATGTTCTTGATTAAGTTTGTTGCTAGATGTTTTATTTAAGTGGGATTTTCTTAACTTTTTTTTCTGATTGTTATTAGTGTATAGAAATGCAAGTGATTTTTGGACTGTAAATGGTAGTATTTTATAGGATTGTAAATTGATCCGAAATGATTCAGCTTTACTGAATGTAGTCTAACAACTTTTTGTGAAGTTATGTGGAACATTTTATCTGTCAAATCTGTTTCTCCTGCAGTAGGTCATCCAGAGGACCCAAGACATGGTGGTTACTAATAGACTTCCCACAGTACTTCTTCATTCCACGTGGACTCCTTCAAGGGCAGTGAGCATCGCAGCTTCCCTTGAACTTCGTCTGGGTAAGTCTTGGCCTGTGTAAGAAAGTTTCCTGCCTGTCTACTCTAAATGTCTTTTGTGGTATTGGCATGGTTGTTTTGAAACCTAGTATACTTTCCAGTCATTTAAAATGTACAGAAAATGCCTAGCAATGGGAACAAGTGCTAGCATTTGCTACATCATCTAAAATACTCTCTGTGTTTTATCCAAAATGGGTACCTTCTGCAGAACCAGCACATAATCTCCAAAATCAGGAAATCATATGGTATCTACATTATAATGTAATCCACAGCCCCGCTTCCACTTTTAGCAATTGTTCAAGTGTATGAGTATATCTTTTGTTTCCATCTTCATCCTTTTTTCGTTATTTAGAGTGTTACTGAGATTTTCAGTTATTTGGACAAACTTGATGGATTGAAAGCAGACATGGTGAATAAGGGTTCTGGGTGGCCTTTCCTATATGGATTTTTTTTTCACTGAAGATGGTTTTAATATTTCTTCATGTTGTAACATGTATGAATCCTGCATTCTTTCTCCCCCCATAGTAATTAAAAATAAATAATATGCCATTTGCCATTTAGATATTTGTAAGCATACAGTGTTGTAGCAGACAACCTTTTCTTGTTTTGCAAACCAGTTTAATAATGTGCACCTTGTGCGTGCTTTGGAGAAACTTAGGAAACTGAGTCAGTGACTGAAATGGCCCAAGATATCACCTTAGATTCCACCTTCATCTAAAAACAAAACAGGCACTTCCTGGTGGTCCAGTGGCTGAGACTGGACACTCCCAAAGAAGGAGGCCCAGGTTCATTCCCTGATCCAAGAACTAGATCTCCCATGCCACAATGGAGAATTTGCATGCTGTAGCTAAATATCTGGCTTGCCTCAATGAAGGTTGACCTGGTGCAGCCAAATTAAAAAAAGAAACAAATATTAAAAAAATACAACCAAAGGAAAGGAAGGGTATGGTTGTTGTGCAGATTTATGGCTTAGCTTTCCCTATGGATAGAAAAGAAAAAAGAGTTTCAAAAGACTGTGTCTCATCCTTCTATCTGGCATATAGAGAGGATTCCTTTGAAATGAGATTTCTGTGGTAAATGTGACTCGCAGAAGAGCTGTCTTGAACTTGGGTTTCAGAGACGATCATGTGTCCTCTAAAACAATAAAAGTTAATTGGGTCCAACTAATTCTCATGCTGAGGTGGTATATTTTGTGGTAGCATTTGCTCCCCTTCACTTTGGATGTATCCCCATTTGTTTACACTGTCATCTACTGAAGACATCCTGATGTTTGAAAGTGTTTAGTTATTACAAGTAGAGATGTTGTATATAATCATGGAATACTTTTTGTCTGGACATGTTTTGAAAGCTGTTTAGTAAGTGCTAGACATGTAGTATTCAGGTCACAGGTGAGCCTTGTTTAGCTGTGGAAAAATCCAGCTATGTTTCTCTGTGGCATGTGGGATCTTCTGGGGTAAGGGATCGAACTAGTGTGTCTTGCAGCCACCGGAGAAGCTGTGCCCTACCCCCTTTTTTGTTTACTGGATCTAATAGGTGTGCAGTGCTACCTCCCTGTTATTTTAGTTTGTCATTTCCTCGTGATATGTGATTTTGAGTCTTTTTGATAGGCTTATTTACTATCTTGATATTTCTGTAGGCCAGGTGTTTAGGTGTATACATTTTTTACGAGATTGTTCTAGATTTTTTGGTATATTTGGAGTACAATCCTTTATCAGATATGTATTTTATAAATATATTTTCCTGTGGCTTGTGTTTAAGTTTTGTGAATAAGGTTTTTCACAGTTTAAATTTCTAATTGTTTAAAGTTGAGGTGATATATGTTTTATATCCTTTTTTGGATAGACTTTAGTGTGTTGTTGCTGTTGTTACATTTTAAAAGCAGAAGTGAGGTACTGTAGATACAGTTTTAAGCTAAGCTGAGGTACCATAGATACAGTTTTGCCTTTTGTCTGTTGAGAAGTTTGAGTGAGTTTGGTGTACACTGTAACATTACGTCTACGTTCATTTGACTGGATATAGCTTCCAATTATTTGTCTAATTGGTTTTGGAGATATCACGGGAAGTCAGTTTTTCCAAGGGAAACTGAGGTGCCTGAAACATGAACTCTTTTCGATCGGTCGGAATCACTTTCTGCTATTTCTGACAGATTTGACTCGTTTGGATATCTCATATGAGTGGAATCTCAGAATGTTTGTCTTTTTCTTGGTCTGGTTTATTTCACTTAATCTAATGACCATAAGGTTTGTCCACATTGTCGCATTGTCAGAATTACTGACTTTGAAGGGCCGAATCAGATTCCATTGTGGGTATACCACAGTTTGTTTATGGAATTGGCTGCCATGGACACTTAGATTACTTCTGTTTGTTTGCCAGTGTGAATCATGCTGTTGTCAGTATGACTGAAGAAGTATCCATTTTTTCAGCCCCCTTTCCCAATCCTTTTGGGTACATAGCATGAATTGGAATTGAACTATGTATTTATTCCATGTGTTCCTTTTGGAGTCATTTCTGTAATGTCTTGCAGAGTGGCAGCACCATTTCATGTACTTTTTTGTATGGGGGAATACCGTTCAAGCTTCTGAATATACCTTGTGTGGCATATTCAGTCTCCCACCAACGGACACTTGAATGAGTTCTACCTTTGAGCTATTGTGAATGTCACTGTGAATATCTGTGTACCAGTTTTTGTTTGAATTATTAACAAATACATTCCTATATATAAAAGAAGCCACAAGGACCTACTGTACAGTTTAGGAAACTATTAAATATGTTATGATAATGTATCATGGAAGAGAATCTCAAAAGGAATATATGAAAAGCACATAGTAAGCATGATATTTATTGTGCCAACACTATGAGTTATCATAGCACTACTCAACGTGTATTTATACATGTCACTAAAATATCCACATCTGTAAGGATATTATAAAAAATTATATAAAAAATCAAGAATTCAAACAGAGAATAAGTAAACTTCCTGCCATTGCTCCTCCTCGTTTATACACTAATACTACCTGTAACGCTCATCGTATAAGTGCTGGACTAGCAGTTGACATTCTTGTAAACCGAGAGATTGTGAAGGTGTAAGGAAATGTAACTCATTGAATTCCTTAATGAAGGATTGTAGAACTCTATGTCCATGAAGCGAATGAAATTCCGTTTTATTGAACCACATTCTTACTAGAGAGATGAGCTTCCACCCCACCCAACGTTAGTTCACAATGAAACCCTGCCGTCCTCTGACCTCAATGTCTGCTTCCTGCTACCGAGAAAGAAAAGATGAGGAAGTCCTGACCAAACCGATGCTATTTTTCTTTTTCTGCTTTGTATTTTATCGCAGGGCTTGGCAAAAAGAGGGCCCAACCTGATTTTAGAGTTCCATCCCAAGGGTTCCTCCGGCATGTTCCCTGTGTTGACAAACTGCTGATTATTTTCAACAAAGGACAATGATCTGCACTTCACTATCTGTTGCTTGAGCTGGAATAGCAGGCGTCCCTTGCAGTGCAGTCCTTCATGCTGGAGTAGGCATCCCTGAAGCAATAGTGTAAGAGGAACACATTTATCATGTAGACATCGCATCCCATGCATTTGTAGTAATTTTTCAGTTATAGCCATCATCATCGGAGGAACTGACTTGTCCAAGTAATAACGAGAGTACCCAGTATAACAGTTCCTTGACTTATGAGTACTTCCTATGAGTACCCTTTTGAGTACTTCTTCCAATGTTGTTTCTCCTACTTTGGTCATGAACAGTAGAAGCTGATGGCAGTGGTCCTTGAAATGTATGTCGATTCCCAGGTGGCGCAGTTGATAAATAAATAATCTGCCTACCAGTGCAGGAGGTGGAAATGACGTGGGTTTGATCCCTGGTTCAGGAAGGTAACAATTCATACACATGTTTTATGTGAACAAGTTTGATACTCAGGAGTTTTTTTCTTCTGTATACAGAAAAACAAATGCTGTTCAAGGACACTGAAAGAACCCTGATTTCGAAAATCAGATCTGTATTGTGAGCAATGCTTAGATATCCATGAGTCGAAGCATAGTATTATGCCTATCATCCTTGTATTTCCCTCAGTGAAATATGTTGAGGAAAACTCTTCATTCGTGGTCTAGATTCACGAAGAAGCTAAATAGCATTCATCCTTTACATTGACAACTGTGAATTTAAATCTCTTGTGAATCCTATGTGACAACCACACATACCAACATGAGTTATTAGTATTATATCAATATTTTTAGTCCTATTGTATGTCAACTAAAAAAATCACTGTATAATTGTACATGAAGTCAAGACATAAAATCAGTGCAAATACAAAATGTTCCATCCTTTGAGAAGGGAGAAAAACATCTCTGTGCTTAGCCTATTGCATTTTTATGTATTAGATCCTTAAGTAGTTTATTCACCACACCCTATGAATGATTCACAGATCTTCAGAGAAGAAAGGATCATTTCTCTTTAACAATGAGTAGTTCAACTCTTCTCAAAGCAAAGTCATAAGTGAGTCTAATTTTGCGTGAGACCATGAAAACTCAGTGTTTTCATTATGCTTGTGCTTATGATGGGAGGAGGTCTGAGAAGGCACTTCTGAAGGTTTCTTCATACCAGTCGTTCTCATATGTATCGAGTCTTTAAAGGTCGAATCACCGAGGTGTTGCTTCTACACTTGGACTAGGCTGAGTAGCAACATTCCCTTTCTCCCTAAGTGCAGTAGACGTGTTCCCAACCTGTCTGTCTTCTGTCCTCTGGAGTATGTATTGCTTGAGCTCACCACAGCCTAGTAGATGGAAATCGTCAGGATATTCTGGAAACCCTTTTTATTTCAGTCTGTTCAGGAGGTTACCACTGCTGCAAACCTCTGGATTTTACCATGCACTTTTAACAATCTGAGATGAAGGATCCAAGTCAACAGTCGTGACAGCCACGGGCTTCCATGGCCTATCCATGATTGTTGGCTTTGCTTTCATAATCATCCTGTTTCTTATACCAACTAAACTGTCACTGTATTTTTTTATTACCATTCTATCTTTGATGGTTTTTGGATCTATTATGGATTTTCGTATATATCTTCACTTATCGGTGAGGGTCTTATGTTAGTAGTAGTTACGACAACTGACTTCCAGTCAGTTAGCTGTGGCAGAACAGAAAAAAGAATGACCCAGTGTATATTATTAATATTATGTATCAATATATTATTCGTTTTATTGTTTGCAGTCATCCACTTCCAAGTTTCCGAAATAAACTGTCAGAAAAATCACATCCTTTTGAATGTCTGTTTGACTGAGTAGGAGCACGGAAATGTTATTCCATAAAATTGTTTACAGTTTCCATTCCGTTCCTCCTGTTTGATGTAGATATTGGCCTTTGGTTCTATCACTAGCTTTGCAAGTAAAAAAAAATTAATTAGAGCTCATATGGTAATTTTACTGTTAGCAATAAGTTTAGCATAAAATGAACACAGAAGAGGTTACAGTAGACCAAATATGAGAGTCAGTTTAAAAGAAAACGTCGTGTTGAATGTTTACAGTAGGAATATAGTTATGAAGTTCCTTTATTATTATTCTATCCTTTCCGTCTCTTTTGCAGGGGTGTGAATGTACAGATTCCAGTACTATGGCTGGAGTGAATAATAGTATCATTATTCTTGAGAGCAACTCTACTAAGTCTTCACGCTCATGTCACTCAAGGTTTTTTAATAGCTATTATGTTAGTCGTGTTTGTAGTTTGTGAAGTCACATAAGTTGCATTCATTCAAGCAATAGTATCAAACAGCTATGGCATCAATTATAGATGTGACTCGATAGCGAATGTGAATCCATTTCACTGTGACAAGTTATTATTGTAGATATTCTATTCATGCCAGTAACAAAGCTGTGCAGAAATCATACAATGTTTATTAAGAAAATAAGATTTACTAATTTGTTGTATTATTCTATTTCTTTTAAACAGATTGAATGACAACAGGCTCAACTTTTCATTCACTTGTATGACTGTGAGCAGTTTGACCAAGTTGAAGAAGATGACTCGTTTGTAGTCTTCCTCATGAGCTCATTCCATCTACTGGCTTTAAAATCATTTAGTACAGAGCTCACCGTCTAGGTGTTCATCCAGTGTTTTGTTTGCGTATCATGCAGGATCATTTTAAAAGGAAAAGCATGTGTGTATGAGTTAGAGCTCTGATCCCAAGAGTCCATGTAGAAGCTTCCCCTGAGAAATGTATCGTTTTGGCACCAATGCTACTGAAATGTGTGAATGTGGCCTACCACGCGTCCCAATAAGTGTAAACAGCTTCACATGCTACTTATTTGAAACGACCAGTACTCATGACATTCCATTCATCTGAGGACTAAATATAGCCAACTTAGGTTGTGTTTGCCAAATAGACTTGGAAGCATTCTTCACACAGTCCTTCATCGATGCCAGCTTTCAGATCGAAGAAACCCTTGCTCCGTGAAGTTTGTGAACACATACACTCATGTTTTGTTTGAGATTTTAAAGTCATTCTTCAGTTTTGTTGGAGGAATGGTTCTGTATATGGCCCGTGGATCCCCAAATCCACTGATGTTCATGTGTCTTGGGGCTTCCCAGGTGGTTCTAGTGGTAAAGAACATGCGGAACATACCCATGCAGGAGACATAGGAGATATGGATTCGATCCCTGGGGCAGGAAGATCTCCTGAGGGAGAGCATGGCAACCCACTCCAGTATCCTTGCCTAGAGAATCTCATGGAGAGAGGAGCCTGGTGGGGCCTAGTCCATACGATCCCAAAGAGTTGGACACAATGTAAGTGACTTAGCACAGCACATGCTTCATTGTCATAGCTAATATAATGGAGATGACATAAAAAGAATCACCAGCGGGCGAAAGTCAATATCCATCACTTTTCAACTTTGGAATGTATTGTGATATTTTACATCCATATTTGTATGAGTTGATAGTTGGCGAATCAATGCATATGAAGGCCTGATTGTGTTATATGTATGTTGAGGGAAGATATATTTTTATGTGGTTTGACATATGGGTCCCGTTTCATTCGTAGACATCTGCATACTCATCACTTATCATCATTTGTTTTGAAAAGACCATTGTTTTTAAAGGTTGTTGTCTAACCATGAAAGATGCTTGAATTCTTGGGCTCCTTAGAGGAAGAATTCAACCCGGGGCCAGTGATGAGGCTTGATCACTCAGAGCTTTTGTGTCGCAACGTTTTATGAAAGTATAAAAGAGAGAAAGCTTCTGACATAGACATCAGAAGGGGGCAGAAAGAGTGCCCCCCTACTCATCTTTAGCTGGATGTTATCTAGCTACTAGCAGTCTACTCATTAGAGAAAGGAATGGCAGCAGACCCCTCACCCACAAGATATATGGAGATGACCGTGGCACCAGGTCAGTCATCCTGGGCCATAAAATGATTGATATGAGCAAATAGATAGCTTCATTCACATAGATCAGGAGAACCATGTATGAGTAAAGCTAATTGGTTTGTCAAGTCAGTTCTGAGCCTTTAGGCAGAACCTCCTTGAAGATAGAGTCTAGGGTAAATACATAGTACATTCACATGGCTTAAGGCAAACCTTTCCATAAGAAAAATGCCTTGGTCAGCTCAAAGTATGAGAAAAGTGAAGTTCAGGTGGAACCAGGTGTCATTATAGCAACACAGAATTGTAAGAGAAAACCTTTTTAAATTTGTATCGAGAAGGGGAAGAAAGAGAACAGCTTGTTTCCTCCTGCCTGGGAAGTGACAGATAACAACTGTCTGACACTTGCACCCCGTTTCCTCCCTTTGGAGACCCCTGGCCTTCCTGGCTGTTACCCTCTCAGTTTCATTCATTGAGTGTTTTCTGCCTTGTGAAACATTGGGCATAGAAGTACGTGTTAATTTAGGGGGATTTCATCCAATTTCATTTAAATGCATATGTGAATTAGAAAGTTTGACATGCCGTTGCTTTGTATACCGATTGGGAAATGTGAGTCTCCAAGTTTAATTTAGTTTTTCATGTTCATTTTTCTTTTTAGGGGTACAAAGAAAAATAATATGACTGTTAAGATCAGCTTTCGTATATTTTGCCAAATATAAATTGAGATCACATCGATCGGAGATGAGTCTGTGCATGAAAGCCCTAATAACTAATGTTATTTGACTTCACTACCATGGGATGTTTTCCTATCTATTGAGGATTTACTTCATGTATTTCGATTTTAACTTTCTGTCTTACAGCCTTGTTTGTAGATCAAAGCTATTTGAAATTGTCATCTGGTTTTCAATGGCTTGTGAGGTTATTCATGAGTGGTTTATAAAACCGAATGGATTGTACATAGCCATACTTTGTGGTCATTTTATGAATTTGAAGAATGTCTGAAGAATGTCTGCAGTTATGCCTTAAAGATTCACACAATTGATGTCCAATATTTACCTCAATAGACTTGCTTTCAATGTGTAGTTTCCTATGCGTACGTCTCTCCTTATGGATTTGGGTAGAACTTGTATTGGAACACTGAAAAATCTGTGATATCAACCGTGCTGACCTTCTTACTGGTGGTCATCATTAAGATTTTCACGCTCACTGTCACTTTGTGCAATGATATGGATCCTAGTGGAAACAGGTGCTATTCATCCTACTTTTGTGAAGATTGAACTCATCGTAGAAAGTGGAATGTGTTGAAATATTTATGGTATAAATATATCTTGTGTATATAATTACCCAGATTACTGCTGCGTATTTGACTGCTAAGTTATGAAATATATGAGATAGATGTGATCCATCAATGGCGATTGGATACGTGGTGGAGAGGTATTTTGGTGATGCAAGAGATTTAAATGATGTGATCAGAGTATGTATATTCTTTTTATGTGGATAATGGGTCTTGGATCCATGTTTGAAACATTACGACCTTGTCTTTTGTTATGCATGGGAAGTGTCAAAAATGAAGATGAGGCGGGTACGTGCTTCAAGGGTAAGTATAGGGTTGAGGGCGTGACTATGATGTGGGTTAGGTTTAGGATGTGGATAGGGTGTCCGGTTAGGGTAGGGTGCCGGGGGCCAGCGTGAGGAGCTCTGCCCATGGCAAAGGTCATGAGGAAGAAGGCTTGGCATACGCAAAGGCGTGATCAAGCCTCAGGAAACCCCCTGTTCCCGAGCATCTACCCCAAAACTAGACTCTGTTTTATGCTCTCACCTACACCTCTGACTTTACAGGGGGCTCTCCCCAATAACCGTTTCTCTCGGAGAAGGAGTAAACGTGCAGCTCCAAGGCAATACAAATTCTTGGGCGTGACAAGAGTGTTTCAGCTTCCGGACTGCTCTGAAGGTTATCTAGCCCACCTGTATAGGTTAGTCCGGCCACATGTGATTTACAGCCTCCCAATCTGAGAGGCAGGAGATGTTTTAGACTTACTAAAGGCAAATTATTTTGGGGAGTTAGAAATTATTAGTATAATGGGTTGGTTAGGAATCATTTGGTGAAGGGCTTTTTCATTTGTTGTGTCAATAATTGCTGCTAATTCCCTGCTCTGGGTGGGACAAGGATGTCTCAGGTCAAACCTCTCTGCTGACAGACTAGCTTGTGTGACAGGATTATCCATACTCCTGCCACATGATTGTTTACTACCTCTTAACCATAAACAGCACAGAGTTTTGGAGAGTCTTAATTAGCATAGGGCTTTTTCTTCTTGTTGAGTCAATGATTGCCGCCAGGCCTCCATATCCTTAGGCACTTGGGAATATATTAATCAATGTATTTGGAATATAGAAAAGGAAATACAGTCGTTTTTGATGTTAGCAATACTAGACTTTTTAGCTAATGGATTTTCTCTTTTGTAATAGACCACTGGACTTTGCTATAAATCACTGTATCCTTGCTATGTAAGAATGTAACTTTATCATATCTTAAGACTAAATAGATCTTAAGGGGAGCATTGGTGAAAGGATTTTCATTTGTTGGGCTGATGTTTGCTGCTAAATCTCCATGTTCCCTACCCTTCTAATGAATATAACTAACATATAGGAGAAATAAGTATTAACCTTTAAGATGAATCCTGTTAACCTTGGGTTAAGTAAATTCCTTTCTTGATTGTAACTCACTACACCCACACCCTATAGGAATGCAGCTTTATTTGGAGGGTGGTGCCTGGTTTGAGAAAAAACACACTTGGAAAAAAGAAGTTTTTTGGTTATCAGAAAGAAAGGATCATAAAATGTCAGCAGGTCTCACTCATGGCCAGAAGATGATGTAATATCCCTAAGACCTTTTTTTATACATTTATGTGAAGCACCTGATTTTGATAAAGGTCAGGACTGCTGACCCCCACGTGACTCTGTATTCATCCCTATGTGTAACAAAAGGTATATAAGCAAACCCAAAAATAAAGAAATCGGATCAGTTTCCGGAAAGACTGATTCCCCCATGTCACTTCTTTCTTGCTCCGAGTTTTCTGGCTGAATTCCCATCTGGAACATGGATGCTATTCCACGTAATCTAAGTTATTCAGCCTCCTTTTCTCCACTAATCTTCCTACTGCACTAACCATTTCTAATCTCTCTATATCTGTGATTAAATATGTATTTTTCTAAAGATGCCGGCTCTGCCCCCAACTTCAAATCACCCTGGATCCACTGGGGCTGGACCCCGGCAGTAGGGTTAAGGTTAGAGTTTGGGGAAGAGCCCCCCAACTTGTTAGGGTGAGGGGTGAGGCGTGAGGGATCAGGGTGAGGGTGAGGGTGAGGGTAAGGGTTCGGGGTGAGGGTTCAGGCTGAGGGTGTGGGCCTCATATCTGATAAAGGATTGTACTCCAAATATACCCTTCCCTTCCCTCGAACAGAGCTCTCACTGCTGGAGCCCTTGACAGTGTGAAACACACCAGCCCCTAAAACCTCCACAAGGATGCCTGGGGCCTAGGTGCAAAGGCAAGGCAGGAGCGGAGCTGAGGCCAGGAAGGCGCCAGTGGTGTCTCCGAGCCTCGCGCAGCCTGCTCCTTCCTGGGAACTAACATTAGCAGCGAGGCAAGTCTGGGCAACGCTCGCCCAGAGCAGAGCAGCCTCACGCCAGGAACTCTGCCAGATCGGGCCTCTGAGCAGAGCTGCAGCTCTGCAGTAGTGGAGGCGCACTCGACTCCGCCCAAACTGGGCTTGCAGCTGCACGCGGTTGGGCTGCCTCATTTCCCCCGAGGAGGCTCGTTTCCCCTCATGCTGCGCACTCGGCTTCCAGGCAGGGGCCTCCTGCTTCTCCTACAGGTCTTACCTCAGGGGCTGCTTCCGCTGAGCTGGGGCTGTGGGCGGGAGCCCAGACATGCAGGAGCAGGCCCCAACCACCTGCACACGACTCTGCTGGGGACGAGAGCACTAGGGAATATACATCTGTCAGGCACCTGCTGGGCGTCCACGGACTGAGTCTCCGAGTCTGGGGACTGCAGATCCCAGCCAGGGGCCCTGGGTGTATGGTGCTCTCCGTGCGGCACATGTCTGGGCAGCCAAGCAAAAACTGAAGGAGCCCAGCAGTTGCCCTTCCATTCCCTCTGACAGAGCTCTCACTGCTCTAGCCTGTGGCAATGTGGAACCCACCGGCCCCTAACTCCTCCACAAGAACGCCTGGGGCCTACCTGCAAAGGCAGGGCAGGATCAGAGCTGAGGCAAGGAAGGCGCCCGTGGGGTATACCAGCCCCGCACAGCCTGCTCCTTCATGGGCAAGAGCCTAGCAGCGAGGCACGTCTTGGCAAGGCTTGCCCAGGGCAGAGCAGCCTTGCTCCAGGAACTCTGCCAGATCGGGTCTCTGAGCAGACCTGGAGATATGCCCTAGAGGAGGCGCACTTGACTCTGAACAACCAGGGCTTGTAGCGGCAGGCGGCTGTGCTGCCTCATCTACCTCCGAGGAAGCTCGATTCCCCACATGCTGTGCACTCCGCTTCCAGGCGAGCCGACCCTCGGCTCCTGCAGGTTTGGCTTAGGGCTGCATCCCCTGAGCTGGGTTGTGCGCAGGAGCTCAAAGACGCAAGTGCAGGACCCAACCACCTGCAAACCTCTCTGCTGGGGAGGAGAGCACAAGGGAATGACGTCTGTCAAGCAACTTCTGGGAGCTCACGGAGTCAGCCTCTGCGTGTGTGGGGCTGCAGACCAAAGCCAGGGGCCCTGTGAGCCTTGTGCTCTCCGTGCTGTGCTGAGTCTAAGCGGTCAAGCCACCGCTGGAGGAGCCCTGCATTTGCCCTCCCATTGCCTCTAACCGAGCCCTCACTGCTGGAGCGCTTGGCAGTGTGCAACCCACCGGCAACTAAGCCCTCCACAAGAACGCCTGGGCACTAGGTGCAAAGGCAAGGCAGGAGTGGAGCTGAGGCCAGGAAGGCGCCAGTAGCATCTCCCAGTCTCGCGCAGCCTGCTCCTTCCTGGACTGAAAGCCTAGGTGCGAGGCAAGTCTGGGAGAGGCTCGCCCAGGGAGGAGCAGCCTCACGCCAGCAACTCTGCCAGATCGGGCCCCTGAGCAGAGCTGGAGCTCTGCCGTACTGGAGGCGCACTCGGCTCCGCCAAAGCAGTGAATGCAGCCGCACACAGCAGGGCTGCCTTCTCTTCTCCCGAGGAGGATCGCTTCCCGCATGCTGTAAACTAGGCTTCCAGGTGGGGCCCCCTGTGCCTCCCACAGGTCTTGGCTCAGGAGCTGCTTCCCTGAGCTGGGGCTGTGGACGGGAGCCCAGACACCCAGGGGCAGGCCCAAACCGCCTGCACACGTCTCAGCTGGGGAGGAGAGCACTAGGGAAATGACGTCTGTCAGGCACCTTCTGGGCGCTCACTGAGTCAGCCTCCGCGTGTGTGGGGCTGCAGACCCCAGCCAGGGGCCCTGTGGGCCTTGTGCTCTCCGTGCTGTGCTGAGTCTGAGCGGTCAAGCAATCACTGGAGGAGCCCTGCAGTTGCCCTCCCATTGCCTCTAATAGAGCCCTCACTGCTGGAGCCCTTGGCAGTGTGCAACCCACCGGCAACTAAGCCCTCCACAAGAACGCCTGGGGACTTGGTGCAAAGGCAAGGCAGGAGTGGAGCTGAGGCCAGGAAGGCGCCAGTAGCATCTCCCAGTTTAGCGCAGCCTGCTTCTTCCTGGACTGGAAGCCTAGCCTAAAGGCAAGTCTGAGCAAGGCTCGCCCAGGGCAGAGCAGCCTCACGACAGCGCTCTGCCAGATCGGGTCTCTGAGCAGAGCTGGAGCTCTGCCGTACTGGAGGCGCACTCGGCTCCGCCAAAGCAGTGAATGCAGCCACACGTAGCAGGGCTGCCTTCTCTTCTCCCAAGGAGGCTTTCTTCCCGCATGCAGTAAACTAGGCTTCCCGGGGGGAGCCCCGCACTCCTACTGGTCTTGGCTTAGGAGCTTCTTCCCTGAGCTGGGGCTGTGGACGGGAGCCCAGACACGCAGGGGCAGGCCCCAACCACCTGCACACGTCTCTGCTGGGGAGGAGAGCACTAGGGAAATGATGTCTGTCAGGCACCTTTTGGGGGCTCACGGAGATCGCCTCCGGTGTGTGGGGCTGCAGACCCCAGCCAGGGGCCCTGTGAGCCTTGTGCTCTCCGTGCTGTGCTGAGTCTGGGCGGTCTAGCTACCGCTGGAGGAGCCCTGCAGTTGCCCTCCCATTGCCTCTAATAGAGCCCTCACTGCTGGAGCGCTTGGCAGTGTGCAACCCACCGGCAACTAAGTCCTCCACAAGAACGCCTGGGGACTAGGTGCAAAGGCAAGGCAGGAGTGGAGCTGAGGCCAGGAAGGCGCCAGTAGCATCTCCCAGTCTCGTGCAGCCTGCTCCTTCCTGGACTGAAAGCCTAGGTGCGAGGCAAGTCTGGGAGAGGCTCGCCCAGGGAGGAGCAGCCTCACGCCAGCAACACTGCCAGATCAGGCCTCTGAGCAGAGCTGGAGCTCTGCCGTACTGGAGGCGCACTCGGCTCCGCCAAAGCAGTGAAAGCAGCCGCAGGCAACAGACTGCCTCCTCTTCTCGCGAAGAGGCTCGATTCCCGCATGCTGTGCACTAGGCTTCCAGGCGGGGGTGCCCCGCGCCTCCTACAGGTCTTGGCGGAGGAGCTGCTTCCATGAGCTGGGGCTGTGGACGGGAGCCCAGACACGCAGGGGCAGGCCCAAACACCTGCACACGTCTCTGCTGGGGAGGAGAGCACTAGGGAAATGACGTCTGTCAGGCACATTCTAGGCGCTCACCGAGTCAGCCTCTGCGTGTGTGGGGCTGCAGACCCCAGCCAGAGCCCTGTGAGCCTTGTGCTCTCCGTGCTGTGCTGAGTCTGGGCGGTCAAGCAACCGCAAGAGGAGACTTTCAGTTGCTCTCACTTTGCCTCTAATAAAGCCCTCACTGCTGGAGCGCTTGGCAGTGTGCAACCCACCGGCAACTAAGCCCTCCACAAGAACGCCTGGGGACTAGGTGCAAAGGCAAGGCAGGAGTGGAGCTGAGGCCAGGAAGGCGCCAGTAGCATCTCCCAGTCTCGGGAAGCCCGCTCCTTTCTGGAATGGAAGACTAGCCGCTAGGCAAGTCTGGGCAAGGCTCGCCCAGGGCAGAGAAGCCTCCCGCCAGCACTCTGACAGATCGGGCCTCTGAGCAGAGCTGGAGCTCTGCCGTACTGGAGGCGCACTCGGCTCCGCCCAAGTAGTGATTGCAGCCGCACGCATCTGGGCTGCCTCCTCTTCTCGAGAGGAGGCTCGCTTCCCGCATGCTGTGCACTAGGCTTCCAGGCGGGGGAGCCCCGCGCGTCCTACCGGTCTTGGCTGAGGAGCTCCTTCCCTGAGCAGGGGCTGTGGACGGGAGCCCAGACACGCAGGGGCAGGCCCAAACACCTGCACACGTCTCTGCTGGGGAGGAGATCACTAGGGAAATGACGTCTCGCAGGCACATTCTGGGCGCTCACGGAGTCAGCCTCCGCGTGTGTGGGGCTGCAGACTCCAGCCAGGGGACCTGTGAGACTTGTGCTCTCCGTGCTGTGCTGAGTCTGGGCGGTCAAGGAACCGCAAGAGGAGACTTGCAGTTGCACTCACATTGCCTCTAATAGAGCCCTCACTGCTGGAGCGCTTGGCAGTGTGCAACCCACCGGCAACTAAGCCCTCTACAAGAAAGCCTGGGAACTAGGTGCAAAGGCAAGGCAGGAGTGGAGCTGAGGCCAGGAAGGCGCCAGTAGCATCTCCAAGTCTCGCGCAGCCTGCTCCTTCCTGGACTGGAAGCCTAGCCGCGAGGAAATTCTGGGCAAGGCTCGCCCAGGGCAGGGCAGCCTCACGCCAGCAACTCTGCCAGATCGGGCCTCTGAGCAGAGCTGGAGCTCTGCCGTAGTGGAGGCGCACTCGGCTCCGCCACAGCAGTGAAAGCAGCCGCACGTAGCAGGGCTGCCTTCTCTTCTCCCGAGGAGGCTCGCTTCCCGCATGCTGTGCACTAGGCTTCTAGGCGGGGCTCCATGCGCCTCCCACAGGTCTTGGCTGAGGAGTTGCTTCCCTGAACTGGGGCTGTGGACGGGAGCCCAGACACGCAGGGGCAGGCCCAAACACCTGCACACGTCTCTGCTGGGGAGGAGAGCAGTAGGGAAATGTTGTCTGTCAGGCAACTTCTAGGCGCTCACCGAGTCAGCCTCCGCGTGTTTGGGGCTGCAGACCCCAGCCAGGGGCCCTGTGAGCCTTGTGCTCTCCGTGCTGTGCTGAGTCTGGGCGGTCAAGCAACCACTGGTGGAGCCCTGCAGTTGCCCTCCCATTGCCTCTAATAGAGCCCTCACTGCTGGAGCGCTTGGCAGTGTGCAACCCACCGGCAACTAAGCCCTCCACAAGAACGCAGGGGACTAGGTGCAAAGGCAAAGCAGGAGTGGAGCTGAGGCCAGGAAGGCGCCAGTAGCATCTCCCAGTCTCGCGCAGCCTGCTCCTTCCTGCACTGGAATCCTAGCCGCAAGGCAAGTCTGGGCAAGGCTCGCCCAGGGCAGAGCAGCCTCACGCCAGCAACTCTGCCAGATCTGGCCTCTGAGCAGAGCTGGAGCTCTGCCGTACTGGAGGCGCACTCGGCTCCGACAAAGCAGTGATTGCAGCCACACGCTTCTGGGCTGCCTCCTCTTCTCGCGAGGAGGCTTGCTTCCCGCATGCTGTGCACTAGGCTTCCAGGAGGGGGCGCCCCGCGCCTCCTACAGGTTTTGGCTCAGGAGCTGCTTCCCTGAGCTGGGGCTGTGGACGGTAGTCCAGACACGCAGGGGCAGGCCCAAACACCTGCACACGTCTCTGCTGGGGTGAGAGCAGTAGGGAAATGTTGTCTGTCAGGCAACTTCTAGGCGCTCACCGAGTCAGCCTCCGCGTGTGTGGGGCTGCAGACCCCAGCCAGGGGCCCTGTGAGCCTTGTGCTCTCCGTGCTGTGCTGAGTCTGGGCGGTCAAGCAACCACTGGTGGAGCCCTGCAGTTGCCCTCCCATTGCCTCTAATAGAGCCCTCACTGCTGGAGCGCTTGGCAGTGTGCAACCCACCGGCAACTAAGCCCTCCACAAGAACGCCTGGGGACAAGGTGCAAAGGTAAGGCAGGAGTGGAGCTGAGGCCAGGAAGGCGCCAGTAGCATCTCCCAGTCTCGCGCAGCCTGCTCCTTCCTAGCCTGGAATCTAGCCGCGAGGCAAGTCTGGGCAAGGCTCGCCCAGGGCAGAGCAGCCTCACGCCAGCAACTCTGCCAGATCAGGCCTCTGAGCAGAGCTGGAGCTCTGCCGTACTGGAGGCGCACTCGGCTCCGCCAAAGCAGTGAAAGCAGCCGCAGGCAGCAGACTGCCTCCTCTTCTCGCGAGGAGGCTCGCTTCCCACATGCTGTGCACTAGGCTTTCAGGCGGGGATGCCACGCGCCTCCTACAGGTCTTGGCGGAGGAGCTGTTTCCATGAGCTGGGGCTGTGGACGGGAGCCCAGACACGGAGGGGCAGGCCCAAACACCTGCACACGTCTCTGCTGGGGAGGAGAGCACTAGGGAAATGACGTCTGTCAGGCACCTTCTAGGCGCTCACTGAGTCAGCCTCCCCGTGTGTGGGACTGCAGACCCCAGCCAGGGCCCCTGTGAGCCTTGTGCTCTCCGTGCTGTGCTGAGTCTGGGCGGTCAAGCAACCGCAAGTTGAGACGTGCAGTTGCTCTCACTTTGCCTCTAATAAAGCCCTCACTGCTGGAGCGCTTGGCAGTGTGCAACCCACCGGCAACTAAGCCCTCCACAAGAACGCCTGGGGACTAGGTGCAAAGGCAAGGCAGGAGTGGAGCTGAGGCCAAGAAGGCGCCAGTAGCATCTCCCAGTCTCGCGCAGCCTGCTCCTTCCTGGACTGGGAGCCTAGGGGCGAGGCAAGTCTGGGCAAGGCTCGCGGAGGGCAGAGCAACCTCACGCCAGCAACTCTGCCAGATCGGGCCTCTGAGCAGAGCTGGAGCTCTGCAGTACTGCAGGCGCACTCGGCTCCGCCAAAGCAGTGAAAGCAGCCGCACGCAGCAATGCTGCCTTCTCTTCTCCCGAGGAGGCTCGCTTCCCGCATGCTCTAAACTCGGATTCCAGGTGGGACCCCCTGGGCCTCCCACAGGTCTTGGCTCAGGAGCTGCTTCCCTGAGCTGGGGCTGTGGACGGGAGCCCAGACACGCAGGGGCAGGCCCCAACCACCTGCAGACGTCTCTGCTGGGGAGGAGAGCACTAGAGAAATGACGTCGGTCAGGCACCTTCTGGGCGCTCACCGAGTCAGCCTCCGCGTGTGGGGGCTGCAGACCCCAGCCAGGGGCCCTGTGAGCCTTGTGCTCTCCGTGCTGTGCTGAGTCTGGGCGGTCAAGCAACCGCTGGAGAAGTCCTGCCGTAGCCCTCCCATTGCCTCTAATAGAGCCCTCACTGCTGGAGCGCTTGGCAGTGTGCAACCCACCAGCAACTAAGCCCTCCACAAGAACGCCTGCGGACCAGATGCAAAGGCAAGGCAGGAGTGGAGCTGAGGCCAGGAAGGCGCCAGTAGCATCTCCCAGTCTCGCGACCCTGCTCCTTCCTGCACTGGAATCCTAGCCGCAAGGCAAGTCTGGGCAAGGCTCGCCCAGGGCAGAGCAGCCTCACGCCAGCAACTCTGCCAGATCTGGCCTCTGAGCAGAGCTGGAGCTCTGCCGTACTGGAGGCGCACTCGGCTCCGCCAAAGCAGTGAATGCTGCCGCACGCAGCAGGGCTGCCTTCTCTTCTCCCAAGGAGGCTCGCTTCCCGCATGCTGTGCACTAGGCTTCCAGTGGGGGCCGCCCCGGGCTTCCTACATGTCTTGGCTCAGGAGCTGCTTCCCTGAGCTGGGGATGTGGACGGGAGCCCAGACAGGCAGGGGCAGGCCCCAACCACCTGCACACGTCTCTGCTGGGGAGGAGATCACTAGAGAAATGACGTCTGTCAGGCACCTTCTGGGCGCTCACTGAGTCATCCTCCGCGTGTGTGGGGCTGCAGACCCCAGCCAGGGGCCCTGTGAGCCTTGTGCTCTCCGTGCTCTTCTGAGTCTGGGCGTTCTAGCCTCCGCTGGAGGAGCCCTGCAGTTGCCCTCCCATTGCCTCTAATAGAGCCCTCACTGCTGGAGCGCTTGGCAGTGTGCAACCCACCGGCAACTAAGCCCTCCACAAGAACGCCTGGGGACTCGGTGCAAAGGCAAGGCAGGAGTGGAGCTGAGGCCAGGAAGGCGCCAGTAGCATCTCCCAGTCTCGCGCAGCCCGCTTCTTTCTGGACTGGAAGCCTAGCCGCGAGGCAAGTCTGGGCAAGGCTCGCCCAGGGCAGAGCAGCCTCACGCCAGCAACTCTGCCAGATCGGGCCTCTGAGCAGAGCTGGAGCTCTGCCGTACTGGAGGCGCACTCGGCTCCGCCAAAGCAGTGATTGCAGCCCCACGCATCTGGGCTGCCTCCTCTTCTCCCAAGGAGGCTCGCTTCCCTCATGCTGTGCACTAGGCTTCCAGGCGGGGGCGCCCCGCGCCTCCTACAGGTCTTGGCTGAGGAGCTGCTTCCCTAAGCTGGGGCTGTGGACGGGAGCCCAGACACGCAGGGGCAGGCCCCAACCACCTGCACACGTCTCTGCTGGGGAGGAGAGCACTAGGGAAATGACGTCTGTCAGGCACCTTCTCGGCGCTCACCGAGTCAGCCTCAGCGTGTGTGGGGCTGCAGACCACAGCCAGAGGCCCTGTGAGCCTTGTGCTCTCCGTGCTGTGCTGAGTCTGGGCGGTCAAGCAACCGCTGGAGGAGCCCTGCAGTTGCCCTCCCATTGCCTCTAATAGAGCCCTCACTGCTGGAGCGCTTGGCAGTGTGCAACCCACCGGCAACTAAGCCCTCCACAAGAACGCCTGAGGACTAGGTGCAAAGGCAAGGCAGGAGTGGAGCTGAGGCCAGGAAGGCGCCAGTAACCTCTCCCAGTCTCGCGCAGCCGGCTCCTTCCTGGACTGGAAGCCTAGCCGCGAGGCAAGTCTGGGCAAGGCTCGCCCAGGGCAGAGCAGCCTCACGCCAGCGACTCTGCCAGATCGGGCCTCTGAGCAGAGCTGGAGCTCTGCCGTACTGGAGGCGCACTCGGCTCCAGCCAAGCAGTGATTGTTGCCGCACGCAGGTGGGCTGCCTCCTCTTCTCCAGAGGAGGCTCGCTTCCCGCATGCTCTGCACTAGGCTTCCAGGTGGGGCCGCCCCACGCCTCCTACACGTCTTGGTTCAGGAGCTGCTTCCCTGAGCTGGGGCTCTGGACGGGAGCCCAGACACGCAGGGGCAGGCCCCAACCACCTGCACACGTCTCTGCTGGGGAGGAGAGCACTAGGGAAATGACGTCTGTCAGGCACCTTCTGGGCGCTCACGGATTCAGCCTCCGCTTGTGTGGGGTTGCAGACTCCAGCCAGGGGCCTTGGGAATCTTGTGCTCTCCATGCGGCGCTGAGTCTGGGAGGCCAAGCTACAGCTGGAGAAGCCCTGCAGTTGCCCTTCCCTTCCCTCTGACAGAGCTCGTATTCCTGGATCCCTTGGCTTTGTGTCACTCACTATCCCCTAACTGGGACTCCAAACCACGAACTCCACCCTGACTTCAAAACCCTATATCCCGAACCCAGAAACCGAATCCCGAGCTCCAGTCTCCAAACCGTGAACCTGAACCCTAACCCAACCCCGAGCCCGAACACCGACCCCTAAATCCCAAACCCAAAGTCCAATCTCTAAACCAACACCCCAAAGCGCGAACCTCTAACCCTCAGCCGAACCCCATACCCCAAACCCCAAGCCCATAGTCAGAACCAGTAACCCCAAACTCCGAACCCAAACATCAAACCGTGTACCTCAACCCATATACCGAATCCAAATCTCGAACCCCAAGGACCGAACTTCCAACCTGAATCAGGATCCCCTAACCCAAACCCCTAGCTGAACTTCTAATCCAAACCCGAAAACCAAGCACCAAACCCCTAACCCATAACCTGAACTGCAATCCCCTACCTTAAAACACCAACCCCAATCACTAACCCCTAACCTGATCAGCGAACCCCTAAACCGAACCCCAATCCATGAATACCGAACCTCGAGCCCCAAACCCCAAACCCCAAAGCCTGATGCCAAACCCAAAGCGCTAACGTCTAAACTGAATCGAAACCCCAAAACCTAAACCCTTGACCCCAAACTCCTAAGCCATACCCCAAAGTCCAAACTGCAAAACCCTAACCGGAACCTCATACCCCAAACAATGAACCACGTACCCCAAACCCCGAACCACATACCCCAAACATGGAACCCGAACCCCAAACCCCATACCCTGCATCCGAACCCCTATCCCAACTGCAAACCCCAAACCCCGAACCGGGAACCCCAAAACCCTAACCCGAACCGTGAACCCCTAACCCTAACCCGAGCCCAAACCTTAACCCGAGTCCCAAACCCCAAACCCAAACCCCGACCCCCATACCCCAAACCGCAAACACCGATCCACGTAGCCCAAACCCCGAATCCATAACTCTAACCCCGAACCCCAAATCCGGAACCCAAACCCCGAACCCCAAACCGCTAACCCGAACCCCAAACCTAAACCCAAACCCAAACCGCACACCCCTAATCCCTTACTGGAACCGCAAACCCGTAAACTGAACCCTAAACCCTGAACCAAAACCCCTAACCTGTACCCCACACCCCACACCCCGAACCCAAACCCAAACCCCTAACCCCAATCGCAAACCCCTAACCTGAACCCCAAAGCCCAACTGCGAACACCGAAACTGAACCCTAAAACCCGAAACCCAAACCCCCAAACCCAAACTCCAAACCCCCAACCCGAACCCCAAACCCCAAACCCCTAACCGGAACCCCAAACCTCAAACCCCAAACCGCACACCCCAAACCCCTAAGCCAAACCCCAAACCGCCAACCCCTAACTCCTAACCCGAACAGCGAAACTCTAAACTGCACCTCACACCCCCAACCCCAAACCATGAACCCAAACCCCCGAACCCCAAACCTCAAATCTCGACCCCCGAACCACAAACCTCACATACTGAACCCCTAATCGGAACCCCGAACCCCAATCCCCGAACCCCAAACCCAAATCCCCAAACCCCCAAACCCCAACCCTGAACCCAAACCCCAAACCCATAACAGGAACCCGAAATCGCAAACCCCTGACCCAAATCCCAAACTCCAAACCCCAAACCCCTAAACCGCGAACCCCTAACCCGAACCCCAAACCCCAAACCCTAACCGCGAACCCCAAACCCCAAACCCAAACCGCGAACCCCTAACCCCAAACCCTAAGCGCGAACCCCTAACCCAAACCCCAAACCCCAAACCAAACCGCGAACCCCAAACCCCAAACCCCTAACCCGAATCCCAAACCCAAAACCCTTAACCCAAATCCCAAACCCCCAACCCAAACCGCGAACCCCAAACCCCTAACCCTAACCTCAAACCCCAAACCCGAACTGCGAACCCCAACCCAAACCGAGAACCCCTAACCTGATCCCCAAACCCCAAACCCCAAACCCTTAACCCGATCCTCAAATCCCAAACCCGAACCGCGAACCCCTCACCCGAACCCCAAATCCCAAACCCCTAAGCTGGACCTTGAACCCCTAATCGGAACCCCAAACCCCAAACTAGAACCGCGAAGCCCTAACCCCAAACCCTGAACTCCAAACCCCAAACACGAACCGCGGACTGCAAACCCGAACCCTGAACTCTAACCCGAACCCGAATCCAAACCCTAAGAAGAGAGGGGATTCCCCGAACCCGAACTCTGAACCTGAACCCTAACAAGTTGAGGGGATGCCGGAATCCTTACCCTAACCCTCACAATAAACTCTAAAGTAAAAAGAAACTTTTCTGGCCTAAGCCCCGCCCCTTGCGGTCCCCCACCCGCTAAAAGCAAAAGAGATAAGCCTGGACTTGAACTTCTGACCCACGGAGCCAGATTGCTTGTTTACTTGGCTGTCCACCTAACAACTATGCTACCCAGATTCACTGGGTTATACGTTGCTCCCAGGCACTCTTCAAGCCTCAGCCCACCAGGGCAGGCTAATAAAGCACTATGGGCCCTATTAGCACTCACTTTAAGCCATATCCCTAACACTAATGCCAACCCTAACTGTAACCCGAACCCTGACCCTGACCTGAACCCTAACCCGAATCCAAACTCTAAGAAGAGGGGGGTCCCCGAATTCTAACCCTAACCCCGAACCCGAACCCTAACAAGTGGGGGAGTTGCCCAAATCCTAACCCTAAACATAACAATAAACCTCTAAAATAAAAATAAACTTTTCTAGTCTGAGCCCCGCCTCTTGCGGTCCCCCGCCCCCTAAGAGCAAAAGGGTTACATTGGAGACTTGAACTCCTGACTTATAGACCACAGTCTGCCTGCTTACCAGCCTGCCTAACCACTACACTATAGCGGCTTGCTGTTTCTCACAGGCCTCCCGGGCCCTCTTCAAGCCTCTGCCCGCCAGGGTCTGGCTCTGAAGAATATCATGGCTGTCCTAGGTCATCTTTGCTTTCTGTAGTCATAGTTTTATCCCAAAATCATAGACAGATCAGCTGAGAAAAAGCTTGGATTGTCTCGGTGGGGTGGATTTGCTTGTCCTGTGTTTCACCTGGAGGCAGTCGCGGTCCCGCCGGCCCGTCCTGGAAGGGGGCGTGGGGGCGGGGCGCCCCGTGCGCGCGTCGGGGGCGGGGCGAACCTGGGCGGCTGGTCGGGAGCGCGGCTCACGTGAGCGGGTCTGGGGCGGGATGACCATGGCGGCGCGTCGGGGCCAGGGGTTCCCGGTTGTGCTCTCAGGGCTCGCCATCGCAGCTGGGAATGCTCGTTTCGTGGGCTCCTGGGTCCCCGTCGATCGGCAGCCAGCGAGCAGAGCGGAGGGCTGTGGACCACAGGTAAGGGAACTCGGACTCGGCGGAGCAGGGAACCATGTATTCTGCCCTCTTTGTTTGCAGTCTCGGAGCCGACTAACATGCCGGTCGCAGAAAAGCCTCGCCTTTGGGGCCAAGGGTTTTACCGCTTTACCCCTTTGCATAAAGCTCAGACCCGCGCGGTTTTCCCAAGCAGCTTAGTGTATTGCTTCCTAAAGGCCTGGAGAGGATACCAGGCAGGAAGGCCAGGGGTCTCCAGACAGAGAAAATAGACTGCAAGTGTCAGACGTTTTTTTCTCTCTCTTAAGAGGCAGGAGGAGACAAAACAGTGTTGCCTTTTTTTTCTCCATCTTGATACAAATTTAAAACGAGGTTTCTCGGAAAATTCTGTGTTGCCATGACAACTCCTGGCTCCACCTGAATTTAACCTTTCTCAAACCTTGAACTAAGCAATGCCTTTTTCTTATGGAAATGTTTGTCTTAAGGTATGGAAATGTTTGTCTTAAGTTATGTTAATGTACTATTTACCCAAGGCTCTGTCTTCAGGTCAGTTCCCCCTAAAGGCTCAGAAACGACTTGACAAACCAGTATGTTTACTCATACCTTGTTCTCTTAATCTATGTGAATGAAACTATGTATGTGCTTGGAAATCTGCCTTTCTTCAAGATTCATGTCCATCATTTTATGACCTGGGATGACGCATCTGCTGCCAGTGTTATCTCAATGCATGCTGTGGGTGAGGGGCCTGGTGCCATTCTCTGAGACATTGTCTTTCTTTCATGCTAGTGGCTGTATAACATCTGGCTAAAGACTAGCAGGGGGTACTCTTTCTTCCCCCTTTTAATGTCTACGTCAGCATCTCTCTCGATCTCTTTTATACTTTAATAAAACTTTATAACAGAAAACCTCTGAGCCATCAAGCTTCGTCACTTGCCCTGGATGGAATTCTCTTCTGGAGGCCAAGAATGCTGGCATCTTTTGTGGTTTAGCAACCACCTTTCAGCCTTTTGTAATTCATATTGAATCTTCATTTCAGATTGAAGATGCATTCCACGGTATTGCCAACTGAAGTCTTTTCATCGCTATGGGGTATCTGTCCATGTCTTTAGGGTATTTTTCAGCAATCACGTATCATTTCCAGTGTGCCAGTCTTGTCATCCTCAGTTTGTCCATAGCAAAGTCTTTTATTAATGTTGACATGATTGAAAGGGAATTGTTTGTTTAACTTCCTTTTCAGATTGTTATTTGCTGGTGTATACAGATAACACTGTGTCATCGTTCATTTTTATCAGTTTGGACAGCTTGATAGTTGTCTTTAATTTCTTTAATTTCTCATAATTTAAGATGACCCTGGCTCATATTTTTACAGTCTCACCGCTAGTCTCAGTCATTTCTTCAAAGAACTGTCCCTTTTTTTAACATTACATTATTTTTGACTGTGCTGGGTCTTTATTGCTAGTTTGTCTAGTTGTAGTGAGCAGAGGCAACCCTCTAGTTGCTGTGCCATGGCTTCTCATTGCAGTGCTTTCTCTGTTTGCAGAACTTGGGCTCTGGAGCATGCAAACTTCAAGAGTTGTTCAAAGGCTTCGTTGTCCGTGGGCGTGTGGAATCTTCTACACAGGGATTGAACCCGTGTTCCCTGCATCGGTAGGCAGATTCTTTACCACCGGGCCATCGGAGATGTTTTCTGTTCCCTTTTATTAGAGAATGATATTTAAAACGTACATGTAGGAGCTCAATATGCTCAGCTGACAATACATGGATATATATATACATGTATTCCAGCTCACCTTTGAACATATTCAGTTAAAGGTAATTTGTGATGATGTCTCCAACCCGATCCACCACGACATGGACAGTGTAACGTGTCCTTTTGTTTATCTGTAACTTTGCATTCCAATGGTAAGATACCTGGCTTCCACCGCTTGTCATACACAGAATTCAGTGCTTGTCCCACGTGGTTACTGAAAAAAACTGTCAGATTGTCTTTCAAAGGGGGCTCTGCGTGCATGGCACCAGTATCTTGAGGATGTTTTTGTATGATAGTTTACTATCAGTATACCCTCAGTGGCCAGGTGTCTATTTCAGTCGCTACCAATTATGAATGGGCTTGTTTGCTCTAGTGTTCTTGGACAATTCGAGTACAGTTTCTTTGTCAGATATGCCTTTTTTTAGGAAAACAGGTTTATTTATTGTTGGCTGTGTTGCATCTTTGTGTGTGGGCTTTTCTCTAGTTTTGGTGAGCATGGGCCATAACTAGTGGTTTGCAGGCTTCTCACTGCAGTGTCTCCTCTTGTTGAGGGGCACAGGCTCACGGGCTTCAGTGGCTGCAGCGTGTGAACTCGGCATCGTGGCTTCCAGGATCTAGAGCACAGGCTCGGCAGTTGTGGCACACAGACTCCATTGGATGTGGGATCTTCCCATCCTAGGGATCGCACATGCATCTCCAGCACTGGCAGGTGGATTCTTTACTATGGAACCACCAGGGCATATTTTAGATTCTAGTTTTCCACACATGTATCTAGTGAAAGAGGCCAGGATCAAGAGGCATGGCAGCTGGGAATCCTCAGCCACAGCTCTGGTGTGCTATCCAAAGCTCTGGGGCCTTTGGTGAGCAGCTCAGCTTCCCTGGGACTGTTTCCTGCCGTCAGAAATGCCCTGCTTTTGGACTGTAGCCCACCAAGCTCCTCTGTCCCTGGGATTTCTGAGACCAGAGTACTGCAGGTGGTGCCATTTTCTTCTCTGCTGCTGCTGCGTCGCTTCAGTCATGCCTGACTCTGCGCCACCCCATAGACAGCAGCCTACCAGGCTCCTCTGTCCTCGGGATTCTCCAGGCCAGAACCCTGGAGTGAGTTGCCATGTCCTTCTCCAGTGCATGAAAGTGAAAAGTGAAAGTGAAGTCACTCAGTGAAGTCGTGTCCGACCCTTAGTGACCCCGGGGTTGCAGCCTACCAGGCTCCTCTGTCCATGGGATTCTCCAGGCAATGGTACTGGAGCGGCTGCCATTGCCATTTCCTTCTCTACAAGATAGCGTTTTGGAGATATTTTCTCCTGGATATTGCTTTTGATGAAGGAAGGGGGATCCCTTCCAGGGCTTGAGAGTGAGTTCTTGTCTGACACTGGGCAATGAGTTGTCTGAGGAGAGGAGTGCTGTCCAAGCGAGAGGCTTTATTGGGAAGGGCTGCCGGGGTGGAGGGCAGGAGGGTGAGGGAAACGGAGAGAACCACTCTGTCACGTGGCTCACAGTCTCAGGTTTTATGGTCATTGGGTTCATTTCTGGTTTGTCTCTTGCCAGGCATTCTGAATTGGGATCCTTCTTGGGGGCACACCCACCACTCAGCCGAGATGGATTCCAGCGAAGTGGATCCTGGGAGGTTGGTAGGACCTCTGAACTGGAGCCTCCCATCACCTGACCTCTCCAGAATTCTGCTTGGTGGTAGCTTGTTCGTTCCTTGTTCCTTCCCAGGACCTCCTGTTGTAAGATGACTCCTGCAAGTGTTTTCTTTTCTCTGTCGCCTGGCCAGGGTGGGTGGTCCGTGGTTCATGTAACCGTTTGTTTTTGGTTCTCTCGAGTAAGGTCCTCCACAGGGTAAATGTATGAAATGATAAAAGGCAATGTTTTAAATAATTTATATTCATAATTTGGTAAGTTGGCTTTTTTTGTGTATGTTAGACCTGATCCCCAGACCAAAGGTCATGTAGAACTTTTGTAGTTTTCTAAAATTTCTATAGTTTTTAAAATGGAGTTACCTTGTTGCAAAGTTTGTGTTTATGTTCATATTTTTTTAAACAGTTATTACTTTTTAGTTGATTGATCCTTGCTTTACAATATTGGTTTGATTTGTCATGCATCCACATTAGGTGTACCTATGTCCTCTTGCTCTTGAATCTCCCTCCCACTTCACACCCATTCCCACCTCTCTAGGTCACTACAGAGCCCCAGTTTGAGTTCCCTGAATCATACAGCAAATTCCCATTGGTTGTCTATTTACAAATGTTGGTGTACCTGCATCCATGCTGCTCTCTCCATTCATCTCACCCTCTCCTTCTTGTTCCCCACCCTCGTCTGTAAGTCTGTTCTCCATGTCTGGATCTCCATTGCTGCTCTGTGAACAGACTCGTCAGTACCATCCTTCTAGATTCCATGTTTTTCTCTCTTTGACTGACTCCCTCCCCTTTATTAGAACAAACTCAAAATGTTCCTTTTTATGGCTGCATTCCATACAGGCTCTGATTGTTCCTTAGCCATGTTTTGCAGAGGGTCATGGAGCTATTCTGCTCCATTTCAGTTTGGGCTTCCAGTCTGAGTGCTCGCAGCAGAGCTGCTTCTGGGTGAGCCCTCTGAGGTCTGTGAGTGCCGGGCTGCCCGCTCTTCTCTTGTGGCCCGCAGGGGGCGCCAAACCCCCTTCTGACCCGCGGGCACAGGACGCTTTGCCTTTAGACTCTGCCCCGTGAGCAGCTGGCGGGAGCTTTGTCTCCTCAGGACCATCAGGGCTCAGGCTTCTGGATAACAGGGCTGCATCCAGGCTGAGAGGAGCAGGGTTGCCTCAGTGCCCACCAGCAGGGAGGCGCTGCCAGAGCGAAAAATGAGGACGGAGTAGACGTTTCTTGTGTCCAGCTGAGGGCTGACTGGAGGTCCATCTCAGAGGACTCAGGGGGAAAGAGCTCCATGTGCAAAACGGTGGGTTTTTAGTTAGATTTGCGTTAGATGATGTAGAGGATGAACACTGATGTTCTTCCGTGTAGGTGGCCGTTTTCCTGTCACTGTTTCTTGAGAAGACTGTCCGTTCCTCTTCGCTCGTTCCTGGTTTGATTTTCAGGAATTGACCATGTACACGTGGGTTCGTTTCTGGGCTCTCTCTTCTCTCCTGGAGTCCATGTGTCTGTGTTCCTGCCAGTTCCTCCCTGTGGTGGTCACTCCAGCTCCGTGATGTAGTTTGAAGAGGGATAGGAAGATGCCTCCAGCTGTGTTCCTCTTTCTCAGAGTCTTTTTGGCCGTTTAAGGTCCTGTTCAACATTAGCAGTCTAATATTAGGACTATTTCTATTTCTGTGAAAAATGCCATTGAATATTATTTTGTGATTGCAGTCAGTGTATTTGTTGATGACTTTGGTTGGAATGGACCTTTTAATTCCTCACTGTTCCAGTGCATGAGCATGGAATAGTTTTCTGTGTATTTGTGTTTTCTTTGGTTTCTTTATGAGTGCTTTCTAGTTTTCTGACTACTGGTCTTTCATGTTCTTGATTAAGTTTGTTGCTAGATGTTTTATTTAAGTGGGATTTTCTTAACTTTTTTTTCTGATTGTTATTAGTGTATAGAAATGCAAGTGATTTTTGGACTGTAAATGGTAGTATTTTATAGGATTGTAAATTGATCCGAAATGATTCAGCTTTACTGAATGTAGTCTAACAACTTTTTGTGAAGTTATGTGGAACATTTTATCTGTCAAATCTGTTTCTCCTGCAGTAGGTCATCCAGAGGACCCAAGACATGGTGGTTACTAATAGACTTCCCACAGTACTTCTTCATTCCACGTGGACTCCTTCAAGGGCAGTGAGCATCGCAGCTTCCCTTGAACTTCTTCTGGGTAAGTCTTGGCCTGTGTAAGAAAGTTTCCTGCCTGTCTACTCTAAATGTCTTTTGTGGTATTGGCATGGTTGTTTTGAAACCTAGTATACTTTGCAGTCATTTAAAATGTACAGAAAATGCCTAGCAATGGGAACAAGTGCTAGCATTTGCTACATCATCTAAAATACTCTATGTGTTTTATCCAAAACGGGTACCTTCTGCAGAACCAGCACATGTAATCCACAGCCCCGCTTCCACTTTTAGCAATTGTTCAAGTGTATGAGTATATCTTTTGTTTCCATCTTCATCCTTTTTTCGTTATTTAGAGTGTTACTGAGATTTTCAGTTATTTGGACAAACTTGATGGATTGAAAGCAGACATGGTGAATAAGGGTTCTGGGTGGCCTTTCCTATATGGATTTTTTTTTTCACTGAAGATGGTTTTAATATTTCTTCATGTTGTAACATGTATGAATCCTGCATTCTTTCTCCCCCCATAGTAATTAAAAATAAATAATATGCCATTTACCGTTTAGATATTTGTAAGCATACAGTGTTGTAGCAGACAACCTTTTCTTGTTTTGCAAACCAGTTTAATAATGTGCACCTTGTGCGTGCTTTGGAGAAACTTAGGAAACTGAGTCAGTGACTGAAATGGCCCAAGATATCACCTTAGATTCCACCTTCATCTAAAAACAAAACAGGCACTTCCTGGTGGTCCAGTGGCTGAGACTGGACACTCCCAAAGAAGGAGGCCCAGGTTCATTCCCTGATCCAAGAACTAGATCTCCCATGCCACAATGGAGAATTTGCATGCTGTAGCTAAATATCTGGCTTGCCTCAATGAAGGTTGACCTGGTGCAGCCAAATTAAAAAAAGAAACAAATATTTAAAAAATACAACCAAAGGAAAGGAAGGGTATGGTTGTTGTGCAGATTTATGGCTTAGCTTTCCCTATGGATAGAAAAGAAAAAAGAGTTTCAAAAGACTGTGTCTCATCCTTCTATCTGGCATATAGAGAGGATTCCTTTGAAATGAGATTTCTGTGGTAAATGTGACTCGCAGAAGAGCTGTCTTGAACTTGGGTTTCAGAGACGATCATGTGTCCTCTAAAACAATAAAAGTTAATTGGGTCCAACTAATTCTCATGCTGAGGTGGTATATTTTGTGGTAGCATTTGCTCCCCTTCACTTTGGATGTATCCCCATTTGTTTACACTGTCATCTACTGAAGACATCCTGATGTTTGAAAGTGTTTAGTTATTACAAGTAGAGATGTTGTATATAATCATGGAATACTTTTTGTCTGGACATGTTTTGAAAGCTGTTTAGTAAGTGCTAGACATGTAGTATTCAGGTCACAGGTGAGCCTTGTTTAGCTGTGGAAAAATCCAGCTATGTTTCTCTGTGGCATGTGGGATCTTCTGGGGTAAGGGATCGAACTAGTGTGTCTTGCAGCCACCGGAGAAGCTGTGCCCTACCCCCTTTTTTGTTTACTGGATCTAATAGGTGTGCAGTGCTACCTCCCTGTTATTTTAGTTTGTCATTTCCTCGTGATATGTGATTTTGAGTCTTTTTGATAGGCTTATTTACTATCTTGATATTTCTGTAGGCCAGGTGTTTAGGTGTATACATTTTTTACGAGATTGTTCTAGATTTTTTGGTATATTTGGAGTACAATCCTTTATCAGATATGTATTTTATAAATATATTTTCCTGTGGCTTGTGTTTAAGTTTTGTGAATAAGTTTTTTCACAGTTTAAATTTCTAATTGTTTAAAGTTGAGGTGATATATGTTTTATATCCTTTTTTGGATACACTTTAGTGTGTTGTTGTTGTTGTTGTTACATTTTAAAAGCAGAAGTGAGGTACTGTAGACACAGTTTTAAGCTAAGCTGAGGTACCATAGATACAGTTTTGCCTTTTGTCTGTTGAGAAGTTTGAGTGAGTTTGGTGTACGCTGTAACATTACGTCTACATTCATTTGACTGGATATAGCTTCCAATTATTTGTCTAATTGGTTTTGGAGATAATCACGGGAAGTCAGTTTTTCCAAGGGAAACTGAGGTGCATGAAACATGAACTCTCTTCGATCGGTCGGAATCACTTTCTGCTATTTCTGACAGATTTGACTCGTTTGGATATCTCATATGAGTGGAATCACAGAACGTTTGTCTTTTTTTGGTCTGGTTTATTTCACTTAATCTAATGACCATAAGGTTTGTCCACATTGTCGCATTGTCAGAATTACTGACTTTGAAGGGCCGAATCAGATTCCATTGTGGGTATACCACAGTTTGTTTATGGAATTGGCTGCCATGGACACTTAGATTACTTCTGTTTGTTTGCCAGTGTGAATCATGCTGTTGTGAGTATGACTGAAGAGGTATCCATTTTTTCAGCCCCCTTTCCCAATCCTTTTGGGTACATAGCATGAATTGGAATCGAACTATGTATTTATTCCATGTGTTCGTTTTGGAGTCATTTCTGTAATGTCTTGGAGAGTGGCAGCACCATTTCATGTACTTTTTTGTATGGGGGAATACTGTTCAAGCTTCTGAATATACCTTGTGTGGCATATTCAGTCTCCCACCAACGGACACTTGAATGAGTTCTACCTTTGAGCTATTGTGAATGTCACTGTGAATATCTGTGTACCAGTTTTTGTTTGAATTATTAACAAATACATTCCTATATATAAAAGAAGCCACAGGGACCTACTGTACAGTTTAGGAAACTATTAAATATCTTATGATAATGTATTATGGAAGAGAATCTCAAAAGGAATATATGAAAAGCACATAGTAAGCATGATATTTATTGTGCCAACACTATGAGTTATCATAGCACTACTCAACGTGTATTTATACATGTCACTAAAATATTCACATCTGTAAGGATATTATAAAAAATTATATAAAAAATCAAGAATTCAAGCAGAGAATAAGTAAACTTCCTGCCATTGCTCCTCCTCGTTTATACACTAATACTACCTGTAACGCTCATCGTATAAGTGCTGGACTAGCAATTGACATTCTTGTAAACCAAGAGATTGTGAAGTGCAGGGGGCCAGCGTGAGGAACTCCGCCCATGGCAAAGGTCATGAGGAAGGAGGCTTGGCATACGCAAAGGCGTGATCAAGCCTCAGGAAACCCCCTGTTCCCGAGCATCTACCCCAAAACCAGACTCTGTTTTATGCTCTCACCTACACCTCTGACTTTACGGGGGGCTCTCCCCAATAACCGTTTCTCTCGGAGAAGGAGTAAACGTGCAGCTCCAAGGCAATACAAATTCTTGGGCGTGACAAGAGTGTTTCAGCTTCCGGACTGCTCTGAAGGTTATCTAGCCCACCTGTATAGGTTAGTCCGGCCACATGTGATTTACAGCCTCCCAATCTGAGAGGCAGGAGATGTTTTAGACTTACTAAAGGCAAATTATTTTGGGGAGTTAGAAATTATTAGTATAATGGGTTGGTTAGGAATCATTTGGTGAAGGGTTTTTTCATTTGTCGTGTCAATAATTGCTGCTAATTCCCTGCTCTGGGTGGGACAAGGATGTCTCAGGTCAAACCTCTCTGCTGACAGACTAGCTTGTGTGACAGGATTATCCATACTCCTGCCACATGATTGTTTACTACCTCTTAACCATAAACAGCACAGAGTTTTGGAGAGTCTTAATTAGCATAGGGCTTTTTCTTCTTGTTGAGTCAATGATTGCCGCCAGGCCTCCATATCCTTAGGCACTTGGGAATATATTAATCAATGTATTTGGAATATAGAAAAGGAAATACAGTCGTTTTTGATGTTAGCAATACTAGACTTTTTGAGCTTATGGATTTTCTCTTTTGTAATAGACCACTGTACTTTGCTATAAATCACTGTATCCTTGCTATGTAAGAATGTAACTTTATCATATCTTAAGACTAAATAGATCTTAAGGGGAGCATTGGTGAAAGGATTTTCATTTGTTGGGCTGATGTTTGCTGCTAAATCTCCATGTTCCCTACCCTTCTAATGAATATAACTTACATATAGGAGAAATAAGTATTAACCTTTAAGCATATAGGAGAAATAAGTATTAACCTTTAAGACTAATCATGTTAACCTTGGGTTAAATAAATTCCTTTTCTTGATTGTAACTCACTACACCCTCACCCTATAGGAATGTAACTTTATTTGGAGGGTGGTGCCTGGTTTAAGAAAAAACACCTTTGGAAGAAATAAGATTTTTTGGTTATCAGAGAGAAAGGATCATAAAATGTCAGCAGGTCTCACTCATGGCCTGAAGATGATGTACTATCCCTAAGACCTTTTTTTTATACATTTATGTGAAGCACCTGATTTTGATAAAGGTCAGGACTGCTGACCCCCATGTGACTCTGTATTCATCCCTATGTGTAACAAAAGGTATATAAGCAAACCCAAACATAAAGAAATCGGATCAGTTTCCGGAAAGACTGATTTCCCCCATGTCGCTTCTTTCTTGCTCCCGTCTTTCTGGCTGAATTCCCATCTGGAGCATGGATGCTATTCCACGTAATCCAAGTTATTCAGCCTTCTTTTCTCCACTGATCTTCCTACTACACTATCCATTTCTAATCTCTCTATGTCTGTGATTAAATATGTATTTTTCCAAAGATGCCGACTCCGTCCCCACCTTCGAATCACCCTGGATCCACCGGGGCTGGACCCCGGCAGTGAAGGTGTAAGGAAGTATAACATTGAATTCCTTAATGAAGGATTGTAGAACTCTATGTCCATGAAGCGAATGAAATTCCGTTTTATTGAGCCACATTCTTACTAGAGTGATGAGCTTCCACCCCACCTAACGTTAGTTCACAATGAAACCCTGCCGTCCTCTGGCCTCAATGTCTGCTTCCTGCTACCGAGAAAGAAAAGATGAGGAAGTCCTGACCAAACCGATGCTATTTTTCTTTTTCTGATTTGTATTTTATCGCAGGGCTTGGCAAAAAGAGGGCCCAACCTGTTTTTAGAATTTCATCACAAGGGTTCCTCCGGCATGTTCCCTGTGTTGACAAACTGCTGATTATTTTCAACAAAGGACAATGATCTGCACTTCACTATCTGTTGCTTGAGCTGGAATAGCAGGCATCCCTTGAAGTGCAGTCCTTCATGCTGGAGTAGGCATCCCTGAAGCAATAGTGTAAGAGGAACACATTTATCATGTAGACATCGCATCCCATGCATTTGTAGTAATTTTTCAGTTATAGCCATCATCATCGGAGGAACTGACTTGTCCCAGTAATAACGAGAGTACCCCGTATAACAGTTCCTTGACTTATGAGTACTTCCTATGAGTACCCTTATGAGTACTTCTTCCAATGTTGTTTCTCCTACTTTGGTCATGAACAGTAGAAGCTGATGGCAGTGGTCCTTGAAATGTATGTCTATCCCCAGGTGGCACAGTCGGTAAATAATCTGCCTACCAGTGCAGGAGGTGGAAGTGACGTGGGTTTGATCCCTGGTTCAGGAAGGTAACAATTCATACACATGTTTTATGTGAACAAGTTTGATACTCAGGAGTTTTTTTCTTCTGTATACAGAAAACCAAATGCTGTTCAAGGACACTGAAAGAACCCTGATTTCGAAAATCAGATCTGTATTGTGAGCAATGCTTAGATATCCATGAGTCGAAGCATAGTATTATGCCTATCATCCTTGTATTTCCCTCAGTGAAATATGTTGAGGAAGACTCTTCATTCATGGTCTAGATTCACGAAGAAGCTAAATAGCATTCATCCTTTATGTTGACAACTGTGAATTTAAATCTCTTGTGAATCCTATGTGACAACCACACATACCAACATGAGTTATTAGCATTATATCAATATTTTTAGTCCTATTGTATTTCAACTAAAAGAAATCAATATATAATTGTACATGAAGTCAAGACAAAATCAGTGTAAATACAAAATGTTCCATCCTTTGAGAAAGGGAGGAAAACATCTCTGTGCTTAGCCTATTGCATTTTTATGTATTAGATCCTTAAGTAGTTTATTCACCACACCCTATGAATGATTCACAGATCTTCAGAGAAGAAAGGATCATTTCTCTTTAACCAATGAGTAGTTCAACTCTTCTCAAAGCAAAGTCATAAGTGAGTCTAATTTTGTGTGAGACCACGAAAACTCAGTGTTTTCATTATGCTTGTGCTTATGATGGGAGGAGGTCTGAGAAGGCACTTCTGAAGGTTTCTTCATACCAGTCGTTCTCATATGTATCGAGTCTTTAAAGGTCGAATCACCGAGGTGTTGCTTCTACACTTGGACTAGGCTGAGTAGCAACATTCCCTTTCTCCCTAAGTGCAGTAGACGTGTTCCCAACCTGTCTGTCTTCTGTCCTCTGGAGTATGTATTGCTTGAGCTCATCACAGCCTAGTAGATGGAAATGGTCAGGGTGTTCTGGAAACCCTGTTTATTTCAGTCTGTTCAGGAGGTTACCACTGCTGCAAACCTCTGGATTTTACCACGCACTTTTAACAACCTGAGATGAAGGATCCAAGTCAACACTCGTGACAGCCACGGGCTTCCATGGCCTATCCATGATTGTTGGCTTTGCTTTCATAATCATCCTGTTTCTTATACCAGCTAAACTGTCAGTGTATTTTTTTTATTACCATTTTATCTTTGATGGGTTTTAGATCTATTATGGATTTTCCTATATATCTTCACGGTGAGGGTCTTATGTTAGTAGTAGTTATGACAACTGACTTCCTGTCAGTTAGCTGTGGCAGAATAAAAAAAAAGAATGACCCAGTGTATATTATTAATATTATGTATCAATATATTATTCGTTTTATTGTTTGCAGTCATCCAATTCCAAGTTTCTGAAATAAAGTTTCAGAAAAATCACATCCTTTTGAATGTCCATTTGACTGAATAGGAGCACGGAAATGTTATTCCATAAAATTGTTTACAGTTTCCATTCCATTCCTCCTGTTTGATGTAGATATCGGCCTTTGGTTCTATCACTAGCTTTGCAAGTAAAAAAAAATTAATTAGAGCTCTATGGTAATTTTACTGTTAGCAATAAGTTTAGCATAAAATGAACACAGAAGAGGTTACAGTAGACCAAATATGAAAGTCAGTTTAAAAGAAAACATAGTGTTGAATACAGTAGGAATATAGTTATGAAGTTCCTTTATTATTATTCTATCCTTTCCGTTTCTTTTGCAGGGGTGTCAATGTACAGATTCCAGTACTATGGCTGGAGTGAATAATAGTATCGTTATTCTTGAGAGCAACTCTACTACGTCTTAACAGTCATGTCACTCAAGGTTTTTTAATAGCTATTATGTTAGTCGTGTTTGTAGTTTGTGAAGTCACATAAGTTGCATTCATTCAAGCAATAGTATCAAACAGCTATGACATCACTTATAGATGTGAATCGATATCGAATGTGAATCCATTTTAATGTGATAAGTTACTATTGTAGATATTCTATTCATGCCAGTAACAAAGCTGTGCAGAAATCATACAATGTTTATTAAGAAAATAACCCTAATCATTTAGTACAGAGCTCACCGTCTAGGTGTTCATCCAGTGTTTTGTTTGCTGATCATGCGGGATCATTTTAAAAGGAAAAGTATGTGTGTATGAGTTAGAGCTCTGATCCCAAGAGTCCATGTAGAAGCTTCCCCTGAGAAATGTATCGTTTTTGCACCAATGCTACTGAAATGTGTGAATGTGGTATACCACGCGTCCCAATAAGTGTAAACAGCTTCACATGCTACTTATTTGAAACGACCAGTACTCATGACATTCTCATTCGTCTGAGGACTAAATATAGCCAACTTAGGCTGTGTTTGCCAAATAGACTTTGAAGTATTCTTCACACAGTCCTTCATCGACGCCAGTTTTCAGATCGAAGAAACCCTTGCTCCGTGAAGTTTGTGAACACAGATACTCATGTTTCGTTTGAGATTTTAAAGTCATTCTTCAGTTTTGTTGGAGGAATGGTTCTGTATATGCCCAGTGGGGCTTCCCCGGTGGTTCTAGTGGTAAAGAACATGCGGAACATACCCATGCAGGAGACATAGGAGATATGGATTCGATCCCTGGGGCAGGAAGATCTCCTGATGGAGAGGATGGCAACCCACTCCAGTATCCTTGCCTAGAGAATCTCATGGAGAGAGGAGCCTGGTGGGGCCTAGTCCATGTGATCCGAAAGAGTTGGACACAATGTAAGTGACTTAGCACAGCACATGATTCATTGTCAGAGCTAATATAATGGAGATGACATAAAAAGAAGTGCCAGCGGGCAAAAGTCAATATCCATCACTTTGGAATGTATTGTGATATTTTACATCCATATTTGTATGACTTCATAGTTGGAGAATCAATGCATATGAAGGCCTGATATGTATGTTGAGGGAAGATATATTTTTATGTGGTTTGACATATGGGTCCCATTTCATTCATAGACATATGCATACTCATCACTTATCATCATTGTATCTTGAAAAGACCACTGTTTTTAAAGGTTGTCGTCTAACCATGAAAGATGGTTGAATTCTTGGGCTCCTTAGAGGAAGAATTCAACCCGGGGCCAGTGATGAGGCTTGATCACTCAGAGCTTTTGTGTCACAATGTTTTATGAAAGTATAAAAGAGAGAAAGCTTCTGACATAGACATCAGAAGGGGGCAGAAAGAGTGCCCCCCTACTCATCTTTAGCTGGATGTTATCTAGCTACTAGCAGTCTACTCATTAGAGAAAGGAATGGCAGCAGACCCCTCACCCACAAGATATATGGAGATGACCGTGGCACCAGGTCAGTCATCCTGGGCCATAAAACGATTGATATGAGCAAATAGATAGCTTCAATCACATAGATCAGGAGAACCATGTATGAGTAACGCGTATTGGTTTGTCAAATCAGTTCTGAGCCTTTAGGCAGAACCTACTTGCAGATAGAGTCTAGGGTCAATACATAGTACATTCCCATAGCTTAAGGCAAACCTTTCCATAAGAAAAATGCCTTGGTCAGCTCAAAGTATGAGAAAAGTGAAGTTCAGGTGGAACCAGGTGTCATTATAGCAACGCAGAATTGTAAGAGAAAACCTCTTTTTAAATTTGTATCGAGAAGGGGAAGAAAGAGAACAGCTTGTTTCCTCCTGCCTCGGAAGTGACAGATAACAACTGTCTGATACTCGCACCCCATTTGCTCCCTTTGGAGACCCCTGGCCTTCCTGGCTGTTACCCTCAGTTTCATTCATTGAAAGTTATCTGCCTTGTGAAACATTGAGCGTAGAAGTATGTGTTAATTTAGGGGTATTTCATCCAATTTCATTTAAATGCATATGTGAATTAGAAAGTTTGACATGCCGTTGCTTTGTATACCGATTGGGAAATGTGAGTCTCCAAGTTAGATTTAGTTTTCCATGTTCGTTTTTCTTTTTAGGGGTACAAAGAAAAATAATATGACTGTTAAGATCAGCTTTCGTAAATTTTGCCAAATATGAATTGAGATCACATCAATCGGAGATGAGTCTGTGCATGAAAGCCCTAATAAGTAATGTTAATTGACTTCACTACTATGGGATGTTTTCCTATCTATTGAGGATTTACTTCATGTATTTCGATTTTAACTTTCTGTCTTACAGCCTTGTTTGTAGATCAAAGCTATTCAATATTGAAAATGACATTTGAAATTGACGTCTGGTTTTCAATGGCTTGTGAGGTTATTCATGAGTGGTTTATAAAACCGAATGGATTGTACATAGCCATACTTTGTTGTCATTCTATGAATTTGAAGAATGTCTGAAGCATGTCTGCAGTTATGCCTTAAAGATTCATACAACTGATGTCCAGTATTTATCTCAATAGAGTTGCCTTCAATTTGTAGTTTCCTATGCGTATGTCTTTCTTTATTGATTTGGGTAGAACTTGTATTGGAACACTGGAAAATCTGTGATATCAACCGTGCTGACCTTCTTTCTGGTGGTCATCATTAAGATTTTCATGCTCACTCAGATTGTG